>NW_027362762.1:905569646-908069646 GCF_046119375.1 Phyllobates terribilis
CTGTCTCGTGGAGATGGGCCCAGACTGAGCCACAGCTCCCTGTCAGCCCTCTCTGGCTGAACTCCTTCTCTCACTCCTCTCCTCTGACTGTCCTGTCTTCTTCTACTCTCAGAACTAAGATGGTGCCCACCTTATATACCTCCCTCTCTGTGTGAGCCCAGGTGACTAGCAACCAATGGGCTCCTACCTATGCCCAGAGACCCACCCCTATCTGCTCCTACACCACTGGGTTTTCCTTCCCGTCTCCACTCCAGCCAGGGACAGATGCTGTCGTGCCTGCACTTCTGTCTAGTGGGAGCACCATTGAGCTGTCCCTCGGAAATGGGGTGTGTGTGGTGCATGCAGCTTACTGAGTCCTGGTCCACACTCCATCCTTACCCGGGAGTGGAATATCACACCTCTGGTTTGAGGAGCAATACCCCTGTAGCAGCCGAGCCCTGAGGGGTGCTACATATAGTTGACCGATGCACAGTGACACCATCTGCAGCAAGTTGATGCTGCAGCTCTCTGGAGGTGGTCTGAGGATTGTCCTTGACTGATCTCACCATTCTTCTTCTCTGCCTTTCTGATGTTTTTCTTGGCCTGCCACTTCTGGCCTTAACAAGAACTGTCCCTGTGTTCATCCATTTCGTTACTATGTT
This sequence comes from Phyllobates terribilis, assembly GCF_046119375.1. Classification (NCBI taxonomy): domain Eukaryota; kingdom Metazoa; phylum Chordata; class Amphibia; order Anura; family Dendrobatidae; genus Phyllobates; species Phyllobates terribilis. The sequence continues at coordinate 905,570,288 of NW_027362762.1, forward strand.
CCTCACAGTGGAAACTGACAGGTTAAATCTCTGAGACAGCTTTTTGTATCCTTCCCCTGAACAACTATGTTGAATAATCTTTGTTTTCAGATCATTTGACAGTTGTTTTGAGGAGCCCATGATGCCACTCTTCAGAGGAGATTCAAACAGGAGAACAACTTGCAAGTGGCCACTTTAAGTAGCTTTTCTCATGATTGCATACACCTGGCTATGAAGTTCAAAGCTCAATGAGGTAACAAAACCAAAAAAAGTGCTTTAGTAAGTCAGTAAAAAGTAAGTAGGAGTATTTAAAACAAGAAAATGATAAGGGTGCCCATATTTATGCACCTGTCAAATTTTGTTTGAATGTAGATTGCACATTTTCTGTTAGTACAATAAACCTCATTTCAAGGCAGAAACATTACTGTGTCCAACAGTTATTACATATATCAAACTGAAATAGCTGTTGCAAAAACACCAATTTTAAGAAAACATTAAGCTTATGATTAATAGGGGTGCCCAAACTTTTTCATATAACTGTATATAAACATATTATATATACATATATATGTATATTATTATAATCCTTTTGTAAAATGTATATAAACAGAAGAAAATGAATAATTCATATACAAAGTAATATATCTAGAATAATATTATTAATAATAGAATATAAATTAGGGACATTAATAATATACAGGGTGGGCCATTTATATGGATACACATAAATTAAATGGGATTGGTTGGTGATATCAACTTCCTGTTTGTGACACATTAGTATATGGGAGGGGGAAAACTTTTCCAGATGGGTGGTGACCATGGCGGCCATTTTGAAGTCAGCCATTTTGGATCCAACTTTATTTTTTTCAATGGGAAGAGGGTCATGTGACACATCAAACTTATTGAGAATTTCATAAGAAAAACAATGGTGTGCTTGATTTTAACGTAACTTTATTCTTTCATGAGTTTTTTACAAATTGATGACGTTAAAACCAAGCACACCATTGTTTTTCATTTAGGTGTATCCATATAAATGGCCCATGCTGTACATTGTAATATACACAATATAGCAATATACTGTATATATACTATATACACACTATTATAGTGTAGATTATTGTAAATATTATTGGCTGACCACTGAAGAAATGTCCTTCTGTAAATATATATGCATACAAACCTTAGAAGTTTCCTAGAAGTCGTCCCTTAGGCAGGCAACAGGTATAAATAGTGAAAAACAGAAAATAGCTGCAGCCTAAATAGGGCAAGGTGCAGTGACAGCGAGCAACAGACTGTACCAGCCATTCAGTGAAATGAAAACTTGATCCACACACACACGTGTATCTGGCGTCATCAAATGTCGGAAGGGTTTCCTAATGAATGTATTTTGCTGTGTGTGCATGTCCTCCATGGCAAGTGTGTGCTGAGGAGCCAAGAAGGTCATGGCACTGCAGTGCACAAGTATTGTATTATACAAGTGTGTCCATCATTATCTCCCTACACAGTACTTTTAGGAAGGCACATAGATTATATGTGGGATCCAATGTTTCTTGCTAATGATCACTTTTTCTTTTCCATATCCAAGATCTTTTTCCTACTTTGGAAAAACTTTGCACCACTGTTCATCCTCATACTCCTGTTTCATGTCTAGAAAGCCAGAACTGCTGTTTGCTGTGAGAACGTTTTTTCCTAACACTTTTATTGTATTACAGTATTTCAGTTATTACTTCAGTGCCCACTTTCCAACCCATTTTTCAAAAGTGGTCTCAGTGGCATAAAATCACACAAAAAAAATCACAATTTATGTGTCAACATTTTGTTTTTTTGCCATAAAAGTGCCGGACAGTCCTTCAAAAATTCTCTTCATTGTGGGGAAAAGCCCATATGGACCTTATATAGTTCACATATTCCTTATCAAAGTCGCAAGAGCTGATCCTGACTCTCTGCCTAGCATTCAAGCAGGGGGCGGATTCAGAGTGGCCGGGGACCCAGGCAGTTTAAAGGGCATGGGCCCGCCAGCACCCAATGTATCATGTTCCATATATACAGTGGCATGTAAAAGTTTAGGCACCTCTGGTCATAATTACTGTTATTGTGAACAGTTAAGCAAGATGAAGATGAAATGTTCTTTAAAAGACCTAAAGTTAAAGATGACACATTACCTTTATATTTTTGGCAAAAATTAAAAGAAGATTAAAATATATATACTGTATTTTTCTTACTATAAGGCTGTGTGCCCACAATACGTTTTTTAAGCATTTCCGCAGCGCCAAAAACACTGCAGAAACGCTTAAAAAACGCATGTTAGAAGGCCTGCCATGTCCCCCAATGATAATCCGCATGTGCTGTGCACATGCTGCGGAAATTTCCGCTGCAGATTATCATTGCGTAAAAAAACGCAGCACTACCAATTATTTGGCGGAAGCGCTGTGTTTTCGCCGCCATTGACTTGCATTGGAACGCATGGATTCCGCATCACTGCATCTGTACATGCGGAATCCCTGCGTTTCAATGTGTGGATGGTACCCGGGTGTGGAGGACAGGAGACTCTCCTCCGGACCCGGGTACCATAGAACCTGTAAAAAAAAGAATAAAATAAAAAATAAATATTATACTTACCTTCTGATGGCCCGCGGTGCGCTTGTCTTCACTTGCCGGCAACTCGCGGTGGATTGAAGAACCTGCGCTGATGTCATAGTCATGTGACGGCAGGTCCTTCAGTGTAGTGTACCGCGAGCTGCCGGCAAGCCAGGACGGAGCGAAGCAAGACTGCGGGGGCCATCAGAAGGTAAGTATAGATTTATATTTTTATTTTATACCATTCTTTAAGGTCACACTATATAAATCCATGCCGGTTGCATGTATTTTTATAGTGTGACCAAGTTGACAAGCACTTTCCAAGTGATGCTAAAATCGCTTGGAAAGCGCTTGTCAACCCGCATGCGGAAATGCATGTGAAGAACGCTTCACATCCACACGTCCTTGGCAGGAAAAACGCATGTACAATCCGCATGTACAATCCGCATGCGTTTTTTTTTGCCAGGGAGATGCAGAAACGCTCAGGAAAAAATCCGGAACATTTCTGCATCGTGGGCACATAGCCTAAGATGCACCGGACCATAAGACGCACCTAGGTTTTAGAGGAGGAAAATAGAAAAAAAATTGAAGCAAAAAATGTGGTCATGATGCAATGTGATGCTATTAAAGAGAATGAATATTTACTGCCCTCCCCTTTCATAGGCATGGGGGAGTAGTGAATATTAATTCTCTTTAATAGTGGGCACACATGATCGTCGAGCCGCTGCAGGAGCCAGCGGCTGTGGCTGACACTGCGCGCGCTATTAAGGAGCATGAATATTCACTACTCCACACACCCATGGACATAGGGATCAGTTTACCAGTGGGCACAGGGTTAGCTGCAGCAGGCATCATATTTTGTTTTGTTAAATAGTTTTTTTGTATATAATAATAATAATAATATAATAATCTTTATTTATATAGCGCCAACATATTCCGCAGCGCTTAACAATTCACAGGTTCATATAGAACAGTCATAAGTAACATAGCTAAAGATAATACAATAATTACAGCAAAAATAATGGCGACCCTGCTAGTAAGAGCTTACAATCTACAATGAGGTGGGGGTGACACAAAGTACAATGGCTTATTTACAAGGATGGTCCAGCCATCTTGAGGGGATGAGGGATAGATAAAGGCTGCATGAACTAATCACCAGCCAGTATTTGTGGTGCTTTTTGGTTGTATATATTTTTCCTAGTGTATTAACTGATGAAGGTCAGATGACCGTAAAAAAAATTTCTATACACTACTCTATGCAGGGGCGGACACTGACTGTTTGAGGCCCATGTGCAAGAAATGTGTCTGGGCCCCCCACCTTTTATGGCGACAAAGCTACAGATGTATATATATAGCCACACACACATATATACCTCTTACATCGTCTCCTTTATTATGTATATTGCCGTCCCTTATTGCATAGTGCTCGCTCTTGTTATGTACAGCACCATCCCTTACATATCGGATTATTTATAGCACCCTGTCTTTATTACATAGCGTCCTCTCTTGTTAGATAGATAATTCAATGACGGCTGATGGAGCAGGGGAAAGCTTCTTTTCGGATGGAGGAGCTGATGGACTGGTCTTCTGGTCACCGGCTGCTCCATCAGCAGTCATTATACAGTACAGACCAAAAGTTTGGACACACCTTCTCATTTAAAGATTTTTCTGTATTTTCATGACTGTGAAAATTGTACATTCACACTGAAGGCATCAAAACTATGAATCAACACATGTGGAATTATATACTTAACAAAAAAGTGTGAAACAACTGAAAATATGTCTTATATTCTAGGTTCTTCAAAGTAGCCACCTTTTGCTTTGATGACTGCTTTGCACACTCTTGGCATTCTCTTGATGAGCTTCAAGAGGTAGTCACAGGAAATGGTTTTCACTTTACAGGTGTGCCCTGTCAGGTTTAATAAGTGGGATTTCTTGCCTTATAAATGGGGTTGGGACCATCAGTTGTGTTGTGCAGAAGTCTGGTAGATACACAGCTGATAGTCCTACTGAATTGACTGTTAGAATTTGTATTATGGCAAGAAAAAAACAGCTAAGTAAAGAAAAACGAGTGGCCATCATTACTTTAAGAAATGAAGGTCAGTCAGTGCGAAAAATTGGGAAAACTTTGAAAGTGTCCCGAAGTGCAGTCGCAAAAACCATCAAGCACTAGAAAGAAACTGGCTCACATGAGGACCGCCCCAGGAAAGGAAGACCAAGAGTCACCTCTGCTTCTGAGGATAAGTTTATCCGAGCCACCAGCCTCAGAAATCGCAGGTTAACAGCAGCCCAGATTAGAGACCAGGTCAATGCCACACAGAGTTCTAGCAGCAGACACATCTCTTCAACAACTGTTAAGAGGAGACTTTGTGCAGCAGGCCTTCATGGTAAAATAGCTGCTAGGAAACCACAGCTAAGGACAGGAAACAAGCAGAAGAGACTTGTTTGGGCTAAAGAACACAAGGAATGGACATTAGACCAGTGGAAATCTGTGCTTTGGTCTGATGAGTCCAAATTTGAGATCTTTGGTTCCAACCACCATGTTTTTGTGCGACGCAGAAAAGGTGAACGGATGGACTCTACATGCCTGGTTCCCACCGTGAAACATGGCGGAGCAGGTGTGATGGTGTGGGGGTGCTTTGCTGGTGACACTGTTGGGGATTTATTCAAAATTGAAGGCATACTGAACCAGCATGGCTACCACAGCATCTTGCAGCGGCATGCTATTCCATCCGGTTGGCGTTTAGTTGGACCATCATTTATTTTTCAACAGGACAATGACCCCAAACACACCTCCAGGCTGTGTAAGGGCTATTTCACCAAGAAGGAGAGTGATGGGGTGCTACGCCAGATGACCTGGCCTCCACAGTCACAAAACCTGAACCCAATCAAGATGGTTTGGGGTGAGCTGGACCGCAGAGTGAAGGCAAAAGGGCTAACAAGGGCTAAGCATATCTGGGAACTCCTTCAAGATTATTAGAAGACCATTTCCGGTGACTACCTCTTGAAGCTCATCAAGAGAATGCCAAGAGTGTGCAAAGCAGTCATCAAAGCAAAAGGTGGCTACTTTGAAGAACCTAGAATATAAGACATATTTTCAGTTGTTTCACACTTTTTTGTTAAGTATATAATTCCACATGTGTTAATTCATAGTTTTGATGCCTTCAGTGTGAATGAACAATTTTCATAGTCATGAAAATACAGAAAAATCTTTAAATGAGAAGATGTGTCCAAACTTTTGGTCTGTACTGTATTTCTAACAAGAGACGACAATGTAATAAAGAGAGGGCGATGTGACTGTCAAAAATAACAAGAATACGCTATGTAAGGGACAGCACTGTACATAACAGCAGAGAAAGCTATATAAGAAGAGACGGCACCATATATAACTAGAGAGAATGGTAGGTAATAAGGGACGGTGTTATAAATAATAAAAGAGGAAACTATATAACTAAGGATGGAGCTATACATAATAAGTGAGCACACTATATACTAAGTGTCGGTGTGCTGCCCGCTTTTACAGACGCATTGGGCATGTCCTATTCTGATCTCAAAATCAGATCAGAACAGGACATTCTCTGACCCTCTTAGATCTCATTCTCAGATCCGTGATTTTCATGGATGTGTGAATGGATCTATAAAACTCTACGAGTCCGTGGACCATCCGATAAAAAAATCTGTCAGCTCACGGACATTTCACACAAATGTGAGAATGTGGCCTAAAGGATTTTACAGATAACATTATCACTCCAAGTCACACAGTGCAGATACAGAATAATATTTACCAGGCACTTACCGCTGACGTCTCATCTGATCAGAGTCGGTTTCTGCGGCTTCTTCTCCATCTGGTCAGACCTTCATGTCCACATCTCACAGCAATGACTCGTCTTGTCACGATGATCAGTACAGCCCTAAAAATATCAAGGTCACATATATTGTATATACACATGTCTCCCCCACACTGCGCCCCTGAATACAGATATGTACCCCCCATTAATATACTATTAGCCACTTAGTAATCAAAATATGAAGTGATAAGCAGCACTCTGACCCCCATTAACTATAATCTCTACCGGCCAATAATATAAAATATTAAGTCTTTGTGACTCTCCCCAGTTAACTATAAGGCTATGTGCACACGGAAAATATACAAGGCTTTACAGTACAAGCAAAGTGAAACCTCCATCATTGCTCTCTCCCAGCACCCCCATCATTGCTCTCTCCCAGCACCCCATCATTGCTCTCTCCCAGCACCCCATCAATGCTCTCTCCCAGCACCCCCATCATTGCTCTCTCCATCCCCACCATCCTCATCATTACTCTCCCCATCCCCACCATCCTCAGCATTGCTCTCCCCATCCCCATCATTGCTCTCCCCATCCCCGCCATTGCTCTTCCCATCCCCGTCATTGCTCTTCCCATCCCCGTCATTGCTATCCCCAGCCCCGTCATTGCTCTCCCTAGCCCCGTCATTGCTCTCCCTAGCCCCATCATTGCTCTCCCCAGCCCCATCATTGCTCTCCCCAGCCCTATCTTTGCTCTTCCCATCGCCATCATTGCTCTCCCCAGACCCATCATTTCTCTCACTCAGCCCCATCACTGCTCTCCCCATCATTGCTCTCCTCAGCCCCATCATTGCTCTCCCCAGCCCCATCATTGCTCTCCACAGCCCCATCATTTCTCTCCCCATGACCACCATTGCTCTCCCCAGCCCCATCATTTCCCTCCCTATCCCCATCATTGCTCACCTCAGCCCTGTCATTGCTCTCCCCAGCCCCACCATTGCCCACCTCAGCCCCATCATTGCTCTCCCCAATCCCGTCATTGCTCTCCTCACCTCCCCTCATTCTCCTGTTCTTCTCCCAGCGTTTCAGTTAAAAAAAACACATACAACTTACCTCTCTCCTCACTCCCCTGCAGCAGCATCCTCCTCATCTCCACTAGATCACTAGCACCGCAAGAAGAATGAACATGGCGTGGTGACTGGAGCATACATCGCAGGGGCAGGTCCTGGAGGAGATGTAGCAATAACTATAAGACTATATTTATGCAATGGCAAAAATTGTGCAGCATGCCACTGAAGAGTGCACAAGGATGCTGTCAATCACAAGTCATTTGGAAAAGCAGAAGAGCCCCCATATCTACAGTCAAGGAGCTCACTTAATCCCAACTTCCATCTGGTCTTCCTCAGTCTACGTAGCTTCTAAATAGTCATATAATTTAATCTTTCGAGAAACCAGTACAATTGTGCATTACATGACCATACAATTGATTTAATTGGACTCTATGTAATAATTAATTTTCCCTGTGAAGGTGCTGCAAGGAAATTTACCACTAGCTGCCAAATTACTTATCAGATTAAAGTCATTTGCTGAGGGCAACCTCTTTAATAAGCTTTACATTTTAAGAAGACAAGCCTCTACATTGTTGTTGGCGTTACATATAAAAAGTAATATTCTTTACCACAAACTTTTTCAAGGTCTACTGTGTCTTTACACTTGTAACCTTCAAATTATTTTGAAAAAAAAAACCTATATATTCTTGTCTCTTTGCAGCATCTGCTTTCTTCAAGGTTACATTACCTAAATGGATGCCCCTAGCTGCTTCAGATTCATATCTATACATCCAAAATGATCTATCTGTTCAGAGGCTTCTCATACAGCTCTTATTTTACAGAATAATTACACTGTTGGCCTTTAAAGAGGTAAATCTGCTAAGACCAAAAATATTAAAGTGAGCAGTTGGCACCTTATATGCCGTGTCACACATTGTGATCTGCTGATATAAGCATTCTGTTTATCTCACTTATACACAGCCAAGATACGAAGAAGCTGCTCCAGTTATGATGAGATCTCTCAATAGGTGTCTGGTGCGTATGAGAGATTGGCAGACTGGGTGAACGGGTTAAAGACTGGAAATAAGTTTTATTTTTCATCAAAAATGTTGGCAGGTGTACTGAAAAATCTGATTGATACAGATTTAGATATTTTAACTTTTACAAAGAGAAAGTACAAATACAAGGGATAAATTAAAGTGGTAATTGCCACTGGGCTTCCTTCACCAGTGGTCCTCATCCACTCTAATTCTATCATGAGCGTTCAGCAGTGACAGCTATCATAAAGATGCCGATAAACATTAAAGTTTAGTCAAGATTGAATAATATCAGTCAAAATTGTGATTTTTCTGGTAAAACTTATAAAAAAACAATCGTTTTAGCCGACTGATCACAGGCTGCCATTGTCTGAAATTAAGTTGGTGTTACCCATCTGTCCCGACTCCAGCACCGGGTGTTCCTTATTTACCCTTTTTGTTGTGTAACTCTGTACTAGTTCGAGTTGGGTTACTATGGTTTCCCGCAAAGCAGTATTGATGTCATCACCTAAGGCTTTTTAAGGTTGGCCCAGGCACCCCTGAGTGCCTGAGAATTTAGCAAGCATTGTAAATAGAGATGAGTGGAAAGATTTGTGGGACTCTGCTGACCTGGATGCTGGTCTGAAGTCCGACGAATCGATTGGCTCATCTCTAATAGCAGGAGTTTGCTTTCCCTTCCATATTGCTTAGCTCCAGCTTGGTGTTTAATTATCTGCTCTGCTACTTCTGACTTCTATTCTACTACCAGTGCTACTTCCAAACTCAGTCCAGCTTATTTAGGTATTGTCTGTACCTGCAATCAAGATTCCAAATTACCAACATCATGCAACTGTTTTAATCATTGTTTACACTTCATTCTTTGTTACCAAGGTAATGTATTTCTGTAAGCAAGTTACCAATATATTTTTGATATTTATGTGTGAACCACATCACTGAAACCAAGTTTGCTAATATTTCACTGCTATCCTATGGTTAACCATTTCCCTGGTATGAGTTCTCATAGCGTACATTTCTGCTATGAACCATAGCCCTGATGCCAGTTCTTTATTGCCTATATATCTACAGTTTCTGAGTAAATCCGCACAGTCTGGCTCTACTTCATCTGATGCCTCCTGCTCCACTTGTGTTGTGTCCCATTCTGCATACCCTGCAGTCCTGGTCCTCTAAGACCTACATGACATCCACAGCTCTGCTGTACCATCACTTCTGATCCATGCTGCTCATGTATGTGGCTAGCTTCACCCATGAACAATCTTTCTTTGAAATTATTTTCCCAGTAAGATCACTTGTTTGTCATCCGGTGTCCTTTCACATGGTTATATAAGTTATCTAAATACTAATCTAATATATATCACTTATCCCTAATATCAAGACTTTGATAAAGGAGAAAGCCGCAGAAAACTGGTCATCCACTGAAACAAAACAAAACAGGAATTGGTTGATAAGAGTACTTTGGTAAAGGCCCCGTCTCACTTAGCGACGCTGCAATGATCCCGACAACGATACGACCTGTCAGGGATCGTTGCTGCGTCGCTATGTGGTCGCTGGTGAGCTGTCAAACAGGCAGGCTCACCAACGATCAGGGGAGCAGTGACATCGTGGAAAGAATCTTTCCACGATGTCCTGCTCCTGGTTACGAGCCTGCTGAAGCAGGAGCAGGCTGGTAACTATGGTAAACATCGGGTTACTAGGGGCACATGCGCTCCTAGTAACCCGTTGTTTATCATGGTTACCACTCTGCTACAGTGAGCGGGAGGTTACCGCTCACTTTAGCAGGCTCGTAACCATGATAAACAACGGGTTACTAGGTGCGCGTGTGCCCCTAGTAACCGGATGTTTATCATGGTTACCAGCCTGATCGCTGCTCCCGCTGGTCACACACAGCGATGTGTGCTGACCAGCGGGAGAGCAACGACCAAAAAATGGTCCAGGACACTTTGCAGCGATCAGCGACCTCACAGCAGGGGCCTGATCGCTGCAAAGTGTCACACATAGCGACATCGCTGGTGAGGTCGCTGTTGCGTCTCCAAAACCGTGACACAGCAGCGATCTCGCTAGCGATCTCGCTATGTGAGACGGGGGCTTAAGTCACAATCTAGTTCAAGCCTAAGAGTAGGTGAGATACAGGCAGAGACATAATAGTGCGGTTGAGAATGGGAATGTGTAAAAAAAAAAGTGTTGGCCATTTTTTTTTTAAGAATCGTGCAAGTTTAAGCAAAATTTGAACAAATTCGCGAGGGCCTGCTGATTTCATATAATTTGGCTCAAATTTGATTTGCAAAAAATCCATTTGCTCATCTCTAGTTATTGTGCATTTACATGATGTGATCCATCAAATTAAAAGACAAGCAATCAAAACATATTTGACAATCAGCAGTCATTTAATAACCTGTTTAGAGAGGCAGACCTCATTAAACTCATTCAATATGCACACAGAACGATCGGTAATTCGATCGTTCTGTGTACCTAGGCTGCCATTGTTCTTGGCAGCACATTACCTGCTTACACAAGACGATATGCTGCTGAGAACAATAGTCTTTTAAGCCAAGTGATCATTTCACCAGACAAATGAGTAGTTTGCTTGTTTGTTATGTGATTGGCAACCTGTTTACACTGCATGATTATCAGGAAAAGCGGATTCCTAGGAATTATGCATTAGCATAACCTGATTTCTTATGTAAGGCTATGTGCCCACGATGCAGAAATGAAGCAGAAAATTTCTGCAGCATTTCTGCATCTCCCTGGCAGAAAAAACGCATGCAGATTGTGCATGTGTTTTTCCTGCAGAATACATGCGGACTACATGCGGATTCACATGCGGATTCACATGCGTTTCCGCATGCAGATTGACAAGCGCTTTCCAGGCGATAGCATCACTTGGAAAGTGCTTGACAACTAGGTCACACTATATAAATCCATGCAAACAGCATGGATTTATATAGTGTGACCGTAAAACAATGCTTAAAATAAAGCTATACTCACCCCCGATGCCCCGGCGTGTGCTGCAGCGCTCGTTCCGGTCTGGTTCCTGGCTGCCGGCATATCGCGAGACACAGCGGTGAAGGGCCATGACTGTGACGTCACCGAAGGTCCTTCAGCGCTGCCGGCATGCAGAGAGAGCCGTCGGAAAGGTGAATATAAACTTTGTTTGTTATTTTATTCTTTTTTTTTACAGGTACAATGGTACCCAGGTCTGGATGAGACTCTCCTCTCCTCCAGATCTGGGTACCATCCGCACATTGAATCGCATATTATCCGCGTGTACAAATGTACAGACACGGATTCTATGCGTCTCAATGCAAGTCAATGGCGGCGCTTCCGCAAAATTAATGAACATGCTGCGGATTTATGAGCGCTGCAGAAACGCTGCGGAAAAATCCGCAGAATGTGCATTGACATTGCGGAATGCCATTGGGGACCATGGGGTGCGGATTACCAAGCGTTTTTGATGGGTTTCCGCTGCGGAAATTCCGCAGCGGAAGCGCATGAAAAACGCACCGTGGGCACGCAGCCTAAGAATCTGCATGTCTCGACTGATTTTAGCACTGCTAAATCTGTATACAAATGTGTCAATATCATCATAATCAGAGGCTGTATGTCATTATTATATCATATCATTATGGGAAACCCCATCCCGGGGTGTGCCATCATTTAGTGAAGTACTTATGGTTGTCCAATATGTGCAAAAGTTACTTTCTGCTGCATTTTTCTTTTGCACAAATTCGGTGGGGAAAATACGCAGCATTTTTCAGCACTAGAAAAGTGAATGTGTAGCACCCTGAGGATTCGGCTGCTACAGGGGTATTGCACCTCAACCCAGAGGTGTGATATTCCACTCCCGGGTAAGGAAGGAGTGTGGAACTGAGCTCAGATAGACTGCATGCACTACATACATCCCATTCCAGAGGAGCAGGCCGACGGTACTCCCACTTGGAAATGTGCAGGTACAACCGAGCCTGTTCCTGGCTGGAGTGGGAGGGGGGTGGTACATCCCATGTAGTGTAGGGGCAGATAGGGGGAGCAGTCTGGGTAGTGATAGGAGCTCATTGGGTGCTGGTCACCTGAGCTCACACATAGAGGGATATATAAGGAGGGCACCAACTTAGATCAGGGTCAGACGCTGAGAACAAGTCAGTTGGAGAGGAGAGAGAAGGAAACAGCAGCCCTGGAGAGAGAGAGAGTGGAGCAGAGAAAGACCCAGAGGGGGAAGACTGAAGGGACCCAAGAACCCAAATTAGAGCACCGGGTGAGGAGTCAGCAAGAGGGTACCGGAACCCAAGCTGGTGGGGGCAAAGACATTCCCCAGCCAGAGACCGGAGACCGTGGGCAGTGTCTGTCACGGTCACCCACCACATTCACCCCGAAGGCACACCACATGAAGGGTCAGGGAACCCAGGGCCAAGGGTGTCCCAAAAGAAGGCCCGAGGGAGCTGGACCTAGGTGAATCACTGGTGGGGACGGCTGAAGAAAGGACAGAGGGAGAGCTCAGGGCCACGCTCCGGACTTGTTTGGGGGTTGGCCGGATCCAGGACCTGGTGGACGCAGCACGGCTCGGGTGGTCACTAGCAGCTGGAGTGACCAGTACAACATCAGCAGTAAGTAAACACCCTTAACTGCACAACCCGAGTCTGTCTTCATTGCCGGCTGCATCGCACCACCACAACCCCCATCCTCTGCGCCTGTCCCCTCTGAGGCTATACCCCTCCCGTTGGGGGTTATCTCACCAAGCTGCGCACCCACCATCAGCCTCAGCGGACCCTGCAGCAGCGGCGGCCACAGTGACCGCATCACAACGGGTGGCGTAGTCGACACAAAAGAACTTTAGTAACATCTGTAAAGCTGCCACATAACACTGAGCTTGACGCCCTGGGCACGGGACCGGGTCACAGCCGCTCGGAGACTACAACCCCCCATCTGATCCGGTGCCGGGTATTCCCCTCAAAAAGGAATATGTCCCAGGGGGTGCGTCAAATGCAATTTCTGAAATCTCATTCACATATTACTTATTTTTTCCTTGCAGATTTGCAGCAGATTAAAATCTGAAGCATGTCAAAAAAGTCAGAGTTTTTTACAGCAGATTTGACCATACTAATGAGTGGGAAATTATGCAGCAAAAACGCATGTCAAAAATGCAGCAAAATAACACATATTTTGCGCAGCGTTTTTCCTACCAACACAATTATTTCTTGGCCCAAATCCTGAATGAGTGCCCATATGACTGACTATAAGCATCTACTGATTTTATCACCTTCAAGTCAGATTTTCGTGTGAGAACTGTCACCTCTGTGTTATCTCATTAAGATAATGTACAGGGCCTAAAATCCAATGTTAAGAGCTTACAGCTCATTAACTTAAAACCATTGTAAATGGTCTCTGACCAATTTTTCCCCCTCTCACATAAAGCAGGCCACACATGCTTCAGTTTTCGGTTGCTAGATAAGCATTACTGTACTGACTAATCAATGGATTTCTGGTTTATCACTGCGCTTGTAATTGCTCTTCTCAAGAAAAGTAAAGAACATTGCCATTCAAAGCATAACAAAAGTGCAGCCATACTAGTCATGATGAACTTGTGGCACCTTGTGGTGCGGTAACCGGGAGCGAGGCACTCATCTCCATTTATGTCTCGGCATGCTGCATGAAAGTGTGGGTCCTGGCTGGTTGTTTGTACTCGTGCTGTGAGGGTCTTATGCCCGATCAATCCGCCTGTAGCCGATGGTGCTGGCCGGCCAAGACAGTAGGTTCCATAGTTCAATAAAGGAAACTGCAGTTCAAAAATAGTCTTTACTGAATGGTAACTTGGTAAGGGTTGTGGTTGTGTGGCACCCCAGAGGGTCTGGTTGCCACAGTGGCATTGCCTCCCTTAAAATAGGTAATGCCATGTCCGGAGGCAAGCAGGGGTTTCCTGGTCAGGAACACAATACATTCAACATTTCCTGGCTCTAGGCCAGCAAGGGGAGTCCCTCCCCTTGGCAACTGGTATCTGGGGGCGGACCAGTACCGCTAAGGAGGAGCGAGGCATCCACAAGGCCCGAGCTGCCAGCCATACGGGTGAGCACAGCACGTTACACTCAGGGACGTGGGCTACAACACAGCTATAAGCAGAGAAGCCAAAAGAGTATAGTAAGGACGGCAGGCCTACAACTCCACCTGGCCAGGAGGACTCTATGCTTGCTCCCAGACTGACCAGGTTCTTATCACTAGCCAGTACTCCAGTCCAGGCCTGTCCAATTGCTACCAGTAAAGACCCTGGGACTGCACTATACGGACTCTGTGGTTATTTCTGCACCGCGATACCCTGCACAACCACCATCATCCACACACACTGCCCTGAAGCTAACTCTTCCTGTGGGGAGTTATTCCACCTTTGCTGCTATACAACGGGCTTCAGAGGACTGTTCAGCAGCGGCGGTCTCTATTAACCGCACTCCACAGGTGGCGTAGTCGGACATTATATAACCTATATACATCTACTACCCTTGGATTGACCACCTGGGTCACGGACCGGGTCACCGCCACGGTGACTACAACCCCCAGCATCTACAGGCTCGGCTCCGGGTACCCCACGGCCCAGGGGGGCGCGTCAACTTTGGTGTAGTCGGCAGGATTACGTGCCCCTTACCACCGGGTACTGTGCGCCTTCACAAACTGTGTCGCATACCGTGGTGAAGTTTTCCCGCCATTGCCGCTGTTTTCCCGCCATTGTCCGCCATTTTCGGGTCGCCGCGCGGGAAGAAGGGGGGCGTGACCGCTGGAAGCGCGCGAAGCCCAAGCCCCGCCTCATGCACGGATGCAGCGCCAGGTCCTGGAAGGAGCCCCAGCGAGCACTGACGTCAGACGCGTGCGACGCCAGGTCCTACCAAGAGACCATCACCTGCGGAACTGGCACGGCTGCTGCCACGGTAATGCCATTCTCCATGCCATATATAACAGGGGCGGCGTGGTTGCCCCAGTACTCAGGTGAGTCGCACACCCTGAGTGACTTTAAAGAAAGATTGAGCAGCTTGTTTAAAGTGTACCCCCTGTCCGAGGAGCAGAAAGTGAGGAGCCTCATCGGCCAGTTAATTGGAGCGGCCCAGAGAGAAGTGAAGTCCTGGTCAGCCAGAGACAAAGGGACTGTGAAAGAGATACTGGCCCGCCTAAAGGACACCTTTGACACCCGTACTACAGCTGAGATAAAAGTGAAG
Organism: Phyllobates terribilis; assembly: GCF_046119375.1. Lineage (NCBI taxonomy): Eukaryota > Metazoa > Chordata > Amphibia > Anura > Dendrobatidae > Phyllobates > Phyllobates terribilis. The sequence continues at coordinate 905,585,902 of NW_027362762.1, forward strand.
TTTTATGGGTGCAAACAACGGGCGCAGGACAGTGTACGGGACTATGCTTTAAACCTGCAGGAGGCGCTGAGGGCCATCAAGCAGGTAGACCCCGACAGTGTGCGAGACGAGAACAGACTGTTAACCGAGCAGTTTATTGAGGGGCTCCTGTTCAGCGCTCACCGGACACAGCTGCGCATAATGGCTCTGCAAAACCCTGATCTGGACTTTGCACAATTCAAAGACAGAGCCATCCGGGTGCTACGAGAACCAGCAACAGGTGGCGCCACATCCCACCGGCGCCCAGCTATCACCTACCACCAGGAGGTGGCCCCCTTTTCCCCAGAGCCTGTAGAAGCTGATGCACAGACTCTGGACAATGCTCCGTCTACAGACCTGCACCTAGAGGTCCAAGAGCTGACTAAAAGTGTGGCTGCTCTAGCCAAAACTGTGCAGTCCTTGCAAGTGTCCCCCAAGGAAAAGATCCAGCTGGCTTTCAGTCTGGAGGACGTCCCGTGGCGATGGCAGAGGAGGATTCCAGCTACCGCTACGACCAGGACGGAGAACCCATCTGCCGCCGCTGTCACAAGCCAGAACATTATGCAAGGTACTGTAATTTAAGCGAGCAAAACCTGGGGCAGAGGGCCAACCCCCAGGCGTAAGACCACCAGGCCCACACAGCTGGCGGGATAAATACGTGGGAGGACGGCCGATCCTACCTGTCGTGCTTGATGGCATCCCAATGAGCGCGTTGCTGGACACTTGATCCCAGGTGACCACCATCCCCTACATTCTTTACAAACGGTACTGGACTGATTCGGACGTAACCCGCCGTCCGGATGAACATTTAAGCATCTATGCCAGCAATGGTCAGCCCGTACCTCAGGTGGGCTTTAAAGAAATGACCATAAAGGTTGGCAAAGTAGAGTTGCCATCCCATTGACTGATAATTGTTGACATTGATCGCCGAGAAAGTCATCCCATGATAACCTTAGGCACTAATGTCATTGAAAATTGTCTTTCAGAGATTACTGTCTTGTTACAGCAGGTTGTGGAGACTGCCATTTCCAGCCAACAGCGGGTTCTGCAGAGAGAAATCAGAGCCCTGATGAGAAGACAATAGGTAGAACTGTCTGGTGGTGAAATTGGCAGCGTCAGGATGAGTGACCCATTCCCCATTGCCATGCCCCCAAGAAGTGAAATGTTGGTATGGTGTCGGCCAGCAATCGGTCTCAGGGGTAGAGATTACCAGGCCCTGGTAGAGCCCGTATACTCCGACAGTAGGCTCACCATCTTGACAGCCAGGGGGGTAGTTGATGTCCGCCATGGGAGAGTGCCAGTCCGCATCCTGAATATTGGGGGAAAAGAGGTCTATTTGCCCCGGTATGCTACCCTTGCCAAACTATTCACCGTCAGTAACAATTCCATAAAGACAGTAGAACCCTTACCTCCATCCAAACCGGCGGAAGATAATGGCTCCAAGGGACAGATGGAGGACTGGTGTCAGAAGCTACATGTGGGTACTGACTCCACCCCTCAACACCAAAAGCATGGAGTATACCGGGTGGTCCAGGAGTATGAAAGGGTCTTCAGTAAACACCCGCTCGACTTCGGGCAGGTGAAAGGGGTACAACACCATATCCCCACGGGAGACCATCCACCCATTAAAGAAAGGTACCGACCTGTACCACCAGCACACTACCAAAATGCCAAAGGGATGTTACGAGAGATGAAGGAGGCTGGGGTGATAAGAGATAGTTGTAGCCCCTGGGCTGCTCCATTAGTTATCGTAAGGAAAAAAGATGGCACAATGAGAATTTGTGTAGACTACAGGCAAATTAACCGCATTACACATAAAGATGCATACCCATTACCCAGGATTGAGGAGTCACTAGCTGCATTAAGATCTGCTAATTATTTCTCTACTTTGGATCTCACTAGTGGGTATTGGCAGGTTCCTGTGGCAGAGGCGGATAAAGAAAAGACCGCGTTCACAACCCCGATGGGCCTCAGCGAGTTCAACTGCATGCCATTCAGGCTCTGCAACACTCCAGGAACCTTCAAGCGGTTGATGGAGTGCTGTTTAGGACATAAGAACTTCGAGACAGTCCTGCTGTACCTGGATGATGTCATAGTATACTCTAAGTCCTATGAAGATCACCTGAAGCACCTGGCAGAGGTGTTTGAAGCCCTAGCTGGTTTTGGCCTAAAGGTGAAGCCGTCAAAATGCCACCTGCTGAAGCCCAAGGTACAGTACCTAGGCCATGTGGTAAGCGCTGAAGGTGTAGCACCAGACCCTGACAAGGTCACAGTCATCAAGGACTGGCCAAGACCCTCCACTATCAAGGAAGTGCAGCAGTTCCTCGGGTTGGTGGGCTACTACCGAATATTTATCCAAGGCTTTACCAAGATGGCGGCACCCATGCAGGACCTCCTAGTAGGCCAATCCAGGAAGGCCAAAAACCCGAAGCCTCCATTCAAATGGGATAAGCCGGAAGACGAATCCTTCAGCAAGCTGAAGATGGCTCTCACAGGAGACGAGATCCTGGCCTACCCTGACTATGGCCAACCTTCATACTCCATACAGACACAAGTAACATGGGGCTAGGAGCGGTGCTGTCCCAGATACAGCAAGGCAGAGAAAGAGTGATTGCCTATGCCAGCAGGAAGCTCCGGCCCACAGAAAGGAACCCCAAAAATTACAGTTCCTTCAAGTGGGAGTTCCTCGCCGTAGTCTGGGCTCTGACAGAGCGCTTCAAGCATTATCTCGCCTCCTCCAAATTCACCGTCTTCACGGAAAACAACCCGTTGACGCACCCGGACACTGCGAAACTTGGTGCCCTGGAACAAAGATGGATGGCCCGACTGTCTAATTATGAGTTCACCATCAAGTACCGGACTGGGCGCAAGAATGCAAATGCTGATGCGCTGTCCAGGATGCCTAACTTGCCAGATGGGGGAGAAGGCCCGGAGGAACTGGAGGAGATAGAGATCCCTGCTTTCCACCGTCATGGGGTAGCCCACTGCTCCCACTGTGTGAAGAGCAGGTGCTCCGCCAAAAGAAAGGCCACGTTCAATCCATTACCCCACCATGGATGGGCAGAAACGCAAGATAGTGACCCGGCTGTCCGCCTAGTCAAGGATTTGCTGACACAAGCTGACTCGTACCCTGATCCAGATGCTCCAGAGGAGACCAAACAGTTGTGGAAGGAGAAGGGCAAGTTATTCATCTATGAAGGGAAGCTGTGTCGAAGAGCCATCAACTCCCGGACACATGAGCTGGTCGGGCAGGTGGTAGTCCCGAGGCGAGATGCGTCTATGGTCTTAGAAGCGTACCACGATGGAGCAGGACACTTTGGCTGGAAGAAGTTTGAAGTCCTGCTACGTGAAAGGTTCTGCTGGGCTGGCATGAGGAAGGCAATCGAGAGATGGTGTCGAGAATGCGGACCATGCAACCTGAGACGAAAAGACCGCGACAGCCAGAGGGCTCCCCTGCAGCCCATCATCACCAAACAGCCACTCGAACTGGTACCCTTGGTCCACGTGAAGCTAGCCCCGAGCAGGTCAGGCTATGTCTACGCTCTCACCATCATAGACCACTGCTCCCGGTTCCTGGTAGTAGTGCCAGTAAAGGACCAGACGGCTCAAACAGGCCGCCAGAGCTTTCCAACAGCACTTCTGTCACCCGCACGGTTACCCTGACCGTGTGCTGACTGACCAAGGTCCAGCCTTCGAAGCAGAGGTGTTCCAGGAATTCTGCAACCTGTATGGCTGCAAGAAAATCAGGACAACGCAGTAACACTCCCAAACCAACGGGTTGTGTGAGAAGATGAACCAGGTGGTGATAGACCTGTTGAAGACGTTGTCCCTGGAAGAACGCAGTCTGTGGCCAGAGAAGTTGCCAGATGGTGGATCTATACAACCATATCCCACTGAACCCTACCAACTGCACACCTGCTTACCTGATGAGAGCAAGACCTGGTAAACTGCCCATCGACCTGGACATGGGAGTCCTAACACCAGAGACCGCCTCCCCAGATGCAGATTGGGACACTGAGCGGCAGCAACAATACCGCAAAGCGCAAGAGAATGTTGAAAGGAGTCTGTCCCAAGCGAGACAAAAACAAGAGAAGACTTACAATCAACAGGCACCTGCTATTCCCCTGTCACCTGGAGAGCAAGTCCTTAAGAGGAAGAGGCGACTCCACAAATTGGATGACCAGTGGGAGGTAGAGCCGTACATCATCCTACCCTCGAGTCATGATAACATCAAGGTGTGCCTCATTAGTAAGGATGGAGGAGAAACATCAACAACATTTTCAAGAGACCACTTGAAGAAATGTCCCGAGCAACTGCAACACCCTAAAGAAGACCAAGAAAGCCCTCAACCCACAGAGGAAGTGGAAGAAATGGTCAGAATGGTACTCGGAGAATTTCCCCAGTCGTGGATGCAAGTGAACAATGCAATTGTTGTGCCAGTCCTTACCTTTCTCCAACCAGCCCCTCAGGAAGCTGCAGAAGTCCCAGAAGAGTTGAAAGAACAGTTGGCCCCGGAGGCAGAAGTTTCATCAACAGCAGACCCGGAGAATCTACCCTCTGCTAACAGTGAACCTGTCGTACCCACGCCAGTAGACCCTCCACAGAAAGTAGAACCTGTAAGTGCCCCAGAAGAGCCTGCTCAAGAAGGATCCCCAGCCAATGGTACACCTGTCAGTTCCATGGAGAGGTTAAGGTAGTTTTACAATCTACTCGCACGTAGGACTGACAGGGTAGCAGATAGTGCAGAAATAGATACCATCCGCACTCCCGAACTATGCAGATCAACACGTAGCACCAAAGGCCAGGCCCCTGTCAGGTTCAGTGAATAAGTAGAAATACCAATAGTATAAATAGTTGCCCCTGGGGTATATTATTCTTGTGCAATTTTCATGTATTTAATTATTGATGTGTTTTGCCTTACAATGGACAATTTAGGTGACTTGGACACTTTTCTTAGCATTTAGTTACCCGTAGGGGTATATATCTAAAAGACTCGGTGGCTGAGGACTGTGAGCAGCCCAAAAACTTTCACTTGTAAATAGTTGCACTTACAAAAGTGGCCCCCTTGTGACAGACCACTGAACAAAAACCCGTTGGAGGTGGCGGAGGACGTGGTCCAACACCTGGATCATCTTTGCCCTGCAGCCACCCCAGGGCCTCCGTGGAGGGTTTTGGACGGGTCCCTCAAATTACACCTTGCGCAGTGGAATGGACACCTGGTTGCAGATCATACTGTAACCTGTTAAAGACTGTAATGTTTGTAATATTCTAATGTACCTTGTTTATTGTTACCTGTTATTTTGCAAAAATATGTTCAGTCCCAGGGTACTGAAATTAACTAGGGGGGAATGTGGCACCCCAGAGGGTCTGGTTGCCACAGTGGCATTGCCTCCCTTAAAAGAGGTAATGCCATGTCTGGAGGCAAGCAGGGGTTTCCTTGTCAGGAACACAATACATGCAACATTTCCTGGCTCCAGGCCAGCAAGGGGAGTCCCTCCCCTTGGCAACTGGTGTCTGGGGGCGGGGTTAGTTTAGTCAGTGGCAAGGAGTTGAGTTTAGTGTTATGATCGGCTACAAGCACTAAGGAAAGAAAGGAGATCTGTCCCTACAATAGAACTAAGCTAGATCCCTACGATGTAACGGGGAACCTGATCCTGCGATCAGACCCGCTAAAGTCCTCGGCTAGTCTGTATGAAGACCTATAGATGCAAGGGAGGGATCCCTACAAGAACCAGGGACTGGGATAAAGTTGGACACCTCGTAGCAGAAATTGTAGCAGTAAAAGACAAACACACAACATAGAACATAAAGGTCCGAAGACCTAGCTAAACTGACTGAGAAAGGTAACTAAGCACTAGGCTAGCTAAAGAGTAGAAATTACAATGAAGTCCAGCAAGGCCAGGAGGGCGGAGCAGGATTAAATAGGCAAAAAAGGTCATGTGACCAGCAAGATAGAAAAAACCTAACAGGAGAGTTCTAACAGTACCCCCTCTTCTATGAGGATCCTCCGGATCCCCTAGGCCCAGGCTTATCAGGAAACCTCTTGTGAAACGCTCTGACAAGTCTGGAAGCAGAAACATCATCCGCCCTCACCCATGAGTTATCCTCGGGTCCGAAACCCTTCCAAGCGACGAGATACTGCAAACTCCCTCTATGCCGTCTAGAATTTAGGATGCGGGAAATTTCGTATTCCCCGTCCTCCACCCCCGGAGGAACAGTGGCAGAGGCATCTCCATCCGACACATAAGCTCTTTTCAAAAGAGAAACATGAAACACCGGATTAATCTTCCAGGAGGTAGGAACCTCCAACCTAACAGCAGATTGGTTAACTACCTGAAGCACCTTAAAGGGCCCTACAAACTTGGGACCCAATTTTTTAGAAGGAATCCTCAACCGCAGATTCTTAGAGGACAACCAAACCATGTCACCAATAGCAAACAAAACCTCTTGACGTTTCCTATCAAAGTACCTCTTAGATTTTTTGTTAGCCTCCTGAAGATTACCACGCACATCCGTCCAAACTCTCTCCAAATCACCGGAAAAACTCTCCTCCTCAGGCACAGCCGATACCAATTTGGAGAATGACCCAAAAGACGGATGTCTCCCAGAACAACAAAAAAAGGCAAGCAACCAGCAGAAGAGCATGTATGGTTGTTAAGAGCAAACTCAGCAAGTGGCAGAAACTCAGACCACCCCTTCTCATTGTCTGCCACAAAACAACGCAAGAACTGCTCAACATCCTGATTCTTCCTTTCTGTCTGGTCATTAGACTCAGGATGATATCCGGATGAAAACGACAAATGAACTCCCAACCTGTCACAAAAAGCACGCCAAAAACGAGCCACGAACTGAGGTCCCCTATCTGAAACAATGTCAGTAGGAACGCCATGTAGTCTGACAATTTCCTTGACAAAGGCCTTAGCGAGTTTCTTAGCGCAGGGCAGTTTGATGAAAGGAACCAAGTGACACATCTTGCTAAAACGGTCCACGACCACCCAGATGACTGTGAAACCCTCAGAGGGGGGAAGGTCAGTAATAAAGTCCATAGCCAGATGTGTCCAAGGTGCACTAGGAACCTCCAGAGGGCAAAGCAACCCCACTGCAGGAGTATGTGAAGACTTAGATCTAGCACACACCGTACATTGTCGCACCCACTTAATGACTTCCTTCTGCCATCCAGGCCACCAAAAGCTGCGACCCACAAGTCTCTTGGTCTCAGAAATTCCTGGATGACCTGCCAACTGAGACTCATGACACTCAACAAACAAATCTCTCCTAAAGGTCCTAGGCACAAACAACCTCCCATGGGGAGTGTTAGATGGGGCATTCTCCTGTGCTTTAAGAATCTCATCTTCCAAAACGGAGTCCAATGCAGCAATCACAACACCTTCTTGTAAAATGCTCCCCTCCTCCTCAGCACCGACCATAGGAGAAAAGTTGTGAGACATAGCATCAGCTTTAACATTCTTGGTACCCGGGATGTAAGTAACGGAAAAATTAAACCGCAAGAAAAAAAGTGCCCACCTAGCCTGACGGGCATTCAAGCGCTTGGCAGCATCAAGATAGATCAGATTTTTATGATCAGTGAAAACCTGAATGGGAAATTCAGCACCTTCCAAGAGATGACGCCAGTGTTTAAATGCGAGTTTAATAGCCAGCAATTCCCGATTACCAATATCGTAATTAAGTTCAGTCTCAGAAAATTTTTTTGAAAAAAAAGCACAGGGATGTACTCCATCCTTGTTTTTCTGAGACAACACCGCACCGACCCTCACCGAAGAAGCATCAACCTCAACCAAAAACGGCTTAGTCACATCAGGCTGCATAAGGATGGGAGCAGATCTGAACCTCTCCTTTAGAAACACAAAAGCTTCAATGGCCTCAGTAGTCCACTGAACCGCATTAGCACCTTTCCTGGTGAGATCGGTCAGTGGTTTGACAATAATAGAAAAATTTTTAATGAATTTTCTGTAATAATTGGCGAAACCCAAAAACCTCTGTATCGATTTTAAACCAATAGGCCTAGGCCATTCCTGCACAGCTTGAACTTTCACCGGGTCCATCTCAAAGCCCTCGCTGGAGATAATGTAGCCCAAAAAACTAATTCTCTGTATAGCGAACTCACATTTCTCCAGCTTAGCAAAAAGCGAATTGTCAATTAATAACTGTAATACCTCACGTACGCTCCGCCAATGAGACTCCAGATCCGGTGAATAAATCAAAATGTCATCCAAATACACAACCACATTTTTGCCGATCAAAGGTCTAAGGATGTCATTAATAAGATTCTGAAAAAATGCTGGAGCATTGGTAAGACCAAAAGGCATAACCAGATTCTCAAAATGACCCCCAGGAGTGTTAAAAGCAGTCTTCCATTCATCACCCTCCTTCATGCACATCAAATTGTATGCCCCCCGGAGATCAATTTTAGGGAACCACTTGGCCCCCACTAACTGGTTAAACAAATCAGGAATCAATGGCAGTGTGTAAGGATTGCGTACAGTAATTTTATTAATCTCACGAAAATCCAGACAAGGATGTAAACCGCCGTCCTTTTTTTTAACAAAAAAAAATCCAACAGCCACAGGAGACTTGGAAGGCCTAATGTGACCGGCGGCCAAGCTTGTCTGTATGTATTCCTCCAAAGCCTTTCTCTCAGGAATAGTAAGATTAAATAAATGACTTTTAGGACGAGTCGCTCCAGGGACAAATTCAATGGTACAATCATAATCTCTATGGGGAGGCAAAATTTGTGACTCCTCCTCAGAAAAAACTCTCCAAAAATCCTGAATAGGTACAGGTAATTCCCCTTTTTCCACCACAGCAATACGTCCGTTACAACACTTGTCATAACACTTAGGGCTCCAGGACTTAATTTCATTGGTAGACCAATCCAGTACAGGATTGTGCAATTTTAACCAGGGTAACCCCAAAACTACTGGAGAAGGCAAATTATTTAATACTACCAAATCCAAATTTTCTTGGTGAATACCATTAATAGTGAGGGGAAATTCACAGACCTTGTGAGTAACACTCTTCAAGGGGGAGCCATCAACAGAAACCAAAGCAATAGGGGATGACAAAGGTTTGGGTTTTAATTTAAGTTTTTCCAAGAATCCCCCATCAATCACATTCAGAGTAGAACCACAATCCACAAATACCCGAAATTCAATTAATTGTTCCTGAGCAGCAGTAGTAGCAGAAAGAAATACCCCCTTAGTATTTAAACAGGCTATACGGGCGTAACTGACCTTTTTTTTTTTCTTTGTTCATACGAAGCACACAGTTCATAATAAAATGGTCAGATTTCCCGCAATAAAAGCACAAACCTTCAGAAGACCTGCGGTCTTTTTCCTGAGAGCGGGGTGCCATCGCCCCAATCTCCATCGGCTCTCCAATGTCAGTACAGACCCTCTCAAGACTCGGAGATGACATGGCAGAGGATTTACTCTCATTAACCCTTGCACACAGTCTCCTGTCCACCCGTATAGCTAATTGCATTGCCTCCTGCAAGTTTCCAGGTGTGGGATAAGCAATCAGCAAATCCTTAACCCTTTCACCTAGCCCCGCAAGAAACAAACTTTTCAAACCTGAATCGTTCCACCCCACCTGGGCAGACCACCGACGGAAGTGAGAACAATATTTTTCCACATTACCTGATCCCTTCCTCAAACGTCTCAATTCAGTCTCAGCTGATGAGACACGATCAGGATCATCATACAACAAACCCAAAGCAGAAAAAAAACTATCCACTGATCTAAAGCATGGATCACTAGGTTGGAGAGAAAAGGCCCATCCCTGAGGTTTTTTGCGCAAAAGTGACATTATGAACCCTATGCGCTGTGATTCATCACCAGAGGATCTGGGTCTCAAACGAAAATACAACAAACAAGCATGTTTAAAGGAAAAAAATTCTTGTTGATCACCAAAAAATAAATCAGGCAAACGTACCTTTGGCACCACAAAATGTGCTCCAGAACAGCTACTCACGCGTTGTTGGAGCTCGGCCACCTCCAGAGAGAGTCCCTGCTGGCGTTGAGCCAAATCCTGAACCGACACCATGATGGAAACTGGAGGTCTTTCCTTAGAGATATTTTTGGGCTGGACTTACTGTTATGATCTGCTACAAGCACTAAGGAAAGAAAGGAGATCTGTCCCTACAATAGAACTAAGCTAGATCCCTACGATGTAACGGGGAACCTGATCCTGCGATCAGACCCGCTAAAGTCCTCGGCTAGTCTGTACGAAGACCTATAGATGCAAGGGAGGGATCCCTACAAGAACTAGGGACTGGGATAAAGTTGGACACCTCCTAGCAGAAATTGTAGCAGTAAAAGACAAACACACAACATAGAACATAAAGGTCCGAAGACCTAGCTAAACTGACTGAGAAAGGTAACTAAGCACCAGGTTAGCTAAAGAGTAGAAATTACAGTGAAGTCCAGCAAGGCCAGGAGGGCGGAGCAGGATTAAATAGGCAAAAAAGGTCATGTGACCAGCAAGATAGAAAAAACCTAACAGGAGAGTTCTAACATTTAGGACATCAAGGAGTGAGGAGCTAGGGACTGGAGCTGGAGATAGCTCGTCCTAGCTGGAGCATACAGAGAACCGGACACCAGAGTCCGAAGCTGTGGGGAATTCTAGACCCAGCAGCAGACACCGTAGGGCAGGAGATTGCAGGTCTCCTGGCCCCCATCAGACGCCCTGAGGCTCAGCAGCACCGAGGGACCAGTACCGCTAAGGAGGAGCAAGGCATCCACAAGGCCCGAGCTGCCAGTCATACGGGTGAGGACAGCACATTACACTCAGAGACGTGGGCTACAACACAGCTATAAGCAGAGAAGCCAAAAGAGTATAGTAAGGACGGCAGGCCTACAACTCCACCTGGCCAGGAGGACTCTATGCTTGCTCCCAGACTGACCAGGCTCTTATCACTAGCCAGTACTCCAGTCCAGGCCTGTCCAATTGCTACCAGTAAAGACCCTGGGACTGCACTATATGGACTCTGTGGTTGTTTCTGCACTGCGATACCCTGCACAACCACCATCATCCACACACACTGCCCTGAAGCTAACTCTACCTGTGGGGAGTTATTCCACCTTTGCTGCTATACCACTGGCTTCAGAGGACTGTTCCGCAGCGGCTGTCTCTATTAACCGCACTCCACAGGTGGCGTAGTCGGACATTATATAACCTATATACATCTACTACCCTTGGATTGACCACCTGGGTCATGGACCGGGTCACCGCCACGGTGACTACAACCCCCAGCATCTACAGGCCCTGCTCCGGGTACCCCACGGCCCAGGGGGAGTGTCAGTTGTGTACAGGGGATAGTGGGTACAAAGACTTATGAACGTTTCTTTAACAATACAAAACATTTTTCATTCAAGCAGTATCCTTCCTCTGTAGTCTACTCCCTACTTCGTCACAACCCAGCTTTTATGTAAAAGTCCTGATTAGCAAGTCTCTCTACTTGCTCAGTGGTTCTGCTTCCTATTTCTGCCACTATTGGATCTCCAGCTCGGGACCCCCACTAGTCCCACAAACTCAGTCCTGTTTAGGTCTGTTACCTTCAGTGTTTGCAAGCTCGGGGTTTTCATGATTCGGGTCCTATCCAAGGACCCTTTTCTGGAAGGCCACTCTGTCTCGACGGTTACTGCTGGATCTCGCTATTCCCCTGTCCTTAGTCTCCTCTCGCTCTGGATCACCCTTAAGGCAGCTCTGCTAATTTTGCACTTTCTACTCGAACTTGTACTTCAACTCACTAACTATCTACAGGAAGCATTTGCTTGCCCTAGCCCTAAGCCCCTCCCACTATGGGCTAGTCCCAAATGTTAACCCTATACTATCCTACCCTAATGTCATCTCCTAATCTATAACTATCTTGTATTATACTACCTACCTTACATTATGTTTTACACTATACTGTACACTAGTAACATTACTGTACATGGCACAATACATCACAATATATATATAATATATATATATATATATATATATATATATATATATACAGTACAGACCAAAAGTTTGGACACACCTTCTCATTTAAAGATTTTTCTGTACTTTCATGACTTTGAAAATTGTACATTCACACTGAAGGCATCACAACTATGAATTAACACATGTGGAATTATATACTTAACAAAAAAGTGTGAAACAACTGAAAATATGTCTTATATTCTAGGTTCTTCAAGTAGCCACCTTTTGCTTTGATGACTGCTTTGCACACTCTTGGCATTTTCTTGATGAGCTTCAAGAGGTAGTCACTGGAAATGGTTTTCACTTCACAGGTGTGCCCTGTCAGGTTTAATAAGTGGGATTTCTTGCCTTATAAATGGGGTTGGGACCGTCAGTTGTGTTGGGCAGAAGTCAGGTGGATACACAGCTAATAGTCCTACTGAATAGACTGTTAGAATTTGTATTATGGCAAGAAAAAATCAGCTAGGTAAAGAAAAATGAGTGGCCATCATTATTTTAAGAAATGAAGGTCAGTCAGTCCGAAAAATTGGGCAAACTTTGAAAGTGTCCCCAAGTGCAGTTGTAAAAACCATCAAGCGCTACAAAGAAACTGGCTCACATAAGGACCGCCCTAGGAAAGGAAGACCAAGAGTCACCTCTGCTTCTGAGGATAAGTTTATCCGAGTCACTAGCCTCAGAAATCACAGGTTAACAGCAGCTCAGATTAGAGACCAGATCAATGCCACACAGAGTTCTAGCAGCAGACACATCTCTACAAAAACTGTTAAGAGGAGACTTTGTGCAGCAGTCCTTCATGGTAAAATAGCTGCTAGGAAACCACTGCTAAGGACAGGAAACAAGCAGAAGAGACTTGTTTGGGCTAAAGAACACAAGGAATGGACATTAGACCAGAGGAAATCTGTGCTTTGGTCTGATGAGTCCAAATTTGAGAACTTTGGTTCCAACCGCCGTGTCTTTGTGCGACGCAGAAAAGGTGAACAGATGGACTCTACATGCCTGGTTCCCACCGTGAAGCATGGAGGAGGAGGTGTGAATGTGTGGGGGTGCTTTGCTGGTGACACTGTTGGGGATTTATTCAAAATTGAAGGCATACTGAACCAGCATTTATTTTTCAACAGGACAATGACCCCAAAGACAACTCCAGGCTGTGTAAGGGCTATTTGACCAAGAGGGAGAGTGATGGGGTGCTACACCAGATGACCTGGCCTCCACAGTCACCAGACCTGTACCCAATCGAGATGGTTTGGGGTGACCTGGACCGCAGAGTGAAGGCAAAAGGGCCAACAAGTGCTAAGCATCTCTGGGAACTCCTTCAAGATTGGTGGAAGACCATTTCCGGTTACCACCTCTTGAAGCTCATCAAGAGAATGCCCAGAGTGTGCAAAGCAGTCATCAAAGCAAAAGGTGTCTATTTTGAAGAACCTAGAATATAAGTCATATTTTCTGTTGTTTCACACTTTTTTGTTAAGTATAAAATTCCACATGTGTTAATTCATAGTTTTGATGCCTTCAGTGTGAATGTACAATTTTCATAGTCATGAAAATACAGAAAAATCTATAAATGAGAAGGTGTGTCCAAACTTTTGGTCTGTACTTTATATATACAAAGACATACGACAAAATACACACAACGGAATTGGTGTCTATAGGGATAGGAACGCGACAGCATCGTCCACCACCCTTATAAACTGTCACTTTATTAATGACAAGTGGCGTCATTATACATAATGATGTAACCTCAAGGGTCAGGACTGGAGGATTGATGCCAAATTAAGTGTAGAACATCCACAGCATAATATAGTATCAACTAAGTCTATGAGATTTTAACAAACTCCAGGAAAATCTTCACTGAAAATTCATAATATGTCAACAGAATTTATGTCAACCTTCACCCTTTTTAATGTAACGTTTGCAAAAAAAATCCACAGCAAAATCTACACTTGATATGTGGCACCCCAGATCTTGTCGCCACAGTGACAACAATGTCATGTCTGAGAGCAGGTTGGAGGTTCCCTGGTTGGGGACAATTAGCATGCAGCACCTCCTGCCTCAGTACAGGGAGGGGAGAAACCTGCCCTTTATAAACTGGATCTGGGGCGGGGTTAGTGAGTGAAGTGCCAGACAAGTTCCAGTAAGGTTGCAGATAGGGACAGGTCAGCAGCAGGCTAAGGAGTCCCTGTAGGCAGAGGAGGAACACGAGGCCAGGAGGGGAACTAGCAGAGTTCGTCCTGACCAGAGACTTACAAAGCCGGACACTGGAGTCCGAGGTTGTGAGGGTTATAAGCCCAGCAGCAGAAAACCACCACACAGGGGACTTCAAGTCCTTTGGCCCTAGGAAGCCCGGAGGCTCAGCCACACGAGAGGGACCACTACTGCCCTGGAGGGGTGAGAAGCACGGAAGGCCCGAGTCGCCAGTCATATGGGTGAGAACAACACGGTACACTCAGAGACGTGGGCTACCACTACACTACAGCAGGATAGCCAAGAAAGAGTGAAGTCAGCACGGTAGGCCTACAAACTCCCCCTGACCAGCGGGATTTCCCAGTTGCTCTCAGACTGACCAGGCCTCCAATGTTAACCTGTATTCCGGACGGGTCCTTTAATACCACCAACAGTAAAGACCCTGACTTGCATGACAGACTCCGTGTGGTTACTGCTGCTCCTGCGCACCATCACCACCAACATCCCTACTTTCTGCCCTGAGGCTATACTCCTCCCGTGGGGAGTTATACTATTCTCTGCTGCATTCCCAATACCAGCCTCAGCGGTCTGCCCTGCAGCGGCGGTACTCTCTGACCGCAATCCACGGGTGGCGTAGTCGGACATTTAAATATCATAAAACCACACAAATAGACTGCCATTTCAGTTGACCACCCTGAGCCACGGGATCGGGTCCCCGCCACGCAAGGACTACAACCCCCAGCATCCGCAATGGGTCCGGTTCCGGGTATCCCCACATACGCGCGGCCCAGGGGGCGAGTTAACGTTTGGCATAGTCGGCAGGATTTCGTGCCCGCCACCAACGGGTACTGTGTGCCTGAAGAAAGACTGTAAAACTTACTTTGGTGGAGTTTCCCGCCATCCGCAGCCGTTTCCCGCCATCCGCGGCCATTTTCCCGCCATCGGGCGCCATCTCTGGGACGCCGCGCGGGAAGAAGAGGGGCGTGGACGATGAAAGCGCGCGAGAACTGGAGCCCCGCCTTACGCACGGACGCTGCGCAAGGTCCTGAAAGGAGCCGAGAAAACGCTGACGTCACAGGACACGACGCAAGATCCTCAACCCCGACGGTCGCCTGCGGAGCCGCGGCCTACAGAAGAAAAGCAACAGAAGGTAGGCCACGGGTGACTAGGGGGGGAGAGGATGACGGAAGCGGAGGAAACTGTCACCGCCAGCACGGCCGCTGCCGTAGTAATGCCGTTTACGATGCCCTATATCCCCGGAGTGGCCTGGTTGCCCCAGTACTCAGGGGAGTCGCATACCCTGAGCGACTTTAAAGAGAGACTGTATAGCTTATTCAAAGTGTACCCCCTGACGGAGGAACAAAAAGTGACAATACTGATAGGCCAGTTAACCGGCGCGGCCCAACGGGAAGTAAAGTCCTGGTCAGTCAGGGACAAGGGGACCGTGAAGGAGATTTTAGCCCGTCTAAAGGACACTTTTGATACCCGCACCTCAGCAGAGATCAAAATTAGATTTTATGGGTGCAAGCAGCGGGCCCAAGACAGTATAAGAGACTATGCTTTGAATTTGCAAGAGGCCCTGAGAGCCATTAAGCAGGCAGACCCTGACAGTGTGCAGAATGCAGATAAACTGCTGACTGAACAATTCATTGAGGGTCTGCTGTCAAGCGCCCACCGAACCCAGTTACGCCTAATGGCCCTGCAGAACCCTGGGATAGACTTTGCACAGTTTAAGGACCGAGCCATCCGGGTACTCCGAGAACCCGTACTCCGTGGTGTTGCGGCCTCCAGGCGCCCTGCTATCACTTATCACCAAGAGGCGGCGCCCCAGTCTACAGAATCTGCAGGAGCCAACGCACAGAATAGTACATGTCTACAGACCTGCACCATCAGGTCCAAGAACTGACCAAAAGCGTTGCCGCACTAACCAGGACTGTGCAGTCGTTACAGGTATCCTCTCCAGTAAAGATCCAGCTGGCTACCAGTCCAGAGGACGTCCCGTGGTGCCGACAGAAGAGGATCCCACCGTCCAGAGGGAAGCTGACGGACCGCTACGACCAGGATGGATAACCCATCTGCTGCCGCTGCAGCCAGCCAGGACCTATTGCGAGGTACTGTAATTTAAACGGGCGAAACCTGGGGCAGAGGGCCAACCCCCAGGCGTAAGATCATCAGGCCCGTCAAACTGGCGTGACAAGTATGTGGGGGGACGACCGGTCTTGCCTGTGGTACTGCATGGCATTCCCATGAGTGCCCTGTTGGACACCGGGTCACAGGTAACCACCATCCCCTATGTACTTTTCAAGTGGTATTGGGATGACACGGATATTACCCGGTACCCAGATAATGACTTGAGCACCATCGCCAGCAATGGTCAGCCCATGCCGCAGGTGGGGTTCAATGAGCTGACCATCAAAATTGGTAAAGTCGAACTGCCGGCGCAAGGACTGATTATTGTGGACATTGACCGTCGTGAAAGTCACCCTAAAATAACCTTGTGTACTAACGTTATTGAAAATTGTCTTTCAGAGATAGTTGTTATATTATAGCAGGTTGCAATGAATGCCAGCTCCAGCCAGCAGCATGTCTTACAAAAGGAGATCAGAGCCCTGATGAAGCGGCAACAGGTAGAACTGTCTGGTGGTGAGACTGGTAGCATTAGGATGAGTGACCCATTCCCTATCGCCATGCCCCCAAAAAGTGAAATGATGATCTGGTGCCGGTCTGCAATCGGGTTAAGAGGTAGAGACTACCAAGCTATGGTAGAACCCGTTTACTCAGACAGTAGGCCCACCATTTTGACAGCACGGAGGTGGTTGATGTCCGCCATGGGAGGGTACCGGTCCGTATCCTAAATATTGGGGAAAGAGAAGTACACTTGCCCCGGTATGCCACTCTGGCCAAATTGTTCACCATTAACCAGAACTCTGTAAAGGCCGTGGAACCCTTGCCTACATCTCAACCAGAGGAGGGTAACGGCTCCAAGAAACAAATGGAGGACTGGTGTCAGAAACTGCATGTGGGCACCGACTCCACTCCCTCATACCAAAAACAGGGAGCCTACCGGGTGGTTCAGGAGTACGAAAGAGTCTTTAGTAAGCACCCGCTAGACTTTGAGCAAGTAAAGGTGGTAGAACACCAAATCCCCACAGGAGACCATCCACCCATAAAAGAGAGATAACGGCCGGTACCCCCTGCACACTATCAGAATGCCAAGGGTATGTTGCGAGAGATGAAGGAGGCTGGGGTGATCAGGGATAGCTGTAGCCCCTGGGCAGCTCCTCTAGTTCTTGTAAAAAAGAAAGATGGCACGATGAGGATGTGTGTAGATTATAGAAAGGTCAACAGAATAACACAAAAAGATGCGTACCCGTTACCTAGGATAGAGGAGTCTTTGGCTGCACTAAAATCTGCTAACTTCTCCTCTGGATCTCACTAGCGGGTACTGGAAGGTTCCTGTAGCAGAGTCGGACAAGGAGAAGACCGCCTTCACCACCCCGATGGGTCTCAGTGAATTCAACTGTATGCCGTTCGGACTCTGCAACACACCAGGGACCTTCCAGAGGCTGATGGAGTGCTGTCTGGGGCACAGAAATTTTGAGACAGTCCTACTCTACCTGGACGATATCATTGTGTATTCCAAGACCATCTAAAGCACCTGGCAGAGGTGTTCGATGCCCTGCAAGGCTTCGGCCTAAAGGTGAAACCCTCCAAGTGTCATCTACTGAAGACAAAAGTACAGTACCTGGAACACGTGATGAGTGCTGACGGAGTAGCCCCAGACCCTGATAAGATCACGGTGATTAAGGACTGGCCAAGACCCTCCAGCGTAAAGGAAGTGCGGCAGTTCCTCGGGTTGGTAGGCTACTACCGAAGATTCATCTCCGGGTTCACCAAAATGGCAGCCCCTATGCAGGACCTCCTGTTAGGGCAGTCAAAGACTAAAAGTCAGAAGCCACCCTTTAAGTGGGACAAGCTGGAGGAGGAGTCTTTCCGCCAGCTGAAGATGGTCCTCACGGGGGATGAGATCCTGGCCTACCCTGATTACGGCCAGCCCTTTATCCACCACACCGACGCCAGTAACGTGGGGCTAGGAGCCGTACTGTCCCAGATCCAGCAGGGCAGGGAACGAGTAATTGCTTATGCTAGCAGAAAGCTGAGACCCACAGAGAGAAACCCTGTGAATTATAGCTCCTTCAAACTAGAGTTACTGGCAGTGGTGTGGGCAGTCACCGAATGCTTCAAGCATTACCTGGCTTCTTCTAAGTTCACGGTGTACACGGACAACAACCCGTTGACACACCTGGACACTGCATTACTTGGTGCCCTAGAGCAGAGATGGATGGCCCGACTGTCCAATTATGAATTTACCATCAAATACCGGACAGGGCGCGCAAATGCCAACACAGATGCATTGTCCAGAATGCCTCACTTACAGGACAGGGGGGAAGATCCAGAGGAACTGGAAGAAATTGAACTCCCTGCATTCCACCGATCAACCAGTGGGATCAACCAGTGTTCCCACTGCATAAAGGAGAGGTGCTCTGCTACCGCTACGTTCAATCCCTTACCCCACCACGGCTGGGCAGAGACACAAGATAGTGACCCCGCAGTCCGTCTGGTAAAAGAGATGCTGACCCAGGCTGATGCCCACCTTGATCTGGATGCCCCAGAAGAGGCCAAGCAGCTGTGGAAAGAGAGGAGCAAGCTGTTTCTCTACAAGGGGAGGCTGTGCCGCAGAACCGTCAACTCTCGAACACATGAGCTGATCTGGCAGGTAGTGGTCCCAAGGCGGGATGCGGCTATGGTCCTAGAAGCATACCATGATGGCGCAGGGCACTTTGGATGGAAGAAGCTGGAGTTCCTGTTGTGTGAGCGGTTCTTCTGGGTAGGCATGAGAGGGGCTATAGAGAGGTGGTGCAGAGACTGTGGCCCGTGCAACCTAAGGAGGAAGGCCCGCCCAGCCAGAAGACTCCCCTGCAGCCCATCATCACAAGGCAGCCCCTTGAGCTGGTGGCCCTGGACCACGTAAAGCTGGCTCCGAGCAGATCGGGATACGTCTACGCCCTCACAATCGTAGATCACTACTCCCGGTTCCTAGTGGTGGTCCCTGTCAAAGACCTAACCACTCAGACGGCCGCCAGAGCCTTTCAGCAGCATTTCTGCCGTCCGCACGGGTACCCAGAGCAAGTGTTGACTGATCAAGGTCCAGCGTTCGAGGCTGAAGTCTTCCAGGAATTCTGCAACCTCTACGGCTGCAAGAAGATAAGGACAACGCCTTACCTCCCCCAAACCAACGGGATGTGTGAGAAAATGAACCAGGTAGTAATAGACCTGCTCAAGACATTGCCCCTGGAGGAACGCAGCCTGTGGCCTGAGAAACTGACGGATCTGGTGGACTTGTATAACCATATCCCAGTGGGTTCTACCTGTTAGAACCCTCCTGTTAGTTTTTTTTTCTATTTTGTGGTCACGTGACCTGCTGCCTATTTATTCCAGCTCCGCATTTCTGACTTTGCTGGACTTCAGTGTTACTTTGACTCTTAATCTAGCCAGGTGCTTTTTACCTATCTCTATAGTTTGCTTGGTCCTTGGACCTCTAAGTATTTCTGTCTGTTTGTCTTTTTGCTCCGCTACAACTTCTGCTAGGAGGTGTCCCATTTTGTCCCAGTCCTTAGTACTTTTAGGGACCCCTCCCTTATATCTATAGGTCTGCGTTCAGACTAGCTGAGGACGAAGGCGGGTCTGTTCACAAGGAACAGGTTGCCCGCTGCATCGTAGGGAATCAGCTTAGTCCTATTGTAGGGACAGTTTTCCTCTCTTTCCTTAGTTCTTGTAGCAGATCATAACAGTAAGTCCAGCCAAAATAAAAAAAAAAATAAAAAAATATCCTAGGAAAGAGATCCGGAGATCAGCATGGTGTCTGTTCAGGAATTGGCTCAACGCCTGCAGGGATTGTCTCTCGAGGTGGCCGAGCTCCAGCAACACGTGAGTAGCTGTCCTGGAGTGCATTTTGTTGAACCGAAAGTAGGACTGCCTGATTTTTTTTATGGTAAACAACAAGATTTTTTTTCCTTTAAAAATACTTGTTTATTATATTTTCGTTTGAGACCCAGGTCCTCTGGGAATGAATCACATCGCATTGGGTTTATCATGTCACTTTTGCGCAAGGAACCACAGGGATGGGCCTTTTCTTTCCAACCTAATGATCCGTGTTTTAGGTCAGTGGAGGATTTTTGTTCTGCTATGGGGTTGTTGTATGACGATCCTGATCGAGTCTCTTCTGCTGAGACACAACTGAGACGTTTAAAGCAGGGGTCAGGTGATGTTGAAAATTATTGTACACACTTCAGAAGGTGGTCTTCTGAAGTGAGATGGAATGATTCGGCATTAAGATGTTTGTTTCTTGCTGGTTTAAGTGAAAGGGTTAAGAATCTGCTGATTGCTTTCCCTGCACCTGGAAACTTACAAGAAGCCATGCAATTAGCTATACGTGTGGACAGGAGACTGCGTCCAGGGTTAATGAGGTGAACGGATGGAGATTGGGGCGATGTCACTCCGCTCTCAGGAAAAAGACCGCAGGTTTTCCAAGGGATTGTGTTTTTATTGTGGTAAATCTGACCATTTCGTTAAGAACTGTGAGCTTCTGTTAAACAAAGAAAAAAAAGGTCAGTTACGCCCGTATTGCTTGTTTAAACTCTAAGGGAGTATTTATTTTAGGGAGTACCTCATTGCAGGAGGAATTGATTGAATTTCAGGTATTTGTGGATTGTGGTTCTACACTGAATGTGATTGATAAGGGATTTTTGGAAAAACTTAAATTGGAACCCAAACCTTTGTCATCTCCTATTTCTGTGGTTGCTGTTGATAACACTCCTTTGAAATGTGCTACTCATAAGGTTTTTGAATTTCCCCTCACTATTAATGGTATTCACTAAGAGAATTTGGATTTAGTGGTATTAAATAATTTACCTTCTCCAGTAGTTTTAGGTTTCCCTTGGTTAAAACTGCACAATCCTTTACAGGACTGGTCTACTAATGAGATTAAATCTTGGAGTCCTAAGTGTTATGATAAATGTTGTAACGGTCGCATTGCTGCTGTGGAAAGAGGGGAATTACCTGTACCTATTCAGGATTTTTGGAAGGTTTTTTCAGAGGAGGAATCGCAAATTCTACCTCCTCATAGGGACTATGATTGCACCATTGAGTTTGTTCCTGGAGCTACTCTTCCCAAGAGTCGCTTATTTAATCTGACTATCCCTGAGAGAAAGGCCTTGGAGGAGTACATACAGACAAGTTTGGCTGCTGGTCACATTAGACCTTCTAAGTCACCTGTGGCTGTTGGATTTTTTTTTGTAAAAAAAAAGGACGGCGGTTTACGTCCATGTCTGGACTGTCGCGAAATTAATAAAATTACCGTACGCAATTCCTACCCACTGCCATTAATTCCTGACTTGTTTAACCAGTTAGTGGGGGCCAAGTGGTTCTCTAAAATTGATCTCTGGGAGGCATACAATTTGTTGCGAATGAAGGACGGTGATGAATGGAAGACTGCTTTTAACACCCCGGTGGCTCATTTTGAGAATCTGGTTATGCCTTTTGGTCTTACCAATGCACCAGCGTTTTTTCAGAACCTTATTAATGACATCCTGAGTAGTGTTGAGCGAACATGCTCGACACTGCTCGGTACTCGCCCGAGCATCACGCTACTCGGGATGTTCGGCGAACACCGAGCATTTCCGGGTTACTCGGGCGGGAGCTCGGGTCTCCGCCCTACGTGTTTGGTGCTCTTTACAGAGCCAATGAACATGCAGGGATTGCCAGCCAGTCACTGTAATGCTGCTGCCATGTTGGTTGTGGGCATTACATTTATTGGCTGGCCGCACAGCGTCACCTCGAGTATTTAAAACCAGGGCGCCTCCATCTTGGACACAGTCGCTCCGGATTAGACAGTGTAGGGACAGCGCTGCTGATTTAGGGAGAGATATAAACTGTGAAATAGTTAGTGTAGGGACTGTAAAGGCTGCCAGAACAAACAAACAGTCCTTTTCAGGACTAATATCCATCCCAGATACCAGGCAGGCAGGCTGTATAGGAGACACAGTGGTTATACCAGCAAACGCTGCATTACAGTCCTGTGTGCTCCTGTTGCTCAAATTGCTGGACTTAGCACCAGGTGTCGGGGGCCAGGAAAAATCCTTTTTTTTCCATCTAAATCCTCCTTTTTTTTTCCTCCTTCACACTGTACAAATACCCGTCTTATTAACCTTTTGGTGTGTCCCCCCTCCCCCCCCCCAAAAAAAAGCGTGTCTCTGATTTTTCAGACACAAATATAACTGTTGAAAATAGTCTGGTGTAGGCTAGAGAAACAGAAGTGTTGTTTTGCAATTCCACGGTTCAAACCTCTGTATTATCCATTTTGGGCCATTTGTATCTAAAAAAAAAAAGAGTTTGAGTGTGTCGCTCACTGTTCAGCCGCAAATATCTCTATTTAAAAAAGTGTGGTATACCCCAGTAAACAATAACTGTGGTTTTGCCATCCCACGGTAAAAAATCTCTATTATTCAGCTTTTGGTAGTTTTTTCCATAAAGAAAAACAGTAGTGTCTCCTGACTGTTGTGACACAAAAATATATCTATTGAAAATAGTCTTGTGTAGGCCCGACATCCCAGTGTGGTTTCGTAGTTCCACGGGTCAAATCGCTGTACTATCCAGTTTTGGGCCTTTGGTATCTAAAAAAAAAGCAGTTTGAGTGTGTCGCTCACTGTTCAGCCGCAAATATCTCTATTTAAAAAAGTGTGGTATACCCCAGTAAACAATAACTGTGGTTTTGCCATCCCACGGTAAAAAATCTCTATTATTCAGGTTTCGGTAGTTTTTTCCGTAAAGAAAAACAGTAGTGTCTCCTGACTGTTGTGACACAAAAATATATCTGTTGAAAATAGTCTTGTGTAGGCCCGACATCCCAGTGTGGTTTCGCAGTTCCACGGGTCAAATCGCTGTACTATCCAGTTTTGGGCCTTTGGTATCTAAAAAAAAAGCAGTTTGAGTGTGTCGCTCACTGTTCAGCCGCAAATATCTCTATTTAAAAAAGTGTGGTATACCCCAGTAAACAATAACTGTGGTTTTGCCATCCCACGGTAAAAAATCTCTATTATTCAGCTTTTGGTAGTTTTTTCCGTAAAGAAAAACAGTAGTGTCTCCTGACTGTTGTGACACAAAAATATATCTGTTGAAAATAGTCTTGTGTAGGCCCGACATCCCAGTGTGGTTTCGCAGTTCCACGGGTCAAATCGCTGTACTATCCAGTTTTGGGCCTTTGGTATCTAAAAAAAAAGCAGTCTGAGTGTGTCGCTCACTGTTCAGCTGCAAATATCTCTATTTAAAAAAGTGTGGTATACCCCAGTAAACGATAACTGTGGTTTTGCCATCCCACGGTAAAAAATCTCTATTATTCAGCTTTTGGTAGTTTTTTCCGTAAAGAAAAACAGTAGTGTCTCCTGACTGTTGTGACACAAAAATATATCTGTTGAAAATAGTCTTGTGTAGGCCCGACATCACAGTGTGGTTTCGCAGTTCCACGGGTCAAATCGCTGTACTATCCAGTTTTGGGCCTTTGGTATCTAAAAAAAAAGCAGTTTGAGTGTGTCGCTCTCTGTTCAGCCGTAAATATCTCTATTTAAAAAAGTGTGGTATACCCCAGTAAACAATAACTGTGGTTTTCCTCTTCCACGGTTCTAATCTACTCTTTATTACCCTTTTTCCATTGATAGTGCAAGTGTAAGCTATTTTACTTCATTTACAATGGGCAAGGCGCGTGGCAAGGGACGTGGAAGTGGACGTTCTGGTGATGGTTCGTGCAGAGGACGGGGCCGTGGCCAAGGTGAAAATGTGCCACAACCAACAGCCACATCTTCTCGCTCCCACTTCTTGACCGAATTACTAGGGAAGCACAAAACAACACCAGTATTGAGAACTGATCAGTGTGAACAGGTTATTAATTGGATAGCAGACAATACTTCCAGTTACCTGGGCACCACCACCTCCGGTCTGTCTTCCACACGGTCGACTCTTAGTAGCCGTGAGTCTCGACCGCATACTCCTCCTCACCCTGATGCTCCTTCCTCCCACCATGCCGAGTGTCGTCAGACAGCAAGTGATCCCACACTTGGACACTCTGAAGAGCTGTTCACTGGTCAATTTCCATATTTGGGCCCCTCGCCTGATACGCTTGAAGTGGTGGAAGAGGAGATCCCATGTTGCGATGCCCAAATATTTGAACAGCCACGTCCACAGGAAGTCGACGTTGGCAATCTGTCACAAGAGGTGGACGATGACGAGACACAATTGCCAGGAAGTGAGGAGGAGGATCGTGGTGCGCAAGTGGAAGAGGAGGAGGTGGTGGATGATCTAGTAACTGACCCAACGTGGAAGGAGGACATGCAGAGTGAGGCCAGCAGCACACAGGGGGAGGGAGGCAGAGTACCCCAACAGGCAGGAAGAAGCAGTGTGGTGGCCGCAGACAGAAGGCAGGCAACCATTCCCCGTAACACCAACACGAGGGACGTTGCCAGTACAAGCAGTAGGTCTTCCAGAGTCTGGAATTTTTTTAAAGACTCTGCTGATAACCCCAAAAAGGCCATATGTTCCACCTGCCATGCCAGCATCAGCAGGGGTGACAAAACTACCAGCCTGACCACCGCCAGCATGATCAGGCACATGGCAGCAAAGCACCCAACTTTGTGTTGCGAAACCCAGGGTCCACGACCAGTGTCAGCGGGTGTCACCACTGCTTCTTCCACTGTTGTGCGTGCAATAGAACCCCCTGTTGTGTGTGCAAGGCAATCCCCTGTCCATACTGCATGTAAAGATGCCCCCTCCTCTCAGTCTTCACTTGTTATGGCAGTTTCTCAAGAAACAGCATCAAAGTCCACGTCCACGTCCCACCGCAGCGTTCAATTGTTCATATCCCAGACCTTTGAACGAAAGCGGAAATTCGCAGCTAACGCCCCACAGGCCACAGTCCTAAATTCGCACATTTCACGACTGCTTGCATTGGAAATGCTGCCTTTTAGGCTGGTGGAGACGGAATCCTTCCGCAATCTTATGGCGGTGGCCGTCCCTCGGTACTCGGTCCCCAGCCGACACTATTTTGCCCGGTGTGCCATCCCCGCACTACACAAGCACGTGTCCCAAAGCATCTGCCGTGCCCTCAACAACGCAGTTACTGGGAGAGTCCACCTGACAACGGACACGTGGACAAGTGCTTGTGGCCAGGGACGGTACATCTCTCTGACGGCACACTGGGTAAACATAGTGGAAGCCGGGACCCAGTCGGACCTTGGGACGGAACACATCCTCCGCACACCGAGGATTGCGGGCCCTATGTCAGTCAGAGTTGCCCCCACAGTGTACAGCTCCTGCGCATCCTCCTCCTCCTCCTCCTCCTCATGTTCAGCCTCCATCTCAGATATCACCACATCAGTTACAAGCTGGAAGCATTGCAGTACTGCCTCCGCCAAGCGGCAACAAGCTGTGCTGAAACTCATAAGCTTAGGTGATAAACCTCACACTGCTTGTGAGTTGTGGACAGCTGTGAAAGAGCAGGCAGATCTGTGGCTGAGACCGCTGAACCTACATCCCGGCATGGTCATGTGTGACAATGGCCGTAACCTGGTGGCGGCTCTGAGGCGAGGTGAGATCACACACGTACCATGCCTGGCTCATGTGCTTAACCTCGTGGTTCAGCGGTTTCTTAAATCGTACCCCGAGTTGCCAGATCTGCTCGTGAAAGTACGCCGCCTGTCAGCTCATTTTCGCAAGTCAGCTACAACTTCCGCTGCCCTTGCTGTGTTGCAGCAGCGTTTGCAGCTTCCGGCACACCGACTGGTGTGTGATGTCCCCACACGTTGGAACTCTACCCTCCACATGTTGCAAAGGATTTGTGAGCAGAAGAGAGCAGTTGTGGAGTACCAGCTGCAACAAGGCCGTCGATATTCAGGTCAGACTCCACACATAAGACCTCAGGAATGGACCTGGATGTCTGACATATGTACCATCCTGACAAACTTTGAGGAGGCCACCAAGATGGTGAGTGGCGATGACGCCATCATTAGTGTCAGCATCCCACTTGTCTGTCTTTTGCAATGCTCTCTGCAGAGAATTAAAGAGGAGGCATTGCAGCCAGAGTTTGATGAGATGGATCAAGAAGCTGTAGAGGGCGATTACACACAGCCCAGCCTCATCTCATCCCAACGTGCATTGGGGGACAATGAGGGAGAGGAGGAGGAGGAGGAGGAGGAAGAATAGGAGCTGCTATCATGCGTTGTAGACGGTAGTACCTGTACAAGTGTCATACCGTCGGTTCAGCGTGGGTGGCCTGAGGACAGGGGGGAGGAGGAAGAGGAGGAGGAGGAGGAGAGCATGGTCAGTCGTCATCTTGGTGAGGACACGGAAATCTTGCCCGTTACCAGTCTGGCACGCATGGCTGACTTTATGTTGCGCTGCCTTAACCGTGACCCTCGCGTTGTCAAAATATTGGGTGACAGTCATTACTGGTTGGTGACACTTGTAGACCCCCGCTACAAGGAGAACTTTCACTCTCTTATTCCTGAGGTGGAGAGGTCTACAAAAATGGGGCAATACCAGAAGGCCCTTGCTGCAGAACTATTAAAAAAATTCCCATCTGAACACGCTAGCGGCATTGGTCACAGTTCGTTGCCCAACCAAGGCGTACAGGCGAGAGAGATGCAACTCCAATCCAGCAGAGGCAGGGGAACACTGTCAATGTTCTGGGACAGTTTTCTAACACCCGCCCAGCTTACAGGCCCTGAGGCGCGGGGTACTCTCACAAGGAGTGGAAAGTTTCAAAAGATGGTGAGGGAGTACCTTGCCGATCGTACCAGCGTCCTCCGTGATTCCTCTGTGCCTTTTAATTATTGGGTATCCAAGCTGGACACTTGGAATGAACTCGCTCTGTACGCCTTGGAGGTCCGGGCCTGCCCTGCCGCTAGCGTGTTATCGGAGCGTGTTTTTAGTGCCGCTGGGGGAATTATAACTGATAAGCGCACTCGCCTGTCAACTGACAATGCTGACAAGCTGACCCTTATCAAAATGAACAAGGGCTGGATTGGGCCAGACTTCTCATCACCACCAAATGACAGCAGAGTAACATAAAGTCAAATCCACTGTGTTATTTCGGGAGGTGTATTCACATGCACCGCTTCACACCCACACATGGGTATACGCTTCCTCGTTTCGGCTGTTTAATCTTCTTCTCCTTATCCTCAGCCTCCACCACCACTATACCACCAGGGTGCCAGCATTGCAAGTTGCTCCGTCCTAATTTTTGGCAGCTTTTGCTTGCAAGGCATAAGCAAATACTATGGGACACCCACTCCCCAATAATGGGACTTATGTTTGTAATATGCTGTACTGCATGGCTCTTATAAGGGGCATTGCAAGTTGCTCCGTCCTAATTTTTGGCAGCTTTTCCTTGCAAGGCATAAGCAAATACTATGGGACACCCACTCCCCAATAATGGGACTTATGTTTGTAATATGCTGTACTGCATGGCTCTTGTAAGGAGCATTGCAAGTTGCTCCGTCCTAATTTTTGGCAGCTTTTGCTGGGAAAGCATAAGCAAATACCATGGGACACCCACTCCCCAATAATGGGACTTATGTTTGTAATATGCTGTACTGCATGGCTCTTGTAAGGGGCATTGCAAGTTGCTCCGTCCTAATTTTTGGCAGCTTTTGCTGGGAAAGCATAAGCAAATACTATGGGAGACCCACTCCCCAATAATGGGACTTATGTTTGTAATATGCTGTACTGCATGGCTCTTGTAAGGGGCATTGCAAGTTGCTCCGTCCTAATTTTTGGCAGCTTTTGCTGGGAAAGCATAAGCAAATACTTTAGGAGACCCACTCCCCAATAATGGGACTTATGTTTGTAATATGCTGTACTGCATGGCTCTTGTAAGGGGCATTGCAAGTTGCTCCTTCCTAATTTTTGGCAGCTTTTGCTGGGAAAGCATAAGCAAATACCATGGGACACCCACTCCCCAATAATGGGACTTATGTTTGTAATATGCTGTACTGCATGGCTCTTGTAAGGGGCATTGCAAGTTGCTCCGTCCTAATTTTTGGCAGCTTTTGCTGGGAAAGCATAAGCAAATACTATGGGAGACACACTCCCCAATAATGGGACTTATGTTTGTAATATGCTGTACTGCATGGCTCTTGTAAGGGGCATTGCAAGTTGCTCCGTCCTAATTTTTGGCAGCTTTTGCTTGCAAGGCATAAGCAAATACTATGGGACACCCACTCCCCAATAATGGGACTTATGTTTGTAATATGCTGTACTGCATGGCTCTTGTAAGGGGCATTGCAAGTTGCTCCGTCCTAATTTTTGGCAGCTTTTGCTGGGAAAGCATAAGCAAATACTATGGGAGACCCACTCCCCAATAATGTGACTTATGTTTGTAATATGCTGTACTGCATGGCTCTTGTAAGGGGCATTGCAAGTTGCTCCGTCCTAATTTTTAGCAGCTTTTGCTTGCAAGGAATAAGCAAATACTATGGGACACCCACTCCCCAATAATGGGACTTATGTTTGTAATATGCTGTACTGCATGGCTCTTGTAAGGGGCATTGCAAGTTGCTCCGTCCTAATTTTTGGCAGCTTTTGCTGGGAAAGCATAAGCAAATACTATGGGAGACCCACTCCCCAATAATGGGACTTATGTTTGTAATATGCTGTACTGCATGGCTCTTGTAAGGGGCATTGCAAGTTGCTCCGTCCTAATTTTTGGCAGCTTTTGCTGGGAAAGCATAAGCAAATACTATGGGAGACCCACTCCCCAATAATGGGACTTATGTTTGTAATATGCTGTACTGCATGGCTCTTGTAAGGGGCATTGCAAGTTGCTCCGTCCTAATTTTTAGCAGCTTTTGCTTGCAAGGAATAAGCAAATACTATGGGACACCCACTCCCCAATAATGGGACTTATGTTTGTAATATGCTGTACTGCATGGCTCTTGTAAGGGGCATTGCAAGTTGCTCCGTCCTAATTTTTGGCAGCTTTTGCTGGGAAAGCATAAGCAAATACTATGGGAGACCCACTCCCCAATAATGGGACTTATGTTTGTAATATGCTGTACTGCATGGCTCTTGTAAGGGGCATTGCAAGTTGCTCCGTCCTAATTTTTGGCAGCTTTTGCTGGGAAAGCATAAGCAAATACTATGGGAGACCCACTCCCCAATAATGGGACTTATGTTTGTAATATGCTGTACTGCTGGCTCTTGTAAGGGGCATTGCAAGTTGCTCCGTCCTAATTTTTGGCAGCTTTTGCTTGCAAGGCATAAGCAAATACTATGGGACACCCACTCCCCAATAATGGGACTTATGTTTGTAATATGCTGTACTGCATGGCTCTTGTAAGGGGCATTGCAAGTTGCTCCGTCATAATTTTTGGCAGCTTTTGCTGGGAAAGCATAAGCAAATACCATGGGACACCCACTCCCCAATAATGGGACTTATGTTTGTAATATGCTGTACTGCATGGCTCTTGTAAGGGGCATTGCAAGTTGCTCCATCCTAATTTTTGGCAGCTTTTGCTTGCAAGGCATAAGCAAATACTATGGGACACCCACTCCCCAATAATGGGACTTATGTTTGTAATATGCTGTACTGCATGGCTCTTGTAAGGGGCATTGCAAGTTGCTCCGTCCTAATTTTTGGCAGCTTTTGCTGGGAAAGCATAAGCAAATACCATGGGACACCCACTCCCCAATAATGGGACTTATGTTTGTAATATGCTGTACTGCATGGCTCTTGTAAGGGGCATTGCAAGTTGCTCCGTCCTAATTTTTGGCAGCTTTTGCTTGCAAGGCATAAGCAAATACTATGGGACACCCACTGCCCAATAATGGGACTTATGTTTGTAATATGCTGTACTGCATGTGACGCGCCCCCTGGGCCATGTGTACATGTATGTGGGATACCCGGTGCCGGGTCTCTGGGGTCTGTAGTCTCCGTGGCGGTGACCCGGTCCCGTGGCTCAGGCTGGTCAAACCAGTGGCAGTCTTTCTTAGGTTTTGAGGTTAAATGTCTGACTGCGCCACCCGTGGATTGCGGTCAGGGAGTACCACCGCTGCGAGGCAGAGAGCAGAGGCTGGTGTTGTGTGTGCAGCATAGAATGGGATAACTCCCCTCGGGAGGAGTATAGCCTCAGGGCAGTGAGTGTGGATGATGGGGGTGATGGTGCACGAGCGCAGCAGGAACGACTCAGAGTCTTTGCAGTGCAGTTCAGGGTCTTTACTGATGATTATAAGGTAGACCCTCCCGGGAGTACTGGCTAGCATAAGAGGCCTGGTCAGTCTGTGAGCAAGCAGGAGTTCCCCTGGCCAGGTGGGGTTGTAGGCCTCCCCGTCTGTCTGCACTCTTCCTGGCTACCTTGCTGTAAGCGGGTAGAAGTAGCCCACGTCCCTGAGTGTACCGTGTAGTGCTCACCCGTATGGCTGGTGACTTGGGGCCTTCTGTTAGCCTCCGCTCCACGACGGCGGTGCTGGTCCCTTGCTTGTGACTGAGCCTCCGGGCTTCTATGGCCAGAGGACCTGAAATCC
This sequence comes from Phyllobates terribilis, assembly GCF_046119375.1. Lineage (NCBI taxonomy): Eukaryota > Metazoa > Chordata > Amphibia > Anura > Dendrobatidae > Phyllobates > Phyllobates terribilis. Next base: position 905,616,718 of record NW_027362762.1, read on the forward strand.
CCTGCTGGCTGGTTTCTACTGCTGGATATATAAGTCCTCACAGCTTCGGACTCCTGTGTCCGGTTCCTATTGTCTTCTGCTAGGGTGAGCTCTGCTCAGCTTCCAGCCCCTGGTCTTTAGCTCCTAGCTCCTACAGAGCTCCTTGCTGTTACTTTCCCTTGCTCTCACTCTGACTCTGACTGTTCTCTGACTCACTCAACCCCGCCCCAGATCCAGTTTATAAGGGCAGAATTCTCCCCTCCCAGGACTGGGGCAGGAGGATGTTGCATGTTTAAGGGATCCTGACCAGGAAACCTCCCACTTGCTCTCCGACGTAATATCTCTACTACTGTGGTGACCAGACCCCTGGGGTGCCACACATGGCTCTTGTAAGGGGCATTGCAGTTCCTCATAATTTTTGGAAAGCCTTCCATTCACTGCTTAAGCCAACAGTGCACGCGAGACCCAGTTGCTATAAATCGAAAAAAAGGTTTAGTTAACGCCCTCTGACCTCCATGTCATTTCCAAGGGGCATTGGAGTGGCTCGAAATTTTTGGTAGGCATTGCACTCACTGTATGCCCTATAACTGTGTAGCCGAACCGCTCCTTTTGTTACAGAAACATATCCTACAAGACATATCTGGTTGACAGGCCTGACATTGATGTGAATGGTCCCTGTTCCTCCTGCTCTTTCTCCTTTGCCACCACCTCATCCATCATTTATCACCTGAAGCTTTGTTTTAACGGGAGTCATAGAACTGGAAGAGTAGCAGGAAAACATCCAGCAATCCTCGGAGGAGGTAGGATATGTGCCAAAACGCGGACCACCTCAGGCCTAGCCGCTACTGCATACATGCGCTTGCATTCCAAGAAAACAAAGCAGATGCTAACTTCTATCATCATCATCATGCTCCTCACCTAGGCACTCTCAACTCCCCTGATGGAGAAGCCAGGGCCCACCGGAGGAGTCTGGTTCTCTGGTGGGCTCGTCCAATGCTGCCCTAAAGCAGGGCAGGCTAAGAAAAGTGTGGGGGAAGGTGACAGGAGAAATCAGGGCGGCTGGGGACCGAGTATGGACACCTGGCCGCCACCTGGCGGCTGGGGACCGAGCGTGGACACCCGGCCGCCGGGCGGCTGGGGACAGAGTATGGATACCTCGATGCCGAAGCGGCCATGAGGTAGTGGCCAGCTTCGGCCTCCTCCAAACTAAAAGGCCCCATTTCAAGTGAAAGCTAGCAGTATGGTATTGCAGCCTGCGGGTGGGTGGGTGGTTGGCTGCATATTTTCGCAGGCATTGCAAGGAATGGGGGAGGTACAATTGAACACTGCCCTGGGACAAGGACTTGCACGGGGATAGTTGCATGTCTGCATCTTCTGATGCGGCAAGGATCACTTCTGATGGGCACACTTTTAGACAGTGACCTGGGGGTCAGAGATGCTTCCAGGGGTCTTCCCCATGCTGATCCCTTGACTTTTCAGCACTGTATGCATGTGTCACACAGCACATGGCCAGATAAGGTTGTAAAATGTTAAAATGACATTTCCCGGTGAACGCATTTGTCACGGTTGAAAGCAATACAAAAGTGCAAAAACGCATGAAAAATGCTGCTTGTGAACATAGCCCAAGGTGTGGAGGAGTATTTTTGTTTTTGGTTATTTATTTTACCTTATACACAAGTTTTTACCCTGGAAAGGAAATTGCTTAACATATTTCACAGGAAAACCGCTTCAGTTTCGTTTTTGAACGTTTTATTGTGAGCCCGCAAAAGTGGCTTAATGCCTCTGACCACGTTGTTGACAGCAGTGACCTGGGGGTCAGAAATGCTTCCAGGGGCGATCCCCATGCTGCCCCCGTGTCTTTTGAGCACTGTCACTATCGTTTTGGGCACTTTTTAGGCTTTCTACAGACTGCCGGGGGTGCTGCCGCAAAAATGCTCGGGTCTCTCATAGACTAACATTGGGCTCGTTGCTCGGGTCGAGCACCCGAGTATCACGGTAAGCTCGGCCCGAGCTTCGAGCACCCGAGCATTTTAGTGATTGCTCAACACTATCAGTCGTCTTCTTGGTGAGGACACGGAAGCCTTGCCCGTTACCAGTCTGGCACCCATGGCTGACTTTATGTTACGCTGCCTTAACCGTGACCCTCGCATTGTCAAAATGTTGGGTGACAGTCATTACTGGTTGATGACACTTTTAGACCCCCTCTACAAGGAGAACTTTCACTCTCTTATTCCTGAGTTGGAGAGGTCTACAAAAATGGGGCAGTACCAGAAGGCCCTTGCTGCAGAAATGTTAAAAAAATTCCCATCTGAACACGGTAGCGGCAGAGGTCACAGTTCGCTGCCCAACTAAGGCATACAGGTGAGAGAGACGCAACTCCAATCCAGCAGAGGCAGGGGAACACTGTCAATGGTCTAGGACAGTTTTCTGAGACCTGCCCAGCTTACAGGCCCTGAGGCGCAGGGTACTCTCACAAGGAGTGGAAAGTTTCAAAAGATGGTGAGGGAGTACCAGCGTCCTCCGCGATTCCTCTGTGCCTTTTAATTATTGGGTATCCAAGCTGAACACTTGGAATGAACTCACTCTGTATGCCTTGGAGGTCCTGGCCTGCCCTGCCGCTAGCGTGTTATCGGAGCGTGTTTTTAGTGCCGCTGGGGGAATTATAACTGATAAGCGCACTCACCTGTCAACTGACAATGCTGACAAGCTGACCCTTATCAAAATGAACAAGGGCTGGATTGGGCCAGACTTCTCATCACCACCAAATGACAGCAGAGTAACATAAAGTCAAATCCACTGTGTTATTTCGGGAGGTGTATTTCCATTCATCGCTTCACACCCACACATGAGTATACGCTTCCTCATTTCGGCTGTTTTTTGCTCTTCTCCTTATCCTCAGCCTCCACGACCACTATACCACCAGGGTGACCGTGGTCCATGTTGCCAGCATTGCAAGTTCCTCTGTCCTAATTTTTGGCAGCTTTTGCTTGGAAGGCATAGGCAAAGACTATGGGAGACCCACTCCCCAATAATGGGAATAATGTTTTTAATATGCTGTACTGCATGGCTCTTGTAAGGGGCATTAAGATCGTCTTGTTAAGCTACTGTGACCTCCACGTCTCTTCCAAGGGTCGTTAATATTGTCTTTTTATTCCACTGCGACCTCCACCACTCTTCCAAGGGGCATTAAAAGCATCTTGTTAAGCTACTGTGACCTCCACATCTCTTCCACAGGGCGTTGATATTGTCTTTTTATTCCACTGTAACCTCCACCACTCTTCCAAGGGGCATTGATATTGTCTTTTTATTCCACTGCGACCTCCACCACTCTTCCAAGGGGCATTAAAACCGTCTTGTTAAGCTACTGTGACCTCCACGTCTCTTCCACGGGGCATTGATATTGTCTTTTTATTCCACTGTAACCTCCACCACTCTTCCAAGGGGCATTAAAACTGTCTTGTTAAACCACTCTGAACTCCACGTCTCTTCCAAGGGGCATTAAAACCATCTTGTTAAGCTACTGTGACCTCCACATCTCTTCCAAGGGGCATTAAAACTGTCTTGTTAAACCACTCTGAACTCCACGTCTCTTCTAAGGAGCATTAAAACCGTCTTGTTAAACCACTCTGAACTCCACAGCTCTTCCAAGGGGCATTGACATGTTGTTTTTAATTACCTCTAACCTCCACGACTCTTGCAACGGGCATTGCATTTCCTCCTAATTTTTGTCAGCTTTTGCTTTTCAATGCATAGGCGAACACTAAGGGAGACCCACTCCCCAATAATGGGTAGAAGGTTTTTAATACGCTGTAATCCACGTCTGTTTCAAGGGGCATTGCAGTGCCTAATAATTTTTGGAAAGCCTTCCATTCCCTGCTTAGGCCAACAGTGTACAGGAGACCCAGTTGCTATAAATGGAAAAAACGGTTTAGTTAAGGCCCTCTGACCTCCAAGTCACTTCCAAGGGGCATTGGAGTGCCTCGAAATTTTTGGTAGGCATTGCATTCACTGTATGCCTTATAACTGTGTAGCTGAACTGCTCCTTTTGGTACAGAAACATATCCTACAAGACATGTGTGGTTGGCTGGCCTGATATTGATGTGAATGGTCCCTGTTCCTCCTGCTCTTTCTCCTTTGCCACCACCTCATCCATCATTCATCACCTGAAGCTTTGTTTTAACGGGAGTCATAGAACTGGGATAGTAGCAGGAAAACATCCAGCAATCCTCGAAAGAGGTAGAATATGCGCCAAAACGCTGACCACCTCAGGCCTAGCTGCTACTACATACATGCGCTTGCATTCCAAGGAACAGAAAGCTAAGGAGGTGGATGGCCTCATGATCATGAATTATTTACTCGTTGTGTAGGAGGCCGACCACTGCTGCTGTCTACCTTCTGAACTTTGTGTTGAAGCCTGATTGACCCAGGACCCGCAATCCTCTATGTCTGGAGGACGTGTTGCATCCCAGTGTCCAACTGTGTCCCGGCTTCCACAATATTAACCCAGTGTGAAGGCGTCAGTGAGATGGACCATTCCTGGCCACATTCACTTGTCCACGTGTTTGTGGTTAGGCTGTCCTTTCCACTAAATGCACTGGGGAGGGCACAGGTAATGTTTTGGTATGCGCGCTTGTGTATAAGGCGCACCGGAACAAATAGGGGCGGCTGGGGACCGTTTATGGACACCCGGCCACCCCCACACGGCTGGGGACTGTGTGTGGGCACCCGGCTGCGGGGCGGCTGGGGACTGAGTATGGACACCTGGCCGCCCCCTGGCGGTTGGGGACCAAGCGTGGACACCCGGCCGCCGGGCGGCTGGGGACTGAGTATGAATACCAGGTTACCAACGCAGCCATGACGTGGTGGCCAGATTCCACCTCCACATGCCTAAAAGGCCCAATTTCAAGTGCAAGCAAGCTAGCAGTATGGTATTGCAGCCTGGGGGTGGGTGGGTGGCAGGCTGCATACTTGCGCTTGTATTGCAAGTTATGGGGGAGGTACAATTGAACACTGCCCTGGGACAAGGACTTGCACGGGGATAGTTGCAAGTCTGCATCTTCTGATGCGGCAAGGATCACTTCTGATGGGCACACTTTTAGGCAGTGACCTGGGTGTCAGAGATGCTTCCAGGGGTCTTCCCCATGCTGTTCCCATGTCTTTTTAGCACTGTATGCATGTGTCATACAGCACATGGCCAGATAAGGTTGTAAAATGTAAAAATGACATTTCCCGGTGAATGCATTTGTCACGGTTGAAAGCAATACAAACGTGCAAAAACGCATAAAAAATGCTACTTGTGAACATAGCCCAAGGTGTGGAGGAGTATTTTTGTTTTTGGTTATTTATTTTACCTTATACACAAGTCTTTACCTTGGAAAGGATGTTCCTTAACCCCTTTCCGACCTGGTCAGTAATAGTACGCACCAGGTCGGGAAGGCCGGTTCAGCGGGGGCTCCGGCGGTGAGCCCGCACTGAAGCGAGCACATGTCAGCTGATTATTGGAATCGCAATCCACCCGCGGCTGTTAACATGTTAAATCTCTGACAGTGGCATTTAACTCGCGCTTCCGGGAGTCCTAAGCCCCGCCCATCAGTGACCCCGTCACGTGATCGCGGGTCACCAATGGGTGGGCATGACAACTCAGGGTCTGCAGCAGACGCCTGTGGTTGTCATGTCTCAATTGCTATGAGCGCCACCTAGTGGTCAGCGCTCATAGCAAGTGAGCATTTCTCCTGCATACAAGCGATCTGCTCATCGCTTGTATGCAGTAGAAGCAATCAGACAACTGCTGCTTCTAGTCTCCTCTGGAGAGTATAGAAGCAAGCAGAAAGTGTAAAAAAAAAGTTTTAAAAAAAATAAAAAAAGTAAAAAATATATAAAAGTTTAAGTCACCCCCCTTTCGCCCCATTCAAAATAAAATATATATATATAAAAAAAAAACACATACACATATTTGGTATCGCCACGTTCAGAATCGACCGATCTATCAATATAAAAGAAGAATTAATACAATCAGTAAACGGCGTAACGAAAAAAAAATTTTAAACGCCAGAATTAAGTTTTTTTGGTCGCTACAACTTTGCAATAAAATGCAATAACGGGCGATCAAAACATCGGATCTACCCCAAAATGGTATCAATAAAAACGTCAGCCCGGCACGCAAAAAATAAGCCCTCACCTGGCCCCAGATCCCGAAAAATGGAGAAGCTAAGGGTCTCGGAAAATGGCGTCATTTTTTTTTGTTTTTTTAGCAAGCTTTGGATTTTTTTTTCACCACTTAAATAAAAAAGAACCTATACATGTTTGGTGTCTATGAACTCGTAACGACCTGGAAAATAATGATGGCAGGTCAGTTTTAGCAATCTGTGAACGTGGTAAAAAAAGGACCCAAAAAACAACTGTGGAATTGCATTTTTTTTGCAGTTTCACTGCACTTGGAATTTTTTCCCATTTTCCAGCACACGATATGGTAAAACCAGTGATGGTGTTTAAAATTACAACTCGTCCCGCAAAAAATAAGCCCTCACATGGCCATATTGAAGGAAAATTAAAAAAGTTCTGGCTCTGGGAAGAAGGGGAGCAAAAAAGGAAAACACAAAAACAGAAAGACCCATGGTCGTTAAGAGGTTAACATATTTCACAGGAAAGCACTTTCACTTTCGTTTTTGAACGTTTTATTGTGAGCCTGTAAAAGTGGCTTAATACCTCTGACCACTTTGTTGACAGCAGTGACCTGGGGGTCAGAAATGCTTCCAGGGGCGATCCCCATGCTGTCCCCATGTCATTTGAGCACTGTCACTATCGTTTTGGGCACTTTTTAGGCTTTCTACAGACTGCCGGGGGAGCCGCCGCAAAAATGTTCGGGTCTCCCATAGACTAACATTGGGCTCGTTGCTCGGGTCGAGCACCCGAGTATCACAGTGAGCTCGGCCCGAGCTTCAAGCACCCGAGCATTTTAGTGCTCGCTCAACACTAATCCTGAGACCTTTGATTGGTAAGAATGTGGTAGTGTATTTGGATGACATTTTGATATATTCGCCAGATCTGGAGTCTCATTGGCAGAGCGTACGTGAGGTATTGCAGTTATTAAGTGACAATTCACTTTTTGCTAAGCTGGAGAAATGCGAGTTCGCTGTGCAGAGAATTAGTTTTTTGGGCTACATTATCTCCAGTGAGGGCTTTGAGATGGACCCGGTGAAGGTTCAGGCTGTGCAAGAATGGCCTAGGCCTATTGGTTTAAAATCGATACAGAGATTTTTGGGTTTCGCCAATTATTACAGAAAATTCATTAAGAATTTTTCTATAATTGTTAAGCCGCTGACCGATCTCACCAGGAAAGGTGCGAATACGGTCCAGTGAACTACTGAGGCCATTGAAGCTTTTGTGTATCTCAAGGAGAGGTTCAGTTCTGCCCCTATCCTTATGCAGCCTGATGAGACCAAGCCTTTTTTGGTCGAGGTTGATGCTTCTTCGGTGGGGGTCGGTGCGGTTTTTGTCTCAGGAGAACAAGGATGGGGTTCATCCCTGTGCTTTTTTTTCGAAAAATTTTTCTGAAAACGAACTTAATTACGATGTTGGTAATCAGGAATTGCTGGCTATCAAACTCGCATTTGAACATTGGCGTCATTTCTAGGAAGGTGCTAAATTTCCCATTCAGGTTCTCACTGATCATAAGAATCTGATCTATCTAGATGCTGCCAAGCGCTTGATTGCCCATCAGGCTAGGTGGGCTCTTTTTTTCTCGCCGTTTAATTTTTCTGTTACTTACATCCCAGGTACTAAGAATGTTAAAGCTGATGCTTTATCTCACAGCTTTTCTCCCATGGTTGGCACCGAGGAGGAGGAGAGCATTTTACAGGAAGGAGTTGTGATAGCAGCATTGGACTCCGTTTTGGAAGATGGGATTCTGAAAGCCCAGGAGGATGCCCCATCGAACACTCCCCATGGGAGTTTGTTTGTACCTAGGACCTTTAGGAGAGAGTTGTTTGTGGAGTATCATGAGTCTCGGTTGGCAGGTCATCCAGGAATTTCTGAGACTAAGAGACTGGTAGGTCGCAGTTTTTGGTGGCCTGGGTGGCAGAAGGAAATCATTAAATGGGTGCGTCAATGTATGGTGTGTGCTAGATCAAAGGCTTCACATGCTCCTGCTGCGGGGTTGCTTTGCCCTCTGGAGGTTCCTAGTGCACCTTGGACGCATCTTGCTATGGATTTTATTACTGACCTTCCTGTGTCCGTGGGTTTCACTGTCATCTGGGTGATCGTGGACCGTTTTAGCAAGATGTGTCACTTGGTTCCTTTCATTAAACTACCCTGCGCTAAGACACTTGCTAAGGCTTTTGTCAAGGAAATTGTCAGACTCCATGGCGTTCCCACCGACATTGTTTCTGATAGGGGACCTCAGTTTATGGCTCGTTTTTGGCGTGCTTTTTGTGACAGGTTGGGAGTCCATTTGTCATTTTCATCTGGTTATCATCCTGAGTCTAATGGACAGACAGAAAGAACCAGGATGTTGAGCAGTTTTTGCGTTGTTTTGTGGCAGACAATCAAGAGGGGTGATCTGAGCTTCTGCTACTTGCTGAATTTGCTCTTAAGGCTGTGTGCCCACGTAGCGTTTTTCAAGCGTTTTTGATGCGGAATTTCCGCAGCGTAAACGCTTGAAAAACGCATGTATATCCGCACCCCATGGTCCCCAATGGGATTCCGCAAGTTCTATGCACATGCGGCGGATTTTTCCGCAGCGTTTATGCTGCGTTCAAAAATCCGCAGCATGTCATTTAATTTTGCGTTTCCGCAAGCAGAATTGCCTTTGTCCAATGCATAAAAAACGCAAGGCAATTCCGCATGTGGAAAACGCGTGATAAACGCGCGAAAAATGCGCGATAAACGCGTGCGGAATTCCGCATGCGTTTTTCTGGGAGAGGACTTGCAGAAATGAAGCAGAAATTTTCTGCTTCATAAATGCAACGTGGGCACATAGCCTGACAACCATACATCCTCTTCTGCTGGGTGTTCTCCGTTTTTCTGTTGTACTGGGAGACATCCGTCGTTTGGTTCATTCTCCAAATTGGTGTCGGCTGTGCCAGAGGAGGAGAATTTTTCCGGTGATTTGGAGAGAGTTTGGACTGATGTACGTTGTAACCTTCAAGAGGCTAATAAAAAGTCTAAGAAGTATTTTAACAGGAAACGTCAAGAGGTTTTGTTTACGGTTGGTGACATGGTTTGGTTGTCCTCAAAGAATCTGCGGTTGAGGATTCCTTCTAAGAAATTGGGTCCGAAGTTTGTGGGACCATTTAAGGTGCTTCAGGTGGTTAACCAGTCTGCTGTTAGGTTCGAGGTTCCCTCCTCCTGGAAGATTAATCCGGTGTTTCATGTTTCCTTGTTGAAAAAAGCTGATGTATCGGATAGGGATGCCACTGTCACAGTTCCTCCGGTGGTGGAAGACGGAGAATATGAAATTTCTTGTATCCTGAATTCCAGAAGGCATAGAGGGAGATTGCAGTATCTTGTCGCTTGGAAAGGTTTCGGTCCTGAGGATAACTCCTGGGTAAGGGCAGATGATGTCTCTGCTCCTAGACTTATCAGAGCGTCTCACAGGAGGTTTCCTGATAAGCCTGGGCCTGGAGGATCCTCATAGAAGAGGGGGTACTGTTAGAACCCTCCTGTTAGTTTTTTTCTATTTTGTGGTCACGTGACCTGCTGCCTATTTATTCCAGCTCCGCCCTTCTGGCTTTGCTGGACTTCAGTGTTACTTTGACTCTTAATCTAGCCAGGTGCTTTTTACCTATCTCTATAGTTTGCTTGGTCCTTGGACCTCTAAGTATTTCTGTCTGTTAGTCTTTTTGCTCCGCTACAACTTCTGCTAGGAGGTGTCCAATTTTGTCCCAGTCCTTAGTACTTTTAGGGACCCCTCCCTTATATCTATAGGTCTGCGTTCAGACTACCTGAGGACGAAGGGGGGTCTGTTCACAAGGAACAGGTTGCCCGCTGCATCGTAGGGAATCAGCTTAGTCCTATTGTAGGGACAGTTTTCCTCTCTTTCCTTAGTTCTTGTAGCAGATCATAACACTACCAACTGCACCCCGGCTAACCTAATGAGAGCAAGACCTGGTAAGCTGCCAATTGACCTGGAGATGGGACACGAAGCAGACTGGGACACAGAACGACAGCAGCAGTACCGGAAAGTACAGGAGAGTGTGGAGCGAAGTCTGTCTCAAGCAAGAGAGAGGCAGGAGAGGAATTACAACCAGTATGCTCCTGCTGCTCCCCTGGCACCTGGAGAGCAAGTCTTGAAGAGGAAGAGACGGCTCCACAAGCTGGATGACCAGTGGGAGGAAGACCCGTACACCGTACTGCCGTCAAGCCATGAAAACCCAAAGGTATGTGTTATCAGTAAGGATGGAGGAGAGACCACAGCCACTGTCTCCAGAGACCACCTGAAGAGGTGTCCCGAGCAGCTGCAAAGTGCTGATGAAGACCAAGATAGCCCTCAACCCGCAGAGGAAAGGGAAGAAATGGTCAGTACAGTGCTCGGGGAATTTCCACGGTCCTGGACACAAATCAACAACGCCATAGTGGTACCCTTCCTTACCTTCCTCCAACCAGCCCCTCAAGAGCCTGCAGAACAGCAAGTAGTGTTGGAAGAGCAAGTGGCCCCGGAGGCAGAAGATTCCGTACCAGCAGCTCAGGAGAATCAACCCTCTGCTAGTAGTGAACCTGCCATGCCCGTGGTGAGCCAAAGAGTACGCAGAAAGCTGACCAACCTACCCGTGACATCTGCGAACACCTCTAGTGCAGACACGAGCACACCCAGTACACAGGGGGTGGAAACTGGGGACCCGAGTAGAGTACCACCAGACAGTGGGTTACGTAGGTCCACCAGGAGCACTAGGGGTCAAATACCCGCTCGCTGGAGAATTTAAAATGTGATATATCTACCTGTATATTGCAAAAGTTAAAATGTTTAATGTCTGTGTTACCTGGTTACTAATTATGTTTTTCTAGTTACCCGACAGGGTTCATGGACTAACTGTACCTTGTACATAGTTGCACCTGGGAAGGTGCCCTCTTTCGAAGACGACCACAGAGCACGAAACCCGTGGAGGTGGCTGAAGACGTGGCCCAACTAAGCCCTGTAACCACCCCAGGGCCTACGTGGAGGGTTTAGGACGGGTCCCTCAAATTGCATCTTAGGTGACACGGACACCTGGTCGCGTGATCTCTGAAGACTAAACTTCTTGTACATATGTTGTTGTGTTATTGTTTATACCCTGTTATGTTGTGTTTTGCAAAAATGTGTTTAGTCCCGGAGTACTAAATTTCACTAGGGGGGAATGTGGCACCCCAGGTCTGGTCGCCACAGTGACAGCAATTTCATGTCTGAGAGCAGGTGGGAGGTTCCCTGGTTGGGGACAATTAGCATGCAGCACCTCCTGCCTCAGTCCAGGGAGGGGAGAAACCTGCCCTTTATAAACTGGATCTGGGGCGGGGTTAGTGAGTGAAGTGCCAGACAAGTTCCAGTAAGGTTGCAGATAGGGACAGGTCAGCAGCAGGCTGCGGAGTCCCTGTAGGCAGAGGAGGAACACGGGGCCAGGAGGGGAACTAGCAGAGTTCGTCCTGACCAGAGACTTACAAAGCCGGACACTGGAGTCCGAGGCTGTGAGGGTTATAAGCCCAGCAGCAGAAAACCACCACACAGGGGACTTCAAGTCCTTTGGCCCAAGGAAGCCCGGAGGCTCAGCCACACGAGAGGGACCACTACTGCCCTGGAGGGGTGAGAAGCACGGAAGGCCCGAGTCGCCAGTCATACGGGTGAGAACAACACGGTACACTCAGAGATGTGGGCTACCACTACACTACAGCAGGATAGCCAAGAAAGAGTGAAGTCAGCACGGTAGGCCTACAAACTCCCCCTGACCAGCGGGATTTCCCAGTTGCTCTCAGACTGACCAGGCCTCCATTGTTAACCTGTATTCCGGACGGGTCCTTTAATACCACCGACAGTAAAGACCCTGACTTGCATGACAGACTCCGTGTGGTTACTGCTGCTCCTGCGCACCATCACCACCAACATCCCTACTTTCTGCCCTGAGGCTATACTCCTCCCGTGGGAAGTTATACTATTCTCTGCTGCATTCCCAATACCAGCCTCAGCGGTCTGCCCTGCAGCGGCGGTACTCTCTGACCGCAATCCACGGGTGGCGTAGTCGGACATTTAAATATCATAAAACCACACAAATAGACTGCCATTTCAGTTGACCACCCTGAGCCACGGGATCGGGTCCCCGCCACGCAAGGACTACAACCCCCAGCATCCGCAACGGGTCCAGTTCCGGGTATCCCCACACACACACGGCCCAGGGGGCGCGTCAGATACAATACATGAGGATTTTGATGCAGATATAATGCAGAAATCTTCTACATATGGACAAACCCTTAGAATATATTTCCACTGTTCAGATCTTCTGCAGAATTTCCACAGCGGAAAACCTGCATCTGCAAAAAAATGCTACAGATATATTTTCAGAATTGCTGCTAATTTGCTGCACATTTCCTCCTTTGCATTGCATTGATTTTGTGAAATTTTATTCACAATGTTACTACTGTGCTACAATTTGGATCTGGTGCACAAATAATCCTCTGTATCATGTTGGATCACGCTGTTAATGGTATCTGTGTGTTTGTATTTAATGCACGGTATACAGTCATGGCTGAAAGTGTTGGCACCCTTGAAATTGTTCCAGAAAATGAAGTATTTCTCCAAGAAAATTATGGCAATTACACATGCTTTGTTATGCACAATTTTTTTTTCCTTTGTGTGTAGTGGAACAACATAAAAAAAATGGAAAAAAGGCAAATTAGACATAATTTCACACAAAACCCTAAAAATGGACTGGGCAAAATTGTTGGCACCTTTCCAAAATTCTTTGAAGCATGTGATTAGTGTTGAGCCACCCCCGTAGTGTTCGAGTTCGGTTCGGTTCGTCGAACACCCGTGTGTTCGCCGAACTGTTCGTCGAACACCTTCGAACACCGTTAAAACCAATGGCAGACAAACAAAAACACATAGAAACACATAGAAAACACCTTCAAAGGTGTCCAAAAGCTGACAAACTGCTCAGAAGACACAACTAACACATGGAAAAGTGACAAGTACATATAGTCATGCGAAAAGAAAAGAGGTGGAGGAGTAAAAGGAGGGGGAGACACAGATATAGGCATGTCATGCCCTTCTAAAATCCAAAAAGTGAGAAGCCGACACGTTCAGTCCGCTCCTGCCCGTGCCACCTCCGTGTCGCCGGGTTTGTGCCAGAGCCGCGGTGAACCCTGACGGCCAGCCCCCCTCTCCCAATACTGGTGCCTGTCCGCTGGTGGGTCGAGCGAGCCCCCGTGTGGTGGAGGCATCTCTAAGCTTTTTAATTTAAATTGTCTCTCTAATTTGAATGAATACACTTTAAATCCATTTACAAGGATCTATTGGAGGGCAAGTCTCATGCCAGCAGCCGCGTAATTCCAGCTCCAGTAGCGTCCACTAAAGCTGCTGCAGTTATAAAGCTTTTATAAGGATCGAGCTCGGCTGTCCACCGCAAGGCATCCTACTGCCAGTCCCAGCCCCTATGCCTTGGGGTGCCTCCTGATGCTCTTCACTGAGTATCCCGTGGTCCCGAAGCATTTCCTTTGAAAAAATTAAGTGTCCAAACTACAGGTGGTGTAGCTTGCTTAACAGCCGGGATAATCCGCTGACTAGCAGACACTGCTACTAGGCACAAAGTATTTCCTGGGCTAGATGCAGTTAAAAATTTGTAATTAGATACTCTCGTTGGATGCTGAGAAAGCATTCCATAGAGTCTCCTGGCACGCCATATATGATTCTCTTAAAAAGCTTGGGGTAGGGGTCTAGGGGACCCTTTTATAGCCAAAATCACGGCCCTGTATCACAATACGTCACCTAGGCTGAAAATAAATGGAACTGTAGCACCCTGAGGGCTCGGTTGCTACAGAGGTATTGCACCTCACCCAGAGGTGTGATATCTCACTCTCAGGTAAGGATGGAGTGTGGATCAGGACCCCGACACCTGCATGCATTACACCACATTGCCGTGGGGCAGGGCGACCAATATGCCCCTGAGATGGGCACGACAGTCACTGACCCTGGCTGGAGTGGGGGGAGGGAACACTGAGGAAGGGGAACCCTGTAGTGCAGGAGCAGGGCGGAAGCAGTTCCTGGGTGCATTGATAAGGGAGTATAAAAGGTGGGCACCATCTTAGTTCAGTGCAGAGAAGTCTGAGCAGAAGTGACAGGGAGCAGGGGCTCTGCATGAGCTCTGCTCCGGAGGCGGGCCTAGTAACACAGGCCCAGGCCTGGAAGAGGGAGAAGGAAGGAAGAGGAGCGGAGAAGGCTCCAGGAACGAGGAACGAAGGGATCCCAGGGTTGCGGACGGGCGAGTCGCCACCGCACGCCCGAATCCACCTGCGTAGAGGGGTCAGGCCAAAGGGGGAGACCGGTCCCTGAAACTAGTGGAGGCGGGAAACGACCCTCAGCTAGAAACCGGAGGCTGTGACATTTTATGTGGCGCAGCCCCTCGCTACACCCGCTAGGAAGGCACCACATAGGGTCAGGGAAACTGGTGCCAAGTTTACCAAGAGGAGGCCCGAGGCAGCCGGACAGAAGCATTGGTAAGAAAGGCCAGACAAAGGACACACAAAGGGGGTCCTGTGAAGCGCTTCAAAGTTATCTGGGAGTTGTCTGAGCCCCTCACCTGGTGAGCACAGTACGACGTGGGCAGCCGACGTGGTCTGGATAATAAGAACTGTGAGTAAAGGCCCTGGACTGCATCACTGACTCCGTGTCGTTACTGCCGCTGCCCTGCACCATCACCCCCATCCTCCGCATACACTGCCCTGAGGCTATACTCCTCCCGTGGGGAGTTATGCTACGCTCTGCTGCACCCACAACACCAGCCTCAGCGGTCTGCCCTGCAGCGGCGGTTCACTCTGACCGCAATCCACGGGTGGCGTAGTTGGACATTTAAACATCAAAACCACATAAATAGTTCCGCCACTGGTTTGATCACCCTGAGCCACGGAACCGGGTCGCCGCCACGAAGACTACAACCACCAGCATCCACCAAAAAGGGTCCGGCTCCAGGTGTCCCAAGGCCCAGGGGGTGCGTCAGAACATTTTCATCACCTTTCACAATCACCAATGGGACAAGGCAGGGATTTCCTCTGTCCCCTCTCTTATACATCCTAGTGACGGAGCACCTGCTCTCATCAATTCGCCATAACCCCAATATTAGGTGGATTGAGGTGGGAGGCACCGAGTACAAGTGCTCTCTATTTGCTGATGATGTCCTAGTATATATCACTCAATCACATATATCCATCCATGCTGTTATGGCTGAAATAGATCACTTTGTTACATGGTCAAATTTTAAAATCAATGCAGCGAAGTCGGGGCCCTCGATGTCTCCCTCCCCAAATCCATATAGGATTCCATCCAGTAAAACTTTCCCTTTGCCTGGCCCTCACAGGGTATCAAATACTTAGGAATTCCTATTCATAGAGACCTCTCCCATCTATGTTATCTTAATTTTGGGCCCTTTATTGAACAACTCCATACAGACCACGGTTGGCAAGTTAGAACTGTAAGATTCACTACGTAAACCACTGGTGTTTTGTGGAAAAGCACATGTACACTGTGTTCCAAATTATTATGCAAAAAGTGTTTAGGAGTGATAAGGGAAGAATTTGTTTGTTTGTCAGTTAAACTCATTGATGGTGATGTGTGTCAGGGCTCTTTATATCACTGTAAGCAATTGCAGACACCTGTGCTAATTAGTTTGGCAGGTGTGTCCAATGAAAGGCAAGACTACTTAAGAAGGCTGTCTCACATTATTAAGCAGCCTACATTTTCTGCCAAAATGGGAAAGAAAAAGGATGTGTCGGCTGCTGAGAAGCAACAAATTGTGGAGTGTTTAGGTCAAGGCATGACTACAATCAACATTGTGCGATGATCAGGATGAAGTGCCTTGGCAATCAAGAAGTATGTAGCTGATTCACAGTACACACGTGTGCGTGCTGATAAGGGCAAATTGAGGACTCTTTCCTACAGGCAATTACGTCAGGTTAAAAGAGCAGCGGCAAAAAAGCCTTGTCATAGCAGCAGACAAGTTTTTGAAGCTGCTGGTGCCTCCAACGTCCCCCGAACAACAAGATGCAGGGTCCTTCAGAGGTTTGCAGCTGTGCATACGCCATCCTGTCGACCTCCTCTATCCACTTCACACAAGCAGAAACGGCTCCAGTGGGCCAAACATTACATGAAGACTGATTTCAAAACTGTTTTGTTCACGGATGAGTGCCGTGCAGTGCTCGATGGTCCAGATGGATGGAGTGGAGGATGGCTGGTTGATGGACACCCCACGCAAACACGGCTACAGCGCCAACAAGGAGGAGGTGGAGTAATGTTTTGGGCTGGAATCATGGGGAGAGAGATTGTCGGCCCCTTTAGGATCCCTGAAGGCGCTAAAGATGAACTCCATAATGTATGTGGATTTTCTCAAACAGCACTTCCTGCCATGGTTCAAGAAGAAGAACCGTGTATTTCACAGCAAGATCATTTTTTTGCATGATAATGCATCATCTCATGCTGCACATAAAACATCTGCATCTCTGGCTGATATGGGCATAAAAGGGGACAAACTTATGGTGTGACCCCCATGCTCCCCTGACCTCTACCCCATTCAGAACCTCTGGAGCATCATCAAAAGGAGTGTCTATGATGGCGGGAGGCAGTTCACATCTAAGCAACAGCTCTGGGAGGGTATTCTGTCCTCATGCAAAACAATTGAAGCAGAAACCATCCAAAACCTGACAAATTCAATGGACGAGAGAGTTCAGAAGCTCCTTTCGAACAAGGGGTCCTATGTGAAAATGTAACATCACCTAGAATAAAGTTTTGAGTTGAAAACTGTTTGATTTCAGTTTCTAATAACCTGCTAATGCTTATAATTTCAAAAATGACCATTTTTTTGGTCTTTATTAAAATGAAAAGGTTGATCGAAAAGTTTGGGGGATCTAAGAGTGTGGCAACCCAGTAGTCATGATTACTTCGAATTCTGACAATATGAGGGTCATATTGCAGGTAGTGCAGCAAGAAGGCACTTATGTGTCTTGCGCATCTCGGAGCCCCAAAATTATTTTCCGGGCTAGATGCAGCTAAAAATTATTTTTAATTTTAAATCTGGTGGAGCTTAGTATAGATGGCCTAATAGGATCAGTGCTGCACACTGCTACAAAGCCCAAATTATTTTCCAGTCAAGATACAGATAAACATGATTAGTAATTTGAAAGCTTAAAACGGTTGGTAGGGTGATTTTAACCAATCATTAAGCTTTTACTCTCCCCAGGATGACACAGGGGTAGAAAAGTCATTTCGGATCCATGATTTGTTCATCTTTATGAACGTGAGTCTGTCTACATTATCAGTGGAGAGCCGCGTGCGCTTATCTGTCAGCACACCACCAGCAGCGCTGAACACACGTTCAGACAGAACGCTGGCTGCGGGGCATGACAAGATCTCCAAGGCGTAAGTGGCTAGCTCCAGCCATTTATCCAGATTGGAAGCCCAAAAAGAGCAAGGGTCCAGTGACACAGTCATGGCTTCAATGTTTACTTGGAGATACTCCTGTACCATCGTCTCTAGGCGTTGACTATGTGTCAGACTTCTTGTCTCCTGTGGCCTTGCAAAGGATGGGCTAAAAAAGTGGTGAAATGATTCCGCAAAATTACTACTGTGGTTCTGTTACGGTTTGAGTGCTGAACACTTGACGGTCCCACGGTTGGCAAGTTGGAACTGTGAGATTCACTACGTGCACCACTGGTGTTTTGTGGAAAAGCACATGTAAGATTCTGCAACAGTCTCTGCTGATACTCCTGCATGCGTGCATCCCTTTCTATGGCAGGAATAATTTCTGCAAATTTACTTTTGTACCGGGGATCTAACAGTGTGGCAACCCAGTAGTCAGGATTATTTGTAATTCTCACAATTCGAGGGTCATGTTGCAGGTAGTGCAGCAAGAAGGCACTCATGTGTGTTGCGCATCCAGGAGCACCAAGTTCCTGTTGTGTTGGTGGCGAGGTAACAATCATGCTTCCTTCCTCTGTCCTCTCCCCCCAACCTCGCACAACAGAAATGTGATCAAGGTCTCCCTCATCTGATGAGTCTTCCATTAGTTCGTCCTCCACTTCTTCCTGGGCTCCTGCACCTTCCTCACTAGTTTGGCTGCTACCATGCGCCCTGGTAAAACCATCTCCCCCACCCTCACATGCCTGCCGCCTTGGTGCTGCCGACCGTCTGGACCTTGCAGATGTTAGCCCTTCCGCATACAACTCCTCCTCCTCTACTTCCTCCACCTCCTCTTGTGCCACCACCTGACTCCGAATTCTGTTTAACATGTGCTCCAGCATGTAAATCACCGGAATAGTCATGCTGATAATGGCATCGTCAGCACTAAACATCTTCGTCGCCATTTCAAAACTGTGCAGAAGGGTGCATAGGTCCCTGATCTGAGACCACTCCTCCAGCGTGATTTGCCCCACCTCTGGATCTCGTTGGCCCAGGCTATACGTCAGAACGTATTGCACCAGGGCTTGTCGGTGCTGCCACAGTCGCTGCAACATGTGCAGAGTTGAATTCCACCGGGTAGGCACATCGCATTTTAGCCGGTGAAGTGGCAGGCCCAACGACTTCTGTAGAGATGTAAGTCGCTGAGCTGCGGGATGCGAACGGCGGAAGTGAGCACACAGCGACCGTGCCCTCTGCAGAAGGCCATCTAGTCTGGGATAGTGGGCTAAAAATTGCTGGACAACCAGGTTCAACACGTGAGCCATACAAGGCACGTGTGTGACATTGCCCTGGCGAAGGGCCGCACCCAGGTTTGCAGCATTGTCGCACACGGCCTTCCCTGGTTTCAGGTCCAGTGGAGACAACCATTCATGAAATTGGTTCTCCAGAGCTGACCACAACTCCTCAGCTGTGTGACTCACATTTCCCAGACATTTCAAAGTAAAAACCGCCTGATGACGTTGAGCCCTACTGCCAGCATAGTAAGGAGGTGTGCAGGATCCCTTCTGCGCAGTTAGAAAGCTTGTGGCATGACCAGACAGGCTTTGGGTGCAGGTGGAAGACCGAGAGGAGGTTGAGGAGGCAGAAGCAGTGGAGGAACTTTGACATAAAGAGGATTGACGCACAACTCGTGGGGAAGGCAAGACTTGGACAGCAGCCCCTTGTCCTGCTGTCACCATAGTTACCCAGTGCCCAGTCAGCGACATGTAACGCCCCTGTCCATGCCTACTCGTCCAAGTGTCTGTGGTGAAATGCACCCTGTCACACACAGAGTTTCTCAAAGAAGCGGTGATGTTGTGTGCGACATGCTGGTGGAGCGCAGGCACACCTTTCTTTGAGAAGTAGTGCCGACTGGGCATCTGGTACTGGGGCACTGCGACGGACATAAGGTCTCGAAAATCCTCTGTGTCCACCAGGCGGAAAGGCAGCATTTCTGTAGCCAAGAGCTTGCAGATGGTGAAATTCAACCTCTTAGCTTTCTCATGGCTAGGAGGAAATGGTCTTTTACTTGTCCACATCTGAGGGACCGAGGGCTGGCTATTGTGCTTAGACGGGGTTGATAAGGGTGTCCCCGGCAAACTGCCGGTCTGTGAGGAAGATGCAGGCGGACATGTTAGGTTGCCTTGATCCAAAGGTGGTGCTATCGATGTCGGACAGCGCTCAACACCAGCTGGTGTTACCACCTCCAAAGAAAATGATGACCTGCCAATCACGCTGGCTGTTGCGGGTAAAGAGGTGGCAGGTCTGCGCCCCAAAACAGGTGTGACTGCTGTCCCCCCAGTCACAGAGGATGAAGAGGCCGCGGATGCACAAGATATGGCAGACGGTGGTTGGCCCGGCCGGCTAGGCCGCATTGTAACACACTGAGCTTCCCACTGCAACTTATGCTTCATGTCCATGTGCCGGTTCATGCATGAAGTACTCAAACTATGTATTTTTTGGCCTCTACTTAGCTTTTGCTGACAAATGTTACAGATAACACGAGTTGGGTCATCTTTATCGATCTGAAAAAATGCCCAGGCTATGCAAGGCTTAGCACCCATGCGACCTGAAGAGCCACCACGACTTGTGGTGAGAGGCAGAGTTGTGTTTGAGGATGCAGTTGTTGACGTGCTTCCAGTACTACGTCTCTGTCCAGGAAGGCGCAACCTGACCTCGTCGTCACTAGCATCTTCCTCCACCTCCTCTGCTGACCTCATCTCTTGGCTGACTGTGGGTTGACAGTAAGTGGGATCTCCAACCTCATCATCATCACCCTGTGCGTTATCACACCCGTCGTCCTCAGAGCCAACCTGTTCCTGCCCTGACAAAAAACTAAAGTTGTCGCTCCAATCAGGTATTTGAGTCTCATCATCGTCTTCCTCATTGTCTCCACCAACAGGAGTTACAGTTTGGGAATGAGGGTCTACATTATGGTCAGAACCTTCTGCGTCTGGTCCTGGATCCGACTCATAAAGATTCTGGGCATCAGTGCAGATCATTTCCTCGTCTGGATTCACAGAAGCGCTGGAGTCGACCTCTGATTCCCAGGCTATAGTATGAGTAAACAGCTCTGCAGACTCAACCATCTGTTCTACCTCATACTCAGACGGGCAGCTGGAGATTTGGGAGCTGTGAGGAAGCAAGTGCGATTGGGGTGACAACTTTGAGGACTGGAGTATTTGTGATGTTGAAGTTGATGTGGAGGAGAGCCCACTTAAAGGAGCACTTGATATCCGTTGAAGCACCTGCTGTTTTTGTGCCTCATCTGGAATTTGTAGCGATTGGCGTGGCCGTAAGAAAGGGATCTTATCACATTGTCCGCTAAAAGAAGTAGACATTTTAGTTTGGCTGGAAGATGGTCATTCTTCTGCAGATGTTACTGTTGCTTTAACACCTACCCCACGGACACAACCTTTTTTCCCCTTCCCAACACGCCTATTCCCCTTTCCACCAGCAGCAGGCCTTTTTCCACTCATTTTGGTGGTTAACTAATTCACAACTCTGGAGTTGTTTGCACAAAAAAACAATGGATGGGAACCGAGCAGAGCTGAGTGGCCAAACTGTGGTATTAGGCCAAAACTATTGGCTGGGTTAGATGCAGAAAAAAATTATATTCAATTTCCAACCTGATGGAGGTCAGTATAGATGGACTAATAGAACAAGTCCCACACACAGCTAGAAGCCCAAATATTTTTTCAGAGGTAGATGCAGAAAAAAATTGTATTCAGTTTGCAACCTGATGGAGGTCAGTATAGATGGACTAATAGAACAAGTCCTACACACAGCTAGAAGCCCAAATATTTTTTCAGAGGTAGATGCAGAAAAAAATTGTATTCAGTTTGCAACCTGAAGGAGGTCAGTATAGATGGACTAATAGAACAAGTCCTACACACAGCTAGAAGCCCAAATATTTTTTCAGAGGTAGATGCAGAAAAAAAATATATTCAGTTTGCAAACTAATGGAGGTCAGTATAGATGGACTAATAGAGAAAGTCCCACACACTGCTAGAAGGCCAAATATTTTTTCAGAGCTAGATGCAGATACAAATTATTTTTAATTTGCAACCTGATGGAGGTCAGTATAGATGGACTAATAGAGAAAGTCCCACACACTGCTAGAAGGCCCAATATTTTTTCAGAGGTAGATGCAGAAAAAAGTTATATTCAGTTTGAAACCTGATGGAGGTCAGTATAGATGGACTAATAGAACAAGTCCCACACACAGCTAGAAGGCCAAATATTTTTTCAGAGCTAGATGCAGATATAAATTATTTTTAATTTGCAACCTGATGGAGGTCAGTATAGATGGACTAATAGAGAAAGTCCCACACACTGCTAGAAGGCCAAATATTTTTTCAGAGCTAGATGCAGAAAAAAATTATATTCAGTTTGCAACCTGATGGAGGTCAGTATAGATGGACTAATAGAACAAGTCCCACACACAGCTAGAAGGCCAAATATTTTTTCAGAGGTAGATGCAGATAAAAATTATTTTTAATTTGCAGCCTGATGGAGGTCAGTATAGATGGACTAATAGAGAAAGTCCCACACACTGCTAGAAGGCCAAATATTTTTTCAGAGCTAGATGCAGAAAAAAATTATATTCAGTTTGCAACCTGATGGAGGTCAGTATAGATGGACTAATAGAACAAGTCTCACACACAGCTGAAGCCCAAATATTTTTTCAGAGGTAGATGCAGAAAAAAATTATATTCAGTTTGCAACCTGATGGAGGTCTGTATAGATGGATTAATAGAACAAGTCCCACACACAGCTAGAAGCCCAAATATTTTTTCAGAGGTAGATGCAGAAAAAAATTATATTCAGTTTGCAACCTGATGGAGGTCTGTATAGATGGATTAATAGAACAAGTCCCACACACAGCTAGAAGCCCAATATTTTTTCAGAGGTAGATGCAGAAAAAAAATATATTCAGCTTGCAACCTGATGGAGGTCAGTATAGATGGACTAATAGAGAAAGTCCCACACACTGCTAGAAGGCCAAATATTTTTTCAGAGCTAGATGCAGATATAAATTATTTTTAATTTGCAACCTGATGGAGGTCAGTATAGATGGACTAATAGAGAAAGTCCCACACACTGCTAGAAGGCCAAATATTTTTTCAGAGCTAGATGCAGATAAAAATTATATTCAGTTTGCAACCTGATGGAGGTCAGTATAGATGGACTAATAGAACAAGTCCCACACACAGCTAGAAGGTCAAATATTTTTTCAGAGGTAGATGCAGATAAAAATTATTTTTAATTTGCAGCCTGATGGAGGTCAGTATAGATGGACTAATAGAGAAAGTCCCACACACTGCTAGAAGGCCAAATATTTTTTCAGAGCTAGATGCAGAAAAAAATTATATTCAATTTGCAACCTGATGGAAGTCAGTATAGATGGACTAATAGATCAAGTCTCACACACAGCTAGAAGCCCAAATATTTTTTCAGAGGTAGATGCAGAAAAAAATTATATTCAGTTTGCAACCTGATGGAGGTCTGTATAGATGGATTAATAGAACAAGTCCCACACACAGCTAGAAGCCCAATATTTTTTCAGAGGTAGATGCAGAAAAAAAATATATTCAGTTTGCAACCTGATGGAGGTCAGTATAGATGGACTAATAGAGAAAGTCCCACACACTGCTAGAAGGCCAAATATTTTTTCAGAGCTAGATGCAGATATAAATTATTTTTAATTTGCAACCTGATGGAGGTCAGTATAGATGGACTAATAGAGAAAGTCCCACACACTGCTAGAAGGCCAAATATTTTTTCAGAGCTAGATTAGATGCAGAAAAAAATTATATTCAGTTTGCAACCTGATGGAGGTCAGTATAGATGGACTAATAGAACAAGTCTCACACACAGCTAGAAGCCCAAATATTTTTTCAGAGGTAGATGCAGAAAAAAATTATATTCAGTTTGCAACCTGATGGAGGTCTGTATAGATGGATTAATAGAACAAGTCCCACACACAGCTAGAAGCCCAAATATTTTTTCAGAGGTAGATGCAGAAAAAAATTATATTCAGTTTGCAACCTGATGGAGGTCTGTATAGATGGATTAATAGAACAAGTCCCACACACAGCTAGAAGCCCAATATTTTTTCAGAGGTAGATGCAGAAAAAAAATATATTCAGTTTGCAACCTGATGGAGGTCAGTATAGATGGACTAATAGAGAAAGTCCCACACACTGCTAGAAGGCCAAATATTTTTTCAGAGCTAGATGCAGACAAAAAATTATTTTTAATTTGCAACCTGATGGAGGTCAGTATAGATGGACTAATAGAGAAATTCCCACACACTGCTAGAAGGCCAAATATTTTTTCAGAGCTAGATGCAGAAAAAAATTATATTCAGTTTGCAACCTGATGGAGGTCAGTATAGATGGACTAATAGAACAAGTCCCACACACTGCTAGAAGGCCAAATATTTTTTCAGAGGTAGATGCAGATAAAAATTATTTTTAATTTGCAGCCTGATGGAGGTCAGTATAGATGGACTAATAGAGAAAGTCCCACACACTGCTAGAAGGCCAAATATTTTTTCAGAGCTAGATGCAGAAAAAAATTATATTCAGTTTGCAACCTGATGGAGGTCAGTATAGATGGACTAATAGAACAAGTCTCACACACAGCTAGAAGCCCAAATATTTTTTCAGAGGTAGATGCAGAAAAAAATTATATTCAGTTTGCAACCTGATGGAGGTCTGTATAGATGGATTAATAGAACAAGTCCCACACACAGCTAGAAGCCCAAATATTTTTTCAGAGGTAGATGCAGAAAAAAATTATATTCAGTTTGCAACCTGATGGAGGTCTGTATAGATTGATTAATAGAACAAGTCCCACACACAGCTAGAAGCCCAATATTTTTTCAGAGGTAGATGCAGAAAAAAAATATATTCAGTTTGCAACCTGATGGAGGTCAGTATAGATGGACTAATAGAGAAAGTCCCACACACTGCTAGAAGGCCAAATATTTTTTCAGAGCTAGATGCAGACAAAAAATTATTTTTAATTTGCAACCTGATGGAGGTCAGTATAGATGGACTAATAGAGAAATTCCCACACACTGCTAGAAGGCCAAATATTTTTTCAGAGCTAGATGCAGATATAAATTATTTTTAATTTGCAACCTGATGGAGGTCAGTATAGATGGACTAATAGAGAAAGTCCCACACACTGCTAGAAGGCCAAATATTTTTTCAGAGCTAGATGCAGACAAAAAATTATTTTTAATTTGCAACCTGATGGAGGTCAGTATAGATGGACTAATAGAGAAAGTCCCACACACTGCTAGAAGGCCAAATATTTTTTCAGAGCTAGATGCAGATATAAATTATTTTTAATTTGCAACCTGATGGAGGTCAGTATAGATGGACTAATAGAGAAAGTCCCACACACTGCTAGAAGGCCAAATATTTTTTCAGAGCTAGATGCAGAAAAAAATTATATTCAGTTTGCAACCTGATGGAGGTCAGTATAGATGGACTAATAGAACAAGTCCCACACACAGCTAGAAGGCCAAATATTTTTTCAGAGGTAGATGCAGATAAAAATTATTTTTAATTTGCAGCCTGATGGAGGTCAGTATAGATGGACTAATAGAGAAAGTCCCACACACTGCTAGAAGGCCAAATATTTTTTCAGAGCTAGATGCAGACAAAAAATTATTTTGAATTTGCAACCTGATGGAGGTCAGTATAGATGGACTAATAGAGAAAGTCCCACACACTGCTAGAAGGCCAAATATTTTTTCAGAGCTAGATGCAGAAAAAAATTATATTCAATTTGCAACCTGATGGAGGTCAGTATAGATGGACTAATAGAATGATGCTATGCCCAAAAGATTTTACTTCACTAGGTGCAGTAAAAAAATTGGTATTCTATACACAGGTGGTATATCTTGGAACACAGATAGGCTACTCCACTGACTAACACACTCTGCAATAGGCCAAAAAGGATTAGCTTTGCTAGATTCAGCCAAATGCTGTGAACAAAACTTGCACAGCACTGGCACAGACCTGCCTGGCAAAAACTGATAGGAACTGATGTAACCTAGTCCTGAAAAGGACTGCAATTACAATTAGTCTTTACTCCCACAATCTATCTATTTAAGAGCACAGACCTGCCTGATAAAAGTTGTAGGAAATGCTGTAACCTAGTCCTTAAAAGGACTGCAATCACAACTATGCCCTACTCCCAAGCTATCTGTAGATTTGTGCGAAAATTGGCTTGAAATTAACAAGGTATAGCACACACAGCAACAGCGGTGCCGTCTAACACGCAGCTGCAGCAGTGAGAAAATGGTGGCGACGGGGAAAATGGCTTGGTCTTATAGGGCAAGGACATGTGACATACACTGCCAATGACACATGCCCTTGCTTGTGTGAAAAAAAGCACTTCGCTCCGTGTGTGCGCTGCTGATAGGCTGACAGATTGCACCTCCCCACTGTAAATGCGGGAAAGAGAAAAAAAAATGGAGATCTTCATTATTCCTGCAGAGATCCATCCCCTGCCCCTCCCCCCACCCCGCTGTACACTCAAACTGCGTATTAACATTAATTTTCATCATTACTGAGAAAAAATCCAGTTATGATTTTGGTGCACGAACAGTTATCGAACATAACCTCGAACAGCCGAATTTTTCTCAAATCGTTCGTGTTCGCCGAACGGCTCGAACACCGCCCAAAACAGCTCGAATTTGAGATTGGCGAACAGTTCGAGTCGAACAACGCTCATCTCTACATGTGATGCTCGTTCAAACTCACTTGTGACAAATAAGAGGTGTGGACAATATGAAAATCACACCTGAAACCAGATAAAAAGGGGAGAACTTGACTCAATCTTTTCATTGTGTGTCTGTGGCACACTATGCATAGAGAACAGAAAGAGGAGAAGAGAACTGTCTGAGGACTTGAGAACCAAAATTGTTGAAAAATATTTCTGGAACAATTTCAAGAGTGCCATCACTTTCATCTATGACTGTATGTTTAAATCATTATAAATAGGGGTGAATTATTTATATTGTGGCACCCCAGGGGTCTGGTTGCCACAGTAATAGAAATATTATGTCTGAGAGCAAGTGGGAGGTTTCTCTGGTCAGGAGCCCTAAGCATGCAACACCGCCCGCCCAGACCTGGGAGGGGAGGAATCTGCCCTTATAAACTGGGTCTGGGGCGGGATTAAGTGAGTCAGAGTCTGAGAGTCAGAGCCTGGAGAGGGAAAGTGACAGCAGGAGCTCTGTAGGAGCAGGAGCGAGTGCCAGCGGCTGGAAGCTAGATAGCTCGCCTTGGCTGAAGACACTAAACCCCGACACGGAGTCCGAGGCTGTGGGGACATCGAGGTCCAGCAGCAGAATCCAACCGGCTGGGGATTCCAGGTCCTCTGGCCTTAGAAGCCCGGAGTCACGGTCACAAGCAAGGGACCAGCACCGCCGTCGTGGAGCGGAGGCTAACAGAAGGCCCCAAGTCACCGGCCCTACGGGTGAGCACCACACGGTATACTCAGGGACGTGGGCTACTTCTACCCACATAGAGCAAGGTAGCCAGGAAAGAGTGCAGATAGACGGGGAGGCCTACAACTCCACCTGGCCAGGGGGAGATCCTGCTTGCTCACAGACTGACCAGGCCCCTACTGCTAACCAGTACTCCTGGGAGGGTCTGCTTTATAACATCAGTAAAGACCCTGAACTGCACTGCACGGACTCTGAGTTATTACTGCTGCGCTCGTGCACCATCACTCCCATCATCCACACTAACTGCCCTGAGGCTATACTCCTCCCGTGGGGAGTCATCCCATTCTAAGCTGCACACATAATACCAGCCTCAGCGGTCTGCCCTGCAGCGGCGGTCCCCACTGACCGCAATCCACGGGTGGCATAGTCGGACTATCATCTCACTAATAAGACTGCCACTGAATTGACCACCCTGGGCACGGACCGGGTCAGCGCCACGGAGACTACAACCCCCAGCGATCCGGCTCCGGGTATTCCCTGCACAACACAGGCCCAGGGGGCGCGTCAATATGATTCCTCCTAAGCTTTGTCATCATTTAAGAGTATTACGACATGAGGCTTATGAGCTAAGGAAAGTTCACAACTAAATCCACAGCAGCAAAAAAAAAAAAAAATTAAAAAAAGGTATTTTGGGGGAAGAAAGGTTGCAAATCCACAGAGCCAGTCAGTTTCTGTTGCAGAATTTTTCCGCAGAATGAAGTTGAGATTTCCCAAAATCTCACAAACAATACAATAGATAGTGGATTTTCCCTGTTCAAATATGTGGTGTAAAATCAAATGCATTTCAAACCTTGGACTGTGTTCACAAGCTGTAGAAGATTTGTGCTATAGATTTGGTCACAAATCCACAACAAAACTGTGACTGATCCATGCTAAAATCCGCCTCTGTTAGGTGGATTTTAGCAGATTTTGCTGCAGATTTTTCACCCTTGTGCAATACAAAACATTTCATTAGTTGAAATCTGTGGTGAAAGTCTGAACATGCTGCATATTATTGTGCAAATTTTCTCTGATGGATGTGGATGGGATTTTGCAAATCTTATTCATCTACACTGCACTGTAAATTAATGCACCCTAAGGCTGTGTGCCCACTATGCGTTTTTCAAGTGTTTTTAATGCGGATTTTCCGCAGCGTAAACGCTTGCAAAACGCTTGGTAATCCGTGCCCCATGATCCCCAATGAAAATCTGCATGTTCTGTGCCCATGCTGCGGAACTTGCCGCAGCGGATTTTCCTTGCGGAAAAATCCGCAGCATGTCCATTGTTTGTGCATTTCTGCATGCGGATTTGAGGTCCCAATGCACTAGAAAAACGCATGTAAAAACGCTGCAAAAACGCTTCAAAAACGCTTGTAAAATCCGCAAGCGTTTTTGACTGCCAAGAACATGGAGAAACGCTGCAGAAATTTTCTGCTTCATTTCTGCATCGTGGGCACATAGCCTTATGGCTCCAATATCATCTGTTGGTAGAAAGTCTATACATTAGACTGTCAGGCGATCCCACTGATATCAGTGGGTTCGGCCAACTTCAGTAAAATGTATATGGTAAGGGGGGTCTTAAGATAGTAAAATTTTGATTTTTTTTGGTTCTAAAAGGAACAGTCTCTTTAAAATTAGTAATAAGCAGGTGGGTATGTAAATTCTAAAGCTATTACTATAAAACGATAACCAGTTAATTTCTCCATCTGTATGTTTCTATATAAGAAAAAATAATGCATAAATGAAAATTATTTGCTATGAAGTTCTCATTCATGGACACTGCACATGCGTTAACACTAATAGCGTGTAATTAATTGTTGATTAATTGCAAGAGCCGATGACATTGACCCTAATTTGGCGATAACAAAAAGCAATTAAAGAATCATTTGAAACAAATGCGTAACAAGCACAAAAATACAATAACTTTACACAGTGACTGATAGTTTGATAGTTTTTGAAAAAGTCGTTCTTAGGGACAATGGTCACAATCTGAAATAATAACACAGATTTGGAAAAGAATAAGAAATATGTTGCCTTTAAACAATAGAACAATGGTGAAATTCCATGTGCAGATCTGGTGGTAGATTCGCAGCGAATATGCAAGTTTGGATTTTATTTCTGCCGTTCTTTGAAAATCCAAATTGACTTTTGCCATTGCCTTAATACTTAAGTGGAACTTTTTACAAAAGAAAAAATAATACACAAATGAACACAATTTGCTATAAAGTTCTCATTCAGACCACTTAAAGAAGCACTCCCATCAAAATGTTTATCCTCTTAATGTATTGCAATCATCATATTATATAGCACTGTGTACTTACAATTGCTCATTTTGCCTTTCTACCAAGATAATTCTTCTCTTTTTCATTAGGTCTATGACATCACATGATTAAAAACTGACTAGCTGAATCCTTCTAAGCTCTGTGTAGAAACAGGAGGTCTATTTTCTCTGTATGAGTCATGAGTCACTGTAAAAGTCCCTGGCAGGGGGTGGAGGGAGCAGCTGGGTTAGGAGTTGAAGAGGGGGAATGATTTTTGCAGGGACAAGAAACTTTCTGTTTCTACATAGAGCAGAGAAAAGAGAATTATCTGGATGGAAATGCAAAATGAGCAATTGTAAGTACACAGTGTTATACAGTGCCTACAAGTAGTATTCAACCCCCTGCAGATTTAGCTGGTTTGATAAGATGCAAATAAGTTAGAGCCTTCAAACTGCAAACGAGAGTAGGTTTTATGAACAGAAGCATAAATCTTACAAACCAAAAAGTTATGTTGCTCAGTTGAATTTTATTAAATTTTAAACATAAAAGTGTGAGTCAATTATTATACAACCCCTATGTTTAATATTTTGTGGAATAACCCTTGTTTGCAATTACAGCTAATAATCGTCTTTTATAAGACCTGATCAGGCCGGCACAGGTCTGTGGAGTTATCTTGGCCCACTCCTCCATGCAGATCTTCTCCAAGTTATCTAGGTTCTTTGGGTGTCTCATGTGGACTTTATTCTTGAGCTCCTTCCACAAATTTTCAATTGGGTTAAGGTCAGGAGACTGACTAGGCCACTCCAACACCTTGACTTTTTCCCTATTGAACCAGGCCTTGGTTTTCTTGGCTGTGTGCTTTGGGTCGTTGTCTTGTTGGAAGATGAAATTACGACCCATCTTAAGATCCTTGATGGAGGAGCGGAGGTTCTTGGCCAAAATCTCCAGGTAGGCCGTGCTATCCATCTTCCCATGGATGCGGACCAGATGGCCAGGCCCCTTGGCAGAGAAACAGCCCCACAGCATGATGCTGCCACCACCATGCTTGACTGTAGGGATGGATTCTTGGGGTCGTATGCAGTGCCATCCAGTCTCCAAAAGTCACGTGTGTGGTTGGCACCAAAGATCTCGATCTTGGTCTCATCAGACCATAGAACCTTGAACCAGTCTGTCTCAGAGTCCTCCAAGTGATCATGAGCAAACTGTAGACGAGCCTTGACATCACGCTTTGAAAGTAAAGGTACCTTACGGGCTCGTCTGGAACGGAGACCATTGCGGTGGAGTACGTTACTTATGGTATTGACTGAAACCAATGTCCCCACTGCCATGAGATCTTCCCGGAGCTCCTTCCTTGTTGTCCTTGGGTTAGCCTTGACTCTTCGGACAAGCCTGGCCTCGGCACGGGAGGACACTTTCAAAGGCTGTCCTGGCCGTGGAAGGCTAACAGTAGTTCCATAAGCCTTCCACTTACGGATGATGCTCCCAACAGTGGAGACAGGTAGGCCCAACTCCTTGGAAAGGGTTTTGTACCCCTTGCCAGCCTTGTGACCCTCCACGATCTTGTCTCTGATGGCCTTGGAATGCTCCTTTGTCTTTCCCATGTTGACCATGTCTGAGTGCTGTTCACAAGTTTGGGGAGGGTCTTAAATAGTCAGAAAAGGCTGGCAAAAGAGATCTTTAATCCACACATGTGAAGCTCATTATTCTTGGTGCCTGAACTACTTCTTAATACTTTAGGAGGACCAAACAGAATTCTTGTGGTTTGAGGGGTTGAATAATAAATGACACTCTGAATTAACCTTTTACGTTTAAAAAAAAAAAAAAAAATTTGCTGCAGTGCATTTCCCACTTCCAGGCTGATCTACAGTACAAATGTCACAATGCCAAGTTAATTCCGCATGTGTCAACCTGCTAAATCTGCAGGGGGTTGAATACTACTTGTAGGCACTGTATAATATGATGACTGCAATATATTAAGAGAATAAAAACTTTGATGGGAGGAGGGCTTCTTTATTAACTTCCTGCCAAAGATCAAAGATAAATATCTGATCCACCAAAGATAAATATCTGATCCACCAAAGATAAATATCTGATCCACCCAAAGATAAATATCTGATCCATGCAAGCCTCACCTTTAAGAACTTAAGAATCTGCTCCTAATGTCTTAAGGCCTCCATACATATTAGACTAATGTCGGTCAAACCTGACAATATCAGTGGGATCGATTAAAATTCTAATATGTCTGGGGGCCTTCTGATTTTTTACTGACAAATGATGGAGTTTCAAAGCTCAATCCTTTGGTCTACCTAGACATTCTGGCAGCGGTATCAGAGCCGAGGTGCTGTGTAAGGGTTCATTCAGACGTCCAATTTTCACTCACATGTTTTTCACAGATAGCACTCATACTTGTGATAGTCTCTGGGGCCATTCACATGCTTGTGATTTTTCGCGGACTGTGAGACATCATGGAGACGTTCAATTTTGATCTGAGGGTCGGGTCAAAATCGACAATGCAAGTCAATGGGTCCATTAAAAAATCGGACATGTGAATGAACCTGAAGGGGAGGGGGTCAGGCGAGATAGATGTCAGCCTAACTTATGTTTATGGAGGCCTTTAGTGCCAGAAACACCTAGGACACCTATCCAGAGGTCTTGATGAGACCATGTTTTGAAAAGGTCAGAGCTGTATGATTAGGTTGGATAGTCTGGTCACCTACGTTGAATGATCGGCTACTTGTAAGCAGTTTAATACACTTCCATGTGTGCATAAAGATTATTAATACGCCCTTATTCATAGGAGGGCATCCCAGTACGGCAAAAAACGCGTCAGGCCACCATGAGGTATCTTCTTTTTTAACCATGTTTTAACTTTTTCCAAAAAAACTATTTGATTTTACCTGGATGACAGGGCTGAAAAACTACCTCTTTATCCTAAATATGATATAGCAGGTTGCTGTATAGAAAGTGCATGTCTTTATATCTTCAATTCATTTATTATTCCCAAAAGGGGATAAAGGACGACTGCTGGTAAAGTACAATAAGGTTGATATGAGACACATAGATTACAGCAAGGTGGCTCAGGGGTTAGCACTGCAGCCTTGCAGAACTGGGGTCCTGGGTTCAATTCCCACCAAGGACAACATCTGCAAGGAGTTTGTATGTTCTTGCCATGTTTGTGTGGGTTTCCTCCAGTTTCCTCCCACACTCCAAAGAAATAAATATAGGATATTTATCAGCTTCAGCCTCAGTATACAGTATATTACACATGATATACTGTTCTTTATGCAGCCGTAGGAATAAAGTTTGGTGAAAAGGCACCTATATCCCAAAGAGTCTGAACACTGGACTTTGGGATAGACGGGCCTTTTCCCCAAACTCCTCATTTTCTTTCTACGGCTGCATCACTCACTGAACCCAATCCGGGACATCAGCAAGGAGAGACCGGCCGCGGCCCAACTACGTCTTGTTCAAAGCATATTTGGACGTTATGCTCCTAACATAACCCTATTAAGTGAGAATTCCATCATTACTTTAACTTCTTTCTTGTTTTTCAAAGGTGACACTCTATGAAACGCTATTCTTTTGATTTACTATATTTATACACACACACTTCTCTATATGTCTCATATCAACTATTACTTCCATGATTAAAATTAAAGGGATTGTTCACTACTGGTCAATTCCTTGTTAATAGGCCCCGGGATGTGAAAAAAGTGTAAAAAAAAAAATGATACCATACTGTAAGGTATGCTGTACGGGACTTGCTCCTCCATAGTAAGCGCTGCACTCCCTGCTGGTCTGCTCGTGTAAGCATACAGCAGGGGCATTAAGTGTGCACTACGGCCATTGATTGGCTGAAGTGTTCACAGTTTGTCCATGCCGAGCAGAAGAAATAGTGTTGGAAAACCTATTAAATGTGAAATGGCAAAAATTAATATGGTCATAGTCACCCAGTTCTGTTCCGCACAGGTCTTCTTCCGTAATAATGGACACTCAATGTCAGACTGCTGCCATAAAGCATCATAAATGTAACATTCAAACTGAGTATACAGAGTCATTTGTAAACTGGCAATCACAATTTTTTTTTTCTGAAGAATCTTTATTATGGATTAGATAAAATGCAGAGTTTTGAAATTATTGTCTACTTTCATCCACAAAACCACTGTAACACAACATCTACTCAGTGGTTTCCATTTTGGTGCTGAAGTATATATTTGGGTGCCCCAGTTTAGTAGCACAATGGCATGCAAAGAGCAAGGCTCAAAAACTCGGCGTATGGTTTCAAAAATAAGTCATGACCTACTTCTCCTTCCTGACCCAAGGCAAATGACTAACGCGGAGGCAGACTGTGACCTGCTTAGACTGGTTTAGTGTGTCAACTGCCACCTGGTTTTATGTCATTGAACATTTAATGAAGCTGTCTAAATCAGGCAGAGTTAACCCAGAAACCACGCTACAGTCTTAAGTTGTATTTTTAGGTTAAATCCTGTTAAATACATTAAGCAGCATCTTAAGCGCACTGTGTTTTGAAACTTTGATAATCCGTCTTTTGTCTTGGCTGGCGGTGGAGAATTATTTTGTGATTTCAGGTCTCTTATTTCGGAATATTCAGATTTACACAGGAAGTTGCATGTCACTTTTTAAGGAGTAGAAATAGACAAAGATCAGAGTATTAAATCCAGTTGTTCCAAAGTTTAGCCACTGCAAACAAAAAAATAAAAAACTTCAATCTGACAGTCGTAAAATGTCACTGTAACTACTGGCAAGTTAGGCTGGTGATACACATGACATTGCTATCAGCCAACAGCTTTTCCTTCCGAATCCTCTGTAAACATGCACGCTCAGTTTGTCAAAGCTTGCATGTTTATTCTTGGAACTGTAAAGTATTTCCAACAGGACCAAAGGATTGAGCGTGTTGAAATCCAAGATGACCAATACTTATTTTTCCTGACATTTTCCAGGAAACCCACATATACATTAGATAGTAAGCCGAACCCACCAAAACCAATGGGTTCAGCTGGATCAGTTGTCTAATTTGTATGACCACCTTTGTAGCCAAAATTCATTTGTGGTCTTCAACTGAAACAGAATTGAGCACTCTTTGAGTAAGGGTGCAGCCAGACTGCCATACTACTCGAGCGAGGATCATATCTCTATCCTCGGACTGGCTGTTGACTCTCCTGACCTGAGCGTAATAGCTCCATAGAAATATGTACTGACATGCTCAGGTCAGGAGAGCCACCGGCTAGTCCGAGGATTGTGATGTGATCCTAGCATGAGTAATATGGCAGTCTGACTGCACCCTAATAGTGATGAGCGAGCACTAAAATGCTCGGGTACTCGTTGCTCGGGTCGAGCGAATTGGAATACTCAGGTGCGCGACCCGAGCAATGAGCTCAATGTAAATCTATGGGAAACTCGAGTATTTTTCAGGCGGCTCCCCCCGTCGGTCTGCAGAGGGCCTAAAAATTGCCCAAATCGATGGGAATAGTGCTCAAATGACATGGGAACCGCATGGGGAAGACCCCTGGAAGCATCTCTGACTCCCAGATCACTGCTGTCAGCAACGTGGTCAGAGTATTACGGCACTTTTACGGACTCACAATAAAACATACAAAAACGAAACCAAAATGGATTTTCCTGGGAAATATGTTAAGGAACATCCTTTCCAGGATAATGACTTGTATATAAGGCAAAATAAATAACCAAAAACAAAAATACTCCTCCATAACTTGGGCTATGTTCACACGTAGCGTTTTTGATGCGGTTTTGCACTTTTGAATTGCTTTCAACCAAGACAAATGCATTCACCAGGAAATGTCATTTTAACATTTTACAACCTTATCTGGCCATGTGCTGTGTGACACATCATCAGACACATGCATACAGTGCTGAAAAGACATGGGAACATTATGGGGAAGACCTCTGGAAGCATCTCTGACTCCCAGGTCGCTGCCTAAAAGTGTGCCCATCATAAGTGATCCTTGGCGCATGCGAAGATGCCTCACGCCATGCACCTGTCATTGCAGACTTGCAACAATCACCGTCAACGTCCTTGTCCCACTGCAGCGTTCAGTTGTCCCTACCCCATTCCTTGGAATGCAAGCGCAAGTATGCTGCCAGCCACCCACCCACAGGCTGCAATACTATACTGCCAAATTTTTGCTTGCACTTCAAAATGTGACCTTTTAGGCTCGTGGAGGCGGAAGCTTTTCACAACCTCATGCCGGCGGCGGCCGGGTGTCCATACTTGGTCCCCAGCCGCCACTATATTTCCCGGTATCGCCTCCGCCTTCCACAAGCACGGGTCCCACAACATTTCCCGTGCCCTCCCCAGTGCACTTACTGGGAAGGACTGCCTAACCACAAACACATGGAAAGGTGAATGTGACCAGGGACGGTATGGAGCCAGTTCACAACTTTTTTTTCCTAAGAGTTGTATTTAGCTCGGTGAAAGGACTGGCATAGAGGGAAATCGTATGTACCCTGCGTGTCATTTCTCCTAGGAAGTCCTGTAATTGAGCTTGTTGCAGAAGCAATGGCAGCCCGTCCAACATCAACTCGTACTTGTCGGTGGTGCTTTGACACACACACATCTTTATTTGCGCATTTAATTTCTTGAATACAGAGTTGGACAATGGCCTGATCTGTAATGCGTTTTGAGAAATAACATGCATAAGCATGGCCGATCCACATTAAAAAAGCAGCCATAGAGTGTCCGGGAACCTTCCCCCACACTTTTCTTAGCCAGGGCTGCTTTTCGGCAGGGTTGGACGGGCTCACCAGAGAACCGGAGACTCCTCTGGCGGGCCCTGGCTTCTCCTTCAGGAGAGTTCATAGTGCCGAGGTGAGGCCATGATGATGATAGAGGCCACCATCTGCTTAGTTTTCTGTTACTTGGAATGCAAGTGCAAGTATGCAGCCAGCTACCCACCCACAGGCCGCAACACTAAACTGACAGATTTATGGGCAGCTCTTTGCACTTGAAATATGGCCTTTTAAGCTCGTGGAGGCAGAAGCTTTTCACAACCTCATGTCGGCGGCGGCCGGGTGTCCATACTCAGTCCCCAGCCGCCACTATATTTCCTGGTATCGCTTTTGTCTTCCACAAGCACGGGTCCCACAGCATTACCCGTGCCCTCCCCAGTGCGCTTACTGGGAAGGACTGCCTAACCACAAACACATGGACAGGTGAATGTGGCCAGGGATGGTACGGAGCCAGTCCACAACTTTTTTTGCTGAGAGTTGTATTTAACTCGGTGAAAGGACTGGCATAGAGGGAAACCGTATCTACCCTGCGTGTCATTTCTCCCAGGAAGTCCTCTAAAGCTGCTTGCACTTGAAATGTGTCCTGAACATTACTGCTGGTACTTTTCTGTGGGAATTTGCTTGCCTCCTACCAGCCTTGAATATTTCCAGCAAACTATGGTACGACGCCATGGTATTAACACTGCCCCCAGTTCCAGTAGTGAAGCCATCCCCAATTTCCTTCACAGGAATTTTATTTGGTAGACTGAGTGGCTGCCCAAATACATTTTCTCACAAAGGAGCTGAAGATAGAGTGGCAGTAGGTGCAAGTTTCTCCAGCCTGTTAGATATTAGAGGGGGAACGGCAGCACATTGGATCAGTGGTTAGCACTGAAGCCTTGCAGCGCTGGCATCCTGGGTTCAAATTCCAGCAAGGACAACATCTGCAAGGACTTTGTACGTT
This sequence comes from Phyllobates terribilis, assembly GCF_046119375.1. Taxonomy (NCBI): domain Eukaryota; kingdom Metazoa; phylum Chordata; class Amphibia; order Anura; family Dendrobatidae; genus Phyllobates; species Phyllobates terribilis. The sequence continues at coordinate 905,653,781 of NW_027362762.1, forward strand.
CTCCCCGTGTTTGCGTGTGTTTCCTCCTCAGTAAAAAAGCAGCCAATAGAGTGTCCGGGAACCTTCCCACACACTTCTCTTAGCCAGGACTGCATCTCAGCAGGGTTGGACTGTCCCACCAGAGAATCCTCTGGTGTGCCTTAGCTTCTACCTCAGGAGAGTACATGATAGCGCTAACTTTGCAGCTGCTATGGGTCTCTAAAGCGGGTGAGAAAGGTTAGCCCTCAGAGTCAAATCCTCTGGTGGGCACAATGTTTTTCAATCTGAAACAGCTTCTCAGTGGGAGCTGTATTTCACCACAGCCATATTCTTTAGCTCGGTGAAAGGACTGGCATAGAGGGAAACAGTATCTACCCCGGCTGTCATTTCTCCGTCACCAGGTTCCGCCCTTTGTCACACACGACCATGCCTGGCTGTATGCTCAGCGGTGAGAGCCACAGATCAGGCTGCTGTGTGAGCCACAGATCAGGCTGCTGTGTTACAGCTTTCAACAACTCTGCAGCACTGGGCAGTTTGTCAATTAAGCATTAAGCATGTTATCTTCAGCACAGCCTGTTGCTGCTTGGCCAAGGCAGTGCTGCAGTGCTGTCAGCTTGTGACTGATGTGGTCATTTCAGAGATGGAGGAGGAGGTGCACGAGCTGAACACTGTGATTACATTGAGATTAAATTGGTGATGCTGTTTTTTATACTAAAGAAAGATCCTATTGTTTTGTTTTTTTTTACGTTATTTTTTAAGACAAATGCATTCACCGGGAAATGTAATTTTAACATTTTACAACCTTATCTGGCAATGTGGTGTGTGACACATCATCAGACGCATCCTTTTTTATTTATGATGGAGGGACTCTGAAAGTCATAAAGCCTATTTTTATAGGGACATCAGACGGCCCTTACTATTCTTAAAAAGCCAGCAGTTGGCCCTAGCTATTGTTAGAGAGCCATCAGCCGGCTATGCTTTGTTGTTCCCATTATTAACAAGTGGGTCTCCTATACTACTTATTGCGTACCCAGTGACTGCAAGGGCTGCCAAAAATTTGGACGCAACCCAATACTCCTTTGAAGAGACATAGAGGAGGGTCTCAAAAAAAAAAATGTTCCCATTATAAAGGAGCGGTTTTCCTATAGTGGTAATGCCCATGCTGTGACTGCAAGGGCTGCCAAAATTTGGGAAAAACCCCACTAAGAATTTAAAGACACATAGAGCAGGGCCACAGCATCAAGTACAACATGTTCCCATTAGAAAGGAGAGGGTCTGCTATACAGTTATAGGGTATGCAGTGAGTCCAACGGCTGACCAATTTTAGGAAAAACCCCATTATGAATTTAAAGACACACAGAGCAGGGCCACAGTAACGACAAATTCCCATTAGAAAGGAGAGAGTCTCCCATAGTGTTGGCCTAAGCAATGAATGCAAGGGCTGCCAAAAATATGGAGGCACTTCAATGCCCCTTGGAAGAGACGTGGAAGAGGGCCTCATAAAAAAATGTGCACATTAGAAAGGAGCGGGAATCCTATACTTGTAATGCCCATGCTCTAAGTGTAGGGGCTGACAAACATTTACCCCTGGGGGGTATACATGAACATAGTGTATAAAAAATTTTTTTAAGGGCATCATAAACACCCTTTAAAAAAATTATGTGGGTGTTGCATCACGGACCACAGTCACCCTGGTGATATGGTGGTGGAGGATGAGGAGAAGGAGGTAGACAAGAGCAAATAGACAAAATCAGGAAGTGTATACCCATGTGTGGGTGTGAAAAGGTGCATGGGAATACACCTCCCAAGAAAAGACACTGGATTTGAGTTTATGTTACGCTGCTATCATTCGGTGGTGTTGAGAAGTCTGGCCCAATCCAGCCCTTGTTCATTTTTATAAGAGTCAGCCTGTCAGCATTTTCAGCTGACAGGCGGATGCGCTTATCAGTTATAATTCCACCAGCGGCACTAAACACCCGTTCTGATAAAACGCTGGCGGCAGGGGAGGCCAGGACCTCCAAGGCATAGAGAGCCAGTTCATTCCACGTATCCAGCTTGGATACCCAATAATTATAAGGCACAGAGGAATTACGGAGGATGTTGGTACGGTCGGCAAGGTACTCCCTCAGCATCTTCCCAAACTTTGCACTCCTTGTGAGAGTACTCCGTGCCTCAGGGCCTGTGCGATGGGAGGGTCTGAGAAAACTCTCCCAGAACTTTGACAGTGTTCCCCTGCCTCTGCTGGATTGAAGTTGTGTCTCTCTCGCCTGTACTCCTTGATTGTCCAACAAAGTGTGCCCTCTGCCGCCAGCGTTTTCAGATGGGAATTTTTTTAATAGTTCCACATCAAGGGCCTTCTGGTACTGCCCCATTTTTGCAGACCTGTCCGCCTCAGGAATAAGAGATATAAAGTTCTCCTTATAGCGTGGGTCTAGAAATGTCACCAACCAGTAATGACTGTCACCCAAAATTTTGAGAACGCGAGGGTCATGGGAAATGCAGAGTAGCATAAACTCAGCCATGCATGCCAGACTACTAACAGGCAAGACTTCCGTGTCCTCACCAAGAGGATGACTGACCATGCTCTCCTACTCCTCCTCCTCTCTGGCCTCTGGCCACCCACGCTGAACAGACAGTAGGACAGCTGTGCAGGTAGTACCGTCTATAGTGCATGAAACTAGCTCCTGTCCTTCCTCCTCCTCCTCCTCTTCCTCATTGTCACCCAATCCACGTTGGGATGAGATGAGGCTTGGCTATGTGTAATCACCCTGTATAGTTCCTTGCTCCATCTCATCGTGCTCCGCCTGCAATGCATCCTCTTTGATTGTGAGCAGAGAGCATTTCAGAAGACAGAGAAGTGGGATGGTGACGCTAATTATGGCGTCATCGTCGCTCACCATCTTGGTGGAGTCCTCAAAGTTTTGGAGGGTGGTACATATGTCTGACATCCATGTCCACTCCTGAGGTCTTATGTGTGGAGTCTGAACTGAATACGAACGGCCTTGTTGATGCTGGTACTCAACAACTGTCCTCTTCTGCTCACAAATCCTTCCCAACATCTGCAGTGTAGAGTTCCAACGCGTGGGGACATCACACACCAGTCTGTGAGCCGGAAGCTGCAAACGCTGCTGAAACACTGCAAGGGCGGCGGAAGCTGTAGCTGACTTTCTAAAATGGGCACACAGGCGGCGTACTTTAACAAGCAGATCCGGCAGCTCCGGGTAGGATTTGAGAAACCGCTGAACCACGAAGTTAAGCACATGGGCCAGGCATGGGTACGTGTGTGAGCTCGCTTCGCCTCAGAGCCGCCACCAGGTTCCGGCCATTGTCACACAACCATGCCTGGCTGTAGGTTCACCGGTGTGAGCCACAGATCGGCCTGCTCTTTCAGAGCTGTCCATAATTCTTCAGCATTGTGCATTTTTTTCACCTAAGCATATTAGCTTCAGCAAATCTTGTTGCCGCTTGGCCGAGGCATTGCTGCAGTGCTTCCAGCTTGTGACTTATGTGGTCATTTCGGAGATGGAGGCTGAAGAGGAGGAGGGGGCTGAGGAGGATGATGTGCAGGAGCTGTAGACCGTGGGGGCAAGCCTGATTAACCTAGGGCCCGCAATCCTTGGCGTCGGGAGGACTGTCCCGTCCCACGGTACGACTGGGTCCTGGCTTCCACTATGTTAACCCAGTGTGCTGTCAGCGAGATGTACCGTCCCTGCCCACAAGCACTTGTTCACGCGTCCGTGGTTAGGTGGACTTTACCGGTAACTGCGTTGTTGAGAGCACGGCTAATGTTTTGGGACACGTGCTTGTGTAATGCGGGGACGGCACACCGGGAGAAATAGTGGTGGCTGGGGACCGAGTACCGAGGGATGGCTGCCTCCATCAGGTTGCGGAATGCTTCGTTCTCCACGTAAAGGAAACATTTCGAGCGCAAGCAGTCGTGAAATGTGAGAATTTAGTAGTGTGGCCTGTGGGGCGTTGGCTGCGTATTTGCGCTTGCATTCCAAGGACTGGGACTGAACTGAACGCTACGCTGGGACAAGGACATGTACATGCTTCCTGATGCTGCTACTTGAGAGTGTGCAACAACAGGTGCAGGGCAGGAGGCGTCTTCGAATGCACCATGGACAGAGGATTGGCTTGCATGCACAACAGCGGAAAAAGCAATGGTGCCACCCGCAGACACTGTTCCTGGACCCTGGGGTTCGGCCTATAAAGTCGGGTGCTTTGCTGCCATGTGCCTGATCATGCTGGTGGTGGTCAGGCTGGTCGTTTTGCCACCCCTGCTGATGCTGGCCTGGCAGGTGGTGCAAATGGCCTTTTTGGGGTCATCGGCAGAGTCTTTAAAAAACAACCAGACTCAGGAAGACCTAACAGTTGTACTGGCAACTTCCTTCATGTTGGTGTTACGGGGAATGGTTGCCTGCCTTCTGTCTGCGGCCACCACACTGCTTCTTCCTGCCTGTTGCTCTGCCTCCCTCCCCCTGTGTGCTGCTGTCCTCGCTCTGCATGTCCTCCTGCCAGGTTGGGTCAGTTACTATATCATCCACCACCTCGTCTTCCACTTCCGCACCCTGGTCCTCCTCCTGACTTTCTGGCAATTGTTTCTCATCATCGTCCACCTCTTGTGACACTTTCCCACCGTCGCCTTCGTGTGACCGTGGCTGCTCAAATATTTGGGCATCGCTACACGCGATCTCCTCTTGCCCCGCTTCAAGTGAACCGGGCAAGAGGCCCGAATCTATAAATGGAAAAGTAAACAGCTCTTCAGAGTGTCCAAGTGTGGGATCAGTTGTCTCTGGGTACACAACATAGTGGGAGGAAGGAGGGTCAGGGTGAGGAATATGCGGTCTAGACTCACGGCTACTGAGACTTGACCGTGTGGAAGACACGGTGGTGGTGGTGGTGGCTAAGTGACTGGAAGCATTATCCGCTATCCAACCAACAACCTCTTGACACTGCTCTGGGTTCAATAGTGGTGTGCTGCGGTCCTCTAGAAATTGGGACACGAAGGTCAGGCGAGAAGATGTGGGTGTTTGTTGTGGCACAATTTCGGCTTGCCCACGGCCTTGTCCTCGGCCTCTGCATGTACCATTACCATCACGTCCAGTTCCCCGTCCCTTGCCACGTGCCTTGCCCACTTTAAATGGAGGAAAGTATCTTCCACACTCACTACAAATGACTGAGTTTGGAGCGAACTTATATGTAATCCGTGCGATAGAGAAAACAGAGTTTTAAATACCTGGCCTGTAGGAAAGTAGTTTGAACAGCAAACTGCGGTGAATTGCTTCAATGACACACTAAAGGAAATTTTTAATGGAGGCCAGAAATAGCAGTATTTTCTGAAAACGTATATGTGATCCATTTGACGCAGAAAACACAGTTTTAAATAGCTGGATTTCTAGCGCTCTAATATGGAAAGGACCTGGCTGTATTCTGCAGTGCCAACAAGCAAATGGCACAGAAAAATTGTGTTCTCTGGATTGCTTTTTAAGCAAATAATGAGGAGTAAGATCCAAAGAAAATTATTCCTGGCCCCTGAGACCTGGGCCTTTGTATAGAAATATCTAACAGCAGCAGAAGGCAGAATTGGAATGGAGCCTTTTGTGCTATATGCATTATAGTCTGCTATATACACTACCTGCCTATATACACTGCCTTCCTGATATCTCTGCAGATGGATTCGTCCACAGAAGGACTGTTTGTTAAGATAGATATGTGTAGTGTACTGTTTTTCTCCCTACACTACCTAATACACGATCAAATCTCTCCCTGACACAGCAGCACCTCTCCCTACACTGTCTGATTCCGGAGTGACTGTGAGGAGCATGGCGATGCCAGGTCTGATATACACCTGATGACGCTATGCGGCCAGCCAATCACTGTAATGCCCACAACCAACATGGCTATGGCATTACAGTGCATGGCAGGCAATCCCTGAATGTTCATTGGCTCTCTAAAGAGCGCCAAACATGCAGTGAGGGGACCCGAGTTCCCGCCCGAGCAACCCCGGAAATACTCGCCGAGCATCTCGAGCAGTGAGATGCTTGGACATGCACCGAGCCGTAGCGAGCATGCTCGCTCATCACTACACCTTAATACTTAATCATGGGTTTGCAGACGCATCTGTCTCAATTTATTTATATTTTTATTACCACTGACACTGGGGAATGGCCTTAGTGCTATTACAGATCCATGCTTTAGGTTTGGGTCTTGTACAGTATCTTTAAAATAATCTTTTCAATACAATATGCAATACTTACTGGACCTGATTTGTTAAAGAAATTTCACCTGAATTCTGGAGTAAATTGCTTTGAAAAGTTGCAAAATTTTGGGGTCACAAAGAGTCTCACAAAAAAGTAGAAAAGTTTGTAGGTTTCATGTTTCCCCATATGCTTTTGGCAGACTTGCAGTAGGCTTTGGCAAAATATAGCCGAGCTCGGATTTTTTACTTTGTTAGAAAGGGCTTCTGTATTGCTAAACTACCGCACAGGCCAAACATTGAAGAATACAAGAAATTGTTGTCACATGCAGTACACAACCAGTACTTGCCAACCAGTACTTGCCAGAAATTCCTGCAGCTCCTTTAATATTGATGTAGGCCTCTTAGCACTCCCCAACCAAGACCGATTTTCTTCTTGTCTTTCATCAGTGTTTGAGGGATGTCTACACACTGTTCAATGGTATATGTAATGCCTCGGAAAAAAATTTTTGTACCCTTCTCCTGACTGATAACTTTCAACAATGAGATCCCTTTGCTGTGTTGTAAGCTGTTTACAGACCATGGCTTTGCTGTAAAATGCAACTAACAAAATATCAGGAGAATCATACTAGAACAGCTAAAACTTTATATGGTATCAATCAAAATCACTGTAAATGATTAGTGTACTGACAACTATATAACATGAGTTTAAATGTGATTGGCTAATTCTGAACACAACCATATCCTAATTATAAGAGGGTTTTCACAAAACCACATTATTTTAGCTTTATTATTTATATTTTCCCCCTTAAATTGATCTCAGTTTGTTTTTGAGTTTATTTGTACAGATTGTGACAAATTAAAGGTAGAAAGGTTCTAAAATGATTCTTATTGGTATGATTTTTTTTACAAGATAAAAACCTGGCATTTTAACATGTGTGTGTAGACTTTTTATATCCGCTGTACACTTGATGACCCTTTAAGATTCTTCCACCCCAGTTTACAATGACATAATTATTTATACACAGTACTAAGTATCACATTGAGTTTTTGTAGTACGCTATACAATCTACTGTAGCTGTACATTTTTGATTAATTAGATTACTAATATTTCTACCTTCTTTGGAAGGACAAAGCAATGGCTTTTAGCGGTAACTGTCATAGAAGCTGTATTCTTAACCAAACCGTTGACTTAATCTTAGAAGAGGATCTTGATGAAGGGGGGCAGGGTAAAAAGTTAATGAGCTGCATCTGAATCTAATTAAGATCCTTACTCTGCAGTTGAAGGCAGTGATGGAGTGCCTTAGGAAAGGAGACAAGAGGTGTCCCCACTTCTCCAGCCACAGTTTTACAGGATTCTGGGACGTAAAGGATCACTTAGAAAGTGAGAGAACAGCACTCCAGCATCTGAACTACATAGCCGAAGGGCAAACGGGACCATTCATGAGCAAAACCAAGCGTGCAATATTTCTTAATTAACGTATGCAAGACAGAAATTAAATTGGTGAAATATTGACTTCCCGGGATGGAAACAAGCTCTTCACTCATCATAAGATAAGTGCTTGTCTCCAGGCAGAACCTTAATGTACATAGTTGGCCAATTTTATAGGACACTTTGAACTCGCCATTTCTAACAATTAGTTTTTTTTTGTCACTGATGGAACAAAAATGCAGTCATTATATATGGACACCAAGTAATTAAATATATTTTCTTACATATTCAGTCTTAACAAATGTAAGTGGAAAAAAGGACAGGTAAAAAAAGAAGAAAAGAGCATAAAAGAACCAAAGTTATTAAAGGGAACCTGTCACCAGAAAAAACTCTATTAACCTGCAGATGTGGGGTTAATCTACAAGTTAATAGCGTTACTAAAATGCCCGGCGCCTGCACTTAGATGAACGCTGCAGGGAGAAAATTCACTTTATTCTCCCCAGCAGTACTCGGGACACTGGCTCTGCATTGGGGCTGGCTGTCAGTCAGGGTCGGAGTGCAGTTACAGTCGTCGCTCTGTATCCTCAGAGCAATGACGGAACCAGCGACGGCGCCACCCCCTTGACTGAAACTCGAATGCTACCAGGAGTAATAAAGTTAATTTCCTCCCCGCAGTGTTCACATATTAACCTGCAGATTAACCCCTTTAAATTTTTAAGCTTTAAAATAAAAATACAGTTCTTAGAAGTAAAGCTATTGTAGCACCCCGAGGGCTCGGTTGCTACAGAGGTATTGCATCTCAACCAGATGTGCGATATCTCACTTCCAGGTAAGGATGGAGTGTGGATCAGGACCCTGACACCTGTATGCATTACACCACATTTCCGGGGGGCAGGGTGACCGATATGCTCCAAGTAGAGCACGACAGTCCCTGTCCCTGGCTGGAGTGGGGGGAGGGAACACCGAGGAAGGGGGAACCCTGTAGTGCATAGGAGGGAGAGGGCAGTTCCTGGGTGCACCTAGAGGGAGGTATAAAAGGTGGGCACCATCTTAGAGACAGAGAGAAGTTGAGTTCAGACAGTGAAGAAGAGGGAGCAGGAGGTGGGAGCAGAGGCTCTGCTCCGCAGGCGGGCCTAAGAGAAAGGCCGGAGCCTGGAGGAAGCAGAAGGAAGGAGAGGGAAGGAAGAGGAGCGGAGGAGGCTCCAGGAACAAGGAACGAAGGACCCCAGGGGTGTGGACCGGAGAGTCGCCACCGCACGCCCGAATCTACCTGCGTAGAAGGGGGGTCAGGCCAAAGGGAGAGACCGGTCCCCGAAACTAATGGAGGCGGGGAACTACCCTCAGCTAGAAACCGGAGGCTGTGACATTTCATGTGGCGCAGCCCCTCGCTACACCCACTAGGAAGGCACCACATAGGGTCTGGGAAACTGGTGCCAAGGTTTACCAGAGAAGGCCCGAGGCAGCCGGACAGAAGCGAGGTCACTGGCGGGGTATGACAGGCCAGAGAAAGGACACACAAAGGGGGTCCTGTGAAACGCTCCAAAGTTATCTGGGAGTAGGCCGAGCCCCTCACCTGGTGAACACAGTGCGACGTGGGACGTTATGACCAGCTGTAGTAACGTGGATAAAGAACTGTGAGTAAATACCCTGGACTGCACTACAGGACTCTGTGTCGTTACTGCTACTCCCACGCACCATCACCCCCTACATCCTCACTTGCTGCCCTGAGGCTACACTCCTCCCGTGGAGAGTTATACTATCCCCTGCTACACTCCCAACACCAGCCTCAGCGGTCTGCCCTGCAGCGGCGGTTCATTCTGACCGAAATCCACGGGTGGCGTAGTCGGACATTCGGTTTAGAGACCGTCATTTGAGTTGACCACCCTGAGCCACGGGACCGGGTCCCTGCCACACGAGGACTACAAGCCCCAGCATCCGCAACGGGTCCGGTTCCGGGTATCCCCACACACGCGCGGCCCAGGGGGCGCGTCACAATAAAAACAGAAAAATAGAGTGGCACAAAAATAAGCAAAGCAGTTATAAAAAAAATAGAGAAATTACAGAAATACCCAGACATTTTCATCTAAAGTTATTCTCCTGTTTCCTTGAGGGTAGGCGAAAGTGTTTATGGATCACATTCATCTCATACTGACCCCCACATGCGAACAACTTTTTATTGTGTAACCCATCTTTTACATGCCTTGTCCAGGGCTCAAGTTTCCAGGATGGCCTAGATTGTAATATTGAAATCGCAGGTCTTTAACTGGACAGTGGACTAATTAGGGGTGAGCACCTTACATTTTAAATACCTTGCTTCTTCCAACTACTCCCTTCCCTATAGTAAATAGGAAATGTCCAGCCTAGCCACAAAGGACAATCTGCCCAAGCTTTGAAGCTCAGACTCACCAGGCCGATGTGTCATGATTGACACTCTCTGTAGTCTCAGGGATACACCCTTGGTTTTTTGTTCCGGTAATAAGAGAACATAGGGGTTATGCCCTATGTGTAGTGTCAAACATGTGAATAGCAGACTTAATCTTAATCATCTGTTACTGATTTTATAATTTCCCTTACAGCTGAACGTTTCTTTCAAGCCTTTATTAATTCCAATTAAGTTCCAGGTACTTGAAAACTGTGGCTGTGCTGTCTGGTCTGCTGTTAGACATGCTTTCTCAGACCCACCAGATCGCAGCTTATAGAACCACACATGGTCGCTGTCATTGGCCGAAGGTACAAGCCAATGGAGCACACTGGAACAAAAGGACAGTAGCAGCGAAGATATTTTTCAATTATTTGAGTATTAACTGAAAAATATGTGAACAACTTGATACTTTACCACGATGAGCACTTGGTAAGTTTTTGATCTTGCAAAATTTCTGAACTTATTATGTAAATTAGGTCACTTGCGTTTTTTTTAATTGTTTTTTTGAGTACATTTTTATTGTATTTTTGACACTGCGGTATTTGTTTCTTTTTGGTTAATAATGATTTAAAATACTGTATTTTTCAGATTATAAAATGCACTTTTTTCCCCAAAAATTTGGGAGGAAAATGGGGGTGCGTCTTATAATCCGAATGTAGCTTACTGGCTGCGGTAGAGCGGGGTCAGTGGAGAGAGGGTCGCTGCTGCTGGAGGCCGGCGGCGGCAGGAGTGGGGCTCCAGGCTGGGACAAGGATGTGTCCTGGCAGTGCGAGGCTACAGGCCCTGGGCTTTCATAAAATGTCGGTGGCGAGCGCCTACCCCTTCCCATTGATTTCCCTGTGGTGGGCTTTGGGAGGCAAGACCTCGGCTCTTGGCCATTTTCCCAAAGCCCATCGCAGGGAAATCGATGGAAAGTGGACTCCGCTGATTGCCGACATTTCATGAAAGTCAAGGGCCCGCAGCCTCACACCGCCGGGACACCCCTTCCTCCCAGCGCGGGGCTCGCAGCATCGCCCCACTCCTGCCACCACCAGCCTCCTGCAGTAGCGACCCTGCTTCCTGTGACTGACCCTGCTCCACTGCAGCCCCCACTAAGGCTACCGTAAAATCGGACTATAAGATTTATTTAAAACATTTTTTTTTCATATTTTCCTCCCCAAAATCTGGGGTGTGTGGGGTGTGATCCGGTGTGTCTTATAGTCCGCAAAACACGTAAGAAGTGCTTTGTTTTTGATGCTTCCTGGTATTTGGCTTTGACAAAACTTTAATAGTACTGTCATTTGTGGATTACATGTGTTTTTAGTCCATTTCTGCAGCAAAATACACTGAAAACACATGTGTTTTTACTTGTGGAATGCAATTGACGCGCCCCCTGGGCCGTGGGGTACTCGGCAGCCGGGCCTCTGGTTGCCGGGGGATATCACGGTAGCTGGCCCGGTCCGTGACCCAGGGCGGTCAGTTAAAGGGGGGATATTTATAAGGGATTTAAAGTGTTCGTGACGCCACCTGTGGAATGCGGCTAAGGGGTGCCGCCGCTGCGGAGCAGTCCTCTGGAGCTGGGGTTACGGCAGCAGGGATGGTGTGGCTCTCCACAGGTAGAGCTAGCTCCAGGGCAGCGTGGGGTGTAATGGATGGTGGTGCAGGGGAGAGACGGCAGGACGGTCCCGGAGGAAAGACGGACACTCACACGGGGGTAAGCTTCAGTACCTTTACTGGTGTTGGTGCAGGCACGGTCCAGGGTACTCCGGACGAAGGGCGCACTTTTGGACTCTCCCCAGTGAGCGGGTATAGGGCCTCCTGATCCGTTGCTTTACTCGCTAAGCTTCTGGCCTGCCTGGAGCTAGGCCTAGCTTGGTTACTGTCTCTCTCTGCACCTGCGGACCTGGTGGTAGGGCCTTTTCTTGGAGATCACTCTCCCTGGTTGCTGGGGCCTCCGTGACTCCTAGCCCTGGTACTGTAATCAGCATTAGGTGAACCTGGGACCTGTAGTCCTCCATGGGTTCCGGTGGTTCCTACAGGGTGTAAAGGGTCCCTGTAGGTGCGTACCCGGTGTCCGGTATATATCTCGGGGTGAGAATGGTATGCTCCTTTGCCCCCTCGCTACTTCTTCCTTCTCCTCTCGCCTTCGGCCACACTCAGGGCCCTCACTAGGCCTTCACACGTGCTGTAGGCCTTGGCTTGCCTAAGCACAGCAGCCAGCATGCTGCCTCTTCGCTGCTCTCTGAGCGTCAGCACGCTCTCTGCTCAGCTCTGAGCTCGCTACTCACTCTAACTCTCACTCTAACTGAGCTGCCTGGCTCCACCCTCCCTTTATTTATCCCTAACGGGCTCCCTCTGCTGGTCTTAGGTGGTAGGGTGGAGGTGTGTGAATGTGTGAGGGCCTCTTGTGAAGAAGTCCATCCATGCACCCTTCTGGGTTCTGTGGCACCAATGCGCAGCAGGGCGCCACACAATTTTATGGAGAAAATAAGCACATAAAACTCAGTGTACCCGCAAGAGAAATGGACATGTTGCGGATTTGAAACACACACTGTAGTTCAGTTTACGCTGCGTAACAAACATCAAATCCCATCCACTTTGCTGAAACTGTAAAACGCTGCATATTAGAGGCAGCGAAAAATACACACCGTTAAAAACTTATTGTGGGAACACAGCCTAAGGCCTCGTTCACATGGTCAGTATTTGGTGTGATTTTCTGAAGCATTTCTTCACCTATTAGCTAAAGTAGGTTATTTGCATTTTTTTCATTGCATTTTTAAGTGCGTTTTTTTACACTCATTTTTTGGGGGGGATTTTTCAGCTGTGGTTTTTGTCTCTTTTTAGTAGGTCATATTTTAGATACAACTACTTTGTTTTGAAAACGTCCTGGTATTTGGCTTTGATAAAACTTTGATACAGTCATGTGCTGATTACTTGTCTTTTTAGTCCGTTTCCATCGCAGAAACACAGTAAAAATGCATACAGTATGTGTTTTTTAATGTGTGGATTTTTCTCATCTCACTAAAGTCTATGGGGAAAATCCACAAATAAATCTCATATTTACCATTAGAGAAACTGATGTGTTGCAGATTTTCAAAAAAGCACTGGAGGTCAGTTTCCACTGTGTAAAAAAAAACTCAAAAAGCACAGTGGTCATGAGATTTCCATATTTGCTGGAACTGTAAGACGTTGCGTTTTTTGAGCAAAGGAAATTGTAGTTGAGGTCCCGTCAACCTGTTTCTTTTCCCTTTGTTCAGTGGCAATTTTCCCTTAGGGCTCATGCAGATATCCGAAACTGACGTATATGATCTCTCCGTGTTTTTGATAGATAGCCCTCATACATGTGATAGTCTGTGGGGCCATTCAAATGTCCGTGATTTTTAGTGGACGAAGAGGTCTGCGTAAAATCGAAGAGACAGGTCCAATTTTGATCAAAGGTTCAGAACAAAATCAGCCATGCAATTCAATGGGTCCGTGGAAAAAAAATCAAACCACACTCAGATGACATCAGAATGCGGTCCGGTTTTCACGGACTGTCAGAAGGGAGAAGGTGAAGAAACATGAGAAAAACGGATGACACTCGGATCACACTCTGATCAGAATCATTTGTCAGTTTTTCTGATACGTGGAAAAATCAGATGTGTGAATGAGCCCTAATACTGAAGACCTGAGTAACCTGAGACAGACTGGTTGCTAGGGATATGTTGCCTGACAAGGCTGTGACTGCGAGACTGTGTATCCTTAGCAACAAGATATGTCGCAGCTGTACAGCATAGCAACAAGTGGTTTCATCAGGAGATTATCTCACACACATATTACACAGCTGAGAAGTTTGCCCTCCAAGGAAAAGAAGTAGCCCCTTTTTAAGAATTTTTCACAGCAGAAATGATATGAAATACTCTGCTGAAATAACTGAGATGTTGGATCTGCTGAGGACTGTTTTACTCATGGCTGATTTTATAGTTAACTACTGGCAAAAGCATCTGGAACACGGATTAATATGACCTGTCACAGCCATATTTTATGAGCATTTCACAACCAGCTGACCCGTGCAAGGTACTGCGTTCAGCCCTCACAATGGTGTCATGTCTTCCTAATCCTGACAAACTATAATGAAAACCTCAGTGGCTCCCAATGGTTTTCAACTAGGGCCGCATTCAATATTAACTACTAAAAAATGGCTAATAACTACTATATGGAGAAAATACACTGATGAGATTATCATGTGTCCTGAACCGAGCACCATCTTTTATAGTAAGAGAAATGAATGGCAAATGGTCTCTCCCAGTAATGGTCGTAATAATGGAGGACCTCCGTCTGATTTACTGCTAATCTTAATCCATGTGTGAGGTATCTTTAGCTACACGGCAATGTGATGCTCTGTTGCAATCTCAGATGCTAGGTTATTATTTTCATAGGTGCTCATTTGCGCACTTTGAATGTAGACAAGTACATTACTGCACGATGTGACATATGTAACATGCCATGACCGGTAATAAACATACTCATATTACTGCAGAACCCCGGGTATTGCCAAGGCTTCACAAGGTTATAAATCTTGACCTTGTAATATTAACTTACTGCCAACTTCCTTCTCTTTTTCTCTATCAGCCTATCCTATATTATCAAAAGTATTGCCGCACACTCCTTAATCATTTTTTTTATTCACTGTCACAGGTACATAAATTCCGGCCCCTCGCCATGCCGTCTGCCTTTACCAGCATGTGACAGAATGGCTGGTGGCAAAGAGCTCACTGATACCAGCGCGGTCCTGTAACAGGAACCACCAGTGTAACAGGTCTTTCATGACATTTTTTACCTCCTAAATATTCGCCCATCGCCTGTGAGAGTGATACTATTGAGAAGTGGAAGGAACCGCAGCAACTCAGCCACGAAGTGGAGACCACGTACGAAGCGGGGTCACTGAACGCTGAGGAGAAAAGGGCAGAAAGGTCACCAACGCTTTGATGACTCCATAACTGCTGGGTCCAGACCTCCTCTGGAATTAACATCAGCGCAAAAATTGCAGTGGGAACTTTATGACATAGGGTTCCTGGCCAAGCAGCTGCATGCAAGTCTTACATTGCCAAGCCTTGGATGAAGTGGTGTAAAGCCACCACCACTTGACTCTGGATCAGTGGAAACGTATTCTGTGGAGTAACAGATCATACTTTTCTCTCTGGCAAGTGATGAACAAGTCTAGGTTTGGTGTATGCCAGGAGAACATTAACTGCCTGACTACATTGTTCGATAGATAAAATAGAATCCCGCTCGGCACTCACATGCATTGAAGTTCATTAGGTAATAACTCTGGAACATATGGATCATACTGATTCTGAGAATGTTTTTTGTGACATATTGAACTTCATGATAGTGATAAAAATGTTTCGATCTGACTTGCAATTATTTGTGAAAAAATGGAAATTTGGCAAAAATGCAGAAAATTTTGCAATTTTCAAACTTTGAATTCTAATGACATTCAGTCAGAGAGATGTGTTACACAAAATAGTTAATAATAATTTCCCACATGTCTACTTTACATCAGCACAATTTTTGAAAAAAAATTTTTGTTAGGAAGTTATAAGGGTTAAAAGTTGACCAGCGATTTCTCATTTTTCCTACAAAATTTACAAAACCATATATTTAGGGACCACATCACATTTGAAGTCACTTTGAGAGGTCTATATGACAGAAAATACCCAAAAGTGACAACATTCTAAAAACTGTACCCCTCAAGGTGCTCAAAACCACATTCAAGAAGTTTATTAACCCTGCAGGTGCTTCATAGGAATTAAGCGAATGTGAAAGGAAAAATTAACATTTAACTTTTTTTCGCAAAAATTTTACTTTAGACCCATTTTTTTTACCTTCACTAGAGTAACAGAAGAGAATGGACCCCAAAATTTGTTGTGCAATTTCTCCTGAGCACACTGATACCAAATATTTGGGCGCATGGCAGGGCTCGGAAGGGAACGAGCACCATTTGACTTTTTGAATGTAAAATACACTGTGTGCAGAATTATTAGGCAAGTTGTATTTTAGAGGATTATTTTTATTATTGATCAACAACTATGTTCTCAATCAACCCAAAAGACTCATAAATATCCAAGCTTAATATTTTTGGAAGTTGGAGTGGGGTTTTTTTTAGATTTGGCTATCTTAGGAGGATATCTGTTTGTGCAGGTAACTATTACTGTGCAGAATTATTAGGCAACTTAATAAAAACCAAATATAATCCCATCTCACTTGTTTATTTTCACCAGGTAAACCAATATCAGTGCACAAAATTTAGAAATAAACATTTCTGACATGCAAAAACAAAAACCAAAAAAATTAGTCATCAATATAGCCACCTTTCTTTATGATGACACTCAACAGCCTTCCATCCATAGATTCTGTCAGTTGCTTGATCTGTTTTCGATCAACATTGCGCGCAGCAGCCACCACAGCCTCCTAGACACTGTTCCGAGAGGTGTACTGTTTTCCCTCCCTGTAGATCTCACATTTTATGATGGACCACAGGTTCTCTATGGGGTTCAGATCAGGTGAACAAGAAGGCCATGTCATTATTTTTTCTTCTTTTAGACCTTTACTGGCCAGCCACGCTGTGGAGTAGTTGGATGCATGTGATGGAGCATTGTCCTGCATGAAAATCATGTTTTCTTGAACGATACCGACTTCTTCCTGTACCACTGCTTGAAGAAGTTGTCTTCCAGAAACTGGCAGTAGGTCTGCGAGTTGAGCTTCACTCCATCCTCAACCCGAAAAGGTCCCACAAGTTCATCTTAGATGATACCAGCCCATACCATTACCCCACCTCCACCTTGCTGGCGTCTGAGTCAGAGTGGAGCTCTCTGCCCTTTACTGATCCAGCCTCTGGCCCATCCATCTGGCCCATCAAGAGTCACTCTCATTTCATCAGTCCATAAAACCTTTGAAAAATCAGTCTTAAGATATTTCTTGGCCCATTCTTGACGTTTTATTTTATGTTTCTTGTTCAAAGGTGGTCGTTTTTCAGCCTTCCTTACCTTGGCCATGTCCCTGAGTATCGCACACATTGTGCTTTTTAATACTCCAGTAAAGTTGCAGCTCTGAAATATGGCAAAATTGGTGGCGAATGGCATCTTGGCAGCTTCACGCTTGATTTTCCTCATTTCATGGGCAGTTATTTTGTGCCTTTTTTTGCCAACATGCTTCTTGCGACCATGTTGGCTATTGGCCATGAAACGCTTGATTATTCAGTGATCACGCTTCAAAAGTTTGGAAATTTCAAGACTGCTGCATCCCTCTGCAAGACATCTCACAATTTTGGACTTTTCACAGTCCGTCAAATCTCTCTTCTGACTCATTTTGCCAAAGGAAAGGAAGTTGCCTAATAATTAAGCACACCTTATATAGGGTGTTGATGTCATTAGTCAACACCCCTCCTCATTACAGAGATGCACATCACCAGATTTACTAAATTGGTAGTTGGCTCTCAAGGCTATGCAGCTTGAAGTAGGACAACATGTATAAAAAGTATCATGTGATCAAAATACTCATTTGCCTAATAATTCTGCACACAGTGTAAGCTGGCA
Organism: Phyllobates terribilis; assembly: GCF_046119375.1. NCBI lineage: Eukaryota > Metazoa > Chordata > Amphibia > Anura > Dendrobatidae > Phyllobates > Phyllobates terribilis. The sequence continues at coordinate 905,671,369 of NW_027362762.1, forward strand.
TAATTAGCAGACGCCATGTCGCATTTGGAGAGCCCCTCTCTGTGCCTAAACAGTGGAAACACCTCTACAAGTGACACCATTTTGGAAACTAGACCCCTCAGTATCTAGATGTGTGGTGATCACCTTGAAACTGCAGGGGCTTCACAGAAATTTATAATGTTGAGCAGTGAAAATAAAAAAAAATCATATTTTTCCTGCAAGAATATTTTTTAGCCCCAAATTTTGCATTTTCACAAGGGTAACAGGAGAAAATGGACCCCAAAATTTGTTGTGCAATTTCTCCTGAGTACGCAGATATGTGGTTGAAAACTACTTTTGAGGCATAGTGCAAAGCTCAGAAAGGAATAAGCGAAATATTGGAGTTCAGATTTTGCTGGACTGGTTTGAGGGTGCCATGTTGCATTGGTAAAGCCCCTGAGGTGCCAGATCAGCCAAATTCCCCCATAAATTACCCCATTTTACAAACTACACCTCTCAGTGAATTCATCTTTTGGATCATATTGACACTACAGGTATGTCACAGCATTTTATACCATTGGGCAGTGAAGAAAAAATAATTACATTTTTACCACAAAAAATTTGTTTTAACCCCATATTTTACATTTTCACATTGGGAAATGGGTAAAAATTACACAAAAATTTGTCCCACAATTTCTGCTGAATGTAGAAATACCCCATATGCGGCTGTGCAGTACTGTTTAGCCATACGGCGAGACTCGGGAGCTACGGAGTGCTTTTTGCCTCCTGGAGTGCAGATTTTCCTAGAATAGTTTGCGGACTCATATACAGAGCCCCTACGTGCTAGAAGAGCAGAATCCCCCTCAAGTGTCTCCATTTTAGAAATTATACCCTTTTGTGAATTTATCTACAGGCAGGTGTAGTTACGATTTTGACTCCATGGGTGTTTTCCGTAAACAAGCAGCCGTGGATGTTGCTAAGTGAAAATTGCAAGCTTCCGTTGTAGTGACCAGTACGTTGAAGTGACCAGTACATTGTAGTGACCAGTACGATATGCCCAGCTCGTGCTTCTGGAGATATGCACCAGTAAATTAGGTGGGCTCTCATCACTACAGGAATGCCAAACATGTGGACGCTAACTGCGGTTTAGGCACACTGTGGAGCTCAGAAGGAAGGGGGACAATTGGATTTGGGAGCGCATAATTCGCTGAATTTCTTTTGGAGGGTGAGGAGCCATTTTGTTTTTCAAGAGGCTTTGTGCTACTAATAACATGGAAGCCCCTATATTTCTGTTCACAGATGATGTACCTTAGTGGGGACTTGCTTTTTTGTGAATGAGTTAAAGCTTTTATTGGAAACATTATACATAACATTTGGGATCACATTTATTCTGTGCTCTATGCTGAGCATTTATATGGAGGTTTCCAGCTAAATCTCCAAGTGATGTGACTCAGATGAAACCCCCGAGGGATCCATTCACTATAATGAGTCAGCAGAGTTACTCTGGACTCCGTCTGGCCTCTGTTCAGCATTGTCCTTCTATTCAGAAGTGCACAAAACTGTGGCCAACTGAACTTTTATGCACGCCTAATAAAACGACGGACACCGCCTTATCATAGGCCAGACAGCGTCCACAGTGCCTCCATCTACTTCATTTTATGGAATATTCCACCGAGGTTTCTGCCTGAATCATGTATTTCAGAGATTTACACAGAAACCCCATTGAAAGTGCTCAACGCAGAGAGCAGGGTAAATGTGAGCTGAGACTTACTGCGATCTTTGGGAGGCAGAATGAACAAATGAACAGAAGGTGAAGAATTGGTTTTATTTATTTTTTACGCCGCTCCTCATGCTGTATAAGTGATTAGGCAACTTTTTCTTCAGGTCAGTGCGATTACAGCGATACCAGATTTATATGGGATTTTTATGATTGGCAGTAGTGATGAGTGAGCATGCTCGCTACTGCTCGGTGCTCGCCTGAGCATCTCACTGCTCGAGATGCTCGTCGTTCGCAGAGTATTTCCGGGGTTGCTCGGCGGGAGCTCGGGTCCCCTCCCTGCATGTTTGGCGCTCTTTACAGAGCCAATGAACATGCAGGGATTGTCTGCCACTCACTGTAATGCCGCAGCCATGTTGGTTGTGGCATTACAGTGATTGGCTTGCCGCACAGCGTCATCAGGTGTATATCAGACCTGGCGCCGCCATGCTCGTCACAGTCACTCCGGAATCAGACAGTGTAGGGAGAGGTGCTGCTGAGCTAGGGAGAGATTTGCTTGTTTCTAGTTAGTGCAGGTGTACCAAACTATATTAGAGACACATATCCATCTCAACAAACAGTCCTTCTGAGGACTAATTCATCTGCAGAGATATCAGGCAGGCAGTGTATATAGGCAGGCTGGCAGGGTATATAGCAGACTGCAGTGCATACAACACAAGAGGCTCCATTCCAGTTTTGTCTTCTGCTACTGCTGTTAGATATTTCTAGAAATAGGCCCAGGTCTCAGGGGCCAGGAATAATTTTTTTGGGATCTTAATCCTCATTATTTACTTAAAAAGCAATCCAAAGAACACAGTTTTTCTGCGCCATTTGCTTGTTGGCTCTGCAGAATACAGCAAGGTCCTTTCCATATTACAGCGCTAAAAATCCAGCTATTTAAAACTGGTTTGTCCGTCACACGAATCACATATAATTGCGCTGAAAATACTGCCATTTCTGGCCTCCATTAAAAATTTGTTTCAGTGTGTCAGTGAAGCTATTGACACCAGTTTGCTGTTCAAAATAGTTACCTACAGGCCAGGTATTTAAAACTGTGTATTCTCAGTCACACGGATCACATATAAGTTTTCAGAAAATACTGCCATTTCTGGCCTCCATTAAAAATTTGTTTCAGTGTGTCAGTGAAGCTATTGACACCAGTTTGCTGTTCAAAATAATTACATACAGGCCAGGTATTTAAAACGTGGTTTGTCCGTCACACGGATCACATATAAGTTTGTTCCAAATTCAGTCATTTGTAGTGAGCGTGGAAGATATTGTCCTCCATTTAAAATGGGCAAGGCACGTGGCAAGGGACGGGGAGCTGGACGTGATGGTAATGGAGCATGCAGAGGACGAGGCAGTGGCCAAGCTGAAATTGTGCCACAACAAACACTCACATCCTCTCGCTCGATCACCATTATTGAACACTGAGCAGTGTGAAAAGTTTATTGGTTGGATAGCAGATAATGCTTCCAGTCACTTAGCCACCACAACCACCACCACCTTGTCTTCAATACGGTCAAGTCTCAGTAGCTGTGAGTCTGGACCGCATATTCCTCACCCTGAACCTCCTTCCTCCCACCATGCCGAGTGCCCAGAGACAACTGATCCCACACTTGGACACTTCGAAGAGCTGTTCACTTTTCCATTTATAGATTCGGGCCTCTCGCCCGGTCCACTAGCGGGACAAGAGGAGATCGCATGTAGTGATGCCCAAATGTTTGAGAAGTGTCACAAGAGGTGAACGATGATTAGACACAATTGCCAGAAAGTCAGAAGGAGGGCCAGAGTGCAGAAGTGGAAGACGAGGTGGTGGATGATATAGTAACTGACCCAACCTGGCAGGAGGACATGCAGAGCGAGGACAGAAGGCAGGCAACCGTTCCCCGTAACACTAACACGAAGGAGGTTGCCAGTACAACTGTTAGGTCTTCCCGAGTCTGGTTGTTTTTTATAGACTCTGCCGATAACCCCAAAAAGGTCATTTGCACCACCTGCCAGGCCAGCATCAGCAGGGGTGGCAAAACGACCAGCCTGACCACCACCAGCATGATCAGGCACATGGCAGCAAAGTATCCGACTTTGTGGGCCGAACCCCAGGGTCCAGGAACAGTGTCTGCGGGTGGCACCACTGCTTCTTCCGCTGTTGTGCATGCAAGTCAATCCCCTGTCCATGGTGCATGCGAAGATGCCTCCTGCCCTGCACCTGTCATTGCACATTCTCAAGTAGCAGCATCAGGAAGCACATCCACGTCTTTGTCCCAGCGCAGCGTTCAGTTGTCCATACCCCAGTCCCAGTCCTTGGAACGCAAGCGCAAATACACAGCCAACGCCCCACAGGCCACACTACTAAATTCACACATTTCGCAACTGCTTGCGCTCGAAATGTTGCCTTTTAGGCTCATGGAGACGGAAGCATTCCTCAACCTGTTGGCGGTGGCCGTTCCTCGGTACTCGGTCCCCAGCCGCCACTATTTCTCCCGGTGTGCCATCACCGCATTACACAAACACGTGTCCCAAAACATTAGCCGTGCCCTTAACAATGCAGTTACTGGGAAAGTCCACCTAACCACGGACACGTGGACAAGTGCTTGTGGGCAGGGACGGTACATCTCGCTGATGGCACACTGGGTTAACATAGTGGAAGTCGGGGCCCAGTCGGACCTTGGGACGGAACACGTCCTCCTAACACCAAGGATCGCAGGCCCTAGGTCAATCAGGGTTGCCCCCACAGTCTACATCTCCTGCACCTCATCCTCCTCAGCCTCCTCCTCCCCTTCAGCCTTTATCTCCGAAATGACCAAATCAGTCGCAAGCTGGAAGCACTGCAGCACTGCCTCGGCCAAGCGGCAACAGGCTGTGTTGAAGCTAATATGCTTAGGTGACAAACCGCACAATGCTAAAGAGTTGTGGACAGCTCTGAAAGAGCAAGCAGATCTGTGGCTCACATCGCTGAACCTACAGCCAGGCATGGTCGTGTGTGACAATGGCTGGAACCTGGTGGCGGCTCTGAGGCGAGGCGAGCTCACACACATACCATGCCTGGCCCATGTGCTTAACCTCGTGATTCAACGATTCCTCAAATCCTACCCGGAGCTGCCGGATCTGCTTTTTAAAGTATGCCGCCTGTGTGGCCATTTTAGAAAGTCACCTAAAGCTTCCGCTGCTCTTGCTGTGTTTCAGCGTTTGCAGCTTCCAGCTCACAGACTGGTGTGTGATGTCACCACGTGTTGGAACTCTACACTGCAGATGTTGGGAAGGATTTGTGAGCAGAAGAGGGCAGTTGTTGAGTACCAGCATCAACAAGGCCGTCGGTATTCAGTTAAGACTCTACACATAAGACCTCAGGAGTGGACATGGATGTCAGACATATGTACCACCCTCCAAAACTTTGAGGACTCCACCAAGATAGTGAGCAGCGATGACGCCATAATTAGCGTCACCATCCCGAGTCTCTATCTTCTGAAATGCTCTCTGCTCACAATCAAAGAGGATGCATTGCAGGCGGAGCACGATGAGATGGAGCAAGGAACCATACAGGGTGATTACACACAGCCCAGCCTCATCTCATCCCAACGTGGATTGGATGACAATGAGGAAGAGAAGGAGGAGGAAGAACAGGAGCTAGTTTCATGCGCTATAGACAGTACTACCTGCACAACTGTCATACTGTCTGTTCAGCGTGGATGGCCCAAAGACAGAGAGAAGGAGGAGGAGGAGAGCATGGTCACACATGTTACGCTGCCTTTCCCATTACCTTCGCGTTCTCAAAATTTTGGGTGACAGTCATTACTGGTTGGTGACACTTCTAGACTCACGGTACTGTTATGTTCTGCTACCAGAGCTAAGGAAAGAGAGGAGATCTGTCCCTACGATAGAACTCAGCTTAATCCCTACGATGTAACAGGGGACCTGATCCTGCGATCAGACCTGCTAAAGTCCTAAGCTAGTCTGTACGGAGACCTATAGATGTGGGGAAGGAATCCCTACAAGTACTAAGGACTGGGAGGAATATGGGACACCTCCTAACAGAAATAGTAGCAGACAGACGAACAAACAAAATATATAGAACATAGAGGTCAGTAGACCAAGCAAACTAAGAGAGCAAGACACAGAGCACAGGCTAGCTAGAAAGTAGATATACAATGAAGTCCAGCAAAGCCAGAAGGGCGGAGCAGGATTAAATAGGCCAACAAGGTCATGTGACCAGCAAAGGAAAAAAAACCTAAGAGCAAGGTTCTAACAGTACCCCCCCTTCTAAGAGGATCCTCCGGATCCCCTAGGACCAGGCTTATCAGGAAATCTCCTGTGAAACGCTCTGATAAGTCTGGACGCGGAAACATCATCCGACCTCACCCAAGAGTTATCCTCGGGACCGAAACCTTTCCAGGCCACAAGATACTGCAAACTACCTCTATACCGTCTAGAGTTAAGGATGCGAGAAATTTCATATTCCCCGTCCTCCACCATCGGAGGAACAGAGGCAGAGGCGTCACAATCCGATACAACAGCTTTTTTCAACAGAGAGACATGAAATACCGGATTAATTCTCCAGGAGGTAGGAACCTCCAACCTAACAGCAGATTGGTTGACAACCTGAAGCACCTTAAAGGGCCCTACAAACTTGGGACCCAATTTCTTTGAAGGAATCCTCAACCGCAGATTCCTAGAGGACAACCAAACCATGTCACCACCAGCGAACAAAACCTCCTGTCGTTTCCTATCAAAGTAGTCTTTAGATTTTCTGTTGGCCTCCTGAAGATTACCACGCACATCCGTCCAAACTCTCTCCAAATCACCGGAAAAATTCTCCTCCTCAGGCACGGCAGATCCCAACTTGGAGAACGACCCAAACGACGGATGTCTCCCAGAACAACAAAAAAAAGGCAAACAACCAGCAGAAGAAGATGTATGATTGTTCAGAGCAAATTCAGCAAGTGGCAGAAACTCAGACCACCCCTCTTGATTGTCTGCCACAAAACAACGCAAGAACTGCTCAACATCCTGGTTTTTCCTTTCTGTCTGGCCATTAGATTCAGGATGATATCCGGATGAGAACGACAAATGAACTCCCAACCTATCACAAAAGGCACGCCAAAAACGAGCCACGAACTGAGGACCCCTATCAGAAACAATGTCAGTAGGAACGCCATGAAGTCTGACAATTTCCTTGACAAAGGCCTTAGCGAGAGTTTTAGCGCAGGGCAGTTTGACGAAAGGAACCAAGTGACACATCTTGCTAAAACGGTCCACGACCACCCAGATGACAGTAAAACCCTCAGAGGGGGGAAGGTCAGTTATAAAATCCATAGCCAAATGTGTCCAAGGAGCACTGGGAACCTCCAAAGGACAAAGCAACCCCGCAGCAGGAGTATGTGAGGACTTAGATCTAGCACATATAGTACATTGACGCACCCACTTAATGACTTCCTTCTGCCATCCAGGCCACCAAAAACTGCGACCCACCAGTCTCTTGGTCTCAGAGATTCCGGGATGACCTGCCAACCGAGATTCGTGACACTCAACAAACAAATCTCTCCTAAAGGTCCCAGGCACAAACAACCTCCCATGAGGAGTGTTAGAAGGGGCATTCTCCTGTGCTTTAAGAATCTCATTTTCCAAAACGGAGTCCAAAGCAGCTATCACAACACCTTCTTGTAAAATGTTCTCCTCTTTCTCAGCACCGACTATGGGAGAAAAACTGCGAGACAAGGCATCCGCCTTAACATTCTTAGTACCAGGGATGTAAGTAACGGAGAAAATAAACCGCGAGAAAAACAGTGCCCACCTAGCCTGACGGGCATTCAGGCGCTTGGCAGCATCAAGATATATCAGATTTTTATGATCCGTAAGAACCTGAACGGGAAATTCCGCACCTTCCAAGAAGTGGCGCCAGTGTTCAAATGCGAGTTTAATAGCCAATAATTCCCGATTACCAATATCGTAATTCAGTTCAGTCTCCGAAAAATTTTTTGAAAAAAAGGCACAGGGATGTAATCCATCCCCGTTATCCTGAGACAATACTGCGCCAACCCCCACAGAGGAAGCATCAACCTCAACCAAAAACGGCCTAGTAACATCAGGCTGCATAAGGATGGGAGCAGAGGTGAACCTCTCCTTGAGATACACAAAAGCTTCAATGGCCTCAGAAGACCACTGAACCGCATCAGCACCTTTCCTGGTGAGATCAGTCAGAGGTTTGACAATACTAGAAAAAATTTTTATGAATTTTCTGTAGTAATTGGCGAAACCCAAAAACCTCTGTATCGATTTCAAACCAATAGGCCTAGGCCATTCCTGCACAGCCTGAACCTTAACCGGATCCATCTCAAAACCTTTGCTGGAGATAATGTAGCCCAAAAAACTAATTCTCTGTACAGCGAACTCACATTTCTCCAGCTTAGCAAAAAGCGAATTGTCCATTAATAACTGTAATACCTCACGCACGCTCCGCCAATGAGACTCCAGATCCGGCGAATAAATCAAAATGTCATCCAAATACACAACCACATTTTTGCCGATCAAAGGTCTAAGGATGTCATTAATCAGATTCTGAAAAAATGCAGGAGCATTAGTAAGACCAAAAGGCATAACCAGATTCTCAAAATGACCCACAGGAGTGTTAAAAGCAGTCTTCCATTCGTCACCCTCCTTCATGCGCAACAGATTGTATGCCCCCTTAAGGTCAATTTTAGAGAACCACTTGGCCCCCATTAACTGGTTAAACAGATCAGGAATCAATGGCAGTGGGTAAGGATTGCGTACAGTAATTTTGTTAATCTCACGAAAATCCAGACAAGGACGTAAACCGCCGTCCTTTTTTTTTACAAAAAAAAATCCAACCGCCACAGGAGACTTAGAAGGCCTAATGTGACCGGCGGCCAAACTTGTCTGTATGTATTCCTCCAAAGCCTTCCTCTCAGGTTAAATAAAGGTTAAATAAACGACTTTTAGGAAGAGTCGCTCCAGGGACAAATTCAATAGAACAATCATAGTCTCTATGGGGAGGCAAAACCTGCGATTCCTTCTCAGAAAAAACTCTCCAAAAATCCTGAATAGGAACAGGCAATTCTCCCCTATCCAAAGCTGCAATACGCCCGTTACAACACTTGTCATAACATTTATGGCTCCAGGATTTAATTTCACTGGTAGACCAATCCAGTACAGGATTGTGAAATTTTAACCAGGGCAATCCCAATATTACTGGAGAAGGCAAGTTATTCAACACTACCAAATCCAATTTCTCATGGTGAACACCATTAATAGTGAGAGGAAATTCACAGACCTTGAGAGTAATATTCTTCAAAGGGGAACCATCCACAGAAACCACAGCAATGGGGGATGATAAAGGTTCAGGTTTTAAATTGAGTCTTTCCACGAATCCCCCATCAATTACATTCAGAGTAGACCCGCAATCAACAAACACCCGAAATTCCATTAATTCTTTCTGAGCAATCGTGGAAGCAGCTAAAAATATACCCTTGGAATTTAAACAGGCAATACGGGCGTGACTGACCATTTTTTTTTCTTTCTTCATACGAAGCTCACAGCCTTTAATCAAATGACCAGATTTTCCGCAATAGAAACACAAGCCTTCAGAAAATCGACGGTCTTTTTCTTGAGAGCGAGGTGCCACCGATCCAATCTCCATCGGTTCACCACTGTTAGTACACACATTCTCATAACCAGAAACTGACATAGCAGAGGATTTGCTCTCATTAACCCTTGCACGCAGTCTTCTATCCACCCGTATAGCTAATTGCATAGCCTGTTGCAAATCTTCAGGTGTAGGATAAGCAATTAGCAGGTCTTTAACCCTTTCACTGAGCCCAGCAAGAAATAGACTTTTCAGAGCAGAATCGTTCCACCCTGTTTGAGTAGACCAACGACGGAAATGAGTACAATATTTTTCCACATTACCTGATCCCTGTTTTAAACGTCTCAACTCAGTCTCAGCTGATGCGACACGGTCAGGATCATCATATAATAGTCCCAAAGCAGAAAAAAACTATCCACTGATCTGAAACATGTATCACTAGGTTGCAAAGAAAAGGCCCACTCCTGAGGCTCTTTGCGCAAAAGTGACATTATGAACCCTACGCGCTGGGATTCATCCCCAGAGGACTTAGGTCTCAAACGAAAATACAATAAGCAAGCATTTTTAAATGAAAAAAATTCTCGGTGTTCACCAAAAAATAAATCCGGCAAACATACCTTAGGCTCCAAGAAATGTGCTCCAGGACAGTTACTCACGTGCTGACGGAGCTCGGCCACCTCCAGAGAGATTGCCTGCAGGCGATGAACCAAATCCTGAACCGACACCATGATGGAACAGAAAAATCTTTCCTTAGAGAATTTGCTGCCTGGACTTACTGTTATGTTCTGCTACCAGAGCTAAGGAAAGAGAGGAGATCTGTCCCTACGATAGAACTCAGCTTAATCCCTACGATGTAACAGGGGACCTGATCCTGCGATCAGACCTGCTAAAGTCCTAAGCTAGTCTGTACGGAGACCTATAGATGTGGGGAAGGAATCCCTACAAGTACTAAGGACTGGGAGGAATATGGGACACCTCCTAACAGAAATAGTAGCAGACAGACGAACAAACAAAATATATAGAACATAGAGGTCAGTAGACCAAGCAAACTAACAGAGCAAGACACAGAGCACAGGCTAGCTAGAAAGTAGATATACAATGAAGTCCAGCAAAGCCAGAAGGGCGGAGCAGGATTAGATAGGCCAACAAGGTCATGTGACCAGCAAAGGAAAAAAAACCTAAGAGCAAGGTTCTAACAGGTACAAGGAGAACTTTATATCTCTTATTCCTGAGGCGGACAGGTCTACAAAAATGGGGCAGTACCAGAAGGCCCTTGTTGCGGAACTATTAAAAAAATTCCCATCTGAAAACGCTGGCGGCAGAGGTCACAGTTCGTTGGACAACCAAGCACTAAAGGCAAGAGAGACACAACTCCAATCCCCACAACTCCAAACACCCCCTGAAGAAGGACGTGTGTCCAAACTGCGCGTCGGGGCTGTGCCGCACGGTGCCATCTATGTAGCTGGACCAGTTATGCAGGTATTGATTCATCTCTTGTTTACAGGGTATGATGATACGGACTTATTATAAATATACCAACACCTATGCATACGGTATACATTAATCATTAATTATTATTTACTGCATATGTATATATGTATTGTATGTATTGGCTCTTAGGTCATTAACATATGATTATACATCATGGCTATCTACCTGCTTTTCCCTTCATATTCTTCTTTGGTACTCAGTCCAGCACATTGACTGTCATGTATTAGCAACATTAATTATTTTTTGTATTATATGTATGGCTTTGCAGTGCGGACATGCTTGTGCATGTAGTGCCACTTAACCATTGCTTCACAATAAAGCTTGTTTATGGAATTTACTTTGTCTCTTACCTGATTTGGACCTATCATTCGGTGGTTCTCCTCTTGTCATGTTTCTTACCGAATGGTCTGCCATTCTAAATTGGTCCATATAGCAAGCATACTACTCCCCATGGACTTGGCGACTTGCGGGTCCTACTATGGTCATTAACTTGTGTTGCTACATTCAGTGTTCCTTGTATCTCACAACTTTAATCCAGCAGAGGCAGCGGAACACTGTCAAAGTTCTGGGAGAATTTTCTCAGCCCCTCCCATCGCACAAGACCTGAGGCGCGGGGTACTCTCACAAGGAGTGCAAAGTTTGGGAAGATGCTGACGGAGTACCTTGCCGACCGTACCAACATCCTCCGTGATTCCTTTTTGCCTTATAATTATTGGGTATCCAAGCTGGATATGTGGAATGAACTGGCTCTCTACGCCTTGGAGGTCCTGGCCTGCCCTGCTGCCAGCATTTTATCAGAGCGGGTTTTTAGTGCCGCTGGTGGAATTATAACTGATAAGCGCATCCGCCTGTCAACTGAAAATGCTGACAGGCTGACTCATAAAAATGAACAAGGGCTGGATTGGGCCAGACTTCTCAACACCACCGAATGATAGCAGTGTAACATAAACTTAAATCCAGTGTCTTTTTTGGGAGGTGTATTCCCATGCACCTTTTCACACCCACACATGGGTATACGCTTCCTGATATTGGCTACTTGCTCTTGTCCTCCTCCTTCTCCTGATCCTTCACCACCATATCACCAGGATGACCGTGGTCCGTGATGCAACAACCACATAATTTTTTTAAAGGGTGTTTATGATGCCCGTGAAATTTTTTTTTTAGACAGTATGTTCATGTATACCCCCTAGGAGTAAATATTTGTCAGCCCATACACTTAGTGCATGGGCATTACAAGTATAGGTAACCCGCTCCTTTCTAATGGGAACATTTTTTATGAGGCCCTCTACGTCTCTTCCAAGGGGCATTGGAGTGCCTCACAATTTTTTTTTCAGCTTTTGCATTCACTGCATAGGCCAACACTATGGGAGACCCACTTCCTAATAATGGGAATATTTTTTCATGAGGCCCTCTATGTCTCTTGGAAGGGGCATTGGAGTTCCTCCAAATTTTTGGCAGCCGTTGCTTCACTGGATAGGCAAACAGTATGGGAGGCCCTTTCCTTTCTAATGGGAACATGTCATACTCGTTACTGTGGCCCTGCTCTATGTGTCTTTAAATTCTTCGTGGGGTTGTTCCTAAATTTTGTCAGCAATTGGACTCACTGCATACCCTATAACTGTATAGCAGACCTTCTCCTTTCTAATGGGAACATATCGTACTCGTTACTGTGGCCCTGCTCTATGTGTCTTTAAATTGTTAGTTGGGTTTTTCCTAAATTTTGTCAGCCGATGGACTCATTGCATACCCTATAACTGTATAGCACATCCGCTCCTTTGTAATGGAAACATGTCATTACTGTGGCCCTGCTCTATGTGTCTTTAAATTCTTCGTGGGGTTTTTCCCAAATTTTGGCAGCCCTTGCAGTCACAGCATGGGCATTACCACTATAGGAGACCCGCTCCTTTATAATGGGAACATTTTTTTTTACTGACACCCTCCTCTATGTCTCTTCAAAGGGGTATTGGGTTGCGTCTGAATTTTTGGCAGCCCTTGCAGTCACTGCATACGCAAGAACAGTATAGCAGACCCACTCGTTAATAATGGGAACAACAAAGCATAGCCGGCTGATGGCTCTCTAACAATAGCGAGGGCCAACTGCTGACCTTTTAAGAATAGTAAGGGCCGCCTGATGGCCCTATAAAAATAGGCTTTGTAACTTTCAGAGTCCCTCCATCATAAATGAAACAGGATGTGTCTGATGATGTGTCACACACCACATGGCCAGATAAGGTTGTTAAGTGTTAAAATGACATTTCCCGGTGAATGCATTTGTCTTAAAAAATAACGTAAAAAGAAAACAAAACAGTAGGATCTTTCTTTAGTATAAAAAACAGAGTCGCCAATGTAACCTCAATGTAATCACATTGTTCAGCTCCTGCACCTCCTCCTCCATCTCCGAAATGACCACATCAGTCACAAGCTGAAAGCACTGCAGCACTGCCTTGGCCAAGCGGCAACAGGCTGTGCTGAAGATAACATGCTTAATGCTTAGGTGACAAACTGCCCAACGCTGCAGAGTTGTTGAAAGCTGTAACCCAGCAGCTTGATCTGTGGCTCTCACCGCTGAACATACAGCCAGGCATGGTCGTGTGTGACAATAGGCGGAACCTGGTGACGGAGAAATGACAGCTGGAGTGTGATGAAAGCCGGCCGGTGGGTGCAGCTCTCTGGCGCCCCCTTACCTCTCAGGTCAGTCAAGGTACTGCACCTAGAGAAAGTAGTGCCAGGAAGCTGCAACCAGCGCAGGGAACACGGTAGAGTGTTCCCCTTCAACGTCACTAAACCGTAACGTCACTACACAGCACAACTCGCTAGCGCCCTCTTAGCCTCAGGTCAGTCAAGGAACTGCACCTAGGATAAGCGGTCGCCAGAGAGACTGTCCTGTAACCTACTGGGTATCGGGGCCCTCTGTAGTGAGGGCGGTATATATATCTTCCTTGGCCGCGCCAGGAATATATATATCTGAACCTCCGACCGTCACTACCAGCCTTCCCCAATCCCCAGTTGGTATGCTGCCACCAGTCCCTATTTTAGATATACGCCCAGTCCGTGAATGGGCCTATATCGGGTCAGGAACCAACCCTGGGTAGCGTTTTTGGCTTGAGCCGAGCTCACACGGACGTGCGTTCGTTATGCAGAATAAAAGGCAGGCCCACAATTACTTGAGGTAATTGATTATAATAATACACTAGATACACGATATACAACTAAATATACACAGGTATAAGGTCAGGCTAAACTATACAACAATGGAATACAACACACAGAATCACCACAGCATATCAGTTACCGGTTTCTTGATTTTCTTGTGACGCAGGGAGAGGATTCTGCGGTCGCAGGCACGGTTCTTTGTTACAGGCTGAGGCCTACCACCGCATGGTCAAACTGCTCCTCCCCTTGGTGGCCTCAGCTGGTGCTCAGATGTTCAGCACCCCACTCTTGGGTCAAGACTGACTTATCTCTTGTCTGTCCTGCTATCTTACCTGCCCCGTCCCGCCCACTGCTGGTGAGGTCAGCTGGCTCAGTCTCCACCCTCAGGTCTAACTTCGATCAGAAGCCCAAATTCTACGGAACCCAATAACTTCTTCTGGGATGGTCTCATGATACCCCCAGGGGTTCCCATGGATTCGGGCCGCCGTAACCGACCTTTTGATATCAATTATGATACCATACGGTCCTCAGGAATGGCTCAGCGCTATATCTTGGCTTCCAGAGCACGTACAAACGTCTACCGCGGAGGCTTGTGTGCACAATGGTTCCGGGACGCCGTGATATTTTTTTATTGGCCCATCCCACGCAACATGCGTGTACTATTCATGTTTCTATATCTTATGCCTCCATGCTTGTGACAGACAAAGAAACTAGTCCTATGGGACAAATGGTCAGTTACAGATGGACGAAGCACCCCCCCCCCTGCTGGCTGTGTTTCCTCTCGAAGTCTTTGAAGCTCCGAGCATTCAAGTGTTAAGTAGGCCCTGGGGCTTCTTATCTCACAGGAGCCTGGATGGGGGAAACTATCTAGTTGACGTTTTAACAGAAGGTCCCAAGGGTGGGGGCTGCTGAAGTGTGGCCATCCCTGGATATGATTTATCATTACCAAGATGGCGGCTACGGGTTCATCACACCTCCCCCTATGCGAGGGCGCGAGGGGGTAGCACATTCCTGTGTTCCCCCGTGCGTCCTTCTGCACCCTCCCCTTGCCGGGATAACCCGTCAGCGTTACCGTGGTCACGGCCTCTTCTGTGGCGAATGGAGAAGTGGTACTGCTGGAGAGCGAGGCTCCAGCGTAGCAACCTGCCATTCGACCCAGAGACCGTGTGTAACCAGCTGAGGGGGTTGTGGTCCGTCTCCACGGTGAAATGGCTCCCGTACAAGTAGGGCTGCAGACGCTGCAGGGCCCATACAATTGCCAGGCATTCTTTTTCCACCGTGGAGTAAGCCACCTCCCGGGGCAGTAGCTTCCTGCTCAGGTACAAGACAGGATGTTCCTGGCCTGTCGTGTTGACCTGACTTAGCACAGCACCGAGGCCAAAGTCACTGGCGTCGGTCTGTACCACAAACGGCCGGTCGAAGTCGGCAGCTTGCAGTACAGGGGAGCTACTTAGGGCGGCCTTGAGTGCCCCGAAAGCTGTCTCGCAGGCGACTGTCCAGTTGACTGCGACGGGCAGCTTCTTCTTGGTGAGGTTCGTCAGGGGCTTGGCCAGGGTGCTATAGTGTGGGACGAACCTCCTATAGTACCCGGCGGTCCCCAAGAAGGACATCACCTGCTTTTTGGTCCTAGGAGTGGGCCAGGATGCGATGGCATCCACTTTCCCAGGTTCTGGCTTCAGAACCCCCCCGCCTACCCGGTGACCCAGGTAGAGGACCTCACTCATGCCCAGCTGGCACTTTTCCGGCTTGATAGTCAAGCCTGCCCGGTGGATCCGACCGAGCACCTGCCGCAGGTGCTCTAGGTGATCCTCCCAAGTGGGACTGAAGACTGCAATATCGTCCAAGTACGCAGCCGCGTACCCTTCAAGTCCCTCAAGCAGCGTATTGACCATCCGCTGAAAAGTGGCAGGGGCATTCTTCATGCCGAATGGCATCACTGTGGACTCGTACAGTCCAAAAGGGGTGATAAAGGCAGAGCGTTCCCTTGCCGCGGGGGTCAGAGGAATCTGCCAGTACCACCGGCTCAGATCCATGATGGTCAGGTACTTAGCCCCGGCCATCCGATCGAGCAGGTCATCGATGCGTGGTATGGGGAACGCATCGGTGGCCGTTACAGCGTTGAGCCCCCGGTAGTCCACGCCGAACCGTGTAGTTCGGTCCTTCTTTGGAACGAGGACTACAGGCGAGGCCCACGCGCTGCTGGTTGCCTGGATCACCCCCAGCTTCAGCATCTCGTCTATCTCTTGGCGCATGTTTCCCTGCACCTCGAAAGAGACCCGATATGCTGAACGCCGGATCGGTGGGTGATCGCCAGTGTCCACGTTGTGGACAGCCATCTCAGTCCTTCCGGGCAGGCTGCTGAACAGCCCCCGGAAGGGGTGCAGGGTGGTCCCCAGCTGGGACCGTTGGTCCTCCGTGAGCTGGTGGCCAACCCCCACATCCTCGATGGACCCACCTGCCTTGGCTTGGGTGAGCAGATCCAGGAGGGTTTCTACCTCTCCTTCCTCGGGAAGGTTGCACACTGGGTGGGCAGTCGCTTCCCGCTCATGATGAGCCTTCATCATGTTCACGTGGAAGGCCTTCCTCCTTCCACGGGCGTGATCCAGGGTGACCAGATAGGTGACGGCGTTGAGTTTCTGGTGCACGAAGTAGGGACCTTCCCAGGCTGCCTGAAGCTTGTTCTGTGGTACGGGGACCAGTACCCACACCTTTTGACCCACCTGGTAGGTCCTCTCACAAGCATTCTGGTCGTACCACCGCTTCTGGTCGGCCTGGGCCTGGGCCATATTGTCCTGCACCAGCTTTGCCAAGGCCATCATCCTGTCCCGGTGGCGCACGACATACTCGATGACCGACACCACGGGGGTGGCCAAATCCCCTTCCCATGCTTCCTTAACCAGAGCCAGGGGGCCCCGTACCCGTCGCCCGTACAGGAGCTCAAAGGGGGAGAACCCCGTTGAGGCCTGCGGAACCTCCCGGTAAGCAAATAGGAGGTGTGGGAGGTAACGCTCCCAGTCTCTCCCGTGGGAGTCGACCAACATCTTAAGCATCTGCTTTAAGGTGCCATTGAACCGCTCACACAGGCCATTAGTCTGTGGGTGATACGGGCTGGCCACCAGATGCTGCACCTGCATTTGCTTACAGAGGGACTCCATCAGCCGCGACATGAACTGGGTCCCTCGGTCGGTGAGCATTTCCTGGGGGAAACCCACTCTGGAGAAGATCTCCAGTAAGGCGGTAGCCACCTTGTCGGCCCGAATGGACGACAAAGCTACCGCTTCCGGGTACCGGGTGGCATAGTCCACTACCGTGAGTATGAAGCATTTCCCGAAGTGGCTGGGAGTGGACAGAGGTCCAATAAGATCCACAGCGACCCTCGAGAAAGGCTCTTCGATGATTGACAGAGTTACCAGTGGGGCTTTGGGGAGCGGCCCCGCCTTCCCCACCCTCTGACAGGTGTCACACGAACGGCAGTAGGCACCCACCGCGGCTCCCATCCCAGGCCAGTAGAAATGCTGAGCTATCCTGGCCATGGTTTTAGCGATCCCTAGGTGTCCGGCCATCGGAATCTCGTGTGCGATCCGCAACAATTCCGCCCTGAACGGATAGGGTACCACTAACTGTCGGTCCCTGGGCCACGCCTCCGGTGAACCCTGCTGGACCGTTACCCGGTACAGCCGTCCCTGGTCCCAGACCACACGCTCGCAGTCTGACTCCATGGGAGGCTGTGCCGCCTGTTCCTTGAGAGCTTTCAGGCTGTCGTCTGCTTCCAACGCAGCCTGAAATTCCTGACTTGATGTGGCCAGAATCGACGAAACTGCCACATCCTCCGTCAGCCCCTCCGGGCATGTCACCTGGCCGCTGTCTGACCCGGCAGACACTTGGTCAGAAGTGGGGAAGCCGTCGGACCTCTGCAAGGCTCCTTGGGCTCCGGCGCTCCCACTCCTGGTGACAGCGGCTATGACCGCTGTGACCGTGGGTAGTGCCCGCTTCCCCTCTGTTTCTGACCAAGCCGCCCGATCAGGCAGGCTTCCTAGGCCTTTGGATATCTCGGATGTGGGGAACTCCTGCCCTGGGGTCTTACCTGGCGGCTCCTCTCTTGGGACACCCCCACCCCCCATGGCCTGTTCCTCCCCCTGCAGTGGGCCTATACTCAGCAGCCTGGATACCCCTGGGAGCCCTACACTGCCGGTAGCTGCCCCCCTCTCCATCCCTGAGCTTCCCTCTACAGAATCCTGCCCGCCCCCTCCCTCACCGGAGGACAAGAGGTCACGGCACGCCGGCTGAGCACCTCTGCGGGCATCCCCACACTCCCCACCTGCTCTCACTAACCCTGTGTTATGCACACGCCCGGGCTAAGCGGCGTGTGCGTGTGATTGGTAGTGATTCCACTGGACCGTGCCGGAGAGTGAATGCCTGGAGGGGTGTGACTAAGTATTCACCCGATCCGACCAGGGTCGCACGACGGCATACGACGCCAGTGCACCAAGGAGGAACCGAGCAGAGGGACCAGGTGCTACTCCAGGACAGACCCCGGACACGGCTGTTGACCCACACAGGGGAGTACAGGAACAGGCTGGTAGGCTGGCACACAGACTGGAGGGTATAGGCAGGCACGACTGGTATGCAGGCAGGGGGGTAAAGGCAAGCACAGCTAGAGTGCAGACAGGGAGGCACAAGCAGGTAGGAACACAGGCGGGATAGGACCCAGTACACACCGGGACTCGGGAACAATACAGGCAGAGGGTTACAGGCAAGCACAGCTAGAGTGCAGACAAGGCTGAGCAGGGAGGACAGGGCTCTGTTCACACGGAACAGACAGGAAGGGAAAGACAGAGCCAGATACTCACACAGTACTTGCAGAGATAACAAGCAGGAGTTAGGTACGAGTTCAGACTCTGCAGAAAAAGGAAGGGAACGGAAATAGAGGCAAAACAGGTAAAGGACAGGAGAGAGTTCAGACTGGAACTGAGTGTACGGAGGAGACCGACACTGCAGAGGGATACAGGAGCGGGTCTGGGAATACGGCCCCCAGAGAGGCGGAACGAACAGGCAAGGAGCGTGTTCAGACAGGACAGACCAAACACAGGAGCGGGTCTAGGAAATCGGCCACTAGAAGGCGAGAGGAACAGGCTAGGAGCGTGTTCAGACAGGACAGACAAGAGAACACAGAAAGGAGTCAGTTCAGACACGGGAGCTGATACCGCAAAGCAGGAGACATACAGGACACAGTTCAGACACGGGAACTGATACAAAAAGCAGGAGACATACAGGACTCAGTTCAGACACGGGAGCTGATACCGCAAAGCAGGAGACATACAGGACACAGTTCAGACACGGGAGCTGATACCGCAAAGCAGGAGACATACAGGACACAGTTCAGACACGGGAACTGATACAAAAAGCAGGAGACAAGAGACGGGACCTGGCACCTTCAGAGTGCAAGCACACACTGAAGGAAACACTATGCTCAGGCAGGGATAGAAGGGAGCTGCTGAGCTATATACCAAGTGACAGACAGCAATAGGCTGAGGACGCACAAGGGGTGTGACCCACAGCAGGTACAAAAGGCAGGAAGTGATCGGGCGCCGCCCTAAAGCAGCAGAAACAGACACAAACAGACAGCATGGAGGGAAGCCAGAGAGACATTCTGGACAGGAGATCAAGTGCGCCCTGTTGCACAGTGGGAGATGGACCACCATGCAAGGACGCCGCCAGGTATGTTACAGTACCTCCCCCCTTACGCCCCCTCTTCTTCAGGCCTGCCAGAATCTTCCGCAGGGAATTCGAGGACCAGTCGTTCACTGGGTTGGAGGGGGACAGAGACTTAAGGGTAATCTCTGCTTCGAGGTACATCTTGTCAAGCTCACAGGAAGCAATAGACGGGTTATCAGGTACATAATGAGGAAAAGTCACTGTCTCTTTGTTATCTGGTGGTATCCCGGAGGATTCAGGAAACAACTGGAGGTCCTCCGCCGGGTCAGAAGAGTGCAGAGGCTCAGAGAAAACAACTGCTTCAGAGTACACTAGGTCGGACTCACTGGAGGAAGCAGGCGAGGTATCGGGTACCGAGTATAGGAAAGTCTCTGTCCATTCACCACCAGGTGGCACCCCGAAGGGTTCTGGAGACAGCTGGCGGTCCTCCGCCTGGTCAGAGGGGTGTAGAGACTCACGGGTAACCTCTGCTTCAGAGTACACTAGGTCGGACTCACTGGAGGAAGCAGGCGAGGTATCGGGTACCGAGTATAGGAAAGTCTCTGTCCATTCACCACCAGGTGGCACCCCGAAGGGTTCTGGAGACAGCTGGCGGTCCTCCGCCTGGTCAGAGGGGTGTAGAGACTCACGGGTAACCTCTGCTTCAGAGTACACTAGGTCGGACTCACTGGACGAAGCAAGCGAGGTATCAGATCCAGGATATAGGAAAGTCTCTGTCCATTCACCACCAGGTGGCACCCCGAAGGATTCTGAACACAACTGGAGGTCCTCCGCCTGGTCGGAGGGGTGTAGAGACTCAGGAGTAACCTCTGCTTCGGAGTACACTAAGTTGGACTCACTGGACGAAGCGAGCGAGGTATCAGGTACAGAGTATAGGAGAGTCTCTGTCCTTTCGCTACCAGGTAGCACCCCGAAGGGTTCAGGAGACAACTGGAGATCCTCCGCCTGGTCGGAGGGGTGTAGAGACTCGGAGGTAACTACCACTTTGGGGTACCCATTGTCAGGCTCACAGGACGAAGCGGACAAAGTATTGAGTACCGGGTGTAGAGAAGTCTCTCTCCATTTGTCATCGAGTGGTATCCCGGAGGGTTCAAGAGGCAACAGGGGATCCTCCGCCAGGTAGTAGAGGTGCACAGACTCTGAGGTAACCACAGCTTTGGAGCATCCTTGGACATGCACACCGGTTAAAGAGAAAGAAGCATCTGATGCCGGGTGCAGGAAGTTCTCCTGTGTGGAGTCTGGATGGGCAGAAGTCTCTTCGGCCAGGAGAACTGGTGCACTACCCACGCACATTACCCATTGGGGTTTCTCCGGGATACAGGGAGATGAAGCTTCAGTAGGGACTTCAAGGTTGGGGTCAGGAGGTCTCAGGGAGGACAGACCCTGGCGTGACGGCTTGCCTCTAAGTCTAGCACGTCTGGACTGCCTCTTGAGGTTGAGAGAAGTATTCCGGAAAGCGTAGTCACCCTGTGAGGATTCTGGGTGGGCAGTAGTCTCATTGGGCTGGAGGACTATTGCGCTACCCACACACATTACCCGTCGGGGCTGCTCCGGGATATTGGGAAGTGAAGCTTCAGCAGGGGCTTCAGAGTTAGGGTCCTCGAAGACCATACGAAAGGCCACCAGGAAGGCCTGCAGGTCAAGGATGACAGGATCCCATGCTTCCCATAGGGGGGTGACCCATTTCAAGGCATCACCCGCTAGGTAGTCAATCATAAAGGCCACTTTAGCCCAATCGGAAGGAAAATAGAGAGGGTAGGCCTTAAAGTGTAGCATGCATTGCTCCACAAATGCACGACACTGTCTTGGATCCCCATAGTAACGTGGCGGATCCGCAGGAACGAGGGCTGATAGATCCATCTGGACGGGTGCGTAACTCGCCTGGAACTCAGCTAAAGGGGGAAAAAAAAAATTATTTATTTTATTTTAATGCATGTATTCGCTGGAAAAACTTCTCAAAGAGCGAAGGCCGTGGGGCTCAACGGGAACCATGGCCTGAGCATGCTGTTATGCACACGCCCGGGCTAAGCGGCGTGTGCGTGTGATTGGTAGTGATTCCACTGGACCGTGCCGGAGAGTGAATGCCTGGAGGGGCGTGACTAAGTATTCACCCGATCCGACCAGGGTCGCACGACGGCATACGACGCCAGTGCACCAAGGAGGAACCGAGCAGAGGGACCAGGTGCTACTCCAGGACAGACCCCGGACACGGCTGTTGACCCACACAGGGGAGTACAGGAACAGGCTGGTAGGCTGGCACACAGACTGGAGGGTATAGGCAGGCACGACTGGTATGCAGGCAGGGGGGTAAAGGCAAGCACAGCTAGAGTGCAGACAGGGAGGCACAAGCAGGTAGGAACACAGGCGGGATAGGACCCAGTACACACCGGGACTCGGGAACAATACAGGCAGAGGGTTACAGGCAAGCACAGCTAGAGTGCAGACAAGGCTGAGCAGGGAGGACAGGGCTCTGTTCACACGGAACAGACAGGAAGGGAAAGACAGAGCCAGATACTCACACAGTACTTGCAGAGATAACAAGCAGGAGTTAGGTACGAGTTCAGACTCTGCAGAAAAAGGAAGGGAACGGAAATAGAGGCAAAACAGGTAAAGGACAGGAGAGAGTTCAGACTGGAACTGAGTGTACGGAGGAGACCGACACTGCAGAGGGATACAGGAGCGGGTCTGGGAATACGGCCCCCAGAGAGGCGGAACGAACAGGCAAGGAGCGTGTTCAGACAGGACAGACCAAACACAGGAGCGGGTCTAGGAAATCGGCCACTAGAAGGCGAGAGGAACAGGCTAGGAGCGTGTTCAGACAGGACAGACAAGAGAACACAGAAAGGAGTCAGTTCAGACACGGGAGCTGATACCGCAAAGCAGGAGACATACAGGACACAGTTCAGACACGGGAACTGATACAAAAAGCAGGAGACATACAGGACTCAGTTCAGACACGGGAGCTGATACCGCAAAGCAGGAGACATACAGGACACAGTTCAGACACGGGAGCTGATACCGCAAAGCAGGAGACATACAGGACACAGTTCAGACACGGGAACTGATACAAAAAGCAGGAGACAAGAGACGGGACCTGGCACCTTCAGAGTGCAAGCACACACTGAAGGAAACACTATGCTCAGGCAGGGATAGAAGGGAGCTGCTGAGCTATATACCAAGTGACAGACAGCAATAGGCTGAGGACGCACAAGGGGTGTGACCCACAGCAGGTACAAAAGGCAGGAAGTGATCGGGCGCCGCCCTAAAGCAGCAGAAACAGACACAAACAGACAGCATGGAGGGAAGCCAGAGAGACATTCTGGACAGGAGATCAAGTGCGCCCTCTTGCACAGTGGGAGATGGACCACCATGCAAGGACGCCGCCAGGTATGTTACACCCTGTTTGTGTTGTGTCTGTGCAGGTGTTACCCTCAGGTTTCACTCCCTCCTCCTCAGCAGGACGCACACTACATACAACATGGTTGGCATTAGCAGCAGACAAATCAATACACTCTTGGGGGGCCGAACTTGGGGGTTCAGAGGGTACATACTGCGATACTAGACGCCCCAAGTCGGTCCCTAATAAAACATTTGCGGGAATATTTGGCGTTACTCCCACCTCCCGCATCCCCCTCCCGGCACCCCAGTCCAAATGCCCAATGGCAACGGGAAGTGCCGGCTCCACGCCTCCAACCCCGGAGACGGAAAGAGTCTTTCCTGGTACCAAGTCCTGGGGGGACACCACCTCAGGCCGTACCAGTGTTCGTTCAGCGCCAGTGTCCCGCAGTCCCATGACCGAACGGCCTATGGTGACGGGTTGGATGTTGTCCAGGGACCTACCACCACCCCCTCCCACACACAAAACATTGGGCGCTCTCTGGGACTGGGATGGGGTCTTTTGGCGCTGGGGACACTCAGCCCTAAAGTGTCCTGGTTTGTTGCATAGATGACAACGTCTTACGTCTGGTCCTTGCCTGGAGAGAGCAACAGGGGGATACACCCCTTGTGTTCTAGGGGCCGGGGAAACAGGGGCATGATTGGGCTTACCCCCTCTCCAGGTGCTGCTGGCAGACTTCTTCAGCTCAGGCGCCCTGTTATTGGCATACTCGTCTGCCAGGGCGGCTGTAGCAGAAGCCCCTGTTGGTTTTCGGTCACGGAGGAACTGTCGGAGGTCCTCTGGGCAGTTCCACAAGAACTGCTCCGTGACGAACAGTTCCTGGACCTCCTGGAGGGTAGTAAGCGCTAGACCCGAGGTCCAGTGCTCTGCGGCTCTCAACAGCGCCCGCATATGATCGGTCCAGGTGTCCTTGGGGCCACGCAGCAGGCTCCGGAACTTCTGGCGGTACGACTCGGGAGTGAGGTTGTACTGCCGGATCAGGGCCCGCTTGATGCAGTCGTAGTTCTGTACCTCCCCGGCAGGTAAGTCCCCCAAGGCATCCAGGGACTTACCCCTCAAACGGGGGGTCAGGTATCTGGCCCACTGATCCCAGGCCAGATGGTGCTGAAGACAGGTCCGTTCAAATGCCACCAGAAAGGAGTCCAGGTCCCCATCCTTCTCCAGTAGAGGGAAGTCCTCAGCTCGGACTTTGGACGACTTGGTCTCCTGATGGGTTGGTTGCTCTAGCGGAAGCCCCCGCTGGGCCAGGTCCAGTCGGTGCTGGCGCTCCGCAGCTCGCTCTGCACGCTCCGCAGCCTCCCGGCGCTCTGCAGCTTCACGCTCCGCAGCCTCCCGGCGCTCTGCAGCTTCACGCTCCGCAGCCCGCTCTGCACGCTCCTCCTCCGCTGCCTTGCGCTCCTCCTCCGCTGCCTTCTCTGATGCTGCCAGGAGGGTTTTGTAGACGGCATCGCCATGAGACTGGAGACTTGCCATAGCCGCTTGTAAAAGGGCTTGTGATCTGGACAGGCTGGGCTGGGTAGGTGGTGGGCAGCCCACTGCGGGACCGTATACTGGGGACTGGCTCCCTGAGGTGCCCGGGCTGGACTCCTCCTCGCCATGAGTAACAATGTCCTCCCCTCCTGCCACACGGACCGTAGCATTAGCCTCCTGCAGGGTCTTGCTCCTGGTGCCGTCTGCCATCTTGGTAACCGACACCGCTGCAACCCTGAGTTTGCACACACCTTGTTATACTTTTAGCCTGACCGTCTAACGTTGGGCTGACCTTAAGACTCCAGCAGTGGAAGTTACCACTGGCAGTCTTTAGTGCCTGGGAGTAGGGGTCCCACAACACTATTATTCTGCAATCCCACCGCTCTGCCACCAATGTGATGAAAGCCGGCCGGTGGGTGCAGCTCTCTGGCGCCCCCTTACCTCTCAGGTCAGTCAAGGTACTGCACCTAGAAAAAGTAGTGCCAGGAAGCTGCAACCAGCGCAGGGAACACGGTAGAGTGTTCCCCTTCAACGTCACTAAACCGTAACGTCACTACACAGCACAACTCGCTAGCGCCCTCTTAGCCTCAGGTCAGTCAAGGAACTGCACCTAGGATAAGCGGTCGCCAGAGAGACTGTCCTGTAACCTACTGGGTATCGGGGCCCTCTGTAGTGAGGGCGGTATATATATCTTCCTTGGCCGCGCCAGGAATATATATATCTGAACCTCCGACCGTCACTACCAGCCTTCCCCAATCCCCAGTTGGTATGCTGCCACCAGTCCCTATTTTAGATATACGCCCAGTCCGTGAATGGGCCTATATCGGGTCAGGAACCAACCCTGGGTAGCGTTTTTGGCTTGAGCCGAGCTCACACGGACGTGCGTTCGTTATGCAGAATAAAAGGCAGGCCCACAATTACTTGAGGTAATTGATTATAATAATACACTAGATACACGATATACAACTAAATATACACAGGTATAAGGTCAGGCTAAACTATACAACAATGGAATACAACACACAGAATCACCACAGCATATCAGTTACCGGTTTCTTGATTTTCTTGTGACGCAGGGAGAGGATTCTGCGGTCGCAGGCACGGTTCTTTGTTACAGGCTGAGGCCTACCACCGCATGGTCAAACTGCTCCTCCCCTTGGTGGCCTCAGCTGGTGCTCAGATGTTCAGCACCCCACTCTTGGGTCAAGACTGACTTATCTCTTGTCTGTCCTGCTATCTTACCTGCCCCGTCCCGCCCACTGCTGGTGAGGTCAGCTGGCTCAGTCTCCACCCTCAGGTCTAACTTCGATCAGAAGCCCAAATTCTACGGAACCCAATAACTTCTTCTGGGATGGTCTCATGATACCCCCAGGGGTTCCCATGGATTCGGGCCGCCGTAACCGACCTTTTGATATCAATTATGATACCATACGGTCCTCAGGAATGGCTCAGCGCTATATCTTGGCTTCCAGAGCACGTACAAACGTCTACCGCGGAGGCTTGTGTGCGCAATGGCTCCGGGACGCCGTGATATTTTTTTATTGGCCCATCCCACGCAACATGCGTGTACTATTCATGTTTCTATATCTTATGCCTCCATGCTTGTGACAGACAAAGAAACTAGTCCTATGGGACAAATGGTCAGTTACAGATGGACGAAGCACCCCCCCCTGCTGGCTGTGTTTCCTCTCGAAGTCTTTGAAGCTCCGAGCATTCAAGTGTTAAGTAGGTCCTGGGGCTTCTTATCTCACAGGAGCCTGGATGGGGGAAACTATCTAGTTGACGTTTTAACAGAAGGTCCCAAGGGTGGGGGCTGCTGAAGTGTGGCCATCCCTGGATATGATTTATCATTACCAAGATGGCGGCTACGGGTTCATCACAAAAGGGGTATTGGGTTGCGTCTGAATTTTTGGCAGCCCTTGCAGTCACTGCATACGCAAGAACAGTATAGCAGACCCACTCGTTAATAATGGGAACAACAAAGCATAGCCGGCTGATGGCTCTCTAACAATAGCGAGGGCCAACTGCTGGCCTTTTAAGAATAGTAAGGGCCGCCTTATGGCCCTATAAAAATAGGCTTTGTAACTTTCAGAGTCCCTCCATCATAAATGAAACAGGATGTGTCTGATGATGTGTCACACACCACATGGCCAGATAAGGTTGTTAAATGTTAAAATGACATTTCCCGGTGAATGCATTTGTCTTAAAAAATAACGTAAAAAGAAAACAAAACAGTAGGATCTTTCTTTAGTATAAAAAACAGAGTCGCCAATGTAACCTCAATGTAATCACATTGTTCAGCTCCTGCACCTCCTCCTCCATCTCCGAAATGACCACATCAGTCACAAGCTGAAAGCACTGCAGCACTGCCTTGGCCAAGCGGCAACAGGCTGTGCTGAAGATAACATGCTTAATGCTTAGGTGACAAACTGCCCAACGCTGCAGAGTTGTTGAAAGCTGTAACCCAGCAGCTTGATCTGTGGCTCTCACCGCTGAACATACAGCCAGGCATGGTCGTGTGTGACAATAGGCGGAACCTGGTGACGGAGAAATGACAGCTGGAGTATATACGGTTTCCCTCTATGACAGTCCTTTCATCGAGCTAAAGAATATGGCTGTGGTGAAATACAACTCCCACTGAGAAGCTGTTTCATATTGAAAAAAACATTGGGCCCACCAAAGGATTTGAAAAGTGTGTGGGATGGTTCCCGGACACTCTATGGCTGCATTTTCACCACAGAATATGGCTGTGGTGAAATATAACTCCCACTGAGAAGCTGTTTCAGATTGAAAAACATTGGGCCCACTAGAGGATTTGATTCTGAGGGCTCACCTTTCTCCCTCGCTCAAGAGCCCCATAGCACAGCTGCAAAGTTAGCGCTATCATGAACTCTCCTGATGTAGAAGCCAGGGCACACCAGAGGATTCTCTGGTGGGACAGTCCAACCGCGCCGAGAAGAAGTCCTGGCTAAGAAAAGTGTGTGGGGAGGTTCCCGGACACTCTATGGCTGCTTTTTTAATGTGGATTGGACGTCCTTATGCATGTTATTTCTCAAACCGCATTGCAGATCAGGCCATTGCTCAACTCTGTAGTCATAAAATTAAAGGCGCAAAGAAATATGTTTGTGTGTCGAAGCACCATCGACAAGTGCGAGCTGATGTTGGACAGGCTTGTATTGCTTCTGCAACATGCTGCATTAGAGGACTTTCTGGGAGAAATGACACCCAGAGCAGATACGTTTTCCCTCTGTTCCAGTCCTTTCACCGAGCTAAAGAATATGGCTGTGGTGAAATACAACTCTCACTGAGAAGCAGTGTCAGACTGAAAAACATTGGGCCCACCAGAGGATTTGATTCTGAGGGCCCACCTTTCTCCCACGCTGAAGAGCCCCATAACTGCTGCAAAGTTTGTGCGTATCATTATTATTATTATTTATTATTATAGCGCCATTTATTCCATGGCACTTTACATGTGAAGAAGGGGTATACATACAAGAACAATTACAATCATGAACTCTCCTGATGGAGAAGCCAGGGCCCACCCGAGGATTCTCCGGTGGGCCCGTCCAACCATGCTGAGACACTCTATGGCTGCATTTTTAATGTGGACTGGCTCCATATAATCCCTGGCCACATTCACCTGTACACGTGTTTGTGGTTAGGCGGTCCTTCTCAGTAAATGCACTGGGGAGGGCTCGGGTAATGTTGTGGGACCCGTGCTTGTGGAAAGCGGAGACGATACCTGGAGAAATAGTGGCGGCTGGGGACCGAGTATGGACACCCGACCGCCACCAGTATGAGGTTGTGAAAAGCTTCCGTCTCCACGAGCCTAAAAGGCCACATTTCATGTGAAAGCAGCTTTAGGGGACTTCCTGGGAGAAATGACAGCTGGAGTAGATATGGTTTCCCAAGTCCTTTTGCCAAGCTAAAGAATATGGCTGTGGTGAAATACAACTCTCAGCAAAAAAACCTGTGGATTGGCTCTGTACCGTCCCTGGCCACATTCACCTGTCCACGTTTTTGTGGGTAGGCGGTCCTTCCCAGTAAGTTCACTGGGGAGGGCACGGGTAATGTTCTAGGACCCGTGCTTGTGGAAGGCGGAGACGACACCGGGACAAATAGTGGCGGCTGGGGACCAAGTATGGATACCTGGTCGCCGCCGCCATAAGATTGTGGACAGCTTCCACCTCCACGAGCCTAAAAGGCCACATTTCAAGCGCAAGCAGCTGTCAAAAATTTGGCAGTATGGTATTGCAGCCTGTGGGAGGGTGGCTGGCTGCATACTTGCGCTTGCATTCGAAGGAATGGGGTAGGGACAATTGAATGCTGCACTGGGATAAAGACGTGAACGGTGATTGTTGCAAGTCTGCAACGACAGGTGCATGGCGGGAGGCATCTTTGCATGCGCCAAGGATCACTTATGATGGGCACACTTTTAGGCAGTGACCTGGGAGTCAGAGATGCTTATGTGGCACCCCAGGGGTCTGGTTTCCACAGTGATAGCAATATTACGTCTGAGAGCAGGTGGGAGGTCTCTTGGTCAGGAATCCTATGCATGCCATACCTCCTGCCCAGTCCTGGGAGGGGAAGAACTTCCCCTATATAAAACTGGGGCTGAGGCAGGGTTAGAGAGAGAAGAGGAGAAGCAGCTAAAGGAAAGAGAGATCAGGAACTCTGGGGAAGTCGTGCTAAAAGGAATCAGGGGCTGGCAGCTGTAGAGCTCGCCCTGATTGAAGAGTTACTACCGGACCCGGAGTCCGAGGCTGTGGGGACTAATCCTTACCCAGCAGCAGAAACCGACCGGCAGGGGATTTCAGGTCCTCTGGCCAAGAAACCCGAAGGCACGGTCACACGCGTGGGACCAGCATCGCCGTCGTGGAGCGGAAGCCACTAGAAGGCCCCGAGTCACCGGCCATACGGGTGAGCACCACACGGTACACTCAGGGACGTGGGCTACTTTTACCCGCCTCTAGCAAGGTAGCCAGAAGAGTACAATTAGTTGGGGAGGCCTACAACTCCGCCTGGCCAGGGGAAATCCCATCTGCTCAAAGACTGACCAGGCCCCGATCGCTAGCCAGTACTCCGGGAGGGTCTATCTTTATCACCAGTAAAGACCCTGAACTACACCGCATCGTCTCTGAGTGGTTCCTGCTACCCCCATCATCCACGTCGGCTGCCCTGAGGCCATACCCCTCCCGTTAGGGGTTATACCATCCACGCTGCCCAATCCTTCCACCGGCCTCAGCGGTCTGCCCTGCAGCGGCAGCTCCATAGCTGCATTCAACGGGTGGCGTAGTCGTCCAACATCTACTGCTAATACTCAGCCACACAGTTTGACTCCCTGGGCACGGACCGGGTCACCGCCACGAGACTACTACCCCCAACAGGCCCGGCTCCGGGTAGTCCCCGCGTGCGCAACGCTACACCAAGTAGGCCCAGGGGCGCGTCAACTTTTGGCGTAGTCGGCAGGATTTCGTGCCCGCAACCACCGGGTACTGCGTGCCTGAAAAAGACTGTTCAAACTTACCAGTGGTGAAGATTCCCGCCATCCGGCGCCATCTTCTACCTTCTTCCCGCCATCCGGCACCATCTTCTACCTTCTTCCCGCCATCCGCGAAGTTTTCCCGCCATCCGGCGCCATCTTCTGCCTTCTTCCCGCCATCCGTGGAGTTTTCCCGCCGTTGGACGCCATCTTGAAGACGCCGCGCGGGAAGAAGAGGGGCGTGGACTCCGAAAGCGCACGAGAACTGAAGCCCCGCCTCACGTCCGGACGTTGCGTAAATGTCCTGGAAGGAGCCCAGGAGATGCCGACGTCACAGGAGCACGACGGAAGGTCCTCAACCCTGACGATCCACTGCGGAGCCGCGGCCTACGGAAGAGGATCATCGCAAGGTAGGCCACGGTCCACTAGGGGGGGAGAAAGATGTCGGATACGGAGGAGAGCTTCACTGCCTCAACCCCCGCCAGCGCCACCGCTGCTGCAGTCATGCCTTTCACCATGTCCTATATCCCGGGAGCAGCCTGGCTACCCCAGTACTCAGGGGAGTCACATACCCTGAATGACTTTAAAGAAAAGCTGGATAGCCTCTTCCAGGTGTACCCCCTCACAGAAGAGAAAAAGTGAGCATCCTGGTGGCCCAACTAACCGGGGCAGCCCAAAGGGAGGTAAAATCCTGGCCACCTGGGAGGAGGACTGTCGCAGGGATACTAACCCGGCTGAGGGACACCTTTGATACCCGCACCTCAGCCGAGATTAAGCTTAGATTCTATGGGTGCAAGCAGCGAGCACATGAGAGTTTAAGGGACTATGCACTAAACCTACAAGAGGCCCTGAGAGCCATTAAGCAGACCGACCCTGACAGCGTGGGAAACGAGGACAGGCTGTTGACCGAGCAATTTATAGAGGGACTATATTGCAATGTCCACCGAACCCAGTTGCGGGCCATAGCCTTACAGGATCCTCATCTGGACTTTGCACAGTTCAAGGACAGAGCCATCCGGGTGCTCCGAGAACCGACACCGGGTGGCGTTGTGACCCACAGGCGCCCAGCTATTACTTACCACCAGGAGGCGGCGCCCTTGTCGGCAGGGCCTGTGGGGGCTGATGCGCAGGCTATGAACAATGACCCGGCTCCGGACCTGCACCATCAGGTCCAAGAGCTAGCTAAAAGCGTTGCTGCGCTAACCCGAACTGTGCAGTCTTTACAGGTTTCCACTCCAGGGAAGATCCAGCTGGCATCCGGACCGGAGGACGTCCCGTGGCATCGACCAAGGAGGACCCCACCGGCCAGAGGAAGACCCAGCGACCGGTACAACGAGGACGGACAACCTATCTGCCGCCGCTGCAATCAACCCGGACATATGGCAAGGTACTGTCCTTTAAACTGGCACAACCTGGGGTAGAGGGCCAACCCCCAGGAAAAAGATCACCAGGCCCATCGAACTGGCGCGACAAATATGTGGGAGGACGTCCAGTCTTGCCTGTGGTACTGGATGACATCCCTATGAGTGCCCTACTGGACACCGGGTCACAGGTCACCACCATCCCGTACGTGCTCTTCAAGCAGTACTGGAATGACTCGGATATAACCCGCTATCCAGACGACGACTTGAGTATCATCGCCAGTAATGGTCAGCCCGTGCCACAGATCGGATTTAAAGAAATGACCATTAAAATCGGTAGAGTCGAACTGGCAGCACAGGGACTGATCATTGTAGACATTGACAAGCGCGAGAGTCACCCAAAGATAACTCTAGGAACTAATGTGATTGAAAATTGTCTTGCAGAGGTGATTTTCATTTTACAGCAGGTTGCCAAGAACGCCAGCTCCGGTCAGCAGCGAGTGCTCCAGAAAGAGATCCGGGCACTGATGCGACGGCAACAGGTGGAACTCTCTGGTGGTGAGATTGGTAGCGTAAGAATGTGTGACCCTTTCCCTATTGCCATGCCCCCGAAAAGTGAAATGATGATTTGGTGCAGGGCAGCTATTGGTCTGAGAGGTAGAGATTACCAGGCCATGGTAGAAACAGTCTACTCAGACAGTAGGCCCACCATTTTGACAGCACGGGGGGTAGTTGATGTACGCCATGGGAGGGTGCCCGTTCGTATAATAAATATCGGGAAAAGGGAAGTATACCTGCCCCGGTATGCTACGCTAGCCAAATTATATACTATCAACCAAAATTCTATACAGTCTGTGGAACCCTTGCCTCCATCTCACCCGGAGGAAGGTAACGGCTCTACGAAAATAATGGAGGATTGGTGTCAGCAACTACATTTGGGTACTGACTCCACTCCCTCCCACCAGAAACAGGGAGTCTACCGGGTGGTTCGAGAGTACGAGAGAGTGTTTAGTAAACACCCGTTAGACTTCGGGCGAGTCAAGGGGGTAGAACACCACATCCCCACGGGAGACCATCCTCCCATAAAAGAGAGGTATCGACCCGTACCCCCTGCACACTACCAACACGCCAAGGGGATGCTTAGAGACATGAAGGAGGCTGGGGTAATCAGGGATAGCTGTAGCCCCTGGGCAGCTCCACTAGTCTTGGTCAAAAAGAAAGACAACACCATGAGAATGTGTGTAGATTACCGGAAAATTAACCGTATCACACACAAAGATGCGTATCCCTTACCAAGAATAGAGGAGTCTTTGGCTGCTTTAAAATCTGCTAACTTCTTCTCCACCTTGGATCTCACTAGCGGGTACTGGCAGGTTCCTGTAGCAGAGGCGGACCGGGAGAAGACCGCATTCACCACCCCGATGGGACTTAGCGAGTTTACCTGCATGCCGTTCGGACTCTGCAACGCACCAGGAACCTTCCAGCGATTGATGAAATGCTGTCTGGGACACCGAAACTTTGAGACGGTCCTGTTATACCTGGACGATGTCATCGTCTATTCCAAGACCTACGAGGACCACCTGAAACACCTGGCGGAAGTGTTCGAAGCTCTGGCAAGTTACGGCCTAAAGGTGAAACCCTCCAAGTGTCACCTCCTGAAGCCAAAGGTGCAGTACCTGGGACACGTAGTGAGTGCTGACGGAGTGGCTCCCGACCCTGATAAGATCAATTAAGGAATGGCCAAGCCCCTCCAGCGTAAAGGAAGTGAGGCAGTTCCTCGGGTTGGTAGGCTACTACCGAAGGTTCATTCCCGGTTTCACCAAAAAGGCAGCTCCTATGCAGGACCTCCTGATAGGCCAGTCCAGGAAGGCCAAGAACCAGAAGCCACCCTTCAGATGGGAGAAGCTGGAAGAAGAGTCCTTCCGCCAGCTGAAGATGGCCCTCACGGGGGATGAAATCCTGGCGTACCCTGATTATAGCCAGCCCTTTATCCTCTACACCGACGCCAGTAACATCGGGCTAGGAGCCGTACTGTCCCAGATCCAGCAGGGGAAGGAACGGGTAATTGCTTACGCCAGCCGAAAACTGCGACCCACCGAAAGAAACCCTGAGAATTACAGCTCATTTAAGCTAGAGTTCCTGGCAGTGGTGTGGGCAGTCACCGAACGCACTACCTCGCTGCTTCCCGGTTCACCGTGTACACGGATAACAACCCGTTGACACACCTGGACACTGCAAGACTCGGTGCCCTAGAGCAGAGATGGATGGCCCGCTTGGCCAACTATGAGTTTACAATCAAATACCGGGCAGGATGCTCCAACACCAACGCGGACGCCCTGTCCAGGATGCCGAACCTACCGGACGTAGGGGAAGATTCAGAGGAACTGGAAGAAGTTGAACTCCCCGCGTTCCACCGTCATGGGACTATCCAGTATTCCCACCGTGTAAGGAGTAAGCAATCCGCTACGTTCAACCCATTACCTCATTACAACTGGGCGGAGACGCAAGACAGTGACCCTGCCGTCCGACTGGTAAAGGAGATGCTGACTCGGCCAGATGCACGCCTTGACCCAGACGCTCCGGAGGAAGCCAAGCAACTGTGGGCTGAGAAGAGTCGACTGTTCCTTTACAAGGGGAAGTTGTGCCGCAGAATGGTTAACTCCCGGACGCATGAACTAATCTGGCAAGTAGTGGTGCCAAGAAGAGACGCAGCTATGGTGATGGAGGCATACCACGACGGAGCTGGGCACTTCGGATGGAAGAAGCTGGAGTTCCTGCTGCGCGGGCGGTTCCATTGGGTAGGCATGAGAGGAACCATCGAGAGGTGGTGCAGAGACTGTGGCCCATGCAACCTAAGAAGGAGGGACCGTGCCAGCCAGAAGACTCCCCTGCATTCCATCATCACCAGACAGCCGTTGGAACTGGTAGCCTTGGATCATGTAAAACTGACCCCAAGCAGAAGTGGCTACGTCTACGCGTTAACCATCGTGGATCACTACTCCCGGTTCTTGGTTGTCGTCCCCGTCAAGGACTTAACGGCTCAAACAGCAGCTAGAGCCTTCCAGCAGCACTTCTGCCGTCCGCACGGATACCCGGAGCAGGTGCTGACGGACCAGGGGCCTGCCTTTGAAGCGGAAGTCTTCCAGGAGTTCTGCACCCTGTATGGCTGCCGGAAGATAAGAACAACACCCTATCACCCGCAAACTAATGGACTTTGTGAGAAAATTAACCAGGTGGTGATAGATCTTCTGAAAACATTGCCCCTGGAAGAACGTAGTCTGTGGCCTGAAAAGCTGCCCGACCTGGTGGACCTATACAACCACATCCCTGTAGGTTCCACCAACTGTACCCCGGCTTACCTAATGAGGGCAAGACCTGGTAAGCTTCCTGTTGATCTGGAGATGGGAGTCCTGACACCCGAGGACACTTCACCAGAAGCAGACTGGGACACAGAGAGGCAGCAGCAGTACCGGAAAGTACAGGAGAGCGTGGAGCGAAGTCTCTGTCAAGCTAGGGAAAGACAAGAGAAAACTTACAACCAGTATGCTCCCGCTGTTCCCCTGGTGCCCGGAGAGCAGGTCTTGAAGAGGAAAAGACGGCTCCACAAGTTGGACGACCAGTGGGAGAAGGACCCGTACACCGTACTGCCCTCAAGCCACGACAACCCAAAGATCTGTACAATCAGTAAAGACGGAGGGGAAACCACAGCCATTGTATCCCGGGATCACCTGAAGAAGTGTCCCGAACAGCTACGGAACCCTGAAGAGGAACAAGAAGACCCTCGACCCGTAGAGGAAAGGGAAGATATGGTTAGTACTGTGCTCGGAGACTTCCCTCGGTCTTGGACTCAAGTCAATGGTGCTGTTGTGGTACCCGTCCTCACGTTCCTCCAACCAGCATCCCAAGTGCCTACGGAGACACAGGTAGAGCTGGAAGAACAGCCGGTCCAGGAGGCAGAAGACCCCACACAAGCAGACCAGGAGAATCAACCCTCTGCTTATAGTGAGCCTGCCATACCCCTAGTGAGCCAAAGAGTCCGTAGACGGCTGCCCAGTTTACCCTTGACAGCTCCTATACCCTGTAGCTCAGGACCAGTCAGCCAGCTCTGTAGGTCCACTAGGGTCACTAGAGGCCAGTTGCCCATACGGTGGAGGATCTAAATGTTCAAGCTATTTTATTAATGTTTACCTGTTTATTGTCGCTTGTGTATAATTATGTGTTTCTAGTTATTTGTAGGAGTCTTTGGTGGATTTACCGGGAATCCTTTGTGCATATAGTTGGAGCGTAACCCAGGACGGACTAAAAAACTGATAAGGACTCGGGGCAGGACAGACCCCTACCTGGTTACGTCTCCCTGTTTTGGTGAAATGGACACCCTTGTTTTCTCAAAAACTGCACCCGGTTGCGGACACGCCGTGACCATCCTAATGTTTTTCTTTATTGCGTTGTTTCTGTTTGTAATTTGTTATGTTACAAAAGTATGTTTAGTCCCGGAGTACTAAATTTCACTAGGGGGGAATGTGGCACCCCAGGGGTCTGGTTTCCACAGTGATAGCAATATTACGTCTGAGAGCAGGTGGGAGGTCTCTTGTTCAGGAATCCTATGCATGCCACACCTCCTGCCCAGTCCTGGGAGGGGAAGAACTTCCCCTATATAAAACTGGGGCTGAGGCAGGGTTAGAGAGAGAAGAGGAGAAGCAGCTAAAGGAAAGAGAGATCAGGAACTCTGGGGAAGTCGTGCTAAAAGGAATCAGGGGCTGGCAGCTGTAGAGCTCGCCCTGATTGAAGAGTTACTACCGGACCCGGAGTCCGAGGCTGTGGGGACTAATCCTTACCCAGCAGCAGAAACCGACCGGCAGGGGATTTCAGGTCCTCTGGCCAAGAAACCCGAAGGCACGGTCACACGCGTGTGACCAGCACCGCCGTCGTGGAGCGGAAGCCACTAAAAGGCCCCGAGTCACCGGCCATACGGGTGAGCACCACACGGTACACTCAGGGACGTGGGCTACTTTTACCCGCCTCTAGCAAGGTAGCCAGAAGAGTACAATTAGTTGGGGAGGCCTACAACTCTGCCTGGCCAGGGGAAATCCCATCTGCTCAAAGACTGACCAGGCCCCGATCGCTAGCCAGTACTCCGGGAGGGTCTATCTTTATCACCAGTAAAGACCCTGAACTACACCGCATCGTCTCTGAGTGGTTCCTGCTACCCCCATCATCCACGTCGGCTGCCCTGAGGCCATACCCCTCCCGTTAGGGGTTATACCATCCACGCTGCCCAATCCTTCCACCGGCCTCAGCGGTCTGCCCTGCAGCGGCAGCTCCATAGCTGCATTCAACGGGTGGCGTAGTCGTCCAACATCTACTGCTAATACTCAGCCACACAGTTTGACTCCCTGGGCACGGACCGGGTCACCGCCACGAGACTACTACCCCCAACAGGCCCGGCTCCGGGTAGTCCCCGCGTGCGCAACGCTACACCAAGTAGGCCCAGGGGCGCGTCACTTACAGGGGTCTTCCCCATGCTGTTCCCATGTCTTTTCAGCACTGTATGCATGTGTCTGATGATGTGTCACACACCACATGGCCAAATAAGGTTGTAAAATGTTAAAATGACATTTCCCAGTGAATGCATTTGTCTTGGTTGAAAGCAATGCAAAAGTGCAAAAACGCATCAAAAACGCTACGTCTGAACATAGCCCAATGTGTGCAGGAGTATTTTTGGTTTTGGTTATTTATTTTGCCTTCTATACAAGTCATTACCCTGGAAAGGATGTTCCTTAACATATTTTCCAGGAAAATCCATTTTGGTTTCGTTTTTGTATGTTTTATTGTGAGTCTGTAAAAGTGGTGTAATACCTCTGACCACGTTGCTGACAGCAGTGATCTAGGAGTCAGAGATGCTTCCTGGGGTCTTCCCCATGCTGTTCCCATGTCATTCGAGCACTGTATCCATCGATTTGGGCAATTTTTAGGCCCTCTGCAGACTTCCGGAGGGGGAGCCGCCGTAAAAATGCTCGAGTTTTCCATAGACTTACATTGGGCTCGTTGCTCGGGTCAAGTACCCGAGTATTCCAATTTGCTCGACCCGAGCATTTTAGTGCTCGCCCATCACTAACTGGCGGCTGTCACACACTAAAAGACGCTTTTTATTGTAATAAGTTTTTGCAACGCAATATTTTGATAGCTATAATTTTGCCATATTTCGGCAGACAGAGTCGTGTGACAGCTTGTTTTTTGCGGGTTGCGTTGACGTTTTTATTGGTACCATTTTCGGGCAAATTACATCTTTTGATCGCTTTCTATTCTGTTTTTTGGAAGGCAGAATGAACAAAAACCAGCAATTCAGGAATTGTATTTTAGGGATTTTTTTTATGCCGTTCTGCGTGTGGTAAAATTGATAAGGCATCTTTATTCTTCGGGTCAGTACGTTTACAGCGGTACCACATTTATATCGTTTTTTTATGTTTTGGCGCTTTTGCACAATTAAAACTATTTTATAGAAAAAAATAATTATTTTTTGCATCGCTTTATTCTGAGAGCCGTAACTTTTTTATCCTTCCACTGATGGAGCTGTATGGCGGCTTGTTTTTTGCGGGACAAGATGACGTTTTCTGTGATATAATTTTTATTTACATTTGCCTTGATTTTTGATTGGGTTTTATTCCACTTTTTGTTCGACAGTATGATGATAAAGCAAAGTTTTTCATTTATTGTTTTACGGTATTCACTGAAGGGGTTAACTAGTGGAACAGTTTTATAGGTCGGCTTGTTCCGAATGAGGCGATACCAAATATGTGTACTTTGGATAAATTAATCCATGTGTTTATTAATCCAATAAACACATGGATAAATGTGTTTATTGGATTAATATTTTTCTTTTTTTGTTCTTTATTTTGTAATTTTTTAAAAATATTTTTATAATTTTTAGTAACTTTTTTTTTTACTTTTCTGCATTGTTCCACTATGAGACATCAACTTTCCCTGCCCTGATCGCGGATCTAATACTGTGCAATGCATCTGCACAGCAAAGCATCAGATCAGCATCTGACAGGCAGGAAGGAGGCATCTCAGCTCCTGCTTTCTGAGCAGGCGCTGACAGGCCACCTTCCTGCAGGACCCTGAAGGACCCCGTGGCCATCGCTGTCGCTATTGACAGTGGCATCACAGGGGTTACGCCTGCGACGATTGTGGGTGTTGCTGCGTGGTGTCAGCTGTCACATAGAGCTGACACCGGCACTCGATCGTGGCGGCACTCAGGGTGAGCCCGTGTGATCGTGGCGCCGTATATAATCTTTGTGGGAACACAGCTATATATATGGCGGATGTGGAGAAGGGGTTAATCATTTTTTTTTATTCATTGTCACGGGAGCATAAAATCCGGCCCCTCGCCATGCCATCTGCCTTTACCAGCATGTGACAGAATGGCTGGTGGCAAAGAGCTCACTGATACCAGCGCGGTCCTGTAACAGGAGCCACCAGTGTAACACGTCTTTCATGACTTTTTTTACCTTCCAAATATTCGCCCATCACCTGTGAGTGATATTATTGAGAAGTGGAAGGAACCGCAGCAACTCAGTGACGAAGTGGAGACCCTGTAACGTGCGGGGTCACCGAGTGCTGAGGGGCACAGGGCAGAAAAGTTACCAACGCTTTGCTGACTCCATCACTGCAGAGTCTAGACCTACTCTGGCATTTACATCGGCACAAAGGTTTGCACCGAGAACTTCCATGGCCAAGCAGCTGCATGCAAGCCTTACATTGCGGAGCACTGGATGAAGTGGTGTAAAGCCACCACCACTGGACTTTGGATTAGTGGAAACGTGTTCTGTGTAGTGAACACCCTTCTCTATCTGGCATGTGATGAACAAGTCTGGATTTGGTGAATGCCAGGAGACCGTGACCTCCCTGACTACATTGTGACCGCTGTAAAGTTTGGTATAGGAAGTACAATACTATGGGGTTGTTTCTTAGGGTTTGGCCTAGGCGCCTTAGTTCCACTAAAGAGAAATGTTAATGCTTCATCATACAAGACAGTTTTCTATTCCAGCGTGACTCTGTCGAGTACACACAGTAATTCTATAAAAACTTGGCTGGGGGAGTTTGATGTGGAAGAAATTGACTAGCTGCACAGAGCCCAGGCATCAACCCCATTCAACACCTTTGGAATGAATTAGAACAGAGACGGTGAGCCCGGCCTCTCCGCCATCAGTATTTGAACTCATAAATGATCTTCTGGATGAAGAGGCAAAAATGATCACAGACACCTCCAAAATCTTGTAGAAACCTTCTCAGAAGAGTGGGAGCTGTGATAGATGGGTACGAACACCATACTAATGCATATGGATTTAGAACGGGATGTCATAAAAATGGTGTAATGTGTGGGTGTCCCAATACCTTTATCATTATTGAGTATGTGTATCTGTGTGAGGGTCAAGAAGATGGCGTTCCACGTCTCTGACAATTCCTCATGTTATATATGTGTGAAAATGTACTGTGTTTTATTGTCATCCTCCTGTTAGGCTGCAGTCCCTCCTAGTTAGGTGTGAGACATGGGTTAATGGTAGGGCCAACCCAGGGTTGGGGAGGAGCAATGGTGATCTGTGGGCTATTTTCAGTTTCTGTAGTGAGTTAGTTAAGAAACAGATGAGGAAGAAGGACACCCTCTGGTTAAGGCGATCTTCAGTTGGGGTGTGTGTGTGGATGAAGAAAGCAGAAAAGCAGAGTGAAAGAGAGAGAAAGCGTTGCCATTGGTGGTGGAGGAATACTCTTAGCAGGCGAATTGGGGAAGGGGACGTACAGCCAGGAAAGTTTGTTGAGTCCCTAAGGGTCTCTAGGGAACGGAAAAGTGTCAGCCAGGTCTTGGAAGCTGCGGGTCTGGGAAGAGACGAGTCAGCAAGGTTGGGGTCACACTCAGTAAGGTGGCAGCCACATGCGCACCGTTACGTGTTTCCTGAAAAGTGGGCTGAAGTAAAGAGGTCACTGGAATAGCTCAGTTAAAGTGTTTCTATATCTAGAAAGGTTTAAAGTCTAACTTGTTCTGCAAATCACCTACTGTGCAGAAAATGTTTATTGAAGACCTGCTGTGCTTTGAGTGCAAGACACACTTTTAGTAAAAAGGATTTTGTTTTTATGGACAGGTGTGGTTTCCAGTTTCTGGCGTCGCAAGGAATTGGAGCCATGCAATGCGTGGCAGACCAGAAGAGATGGAAGGTGTCCATTACGGTAACCTGTTCACACACACTGAAAACGGACCCCATTTCCCTGTAGCAGGCCGTGGCACAGAAGACGAGTATGTCGCCTGCGGCTACCGCCCTGAACCCCATTACATTTGTCTGGTGAAATCATATTAGGATGCTAGGACAACGACTCTCACAAAAAAGTTTTGGAAATGGAAAAATAAACTAAATAACCTCTGAACAGAGCCACAGAGGAGATCATCTAATCGATATAGCTTCAGCTCTCACAACCCCAAGCAAATAGTGGAT
Organism: Phyllobates terribilis; assembly: GCF_046119375.1. Classification (NCBI taxonomy): domain Eukaryota; kingdom Metazoa; phylum Chordata; class Amphibia; order Anura; family Dendrobatidae; genus Phyllobates; species Phyllobates terribilis. The sequence goes on from NW_027362762.1 coordinate 905,712,237, forward strand.
TTTGATGGGGAAGGCTGTGTCCATCAGAAATAGTAATATAACAAGGCTGTCATGTAATATGTAGACAGAAGAAAGAGTAACTTGCAACTTATGGTCTTAGTGCTTGTCCCTTGTCAGAAAACTTCCTTTCACAGGCTGTGGTGGTATAAAAAAAACAAACCAAGCATTACTTACCCTCCCCGAGTCTATCCCCAGCTTTCCACTGCTGCCCCAGTCTCTACTGTTTGTCTGCAGAGCTGACATCACGTCAACAGTGCTGCAGCCAATCAGTGAGCTCAACGGCTCTACCTGGTTAGAGGGCACTAGTTGGCTTTGCTGTAGCACTGTCAATATGATATCAGCGCTGCAAACAACAAACCGCAGCAGCCAGCGCTAGACCCGGAAAGAGTAATACTCGTTTTTTTTTAATAACTAAAGCAGCCTATGACAAAGTTTTCTGTAAAGGGACAAAATATGTTTAGCGAAAGAGTCCAATGGTTGTACTCAGATATTACTACCATGGTGCGACAGTCATCACAGCACCGTTAGCAGCACCTACTTATTTGGTGCACAATCTACCAGGAGATGATCGTTAGTGACTCTCCATTGCGGCTCATAGAGAGGGGACTCCTCTTTTGAGAATGTCCATATGACCTATGGATAGTAGAGGTTGCTCTGGTGTACACTTACTGTCACATCACATCACGTGATGGAATGTGCCAGGATATACAGGGTGACCTCTATCACAACATGTGTCACTAAGTTAATTGTTCAAGGCACCAACGGCAAAGTGCCGGCCTCGTTAGCAGCTGCTGGTTTGTCATCTGCAACATCTGCAACTAAACTTCAAGTTCACTTCTATAAAGGAACTGCTAATTATATCTACATATATACAATGAAACTTTTTCAGAGCTTATCACAATAGTAAATGTTTGAGATAAGGTCGTGCTCCTAACCCCCAAAACTTCCCGACAGTCTTCTGAAGGACACTGCAGCTGCCAGTATAAAAATAATGAAACTGATAGCCAAGAACAATAAAAGGCACAGCAAACTCTCACTGAATAGTAACACATCTCAGGTCATCTTAAAGGAAAACTCAGCCTTAAATTTATTTTCTTGGGTAACATCATTCATAATGCAATATTTGCTCCAAAATTGCCACATTTGGCAGCGATCCCAAAATTCTCCACCTTCACAGTCTTGCAGTTTCTGTAATGCTCTTCTCTTTAGTTTCCTAAATAATTTAGCAGTCCATAAGTATACAGTTAAAGAGACTGAACGGTCACCTTCCTCTTAAAGGGAATCTGTCACCAGGTTTTTGCTACCCCATTTTAAATGAGAATGATGTAGGGACGGAGATCCTGATTCCAGTGATGTGTCACTTACTTTACTGCTTACTGGAGTTTTGATTAAAAACTTTTTTCTGCTGCAAATTGAGCAGTTCTCTAAATGCTGAGCTTTGTATAACCCCGCCCACACCACTGATTGACAGCTTTCGGTGTGCACTGTGCATAGGCAAAAAGATGCCAATCAGTGATGTTGGTGGGGTTACACAAGAGTTCATGACTATGGAGGACTAAATGACTGTATAGATTTTTTTTATGTTTTGCTATTTCTGTATAATAAATTACTTTTTAAAATAAATCTTTTTTTTTTGGATCACCACAGTCTTACACCCATGACTTTTTTTCATTGTGTTGTAGATGGAACTGTATGAGGGCTTGTATTTTGCTGGACAAGCTGTAGTTTTTTTGGTACATTTTGGTACATGTTACTTTTTGATCACTGTGTATATATATATTTTTTTTACAGTAGCAAGGTTAAGAAACTTTTTATTTTTTTCTGGACAAAAAAATCACAGACAGACAATATTTTTTACGGACACATTTGAAAACCATAATAAATCATTATGATTATTAGTGATCCATTTATAAAGCTCATAATTCTGATATGAAGACAACAGCTGCATTCACTATGAAATTGTCAAAATAATCTGTGTAATAATCTTCAAAAAAATCACGGACGCCTTAAAGACAGGGTAAAAAAGCTCCCTATTTTTACAGACTGTCCTGGAATTTCTGGATGGTTGAACAAAAAGCATAAAATCTAAAATTGTTTTTAAATGTTATTTTTTGAGAGGTTGGTATTATTCTGCAGGTCAAAAAATTATGTCGATACCCAGTTTAGAGCTATTTTTTAATGTTTTACTACTTTTTTCAGATGAAAAATCACAAAAAAAAAATAAAATCTATTTTTTGAACATTAGATTGTAAGAGCTGCAACTTTTTTATTTTTTTTGTGTATAGAACTGTATGAGAGCTTTTCTTGCATAACGAGCTGTAGTTTTTATTGGCACTGTTTTGTAATAGAAATTTCTTTTTGATTACCTTTTATTTTTTCAATGTAGCAAAAATGGCAATAATTTTTCATATTTTAATTATTACAGCATTTACCATATGGGATGAAAATTGATATTTTTTTACAGTAGGGGCCTTTACAAATGTCACAGTACCAAATATGTGAATTTTTGCAGGGGTAGGGGTTACAGATGAACCTTTTTTTGCCATTATTAAAACTGTGATATGATTTTTATTTTTTTGTGACACTTAAAAACATTTCTTTTTACAGTAATTACTACTACATAAAGGACTTGAGTTCCTTTGATCACATGACTGACTGAACGATAGTTAGCCAATCATGCCCTTCCCCCCGGTGGGTTCTGATTAGTTGAGGAATATATTAGACAGCGAGGCCACTGTACGGCCTCCTTGTTGCCATAGAAACCATTGGAACCCTGTGATCGCGCTGCGGGGAACCGATGGGCTTTGAAAGATTCCTCACATGCTGCTGTCACTACTGACAAAGTCATATGAGGGGTTAAGGTGCTGAGACTGGCTCTATGTTCGATCTCAGCACTTTCCGCAGGAGCCTGCGTAATAGATGGCTCCTGCTGCAGGTGGCGGAGGTACAACTCCTATGCCATTCATCAGATGTAATTGTACAACCAATTGCAAGAAATCACCTGCTATCTGATCTTACAATTATGCCCATTTGTGGAAAGGGGTTAAAGAGTATCTGTCACCATGTGATAAGTGACCAGACATTGCTCTTCTCTTATTCTCGCTGCTCCCGAGTATTCCTTTTTTTTTAATGCGCCATACGGATCCACAAATATGGGTATTTTTAGGATTCCTTGGGGGCGTATCTTTAGGCTGCTCTGTAGAATTACTCTGTGAGCAACACCCCCTTGTTAAAAAAAAAACAAAACAAAACATGAAAATTAGCTTTAAATGAATTGGCCCACATCTCTAGAACAATATGGCAAATAAAAAAAAAATATAATAAAAAATAGTGTCTACTGAGTGGAGCAGCAGGAATATAATAAGAGCAACAACTGGCCATTTATAATCTGGAGCTAGGTACTCTTTACTGTTCGCAGCTCAGATGGTACAGAGAACAGAAGGGGTTAATGTGAGCATCCCTGGTGGTGTAGTGTGGATAATCAATTTTTGCAGTCTAGTGGATTACTCATCTCCACAGGCTCTAGCATTATTCATGTTCAGCTTTCTGATAATTCCCTGCATCGATCAGAGAGATCAGAGCAGGTTCACATAGAGCACCGAGAAGATGGGATTGAGCAGCTGCTGGGATCTCCCCGTGTCCACGGAGAGCAGAAAGGTCTACCCATCATAGTCTGATGAGACATATTAAATTGCTGTTGCCAGTAAAAAAAAACAACAGGAAAACACGGGTGCCCGCCTTCTAGTATCAATTACTGGATGAAGATGGCCACTCTTTTCTGGGTCTCAACACTAAAGTTGGCCATAAACATGCCTTTCTCCCTTAGTCTCCAATGGCACCACCGCTTTCTCCTGTCTCACTGGCCGATTCATCCCCTCTGTGTGGCTCATTTTGTTGCAGATCCACCAGCCTTCACGGCAGAGTCTAGTGTCTGTTAAGGCCAATGGGGTGGTTTAACATATCTTCCAATGGTGTATTCAAGTCTTGTTGTTTTTGGCTTAGACCCAGATTGTTTCCGGCCTTATTTTGTTGCTCATCCTGACCTTTTGCCTTTCTACCATATACAATTAAAATCCATTTGCCATGACCTGTACCAGACTGACCATGGTACCTTAAAGGGAAGTCTTCTTCTCGTCTGTTCATCAGCCATAGCTAACAGACTGCGCTATAGAAAGCAATCGGTGGATTCTATGCAGTGAAGTCAACATCTATAGTTAGAGCTTAAAAGATGAAGACCAGGGAGTCCATTAGACTTTGTTCTCCGCTGTAGCTCACATCAAGTCCTACATCAATCCAGTGGGTCTACATCCAAAGTAGATCTTGGGTCATCCAAATTAATGTGTACGACATGTTTAGTGGAAGAATGGATCGGACATGTTAAATTTAAATATTCCCATTACTCTCAAGGTAGATAAGCCAAAAGTGGATTACTCACCTTTTCTTTTTTGAAAATGCATGAACACTTGCTGAGCATGCATGTGTATTTGGGTCTTAGAGATACCAGTCTACCAAAAGGTTATTGAAAGTCTGGTCAGCTTAAAAGGGTTGTTTATCTTTGGGGGCATTTTTTTTTTAATGCATGTAATTGGGTTTCATTAAAAGGATAACCTAGGGACCTGGGTTCAAATCACACAGAGGACAACATCTGCAAGGAGTTTGTATGTTCTCCCTGTGTTTGTGTTGGTTTCCTCACACATTCCAAAGGCATAGTGATAAGGAATTCAGATTGTGGGCCACAATAGGTACAATGATGATGATATCTGTGAAGCGCTGCGGAATATGATGACGCCATAGAAGTAAAATAAATGAATTACGTTTTACACTGCTCGCCTTCTAAAATACTGTTCTGCACCACCCTAAATCTCCTTCCTCATCTCTATCACCCTACCCGCGCCCTCTGTTCCGCTAATGACCTAAGACTAACATCCTCAATAATCCGAACCTCCCACTTGCGTCTCCAAGATTTCTAGCGTGCTTCACCAACTCTCTGGAATACACTACCCCGGACAATTCAATTAGTTCCCAGTACCCATAGTTTTAAGCATAGCCTAAAAACAGACTTCTTTGGACTGAAGCAGCTTGTTGATGGTTATAAGAAGTGATTGATTGTTGTTATTTCTTCCAGAGGGTGTGCAACCAAATATTAAGTTGTGGGTGCAACAATTTTGCCCGGCCCATTTTTGAAGTTTTGTGTGAAATTATGTCCAATTTTCCTTTTTTCCTCAATTTTTTTGAGTTGTTCAAATACACACAAAGGAAATAAACATGTGCAATTGTGATAATTTTCTAGGAGAAATACTACATTTTATGGAACAATTTTAAGGGTGAAAACACTTTGGGACATGATTATGTCTTTTTCCGAGCTGCTCTTAAGCCTATTTATGACCACAAAAAGACATCAAAATTGAATGTGCAGGAAAACAAGGAGCATGTAAAAGCCTAATGGTGCAATATTTTTAATGAAACCCAATTTCAAAAAATGATTTGACCCCCAACTATATCGATTTAAGTAAAAAGTATAGAAGTTAGGGGCAGCAGTATGTCAAAAAAAGAAAACCAGCACAATGACAAAGACCTTGGAATAAGCCGCGTGAATTGGGAGCCATCCCTAGCAATTTATGAAGCATGTTTATAGATGTGAAATTATGGCATCGTAGATTCTTCTTTAAGAAAAAGCAAAAAAAAAAAAACCAAAACATAAAACAAATTTCATTTTAATATTTATTCAAATCCTCATCAGGAAATGAACACTAAGATTAAAAAAAAAAAAAATAATAATAATAAAAGAATCACACCGCATTATATACAAGGCTTGTGACACCACAGGAAAACAAAGAGATTTTCCAATAAAATAATACAATTAAACAATTTTCTGTAAACCTCAGAATCCATAACTGAATGGCAAAGAAAGAAGGATTCCTATTGCAATACCAAATTACTTCATTTAATTCAGTTTTTTTTTTCTTTTTTTTAATAAAATGAAAAATATATAACCTATCAGTCACAATACAATTGTGGGCTCCCCGCTGAAATTCAACATGATATATTATTAAATGGGACCCTCCACTTACTATACTACAGCAGGGGGACTATGAAAAAAAAACCCACAACATTGTTATTTCTGATTAATCTCTGACCGGACTGAAGTCGTAACGCACAGGACGTCTTCCCATGCATCGCACATGCAGAATTTAATCACATTTTTTTTTTTAAATATAATTCAATTTCTGTACATTTTTCCCCAAGGTACAATGATATGCATACATGCAAAAACAAGAAGGCTGAGAACTTATCTGCTTCTATATACACATATATTCACAGACTGTATAGAACCCGAAATCGGGTTTCATTAAAACAATACAAAAAGGTTGACTTATGGAAAACAATATTTACAGGAATTTTCTTTTTTTTTTTTTAAAAAATGCTAACATACCAAGGCATATATAACCGATACAATATTTACAGTCAGATTTACATGGGAAGAAAAACATACTTTATTCTTTTGTATTAAAAAATACAATATATTTTAAAATGTTATCTCCAAATGAGCTTTTTTTTCTTATTTTCTTTTTTTTTTTTTTACACAAATTGAAATATTGTTTTGCAACAGAAAAATGTTGCAATTTCTGGTAAATGAAACAAATTTTCAATTTAAAATATTTTTCTTTCAAACAATGTTCTTTTGGAGAAATTAATTTTACAAAGAAAACTTAAAAACAAAAAACAATCCTAATTATTGATAGAACATTTTAGGTCAGTACATGATCATATAAGGCACACTGATCCTATCAGGGCTAGCCTGGGCAACATTGGGGTCTAGTACATGTTCAACGATATGAGCAGCCATCTTTTATGTGAATGTCTGCGTTCCAACATCATGTCCTTTGATTTCCAGTATTCTGTGCTGAATAAAATTTTAGGGGGGGAGGGAATATTGGTTCACTACAAATTGTTTCTATATTGAGTAGTATGCAATAATTACATCAGCCCCCCTCCCCCCCATTGCAAAATATTATGTTATGTCTATATAGGTAATTCATAAATATATATTTTTTTAAATATCAGCACAAAAGGATGGATGCATATTATTATATTATAGATTAAAGGGGTTGTTCAGTCTTAGGGTTTAAGTCTGCAGTCACTCAGGTTTCTCCAATGCTGACAACAAGTATGCAATTTACAATCATGCGGTCACATGCCAACTAGACGTCTGCGACCTCACTCAATACAAGTGAATTGAGCTAGGCTAGACATGTCTAGTCGTAATGTGGCCTCAAGTATGCAAATCGCATACTTGCAGTCACGCGCCTGCCCATATACCAAAGAATATTGATAGCATACAGTGGTTGAACCCCTAGCCTAGATAACCCCTTTAAAAAAAAAATAAAAATTGATAGCTATGGTTAGGGATGAGTGTTTCAACTTGCCCTAAGTCCAGTCCGATCCTCCTTTGCAGCCAATCTTCTGCATTCGGCATCCTCAGCTCAGCATCCTACAAGGCCCTGCAACATCATGACGTAGAGGCACAATGCAAGTCAAGGTGTTCTGTGATGCTTAGTGGCTTAGCATCACGTAAATTCATCACTTTCGGGGGTCTTAGTAAGCACCAAAAGGGCCAGGATGCCAGGAGCAGAACTGAAGGCTGGCAGCCAAGAAGGACCAGATTGGACACCAGACCATGGCAGTGCAAAAAAAATTGCTCATCTCTACTTATCGGTGTTCATAACTTTCCATTTACGAACAGATAGAGATCAATAAGTACACTTCGGGGAAAAAAAGACATTGAATTGTGTGTTTTCCAAACAAAAAAAAATAAAATTCAGGGCTTACACGTGACTCGGGACTGTTGGACAAAATCCGTACTAGAAAAAAGTTGCTAATATTTCAGATGTAAATATTTCGTAATTCCAAATGTTTACCTTGCATGACCATGCGCTGACCGAAAACGCACAAATATGGCCTCATGTGCATGACTATATTGGGGCTCAGCACGACCCCCCATATTGCCAATGGCATACAAAATCCAAATAAATAAAGCATGGTGTAGCTTCTAGGGGAGAATATATCCTTAATGCCTAATGGCGGCACAATGAGTGCCTATATTTCCGATTTACAGAGTTGTAGGGACTTTGCATGCCTTTGAACACTGGTGTGTGCATCGAACCTTAACATTAGCATGCATTGACAATTTTTAGCATTAAAACATAAGTAATAAAATTTTCTTTAAAGCTTAACAGCTTTGATTATTTTTTTCCCCAGAATTTTCGTCTTAAACACATCTTAAACATCTTGAACACAAAATTAAAATTTGTTTCATTCGCTAGAAAAAAAAATAGTAATTTTTGAAAAATAATAATAATAAAAAGATACATCGATAGTGAACAGTTTACCCATTTAAAAAAAATCTGTAAAATAAAACGACGCTACATTTTAAAACAGCAAAATAACATTTTTCTGAATGTCTCGCCCCACATATCGCTTTTATATACATACACAGCATATACAGTATCTATATACATATTTTAGGCACACAAAAAGTGAGGGCATGTCACATAGATACTCGTGTAGTAAAATGGTATTTTCAGTATTTAACATGTAAACTTTGTTAGCTGCCTCTTAAAGAAGTAAATAACTCAAAAAAAGAAAAAGAAAAAAGTTTGGGTATAAAATAAAGCATCGATCAGTTGAATATTCACATGGGCTGTAACTAAAGCGCCAGATGTATCATATGTCTGTAATTGTAGAAGATGTGGGGCACAAGTCTGGAGATGGATGCTAAATTTTGGGCAGACTGTAAACAAGATGTTTAAAGAAAATCGCCAGTAAAGCCCCCGTCTCACATAGCGAGATCGCTGCTGTGTCACGGTTTTGGTGACGCAACAGCGACCTCACCAGCGATGTCGCTATGTGTGACACTTTGCAGCGATCAGGCCCCTGCTGTGAGGTCGCTGATCGCTGCAAAGTGTCCTGGACCATTTTTTGGTCGTTGCTCTCCCGCTGGTCAGCACACATCGCTGTGTGTGACCAGCGGGAGCAGCGATCAGGCTGGTAACTATGGTAAACATCGGGTTACTAGGGGCAAACGCGCACCTAGTAACCCGCAGTTTATCATGGTTACGAGCCTGCTAAAGTGAGCGGTAACCTCCCACTCACCGTAGCGAGTGTGCCCCTAGTAACCCGATGTTTATCATGGTTACCAGCCTGCTCCTGCTTCAGCAGGCTGGTAACCAGGAGCAGGACATCGTGGAAAGATTCTTTCCACGATGTCGCTGGTCCCCTGATCGTTGGTGAGCCTGCCTGTTTGACAGCTCACCAGCGACCACATAGCGACGCAGCAACGATCCCTGACAGGTCGGATCGTTGTCGGGATCGTTGCAGCGTCGCTAAGTGTGACGGGGCCTTAAAATAAGTTTGAGAAAAACCACAATGAAACTTTAGGTTCAGGTAATTTGAAGAACAGCTAGGTCAGCATTCAACTAAAAGAGAAACGGTCATTATAATTTTTAATTCATAAATGAATAGTACACATGAAATAAGAAACTTATATCTTATCAGAGAGATCTGCTTCTTTCTCCTCTTGGATTTATTCTTTCACTCTCAAATCTGTATTCAGTGAACATAGATGTTCCCATTAATGAGAGAGGAGATGACAGTTAGTGATTTTAAAAATTCTATGGAGGACAGTTAGAGTTCTTCATAGAACTTTATGAGCACCAGCTGTCATCTACTATCTCAGTAATGCAACATTCTACTCGTATCTTCACTGAATACAGATTGTCAATTGAGAATTTTGAGAAAAAATGATCAACCCAGGAGGAGAAAAAAAGCGGATTTCCCTGATAAGATGTATTACAAAATTTCTTATATTTACATCTACTATTGATTTATGAAACAAAAAATATTAAGACAACGGTTAGTCTTTAATATAACCATCTTAGAGTCAGGTTTAGGTTAGCGAATGTGAAGAGAAAGTATATGTAGAAGTAGCAAAGAACATACCCAATTTTAATTGTTTCAGTAAATAGTAGGCTATAGGTCTATAACAGAGAGATCGTCCAATATTTATTCTTCTCTATAAGTTTAATTGAAATAATAGTTTGTTATAAAATATTTCATTAATTTTTTTTTCAATTAAAATCAAATAGCATGAGACCTTGTGTGATGATTAACAGAATGGATTTTGCACCCAGTTTTAATTCTGATTTGTTAAACAGTTGTCTTGACAATTTTTTTAAAGGGGTCAGAATGGCTTAAGAAAATCAATAGAACTTGAAGAAACCTCACCGATCCCGGTCACTGCTGTCTGCCACTACCTCTACCCCCGCTGATCTCTACTTCATGGTCTACTTCATGGTCAGTCTCCTGGGAGGGACCAGGAAGTAAAGACCAGGAAGTAAAGACCAGAAGGGAACTGGGCTATCCTCATTTCCATCAAAAGTACTGTCTTCTACTGTGACCTTATTGGATATTCTGCTGCTTAATCTAAATGATTGAAAAATAAAACTTGATACCTATAGCCCTCCTTTAAAGGGGTCATCCGGGGATGCTCACTTCTGCATCGGAGTTGAGTGATAACGATGACATTATGACCTTCTGATGAGCAGGACACCTTCAGGATACCTGCCGATTATGCAAACATCTCGACAGGTGCATGCAGTTGTAACATCATTGGCATCGCTCACCTCTAATGTGCAAGTGAGTTACCCCGGAAAATTTCTCTAAGACAAGAGTTCACTTTATCCTCCAGAACCTCTCATTCCTTGCTTATCCAGGCACAGTGACACCTGACATGCCACTTTCTCTAGCAGTAAAGCCCAGCTCCATTTAAGTTTATAGGGCAAATAAGCAGTACCAGGCATGGCCACACCTGTAAATGGCAGTGCCATAATAACCATTGAACGGCCGTAAATGTATGTTTCAGAAAACTTCTTTAAAGACAAATTCCTTTAAAGGGGCTGTCCGGCCTTAGGTTACTCTATGCTACTGCAGACTTGTGAATAGTCACATTGCGTGCACTGTGATGGTTCTCCTGTGCTTGGAGCGGGCATTCCCTGCCCCTGTGACCACATTTATGCGATTTGCATACTTCCGGCCACACATTCAGACTAGACTGTATCTGACCAAGCTCAAAACACTTGCATTGAGCAAGGCTGGGCACGTCTAGTCGGCATGTGACCGAATGTATACAAGTCGCTGCTCCTGGCGCCAGAGAATCCTCACATAGAGTGACTGCAAACTTGTAGATGAAGACCAGACAACCCCTTTAAGTTAATGTGTTCTACTTAGATAAAAAGAAAATTAAAATATGAGGGATTTAAAAAAAATAAATAAATTAAAAAAAAAATGAAATATATATATATATATATATATTATAAATAAACAGAAACAATTTCATTGATCAAGCAATCAATATGAAAATATATAATTATTGATGGTCAAAACAGCAAAACAGAATGTCAAAATGGATTTTCACAGAAATGAGGTGCTGTCACAATGTTCTCCTTGTAGAAATGGAAAGTTATGTGTAAATTCAAACGACAAAGTTGTTACCTTGGGAAAAGACTTTAAGTATTCCATTTACCACCGGGTTACAGCGCTGTGACCTTGTGGTAACCATCCAGGTTCACTGTGCTTGCTGCATTGATTTTACATTAAAGACAAACTGCCAGGAGCATGAAGATATCCAAAAGAAAACCATAATATTCAGAATAAAAAACATTCTGTTCTGGTCGCCATCTGGTCACTTATGTGCTTAAAAATACTGAGAAAGCTTAATGCTACTTCTGGATATTTTGACACTGGAAATATCGCAAGACATTTATTGTAAAAGAAAAAAAAAATTGCATCAATAAAATGTCATTATTATTCAGAGAATGTTTTCTAGTAAATAAATTGTGGATTTTTGAAGGGCAATGAGTTAGAAATGTAATGTAATAGTTTACCCGTAATAAAAGTATTCCATACCAAAAAGTCACTAATTGCCCTTTTTTTTTCAAGTTCACCCATTTTACCAGAATATATTTTGAAACTGCTGACATTGTCCTTAACAAGTATTATAAGCCGATACACCTACCTGTTAAATTAGGAGAAAAATAAGATATTAAAAGGTATAAAAAGAAGAAGTTTTAATAACAATACGTGTACATTTACTAGGACCACAAGCAAGATCAACCTAAGTTCATAAAATAACATGTCCATAAGATCATGCCATTTATTACGTCATGCATGATACAAAGAAAAAAAAAATATTATTTTTTTAATTTGAAACAATCTGTTACAATTTTTTTTAATTATTTTTTTTATTCAGGCTCCTTTTTTATTGTAAGCATATCAAGAAGCCCGTATTTACTGCTATTGGAATTGTACAAAGAGTTATTTACAACATTGGGCGGTTTGGTGAAAGCAATCCTGTTTGTTCCTCTACTATGGGCCGATTCTCTTTTAAACGTCATCTCTGCCGCTTGTCCCAACAGAGACTCAGTCCAGCTGGTTCGATCTCTTAAGTCCTGACTAGCGGCCGTTTGTGCCCCCTTTTGTAGCATATAGTACAATATTGGATTGGTTTTTGTCAGTCTAGGAGAATCTTTTCCAAAGTCAGTTTTATCCATGTCTGTGATAACCCATTTAATGGGACCTTTATCATTGGGGGGAAGACACATGTTCATATGTCCGGAATCAGTCCGTGGTGGGTTATTTCTTAAAATATCTGGGGAAGAATGAGGAGAGTTCTTTAAAGGAGATGGATATTGAAATGACATTTGACCTAAGTTATTTTGGTGAGAATGTTGTCCCATAAACATATTGAGAGAAGGAAGCATAAATTCGGAGTTTCCTGTCAAGTTACTTCTGTTTCCTCTTAGAAGTTCATCAACTGGCATATTGTTCCTATGCTGAGAGTCCTTGACACAATTTTCGGAAAGCAATAACTGTTTTAGCACATTAAACCCTTTACTCTCTCTTGACCAACTCAAGTTTTTATTTCCGTTCAATGAATTTTGACTCGGAAGGTTCTTGTTATCATGATGGGTCTTTGTGCCATTGACTTTGTCTTCGTGAAGAAAAGGTACCTCGCATAAAGATGGTGAAGTGCAGAACTGCAAGTTTCCATACTCTGGCGAATTCATTTTTGCTATTTTTACTTGGCTTTCTATGGGGTCATTATGGTGCATTTTTCTTTTTTTAGGCACAATACAAGATATTTTTGAATCGATCTGCTTGGATTCGGGATTATTCAGTTTATTATTTACCTCCAGATCACCGGTATCATACCCGTCATGGTTCTGACGTAGCAAACGACTTAAAAGGCCATTTTTTGAAAGTGAAAAATCATGTGGAGAAGAGTGTGGAGATCTGACATCTTCTGGAGCAGGTCTACCGGTTTTGTGCAACGAGGCAGCCAAGGGGCTTGGAGCACTTGCCTCTTGGTCGGCAGCACTGATGTTATCCTCCGGTTCTGTTTTAACTCTGAAAGCCACAACATGCTCACTTGGAGACCTATCAGTCCTGTCTGTGTTTACTTCATCTTTTACCATTGGTTTCTGCACTTTTTCATTTTTGCATTTGTTGTTAGGTGTGGCTAGCAGCAGTTGAAGGACAGTGCGTCGCTCTAGAAGGTTTTCAATTTCAGAGCCCGAAAACGTAGAATCCACTGGAGTAGATGGACTACTAAATCCTCTACCTTCTTCGTAGGTCCGTGGTTGATTTGTAACAAGAGGACTGTTCAGTCTTTCAATTAACCCTGAAGATTTTGGATTTGCCGGGCCTATTGGTTTTGATTGCCCCTGTTCATTGGGAGCAGAAGGTGGCATTCCACATTGAGCTAAATTCTGTAACAACTTGCTAGCACTGAAAGGTGCATTTTGTGCTGTATTTTCATTGGCTAGTGGGACAGTTGGTTGTAGTCCTTTGTTTCTGGTAAGCTCTATTAGGTGATTTGATGCTGGATTTATGACCCTTTCTGGTTGGATGTGGTTTACGAATGAAGTGAACTGAGGCTTGACAGGAAATGGCTGGTGAGTTAGGTTCATGGGGGAATCTGCTTTTGAAGATGAGTGCAAAGAAAGTGCATTTAATGGAGAGGTATTGTGTAATCTTGGGCTTTCTGAGAGAGGACCAGGTGCTGGGAAACTGAACTTTGACAAATCTGTAGCTTTCTGTTGGGTCTGGAGATCTTCAATTGTTGATGGGACATCTTCAGTTTTATGTCCGAGCAATAGTTGTAACAGTGTTACTTTCTGATATGGTTTTAGAGTAGAGTCCATGGATAGGTGTTTATTTCCTTTGCTGATTTCTATTTCATTGACTTTCGGATCCCAGTTGTGAAGCAACGATTCAGTTAAATTTTCAATAGAGGCTGCAGAATGTAACATCTTGGGCTTATCTGCTCTATTTTTAAAGGACAAATCTATAGGTACGCAGTTGGAGTGAGTGCTTTCATCATCACTGCTTTCTTCTTCGGTAAAGCTAGGATTGTTATCGGAACAATCATCTGTAGTTGTAGGTGTTGCACTTCCTTCAAACGCAGAATATTTCTCATTGTGTGAAAGTTTTTTTCCAACACTTGCCCCATTTTGGCTTTTCAGAAGGTGCAAAAGTAAACTGTTGTTGGGCGACGGCTTTCCATGGGTCCTTTCCAACTGATTCTTATACCCAACTGTTTTCAGAGGAGAATTTGGAACAGCAAGCGTGTTTGGAAAGGGAGAAATATTGCCTGCATTAGTTAAGCCATTGGTTACTGTCCTTGCTTGATTATTGAGACTAGCTGGCACATTCGATGACAAGTGAAGTCGGCCAAGATCTTTCTCCGAACTCTCCTTCAATCTCGCCATTGCTGCCAGCCTTTCACTTGCTAACTGACTTGCGCTCTGTGCTTTAAGGGCATGTTCCCTAGAGTACTGCTGCAAGTGTGCTTCACTGGAAAGCAGGAGAGCAAGCTGACTACAGGCCACACTAGGTTTAGGCGAAGCGGTGGGACTTGACCTTTTCTCCACCATATTAGCAACAGCTTGAAGTCTTGCAGCACATGAAATTGGCTCACCAACCACTTTAGTGCTACTTTGTGCTGAAAGAGAAGGTTCAACAAACTTTTCCTGAACTGAACTTTTAGCCAGACCGGTCAAGTTACTGTCCACTGTATTATCTTTTGATCTGCTTTTGTTTAAGAGAGTCTTTAGGTGATTTGAAGCCAAGCCATAGCATTGGTTATCCTTTTCATCCAGGTTTCCCTGCTGGCTAAGTGCAAATCCTTGGTCTTTAAGACTTTGTTTAATCTGTTGAGTCAGTGCAACACTCTGTAGCCTGGAGCTAAATGACTGCAGCAAAGAAGCTAGCAACGTGCTATCTTGTTTTCCTTTTGGAACATTTTCAACCATTCCAGCTAAGAGAGATTCATTTTTGCCATTTCCATTGATAGAATCAGATAAACGCCTTCTCTTTGCAGCATGCCAGTCCTCTGAAGACTGCAAAAGTCTAGCCTTCTTGAGATGCAACATGCCAGATGACTGACTACTGTTGTGCACTGGGGCATTATTCTTACAGTTCGTAAAAACATTCCCAGAAATGTTAAAGTTGTCATCAGCTTTTACACGGCTTGAGAGTTTGTCAACCGCTGTTATAGAACCGCCTGCCGCCTGATGCATTAGTAATCCTTCTAGATACGTTAAAACAATGGGATCCTGTTGCATTTCAGAGCTAAGCTCTTCTCCATGAGTCATGTTCAACAAACGTATGCGTAGAAGCTCTGTCTTTATCTTCTTTAGAGAACACCGAAGACTCTGGGCTAAAATTTCAGAGATGTCTATGTTCTTTTAAATCATTTCCAGAATATTTTCCAAGCAGATGTCCTCTGAAGAATCTTTTGCCAAGAATATGAATGTTCCATCAAATTAGTGTTGAGGCAACATGTTGAAATGGTGTGCATCAATCTGTCCGAACTCTGCTCACATAAGACAATCTTCTCAATTTATCCATGGAAACCGGGCTTTAATTCTTCGGTTTGCAATCACCTTAAAATCAGAAAGAGAAAAGGAAATACATGTAAGTACTAAAATATCAAAAATAGTCATAGAGCAGAAAGAACTTTTTATTGGACCTACTACTCTTTATACCTATCTAAAAAGCAAAAATACCCCAATTTTTTTTTTAAATGCAATGACAAGGCACTTATAGAATAATCTTACAGAGTACAGTGACACGCCCCAAGCAGTAACACCCAGTTGTCTATTTAATCATAAATATTAGGAGAAGCAACACAGGAACGGCAAGATAACACAGCTCTAAGAAAAGATTTGTTGTGTTACAAGGAATGGAAGTATTTACTAAGGTAGACATATCAGGAGAGGTGACAGGTCCTCTTTATAGGGGGTTTGTTGTGGTTGGTTTTTGCAGGTCACCTACAAGTGACTGTAGCTAAGCGGCAATACCCTACACTTCCAGCTTAATTGTGGGAGCTCTCTCTACCTCTAACGCAGCAGCAAGTCACAGCACTCAATAACCAATCAGCAGAATTGCAGTCAATTAATTCATGCGTATCAAATTAATCCTTGTTTAAAATGGATCTTTCACCAGATTTCTTAAAGAAGCATTCCTCCTCCTCCTCCCATCAAAGTTTTTATCCTCTTAATATATTGCAATCATCATATTATACAGCACTGTGTACTTACAACTGCTCATTTTGCCTTTGTACCCAGCTAATTCTTCTATTTTCCATTAGGTCTATGACATCACGCGATTAACAACGAACTGAATTCTTATAAGCTTTATGTAGAAACAGAAAGTCTATTTTCCCTATATGAGTGATAAGTCACTGCAAAAGTCCCTGGCAGGGGGAGGAGGGGGCAGCTGGGTCAGGAGGTGAAGGGGGGGATGATTCATACAGCGAAAAGAAACTTCCTGTTTCTACCAAGAGAACAGAAAAGAGAAGAATTAGATGGGTATAAAGGCAAAATGAGCAATTGTAAGTACGCAGTGCTATATAATATGATGACTGCAATATATTAAGAGGATACAAACTTTGATGGGAGGAGGAAGAGTGCTTCTTTAAATCCTAAATAGTGTTGCGCGAACATGCTCGGATAAGGGGCTATCCAAATACGCTCAAGTCCTAACCGAGTATCTTCGGTGTGCTCTGGAAAATATGTTCGCATCGCCGCAGCTGCATGATTCGCGGCTCTTTGACAGCCACGAGACATGCAGGGATTGTCTGACAAACAGGCAATCCAAGCACTTTCGCCCAGCACTAATCCTAGACAATCCCTGTTGGTGCGATCATCATATTAATAGTCAGTATGTTAAAGGGAGTCTTGGTCACCCCCAAAATGGCATTTAAACTGCCTAAACATTTATAAGAGGATCTGCGTGAGCGCGCTCTGACCTCTGGCCCCAGCGGTGGTCACAGACAGGCAGGAGCCAGACATCAGTGCACGCCCGCAGCCATTGTGTGTGCGTCTACACTGACATTATGATCATCCAGTGTCAGTGTGGAGGCGCAGACAGGAGATGCAATGATTCCTCTGAGCCTTAGAGACAGGTCAATCAATGTGGAGTACTGGCTTTATTATGCAAATAGGAGGGCGTGATGGTGCACCAAGGCATAAGCCACACCAAGGCTGAACTGAAACGCCCTCATTTGCATATCAAATCTAAAGTTAATTTCTAATTAACTATAAAGTTAAGCTGTACTTGCCTAGTATGATTTAAATAGCGGCTAGTTCCTCTATACCAAATGTTTAGGCACTTTAAATGCCATTTTGTGGGTGACAGACTCCCTTTAAGGATAGGTTTTGGTCCCAGAAAACCCTATAATTGGAAACAAATATTAAAATGTAGATATTTGCATTAATAAGTTATCCTACAGGTTAAACACTACACATCCCACTCAAATCACCCTTAAAAATAGATGTTACACAGGGTAAGCCCACAACTGCAATGTCAAGGTCACAGACTAGCATGTAAGATTACCAGCAGGACTGATGTAACAGCTGGCATTTGATCCAGGCTCCTGGGGTTTAGAATACACTTAACATACACACACTCAATTTACGCATACTGTACATTGTATCACAAGTGTTTAGCACGCTTAAGAACGAGCAAATATTTAGCCTCGTATGACATTCTGTCTAAACCAATGGAAATACAGCAACTAAAGGAAAAAAAAAGCTCTAGAAAAAGTAAGTTACAGAGCACAAGAAACAGGTCCATCATGGCATTATGCAGATTAACACTTATTATGACTGAACGACTAAAAACAAAAAGGCAAAAAGCCTTACAAATAATAAATTAAAAACAAGTTCAAATCTGTTGCCACTTACAGAACTGAGCCTAAATTGTTGGTCCTACAATGTCTTTCAGCATTGCTGGCAGGAACTGTGAGCTTCTGATGCCGCTATTTTGAGGCAGCTTTGCCTTTACAGCATAAAAGGAGTAAAGTAGCAGTGAAGCTGGCCTGGATAGGGAGCTAAGAGTGAGCTCAAGGCATCCTGGCCAGCTTCAGTGCAGCGCTTACAAGCTGAATATAACAATGGGGCCCTGTGTTTCCAGTTTGAATAAAGTGGAAGCTGATCAAGCATGCTGTCAATCGAAATAGCGAAGTACACCTCTGGGGTATGTTCATCATTCCTATGGATTGTGAATGGAGCGGCATTATGCATGCGCTACTGATGGGGAATAAAGGAGTCCCTGTTCTCATGATCAATGGGACCTCCAGAGATGATATACTGATCTTGTGGATAGGTAATAACTTGTGAATGTTGAACAACCCCTTTAATTCTTTGACTAACCAATTAGTCAGCGGTATATTTTCAGCCTAGCTAAATTAAAACGTGGATATGGAGCTCCATTAAAGGGCAACCGACTATGATGCACTATGTATAGTATTGGCATAATCTATTGTGGAACTTGGCCAGGTAAAGGAAATCGGTCACCAGGTTTTTGCCACCTAATCTGAGATTAGAATCATGTGGCGACCGAGACCCTGATTCCAGCGATGTATCACTTACTTGGCTGCTTGTTCTAGTTCTGATAATCTCCTGGTGATAAAAATGATTTTATCACTAGAGGACTAGTAAACGCACTGCCAGGTAGTCCTCCATATTCATGAGCTTTGTATAACCCCGCCCCATCAATGATTGACAGCTTTCTACCTATGCACAGTGTACACAGAAAGTAGCCAATCAGTGGTGTGGGCGGGGCTATAAAGAGCTCAGCATTCAGAGAACTGGCAGATCTGCAGGATACTATCAAAACTGAAGCAGCAAGCAGTAAAGTAAGTGACACATCACTGGAATCAGGGTCACAGCCCCTATATCATGCTGCTCTTAGATGGGGTAGCAAAAATCTGGTGACAGATTCCCTTTAAGGCCCTAGAACCCAACTGCGATTGCAACCATTGTAGCACCCAATAGTTATTTCTTATATAAAGGTTCTTTGTGCAGTAGACTAGGTACAAGGGTTCTCACAGACATTTATTTTTAATAAAATATATGTGGCGTGTCTTGCTTGCCAGCGCTCCACACAGTTAATTTCACATAGTGTAAGAGAAAGTGATGACTTCTTTGTTATGGATTATATTTTTCCCTTTACACCAAGTCTTTCTGGCTCACTGGATGTGAACCTATTGATTGATGGAAGAATAAAGTCAGGTCTCCCTCCCCGTCTACAGTAATTGATGCCACACAGAAATTCCTGAAAACAGATCGGCTTTTCTCATCCTGACTGATTTCTGGAAGAATGTAATTATCAAGTTCTTGTAATCATTTAGGGGAAAAAAAACTTTCTTGTCAACAAATGCAAACTTTTCTAATAATCCTGAAGTCTCCACCGCAGCAAATACAACAGGAAATTCAATTTCTTCTCCTTTCTTCAATAAAAAACACGTAAATCTCTAGCGTTAATATGGAGTCTCTGCCCAATGTCTGACTCACTGCTACTGGGGAATCGTTACACGCACACTATGTAATTAACTATGATTGCAAATAATTATTTAGCCTTTCCCTTGTGTAATGCTAGGTTTCCACCATGCTACACCTTTACGTTCAGCCACATGAATCTCCTGAGTCTAATATACCCATACACGAGACCATACAGTCTAATGTGCCCATACACGAGACCATACAGTCTAATATACCCATACACGAGACCATACAGTCTAATGTGCCCATACACGAGGCCATACAGTCTAATATACCCATACACGAGACCATACAGTCTAATGTGCCCATACACGAGACCATACAGTCTAATGTGCCCATACATGAGGCCATACAGTCTAATATACCCATACAGGAGACCATACAGTCTAATGTGCCCATACACATGGCCATACAGTCTAATGTGCCCATACACGAGCCTATACAGTCTAATGTGCCATTACACATGGGCATACAGTCTAATGTGACCATACACATGGCCATACAGTCTAATGTGCCCATACACATGGCCCTACAGTCTAATGTGCCCATACACATGGCCATACAGTCTAATGTGCCCATACACATGGCCATACAGTCTAATGTGCCCATACACATGGCCATACAGTCTAATGTGACCATACACATGGCCATACAGTCTAATGTGCCCATACACGAGGCCATACAGTCTAATGTGCCCATATACACAAGGCCATACAGTCTAATGTGCCCATATACACGAGACCATACAGTCTAATGTGCCCATTCACAAGACCATGCAGTCTAATGTGCCCATACACGAGACCATACAGTCTAATGTGCCCATACACAAGATCATGCAGTCTAATGTGCCCATACAGGAGGCCATACAGTCTAATGTGCCCATACACGAGGCCATACAATCTAATGTGCCCACACAGGAGGCCATACAATCTAATGTGCCCACACAGGAGGCCATACAGTCTAATGTGCCCATACACAGTCTAATTCTCCACATCCGAGAAAAACGTATTCACCAGATTCTGATCAGAGTGTGATTAGCATAATCGGATATTTTTTCTTGGATGTAGAACATATGATGAACTGCACCTGCCCTTAAAGGGAGTCTGGGAGCACAAAATGTCTAATTAAACCAAGCACAGGCGGCTCAGTGCACCCTTGGCGTGGCCAAACAGTCCAGTGCACCTTCCCACATTTTTGTTTTCCATCTATCTCTGCCCTCCCTTCCTTGATTGACAGCTCTGGTGCCCTGAAGATGCCCGGCCATGCAAAGGGTGCCCCAGTCATTTTGTGCTTACAGTTGACACTTGCAGATTCCTGGCCCACAACAAGCGCCAATCAACTAAACAACAAGCCTATCGGCGCCTGTTTAAAGGACTTTTAATTTGGTCAATGCAAACTGTATAACTCATAAAAGATGTCCTCGGCCATCAAACACAGTTTGTTCGTTCGTAGGTCAAGTGCTGCTATTGTTACTTGGGACAATGATCGGGAACACATGATTTTTTTTTACAATTGTTCATTTCGCCATTTATAGGCTAAAATCAACAGGGCCTTTAGGGCTCATGCATACAGAATTTCACAGGAGTCTATGGGGCCATATTGTGGCTCATTGTGCCTGACATCATACACAGACAGGTGAAGTTGCGGCATGCTCCATCAGATGCCGAGTAAGGCTATGTGCCCACAATGCAGAAATGTTCCGGATTTTTCCTGAGCGTATCTGCATCTCCCCTGGCAGAAAAAACACGTGGATTTTACATGCGTTTTTCCTGCCAAGTGAAGCTTTTTTAACATGCATTTCCACATGCGGGTTGACAAGCGCTTTCCAAGTGATTTTAGCATCACTTGGAAAGTGCTTGACAACTCAGTCACACTATATAAATCCATGCAAACGGCATAGATTTATATAGCGTGACCGAAAGAATGGTAAAAAATTAATATTATACTTACCTTCTGATGGCCCCCGGTGTCCTTGTCCTGGCTTGCCGGCAGCTCGCGGTAGACTAAAAGGACCTGCCATGACGTCATTTAGTCATGTGACGGGCCACGCGACCGCCGACATCGTAAGTATAATGTATATTTTTTATTTTATTCTTTTTTTTTACAGGTACTATGGTACCTGGGTCTGGAGGAGAGTCTCCTCTTCTCCAAACCCGGGTACCATTAGCACATTGAACCGCATGATATCCGCATGTACAGATGCAGTGATGCGGAATACAAGCGTTCCAATGCAAGTCAATGGCGACGAAAACGCTGCGATTCCGCAAAATAATTGGCAGTGCTGCGGATTTTTCCGCAATAATAATCCGCAACGGAAATTTCCGCAGCATGTGCACAGCACGTGCGGATTATCATTGGGGAACATGGCAGACCTTCTACCAAGCGTTTTTTGAGCGTTTCTGCAGCGGGATTGCCGCTGCGGAAACGCTTAAAAAATGCATAGTGGGCACACAGCGTGACCCGTCACATGACTAAATAACGTCATGGCAGGTCCTTTTAGTCCACCGCGAGCTGCCAGCAAGCCAAGACGCATCGGATAAGGACACCGGGGGCCATCAGAAGGTAAATATAATGTATATTTTTAATTTTATTATTTTTTTTACAGGTATTATGGTACCCGGGTCCGGAGGAGAGTCTCCTCTTTTCCAAACCCGGGTACCATTCTTTTACGGTCACACTATATAAATCTATGCCGGTTGCATGGATTTATATAATGTGACCAAGTTGACAAGCACTTTCCAAGTGATGCTGAAATCGCTTACAAAGCGCTTGTCAACCCGCATGCGGAAACGCTTCACATCCGCATGTCCCTGGCAGGAAAACGCATGTACAATCCGCATGTACAATCCGCATATACAATCCGCATGCGTTTTTTCTGCCAGGGAGATGCAGAAACGCTCAGGAAAAATCCGGAGCATTTCTGCATCGTGGGCACATAGCCTAAGTGACATATTCTTCTCTAGAACCATTGCTGAAGATCTCTGTAATACAATGCCAAACACCTGCGTGCCTATTGCTCCATAGTATGGCACTGTGCTCCATGTGCCTACAGACAAGTCAGCCGAATGCCTGCTTGTACGGACTCCGAGGGTCTCATGCCATCTAAATCACTTAGTTGCTCTTTTGGGGGTTATAGTACTTTCTTCCAGTTTGCTCCAATGATCTCCTTCCTCGTGAATCTTAACAGCCTGTAAAATCTAAATGCACTTTATTTCCCTTGGTTTGGAATAAAATAGCTGCAGACTGCAATTTATCCGAGAGCCTATAGGTACAGTAATTTATAAAGGAGCTCTGAGCAAATCTCATAGTGTTTGCTAGAAAAGAAATTTGCATAAACCTGCCATGCTGTCTTAGCATTGAACAAAGCATACATTTATTTAAAGTCCATGACCTCACGCTAAACTCTAGCCACTCGGCTAATTTGGCATAAAGACATTCAGTACAATGCCGTACCTACTTACAGCAGTTAAATGACCCGATAAATGAACTCTCGGCTAAAGACAATACGCTCACTGTACCGGCCATGTCACTGAATCAACAACTTATTTTGCCTTTGTGCTTTGTACATTTTTATCGGATGATGTCTTAGCAGGAACATTCGATAATATTACATCATTATATGTTTTAGTGCCTAAATATTTGTGCCATTTCCATTGCGCTGGATGAGATGATGAGAAACTCATTCCTACACAGATTCCTACAAATTACAAATAAATCACATTTTATATATCTTTGGATTTCTTTTTGGTATTGATTGGTATTTTAGAATTTTTGGAACTGCACATTTTATATCAAGCTTCTATAACTTTATGTCCACTTCTGAGATTAAAAAGATAAAAAAACACATTTTTTTTTGCAATTTGTTTTAGACGAACAACAACAGCCACCATTTTGTTGGGTCCTAAAGAGTTGGGAAAGCACCCCTCCTTGCCTCTCTGCCCAGTCCTCTGGTCCTCTTCTACATGCCTCCCGGTCCTTTGCAGTTGTCTTCTAGATACCTTGACAAGGCTTGATGTCACGACGTGTGTCAGCCCATGACATTATGGCGTGGCGAGGCTTAGTCACTGCCAGAGGTATCGGATAGGAGCAGGGCACCTAGAAGGAACCTGGAGGACTGGGCGTGGAGCTGCATGGAGGGACAGGTGAGGACCAGAGGAAGATGAAAATATAAGTATTTTTTAAAGCTCTATGTTTAATATGCTTTAAGATCTGGAGACACGTCTGATTTGAAATCCTGGCTGAATGTGAGCAAATTTGCCAAATTTGAATTTTGGCAAATTTGCTCATCTCTAAATTTGACCATTGGCACGGCTATAATTATAGTATCGAACGTAGAGTCAAAAACACGAGCTGCATGTGTAAGACTTTTTTTTTTAACTAGTTTTATAAAAAATAACATTGGTATGGGTCACAACAAAAAAAGTCCCCAAACTAATGTAATTGGAATATCTTGGATGTACATATTGGCTTCACTGTTTTGTAAAATCACTGTACACAGAAAGGGAGAGATCTGTCAATCAAACAGCAGAGTGGGGAGAGATGCTGGTGGGGATCTGCGGCTGTGACTACTCCGCTGAGTCACCCTGTTCCTGGCTCCCTGTACAGTTTTCTCTGAAACTCTGCAGAATTTTAGAGTGCGGCAAACATATTTATAATGCAGGAGCCGGTCGCAGATTCATGCTGCTGAGCGGTTTGGCTAGCATGAATAATAGGACAGTTTCCCTTTAAAATATGCTTATATTATGGCTAAATGAAAACTGAATCCAATTGCTTTAATGTCTTATTTTCTATGATAAAAGCAGAAGCAGAAAAAAATTGAAACTACCAAATATTCAATTCATAATAATCAGAGACTTTGCCTACAATCTCCGTTCTTTAAAGGGGTTGTCCGGGACTTTAACATTGATGGCCTATCCATAGAGATGAGCAAATCCGTACTGTAAAGATCGGTGCTCGTACCGGATACCTAGTGTCCGGTGCTGAACTCCAGACACAGACTTCCCCCGGAAGTCCGTTTTAGTGTTGAGAGGGAACGAGACCCCTAACCCCTAATTACAACCATATTATAGCCCTTGTAAAGCACCAAAGTTCGGGTCCCCATTTACTTTTATGGAGTTCGGTTTCAAGTTTGGGTACAGTTCTGGTACACGAACCGAACTTTGGACATACGTTTGGTCGAACCCAAACCTCCACGGGTACGCTCATCCCTAGTTATAAGCTGATCGGTAGGAGTGTGGTGACCAGAACTGCTCAGTTGCGGAGCTGCACAGCACAGTTCTGTTGACAGAATAGTGGCCGCTGCTGGGTACTGCACATTCACCCCTATTTGATTTGTATAGGTAGTGGGTGTGCAGTACCCGGCCGTGGCCACTATACAGTCGACGGAGCTGTGTTGTGCAGCTTCGTAACTGAGCAGTTCTGATCGCTGTCGACGAGACAGCTGATGGGTGAGGGTGCTGGGTGTCACACTCCCACCGAACAGACATTGATGGCCTATCCCAAGGATAGGTAATCATTGTTAAAGTCTTGGACAACCTCTTTAAAGACCCAGAAGTATTACAATCCACTACCATGACCTTAGAAACATGTTGTATCCATTTATTTAAAGGGTTACTCTAGCTTTTACAAGTTAATAACTACTAGATATCCTCCAGAATGAATGTCTGATATCAGAGAACACTAGACTGTATAGTGCACAGGGAGGTTAGCCTCTTTAAAATCTAAAAGAGTGATGAACCTGTTAGACTGAAGGGGTTTGTAATAAGGGTTATTAAATGCACTATTACTACAAACTGTAGGTGAAAAACTCGGAAAAGTAGCAAAAATATTGTAAAAGCTGCGTATTATTAGACTACACTTATAAAGAAAAATTTTGTGGTGCAAGTTCATTTTTCAGGAATATCCATGAGAGCCTACTTGTACTTTAATTAGGTTCTCATTTTGATTGATTTCTTCAAGATTTGGAGGGATACCTGTAACCAGACAAGTTATAGTAGAACGTATAATCTCTATAATGCAGGGGATGTGCATAAAATACTGAAACCACTTTATATATTTATAAATAGATGTATACATTATACATATCACATGTATCTCATTATATATCGCATCAAATATTTATATCCTTATGCCCAACATTTCTCAATACTACATCCCACATAGGAGAAAGGTCTCCTAAGGTCTTTCCCCTCAAAGACACCTTCTCCTTCCCCCTCCACATATTATACCATAAGCTGCCATGCAGATTTAAGACTCATGTACGTCTGCCACCTGCCCAGTAATGTTAATGGCACGGTCTGTTCTGCGAAAGTGGGAAAAAAAAATACTTGAGCTGCCTCCGCTGTCAGAGTAAACAGCGCATGGTTCACATAGTAGACCCATCTCTGGTCACTTTCACTGGGGACCGCGGCTGGGGAGTTCCCAGCCAAAAAGCATTCTAATAAGTGCAGTTATCAACAAAACACTTCACATTCAATAAGGTCCCCTGCCGGAAAAAAATAAAAGAAACCAAACTTTTATATAACTCAAATCTACGGAGATGATAGACCCAATACCGGAACAAAGATTGCACTTCTCTTATCCATAATTATAATTCAATCTTCCCAACGGAAGCGGCAGAAAATAATCTAGGAATGCTTCAATTTACGATGCGGTAACAACAGATTACAAGCCTACCTCTATGTTTCTCTCTCTCTCTGCAAGCGCTGGTGCCCGGCGCAGGTACGGTGTGGCAATCAATTTGTTCTGCAGACAGAATGGCTTCCTTAGAATACTAATGAAAATGCATCCTTCGCTCTCCTTCGACTTGACTCCCCAGTGCCCAGGTCCTGACCAGTACGAAAAAGGAGGAGAGAATATCCTCTAAGACACCTACTGGTACTAATCAACAGTATGCGTGTCAGGGCATAGGATTAAAACCTTTACTACGCTCGAATCACTCCGAGCAGCTAAGCGTATTCAGAACAAGGTCAGCATTAAACACGTATACACACACACATGCGAGAAGACTTGAGCGCACTAATTCATCACTCAGTACCATTGACTGACTTTTACCTCCGGGGATTGCAAATACATCTTGGGGTAAGGATCAAATGCATTGTAAAAAAAAAATAAAATAAAAAACGCATTCTAAGGATTGCCGCCTGTGTTCTATTAAGAAGTCAGTTTTGCAAAAAAAAAAACCCAAAGCATACGATTTTATTGGCTTTCGTGTCACTACACTTGGGTAACAACGGAATCGTCCGTGCGCGGTTTGTTATGCCGCTATAGCATCAAACAGCAGGTAACCTCTTTGTCCGGAGACGTCTGAGGGCAAGACACAAAAATCTGCCAAGCTATTCCCCTCCACTGAGCACCTACTTCTATAAAGGAGCGCTCAGCCGTGAAACATCTTATTAACCTTTCGCAAGAAGGAGGAAGAAGACGAAGAAAAAGAAAAAAAAAAAAAAAAAAAGAGTTAACATCTAATAATAAACACAACGATACTTTTGAGATTACACAAAAGGGGCGTGCGATACAAATCGGCGGCACGGACGGAATACAAAAAGGTCACAAAATAACAATAATAAAAAAAAAAAAAAGAAGGAACTTTTTACAAGCCGGAGATGTTGACTATGCAGCGATTTGAGATTTCGACTAATTCCAATGACAAGGATGTAGATCAATGTCCCGGGCTTTCAATATTATCGTTTCCATTCTCCATGGCTTGCTCACTGCACCGTACTTTAATCACTGACATCCAATACATAAGCAGCCGCAATGAGACATCATGAAAGGGACGATGATCAATAACGCAGCCATCGTCCTTGACACGGTGACATTGGATGGCGGTCATGTGTTACGGGAGCCGCTTCCCCACCTGGCTTGTGACCTTGTCCTTTACTTGACCCAAAGCCTCTTGCATGAGGCGGGAGACTCCTCCTTGCAGTCTCAGCAAGGTC
Source organism: Phyllobates terribilis (assembly GCF_046119375.1). Taxonomy (NCBI): domain Eukaryota; kingdom Metazoa; phylum Chordata; class Amphibia; order Anura; family Dendrobatidae; genus Phyllobates; species Phyllobates terribilis. The sequence continues at coordinate 905,740,084 of NW_027362762.1, forward strand.
GAATGGGTCAGCATGTCCCCATCTATAATCCGCCACCATTTGTCAGCGGGGAGGCTTGAAGGAGGCATGCTTGCTACAAGGAGAGAATGCCCAATTAGGCAGCTGTCACACAAAGCATTGGATGCAAAATTATCCCCTGTCAAAAGAAAGAGCAGCTGCGGGTGCCAATTACAACAATCTTTCCACCCTTTGGGTGCCGGAAACTGCACGGAAACAACATGGGGGGAATTTATCACAACATGGCATTGAACTAGAGCAGTTGTGTTAAATGACCGAGGCCATACCCAGAGGGGCACTAAAAAGACACAAAGCCCCTGAATGACCCGAATGAACGCAGGTCCTTATGGAAGCACAAACATGACAATTACAGGGTTAAAATCAGCGCATTGTATTAGCTAATGTACGGCTTAAATACCTGTCCATGCAGATTTCCAGTATCCCATCACGGGCCATTATGGGAAACGTTCACCTGCTACATTACTGGCAGCGACGTGATAATCCAGTGTATACACCCGTGACCTCAGCGGCATTCCATCCAAGAACAAGGTCAGGAAAGTAGGACATGTGTAATGATGGGGCCGGCGAGAGAAAGGCAGCTCTGAAAGGTCAGGGCTACTGTACAAAAAGTATAAAAAACTAATATATACCAACAAAATGGAACAATAGTACAAAGTGTCTCCACTTTCTGTGTGGATATTCACTATGAATTGTTGACCGAACGTAAACTTTTCTGCTCTAGAATGTTCAGTGTAATGCAAACAATAATCAAGAAGGACTCACAAAACTATCAGACTCATAGGGTAGGGTCACACGACAATGTTCAGTGTAATGCAAACAATACTCAAGAAGGACTCACAAAACTATCAGACTCATAGGGTAGGGTCACACGACAATGTTCAGTGTAATGCAAACAATAATCAAGAAGGACTCACAAAACTATCAGACTCATAGGGTAGGGTCATAGAATCATAGAATGGTAGAGTTGGAAGGGACCTCCTGGGTCATCTGGTCCAACCCCCTGCTCAAAGCAGGATTCACTAGATCATCTCAGACAGATGTCTGTCCAGCCTCTGTTTGAAGACGTCCATTGAAGGGGAACTCACCACCTCTCGTGGCAGCCTGTTCCACTCATTAATCACCCTAACTGTCAAAAAGTTTTTTCTAATATCTAATCTGTGTCTCCTCCCATTTAGTTTCATCCCATTGCTTCTAGTCTTTCCTTGTGCAAATGAGAATAAAGATGATCCTTCTACAATGTGACAGCCCTTGACATATTTGTAGACAGCTATTAAGTCTCCTCTCAGTCTTCTTTTTTGCAAGCTAAACATTCCCAAATCCTGCAACCGTTCCTCATAGGACATGGTTTGCAGACCAGTCACCATTCTGGTCGCTCTTCTCTGAACTTGCTCCAGTTTGTCTATGTCTTTTTTAAAATGTGGTGCCCAAAACTGTACACAGTATTCCAGATGAGGTCTGACCAAAGAGGAGTAAAGACCGATAATGACTTCACGTGATCTAGACTGTATGCTTCTGTTAATACATCCCAGAATTGTATTTGCCTTTTTTGCTGCTGCATCACACTGTTGACTCATGTTCAGTCTATGATCTATTAGTATACCTAAGTCTTTTTCACATGTACTGTTGCTTAGCTCTATTCCTCCCATTCTGTATATGCTTTTTTCATTTTTATTGCCCAGATGTAGTACTTTACATTTTTCCCTGTTAAAAACCATTCTGTTGGTTGCTGCCCACTGCTCCAGTTTATTTAGGTCTTTTTGAATCCTCTCTCTCTCTTCTCTGGTATTAGCTATCCCTCCTAGCTTTGTGTCATCAGCAAATTTAATCAGTTTACCCTCAATTCCTTCATCTAAATCATTGATAAAGATGTTGAACAATACAGGTCCCAGGACGGAGCCCTGTGGTACCCCACTTGAGACATTCATCCAGCTGGATGTGAAGCCATTTACAACCACCCTTTGAGTCCGATCACTAAGCCAGTTATGGGTCACACGACAATGTTCAAAACTATCAGACTCATAGGGTAGGGTCACACGACAATGTTCAGTGTAATGCAAACAATACTCAAGAAGGACTCACAAAACTATCAGACTCATAGGGTAGGGTCACACGACAATGTTCAGTGTAATGCAAACAATAATCAAGAAGGACTCACAAAACTATCAGACTCATAGGGTAGGGTCACACGACAATGTTCAGTGTAATGCAAACAATACTCAAGAAGGACTCACAAAACTATCAGACTCACAGGGTAGGGTCACACGACAATGTTCAGTGTAATGCAAACAATACTCAAGAAGGACTCACAAAACTATCAGACTCACACGACCGTTTATTCCACGTCCGAGAAAAACAGTCCAGTTATTCTGATAGGGCCAGGTTCACATGTTCAGTATTTGGTCAGTATTTCACATCAGTATTTGTAAGCTAAAACCAGGAGTGGAACAATCAGAGGAAAAATATAATAGAAACACGTCACCACTTCTGTATTTATCACTCACTCCAGGTTTTGGCTTACAAATACTGATGTGAAATACTGAACAAATACCGAACATGTGAACGTGGCCTTAGACTATCACAGTGGCATCAGTTTTTCTCAAAGAAAAAAAAAAAGGTTTTCCACATTCTCCATTCTGTTATCCGATAGACTGGCATTGCCGATTTTGATCTGATATTTGGATCAAAATTGGATATGTCTTCGATTTATTCCACGGACCGCTCAGTCCGAGGAAAAAAAATCAGACATGCACAGCCCGATAGCACCTATGATATTCTATCAGTAAAAACCACAGATAGCAAAATTGGTCATGTACACGAGGCTTTAAAGGGATCATCTCATTAAAGACAAACCCCTTTAAGAATGTGGTCATGGTGGAGATTACGAGCCTTTCCAATTTTGCATCTTCCTGCAGCGACCTTTGTAGGGAAATATAGTATTACATGGCGGCTATTCAGATAAAAACATGTCCATGTAATACAAGGAACTAGAGCGCTGTCTTTGCTTATTGGCTCATAGAAGAGGGTCCCTATAACACCCTAAGGGCTCATTCACACATCAGTATTTGGTCAGTATTTTGTATCAGTGTTTGTGTGTCAAAACCAGGAGTGGGACTGACAGAGAAAAACTATAATTGATAGATTGACACCTGTTCTGTGTTTTGGACACAAAATACTGATGAAATACTGATCAAAAATACTGATGTGTGAATAAAGCCTAATAGGGTACATAGACACAGGTGGTCTTCATGAGACAATCCCTGTGAATATCACCCACCTACAAGCCCTTATAGACATCATGGGGGAGGGGTATTAACCCTTACATCTATTTAATATCCAACATAAAAAATTCCCCTGCAACTAAAAACTTATTTGCATTTGGAAGTGAGTCTTTAACCCTTTAAGGTCCAGACATTTTTCTTCAGATCTGTACAATTATGGCAATACTAAACTTGTAAAGTATTTTTTACATTTTCATAGTTAAAAAATTGACAGAACCTTAAAAAAAAAAAAAAAAAAAAATTGTGTCCCCATCTTTGAGCTGGCTTATCTTAGTGACCCAGGACAAAATTGTATATCCTAGGACGTTATGGAGTTAAAGGCAGATCTGTCAGAAGATTGCACAACACAAATTACATCCGTTATTAAGTAGATAGATCTCTTAGACCTGATGAGGCTGGTGAACATACATTGAAAATCCATATCAACATTGGCTGTATAATGGTGAAATGAAAACGCTGCCCATATTAATGTGATAGAGGGAAACTTTCAAAATTTATTGGACGGCTATTCTGACATGGACTTTCAAAATAAGTACACTGGCCTCATCAGGTATAACAGATGTATTGATTAAGGTATGTAGGATGCTTTGGGAAATCTGGTGACAGTACTATCATTGTAAGCGCGTGGCATGAAAAAAATTGCAAATAATACATTTACTATAAATTTAATGTTAACATTTAATTTTAATATAAATGTAATATACATTTCTTGCACCGCGCACATCGACACATTTCAGAAGCTCACAACTTTCACATTAAAATTTCTTTCTGTTTATTTGATGGGGAAAACTTACAGCAAAGCAAGAAACCGATCGCAATCACGTCACTTGGTCAATAAATAGGTCAATGAACTCACATCCAATTAGCCGTCAGTCTCATGAGTGACACATCTGACACTTCTTGGCAAGGTCCACTGACATAGGGAGGCAAAGCAAGGAACTGGCATTAGGAGGAAACTTTCCGCTTACAGCAAGGAGATACTGGAAAACTTTGGCTGCGTTGAGATACACAGACTATCATTTCCTCCTCCTGACAGCCAAGCTACATTCCCAGGGAGGCACAGCCATTGTGGACAGATGTGATGAATTTCCTCATTATCTATTACTGTATGGACATCTTTGGGGGTGATCTTTAATTTCCCCCATATGCATGTATTTTGGGCTAAAAATCATTTTTTACAATTGGGTTTCATTAATAAATGTTGGCTTTTATAACCTGTTTATTGCTGGCTGCAGAATGAGTCAACTGAGCATTCATCAGTGAGCTCATTCAGAGAAGAGAGATTGTAAACTCTTTTATTTGTCTTTAAGAAGCTGCTTTAAACGGATTTATGTTCACATGAAAACGTCAGCTCTCCTTGCATGTGGTTTGCAGTTCAAAATCAGCAGAGAGGAAAGGATATAGAATTACAAATTCCGCATCAGAACGATTCAGAATTCGCTGATGGATTCTTAGTTCTTCAGTTTGCAGCCAGGAATCGTCAGATAACAAATACCCTTACAAGCCAAATGGTGGAAATTTTTTTTTAAAGAAACTGAATTGCAAAAATTATTATTTTTTATACAAAAAAAAATGCCTCTAAAGTTTCTACATTAATAAATCATGAAATTCCATCATTCCCTAATTCTGTCTTAAACGATAAAATCACAGGCTGCATTTTGCAGTAATTTTGTAAGGCGTACCGCCGGAGCATTGTCAGTTACTGTCCCGGTACACGAGTGTGAATGACCGCGTCCACTGGTCAACATAGCAGACATCTGTTAAAATGACTTTTCACAATGTGTGACAGATAGTCCCCTTGAGACAGATGTCATATTGAGAGACACGATCGTTTGTCCGATGTGATAAGTGCTATTGTCCAAAACAGCAAATGACTGATCCCCAAAAAATTGTGAAAAATCACACCATGTATAACCGGCCTAAAAGCGGTGACAGACGATATAAAGAGGTCAAATGAATGAAGATACAATGAGTAAATGGAAGGAGTTAACAAATGATGGGCACATCACATATTATTCATGAAATGGATGTTGCAGTACATGTCCCAAGTTCCTTTATTAAAGGGATATTGCCATCGCAACACGGTGGCTCAGTGGTTAGCACTGTAGCGCTGGGGTCCTGGGTTCAAATCCCACAAAGGACAACATCTGCAAGGAGTTTGTATGCTCTCCCCATGTTTGTGTGGGTTTCCTCTGGGTCCTCTGGTTTCCTCCCACACTCCAAAGACATACTGATAGGGAATGTAGATTGTGAGCCCTAATGGGGACAGTGCCTATAATGTCTGTAAAGCACTGTGGAATTAATGGCGCCATATAAGCGAGTAATATAAATAAATCTCAGTCCTTCATGGATGAAACTGGACTAAATATTTCACCTACTTGCAACCATTCTATGCTCTGACCATCAGATGGGGCTCCCCAATAATATAGAAACTTTTTAAAATGAATTATAGCTAATTATAAGGGGGACCTCGTAATTATTGGTCAAGTACAATCCACCATTTGGCTTACAAATACTGATGTAAAATACTGACCAAATACTGAACGTGTGAACGTGGCCTAATAATGAGTTTAGACCTTGATATTTGCTAGCAAAAAGAACAACGCTGAAAATATACTGTATATGTTTTAGCATTGTCCCGATAAAGGAGTTTTCTGTTTTTAGAAAACCTTTGTCCCCAGGCACTAAACCATGCTTTATTCTATCTCCCCAGGTCCAGTGCTGAGTCTCCAATGCTGCCTCGCTGTATGTTGTTGTCTGCAGCGCTGACATCACATTGGCATCGCTGCAGCCAATCACTGAGCTCAGAGGCTTGTGCCGTCTACATTGGCAGAGTTGCTGAGGTCAATGATTGACTGCGACATGATGTTAGCGCTGCAGACACTACGTTAGTCTCGACTCCCGCAGACACGACATCAGCCCCACAGACATGACATCAGCCCCGCAGACACGACATCAGCCCCGCAGACACGACATCAGCCCCGCAGACACAACATCAGCCCCGCAGACACGACGTCAGCTCCGCAGACACGACGTTAGTCCCGCAGACACGACATCAGCCCCGCAGACATGACGTTAGTCCCGCAGACACGACGTTAGTCAAGCAGACACGACATCAGCCCCGCAGAAACGATGTCAGCGCCGCAGACACGACATTAGCCCCGACATCAGCCCAGCAGACACAACGTTAGTCCCGCAGACACGACATCAGCCCCGCAGACACGACATCAGCCCCGCAGACACGACGTCAGCTCTGCAGACACGACGTTAGCTCTGCAGACACGACGTTAGTCCCGCAGACACGACGTCAGCTCTGCAGACACGACGTTAGTCCCGACATCAGCCCCGCAGACACGACATCAGCCCCGCAGACACGACGTCAGCTCCGCAGACACGACGTTAGTCCCGCAGACACGACATCAGCCCCGCAGACACAACGCCAGCTCTGCAGACATGACGTTAGTCCCGCAGACACGACATCAGCCCCGCAGACACAACGCCAGCTCCGCAGACACGACGTTAGTCCCGCAGACACGACATCAGCCCCGCAGACACGACGTCAGCTCTGCAGACACGACGTTAGTCCTGACATCAGCCCCGCAGACACGACATCAGCCCCGCAGACACGACGTCAGCTCCGCAGACACGACGTTAGTCCCGCAGACACGACATCAGCCCCGCAGACACAACGCCAGCTCCGCAGACATGACGTTAGTCCCGCAGACACGACGTTAGTCAAGCAGACACGACATCAGCCCCGCAGAAACTATGTCAGCGCCGCAGACACAACATTAGCCCCGACATCAGCCCAGCAGACACAACGTTAGTCCCGCAGACACGACATCAGCCCCGCAGACACGACATCAGCCCCACAGACACGACGTCAGCTCTGCAGACACGACATTAGCTCTGCAGACACGACGTTAGTCCCGCAGACACGACGTCAGCTCTGCAGACACGACGTTAGTCCCGACATCAGCCCCGCAGACACGACATCAGCCCCGCAGACACGACGTCAGCTCTGCAGACATGACGTTAGTCCCGACATCAGCCCCGCAGACACGACATCAGCCCCGCAGACACGACATCAGCCCCGCAGACACGACGTCAGCTCTGCAGACACGATGTTAGTCCCGCAGACACGACGTCAGCTCTGCAGACATGACGTTAGTCCCGACATCAGCCCCGCAGACACGACATCAGCCCCGCAGACACGACGTTAGCCCCGACATCAGCCCCGCAGAAACGTTGTCAGCGCCGCAGACACGACGTTAGCCCTGACATCAGCCCCGCAGACATGACGTTAGTCACGCAGACACGACGTTAGTCTCGCAGACATGACATCAGCCCCACAGACATGACGTTAGCGCCACAACAAGGACGTCAGCATCACAGACACGACCTTAGCGCTGCAGTCATGACCTTAGATCCGCAGATAACAGATCTGGGGAGGGTGAGTAAAGCGCAGTCTGTTTTTCTAAAGTAAACCACCTGGAGACACCAGTTTTCTGAACCCGGAAAACCCAATAAATACTTTCTTGTCATTAACTATATATATGTAAGTTCAGCAACCAATCTTTCATATTTATAAAAAAAAAATACCCAATTTGAAGATCCATTTAGTAGAGGGCAGGGTAGTGGACCTATGGCGCACTGAACATCAGAAATAATGTTTTACCTCTATTATGGCACCAGGTCATGTGTTTCCTTAGCGCTTAACAGCCGGCACCTCAGTGGCAGCAGGAAGTAGCAGGCGATGGAGCAATCAACCTGGTTCTGCTTCCTCATGGGATATAATGTCGTGATTTCACCATATTACATCTTGGACCTATGGGAAAACTTGAAGGCTAATGTGTCTCAATTATGTTCTCCAACTGTACCACAAAGCAGAATATATCAGACTGAGCAGATTATGTGTCAATGGTCCTAACATCTAGTGAATGTACTGGGACGGAGGAATTGGACTGGTCAGACTATATTCTATTGAGACTCTCCTCAGCAACACATGTCCTCGTGTAAAAGGTCTAAATATCTCATGTATTATCCAAGAATGCCAGGTACTATAGCGCAGCACCTAGCCATAGATATAAAATATATTCTGCATGTGTGAAGCCTGGACAAGGCCAAATTTCTGTTATGACTGGAACCACAGTAGTAAAGTTGGTGTGAGTCAATTCGAAGGAACCGATCAATCGGCCACGTCTGTAATCTTTGGTGAGCTCGGAGAACCTAGTCTAACCTTATGTCATCATTGCGGTATAATTCACACGTGATGTAGTGTCAAGCCGGCTAATTAAAAGAAGAGCCTTGGATGCCGTCAGGTAACAGGCGGTTAACCACCTCTACATACTGTAGTAGAAGCAACATATATGGCGGATTCTAACTTGACTATACTTGCAGTGCTAAAGACAATGAGTGCTGCAAAATTCATAGCCAGTGCGTGAAGTACCAGGAATTCCTCTCCTTAGTGGACATTTGCCACCGTACATAAGTTCAGGTCATCACATCACAAGTTCCATCAGCCTTGTACATTGTTGCACTGCCCCGCAAATAGGAGCTGAAAGAGATGAGGATTTACATGTATTTCTAGGAAGATTTTGGGATGGGACTTAAAATATAGCACAATTTGTTACAGGACCTGCTCCCCAACATTACAATAAGTTCACAGAGTGCTGGAGGAGGAGAAATCAAAAAAAAAATGTAGAAAGTAATAGGTTAACTTTAAGAAGATGCTCTTGGAAGATACTTGTTCTCCTCGGGGAGATTCAGCTGGTGTAAGAAGTAAAGAAGTATAATGATGGCCATACACACGAGACAACTGTCAGCCCAATGTTTGTTCGGCAGTCATCTATCTCACCTGACCCTCCATACACGGGTGCTCGGCATGGCTGAACATTCATGTGTTTTCAACCCAGAACAGAGGGGAAAGCCACTGTCAAGACTTCTCTGGCAGCAGCTTATCTCCATTAAAAACAAAAGGATCGTTTGTTAAAGGTCCCCCAACAGATGATGCTGGCGGAGAGTTGGGAAGCCCCCCATACATATTAGATGGTCAGTTGGTCCCACAGAAATCGGCAGCTTCGGACATCTTTTATCTAATAAATACTCATGTCTATAAATGCTATAAATTTCACTAAATATACAACACGACATAACAAAAAACTCAGGCCTATGTGACCAAGAACTGAGCGAAGAAGCCATCCATTAGGTAAAAAACAATAATCGTTATTGCAAAATACCATACCAGTGAGAAAGAGATGTATAATACCTATAATGGATGTCAATGTAAACAAAAAAAGTATTGCTCCAGTGAGATCCCTTATGAATCGTCCCTAAATTACCTTTAGGTAGTGGATGAGTTTGAAGCTCACAGTGGTCTTATGAGGCCGCGCTAATGTCCCCTCACCCTGACGCGCGTTTCGCCGCCAGCCTTTTATCTAATGTGCAATTGGATCGTCTGTTAAAGTTCGTCCAACAGATGATGCCAAAGGAGAGTTGGGAAGCCCCCCCATACATATTAGATGGTCCCACCGAAATCAGCAGGTTCGGACATCTTTTATCTAATGCGCAATTGGGCCTTTTCAAGCAAAGATCTCTGGGAGAAATTATGCAATTATGCTAGAAGGATGAAAATGGTCTCTCTAGTGCTATCTTTAAAACATGACCAAGGATATCGGCCAATCTGTAGACAACACTGTTTCGGAATATTTGCTCCTCATCAGTACAGGACAGGGTTCTGGTTGGCTGCGTAGAAAGGTACCGATTCTTCTTGCGGATATTCATCTGGTGTCGGGAGGCACACTCGCTATGATTCTTGGGACTAGTAAGCAAATTAGCATGCCTTCAAAGGGAAGAAAACTGTCTCGCTAACAGTCCAATGCATTTTCTGTCAAATGGAATAGATCCCCCTGTCTTCATGGCAGACGCATCAGTTATTGTTTCAACAACAAATAATTATTGATAAAATTGGCAGAATTATCTTTGGGTATACGACCACCTTAAAAAAGAAGGAAGATCAAAAAGTCTAAAATTAAGACTCGGCTCTACAATGGGAGAAGATCCCTTTAAATAATTGAAATCCTCTCTATCTACTACAAAGCTGTTTTGAAGCAGTTTAGCTTTGTTCTTTACATGTGTTCTAATTAAGTAAGAAATGACCTTGTCATCACACACAGCAGAAATCCTGGATTATGTCTTACAGCGGGAAAAAAAATGAAAAAAAAAAAATGGAAAAAGAAATAAAATAATAACCTCGTTTACTGATGAGCGGAGAAGTTTTGGTTGGCTGGATGCTGTAGCAGTTTCACTGCATAATTTTTTGTGCGCTGAATGTCACAGGGCGGGTTAGCTTGACCTTGAGATGCATCAGCAACACAGCAAGGGTCGAGATGCCTGCAGGCGTCCTTGTACTGGATTTACAAGACAAAAACCTTCAAACTGGCTGAAGGACATCTTAAATCTCTTCAAAGGTTTTCTGAACTAATCTGGGCTGCTCTTAGCCGGATCTGTGCCAGTATGAAAGGCAAAATGAAAAACAAGGTCTTTGACAGGCATGTGGTCTCCTCTTAACCCTTTCGGGTTGTCGTCATCCTTTTCATTGTTGTGATACCTAATTTTACAAAATACTGACAAAGACAACCCCACATTAGGCAACACATGAAACCTAATATATCCTCATGGGTAATAAATTCATTAAAGCTCCAATGTTTAATACTGTACTCAACGCCAATGTGTCTCAGTGCCGAAATTTTTGGGTCGGACCTATAGTGTAACATCATTAGTATGAAATACAATTAGTGAGAGGTTTTGGGAAATAATTAGGAAAGCAATTAGTGACATTACTGAGGCATTAGCCATTATGTGCTTCATACTTTCATCACGTTGGTTTCCAAAAGAAAAGGTATTTTTCAGAATTAGATAAGTGATTTAAGTGAAAGTCGCAGGTAGTAGGAAGTCTGGAGTGCCAACGTGGCTGCTGGACCAGGCGCCTGAGAATCGCTTTGACTCTACTAAAAACAAGACAAAGATAATCCCAATTTAATATTAATAATATGTAATGAAATGTACAGCTTCGGTCTACCAAGGAGAACGTTGGACATACAAGCTGGCTTTCTAAAGCGTTTTGGGTTTGATGGCAGGAAAATTGGGGACAGGCATGTTAGATTATAACATGTCCAATCCTTTTGTTCTTTTGAGAGATAAGCTGCTGCCAGAGGTGCCTTTCAGTGGCCTAAAGGGGTTGTCAGGACTTAGGCTACAAGTCTCCAGTCACTCTATTTGGCTACAGACTTGTGAATCTTCACATTGTGCGCACTACATGATGTGAGGACTCTCCAGGACTGGTGCCGGGAGCGTGAGCGCAAGCATGTGATTTTCATACTTCTGGCCACATTCCGATTAGAAGTGTCCGGACGTCAATAACCTTGCATTTAGCGAGGCCTTGCACGTCTAGTTGGCACGTGACCGCATGTATACAGTGTGCACGATGTAAGCATTCACAAGTCTGCAGCCACATAGAGTGACTGCAGACTTGTAGCCTAAGGCCAGACAACCCCTTTAAGGCCCCCATACACAATAGATAAAAGTCTACGTGAGAAAGATCCAGCACATCGTATTTCCAAAGGTTGATCCTTTTGTTCTGCCTGCAGATAACCTGGAGTTTGGCTTTTGCTCTCATAGAGAACACAGGAGCGATCGGCCCAGCTGAACATGCCTTTGCATGGCGGCGTCGGGAGAGATGGCTGTCGGTTGACAGCTATGTAACTCCACTATCCTCTCTGAGAACACATTCACGCCTTCTTGATTTCCTCATCTCTGTAGCATAGGTATATCCTTCTTCCTTTAGGACCCAGCAGCGACCTCCACCTTCTGCTGCTGATTGACACACCCTTGCTGGGTAGTTAAATAGTTTCAGTTTCTCCAAAGAGTCGCCGGTCATAGTTCTAAGTAACTCTGTGTAGGCTTGGAGCACTAGCAGTCGGCTAGTTTCTTCTCTGGTGCCCTTGGAGGACAGTTGGCGTTATCTCTCTGGTGTCTGCTCAAGCTAAGTGTATCCCCTTTGTTTCTCTACCTTGTTGTCTTTAGTTTGTAGTGGGGCTTGACTAGTGCTCACCCTGTCCCCTCCCTATCTAGGGCCAAGCAGGTGATATTAGATTTGCCTAGGGGTCTCCACTTGCCCTTTCCCTAGTGTTTGGGCTTCCTCCCCCTCTTCCCTTCGTGTTGCACTTAGTCTTTCCCTCACCTTGCATGACACATAGCATAAGTAAGAGAAGGTTAGATCAGTAGTAATGATGGGTGAACAAGCTCGGCACTGCTCGACACTCGATCGATAATCGGGGTGCTTGATTGAATAACGAGGAGTGTTGAGTATCACATGTTACTTGAGTGAGCGGATCCCCATAATTTAATTATTAGAGAGAGATTTTCTTTCCTCCGTAAAAATGCTTGAGTCTGCCATTCACTTCAGTCAAGCATGTCCGAAGTGCTCGATTTGAGTACCGAGAACTCGAGCATTTCACTGCTCGATCCAACACTAATCAGTAGGGGTCTGAATGCCGGACCCCAGTCTAGGTTGTTTCTGTACTGCCCATAGAGTGAGTTGTATGGAGGGCAGGAATCATTCTTGACCACACAACTGGTCTCTGCGATTTTGCTGGTTTTGAGGGACGGAGGACTGATGTGCCTATTCTAGGGGCTAGACGCCCTACAAATCCAACAGACGTAATCAAGCTTATTGGTTGGAATATCTATTAAGGCCGATGATCAGAGAAATTGGAAGATACATTGACCTCAAATAAAACAAAAAAAGCTATTGTTATTTAAGCAATTTCTTATCACAGACTGGTACAATTTAAGAGCACAGACACCAGAGAAAATTGCTCAGCTTTTCTGAGTTGGGCATAAAAAAAAAAAAAAAAGAAATATTTCATTAACTGAAATGTAAACTAAGAATCTGAAAGAAATGATTATTTTGACCTTAGGGAATTCACCTTTAAATCTTCAGCCAGGGCTAATATTGACTTAGATTGCATCAAACAGATGGAAATAATCGGGCTGAGCGAATATAGAAAGTAAATAAGAAGGGATACATTCCTGCAGCAGGAAGCTGATGGTATCGCTCACGTCTAGCATCAGTAACTGTGGTTATATCTGGTGAGAGCGGGCGAATTCCAGCTAGTAAGGCTCACTATGACAATGCCTCCAAGCATCTTTAGCGTATAGGTCACAGATGTCCTTGGGGGAAGACAGAAGAGGTGAAAGGGAGACCAATACCTTCCAGAGTGATCAGATTCACTCGCCAGGCATCACACAATCTATTTTGAACACCTCTGCATAGTTGGAAGGGAGTAACACTCAACACGGGTGAAACAAAAAGTCAGCATAATGGCACGCAAAAGTCAAATAAATGACACGGAACAAATCCGTAGGCAAGTGTATTACTCTGGTATTAAATCGGAATGATAAGCACTGATGTAGCAGATTTAGACCTGACATTTAAAGGAGCTTCTCCTAACTAGACAACCGCTGTCAAAATCCCCTTGTTGCAACCAGACTTTGTGACCAGTTGATCGCTGTCTTTTAAAAAGGGTTGGTCCCCTTTAAAAGGGAAAACGTCAGCAGGTTTTTGTTGTGTAATCTGAGAGCAGCATGATGTAAGGTCTGAGATTCTGATTCCAATGATGTGTCATTTACTGGGCTGGGGGTTGCAGTGTTTTATAAGCAGGAAATTATCACTGCAGGACTTATTGTCTCTTGCCTCTTGGTTCAACCACGCCCCCACCACTGACTAGCTGCTTTCTGCCTATGCACAGTGCACACAGAAAGAATTTTGATTTAAAAATAATTGTATCTCCTGTGATCTCCCAGTTCTCTGAATGCTGAGCTCTGTATAACACCGCCCACACCACTGATTGGCTGCTTTCTGTGTACACTGTGCATAGGCAGAAAGCTGATCCCAATGGTGGTGGTGTGCTTAGACTACCTGGCAGCAGACCAGGTAGTCCACTAGCGATAATCTCCTGTTGATAAAACAGTCTTTTTATAAAAACTACAGCAAGCAGCCCAGTAAGTGACACATCACTGGAATCAGTGTCTCTGCCCCTAAATTATGCTGATCTTAAATTACAGTCAGAGTAAAAACCTGATGACAAATTCCCTTTAATTGTTTTTTGGGAAGGGTTTCTGCCCCCTAAACCAGGCTCATCACCAAAACATGGGAGCATTGTGTCCCCCAGATTATTTATCAGGTGCAGTGCCTTGTCTGTAAGTGTGACTGTACCTGGCACTGCATCGCCATTCATCAGGTGATTGAAGCTGAGCCGCGGTACCAGCCACAGCCGCACATATGGACAAGTTGCTGTGTCTGGATAAACAATACAAGGGGCTGTTTTCATGACTGGTGGGGACACAAGAGTCAGATTCCCACCAGTCAATTACTGATTGTCTACTCAAAGGATAGGCTAACAATGTTATAGCCCGGGAAAACCCCTTTAAGCATCTGGTAAAAGCACTGACGATCATACAGAGTCATAGAAGAATTATACGTAGTGTCAAAACCGTATTGAAACGCAGCAGATTGAAATATAAAAAGTACAATTTCAGAACCGATGACATTTTTCTTTCACCTTCCCCCCAGGTAACTACTCAGATGACGGGTTGCTTCCTTTCTGAAAATAGATGTGTCCAGTCTTTGTTAAAAGACAAGACTATCTAACATGACAACCACCCTGTGTTATACCAAAACATAGGAAACTCTGCCATAGGTCAACAATAAAGGCAATGGTGGAGTAGGGGCATATTTATATATAAATGGTCTAAATCAGGGATGTCACACTCAAACACACAAAGGGCCAAAATGAAAAACTTGGACAAAGTTGCAGGCTAACCAGTATACAGTATAATGGGCCCCACACAGTCCTCCATACAGTATTATGGGCCCCACATAGTCCTCCATACAGTATAATGGGCCCCACATAGTCTTCCATACAGAATAAAGGGCCCCACATAGTCCTCTATACAGTATAATGGGCCCCACATAGTCCTCCATACAGAATAATGGGCCCCACATAGTCCTCCATACAGTATAATGGGCCCCACATAGTCTTCCATACAGAATAAAGGGCCCCACATAGTCCTCCATACAGTATAATGGGCCCCACATAGTCCTCCATACAGAATAATGGGCCCCACATAGGCCTCCATACAGTATAATGGGCCCCACATAGTCCTCCATACAGAATAATGTGCCCCACATAGTCCTCCATACAGTATAATGGGCCCCACATAGTCCTCCATACAGTATAATGGGCCCCACACAGTCCTCTATACAGTATAATGGGCCCCACATAGTCCTCCATACAGAATAATGGGCCCCACATAGGCCTCCATACAGTATAATGGGCCCCACATAGTCCTCCATACAGAATAATGGGCCCCACATTGTCCTCCATACAGTATAATGGGTCCCACATAGTCCTCCATACAGAATAATGAGCCCCACATAGTCCTCCATACAGAATAATGGCCCATATTGTCCTCCATACAGAATAATGGCCCACATAGTCCTCCATACAGAATAATGGGCCCCACATAGTCCTCCATACAGAATAATGGCCCCACATAGTCTTCCATACAGTATAATGGGCCCCACATAGTCTTCCATACAGAATAATGGGTCCCACATAGTCCTCCATACAGTATTATGGGCCCCACATAGTTCTCCATACAGAATAATGGCACCACATAGTCCTCCATACAGAATAATGAGCCCACATAGTCTTCCAAACAGAATAAAGGGCCTTACATAGTCCTCCATACAGAATAATGGCCCCACATAGTCCTCCATACAGAATAATGGCCCCACATAGGGGTGGTGATTCTGGTGTCACAGGCCAAATAAATCCACCTTGCGGGCCAGATTTGGCCCTCGGGCCAGAGTTTGACATGTATGGTCTAAGGTAGGTACAATACAACTCTCACAGATCAGAGAAAAGATCCAAAGAATCTATAGATGAATCTAATATAATACACGTACAACTGCATTAAGCGTCGCGGCCTTGTCCAAAAACAAACTGCCGTTGAGGTAGATACTTAGAAAGAGGCTATCAGCGATGTGCAAAGCCCCGGAGGATGCGCGGCACCCAACAGATACTGTTAAAAATAACTCTTCGCTGATGTAAACACCGGGTGAAGAAATAACCTTACAAAGTACCTGGGAACGTCTGGTCAGGAAAGCTAACACTGAGCTGACCCCCTCCAGGGGCATATTAACTTCCCGGAGCACTAATGTATGACTGAAATATCAGCCTTCCAACTCGTATAGGGTTTGTGGTAATATTATAATTAGACTGCTATTTCAGTTACCATATTTAAAGCAACTCCCTGGTTTGGATGACGTCTAACATATCGTAAAGAAATATTAGGACTTCAGCACTGGTGGGACATGCAAAAGTCTCATTCAGGCTATGGGGTCCTTCAAGGTAATGAATTTATTCTGGGTTGATCACTTTAATTCTATGGAAATCTACTCATTGCTTCTAAAGACCCCGAAACTATCCCTCCAAAAGAAGAAAATTAGGCGTAGTGGGGAATTCTCACCTTTGATGTTTATGGCCTCATATCTACAGGGCTATAACTATAATGGGTGCAGGGGTTGCTATTTATCTCTGAAGCTTAGGGAGGCACAATACATACCTTTGGTCCATATGAGAAGAACAGTGTTATTAAAGAGTTATAATATTTGGGGCCCTGTTGGAAATTTTGCTTTGAAGTCCACAAGCATCAAGTTACGCCACTGCATATGGATGCCATATTAGTACTGTTCCACACAACTTGGAGTTTGTGTAAAAGTATAAGGCCGGCCATACACATGAGATAGCTTTCTGCTGGACAAACTTTTGGCCAATATGGTTAGCCCAGTCCACCAGCCAGGATAGTAATTTGCGGCCTCTGGATTGGAGATAAAACCACCTCTTACCAGACATCAACCACCGCTCTTCTCTTGATTAGCCTGCCTAAGTTTGCTAATCAAGCTGGCTAATCAAAAGAAGAGGCGCAGATGCTGTCAGAGAAGAGGCAGAAGAGGCAGAGATGACTGTCATGGCCGGAGGTCGGGGTCCTACAAACTGATTCCTAGTTATTAGTTATCTCTCCTGACTGCCCATACATGAGTGCTTGGCTTGGCCAAGTTTTCATGTGTTTTTAATGGGTAGAGAGGGAAAAGCAGCTGCCAAACTCCTTTGCCAGTGGCTTACCTCTCCTGAAAGGAAAAAGATCAGGCACTGAAATACAGATGACATCGGGAGAAAGTCACGAGGCCCCCATAAACATCAGATGGCCAAAATCAGAGAGTTCGGGTGACTTACATACAATGGTTATGGGAGCCTTAATAAAATAAATATTAATATAAATATAGTCGTGATAATAAAAAATATCTTTAGTATTTCAATGAATTAAAAGTATATATTAGTGGATACCGTTGGATAGGAAATAAACATAAGATTGCTGGAAGTTCTCAGTGAGGTTGTTTGGGTGAAGGAAGATGAGAGAAATAGGTTTCCTCGTATTAGTTTTCATCAAGGTCAGACCCCCACCTCTAACATTTCTCACGTGTCTGGTGGAAATTGTATCAGTTGGATAAATCTGCTAACGTTAATATTAGTGTCGCATTTTATAAATACTTTCGAAGAATCACATTAATAGAAGCAAGAAATGAAGAATCCACTGAAGGACATTTGAAATCCAAGAGCTTAGTGCTTCTGGCGAGGTCACTTCAGGAGACCGGTTTGGTCTATAGGCCTTACACACATTTCCTCGTAATAGGAGATTAAAAGCAAAATATCTGTTGGAAAACAAAGCTTCTTTGGGGTCCATTAAGGCCGGCCGGCTGTTAAATGACTGCTGATTGGCTACATGCAAACTGATCTGCAGCCATGTAATGTCCCGCTTGGTCATCCTGACCGCACTTCCATGCACACAGAAAGATTGTTAATACAATAGAGGGGACAGAGGAGTCTAGAAGGGACAAAAGAGTCTGGAGGGGACAAAGGAGTCTAGAGGGGACAGAGGAGTCTAGAGGAGACAAAAGAGTCTAGAGGGGACAGAGGAGTCTAGAAGGGATAAAAGAGTCTGGAGGGGACAAAGGAGTCTAGAGGGGACAGAGGAGTCTAGAGGAGACAAAAGAGTCTAGAGGGGACAGAGGAGTCTAGAAGGGACAAACGAGTCTGGAGGGGACAAAGGAGTCTAGAGGGGACAAAGGAGTCTAGAGGGGACAAAGGAGTCTAGAGGGGACAGAGGAGTCTGGCGGAGACAAAATTGTCTCGAGGGGACAGAGGAGTCTAGAGGGGACAGGGGAGTCTGGAGGGGACAGGGGAGACTAGAGGGAACAGGAAAGTCTGGAGGGGACAGTGGAGTCTGGAGGGGACAAAGGAGCCTAGAGGGGACAGAGGAGCCTAGAGGGGACAGAGGAGTCTAGAGGGGACAGAGGAGTCTAGAGGGGACAGTGGAGTCTGGAGGAGACAAAATTGTCTAGAGGGGACAGGGGAGTCTGGAGGGGACAGGGGAGACTAGAGGGAACAGGAAAGTCTGGAGGGGACTGTGGAGTCTGGAGGGGACAAAGGAGCCTAGAGGGGACAGAGGAGCCTAGAGGGGACAGAGGAGTCTAGAGGGGACAGTGGAGTCTGGAGGAGACAAAATTGTCTAGAGGGGACAGGGGAGTCTGGAGGAGACAGTGGAGTCTGGCAGGGGCAGTGAAGTCTGGAGGAGACAGATTTGTCTGGAGGGGACAGAGGAGCCTGGAGGAGACAGAATTGTCTGGAGGGGACAGAGGAGTCTGGAGGGGGCAGAGGAGTCTTGAGGGGGCAGAGGAGTCTTGAGGGGAAAAGGGAGTCTTGAGGGGACAGGGGAGTCTTGAGGGGACAGTGGAATCTAGAGGGGACAGAGGAGTCTGGAGGAGACAGAGAAGTCTCGCGGGGGCAGTGAAGTCTGGAGGAGACAGAATTGTCTGGAGGGGACAGGGGAGTCTGGAGGAGACAGAATTGTCTGGAGGGGACAGGGGAGTCTGGAGGGGACAGAGGAGTCTGGAGGGGTCAGGGGAGTCTGGAGGGGACAGGGGAGTCTGAAAGGGACAGCGGAGTCTGAAGGGGACAGGGGAGTCTGGAGGGGACAGGGGAGTCTGGAGGGGACAAAGGAGACTGGAGGGGACAGAGGAGTCTGGAGGGGACAGGGGAGTCTGGAGGGGACAGGGGAGACTGGAGGGGACAAAGGAGACTGGTGGGGACAGAGGAGTCTGGAGGGGATAGAGGAGTCTCGGAGGGGGACAGCAGAGTCGGGCAGAGACTCATAGAGAACACAGGAACATTTGGCAGATCATAACGTTCCTGTGTATTTAGGCTGTATTTATTATGTTGGTCTGACACACAAAAATACGTATGCATGTTTTTCTGCAAACTCTGTGCGCTCTTGGCACTCCACAGGTCAGGAGAAGATTTTTTTTTGTAACTAAAGTGATACTAGTGACCGCCAAAAAAAGCCAAACCGATGAAAGGCAAACAAGTGCAGGAAGCTGTACTGTGAGAATGACCTACTGTACAGAGCTACAGCTATTTCATCACTAGGAAAAAGGAAAAGTCAAAATGAAGAAAGAGGTCAAGCGCCGTCTTATTACATGTTGTGACCTCTGTACATATGGTGTAAACTTTTGGGAGTAGTAGGAAAAAAACAAAACAAAACAAGGATTTGTCAAAAAACAAAACAGCAATATTAAAGCACAATCTGGTATTAATAGTAGCCAAATATAGATACAGAAGCGTCAAAGCAACAACAATCCAGTTATCCAATATCCACTACAGAGATTGTACGATATTGGCACTCATCTCTCAGAGTAAAAATCATAAGTGTGGTCCTTCTCCTATTTCATGCTGAAATCCTGGGAGTAGCTTCATGCTAAAAGAAAGATTCCACAAGTTCTTTAATCATGGTCACGGATAATGAGAGTTGTTATTCCCATTCTGCTTTGTTTGAAGCGTACAAGTAGAGTGCAGTACAGTATATGCAATACAGAAAAATAGCAGTACAGTAAACAGGTAGACAGAAATACCCTGCTTGTGGTACACGTAGAGAGAAATACAGTACATATAGCACTGGTAGAGAGAAATGTAGTATATATAGTACAGGTAGAGAGCAGTACTGTAGATATACTACCAGTAGAGAGAGGTACAATACAGGATGAGTACAGTACATGTAATAGCTGCACAGTACGTGTAGTACAAGTAGAGAGTGGTACAATACATGTAGTACAGGTAGAGAGCAGTACAGTACATGTAGTACAAGTAGATAGTGGTACAGTACATGTAGTACAGGTAGAGAGCAGTACAGTACATGTAGTACAAGTAGAGAGTGGTACAGTACAATTAGTACAGGTAGAGAGCAGTACAGTACATGTAGTATAGGTAGAGAGTGGTACAGTACAAGTAGTAAGGGTAGAGAGCAGTACAGTACATGCAGTACAGGTAGGGAGTGTTACAATACATGCAGTACAGGTATAGAGCAGTACAGTACATGTAGTACAGGTATAGAGCAGTACAGTACATGTAGTACAGTTATAAAGCAGTACAGTATATGTAGTACAGGTAGGGAGTGTTACAATACATGTAGTACAGGTATAAATCAGTACATTACATCTAGTACAGGTAGGAGTGTTACAATACATGTAGTACAGGTAAATAGCAGTACAGTACATGTAGTACACGTAGAGAGCAGCATAGTACATGTAGTAGAGCAGTAGAGTACATGTAGAGGGTGGTACAGTACATGTACTACAGGTAGAGAGCAGCACTGTACATGTAATGCTGAGAGCGCAGTGTGATATAAGCAGTAGAGTACATGTAGTACAGGTAGAGAGCAGCACTGTACATGTGCTGAGAGCGCAGTGTGATATAAGCAGTACAGTACATGTAGTACAGGTAGAAAGCAGCACTGTACATGTAGTGCTGAGAGCGCAGTGTGATATAATCATTACAGTACATGTAGTACAGGTAGAGAGCAGAACTGTACATGTAGTGCTGAGAGCGCAGTGTGATATAAGCAGTAGAGTACATGTAGTACAGGTAGAGAGCAGAACTGTACATGTAGTGCTGAGAGCACAGTGTGATATAAGCAGTACTAAGCAGTAGAGCACATGTAGTACAGGTAGAGAGCAGCACTGTACATGTAGTGCTGAGAGGGCAGTGTGATATAAGCAGTACAGTACATGTAGTACAGGTAGAAAGCAGCACTGTACATGTAGTGTTGAGAGCAGTGTGATGTAATCATTACAGTACATGTAGTACAGGTAGAAAGCAGCACTGTACATGTAGTGCTGAGAGCGCAGTGTGGTATAATCATTACAGTACATGTAGTACAGGTAGAAAGCAGCACTGTACATGTAGTGCTGAGAGGGCAGTGTGATATAAGCAGTACAGTACATGTAGTACAGGTAGAAAGCAGCACTGTACATGTAGTGCTGAGAGCACAGTGTGATATAAGCAGTACAGTACATGTAGTACAGGTAGAAAGCAGCACTGTACATGTAGTGCTGAGAGCGCAGTGTGATATAATCATTACAGTACATGTAGTACAGGTAGAGAGCAGCACAGTACATGTAGTGCTGAGAGCGCAGTGTGATATAAGCAGTAGAGTACATGTAGTACAGGTAGAGAGCAGAACTGTACATGTAGTGCTGAGAGCACAGTGTGATATAAGCAGTACTAAGCAGTAGAGCACATGTAGTACAGGTAGAGAGCAGCACTGTACATGTAGTGCTGAGAGGGCAGTGTGATATAATCATTACAGTACATGTAGTACAGGTAGAGAGCAGCATTGTACATGTAGTGCTGAGAGCGCAGTGTGATATAAGCAGTACAGTACATGTAGTACAGGTAGAGAGCAGCACTGTACATGTAGTGTTGAGAGCAGTGTGATGTAATCATTACAGTACATGTAGTACAGGTCGAGAGCAGCACTGTACATGTAGTGCTGAGAGCGCAGTGTGATATAATCATTACAGTACATGTAGTACAGGTAGAAAGCAGCACTGTACATGTAGTGCTGAGAGGGCAGTGTGATATAAGCAGTACAGTACATGTAGTACAGGTAGAGAGCAGCACTGTACATGTAGTGTTGAGAGCAGTGTGATGTAATCATTACAGTACATGTAGTACAGGTAGAAAGCAGCACTGTACATGTAGTGCTGAGAGCGCAGTGTGATATAACCATTACAGTACATGTAATACAGGTAGAAAGCAGCACTGTACATGTAGTGCTGAGAGGGCAGTGTGATATAAGCAGTACAGTACATGTAGTACAGGTAGAGAGCAGCACTGTACATGTAATGTTGAGAGCAGTGTGATGTAATCATTACAGTACATGTAGTACAGGTAGAAAGCAGCACTGTACATGTAGTGCTGAGAGCTCAGTGTGATATAATCATTACAGTACATGTAGTACAGGTAGAAAGCAGCACTGTACATGTAGTGCTGAGAGCGCAGTGTGATATAATCATTACAGTACATGTAGGACAGGTAGAGAGCAGCACAGTACATGTAGTACTGAGAGCGCAGTGTGATTTAAGCAGTACTAAGCAGTACAGTACATGTAGGACAGGTAGAGAGCAGCACGGTACATGTAGTACTGAGAGCGCAGTGTGATTTAAGCAGTACTAAGCAGTACAGTACATGTAGGACAGGTAGAGAGCAGCACGGTACATGTAGTACTGAGAGCGCAGTGTGATTTAAGCAGTACTAAGCAGTACAGTACATGTAGGACAGGTAGAGAGCAGCACGGTACATGTAGTACTGAGAGCGCAGTGTGATTTAAGCAGTACTAAGCAGTACAGTACATGTAGGACAGGTAGAGAGCAGCACGGTACATGTAGTACTGAGAGCGCAGTGTGATTTAAGCAGTACTAAGCAGTAAAGTATATGTAGGACAGGTAGAGAGCAGCACGGTACATGTAGTACTGAGAGCGCAGTGTGATTTAAGCAGTACTAAGCAGTACAGTACATGTAGGACAGGTAGAGAGCAGCACGGTACATGTAGTACTGAGAGCGCAGTGTGATTTAAGCAGTACTAAGCAGTACAGTACATGTAGGACAGGTAGAGAGCAGCACGGTACATGTAGTACTGAGAGCGCAGTGTGATTTAAGCAGTACTAAGCAGTACAGTACATGTAGGACAGGTAGAGAGCAGCACGGTACATGTAGTACTGAGAGCGCAGTGTGATTTAAGCAGTACTAAGCAGTACAGTACATGTAGGACAGGTAGAGAGCAGCACGGTACATGTAGTACTGAGAGCGCAGTGTGATTTAAGCAGTACTAAGCAGTACAGTACATGTAGAACAGATAGAGAGCAGCACGGTACATGTAGTACTGAGAGCGCAGTGTGATTTAAGCAGTACTAAGCAGTACAGTACATGTAGGACAGGTAGAGAGCAGCACGGTACATGTAGTACTGAGAGCGCAGTGTGATTTAAGCAGTACTAAGCAGTACAGTACATGTAGGACAGGTAGAGAGCAGCACGGTACATGTAGTACTGAGAGCGCAGTGTGATTTAAGCAGTACTAAGCAGTACAGTACGAGCTGTACAGTGAGAGAAAAGAACGTCCACGGGTCGCAGTGCTGTTTTGGCTGGACTCTGCCAAGGAATTGTGCCTTCCCTGCATTTACTGCTTCATGTAATTATTGCAGGCCATTAATGTAGACGTTTGACATTTTGTGCAGAAGGTGGCCACATGTGCAATGTGCAAGAACCTTTATCTGAAGACAGATTACTAAACCACAGTCTAGACACCTATCAGGAGTCACTATAAACGAGAGATGTCTCAAAGCAAATAATCTCGTTAGCTGTAGGAAATGGTAAATCAGGCAGACGCCGCTCTCTGTGGCCTCAGAGCCGACAAAGAAATGAACAATCTCACTGTACAGTCATTAGAATTGTGATTCCAAATGGTCGAAAATATATCAAAAAGTGCTACATGTTATTAGCTTTATTGTTATGAATAATCAGGTAAGTTATGAGATAAATGATTAGTGTTTAAGTATCTGAACATTACTGGACACTACTTATATACGGTATGTGCAGCATATGTGTGCTGTAGGGAAAATGAAGATGGCTTTTATGATTTTTGATCAAAATAGTGTTAACCAAGTACCCTATGTTATTTACATGTACTATTACTCTTTATTTACTTACTATAGGGTATATGCTCATTTTGTTTTTTTTTACTGGGTTCCGTCTGTGAATAATGTACATGTTCTGTGATCTTCATGGTTAGAATATGTATCCATTAATGTTTTGGTGGCTCAATGTCAGTGTTTTAGCAAATCAAGTGGTGTACAAAAAATATTGGAGACATGTTCGTATTTGATCTGATTCATGGTTCAAAATTACCCATGCAAGTCTATGGGTCTGTGAAAAATCACTGACCATACATATTATCATCCTATACAGTCTGTATGCTGTGCTTTATTTATTTTTCCCTACAAGAAAATCACTGATGGTAAAAACTGACACACTGACCAAACACCAAAGAAAATCAGACCGTATTTTGTGTGCTAACAAAATCACTGATGTCTACTGTAACTAAAACCATAGAAGAGAAAACAAAAAAAAATGCTTTTTGTTGTTCTGCAGCCTGCATGTATTCCAATACATCTCAGGCTGCAGAATGCAATTCAGTGTGAAATCCGTTCACCAAGTTAAATGACAGCATGATCCCCGATAGCTTTTGTACAATAAAATGAAGAAATTAAATTTGGCCCAAACATGTTCTTAGCCTTCAAAACACAAGTACATCAAAAGCCAAAAGTGACCTATGTAAAAAATAAAAGTAGAAAAAAAAAAAAGAATCAATCTAGAATCATCCAATATTTCAATAACCGATAGAGGAGATAAAGCAGGAAATAAAGAGCGGACAGCCCTCTTTAGCACAAAAGGGATCCTTCTATATTCAGCAGATGAAGAAAAGCAGAAACAGCTATTTCTTTAATCTGTACATTATCAGGTTGTTTTATATAAACACAAGCATGTGAAGCAGAAGAATGGAAAGCACAGTGATAAGCAGGTCATTGTGACCAGTCAGGCTGTTCTTCTAAATAAATAACAAAGGACGAAGTATGGAACCAGAAGCCGTTCGGCAAAACCCCACGTAACTTTCAGTAAAAGTGTAAAAACAAATCTCAATGGGAAAAGGACTCACTGGAATAAGACAAGAAGAATACAAGAAGAATACCCTTCTGTGAACAAATACCTCCATAATATATTGCTGTAAAGTCGGAACTGGAAAAAGTTAACTTGAACCCTCAACCTAAATCCCATATAAGATGGCTTCATGGTGCCCCCTAACACCCATCAAGTCTATGGTCCTTACATTTTCTTTTTTACTTTTACTTTTTACTTTAAGAGACCATACATGAACATTTAATAAGCCCAAGAGAGGCATGCCTGCCCATTTACATTGTAGGCTTTTAGCTCAAGAGAGGCATGTTTAGGAGGAGAGATACCCATCATGCGGAGGCCACCTTGCCGTGGTTGATGGGCATACATGAATTGGCCAATTTATGCGCTAAGAGCCTTCATTTTGTAAGTACATTTTATTTAGCAATGATGCGGTTTAGCTCTTATGTTCTCAGTGTTTGCATATGTCTTGGTCCTTCCAGTGTGCCGTGCCCTGTTCACACTATATGGAGGTGCTGGTCAGGTTTTTTGTTTTCATACATGAACATTTGTCTTGGGAGAGGTCTTCTCGATGTGACTCCCAGTCCATCCATTTTTGTCTGGTTCCATCTATTAGGAATTGCAATTAGGTCATTTGACAAGAAGAGTCCAGCAAACCAAGAAAAAATAAAAGCTGATCTAAAACAAGATTAAAGAATGAGCTGCTAATAAAATTCACCTAAATGCAAGGAAATGTTTCCAGAAATGGTGATATATGAGATGTTCTTGATGATGGGCCAAGGATTACGGAGGACCTACTTTCAACGATCCCATTAGGTTAGCGTCTACTGTGTCTGAAATGGTTACAACCCAGAAAAAACACATTCGGTACATAAAATCCTGCAGACACCGCATTAAAAATGAGCTAAAAGGTGACATAAAAATAATAATAAAATCAGAATATATTTGTAGTTCAAAACGAGATTCTATATTAAAAAAATTAATCTTGCACAATCAGTTATTGACAAAACACTATGTGGTTCCGATTTCAGAGACGGCATGGGCTATTTAATCTGGCATTAGTTATATTTATCTAATTGCAATCACACCATTTTTCTTGTTATCACACAAGGGAGCAAGAAATCTTCTTAACTGGAAGGGCAGGTGACATTGATCCAGTCACATAAGACATACCACCCTTGGATAGAACAGCAGACACCTTGGATAAGAATTGCCATAATTACTTTTAGTTACATGACTCACAACATTGTTCAAACCTGACTACAAGGTCACCGGAAGGGGAAACAGCAGCAAAAAATAGTTTTAAGGACAATACTAAAGGGCACAGGTATTAACACGAACATATATGTATGTAAAATATGATGTCAAAGCTGGGCAAGTCCTAAGAAGCCTAGAAATTTACTAATGAAACCAATTTTTTGCGTTGCTTTCCTTAGATGTCTGGATCAACCGACCACTAAAAATGAGAAGTGGGCCCATGGAAAGGTCTAAAAGGATCCTGTATTGTTACCATCAGTGATAGTATATGAAATCATGTCCTGATATACACACATTGAAGATTATCAGTCGCTAACTTGCCGTAGGAAAACTCAATCACTCAGTGTTCGTCCAAATAGATCCAAGTCATGCCAAACCTTCCCTCCAAACCGGCTACTGCCTTCTGAAATGGACAATTCGAGCTTGGTTAAAAGAATACATGATGTAGGCAATAAAGACAAACACTTCGATGAACTTCTTCCAATCAAGACTGGCTTTTCCCGTGCCAGTCTTGATCAAAAGCCCTTCGGAGTAAGATGCGCCAAAGTGAACGCCTCTTGATAAGTTTGGTGCATCTTTGGGCTGTACAGGCACCACAACTAAAATCTACTCCAGCTCTTCCAACAATTTTTGCCATAAATTACACTAAATATGTTGATTCATAGTCCACACCTGTCACGCACAATGTAGGAAAGGCAAAGTGCAACACGAAGGGATGAGGGGAAGGGAGCCCAGACAATAAGAAAAGAGGGGGTGGAGACCTCCTAGGCTGATCTGGTATTACCCAGTCTTCCCTACCGTCCCTATGTTGGTTTCTCACCAATCGCCGATCAGAAACCTAAAAGCCTGTATCTCCCTAGAGCTAGGCCCTGTCTAGGGAAGAGGGGGATGAGCGCTAGTCAGTCCCCACTAACAACTAAAGACAGCAAGGGGAGACAGACACGGGGGAAGTAACTTAGCTTGAGCTGACTTCAGAGAGATTACACACATGGCCTTTTAGCACCAAAGAGGAAGCAAGCAGACTGCAACAGCTCCAAGCCTTCACAAGGGGTCATGTGAATATATCTGGCACCTCCCTATAGCAAACAGGAAGTATTTAAACACCCAAGCCTGGGTGTCAATTAGCCACTGGGTCCTAGAGTGAGACAGATCTAAGAAGGTGTCTGTAATGCCAAACGAAGAGATCTCCTGCAATCAACTGCGGGGCGACTGTCTGTCAGTCCCATCTGACACACCAGTAACAACACCACTCTACTTTTTAGGAAAGGGGTGGGCGGTCATGAAAATACAAAAACATTTGTGCACAACTGTGGGTTGAGCAAAAAAGATATATTTACAAATAATTTTTATAAAAGTGGCATAATGCCTTCCATAAATTCCACCAGTTTTTCTTTCATTTGAAAAAGATCCATTTTTTCTTACTGAATCTGTTTCAAATGGAACAAAACTGATGGCTATTTAATGGATCCGTTTCCCACAGACTTCAAGGTTAAAAAAAAACGGATCCAGTTGAAATCAGGATTTTTTTAGTTGGACAAAAAACTTGCACCTGCACAACTTTTTTTGTTAATGGATTGCTGCTGGATCCGTTCTAACGGATGATTTACTGGACATGTGAACAACATAGCCTAAGAAAGGAAAAAACAAATTATATTGCATGTTATTTCCCGTAAGATAGCTGCAATCAATGAGTATCATAAAGATGAGTTTACACTGCACGATGCGCAGTGTTAAAGAACCGCTAACCGTCAGCATGCTTGACAGCCTGTTTACACAGGACAACTAGACTTCATATGCGAAATGAGCGATCTGTAGTAGTTACTGTAATAATTTTTTGAGGAATGCAGATCCTGTTTATATTGGATGATGAGCTGCCGACAAAGACTATCTTTTGTGCAGCCCAAAAGATCATTTCACCAGACGAACAAGTGTTTTGCTCATTTGTTGGGTGATCGGCAGTCTGTTTAGACACAATTATCTGAATGAGTGCTCCTAGGAATGTTCTTGCACGATAGTCGGGCAGTGCAAATGCACCTTAGACTAGATCAATGGAATATTTTCAGGTATTAAAGGGGTTATTACCAGTCCTGTAAAATTGGTGACTTATCCAGTTAGAAAGGTGGGGGTGCTGAATCTCAGCACCCTTGCCAATTAGCTTATTTAGTGGTTAGGGTGCTCGCCTTCATTGTGTACACAGGTCTGCACTGCAAGACGCAAAATATTTAGTAACAGAAGTGCCTGGTATCACAATTCACTAAAGCGTTGTGCTTCCACAGGAGGGCCACAGGGCACGCTGATAGAGGGGATGCCAAGCATTAAAGGGGTTGTCCGGCTTTAGGCTACAAGTCTCCAGGCACTTAATGTGACTGCAGACTTGTGAATCCTCACATCGTGCTCACTGCGCTCTGCAGTTATCTCAAGTCAAAACTCCATCCGATCATCGGCCTGTATTTATATCCGGTCTTGTTGTTCGGCCTTGTGGGGAGCAGAAACAAATTTTACATCATGATGTCTAGATCCACAATTTGTACTTTTATAACCCAAACTGGGAGCATTACACGGCAAATAGGGCAAATAGTAGCAGTATTGAAAAAAAAGAAAGAAAAGAACTGTGAACATACTGAAAGTTCTGTGCGATTTGCATTCTTCCGGCCACATTCCAACTAGACTGTGTCCGGCTTCGCTCAATACACTTGCATTAAGCGAGGCTGTGCACGTCTAGTTGACACATGACCACATGCATGCAAATCACATACTTGTGGTCACACACCCAGCACCGCGGGGAATCTTCACAGTGTGCATGATGTGAGGCTTCACAAGTCGACAGTCGCATAAAGAGACTGCAGACTTGTAGCCTAAGGCCTGACAATCCTTTTAAAGCCCCCATACATATTAGATAGAAGTTGTTCGATCCCCACAATATCAGCAACCACCTAATGTGGCTTCCAAACTCTTCCCGGACAGATAATGTGGGAGAAGAGGGGGGGTCCGACCTGTAAAATTTCAAAGATTGTTCGAGATTAACCGCTGTCAGAGGAGCTGAGCAGATTGTTCCTGTATATAGAGGCGTCAGGAGAGCTAGCTGTCAGCTATCTAATGTGTATGATCAACTTTAGACCCCTACTGACCTAACATTGATGGCTTACCAGGGGCTGACATACCATTGGTGCAACCAGGGGCCCAAGAGATAAGGGGGCCCAAAAGAAGTGAAATTGTGCATTAAGATGAGCTTTTGGATGCAAAAGGCACATATATTGTTTTTGCACAAGGACCCTTTTCTATTGGTGACCCCCAGTGTTGCTTACTCTAACGAGTGGTGCGAATGGCACCATGTTCTACCATTAACGAAATCTTTTCGTATTCCAGCAGGTGACTTGATATAATCTTAAAAATACACATAGAAGTGAATCACAATAAACGGGAAACTAGAAGCACGCAGTTCTTTGTTGGCTGACTCCTTATTGCCTGTCACAAACGGCTTCAGACATGCAATAAGTAATTTATTAACAGGTTTCATAAGGGAGAAAAAAAAAAAGCTTGAAACATTTCCATCGCCAACAGATCAACAGCTTTTACTGAATACTTAATGACCGGGCTTCCTCCTCGAGTAATTGAGTTTCATTATTCATTTATCAGCAGGATGGCTCCAGAAACATCTTTGTACTATGAAGTCTGAAGACGCTCTGCCGTTATCTCAAGTCAAAGCTCCATCCGATCATCGGCCTGTATTCATACCCAGTCTTGGTGTTCGGCCTTGTGGGGTGCAAAGACGAATTGTACATCGTGATGTCTAGATCCACAATTGGTACTTTTGTAATGAAAACTGGGAACATTACACAGCAAATAGTAGCAGCATTAAAACAAAGAAAAAGAACTGAGAACATACAGAAAGTTCTGTGCGGTGGAAGGTCATAGCCGGCGGACCTTCAATGCTGTGTCGTAGAAGGTCAAATGTGTAGACCGTGGCCTGAAGGCATGGAATAAAATTCATCCCCGGTTTATAGAAGGATATCAGGACACATCGGCACGCAGATACTAACACTGCTGCCAACCCAATAACAAAGCAGAATAGCACAGCTCAACCAGTGACTGTAACCCACAACTATTTTATTAAAAGCAGAGTTGAAAGGTTGTCCGAGGTCAAGCATCCAAGTTTGGCTCTCAGTGCCTTCTGGCAAAAGCCAGAGTTTACAGCTCTCCGACACGGACCTTCCTCCATTATAATGGGTGGTTGGGGTTAATCCAAGATAAAGTATTCCCACTATCCAAAGGCAGAGCAAGGGGGCCTAAAAATATTCATACCATGACATCACTGAAAGTAACACAGAATGTTCTGCTTTTAAGTGGCTATCTGTTAAGCCCACAATATTATTAGGAAATTCACACACACGCAAATTTTCACAGCTGGTAATTGTCAGAAATATCTGGACACAAAGACACCACAATCTGGCTTACATAAGAAGAACAATATGTCTTTCCCTATAAAAAAATAGAATTAGTGGTGACCAGTCACAGTGGTCACATAACAGTGTCAGGACATCAATGCTGCAGCAGGAAGTGAAGACCGGTTGGATAAAGGAACCATCAGAACAGGAGGAATGGGGGATCGGAAACATTAATATGAATATGATTTTAATTTTTTTTAGTTATTTTATTCCATTCTGGGCGGTTTTTCACAAATTTTACAGCTGGAGTATCCCTTTAAAAGTGTTTAGAAATAAGCTTCTGCTATATCTTTTGTTTGGTATTAACCAAAGTAATCAATTTGGAGCAATAAAGCTGATTCCTTTGGTCACTCGGTCACTGACCTTTATATTACGCAAGCTATTCTGTCATCTTTCTCTTTATCAATCAGTTTTATTTATTATATTGTCATAGTGAAGGCTCCTGCCTATACAGAGATATGAACGCTCACATTACAGCTGGCTAGCAATGCGTACTCCTCCACTTAGGGTTAATATTAGGGCTTCTAATTTTAAAGTGGATCTGTCACCAGATTCCATTATATAAATTGTATATATTATTAAATAGACCTCTTACACCTGATGAGACTGGTGTACTTACTTTGAAAATCCATGGCAAAATAGCTTCATAATCCAGCTATTAATATCAGCATTGAGTCCAGCCATAGAATGAATTAGCTCTTGAGTCCAAGTGTATTCAGTCTTTGCCCACCCGGTCTGACATCTGCAGCTTGTACTGAGCAGTATAAGATCTCAGCAGGGATGGAGGGACACTGAGGAAGTGTCAATCAGAGTGGGTAGGCGGATATTGAGTTAAATTTTCAGACAGCGTTTCTGATATGGATTTTGAAACTACATTCGGCATCATTATCGGGTCTCAGAGATCTATGCAATGTATGCCATTTGTATTGTTAAATCAGGTGACAGATTAACTTTAAAAGTGTGTTGTATCTAGAGCCCAAAAGCCCCCCCATCATCGACATGGTCCTCCAAAAACTGCTCCAATGCCCAAATCCATCCATCATACCCAAGTGCAGAAACAATCTTTATTCTGCTTGTACAATATCTGAAAAGCTATATACTGGTAAAGAGAGGAATCATGGTTGTCTCTTTAAATGGTTTAGGATTTATAATGAATGGTGTCCCGGTATTTCATTTTGGTGCACTGTGTACTAAGTTCCCATGCGACCTCCCTCCCTGCCCATACAAAAAGCACTGTTACTTAAGAGACCGCTATCATTGAAGAAATATTGTTTCATATTCTGTAAAGAACTCTTCCCACGCAGAAGATAATGCCGTTCTATTAATGTGAAAAGAGTGAACGCCTCCGTGCACAAACTGTTCAAATAGTGAAAAACTGCGCAGGCTTTACTAACAACGAAAAGTGCAAAGTGCCAACTACCCTACGCCAACAAAGCCAGTGTCATCAGGAGGAAAAAGCCTGACAGCTCCAGGCCATTGCATACAATTACAAAATATATGTGAATATTTGAATTGCCCTGTAGGGAAACGTTTTTAACTATTTCCTATTAAATACCGAAAACCAAACCCAATATTGTTCTAAATAATAATGTGCATGTACCACGTGCGCGAAACACTGTTGAATATTCTTATCATTTGTGTCCTGCACATTTTTGTTTAGTATCAGGGTATTATTAAATCATGAAACAGTAGTATTATATTACCACAGACACAAGCGTATGCCATGCATTATATTAAACTTGACAATTTTCTTGGGTTCGTCACTGGACGGAAATAGATCTTAGTGGGCAAAGTGCGTTTCTATGTAGTCATGCTCCTTTTCTTAACCGTGCCCCATGCCTTGCCCACGTTCCCTGGAAGCACCCATGAGATTTGCCAACGCCTCTTGAAGTCTAGGTGTTGGCAAGTCCTTAATGTTTGATCAATGGGGGTGTGTACCCCAGGACTCTCATCCAACCAGCCAAAAGAATCAGCATCCCCTTCAACAGACAGCCCTGACAAGGTAAAGGATTCGGCTGCGGAACCAAACTAATTCTTCTTTCCAGGCAAGTCGATGTACCGGTGTAAAAAAAAATGAAGGGGGCAGCATAGCTTGCTGGAACAATGTGACCATTGATGGTTGCAGTTCCTGAGGTCAAAGACCCTTATATGGATTGGATTAAAGGGACTGTCTGCACAGAATGAACATTCAACCCAGGCGCTTGGTGCATTATGGCGTGGTCAAACATTTACATGCACCCACCCCTCTTCTTTGATTAACAACTCTCTTATCGCTTTATAGAGCAACAAAAGGGCAGCGAT
Source organism: Phyllobates terribilis (assembly GCF_046119375.1). Classification (NCBI taxonomy): domain Eukaryota; kingdom Metazoa; phylum Chordata; class Amphibia; order Anura; family Dendrobatidae; genus Phyllobates; species Phyllobates terribilis. Next base: position 905,773,594 of record NW_027362762.1, read on the forward strand.
AGATGAAAAACAAGTAGATGGGAATATGCACTTAAAGGAAGCCTGACAGCACAGAATGACTGTTAAAGCCAAGTACAGGCGGTCGGTGCAACCTAGGCGTGGCCAACATTTAAGTGCAACTTCCCACCTGCTGGTTTTTCTCTATCTCCATCCCCCTCCCTCGTGTTTGATTAAAGGATGACTTTATAGAGCCACAAAAGGGCAGCGATAGATGGAAAACAAGTAGATGGTAAGGTGCACTTCAAGGGAGTCTGTCAGCACAGAATGACTGTTAAAGCCAAGTACAGGCGGTCGGTGCACCCTAGGCGTGCCCAACATTTAAGAGCACCTTCTCACCTACTTGTTTTCCTCTATCTCCATCCCCCTCCCTCATCTTTAATTAACGGATGGCTTTATAGAGCCACAAAAGGGCAGCGATAGATGGAAAACAAGTAGACGGTAAGGTGCACTTCAAGGGAGTCTGTCAGCACAGAATGACTGTTCAAGACAAGTACAAGCAGTCGGTGCGCCCTTGGCGTGACCAACATTTAACTGCACCTTTACACCTACTTGTTTTCCCTCTATCTCCACCCAACCTCTTTTTTTTTATTGACAGATCTGGATTTATAGCTCCAGAGAAGGGTGAAGATAGATGGAAAACAAGTAGGTGGGAAGGTGCACCTAAGTATGTGGTCACGCCAAGGGTGCACCGAGCGCCCGTACTTATTTTGATCTTCTTTTATACAAATATACAATCTAGAATTAAATCCTTTAAAGGAAGCCAATTATCCTATTAGTCTAGCTATGTTTTGTCAGAACATGTTGGGTGTTGTAGTCGTACTACTGCCCACGGTGAACAGAGCAGAAGATATTGCTGCGGCATGCCATAAAGCGTGAAATGGCTGCAGAGCAACAAGCCCATGAACTCCTCAGTGCACAGCTTTTCTGGACAAATACAATGAGGGTGTCATATTCTGCGACACTCGGAAAAATAAGCAATTAATATTTCAAGTTAAAACAATAGAAAGCAAAAAAATCTTAAGATCAACGGCTATTTGTTTGTAAGTTATGGAAAGGCTGAAACAATTTGCTCCTGGCAAGGTTGATAAAATATATCCAAAGCTTTAGCAGAAAATGTTACTTGGCAAGGAGAAGAGCGCAGAGACTTCAAGGTCTCGCTGAAACTCTTTCAAAATGTAAAATTGCCTCCATAGACTGAGACAGATCTTAGCCCTGACCTTCACATACCAGCACCTACGTCCTTCACATAAATAATGTTACAAGACATAACCAAAAGAGGGAATTTCACCCCAGAAATGACTTTATGCAAAGTAAATTATAATGAGCAAGAGGTGGGAGGAAAATGCTGGAACCCGTCTGAAGCCCATAGATTTAAGAAAAACTAAAAAAACATTGGTTGGTTTTTCAAAGCCATAAAGCTCTATGGGCCCATAATATATTTCCGATTAATGCTGCCACATCATAGCATGCAAAAGCAGCATATGGCAGCACAAGGAGCGTCTAGGCTTCCATACACACATTAGACTAATATCAGCCGAACGCACCAGCATCAGCAGACTCCGCCAACAGTCTACCGTGTATGGGGGTCTCCACTCTCCTCTGCCAGATGGTGTTGTGGGGGAAATAAAGATCCAGTAAGTCCGATTTTGGACTACCGATACTTTTGTTCTCTAAGCGATAAGCTGCCACTGCAAAAAGTGTCTCACAGCTGCTCTCATATGTAAATACAGGGTTCGGAAGATATAGCTGCTGGCCGAACCATCAGCCGACAGAACCTAAGAATCCTTAAAGTGGTTGTGCAAGCTTGAGATTCAAGTCAAATAGAGTGACTGCAGACTTGTGAATCCTCACATTGCGCACAGTGCATGCTGTCAGGATTCTTCAGTGCCGCTGGTGAGACTGAGCGGTCCTGTGACTGCAAGTATGCAATTTGCATACATTTGGCGACTTTCCCACTAGACGTTTCCAGCCTTGCTCAATTCACTTGTTTGAGTGAGGCCGTGCACATGTAGCCGGCACGTTACCGCTTGTATGCAAATCGCACCAGCACCGGAGAATCCTGACAGTGAGCACTATGAGGATTTACAAGTCTGAAGTGATATAGGGTGACTGCAGACTTGATCCCAAAGCCTGGACAACCCCTTTAAGCAAAGTCATGAAGGTTGCTTTAGGCAGGACAGTCAGTCAGTCATCATCGTCGTCATCATACAATATGTTCTCCTGTTGTCCCAGGTACAATAGTACAGACCCTTTTGATTTCTGGTCTCTAGTAGGTATGAACTACACAAAAAACAGTTTCACACATTTGACATTCACGGTTTGAAGATGGTCCATGATGTCCGGATCGACAGTGGGTCTCCAGACCCAAACTTACCTGCCTCATATATTTATATGAGGCTGTTCAGTTCGGGTTAGGAGACCCATAGCTGATCCTGAACATTGCAATGTGTACTCAGGCCGTGAATGTTGAATGTGTGAAACCGGACCTAGTCTAGCTCTTTCCTACAAGGTACTAGAAATGCACATGAGGCAGATGGGATTGGGTCACCGGACCTATGGCCAGTCAAGACATTGCGGTCCGTTCTCAGACTATCAATGTCAGGACAGTGAAACCACCCTAAATCCGTGTGGGCGGTGGAAGATGACAGACTACTGTTTAGCACAAACCAGTACAATACCGAGAGCGGAATTGACACCATAATCAGGAAAACTTCTAAAGGATTTCCCATCACAATGATAAGACAGGCCATAAACATCTGAGTACCGGGTTTAACTGTTAAGACTACTGCGCCCATACATATAAGAGCAAAGTCGGGTCAACCCAATGATATCAGCAGGACAGGACAACCATCTCATGTGTGTAGGTGCCTCCCGACTCTCGCCTCCACCGATGAAGTCAGGAATTGTTCTCACGGGAAATAAGCCACTGAGAAGTGTCTGGACACGGCTAACTCCCTCACCCAAATATGAACATATGCACGCTCGGCCCACGGAGAGGATCAGTCTCTGTCCATTACAGCAAATTGCAGATAAGAAAACAAATCCTCGCTGTCTGTGAGGGTCACAGAAGTTGGAGTCCTACCGATAAGACATTAATTGCATATCCTATTGCTATGCCATCAACATCTAAGGTGAGAAAAGCCTGTTATGCTTTCTGCAAAAATGGTTGAAAAATTCCTCGAAATACTTTTGATATTTTTACACACATACTTGGTAATTTTATTAGTAGGACTTGAATATACTTGTACTTTGTGTATTACAATATCTTATAGCTACCGAGATGTATAGTGCATATGTCTGATCTTGTGTGTTTCTATATACGGTAATCCTTCATTAACAGATTTTTCCAGACATGAAGAAGACCTTCCTATGGTCACATTTGGCATGGGTCATATGTCTGCAGCCGAAGCAATAATTACCGGGTCGTGGAACAGAGGTCAGGTTACTCCCTTATCGCACATTCTCCCATGACCTCCAGAACTGGAAAATATTAGAGGTGGAAAGCTAACCTCTATTATCCTCCAATAACCTTTCCAATCTGGAAGGTCACACGGGCAGAGGTAAACAATCTGTGTGCGAAACAAATGTCACCGAACCTTTATAAAGGAACAAAAGGAAAAGAAAATAATGGCTGCATCCCATATCAAATAATCCTACAATGCACTCTGCCTATACAACCCTCATATCGGTTCATCTAGGTCATCCACAAAAAAAGTCCAAGCTGAGTAATATTTAGTAAGCAGGAGTCCTCAGGTTGTCCTAAATTACCACATGACTTTCTTGCATATGTCAGTTTCTTGGAAAGTTGAGTAACAGACAATACAGTGTAGCTTCCAACAAAGTGGTCACTTAGCATTTTTATAATTTTAAAATATGCACATCGGCTTATTATCAACCCAAAACTCTTGCATAACTAGACAGATTTACAGTTCATAAGCCTGGGAAATCCAAGTCATAACTAAGCTTTCCTTCCCCTTAACAAAAGAAGAAATTTATTTCACTACTGTAGACACAAATACCCTTGCCAAGGCCAAGTAGATTGTTGGCACCCCCTCTTATTACCCTGCACGAGAAGCACATGACCCTCCGGCACCCTCCATTGAATGGCAACCACTATGAACGTTATAGTCATAGCCTTGTTGGTTTACATCTTTCAGAAAACAGGTTATAAACTATATAAGTAACCAGGGGCATAACAATGGCAGTCGCAGAGGGAACAACCGCGACTGGTCCCGTGCAAGAGGGAGGCCCACTGATGCAAGCACCTATTTCACCTGGATGTGCGTCCTAGGACACAAATTCAGGTGAAATGTATTGTGGTGCAGAGACTTGCTGGCTCCCTGCAGTGCAATACATGCTGCCGGCCAATCAGAGGCTGGCTTGACAGTGACAGGTGGCGTCTTGCAGTGACATCATGCCCTGCAGTGCAATACATGCTGCTGGCCAATAAGAGGACGGCTTGACAGTGACAGGTGGCGTCTTGCAGTGACATCATGCCCTGCAGTGCAATACATGCTGCTGGCCAATAAGAGGCTGGCTTGACAGTGACGGGTGGCGCCTTGCAGTGACATCATGCGCTGCAGTGCAATACATGCTGCTGGCCAATAAGAGGATGGCTTGACAGTGACGGGTGGCGCCTTGCAGTGACATCATGCGCTGCAGTGCAATACATGCTGCTGGCCAATAAGAGGACGGCTTGACAGTGACGGGTGGCGCCTTGCAGTGACATCATGCGCTGCAGTGCAATACATGCTGCTGGCCAATAAGAGGCTGGCTTGACAGTGACGGGTGGCGCCTTGCAGTGACATCATGCGCTGCAGTGCAATACATGCTGCTGGCCAATAAGAGGACGGCTTGACAGTGACGGGTGGCACCTTGCAGTGACATCATGATCTGCAGTGCAATACATGCTGCCGGCCAATCAGAGGAAGGCTAGAATGTCATCACCTTGACAGTGACAGGCGGCGCATGGCAGTGATGTTATGCAATGCCCATGCCAGAATGCCGAAGTCAGCTACCGGCTATAGAAGGACACTGCAGGTCGTGGAAGTTGAGAAGATAAGAAATTGTTTATTTTATTTTTTTAATGTGTTTGATAAGAACAAAGGACATTATACCAGGAAGGGGCATATTTTTATAGGATGGGGACGAAAATGGGGGACATTGTTATAAGATGGGGACATTATTACTGGAAGGGGCCAGATGGGGGACATTATTACACGGGAGGGAGAACACACATGTCTTTATAGGATCTAGAATGCTACAAGGTCCCATATATCTGACTAACATGCAGCTGGGATGCCTGGGTCTAAATTCCACCACGGCCCATCGGACTCTAGTTACGCCACTGTAAGTGTCCTTAACCAATAAATGTAATGTAATGTACATGAATTTCTCAAAAAAAACCGAAATGTCTGATAAAATGGGGCCTCACTTGGAAACCATGTAGTTGATGCATGGACTTCCAGGACAAATAAAATAATCCACCCGCTGCTGCATGTGGAGGGGAATGGTAGGCCCATACCAAAATATTAGGCTAAAAAAGTGCAAATCTAACTGAGTTTACAAATTGCCCATAAAATAGCCATTGTCCTTTCAGGCAACTGGATCTGAAGTGATTAAAAGTTAATCTGTAAATCACTTTAATTACAAAAATTAAGTAATTTTAGTCCAAGGAAAAAAAACACTCCAAGGTGCCAATCACCAGGTGTAACTTTCTGTTTGCTGCCTGTTGTCTGGTGTAATCATTCTTTAGCAGCAGAGACCTTGAGACGGATTACAAGAAGCTAGGACAGGTCTTTGCGGTTTGACAAGCAGGAAAGCAAAATCAGATGGACAAACAGGCTTAAAAGAGAGGTGGAGCAAGCTAGTGGTCAATGGCAGGAGCAATGCATGCTGGAAAGTGGGGGAAAGGATGATGCAGCACCTATAGTGCTGGTAGAATTCTGATAAAGCGAAGCTGATTGCAAGTAACAGACCATGAGAATCGGGACAGTTCCTTGACATATTAGACTGATATGTGCCTCAGAAGTAGTTTTATATGGTGAGGGCAGGAAGACCATGGTTTTTCGCTTTAAGTAATATCCAATAAATCTGTTATAGAAAGAAATATATCTGTGCCTACTTCCTACGATCAGATTTACTGGTATATATTGCCCAGTACAAACGTCAGCACAATGACCAAGAACCTCATAAAAGCCTCTCGCTGAGGTTACTCTAAGGTAACAGATGTCAATGTTGTTTTAGAGCGAGCCATATACTGAACAACGCCTCACTGCTAACAATAAGTATGGGGCAAGGGGTACAAGCAAAGTCAATGATCTGTTTTCCAAAGAGGTGTGCCCCGCTTACATCCAGCACGGCAGAGAAGGAAAAAAGAAATAACCTCGTCTGATGTTCACAGTCAACATATTTTTTTTCCGTTTGTTGCCAAGTCAATCACACGTCCTTGAGACTGTGTTAATATTAGACAACACGGCCTGACCTCCGCTTGACATTAACCGGAGAACAACCTTGAACTGTAAATGAACTACAAACCTTATCCTCCGCAGCTTTTTCGCTCATCAACATTTTATTAATAGTATTGAATTGCGAGAGATAACTCAACTCTAACTTTACAAAGTCGCGAGGTGGACAAAAAAAAACCCTACAGCTAATGGGATGCATAAGCAAAAGAGAAGGCACATCCTGGGACGTGACACTATAGAATAAAGAACAAGCCAAGTGTAAGGGATGATCTGTAATAATACCAATAAACCCATCAATATACACCGACATAGTACTGCTGGGAGACCAACGTAAAATCATGATAATATAACGTCATCTGTAAGATTTAAAATAACGTAAACCCGCCCCATTATCTGTACTCAATGCCGAAATATCACAAGCACCCCTATACATATACAGTATACATCCAAAACATATTTAGGAAAGACCAAAATCACAGGTAACCAATACACCTAGATATCTGCTGCCTGTAACTTATTGGGAAGTCTTTTTATTGGACTGTACAACAGCTGCAGGCTTATGCTATAGAGGGACTATCTTGATCAGACAGGAGATGTCGAGGTGTTAAATGTTATAGCTTATTTAGGTGATCCCTCTCTGTTCTGTCCTGTCCTCCAGGTTGTGATAATGCAGATAATGGTTACTAAAACAGTTAAAGGGAATCTGTCAGCAGGTTTTTGCTGCCTAAGTGAGGCAGTAAGTGAGAGAAATGAGAGTGGAATAATGTAGAGACATAGACCCTCCTTCAAGCAATGTGTCACTTACTGGGCTGCTTAGTGAAGTTTTGATAAAATCACTGTTTTATCAGTAGGATATTATCACTAAAGGACTAGTAAACTTGCGGCTATGTAGTCCTCCATATTCATGAGCGCTGTGTAACCCCGCCCACACCACTGATTGGCTGCTTTCTGCCTAAGACCAGTATACACAGAAATCGGCCTATCAGTGGTGTGGACAGGGTTATACAGAGTTCAGCATTCAGAAGACTGGTAGATCTGCAGCAGAAAAAAATGGGGATTTTATCAAAATAACAGCAAGCAGCTCAGTAAGTGAAACAGGACAGGAATAAGAGTTTCTGCCCCTACAATATGCTGCTCTCACATAGGGTAGAAAAAACCTAGGGACAGATTCCCTTTAATTCTCACAAAATGTCTGCTTGCTGAAGATCCTGCTGAAAGCTTAAAGAGATGTTCCCATCTCCAAGATTTTATCTCAGTATTCAGTAAGTGTAATATTAATAATATTAGCAAATACGTCCAATTAGAAATGTAGTATAGTTCTTCAGGATCACTGTCTCTTGCCCCATGTGCAGGGCATTGCAGTAACTTAGGTATCCATGGTTACGTCCACTCATATAGTGACAGTTAGTTGGTTAGACAGCTCTTAGTGGTCGTAACCATAGATACCTTAGCTACTGTAATGCCCTGCAAATGGGGTTAGAGACATAGAGAATCTGAAGAAATATACTACATTTCTAATTGGAGGTATTTTCTAATATTATTATTAATATACCTGCTACATATTAGGATAGGATCTTGGAGATGTGAATATACCTATAAATCTACAACTGTTTTCTCTTGATTGATTGGGAATTCTTATGGTCTTGCTCCAAAAAAAAATAATTAAGGCAGCTTACGAAACTGCTGCTTTAAACAAGGTTTTTATAATACAACAGTGTGAGCATATTAATAAAAATGGCAAATAGTCCACATACAATTTACGCCAGTGTTCTAAGCCATATGCAGGCTATGAGCCTTACGGCAACAAACAAAGAACATGTGTGATAACATCAGGATTAAAGGGGTTGTCTCAAGTTCATAAATTGGTAAAATTGCAAAGTGCTTGTAAAAACAAGCAACTTTGCAAATAACCCCTTATTAAAAATCCACTCCCTTCTCAAGAAATTCTTAATATTTTACTATACAGTTCATTAGCTAGGCCGCAGTCTCAGAGTGACTGGTTAGATATACTCAGTTTGGGTACTTTGGAATCTCCTGTAAACACCTGACACATCTTGGTTCCACCAATGGGATCCATACGTATGGGGACCCCTAAAGAGGTGGTGGCTGCGTCCCAATGTTGTGGTTGCCATTAGAATTGAGTTGGTTACTTTGCCTTCAGGTCAGTCCTTTCTTGCTGTGGACAGGAGCTGAGTTTCCGAACTTTCAAGGTTCCTTTGATTTGCCGGCTCAGCGTGACATCATCGGTGCAGCATGCGGCACACTGGTGACATCTTGCCAGCCCGGCTAAGCCAAAACCGAGCCTCGGGTCCCAGATCGCGCTACAAGTGGTACGAGGTTGCGAGAAGCAATCAGTTCATCTTTAGTTACCATTAGTGATGCGCATTAAAGGGTTAACCGAGCACGCTTGGGTCCTAACCGAGTATCTTCGGTGTGCTCGAAAACTCTGTTCGAGTTGCTGCGTCTGCATGTCTTGTGGCTGTTAGACAGCTGCGACACTTAAAGGGATTGTCTAACAAACAGGTAATCCCTGCATGTGTCGCAGCTGTCTTACAGCCGCGGCGACTCGAACACAGTTTTTGAGCACGCCGAAGATACTCGGTTAGGACCCGAGCGTGCTCGGTTAAAGGGTTGACCGAGCACGTTGGCTCATCACTAGTTACCACGGATGTGTGCAGACCCAGGAGTCAAAAATTTTCATAGTCATGGCTAGAAAATAATCCATGAGTTTAGATACCTTCTAAGCACATTCTGGCCCAGGCTTCAATACAATACGTCCCAACATATCTATTCGAAAATTCTATATATTTTTTTTATTTTAAAACAATTTATTTTGTGTACAATGACTTAGCAAAAGAAACAAAACAGTATTTTGCTGAGATTATAAAATTCTGTGCCGACCAACAACACAACTGCCGTCATAAAAATGACTAAGGACGCTTCACGTGTCAACATGGTAGATTCCTTTGCCCTTTACTCCAAGCTAGTCATTCAGCTTGAAAAATGGCAGAAGAGTAAGAGGACTGTGGGAAATCTACTTAATTGTCACACAGCGAAGACACTCCTGCACTCTTCTAATTAACGCCATGTCTTCACGTTGTGACCTTTTGTTCTCTTCTATTATCCATACCAAGCAGAAGTTCAAATGCTTAAGAAAAATAAACTTAATTGGGGAATGTGCAGCAAGCGGTGACTGAAGGAGCATAGGAAAAGCTTTGTTTGCCATGTCATGTAGGTTACAGTTCAGGCATAAAGTGGATTATAAAGAAGAATGTTGCGCGCTTTCTCCATACACCTATTACGCTGTATGACAGCGCCGTTTCTTTGTGTGCTCTTTACTAGAATGTCAGTCTGCCTAGAATCCTTAATCGAAGAAGTATAGAAAATTTACGGAGAAAATCATTGAACCCCCTAACGTCCGTTTAGTAATTCAAAATGTAAATCGGACATAGATTTTTTGTAGAACTCCAGGCTTTTAACATAAAATAAGGGACAAAATCTTACAAATTATAAACACTGCTCAAAAAAATAAAGGGAACACTTAAACAACAGAATATAACTCCAAGTAAATCAAACTTCTGTGAAATCAAACTGTCCACTTAGGAAGCAACACTGATTGACAATCAATTTCACATGCTGTTGTGCAAATGGAATAGACAATAGATGGAAATTTTTGGCAATTATCAAGACACCCTCAATAAAGGAGTGGTTCAGCAGGTGGGGACCACAGACCACATCTCAGTGCCAATGCTTTCTGGCTGATGTTTTGGTCACTTTTGAATGTTAGTTGTGCTTTCACACTCGTGGTAGCATGAGACGGACTCTACAACCCACAGAAGTTGCTCAGGTAGTGCAGCTCATCCAGGAAGGCACATCAATGCGAGATGTGGCAAGAAGGTTTGCTGTGTCTGCCAGCGTAGTGTCCAGAGGCTGGAGGCGCTACCAAGAGACAGGCCAGTACACCAGGAGACGTGGAGGGGGCCGTAGGAGGGCAACAACCCAGCAGCAGGACCGCTACCTCTGACTTTGTGCAAGGAGGAACAGGAGGAGCACTGCCAGAGCCCTGCAAAATTACCTCCAGCAGGCCACAAATGTGCATGTGTCTGCACAAACGGTTAGAAAGCGACTCCATGAGGGTGGTATGAGGACCCAACGTCCACAGATGGGGGTTGTGCTCACAGCCCAACACCGTGCAGGACGCTTGACATTTGCCACAGAACACCAGGATTGGCAAAGCCGCCACTGGTGCCCTGTGCTCTTCACAGATGAAAGCAGGTTCACACTGAGCACATGTGACAGACGTGACAGAGTCTGGAGACGCCGTGGGGAACGATCTACTGCCTGCAACATCCTTCAGCATGACCGGTTTGGCAGTGGGTCAGTAATGGTGTGGGGTGGCATTTCTTTGGAGGGCCGCACAGCCCTCCATGTGCTCGCCAGAGGTAGCCTGACTGCCATTAGGTACCGAGATGAGATCCTCAGACCCCTTGTGAGACCATATGCAGGTGCAGCTGGCCCTGGGCTCCTCCTAATGCAGGACAATGCCAGATCTCATGTGGCTGGAGTGTGTCAGCAGTTCCTGCAAGATGAAGGCATTGAAGCTATGGACTGGCCCGCTCGCTCCCCAGACCTGAATCTGATTGAGCACATCTGGGACATCATGTCTCACTCCATGCACCAACGTCACGTTGCACCACAGACTGTCCAGGAGTTGGCGGATGCTTTAGTCCAGGTCTGGGAGGAGATCCCACAGGAGACCATCCTCAACCTCATCAGGAGAATGCCCAGGCGTTGTAGGGAGGTCATACAGGCACGTGGAGGCCACACACAATACTGAGCCTCATTTTGACTTGTTTTAAGGACATTACATCAAAGTTGGATCAGCCTGTAGTGTATTTTTCCACTTTAATTTTGGGGTGACTCCAAATCCAGGCTTCCATTGGTTAATAAATTTGATTTCCATTGATGATTTTTGTGTGATTTTGTTGTCAGCACATTCAACTTTGTACAGAACAAAGTATTCAATGAGAATATTTCATTCATTCAGATCTAGGATGTGTTCTTTGAGTGTTCCCTTTATTTTTTTGAGCAGTGTATATATGCCAGAGCTTAAAACCTCTTCATGTTGTCTGCATATACTATAGGAGATATGACAGCTTTGGGAGCTTATATATTTGCCAATCGTTGGCAATGCATGTTCCTAGGAACACTTGTTTCCCGATAATCAGCATGTCTAACCGATCATATGATGAATGAAGAAACCACTCGTTACTGAAAAATCATTGTTCTCGGCAGCACAACATCCTGTGTAAACGATCGTTGTATGCTTGATTCTATGAAAACAAGCAAAGCTCCACTGCAGGTCAGAGAGCCTAAATGCCCCCAGTAAAGTCCACTTAAACTCTTACACTACATGATTATCTTTGCCAGGAATACTCAATCTATCCAAATAGGCTGGCGATCACCTGAGAAATGAGCAAAACACTTGTTCGTTGGTTGAAATGGTCTTTTGGGCCACACAAAAGATCACTGTTCTCAGAAGCGTATTGTCTTACGATCTTTGGCCTTAGCTTCACTCCAACCCTGAAAGTCACCAGATGCACGGAGATAGAATTGGTTGTATATTAGAACTTTTCACCAAAATTCTATTTCAGCCATTGGTCTCCATTGACTATCTTTAGCCAATGGTCAAATTCAGGTTTTCGTGTATCGTGTTTCAAGATGTACTGTCTCCTGACCTGAACTCAACAGTCTAGGTATATTTTGAGGCCAGCAAGTTCGGGTCAGGAGACCTGTGGCATGAAGTACGTATGTCTAAATTTGTTCTAAGGCACAGCTTTCTTAATCAAAATGTTCAAGTTCGTAACATTGAAAGGAAAGGTCGGGAGGGAATGCCATTCTCAAAAAACTCAGACTAGAGACCTCAACAGAGCGCTGACATCATAAGCTTTGTTCACTAAGCTGCTTACTTGTCTGCATGGACAGCTGAAGAGACAATTCCCCAAATCCTTCATCAGGCAACAAAAGGGCAGGTTCCCAGCAGCCAATAAGATGACAGTAGTTACCGTAACATGTTAGACGGTATGGATTATGCAGTGTCTAGGTCAACTCGTAAGGGATTATAGGGACGTATAAATTCTACCATTTTAAGATGAAGGACATGATTCACTAATCTGCATGATGTCATCCTGAGCTCATTAGAGGCCAAAAGGGTAATCATTAGTCATTCATCCAGAGTCATTAAGGACAGTGCAATGAGAGTCCGAAGACTTTCTTTCCATGATTCGAGACAGAGAATGACAACGCTACCGGTATACATGCTGAGAAACAAAAAATAAAATACCAACCAGGAAGACAAAAACTTACAACTGTGGGTGGGATAGATCTTAGCAATCAATAAGAAGCTCAGATGTTTCAGAGCTATGAAATGGATGAGGAATCAGTGATGACATCGCTGGCACCAACGTCACGAATGCAAGTTTTGCAAGTTATGGCAGGTGAATCACACTATGATCACTTAGATGTGGTGAGATGTTTCACTGCTTCTATTATCTCAAGACAATAGCATCCAGGGTTTAAGTTTAGGCAAATAATCTTCAATTATTAACTTGCTTTGGACTCCTCAGGGTTACTTACTAATTAATCATGTGTAGGAGTGATATATTCTGCAGCCGTCTACAAGAGTACACCAAGAACTCAATGTTTGTTCTGTAAAAGCACAACCGTTTCTTTTTTTACATGTAGGCATGTGTGAGGATGCCAGTACTAATGAAGTCCAATGATGTACACATTTAAATATTCCAAAAAAATTAAGACGTTTATGGCAGATTTTGACCATAAGCGAATGATTGTTCGTTATTAATAATGGCCTACTGTCTACCATTAATGTGATGTTTTAGGCTGGAATTTTCTGGCCATTGTCAGCTAAAAATACAATATTGGTCAAATTCGAACAACCATTTGCCACTTTGTGCAAGCTGAGTGCTTTATTATTTTGTTTTATAAGGTTTCTTAATCTGCCAGTTTTATTTGGCAGGTTATTGGTTGGATCGTTCATATAAACGGTCTGACACATCACTGATTGGCCACATTTTATCCATATGTATCTCTTTCACATATCGATTTATTTGGGAACAATAGAATCAGGCAGAAAAATTCAAACTGGCAAGTCCTTATCTCCCCCGACATCAACTTTCAGGAGATAGTCGGAAAGCCACGATACACATTAGATGGCCGACCGATCCCACTAAATTCGGCCAACTGTTATCTACGAAGGGTCTTTACAGCCCAGCTATAAAGGGTGAAGACTAGAGATGAGCAGATCATATAGCGTGACCCTTGTCCATGGTCCAGGTCAGTGCTCTCTGGCCGTGGACAGGAGATATCTAGATTTCCTGAGCTTCTGAGTTCCCCGATGCAGTAGTTTTTTGCCGGCCTGGATTGACGTCATCTGTGCAGCTTGTGGTGTACAGGTGACATCTCACCAGTCCGGGTACTCATAAACCAAGCCTGGGATCCTGGAGTGTAAGGAAATTCACGCAGCTCCTGTCCACGGCCAGAGAGTACCGACATAGACGGTTGACCATTGACCAGGGTCTCGCGAAACAATATTCTCCTCACTTGTGAAGACCTATGCAACACATTCCTGATAGATAAACATTTGCATATAGATACACCCACACAGCGAGAGAACTTTTCCTCCTTCATCGCTCTCATTGTGGAGAGTATATAAAATAATTTTTCCTGCATAATAAGCGGTATAGGAGAGGATTCTTTCATTCTGAATGGCCGCCAGGAAGATCTGAAAGAGGAATGAAGTGATAGGAAAAACAACCCCAGAAGAGCTAATTCAAGTACATTTGGACACTACATGGTTAGCAAAATAATTTTACACTTTCACCTTTCTTCTCACATTGCATTCTTGAAACGTATTGAAAAATAATCATAAGCTTCATGGTGTTTAGTAGCTGGCCACTATTCTTAATAGTCACCCAACCGCTAAGGTACCTTATGTACATAGTTAGTTTTATATCTTCCAAAAAAATAGGTAGACATCGCAAACTGCCTACATAATTATGTGAATCTCTTACATCTGATGAGGCTGATGTACTTACTTTAAAAAAAAAAAATCTATTTAAGGGTATGTGCACACGATGCAGAAATGCTCAGGATTTTTTCCTGAGCATTTCTGCATCTCCCTGGCAGGAAAAAACGCATGCGGATTGTACATGCGGTTTCCTGCCAGGGACATGCGGATGTGAAGCGTTCTTCACTTTCATTTCCGCATGCGGGTTGACAAGCGCGTCCCAAGCGATTTTAGCATCACTTGGGGGTATGTGCACACGATGCAGAAATGCTCAGGATTTTTTCCTGAGCATTTCTGCATCTCCCTGGCAGGAAAAAACGCATGCGGATTGTACATGCGGATTGTACATGCGGATTGTACATGCGTTTTCCTGCCAGGGACATGCGGAAATGAAGCGGTCTTCACTTTCATTTCCGCATGCGGGTTGACAAGCGCTTCCCAAGCGATTTTACCATCACTTTGAAAGTGCTTGTCAACTTCACACTATATAAATCCATGCAGCCGGCATGGATTTATATAGTGTGTGAATGTCAAAAAATAAAAAATAAATATATACTTTACCCTCTGATGGCCCCTGGTGTCCTGCTTTGCTCGGTCCCGGCTACCGGCAGTGAAGACTGAAGGACCTGGCGACGTCAGCATCACGTGACCCGTCACATGACTCTGACGTCAGCGAAGGTCCTTCTTCATTCAACCGCGAAGTGCCGGGAACCAAGCAGGAGCGCTGCGCGGGCCGTCAGAAGGTGAGTATGTATATATTTTTTATTTTATTCTTTTTTTTTTAATGGTACCAGGGTCTGGATGAGAGTCCTCTCATCCACACCCGGGTACCATCCGCACATTAGACCGCATGAAAAGCGCATCAACATATACAGTGATGCGGATTCCATGCGGTCTAATGCAAGTCAATGGCGCCAAAAAAGCAGCGTTTCCGCTAAATTAATTGACATGCTGCGGATTTTTGAGCGCAGCGTTTACGCTGCGGAAAAATCCGCATCATGGGCACAGCACATGCGGATTTCAATTGGGGAACATTGCTGCCCTTCTACCATGCGTTTTTCATGCGTTTCCGCTGCGTTTACGCAACTGCAAAAACGCCGCGGAAACGCATGAAAAACGCATCGTGTGAACTCAGCCTAAGGCTATGTGCCCACGTTGCGGACCTGAAGCATATTTTTTACGCTTCTCCCTGGCGGGAAAATCGCATGCGGATATTACATGCGGTTTTCCCGCCAGGTAGAAGCGTTTGTGAGGCGTCTTTGCATGCATTTCCGCATGCGGGTTATCAAGCACTTCTCCAAGCATCACTTGGAAAAGTGCTTGACAACTTGTTCAGAATGGTAAAAAATAAAAAAATAAACTTTATACTCACCTTCTGATGCATTCTCTGCCCCGTCCAGAGGCTTGAGCGGCTCACGCTGTTGTGTGCAGGACCTGCGGTGACGTCATTGAGTCATGTGGTGGGTCACATGACTCAATGACATGGCAGGTCCTTCAGACAACAGCGCGACGGAGGGAAAACATCAGAAGATAAGTATAAACTTTATTTTATTCTTTTTTTTACAGGTTCGTTGGTACCCAGGTCTGGATGAGAGTCTCCTCTCATCCAGACTTGGGTACCATCCGCACATTGATTCCGCTGCGCTTCCGCAAAATTAATGAACATGCTGCGGATTTTTGACCGCAGCATATACGCTGCGGAAAAATCCGCAGCATGGGCATTGACATTGCGGAATGCCATTGGGGACCATGGGGTGCGGATATACATGCGTTTTTCAAGCGTTTACGCTGCGGAAATTCCGCAGCATATACGCTTGAAAAACGCTACGTGGGCACACAGCCTTAGAATGGCTGTTTAATCCTTTATGAAAAGTTTCTCTGCCAAGTATTAAAATGAGCTCTAGCTGGACTAATAAATTTTCATTTCAGGATTCTGACATGGATTTTCAAAGTAAGTACACTAGCCTAGTCAGGTTTAAGGAATCCTTTTTTATATATATATTGTATGTAGTTTTTTAAAGTGAAATCTAGTGACAGATCCACTTTAACAAGCGAGAAAAATATCAAAACTTAAAGGAGACCAAAGACACTCGAAGAAAATCCAAAGACGCTGGTTGCAATTGTGGAAACTTTAGATAAGTGGTGGACACCTGTCAAGAAAATGAGCATGTGGACTGTTCACTTTTTAGGTGTATTCCTTCATGCCGGCACTAGTGTTACTCGAGTTTGCCTAGGGTGTGTATCGAGTGTCGCGGGTGCTCGAGTGACATGTTAGAGTCCCCGTGGCCGCATGTTTCGCGGCTGTTAGACAGCCACAAAACATGCGGGTATTGACCCACAAACACGGGCAATCCCTGCATGCTTAAAGGTTGTCTAACAGCTGTGAAACATGCGGCCGCGGGGACTCAAAGATGTCACTCGAGCACCCGCAATACTTGGTACACACCCAAGCACCCTAGGCAAACTCAAGTAACGAGCACTTGCGCTCTTCACTAGTCGGCACCCTACAGGCTAACTTCAACAGATAATTCAGCATGACATGTTCTTGGCGGTGGCGCTGGCTGGACAACTGTTTGTCTGGGTGTAGATATATTCCCCTGGGTAGAAACAACTCAGCCATGAGTCACCACCATAAACTCATAATGACTACCCTACAGACCGTCTACTTCATCCACTTTCCATCAGGTGGTGATGCTCACGTCTTTCATAATATACCATAATATACCATAAAGTTTGAATGCGAGTTAAGCGCAGCTCACACGTTCAAAGTCGAATTTCTTGAACTTTTTACTTTTTTATTCCTGTGCATAAATCAAGCAGTTTAAACTTAAATGGTCTGAAAAGGGGAAATGTGATCCGTGTAAAGACTGGGAAAGGGGGTAAAAGTTCAAGTTCAATAAAACAAAGTTTACTGTGTGTCAAGCACATAAAAGAGAGCGAAGAGAGTGATGGGTGTGAGCCACAGGAACAACAAAATAAAGCAACTCCGGAGCAGATGGTTTGTAAGTAAGTGGGTGCATCATGTGATATCCCAAACTGTACTACCCCATCGTGAAATATTTTGTCTCAGTCTCTCCTCATTTATGCCAGTACTTCATTTTCTAAAGTTTCACAGAACCTAAATGATTCTAGTAACACATATGTGAAGATATCAGGATACCAACCAAATGTAGTTTTATAGGCTGTAACTATACTGGGTGCAAGGGTTGCAGTCGCCTCTGGACCCTAATAGTGGTAGGAGCGTAAAAAGGTCCCTTTGGCACATAAGATGAGACCAATATTAACCAAGGGGACATTGAAGATTTTAATTGGGGCCCAAGAGCTTCAAGTTTTTGTAAGAGACTAAATCCATTTTTGTACATTGTTTGTTGACCAGTGAAGCAACATTTGGACGACAACCTACTATATTCAATACCTGTCACCAGGTCAAAAATGGCCAATTTTTGCTCTTATTTTATTCCCATTGCTCCTGAATAAATGAATATTTTTTTTTATTTAATTATTCTTTTCTTTTAAATTCTGCTCCTAAAAGCTGAGATGATGATATTCTCTCTGTCACCACTAGGGGAAGTTTAGTGCAGAACAGAATAATTATTCAGCATAAAACAGCATACTAGAGCTCCCTCTAGTGGTGGCAGCAGGCAGAGATATGGGCCTTTTTAGTGATTTCTTGTATGGTCTTTACAACAGGGCGTGACCCACAGGATCCTCGAGGGCGTGTCTTTAGGCTGCTCTGCACAATTACCCTGTGAGCCACACCCCCTTGTTAAAAACTATAAAATATAGCATTAATAAAAAAGCCCATATCTCTGGGACTAATTAGAAAAATGTTATAAAAATAATAATAATGAGGAGCAGGTCTTTTTTAATAAGCAAAAGATCGTCTTTTGTCGGACTCTTACAACCTCCCATTTAAACACTTTATAAGTCTAACGATACGATATGATTCATCTAATGATGATTTTAGGTGGAACTGCAAATTCAATGTGGCTAAAAACATAAGAGTCAAGTCAAGATATCCGATGAATGCTTATTCAGCCAACAGCAATCTCTCCATTTAAATATAAACATGCAAGTTCAATTTAGCCGAGCATTCATGTTTATTTCAGTGGGGCAGGGTGAGTTAGGTGAGTACTTGCTGCTACTGTTCAGGCAGCAGATTATTTTACATGGGTTCAGAGGAAAGACAACAGACCCATCTTCCCTCGACATCTGGTAGTGTTGTAAGGTCCACATGTACACATCATATCAGCAACTCATCCCACCAAAATTGGTGGCCTCAGACACCTTCTATTTACTGATTATAGATACACCCTCAGCACATAATGGGAGGCTATCAACAAAAAATGACGGTTGTTTAAATCAAGTTTTTGTGCTATATGTATTATTTTAAACATATTTGGCAGTTTTTTATATCACCATCTATATAGGATGGGGATCTGACCATTCTGGCTATCTACATGTGTTGTTTCCTGAAACTTCAGGAAGTTAGAGACTAAAAAAATCCCCAGTGCATTATATCTAGATTTTATTTTTATTTGTGATAAGTAAAAAAAATGCCAAAATTAAAAACAAAAAATAAATGTAACATCTTATTTAAACACTAGGTCATTTTTTGACCATAGATGGACATACAGAAGTTAACTGATGGCGGAGCACTCGTTTGGCTTTCATCTATCCTTCCCGACTCCCCCACATTCATGAGATTTTCTGCTTAGGTGAGAATCCATGTGTTTTCAGAGTAGAGAGTAGGAAGCCGTTTCCAAATATCTCTGCCGGGGTCTTACATTTGGAAATACAAAAGGGTCTGAAGTTAAAGTCTGAGCTGCCCTAACCCTAATTTCTATTGGTGGAGAGTCGGGAGGCCCCCATACACATTGGACTGCTGGTGGGTTCTGCTGACATTAGACTAATGTGTATGGCGGCCTTTAGTCCCATAATTCTTTAGCACACTAGTCCTAACACATCATGGCCCGATGAGCCTCCGTTTTGTCTTTGTCCAACACTTCTCTGACTTCTTTGACCAACAGCTCATATGAGAATAATGCAGTTTTTTATTTTTAGACAGAATTCGCACAAAGTTGACAAGAAGCAAGAAAAGCAACATTATCCTGGAGCAATGCCGTATTCTATAACAGTGCCCAGCATACCACCGATATCCAGGATTTATACTGATAATATAGAACTGTGAGAAAGTTCTCAATCACAACACAACGGGCCCAATTATAAGTTAATGGGGTCACTTGGGTGGTATCCATCAAGTGATGGATATGGAATTCTTTTGCACACAAGACCAAAGTAGTAAAAGAAGAAACTGATATTGGATCCTTTAGGCTAGTGGCCTCCAGTCGGTGACCATCCTACTATACATGTCCTGAAACCTACGGACTAGAATCGCCTAATGGGATTCATGGTTTTGCAATATCAGGAGTGGAATAGGGTGAAGCGCACAGATTTAGGCCAACTAGTCATTATACAGTTTGCATGACCTCCTTATCCAAAACACAAAGCAGGTAGTCCCAGATGCCAATGCAAGTCAAACCTCTGGTACCGGTGGTAATTCGGGGACACGTCTCCATCCGTCTTTTTGAAGCTTGTGCTATATTCAGCACTATACAGCGTTAAGAGATATCGATTTGCAAAGCAAGGTCCTTTTCTACAGGTCTGTTAAAGTGTTACATGCTTCACATGCTTTTATGTATGTATATACACACACATATTAGGATAAAGGTAACGGTACCAGCTAAAACATCATACTAGAGCAACCAGCAAACAGAGATTAACATTGCACGTAAACTGCATTAACCCAACAGGTGCAGAGAGACGTGACTTATCCCTGGTTATCGGGAGTGAAACAGATAAGAGAGTAACGTGGCATTCCCAAACCTGTATCACTAGATCAGAAAATAGCTAAAACACACATCTACTTTAATGTGCCTTTAAAGGGGTTGCCCATCCTCCTTGGGTACAAGTCTGCAGTCAT
Organism: Phyllobates terribilis; assembly: GCF_046119375.1. NCBI lineage: Eukaryota > Metazoa > Chordata > Amphibia > Anura > Dendrobatidae > Phyllobates > Phyllobates terribilis. The sequence continues at coordinate 905,794,130 of NW_027362762.1, forward strand.
TCCAAATGACTGCAGAATTGTGAATCCTCTCAATGCGCACATTGTGCGCTGTCAGGATTTTCTGATGCTGGCCAGGGAGCAGGTGGGCGAGTGACCGCAAGTATGCGATTTGTATACATGCCAATTAGATGTGCAAGTGTATTCAGTGAGGGTGGACAAGTCTAGTTGGAATGTGACCGGACGTATACAAATCACATACTTGAAGTCACATGACCACCCTCTCCTGACACCAGCAAATCCACACAGCGTGCAGTGCGTGCGATGTGAGGATTCACAAGTGTGCAGTGACACATAACGACTGCAGACTTTTGTTCAAGGTTGGACAACCCCTTGTGACCTTCCAATTATTGAATAATTACAACCCTCAGCATGCTTTAATGTCTCTGTTGTTGCTTAACAAGGGCTGGACTCTCTAAGGTTTTATCCCCGAACTCCAGTCCTCAACAGATCATGTTTTCAGAATTTCCTTAGTATTTCACAAGTAATGGAATTATCACCTGGGCAACGCTGAGGAAATCCTGAATACATGATCTGAGGGTGGCTTTTGAGGACTGGAGATGAGGAACACTGCTCTAGGGAATGATTATATTTATTATCACTAAAAAGTGCAATTTTTTTTCCTGCTGCTATAACGGTTCATGCCCATTTTTATAAGACAGGAATAGGCAAATTAAGGGATGGGGGTTCCTGGTACCCCAAACCCTCCTATGAGAAGCTAAGAACATATTCTGCCACCACTAGATGAAGTTTAGTGCAGACATAATGATTATTCAGCATAAAACTTTTTATTAAACCATATGCAGGAGCTCCCTCTAGTGGTGGTGACAGGCAGGCAAAATTTTATTATGTTATTCTAGGGAAGAAGTAAAATTGAGGATGGAGGGGAACTCTATAAGCAAAATTGCATGTGGAAGAAACTTTTAAAAATTTGCCCCTAACTAAATCTTAGAGATGATTGAACTCACATTACATTTCATAGCTGGGTTTACAATCTTGGAATTCATGCAGGATTTGAGTAATTTATACCTTTTGGGTAGAGCACTTACATTTTAGGTTAAAGTAAACCTGTCAACATGTTTTTAGATACTAAACTGACGTAAAGCGTCTGACGTCTATACCTTTGCATCAATGGTCCGTTTCTCCGTTTTCTTGAAATTCAGTGGCAAATGTTCATGAGAACGAGCTCACAAGTGTAGGGGGCTTGGCCGGCATTTGCAGCTCTCCGGCCTCTCTCCCTCTTTCCCCACCCACTGCCGGCCCTCCTGTCTGTGACAGTCACTCTTCTCTTTGACTTGCTCCTTCGCCTGAGATCCTCAGCAGACCCCATTGATCATGTGGGCGGCATATATAGTCCAGCTCTCACAACGTCATCAAGTCCCTACTGCGCATGTGCCGGCCCTGGGAATTACAGTGCCTGGGCGGGGAAGCAGGTCACAGAAAAGGGAGACCTGTCAATCACAGGCAGGAGGCCGGCGACGGGAGGAGAAAGAGGCTGGAGAAGCCCGAGATCTGTAAGTGCAGGACAAGCGCCTGTACTTGTCAGCTCATTGCATATACATTCACCGCTGGATTTCCAGAAAACAGAGGCACAGACTTTTGATACAAAGGTTAGTTTAGGGTCTAAAAACCTGCCGAAAATTTTCCTTTAATGAGAGTCTAGAATGAGCGATATCACTGTATATAGAGCTCTACACTCTTTAGTGCACGTAAGACAGGGTCTGCATTCAGCATTGCAGCTCAATCCTCGCCAAGGGCAAGCTGCTGAGCGCAGCAAATATCTACCGATAATTTTATGACTCACAAGCCATAAAGATAATAAGTAGAGCAGGTACAGGTTAACTGAATTATAGCCTTTCTACAGAGAAATAATACAAATGAAAATCTTTACTAAGCAGAAGACTGGTCAATAATGGACAATTTACAGGACAAGCTAAGCATCATGGGGGATGCGGCACAGCGACAGTTTGATCAATTCAGGCTGATGATCTATCATCATAGTCTTTAAGGAGTTGTCCATTTAGGATGCTTCACTTCCTCATGGTCCATCACATTTCATTTAAAGGGGACATATAAATTAACTTTTATTTAGCCAATTTCATAAAAAAAAAGTAGAGCTGTCCTAACAAGGACTACATCAGATGCCGAACCTGTCAGTTTCAGTGAGAATGGCTGCCTAACTCCTATATGGGTGCACAGGTTCTACCTTGAAAGCGGATGTTAGGGTCAGACATATTGGATGAAATTAGATAAAATTTAGCCAACTGAGCCAAAAATTCAAGTGGATGGGTAGGTTGAGCAGGGTAACCTCTACAAGACCACCTAATCTTCTAAAATGATTACAACCCCTTCCCCCAATGTACATCACGAGATAACACTCTTTGGGAAGCCTTCAGTTACTCACTCACTTCTTGCCAATTTTGACAACATTGGTTGACCAACTCCTACAAGGGTGCACAGGTTTTTCCTCAGGTTCTTCCTCACGAGATAACACTCTTTGGGAAGCCTTCAGATACTCACTCACTTCTTGCCAATTTTGACAACATTGGTGACCAACTCCTACAAGGGTGCACAGGTTCTTCCTCAGGTTCTTCCTCAACAGTAGATGTCAAGGTCAGGTATGTTTAATGAGATGAGATAAGCTGTGGACAGAGGAACCAAAAGTCCAACTGGATTGGGGGGTGTCATGAAGAATAGCTGTCAAGCGAGCTATAAGGTGTACGGCCACTTTTATAGTCATGGAGGTCATTTTTTACGATAGCAGCGCCTACTCAACAAACATCTGACAGAAGGCCAATTATGTTAAAGATTAAGTCAGGAATTGGAGTTATAGCAATGCAATTTAGAGAGGAAGCCTCCCACACCACTCACTTTATGGCGGCATTTGCACACGTGGGAGCTGCATACTTCACCTTGGCGGAATCTTTTTTTTTTTTCTTCTTTTTCCAAAACAAAAACACGGAACACTGAACCATAAAAAGTTTAATAGCATCTATTAATCTGTCCACCAAAGGGTAAGGTGTACACACGTAGCAGAGTTGAATATGTCATCATTTCACAGGTTCTTTTGCACACTGTTATAGCCCAGTGGGTGAAAATGACAAATTCAGTCCTGAAAAAGGGGCATCTGTATGAAAAGCATAACAGCGAGTCTACATCAGTAAAGTAGACCTGATTAAAATGATCAGGGTTGGCTCTAATTTTATTCCCACTGCTCCCTCGAGTAATCCATTTTTTTATTTTTTTTTTTAAAAATCCGACATACAATTTTAGAGATAAGGGACTTTTTATTCAGTGCTAATTTTTAATGTGTTTACAAGGAGGTAGTACTCACAGGGTAATTATGGAGAGCAGCTTAAAGATAAATCCTGTGAGCTACACCCCCTTGTTAAAGGCGGTAAAAATCAGCACCAAATAAAAAGAACCATACCTCTGGAACCGTTTGACAGATTAAAAAAAAAATACAGAATACTTAGGCGAGCTTCGAGAATAAAATTTAAGCAAAAACTGGTCAGTTTTGATTAGGTGACAGGTCCTCTTTAAATATATTACAATTTTATTATTTACATTAAAGGGGTTGTCCACTACTCAGACAACCCCTTTTGAATCCCTATGTTTCCCCCCCAGTGAAATAATAGCAGTTATACTCACCTCCAGTGAGGGTGCCATTCCAGTGGTGTCAGCACTGGCTCACCCAGGGATCGCATGACATTGTTATGCCAAGCAATCCCTGCAGCCTATCAGCGCTGGCTTCACTCTCCTCTCCTACAGAAGTAGTTGCCATACGGAGGAAGTGAGACCTGCGGCTGGTCTCTCACTTGTCTTGAGATGTCTGAAGGCAGGGAGAGTGAAGCCAGCGCTGATTGGCCTGATCCCCTGGAGAGCCACTGCCGATATCACTGGAACAGCGATGGCACCGGAGGGGAATATAAGTGTTATTATTTAACTGGGAGGAAACATAGGGATTGTCCATTTTATCAGCGTTATATATTTTTTTAAGGTGAGTAAAGTCCACAGATACAATGGAAGCAACAAATGGATATTGCTGCATACAACCCCACTGTGCAATTTTAACTGATGATATCAGACAATATTGTGCATAAACCAAACCCTACTTTAGTGCCCATGGGGTAACGTCAGCCACGGCAGAAGACATCTATGAGTGATTGTGTCATTCTATAACAGTACTGGGAGACTGCTGAGGGTTATAAAGTTTATATGGCATGCAGGTATACATGGTTTCATACACATACATTACTTCTCTGCTTGGGAGATTTACCTTTAGCACCTTATCTCGTATCCAGCACATGTCCAATTGAGAATAAAATATATATTTTTTTTTTAGGAAAGCATCTTGTAAGACCATAGTAATAATAATTTTATTTCTATAGCACCAACATATTCCACAGCATTGGCGCACATCCGAGAAGCTTAACTCCTTCCGTCTTTAAGTCGGAGTGGTTCTTAGTCATGTCGTAGATTAGTCATACGCTATGACTAAAAACCACAGGATTTGTAAGATTGAAACTCCTCGGATGTTCATTACTTTGGCTTGAAAGACGCTTTCTTACATTCTTTTTGCTTTAATCTATTGGATATGTGCTTGATCTAACAGACAGCCCAATACTCATATTTCAGTGTGCCACCACACAACCCGAATTGTGTTGTGTGATTGTCTGAAGATGTAGTGAGAAGAACAATAATTTTTTTTTGCAGGTAACCAAAATAGATGGTTCCCCAATGCAAGAGCCACTCCTTGCTGTGCTCTCCTAGTTGGCAAGCGGTCTAAGGCTCTAATATGCTCATCATCCCTAATACTGCATATGAACAGGGGTTCTCATGATGGGACAACATTTTTGGTCTCATTTCTGAAAACAATCTAAAAGAAAATATGGGGTTTTGTTTTGTTTGTTTTTTTAAAACGGCTCTTCTCAAATAAAAACTGCACTGTGATTGCTCATTAAGGGCAACCAAGTCAGTTTCAGAAACCTGCCCCATTATGTCAAGGCTAGGAAGTCTCCCCTGAACATTACGGGGCCCACATAACAGTTGCTATTACTGATTTGAGCCAAACAGCACAATGGAGGAATTAGTAACTATACGCCAAGATTCACTTTAAAGAGAACCTGTCACTTGCCATATATATGTATTGCTTTTAACTTGCTGTAAACGCTGCTGTTCTCCTGAATCCAGCGTTGTTTTTCTTTTGTTCCTATGCCTCTCCGTTCCTGAGATATAACCCTTTCTTTAATGTATGTAAACTTAGTCTTTTTAGCCAAGAGGGCATAGCCCTCAACTCATCTTCCACACCCCCTTGACTAAAATGTCTAGATTGATATACAGAGAAGAAAAGGCCATATCTCAGGAATGGAGAGGTGTAGGAACAAAAAAACAACAACATCGGATTCAGGAGAACAGCGGCATTTACGCCAGGTAAAAAAATATATACATTTATTCTTTAGTTCTTTTAAACTAAATGTCTCATATAAACAGTCATCTACACAAGATTCTGCACATTACTCATAAAGCAGAGGCCAGACAGACAACCCGCAGCCCAGCTACTGGATCTATCAGAGTATATAATCCACACTGCCACTTCTTCCTAATCACAAACACATGGGAATCTCCTAGATAAGATAATAGAGCATTTCATGACTTCACCTTCTGGGGAACAAAGTCAAAGAATACTCTACGCAGAAACGCTCGGCTGCCACAATCATAAAGGTGTAGGGGACTAATACAGCGACAATCCAGGGCACACAAAATAGCATTAGGGAGTTAACGCACCGTGTCTTTAAAATAAACATTAGTCCATCAGCTGTAATCTCCTTTCACAAAGTCCAGCGGTATGACATGGATCACTGACGACACCACACATATCTAATTCAATTATTTACATGGTGATGTATATAGGGCGATGTATCTATAGCGTCATTTTTGCAGAATGGTCTTTGTGTGATGGTCTGATACATAGGTTTCCAATATTTGTCTTTCGCGGGGATCTATTTCTTAACCCATCTCTGACTAATGTGATACCTGATATAGTAAATGAATGACCGCAAAGACCCCAAATCAAACTCGCCCATCACTTTGCAGGCTGCTATTTTGAGGGTGATAAACAGTGACTAATATGAGATGACAAGCGATGGCATCATGTTCTCCAGAAGTCAAGCGGTCTCACAGATAGAGAAAATCACAGTCAGAATTTCAGATAATAACAACATCTAAATATAAACAAACAAACAGGGAAAACAACTATAAAAAGCCCATGACGTAAAACAGCCAAACAGCCTGGTGCCGCACAGTTCTTGGGAAAGTCCAAGCAAAGTCTACCTAGTTAATACCTTTCAGAAACTACTGTGACTTGTAGTTCTTCAAGGAAGGACAATTAAGAACATAACACCTCCAAGTTCTTCTATAATGCTATAAATCCATTTTTTTGACATGACAGTTGCCAGGGATTAAAAGCAACACCAATATCTAGAACACAAAAACCATAATATTCTTCCAAGCATTAAAAAGTGAATTTATATTGTGTTTAGTAGCGCAGCTTCGAAAGATGCGCTGTAAACTGATGGCGCACAGAATATAGTGAGAGGTGGGGATCCCAGCTCCCAGACCCCCATCAGTGCCATCTGCTCATATGGCATGTGAACGTACCCTTCGTAGGATGGTCACACATTGTCGGAGTGTGCATGTATTTTCAATGGGGAGAGAGGAAAAAGCAGGAGGGGGCTTGTCTCCCTTGAGAACACAGGATTGGGCACATATGGTTCGGCATGATGAATTTCAAACAGGAGCAAACATGAGACTAACATCTACAGGGCCCATTCACATTCAGCGGGATCTAGTCTAATGTGTATGTGGAGGCTGTCTAGCAACAGAGGATGTCAGAGAAGGATCGGGCATGTCACATATCGGACTCCCAACTCTTTTATTCTCCCTGAGATAAGCCGCCGCCAGAGGGATCTGCCAGTGGATCTCAAAGAGAGCACAGGAGCACTCGAACTCTCTTTGTTGGGGAGTCATGAGAGATAGATGTCGGCTGCATGATTGATGGATGATGCATCAAGAATCAACAATCTTGGGCTCTTCACCAGGCCATCCAACAGTTGTTAATGCATGTTTGGAGTTGTAGTCCCACAACCCTGTAATACACATTTAATGGATGGGAAGCAGGTGGATTTGGCCGATGGATGACCATTAATAGTCACCAATGTAAAATATATTTTGGAATAGTAGGTGACATATATATGTATGTCACCTACTGTTCTAGAGAAAAAAATAGAAAAAATAAATATATATATATATATATATATATATATATACACCGTATATACACTAATTATATATTTTATATATATATATACACACACACACACACACACATATATATAATTAGTTACACCTCTGATAATAAATTGTGACATCAGAATGAATGCCGAACTACAGATCCAGCTCTGCTGTGTATGGTATTATACATAAACTAATTAAAAATGAAAAACAAGAGAATTTGCTGGCACCTAATACCTGTGTTGTATTATACCAATCCAATCTTGGTCTTGAGCAACTCAGCCAAAATGTGCCGGGTGCTCACATATATAGATGCATAAATGTCACAGAAAAGAAAAAACAGCGGCATTCATCAGTCCTATGAAAATCCACAGTCCGCAATCCGTTTCTCGCTGACCGGCGCTTCAACGTGTCCTGCTAGACCATCACCAGGTAGATCATCTATCCGGACCCATTGAAGCGCAGGTCAGCGAGAAACGGACGTCGTCCTCTACACGTGCTCCTTCCCTCCCTGCAGCCAATTTTAGACTGGTGGTGAGTGCCACTATTTTTTCTTTTCTGTGAAACTAACGAAAAATCCAATAGATACAAAAAGCGATATGAAAATAAATGGCAAATTTCTCTCCACTATTTTTGGTGAGGAAAAATCCAAGGCAAAAAGAACCAATTGTTCTGTCTCCCAACATTTGCGTTACATGAAATGTGACATCCTAAATTGCAATATAAGGTCAAAACAATGCAGGGGAAGCCAGCTGTGGTTAAAGTAAACCGCACTTGTGTGATGATTAAAACCATAACTTGGGAGAGCTGCCAGTTATTGGGCCGTCAGCATGACTCACTGAAACAGTCATTTTCCCTCCTGTGTATGACTTTGAGGTTGTTCTGTACTATGTAACCCCCATCACCCCACTGACGAGATTAACTGTGACTGCCACATGCAATAAATCAAAAGATGAACAGTCCAGGATTGTAAAAGTGCTGCCTGGTCTGCAGAGCTGGCAATCTATCTCCCTTATATCTCATGCGTTTGGCCCAGATCTCATAAAGTAAATCAATAATTGCTCTATTATTATGTTATTGTATGTCTACTGCACCACTGATAACAGAACACTGTATATGTTGGTGCCATGTCGATACACTGTTATTACTCTCCCCAAGATAGTAATGTAGTACAGTATATACATCGATCAGTGCTAGATTAATATATACTACTACTATCATTGGTCTAGGCTCATAGTAAAGCTCTCCCAAACAGGTCGTTTCCATATCAATATACTGTTATTATTACACCCTAAGATTGTACAACCCTACTGCAGAGGTTGGAGACATATCAATATTGTGTTATTATTATTACACCCCAAGATTGTACAACCCTACTGCAGAGGTTGGAGCCATAGCAATATTGTGTTATTATTACATCCCAAGATTGTACAACCCTACTGCAGAGGTTGGAGACATATCAATATTGTGTTACTATTATTACACCCCAAGATTGTACAACCCTACTGCAGAGGTTGGAGACATATCAATATTGTGTTATTATTACACCCCAAGATTGTACAACCCTACTGCAGAGGTTGGAGCCATAGCAATATTGTGTTATTATTACATCCCAAGATTGTACAACCCTACTGCAGAGGTTGGAGCCATAGCAATATTGTGTTATTATTACATCCCAAGATTGTACAACACTACTGCAGAGGTTGGAGCCATAGCAATATTGTGTTATTACTTCCTTTGATTGTAAAGCACGACAATATTATTATCATTGCTCCCTTTTGATATTACAGGCCTCTGGTATCTGTTGGTGCTATATTAATATAGTGTTATTCCTTTCCGCTACTGTGAAGCATTACAGTTTATGTTGGCGCTATAGTAATACACACGGTATCATACTTCCCTTGCTCTCTCTTGATAGGTGTTACATCACTATGACTCCTCCAAATAATAATCCACTGCTGCATAGGTTGGTGCTATAATAATACACACCATTACTATCATTGTTCCGTCTTGATAGTAAAACCCTTTGGTATATGATGGCTAAAGCACTACAGTATACCTAGGTGCCATATCAATATACAATATCACTATCCTTACTTCCGCTTCATAGTAAAGCCCTCCAGTATATGCCAGTGCCACATCAATATGCTGTTTTCACCATGTTTGTGCTATAATAATACACACTATTACTATTGCCCCCACTCCGGTATATGGTAGCGTCATGTTATTGTTTTATATTACTTTCTCTGATTGTGAGGTAGTATACAGTATAAGTAGATGCTATATTAATTCACATCTCACTATCCTTACTGCTCCTTGATTGTACCGTCCTCTAGTATATACCAGTGATATATTGTATATATGCTATATACTGTTACTGCTGTGTTGGTGCTATATTAATACACATTTTCACTATCCTTTCTGCCTTTTGAATGTGGGATATGTTGGAGATCTATCAATATACTATTATTGCTACCTTGGTGCTATACTAATACACACTAATGTATTACTATCACTGTTCCCACTAGCTATGAAGCCCTATGGTATATGTTGGTGCCATATCAGAATACAGTAATTACTGCTGCCATACATTCTACAGCACTGCAGTATATGTTGATGCCATAGTAGTATAGTGTTATTATTAATCCCAGATACTGTAAAGCTCTGCAGTATATGTTGGTGATATAGCAGTATACATTGTACAGCTCTGCAGTATGTGTTGGTGCTATAGCAGTATACATTGTACAGCTCTGCAGTATATGTTGGTGATATAGCAGTATACATTGTACAGCTCTGCAGTATATGTCGGTGATATAGCAGTATACATTGTACAGCTCTGCAGTATATGTTGGTGATATAGCAGTATACATTGTACAGCTCTGCAGTATATGTTGGTGATATAGCAGTATACATTGTACAGCTCTGCAGTATGTGTTGGTGCTATAGCAATATACATTCTATAGCTCTGCAGTATGTGTTGGTGCTATAGCAGTATACATTGTACAGCTCTGCAGTATGTGTTGGTGATATAGCAGTATACATTGTACAGCTCTGCAGTATATGTTGGTGCTATAGCAGTATACATTGTACAGCTCTGCAGTATGTGCTGGTGATATAGCAGTATACATTGTACAGCTCTGCAGTATGTGTTGGTGCTATAGCAGTATACATTGTACAGCTCTGCAGTATATGTTGGTGCTATAGCAATATACATTGTACAGCTCTGCAGTACGTGTTGGCGCTATAGCAATATACATTGTACAGCTCTGCAGTATGTGTTGGTGCTATAGCAGTATACATTGTACAGCTATGCAGTATGTGTTGGTGCTATAGCAGTATACATTGTACAGCTCTGCAGTATGTGTTGGTGCTATAGCAGTATACATTGTACAGCTCTGCAATATATGTTGGTGATATAGCAGTATACATTGTACAGCTCTGCAGTACGTGTTGGCGCTATAGCAATATACATTGTACAGCTCTGCAGTATGTGTTGGTGCTATAGCAGTAAACATTGTACAGCTATGCAGTATGTGTTGGTGCTATAGCAATATACATTGTACAGCTCTGCAGTACGTGTTGGCGCTATAGCAATATACATTGTACAGCTCTGCAGTATGTGTTGGTGCTATAGCAGTATACATTGTACAGCTATGCAGTATGTGTTGGTGCTATAGCAGTATACATTGTACAGCTCTGCAGTATGTGTTGGTGCTATAGCTGTATACATTGTACAGCTCTGCAGTATATGTTGGTGCTATAGCAGTATACATTGTACAGCTCTGCAGTATATGTTGGTGCTATAGCTGTATACATTGTACAGCTCTGCAGTATATGTTGGTGCTATAGCAGTATACATTGTACAGCTCGGCAGTATATGTTGGTGCTATAGCAGTATACATTGTACAGCTCTGCAGTATATGTTGGTGCTATAGCTGTATACATTGTACAGCTCTGCAGTATATGTTGGTGATATAGCAGTATACATTGTACAGCTCTGCAGTATATGTTGGTGCTATAGCAGTATACATTGTACAGCTCTGCAGTATGTGTTGGTGCTATAGCAGTATACATTGTACAGCTCTGCAATATGTGTTGGTGCTATAGCAGTATACATTGTACAGCTCGGCAGTATATGTTGGTGATATAGCAGTATACATTGTACATCTCTGCAGTATGTGTTGCTGCTATAGCAGTATACATTGTACAGCGCTGCAGTATGTATTGGTGCTATAGCAGTATACAATGTACAGCTCTGCAGTATGTGTTGGTGCTATAGCAGTATACATTGTACAGCTCTTCAGTATGTGTTGGTGCTATAGCAGTATACATTATACAGCTCTGCAGTATGTGTTGGTGCTATAGCAGTATACATTGTACAGCTCTGCAGTATGTGTTGGTGCTATAGCAATATACATTGTACAGCTCTGCAGTATGTGTTGGTGCTATAGCAGTATACATTGTACAGCTCTGCAGTATATGTCGGTGCTATAGCAGTATACATTGTACAGCTCTGCAGTATATGTCGGTGATATAGCAATATACATTGTACAGCTCGGCAGTATATGTTGGTGCTATAGCAGTATACATTGTACAGCTCTGCAGTATGTGTTGGTGCTATAGCAGTATACATTGTACAGCTCTGCAGTATGTGTTGGTGCTATAGCAGTATACATTGTACAGCTCTGCAGTATATGTCGGTGATATAGCAGTATACATTGTACAGCTCTGCAGAATGTGTTGGTGCTATAGCAGTATACATTGTACAGCTCTGCAGTATGTGTTGGTGCTATAGCAGTATACATTGTACAGCTCTGCAGTATGTGTTGGTGATATAGCAGTATACATTGTACAGCTCTGCAGAATGTGTTGGTGCTATAGCAGTATACATTGTACAGCTCTGCAGTATGTGTTGGTGCTATAGCAGTATACATTGTACAGCTCTGCAGTATGTGTTGGTGCTATAGCAGTATACATTGTACAGCTCTGCAGTATGTGTTGGTGCTATAGCAGTATACATTGTACAGCTCTGCAGTATGTGTTGGTGCTATAGCAGTATACATTGTACAGCTCTGCAGTATGTGTTGGTGCTATAGCAGTATACATTGTACAGCTCTGCAGTATGTGTTGGTGCTATAGCAGTATACATTGTACAGCTCTGCAGTATGTGTTGGTGCTATAGCAGTATACATTGTACAGCTCTGCAGTATGTGTTGGTGCTATAGCAGTATGCATTGTACAGCTCTGCAGTATGTGTTGGTGATATAGCAGTATACATTGTACAACTCTGCAGTATGTGTTGGTGCTATAGCAGTATACATTGTACAGCTCTGCAGTATGTGTTGGTGATATAGCAGTATACATTGTACAGCTCTGCAGTATGTGTTGGTGCTATAGCAGTATACATTGTACAGCTCTGCAGTATATGTTGGTGCTATAGCAGTATACATTGTACAGCTCTGCAGAATGTGTTGGTGCTATAGCAGTATACATTGTACAGCTCTGCAGAATGTGTTGGTGCTATAGCAGTATACATTGTACAGCTCTGCAGTATATGTCGGTGATATAGCAGTATACATTGTACAGCTCTGCAGAATGTGTTGGTGCTATAGCAGTATACATTGTACAGCTCTGCAGTATGTGTTGGTGCTATAGCAGTATACATTGTACAGCTCTGCAGTATGTGTTGGTGCTATAGCAGTATACATTGTACAGCTCTGCAGAATGTGTTGGTGCTATAGCAGTATACATTGTACAGCTCTGCAGTATATGTTGGTGCTATAGCAGTATACATTGTACAGCTCTGCAGAATGTGTTGGTGCTATAGCAGTATACATTGTACAGCTCTGCAGTATATGTCGGTGATATAGCAGTATACATTGTACAGCTCTGCAGTATGTGTTGGTGATATAGCAGTATACATTGTACAGCTCTGCAGAATGTGTTGGTGCTATAGCAGTATACATTGTACAGCTCTGCAGTATGTGTTGGTGCTATAGCAGTATACATTGTACAGCTCTGCAGTATGTGTTGGTGCTATAGCAGTATACATTGTACAGCTCTGCAGTATGTGTTGGTGCTATAGCAGTATACATTGTACAGCTCTGCAGTATGTGTTGGTGCTATAGCAGTATACATTGTACAGCTCTGCAGTATGTGTTGGTGCCATATAAGTACAGGTTATTGCTTTTCGTTACACACATAAGAAGCAGAATAATACAATGTATCCCACCAGTAGCCCCCGCACTGCCAGTAACAGTGTGTCACCCAGGTTCACTCCCCACCCTGCTCAGCTATCTGCTCCATTGTGACAGCTCGGGTTGGAGCCCCCCGGGGTAATGCTGAGCCCCCTGTTCCTGTAAGTAATAGCAGAAGCCCCTCCAGCGTGTGCCTGATTCTGGGGACAGACCCCAGCTGTGCAGTGTCAGTGTGCAGCCTCCCCAGGTCCAGCATTACCTCATATCCAGAGCCCCGGAGCCAGAGGTCTAATCTAAAACCAGACATCTCCCCGCCTGCCCTGATCGCACAGCAGCACTGTGACCGGCGTACAATGGGGGCCCGGCTCCAGGGACCACCAGGCTGGGCTCCCCGGCCTCCCCCTTCATGGCTGAGTCAGACATTGGGCTGGATGAGAAGCTGTACAGTCATGGCCATTTCCTTGTAACAATACAGCAGCAGCAACGTGAGGAGAAAGGAGAGGAGGAGGAAGAAGAGGAGACGAAGAGGAGGACTGCTACTCACCCCAGAGCCAGGGCCTCATGAGTCCACATGTCCAGGGTGCAGCGCAGCATCCACATTGTCCCCCAAATCCAGAGAGTGAGGAGCAGGAGCGCAGGGTCCTCGGCGCCGGCCGCCTCCTGTGTGCGGCTCCGGCTGCTGCAATGTCTGAGTGTCCTCCTCCAGCTCACCCGGCTCCGCACAGCCCTCCCGGCTCTGCACAGCCCTCCCACTACTGCCATTCATCCACTCAGTCAGCTCTTAACCCTTCCACCCACACAGCACTGCTGTCACTGGAGCCGGGAGGAGCAGCCCCTGCTCCACTGCCACTCAATGTGCTGCCAGCCTGGGGGTCTGCACCCAGCAATACTGGGGGCATCAGCTCCACCACTACATGGAAAGCCAGAACCACAGCTAATGTCTGTCCTATCTAATGTCAATTCTACCGAGATAATATCTATACATCAATATACAGCAAGCGCTAGAATATCTATCAATCCAATATGTATCGCTGAGTCGTGTGTATATATATATAATGTATATATAGCTATATATATATAGTATATATAATATTTATCTAATATCTATCTCATATTTATCCATCTATACATCAAGCATTCTAAGATCTATAAATCCAATATGTATCTATCAGGCGTACATTTATATCTATATATACAGTATATATGTATCTACATCGTATATAGTCGTGTATATATATATATATATATATATATATATATATATATATATATATAATGTATCTATGTAATATCTATATATTATTTATATATCTATCTCATATCTATTATCTATCTATACATCAAGCACTCTAATATCTACAAATCTATTCAATATGTATCTATGAATCGTATACATACATATTTATATAGTATCTATATAATATTTATGTATCTAATATCTATCTATTATCTATCTATCTTTCTATCTCATATCTATCTATCTATCATCTATTATCTATCTTTCTATTATTTATCTATCATCTATCTAATATCTATATATACACCTACCTAATATTTATACATCTAATATCTATTCTAGTTAATGTCTATTATATCTAAATATAATAACATGTACAAATGAGTCTAATGTATCCATTTAATAACTTTCTATTAATAATATTTATGTATTTATCTAATACCTGTCTATCAAATGTCTTGTATATCAATCTTTATCTATCAAGCAATCTAATATTTATCTATAGTGGGTACGGAAAGTATTTCGACCCCTTTAAATTTTTCACTCTTTGTTTCATTGCAGCCATTTGGTAAATTTTAAAAACTTTTTTTTTTTCTTATTTAAGTACACTCTGCACCCCATCTTGACTGATAAAAAAACAGAAATGTAGAAATATTTGCAAATTTATTAAAAAAGAAAAACTGAAATATCACATGGTCATAAGTATTCAGAACCTTTGCTCAGTACTGAGTAGAAGCACCCTTTTGAGCTAGTACAGCCATGAGTCTTCTTGGGAATGATGCAACAAGTTTTTCACCCCTGGATTTGGGGATCCTCTACCATTCTTCCTTGCAGATCCTCTCCAGCTCCGTCAGGTCGGATGGTGAACGTTGGTGGACAGCCATTTTCAGGTCTCTCCAGAGATACTTAATTGGGTTTAGGTCGGGGCTCTGGCTGGGCCAGTCAAGAATGGTCACAGAGTTGTTCTGAAGCCACTCCTTTGTTATTTTAGCTGTGTGCTTAGGGTCATTGTATTGTTGGAAGGTGAACCTTTGGCCAAGTCTGAGGTCCAGAGCACTCTGGAAGAGATTTTAATCCAGGATATCTCTGTACTTGGCCGCATTCATGTTTCCTTCAATTGTAACCAGTCGTCCTGTCCCTGCAGCTGAAAAACACCCCCATAGAATGATGCTGCCACCACCATGTTTCACTGTTGGGATTGTATTGGTCTGGTGATGAGCAGTGCCTGGTTTTCTCCACACATACCGCTTAGAATTATCACCAAAAAGTTCTATCTTCGTCTCATCCGACCAGAGAATCTTATTTCTCATAGTCTGGGAGTCCTTCAGTGTTTTTGAGCAAACTCAAACTCTATGCGGACTTTCATATGTCTTGCACTGAGGAGAGGCTTCCGTCGGGCCACTCTGCCATAAAGGCCCAACTGGTGGAGGGCTGCTGGCTGCAGTGATAGTTGACTTTGTGGAACTTTCTCCCATCTCCCTACTGCATCTCTGGAGCTCAGCCACAGTGATCTTGGGGTTCTTCTTTACCTCTCTCACCAAGGTTCTTCTCCCACGATTGCTCAGTTTGGCTGGACGGCCCTGTCTAGGAAGACTTCTGGTGGTCTCAAACTTCTTCCATTAAGGATTATGGAGGCCACTGTGCTCTTAGGAACCTTGAGTACTGCAGAAATTCTTTTGTAACCTTGGCCAGATCTGTGCCTTGCCACAATTCTGTCTCTGAGCTCCTTGGGCAGTTCCTTTGAGCTCATGATTCTCATTTGGTCTGACATGCACTGTGAGCTGTGAGGTCTTATATAGACAGGTGTGTGCCTTTCCAAATCAAGTCCTATCAGTTTAATTAAACACAGCTAGACTCCAATGAAGGAGTAGAACCATCTGAAGGAGGATCACAAGGAAATGGACAGCATGTGACTTAAATATGAGTGTCTGAGCAAAGGGTCTGAATACTTATGACCATGTGATATTTCAGTTTTTATTTTTTGACAAATTTGCAAAAATGTCTACATTTCTGTTTTTTTCAGTCAAGATGGGGTGCAGAGTGTACTTTAATGAGAAAAAAATGAACTTTTTAGAATTTACCAAATGGCTGCAATGAAACAAAGAGTGAAAAATTTAAAGGGGTCTGAATACTTTCCCTACCCACTGTATCTATTTAGTATTGAATATCTATCTATCAAATATTTATTTAAAGGGGTTTTCCGGAACTTTATCCTTAGGATAGGTCATCAATGTCTGAATGGTGGGGATACAACACCCGCCATTCCCGCCTATCAGCTTCAGTGGTTGACACTGCTCAGTTGCCGAGCTGCACAGCGCCATCAACTGTATAGTGGCCGCAGCCAGGTACTGCACATCCATCCCTTGTTCAAATCAATAGAGGGCCAATGTGCAGTACCCGGTCCCGGACACTATTCCG
This sequence comes from Phyllobates terribilis, assembly GCF_046119375.1. Taxonomy (NCBI): domain Eukaryota; kingdom Metazoa; phylum Chordata; class Amphibia; order Anura; family Dendrobatidae; genus Phyllobates; species Phyllobates terribilis. Next base: position 905,811,272 of record NW_027362762.1, read on the forward strand.
TTGATGGAGCTGTGCTGTGCAACTCTGCACCTCTACAGTCCGGCAGGATTTAGCCATTGCCCCTAGGCCAGAACATATTCACCCATGTCTAATCCCAGGGAATGAGGGGCTCTTCTAATTCTCACCCCCAGCATCAGAGCAGCTTTATATACAGACATAATGGTGGGGTTGGCAATATTTATGTTTGGTATATGGCCTCCATTAGTAGTACACAGTCATACAAGAAGCTTTCTTTCCACTTGTGTCGTGGCAGAGGGTCCATGTTACAAAACACGGACCCTCACCATCACCGATGCTGTCTCATGATATAACCATTTTTTTTTTTGCAAATGCTTCCTCATAGCTGCTACCAAATATACAAATATATTTATCTTACATGCTGCATTATATACATATATATATATTTATATATACATTTATTTATTTATTTTTTAAATATAGTAAATTCCTTTCATTCGACAGTCACATGATCCAGAATGATTGACAATCCAGACTGTTTCCTGCACAGAATTGCAACATACTGTGAAATTTCACAAGATAATTACAGTAATGTGCTATTATTTAATTTCTGATCTTTTCTTCCTGTAAATTTCTCCACCATTGCAATATATAGAATTTTTTATGGCCGCCCGTTATTCCAGAATCTTTGATAGCTCGCGGGTCCCATGTAGGTGCTGCTGACTTATATTATATATATTATGCTACATTATATAATTCTAGACATTTATTATTATTTTATCCCATCTCATCCATCCATGTAACTGGGACTAGCAGATTTTTGGCTCAGTCCCCATCTCTACATATCCCCTCCCTGGCTCAGGGAATAGGGACGTTAGGCCATAGAGGAAAGCAGCAGGGTTTTGTCAAGCGCAAACTGGCTTGTTCTCAGTCAGTGACAACACCCCAGAGATTTTCCAAACAAGTAGAAAGCGTATAAATCTTTGACCTGTTTCAGGGGTAAGATAGGGGCTGAATAGTGTGTGGTGAGTCAGCATCAATCACCTCGTGCTCCCCCAGCAGCGCAGGAAAGTGCAAAGCAGGGTGGTGTCAGCGGCGAGGACGTGCCCACAGTCAACATGGCTGCAGGGAATATTCTTGTTGCCTATAGGGTATATATGTTTAGCTGAGATCACAGCCGTCTATTCATGTCTAGTAAACAAGATTTACCGTTTTATCTATAGCGCTCAGCATAAATGAGCACACCCCCTTTGAAAAGTGATCGATATCTCAGTGAACGCAAGAACAATTTCCAAAATTTTTGACTAGACTCATAGAACATTTTTTTAACCCATAACATGAAGGTGAGGTTAATAAACTTTCGTTGCATTGGTAAACTTTCATTGCAAAATTATAATTTTTGATGCAAAAATGAGTACACCCCACATAAAAAATAACCACATCTAGTATGTTGCGTTTCCTATAGGACAGCACCAAGTCTTCTAGGCATGGAATGAACAAGTTGGTGACATATTGCAACATCTATCTTTTTGCGTTCCCCACGAACGAACCTGGATTCTGGCTGGAGAGTGATGTTCAACTTGTCTCGCTTCTGGTGTAAAAACGCCAAAATCTGCATTTTTTTTTTTTTGGGGGGGGGGGGGGCAAAAATTATCTTTATTTTTATTCTACTTTTTGGGCGAGAACTTATTAATGAATTTCCCCAATGGGTTATCATTTTGTTTTGCATTTTTATTTTGGAGCAAAAGTTTGGATTTTAGGCAATTTTATTTTTGTGCCAAATTCAGTGTGGCTTTTATACCATATTTACGCTAGTATTTCCAGTTCTTGTAATTTTTTGGGTTTGCTAGACATGCTTTACATTATCCAGATGCTTGCAGTTTATTCATCATTTGCATTTTTGAAATGTTGGGGAGGACGCGCGGTCCATTTGTGGAAGTCTATAAAGTACAGTCCTCTGCCCAGGTATGCTCTCCCTCATATATGTACTTACCTATACCCTGTGCGGTCACCAGGTGATTTTTCTATGCAATGTCTAGGTATATACACTTAGTGCCTTAACATCCCTGGTGTCTTGAAAAGTATAAATTACCACTGTTGGATATAGTGGGATTTCAGTATGATGGCACTGGACATGATACACTGGGTTACAGGACAATAGAATTATTGGGCTTCTTCACACTATGGACCGTGTTGATCCTGTATATGATGGATTTTTAACAATGTATGCATTTGCACCTTTCATGCTAGATATCTATTCCTGACTTTTAAGTATATTATGAATGAAGGTTAATTTTTATTATTGAACACTCGTTGGGTTGTTTCTGATCGCGTGTTTTCTTCATTATAATTCCTATGCGTAGCGATTTTCCCGTACTCACATCATTAGGTGCAAGCTATTTAGCTTTGATTATAGTCTAATATGCACCTGTTGAGAAATTTATTTTGTATTTTTGAAATGTTGCAAGATTTCTGAGAATAGTGCTCTAGTACACTAATGTAGTAAAAAAAATCTGATTAATTGATTATAATTTTTTGCGTAGGTGAAGACAAAGGGTCAATTTACACGGTGCGATGCTTGCCGGTCAGCAGTTGGCTCACTGCGGATAGGTTGCCATTATTTTCGGCAGCGAGGGTTCTGTTTACACAGGACAATGCGCTGCCGAGAATGATGATCTATTCTGCAGCCAACAAATCATTTCACCCGACAAACTAGAATTTTGTTCATTCATCGGGCGATTGGCAGCCTGTTTATACTGTGTGATTTTTGTGAAATGAGCATTCCTAGGAACGCTCGTTAACGATAATCGCGCCTTATTGTATGACATTTTAAAGCTTGTCGAAACGTGTCTGCAACATTTAACTCTAAAATGACACAGAGAAAACGTGTTTCAATATGTGCCAAATTCATCAAAAATCAAGTGTCATTTTGATGATTTTGGCACAAAGTCCAAAAACTGAAAGACAAGACCGAAAAATTACTTAAAAAAATGCAACTGTTGAATTAGGTCATAGTTTTTGTTGACTTTTTTTGGAAGGAGAGGGGAATTTTCAAAAACATCATGAACGTCATGTATTTTTTCCAATGACAACCGAGTGCAGTCCAATGTTTTACACACACCCTGGACTTGAATGCCTAAAAAAACCCACACTTAGGCTATCTTTACACATTGCATTTTTTCAGCGTTTTTTACTGCAGCAAAACTTGATCTCCTAGCAGGAAGAAGCTGCATCAAAAACGCAGGTTTTGGTGCATTTTTCTGTGCGTTTTTCAGGATCCCAAAGTTCAGCTTTGCTTCCACCACAGAAGCGTGAACACAGGTCACCAATGCAAGACATATGTGAAACCATATTAACCAAAATGTGAAATATAAAAGTGAGGGAGGTGAATTGTTCAGGAATAGTTTACCTAAGATACTGGCAGTGCATTGAGTTTGTAGGACACTATTTACTTTCACACTATGTGGTCTGCCATTCAGTTGCACAGGCATTCTTCAATTTCACACCTCCCTGGGCCACAGGTATTGTTCAATCTCACATGTAGCTCAGCCAATGTTTACACTGTACATATCACTAATTAAATTAAGTCTCCTAATACAAACTACCATCTCAGTGACCAAGACAAGATGATAAAATCACAAAAATAAATGTGTTTCACATGCTGTTGTACCTGCTTATTTTCACTAAAAACGCTGCAAAACATGATAGGTATGTTCACACTAGACGTTTTTTCAGCAATTTTTCACTACCCATTACTTCCAATGGGTGAAAAACGCTGAAAAAAACCCTGAAAGAAGTGACGTGTTCTATTTTGCAAAAGAACATGCAAAGCACAAAATCCTGATAAAAAAAACAAACAAGATGTGTGCATGAGATTTTTGGAATCTTATACACTTTTCTGGTACTGTAAAACGCAGCTGCAAATTTGCATAAAAAAAGCATCAAAAAACACTGAAAAAACCAAGATGTGTAAATATAGCCTTAGGCAAGGCTCACTCTCATTTATATGGTGCGCTCAGCTGGGCACTTTTTAAAAAGAGACTTTTCTGACATAATAGATGACCACTTAAAGGGGGCAGATACTTTACACAGCTCTGGGAGCAATTCTAATCTTACTATATCCAGTTAATTTTGACGAGCTGAATAAATACATAAAACAATTCATTGTTTAAGGCCACATTTACACGTTCGGGTGAGTACATAGTGTACTGGCGGTGCATTTGGAAAAAAATGAAGGAGCAGCGAGGTGACGTTGCCGCTTGTATTACAATTCCTCGGTGCTCATGTACAATATGCTCAGCTGTGTGCAAGCTTTGCCGTCTGCCTCAGAGCAGTAGGGATTCAGACTGTCCTGAGATTTTCCAGGTCTCCGCCAAGTCTCCACAATCTGTGCCGGTCCCTCGGTGAGGTCACTGCTTCTTATTTACAGGAAAACACAAGTAGCTGATATTTTCTCTTAAGTGCTTTGTATAACATATGGATATGATTTATTCTCTAAATTATTGCAAATCCTGTTTTCTGTGAAGCCATAAATCCCATAGGCAAAAAGTAAAAATAAATATATATATATTTCTGGTGACATGCATGAGCTTAGTTGTAGGTCACATGCCCAGGGAAATGTTGTCCAAGCTGTAAAATAAGTACCTCGTGTTTGTAACCATGATAGATCCGGACTCATGAGACTCAGTACTGCATTGTAAGAGCCGCTGTGCTTTCAAGATGTGAGAAGTAGTGATGTGACCATTTTATTTCATCATGTGCAGCTACATACTGCTGTCTACTTGGGGATTAGATGGCACCAAGATACTTTATGGGGATCCAAAATAGGTAGTGTGATCTCCTAGCAATGCTCTGCTTGGAAAGCTAAGGTTCTGGCATTCATGTGGACTTAACAAGGGGGCAAAATTTCTGAGTTAGGGACCCCCTAATCAGGTAACCATGTTGACAACTACGGTGGCACAACCTAATCGTGGGCTTAGGAGAATCTCAGTAGTTGACCATGATGTTACTGAAAATGAATCTCTTTACAAAGACCAACACCGATATTACTGCCATATGGTGACCATCAGGGCCAGACTGGCCGTCTGGCAATTCTAGCAAATTCCAGGTGGGCCAGTCTGGCTTTGGGTCTCAGTTGTGACTCTGTTAACGGTATCGGTGTTTTCAGGATGCCGGGACTGGTAACAGCTGTAGCGGAGCATGGATCCTCCATGCTCCATCACTTACTCCAGGGGGCCGCAAGATACTTTCGATCTGCGGCCTGCAGGAGGCCAGCACCACACAGGTGATGTCAGCGATGCAATGATGTCACTGCATTATGCCCTGGTGGTCACTTCTAGACGCGATAGAACAGGAAGCAACCACTGCAGTGGACGCAGAGGCTGGATTAGATGAGTATAAAGTTTTGGGTATTTTTTTTGTGAGCTGTGGTGCCCATGATACTGTGGGGGGCCATCACACAGTATTGGAGCTGTGAGGGGGCCAACATAATGTATGGGGGCAGTGAGTGTGAATCCTTATACTATATGGGGGCTTTGGGGGACCATCATACTGTATAGGGGCTGTGAGAGGGACCCTCATACTATATGGGAGCTGTAGGGGACCATCATACTGTATTAGGGCAGTGAGGGGAACCTTCATACTATATCTGGGGGCTGTGGGGGACCAGCATACTGTATTGGAGATGTGAGGAACATCAAACTGTATGGTGGCTGTAAAGGGGTTAGTAATATTATATGGGGGCTGTCAGGAGGACCGTCATACTGTATGGGGGCTGTGAGTGGGAATCCTTATACTATATGGGGCCTGTGGGGGACCATCATACTGTATGGGGGCTGTGAAGGGGAACCTCATACTATATGGAAGCTGTGGATACATCATACTGTATCAGGTTTGTGAGGGGGACCCTCATACTATATGGGGCCCTCTAGAGGGTAAAATTGCCCCAGAAAATATTAACGCCCTGTACAAGTGTCCTAGAAAACAGTTCCAACATTTTGCCCCATAGAAAGTAATAATGTCCCCTGTGTGCCCCTATGACTTTCACAATAGCCTGAGTTCTCCCATAACAATAATGCTTCTTAAATGCTTATTTAACATTTAATAATGTTTCCTGAGGGTAATACCTCATAGCTCCCCCATGCAGAGTTTATTGCCCCCACAGCTCCCTTATGAACTGTATAATGTTCCCACAGCTCCCCTATAGACAGTATGATGTCTCCACACCAACCTATACACAGTATGAAGGGATCACAGCTCCCCTATACACAGTATGGTGGCCACCAATGACCTCTATGCAGTATGATGTCCCCACTGCTTCCCTTTACGTATTATGATGTCCCCATAGCTCCCTTATACAGAGTATAATGTCTCCATAGCTCCCCTATATACAGTATGATGTTTCCATAGTTCCCCTATACATATTATGAAAGATCTTAAAGCCACCTATACACAGTATAATGCCCCCAAAGCCCCCTATACACAGTATAATACCCCCAAAGCCCCTATACATAGTAAAATAGCCAAAACCCCCACATAGTCTTCACAAAGTATAATGCCTCTCAAAGCTTATTATACACATTATAATGCCCCTCATACTGTATGATAGCCAATTACACTAGTCTTCACATAGTATAATGCCCCCAAAGGCCCCTGTACACAGTATAATGCCCACTATACAGAGTATGATGCCCTCATAGCTCCCCTATACACATTATAATGCCCCCATATTGTATGATGCCCCCACAGCCCCCCTAGAAGTACTACTAAAGTAAAAAGTAAGACTCTTAAAATATTCACAGGGCAATTTAATAGTAGTTTAGCTGGAAGCATGTCGTTTTCAAAATAGCATAATCCCCTATGTAATACTTGACTAATAATGAAAAAAGAAGAATCTCCCAGACATAAGCGGCTGGCTCAGGAGCGCTCTGCCAAACAAGCATTGCCATGTATGGGAGAGATGGCCAAAGTGGCTGATTGCCGAACGATCATCCGAAGCATCTACGACAGCCATCAAATGTGTATGGGGGCGTTTAGAGGATCTACTGCTAACTTCTTGGTACAGGATACCACAGATAACCTTCAAAGGTCTTGTGAAGCCTACGCGCCAATGATTAAGAGCACAGGAGGGGATCTACACAGTATTAGTCAGGTGGTTATAATCCTGTGCCTCTACCTCTTCTTTGCAATGACTTAATGTAAAGTTCTTTCAAGCATTTCCTGCTAGTGTGAACCTAACGGTCTTTGACCTATGTTATAGGCTCATTGCTGCTGGCAACCGAGATGGTGACCTTCGATGTGAGTCACAGTTGGGAGTGCAGCCATCAGACGTAATGCCTATCCCCCTCCAAGAACATTCAGCCTACTGTGGATGAAGTAGGAGATTGTCCTCCAGGTTGTTTTGCAGAGCTCAGGCTGCTTCATAAGATGAACAGGAATATATTGTGCTGCTTGGTTCTACTTCTTCTGTATTACATCCTTGGAGAGACCAATTCTTCATATTACTAGAAATGTAAGACGCAGATTTGCTTATTTGAATTATTTTTTTAAGTAAAGCTCTTCTTTATATTAGCATCACGTAGCATCATTTCAATAGAACCTGATATCACAAACTCAGCAACTAAACTGCATTCATATCATACAAAATGGTAATAGGTTCTCATAGATGTCACTTGTGATGAACCTGTAGCCGCCATCTTGGTAATGATAAATCATATCCAGGGATGGCCACACTTCAGCAGCCCCCACCCTTGGGACCTTCTGTTAAAACGTCAACTAGATAGTTTCCCCCCATCCAGGCTCCTGTAAGATAAGAAGCCTACTTAACACTTGAATGCTAGGAGCTTCAAAGACTTCGAGAGGAAACACAGCCAGCAGGGGGGGGTGCTTCGTCTATCTGTACCTGACCATTTGTCCCATAGGACTAGTTTCTTTGTCTGTCACAAGCATGGAGGCATAAGATATAGAAACATGAAAAGTACACGCATGTTGCATGGGATGGGCCAATAAAAAAAAAATATCACGGCGTCCCGGAGCCATTGCGCACACAAGCCTCCGCGGTAGACGTTTGTACGTGCTCTGGAAGCCAAGATATAGCGCGGAGCCATTCCTGAGGACCGTATGGTATCATAATTGATATCAAAAGGTCGGTTACGGCGGCCCGAATCCATGGGAACCCCTGGGGGTATCATGAGACCATCCCAGAAGAAGTTATTGGGTTCCATAGAATTTGGGCTTCTGATCGAAGTTAGACCTGAGGGTGGAGACTGAGCCAGCTGACCTCACCAGCAGTGGGCGGGACGGGGCAGGTAAGATAGCAGGACAGACAAGAGACAAGTCAGTCTTGACCCAAGAGTGGTGTGCTGAACATCTGAGCACCAGCTGAGGCCACCAAGGGGAGGAGCAGTTTGACCATGCGGTGGTAGGCCTCAGCCTGTAACAAAGAACCGTGCCTGCGACCGCAGAATCCTCTCCCTGCGTCACAAGAAAATCAAGAAACCGGTAACTGATATGCTGTGGTGATTCTGTGTGTTGTATTCCATTGTTGTATAGTTTAGCCTGACCTTATACCTGTGTATATTTAGTTGTATATCGTGTATCTAGTGTATTATTATAATCAATTACCTCAAGTAATTGTGGGCCTGCCTTTTATTCTGCATAACGAACGCACGTCCGTGTGAGCTCGGCTCAAGCCAAAACGCTACCCAGGGTTGGTCCCTGACCCGATATAGGCCCATTCACGGACTGGGCGTATATCTAAAATAGGGACTGGTGGCAGCATACCAACTGGGGATTGGGGAAGGCTGGTAGTGACGGTCGGAGGTTCAGATATATATATTCCTGGCGCGGCCAAGGAAGATATATATACCGCCCTCACTACAGAGGGCCCCGATACCCAGTAGGTTACAGGACAGTCTCTCTGGCGACCGCTTATCCTAGGTGCAGTTCCTTGACTGACCTGAGGCTAAGAGGGCGCTAGCGAGTTGTGCTGTGTAGTGACGTTGAAGGGATAACACACTACCGTGTTCCCTGCGCTGGTTGCAGCTACCTGGCACTACTTTCTCTAGGTGCAGTACCTTGACTGACCTGAGAGGTAAGGGGGCGCCAGAGAGCTGCACCCACCGGCCGGCTTTCATCACATTGGTGGCAGAGCGGTGGGATTGCAGAATAATAGTGTTGTGGGACCCCTACTCCCAGGCACTAAAGACTGCCAGTGGTAACTTCCACTGCTGGAGTCTTAAGGTCAGCCCAACGTTAGACGGTCAGGCTAAAAGTATAACAAGGTGTGTGCAAACTCAGGGTTGCAGCGGTGTCGGTTACCAAGATGGCAGACGGCACCAGGAGCAAGACCCTGCAGGAGGCTAATGCTACGGTCCATGTGGCAGGAGGGGAGGACATTGTTACTCATGGCGAGGAGGAGTCCAGCCCGGGCACCTCAGGGAGCCAGTCCCCAGTATACGGTCCCGCAGTGGGCTGCCCACCACCTACCCAGCCCAGCCTGTCCAGATCACAAGCCCTTTTACAAGCGGCTATGGCAAGTCTCCAGTCTCATGGCGATGCCGTCTACAAAACCCTCCTGGCAGCATCAGAGAAGGCAGCGGAGGAGGAGCGCGAAGCTGCGGAGCGCCGGGAGGCTGCGGAGCGTGCAGAGCGGGCTGCAGAGCGCCGGGAGGCTGCGGAGCGTGCAGAGCGAGCTGCGGAGCGCCAGCACCAACTGGACCTGGCCCAGCGGGGGCTTCCGCTAGAGCAACCAACCCATCAGGAGACCAAGTCGTCCAAAGTCCGAGCTGAGGACTTCCCTCTACTGGAGAAGGATGGGGACCTGGACTCCTTTCTGGTGGCATTTGAACGGACCTGTCTTCAGCACCATCTGGCCCGGGATCAGTGGGCCAGATACCTGACCCCCCGTTTGAGGGGTAAGTCCCTGGATGCCTTGGGGGACTTACCTGCCGGGGAGGTACAGAACTACGACTGCATCAAGCGGGCCCTGATCCGGCAGTACAACCTCACTCCCGAGTCGTACCGCCAGAAGTTCCGGAGCCTGCTGCGTGGCCCCAAGGACACCTGGACCGATCATATGCGGGCGCTGTTGAGAGCCGCAGAGCACTGGACCTCGGGTCTAGCGCTTACTACCCGCCAGGAGGTCCAGGAACTGTTCGTCACGGAGCAGTTCTTGTGGAACTGCCCAGAGGACCTCCGACAGTTCCTCCGTGACCGAAAACCAACAGGGGCTTCTGCTACAGCCGCCCTGGCAGACGAGTATGCCAATAACAGGGCGCCTGAGCTGAAGAAGTCTGCCAGCAGCACCTGGAGAGGGGGTAAGCCCAGTCATGCCCCTGTTTCCCCGGCCCCTAGAACACAAGGGGTGTATCCCCCTGTTGCCCTCTCCAGGCAAGGACCAGACGTAAGACGTTGTCATCTATGCAACAAACCAGGACACTTTAGGGCTGAGTGTCCCCAGCGCCAAAAGACCCCATCCCAGTCCCAGAGAGCGCCCAATGTTTTGTGTGTGGGAGGGGGTGGTGGTAGGTCCCTGGACAACATCCAACCCGTCACCATAGGCCGTTCTGCGGTCATGGGACTGCGGGACACGGGCGCTGAACGAACACTGGTACGGCCTGAGGTGGTGTCCCCCCAGGACTTGGTACCAGGAAAGACTCTTTCCGTCTCCGGGGTTGGAGGCGTGGAGCCGGCACTTCCCGTTGCCATGGTGTATTTGGACTGGGGTGCCGGAAGGGGGATGCGGGAGGTGGGAGTAACGCCAAATATTCCCGCAAATGTTTTATTAGGGACCGACTTGGGGCGTCTAGTATCGCAGTATGTACCCTCTGAACCCCCAAGTTCGGCCCCCCAAGAGTGTATTGATTTGTCTGCTGCTAATGCCAACCATGTTGTATGTAGTGTGTGTCCTGCTGAGGAGGAGGGAGTGAAACCTGAGGGTAACACCTGCACAGACACAACACAAACAGGGTTAGTGAAAGCAGGTGGGGAGTGTGGGGATGCCCGCAGAGGTGCTCAGCCAGCGTGCCGTGACCTCTTGTCCTCCGGTGAGGGAGGGGGCGGGCAGGATTCTGTAGAGGGAAGCTCAGGGATGGAGAGGGGGGCAGCTACCGGCAGTGTAGGGCTCCCAGGGGTATCCAGGCTGCTGAGTATAGGCCCACTGCAGGGGGAGGAACAGGCCATGGGGGGTGGGGGTGTCCCAAGAGAGGAGCCGCCAGGTAAGACCCCAGGGCAGGAGTTCCCCACATCCGAGATGTCCAAAGGCCTAGGAAGCCTGCCTGATCGGGCGGCTTGGTCAGAAACAGAGGGGAAGCAGGCACTACCCACGGTCACAGCGGTCATAGCCGCTGTCACCAGGAGTGGGAGCGCCGGAGCCCAAGGAGCCTTGCAGAGGTCCGACGGCTTCCCCACTTCTGACCAAGTGTCTGCCGGGTCAGACAGCGGCCAGGTGACATGCCCGGAGGGGCTGACGGAGGATGTGGCAGTTTCGTCGATTCTGGCCACATCAAGTCAGGAATTTCAGGCTGCGTTGGAAGCAGACGACAGCCTGAAAGCTCTCAAGGAACAGGCGGCACAGCCTCCCATGGAGTCAGACTGCGAGCGTGTGGTCTGGGACCAGGGACGGCTGTACCGGGTAACGGTCCAGCAGGGTTCACCGGAGGCGTGGCCCAGGGACCGACAGTTAGTGGTACCCTATCCGTTCAGGGCGGAATTGTTGCGGATCGCACACGAGATTCCGATGGCCGGACACCTAGGGATCGCTAAAACCAAGGCCAGGATAGCTCAGCATTTCTACTGGCCTGGGATGGGAGCCGCGGTGGGTGCCTACTGCCGTTCGTGTGACACCTGTCAGAGGGTGGGGAAGGCGGGGCCGCTCCCCAAAGCCCCACTGGTAACTCTGCCAATCATCGAAGAGCCTTTCTCGAGGGTCGCTGTGGATCTTATTGGACCTCTGTCCACTCCCAGCCACTCCGGGAAATGCTTCATACTCACGGTAGTGGACTATGCCACCCGGTACCCGGAAGCGGTAGCTTTGTCGTCCATTCGGGCCGACAAGGTGGCTACCGCCTTACTGGAGATCTTCTCCAGAGTGGGTTTCCCCCAAGAAATGCTCACCGACCGAGGGACCCAGTTCATGTCGCGGCTGATGGAGTCCCTCTGTAAGCAAATGCAGGTGCAACATCTGGTGGCCAGCCCGTATCACCCACAGACTAATGGCCTGTGTGAGCGGTTCAATGGCACCTTAAAGCAGATGCTTAAGATGTTGGTCGACTCCCACGGGAGAGACTGGGAGCGTTACCTCCCACACCTCCTATTTGCTTACCGGGAGGTTCCGCAGGCCTCAACGGGGTTCTCCCCCTTTGAGCTCCTGTACGGGCGACGGGTACGGGGCCCCCTGGCTCTGGTGAAGGAAGCATGGGAAGGGGATTTGGCCACCCCCGAGGTGTCGGTCATCGAGTATGTCGTGCGCCACCGGGACAGGATGATGGCCTTGGCAAAGCTGGTGCAGGACAATATGGCCCAGGCCCAGGCCGACCAGAAGCGGTGGTACGACCAGAATGCTTGTGAGAGGACCTACCAGGTGGGTCAAAAGGTGTGGGTACTGGTCCCCGTACCACAGAACAAGCTTCAGGCAGCCTGGGAAGGTCCCTACTTCGTGCACCAGAAACTCAATGCCGTCACCTATCTGGTCACCCTGGATCACGCCCGTGGAAGGAGGAAGGCCTTCCACGTGAACATGATGAAGGCTCATCATGAGCGGGAAGCGACTGCCCACCCAGTGTGCAACCTTCCCGAGGAAGGAGAGGTAGAAACCCTCCTGGATCTGCTCACCCAAGCCAAGGCGGGTGGGTCCATCGAGGATGTGGGGGTTGGCCACCAGCTCACGGAGGACCAACGGTCCCAGCTGGGGACCACCCTGCACCCCTTCCGGGGGCTGTTCAGCAGCCTGCCCGGAAGGACTGAGATGGCTGTCCACGACGTGGACACTGGCGATCACCCGCCGATCCGGCGTTCAGCATATCGGGTCTCTTTCGAGGTGCAGGGAAACATGCGCCAAGAGATAGACGAGATGCTGAAGCTGGGGGTGATCCAGGCATCCAGCAGCGCGTGGGCCTCGCCTGTAGTCCTCGTACCAAAGAAGGACCGAACTACACGGTTCTGCGTGGACTACCGGGGGCTCAACGCTGTAACGGCCACCGATGCGTTCCCCATACCACGCATCGATGACCTGCTCGATCGGATGGCCGGGGCTAAGTACCTGACCATCATGGATCTGAGCCGGGGGTACTGGCAGATTCCTCTGACCCCCGCGGCAAGGGAACGCTCTGCCTTTATCACCCCTTTTGGACTGTACGAGTCCACAGTGATGCCATTCGGCATGAAGAATGCCCCTGCCACTTTTCAGCGGATGGTCAATACGCTGCTTGAGGGACTTGAAGGGTACGCGGCTGCGTACTTGGACGATATTGCAGTCTTCAGTCCCACTTGGGAGGATCACCTAGAGCACCTGCGGCAGGTGCTCGGTCGGATCCACCGGGCAGGCTTGACCATCAAGCCGGAAAAGTGCCAGCTGGGCATGAGTGAGGTCCTCTACCTGGGTCACCGGGTAGGCGGGGGGGTTCTGAAGCCAGAACCGGGGAAAGTGGATGCCATCGCATCCTGGCCCACTCCTAGGACCAAAAAGCAGGTGATGTCCTTCTTGGGGACCGCCGGGTACTATAGGAGGTTCGTCCCACACTATAGCACCCTGGCCAAGCCCCTGACGGACCTCACCAAGAAGAAGCTGCCCGTCGCAGTCGACTGGACAGTCGCCTGCGAGACAGCTTTCGGGGCACTCAAGGCCGCCCTAAGTAGCTCCCCTGTACTGCAAGCTGCCGACTTCGACCGGCCGTTTGTGGTACAGACCGACGCCAGTGACTTTGGCCTCGGTGCTGTGCTAAGTCAGGTCAACACGACAGGCCAGGAACATCCTGTCTTGTACCTGAGCAGGAAGCTACTGCCCCGGGAGGTGGCTTACTCCACGGTGGAAAAAGAATGCCTGGCAATTGTATGGGCCCTGCAGCGTCTGCAGCCCTACTTGTACGGGAGCCATTTCACCGTGGAGACGGACCACAACCCCCTCAGCTGGTTACACACGGTCTCTGGGTCGAATGGCAGGTTGCTACGCTGGAGCCTCGCTCTCCAGCAGTACCACTTCTCCATTCGCCACAGAAGAGGCCGTGACCACGGTAACGCTGACGGGTTATCCCGGCAAGGGGAGGGTGCAGAAGGACGCACGGGGGAACACAGGAATGTGCTACCCCCTCGCGCCCTCGTATAGGGGGAGGTGTGATGAACCTGTAGCCGCCATCTTGGTAATGATAAATCATATCCAGGGATGGCCACACTTCAGCAGCCCCCACCCTTGGGACCTTCTGTTAAAACGTCAACTAGATAGTTTCCCCCCATCCAGGCTCCTGTAAGATAAGAAGCCTACTTAACACTTGAATGCTAGGAGCTTCAAAGACTTCGAGAGGAAACACAGCCAGCAGGGGGGGGTGCTTCGTCTATCTGTACCTGACCATTTGTCCCATAGGACTAGTTTCTTTGTCTGTCACAAGCATGGAGGCATAAGATATAGAAACATGAAAAGTACACGCATGTTGCATGGGATGGGCCAATAAAAAAAAAATATCACGGCGTCCCGGAGCCATTGCGCACACAAGCCTCCGCGGTAGACGTTTGTACGTGCTCTGGAAGCCAAGATATAGCGCGGAGCCATTCCTGAGGACCGTATGGTATCATAATTGATATCAAAAGGTCGGTTACGGCGGCCCGAATCCATGGGAACCCCTGGGGGTATCATGAGACCATCCCAGAAGAAGTTATTGGGTTCCATAGAATTTGGGCTTCTGATCGAAGTTAGACCTGAGGGTGGAGACTGAGCCAGCTGACCTCACCAGCAGTGGGCGGGACGGGGCAGGTAAGATAGCAGGACAGACAAGAGACAAGTCAGTCTTGACCCAAGAGTGGTGTGCTGAACATCTGAGCACCAGCTGAGGCCACCAAGGGGAGGAGCAGTTTGACCATGCGGTGGTAGGCCTCAGCCTGTAACAAAGAACCGTGCCTGCGACCGCAGAATCCTCTCCCTGCGTCACAAGAAAATCAAGAAACCGGTAACTGATATGCTGTGGTGATTCTGTGTGTTGTATTCCATTGTTGTATAGTTTAGCCTGACCTTATACCTGTGTATATTTAGTTGTATATCGTGTATCTAGTGTATTATTATAATCAATTACCTCAAGTAATTGTGGGCCTGCCTTTTATTCTGCATAACGAACGCACGTCCGTGTGAGCTCGGCTCAAGCCAAAACGCTACCCAGGGTTGGTCCCTGACCCGATATAGGCCCATTCACGGACTGGGCGTATATCTAAAATAGGGACTGGTGGCAGCATACCAACTGGGGATTGGGGAAGGCTGGTAGTGACGGTCGGAGGTTCAGATATATATATTCCTGGCGCGGCCAAGGAAGATATATATACCGCCCTCACTACAGAGGGCCCCGATACCCAGTAGGTTACAGGACAGTCTCTCTGGCGACCGCTTATCCTAGGTGCAGTTCCTTGACTGACCTGAGGCTAAGAGGGCGCTAGCGAGTTGTGCTGTGTAGTGACGTTGAAGGGATAACACACTACCGTGTTCCCTGCGCTGGTTGCAGCTACCTGGCACTACTTTCTCTAGGTGCAGTACCTTGACTGACCTGAGAGGTAAGGGGGCGCCAGAGAGCTGCACCCACCGGCCGGCTTTCATCACATCACTTAAGAGAAAAAACGAAGTTATGAAGTAGCACATGCTACCTGTGAAGAGTCCGGTGGGTGGTCACAGTCTTCATGATTCATGCAGTCCCATGTCCACCATGGCTGGATTGACCTTCCAAAGGCTGGGGTGCGTCATTATATGTATCTATAGTAAGGAATTAATATACTTTTCAAGGAATTAAAGAGTTTACTCTGTGATTGGAATCAGATTAACACTTCGATGGGTGGATAATATCAGAATAAATGCAAATCTAATTTCCAATTTCAATATCTCCATAAAAAATGGTGAGCATCTGTCAGAGAGGGAATTTAAGGGAGAATTGATGTACAATAAAAAATTATATTGTGTTACCGTATTAGCCAGTAGGGGGGATTGAGGTTGGGGAAGTGATGAAGCAAGAACATGAGTGACCCCTCAGAGAAGGAAATTGGTTATGAATGGAATGACTTTAGAGGAAATGAACTGGATGGGTTATAAAGATAAGAAGGATGCCAAAAAGGGAAGGTCAGAGGGTTTCTCAAGAAGTATACTAAAGAAGAAGTCTGGGTGTGAAGATTTCTACTGATCGTTGTTAATACATCATTTACAATATCTTATGTTTCTTTTTTTTTTAAATATGATTTTACAGAACATTTACTCATATTTATGTTGTACTCATACAATATTTAGAATTCTATGCAGATTTTAATATTTATGAACTAAGTGAAATGGAATTTTCCATTGTGAAAGGTTCATCCTTCTGTATTAATAGCACGGTGGCTCAGTAGTTAGCACAATAGCCTTGCAGCGCTTGGGTCCTGGGTTTAAATACCACCAAGGACAACATCTGCCAGGAGTTTGTAGGCTCTCCCCGTGTTTGTGTGGGTTTCCTCCGGGTTCTCTAGGGAATCTAGATTACAAGCCCCAATGGGTGATTGTGACGATGATGTCTGGTCTGTAAGATCCTGTGGAATTAATGGAGCTATATGAGTGAGTAACATAAATAAATAGCAGTAACACAGTAGGCATCAGGAGGAGATGTGCACTTATGAGTAGGCAATTTGTCTTCGTGTTTCCAGTCGGATTGTCCTACCACAATAAAAAGAAAAATTATTTTACACCAAGTGGTGAGTGCCTCTTAAAGTTTTCTGGATGTCTACCTCTTATGAGTAGGGTTGTGGCACTTTTGGCTGGCAATAAGGTGTTGTGACTTCCAATGGGACCTGTGTACTAGGTGGCATTCTTGTTTGCATGATGGGGTCATTCTGTCTGGTCATGGTGGCCATGTCTGGCACTTAGAGAATATTTTGTCTGGTAGTGGTAATCCTTGACTGAAAGAACATGACATAAAAAGCAGCATATGGCTGGGATTTGGATGGATTTTGGGTGGCAATGGTGAGGTTGAGACATTGGGAGGATTCTCGCTAACAATGGGGGATATTGTGGTTACAAGGTTGGGTGGCACTTCGACAGACACAAGGTACTGTTAGGACTGGTATAGTATGACTGCTGATGGTGCTCTGGCCTCTTAAATTCATAATCCTAAGACTGAAGGAGCCCCAGTGTTTTACACTTGTTTGGAACTTCACGATGGGGAGCAAGAACATTACAGGGCAGGGACACAAATTGGGAATGAGATCAACTCTGCAGCCCCTAAAATACTATTTGAGGGCTTATAAATGTTGCATAATTGGGCCAGATGAAGTGCAGAACAGTGCGAAACGTTCAAAGCCTTAGTGCTTTCTGCACCTTTATAGTTTGTCTTGCATTTCATGCAAATAATAAAACGTTTTGCCTTACCAGTGAGTGCTATCCCATTTCTTCTATATTGGGCTCTACATCTTTCCTTCACTGCCTATGTCACTTCTGAAATTTGTTCCTGCATTGAGGATAGCAAGCCGATGCGTCATTGCTTGAAGTTAAGTCACGTAGTCGCTGCACCGACCCAGCTTCTTCATATTGATTTGACATTTACATAATTATGTAGCCTATTTGTTTAGTGATGTTTGGTAATATCACTGAGGCACATCATATCTCATGTTTCCATCACATGCCCCTTGTTTCAGCCATACAGTAATATGAGAGAATGAGATGTCCATGCCAGCACTTGTTGCTGTTCCTTTTGAGGCTTTCATCATTTTTATACCAAAGATAGTGCAATGAATAATGGAGGAAATATCTAAAAAAAAATCTAAATATTAAGATATCTAAAAACTAAACTAAAAACATACAACGTCAATAGCTGTCAGCCAGCCACTCATTCGGCAGGAAACTGTTCTTCTTGACCCTCCAATAAACATGGACACATTGGCTGAGCGTACATTTATTCTCAGTAGGAAGAAGGGAGTGGGACACCTCCAGGCACCTCGGCTGGTGACATATCTCCGAGTAGAAGAGAAGGATTTGGCATTCAGATGTATTATGCCCTTGACATCATCTGTTGAAGAAGAATCTACACATTAGATGGTCAGCCATTCCTGATGAAACTTATGTCTGATGTTGGGTATGAATGTTAGTTGTGTCCATTTTCTATGGAAAAAGTAAGAGTGTGAAGTGAGTGAAATAAATGGTGGGAAACCAGAGAGGCAGGAAACTGAAGGAAGGTCAGTGAAGTTCAGACATAGTCCTTCTGACTTCTCAGATAACGTAGACCAGAGTAAGGTCATCCCAGTTACCACTCGCCTGTCCACTTTTCCATTCACCTTCATTGGTGCTCATACTCCCTTTTGGGCAGGTAATACTGAGGTGTAGGAATAATCAGCATGTTTTTTAATGTAAAGGATCTAAGCATTCCTCACCTCGTTTCCCCTTTAGGCGTATAGAACTGGCCCTATATCACCTCGACTTTTGGCTCTATAATGATGACATATCACATAGCTCGAGGGGATGGTGGATACCGGCCAACACCAGAGAATTAAAGGGCAACTGAGGTGAGGAATCATCACTTCCCCTACATAAACAAATAAGGAGAACCTCAACCCCCTCACTAAGAAAAGAGATAGGGAAGGCGTTGTACAGTGATTCAGACAGGAAAAAGTTAACAGGCAGCTGTAGGGAGTGACTAAAACTCTGGGCAAAGTAGCTGATGAGTAGAGATCCTGATATGTATGAAGAGATTGCTTTATCATGTTCACACTTATCACTGACGATAAATTATAATGGAAAACAGGTTTGTCATCTAAAAAAAAAAAACAACTATTTAGAACCAGACATTTATTTTTACAGAAAACTTAATGCAAAATGTTCAATTTCGCCTATGCAAAATGTTTAGAAAAACAAGCAACTGCAATTGTAATACTGTTAAAAATCTAAAAATTTTATTGTTTAAAGGGAACCTGTCAGGTAAAATAACGCTATTAACCTTTAATATTCATCTGCCGTCCAGCAGCGGGTCCGTGCATTCACAGTGCTTACAAGCTCTTTTCAGTAGAGCCTTGCATGCACTGATCAAAAGCTAGCTGGATCGTTGGAGTGCACAATTCAGCCAGCTTTACTGTCCCTGTGGGATCCAATGTTTGAGGAAATAGTTTGGGCCACCATATCACTGGTGAGATCTGTCAATCTTCAGGAGCGCACAAGTAGCTGGGAAATTGAGGAGCAATAGGCTCCTATAGATTAAACCTGGAAACAGTCCATTAATCAATGCAAGTGGATTTAAATGGAAAGTTTTCCATCTATGGTCATTCTCCATACACTTCAATGTGAGAAGAAAATATATCTATTTTTTGCTTTAAAAAAAATGGAATGAACAGAACAGCGCTGAACTGACTGAAACTAAACATTTCAACCATCCATTGAAATAAATGGGTCCTTGAACTGTTCAGTCACATTCAGTTTTTTTCCGCTTTTTAAATGGAATAGAAAAACTTAAGACAAGAAGCAAAAAGAATGGTAAAAGGTCACCAAGGCCAGGCTCACCTTATGTGTCTCTGCTCATTCCTGACTCTGTTGGAGGTTTCTGTCTGAAACCCTGAAAAACAGGATTTAAACATGCCCCCAACAGAGGCATTGACTTTCATTTGATCTTCTTTCCGGTAGTATCTGTCTTTTTAGCTGGACACATAAAAAAATATTAAAATTGAGAGTCCTCCGTGGTTGATATCTTTTAATGGCTAATTGAAAAGATGATAACAAATAGCAAGCTTTCGAGACTACTCAAGACAATAGTAACTTAGTCCAATGCAAATTTATTTCTTCATAGTGTTTTTTTTCAATAATCAGTATGCCTCCTCCACAAAGTGTTTTTTTTTTGTTATTTAAAGAAGAAGCTATTGATTATGAGAAAAACATGGGAAACAGTGATAGAAGATGAAATTATATGGCATTGTTCAAAAATTCAGTACTAAATAGTGCTAAATAGTAAGAATTCTTTCAAAAATAGAAGTTTTAATAGTTTGTTTTTATCAATTAAAACCATGCAAAGTGAATGAACAAAAGAGAAATCTAAATCAAATCAATATTTGGTGTGGCCTCTCTTTGCCTCAAAAACAGCATCAGTTCTCCTAAGAACACTTGTAGACAGGTTTTAAAAGAACTTGGCAGGAAGGTTTTTCCAAACATCTTAGAGAACTAACCACAGATCTTCTGTAGATGTCATTTATGCAAATAAGTATGTCTCTACATGTAATCCCAGACAGACTTGATGGTGTTGAGATCAGGGGGACATATAATCAATCCTTCTTTTTACCAAAACAGTTTTAAGGCAGCAGCATAGATCTCCTTTGTCTTTACTTACCAAGCACTCCCAGTTTCCCCTATATAGCTGTATCTTCAAGGAGAAGGTGTGCTGGAAGCACGAGCTCTGCCCACTGAAAGGGGAAAGAAGAACACAGGAAGATTGAGCTGGCACCATTGCTTTATTGAATGACGAGGAGGAAGCAGCATGCATCGCAAAGTGAAGATATGGCATGTACGGCAGTGGACATGGAGAAGTGGAAAGAACAGAGAGCAAAGGAAAAGGCACTGGAGAGGGAGAAGAAGGATAGGAGGCGCCAGCAGGGCACTGGCAGGGCCACAAAAGATGGTGGTTCCCTTGTGGGTAGTGCACAGCTGAGGGAACACTACCAAGCAACTTCTTCCATGCCACAGTTCAGGAGGGGAAGCTACCCCACCTGTGCAATGGGATACGACGAGCCCAGCCAACACCAAGCTTCTACAAACGTCTGTCTATCTCAACAAGCTATGGCGTTTATATGCATGAGCCAGCCTACCTCAGAGCCAGAAAACAAATTATTCTGACCAGCCTTGGAGAAGACGAAAATTTCCAGGAAGGTATGCTCCCATTTGACCAAGCGATCAAGAAGATAAAGATAAGAAGATGTGATGGTGAAGCCAGTGTTACTTGTTTTATTTTTATCACCACCTGGAACACCTTATTGGGCCGGTAAAGCCAGGTTCATTCTGGGACAGATTCCGTGGAAACCCTTTTGAACAATGAGGTCAGAGACCAGTCGGTCCTCAAAAAAAAGGTCTGTGTCTACCTCTTGTTCTGGACTGTGCCTACCTCTTGATCCGGGGTCCTTAACCGAGAAGGACCGGGTGGCCATGCTTCTTGAAGAAAGAGATGTGTCCAGACCATTACAAGTCCAAGAATTGATTGTATTCTATGTTGAAAAAAAAGACAGCAAGGAGAATTATAAATAATAAATATATAAAACCTATCTTTTATAATGCAATATATTACAAAAGCTGGTTAGTGGAGCAATCATTGGATTGTGACCCAACAAAATAAGTGTGCAAAGGTATATATATATACAATAAAGTGCTCATGAGTACCCGTGCAAGATTAAAAAAGGCTCAATCTCACCTATCTGTCCTGATGAGATATAGTCGGCCAAGCGAATCCGGGGGAAGCTTAGGTATGTGGTGACAGGTACTAAAGTACCCTGCCGTGCCCCATGTAGTTTATCCCTGCGGGATTTTATCTGGGTTTTCTGTCACTAAAGGACCTTATTTGGTTCTTACCCCACCACAAAACATACTCCCCTAAAGAATCCTCGGTACCGAGGAGGAAACGCATAAGGAGGGATCTTTTTGGGGCCATCTTAGTTTTCAGTACCACACATGAGTACTGCCCTTGTAAAGGCGAGAGCAATTACATGGGGCTCTATATTGCAATGGTGCTTTTATGTTTTTCAGGTATTGGATTGTTGAGGACGGCAATCATTAAAAGAGGGTGTGTTTAAAGGAGTTTCTATTCTGATCAATTGTTCTATTCAAGAACTCTGGTCTCCCTGACTGCATCTTTTCAAGGTCCCCATACCATCAAAGCACTTGTGGCCTGAATAGTGGTCGTCAGCAAACCCCCAGATCATACACACACCGGGGTAACTAAGTGCTTTGTGATTGAAAAGCAAACCTCGCTATGAATGGTCCCTTACAATATCACATGGACTAGCTCAGACAATCACAGGAACTATAAAAGATGAGAACAAGGCAAGCAAAGGCCATTTTAGGATTTTACATCCTAGGGACGGGAGGTTAGAGTGCACAGATGACCATTACAGATAGGGTATAAGAGCCTAATATGATTGTGGTGTATCACTGCAGTGCTGAAAATGAGAGTGGTAGTCTCATTCTGTGAATACTAATCCAAAGATTCATGTGATATATAGGGAGGTGCTGTACCTACATAGTCACCATGACTGTGAATTGATTGATGTATGATACAATAAAGTGCAACACCTCAACATCAGTATTTTTTTTTTTCACACACTTGCAAACAAGGAGGGCAATTTATTTCTCCTTTGTCCTAATTTTGCTATTGGAGAAAAATACTGAAATCAAGACTTGTGTGACACACAGAGAAAGTGTGCTTCCTGGATTGGGACATGGCAAGCCATATTTTTTTTTGCTTTTAATGAGCTGGCCTTAAAAGGCCTTAGATGGACTAGCACAGAAGGAGCTGGCCATAGGGTAAGGATGCGAAGCCTGGCAGTAAAGCTGTTCAGGTGAGTAAGACTGAGGTTATACCTAAAGCAATCTGTGATTTTTGACTCAAAATATGCTAAGGAAACACAACAGACATACTGCATAAAAGAACATAAAAATACATAAAAAATGTTACTATGTCAATCTGGTCTGGGTATTGAGCAGCTTAATGACTCATACATAATAAAATCAAGCTCATAGGGTATGAAAACATGCAATAGTACTTCTTTGACGTGCGTGAACACAGAAACCACATGCCATTTTACAGAAAATTAGTGAAGTAAACAATTGTATAATTTTTAAAGGGAAAATGAAGAAAATTTTTTGGCCTTTTTCCTTTTGATGGATTTAAAAGAATAATGTAAAAAAATATTCTAAAGTATGCTCAAACCTTTGGATACTTATGCTATTAACTTGCATTTTAAAACAATGTATTATTTTCTATGGTATTTTCCCTGTTTTCCCTTTGTTGTTGTTTTTCTTTTGCTTTTAATATCGCGTGCCGTGCCAATTCTTTGGAATGCACTACCCAGGAGAGTTCGATTAATTCCCAATACCCACAGTTTTAAGCGGACCCTAAAAACCCATTTCTTTAGACTGGCGTATCGCCTCCACACACTATCTGTCCATCCCAGTTGTCCGTCCCAGTTTTCCCCCATATTAAAATCTTCTTAAATTTCAGGTTCATACCAATCATGCACATAATAGCCTCGGTCAGGACTGCACACATACTGGCAGGCGACCAGTCCATGTATTATTTATCCTATATAGTATATCAAGGCTGCATTATAGAATATATGTACATTCTACCTTTTGTGTCTCCCCCATTTCCTCATAGACTGTAAGCTCGCGAGCAGGGCCCTCACTCCTTTCGATATGAGATATGCTTATTCTGTATTGTCTGTATAAGTCCCCCCTAAAATTTGTAAAGTGCTGCGGAATATTATTATTAATAACATGTCCATTAGTACTGTACAGTATACATCTGGCCCATTGAACCCTATCAGTACCGCAGGGGCGTATCTTGGGGGATGAGGGCACGCAGGACATTTGCCTGGGCGCAGCCGGCAGGGGGCACCGCCAGGCCGCCTGATACAGTGGTCAGAGGCGTTTCTCAGGTAGCTACATTTTGCTACCCCTCGGAGTGGGATTCATCAGCTCTCTGAGCTGGTTGTCAAGAGAAGGTGTAACACGCTTGCTCCCACCATTCAATTGTGTTTGCGTCTTTAAGGCGCGAGCACAATTGAAAATGTGACCACTGATACACTTGCGGGTCAGGATGACGTCAGCTTTGTGATCAAGTCACCTGATCACACTGCTGACATCACTCTCCTTGCCTCATAGACACAGCGAGTGTCAGTATGGTAAGCACTCCAATGGAGCTGAACATGTGTGAGGAAAGAGTATGAGGAGCATGGGTGGGAGGGGGAAATGGGTGAGGAACCAGTATTGGGATGGGGGGTAGGGAGGGAATGTGTGAGGAGACCATATGCCTGTTAAGGGACAGTATGGGGAGGGAGAAAATATGTGAGGAGGCAATATGGGGTGAGAAAAGTGTGTGAGGGCACAAAATAGAGACTAGGTAGTGTCGGGCAGTATAGAAGAAGGCAGCATATGGGGCAGTACAGAGAAGGAGCAACATGGTCAGACAGTGTGAGGGCACAGCAAACGGGACAGTATGCCGAGGAGGTTGAGTGTGAGGAGGGGGTACAATATAGAGACTGGCCACTATAAAGGGGACAAAGTGTGAGGGGACAGTGTGAAGAGGGGGCCCAGTATGGAAAGGAGAGAACAGTGTGGAGGGAATGTACAATAAAAGTGATAGTATGGCGGTCATATTTTGTGCAGGAAGCACAGTGAGGGCAATTATTTATTCAGGTGCACTGCATAGGGCAAATATTTTTTTATTCAGGAGCATTATAATCATGCTGTTATTTTTAGTGGCAAAAGACTGGAGGAGATGGAAGTCTGCAGAGATGAGTTGTGGATGTGAAAAGTCATCATAGTCAAAGTCATCTGGACAAGAGGAAGAAGAAAAAAAGGAGAGAGATTCCAATCAGAGAAGATGTCGCTTATAAGATACCTGGATGTAAATGTTTATTTGTGATACTGACTACTTTTCATCAGTGCTGTGGTTCCTGTATGGTCCGCAGTCAGAAAATGGATATAATAACAACTCCCAGTATCTACTTACCATTGTTATAGACATACTGGGAGTTGTAGATTCATTCGATACAATTGTTTATGGAGCTGACCTGACATTGCAATTGATCGCTGTACTCAGCTTGTTGCTGTATTCCTGTAAAAATGGTGGTTTTGGTGATGTATTCATGTACTGATGGCAGATGTGGTAATGTATTTCTGTACTGATGGTGGTTATAGTGATTTATGCCTGCACTGATCATGCTTCTGGTGATATATTCCTGTACTGTTGATGGTTCTGGTGATGTATTGCTGTACTGATGGTGGTTCTGGTGCTATATTCCTGTACTGCTATTGGTTTTGATGCTGTACACATGTAAGATTCCATAACTTGTAAGATTACTTGATAAATGGCTATGTTAATAAAGTATTTCTCACGCTAGGTGAGGGGAGGGCCAAGTGTACAACGATAGGAAAAGGGGGAAATCCAAACAACTAGGGAAAGGGAGAGAGGAGACCCCTAGGCAGATCTTACAACACCCTGACTCCCCTACCATCCCTAAATAGGTTCCGCAACTATCGCCGAGCAGGATATCTAATCCCTAACTGTCCCTAGAGCTAGGCCCTAGGTAGGGAGGAGAAGGGGTGAGCACTAGTCAGCCCCCACTGCAACTAAAAACAAACAAGAAAAACAGACAATGGAATACATTTAGCTTGAGAAGACTCCAGAGAGAAGATGACAATAATCCACCAATAAACTCCCAGAAAAAACTAGCCGATTGCTAGAACTCCAGGCCTGAGCAGCGGAAAATAGTTCTATCACCGGTGACTCTCTGGAGACAATGAGGGGTTTTATATATCAAGCAAGGGTGTGTCAATTAGCAGCAGAAGACGGAGATCACTGCTGGGTCCTAGCGAGAGAAGGATACCAGTACACTACAGAGATGAAAGGATCAAGAAGGTGTCTGCAAAGCCAAGTGCAGCGACCTTCTACAGCCGGATCCAGAACGACTGTCAATCCTGATACACCCGTGACAGTATTGTGCCGTCTGACAAGTTAAGGGTTACTACATTTGTATTTATGTTAGGAGTATTAAAGGGGCTGTCCAGTGTTAGTCATGCTATGTAACTGCAGACTTTTGAATCCTCATAGCGTGCTAACTGCATCAGAGAATCCTGACAATGTAACCACAAATATGTGATTTGGGCACATGCATCTAGATATGCGCTGCCACGTTTAATTCACTTGTATTGAGCCAGGAAGCGCACATCTAGTCAGAATGTGTTCAGAAGTATGCAAATCGTATACTTGTGGTCACATGACTGCCCACAGCACAGGAGACTCCTGACAGCGTGCAGTGTGCTCTCTGTGTGGATTCAGAAGTCTGCAGTCACAGAGTAACTTCAGACTTTTATCACAAATCTGGACAACCCCTATTATTATAACATTAAGCACTATAGCAGGCTAAATCCTAAAAGTGTCCAATATGCCTATTATCAGGATTCGGATCTGCTTGCCGATTACAGCGGTCATCACATGACCACTCATATGCGATTTTCATACTTCCGGTCATGTGAGAACTACCTTTTCATCCTGTTTCTCTCAATGATGCAGGGGCTGTAGTATTTCACTGAACATTGAGAGAATTATGAAGAGCAGCTTGTCGGCAGGTGACAGTAACTGTGCTCATATATGAGCAGACACATGACGACTACTCGCAGTGTTTGAGCTGTGTATATAAGGGGGCGCCAAACTGAATTCTTGCCCCAGGTGCGGGAAGACATAGATCCGCCTCTTAATACTGTACAGTTTACATCTGGCCCATGGAATCCTATTAGTACTGTACAGTATACATCCATATTTTTTTTTCTACGGCCATATATATACTGTACTTCCAACCGTATAGCAAAATGTGAGGTAAAGAGCATCCAAACAATATCCAAAGCTTAGGCCAACTTCGTAGTCAATGTTTAGGAGCGTTTTTTTGTGGCTAAAATGCTGCAGGTAGATATTAATAAAAAGTCTATAGTAAAATATAAAAATTACTTCATGCACACGGTTTTGTTTAGGGACATTTTGGTGACATTTTTGTGGTCAGTTGCATCTCCAGAAGAACTTAGTAAGGTAGAAATAAAATGTTTTGCAGGAAATTTCCTACAAACGCTTCTCAGTAGAATCTCATTAAATCTGTACAAAGTTACACAAAATTAAAAAGTAAGTAAAAAACATAACAGAAAACTCTTAAAACTGCAGAAAATTAGTAAAATAAAACTTGAAAAAATCCTGCATAAATATATAAATCCTATGGAGGTGCGTGCTGCATTGCATAGCCTCCAGTGAAGTAGTTCCATTAGTGGTAATAAGTAAATGGTTTCTGCAATTTAGGTCATTCCCAGTTATGTGCTGCTGTAAGTTTCCTAATGCTTCCAGTGGAACAGTCTGTTAGGTCAAGCAGCAACAGTGCAACAGCAGAGCAACGATCGTCACCGGCTGACCTGATTTTACCTTTGCTGTTCACATTAAATTAAAAAAAAACAAGAAAACTTCCTTCTCCCGTGTAATGAGGGCATTGTCATATGTCACGTGTATTAAGCACAGGCAGATGTCTGGAACTACACAATGGTAATTTAACTTTATACACCCTGTTCTATTTTGGTTCCCAAGCTGCGATCTAAAAACCCGAGACAAATATATAGGCAGATCCATTCATCGGTAACTCCGAGACGTCAAGAAATATATATACATTATCTATCTATCAATTACTAATAATAAACTTTATTTATATAGCGCCAACATATTCCGCAGCGCTTTACAATTCAGACATTCATATACAACAGTCATAAGTAACAGTTAAAGATAATGCAATAATTAAAGCGAAAATAATGACGACCCTGCTCGTAAGAGCTTAGAATCTACAATGAGGTGGGGTTGACACAAAGTACAGGGGCTTATTTACAATGATGGTCCAGCCACCTTGAGGGAATGGGGGATAGATAAAGGCTGCATGAACTAGTCATCAGCCAATATTTGTAGAGATTTTGGGTGTGGTGGAGTTTGATTGAGAATTATGTTCAAAGAACTAGTGAAGGGGCTATATATAAAGGGACTTCGATTAGGGAACATGATAGACAGCCCTAAACAGATATGTTTTTAGGGAGCGCCTAAAACTGTGTAAGTTGTGGTTCATCCTAATTTCTTGGGGTAGAGCATTCCAAAGAATAGATGCAGCTCGGGAGAAGTCTTGTAGCCGGGAGTGGGAGGTGCTCATGTTAGTCGAAAATCGCTTGAGGAGCGCAGAGAACGGGTAGGCCAATAAACAGAAATGACGGAGGAATTGTAGAGGGGTGCCACACTTTGGATAGCTTTGTGGGTGAGAATAAGCAATTTAAATTGGATTTTATAATGTAAAGGCAGCCAGTGCAATGACTGGCACAGAGCGGAAGCGTCTGAGTAATCATTAGGCAGATAGATGATAGGCTGCGTCATTAGGGATGGACTGGAGAGGGGAAAGTCGAGTGAGGGGGAGGCCAATGAATAGAGAGTTACAGTAGTCAAGGCGGGAGTGGATCAGGGCAACAGTGAAGGTTTTTGTTGTTTCCATGGTGAGAAAGGAGTGGATTCTAGAGATCTTCTTAAGGTGCAGACAGGGAGCCTGCTGGCTCAGTGTTAATGTGGTGCCACACACGGAGAGGGAGATGTCAGATTTAAGGAGGTAAGTAGATGGTGGGAGCAGAAGAAGTTCAGTTTTGGAAAGGTTGAGTTTCAGATAGAGAGCGGACATGATGTTGGAAACTGCGGACAGTCACTGATGTTCTGTAGTACAGTGGGTGTAAGGTCAGGGGATGAAGTGTATAGTTGTGTGTCATCAGCATAAAGATGGTGCTGAAAGTCAAATTTGCTGATGGTCTGTCCAATTGGGGCCGTGTCGACAGAGAAGAGAGGAGGGTCAAGGACTGAACCCTGAGGGACCCCAATAGTGAGATGAAGAGGTGGAGCCAGTGAACAATACAATGAAGGAGTGGTCAGAAAGATAGGAGGAGAACCAGGAGAGAGCAGTGTCCTTTATGCCGGTTGAGTGGAGCACACAGAGTAGTAGATGGTGGTCAACAGTGTCAAAAGCTGCAGAGAGGTCAAGAAACATAAGCAAAGAATAGTCACATGTAGGGGGCGGGAGCAAGACTGTGATGGATCTAGAAGAGAGTGAATGGAGAGGTAACTGGTAAGGCGGGAGTAGACCAGGTACTCCAAGTATTTAGAGATGAAGGGGAGATTGGAGACTGGTCTGTAGTTATTTGTGCACGATGGGTCAAGAGAGGGTTTTTTTAATAATAGAGTAATGATAGAGTGTTTGAAGGAGGGGAAGATACCAGAAGAAAGGGAGAGATTGAAGATTTTAGTTAGGTGAGTAGTGACGACTGGAAAGAGAGACAGGAGTAGGTGTGAGGGAATGGGGTCGGTAGTACATGTAGTAGGATGAGAAGAAGAGAGGAGCCTGGAGACTTCTTCTTCTGTGACTGGGTCAAATGAGGAGAGTGAGCCAGAGCAGATGTGGGGAGGGATGGGAGTCAGGGAACTTGGTGCCTGGGAGCTGATTTCCTGATGGATATTTCCTATTTTCTTTGTAAAGTAGGGGGCCAGATCCTCAGCACAAATGTCTGTGATAGGGGCCTACGCTTTAGGACTGAGGAGATGTCTAAGAGTTTTTTTTGGGTTTCAGGGTGGTGAAGTAGGTCTGTTTGGCAAGGTGAAGGGCAGAGTTATAAGTTTTTAACATAAATTTATAGTGGATAAAGTTTTCAGGTGTGTGAATTTTCCTCCATAGTTGTTTGGCACTCCTAGAACATCGCTGGAGAAATGGAGTTTGCAGTGTGAGACAGGGCTGTTTTACTCTGTGTTTGGAGGTTCAGAGGGTGAGGGGTGCTACTTGGTCCAGGGTGTTTCTGAGAGTGTCATTGTAGTCATAAACATCCAGATCAGGACAGTAAAAAGAGGAGATTGGGGACAGTAATGAGTGTAGGGAGTCTGTAAGTGTATGAGGTTTATCTATCTATCTCATATCGATTGATCTGTCTATCTATCTATCTCATATCTATCTATCTATCTATCTATCTATCTATCTATCTGTCTGTCTGTCTATCTACCTGCTGTATGTATTTGACATTCAGAGCCCCTAGAAAGCTATGTAAGAACACAAACGATTCACGCACAACACATAGGTGGATTCTTTTTGCCACATTTTTTTGCATTTCAGTTTGTGTTGCAAGTCACAAATTATGGTCCACTGTTTTTTTATGCCAAACTGTGATTTTTTTTAAAATAGGTATCAACACTTATGTGGCGACATAGCTTTTCTTCTTAATTATGCCAGACATACTTTCTGTAGGCCAGGAACCATACACCTTTATTTTTATGTTGACTTTGAACTTGTATTCTTCTTTGGTTGATCAACACAGACTATTGTTCGTATAAACCTGAATATTGATCACTTAAGTTGATATTTGGTAATTTATGAATGGCTGTTATTTACATCTTATATCTGCTAGTTATTCAAAACAGGGACTCTGAACAATGGATGTTTGCTAGATATGTTAAATACCATTATAGGGTGTCTGCCAGTCAAAATGGGGGATGAGCAGTGGATAATCGAGCATTGTGAATTAATATCATGATCCCTGACCCTTGACCTGTGAATGATGGCTTGAAAGGACAAATGTGAACTATAAAAAGGTGGTCTCTGCGTCTGTTCTGAGATACTCTACATTATGTTAGTCTAAGGGACCACAGCCCTGGCAGGAAAAATACAGATCTGCTCCATTGACCATTGCTGAACTCTCAGAGATGATTTGAAGAATCCAGGTTTGGACATCAGGTCACCTGGCCACATATCTCAGTGCCCTAATCCCGGTGGGCCAGCGGAAGGGTGAGACTCTGTAATTTGCACCATCTTGAATATTTGCTTGGACTGTTCTATATGTTATTGATTGCTGGTGGTTCAATAAATTATTGCCACACTGTTTACCATCACCCTGTGTTGTCTGAGTAGTGTTCTGCCCATGGTAAAAGAGAGTGGGCATTCAGTGGTATGAGCCCTGGTCCATGCGGTCTTTATAAAGACAGCCGGGCCAGTGGACAAGAGCACCCACTGACCCCCGTGTCTTCACAACTTATCTGACAAGTGGGTGTGGCTTATTGGGAGGAGCATGGCCAACTGTACTTTAATTTACAACAGAAGTTCTTGTAAGTTATAGCTTAAATGTAGCCAAGCCCACAGCTGAAATATATTTCAGTTTGCAGTACATGGATGGTTGCTTAATAAATTTTGCACATTTTAATTGTGTGATCTTCTATTTTGAGACTGACGTTTGAACCATTAGTCTACTCTAAGTGAATTCCTTCCATAGTGTTTGGCAGTGTTTCTCACTGTATTTTATGGAATTTTGGGGGTTAAAATGCAAGGACTTGTTAAGGGTTTTACATCTTTGGGCACCAGGAGCACAGCGCTCCCTAGCCAGCCCCACTGCTTGATTGCTGGAGGGGTTGGCGTTCCTTCTTCAGTGACAGTTCAGGTCAGTAGTGACCATAATTGGCCTGAGTTTTCACAAACGTAGCTGGTGGGGGAAAAAAGCGAGTGGCACAATAGAACTCCTCCTGGGCTTCTGTGCGTGCCCATGAGCGAGCAGTTCTATACAGTTATCAAAAACCAAAACCAAAAGAATAAACAAATTAAAAAGTCAATGAGTAGCGTGATAGAAAAAGTTAGCACTTTATTAATCAAACATATTGGTGTAAAGTAATCATTAAGCAAAAGAAAGGTGGCACACATGTACATGTAGAACAATAGTTTTTTTTTTAAGGTTGAAGGAAGACTAAGTCCATCTAGTTCAACCCATAGTCTAACATGTTGATCCAGAGGAAGGCAAAAAAAAAACATGTGGCAAACACTAAGCTCCACATTGGGGAAAAAAATTCCTTCCCGACTCTATACGACAATCAGACTAGTTCCCTGGATCAACGCCCTATCAAGGAATCTAGTATTTATAAACTGTAATATTATACTTTTCAAGAAAGGCATCTATGCCCTTCTTAAATTTTAAAATACAAAGAGAGAGAGAGAGCGCAAAGCCCAATAGGGTTACACCTGTGGACATAGGGAATAATAGTAAAAAGGTGGTTCTCACTTGGTTAGGTTGTGTGAGGACACAACTACCATAACATATAAAAGGCAGCTGCAGGGGATCTCCAATAGGTGTCCCACGGGACCAGAATAAATCCAAAGGCGGTGAAGGTAGAGATATACGTCCGCGCCGCTGAATAATCCTCAAATCAGGACCATATAATAAAATCCTTGTTTATTGGTAAATTCCTACGCGTTTCTGGGTGTTCCACACCCCTTCATCAGGGTGTTGTTATATGGTCTTGATTTGAGGATTATTCAGCGGCGCGGACGTATATCTCTACCTTCACCGCCTTTGGATTTACTTCTTAAATTTTAACAGTGAATCACTCATTACAACATTATGCGGCAGAGAGTTCCATAGTCTCACTGCTCTTACAGTAAAGAATCCCCGTCTGTGATTATGATTAAACCTTCTTTCCTCCAGACGTAGAAGATGCCCCCTTGTCCCCGTCTCAGGCCTCAGAGTAAAAAGATCAGTAGAAAGGTCTTTGTACTGTCCCCTCATATACTTGTACATAGTAATAAGATCACCCCTAAGCCTTCTTTTTTCCGCAGTAAATAACCCCAAGTGTAATAACCTGTCTTGGTATTGCAGACTCCCCAGTCCTCTAATAACCTTGGTCGCTCTTCTCTGCACCCGCTCTAGTTCAGCTATGTCTTTCTTATACACCGGATACCAGAACTGTACACAGTATTCTAAGTGTGGTCGCACTAGTGACTTGTATAGAGGTCAAATTATGTTCTCCTCATGAGCATCTATGCCTCTTTCAATGCATCCCATTATTTTATTTGCCTTTGTAGCAGCAGCCTGACACTGGCCACTAAACGTGAGCTTGTCGTCCACCAATAGACCCAGGTCTTTTTCAGTTACTGTTTTGCCCAGTGTTTTACAATTAAGCATATAATTATACATTTTATTTCCTCTGCCCAAGTGCATTACCTTACATTTATCCCCATTAAAGCTCATTTGCCATTTATCAGCCCAAGCTTCTAGTTTACATAGATCCTCCTGTAATATAAAATTGTCCTCCTCTGTATTTATTACCCTGCAGAGTTTAGTGTCATCTGCAAATATTGAAATAATACTCTGTATGCCCCCTACAAGGTCATTAATAAATATGTTAAAAAGAAGTGGGCCCAATACTGACCCCTGTGGTACCCCACTGTTAACTGAGACCCAGTCTGAGTGTTTTCCATTAATAACCACCCTTTGTTTCCTATCACTGAGCCAATTCTTAACCCACATACATATATTTTCCCCTATCCCCATTGTTCTCATTTTATGTATCAACCTTTTGTGTGGAACCGTATCAAAAGCTTTTGAAAAGTCCATATACTCAACATCCACTGCATTTCCTTGGTCCAGTCCAGAACTTGCCTCCTCATAAAAACTGATCAGATTAGTTTGACAGGAACGGTGTAACATACCTGGCGGCGTCCTTGCATAGTGGTCCATCTCCCACTGTGCAAGAGCGCGCACTTGATCTCCTGTCCAGAATGTCTCTCTGGCTTCCCTCCATGCTGTCTGTTTGTGTCTGTTTCTGCTGCTTAAGGGCGGCGCCCGATCACTTCCTGCTTTTTGTACCTGCTGTGGGTCACACCTCTTGTGCGTCCTCAGCCTATTGCTGTCTGTCACCTGGTATATAGCTCAGCTGCGCCCATCTATCCCTGCCTGAGCATAGTGTTTCTTTCAGTGTGTGCTTGCACTCTGAAGGTGCCAGGTCCCGTTCTGTGTTCTCTTGTCTGCCTATCCTGGAGGCTGTATTTCCAGGCCTGTCTGAACACGCTCCTAGCCTGTTCCTCCTGCCTTCTAGGGGCCGATTACCTAGACCTGTTCCTGTATCTTGTCTGACCTGTCTGAACACGCTCCTAGCCTGTTCCTCCTGCCTTCTAGGGGCCGATTACCTAGACCTGTTCCTGTATCTTGTCTGTCCTGTCTGAACACACTCCTTGCCTGTTCGTCCTGCCTCTCTGGGGGCCGTATTCCCAGACCCGCTCCTGTATCCCGCTGCAGTGTCGGTCTCCTCCGTACACTCAGTTCCAGTCTGAACTCTCTCCTATCCTTTACCTGTTTTGCCTCTATGTCCGTTCCCTTCCTTTTTCTGCAGAGTCTGAACTCGTACCTAACTCCTGCTTGTTGTCTCTGTACTCCCGTTTGTGAGTTTGTGGTCCACTCGCTACTTCACTGCAAGTACCCTGTGGGTGTCTGGCTCTGCCTTTCCCTTCCTGTCTGTTCCGTGTGTACAGAGCCCTGTCCCCCCTACTCAGCCTAGCCTGCTCTGACTCCTTTGCTCACCGCTCTGGCGGTTCTAGCCTGCTCTGACTCCTTTGCTCACCGCTCCGGCGGTTCTAGCCTGCTCTGACTCCTTGCTCACTGCACCGGCAGTCCTGTCCTGCCCTGCTTCTGCCCGCTGCTCCGGCAGTCCTGTCCTGCCCTGCTTCTGCCCGCTGCTCCGGCAGTCCTGTCCTGTCCTGCTTCTGCCCGCTGCTCCGGCAGTCCTGTCCTGCCCTGCTTCTGCCCGCTGCTCCGGCAGTCCTGTCCTGCCCTGCTTCTGCCCGCTGCTCCGGCAGTTCTGTCCTGCCCTGCTTCTGCCCGCTGCTCCGGCAGTCCTGTCCTGCCCTGCTTCTGCCCGCTGCTCCGGCAGTCCTGTCCTGCCCTGCTTCTGCCCGCTGCTCCGGCAGTCCTGTCCTGCCCTGCTTGTGCCCGCTGCTCCGGCAGTCCTGTCCTGCCCTGCTTGTGCTCGCTGCTCCTGCAGCCCTGTCCTGCTCTGTTCTTGCCCACCGCTTCGGGCGTTCCCTCTCTGCTGTGGTTGTCTACCGCATCTGCGGTTCTGTGACCCAGTCTGTACTGGGTCTTAACCTTTCTGTGCTCCAGCCCGTCCTTTCGGCCAGTACCTCCCTGCCTGCATACTCGCCTGTATCCACCCATCTGCATACCTGCCGTGTTTGCTTATATCCACCAGTCTGTGCCAGCCTAACCTGCCTGTTCCTGAGTCCCAGTGTGTACTGGGTCCTATCCCGCCTGTGTTCCTACCTGCTAGTGCCTCCCTGTCTGCACTCTAGCTGTGCTTGCCTGTACCCCTCTACCTGTATTGTTCCTGAGTCCCAGTGTGTACTGGGTCCTATCCCGCCTGTGTTCCTACCTGCTAGTGCCTCCCTGTCTGCACTCTAGCTGCGCTTGCCTTTACCCGCCTGCCTGCATACCAGTCGTGCCTGCCTATACCCTCCAGTCTGTGCGCCAGCCTAACCAGCCTGATCCAGTAATCCCTGTGTGGGTCAACCCCCGTGTCCGGAGTTTGACCTGGAGTAGCACCTGGTCCCTCTGCCCGGTTTCTCCCTGGTGCACTGGCGTCGTATGCCGTCGTGCCATCTTGGTCGGATCGGCCAGATACTTAGTCACGCCCCTCCAGGCACTCTCCGGTTCATGGTCCAGTGGAATCACTACAATCACACGCACACGCCGCTCAGCCCGGGCGTGTGCATAACAAACGGTCCCTCGTAAACCCATGTTGATATTGGGTCATGAGTAGTGTTGAGCGATACCTTCTGATATCAGGAAATATCGGATTGGATTGGATCGGGCCGATACCCAAAAAGTATCAGATATCGCCGATTCCGATACCGGAAACCAATGCAAGTCAATGGGACTCAAATATCGGAATGAAAATAAACCCTTTCTTTCCTTGTAGGTTAATTCTACATGAAAGAAAACAACTAACAATAATGTCGAATGTATTGGGGGAGGTGGTTGCCCAAATCGATGGGAACAGTGCTCATAGTGAAACATGAAAAGCCGGCAATTCAGCAGCGGCATACACCGGTACCCGACAATTTAGAACAGAGAGAATAGAGCTTCACACATAGATTAGATAGATAGAAACATGTTAATCACATATATAAGAAGTACAGTGACAGTGTTGCTTACTTTACTTGTCATTTAGTGTAAAGGATTTATTTAAAAAAATATTAGCGTTTTCATGCACCGTCTCTTTAAAAAAGCTGGCCGGCAATTCAGCAGCGGTACCCAACAATTTATAACAGAAAGATAGAGCATCACACATAGATTAGATACATAGAAACATGTCAGTCACATATATAAGAAGTACAGTGACAGTGTTGCTTATTGTACTTGTCATTTAGTGTAAAGGATTTATTTAAAAAAATATTAGTGTTTTCATGCACCGTCTCTTTAAAAAAGCCGGCCGGCAATTCAGCAGCGGTACCCAACAATTTATAACAGAAATAATAGAGCATCACACATAGATTAGATAGATAGAAACATGTCAGTCACATATATAATAAGTACAGTGATAGTGTTGGTTACTGTACTTGTCATTTAGTGTTAAAATAAAGGATTTATTTAAAAAAAAATTGCTGTGGGGTTCCCCGTAATTTTAGTCTCTAGCGGAGGTTAAGCAGACAGCT
The DNA here is from genome assembly GCF_046119375.1 of Phyllobates terribilis. Classification (NCBI taxonomy): domain Eukaryota; kingdom Metazoa; phylum Chordata; class Amphibia; order Anura; family Dendrobatidae; genus Phyllobates; species Phyllobates terribilis. The sequence continues at coordinate 905,847,683 of NW_027362762.1, forward strand.
GGGGCAGGTGTTTTAAGCCTGGGAAGAGGGTAATACCCACGGAGCTCCCCAGGCTACTAATATCAGCCCCCAGCTGAATACCTAGCCTTTACTAGCTATTAAAATTGGGGACGCCCCCAAAAAAATGATGTGGGGTCCCCCCTATTTTAATAGCTAGCAAAGGCTAGGCAGACAGCTGGGGGCTGATATTAATAGCCCAGGAAGGGTGCCATGAATATTGACCCCCTCCCAGGCTAGAAACACCAGCCGTCAGCCGCCCCAGAAATGGCGCATCTATAGGATGTGCCAATTCTGGCACTTAGCCTCGCTCTTCCCACAGCCCTGTAGCGGTGGCAGTGGGGTAATAGGGCTGGGGTTGATGTCAGCTTATAATGCCAACTGACATCAAGCCCAGGTTAGTAATGATGGGCGTCTATAAGACACCCCCATTACTAACCCCATAGGCAAAGTTAAAAAAAAAACACAAACACCCAGAATAAAGTCCTTTAATTGAAATAAAGACACAATTCTTTATTGTTCTAAATTAAACCATACTTACCATCATGCCCATTCCAGCTGAAGCCAACGATCTCCTGCAATAAAAGAAAATAATAAAGCAACATCATCCTTACCTTTCGATGGTTCCCAGGACAGTTCCAGCTCTGCTACATCGAGATGACAGGCTGGACCGCAGCAGAAAGCTGCCATCCAGCCTGTCATCCCGCAGACACTGAGAAGCGCAGGCATGCTTGCGCTCCTCAGTGTCTGGCTGTGACGGCATCCCGATGAGCCGACAATGAACTCAGCTCACCTCATGCACGTCACTGACAGCGTGGGAGAATTCTCCTGCGCATGCGGTGAGCGTGAGAGACTCGGCACATCGAGATGCCGTCACAGCCTGACACTGAGGAGCGCAAGCATGCCTGCACTTCTCAGTGTCTGCGGTATGACAGGCTGGATGGCATCCATAGGATGCGCCAATTCTGGCACTTAGCCTCGCTCTTCCACGCTGCCCTGGTGCGGTGGCAGGGGGTAATAGGGTTGGGGTTCATGTCAGCGCCAGCTGACATGAAGCCCAGGTTAGTAATGATGGGCGTCTATAAGACACCCCCATTACTAACCTACAAAGTGTTAAAAAGAAAAAACACACACTACACCCAGAAAAAAATAATTTATTTGAAATAAAACACCATTTTATTTAATTCTTAGTTTACTAAAAAAAAATAGTTACCTGTCCACGTTCCTGCGCTGATCTCCCATGCACAGCAGTCACATCTGGAGATGGTGACAGCTGTGCATGGCTGCTGTAAGCTCACACTGCCGGGAACAGGTCCGCTCCTGGCAGCGTGAGCCCCTGACTGAGGTCACCGGAGTGCATTCAGTCAGCGCAGCTCCAGAGACCTCCTTTACGGCACTGCTGTACCGTGGGAATTTCTCACGGTACAGCAGGGCCATAAAGGAGCTGACCGGAGCAGCGCTGCCTGAACTCCGGCGAACCCGCTTATGCTGTCATTCTAGCGGCGGCAGCGGTTCAGAGCGGTCACATTCTATGTGGCTGCTCTAAACTGGAGATCTTCGTGGGACACTCATGGACTACTACGGAGGGGTGAGGATAAGGTTGTGGTTTATTATTTTATATTTTATTACAGGAGATCGATGGCTTCGGGGAATTAGGTGTCTAGGTGAGTATAGGTGTATTTTTTTATTTTTTACTTTATTTTAGGTGGCGATCGGCGGGGACAGATAATGTATAAACTAATTTATTTTAGGTAACCACTGGCCACCAATGAAATGTATTTAAAATTTATTGGGGACACAGTAGGGCAATTTAAATAGCAGGATCAGGCTGATGGGAGCTACTGCTCCCATCGAGCTGATCCTGCTGGCACGAGTGGCCCGGGGACAGACATAGGCCGATGGGAGTAGTAGTGTCACATCGGCCTATGTCTGCCTGCACGCACACAACCGCAGACATCGCACAGACACCCGCACACACCAATCATGACGGGCTGATGGTCTGCGAGGTGTGGCTGACCTGTGCGGCCGTGGGAAAGTTCATGTGAGTTCATGCAATGCAGTCAAGCATGAACTCACATGAACCCTCTGAGGGCACCGCGGGGACTTCAAATGAACAGCTGATCAGCATCACCTGATACCTCAGCTGTTCATTTGAAATAACCGGCGGGAGAGCGCAGGACAGAACGGGAAAGCCGGCGGTGAAGTCTTTTCATTGCTGGCTTCCCCGCCCGGGTCCTTCGCTCCCCGCTCCTTGGTGCTGCGCTCCCCTCCCGGTCCTAACTTACGATCGGGATGGGAGGTGGCGAGGGGAGCGCAGGATCGAGGTGGGAGGCTGCGGGGAAGCAGTATGGGCCGGCGGCTTTTAAACAATCAGGAGAATTCTCCCACGCTGGGATGGCATTCTGATGACAGGCTGGATCGCAGCTGAGCGCTGCCATCCAGCTGGTCATCCTTCAGAGACACTGCAGAGCGCAGGCATTATGGGAACTTCCGATTCCGGTATCCGCTATTGTAAAAATATCGGAACTCAGTATCGGAACTCCGATACCGCGAATATCGGCCGATACCCGATATTACAGTATCGGAATGCTCAACACCAGTCATGAGGTTATTCTTCTTCAGATACTCTAGTATAGCATGTCTTAGGAAACCCTCCAGGATTTTACCCACAGTAGAGGTTAAGCTTACCGGCCTATAATTTCCAAGTTCAGTTTTTGTCCCCTTTTTGAATATTGGCACCACATTTGCTATACGCCAGTCCTGTGGTACAGACCCTGCTATTATGGAATCTTTAAAGATTAAAAATAATGGTCTATCTATGACGTTACTTAATTCCTGCAGTACTCGCGGGTGTATCCCATCCGGGCCCGGGGATTTGTCAACTTTAGTGATTTTTAGACGCCGCCGTACTTCCTGCTGGGTTAAGCAAGAGACATTTAATGGAGAATTTTTGTTATCCCTAACCATGTTTTCTGTCATGCGATTTTCTTGTGTAAATACGGTTGAAAAAAAATCATTTAGCATATTGGCTTTTTCCTCATCCTCATCCACCATTTCACCCAGACTATTTTTAAGGGGGCCAACACTATCATTTTTTAGTTTATTACTGTTTATGTAGTTAAAGAATATTTTGGGGTTATTTTTACTTTCTCTGGCAATGATTCTCTCTGCCTCAATCTTTGCTGCCTTGATTTGGTTTTTACATAATTTATTTAATTTTCTATATTTATTTAATGCCTCATCACTACCTACTTCTTTAGTTCTCTAAATGCTTTCTTTTTGTCACTTATTGCGCCCCTTACAGCTCTATTTAGCCATAGTGGTTTCCTCCTATTTCTAGCATGTTTATTCCCATAGGATATATATTGTGCACAGGTCCTATTCAGGATGCTAATAAATGTCTCCCATTTGCTTTGTGTAGTTTTATGTCTCAGGATATCGTCCCAGTTTATTGCACTAAGATCATCTCTTAACCGTTGGAAATTTGCCTTCCTGAAGTTTAGTGTCCTTGTAACCCCTCTACTACACATCTTATTAAAGGTTACATGAAAACGTATTATTTTGTGATCACTATTACCCAAGTGACCCCCAACTCGTATATTTGATATGCGGTCTGGCCTATTGGTTAATATTAGGTCTAGCAGTGCCCTCCTTCTTGTTGGGTCCTGAACCAGTTGTGAAAGGTAATTGTCTCTCATAGTTGTCAAAAACCTATTACCTTTGCTTGAACTACATGTTTCTGTCCCCCAATGTATTTCAGGGTAGTTGAAGTCCCCCATAATAATGACTTCTCCTTGAGTCGCTGCTTCATCTATTTGCTTTACGAGGATATTCTCTGCTACTTCCATTATTTTTGGAGACTTATAACAAACCCATATCAGTAATTTATTATTTTTTCCCCCTCCCCTTATCTCCACCCACAGGGACTCTACATTTTCATTAGATTCACATATATCCTCCCGCAAGACAGGTTTTAAGGATGATTTTACATATAAACACCCCCCCCCCTCGCTTGTTTGTACGGTCATTTCTGAACAGACTATAGAAGTACCAAGAAGTCAGAAAATTGTAGAAAATTATAGTACAAATTGTATAGTACAAATTATAGTGCAAATTGTATAGTACAAATTATAGTACAAATTGTATAAATATGTACAGTGACATGTAAAAGTTTGGGCACCCCTGGTCAAAATTACTGTTATTGTGAACAGTTAGGCAAGTTGAAGATGAAATGATCTCTAAAAACCCTAAAGTTAAAGCTAAAGTTAATTTCCTTTGTATTTTAGGCAATATATATATATATATATATATATATATATATATAGTACAGACCAAAAGTTTGGACACACCTTCTTATTTAAAGATTTTTCTGTATTCTCTTGACTATGAAAATTGTACATTCACACTGAAGGCATCAAAACTATGAATTAACACATGTGGAGTTATATACTTAACAAAAAAGTGTGAAACAACTGAAAATATGTCTTATATTCTAGGTTCTTCAAAGTAGCCACCTTTTGCTTTGATGACTGCTTTGCACACTCTTGGCATTCTCTTGATGAGCTTCAAGAGGTAGTCACCGGAAATGGTCTTCCAACAATCTTGAAGGAGTTCCCAGAGATGCTTAGCACTTGTTAGCCCTTTTGCCTTCACTCTGTGGTCCAGCTCACCCCAAACCATCTCGATTGGGTTCAGGTCTGGAGACTGTGGAGGCCAGGTCATCTGGCGTAGCACCCCATCACTCTCCTTCTTGGTCAAATAGCCCTTACACAGCCTGGAGGTGTGTTTGGGGTCATTGTCCTGTTGAAAAATAAATGATTTTCCAACTAAACGCAAACTGGATGGAATAGCATGCCGCTGCAAGATGCTGTGGTAGCCATGCTGGTTCAGTATGCCTTCAATTTTGAATAAATCCCCAACAGTGTCACCAGCAAAGCACTCCCACACCATCACACCTCCTCCTCCATGCTTCACGGTGGGAACCAGGCATGTAGAGTCCATCCGTTCACCTTTTCTGCGTCGCACAAAGACACATTGGTTGGAACTAAAGATCTCAAATTTGGACTCCTCAGACCAAAGCACAGATTTCCACTGGTCTAATGTCCATTCCTTGTGTTCTTTAGCCCAAACAAGTCTCTTCTGCTTGTTGCCTGTCCTTAGCAGTAGTTTCCTAGCAGCTATTTTACCATGAAGGCCTGCTGCACAAAGTCTCCTCTTAACAGTTGTTGAAGAGATGTGTCTGCTGCTAGAACTCTGTGTGGCATTGACCTGGTCTCTAATCTGAGCTGCTGTTAACCTGCGATTTCTGAGGCTGGTGACTCGGATAAACTTATCCTCAGAAGCAGGGGTGACTCTTGGTCTTCCTTTTCTGGGGCGGTCCTCATGTGAGCCAGTTTCTTTGTAGTGCTTGATGGTTTTTGCAACTGCACTTGGGGACACTTTCAAAGTTTGCCCAATTTTTCGGACTGACTGACCTTCATTTCTTAAAGTAATGATGGCCACTCGTTTTTCTTTACTTAGCTGCTTTTTTCTTGCCATAATACAAATTCTAACAGTCTATTCAGTAGGACTATCAGCTGTGTATCCACCAGACTTCTGCACAACACAACTGATGGTCCCAACCCCATTTATAAGGCAAGAAATACCACTTATTAAACCTGACAGGGCACACCTGTGAAGTGAAAACCATTTCCGGTGTCTACCTCTTGAAGCTCATCAAGAGAATGCCAAGAGTGTGCAAAGCAGTCATCAAAGCAAAAGGTGGCTACTTTGAAGAACCTAGAATATAAGACATATTTTCAGTAGTTTCACACTTTTTTGTTAAGTATATAATTCCACATGTGTTAATTCATAGTTGTGATGCCTTCAGTGTGAATGTACAATTCTCATAGTCATGAAAATACAGAAAAATCTTTAAATGAGAAGGTGTGTCCAAAATTTTGGTCTGTACTGTACATATAGTCATTTTTTTCATTTTAAAAATTACAAAAATGGAAATGGATCGATGCAAAAGTTTGGACACCTTAGAGATTTGTGTGCTAAGATAACTTTGACCAAGGTTTCAGACCCTAATTAGCCTGTTAGGGTTATGGCTTGTTCACTATCATCGTTAGGAAAGGCCAGGTGATGCTAATTTCCTAGCTTTTTAAAAACTAAGCCTCTTCTAACCTTGTGCCAAAAACCAGCAGCCATGGGTTCTTCTAAGCAGCAGCCCAACACTCTGAAAATGAAAATGGTGGAGACCAAGAAAGCATTAGAAGACTATAAGAAGATAGTAAAGCGTTTTCAAATTGCCCTTTGATCAGTTTTAAATGTAATTAAGAAATGGCAGTTAACAGGAACAGTGGAGGTCAAGATTAGGTCTGGAAGACCAAGCAAAATTTCAGCACAAGCTGTTCATATGATTCCTAGAGAGGCAAATCAGAACCCGCGCTTGACTGCAAAAGACCTTCAGAAAGATTTAGCGGACTCTGGAGTTGTGCTACATTGTGCTACTGTTCAGAGACACCTGCAGAAATATGGCCTTCATGGAAGAGTCATCAGAAGAAAACCTCTCCTGTGTCCTCACCGTAAAATTCAGAGTCAGAAGAATGCAAAAGAACATCTAAACAAGCCTGATGCATTTTGGAAACAAGTCCTGTGGACCGATAAGGTTAAAATAGAACTCTTTGGCCACAATGATTTAAGTTATGTGTGGAGAAAACATGGCACAGAATTTCAGGAAAAGAACATCTCGCCAACCATTAAGCATGGGGGTGGATCAATTATGCTTTGGGGTTGTGTTGTAGCCAGTGGCACGGGGAATATTTCACAGGTAGATGGAGGAATAGATTCTATGAAATTTCAACAAATTCTTGATGCAAACATAACACCATCTGTAAAAAAGCTGAAGTTGAAAAGAGGATGGCTTCTACAAATGGATAATGATGCTAAACACACGTGAAAATCCACAATAGACTACCTCAAAAGGTGCAAGCTGAAGTTTTGACAATGGCCCTCACAGTCCCCTGATCTGAACATCATTGAAAATCTGTGGCTAGACCTCAAAATAGCAGTGTATGCAAGATGACCCAGGAATCTCACAGAACTGGAAGAATTTCCCAAGGTAGAATGGATGAAAATCCCTCAAACGAGAATTGAAAGACTCTTCTCTGGCTACAAAAAGAATTTACAAGCTGTGATACTTACAAAAGGGGATGCTACTAGGTACTAACCATGCAGGATACCCAAACTTTTGCATCTGCCCATTTTCATTTTTGTAATTCTTAAAATGTAAAAGATGAAAATATATATATTTTTTGCCTAAAATACTAAGGAAATCTGTTATCTTTAGCTTTAGGCCTTTTAGAGATCATTTCATCTTCAACTTGTTTAACTCTTCCCAATAACAGTAATTGTGACCAGGGGTGCCCAAACTTTTACATGCTACTGTACAAATTGGAGAGATCTGCTGTAAATGTGTAAAAATATAAATATATAGAGACTTGAATAAAAAAAGTGAGTACATAATAAATAGTGGTACAATGGGCCGAAGTTTGCTGTGTCCAAAAACCAAATGGCTAAGCATATGTGCTACAAAAACTGGGTAAGTAGCTAGTTTAACAAGTGGTAATGTAAAGTCATAAATAACCAGTCAGATGGCATATAGGATGCACACTAGACAATGGGAAACAAGCAGGTACAATGGGCAAAGAGATCATAGTGTAGGTATAATACCTGTATAAATGACAGTAGGGACTCCTACAAGATGCCCACTCCAACGTGCATTTCGGCGTTGCCTTAGTCAGATGCGCTCACCCCCTGACTAAGGCAATATCGAAACACATGTATATTGTAGCAGGAAAACTATAGAAGATATCTACATTTACATAAAAGATAACAAAATATCTATAATTTAAACAGTCAGAAAGAAAAAAAAAAGATCGGAAGTGTAAGGACTGGATCCCTAAGTAATACTATGTACTCTATATTTACGGATCCAGTCCTTACACTTCCGATCTTTTTTTTTCTTTGCAACTCTTTTAATTACAGATATTTTGTTATGTTTTATGTAAATGTAGATATCTTCTATAGTTTCTCTGCTACTGTCTCATCACTGTTCCCTATTGGCAATGACATTTTATGCAACTCTTAGTGAACTAAGCCATAATGACATCTTGGGGACCCATGGGCAGTCAGCACTGTCCATGCCATGTTCATCTGAAACAGGAGATTTATTTTAATGTGATAATTGGCGTTTTGGTGGTGCTAACATACAATCTGGACCTTCCTAAATAGTTTTTTAGTTAACAAGTAAAACAACCTAATGGCCATGTCTCAGTAATAGACATCATAGAGAGATTCTGCAGGGAAAGACATAGATCATTCACAGAACTGTCTACATTACCCCAGGCTTATACAATTTACATAACACATGTTGGCTTTTTTGGCCATAGAAAAGAGTCAAAAGGTCAACAGTGAGCATGTGACTCCACATCAATGGGCTTATTTATTACAGGATCTTAATTGGTAGTTAACAGGGGCATAGAATTAGGAATTACCTGAGAATGGGATATACATTGTACCATGTTTTAACGAAAATGTGAGTTTCTAGGTTGCAAAATTAGGAATTACCTAGGAATGGGATATACACTGTTTGTTAAATGTTTTCACATTTTGTACTTTTTCTGAACTAGATTGCAAAACTAATTATAAAAGATTAAACTCTAAATTACTATGAATTGATAGGACATAGTAGGAATTTTAGATTTTCAAGAAAAGTCACAGGTTGGGCCACTCTTGGTGTTACATGCTCTACTGCCCCCACTACTGGACTGATCACCCTAGCCGGACCCACCAGGGGGACACTAACAGTGATAGGAATGGTATCTCCTTTGCTGGCCATGGCATCCTGAGTAAATGACTGTACTTCCATTATTAGTACAGGTCCTCTTGACTGATCAATGACATGGGCTGGTCAAGAAGTCAAGCAGAGAGTTTTTGGTGGCTTTTGCCAGGTTATCATGGTTAATTCTGCTTAATCCCAACGTATTCTTGGACTTGACTCCTGACTTCCTTCTCTGCTAATCTTATTACCTGAGCTAATGGTCTTGAACCCGGCTACCATTACAAATTTATTTAGTTCTAATTTTGCATTGTCCCTGTTCCTCTAATTCTGACCTGGCTTGTTTAACATTTTTTCCACAACTTACTCCATCTTACAGAAGTTACTCTATAGACACAACCCAGGGGACCCTCTGTGAATGCCACATCCCTTTATAAGAATGAGAAGATGAACACCACGAAGCACCTGGGACCTTCTACATGGAAATGCCAATGCAAAGTCTGTCCATAGACTCCAATTTTGAGTTGAATTTTTTCTTTAACACTTGAGCATTCAGTGGAGATATTTGCTATTTTGGTCATGTTTTCATATAATGTAAACCTTTCTAAATGTTTTAGAAAGTCAATGGATGTAATTAGTGATGAGCGAGCACTAAAATGCTCGGGTACTCGTTGCTCGGGTCGAGAAAATTGGAATACTCGGGTGCTCGACCCGAGCAACGAGCCCAATGTAAGTCTATGGGAAACTCGAGCATTTTTTAGGCGGCTCCCCCCGGCGGTCTGCAGAGGGCCTAAAAATTTCCCAAATCGATGGGAACAGTGCTCAAATGACATGGGAACAGCATGGGGAAGACCCCTGGAAGCATCTCTGACTCCAAGATCACTGCTGTCAGCAACGTGGTCAGAGTATTACACCACTTTTACGGACTCACAATAAAACATACAAAAACGAAACCAAAATGGATTTTCCTGGGAAATATGTTAAGAAACATCCTTTCCAGGGTAATGACTTGTATATAAGGCAAAATAAATAATCAAAAACAAAAATACTCCTCCACAACTTGGGCTATGTTCACACGTAGCGTTTTTGATGCGTTTTTGCACTTTCAACCAAGACAAATGCATTCACCAGGAAATATCATTTTAACATTTTACAACCTTATCTGGCCATGTGTTGTGTGACACATCATCAGACACATGCATACAGTGCTGAAAAGACTTGGGAACAGCATGGGGAAGACCTCTGGAAGCATCTCTGACTCCCAGGTCACTGCCTAAAAGTGTGCCCATCATGAGTGATCCTTGGCGCATGTGAAGATGCCTCGCGCCATGCACCCGTCATTGCAGACTTGCAACAATCACCGTCCACGTCCTTATCCCAGTGCAGCGTTCAGTTGTCCCTACCCCATTCCTTGGAATGCAAGCGCAAGTATGCAGGCAGCCACCCACCCTCCCACAGGCAGCAATACTATACTGCCAAATTTTTGACAGCTGCTTGCACATGAAATGTGGCCTTTTAGGCTCATGGAGGCGGAAGCTTTTCACAACCTCATGCCGGCAGTGGCCAAGTGTCCATGCTCGGTCCCCAGCCGCCACTATATTTCCCAGTATTGCCTCCGCCTTCCACAAGCACGGGTCCCACAACATTACCCGTGCCCTCCCCAGTGCACTTACTGGGAAGGACCGCCTAACCACAAACACGTGGACAGGTGAATGTGGCCAGGGACGGTACGGAGCCAGTCCACAACTTTTTTTACTAAGAGTTATATTTAGCTCGGTGAAAGGACTGGCATAGAGGAAAACTGTATGTATCCTGCGTGTCATTTCTCCCAGGAAGTCCTGTAATTGAGCTTGTTGCAGAAGCAATGGCAGCCCGTCCAACATCAACTCGCACTTGTCGGTGGTGCTTTGACACACACACATCTTTCTTTGCGCATTTAATTTCTTGAATACAGAGTTGAACAATGGCCTGATCTGTAATGCGTTTTGAGAAATAACATGCATAAGCATGGCCGATCCACATTAAAAAAGCAGCCATAGAGTGTCCGGGAACCTTCCCCCACACTTTTCTTAGCCAGGGCTGCTTTTCGGCAGGGTTGGACGGGCCCACCAGAGAACCGGAAACTCCTCCGGCAGGCCCTGGCTTCTCCTTCAGGAGAGTTCATAGTGCCGAGGTGAGGCCATGATGATGATAGAGGACACCATCTGCTTAGTTTTCTGTTACTTGGAATGCAAGTGCAAGTATGCAGCCAGCCACCCACCCACAGGCCGCAACACTAAACTGCCAGATTTCTGGGCAGCTCTTTGCACTTGAAATATGGCCTTTTAAGCTCGTGAAGGCGGAAGCTTTTCACAACCTCATGCCGGCGGCGGCCGGGTGTCCATACTCGGTCCCCAGCCGCCACTATATTTCCAAGTATCGCCCACAAGCACGGGTCCCACAACATTACCCGTGCCCTCCCCAGTGCACTTACTGGGAAGGACCGCTTAACCACAAACACGTGGACAGGTGAATGTGGCCAGGGATGGTACGGAGCCAGTCCACAACTTTTTTGGCTGAGAGTTGTATTTAGCTCGGTGAAAGGACTGGCATAGAGGGAAACCGTATGTACCCTGCGTGTCATTACTCCCAGGAAGCCCTCTAAAGCTGCTTGCACTTGAAATGTGGCCTGAACATTACTGCTGGTACTTTTCTGTGGGAATTTGCTTGCCTCCTACCAGCCTTGAATATTTCCAGCAAACTATGGTACGACGCCATGGTATTAGCACTGCCCCCAGTACCAGTAGCGAAGCCATCCCCAATTTCCGTCTCAGGAATTTTATTTGGTAGACTGAGTGGCTGCCCAAATATATTTTCTCGCAAAGTAGCTGAAGATAGAGTGGCAGAAGGTGCAAGTTTCTCCAGCCTGTTAGATATTAGATGGTGAACAGCAGCACATTGGATCAGTGGTTAGCACTGAAGCCTTGCAGCGCTGGGATCCTGGGTTCAAATCCCAGCAAGGACAACATCTGCAAGGACTTTGTATGTTCTCCCCGTGTTAGCGTGTGTTTCCTCCTCAGTAAAAAAGCAGCCATAGAGTGTCTGAGAACCTTCCCACACACTTTACTTAGCCAGGACTGCTTCTCAGCAGGGTTGGACGGTCCCACCAGAGAATCCTCTGGTGTGCCTTGGCTTCTACCTCAGGAGAGTTCATGATAGCGCTAACTTTGCAGCTGCTATGAGGCTCTTGAGCGGGTGAGAAAGGTTAGCCCTCAGAATCAAATCCTCTGGTGGGCACAATGTTTTTCAATCTGAAACAGCTTCTCAGTGGGAGTTGTATTTCACCACAGCCATATTCTTTAGCTCAGTGAAAGCACTGGCATAGAGGGAAACCGTATCTACCCCGGCTGTCATTTCTCCGTCACCAGGTTCCGCCCATTGTCACACACGACCATGCCTGGCTGTACGTTCAGCGGTGAGAGCTACAGATCAGGCTGCTGTGTTACAGCTTTCAACAACTCTGCAGCGCTGGGCAGTTTGTCAATTAAGCATTAAACATGTTATCTTCAGCACAGTCTGTTGCCGCTTGGCCAAGGCAGTGCTGCAGTGCTGTCAGCTTGTGACTGATGTGATCATTTCGGCATTGGAGGAGGAGGTGCATGAGCTGTTTTTTATACTAAAGAAAGATTCTATTGTTTTGTTTTTTTTACGTTATTTTTTTAAGACAAATGCATTCACCGGGAAATGTCATTTTAACATTTTACAACCTTATCTGGCAATGTGGTGTGTGACACATCATCAGACGCATCCTTTTTTATTTATGATGGAGGGACTCTGAAAGTCATAAAGCCTATTTTTACAGGGACATCAGACGACCCTTACTATTCTTAAAAGGCCAGCAGTCGGCCGTAGCTATTGTTAGAGAGCCGTCAGCCGGCTATGCTTTGTTGTTCCCATTATTAACAAGTGGGTCTACTATACTGTTATTGCGAATCCAGTGACTGCAAGGGCTGCCAAAAATTTGCACGCAACCCAATACCCCTTTGAAGACACATAGCGGAGGGTCTCAGTAAAAAAAATGCTCCCATTATAAAGGAGCGGGTCTCCTATAGTGGTAATGCCCATTCTGTGACTGCAAGGGCTGCCAAAATTTGGGAAAAACCCCACTAAGAATTTAAAGACACATAGAGCAGGGCCACAGTAACAAGGTATGACATGTTCCCATTAGAAAGGAGAGGGTCTGCTATACAGTTATAGGGTATGCAGTGAGTCCAACGGCTGACCAATTTTAGAAAAAACCTCACTAAGAATTTAAAGACACACAGAGCAGGGCCACAGTAACAAGATACGACATGTTCCCATTAGAACGGAGAGGGTTTGCTATACAGTTATAGGGTATGCAGTGAGTCCAACGGCTGACCAATTTTAGGAAAAACCACACTAAGAATTTAAAGACACATAGAGCAGGGCCACAGTAATGTAGCACCCTGAGGATTCGGCTGCTACAGGGGTATTGCACCTCACTCCAGAGGTGTGGTATTCCACTCCCGGGTAAGGATGGAGTGTGGAACTGAGCTAGTAGGCTGCATGCACTACATACATCCCATTTCCGGGGGACAGATCAACGGTACTCCCACCAGTATATGTGCAGGTACGACAGCGTCTGTCCCTGGCTGGAGTGGGAGGGGGGTGGAACATCCCAGTAGTGTAGGGGCAGATAGGGGGAGTAGTCTGGGTAAAGATAGGAGCTCATTGGGTGCTGGTCACCTGAGCTCACACATAGAGGGAGTATATAAGGTGGGCACCATCTTAGAACAGGGACAGAGTTTAGCCTGAGGAGCAGAGCAGAGGAGCTCAGCCAGAAGGGCTGACAGGGAGCTGTGGCTCCGGCTGGGCCCAGCTCCAGAGCAGAGCCTGCAGAGAGAGAGAGAGGAGTCAGAAGGACCCAGAGAGGAAACAAGAAGGGAACCCCAAGATCCCAGAATAAAGACAAAAGGGTGAAGGGTTGGCGGACAAGGGTACCGGATCCCAAGCTGGCAGAGGCCAAAACCAACCTTAGCCAGGAACCGGAGGTCGTGGTCAGGATCTGCCACGACCCTCACCAAATCCACTAGAAAGGCACACCGAGTATAGGGTCAGGGAGCCCAAAGGAGGCTTGACCACCAAGAGACCCGAGGGAGCCGGCCAAAAGTGGATCCCTGGTGGGAACGGCCAGAGGAAGGGAGAGTCAGAAAGGAGCTCAGGACCACGCTCCGGAATCGCCTGGGGGTTAGCCGAGTCCAGGACCTGGTGGACGCAGCACGGCTCGGGTGGTCACTCAAGGCCAGATTGACCAAAAGAACACCAGTAAGTAAAAACCCTGAACTGCATCTCCTGACTCTGAGTCTTCTTTCTGTATCATCACAACCCCCATCATCTACACCTGCTGCCCTGAGGCCATACCCCTCCCGTTGGGGGTTATACCATCACTGCTGCACATATACCACCGGCCTCAGCGGACTGCTCTGCAGCGGCGGCTTCAAAGCCGCACTCAACGGGTGGCGTTGTCGACAATCAAGTTAACATCTACTGCCATAGACTGCCACTTAGTTTGACACCCTGGGCACGGACCGGGTCACCGCCACAAGGACTACTACCCCTACCCAGATCCGGCTCCGGGTATCCCTACAGCACTGGCCCAGGGGGCGCGTCAACTTTTGGCGTAGTCGGCAGGCTCACGTGCCCGCAACCACCGGGTACTGCGTGCCTGAAGAAAAGTTCACATTTACCTCAAAAAGAAGTCTCCCGCCAATTCCGGAGGGTCCCCGCCATCGGACGCCATCTCGGATCGTTTCCCGCCATTTGCCCGCCATCCGCAGTCTTTTCCCGCCATCCACAGAGTTTCCCGCCACTGGGAGACGATTCCCGCCATTTTGAGAAGATTTCCCGCCTTGGAAGAGCAGACGCCATTATGGGCGTGCCAGAGGGTGGCAAGAGGCCACCTCCCATCGTGGGCCAGGTCAAGGAATGGCGCCAAAAGCGGAAACCGCCCCCACCAGTAGAGACTGTGATGTTAGAGATGTCCATCAGCGTGAGGGGACTGCCCCTGGAACTGACAATCACCAAGTTACCCCAGGACCGCCCTCAGTATGGGCGTATACAAAACAAAAGAGAGAAGATGGGAGCAGCCTGGAGGAGTCTGGAGGAGCCGTACCCGGAGATGGAGGGAGAGGCAGGCAGCACCGACCCTGTGGTCAGGAGCCTGATGCAAGCAACCACCCCACAAGACCTGGTGGAGATCCTGGCACAGCTTCCCCGAGACCGGGAGCGTGCACAGACCGCGCTGGAGGGCCTCGCACGGAGGATGGCCCAAGTGCAGCGAGAAACGCTGACGGAGTGGAGCAGGGAGATGGCCCAGCAGGCTGGAACCCGCCAGCGGAGCACACCACCCGCAACGAGGAGCACGCCTGCCCCTGAAGAGGATGCAGAAGGGACGGAGGCCGGAGACGACGCCGCAGAGGGAGCTGAAGAGACGGAGGCAAGTAAAGGGGACGTCACTACCCCAAGCCCAGCCACCGTAAGCCTACCCCCGCTCCCCGTCGCAGAGCCCGAAGTCCCACTGATCGTGCCCGTTGCCGCACCGCTACCGCTCCAGACTAGGCCCCAAGCAGGAGCCGCGACCACGCCCCCTGTGACGTCACGCGCCTCAACCCTGAGCGCGGCCAAGCAGGAGATGCCACCGGCCTGGTCGCAAGGCCGAGTGCCCCCGGGCGCCGCCGTCTTCACGGTGCCCTTTACCTTCAGGGTACCCCAAGCCTGGTCGCAAGGCCTAGTGATCCCGGGCGCCGCTGCCACCACCGCGCCCTCAACTTCCACAGCGCCACACCTGGGTGAAGACCTATTTGCCCAGCACACATGCCCGGATGGGCAGCCCTTTGTGTGGCCACCGGAGTACTACCATCCCCGACTCCGGAAAGAAAGACCCCTGGATGAGCCCCTAATCCCGGTTCCGGCGCCCGTCAAGATGACCCCGCTCTCGTTAGAGGAGGCGCAGTTTGAGTGGGACCCCGCAGGAGGAGACCTCATCGGGTTCACTCAAGAAACTCGGGCGGCTGCAGCGGAGCGTGCAGAGTGCTGCCGCCAGCAGTTGGAAGCCTTTGACAGAGAAAGGAAAGAGAGGCGGGTCCGTGAGCAGCGGCTGCAAATAAAAAGTGCAGAACAGAAGAGCCGGACCAGAAGGAACCCCCGTGCAGCCCACGGTCCCCGTGCCACCGGGACTGTAATTAAATTCCAACTGCAGCACGGTTGGGGCTTCATCAGAGATCATCACACCCCCGGCGACGTCTTCGTGACCAGAAGAGATGTCGAGTCCCACCTACCGGAGGGACACAGAGGTCGTGATCTTTACCTGGGTGATGAGGTCACCTTCACCCGGCACCAGTGTGCCAAAGGACCCTATGCCCTTCATGTACATCGCCTGACGGAAGAGGAGTTGCGGTGTGAGGAAGGTCAAGAGGACCCGGACGGGTCTGAAGCCTACCCTCAGGAAGGAGCAGGAGGGCATCGTCACCATTAAGAGGTGAACTGAAACTGTATATAGTTACTCGTCGGGGTATGAGAACTGTTATATGCCATGCTGCTAAATTTAAATATGTTCCCCGTTGGGACCAGTGAACTGTTCCAGTGTGTCCCTTCTTCCCACTGACCGAGGACTGAGAGCGGTCATTCCTTCCCTTTTCCCCACTGGTCGAGGACTGAGAGCGGCCATACCTCCCCTTGTATATAGTTGCGCTTTCTAAGGCGCCCCCTACCAGTTTTATAGGAAACTGTTTTTTCTTGAAGAGACTGTGGCACTTACCTGGTCACAATTTGCACAAGTGGCCAGAGGACAAGAATGTTTATATGAAAAAGTTTTATGCTGATGATATATATAATGTTTTATATGTTTATGATGTTTTTGAAAAAAAAATTGTATGTTTGTGGATGTTTTTATTCTTTTACAGCCCGAGGACGTGCTGTGATTTACCAGGGGGGAATGTAGCACCCTGAGGATTCGGCTGCTACAGGGGTATTGCACCTCACTCCAGAGGTGTGGTATTCCACTCCCGGGTAAGGATGGAGTGTGGAACTGAGCTAGTAGGCTGCATGCACTACATACATCCCATTTCCGGGGGACAGATCAACGGTACTCCCACCAGTATATGTGCAGGTACGACAGCGTCTGTCCCTGGCTGGAGTGGGAGGGGGGTGGAACATCCCAGTAGTGTAGGGGCAGATAGGGGGAGTAGTCTGGGTAAAGATAGGAGCTCATTGGGTGCTGGTCACCTGAGCTCACACATAGAGGGAGTATATAAGGTGGGCACCATCTTAGAACAGGGACAGAGTTTAGCCTGAGGAGCAGAGCAGAGGAGCTCAGCCAGAAGGGCTGACAGGGAGCTGTGGCTCCGGCTGGGCCCAGCTCCAGAGCAGAGCCTGCAGAGAGAGAGAGAGGAGTCAGAAGGACCCAGAGAGGAAACAAGAAGGGAACCCCAAGATCCCAGAATAAAGACAAAAGGGTGAAGGGTTGGTGGACAAGGGTACCGGATCCCAAGCTGGCAGAGGCCAAAACCAACCTTAGCCAGGAACCGGAGGTCGTGGTCAGGATCTGCCACGACCCTCACCAAATCCACTAGAAAGGCACACCGAGTATAGGGTCAGGGAGCCCAAAGGAGGCTTGACCACCAAGAGACCCGAGGGAGCCGGCCAAAAGTGGATCCCTGGTGGGAACGGCCAGAGGAAGGGAGAGTCAGAAAGGAGCTCAGGACCACGCTCCGGAATCGCCTGGGGGTTAGCCGAGTCCAGGACCTGGTGGACGCAGCACGGCTCGGGTGGTCACTCAAGGCCAGAGTGACCAAAAGAACACCAGTAAGTAAAAACCCTGAACTGCATCTCCTGACTCTGAGTCTTCTTTCTGCATCATCACAACCCCCATCATCTACACCTGCTGCCCTGAGGCCATACCCCTCCCGTTGGGGGTTATACCATCACTGCTGCACATATACCACCGGCCTCAGCGGACTGCTCTGCAGCGGCGGCTTCAAAGCCGCACTCAACGGGTGGCGTAGTCGACAATCAAGTTAACATCTACTGCCATAGACTGCCACTTAGTTTGACACCCTGGGCACGGACCGGGTCACCGCCACAAGGACTACTACCCCTACCCAGATCCGGCTCCGGGTATCCCTACAGCACTGGCCCAGGGGGCGCGTCAGTAACAGGTATGACATGTTCCCATTAGAAAGGAGAAGGTCTGCTATACAGTTATAGGGTATGCAGTGAGTCCAGCGGCTAACCAATTTTAGGAAAAACCCCGCTAAGAATTTAAAGACACAAAGAGCAGGGCCACAGTAACAAGTACGACCTGTTCCCATTAGAAAGGAGAGGGTCTGCTTTACAGTTATAGGGTATGCAGTGAGTCCAACGGCTGACCAATTTTAGGAAAAACCTCACTAAGAATTTAAAGACACATAGAGCAGGGCCACAGTAACAAGATACGACATGTTTCCATTAGAACGGAGAGGGTCTGCTATACAGTTATAGGGTATGCAGTGAGTCCAACGGCTGACCAATTTTAGGAAAAACCACACTAAGAATTTAAAGACACATAGAGCAGGGCCACAGTAACAAGGTATGACATGTTCCCATTAGAAAGGAGAAGGTCTGCTATACAGTTATAGGGTATGCAGTGAGTCCAACGGCTAACCAATTTTAGGAAAAACCCCGCTAAGAATTTAAAGACACATAGAGCAGGGCCACAGTAACAAGGTATGACATGTTCCCATTAGAAAGGAGAAGGTCTGCTATACAGTTATAGGGTATGCAGTGAGTCCAACGGCTGATCAATTTTAGAAAAAACCCCACTAAGAATTTAAAGACACACAGAGCAGGGCAACAGTAACAAGTACGACCTGTTCCCATTAGAAAGGAGAGAGTCTGCTATACAGTTATAGGGTATGCAGTGAGTCCAACTGCTGACCAATTTTAGGAAAAACCCCACTAAGAATTTAAAGACACACAGAGCAGGGCCACAGTAACAAGTACGACATGCTCCCATTAGAAAGGAGTGAGCCTGCTATACAGTTATAGGGTATGCAGTGAGTCCAACGGCTGACCAATTTTAGGCAAAACCCCACTAAGAATTTAAAGACACACGGAGCAGGGCCACAGTAACAAGTACGACATGTTCCCATTAGATAGGAGAGGGTCTCCCATAGTGTTGGCCTATGCAGTGAATGCAAGGGCTGCCAAAAATTTGGAGGCACTTCAAAGCCCCTTGGAAGAGACGTGGAGGAGGGCCTCATAAAAAAATGTTCCCATTAGAAAGGAGCGGGCCTCCTATACTTGTAATGCCCATGCACTAAGTGTATGGGCTAACAAACATTTACTCCTGGGGGGTATACATGAACATAGTGTATAAAAAATTTTTTTCATGGGCATCATAAACACCCTTTAAAAAAATTATGTGGGTGTTGCATCATGGACCACGGTCACCCTGGTGATATGGTGGTGGAGGATGAGGAGAAGGAGGAGGACAAGAACAAATAGACAAAATCAGGAATCGTATACCAATGTGTGGGTGTGAAAAGGTGCATGGGAATACACCTCCCAAGAAAAGACACTGGATTTGAGTTTATGTTACGCTGCTATCATTCGGTGGTGTTGAGAAGTCTGGCAAAATCCAGCCCTTGTTCATTGTTATAAGAGTCAGCCTGTCAGCATTCTCAGTTGACAGGCGGATGCGCTTATCAGTTTTAATTCCACCAGCGGCACTAAAAACCCGCTCTGATAAAACGCTGGTGGCAGAGCAGACCAGGACCTCCAAGGCATAGAGAGCCAGTTCATTCTACGTATCCAGCTTGGATATCCAATAAATATAAGGCACAGAGGAATCACGGAGGACGTTGGTACGGTCGGCAAGGTACTCCCTCAGCATCTTCCCAAACTTTGCACTCCTTGTGAGAGTACCACGCGCCTCAGGGCCTGTGCGATGGGAGGGTCTGAGAAAACTCTCCCAGAACTTTGACAGTGTTCCCCTGCCTCTGCTGGATTGAAGTTGTGTCTCTCTCGCCTGTACTCCTTGGTTGTCCAACGAAGTGTGCCCTCTGCCACTAGCGTTTTCAGATGGGAATTTTTTTAATAGTTCCACAACAAGGGCCTGTCCGCCTCAGGAATAAGAGATAGAAAGTTCTCCGTGTAGCATGGGTCTAGAAGTGTCAGCAACCAGTAATGACTGTCACCCAAAATTTTGAGAACTCGAGGGTCATGGGAAAGGCAGCGTAACATAAACTCAGCCATGCGTGCCAGACTACTAACAGGCAAGACTTCCGTGTCCTCACCAAGAGGATGACTGACCATGCTCTCCTCCACCCCCTCTTCCTCCTCTCTGTCCTCTGGCCATCCACGCTGAACAGACAGTATGACAGCTGCGCAGGTAGTACCGTCTATAGTGCATGAAACTAGCTCCTGTCCTTCCTCTTCCTCTTCCTCATTGTCACCCAATCCACGTTGGGATGAGATGAGGCTTAGCTGTGTGTAATCACCCTGCATGGTTCCTTGCTCCATCTCATCGTGCTCCGCCTGCAATGCATCCTCTTTTATTGTGAGCAGGGAGCGTTTCAGAAGACAGAGTAGCAGGATGGTGACGCTAATTATGGCGTCATCGCCGCTCACCATCTTGGTGGAGTCCTCAAAGTTTTGGAGGATCGTACATAAGTCTGACATCCATATCCACTCCTGAGGTCTTATGTGTGGAGTCTGAACTGAATACCGACGGCCTTGTTGATGCTGGTACTCAACAACTGCCCTCTTCTGCTCACAAATCCTTCCCAACATCTGCAGTGTAGAGTTCCAACGCGTGGGGACATCACAGTCTGTGAGCCGGAAGCTGCAAACGCTGCTGAAACACTGCAAGGGCGGCAGAAGCTGTAGCTGACTTTCTAAAATGGGCACACAGGCGGCATACTTTAACAAGCAGATCCGGCAGCTCCGGGTAGGATTTGAGAAACCGCTGAACCACGAGGTTAAGCACATGGGCCAGGCATGGTACATGTGTGAGCTCGCCTCGCCTCAAAGCCGCCACCAGGTTCCGGCCATTGTCACACACGACCATGCCTGGCTGTAGGTTCAGCGGTGTGAGCCACAGATCTGCCTGCTCTTTCAGAGCTATCCATAACACTTCAGCATTGTGTGGTTTTTCACCAAAGCATATTAGCTTCAGCATAGCCTGTTGCCGCTTGGCCAAGGCAGTGCTGCAGTGCTTCCAGCTTGTGGCTGATGTGGTCATTTCGGAGATGGAGGCTGAAGAGGAGGAGGAGGCTGAGGAGGATGAGGTGCAGGAGCTGTAGACAGTGGGGGCAACCCTGATTGACCTAGGGCCCACAATCCTTGGCGTCGGGAGGACGTGTTCCGTCCCAAGGTCTGACTGGGTCCCGGCTTCCACTATGTTAACCCAGTTTGCCGTCAGCAAGATGTACCATCCCTGCCCACAAGCACTTGTCCACGTGTCCGTGGTTAGGTGGACTTTACCGGTAAATGTGTTGTTGAGAGCACGGCTAATGTTTTGGGACACGTGCTTGTGTAATGCGGGGATGGCACACCGGGAGAAATAGTGGTGGCTGGGGACCGAGTACCGAGGGACGGCCGCCGCCATCAGGTTGCGGAATGCTTCCGTCTCCACGAGCCTAAAAGGCAACATTTTGAGCGCAAGCAGTCATGAAATGTGAGAATTTAGTAGTGTGGCCTGTGGGGCGTTGGCAGCATATTTGCGCTTGCGTTCCAAGGACTGGGGTATGGACAACTGAACGCTGCGCTGTGACATGGACATGAACGTGCTTCCTGATGCTGCTACTTGAGAGTATGCAATGACAGGTGCAGGGCAGGAGGCGTCTTCGCATGCACAATGGACATGGGATTGGCTTGCATGCACAACAGCGGAAGAAGCAATGGTGCCACCCTCACACACTGTTCCTGGACCCTTGGGTTCGGCCCACAAAGTCGGCTGCTTTGCTGCCATGTGCCTGATCATGCAGGTGGTGGTCAGGCTGGTAGTTTTGTCACCCCTGCTGATGCTGGCCTGGCAGGTGGTGCAAATGGCCTTTTTGGGGTTATCGGCAGAGTCTTTAAAAAACAACCAGACTCGGGAAGACCTAACAGTTGTACTGGCAACTTCCTTCGTGTTGGTGTTACGGGGAATAGTTGCCTGCCTTCTGTCTGCGGCCACCACACTGCTTCTTCCTGCCTGTTGGGGTGCTCTGCCTCCCTCCCCCTGTGTGCTGTTGTCCTCGCTCTGCATGTCCTCCTGCCAGGTTGGGTCATTTACTATATCATCCACCACCTCGTCTTCCACTTACGCACCCTGGTCCTCCTCCTGACTTTCTGGCAATTGTGTCTCATCATCGTCCACCTCTTGTGACACTTTCCCACCATCGCCTTCGTGTGACCGTGGCTGCTCAAATATTTGGGCATCGCTACACGCGATCTCATCTTGCCCCCCTTCAAGTGGACCGGGCGAGAGGTCCAAATCTATAAATGGAAAAGTGAACAGCTCTTCAGAGTGTCCAAGTGTGGGATCAGTTGTCTCTGGGTACTCTGCGTGGTGGAAGGTGAATCAGGATGAGGAATATGCGGTCCAGACTCACGGCTACTGAGACTTGACCGCGTGGAAGACAGGGTGGTGGTGGTGGTGGCTAAGTGACTGGAAGCATTATCCGCTATCCAACCAACAACCTTTTGACACTGCTCTGGGTTCAATAGTGGTGTGCTGCGGTCCCGTAGAAATTGGGACAGGAAGGTCAGGCGAGAAGATGTGGGTGTTTGTTGTGGCACAATTTCGGCTTGCTCACGGCCTTGTCCTCGGCCTCTGCATGCACCATTACCATCACGTCCAGTTCCCCATCCCTTGCCACGTGCCTTGCCCATTTTAAATGGAGGACAGTATCTTCCACGCTCACTACAAATGACTGAGTTTGGAGCGAACTTATATGTGATCCGTGTTCTAGAGAAAACAGAGTTTTAAATACCTGGCCTGTAGGTAAGTAGTTTGAACAGCAAACTGCAGTGAATTGCTTCACTGACACACTAAAGGAAATTTTTAATGGAGGCCAGAAATGGCAGTATTTTCTGACAATGTATATGTGATCCGTTTGACGTAGAAAACACAGTTTTAAATAGCTGAATTTCTAGTGCTCTAATATGGAAAGGACCTGGCTGTATTCTGCAGTGCCAACAAGCAAATGGTGCAGAAAAAACGGTGTTCTCTGGATTGCTTTTTAAGCAAATAGTGAGGATTAAGATCCAAAGAAAAGTATTCCTGGCCCCTGATACCTGGGCCTTTGTATAGAAATATCTAACAGCAGCTGAAGGCAAAATTGGAATGGAGCCTCTTGTGCTATGTGCACTGCAGTCTGCTATATACCCTGCCTGCCTGCCTATATACACTGCCTGCCTGATATCTCTGCAGATGGATTAGTCCTCAGAAGGACTGTTTGTTAAGATGGATATGTGTAATGTACGGTTTTTCTCCCTTCACTACCTAATACACGATCAAATCTCTCCCTGACACAGCAGCAGCTCTCCCTACACTGTCTGATCTGGAGTGACTGTGACGAGCATGGCGGCATTACAGTGCTTGGCAGGCAATCCTTGCATGTTCATTGGCTCTCTAAGAGCGCCAAACATGCAGTGAGGGGACCCGAGTTCCCGCCGAGCAACCCGGAAATACTCGGCGAGCGCCGAGCATCTCGAGCAGTGAGATGCTCGGGCGAGCACCGAGTAGTATCGAGCATGCTCGCTCATCACTAGATGTAATGTTAATTGTAGCAAAATGGATTAACTCCCTTGAGCGTGTTTCATCATCAATGGCGTTATGCTAATAGATCACACGGCTGCTATAGGGCCCGTGAGTCACATATGGCTGCTATGGGCCACACTGTCCCACTTTCAGATGCAGATACAGTTGGAAACAATGATAGAAAAGTGAGCCATCATTCTGTTCTACCATTATCCCTTATCTTTTGAGCTTTGATGTCTCATAGGGCAGCGGGCATGAAGAGCTCACTATATTGAGCCTGGTGATGTCTCTTCATCGCGCCTGCTGTGTGGAGCCTCAGACCACATGCTGTAGAGTCCGAGGCAGCGAGGGAGTGGTGAGAGGTTAGTAGGAGAGGTGAGTAGTTTTCTTTTTTTTTAATTTTTTATCATTGAGTGTGGGGCCATCATACTGTGTGTAAGGGGATGAGGGGCCATCATAATGTGGGGAGCTTTAGGGACCATCACCTGTATGTGGAGGTGATAAAACTGTGTGAAAGGTTGTTTGGGGACCATTACACTGTGTGGAGGTTTGTGTGAAGGTCATTATACTGTATGGAGGGGTATGTGGAGGTCATTATACTGTGTGGAGGTCATTATACTGTGTGGGGGCCATCATACTGGGTTATGGGACTGTGTAGGCAATCATACTTTGTTGGGATAGCTGGGGCCTCATGATGTGTATGGGGGACTGTGGGGACTTCACTGTGTGGGGGCACTCTGTGAGCATCATACTGTGTTGGGAGCACTGTGGGGGTTTGCTGTGGGGTCATCATACTGTGTGGGTGAAGAGTACTGTGGAGAAATTCACTTTGGGGGTATCTTACTATAGTGGTATTTTTTCTAGCATCATTCTTTCTTGAGTTATACAAAAGGTTAATTGTAGTGGGTGAGAATGCTAAGGGGTGTCAATAGAGGCAAAATTACTCTGTAAGTTCTGCAATACATGTCTCTCTTTCTCTGGCTTTTAAAGTTGTGAGATTTGCCCTTCTGTGAACATGCCTAGTCCGACAAATATTTATTTATATTTTTTTTGGAGGGATGATGGCAGTTAGGATTTATGCACTGGGGCGTCAAGACTTCTATGAATGCCCCTGCTCATCATCTTTGCACATTGGTGAAGAACCACGTCTTAGCCTAAGGAGCTCTATTGATGTCATCTTCAAAAGCAGCTATATGTCAAAAAATGATTTTATAGAAAAGTCATATAAAACAATAAAGGCTGTTGGACTGTCAGCTCATTGCAAAATCATACATCAATATTGGAACAAACAGCTAAAAACAAAGGCAAGTTCCTCCACCAATAAGGCAGCAAACTTAAGCATCATAGCTCCTTCACACAGACAGGACCCGGTCCATTGGCCACGCCAGTAATCTGTGATCATAAATGTGCGACATGCTGCAATGATGATGTAGCAACTGCTTGCAAATCAAAAGAGGAGTCGTGGATGACCGGAGGTAAGAGGAGGTTCTCATGGCTCCTATCCAGTAGTCACAGATTACTGATGTGGCTGATGGACCTTGTCCTACGAATCAATACATATCAACACATTATTATTATTATTATTATTGTTATTAAATCATTATATAATATTCTCATTTTATTTTGTCCCATTGCAATAAGAATATGTAATAACTTCTTTAATAAGTGTCTCAAAACCATTTTCCCTACATCTTCTCACAATCTTGTGTCTGGCTGTAAGTCAACTATCTGCAGTCTCTTCCGCTGCTCTGTCTGCAGTAGTAGACAAAGAATGTTAGGCCTATGGAATTTGCCCCCGTCTATCAGACACAAAGTGAAGAAGTGAAGAGATCAGTAAGACATGAACCCCATTTTTCGGTAAGGATTTCTACAAGAATATTTCAGGAACATGCAGAAAATCCAGCAGACTGTAGACCACTATGATCAAGTTCAATACATCTTGGAGGTTGAATCCTCATTTATCATTTATATGGTTTTTCCCCATCCATGTTTAACAGTCATAACCATTTTTTTTTTCACTGACGTGGCCAAAATAAAGTGGTTTTGGGGATTTTTTATTTTATACTGTTCAATTCCAATAAATTAATTCTTCAGATTATTCCTTTTATGTGGAACCCTAAATGTAAGTAAGACTAAATTAGATTTAAAATTTTTATTTTTACAGCCATGTTGTTTTTCATCCAATATAAGTAAACACCTACTTATTCTTTTATTCTTGCAAACTAATTTCATACTAGGGCAGCACAATTTTTTATGCCAATATGAGTAGGAATCTTTAAGGGAATATATTGTCAGAAAATGACCTATTGTTGAAATCAAATTTTTATTTTAAACATGTGTATTTAACATTTTAAATATTTTTCACAATTTTGTATTGATTTAAATATTCGACAAATAATCCTGAAATCTTGCAGTTTTTACACTGGCCACTGGTCTCTAGAGATCAATTCTCAGCAGTTAACTCATTATCACTTGGCAGGACTACAATGAAAGGTAAAATCTATGTATAAATTTCACAGTATCTACCATTCACAATAGATAACTGGTCACAGCTCACCTCCTCACCCTCCCCGTACGGTGACCTCTGCACAGGTCACAGAGCATGCCGCAACATTCTTCCTTTTAAGTCAATGATTCTGTTGCTTTCTTTAATCCAAAAGGCAGGTGTAAAACACTGTTAACAGACGTTCTGACAAGTTGGTGGCTCTATAATCATGTGCAGCAAATATATATTAAAAAAATACTATCAGGAAACAAAAACAGATAAGAAAAATAAAAGAATGTGCGTCAAAAACTTTTTTTTTCTTACATCCACTTTAGGGATGGAAGAATAGCAAGCATCGACTTATCATGTAATATCATTGATCTCTGAGGTCGATCCATCATTTTCTATACAGAGGTCTGGCACTAAAGAGGTTAAGTCAAGTGTTTGTATTGGGCAGAAAATCCAGGCGTCAGGATGGCAGCGCCCGTCTTCGCATTGTACAGTAGAGCGCCTCACCTCAGCTCACCTCATTTTTATATTATTTCTTAATTAATTAGTCAGCCAGCTGCCGGCTTTTTTCATTCTCTACTGTAATCCATTCAAAACATTGCTGGAATCAGCTCGCTAAAGCAATCTCTCCTCCTAATTCACTTGGCTGGCTCTCCACAATATCAACCACAGTATTATCCTGCCTGATTTTAATGCTTCATGTCGGCTCATCACTGAGTGTCGGTATGCTAAATGGATCTGGCTGATTTATTGTTGTTTGTTCTTCATCAAGCTATGCTTGTGAATCTACAAAAGAAGCGACACACCCAAAGTTACCCAAGTGATACAATGCACGGTCTATACAATTTGTACAGAGTTAAAAAAATATGGCTGCTTTCTTACACTAACAATGACATCAAAACCAAAGAAATGAGCCAGAACATAAGTTGGTAAAAGTGCAATGTGTAGGTGCACGTTCACACTGTGGCAATTTAACAGACAAAACCCAAGATAAAAACAAAATGAGCAAATACCCTGCAGTAAGTAAATAAGTAAATAGTAATAGTGCATGTAAATAACATAGGGTACTTGGATAACACTATTTTGATTAAAAAAAAAGAGTAAAAGCCATCCCTCCGCAACAAGGTGTACCCAATCAGATGGTCCTATCTATTGTGTTATATCTCACCTTGTGTCAGCTGACCTCAATATAGATGGGGGCAGAGCAGGATTGGGGTCCCACTAGGCAGACACATGCCCATGGGAAGCTATATAGATGAAATGACTTGATCAGAAAGGGGAGCCAAGCCGCTGTTTGTACAGAGTACAAGAAACTACAGCAAAACCAAAGAAATGAGCCGAAGCATAACTTTGTATAAGTGCAAAGTGTAAGAGCATGTTTACACAGAAACAAAACCTAAGTTAAAAACAAAATGAGCAAATACAGTACCCTGTAGTAAGTAAACAACTAAATAGTAATAGTGCATGTAAGTAACATAGGGTAGCTGACACTATTTTGATCGAAATAGCGTAAAAGCTTATTTATTGCTGTTTGTTCTTCATCAAGCTATGCTTCTAAATCTACAAAAGCAGCGACACACCCAAAGTTACTCAAGTGATACAATGCACGGTCTATACTATTTGTAGAGAGTGCATGCGTGTGCATAAATTGGGTTTGGTATTGCATCTCCATTGAAGTAAATGGGGATAAACTGGAAAACCAGACACAACCTGAGAGCTGGCATGGCATCCTTTATGGAAGAATGCAGCCATAGTTTTCAAACACTGGAAAACTACTTTACGTAAAAAGTTCTGCATTAGAAATTTTACATAATGATCTTAAACTGAATCATTACCTTTAACCCCATTTTATTTGCAGGTAAGTATTCTGTGTAGAGTCATTTAATGATCAGACAGATGCTCCTTTTACAAAGCTGTAGAACTATACTGCAAAGTAATTTGTTTGCCCAAATTGAAATATCCCCCCCCAAAAAAAACACTCCAAAGTTCGAGACACTAAGTGTCTCCCTTCTGTCTAATTTGCTGCCCGCTGCCTGTTGTAAAATGCAATCTGTTGCTAACAGCAGAGACTCAGAGATGGATTACATGAAGAAGGGAATGGGGTTTGTCTCTCTTCTTCTGCTCTCCTATCAGTCAAATTGCACACAACTATGATAGAGAAGTGGGCTGTTTGTTCAGGGTGAGCTAAAGATAGTGAGGGAAATATAGATACAACACCTATAGTGCTGCAGAATGCTGATATAGAGGAAATGTTCACTGAAAATGAGTGGACTACAAGTCACAGATTATAAGAATTTGAGCAGTTCACGGGCTTGCATGAACCAAAAACAGTTTTAACTTGCTGTGCAATGAATGAAAGCAGCAAGACCATGTTTTTATTTTTTGGGTGAAATGATAATTACGGCTTAAATATTACAATGCTGGCTGCTTACAGTTTATTGCATGTACATTTAAAGTGGTTGTTTACTACTTGGACAACCCCTTCTCAATCCCTATGTTTCCTCTTGTAAAATAACTACACCTATGAGAAGTTACTCTCTTATTTCCTCTGGATGTATGTGATTCGTTCCATTGGTGAAGCTACAGGGATCACGTGACATAAAAATGTCACATGATCCCTGGGAGAGCCAGTGCAGACACTGATGGAACGGAGGTGAGTATACTGTAAGTGTTATTATTTTACAAGGGGCAAACATGACTCGCCCCCTGGGCCGTGGGGCACTCGGATCCGGGCAGTAGGGGAACGATGGGAGTAGTAGTGGCAACCCGGTTCCGTGGCTCAGGGTGGTCAGGCCAGTGGTAGTCCGTTATGTGCTGTTGATTATGTCCGACTACGCCACCCGTGGATTTGCGGTCATTAGGAACCGCCGCTGCAAGGCAGACCGCTGGGGCTGATGATGTATGCAGCTGGGATGGTGTGACTCCCCACGGGAAGAGTGCGGCCCCAGGGCAGTGTAGTGGATGGTGGGAGTGATGGTGGTGAGAGTCCCAGTGCTGATAGTGCTGGAGGAGCAAGGAGCACACAGACGACAGGTTGCAGTCCAGGGTCTTTACTAGAACAGATAAACTGACCCACAAACAGTCCCAGCTAGGAGGGGACCTGGATGTCTGAGAGCAATTGGGAAATTGGCCCTGGTCAGGGTGAGGGTGTAGGCCTACCGTGCTTTCTGTGCTCCTTCTGGCTATCTCCTCCTTATCGGGTAACAGCTCACGTTTCCGAGCTTTCCGTGTACTCTCGCCTGTATGGCCTGCGACGTGGGTTCCTTTCTGCTCCCGGCTAGTGTTGAGCCAACCCCGTAGTGTTCGAGTTCGGTTCGGTTCGTCGAACACCCGTGTGTTCGCCGAACTGTTCGTCGAACTGTTCGTCGAACACCTTCGAACACCGTTAAAACCAATGGCAGGCAAACAAAAACACATAGAAACACATAGAAAACACCTTCAAAGGTGTCCAAAAGCTGACAAACTGCTCAGAAGACACAACTAACACATGGAAAAGTGACAAGTACATATAGTCATGCGAAAAGAAAAGAGGTGGAGGAGTAAAAGGAGGGGGAGACACAGATATAGGCATGTCATGCCCTTCTAAAATCCAAAAAGTGAGAAGCCGACACGGCCAGTCCGTTCCTGCCTGTGCCACCTCTGTGTCGCCGGGTTTGTGCCAGAGCCGCGGTGGACCCTGACGGCCAGCCCCCCTATCCCAATACTGGTGCCTGTCCGCCGGTGGGTCGAGGCCCCCCATGGTGGGGGGGAGAGTAACATCTGCAGAAGAAAGACCATCTTCCAGCCAAACTAAGATGTCGACTTCTTTTCGTGGACAATGTGATAAGATCCCTTTCTTACGGACACGCCCATCGCTACAAATTCTAGATGAGGCACAAAAACAGCAGGTGCTTCAACGGATATCAAGTGCTCCTTCAAGTGGGCTCTCCATCACCTCAATTTCAACATCACAAATACTCCAGTCCTCAGAGGTGTCACCCCAATCGCACTTGCTTCCTCACAGCTCCCAAGTCTCCAGCTGCCTGTCTGAGTATGGGGTAACACAGATGGCTGAGTCTGCCCAGCTGTTTACTCATACTATAGCCTGGGAAACGGAGGTCTGCTCCAGAGCTTCTGTTAATCCAGATGAGGAAATGATCTGATCCGATGCCCAGAATCTTTATAAGTTGGATCCAGGACCAGATGAAGAAGGTTCTGAGCATAATGTAGACCCTTGTTCCCAAACTGTAACTCCTGTTGGTGGAGACAATGATGAAGACGATGATGAGACTCAAATACCTGATTGGAGCGACAACTTGACTTTTCGGTCAGGGCAGGAAGAGGTTGGCTCTGAGGGCGACGGGTGTGATAACACACAGGGTGATGATGACGAGTTTGGAGATCCCACTTACTGTCAACCCACAGTCAGACAGTCGATGAGGTCAGCAGAGGAGGTGGAGGAGGATGTGACTAGCCCTGGGGATGGGGATGACTCGGTACCCGGGCATTTGCCTGGCCTTGGGGATGTCGCGGTGGTCGGCTCCCTGGCCCGTACCCTGGGGTCTCTCTTTAAAAGGGTGGATAATTGTTAATTTTATAAGAGTTCATGACGCCACCTGTGGTATCTGGTGACAAGCACCAGCGCTGCAGCAGTCCACTGAGGCCGGTGATAAGGCAGCTCGATGGTATAGCTCCCCACAGGTGGAGCTAGGTCTCAGGGCAGCGTATGCAGGGGGAATGCAGGACAGGCGAGACCCAGCTGGGTCAGAGCAAGAACGGGAACGGACACGGTAGTCACTTCAGTACCTTTTACTGGTGGAAATTCAGGCACATCCCGGAGCACTGTAGGGTGAAGGGTGCATATCAGGATCCTCCCCAATGAGCGGGTGTAGGGCCTCCTGTTTCTTGCCTCTGCGTAGTAAGTTTCTGACCTGCCTGGAGCTAGGCCTAACTTTGTCTCTGTCCTGCGCTGGCTGACCTTGTGGGATTCCGGTTATGCCTTACTGGGTCATAGAGATACCGGTAAGCTCGGATCCTGTGTCCGGTAAATGCTTCGGGGTGAGCTGGTTAAGCTCCTCTGCCCCTTATGTACTAACTCGCCACTCGCCTTCGGCCTACTCGGGCCCTCACTAGGCTATACACACTAACGGCAGCTTGCCGCGCTTCACTGATCTTAAGGCACCGGCACACCTTAAGCTCTATCTGGGCTCCCTGAATCTAGCAAGCAGGAGCCTCGTGCTCCACTGCTGAACTATTAACTGCGTTCTCTAGACTAGACTGAGCTCCACTGCAGACTGACCTCTCTTAGGCTTCTCTACTGCAGGAACTCTTCAGAGGAACTGAACTGCCTAGCTCCACCTTCCCTATTTATATCCCTAACGGGCTCCCTCTGCTGGTCTGAGGTGGAAGGTGGAGATGTGTGAATGTTTATGGGGGCCTCTTGTGGAGGATTCCATCAATGCACTCTTGTAGGATCTGTGATACCAAGCGCAGCGGGGCATCACAGATGCTATTGACGACGAGGTTAGGTTGCGCCTTCCTAAACAGAGACGGAGTACTGGAAGCACGTCAACAACTGCATCCTCAACCACAACTCTGCCTCTGACCACAAGTCGTAGTGGCTCTTCAGGTCACATGGGCTCTAAGCCTTGCATAGCCTGGGCATTTATTCAGATCGATAAGGATGACCCAACTCGTGTTATCTGTAATATTTGTCAGCAAAAGCTAAGTAGAGGCCAAAAAATACATAGTTTGAGTACTTCATGCATGTACCGTCACATGGATATGAAGCATAAGTTGCAGTGGGAAGCTCACTGTGCTACAATGCGGCCTAGCCGGCTGGGCCAACCACCGTCTGCCCCATCTTGTGCATCCGCAGCCTCTTCATCCTCTGTGACTGGGGGGACAGCAGTCACACATGTTTTTGGACGCAGACCTGCCACCTCTTCACCCACAACAGCCAGTGTGATTGGCAGGTCGTCAGTTCATTGGGAAGTGGAAACACCTGCTAGTGTTGAGCGCTCTCCGACATCGAGAGCACCACCTTTGGATCAAGGCAACCTAACATGTCCGCCTGCATCTTCCTCACAGACCGGCAGTTGCCGGGGACACCCTACTCAACACCGTCTAAGCACAACAGCCAGCCCTCGGTCCCTCAGATGTGGAAAAGTAAAAGACCATTTCCTCCTAGCCATGAGAAAGCTAAGAGGTTGAATTTCACCATCTGCAAGCTGTTGGCTACAGAAATGCTGCCTTTCCACCTGGAGGACACAGAGGATTTTCAAGACCTTATGTCCGTCACAGTGCCCCAGTACCAGATGCCCAGTCGGCACTCCTTCTCAAAGAAAGGTGTGCCTGCGCTCCACTAGCATGTCGCACACAACATCACCGCTTCTTTGAGAAACTCTGTGTGTGACAGGGTGCACTTCACCACAGACACTTGGACGAGAAGGCATGGACAGGGGTGTTACATGTCGCTGACTGGGCACTGGGTAACTATGGTGACAGCAGGACAAGGGGCTGCTGTCCAAGTCTTACCGTCCCCACGAGTTGTGTGTTAATCCTCTTTATCTCGAACTTCCTCCACTGCTTCTGCCTCCTCAATCTCCTCTCGGTCCTCCACCTGCACCCAAAGCCTGTCTGGTAATGCCACCTGCTTTCTAACTGCGCAGAAGGAATCCTGCACACCTCCTTACTATGCTGGCAGCAGGGCTCAACGCATCAGTGTTTACTTTGAAATGTCTGGGAAATGTGAGTCACACAGCTGAGGAGTTTTGGTCAGCTCTGGAGACCCAGTTTCATGAAAGGTTGTCTCCACTGGACCTGCAACCAGGGAAGGCCATGTGCGACAATGCTGCAAACCTGGGTGCGGCACTTCGCCGGGGCAATGTCACACACGTGCCTTGTATGGCTCACGTGTTGAACCTGGTTGTCCAGCAATTTTTAGCCCACTATCCCGGACTAGATGGCCTTCTGCAGAGTGCATGGTCGCTGTGTGCTCACTTCCGCCGTTCGCATCCCGCAGTTCAACGACTTACATCTCTACAGAAGTCGTTGGGCCTGCCAGTTCACCGGCTGAAATGCGATGTGCCGACACGGTGGAATTCAACTCTGCACATGTTGCAGCGACTGTGGCAGCACCGACAAGCCCTGGTGCAATACGTTCTGACGTATAGCCTGGGCCAACGAGATCCAGAGGTGGGGCAAATCACGCTGGAGGAGTGGTCTCAGATCAGGGACCTATGCACCCTTCTGCACAGTCTTGAAATGGCGACGAAGATGTTTAGTGCTGACGATGCCATTATCAGCATGACTATTCCGGTGATTTACATGCTGGAGCACATGTTAAACAGAATTCGGAGTCAGGTGGTGGCACAAGAGGAGGTGGATGAAGTAGAGGAGGAGTCGTATGCGGAAGGGATAACATCTCCAAGGTCCAGACGGTTGGCAGCACCAAGGCGGCAGGCATGGGAGGGTGGGGGAGAGGGATTAACCAGGGCGCATGGTAGCAGCCAAACTGTTGAGGAAGGTGCAGGAGCCGAGGAAGAAGTGGAGGACGAACTGGCAATGGGCATGGAAGACTCATCAGATGAGGGAGACCTTGATCACATTTCTGTTGTGCGAGGTTGGAGGAAGAGGGCAGAGGAAGGAAGCATGATTCTTACCTCGCTACCAACACAACAAGGACTTGGTCCTTCTGGATGTGCAAGACACATGAGTGCCTTCTTGCTGCACTACCTGCAACATGACCCCCGGATTGTCAGAATTCGAAGTAATCCCGACTACTGGGTTGCCACACTCTTAGATCCCCGGTACAAAAGTATATTTGCCGAAATAATTCCTGCCATAAAAAGGTATTGACGAATGCAGGAGTATCTGTTGCAGAATCTTACATGTGCTTTTCCACAAAACACCAGTGGTGCACGTAGTGAATCTCACAGTTCTAACTTGCCAACGGTGGGACTGTCGAGTCTTCATCACTCAAACAGTAACAGTAACACAGTATCTGCTGGTAACAGCAATTTTGTGGAATCGTTTCACCACTTTTTTAGACCATCCTTTGCAAGGCCACAGGAGACAAGAAGTCTGACACATAGTCAATGCCTAGAGAGGATGGTACAGGAGAATCTCCAAGTGAACATCGAAGCCATGACTGTGTCACTGGACCCTTGCTCATTTTGGTATTCCAATCTTGAAAAATCGCCGGAGCTCGCCACTCACGCCTTGGAGATCTTGTCATGCCATGCAGCCAGCGTTCTCTCTGAACGTGTGTTCAGCGCTGCTGGTGGTGTGCTGATAAGCGCACGCGGCTGTCCACTGAGAATGTAGACAGACTCACGTTCATAAAGATGATCAAATCATGGATTCGCAAGGACATTTCTACCCCTGTGTCATCCTTGGGAGACTAAAAGCTTGGGGATTTGGTAAAATCACCTCACCAACCGTTTTAAGCAACAGTGGGGCAATTGATGCCACTTAACCCTAGAACGCATGACCATAAAAATCTACACTTTCACATACCTGGGGCCCTTTAGGCCCGTGTGCAAATAACATGGAATAACTCAAACTCAAATGACAAACAACTATATACATGAAGAATACCTAGAGTTTCAAAATTCTAACTAAAGCAATCTTGCAGAAAATAGAAAACAATTAACTGGGCGGGCCTGCAAGGCCACAGGTATGCGTTCTAGGGTTAAGTGCTGTCTGTGCCACAATTTTGGGAGTCCCCTTGCTGTGTCTTACGTGACATTGGCATCGTCAATTCCAGGTGGGTTGGGTCGCACCTCCCCCCTTTTAACTGTAAGAAACTACATACACTATGGCTTGGGGTAACACAGATGGTTGAGTCTGAAGAGCTGTTTACTCAGAGGTCTGCTCCAAATCTTCAGTGTCTGCTAGTCAGCGTAGAATTTTTAACTGCATCTAGCCTAGGCAATACTTTGGGCGTAGTAGCCCAGCTGCGAAGCAAGCTGCACCGCCTGTGTATCTAATAAGAATTTTTAAATTAATCTAGCCTAGGCAGACTGTGGGGACCCCCAACCAAACCCAGATGCTCAGCCCCCCTACCGCCCCCCTTTCATGGACAACCCAATAATGTAACTCTTACAACTGGATGGGTGAGGATCGGTCACAGCTTTATTAACTCTTTATACTCATTCCATTAGAAAGGCATTTTATTTCTAAAATAATTCAGCTTGTTGCAGCATGCCCTGGGTCCCCACTCCGGCAAGTTGGCCAACAAGTGTAACTCTCCAACATGTCCTTTCTATTTCCAGGCCATGGAGGATCCAGCGTACTCGTATGCAGGACTCTGACCCCCACCCATCACTCTTAACGCTTGTTCCACTCCGTCCTGGAGTCCTGACAGGAATATGTCCAGTCCAATATCTATTAAGTGAACACCGTCGGGCCGTATGAGGCCTGCTTTATCTCCTTCCAGTTGTCGGTGTCGTATCACTACACCGCCTCTGTCTCTTCTAAATTTTGCCATCCGAATATTTATTACCCGCCTTGTCCATTCGATGGCCGTGATGTCTCGCGCACCTTGCCATACCGCTATCGGCACAATCTCTGACCATACTATAGCTCATTTTGTGAAAAATTCTCTGAAGCGCTCAGTGTCTAGTTTCATTATTGCCATTAGTTATGCGCTCTTGTGATGACCTAGGTTGTTTCCCCCGGCCTGTATAACTAAGATGACCGGACCTCTTGCCTCTCTCCCTACCTTGATTACCTCCATTAGTACCTGTGGCCATAGCAGGCCTCTAATACCTCTCCAGTTGAAATATGTGTTATGAAACTCTAATTTCCTCCCGCCTGGGCGGACTTTCGCCATTTTTTGTGCCCAATATATATACGAGTGGCCCAACACTCACACTGTTGGCTTAGCGTCACCTGTAAAAGAAACAAACCACGTTAGGATAACAAGTCCGGTCTTATGTATCTCGCCAAACACGTGGATTGCCATCTCCCTATCCTCTGAACTTCCGTTTCTGACAGTCCTGCTCTTGCTGCTTCCGTGGCCGCACCTATGCGGAATGAGTGTGTCCCGTAATCTTTGGGGTGGTTCCCTGCCGATGTTATGCATTTATTAAATATAGCTTGGAACAGGTATCTTGATAATGGCGTTCCATCAATGTGTGATACGAAGAAATTACTTTGTGATCTGATGGTTAGATATGTTTTTACTATTGTTACCCGACTCAGTGTACCGTTTGTGGGTTGTAGAAGTACCCAAGTACCCCTGCCCGCTGGAACCGTTTTCGATTGGTGTATGCGTACACGTATTGCATTATTGGCTATGACTACTTCCTGGTGTAATAAGCGTCCACTGGTGGTAATTTTGGATTGAGGGACTAATTCGCTTATACATAGCGCCCCGAAGAAGGCGATCACAAATGCAGTAGACATTAGTGTTGCTTCAAATTGTGAGTGTCATGTTAATGGTGTTAGGGATAAGATGTGAGAAATCAGTTTTAGTGACACGGGACGGGACGTCTGCATTCCTGACTTGGCGGACCCCTTTTCCACCCTTTTATGGAT
Organism: Phyllobates terribilis; assembly: GCF_046119375.1. Taxonomy (NCBI): domain Eukaryota; kingdom Metazoa; phylum Chordata; class Amphibia; order Anura; family Dendrobatidae; genus Phyllobates; species Phyllobates terribilis. The sequence goes on from NW_027362762.1 coordinate 905,884,307, forward strand.
TGTCTGATGATGAATCTTTGTCACATCTCCCCAATTCAGTAGTTGGAAGTGAAATGCTACTCCGGTCAGACACCGCTGCGCTGACGCCCCTGATATGCCCCTCATCATTAGCTGGTGGATAAATTCTATGGTGACTTGTGATCTGGCTTGTTCACATTGGTCAACCCGTCTGCCTGCTACTAGTCGTGTCCACTCTTCCCATGCCTTACCGTATGCTTGCCACGTTGACGGGGCAACTGATGCTCTGATTAATGGCATCAACTATTCGCCACAAGATCCCATAGGGAGGGTGGGCAACTGTTGCCCGATGGGTGGGCGTTGTGGAAGAGCTCTGTGAAAATCTGCCAATTGAATTGTTATAAAGCGTTAGCAGCAGCTTTAGACCCCTCAGCATAGTGGCTAGCGCGGACCCATACATTGTGTTTTAGGCACAGGAATACTAGCCTGTGTAGTAGGCCTAGCACTGGGAGAGACGATGATGCCATCTTATTAATGCAGTGCGCTAGGCTGGTGTTTTGTGTTATGAAGCGTATATTTTTGTTAGCCAGGCGCGCGCCCCATATTTCTATTGCTACCACTATTGGGAAAAATTATTTTCAGGGCTAGATGCAGCTAAAAATTATTATTAATTTCAAAGCTGGTGGAGCTTGGTATAGATGGCCTAATACAATGAGTCCCACACACTGCTAGAAGCCCAAATATTTTTTCAGAGGTAGATGCAGATAAAAATTATTTTTAATTTGCAACCTGATGGAGGTCAGTATAGATGCACTAATAGAGAAAGTCCCACACACTGCTAGAAGGCCAAATATTTTTTCAGAGCTAGATGCAGATAAAAATTATATTCAATTTGCAACCTGATGGAGGTCAGTATAGATGGACTAATAGAGAAAGTCCCACACACTGCTAGAAGGCCAAATATTTTTTCAGAGCTAGATGCAGATAAAAATTATATTCAATTTGCAACCTGATGGAGGTCAGTATAGATGGACTAATAGAACAAGTCCCACACACAGCTAGAAGCCCAAATATTTTTTCAGAGGTACTGTAGATGCAGATAAAAATTATTTTTAATTTGCAACCTGATGGAGGTCAGTATAGATGGACTAATACAACAAGTCCCACACACAGCTAGAAGCCCAATATTTTTTCAGAGCTAGATGCAGACAAAAAATTATTTTGAATTTGCAACCTGATGGAGGTCAGTATAGATGGACTAATAGAGAAAGTCCCACACACTGCTAGAAGGCCCAATATTTTTTCAGAGGTAGATGCAGAAAAAAATATATTCAGTTTGCAACCTGATGGAGGTCAGTATAGATGGACTAATACAACAAGTCCCACACACAGCTAGAAGCCCAATATTTTTTCAGAGGTAGATGCAGAAAAAAATATATTCAGTTTGCAACCTGATGGAGGTCTGTATAGATGGATTAATAGAACAAGTCCCACACACAGCTAGAAGCCCAATATTTTTTCAGAGGTAGATGCAGAAAAAAATATATTCAGTTTGCAACCTGATGGAGGTCTGTATAGATGGATTAATAGAACAAGTCCCACACACAGCTAGAAGCCCAATATTTTTTCAGAGGTAGATGCAGAAAAAAATATATTCAGTTTGCAACCTGATGGAGGTCAGTATAGATGGACTAATAGAGAAAGTCCCACACACTGCTAGAAAGCCAAATATTTTTTCAGAGCTAGATGCAGATAAAAATTATATTCAATTTGCAACCTGATGGAGGTCTGTATAGATGGATTAATAGAACAAGTCCCACACACAGCTAGAAGCCCAATATTTTTTCAGAGGTAGATGCAGAAAAAAATATATTCAGTTTGCAACCTGATGGAGGTCAGTATAGATGGACTAATGCAACAAGTCCCACACACAGCTAGAAGCCCAATATTTTTTCAGAGGTAGATGCAGAAAAAAATATATTCAGTTTGCAACCTGATGGAGGTCTGTATAGATGGATTAATAGAACAAGTCCCACACACAGCTAGAAGCCCAATATTTTTTCAGAGGTAGATGCAGAAAAAAATATATTCAGTTTGCAACCTGATGGAGGTCAGTATAGATGGACTAATACAACAAGTCCCACACACAGCTAGAAGCCCAATATTTTTTCAGAGCTAGATGCAGAAAAAAATTATATTCAATTTGCAACCTGATGGAGGTCAGTATAGATGGACTAATAGAATGATGCTATGCCCAAAAGATTTTACTTCACTAGGTGCAGTAAAAAAATTGGTATTCTATACACAGGTGGTATATCTTGCAACACAGATAGGCTACTCCACTGACTAACACACTCTGCAATAGGCCAAAAGGGATTAGCTTTGCTAGATTCAGCCAAATGCTGTGAAAAAAACTTGCACAGCACTGGCACAGACTTGCCTGGCAAAAACTGATAGGAACTGATGTAACCTAGTCCTGAAAAGGACTCCAATTACAATTAGTCTTTACTCCCACAACCTATCTATTTAAGAGCACAGACCTGCCTGATAAAAGTCATAGGAAATGCTGTAACCTAGTCCTTAAAAGGACTGCAATCACAACTATTCCCTACTCCCAAGCTATCTGTAGATTTGTGCGAAAATTGGCTTGAAATTAACAAGGTATAGCGCACACAGCAACAGCGGTGCCGTCTAACACGCAGCTGCAGCAGTGAGAAAATGGTGGCGACGGGGAAAATGGCTTGGTCTTATAGGGCAAGGACATGTGACATACACTGCCAATGACACATGCCCTTGCTTGTGTGAAAAAAAGCACTTTGCTCCGTGTGTGCGCTGCTGATAGGCTGACAGATTGCACCTCCCCACTGTAAATGCGGGAAAGAGAAAAAAAAAATGGAGATCTTCATTGTTCCTGCAGAGATCCATCCCCTGTCCCTCCCCCCACCCCGCTGTACACTCAAACTGCGTATTAACATTAATTTTCATCATTACTGAGAAAAAATCCAGTTATGATTTTGGTGCACGAACAGTTATCGAACATAACCTCGAACAGCCGAATTTTTCTCAAATTGTTCGTGTTCGCCGAACGGCTCGAACACCGCCCAAAACAGCTCGAATTTCAGATTGGCGAACAGTTCGAGTAGAACAACGCTCATCTCTACTCCCGGCCTGGTACGGCTTTACTGGTCCCTTCTGTTGTGGCAGAGCCTCCAGGTTTCTTAGGCCAAAGAACATACAGTCCCCTGCGGACTGATTATCTGCTGTGGGATGTGGAATCCTCCCAGCCTCAGACACCAAAGTCTGGTAAATTGTGTTCTTTGTCTGCCAAGACAGGCTCACTTTGCCTCTTGTCTCTGGCTTGTGGCTCTCCTACTGCCACACTTCCTCTTAGGGTGAAATACAGCTGTCCCTCTCTGCTTTGGACACTTCTCAGTGCTGAGACAGGTCGTCCAGTTCTCTCTAATCCTGCCCCCAGTTCCAGCTTTTATAGGGGCAGCCTGCTCCCCCTACTGGCCTGAGACAGGAGGTATTGCATGCTAATGTTCCCCTGACTAGAGAACCTCCCCCTTGCTCTCAGACACAGCTTTATTATATTAGTGGCATCCAGGCCAGGGTGACACAAACATAGAGATTGAGAATGGGTTGGCCGAGTAGTGGACAGTCCCCTTTAATATAAAAGGTCAGTCACAATAATAAAAACATCACCTATTCTGTGGAACACACTTTGAACACCTTCCCTCACCGTGACGTAAAATTTATGTCATGCAGTAATGTAGTTTTTGCAAACTGAAGTTGAAGTATTTTTCATATATTCTTTCTTCAGGAGCTCGGCGCTCCCCTGCCCCCCGGCTTCCTGTTTGAGGGGGTGCTACATGCTCCTGAAGATTGACATTTTTGATCAGTTACCTCTGCAGCATGGGGGAAGTGCAAGGACACTGAAGCTGGTTAGATCCAGCGATCGAGCCAGCTGGAGAGCGATGCACCTTGCCTAGATAACTGGTCACTTTGACACTTCATGGTGGCCGTCAACTAGGCAAGAAGCTTTACACAATTGTACAGCCACCTTGCAGTGTCGGGGCTATTTAGAATCCCAGTCATTTAACCCCTTAAATGCTGCAGTCGAATTTAAGGATTTTGTTAGAAGAGGTCAAAATGGTGTCAGAGGGCAACAATTTTTTTTTAGAATTTGTAAAAGTATCACGTATTCAATTGGTGGCCATTGGAAGCACCAATGCTTTCTTTCTCTACATTTTTCTATTCTACTACCTATTAATGCACCAAGTACTATACCACCAGACAAAAGCAAGGTTTGGAAACCAATTCTAAAGGCAGTGGTGATTTATAGTCAAATCAATTTGGTAACAAAGCAAAATCAATACAAAAATCAAAATAAAATAATCTTTATTTCTGCCACGCATAGTGTGATACTTGGCAGAGGAAGCAGGGAGAGTTATGAGATTACGCAGGGCTCCTTCCTGGCACAGACGACCAGTGGGTAGCAGGAATAATCAATCACATACAAGGAAACTCCCTGCAGCTAGAAATCAGTCACTTTACAGAAAGTTTCTACTTGATTAATAACTAAGTAGCTTGTTATTTAGTTCCTCTTGCAGGTAAATGTTAGGCTTACTTATAACTTCAGGGGCTGATAAGATCCTTATTAACTCATTAGCTGAAGCTTGATGAAAGGAAAGGCCTCACTGTGCATGTAATGCAGCACCCCGCGCTCCTGATGTGTGCGATGCAAGTCATAATTACCTTGTGCTCCTAATGATAGCGCTACGTGACTTCACTTGTGATAAACAGAAATAGTTGGGCCAGGAGGTAACAATTGTCTTTCATGAGTATTTCTCAAAATTTAACTCAGGTACAGTAATCAAATCAATGTTCAAGGCGACTTGGTGTGAGTTGGTGAGAAATCTACTTGTCTATGCCCATTTGTGTTGAACCAGTTTTTAGGTCTCTCTGACTCTACTTATCTCCCAAATGACAAAAGTAATGAAAAATTCTGCTTATAGTTGTTTTTATGACATTTTAAAGTGGATCACTCAGCAGTTTTCAAATTACAAACTGCATCCATTAATCAATAGATCTCTCAGACCTGATGAGGCTAGTGTACTTACTTAAAATCCCTGAAATACATTTTAAAATGTATTCCCCCTTCTGTAACAAACACATAATTTGTTTTTTGATGTGGCGGAGCTAGAAATTTTTTTAAATTTATATATATATATATATATATATATATATATATACAGTACAGACCAAAAATTTGGACACACCTTCTTATTTAAAGATTTTTCTGTATTTTCATGACTATGAAAATTGTACATTCACACTGAAGGCATCAAAACTATGAATTACCACATGTGGAATTATATACTTAACAAAAAAGTGTGAAACAACTGAAAATATGTCTTATATTCTAGGTTCTTCAAAGTAGCCACCTTTTGCTTTGATGACTGCTTTGCACACTCTTGGCATTCTCTTGATGAGCTTCAAGAGGTTGTCACCAGAATTGGTTTTCACTTCACAGGTGTGCCCTGTCAGGTTTAATAAGAGGGATTTCTTGCCTTATAAATGGGGTTGGGACCATCAGTTGTGTTGTGCTGAAGTCTGGTGGATACACAGCTGATAGTCCTACTGAATAGACTGTTAGAATTTGTATTATGGCAAGAAAAAAGCAGCTAAGTAAAGAAAAACGAGTGGCCATCATTACTTTAAGAAATGAAGGTCAGTGAGTCCGAAAAATTGGGCAAACTTTGAAAGTGTCCCCAAGTGTAGTTGCAAAAACCATCAAGCGCTACAAAGAAACTGGCTCACATGAGGACCGTCCCAGAAAAGGAAGACCAAGAGTCACCTCTGCTTCTGAGGAAAAGTTTATCCGAGTCACCAGCCTTAGAAATCACAGGTTAACAGCAGCTCAGATTAGAGACCAGGTCAATGCCACACAGAGTTCTAGCAGCAGACACATCTCTACAACAACTGTTAAGAGGAGACTTTGTGCAGCAGGCATTCATAGTGAAATAGCTGCTAGGAAACCACTGCTAAGGACAGGCAACAAGCAGAAGAGACTTGTTTGGGATAAAGAACACAAGGAATGGACATTAAACCAGTGGAAATCTGTGCTTTGGTCTGATGAGTCCAAATTTGAGATCTTTGGTTCCAACCACCGTGTCTTTGTGCGACGCAGAAAAGGTGAACGGATGGACTCTACATGCCTGGTTCCCACCGTGAAGCATGGAGGAGGAGGTGTGATGGTGTGGGGGTGCTTTGCTGGTGACACTGTTGGGGATTTATTCAAAATTGAAGGCATACTGAACCAGCATGTCTACCACAGCATCTTGCAGCGGCATGCTATTCCATCCGGTTTGCGTTTAGTTGGACCATCATTTATTTTTCAAAAGGACAATGACCCCAAACACACCTCCAGGCTGTGTAAGGGCTATTTGACCAAGAAGGAGAGTGATGGGGTGCTACGCCAGATGACCTGGCCTCCACAGTCACCAGACCTGAACCCAATCGAGATGTTTTGGGGTGAGCTGGACCGCAGATTGAAGGCAAAAGGGCCAACAAGTGCTAAGCATCTCTGGAAACTCCTTCAAGATTGTTAGAAGACCATTTCCGGTGACTACCTCTTGAAGCTCATCAAGAGAATGCCAAGAGTGTGTAAAGCAGTCATCAAAGCAAAAGGTGGCTGCTTTGAAGAACCTAGAATATAAGACATATTTTCAGTTGTTTCACACTTTTTTTGTTAAGTATATAATTCCACATGTGTTAATTCATAGTTTTGATGCCTTCAGTGTGAATGTACAATTTTCATAGTCATGAAAATACAGAAAAATCTTGAAATGAGAAGGTGTGTCCAAACTGTACTGTATATATATTTTTTTGTTCACTTATATAGCGCCATTAATTCCACAGCGCTTTGCAGACATCATCATCAATGTCCCCATTGGGGCTCACAATCTAAATTACCTATTAGTATGTCTTTGGAGTGAGGGAGGAAAGCCATGCAAGCATGGAGAGAACATTTGCAGATCCTTGCAGATGTAGTCTTTGGTGGGATTTGAAACCAGGACTCCAGCGTTGCAAGGCTGCAATGCAAACCACTTAGCCATCTTCCTTTTTCCTATTTATTAATTTTTTATTTATTTCACACATTGTGCCTCCATTTCTGCATTTACATACTTTTTTTTAAAAAAAAAATCTGATTTCCCCTGTAACTGGGACTGGTATATTAGCCCCAGTTACAAGTAACATCAGGGCCGGTTTTAGACAAAGTGGGGTCCTAGGCAAAAGTTTAAACTGGGGCCCCAAATGCTCACGTATTGCACCATCACATGCAAACATTTCAGTTGTATTTATAATGCACACCCCATAGTCCTCCATATTTTATGATACACTTCCCGTAGTCCTCCATATTGTATAATGCACACCCCATAGTTCTCCATATTGTATAATTCACACCCCATAATCCTCCATATTGTATAATGCACACCCCATAGTCCTCCATATTGTATAATGCACACCCCATAGTCCTCCATATTGTATAATGCACCTCATAGTCCTTGACAGAGTATAATGCATCCACCCCCAGAGTATAATGCAGTCACCCCCAAGAGTATAATGCAAGCCCCCATAGTATAATGCAGCCACCCCCCACCCAGAGTATAATGCAGGTGCCCCCATAGTATAGTGCAGGTCCCCACCATAGTATAATGCAGCCCCCCCAGAGTATAATGTAGGCTACCCCCAGAGTATAATGCAGCCACCCCCCACCCAGAGTAAAATGCAGGCCACCCTCATAGTATAATGCAGCCCCATCATAGTATAATGTAGCCTCCTAGAGTATAATTCAGCCACCCCAGAGTATAATGCAGCACCCACAGAGTATAAAGTAGGCCCCCATAGAGTATAAGGAAGCCACTCGTCACCCAGAGTATAATGCAGCCACTCCAGCGTGTAATGCAGACCCCCATATAGTATAATGCAGACCCCCATATAGTATAATGCAGGCCACCAGTCATGTAGTATTATGGCGACCGTGTACTCACTGATTTACAAAAAAATAAATGCATACTTACCCCTCCTCGCTCCCTCGCTGCCCTGGTGTCAGCAGCGAGTCTCAGCAACTCCACTGCCGGCACAGCGTGGCGCGTCATAGCGCCGCCCGCTGCAGGTAGAGGGGGGAATGATGGGAGAGAGAGTGTCACATGACGTTCTCTCCTCCATCATTGCTTTCAACTGTAACGGCATCATAGATGTCGATACAGTTGAATGCGCGATGCGGAAGGAGGGTGGCCAGTGCTGGCATCGGGCCCCCTGACTCACGGGCAGCGCGCCACTGGTTGGAGTCCCCTAGGGGAGTGGTCAGGCGCCTAGACTGCCTGCCCCTAACGCTGACCCTGGGTAACATTTAGCCTCCTGTCGTCAAAGCAGTGTTAAACTTAATCTGCTTGGAACCAGCAGCTCCTGCTTACTTCCTACAACCAGCAATCACATGTTTATTGGGTCTGGAGAAGGAAGCGCTGTCAGGGCTTCTGTTACGCCCCTGCGGGTTCAGTCGCCACAGAGGTACTGCATCTCACCCAGAGGTGTGGTATCTCACTCTCAGGTAAGGAAGGAGTACTGCCCGGAACCCTAACACCTGCATCCAACACTACACTACTCCAGACCAGCAGGATGGGCAAGATGCGTCGCTCTCCTGCTGAGCCCTGTCCCTGGCTGGAGTGTGGGGAACCAAAGTAGGGGGAACCATATAGTGGGTGTGGGTAGAGGAAGAAGTTCAGGGGAGCTTAGTAAGAAGTGATATAAAAGAGAGGGTGGAACATTCTAGAGTGAGTAGAGTCAGAGAGAGAGTCAGAGGAAGAGTTGGGAGCAGGAGCTCTGCAAGAGCTCTGCTCAGGGGAAGCGCGGGCCTGAGTGAGGAGGCCCAGGAGAAGGAGAGAAGGAAGGAACGGGAGCAGAGAGAAGGCTCCAGGAGTGAAGAAAGGATCCCAGGGGTACGGGCAATGCTGGAGACCACCCGTATGCCCGAGTCTACCAGGCGGTGGAGGGATCGGGTCGCAGAGGGGACCGGCCCCTAACTAGTGAGAATTACAATATTCAAATAGGTAACCGGAAGGTGCAGCATTTCAGGCGCTGCAGCCCAAAAACCACACCTAACTCACCGAAAAGGCGGCCATAGAGGACCCAGGGGACAGGGAAGACGTCGCCCGACAAAGTCCGCGGTCACTGGATTGGGACACTGGGTGTGAGGTGCAGGGAGACGGCCAGAAGGAACACACAGAAGGGGGTCCTGTTATGTACTCTGGAGGTACCTGAGGGTTGGCTGAGGCCCTGCCCGGTGAATGCAGCACGACGTGGGAAGTTATGATCTACAGTTGTAACCAGGAGCAAAAGGAGAACTGTGAGTAAATCCGGAAGACTGCACCCCACTGTCTCTGTGAATTATTACTGCTGTGCCATCACCCCCTGCACTACACTGCACCACGAGCACTACCTCAATATCTACAACATCTACACTGCCCTGGAGCTAAGCTCTGCCTGTGGAGAGCTGAACCAACTCTGCTGCATTAACAACAGCTCCAGAGGTCCTGCTCCGCAGCGGCGGCTCCCTTTAGCCGCATTACACAGGTGGCATCACGAACTGTATGTAAGAACTTTAATTCCCCTGTAAATATCTCCTTTTTATTGACCGCCCTGGGACACGGACCGGGTCACCACCACTGTGACATCTCCCCTAGCAACGACCGGCCCGGCACCGAGCACCCCACGGCCCAGGGGGCGCGTCACTTCCTATCCTGTATACACATTGCTTGTTCAGCGCTATGTATACAGTGATCAGAAAGGCAGAGATGGTAATTAACCCTCTCTGCCTTCTCTATAGTGGAATCATGCTGCATATGACAGCCATCTCCCCCAGCTGCACGACCTGTGGGTACGGATGCAGTTAAGAATGTTTAACCTCAATTTCCACCAACCTATCCTGATTTGCAGCTCCCTCCTCCTTGAAGAGATCTCATACTGATCAGTGCCAGCTGCAACTGTCAGCCAGGCTGGGTGGGCAGAGATTGAATTCTGTTGGACTCATGAGCTCTTCCACTCCCTAGACGGACTCATTTTATTAGCAGGATTAGGCATTATGATAGTCCCCTGTCAGCAGCAGAGAGGAAAAGAACAATTTGGCATACGTTTTCTGTTACTTTGTTCTCCTGGGAGATAAGCAGGTACCGGAGGGGCCTGGCAGCAGTTTAGCTGGGATCATCACAGCTATAGAGCCAAAGATTGCCAAATCCCACTATACAGAATTATATACATCAGCCGAAACCACAGATGAGTACACGAGCACAAAATAATAAAATTATCATTATGTTATAAACAGTAGCAGCTTGACTTTCTCTGTTAGCCTATTAACATATAGAAACCTAAACAGCTGAATCATCTATAAAGCAAATGGAGATCACTCAGTAACTCTATCCCCCTAATTATTTCCATCAATTACTGCATGCTGGGCAAAAATAATCCAAACTTAGAGGCACATAGTTTGTACTGAATATTTTCATGGAGATCACGTCGGGTAACCACCTGCTAAGGGTCTTCAGACACAAATGGAAACTTGTCTGTGTGAGGAAATGAAAGTTTGAGTTAAATTATAGATTTGTGGAATTAAATATATCCATTGATAATTTAGGCTATTTAGTTCCTGTTCTATATAAAGTAGATTTCTGGCTAACCCCAAAAATGGACATAAATCCATCATATACATGAAATAAATCACTACGGATTGATATAATCGGGAGTAAAATAGATACGGAATTTGTCATTTTTGCTGTTTCACTTTTTTTTCCCTTTCTTTTCTTGGATCCTAAGCTTCATTTTTTTCCCATTGATTTAGCTACATACACTGTCCAGGGTACAATGAAATCTCAAGACTATCAAGAGATTCTAGAGAGAAATGTGCTGCCCAGTGTCAGAAAGCTTGGTTTCAGTCGCAGGTCTTTGGTCTTGAGATGACTCGCCCAGGGGGATATGGGGGACTCGGTACCCGGGTCTTTACCTTCTGTGGGATGTCACGGCGGTCGGCTCCCGGGCCCGTACCCTGGGGTCACTCTTAAAAGGGGGTTGTTGCTTGAAAGGATGATAAACGGTTTTGTCTCGTGACGCCACCTGTGGTTCCTGGTAATGGGTACCAGCGCTGTTGCAGACCTCCGGGGGTGATGGGATGGCAGCTGAGATGTTTCTGCTCCCCACAGGCCCCGGGGCAGGGTTGATGGAAGGGATGCAGGTGAGAGGTGGCCCGGTCGGGTCAGGGGGAATGATGGACAGCACACAGGGGATTCGCTTCAGTACCTTTACTGGTGTAAACGGCAGGCATGGTCCAGGGTACTTAGTAGGAAGGGTGCACTTCTGGACTCTCCCCAGTGAGCGGGTAGTAGGCCTCCTGCTCCACTTCTTCCTCTCTCGCTTCTGTACTGTTTCACTCTCTCACCTGTTTGCTTGGTAGTAAGAACTTTTCTCTGGCTACCACTATCCCTGGACGCTGGTGCCTTCATGGTTCCTAGTTCTGTAGATGATTGTAGCTTCAGGTTGACCAGGGGTCTGGAATCCTCCTGGTATACCGGTTATTCCTACTGGGCATAGAGGACCCTGTAGGCATGGACCCGGTGTCTGGCTTGTGTTCTGGGGTGAGCTTAAGATGCTCCTCTGCCCCCTTAACTCCTCTCTCCTCTCCTTGTCTCCGGCCACGCTCTAGGCCCTAAGGCTTCAGCACGTGCTTTAGGCCTTGGCTTGCCCTCAGCACAGCAGCTCAACAGGTGCTGCCTCTTCTCTGATCTCAAGTGCTAGCACACTCTCCCTACCTAACTCCACCCTCCTGTATATATATCCCTAACAGGCTCCCTCTGGTGGTATGAGGTCATCAGCCTCAGACTGCAGGAGCATGTCCTCTTCCTCCTTGACCACACGGTGAACTTGGAGGGCATACCACCCGCATTCCCCGTGGTGCCTGGTATAAGTGACACGTTCACCGGGGTAAAGGTTTCAGTCAGGATGGCCCTGTTCCAGGTGGGGCTCGACATCCCGCCGATTAACAAAAATGTCTTGATAAAATTGCGGATCCCGGATAAAGCCCCATCCGGCTTCCAGATCAAATTTCACTATTAGTCCCTCCGCACGGGGACTAGGCCGGGCGGATTCTGACTGGTGGACCTGAGCTTTGGCGGCCTTGTTCCGGGCCTCCATTTGCTCCCAGCACACCCGCTGGGTGTGCTGTTCCTTTGCCAGTTACAGGAGTTCCTGTTTGCAGAATTCCTCCCTCTGCAGAGCTTGGGCCTGGGTCTCCTGCGGGAACCCCATCAGGTCCCCCCCCCCGGTTGTCCCACCTAAATTCTTCTCCTTCTTGGCGGGCAGCCGGGGGTGCTGGTACAGGGATTAGAGGGGGTTCTTGCTGGTCCTCATATTTGGCAGACCAGTCCAAAGAGGGGGCTCCGTACGCCCACTCTGAGCCCGGAGGTAGAGGTTCCGGGCTCAGAAGTTGCTCTAGGGCGTACGCGCCCGGGGACAGAGGGTTCTGTAGGAGACCCAGTAGCAGGTCGGCACTTTCAGCGCCCAGGACAGGGGAACTTCTCCTACCTGTTCCTCCTCCTGGCGCTCATCAGGCTCCGCCGGGGCTGAGGTGCCACTGGTGACATGCAGCGCTGGCTGCCGCCGGGCTGCGATCTTCACCAGCAGCTCCTCTTTCCACCTGGCAACTGCTGCTTGCTGGGCCTTCTCCACTTGTTGGCTCAGCTCCTGCACTCGGCCTGGAGGAATTCGGCATCCTCCGGGGACAGCTTGGTTATCGCTCCCTCCAGGGTGAGGGGGGTCACTTGCTGCTGCAGGCCAGAGGCGGAGGCTCGGTCCTGGCTTCCGTCCATGCTGGCTGCTGGGTGCGGTCTGTCTAGACTGGTTAAGACCACACCCTGTCTCCACTGCTTCTCTCCTCCTCCTCCTCTCCCCTTTCGGGTGCGGTTCCATGGCAGCCTGTTGTCGGTCACTCCTAGGGGCGGCCCCCCCCACTTTGATAGACACATCTACATACATGGTCACTGTTGCTTGGGGCGGGCCTCGCTTTTGGCGCCATTCTGGGACCCGGCCCACGATGGGAGGTGATTCCTTGTTGTCTTTGAGTACGCACATAATGGCGCCCGTTCTTCTGGGGCGGGAACCACATTCAGTAAAGAAAAACAGTCTCTAGGCGCACAATACCCGGTGATAACGGGTTTGTTTGAATCCTGTTCGTGACGCCAGAAAGAGTATGACTTGCCCAGGGGGATATGGGGGACTCGGTACACGGGCCTTTACCATCTGGGGATGTCACGGCGGTCGGCTCCCGGGCCCGTACTCTGGGGTCACTCTTTAAAAGGGGGTCTGTTACTCGAAGGGATGAATAACAGTTTTGTCTCGTGATGCCACCTGTGGTTCCCGGTAATGGGTACCGGCGCTGCTGCAGACCTCTGGAGCAGATGTCAGGGCAGCTTGGTTGGTGCGGCTCTCCACAGGCAGAGCACAGCTTCAGGGCAGTGTAAGTGCATATGGTGATGCTGGGCGTTGTAGTGCAGGAGGTATAACGTGGTAGAAATAACTAACTAACTAACCGTGGGGTGCAGTCATCCGAGTTTACTCACAGTTATTTAGGTTCTTCAGGTGGCACTGTACAGGTATCGGCCTCCCACGTCGCGCTGCGTTTACCAGGCAGGGGTTCAGCACTCCCTCAAGTATTTCAAGAGCACTTAACGGGACCCCTCTCTTTATGTTCCTTCCTTAGCCGACTTCCCGCGCTGGGTCTCTCCCTCCTGCCCTGTGCCCCGCCAAACAAAGTCCCGATCAGGTACCTTGAGATCCCTCTGGGCAACTTGAAGTTCCCGGACCTGGCTTAGTGCCCTCCTCGGCGGCTTAGGTGCGCATGTGCCAACTGCACCCTGAAAGTGCAGAAGCCTCCGGTTTTCCAGCTGAGACGTAAAGTAACTCGGCTAGTCCAGGGACCGGTTCCCTTCTTGCGGCCTGGTCCCTCTGACACCTGGCAGATTCAGGCATACGGGTGCCGTCCTGCACTCACCGTACCCCTGGGATCCCTTCTGTTACTGGAGCCTTTCTCCTCCGCTCCTCTCTCACTCTTGGGCCTCTCTTACTAGGCCCCACTCTGGAGCAGAGCTCCTCTCCTCTTCTCTCTCTCACTGAATCCACCCCTACACATGATGGCTTCCCTTTCTTATACTACTCCTGACAGTGCTTCCCTGGTCTGCGTCCTCCACCCACACCCACTACATGGTTCCACCTCACTTTTGGTTCCCCCCACTCCAGCCAGGGACGGGGCATCAGAAGAAGTGGATAATGCCCTTCCAGCCGGCCTGGAGTAGTGTAGTGTTGAGTGCAGGTGTTGGGGTGCAGGGTATGTACTCCATCCTTACCTGAGAGAAGGAGATGCCACACTTCTGGGTGAGGTGCAGTACCTCTGTGGCGACCGAACCCTCAGGGGTGCCACACTTGCAACAGGATAATGACCCAAAACACACAGCTAAAAACACCCAAGAATGGCTAAGAGGAAAACATTGGACTATTCTGAAGTGGCCTTCTATGAGCCCTGACCTTAATCCTATTGAGCATCTTTGGAAAGAGCTGAAACATGCCGTCTGGAAAAGGCAACCTTCAAACACGAGACAACTGGAGCAGTTTGCTCATGAGGAGTGGGCCAAAATACGAGAGGTGCAGAAGTCTCATTGACAGTTACAGGAATCGTTTGATTGCAGTGATTGCCTCAAGAGGTTGTTCAACAAAATATTAAGTTAAGAGTACCATCATTTCTGTCGAGGCCTATTTCATGAGTTAAATTTTTTAAAAATTTCATAGATTTTTAATTTATTATTACTTTTGTCAGATTCAAGTTATTTCTGTGACCATTGTGGGTTTTTCTTTCATTAAACGAGGGGTACCAAAAATTTTGACCACGTGTGTATATGAGGCTTATTTTCTTTTTGCGGGACAAGTTGCAATTTTGAATGACACCATTCACTTTTCTATACAATGTACCGAAAAAACGGAAAATACAACTGAGGTGGAAAACAAAAAAGCAATTCCGGCATTGTTTTTTTGTTTTAGTTTTTACAGCTTTCATTGTGCAGTAAAAATGACCGTGAGTATTATTCTCCAATCCAGTACAATTATGCTGATATAGGTTTTTTATATTTTATTAGTACAAAAAAAATTCTGAACTTTTTTAAAAATAATAATTCGCTTTTTGTCACCGTTTTCTGAGACCTGTAACTATTTTACTTTTCTGCCGATGGAGCTATGTGAGGTTTTTTTTTTTACATTTTTGCATTTCACATTTTTATTACTACCATTTTAGGGGACATATGATGTTTTAATAGCGTTTTATTTGATTTTTTGGGGGAAGTGTGATGATTGAAAATCTGCAAATCTGGCATTTCAAATTACCTTTTTTCTGTTTGACGGGTTGAATAATCTTACATATTGATAGATTGGAGTTTTACAGGCACAACAATATCAAATATGTATACATTTTAAAATTTTAAATTCTTTTTATTTTAAACTGGGAGAAGAGGGGGTATTTAAACATATATACAGTACAGACCAAAAGTTTGGACACATCTTCTCATTTAAAGATTTTTCTGTATTTTCATGACTATGAAAATTGTACATTCACACTGAAGGCATCAAAACTATGAATTAACACATGTGGAATTATATACTTAACAAAAAAGTGTGAAACAACTGAAAATATGTTTTATATTCTAGGTTCTTCAAAGTAGCCACCTTTTGCTTTGATGACTGCTTTGCTCACTCTTGGCATTCTCTTGATAAGTTTCAATAGGTAGTCACTGGAAATGGTCTCCCAACAATCTTGAAGGAGTTCCCAGAGATGCTTAGCACTTGTTCACCCTTTTGCCTTCACTCTGCGGTCCAGCTCACCCCAAACCATCTCGATTGGGTTCAGGTCTGGTGACTGTGGAGGCCAGGTCATCTGGCGTAGCACCCCATCACTCTCCTTCTTGGTCAAATAGCCCTTACACAGCCTGGAGGTGTGTTTGGGGTCATTGTCCTTTTGAAAAATAAAGGATGGTCCAACTAAACGCAAACCGGATGGAATAGCATGCCGCTGCAAGATGCTGTGGTAGCCATGCTGGTTCAGTATGCCTTCAATTTTGAATAAATCCCCAACAGTGTCACCAGCAAAGCACCCCCACACCATCACACCTCCTCGTCCATGCTTCACGGTGGTGGGAACCAGGCATGTAGAGTCCATCCGTTCACCTTTTCTGCGTCGCACAAAGACACGGTGGTTGGAACCAAAGATCTCAAATTTGGACTCATCAGATCAAAGCACAGATTTCCACTGGTCTAATGTCCATTCCTTGTGTTCTTTTGCCCAAACAAGTCTCCTCTGCTTGTTGCCTGTCCTTAGCAGTGGTTTCCTAGCAGCTATTTTACCATGAAGGCCTGCTGCACAAAGTCTCCTCTTAACAGTTGTTGAAGAGATGTGTCTGCTGCTAGAACTCTGTGTGGCATTGACCTGGTCTCTAATCTGAGCTGCTGTTAACCTGCGATTTCTGAGGCTGGTGACTCGGATAAACTTATCCTCAGAAGGAGAGGTGACTCTTGGTCTTCCTTTTCTGGGACGGTCCTCATGTGAGCAAGTTTCTTTGTAGCGCTTGATGGTTTTTGCAACTGCACTTGGGGACACTTTCAAAGTTTTCCCAATTTTTCGCACTGACTGACCTTCATTTCTTAAAGTAATGATGGCCACTCGTTTTTCTTTACTTTTCTGCTTTTTTCTTGCCATAATACAAATTCTAACAGTCTATTCAGTAGGACTATCAGCTGTGTATCTACCAGACTTCTGCACAACACAACTGATGGTCCCAACCCCATTTATAAGGCAAGAAATCCCACTTATTAAACCTGACAGGGCACACCTGTAAAGTGAAAACCATTTCCAGTGACTACCTCTGGAAGCTCATTAAGAGAATGCCAAGAGTGTACAAAGCAGTCATCAAAGCAAAAGGTGGCTACTTTGAAGAACCTAGAATATAAGACATATTTTCAGTTGTTTCACACTTTTTTGTTAAGTATATAATTCCACATGTGTTAATTCATAGTTTTGATGCCTTCAGTGTGAATGTACAATTTTCATAGTCATGAAAATACAGAAAAATCTTTAAATGAGAAGGTGTGCCCAAACTTTTGGTCTGTATATATATACAGTCATATGAAAAAGTTTGAGCACCCCTATTAATCTTAAGCTTAATGTTTTATAAAAATTGGTGTTTTTGCAACAGCTATTTCAGTTTGATATATGTAATAACTGTTGGATACAGTAATGTTTCTGCCTTGAAATGAGGTTTATTGTACTAACAGAAAATGTGCAATCTGCATTCAAACAAAATTTGACAGGTGCATAAGTATGGGCACCTCACCAGAAAAGTGACATTAATATTTAGTAGATCCTCCTTTTGCAAAAATAACAGCCTCTAGTCGCTTCCTGTAGCTTTTAATAAGTTCCTGGATCCTGGATGAAGGTATTTTTGACCATTCCTCTTTACAAAACAATTCCAGTTCAGTTAAGTTTGATGGTCGCCGAGCATGGACAGCCTCTTCAAATGATCCCACAGATGTTCAATGATATTCAGGTCTGGGGACTGGGATAGCCATTCCAGAACATTGTAATTGTTCCTCTGCATGAATGCCTGAGTAGATTTGGAGCGGTGTTTTGGATCATTGTCTTGCTGAAAGATCCATCCACTGTGTAACTTCAACTTTATCACTGATTCTTGAACACTATTGCCAAGAATCTGCTGATACTGAGTGGAATCCATGCGTCCCTCAACTTTAACAAGATTCCCAGTGCCGGCATTGACCACACAGCCCCAAAGCATGATGGAACCTCCACCAAATTTTACTGTGGGTAGCAAGTGTTTTTCTTGGAATGCTGTGTTTTTTTGCCACCATGCATAACGCCTTTTTGTATGACCAAACAACTCAATCTTGGTTTCATCAGTCCACAGGACCTTCTTCCAAAAAGAAATAGGCTTCTTCAAATGTGCTTTTGCATACCTCAGCCGACTCTGTTTGTGCGTACTTGCAGAAACGGCTTCTTTCGCATCACTCTCCCATACAGCTTCTCCTTGTGCAAAGTGCGTTGTATAGTTGACCGATGCACAGTGACACCATCTGCAGCAAGTTGATGCTGCAGCTCTCTGGAGGTGGTCTGAGGATTGTCCTTGACTGATCTCACCATTCTTCTTCTCTGCCTTTCTGATGTTTTTCTTGTCCTGACACTTCTGGCCTTAACAAGAACTGTCCCTATGTTCTTCCATTTCCTTACTATGTTCCTCACAGTGGAAACTGACAGGTTAAATCTCTGAGACAGCTTTTTGTATCCTTACCCTGAACAACTATGTTGAATAATCTTTGTTTTCAGATCATTTGACAGTTGTTTTGAGGAGCCCATGATGCCACTCTTCAGAGGAGATTCAAACAGGAGAACAACTTGCAAGTGGCCACTTTAAGTAGCTTTTCTCATGATTGCATACACCTGGCTATAAAGTTCAAAGCTCAATGAGGTTACAAAACCAAAAAAAGTGCTTTAGTAGGTCAGTAAAAAGTAGGCAGGAGTATTTAAAACAAGAAAATGATAAGGGTGCCCATACTTATGCACCGGTCAAATTTTGTTTGAATGCAGATTGCACATTTTCTGTTAGCACAATAAACCTCATTTCAAGGCAGAAACATTACTGTGTCCAACAGTTATTACATATATCAAAGTGAAATAGCTGTTGCAAAAACACCAACTTTTATAAAACATTAAGCTTAAGATTAATAGGGGTGCCCAAACTTTTTCATATGACTGTACATATATATATATATATATATATATATATATACTGCTCAAAAAAATAAAGGGAACACTTAAACAACAGAATATAACTCCAAGTAAATCAAGCTTATGTGAAATCAAACTGTCCACTTAGGAAGCAACACTGATTGACAATCAATTTCACATGCTGTTGTGCAAATGGAATAGACAACAAATGGAAATTATTGGCAATTATCAAGACACCCTCAATAAAGGAGTGGTTCTGCAGGTGGGGACCACAGACCACATCTCAGTACCAATGCTTTCTGGCTGATGGTGTTTTTTGGTGTTTTTTTTTTAATGATCCACCTTGAATATTATTTTTTACTTCCCCTTCCCTCAGGCATAATGCATTAGTAAATGGGTATGCAATAGCTAGAGACCTTGTTTGCAGCCTCTATGTTTTTTGGTTACTGTCAATATAAAAGTAAAAAAATACTCAGTACAGAGTCGCCAACCATCCAGGAATTCCTTCTGGCAAGGCAAGTTGGAAACCCTGGCTTAGAAGCTTCAGTACTTAAAGAAGCACTCCTCCTCCTCCTCCCATCAAAGTTTTCATCCTCTTAATATATTGCAATCATCATATTATATAGCACTGTGTACTTACAATTGCTCATTTTGCCTTTCTAGCTAGTTAATTCTTCTCTTTTCTCTGCTCTATGTAGAAACAGGAAGTCGCCTTTCCCTGCATTTATCATTCCACCTCTTCAACTCCTGATCCAACTGTTCCTTCCGCCTGTCAGGGACTTTCGCAGTGACTTAGGAGTCATGTAGGGAAAATTTACCTCCTGTTTCTACATAGAGCTTAGAAGGATTCATTTAGTCAGTTTTTAATGACGTAATGTTATAGACCTAATGGAAAAGAGAAGAATTAACTGAGTTGAAGGGAAAAATGAGCAATTGTAAGTACACAGTGCTATATAATATGGTGACAGCAATATATTAAGAGGATAAAAACGTTGATAGGAGTGCGTCTTTAAAAGAGGAAGGAATTGATTCTTGGTCGTTTCAATTCACAGAAAGTGGCTCAATTTCTTAACTCTGAAGAATGAAGCAGATTAATAAAATTCAAAACAATTAATGTAACTTTTTCAGGTCTCTGTTCACCTCACAGAAAACACATCAAGCACCAAATTATTTTACAGTGTCTCTCTCCAATATCTCAATTTTAACCATACTGCTAGAGGTAAGGGCTCCACTTCACTAACCCAGACCATGCTTCATAAGAATGCCATCCTTTCATATTTTTGCTTTAAAGGTACTTTTTGGAAAGCTAGGCCTCACTTTAGGACCACCCCACAATAATGCAGCCTCCTACCCAGCTTAGCCCTGACTTTTATTGGCTCCCACAATACCTCTCCTCCCTATTATCTCCTCCCTATTACAATTTCACATTGTCCATTGTAGTTCAGGGCTGTTCTTTCAGGAAAGCCATACCCATGGCTTACACGGTATGGTAGGCCTGGTAGTACAGCCTACAGCCCAAGATAAACTCTAAAACAGGACCACACTACACCTTCCTTGGGTTATAACACGCTACTTCACACCCAAGAGCCGACTCCCCAATGCTAACAACTGTGGTCTGATGGTGCACTTCAAAAACTTATCAACGGCAGCCCAGACAGGACACTCTTAGGCCCATCTACTTCATGCCCAGACTATTTCTGCTCCATAACACGTGGTCAAAGCCCTGTTTGGCAAAGCAGCCATACTACTTTCCTATCCAATGCTTCCTCACTCTGATGCAAGCGACCCTCCTCCTATGATTTGGCCCATGTAAAGACCTCCTACAGACCCTGAAATAGCATGTGCTTTGTTAGTTCACATCCTAATTGGCACCAAACCTCTTCCTTTTATGGACCCTTTACTGACCCTCATGACAATGTGGAGGTGTAGTATATGAGCCTCTGACCAGCAATAGGTTCTTCCTTGGCCTAATCTGTCCTGTGTAAACCCTTTATTACTTGGAAGACTCATGTTGCTTTGTCAAGTCACAGCACCACACATGATGGTACCAAACAGGACTGTGCCCATTGCCCAGTTAACCATGAAGACATAGTACAGTGGGGAAAATAAGTATTTGATCCACTGTCGATTTTGCAAGTTTTTCCACCTACAAAGAATGGAGAGGTCTGTAATTTTTATTGTAGGTACACTTCACCTGTGAGAGACAGAATCTAAAAAACAATCCAGAAAATCACGTTGTGTGATTTTTACATAATTAATTTGTATTTAATGCATGAAATAAGTATTTGATACAATAGAAAAACATAACTTATTATTTGGTACAGAAACATTTGTTTGTAATTACAGAGGTCAGACGTTTCCTGTAGTTCTTGACCAGGTTTGCACACACTGCAGCAGGGATATTAGCAAACTCCTCCATACAGATCTTCTCTAGATCTTTCAGGTTTCGGGGCGGTCGCTGGGCAACACTGAGTTTCAGCTCCCTCCAAACATTTTCAATTTGGTTCAGGTCTAGAATCTGGCTAGGTCACTCCAGGACCCTGAAATGCTTCTTACGGAGCCACTCCTTAGTTGCCCTGCTGTGTGTTTCGGGTCATTGTCATGATGGTAGACCTAGCCACGACCTATCTTCAATGCTCTTACTGAGGGAAGGAGGTTGTTGGCCGAAATTTCGGGCTACATGACCCCATCCATCTTCCCTTCAATAAAGTGCAGTCATCCTGCCCCCTTTGCAGATAGGCACCCCCAAAGTAAGATATTTCCCCCACCATGCTTCACGGTTGAGACGGTGTTCTTGGGGTTGTACTCAATCTTCTTCCTCCAAACATGGCGAGCGAAGTTGATAGCAGAAAGTTCTATTTTAGTTTCATCTGACCACATGACCTTCTCCCATGCCTCCTCTGGATCATCCAGATGGTCATTGGCGTACTTCAAATGGGCCTGAACATGTGCTGTCGTGAGCAGGGGGACCTTGCATGCCTTGCAGGATTTTAATCTATGACGGCATAGTGTGTTACTAACGGTAATGTTTGAGACTGTGGTCCCAGCTCTCTTCAGGCCATTGACCAGGTCCTCCGGCATATTTCTGGGCTGATTCCTGACCTTTCTCAGAATCATCCTTACCCCACGAGGCGATATCTGCATGGAGCACCAGACCGCGGAAGATAGACAGTCATCTTGTGTTTCTTCCATTTTCTAATAATTGCTCCGACAGTTGTTGCCTTCTCATCAAGCTGCTTGCCTTTTGTGCTGTAGTCATCCCAAACTTGTGCAGGACTACAATTTTGTCTCTGGTGTCCTTAGACAGCTCTTTGGTCTTGATCATTGTGGAGATGTTGGAGTGTGATTGATTGAGTATGTGGACAGGTGTCTTTTATACAGGTAACGAGTTCAAACAGGTGCAATTAATACAGGTAATGAGTGCAGAGTAGGAGGGCTTCTTAAAGAAAAACTAACAGGTCTCTGAGAGCCAGAATTCTTGCTAGTTGGTAGATGATCAAATACTTATTTCATGCAATAAAACGCAATTTAATTATTTAAAAATCATACAATGTGATTTTCTGGATATTTTTTTTAGATTCCGTCTCTCACAAGTTGAAGTTTACGTACGATAAAAATTACAGACCTCTCCATTCTTTCTAGGTGGGAAAACTTGCAAAATCGGCAGTGTATCAAATACTTATCTTTCCCACTGTATATGCAGTCCAATATAGGTGGTCCAAAGGCGCAAAATGGAGGTTCCATAGTTTAGGCTTCTTATAAGTAACTTGCTATGAGATTTTTAATAGAAGCTTTTAAGGTTTTCTCATTGATCTTCTTTAGGTTCAGGTCTAACAATTAAGATGATTTCTCAACCATCAGGTTAGAGACACAGTTATAAAGTCACGCTACTTTAAAGTTAAAATTAAGATTACATAGTATTCTGATGAACTCATGAAAGAAAGCTAAGGTTTACCATGACATGACCTGAGGAAATTCAAGATGTCAGCCTGGTTTCAATGACCTGAGATCAATACAATAGTCACAATTCTATTGATGGATTGTTTTAAAACATGTCTTACATTGGATACCTGACCAATGGCCTATTGTCTAGAGGCAGCAAGCGTGTCTTTTTGATTAGTCTTTATTTCAACAGGCTACGGTAATTCATTATTATTGTGGATTTGCTTTACGAGGAGTTTTTTTGTGGTTAATTGGTCATGTTAATCTATTTTTTTTATTTTACATATATTTATTTCTCTCTTTAGAAACCAACTTGAAATCCGTATGAAAGATACTTTCTGAGAATGTGTTTAGCACCAGTTTTAAGTCTATATGATATTTTCGAAGTACTCAGTCATAGCCTATACATATAAAACATCTAGCTCTGAAAAAATATTGGGCTTCTAGCTGTGTGTGGGACTTGTTGTATTAGTCCATCTATACTGACCTCCATCAGGTTGCAAACTGAATATATTTTTTTCTGCATCTACCTCTGAAAAAATATTGGGCTTCTAGCTGTGTGTGGGACTTGTTGTATTAGTCCATCTATACTGACCTCCATCAGGTTGCAAATTAAAAATAATTTTTATCTGCATCTTCAGTACCTCTGAAAAAATATTGGGCTTCTAGCTGTGTGTGGGACTTGTTGTATTAGTCCATCTATACTGACCTCCATCAGGTTGCAAACTGAATATATTTTTTTCTGCATCTACCTCTGAAAAAATATTTGGCCTTCTAGCAGTGTGTGGGACTTTCTCTATTAGTCCATCTATACTGACCTCCATCAGGTTGCAAATTAAAAATAATTTTTATCTGCATCTACCTCTGAAAAAATATTTGGGCTTCTAGCTGTGTGTGGGACTTGTTCTATTAATCCATCTATACTGACCTCCATCAGGTTGCAAACTGAATATATTTTTTTCTGCATCTACCTCTGAAAAAATATTGGGCTTCTAGCTGTGTGTGGGACTTGTTCTATTAATCCACCTATACAGACCTCCATCAGGTTGCAAACTGAATATATTTTTTTCTGCATCTACCTCTGAAAAAATATGTGGCCTTCTAGCAGTGTGTGGGACTTTCTCTATTAGTCCATCTATACTGACCTCCATCAGGTTGCAAACTGATATCATGACCGGCACATCCAAAGCAAGAAATAGGTGTGTACAGGTGCTTACTAGGAGCAGCTGCCTCCATATACAACTAACAAACAAAGTAGCACACTGTAACACTAAGTATGCGAACATGAAATATATGAAATTTGAATAGCATTAGTGCTCTAGAAAATAGAAATAAATGAGAAATCAACAAACAAAGTAGTTTTACTTTGTTTGTTAGTTGTATATAGAGGTAGCTGCTCCTAGTAAGCACCTGTACACACCTATTTCTTGTTTTGGATGTGGTGGTCATTTTTTTCTGTTTATATGTATAGGCTTTGACTGAGCACTCCACATAAAGGCCACAGGCGGTTTTAATTGCAGCAGGATCTTGCTTAACCATACACATGCAGACTTTTGTCTCTTAGAGAGGAGTTCACATTGGCAGGGTCCTGGTATAACGAGAAACGCCTTAACGTGGCTACCAGGTACACATGAATTGGCCAATTTATGCGCTAAGATTTCTCATTTATTTCTATTTTCTAGAGCATTAATGCAATTCAAGTTTCATATATTTCATGTTCGTATTCTTAGCTTTGCAGAGTGCTACTTTGTTTGTTAGTTGTATATGGAAGTAGCTGCTCCTAGTAAGCACCTGTACACACCTATTTAGTGGGATAATGTAGAAGACCTAGTAGGAAGATGTAGAAGACCTAGTAGGAAGATGTAGAAGACCTAGTAGGAAGATGTAGAAGACCTAGTAGGATGATGTAGCAGACCAAGTAGGATGATGTAGAAGACATAGTAGGATGATGTAGCAGACCAAGTAGGATGATGTAGAATACATAGTAGGATGATATAGAAGACATAGTAGGATGATGTAGAAGACATAGCAGGATGATGTAGCAGACAAAGTAGGATGATGTAGTGGACCTAGTAGGATGATGTAGAAAACCTAGTAGGATGATGTAGCAAACAAAGTAGGATGATGTGGCAGAGAAAGTAGGATGATGTAGCAGACAAATTAGGATGATGTAGCAGTCCTAGTAGGATGATGTAGCAGACAAATTAGAATGATATAGCAGACCTAGTAGGATGATGTAGCAGACCTAGTAGGATGATGTAACAGACCTAGTAGGATGATGTAGAAGACCTAGTAGGATGATGTAGCAGACCTAGTAGGATGATGTAGCAGACTTAGTAGGATGATGTAAAAGACCTAGTAGAATGATGTAGCAGACCTAGTAGGATGGTGTAGCAGACCTAGTAGGATGATGTAGCAGACCTAGTAGGATGGTTTAGCAGACCTAGTAGGATGATGTAGCAGACCTAGTAGGATGATGTAGCGGACCTAGGTATGTGTTTCAAGCACATGACGTACCATGTGACCAATTGTGGGTGTATTTATAAAGGTCATGTTAATTCTCTTTCACTTACCTGTCTCTTGATAAAGCTTTTTGCAAGCGAAATGTGCATCGAGACACCTTTGCCACCTGTCCCCCGCGTCCCTCTGGACCCATATACAAGTGTGGTAAGCATCTGGTGAACCTGGGTTTGTTTAAACATTTTTATGTGCTCCACTTGGAATATATAGTCTTACTCTATCCAGTATATCTCTGGATAGATACCACACTATGTATATGGACTCTATCTTTTTAGCTTGGGTATGATATGCCCTTGCAGCTGGGACTGTGTTTTTCTTCCAGCACATTGCACTTTCTTGTCAGGCATTATATTTATATTATGGATACATTAAAGTAAGGTATTTACAGATTGACTAAATAAAACTTTAACTTTTTATGCCATTTTGTACTCATGTTTTTTTCTGTTCTAACTAGTAAAATTGATATAGCATACCAAGTAGGATGATGAAGAAGACCTAGTAGGAGGATATAGAAGCTATCTAACTATCTCATATGAATCACTTTCCTTTCTATCTATCTATCTATCTATCTATCTATCTATCTATCTACAGTGGTGGCCAAAAGTATTGGCACCCCTGCAATTCTGTCAGATAATACTCAGTTTCTTCTTGAAAATGATTGCAATCACAAATTCTTTGGTCTTATTATCTTCATTTAATTTGCTTGCAAGGAAAAAACACAAAAGAGAATGAAGCAAAAATGAAATCATTGATCATTTCACACAAAACTCCAAAAATGGGCCAGACAAAAGTATTGGCACCCTCAGCCTAATACTTGGTTGCACAACCTTTAGCCAAAATAACTGCGAACAACCGCTTCCGGTAACCATCAATGAGTTTCTTACAATGCTCTGCTGGAATTGTAGACCATTCTTCTTTGGCAAACTGCTCCAGGTCCCTGATATTTGAAGGGTGCCTTCTCCAAACTGCCATTTTGAGATCTCTCCACAGGTGTTCTATGGGATTCAGGTCTGGACTCATTGCTGGCCACCTTAGAAGACTCCAGTGCTTTCTCTCAAGCCATTCTATAGTGCTTTTGGAAGTGTGTTTTTGGTCATTGTCCTGCTGGAAGACCCATGACCTCTGAGGGAGACCCAGCTTTCTCACACTGGGCCCTACGTTATGCTGCAAAATTTGTTGGTAGTCTTCAGACTTCATAATGCCATGCACACGGTCAAGCAGTCCAGTGCCAGAGGCAGCAAAGCAACCCCAAAACATCAGGGAACCTCCGCCATGTTTGACTGTAGGGACCGTGTTCTTTTCTTTGAATGCCTCTTTTTTTTACTGTACACTCTATGTTGATGCTTTTTCCCAAAAAGCTCTACTTTTGTCTCATCTGACCAGAGAACATTCTTCCAAAACGTTTTAGGCTTTCTCAGGTAAGTTTTGGCAAACTCCAGCCTGGCTTTTTTATGTCTCGGGGTAAGAAGTGGGGTCTTCCTGGGTATCCTACCATACAGTCCCTTTTCATTCAGACGCCGACAGATAGTACTGGTTGACACTGCTGCACCTTCGGACTGCAGGGCAGCTTGAACTTGTTTGGATGTTAGTCGAGGTTCTTTATCCACCATCCGCACAATCTTGCGTTGAAATCTCTCGTCAATTTTTCTTTTCCGTCCACATCTAGGGAGGTTAGCCACAGTGCCATGGGCTTTACACTTCTTGATGACACTGCGCACGGAAGACACAGGAACATTCAGGTCTTTGGAGATGGACTTGTAGCCTTGAGATTGCTCATGCTTCCTCACAATTTGGTTTCTCAAGTCCTCACACAGTTCTTTGGTCTTCTTTCTTTTCTCCATGCTCAATGTGGTACACACAAGGACACAGGACAGAGGTTGAGTCAACTTTAATCCATGTTAACTGGCTGCAAGTGTCATTTAGTTATTGCCAACACCTGTTAGGTGCCACAGGTAAGTTACAGGTGCTGTTAATTACACGAATTAGAGAAGCATCACATGATTTTTCAAACAGTGCCAATACTTTTGTCCACCCCCTTTTTTAGGTTTGGTGTGGAATTGTATCCAATTTGGCTTTAGGACAATTCTTTTTGTGTTTTTTCATTGAAGACAAATTAAATGAAGATAATAATACCAAATAATTTGTGATTGCAATCATTTTCAGGAAGAAACTGAGTATTATCTGACAGAATTGCAGGGGTGCCAATACTTTTGGCCACCACTGTATCTATCTATTATTATTATTATTATTATCATTCCAGTACGTGGAGACGCACTGAGCATCGTGGCACTGAAATTACACTTATATGAAAGTGTTTTTTAAACATTTCTAACCTAATTATACTTTATGTGATTTTCTAGCATTTAAAACCCCAGGTGATGTGATGTTCGGGATCAGCGTCTCCTCGCAGCCAGAAATAAGTAATATTTCTTCACCTAGGTCTAAAAGATTCCTCATGAATTGCTAAGTATTCGGCTTTACAAACCCTTTGAGAAATGTTTTACAAGTTGCTTTTGGGATTTCGGAAAAAATGCAGATTGTGAATAACATGCAGTCACTTTAATTTTCCTTCAGGTTTATCACAAAATCCCCACAAGGTGACTTTTCATTGCTGTGATAATGCAGGCTGCATAGTCAAATTTACACCAGCTCCGTGCTGTATAGCCGAGGCTGGCGGAATAATCTCTTGCGTGTCTTACTAAGAGACCTCCAATCTGACCTTTATTCTCTCACTTCCCAAATTTACAAGGTGTAATGCGTGATCTATTGGTTAGATTCTCAAGCGAGAGAAAGACCCTGATTCTCACGACGACGGCTCATGCAAAAAATGAAATATTGGAAGTCAACAAGTATTCAGTATTTTGTGTATCATTATAAGAAGAAAATCCTGTGTCTAAAAGCAGTAAATTGCTTCAGCCCATAAGTAATGACATTCAACAATCACCACTCTGCCGGCATAACCTTTTCCCCTTCCCCATGTGTCTGTACACCCTGCAGCGTTTCTAAGTAGCCGCGTCTAAAACAAGAGCTGTTTATGAGCTATACCTGTATATAAGATTTGTTTGCTTGAACCATAAAGGAGTATTCCCATCTTGAACTTTTATGGCATATTCACAGGATATGCCACACAAACCCCATCAGCCCACATACTATAACACTCATTACCCCCTATCAGTGAATTTTGCTTTACTTTGTCGTGCCCCCCACTCTCCTAAAAGGAGTTATTTGAAGAGCCGCATGTGAATGGCGCCACAGTGCGTATGATCAGCCACAGCTCCATTCACATGGTGCTCTACAAAGTTCAGATTCTCGGGATCATGGGGGTCCCAACAGTCGGATCTCCAGCGATTAGACAGTTATTCCCTATCCAGAGGAGAGGGGATTACTTGGGATAATCAATTTAAACAGGTTTTCCAATATTTATTCTTATTTGGTCATAGTAATATTGAAAATACTAAACCAATATTGATGCCGACAACTGAACAGGAGGAGTGGTACTGTGCAGTGTATATACAGGACAGGAGGAGTGGTACTGTGCAGTGTATATATACAGGACAGGAGGAGTGGTACTGTGCAGTGCATATATACAGGACAGGAGAAGTGGTACTGTGCAGGGTATATATACAGGTCAGGAGGAGTGGTACTGTGTAGTGTATATATACAGGACAGGAGGAGTGGTACTGTGCAGTGTATATATACAGGACAGGAGGAGTGGTACTGTGTAGTGCATATATACAGGACAGGAGAAGTGGTACTGTGCAGTGCATATATACAGGACAGGAGGAGTGGTACTGTGTAGTGCATATATACAGGACAGGAGAAGTGGTACTGTGTAGTGCATATATACAGGACAGGAGAAGTGGTACTGTGTAGTGCATATATACAGGACAGGAGGAGTGGTACTGTGCAGTGTATATATAGGACAGGAGAAGTGGTACTGTGCAGTGTATATATACAGGACAGGAGAAGTGGTACTGTGCAGTATATATACAGGACAGGAGAAGTGGTACTGTGCAGTATATATATAGAGGACAGGAGGAGTGGTACTGTGCAGTGTATATATACAGGACAGGAGGAGTGGTACTGTGCAGTGTATATATACAGGACAGGAGAAGTGGTACTGTGCAGTATATATACAGGACAGGAGAAGTGGTACTGTGCAGTATATATATAGAGGACAGGAGGAGTGGTACTGTGCAGTGTATATATACAGGACAGGAGGAGTGGTACTGTGCAGTGTATATATGCAGGACAAGAGAAGTGGTACTGTGCAGTGTATATATACAGGACAGGAGAAGTGGTACTGTGCAGTGTATATATAGGACAGGAGGAGTGGTACTGTGCAGTGTATATATACAGGACAGGAGAAGTAGTACTGTGCAGTGTATATATACAGGACAGGAGAAGTGGTACTGTGCAGTATATGTATACATGACAGGAGAAGTGGTACTGTGCAGTGTATATATACAGGACAGGAGAAGTGGTACTGTGCAGTATATGTATACAGGACAGGAGAAATGGTACTGTGCAGTGTATACACAGGACAGGAGGAGTGGTACTGTGCAGTGTATATATAGAGGACAGGAGAGGTGGTACTGTGCAGTGTATATACACAGGACAGGAGAAGTGGTACTGTGCAGTGTATATATACAGGACAGGAGGAGTGGTAATGTGCAGTGTATATATACAGGACACAAGTGGTACTGTGCAGTGTGTATATACAGAACAGGAGGAGTGTTACTGTGCAGTGTGTATATACAGGACAGAAGTGGTACTGTACAGTGTGTATATACAGGACAGAAGTGGTACTGTGCAGTGTGTATATACAGGACAGAAGTGGTACTGTGCAGTGTATATATACAGGACAGGAGGAGTGGTACTGTGCAGTGTGTAT
Organism: Phyllobates terribilis; assembly: GCF_046119375.1. Classification (NCBI taxonomy): domain Eukaryota; kingdom Metazoa; phylum Chordata; class Amphibia; order Anura; family Dendrobatidae; genus Phyllobates; species Phyllobates terribilis. The sequence goes on from NW_027362762.1 coordinate 905,914,507, forward strand.
ATACAGGACAGAAGCGGTACTGTGCAGCACCAAATCAAGGTAATCTGTCACCCCCTGGGAAGTTTTCAAGCTATTAATACGGGCATCCAGGTGATAGAATGGTTATTATAGTCCTACCTGTATGCCTCATATGTGCGGTCTTGTTGTGGAGAAATCATCTTTTATTTCTTTATGGTAATGTGTTCTTCCAGGCTCAGGGGCATGTGGTGTCTGGAAGAAAACTCTGCCTCCAGTGTTCATTTTCGTACCACCCCCTCCCATCAGCGTCACAGGGCCCTGTGACGTGTATTGGTGGCCCAAGAATCCCACGCCTGCGCCCTGCAATAGCGTGATTATACACACCTTTTCCATCATTCAATGAGCAGAGTACACGTCACAGGACCCTGTGACGCTGATGGGGGGGGGGGGTAGTATGCAAATCAAGACAGGAGGCAGAGTTTTCTTTCAGGCACCGCATACCCCAGAGCCTGGAAGAACGCATTACCATAAAGAAATAAAAGATGATTTCTCCACAACAAGACCGCAGATATGGGCATACAGGTAGGACTATTATAACCATTCTATCACCTGTATGCCCGTATTAATAGCTAAAAAACTTCCCAAGGGGTGACAGATTCCCTTTAAGCAGTGGACTCTTTATTAGCCCATGTGGTAACATTTCAGTTCCATAGCAGAGAAATGTTCTGTTATGGATCCGAAATGTTACCACATGGGCTAATAAAGAGTCCTCCACTTTTTTCACATCGGTTGATGTTGATCTTCTGTGATGGCAGAGAAGCTGATTTTGGAGGAGGAGAGTGGAGTAGTTCTGAGGAGGGGCTGTAGGAACTTTAGACAAAAGCTTTGCCTTATGTTGTCAATCTTCTGCTTGAAGAATGAGGCAAAGTCTTCAGCTGAGATGAGAGGAGAGGGAGGAGGTGCTGGGAGATGGAGCAGAGAATTGAAAGTACTGAATAGCTGTTTAGGGTTGTGAGACAGGGAGGATATGAGAGATGAGAAGTAGGTTTGTTTTTCTGCAGTGAGTGTGGATTTGAAAGTAGTGAGGTACTGTTTGAATGCGATAAGGTGCTCATTTAAGTGGGACCTTTTCCATCTCTGCTCAGCAACCCTGGAAGACCGTCTCAGTTCTTTAGTCAGGCTGGTGTGCCAGGTTTGCCTGTTGATTGTGTGAGCGTTGGTATGTGTCAGGGGGCGACCGATTCGAGAGCTGCAGCGGTTGTGGTTTTATATAAAGCGGCAGCAGCATCTGCATCGTGTAAGGATTTTATGTCTGTAAGAAGGAGAAGAGATTCAGACAGTGAGTGTAGGTCAAGGTGTTTGAGATTTCTGCGAGAGTGTGCAAGTTTGTGGACTGGGGATTGTGGACCTGGAGAGGAGAGGGAAGAGAATGTAAGTAGGTCGTGATCAGAAAGAGGGAGACGTGAGATAGAGATGTTAGATAGAGAACAGAGGCAGGTGAAGATGAGGTCCAGTGTGTGGCCATCTTTGTGAGTGGCTGCGGAAGACCATTGAGCAAGGCCGAAGAAGGAATTAAGTGTTAGAAACTTTGAGACAGCTGAGTGGGAAGTGTCAATGGGGATGTTAAAGTCACCCATGATGATAGTGGGGAGGTCAGCAGAAAGGAAATGAAGCAGCCAGGTGGTGAAGTGGTCAAAGAAGTTGATAGCTGGCCCTGGGGGGCTGTAAATGACAGCTAGTTGGAGGTTGGAGGGGGAGTAGATGCGCACACAGTGCACCTCAAAAGAGAGAAGAGTAATGGAGGGCGGCAGTGGGATATGGGAGGAGCAGTTATCTGACAGGAGAAAACCAACTCCTCTGCCATGTTTGCCACTGGGGCAGGGGGGCAGGGGGTGTGGGGAAGGTGGAATCCACCATATGAAAGTGCAGCTGGAGAGGCTGTGTCAGAGGGGGGGAGTCAGGTTTCAGTGATAATAATAATCTTTATTTTTATATAACACCAACATATTCCCCAGCGCTTTACATACATTACATACATCGCTGTCCCCATTGGGGCTCACAATCTAAATTCCCTATCAGTATGTCTTTGGAGGGTGGGAGGAAACCCACGCAAACAACATACAAACTCCTTGTAGATGTTGTCCTTGGTGGGATTTAAACCCAGGACCTCAGCTCTGCAAGGCTGCAGTGCTAACCACTGAGCCACCATGCTGCCCACAGTGATACCAAAGAAGGAAAGTTTGTTAGTAATGAAAAGATCATGAATGTAGGAAAGTTTGTTACAGAGAGCGCGAGCATTCTAAAGAGCTCCTTTCAGAGGGACTGGGGAAGCAGGGGCTGGGCGGATGGGTATAAGGTTAGAAGGGTTACGGAAAATTGTGATAGGTCATGGATGAGAGGTAGAAGTGATTGTGGGGATGTAGTGAGGAGGACCAGGATTTGGAGAGATATCACTGGCAGTGACTAGGAGCAGAGAAAGTGTTAGTAGGTGGGAGCAAGAGAAGGCATGAGATGGCTGTCTGTGTTTGAAACCAAAGGATTGTATGTTGAGGAACAGTTCTGAGGAGGAGGTGAGATGGATGGGGAGGCTGTAGGGAGAGATAACTAGTTCATTACTAGGTGTTGGGATTAGGGGGATTAGTAGGAAGTGAAGGACTATAGGGGTGAGAGTGAAAACAAACAGAAACATTGTTTACTGTGACTAAGTATCCAGTTACTTTCAGTTCCATTCTGGTATAATTCATAGCTGTATACTTCTTCATAGCTGTACACTTCTATGTTGCACTTTTATGCTGCACTGAGCAGACTGACATCTTGCAGACTTAGTGCTCACAATATATTTGCTACAAAATACATTCAGGTGTGAAACAGAGGGGCGTGGCCTCTGCTTATCTTTATCAGATAATTAAGACTGAGCCAGTTGCAGGATATTCAAGGCAGAGTAAACAAGGAGGTCATAAATAAAAGTGGGGGTAGAGTAGTGATTAGGTGAAAGACATACTAAGTGTGTACAGCCAGCAGTGGTAGGGCGAATGACAGCATGGGAAAAGCTGAGTGATGTACCTGTATGAGAAATGGATAAACAGACATGTTGATTAGAGTGCGATGGTTATAGATGACATGGTGCAGGTATATGAGAATTACGACCACCTCTCCACTGACATCAGTGTATGACGGGGCCTTGTTCTTGAGACAGATGCTGATCCCATTGGTAGGACCCACATCTACTATACATTTATGGTACAAGATGAGGATATTACAGACCCGGGCCCATACTGTACCAGACATAGGTTCATTTCCCATACATTGCAAGGTGTGTTAAATACGATGAAGGAAAGTGACACCATAAACTATAACATGGAGCAAAACAGACCTATGGTATGCCACCACTGAGGGTCCTAAGGGGAATGCCCATCTGGGAAAGGCACAATGATCACGGATGCAGAGGGTGCAACCACGACTGGGCCCGTGTGGGAGCGGGGCCCTCTGACGCCGGTGACTATTTCAGCTAGATGTGGCTGGCAGATGACTTGGCATGCCAGTCACAGGCATATTGCAGTGACGTCTTGCAACGCTCATAGCAGGCATGTCAAAGTGAGCTGCTGCTCTCTGCGCTGGCAATAGAAGAGGATGCGTGCATCATGGGAGCAGGGGAAGGTGAGAAGAATCATGCTTTTTATATATATCCTATATATATATATATATATATATATATATATATATCTGGGAGAGAACAGCAGCAGAACAGGGAGTATTTTTGCAGGATGGGCCTAGGAGCTTGGACATTAAAGCAGGAAGGGGCTCAGAATGAAGGACATTATATCAGGAAGGGGCCCAGGATATGTGACATTAGTACAGGATGTGGAACATTATTACATTTTGAAGGATCCAAGATATCTTTCTTTATAGGATTTAGAACGCTAGACGGGCTAATATCTCTGACTAACATGCAGGTGGGGACCCAGGTTCAAATTTTCCATCGGAGCCCATTGGACTCTAATTACGCCACTGTCATCTGCTAAATTATATTTCATCTGTTAGATATTGTAAAAATATAAGACTTATTAAATTAATTCAACCTGTTTCCTCCTCTCCACGCTGGCTGTTTAAGTCATGATCGACTATGATACAGCAGCGGTGGTGCATGCGACTCTTTTCCTCCTCCCTTTCTATTTAGCATGGCTGATATCATGGAGGCTCTCACACTGGATCATGCATAGTACACTCCTGTCCACTCACCTCTCTATAGCACTAATGACCATCTATTATCTATTATAGACCACCTACAGAGCCAAGACCAAATTGCACAGGCCTGTATGTATAGCAGCATCGGGGTATCCCACATTCACGATCCACTGGGCTGAACTGTCAATCATATCTTGGAGCTATTCTCTTCTAAAGGCGATAGAGTGTTTTTTCTGTTGAGTTATCAGATTATAAGATTATAAAATAGGAAATACATTGAGACATCAGGAGTACTTTATTACGGCTTGACACAACTCGATCAGCCATATTTATAAGGATTTATACTTGGACAATATACTTAGATAGGGCTAAGTGCCTCAGGTGTCCTTGGCAGCTCCTCATTGCCCCACTCCTCTAGACTGAAAAGTCTCTGCCTACGTGTGTGCATAAAGAGAGACCTGTCAGTCAGAGAGATCGAGGTGGGGAGAAGCCATCTGGGTTTGGCCTTAGATTAGTCAGCTAAGCCATATAGTCCACAGCCGGCTTTACATAGTATGTTTTCTCTGAAACGCATTTTAGAGTAAAACATACACAGCTGTAATAGCACAGTCAGATTCTGATTCATGCTGCCTGTGGTTCGGGCAACACAAATCAGATGGCAGGTTCCCTTTAAATTTCCCCCATTGGCACTTTGCTTTTATAATGGCTGTTTTTTAATAGGAGATGATACAGAATATGTGGACATTCACCCTAAAACATTTCCTAGAATTGCAGCTTAAAAAAGTGAAATAAAAAAAATAATACTACAGAAGACAATCACACCTAAAATTACACATTGACTCACAGGGGCAGGGGAGGGTTTGGTAATATATAAGTAATTACCCACATGACTCACGTGTATCTCTTCACATGTAAAATTCTAAAATTGGAAAAAAAACAAAGGTGAACTTACTCAGGAACATGGAGTCCTCGGGGTCAGTGCAGATAGCAAAGATGCAAAGTCCAGACATAGGTAATGGGTTAACTGCCCAGTAGAAGATAGCAGAATCAATGAACCATTCAAAGGTCTCATCTCATTCAAGGGTCTTATCAGGAAGTGACCACCAAGAAATCAGTAAGTCACAGAACACAATGCACACAGTGGAACCTCTACAGGCGCATCAATACATGCACAATTATGCCATCATCAGCCGAAATTAATGTAGCATGTCAGATAGTAAAATAACTCATCACCTTACTGTTTCTGTCATGTATTATCCGAGTGAAAGGTTTGCAAAACTGAAAAAATGGGCAGGCACACTCTGTGGCCATTAACAGACAAAACCTAGGATAAAATCAATGAGCAAATACCCTGCAGTAAGTTAGTAATGAGGCTGTGTGCCCACTATGTGTTTTTTAAGCGTTTCCGCAGCGGCAATTCTGCTGCAGAAACGCTTAAAAAACGCTTGATAGAAGGTCTGCCATGTTCCCCAATGATAATCCGCATGTGCTGTGCACATGCTGCGGAAATTTCCACTGCGGGTTATCATTGCGGAAAAATCCGCAGCTTTACCAATTATTTTTCGGAATAGCGGTGTTTTCGCCGCCATTGACTTGCATTAGAACGCATGACATCCGCATCACTACATGTGCACGTGCGGATGTCATGCGAATATCATGCGGTTCAATGTGCGGATGGTAGCCGGGTCTGGAGAAGAGGAGACTCTCCTCCAGACACAGGTACCATAGTACCTGTAAAAAAAAAAGAATAAAATAAAAAATAAATATTATACTTACTTTCTGATGGCCCCCGGTGTCCTTATCCGATCCGTCATGGCAGGTCATGTTAGAACATCGCGAGCTGCCAGCAAGCCAGGACGGATCGGATAAGGACACCGGGGGCCATCAGAAAGTAAGTATAATATTTATTTTTTATTTTTTACCATTCTTTTACAGTCACGCTATATAAATCCATGTCGGTTGCATGGATTTATATAGTGTGACCAAGTTGACAAGCACTTTCCAAGTGATGCTAAAATCGCTTGGAAAGCGCTTGTCAACCCGCATGTGGAAATGCATGTGAAGAACGCTTCACATCCACATGTCCCTGGCAGGAAAACGCATGTACAATCCGCATGTACAATCCGCATATACAATCCACATGTACAATCCGCATGTACAATCCGCATGTACAATCCGCATATACAATCCGCATGTACAATCCACATGTACAATCCGCATGTACAATCCGCATGTACAATCCGCATGTACAATCCGCATATACAATCCGCATATACAATCCGCATGCGTTTTTTCTGCCAGGGAGATGCAGAAACTCTCAGGAAAAATCCGGAGCCTAATAGTACATGTAAATAACATAGGTTACTCGGTTGACACTATTTTGATCAAAAAAGCTTCAAAATCATCTCTCCGCGACAAGGTATACCCAGTCAGGATTGACCATAACCCTAGTAACCCTAGTATTTCATCTCTCCACCTCATCATTGTTTTCATCCTAGTAAAATGTTTGGCGAGTTCATAAAGTGCATATTTAATTCCATGTAAATTATGCAGCAATATTACCCTAAGCTTGTAACCATCCAAACCTAATGATCCATTTGACACTATGTCAAGTTCATCCTTCTCCGATTCTCTGGGACATCCCTTCTGACAAGGGTAGACGATAATTTCTCAAGATCAGATTAACCCTATAATAATACCCATACTAGGACTATATGACGCGCCCCCTGGGCCATATTCAGGGGATACCCGGAGCCGGATCTGGATAGGGGTAGTAGTCCTTGTGGCGGTGACCCGGTCCGTGCCCAGGGTGTCAAACTAAGTGGCAGTCTATGGCAGTAGATGTTAACTTGGATGTCGACTACGCCACCCGTTGAGTGCGGCTTTGCAGCCGCCGCTGCAGAACAGTCCGCTGAGGCCGGTGGTATGGGTGCAGCGATGATGTTATAACCCCCAACGGGAGGGGTATGGCCTCAGGGCAGCAGGGATAGATGATGGGGGTGATGGTGGTACACGAGCACAACAAAGACAACTCGGAGTCTTGGTGGTGCAGTTCAGGGTCTTTACTCACGGTTACTCGGTTACTGCTCCAGGCCACCGCTGCAGAGGTGGCCGCCTGTGTCGCGCTGTGCTCACCAGGTGAGGGGCTCGGTTAACTCCCAGGTCTTTCTGGAGTGCTTTGCAGGACCCCCTTTATGTCCCCTGTCTCTGGTCTTCAACCCCACTAGTGACCACGCTTATGTCCAGCTGCCTCGGACCTTCTTGGTGGGCAAACGTTGGCCTGCGTTTCCCAGGTCCTATGTGGTGCCTTTCTAGCGGGTATGGTGAGGGGCTGCTCCACATGTAATGTCGCAGCCTCCGGTTCTTAGTTGAGGGTAGTTTCTCTCCTCCACTAATTTGGGATCCGGTTCCCATCTTCTTGACCTGACCCCCCTACTCAGGTAGCGGCGGGCGTGTGGTGGCTACCAGCCAGTCCACACCCCTGGGGTCCCCTCTGTCCTTCCTGGAGCCCAGTCTGCTCCTCTTCCTCCTTCTTCCCTCCTCCAGGCTCAGGCCTCCTGACAGGGCCTGCCTGTGGAGCAGAGCCCATAAAGCAGCTCTGCTCCCTGTCTTCTCCTCTCTCAACTCACTCCCTTTCCAAGATGGTGCCTCCCTTTATACTCCTGTACAGAGTGCACCCAGGATCTACTTCCCCCACGCACACACTACCGGGTTCCCTTCTCTAGGTGTTCCCTCCCCCCACTCCAGCCAGGGACATGCTCACTCGTGCCTGCATAACTAATGGGAGCACCGTCGAGCTGTCCCCCGGAAATGTGGTGTAGTGCATGTGGGTGTTAGGGTCCTGAGCCACACTCCATCCTTACCTGGAAGTGAGATATCGCACATCTGGGTGAGATGCAATACCTCTGTAGCAACCGAACCCTCGGGGTGCTACATTCCCCCCTGGCAAAACCCAGCACGTCCGCGGGCTGGAACTGAGCAAAAGACAGGGTATACATTAGAACATGCAAATTTTTCATAAACAACAAGTATAACAGGTATCAACATTCAGTTTCCCTTTATGGGAACGGCTCTCTCTTAAACGGTATAAGTGCATATGTACTGTTCTGGAACTCTTTTTCATAGTAAAACATTCTAGCATATAAATTTTTCATATAAAACATTTCTAGCAGCAGATCCACGAAGAAGTCTCTTTATAACAGGTCACAGTTTATTCTGCAACCAGGTGTCCATTTTCCTAAAACAGGGAGACGTAACCAGGTAGGGGTCTGTCCTGCCCCGAGTCCTTAACAGTCTTTTAGTCCATCCTGGGTTACGCTCTACTAACTGTACAAAGGATTCCCGGTAAATCCACCAAGGACTCCTATATATTACTAGAAACACATAATTATTTACAGGATATGGCCGCTCTCAGTCCTCGGCCAGGTAGGGGTGGCTGTTCTCAGTCCCCAGCCAGTTAGAGGGAAAAAGGGGTGGCTGTTCTCAGTCCCAAGCCAGGTAGGGGGTAAGGGAAACAGTTCTCTTTCTGTCCCAACGGGGACCACACTCTTAGTGGAAACAGTCCCACAACAGTCCTTATACCCGGTCGGGTAACTATTTACATCTCCTCTTTTACCGTTTACGATTAACGGTGTGCTCCACACGCTCCTTTCTCTTTCTCAGGTTCAGACCCGTCCGGGCCCTCTTGGTACTCGGGGTCTGAGTGGTACTGTTAATGACGCCCGGGGTCAGGGGGTGCGACTTTGGGCCTGGGCGCGGGCTGGTGGTGGCAGTGCCCAGGTCTGGAGGGCTCGGCTGCAGGGCTTGTTGCGGGGTCCGGAGCAGGTCTGCGTCTGCAGCGCCCGGGATCGGCGGCTCCACCGGGTGGCCCGGGAGCAGGCTGACGCTGGCAGCGTCCGGGACAGGGAGACTCCTCTTACCTGCTCCCGCGACCGCTCCTGCGTCACGCGTCTTCTCCTGGTGCTGGTCGGGGCCCGCGACGGCTGGGGCGCTGCCGATGCTGGGCAGCTTAGTCTGCTGCCGGTCCGCCATCTTGCTGTCCGTTCCTGGTGTCCTCCTCCCCCCTGGTGGACCGTGGCCTACCTGGCGATGATCCTCTTCCGTAGGCCGCGGCTCCGCAGTTGATCATCAGGGTCGAGGACCTTCCGTCGCGCTCCAGTGACGTCGGCGTCTGCTGGGCTCCTTCCAGGACCTTACGCAACGTCCGGACGTGAGGCGGGGCTTCAGTTCTCGCGCGCTTTCGGAGTCCACGCCCCTCTTCTTCCCGCGCGGCGTCCTTAAGATGGCGCCCAATGGCGGGAAAACTCCACAGATGGCGGGAAGAAGGCTGAAGATGGCGCCGGATGGCGGGAATCTTCACGGATGGCGGGAAGAAGGCTGAAGATGGCGCCGGATGGCGGGAAAACTTCACGGATGGTAAGTTTTAAAAGTCTCTTTTTTCAGGCACGCAGTACCCGGTGGTTGCGGGCACGAAATCCTGCCGACTACGCCAAAAGTTGACGCGCCCCCTGGGCCATATTCAGGGGATACCCGGAGCCGAATCTGGATAGGGGTAGTAGTCCTTGTGGCGGTGACCCGGTCCGTGCCCAGGGTGTCAAACTAAGTGGCAGTCTATGGCAGTAGATGTTAACTTGGATGTCGACTACGCCACCCGTTGAGTGCGGCTTTGCAGCCGCCGCTGCAGAACAGTCCGCTGAGGCCGGTGGTATGGGTCTTTACTCATGGTTACTCGGTTACTGCTCCAGGCCACCGCTGCAGAGGTGGCCGCCTGTGTCGCGCTGTGCTCACCAGGTGAGGGGCTCGGTTAACTCCCAGGTCTTTCTGGAGTGCTTTGCAGGACCCCCTTTATGTCCCCTGTCTCTGGTCTTCAACCCCACTAGTGACCACGCTTATGTCCAGCTGCCTCGGACCTTCTTGGTGGGCAAACGTTGGCCTGCGTTTCCCAGGTCGTATGTGGTGCCTTTCTAGCGGGTATGGTGAGGGGCTGCTCCACATGTAATGTCGCAGCCTCCGGTTCTTAGTTGAGGGTAGTTTCTCTCCTCCACTAATTTGGGATCCGGTTCCCATCTTCTTGACCTGACCCCCCTACTCAGGTAGCGGCGGGCGTGTGGTGGCTACCAGCCAGTCCACACCCCTGGGGTCCCCTCTGTCCTTCCTGGAGCCCAGTCTGCTTCTCTTCCTCCTTCTTCCCTCCTCCAGGCTCAGGCCTCCTGACAGGGCCTGCCTGTGGAGCAGAGCCCATAAAGCAGCTCTGCTCCCTGTCTTCTCCTCTCTCAACTCACTCCCTTTCCAAGATGGTGCCTCCCTTTATACTCCTGTACAGAGTGCACCCAGGATCTACTTCCCCCACGCACACACTACCGGGTTCCCTTCTCTAGGTGTTCCCTCCCCCCACTCCAGCCAGGGACATGCTCACTCGTGCCTGCATAACTAATGGGAGCACCGTCGAGCTGTCCCCCGGAAATGTGGTGTAGTGCATGTGGGTGTTAGGGTCCTGAGCCACACTCCATCCTTACCTGGAAGTGAGATATCGCACATCTGGGTGAGATGCAATACCTCTGTAGCAACCGAACCCTTGGGGTGCTACATATACATGATACCTGCTTTGTAAATTTAAGTTCAAAGGGAAATGAAAATGGTATCTGATCTGCAGGCGGGATGTTATAGAGCAGGAGGAGCTGATCGTATTGATATACTGTATATGTTATTGGGAAAGATTTCCATAAAACTTGCATTTTATTCATTGCAATCTCTGGTGTTTGCATGTATATGAGTCCAGTGGGTGGTCCTACTCAGTGATGGACAGAGTTCCCAGTATGACTGTGCATGCAGAGATCAGTCACTAGTAGGACCACCCACTGGACTCATATACATACAAACACCGGGGATTTTCATGAATAAAATGGAAGTTATACTGAATCTTTACAAACCTATCTATCATTCTTCTCTATACTGAGCTGTCCACAGATCAGACTGAATGTACAATATGACAGATTCTCTTTATCTTTTTCCTACAAATAAAATGCATATAGGCCTCAGGAATCTATATTGTCCAAAGCTGATCAGAACAAACTTTGGGAAACACAAAAGTCCATCAAGACCAAAACTTCTTAAGGCCCCCCATACACAAATGATATGCACACGAGTCTCCTGACTTTTACTCAACACATGATGTTGGGGAGAGAAGGATCAGGCAGTAGGAATTTTAGCATCTGACCCTTTTAATTTCAGGGTAGATGTGTCGCTAGTTGAGGTGTCTGGCAGTGGCTTTCTCATCTCTCCCTGTGGCAAACACATGAACACTTGGCCGAGCCAAGCTCTTATGCTTATGGTGTAATCGGGATATATACCTGTCTGCCAAACGAAGGCTATCTCAAGGGTATGGCCAACCGGTGACTTAAGCTGGTCATACTTATTAAATAAATATCATGTGAACCCACCGATCTTAGTGGGACCAGTAAACCATCTAATATGAGTAGGTGGACTATGTCTTACTGCAGATGTCGGGAGCGTTAGGGATCAACATTCCTTTTCTTCTAGGGGAGATAAGCAGCTGCCAGAAGCCTCTGGACCCCACAGCAGGTACTACAGCTACCTCTTTAGTTAGTCCCATGGGTGCTGATGCATCCATTTGGAAAATAAGATCCTTTGTAGATAACCTGGGCATCTAAAAATGACTTTCCATTAGGAGTATGGCACACAATATTTTGCCATGTCTTCCCAAAGCAAAAACTATCCCAAATTTTTACCTTCGCAGTAAAACAAGAGTTAACCACAAACTGCTCTGCCCACTTAGATTTAACATCTGGAACACATAGACTGGGTCAGTCCAGAACTGTAGATGGAGTATCAAGCGCTGAATATGGATAAATAATTCTATAAGAATCTCAAAACATTTTGCTGGTGGCATCCATCCAAAAGCAATCATTGTGATACCCTCAGTAATCACATCTGCTAACTTCTCTGCCTGTTCTTAATGTTCCCAATCTCCATCCAACATATTACTGTGGGAAAAGAAGATCTTGGTTCACACCGTGGGCTGCAAGGATATAGGAGCAGATGTTAATCACTTATTTTTTTTTTGTCTGCAAAAAAAAAAATAGCATTTCCACATTGGAAAAAAAATGTTTAAGAAAATAAAAGCGGATGAAAGCGGTCCTTTGTAAATTTGCATAATTTAAAGAGGTCCTTCATAAACACTGTGTACATGTGTGAGATCTTCTAGCTGTCTGGAGAATTTTTTTTGCAGTTTTGGACATGATTATCTGCATCCTTATCAGCCTGTCTGCTTCTTTGTCCTGCCTCTGACTGGTCTATTATCTGTTTCTTATCATGACTGTCTTCTGGTGTTTCCTCTGTCTGCTTGCCTTTTTTACAGCTGTAGCTCCCTGCCTTTTGGTTTTGCATTGATGGCTGTGGCTTAAAGGGGTTGTCTGCTTGAGGGCTGAGCACATTCATGAATGCAGCTAATTAAATGGATTTACTATACTAGCGATATTGATGGCCTACCAGTATATGGGTGATCCATATCAGATTGATGGAGGTTTGCAGTCTGGCACCCCCACGATCAACTGTTTGCTGCTCCCTAGAGAGTTCCGTACATTGTGTAGTGACCAGGCTCGGGTCCTGCAGCTCAGCTCCTATTCATGTGAATGGCCACTATACCGTGAATGGAGCTGGAACAGCACAGCTCCCCCTCCACCGAAGCTCCAAACTACTGATTTATAGCAAAACTAGGTGTCAACACTCCACCAATCTTTCTAATAGGTCATCAATTGTCTAAAACTTTTTACCAATGCAATCATGTAGGCCACAATGAGAGTTATATACAATGCATGATCAAAAGAAAAGAAACAGATCAATATCGTAAGCATGGAAAACTCCTTTAATTTTAGACGTCATCTCTCTGCTGTCCAGAATCACAGACTGTCTATCAGCCATATCCTCCTTCTTCTCCACTTGCTTCGTAAAACTCAATGTGGACAAAACTGAACTCATCATCTTTCCTCCATCCCATGTAATCTCCCTACTCAATCTATCACAATTAATGACACCATGCTTTCCGCAGTACCAGAAGTCCCAGGGCCGTCGGGTACTCGGCAGCCGGGCCTTATGGCTGCTTTTGGGTCTGCCACGGTGGCTGGCCTGGTCCGTGACAGAGGGCAGTCAGTGAAATGGGGAAACTTCTATTATTTGGGGTTTTTGGAATTATTCGTGACGCCACCTGTGGTGTCTGGTGAGGATCCCCAGCGCTGCAACAGTCCTCTGAGGCAGATGTTAGGGCAGCAAATGATGGGACAGCTCCCCACAGGTGGAGCAGGCCTCAGGGCAGTGTAGGGGATGTACTGGATGGTGGTGCAGGGGAGAGACGGCAGGTCGGTCCCGGAGGAAGGATGGACATTCACACATTCACACATTCACACATTCAGGGGTAAGCTTCAGTACCTTTACTGGTGATGCTGCAGGCACGGTCCAGGGTACTCCAGGTGAAGGGCGCACTTCTGGACTCTCCCCAGTGAGCGAGTATAGGGCCTCCTGGTCTGTTGCTTTACTCTCTAGGATTCTGGCCTTCCTGGAGCTGGGCCTAGCTTGGTTACTGTCTCTCTCTGCACCTGCTGACCTGGTGGTAGGGCCTTCTCTTTGGAGATCACTCTCCCTGGATGCTGGGACCTCTGTGACTCCTAGCCCTGGTACTACAATCAGCATTAGGTGGACCTGGGACCTGTAGTTCTCCAGGGGTTCCGGTGGTTCCTACTGGGTGTAGTGATTCCCTGTAGGCACGGTTCCGGTGTCCGGTATATATATCGGGGTGAGCTTACTATGCTCCTCTGCCCCCTAAGTTCCACTCTCCTTTTCTCCTCTTCTCCTCGCCGTCGACCACACTCGGGGCCCTCACTACTTGGCAGCTGGCATGCTGCGTCTTCACCGCTCTCTGAGCGTCGGCACGCTCTCTGCTCACTCTGAGCTATGTTCCTCTCTGAACTGAAACTCAACTGAGCTACCTAGCTCCACCTTCCCTACATATGTCCCTAACGGGCTCCCTCTGCTTGTCTGAGGTGGTAGGTGGAGAAGTCCATCCATGCACCTGTGGCCACCCTGAGGGTTCGGTCGCCACAGAGGTACTGCACCTCACCCAGAGGTGTGGAGCCTCCCTTCACTCAGGTAAGGAGGGAGTGCTGCACGGAACCCCAAACACCTACATCCAACACTACACTACCCCAGGCCAGCAGGAGGGGCAAGACGCAATGTAGTTTTCTGCTGAGCCCTGACCCTGGCTGGGGTGGGGGGAACCAAAAGTTAGGGGGAACCAGTAGTTGCTGTGGGTGGAGGAAGTAGTTCACGGGAGCACTCATACAGTAAAGATATAAAATAGGGAAGCCATCTTAGGGTGGCAGTCTAGTAGTTGGAGAACAGTTTGGGAGCAGAGTCTCTCTAGGAGCTCTGCTCCACTACAAGGGCCCAGGACTGAGGCCCAGGAGGGGAGCAGGGAGTAGGCTCCGATCTACTGCGATGCGGGAGGCTTGCACCAGTACTGTGCACCTGAGGAACTTGGACAGAACTGTGAGTAAACTCGGATGACTGCACTGAACTGCCTCCGCTCTTCATTTCGCCAGTACCTTCTCCCTCCCTGCACTACAACGCCCAGCGCACCTCCATTCCTCTCTTCACTGCCCTGAGGCCTGCTCCACCTGTGGGGAGCTGTTCCATCTCAAGCTGCCCTATCATCTACCTCAGAGGACTGTCGCAGCGCTGGTGATCCTCACCAGACACCACAGGTGGCGTCACGAAAAATCCCCAAAACCCCATACAAAAGAAGTTTTCTCCATTTCACTGACCGCCCTGGGTCACGGACCGGGCCAGCCACCGTGATATCCCACGGCAACCAGAGGCCTGGCTGCCGAGTACCCCACGGCCCTGGGGGCACGTCACACCCTTCTGGGTTCTGTGGCACCAATGCGCAGCAGGGCGCCACATGCTGCCTCGGAGTTACCCTCGACTCTGCCGTGTCCTTCAAACCGCACAACCAAGCTCTTACCACCCCATGTTGCCTCCAACTCAAAAATATTTCCAGAATCCGTCCTTTTCTCAACCCTGAATCTACTAAAATGTTAGTGCATGCCCTCATCATCTCCCACGACTACTACAATATCCTCCTCTGTGGCCTCCCAGCTAACACTCTCACACCTCTCCAGTCCGTCCTTAAATCTGATGCTCGACTAATCCACCTCTCTCATCACTACTATTCTGTTTCTCCTCTCTGAAAATCCCTTCATTGGCTCCCAATTTACCAATGTATCAAGTTCAAACTGCTAACACTGACCTACAAAGCCATCCACAACCTGTCTCCTCCGTACATCTCCGAACTAATCTCCCGATATCTTCCAACATGCAACCTCCGGTCCTCCCAAGACCTCCTCCTCTCCTCACACTCAGTATCCCCCTCCTCTGGAATTCTGCGCCCCAACCCATCCAATTATCTATCACATTTGGAACTTTCTGACGGAACTTGAAAACCGATCTCTTCAAGAAAGCTTACAGCCTGTAATGACCCCGAACCACCTCACCACCACAGCAAATCCCCAACCTACTGTCTCATTCCCAATTACCCTGTAGACTCTAAGCCCACAAGAGCATAGAGTCTACAAAATATCTGTGTTTTGCATGTAACCCCTCCTCATGTACAGCACCATGGAATCCATGGTGCTCTAAAAACAAATACTACTACTAATAATAATTTCAATGGGTAAGGAGTACTGCTTCATATCTCTTGTGGTGCTGCTGCAGGGGACTTCAAAACTAGCCTCCAGGTTTGCTTCCTAATTATTTAGGTCCTCAAATATGGTTCTCAGTTGAGGTATTAACATGCATTAGGCGAACGATGACTATACTTGCCAATTTCAGCAGGACTGTCTACTATCTAACGTGTATGGAGCTTTTTTAACTTTTCCCCAACAACATATGTTAGAGGAATGAATGATCAGGAATATTATATTTCAACATGCCCAATTCTTTGTTCTTAGAGAAGATGAGCCACTGTCAGAGGTTTCTGGTGTTATGTGTGGCATGCAGATGTAGTGCTGTTGCAGAGTGTGACATGCAGAAGTAGTGCTGTTGCTTTAAAAGCAGTCAGTAACTATTAGAAGTAACACAAGCACATGAGACAGGAAGTGTTGTGCTTCAGAAGCATCCAGCAGCTAAAGGGGTTAACACAGTCACAGGAGAAGGGGAGTGTTTTAGCAGAGCCCCAGGGGAATTGTGGGGAAGTTGTTTACTGTCTAGCTGGAGCCAAAGGGAGAAGTAGTGTGTGTGATCTGTATCTCAGTAAAAGTGCAGGAAAGAGAACAGGATTCAAGTCCAGGGTGAAGCTCAACACAGGTCAGATACCCTGCACTGTTAGTTCAGGAAGTCTATCATTGGGCAGGAAGATAAGGACTGGAAAGAATTGTGTCACAGAGATCATCTCCCTCATCAAACCCTCCCCCCCTCCATCTCCATGCAGGATAAAGAATGATGTGTACAACTGAGTCCTTGAGAAGGAAAAGCCTGTGGTTGTGTATGCATTAACCCCTTCGCAACCATGGGATTTTCCATTTTTATATTTTAGTTTTTTGCTCCCCTTGTTCCCAGAGCCATAGCGTTTTTATTTTTTGGTCAATATGTCCGTGTGAGGGTTTATTTTTTGTGGGATGAGTTGTATTTTTCAACGCCATTACTAGTTTTACCATTTCGTGTACGGGAAAAAAAATCCAAGTGCGGTGAAATTGCAAAAAAAGTGCAATACCACAGATGTTTTTTTTATTTTTTTTACCACATTCACTGGATGCTAAAACTGATCTGCCATTATTATTCTCCAGGTCATTTCGAGTTCATAGACACCAAAGATGTATAGGTTCTTTTTTATTTAAGTGGTGAAAAAGAAATTCCAAAGTTTGCTAAAAAATATGGCGCCATTTTCCAATTCCCGCAGCGTCTCCACTTTTCGGGATCTGGGGCTGGGTCAGGGCATATTTTTTGTGCACCGAGCTGAAGTTTTTATTGATACCATTTTGGGGTAGATCCAATGTTTTGATTGCCCGTTATTCAATTTTATTGGAATGTTGCGGCGACCAAAAAACGTAATTCTGGCGTTTAGAATTTTTTTCTCATTGCGCCGTTTACCGATCGGATTAATTCTTTTTTTATATTGATAGATCGGGCGATTCTGAAACCGGCGATACCAAATATGTGTATGTGTTTTTTTTATTATTATTTTATTTTGAATGGGGGGAAAGGGGGGTGATTTAAACTTTTATATTTTTTTACATTTTTTTCATATTTTTAAAAACATTTTTTTAAAAACTTTTTGCTTGCTTCTATAGTCTCCATAGGAGACTAGAAGCAGCACTTGTCTGATCGCCCCTGCTACATAGAGGTGATCAGCAGAAATGGTCCTGTGCTATGAGCGCCGACCAATCAGCTCATGACAACAACTGGAGTCTGCTGCAGACCCAGGGTTATCATGCCCATGCATCGGTGACTCGCGATCATGTGACAGGGTCACCGATGGGCGGGGTAAAGGACGCGATTCCGGAGCGGCGATGTTAAATGCCGCTGTCAGAGATTGACAGTGGCATTTAACATGTTAACAGCCGCGGGTGGATCGCGATTCCACCCGTGGCGGTTGCGGGCACATGTCAGCTGTAATAATCAGCTGACATGTGCCCGGTTCAGTGCGGGCTCACCGCCGGAGCCCTCACTGAACCGAGGTTACAGCCTTGTGCGTACAAATACGGCACAGGCTGTAATGGGGTTAAAACTGTGCTGTACTGTGCTACCGGATAATAGACTGTGTACTGTAGTGTACTGATGAGCGAGTATGTTTTGTTAATCCTTTCACCGAGTATACTCGGCTGAGCATTTATAGCGTGCTCGGGCTTTAAGTTTTCTTCGCTCCGTGAACATGATTTGCGACTGTTTGACAGAATTAATACATGTGAGGAATGCCTGTTTTTCCAGCATTCCTCACATATATTATATCTGTCAAACAGTTGCAAATCATGTTCACGGAGCGACGAAAACTTAAAACCCGAGCACGCTATAAATACTCAGTGCTCGGCCGAGTATACTCAGCGAAAGGGTTAACAAAACATACTCGCTCATCACTACTGTAGTGATGAGCGAGCACTAAAATGCTCGGGTGCTCAATGCTTGGGTCGAGCAAATTCGAATGCTCGGGTTAACGACCCGAGCAACGAGCCCAATGTAAGTCTATGGGAAACTCGAGCATTTTTAATGCAGCTCCCCCCGGCGGTCTGCAGAGGGCCTAAAAATTGCCCAAATCAATGGGAACAGTGCTCAAATGACATGGGAACAGCATTGGGAAGACCCCTGGAAGCATCTCTGACTCCCAGGTCACTGCTGTCAACACTATTGTCAGAGTATTACGCCACTTTTACGGACTCACAATAAAACATACAAAAACAAAACCAAAATGGATTTTCCTGGGAAATATGTTAAGGAACATCCATTCCAGGGAAATGACTTGAATAAAAGGCAAAATAAATAACCAAAAACAAAAATACTCCTCCACACCTTGGGCTATGTTCACACGTAGTGTTTTTGATGCTTTTTTGCATTGCTTTCAACCAAGACAAATGCATTCACTGGGAAATGTCATTTTACAACCTTATCTGGCCATGTGATGTGTGACACATCATCAGACACATGCATACAGTACTGAAAAGACATGATAACAGCATGGGGAAGACCTCTGGAAGCATCTCTGACTCCCAGGTCACTGCCTAAAAGTGTGCACATCATTAGTGATCCTTGGCGCATGCGAAGATGCCTCCCACTATACACCTGTCGTTGCAGACTTGAAACAATCACCGTCCACGTCCTTGTCCCAGTGCAGCGTTCAGTTGTCCCTACCCCATTCCTTGGAATGCAAGCGCAAGTATGCAGCCAGCCACCCACTCACCCACAGGCTGCAATACTATACTGCCAAATTTTTGATGGCTGCTTGCATTTGAAATGTGGCCTTTTAGGCTCGTGGAGGCAGAAGCTGTCCACAATCTTATGGCGGTGGCGACCGAGCATACACACTCGGTCCCCAGCCGCCATTATTTGTCCCGGTGTCGTCTCTGCCTTCCACAAGCACAGGTCCCACAACATTTCCCGTGCCCTCCCCAGTGCACTTACTGGGAAGGACCGCCTAACCACAAACATGTGGTCAAGTGAATGTGGCCAGGGACGGTTCAGAGCAAGTCCACAGCTTTTTTTGCTGAGTTGTATTTAACCACAGCCATATTCTTTAGCTTGGTGAAAGGACTTGGGAAACCATATCTACCCAGCTGTCATTTCTCCCAGGAAGTCCTCTAAAGCTGCTTTCACTTGAAATGTGGCCTTTCAGGCTCGAGGAGGCGGAAGCTTTTCATAACCTCATGCCGGCGGCGGCCGGGTGTCCATACTCGGTCGCCAGCCGCCACTATTTCTCCCGGTATCCTCTCCGCCTTCCACAATCACGGGTCCCACAACATTACCCGTGCCCTCCACAGTGCACTCACTGGGAAGGACCGCCTAACCACAAACACGTGGTCAAGTGAATGTGGCCAGGGAAGGCACGGAGCCAGTCCACAGCTTTTTTGGCTGAGAGTTGTATTTCACCACAGCCATATTCTTTAGCTCGGTGAAAGGACTGGCATAGAGGGAAACTGTATGTACTCTGGGTGTCATTTCTCCCAAGAAGTCCTCTAATGCAGCTTGTTGCAGAAGCAATGGCAGCATGACCAACATCAGCTAGCACTTGTTGGTGGTGCTTTGACACACTAATATCTTTCTTTGCACATTTAATTTCATGACTACAGAGTTGGGCAATTGCCTGATCTGCAATGCAGTTTGAGAAATAACATGCATAAGCACGTCTGATCCACATTAAAAAAGCAGCCATAGAGTGTCCGGGAACCTTCCCCCACACTTTTCTTAGCCAGGGCTGCATCTCGGCAGGGTTGGTCAGACCCACCAGAAAACCGGAGACTCCTCCAGTGGGCCCTGGCTTCTCCTTCAGGAGAGTTCATAGTGCCGAGTTGAGGCCATGATGATGATAGAGGCCACCATCTGCTTAGTTTTCTGTTACTTGGAATGCAAGCACAAATATGCAGCCAGCCAACCCACCCACCCACAGGCCACAATACTAAACTGCCAGATTTCTGGGCTGCTGCTTGTACTTGAAATGTGACCTTTTAAGCTCATGGAGGCGGAAGCTTTTCACAACCTCATGCCTCGTGTTCATACTCTGTCCCCAGCCGTCACTATTTCTCCCGGTGTTGTCTCCGCCTTCTACAAGCGCGAGTCCCTAAACATTACTGCTGGTACTTTTCTGTTGGAATTTGCTTGCCTCCTACCAGCCTGGAATATTTCCAGTAAACTATGGTACAACGCCATGGAATTAGCACTGCCCCCAGTACCAGAAGCGAAGCCATCCCTAATTTCCTTCTCAGGAATTTTATTTGGTAGACTGAGTGGCTGCCCAAGTACATTAGTTTCTCACAAAGGAGCTGAAGATAGAGTGACAGTAGGTGCAAGTTTCTCCAGCCTGTTAGATATTAGAGAGTGAATGGCAGCACATTGGATCAGTGGTTAGCACTGAAGCCTTGCAGCGCTGGGATCCTGGGTTCAAATCCCAGCAAAGACAACATCTGCAAGGATTTTGTATGTTCTCCTGTTGCAGCTTAGCAAATGCAGTGCTGCAGTGCTTCCAGCTTGTGACTGATGTGGTCATTTCGGAGATGGAAGCAGAACTGGAGGACGAGGTGCAGGAGCTGAACAATGTGATTACATTGAAGTTACATTGGTGACTCTGTTTTTTATACTAAAGAAAGATCCTACTGTTTTTATTACGTTATTTTTTAAGACAAATGCATTCACAAGGAAATGTCATTTTAACATTTTACAACCTTATCTGGCAATGACACATCATCAGACACATCCTGTTTCATTTATGATGGAGGGACTCTGAAAGTCACAAAGCCTATTTTTATAGGGCCATCAGGCGGCCCTTACTATTCTTAAAAGGCCAGCAGTTGGACCTTGCTATTGTTAGAGAGCTATCAGCCGGCTATGCTTTGTTGTTCCCATTATTAACGAGTGGGTCTCCTATACTGTTATTGCGTATGCAGTGTCTGCAAGGGCTGCCAAAAATTCAGACGCAACCCAATACCCCTTTGAAGAGACATAGAGGAGGGTCTCAGTAAAAAAAAATGTTCCCATTATAAAGGAGCGGATCTCCTATAGTGGTAATGCCCATGCTGTGACTGCAAGGGCTGCCAAAATTTGGGAAAAACCCCACTAACAAAAACTCATAGAGCAGGGCCATAGTAACAAGTGTGACATGTTCCCGTTAGAAAGAAGAGGGTCTGCTATCCAGTTATAGGGTATGCAGTGAGTCCAACGGTTGACCAAATTTAGGAAAAACCCCACTAAGAATTTAAAGAAACAGAGCAGGGCCACAGTAACAAGTACGACATGTTCCCATTAGAAAGGAGAGGGTCTGCTATACAGTTATAGGGTATGCAGTGAGTCCAACGGCTGAACAAATTTAGGAAAAACCCCACTAAGAATTTAAAGACACATAGAGCAAGGCGACATGTTCCCATTAAAAATGAGAGGGTCTGCTATACAGTTATAGGGTATGCAAAAAAGGAGACCAAAAAAGAGCAATATCGCAAAACAGACAGCAATTTTATTCTAAATACATTAACAAAGTGTTAAAAGTTATGTAGAGATAACACCACAATGAGGTAAAAAGAGGTGCCAGAACTAAGGCATCTCCTGGAGATCATACAGTGGGATATCCAACTCTAGAAGGTACATATAAAAGGAGGACAAGGAGTCCAGAAATGGGTGCATAAATAGGTCAATCAAAAACCCTCCATTAAGAGGGAAACAACCCCATTGTGGGGCAGGAAATCCAATACAGTCAGTAAAACAGTATATTGAGTCTAATACAAAAATTAGTGACTGATAAGGACTTAGAGCAATAGGTAAAGGATGCACCCATATCAGACACCAATATATAATAGATTGCAGTGTCCAAAATGCACCTAGAGTCTAATACATAGCACTCACCCAAGCAAGTGGAAGGGGAGAGACCTGAGTATAGGACAGTCGACCAGATCCCAGGGGAGCCACAGAAAGTGCAAGTGGTGAAAGACGTGCCCCGACGCGCGTTTCGCTTCTTCTTTCTCAAGAGGCGCCGTGTAGTACACCAGAAAGGACCTAACTATATACGCCCCCAATCCAGTCACATTATCGACTGGGCGCGGAGCTCATTGGTGTACAGCGGCGCGTGCGTCCGGATCCCCGCCTCCCGCCGTGCGCGTCACAGCCGTCAGGTCCCAGACAGGCGTCCGGGGGCGCGCCTAGGAACGCCCCCAGAGGCGTGCCAGGGACGGGGAGACAGCCAGACACGCGCGCAGGACAGCGAGGGAACAGGAGGCACGCGCACCACCAG
This sequence comes from Phyllobates terribilis, assembly GCF_046119375.1. Lineage (NCBI taxonomy): Eukaryota > Metazoa > Chordata > Amphibia > Anura > Dendrobatidae > Phyllobates > Phyllobates terribilis. The sequence continues at coordinate 905,937,140 of NW_027362762.1, forward strand.
TGATGAAGACAGAGATAAAGTATACTAAAGTGACTAGCAATATGACTCAATCACAGATGGAGTTGGGCAAGAGATTCTCATGATCCACAGTTAGTAGATTCGTGGTGCATCAAAAAAATTCTCCTATGGATACACAGGTACAAATAAATATAATTCCCAGGGGATCAATCCCAAGGTGTGCAAGTCCATAAAAATGATGCAACTCAAAATAGATTAATTTCACTCCAAGATGTAGGAGTGCACATTTAGGGGGGAGGGGGGGTCATAAACGATGTTCCATCATATCAGCTATCAGAGATGTCTTGAGCTTCACATTGAAAAGGTCCCAGGAGGAGGTGCACTGAAACAATAGAGTAGTAGCCCAAAATCTAAAACAAGAGTTGAAAAACAAACACAATTAAAAACAAAGAGAAAAACAGGCTAAAAACTGAAGCACAGACTAAGAGAACAGAGATGTACATAACACTGGGGGAGAGCATAACCAAACAATAGGGCCGAGTTATAAGAAGGAGGAGAAACTCAAATTTTCATTAAGGCCACGCGGCACCAGGGTATCAAGGGTATTAATCCATCTGGCTTCCTTTTGCGCAAGGCAAAGTTTATAATCACCACCTCGAGAGCCCAGATGCACGACATCTATACCACGTACCATAAGGCTACGTGGGTCACAATCATGACATTTTTTAAAATGTCGGGGTAACGTTCTGTGCTCCCAGGGGTCTGAGATGGATTTGGCTGCGCCAATGTCCCGCACATGTTCCCGCACCCGAATCCTTAATTACCTCGTAGTAAGTCCTACGTAGATTTTCTGACAGCTACACGTGGCATAATACACCACGTGTGTGGTGCTGCAGGAAATATATTTCAGGATTTGATAGGTGTGGGATCCATCCGAGTTGGTAAAGGATGAACAGCGAAGGACATTGGCGCAAGCCATACAATCGCCACATGGAAAAGACCCAACCCTGGGGCCGCATGACCCAAATGGGTTAGGGGCCGGAGGGACATAATGGCTAGAAGTAACCAAATCACCCAAATTCTTGGCTCTTCTAGCAGTCATAAGTGGAACTTGTCCCACCGTGTCCCTAAGGGAGGGCTCCGTGCCAAAAACATTCCAGTGTTTCGAGAGGACCTGCCTCATCGCCCCCCACTCATGATTGTAGGTAGAGATGAAGCGGGTCCTCTCCGGAAACCTAGAGGGGGGCCCGCGAGGGGGGTACAAAAGACGACTGCGGGGGGTACTGCGGGCTCTACCATATCCACGGCCGATACATCGATTGCTGTAACCTCTAGGTCTTCCCAAACTTTGCACTCCTTGTGAGAGTACCCCGCACCTCAGGGCCTGTGCGATGGGAGGGGCTGAGAAAATTCTCTCAGAACTTTGACATTGTTCCGCTGCTGGATTCAAGTTGTGTCTCTCTCGCCAGTACTCCTTGGTTGTCCAACGAACTGTGACCTCTGCCGCCAGCATTTTCAGATGGGAATTTTTTTAATAGTTCTGCAACAAGGGCCTTTTGGTACTGCCCCATTTTTGTAGACCTGTCCGCCTCAGGAATAAGAGATAGAAAGTTCTCCTTGTAAAGTGGGTCTAGAAGTGTCACCAACCAGTAATGACTGTCACCCAAAATTTTGAGAACGCGAGGGTCATGGGAAAGGCAGCGTGACATAAACTCACCCATATGTGCCAAGACTTACGTGTCCTCACCAAGAGAATGACTGACCATGCTCTCCTCCTCCTCCTATCTGTCCTCTGGCCATCCACGCTGAACAGATGGTATGACAGCTGTGCAGGTAGTACCGTCTATAGGGCATGAAACTAGCTCCTGTTCTTCTTCCTCCTCCTCCTCTTCCTCATTGTCACCCAATTCACGTTGGGATGAGATGAGGCTGGGCTGTGTGTAATCACCCTGTATGGTTCCTTGCTCCATCTCATCGTGCTCTGCTTGCAATGCATCCTCTTTGATTGTGAGCAGAGAGCGTTTCAGGAGACAGAGAAGCGGCATGGTAACGCTAATTATGGTGTCATCGCCGCTCACCATCTTGGTGGAGTCCTCAAAGTTTTGGAGGATGGTATATATGTCTGTCATCCATGTCCACTCCTGAGGTCTTATGTGTGGAGTCTGAACTGAATACCGACGGCCTTGTTGATGCTTGTACTCAACAACTGCCCTCTTCTGCTCACAAATCCTTCCCAACATCTGCAGTGTAGAGTTCCAATGCGTGGGGACATCACAAACCAGTCTGTGAGCCGGAAGCTGCAAACGCTGCTGAAACACGGCAAGGGCGGCGGAAGTTGTAGGTGACTTTCTAAAATGGGCACACAGGCGGCGTACTTTATCAAGCAGATATGGCAGCTCCGGATAGGATTTGAGAAACCGCTGAACCACGAGGTTAAGCACATGGGCCAGGCATGATACGTGTGTGAGCTCGCCTCGCCTCAGAGCCGCCACCAGGTTCCGGCCATTGTCACACACGACCATGCCTGGCTGTAGGTTCAGCGGTGTGAGACACAGATCTGCCTGCTCTTTCAGAGCTGTCCACAACTCTTCAACATTGTGCAGTTTGTCACCTAAGCATATTAGCTTCAACATAGCCTGTTGCCGCTTGGCCAAGGCAGTGCTGCAGTGCTTCCAGCTTGTGGCTGATGTGGTCATTTTGGAGATGGAGGCTGAAGAGGAGGAGGAGGCTAAGGAGGATGAGGTGCAGGAGTTGTAGACTGTGGGGGCAACCCTGATTGACCTAGGACCTGTGATCCTTGGCGTCAGGAGGACGTGTTCCGTCTAAAGGTCCGATTGGGTCCCGGCTTCCACTTTGTTAACCCAGTGTGCCGTCAGCAAGATGTACCGTCCCTGCCCACAAGACCCTGTCCACGTGTCTGTGGTTAGGTGGACTTTCCCAGTAAGTGCATTGTTGAGGGCACGGCTAATGTTTTGGGACACGTGCTTGTGTAATGCAGGGACGGCACACCGGGAGAAATAGTGGCGGCTGGGGACCGAGTACCAAGGAACGGCGCCGCCATCAGGTTGCGGAATACTTCTGTCTCCATGAGCCTATAAGGCAACATTTCTAGCGCAAGCAGTTGCGAAATGTGGGAATTTAGTAGTGTGGCCTGTGAGGCGTTGGCTGCGTATTTGCGCTTGCGTTCCAAGGACTGGGGTATGGACAACTGAACGCTGCCCTGGGACAAGGACGTGGATGTGCTTCCTGATGCTGCTACTTGAGAGTGTGCAGTGACAGGTGCAAGGCAGGAGGCATCTTCGCATGCACCATGGACAGGGGATTGGCTTGCATGCACAACAGCGGAAGAAGCAGTGGTGCCACCCACAGACACTGTTCCTGGACCCTGAGGTTCGGCCCACAAAGTCGGGTGCTTTGCTGCCATGTGCCTGATCATGCTGGTGGTGGTCAGGCTGGTCGTTTTGCCACCCCTGCTGATGCTGGCCTGGCAGGTGGTGCAAATGGCCTTTTTGGAGTTATCGGCAGAGTCTTTAAAAAACAACCAGACTCGGAAAGACCTAACAGTTGTACTGGCAACTTCCTTCGTGTCGATGTTACGGGGAACGGTTGCTTGCCTTCTTTCTGCGGCCACCACATTGCTTCTTCCTGCCTGTTGGGATGCTCTGCCTCCCTACCCCTCTGTGCTGCTGTCCTCGCTCTGCATGTCCTCCTGCCAGGTTGGGTCAGTTACTATATCATCCACCACCTTGTCTTCCACTTCTGCACTCTGGTCCTCCTCCTGACTTTCTGGCAATTGTGTCTGATCATTTTTCACCTCTTGTGACACTTTCCCACCGTCGCCTTCGTGTGACCGTGGCTGCTCAAATATTTGGGCATTGCTACATGCGATCTCCTCTTGCCCCGCTTCAAGTGGACCGAGCGAGAGGCCCGAATCTACAAATGGAAAAGTGAACAGCTCTTCGGAGTGTCCATGTGTGGGATCAGCTGTCTCTGGGCACTTGGCATGGTGGGAGGAAGGAGGTTCAGGGTGAGGAATATGCGGTCCAGACTCACAGCTACTGAGACTTGACCATGTGGAAGACAAGGTGGTGGTGGTGGTGGCTAAGTGACTGGAAGCATTATCTGCTATCCAACCAATAACCTTTTCACAGTACTCTGTGTTCAAAAGTGGTGTTCTGAGGTCCCCTATTAATTGGGACAGGAAGATCGAGCGAGAAGATGTGAGTGTTTGTTGTGGCTCAATTTCAGCTTGCCCACGGCCTCGGCCTCTGCATGCACCATCATCACCATCACGTCCAGTTCCCCATCATTTGTCACGTGCCTTGCCCATTTTAAATGGAGGACAATATCTTCCACGCTCACTACAAATGACTGAATTTGGAGCGAACTTATATGTCATCCGTGTGACAGACAAACCACAGTTTTAAATACCTGGCCTGTAGATAACTATTTTGAACAGCAAACTGGTGTCAATTGCTTCACTGACACACTGAAACAAATTTTTAATGGAGGTCAGAAATGGCAGTATTTTCTGAAAACGTATATGTGATCCGTGTGATGGAGAAAACACAGTTTTAAATACCTGCCCTGTAGGTAACTATTTTGAACAGCAAACTGGTGTCAATTGCATCACTGACACACTGAAACAAATTTTTAATGGAGGTCAGAAATGGCAGTATTTTCTGAAAACGTATAAACGTATATGTGATCCATGTGACAGAGAAAACACAGTTTTATATACCTGGCCTGTAGGTAACTATTTTGAACAGCAAACTGGTGTCAATTGCATCACTGACACACCGAAACAAATTTTTAATGGAGGTCAAAAATGGCAGTATTTTCTGAAAACGTACATGTGATCCGTGTGACGGAGAAAACACAGTTTTGAATGCCTGGCCTGTAGGTAACTATTTTGAACAGAAAACTGGTGTCAATTGCTACACTGACACACTGAAACAAATTTTTAATGGAGGCCAGAAATGGCAGTATTTTCAGCGCAATTTCTATGTGATCTGTGTGACGGACAAACCACAGTTTTAAATAGCTGGATATTTAGCGCTGTAATATGGAAAGGACTTGGCTGTATTTTGCAGTTTCAACAAGTAAATGGCGCAGAAAAACTGTGTTCTCTGGATTGGTTTTTAAGCAAATAATGAGGATTAAGATCTCCCAAAAAATTATTCCTGGCCCCTGAGACCGGGCCTATTTCTAGAAATATCTAACAGCAGCAACAGACAAAACTGTAATGGAGCCTCTTGTGCTATATGCACTGCAGTCTGCTATATACACTGCCTGCCTGTCTACATACACTGCTTGCCTGATATCTCTGCATATGGATTAATCCTCAGAAGGACTGTTTATTGAGATGGATATGTGTCTCTAATATAGTTTGGTACACCTACACTAACTAGAAACAAGCAAATCTCTCCCTAGCTCAGCAGCACCTCTCCCTACACTGTCTAATTCCGGAGTGACTGTGACGAGCATGGCGGTGCCAGGTCTGATATAGACCTGATGACACTGTGCGGCCAGATAATCAGTGTAATGCCACAACCAACATGGCTATGGCATTACAGTGAGTGGCAGACAATCCCTGCATGTTCATTGGCTCTGTAAAGAGCGCCAAACATGCAGGAAGGAGACCCGAGCTCCTGCCGAGCAACCCCGGAAATACACAGCGAGCGCCGAGCATCTCGAGCAGTGAGATGCTCGGGTGAGCACCGAGCAGAAGCGAACATGCTTGCTCATCACTAGTGTACTGTTCTGCTGCAAAGGAGACCGTACTGTTATTACTGGAGCCTGTTGCTCAAGAGACATTTGCATTGCACTGGCCGTGCCTCATTATATGTTACTGTTCTACCGTTTATGAAGACTCTTGTCAGATGTGTCTGGTCAGCAACTGAATCTATCGTGTGCCTGAGAGAAGCTGCAGCCTATGGTCGCCATGAGTAACGGTTCCCCCAGGATTTCAACGACTTTATGTAACCGGTCTCGCCCCTATCTGAACTTAGGCGGCGTGCGTGTAACATATTACCATCTCCGCATTGAGAACACATGAACACTTGGCCGAGTCACTTGTCCCTGTGTATGGAGAACATAGGACAGAACATCTTTCATCTGAACAAGCATAATATGGTGACTACATAATGACCTCACATGACCACACATGACCTCAGGTGTTCATACAGTACAGACCAAAAGTTTGGACACACCTTCTCATTTAAAGATTTTTCTGTATTTTCATGACTATGAAAATTGTACATTCACACTGAAGGCATCAAAACTATGAATTAACACATGTGGAATTATATACTTAACAAAAAAGTGTGAAACAACTGAAAATATGTCTTATATTCTAGGTTCTTCAAAGTAGCCACCTTTTGCTTTGATGACTGCTTTGCACACTCTTGGCATTCTCTTGATGAGCTTCAATAGGTAGTCACCGGAAATGGTCGTCCAACAATCTTGAAGGAGTTCCCAGAGATGCTTAGCACTTGTTGGCCCTTTTGCCTTCACTCTGCGGTCCAGCTCACCCCAAACCATCTCGATTGGGTTCAGGTCTGGTGACTGTGGAGACCAGGTCATCTGGCGTAGCACCCCATCACTCTCCTTCTTGGTCAAATAGCTCTTACACAGCCTGGAGGTGTGTTTGGGGTCATTGTCCTATTGAAAAATAAATGATGGTCCAACTAAACGCAAACCGGATGGAATAGCATGCCGCTGCAAGATGCTGTGGTAGCCATGCTGGTTCAGTATGCCTTCAATTTTGAATAAATCCGCAACAGTGCCACCAGCAAAGCACCCCCACACCATCACACCTCCTCCTCCATGCTTCACAGTGGGAACCAGGCATGTAGAGTCCATCCTTTCACCTATTCTGCGACGCACAAAGACACGGTGGTTGGAACCAAAGATCTCAAATTTGGACTCATCAGACCAAAGCACAGATTTCCACTGGTCTAATGTTAATTCCTTGTGTTCTTTAGCCAAAACAAGTTTCTTCTGCTTGTTGCCTGTCCTTAGCAGTGGTTTTCTAGCAGCTATTTTACCATGAAGGCCTGCTGCAAAAAGTCTCCTCTTAACAGTTGTTGAAGAGATGTGTCTGCTGCTAGAACTCTGTGTGGCATTGACCTGGTCTCTAATCTGAGCTGCTGTTAACCTGCGATTTCTGAGGCTGGTGATTCGGATAAACTTATCCTCAGAAGCAGAGGTGACTCTTGGTCTTCCTTTCCTGGGGCGGTCCTCAGTGAGCCAGTTTCTTTGTAGCGCTTGATGGTTTTTGCAACTGCACTTGGAGACCCTTTCAAAGTTTTCCCAATTTTTTCGCACTGACTGACCTTCATTTCTTAAAGTAATGATGGCCACTCATTTTTTTCTTTACTTAGCTGCTTTTTTCTTGCCATAATACAAATTCTAACAGTCTATTCAGTAGGACTATCAGCTGTGTTTCCACCAGACTTCTGCACAACACAACTGATGGCCCCAACCCCATTTATAAGCCAAGAAATCCCACTTATTAAACCTGACAGGGCACACCTGTGAAGTGAAAACCATTTCCGGTGACTACCTCTTGAAGCTCATCAAAAGAATGCCAAGAGTGTGCAAAGCAGACAATCAAAGCAAAAGGTGGCTACTTTGAAGAACCTAGAATATAAGACATATTTTCAGTTGTTTCACACTTTTTTGTTACGTATATAATACCACATGTGTTAATTCATAGTTTTGATGCCTTCAGTGTGAATGTACAATTTTTATAGTCATGAAAATACAGAAAAATCTTTAAATGAGCAGGTGTGTCCAAACTTTTGGTCTGTACTGTATACATCATAAAAAAATCATCCGAATTCACCAATTTCGGTAGAACATGTTGTGTGTATGGAGGGAGGCCTCCTGACTCTTCCCCTACAGTTACAGCTGCTCAGTGTTATGTTTGAATCACTCCCGTGTGCATGATTTGCGACTGTTTGAGAGCTTTAGTACATGTAAGGAATGTCTATTTTTTACACATTCCTCACATGTAATAAAGCTGTCAAACAGTTGCAAATCATGCACACAGGAGTGATTTAAACATAACACCGAGCAGCTGTAACTACTCGGTGCTCGGCCGAAAGGGTTAACAGAACATACTCGCTCAACACTAATTCTGACCACTGTCACTTTATGAGGTAATTACTCTGGAACGCTTCAACGGATCCCCCTGATTCTGAGATTGTTTTTTTGTGACATATTGTACTTCATGATAGTGTTAAAAGATAACCAGCGATTTCTCATTTTTACAACAAAATTTACAAAACCATTTTTTTAGGGACCACATCACATTTGAAGTCACTTTGAGGGGTCTTTATGACAGAAAATAACCAAAAGTGACACCATTCTAAAAACTGTACCCCTCAAGGTGATCAAAACCACATTCAAGAACTTTATTAACCATTCAGGTGCTTCACAGGAATTTTTGGAATGTGGAAGAAAAAAATTAACATTTAACTTTTTTCACAAAAATGTTACTTTAGACCCAATTTTTTTTATTTTTGCAGGGGTAACAGGAAAAAATGGACCACAAAATTTGTTTTTCAATTTCCCATGAGCACGCAGATACCTCATACTTGGGGAAAAAACACTGTTTGGGCGCACGGCAGAGCTCGGAAGAGAAGGAGCGCAATTTGACTTTTTGAATGTAAAATTTGCTTGAATAATTAGCGGATGCCATGTAGCGTTTGGATAGCCCCAGATGTGCCTAAACAGTGGAAACCCCCCACAAGTGACACCATTTTGGAAACTAGACCCTTCAGGGAACTTATCTAGATGTGTTGTGAGCACCTTGAACCCCCAGGTGCTTAACAGAAGTTTATAACATTGAGCCGTAAAAATAAAATTTTCACATTTTTCCCACAAAAATGTTTTTTCAGCCCCCAATTTTGCATTTTCATAAGGGTAACAGGAGAAATTGCACCATGCAATTTGTTGTGAAATTTCTTCTGAGCAAGCAGATACCCCATATGTGGGGGAAAACCACTGTTTGGGCGCACGGCAGGGTTCGGAAGGGAAGGAGCGCCATTTGACTTTTTGAATGTAAAATTTACTTGAATACTTAGCGGATGTGCCCCTGATGTGCCTAAACAGTGGAAAAACCCCACAAGTGACACCATTTTGGAAACTAGACCCCTCAGGGAACTTATCTAGATGTGTGGTGAGCACCCTGAACCCCCAAGTGCTTTGCAGAAGTTTATAACATGGAGCCGTGAAAATAAAAAAAAAAAACTTTTTCCACAAAAATAATGTTTTAGCCACAATTTTTTTATTTTCACAAGGATAAGAGGAGAAAATAGACCCCAAAAACTGTTGTGCAATTTCTCCTGAGTACGCCAATACCCCATATGTGGGGAAAATACAGTGTTTTGGCGCACGGCAGAGTTCAGAAGTGAAGGAGCATTGTGTGACTTTTTGAATGCAAAATTGGCTGGAATTGAGAGCGGACGCCATGTTGCGTTTGGAGAGCCCCTGATGTGCCTAAACAGTGGAAACCCCCCCACAAGTGACCCCATTTTGGAAACTACACCCCTCAAGGATTTTATCAAGGGGTATAGTGAACATTTTGAATCCAGAGGTACGACCAATTTGATAACATTAGGTCATCATATTGAATAAGTTGTCAAAAGTCTTGAGCGCAAGTGCTCACTACTAGAGATGAGCTTTGTTCTACTCAAACTGTTCACCAATCTCAAATTCGAGCTGTTTTGGGCGGTGTTCGAGCCGTTCGGCGAACACGAACAATTTGAGAAAAATTCGGCTGTTCGAGGTTATGTTCGATAACTGTTCGTGCACCAAAATCATAACTGGATTTTTTCTCAGTAATGATGAAAATTAATGTTAATACGCAGTTTGAGTGTACAGCGGGGTGGGGGGAGGGGCAGGGGATGGATCTCTGCAGGAACAATGAAGATCTCCATTTTTTTTTCTCTTTCCCGCATTTGCAGTGGGGAGGTGCAATCTGTCAGCCTATCAGCAGCGCACACACGGAGCGAAGTGCTTTTTTTCACACAAGCAAGGGCATGTGTCATTGGCAGTGTATGTCACATGTCCTTGCCCTATAAGACCAAGCCATTTTCCCCGTCGCCACCATTTTCTCACTGCTGCAGCTGCGTGTTAGACGGCACCGCTGTTGCTGTGTGCGCTATACCTTGTTAATTTCAAGCCAATTTTCGCACAAATCTACAGATAGCTTGGGAGTAGGGAATAGTTGTGATTGCAGTCCTTTTAAGGACTAGGTTACAGCATTTCCTACGACTTTTATCAGGCAGGTCTGTGCTCTTAAATAGATAGATTGTGGGAGTAAAGACTAATTGTAATTGGAGTCCTTTTCAGGACTAGGTTACATCAGTTCCTATCAGTTTTTGCCAGGCAGGTCTGTGCCAGTGCTGTGCAAGTTTTTTTCACAGCATTTGGCTGAATCTAGCAAAGCTAATCCTTTTTGGCCTATTGCAGAGTGTGTTAGTCAGTGGAGTAGCCTATCTGTGTTGCAAGATATACCACCTGGGTATAGAATACCAATTTTTTTACTGCACCTAGTGAAGTAAAATCTTTTGGGCATAGCATCATTCTATTAGTCCATCTATACTGACCTCCATCAGGTTGCAAACTGAATATAATTTTTTTCTGTATCTAGCTCTGAAAAAATATTGGGCTTCTAGCTGTGTGTGGGACTTGTTCTATTAATCCATCTATACAGACCTCCATCAGGTTGCAAACTGAATATATTTTTTTCTGCATCTACCTCTGAAAAAATATTGGGCTTCTAGCTGTGTGTGGGACTTGTTCTATTAATCGATCTATACAGACCTCCATCAGGTTGCAAACTGAATATATTTTTTTCTGCATCTACCTCTGAAAAAATATTGGGCTTCTAGCTGTGTGTGGGACTTGTTCTATTAATCCATCTATACAGACCTCCATCAGGTTGCAAACTGAATATATTTTTTTCTGCATCTACCTCTGAAAAAATATTGGGCTTCTAGCTGTGTGTGGGACTTGTTCTATTAATCCATCTATACAGACCTCCATCAGGTTGCAAACTGAATATATTTTTTTCTGCATCTACCTCTGAAAGAATATTGGGCTTCTAGCTGTGTGTGGGACTTGTTCTATTAACCCATCTATACAGACCTCCATCAGGTTGCAAACTGAATATATTTTTTTCTGCATCTACCTCTGAAAAAATATTGGACTTCTAGCTGTGTGTGGGACTTGTTCTATTAACCCATCTATACAGACCTCCATCAGGTTGCAAACTGAATATATTTTTTTCTGCATCTACCTCTGAAAAAATATTGGGCTTCTAGCTGTGTGTGGGACTTGTTGTATTAGTCCATCTATACTGACCTCCATCAGGTTGCAAACTGAATATATTTTTTTCTGCATCTACCTCTGAAAAAATATTGGGCTTCTAGCTGTGTGTGGGACTTGTTGTATTAGTCCATCTATACTGACCTCCATCAGGTTGCAAACTGAATATATTTTTTTCTGCATCTACCTCTGAAAAAATATTGGGCTTCTAGCTGTGTGTGGGACTTGTTCTATTAATCCATCTATACAGACCTCCATCAGGTTGCAAACTGAAAATATTTTTTTCTGCATCTACCTCTGAAAAAATATTGGGCTTCTAGCTGTGTGTGGGACTTGTTCTATTAATCCATCTATACAGACCTCCATCAGGTTGCAAACTGAATATATTTTTTTCTGCATCTACCTCTGAAAAAATATTGGGCTTCTAGCTGTGTGTGGGACTTGTTCTATTAATCCATCTATACAGACCTCCATCAGGTTGCAAACTGAATATATTTTTTTCTGCATCTACCTCTGAAAAAATATTGGGCTTCTAGCTGTGTGTGGGACTTGTTCTATTAATCCATCTATACAGACCTCCATCAGGTTGCAAACTGAATATATTTTTTTATGCATCTACCTCTGAAAAAATATTGGGCTTCTAGCTGTGTGTGGGACTTGTTCTATTAATCCATCTATACAGACCTCCATCAGGTTGCAAACTGAATATATTTTTTTCTGCATCTACCTCTGAAAAAATATTGGGCTTCTAGCTGTGTGTGGGACTTGTTCTATTAATCCATCTATACAGACCTCCATCAGGTTGCAAACTGAATATATTTTTTTATGCATCTACCTCTGAAAAAATATTGGGCTTCTAGCTGTGTGTGGGACTTGTTCTATTAATCCATCTATACAGACCTCCATCAGGTTGCAAACTGAATATATTTTTTTCTGCATCTACCTCTGAAAAAATATTGGGCTTCTAGCTGTGTGTGGGACTTGTTCTATTAATCCATCTATACAGACCTCCATCAGGTTGCAAACTGAATATATTTTTTTCTGCATCTACCTCTGAAAAAATATTGGGCTTCTAGCTGTGTGTGGGACTTGTTCTATTAATCCATCTATACAGACCTCCATCAGGTTGCAAACTGAATATATTTTTTTCTGCATCTACCTCTGAAAAAATATTGAGCTTCTAGCTGTGTGTGGGACTTGTTCTATTAATCCATCTATACAGACCTCCATCAGGTTGCAAATTGAATATAATTTTTTTCTGCATCTAACCCAGCCAATAGTTTTGGCCTAATACCACAGTTTGGCCACTCAGCTCTGCTCGGTTCCCATCCATTGTTTTTTTGTGCAAACAACTCCAGAGTTGTGAATTAGTTAACCACCAAAATGAGTGGAAAAAGGCCTGCTGCTGGTGGAAAGGGGAATAGGCGTGTTGGGAAGGGGAAAAAAGGTTGTGTCCGTGGGGTAGGTGTTAAAGCAACAGTAACATCTGCAGAAGAAAGACCATCTTCCAGCCAAACTAAAATGTCTACTTCTTTTAGCGGACAATGTGGTAAGATCCCTTTCTTACGGCCACGCCAATCGCTACAAATTCCAGATGAGGCACAAAAACAGCAGGTGCTTCAACGGATATCAAGTGCTCCTTTAAGTGGGCTCTCCTCCACATCAACTTCAACATCACAAATACTCCAGTCCTCAAAGGTGTCACCCCAATCGCACTTGCTTCCTCACAGCTCCCAAATCTCCAGCTGCCTGTCTGAGTATGAGGTAGAACAGATGGTTGAGTCTGCAGAGCTGTTTACTCATACTATAGCCTGGGAATCAGAGGTCGACTCCAGCGCTTCTGTGAATCCAGGCGAGGAAATGATCTGCACTGATGCCCAGAATCTTTATGAGTCGGATCCAGGACCAGACGCAGAAAGTTCTGACCATAATGTAGACCCTCATTCCCAAACTGTAACTCCTGTTGGTGGAGACAATGAGGAAGACGATGATAAGACTCAAATACCTGATTGGAGCGACAACTTTAGTTTTTTGTCAGGGCAGGAACAGGTTGGCTCTGAGGACGACGGGTGTGATAACGCACAGGGTGATGATGATGAGGTTGGAGATCCCACTTACTGTCAACCCACAGTCAGCCAAGAGATGAGGTCAGCAGAGGAGATGGAGGAAGATGCTAGTGACGACGAGGTCAGGTTGCGCCTTCCTGGACAGAGACGTAGTACTGGAAGCACGTCAACAACTGCATCCTCAAACACAACTCTGCCTCTCACCACAAGTCGTGGTGGCTCTTCAGGTCGCATGGGTGCTAAGCCTTGCATAGCCTGGGCATTTTTTCAGATCGATAAAGATGACCCAACTCGTGTTATCTGTAACATTTGTCAGCAAAAGCTAAGTAGAGGCCAAAAAATACATAGTTTGAGTACTTCATGCATGAACTGGCACATGGACATGAAGCATAAGTTGCAGTGGGAAGCTCAGTGTGCTACAATGCGGCCTAGCCGGCCAGGCCAACCACCGTCTGCCATATCTTGTGCATCCGCGGCCTCTTCATCCTCTGTGACTGGGGGGACAGCAGTCACACCTGTTTTGGGGCGCAGACCTGCCACCTCTTTACCCGCAGCCAGCGTGATTGGCAGGTCATCATTTTCTTTGGAGGTGGTAACACCAGCTGGTGTTGAGCGCTGTCCGACATCGATAGCACCACCTTTGGATCAAGGCAACCTAACATGTCCGCCTGCATCTTCCTCACAGACCGGCAGTTTGCCGGGGACACCCTTATCAACCCCGTCTAAGCACAATAGCCAGCCCTCGGTCCCTCAGATGTGGACAAGTAAAAGACCATTTCCTCCTAGCCATGAGAAAGCTAAGAGGTTGAATTTCACCATCTGCAAGCTCTTGGCTACAGAAATGCTGCCTTTCCGCCTGGTGGACACAGAGGATTTTCGAGACCTTATGTCCATCGCAGTGCCCCAGTACCAGATGCCCAGTCGGCACTACTTCTCAAAGAAAGGTGTGCCTGCGCTCCACCAGCATGTCGCACACAACATCACCGCTTCTTTGAGAAACTCTGTGTGTGACAGGGTGCATTTCACCACAGACACTTGGACGAGTAGGCATGGACAGGGGCGTTACATGTCGCTGACTGGGCACTGGGTAACTATGGTGACAGCAGGACAAGGGGCTGCTGTCCAAGTCTTGCCGTCCCCACGAGTTGTGCGTCAATCCTCTTTATGTCAAAGTTCCTCCACTGCTTCTGCCTCCTCAACCTCCTCTCGGTCTTCCACCTGCACCCAAAGCCTGTCTGGTCATGCCACAAGCTTTCTAACTGCGCAGAAGGGATCCTGTACACCTCCTTACTATGCTGGCAGTAGGGCTCAACGTCATCAGGCGGTTTTTACATTGAAATGTCTGGGAAATGTGAGTCACACAGCTGAGGAGTTGTGGTCAGCTCTGGAGAACCAATTTCATGAATGGTTGTCTCCACTGGACCTGAAACCAGGGAAGGCCGTGTGCGACAATGCTGCAAATCTGGGTGCGGCCCTTCGCCGGGGCAATGTCACACACGTGCCTTGTATGGCTCACGTGTTGAACCTGGTTGTCCAGCAATTTTTAGCCCACTATCCCAGACTAGATGGCCTTCTGCAGAGGGCACGGTCGCTGTGTGCTCACTTTCGCCGTTCGCATCCCGCAGCTCAGCGACTTACATCTCTACAGAAGTCGTTGGGCCTGCCACTTCACCGGCTAAAATGCGATGTGCCTACCCGGTGGAATTCAACTCTGCACATGTTGCAGCGACTGTGGCAGCACCGACAAGCCCTGGTGCAATACGTTCTGACGTATAGCCTGGGCCAACGAGATTCAGAGGTGGGGCAAATCACGCTGGAGGAGTGGTCTCAGATCAGGGACCTATGCACCCTTCTGCACAGTTTTGAAATGGCGACGAAGATGTTTAGTGCTGACGATGCCATTATCAGCATGACTATTCCGGTGATTTACATGCTGGAGCACATGTTAAACAGAATTCGGAGTCAGGTGGTGGCACAAGAGGAGGTGGAGGAAGTAGAGGAGGAGGAGTTGTATGCGGAAGGGCTAACATCTGCAAGGTCCAGACGGTCGGCAGCACCAAGGCGGCAGGCATGTGAGGGTGGGGGAGATGGTTTTACCAGGGCGCATGGTAGCAGCCAAACTAGTGAGGAAGGTGCAGGAGCCCAGGAAGAAGTGGAGGACGAACTGATGGAAGACTCATCAGATGAGGGAGACCTTGATCACATTTCTGTTGTGCGAGGTTGGGGGGGGAGGACAGAGGAAGGAAGCATGATTGTTACCTCGCCACCAACACAACAGGGACTTGGTGCTCCTGGATGCGCAACACACATGAGTGCCTTCTTGCTGCACTACCTGCAACATGACCCTCGAATTGTGAGAATTAGAAATAATCCTGACTACTGGGTTGCCACACTGTTAGATCCCCGGTACAAAAGTAAATTTGCAGAAATTATTCCTGCCATAGAAAGGGATGCACGCATGCAGGAGTATCAGCAGAGACTGTTGCAGAATCTTACATGTGCTTTTCCACAAAATACCAGTGGTGCACGTAGTGAATCTCACAGTTCCAACTTGCCAACCGTGGGACCGTCAAGTGTTCAGCACTCAAACCGTAACAGAACCACAGTATCTGCTGGTAACATCAATTTTGCGGAATCATTTCACCACTTTTTTAGCCCATCCTTTGCAAGGCCACAGGAGACAAGAAGTCTGACACATAGTCAACGCCTAGAGACGATGGTACAGGAGTATCTCCAAGTAAACATTGAAGCCACGACTGTGTCACTGGACCCTTGCTCTTTTTGGGCTTCCAATCTGGATAAATGGCCGGAGCTAGCCACTTACGCCTTGGAGATCTTGTCATGCCCCGCAGCCAGCGTTCTGTCTGAACGTGTGTTCAGCGCTGCTGGTGGTGTGCTGACAGATAAGCGCACGCGGCTCTCCACTGATAATGTAGACAGACTCACGTTCATAAAGATGAACAAATCATGGATCCGAAACGACTTTTCTACCCCTGTGTCATCCTGGGGAGAGTAAAAGCTTGATGATTGGTTAAAATCACCCTACCAACCGTTTTAAGCTTTCAAATTACTAATCATGTTTATCTGTATCTTGACTGGAAAATAATTTGGGCTTTGTAGCAGTGTGCAGCACTGATCCTATTAGGCCATCTATACTAAAGCTTCACCAGATTTAAAATTAAAAATAATTTTTAGCTGCATCTAGCCCGGAAAATAATTTTGGGGCTCCGAGATGCGCAAGACACATAAGTGCTTTCTTGCTGCACTACCTGCAGCATGACCCTCATATTGTCAGAATTCGAAGTAATCATGACTACTGGGTTGCCACACTCTTAGATCCCCCAAACTTTTCGATCAACCTTTTCATTTTAATAAAGACCAAAAAAATGGTCATTTTTGAAATTATAAGCATTAGCAGGTTGTTAGAAACTGAAATCAAACAGTTTTCAACTCAAAACTTTATTCTAGGTGATGTTACATTTTCACATAGGACCCCTTGTTCGAAAGGAGCTTCTGAACTCTCTCGTCCATTGAATTTGTCAGGTTTTGGATGGTTTCTGCTTCAATTGTTTTGCATGAGGACAGAATACCCTCCCAGAGCTGTTGCTTAGATGTGAACTGCCTCCCGCCATCATAGACACTCCTTTTAATGATGCTCCAAAGGTTCTGAATGGGGTACAGGTCAGGGGAGCATGGGGGTCACACCATAAGTTTGTCCCCTTTTATGCCCATATCAGCCAGAGATGCAGATGTTTTATGTGCAGCATGAGATGGTGCATTATCATGCAGAAAAATGATCTTGCTGTGAAATACACGGTTCTTCTTCTTGAACCATGGCAGGAAGTGCTGTTTGAGAAAATCCACATACATTATGGAGTTCATCTTTAGCGCCTTCAGGGATCCTAAAGGGGCCGACAATCTCTCTCCCCATGATTCCAGCCCAAAACATTACTCCACCTCCTCCTTGTTGGCGCTGTAGCCGTGTTTGCTTGGGGTGTCCATCAACCAGCCATCCTCCACTCCATCCATCTGGACCATCGAGCGCTGCACGGCACTCATCCGTGAACAAAACAGTTTTGAAATCAGTCTTCATGTAATGTTTGGCCCACTGGAGCCGTTTCTGCTTGTGAGAAGTGGATGGAGGAGGTCGACAGGATGGCGTGTGCACAGCTGCAAACCTCTGAAGGACCCTGCATCTTGTTGTTCGGGGGACGTTGGAGGCACAAGCAGCTTCAAAAACTTGTCTGCTGCTATGACAAGGCTTTTTTGCCGCTGCTCTTTCAACCTGACGTAATTGCCTGTAGGAAAGAGTCCTCAATTTGCCCTTATCAGCACGCACACGTGTGTACTGTGAATCAGCTACATACTTCTTGATTGCCAAGACACTTCATCCTGATCATCGCACAATGTTGATTGTAGTCATGCCTTGACCTAAACACTCCACAATTTGTTGCTTCTCAGCAGCCGACACATCCTTTTTCTTTCCCATTTTGGCAGAAAATGTAGGCTGCTTAATAATGTGAGACAGCCTTCTTAAGTAGTCTTGCCTTTCATTGGACACACCTGCCAAACTAATTAGCACAGGTGTCTGCAATTGCTTACAGTGATATAAAGAGTAGTGTTGAGCCACCCCCGTAGTGTTCGAGTTCGGTTCGGTTCGTCGAACACCCGTGTGTTCGCCGAACTGTTCGTCGAACTGTTCGTCGAACACCTTCGAACACCGTTAAAACCAATGGCAGGCAAACAAAAACACATAGAAACACATAGAAAACACCTTCAAAGGTGTCCAAAAGCTGACAAACTGCTCAGAAGACATAACTAACACATGGAAAAGTGACAAGTACATATAGTCATGCGAAAATAAAAGAGGTGGAGGAGTAAAAGGAGGGGGAGACACAGATATAGGCATGTCATGCCCTTCTAAAATCCAAAAAGTGAGAAGCCGACACGGCCAGTCCGCTCCTGCCCGTGCCACCTCCGTGTCGCCGGGTTTGTGCCAGAGCCGCGTTGAACCCTGACGGCCAGCCCCCCTCTCCCAATACTGGTGCCTGTCCGCTGGTGGGTCGAGCGAGCCCCCCTGTGGTGGAGGCAGCTCTAAGCTTTTTAATTTAAATTGTCTCTCTAATTTGAATGAATACACTTTAAATCCATTTACAAGGATCTATTGGAGGGCAAGTCTCATGCCAGCAGCCGCGGTAATTCCAGCTCCAGTAGCGTCCACTAAAGCTGCTGCAGTTAAAAAGCTTTTATAAGGATCGAGCTCGGCTGTCCACCGCAAGGCATCCTACTGCCAGTCCCAGCCCCTATGCCTTGGGGTGCCTCCTGATGCTCTTCACTAAGTATCCCATGGTCCCGAAGCATTTCCTTTGAAAAAATTAAGTGTCTAAACTACAGGTGGTGTAGATTGCTTAACAGCCGGGATAATCCGCTGACTAGCAGACACTGCTACTAGGCACAAAGTATTTCCTGGGCTAGATGCAGTTAAAAATTTGTAATTAGATACTCTCGTTGGATGCTGAGAAAGCATTCCATAGAGTGTCCTGGCACGCCATATATGATTCTCTTAAAAAGCTTGGGGTAGGGGTCTAGGGGACCCTTTTATAGCCAAAATCACGGCCCTGTATCGCAATACGTCACCTAGGCTGAAGATAAATGGAACTGTAGCACCCTGAGGGCTCGGTTGCTACAGACGTATTGCACCTCACCCAGAGGTGTGATATCTCACTCTCAGGTAAGGATGGAGTGTGGATCAGGACCCGACACCTGCATGCATTACACCACATTGCCGTGGGGCAGGGCGACCAATATGCCCCTGAGATGGGCACGACAGTCCCTGTCCCTGGCTGGAGTGGGGGGAGGGAACACTGAGGAAGGGGAACCCTGTAGTGCAGGAGCAGGGAGGAAGCAGTTCCTGGGTGCATTGAGAAGGGAGTATAAAAGGTGGGCACCATCTTAGTTCAGTGCAGAGAAGTCTGAGCAGAAGTGGCAGGGAGCAGGGGCTCTGCATGAGCTCTGCTCCGGAGGCGGGCCTAGTAACAGAGGCCCAGGCCTGGAAGAGGGAGAAGGAAGGAAGAGGAGCGGAGAAGGCTCCAGGAACGAGGAATGAAGGGATCCCAGGGGTGCGGACGGGCGAGTCGCCACCGCACGCCCGAATCCACCTGCGTGGAGGGGTCAGGCCAAAGGGGGAGACCGGTCCCCGAACTAGTGGAGGCAGGAAACGACCCTCAGCTAGAAACCGGAGGCTCTGACATTTTATGTGGCGCAGCCCCTCGCTACACCCGCTAGGAAGGCACCACATAGGGTCAGGGAAACTGGCGCCAAGTTTACCAAGAGGAGGCCCGAGGCAGCCGGACAGAAGTGTTGGTAAGAAAGGCCAGACAAAGGACACACAAAGGGGGTCCTGTGAAGTGCTCCAAAGTTATCTGGGAGTTGTCTGAGCCCCTCACCTGGTGAGCACAGTACGACGTGGGCAGCCGTTACCTGCAGACGTGGTCTGGATAAGAACTGTGAGTAAAGGCCCTGGACTGCATCACTGACTCCGTGTCGTTACTGCTGCTGCCCTGCACCATCACCCCCATCCTCCGCATACACTGCCCTGAGGCTATACTCCTCCCGTGGGGAATTATGCTACGCTCTGCTGCACCCACAACACCAGCCTCAGCGGTCTGCCCTGTAGCGGCGGTTCACTCTGACCGCAATCCACGGGTGGCGTAGTCGGACATTTAAACATCAAAACCACATAAATAGTTCCGCCACTGGTTTGACCGCCCTGAGCCACGGAACCGGGTCGCCGCCACGAAGACTACAACCACCAGCATCCACCAAAAAGGGTCCGGCTCCGGGTGTCCCAAGGCCCAGGGGGTGCGTCAGAACATTTTCATCACCTTTCACAATCACCAGTGGGACAAGGCAGGGATGTCCTCTGTCCCCTCTCTTATACATCCTAGTGACGGAGCACCTGCTCTCATCAATTCGCCATAACCCCAATATTAGGTGGATTGAGGTGGGAGGCACCGAGTACAAGTGCTCTCTATTTGCTGATGATGTCCTAGTATATATCACTCAATCACATATATCCATCCCTGCTGTTATGGCTGAAATAGATCACTTTGTTACATGGTAAAATTTTAAAATCAATGCAGCGAAGTCTGAGGCCCTCGATGTCTCCCTCCCCAAATCCATATAGGATTCCATCCAGTCCAACTTTCCCTTTGCCTGGCCCTCACAGAGTATCAAATACTTAGGAATTCCTATTCATAGAGACCTCTCCCATCTATGTTATCTTAATTTTGGGCCCTTTATTGAACAATTCCATACAGACCACGGTTGGCAAGTTAGAACTGTAAGATTCACTACGTGAACCACTGGTGTTTTGTGGAAAAGCACATGTACACTGCGTTCCAAATTATTATGCAAAAAGTGTTTAGGAGTGATAAGGGAAGAATTTGTTTGTTTGTCAGTTAAACTCATTGATGGTGATGTGTGTCAGGGCTCTTTATATCACTGTAAGCAATTGCAGACACCTGTGCTAATTAGTTTGGCAGGTGTGTCCAATGAAAGGCAAGACTACTTAAGAAGGCTCTCTCACATTATTAAGCAGCCTACATTTTCTGCCAAAATGGGAAAGAAAAAGGATGTGTCGGCTGCTGAGAAGCAACAAATTGTGGAGTGTTTAGGTCAAGGCATGACTACAATCAACATTGTGCGATGATCAGGATGAAGTGTCTTGGCAATCAAGAAGTATGTAGCTGATTCACAGTACACACGTGTGCGTGCTGATAAGGGCAAATTGAGGACTCTTTCCTACAGGCAATTACGTCAGGTTGAAAGAGCAGCGGCAAAAAAGCCTTGTCATAGCAGCAGACAAGTTTTTGAAGCTGCTTGTGCCTCCAACGTCCCCCGAACAACAAGATGCAGGGTCCTTCAGAGGTTTGCAGCTGTGCATACGCCATCCTGTCGACCTCCTCTATCCACTTCCCACAAGCAGAAACGGCTCCAGTGGGCCAAACATTACATGAAGACTGATTTCAAAACTGTTTTGTTCACGGATGAGTGCCGTGCAGCGCTCGATGGTCCAGATGGATGGAGTGGAGGATGGCTGGTTGATGGACACCCCACGCAAACACGGCTACAGCGCCAACAAGGATGAGGTGGAGTAATGTTTTGGGCTGGAATCATGGGGAGAGAGATTGTCGGCCCCTTTAGGATCCCTGAAGGCTCTAAAGATGAACTCCATAATGTATGTGGATTTTCTCAAACAGCACTTCCTGCCATGGTTCAAGAAGAAGAACAGTGTATTTCACAGCAAGATCATTTTTCTGCATGATAATGCACCATCTCATGCTGCACATAAAACATCTGCATCTCTGGCTGATATGGGCATAAAAGGGGACAAACTTATGGTGTGACCCCCATGCTCCCCTGACCTCTACCCCATTCAGAACCTTTGGAGCATCATTAAAAGGAGTGTCTATGATGGCGGGAGGCAGTTCACATCTAAGCAACAGCTCTGGGAGGGTATTCTGTCCTCATGCAAAACAATTGAAGCAGAAACCATCCAAAACCTGACAAATTCAATGGACGAGAGAGTTCAGAAGCTCCTTTCGAACAAGGGGTCCTATGTGAAAATGTAACATCACCTAGAATAAAGTTTTGAGTTGAAAACTGTTTGATTTCAGTTTCTAACAACCTGCTAATGCTTATAATTTCAAAAATGACCATTTTTTTGGTCTTTATTAAAATGAAAAGGTTGATCGAAAAGTTTGGGGGATCTAAGAGTGTGGCAACCCAGTAGTCATGATTACTTCGAATTCTGACAATATGAGGGTCATGCTGCAGGTAGTGCAGCAAGAAGGCACTTATGTGTCTTGCGCATCTCGGAGCCCCAAAATTATTTTCCGGGCTAGATGCAGCTAAAAATTATTTTTAATTTTAAATCTGGTGGAGCTTATTATAGATGGCCTAATAGGATCAGTGCTGCACACTGCTACAAAGCCCAAATTATTTTCCAGTCAAGATACAGATAAACATGATTAGTAATTTGAAAGCTTAAAACGGTTGGTAGGGTGATTTTAACCAATCATCAAGATTTTACTCTCCCCAGAATGACACAGGGGTAGAAAAGTCGTTTCGGATCCATGATTTGTTCATCTTTATGAACGTGAGTCTGTCTACATTATCAGTGGAGAGCCGCGTGCGCTTATCTGTCAGCACACCACCAGCAGCGCTGAACACACGTTCAGACAGAACGCTGGCTGCGGGGCATGACAAGATCTCCAAGGCGTAAGTGGCTAGCTCCGGCCATTTATCCAGATTGGAAGCCCAAAAAGAGCAAGGGTCCAGTGACACAGTCGTGGCTTCAATGTTTACTTGGAGATACTCCTGTACCATCGTCTCTAGGCGTTGACTATGTGTCAGACTTCTTGTCTCCTGTGGCCTTGCAAAGGATGGGCTAAAAAAGTGGTGAAATGATTCCGCAAAATTGATGTTACCAGCAGATACTGTGGTTCTGTTACGGTTTGAGTGCTGAACACTTGACGGTCCCACGGTTGGCAAGTTGGAACTGTGAGATTCACTACGTGCACCACTGGTGTTTTGTGGAAAAGCACATGTAAGATTCTGCAACAGTCTCTGCTGATACTCCTGCATGCGTGCATCCCTTTCTATGGCAGGAATAATTTCGGCAAATTTACTTTTGTACCGGGGATCTAACAGTGTGGCAACCCAGTAGTCAGGATTATTTCTAATTCTCACAATTCGAGGGTCATGTTGCAGGTAGTGCAGCAAGAAGGCACTCATGTGTGTTGCGCATCCAGGAGCACCAAGTCCCTGTTGTGTTGGTGGCGAGGTAACAATCATGCTTCCTTCCTCTGTCCTCTCCCCCCAACCTCGCACAACAGAAATGTGATCAAGGTCTCCCTCATCTGATGAGTCTTCCATCAGTTCGTCCTCCACTTCTTCCTGGGCTCCTGCACCTTCCTCACTAGTTTGGCTGCTACCATGCGCCCTGGTAAAACCATCTCCCCCACCCTCACATGCCTGCCGCCTTGGTGCTGCCGACCGTCTGGACCTTGCAGATGTTAGCCCTTCCGCATACAACTCCTCCTCCTCTACTTCCTCCACCTCCTCTTGTGCCACCACCTGACTCCGAATTCTGTTTAACATGTGCTCCAGCATGTAAATCACCGGAATAGTCATGCTGATAATGGCATCATCAGCACTAAACATCTTCGTCGCCATTTCAAAACTGTGCAGAAGGGTGCATAGGTCCCTGATCTGAGACCACTCCTCCAGCGTGATTTGCCCCACCTCTGGATCTCGTTGGCCCAGGCTATACGTCAGAACGTATTGCACCAGGGCTTGTCGGTGCTGCCACAGTCGCTGCAACATGTGCAGAGTTGAATTCCACCGGGTAGGCACATCGCATTTTAGCCGGTGAAGTGGCAGGCCCAACGACTTCTGTAGAGATGTAAGTCGCTGAGCTGCGGGATGCGAATGGCGGAAGTGAGCACACAGCGACCGTGCCCTCTGCAAAAGGCCATCTAGTCTGGGATAGTGGGCTAAAAATTGCTGGACAACCAGGTTCAACACGTGAGCCATACAAGGCACGTGTGTGACATTGCCCCGGCGAAGGGTCGCACCCAGGTTTGCAGCATTGTCGCACACGGCCTTCCCTGGTTTCAGGTCCAGTGGAGACAGCCATTCATGAAATTGGTTCTCCAGAGCTGACCACAACTCCTCAGCTGTGTGACTCACATTTCCCAGACATTTCAAAGTAAAAACCGCCTGATGACGTTGAGCCCTACTGCCAGCATAGTAAGGAGGTGTGCAGGATCCCTTCTGCGCAGTTAGAAAGCTTGTGGCATGACCAGACAGGCTTTGGGTGCAGGTGGAAGAGCGAGAGGAGGTTGAGGAGGCAGAAGCAGTGGAGGAACTTTGACATAAAGAGGATTGACGCACAACTCGTGGGGACGGCAAGACTTGGACAGCAGCCCCTTGTCCTGCTGTCACCATAGTTACCCAGTGCCCAGTCAGCGACATGTAACGCCCCTGTCCATGCCTACTCGTCCAAGTGTCTGTGGTGAAATGCACCCTGTCACACACAGAGTTTCTCAAAGAAGCGGTGATGTTGTGTGCGACATGCTGGTGGAGCGCAGGCACACCTTTCTTTGAGAAGTAGTGCCGACTGGGCATCTGGTACTGGGGCACTGCGACGGACATAAGGTCTCGAAAATCCTCTGTGTCCACCAGGCGGAAAGGCAGCATTTCTGTAGCCAAGAGCTTGCAGATGGTGAAATTCAACCTCTTAGCTTTCTCATGGCTAGGAGGAAATGGTCTTTTACTTGTCCACATCTGAGGGACCGAGGGCTGGCTATTGTGCTTAGACGGGGTTGATAAGGGTGTCCCCGGCAAACTGCCGGTCTGTGAGGAAGATGCAGGCGGACATGTTAGGTTGCCTTGATCCAAAGGTGGTGCTATCGATGTCGGACAGCGCTCAACACCAGCTGGTGTTACCACCTCCAAAGAAAATGATGACCTGCCAATCACGCTGGCTGTTGCGGGTAAAGAGGTGGCAGGTCTGCGCCCCAAAACAGGTGTGACTGCTGTCCCCCCAGTCACAGAGGATGAAGAGGCCGCGGATGCACAAGATATGGCAGATGGTGGTTGGCCCGGCCGGCTAGGCCGCATTGTAGCACACTGAGCTTCCCACTGCAACTTATGCTTCATGTCCATGTGCCGGTTCATGCATGAAGTACTCAAACTATGTATTTTTTGGCCTCTACTTAGCTTTTGCTGACAAATGTTACAGATAACACGAGTTGGGTCATCTTTATCGATCTGAAAAAATGCCCAGGCTATGCAAGGCTTAGCACCCATGTGACCTGAAGAGCCACCACGACTTGTGGTGAGAGGCAGAGTTGTGTTTGAGGATGCAGTTGTTGACGTGCTTCCAGTACTACGTCTCTGTCCAGGAAGGCGCAACCTGACCTCGTCGTCACTAGCATCTTCCTCCACCTCCTCTGCTGACCTCATCTCTTGGCTGACTGTGGGTTGACAGTAAGTGGGATCTCCAACCTCATCATCATCACCCTGTGTGTTATCACACCCGTCGTCCTCAGAGTCAACCTGTTCCTGCCCTGACAAAAAACTAAAGTTGTCGCTCCAATCAGGTATTTGAGTCTTATCATCGTCTTCCTCATTGTCTCCACCAACAGGATTTACAGTTTGGGAATGAGGGTCTACATTATGGTCAGAACCTTCTGCGTCTGGTCCTGGATCCGACTCATAAAGATTCTGGGCATCAGTGCAGATCATTTCCTCGTCTGGATTCACAGAAGCGCTGGAGTCGACCTCTGATTCCCAGGCTATAGTATGAGTAAACAGCTCTGCAGACTCAACCATCTGTTCTACCTCATACTCAGACGGGCAGCTGGAGATTTGGGAGCTGTGAGGAAGCAAGTGCGATTTGGGTGACACCTTTGAGGACTGGAGTATTTGTGATGTTGAAGTTGATGTGGAGGAGAGCCCACTTAAAGGAGCACTTGATATCCGTTGAAGCACCTGCTGTTTTTGTGCCTCATCTGGAATTTGTAGCGATTGACGTGGCCGCAAGAAAGGGATCTTATCACATTGTCCGCTAAAAGAAGTAGACATTTTAGTTTGGCTGGAAGATGGTCTTTCTTCTGCAGATGTTACTGTTGCTTTAACACCTACCCCACGGACACAACCTTTTTTCCCCTTCCCAACACGCCTATTCCCCTTTCCACCAGCAGCAGGCCTTTTTCCACTCATTTTGGTGGTTAACTAATTCACAACTCTGGAGTTGTTTGCACAAAAAAACAATGGATGGTAACCGAGCAGAGCTGAGTGGCCAAACTGTGGTATTAGGCCAAAACTATTGGCTGGGTTAGATGCAGAAAAAAATTATATTCAATTTGCAACCTGATGGAGGTCAGTATAGATGGACTAATACAACAAGTCCCACACACAGCTAGAAGCCCAATATTTTTTCAGAGGTAGATGCAGAAAAAAATATATTCAGTTTGCAACCTGATGGAGGTCAGTATAGATGGACTAATACAACAAGTCCCACACACAGCTAGAAGCCCAATATTTTTTCAGAGGTAGATGCAGAAAAAAATATATTCAGTTTGCAACCTGATGGAGGTCTGTATAGATGGATTAATAGAACAAGTCCCACACACAGCTAGAAGCCCAATATTTTTTCAGAGGTAGATGCAGAAAAAAATATATTCAGTTTGCAACCTGATGGAGGTCAGTATAGATGGACTAATACAACAAGTCCCACACACAGCTAGAAGCCCAATATTTTTTCAGAGGTAGATGCAGAAAAAAATATATTCAGTTTGCAACCTGATGGAGGTCAGTATAGGTGGACTAATAGAACAAGTCCCACACACTGCTAGAAGGCCAAATATTTTTTCAGAGCTAGATGCAGAAAAAAATTAGATTCAGTTTGCAACCTGATGGAGGTCAGTATAGATGGACTAATAGAATGATGCTATGCCCAAAAGATTTTACTTCACTAGGTGCAGTAAAAAAATTGGTATTCTATACACAGGTGGTATATCTTGCAACACAGATAGGCTACTCCACTGACTAACACACTCTGCAATAGGCCAAAAAGGATTAGCTTTGCTAGATTCAGCCAAATGCTGTGAAAAAAACTTGCACAGCACTGGCACAGACCTGCCTGGCAAAAACTGATAGGAACTGATGTAACCTAGTCCTGAAAAGGACTCCAATTACAATTAGTCTTTACTCCCACAATCTATCTATTTAAGAGCACAGACCTGCCTGATAAAAGTCGTAGGAAATGCTGTAACCTAGTCCTTAAAAGGACTGCAATCACAACTATTCCCTACTCCCAAGCTATCTGTATATTTGTGCGAAAATTGGCTTGAAATTAACAAGGTATAGACACACACAGCAACAGCGGTGCCGTCTAACACGCAGCTGCAGCAGTGAGAAAATGGTGGCGACGGGGAAAATGGCTTGGTCTTATAGGGCAAGGACATGTGACATACACTGCCAATGACACATGCCCTTGCTTGTGTGAAAAAAAGCACTTCGCTCCGTGTGTGCGCTGCTGATAGGCTGACAGATTGCACCTCCCCACTGTAAATGCGGGAAAGAGAAAAAAAATGGAGATCTTCATTGTTCCTGCAGAGATCCATCCCCTGCCCCTCCCCCCACCCCGCTGTACACTCAAACTGCGTATTAACATTAATTTTCATCATTACTGAGAAAAAATCCAGTTATGATTTTGGTGCACGAACAGTTATCGAACATAACCTCGAACAGCCGAATTTTTCTCAAATTGTTCGTGTTCGCCGAACGGCTCGAACACCGCCCAAAACAGCTCGAATTTGAGATTGGCGAACAGTTCGAGTAGAACAACGCTCATCTCTAATAAAGAGCCCTGACACACATCACCATCAATGAGTTTAACTGACAAACAAACAAATTCTTCCCTTATCACTCCTAAACACTTTTTGCATAATAATTTGGAACGCAGTGTACATGTGCTTTTCCACAAAACACCAGTGGTTCACGTAGTGAATCTTACAGTTCTAACTTGCCAACCGTGGTCTGTATGGAGTTGTTCAATAAAGGGCCCAAAATTAAGATAACATAGATGGGAGAGGTCTCTATGAATAGGAATTCCAAAGTATTTGATACCCTGTGAGGGCCAGGCAAAGGGAAAGTTGGACTGGATGGAATCCTATATGGATTTGGGGAGGGAGACATCGAGGGCCTCCGACTTTGCTGCATTGATTTTAAAATTTGACCATGTAACAAAGTGATCTATTTCAGCCATAACAGCATGGATGGATATACGTGATTGAGTGATATATACTAGGACATCATCAGCAAATAGAGAGCACTTGTACTCAGTGCCTCCCACCTCAATCCACCTAATATTGGGGTTATGGCGAATTGATGAGAGCAGGTGCTCCGTCACTAGGATGTATAAGAGAGGGGACAGAGGACATCCCTGCCTTGTCCCATTGGTGATTGTGAAAGGTGATGAAAATGTTCTGATGCACCCCCTGGGCCTTGGGACACCCGGAGCCGGACCCTTTTTGGTGGATGCTGGTGGTTGTAGTCTTCGTGGCGGTGACCCGGTTCCGTGGCTCAGGGTGGTCAAACCAGTGGCGGAACTATTTATGTGGTTTTGATGTTTAAATGTCCGACTACGCCACCCGTGGATTGCGGTCAGAGTGAACCGCCGCTGCAGGGCAGACCGCTGAGGCTGGTGTTGTGGGTGCAGCAGAGCGTAGCATAACTCCCCACGGGAGGAGTATAGCCTCAGGGCAGTGTATGCGGAGGATGGGGGTGATGGTGCAGGGCAGCAGCAGTAACGACACGGAGTCAGTGATGCAGTCCAGGGCCTTTACTTACAGTTCTTATTATCCAGACCACGTCTGCAGGTAACGGCTGCCCACGTCGTACTGTGCTCACCAGGTGAGGGGCTCAGACAACTCCCAGATAACTTTGGAGCGCTTCACAGGACCCCCTTTGTGTGTCCTTTGTCTGGCCTTTCTTACCAACCCTTCTGTCCGGCTGCCTCGGGCCTCCTCTTGGTAAACTTGGCGCCAGTTTCCCTGACCCTATGTGGTGCCTTCCTAGCGGGTATAGCGAGGGGCTGCACCACATAAAATGTCACAGCCTCCGGTTTCTAGCTGAGGGTCGTTTCCTGCCTCCACTAGTTTCGGGGACCGGTCTCCCCCTTTGGCCTGACCCCTCCACGCAGGTGGATTCGGGCGTGCGGTGGCGACTCGCCCGTCCGCACCCCTGGGATCCCTTCATTCCTCGTTCCTGGAGCCTTCTCCGCTCCTCTTCCTTCCTTCTCCCTCTTCCAGGCCTGGGCCTCTGTTACTAGGCCCGCCTCCGGAGCAGAGCTCATGCAGAGCCCCTGCTCCCTGCCACTTCTGCTCAGACTTCTCTGCACTGAACTAAGATGGTGCCCACCTTTTATACTCCCTTCTCAATGCACCCAGGAACTGCTTCCTCCCTGCTCCTGCACTACAGGGTTCCCCTTCCTCAGTGTTCCCTCCCCCCACTCCAGCCAGGGACAGGGACTGTCGTGCCCATCTCAGAGGCATATTGGTCGCCCTGCCCCACGGCAATGTGGTGTAATGCATGCAGGTGTCGGGTCCTGATCCACACTCCATCCTTACCTGAGAGTGAGATATCACACCTCTGGGTGAGGTGCAATACGTCTGTAGCAACCGAGCCCTCAGGGTGCTACAGTTCCATTTATCTTCAGCCTAGGTGACGTATTGTGATACAGGGCCGTGATTTTGGCTATAAAAGGGTCCCCTAGACCCCTACCCCAAGCTTTTTAAGAGAATCATATATGGCGTGCCAGGAGACTCTATGGAATGCTTTCTCAGCATCCAACGAGAGTATCTAATTACAAATTTTTAACTGCATCTAGCCCAGGAAATACTTTGTGCCTAGTAGCAGTGTCTGCTAGTCAGCGGATTATCCCGGCTGTTAAGCAAGCTACACCACCTGTAGTTTAGACACTTAATTTTTTCAAAGGAAATGCTTCGGGACCATGGGATACTTAGTGAAGAGCATCAGGAGGCACCCCAAGGCATAGGGGCTGGGACTGGCAGTAGGATGCCTTGCGGTGGACAGCCGAGCTCGATCCTTATAAAAGCTTTTTAACTGCAGCAGCTTTAGTGGACGCTACTGGAGCTGGAATTACGCGGCTGCTGGCATGAGACTTGCCCTCCAATAGATCCTTGTAAATGGATTTAAAGTGTATTCATTCAAATTAGAGAGACAATTTAAATTAAAAAGCTTAGAGCTGCCTCCACCACAGGGGGGCTCGCTCGACCCACCAGCGGACAGGCACCAGTATTGGGAGAGGGGGGCTGGCCATCAGGGTTCACCGCGGCTCTGGCACAAACCCGGCGACACGGAGGTGGCACGGGCAGGAGCGGACTGGCCGTGTCGGCTTCTCACTTTTTGGATTTTAGAAGGGCATGACATGCCTATATCTGTGTCTCCCCCTCCTTTTACTCCTCCACCTCTTTTATTTTCGCATGACTATATGTACTTGTCACTTTTCCATGTGTTAGTTATGTCTTCTGAGCAGTTTGTCAGCTTTTGGACACCTTTGAAGGTGTTTTCTATGTGTTTCTATGTGTTTTTGTTTGCCTGCCATTGGTTTTAACGGTGTTCGAAGGTGTTCGACGAACAGTTCGACGAACAGTTCGCCGAACACACGGGTGTTCGACGAACCGAACCGAACTCGAACACTACGGGGGTGGCTCAACACTACTCACTACTTGACTTTGCATCAGGTATTCAGGTATGCACCGTGTATCGCGTGTGCTCGAGTGACATGCTCGAGTCCCTGCCCCGCATGTTTCATGGTTATTAGACACCCAAAAAAAACATGCAGGGATCGCTCGTGCATGGCAGGCAATCCCCGCAAGGTTTTTTTGGCCACGAAGCATATGGAGCAGAGACTCGAGCATGTCACTTGAGCACCCGCGATAATCAGTGCATACCCGAGCACCCGATGCAAACTCAAGTAGCGAGCACTTGCGCTCAACACTAGTCGCCATATCGTCATCTTTTTTTTTTTTACTTTTGAAAAAAATCCCAACCCCATCACAACCCTAACCCTAGAGTTTATTTTTTACACCATTCCTCGTGCGGTATAAGTGATTAGACGACTTTATTCTTCGGGTCGGTCGATTACAGCGATACCAGAATCATATCGGGTTTTTATGACTGACAGCTGTCACACACTAAAAGACACATTTGTGGCACCCCATGGGTCTGGTTGTCACAGTGGTAGAAATACCATGTCTGAGAGCGAGCATGGGTTTTTCTGGTCAGGAGCACATTTGCATGCAACGCCTTATGCCCCAGTCCAGGGAGGGGAGGAACCTGCCCTTTATAAACTGGATCTGGGGCGGGGTTAGGAGAGGCTAGTTCCAGAGGAAGGGACAGAGCAGCAGCAAGGAGCTTTGTAGGATCCAGGAGCTGAAGGCCTGGGATTGGAGCTGATAGAGCTCATCCTGGCAGAAGACGGAGAGAACCGGACACTGGAGTCAGAGGCTGTGAGGATATCTACATCCAGCATCAGAAACCACCTGGCAGGGGATTTCAGGTCCTCTGGCTATAGAAAGCCCGGAGGCTCAGTCACACGCAAGGGACCGGCACCGCCATCGATGAGCGGAAGGAACCAAAGGCCCCAAGTCACCAGCCATACGGGTGAGCACCACACGGTACACTCAGGGACGTGGCCTACTACACGACTACAGCAGGGTAGCCAGGAAGAGTGCAGTCAGACGGGAAGGCCTATACCTCCACCTGGCCAGGGGGACTCTTGTTCGCTCACAGACTGACCAGGCCTCTAATGTTAGCCAGTACTCCCGGCAGGGCCTTCTTCATTACCAACAGTAAAGACCCTGAACTGCACCGCATGGACTCTGAGTCATTTCTGCTGCGCCCACACACCACAACCCTCACCATCTACACACGCTGCCCTGAGGCTATATTCCTCCCGTGGGGAGTTATACTACTCTCTGCTGCGCACCCAACATCAGCCTCAGCGGTCAGCCCTGCAGCGGCGGTTCTCAGTGACCGCAACCCACGGGTGGCGTAGTCGGACATTTCAACATTAAAAACCAAGTAAACAGATCCGCCACTGGTTTGACCACCCTGAGCCACGGGACCGGGTCGCCGCCACGGAGACTACAACCCCTGACATTACACAGAGACCCGGCTCCGGGTATTCCGCCACACACGGCCCAGGGGGTGCGTCACATTTTTTTGCAAAATCTAGTTTTTGCATCGCCATATTTTGAGAGTTATAATTTTTCCATATTTTGGCCGACAGAGTCATGTGACGGATTGCTTTTTGCGGGATGACTTGACGTTTTTATTGGTGCCATTTTCAGGCACTTGACATTTTTTGATCGCTTTCAATTCTGATTTTTGTGAGGCAGAATAAACAAAAACCAGCAATTCCAAAATTTTTTTTTATGCTGTTCCGCGTGTGGTAAAATTGATAAGGCAGCGTTATTCTTCGGGTCAGTACGTTTACAGCGGTACCACATTTATATTGTTTTACTATGTTTTGGTGCTTTTACACAATAAAAGCTATTTTATAGAAAAAATTTTTTTTTGCATCGCTTTATTCTGAGAGCTATAACTTTTTTATTTTTCGGCTGATGGAGCTGTATGGTGGCTTGTTTTTTGTGGGACTAGATGACGTTTTCAGCGGTACCATATTTATTTATATTTGTCTTTTTGATCGCGTGTTATTTCATTTTTTGTTTGGCGGTATGATGATAAAGCATTGTTTTTTGCTCCATTTTTTATTTATTTTTTACCGTGTTCACTAAAGGGGTTAACTAGTGGGATAGTTTTATAGGTCAGGTCGTTCCGGACGCGACGATACCAAATATGTGTACTTTTATTGGTTTTTTTTCATAATAATATTTGTTGATGGGTACATTATATTTTTATTTTTGGTGGATTATTTTTTTTATTTTTTATTTTATATTTTTACAATTTTTTTTTTTCATTTTTTTAACACTTTTTGGACTTTGATTCTGTGTCCCACTCTGGGACTTTCACTTTTTTTATTCTGATCGCCTGTATAGCACAGGAATGCAGCACCATTCCTGTGCTATACAGGCTGTCAGTGCTGCACAGGGAGAAGATAGTTTGGTCATGCACTGCGCATGACCAAAGAATCTTCCTGCTGTCTGGTGACCCGGATGTTGTCATGACGACATTGGGTCATCATGGCAACATCCGAGAAGTTGCGGCAGACAGCGCAGGAGGCCGGAAGAGGAGGTGAGTATTCCGATCACCTCCCCTTCCCACCGCAATGCTGCGATCGACTTTGATCACAGCATTGCGGGGGTTAATGTGCCGGGAGCGGTGCGGCACTGCTCTCTGCACATAGTACCGAGTGTCAGTGTTATGATCTGCAACATGAACTAAGGAAAGATAGGGGAAAGCTGTCCCTACAGTAAGACTAAGCTGAATCCCTACGATGTAGCGGGCTACCTGTTCCTAGCGAACAGACCCGCCTTAGTCCTCAGCTAGTCTGAACGAAGACCTATAGCATAAGGGGAGGGGTCCCTAAAAGAACTAAGGACTGGAACAAAAATGGGACACCTCCTAAACAGAGAAGTTGTTGCAGAACACAAAAAGACAAACTGACAAAAAGGTACTAGAGGTCCCAGAAGGACCAAGTGAACTGACAGAGAAAGGCACCGAAGCACCTGGCTAGAGAAACAGTCAAAACAGCACTGAAGTCCAGCACAGCCAGGAGGGCGGAGCTGGAATATAAAGGCAGATGGTCACGTGACCGCAAAACACAAGATGGAAAAAAACAAACAGGAGGGTTCTAACAATACCCCCTCTTTTATGAGGATCCTCCTTGTGGAAAGCTTTAACAAGCCTAGGAGCAGAGACATCATCCGTCCTTACCCAGGAGTTATCTTCGGGACCGAAACCCTTCCAGGAGACAAGATACTGTAATCTCCCTCTATGCCATCTAGAATTCAAGATACGAGAAATTTCATATTCGCCGTCTTCCAGCACAGGAGGAACTGTAACCGTGGCATCCCTATCTGATACATCAGCCTTTTTCAACAAGGAAACATGAAACACAGGATTAATCTTCCAGGAAGTAGGGACATCCAACCTAACAGCAGACGGGTTAACAACCTGAAGCACTTTAAATGGACCCACAAACTTAGGACCCAGTTTTTTAGAGGGAATCCTGAACCGCAGGTTCTTTGAGGACAACCAAACTATGTCACCCACAGTAAACAAAACCTCCTTACTTTTCATGTCTAAATACTTCTTGGACTTCTTGTTAGCCTCTTGTAGGTTGCAACGGACATTAGTCCAAACTCTCTCCAAATCACCGGAAAAATTCTCCTCCTCTGGCACCGCCGACCCCAATTTGGAGAACGAACCAAAAGATGTATGTCTCCCAGTACAACAAAAAAAAGGAGAACACCCAGCAGAAGAGGATGTATGATTGTAAAGAGCAAATTCCGCGAGAGGCAGAAACTCAGACCACACCTCTTGATTGTCCGCCACAAAACAACCCAAAAACTGTTCTACATCCTGGTTCTTTCTTTCAGTCTGTCCATTAGGCTCAGGATGATACCCAGACGAAAATGACAAATGGACTCCCAACCTGTCACAAAAAGCACGCCAAAAGAGAGCCACAAACTGAGGTCCTCTATCAGAAACAATATCCGTGGGAACGCCATGAAGCTTGACAATGTCCTTAACAAACGCCTTAGCGAGTGTCTTGGTGCAGGGAAACTTAATGAATGGAACCAAATGACACATCTTACTAAAACAGTCCACGACCAACCAGATGACAGTAACACCCTCGGACACAGGAAGATCAGTAACAAAATCCATTGTGAGATGCGTCCAAGGCGCACTAGGAACCTCCAGATGGCAAAGCAACCCCACAGCAAGAGTATGTGAAGCCTTTGACCTAGCACACACAGTACATTGACGCAACCACTTGATGACTTCTTTCTGCCATCCAGGCCACCAAAAATTGCGACTGATAAGTCTCTTAGTCTCAGAAATTCCTGGATGACCTGCCCACCGAGTCTCATGACACTCCACAAACAAATCTCTCCTAAAGGTTCTAGGCACGAACAACCTCCCATGGGGAGTGTTAGATGGGGCATCATCTTGAGCTTTTAGAATCCCATTCTCCAAAACGGAGTCCAATGCCGCCACCACAACTCCTTTCTGTAAAATGCTCTCCTCCTCCTCGGCCCCAACCATAGAAGAGAAGCTGCGAGATAAAGCATCGACTTTAACATTCTTAGTACCAGGGATATAGGTGACAGAAAAATGAAACCGAGAAAAAAAAAGTGCCCACCTAGTTTGACGGGCATTCATGCGCTTGCCAGCATCCAGATAGATCAAATTCTTATGATCTGTGAAAACTAGTGATGAGCGAGCAGTAAAATGCTCGGGTATTCGTTGCTCGGGTCGAGCAAATTGGAATACTCGGGTGCTCGACCCGAGCAACGAGCCCAATGTAAGTCTATGGGACACTCGAGCATTTTTCAGGTGGCTCCCCCCGGCGGTCTGCAGAGGGCCTAAAAATTGCCCAAATCGATGGGAACAGTGCTCAAATGACATGGGAACAGCATGGGGAAGACTCCTGGAAGCATCTCTGACTCCCATATCACTGCTGTCAGCAACGTGGTCAGAGTATTACACCACTTTTACGGATTCACAATAAATAACAAAACCAAAATGGATTTTCCTGGGAAATATGTTAAGGAACATCCTTTCCCGGGTAATGACTTGTATATAAGGCAAAATAAATAACCAAAAACAAAAATACTCCTCCACAACTTGGGCTATGTTCACACGTAGTGTTTTTGGTGCATTTTTGCACTTTTGAATTGCTTTCAACCAAGACAAATGCATTCAATGGGAAATGTCATTTTAACATTTTACAACCTTATCTGGCCATGTGGTGTGTGACACATCATCAGACACATGCATACAGTGCTGAAAAGACATGGGAACAGCATGGGGAAGACCTCTGGAAGCATCTCTGACTCCCAGGTCACTGCCTAAAAGTGTGCTCATCATAAGTGATCCTTGGCGCATGCGAAGATGCCTCCCGCCATGCACCTGTCATTGCAGACTTGCAGCAATCACCGTTCACATCCTTGTCCCACTGCAGTGTTCAGTTGTCCCTACCCCATTCCTTGGAATGCAAGCGCAAGTATGCAGGCAGCCACCCACCAACCCACAGGTTGAATACTATACTGCCAAATTTTTGACAGCTGCTTGCACTTGAAATGTGGCCTTTTAGGCTCATGGAGGTGGAAACTTTTCACAACCTCATGCCGGCGGCCGGGTGTCCATACTCGGTCCCCAGCCGCCACTATATTTCCCGGTATCGCCTCCGCCTTCCACAAGCACGGGTCTCATAACATTACCCGTGCCCTCCCCAGTGCACTTACTGGGAAGGACCGCCTAACCACAAACATGTGGACAGGTAAATATGGCCAGGGACGGTATGGAGCCAGTCCACAACTTTTTTTGCTAAGAGTTGTATTTAGCTCGGTGAAAGGACTGGCATAGAGGGAAACCGTATCTACCCTGCGTGTCATTTCTCCCAGGAAGTCCTGTAATTGAGCTTGTTGCAGAAGCAATGGCAGCCCGTCCAACATCAACTCGCACTTGTCGGTGGTGCTTTGACACACACACACACACATACATCTTTCTTTGCACATTTAATTTCTTGAATACAGAGTTGGACAATGGCCTGATCTGTAATGCGTTTTGAGAAATAACATGCATAAGCAAGGCCAATCCACATTAAAAAAGCAGCCATAGAGTGTCCGGGAGCCTTCCCCCCCCATACTTTTCTTAGCCAGGGCTGCATGTCGGCAGGGTTGGACGGTCTCACCAGAGATCCGGAGACTCCTCCGGCGGGCCCTGGCTTCTCCTTCAGGAGAGTTCATAGTGCCGAGGTGAGGCCATGATGATGATAGAGGCCACCATCTGCTTAGTTTTCTGTTACTTGGAATGCAAGTGCAAGTATGCAGCCACCCACACACAGGCTGCAACACTAAACTGCCAGATTTCTGGGCTGCTCTTTGCACTTGAAATATGGCCTTTTAAGCTTGTGGAGGCGGACGCTTTTCACAATCTCATGCCAGCGGCGGCCGGGTGTCCATACTCGGTCCCCAGCCGCCACTATATTTCCTGGTATCGCCTCCGTCTTCCACAAGCACGGGTCCCACAACATTACCCGTGCCCTCTCCAGTGCACTTACTGGGAAGGACCGCCTAACCACAAACATGTGGACAGGTGAATGTGGCCAGGGATGGTACAGAGCCAGTCCACAACTTTTTTTGCTAAGAGTTGTATTTAGCTCGGTGAAAGGACTGGCATAGAGGGAAACCGTATGTACCCTGCGTGTCATTTCTCCCAGGAAGTCCTGTAATTGAGCTTGTTGCAGAAGCAATGGCAGCCCGTTCAACATCAACTCACATTTGTCGGTGGTGCTTTGACACACACACACATCTTTCTTTGCGCATTTAATTTATTGAATACAGAGTTGGACCATGGCCTGATCTGTAATGCGTTTTGAGAAATAACATAGCCGATCCACATTAAAAAGCAGCCATAGAGAGTCCGGGAACCTTCCCCCACACTTTTCTTAGCCAGGGCTGCTTTTCGGCAGGGTTGGATGGGCTCACCAGAGAACCAGAGACTCCTCCGGCGGGCCCTGGCTTCTCCTTCAGGAGAGTTCATAGTGCCGAGGTGAGGCCATGATGATGATAAAGGCCACCATCTGCTTACTTTTCTGTTACTTGGAATGCAAGTGCAAGTATGCAGCCAGCCACCCACCCACCCACAGGCGGCAACACTAAACTGCCAGATTTCTGGGCTGCTCTTTGCACTTGAAATATGGCCTTTTAAGCTTGTGGAGGTGGAAGCTTTTCACAACCTCATGCCGGCGGCTGCCGGGTGTCCATACTCGGTCCCCAGCAGGCACTATGTTTCCCGGTATTGCCTTCCACAAGCACGGGTCCCACAACATTACCCGTGCCCTCCCCAGTGCACTTACTGCGAAGGACCGCCTAACCACTAACACGTGGACAGGTGAATGGGGCCAGGGACGGTACGGAGCCAGTCCACAACTTTTTTTGCTGAGAGTTGTATTTAGCTCGGTGAAAGGACTGGCATAGAGGGAAACCGTATCTACTCTGAGTGTCATTTCTCCCAGGAAGTCCTCTAAAGCTGCTTGCACTTGAAATGTGGCCTGAACATTACTGCTGGTACTTTTCTGTGGAAATTTGCTTGCCTCCTACCAGCCTGGAATATTTCCAGCAAACTATGGTACGACGCCATGGTATTGGCACTGTCCCCAGTACCAGTAGCGAAGTCATCCCCAATTTCTTTCTCAGGAATTTTATTTGGTAGACTGAGTGGCTGCCCAAATACATTTTCTCACAAAGGAGCTGAAGATAGAGTGGCAGTAGGTGCAAGTTTCTCCAGCCTGTTAGATTCTTAGAGGTGAACGGCAGCACATTGGATCAGTGGTTAGCACTGAAGCCTTGCAGCGCTGGGATCCTGGGTTCAAATCCCAGCAAGGACAACATCTGCAAGGACTTTGTATGTTCTCCCCGTGTTTGCGTGTGTTTCCTCCTCAGTAAAAAAGCAGACATAGAGTGTCCGGGAACCTTCCTATACACTTTTCTTAGCCAGGACTGCTTCTCGGCAGGGTTGGACGGTCCCACCAGAGAATCCTCTGGTGTGCCTTGGCTTCTACCTCAGGAGAGTTTATGATAGCGCTAACTTTGCAGCTGCTATGGGGCTCTTGAGCAGGTGAGAAAGGTTAGCCCTCAGAATCAAATCCTCTGGTGGGCACAATGTTTTTCAATCTGAAACAGCTTCTCAGTGGGAGTTGTATTTCACCACAGCCATATTCTTTAGCTTGGTGAAAGGACTGGCATAGAGGGAAACCGTATCTACCCCGGATGTCATTTCTCCATCACCAGGCTCCGCCCACTGTCACACACGACCATGCCTGGCTGTATGTTCAGCGGTGAGAGCCACAGATCAGGCTGCTGTGTTACAGCTTTCAAGAACTCTGCAGTGCTGGGCGGTTTGTCAATTAAGCATTAAGCATGTTATCTTCAGCACAGCCTGTTGCCGCTTGGCCAAGGCAGTGCTGCAGTGCTGTCAGCTTGTGACTGATATGATCATTTCGGACACGGAGGAGGAGGTGCATGAGCTGAACAATGTGATTACATTGAGGTTAAATTGGTGACGCTGTTTTTTATACTAAAGAAAGATCCCATTGTTTTGTTTTTTTTACGTTATTTTTTAAGACAAATGCATTCACCGGGAAATGTCATTTTAACATTTTACAACCTTATCTGGCAACGTGGTGTCTGACAAATCATCAGACACATCCTTCTTTATTCATGATGGAGGGACTCTGAAAGTCATAAAGCCTATTTTTGCAGGGACATCAGACGGCCCTTACTATTCTTAAAAGGCCAGCAGTCGGCCTTAGCTATTGTTAGAGAGCCATCAGCTGGCTATGCTTTGTTGTTCCCATTATTAACAAGTGGGTCTTCTATACTATTATTGCGTATCCAGTGAGTGCAAGGGCTGCCAAAAATGTGGACGCAACCCAATACCTCTTTGAAGAGACATAGAGGAGGGTCTGAGTAAAAAAAAATGTTCCCATTATGAAGGAGCGGGTTTCCTATAGTGGTAATTCTCATGCTGTGACTGCAAGGGCTGCCAAAATTTGGGAAAAACCCCACTAAGAAGTTAAAGACACATAGAGCAGGGCCACAGTAACAAGGTACGACATGTTCCCATTAGAAAGGAGAGGGTCTGCTATACAGTTATAGGGTATGCAGTGAGTCCAACGGCTGACCAATTTTAGGAAAAACCCCACTAAGAATTAAAAGACACATAGAGCAGGGCCACAGTAACAGGGTACGACATGCTCCCATTAGAAAGGAGAGGGTCTGCTATACAGTTATAGGGTATGCAGTGAGTCCAACGGCTGACCAATTTTAGGAAAAACCCCACTAAGAATTTAAAGACACATAGAGCAGGGCCACAGTAACAAGGTACGACATGTTCCCATTAGAAAAAAGAGGGTCTGCTATACAGTTATAGGGTATGCAGTGAGTCCAACGGCTGACCAATTTTAGGAAAAACCCCACTAAGAATTTAAAGACACACAGAGCAGGGCCACAGTAACAAGGTACGACATGATCCCATTAGAAAGGAGAGGGTCTGCTAAACAGTTATATGGTATGCAGTGAGTCCAACGGCTGACCAATTTTAGGAAAAACCCCACTAAGAATTTAAAGACACACAGAGCAGGGCCACAGTAACAAGTATGACATGTTCCCATTAGAAAGGAGAGGGTCTGCTATACAGTTATAGGGTATGCAGTGAGTCCAACGGCTGACCAGTTTTAGGAAAAACCCCACTAAGAATTTAAAGACACATGGAGCAGGGCCACAGTAACAAGGTACGACATGTTCCCATTAGAAAGGAGAGGGTCTGCTATACAGTTATAGGGTATGCAGTGAGTCCAACGGCTGACCAATTTTAGGAAAAACTCCACTAAGAATTTAAAGACACATAGAGCAGGGCCACAGTAACAAGGTACGACATGCTCCCATTAGAAAGGAGAGGGTCTGCTATACAGATATAAGGTATGCAGTGAGTCCAACAGCTGACCTATTTTAGGAAAAACCCCACTAAGAATTTAAAGACACATAGAGCAGGGCCACAGTAACGATAAATTCCCATTAGAAAGGAGAGAGTCTCCCATAGTGTTGGCCTATGCAGTGAATGCAAGGGCTGCCAAAAATTTGGAGGCACTTCAATGCCCCTTGGAAGAGACGTGGAGGAGGACCTCATAAAAAAATCTTCCCATTAGAAAGGAGCGGGCCTCCTATACTTGTAATGCCCATGGACTAAGTGTATGGGCTGACAAATATTTACTCCTGGGGCGTATACAAGAATATATTGCATAAAAAAAATTTTCACGGGCATCATAAACACGAAAATTATGTGGGTGCTGCATCACGGACCGCAGTCACCCTGGTGATATGGTAGTGGAGGATGAGGAGAAGGAGGAGGACAAGAGCTAATAGACAAAATTAGGAAGCGTATACCCATGTGTGGGTGTGAAAAGGTGCATGGGAATACACCTCCCAAGAAAAGATTTGGATTTGAGTTTATGTTACACTGTTATCATTTGGTGGTGTTGAGAAGTCTGGCCCAATCCAGCACTTGTTCATTTTTATAAGAGTCAGTCTGTCAGCCTTTTCAGTTGACATGCGGATGCGCTTATCAGTTATAATTCCACCAGCGGCACTAAAACCCGATCTGATAAAACGCTGGCGGCAGGGCAGGCCAGGACCTCCAAGGCATAGAGAGCCAGTTCATTCCACGTATCCAGCTGGGATACCCAATAATTATAAGGCACAGAGGAATCACGGAGGACGCTGGTACGGTCGGCAAGGTACTCCCTCACCATCTTTTGAAACTTTCCACTCCTTGTGAGAGTACCCCGCGCCTCAGGGCCTGTAAGCTGGGCAGGTGTCAGAAAACTGTCCCAGAACATTGACAGTGTTCCCCTGCCTCTGCTGGATTGGAGTTGCATCTCTCTCGCCTGTGCGCCTTGGTTGGGCAACGAACTGTGACCTCTGCCGCTAGCGTGTTCAGATGGGAATTTTTTTAAGAGTTCTGCAGCAAGGGACTTCTGGTACTGCCCCATTTTTGTAGACCTCTCCACCTCAGGAATAAGAGATAGAAAGTTCTCCTTGTAGAGTGGGTCTAGAAGTGTCACCAACCAGTAATGACTGTCACCCAAAATTTTGAGAACGCGAGGGTCATGGGAAAGGCAGCGTAACATAAACTCAGCCATGCGTGCCAGACTAGTAACAGGCAAGACTTCCATGTCCTCACCAAGAGAATGACTGACTATGCTCTCCTTCTCCTCCTCTCTGTCCTCTGGCCATCCACGCTGAACAGACGGTATGACAGCTGTGCAGGTAGTACTGTCTATAGTGCATGAAACTAGCTCCTGTCCTTCCTCATCCTCCTCCTCTGCCTCATTGTCACCCAATCCACGTTGGGATAAGATGAGGCTTGGCTGTGTGTAATCACCCTGTATGGTTCCTTGCTCCATCTCATTGTGCTCCGCCTCTTTGATTGTGAGCAGAGAGCGTTTCAGAAGACAGAGAAGCAGGATGATGACGCTAATTATGGTATTATCGCTGCTCACCATCTTGGTGGAGTTTTGGAGGATGGTACATATGTCTGAGATCCATGTCCACTCCTGAGGTCTTATGTGTGGAGTCTGAACTGAATACCGACGGCCTTGTTGATGCTGGTACTCAACAACTGCCCTCTTCTGCTCACAAATCCTTCCCAACATCTGCAATGTAGAGTTCCAATGCGTGGGGACATCACACCAGTCTGTGAGCCGGAAGCTGCAAACGCTGCTGAAACACTGCAAGGGCGGCGGAAGCTGTAGCTGACTTTCTAAAATGGGCACACAGGCGGCGTACTTTAACAAGCAGATACGGCAGCTCCAGGTAGGATTTGAGAAACCGCTGAACCACGAGGTTAAGCATATGGGCCAGACATGGTACGTGTGTGAGCTCGCCTCGCCTCAGAGCCGCCACCAGGTTCCGGCCATTGTCAAACACGACCATGCCTAGCTGTAGGTTCAGCGGTGTGAACCACAGATCTGCCTTCTCTTTCAGAGCTGTCCACAACTCTTCAGCATTGTGTGTTTTTTCACCTAAGCATACTAGTTTCAGCACAGCCTCTTGCTGCTTGGCCGAAGCAGTGCTGCAGTGCTTCCAGCTTGTGACTGATGTGGTCATTTCGGAGATGGAGGCTGAAGAGGAGGAGGAGGCTGAGGAGGATGAGGTGCAGGAGCTGTAGACCATGGCGGCAACCCTGATTGACCTAGGGCCCACAATCCTTGGCGTCGGGAGGACATGTTCCATCCCAAGGTCCGACTGGGTCCCGGCTTCCACTATGTTAACCCAGTGTGCAGTCAGCGAGATGTACCTTCCCTGCCCACAAGCACTTGTCCACGTGTCCGTGGTTAGGTGGACTTTACCGGTAACTGCGTTGTTGAGAGCACGGCTAATGTTTTGGGACATGTGCTTGTGTAATACGGGGATGGCACACCGGGACCGAGTACCGAGGGGCGGCCGCCATCAGGTTGTGAAATTATTCCGTCTCCACGAGCCTAAAAGGCAAAACTTCGAGCGCAAGCAGTCGTGAAATGTGGGAATTTAGTAGTATGGCCTGTGGGGCATTGGCTGCATATTTGCGCTTGCGTTCCAAGGACTGGGGTATGGACAACTGAACGCTGCGCTGGGACAAGGACTTGTACGTGCTTCCTGATGCTGCTACTTGAGAGTGTGCAACGACAGGTGCAGGTCAGGAGGCATCGTCGCATGCACCATGGACAGGGGATTGGCTTGCATGCACAACAGCGGAAGAAGCAATGGTGCCACCCGCAGACACTGTTCCTGGACCCTGGGGTTCAGCCCACAAAGTCGGGTGCTTTGCTGCCATGTCCCTGATCATGCTGGTGGTGGTCAGGCTGGTTGTTTTGCCACCCCTGCTGATGCTGGCCTGGCAGTTGGTGCAAATGGCCTTTTTGGGGTTATCGGCAGAGTCTTTAAAAAACAACCAGACTCGTGAAGACCTAACAGTTGTACTGGCAACTTCCTTCATGTTGGTGCTACGGGGAACGGTTGCCTGCCTTCTGTCTGTGGCCACCACACTCCTTCTTCCTGCCTGTTGGGGTGCTCTGCCTCCCTCCCCCTGTGTGCTGCTGTCCTCGCTCTGCATGTCCTCCTGCCAGGTTGGGTCAGTTACTATATCATCCACCACCTCGTCTTCCACTTCCGCACCCTGGTCCTCCTCCTGACTTTCTGGCAGTTGTGTCTCATCATCGTCCACCTCTTGTGACACTTTCCCACCGTCGCCTTCGTGTGACCATGGCTGCTCAAATATTTGGGCATCGCTACACGCGATATCCTCTTGCCCCACTTCAAGTGGACTGGGCGAGAGGCCCGAATCTATAAATGGAAAAATGAACAGCTCTTCAGAGTTTCCAAGTGTGGGATCAGTTGTCTCTGGGTACTCGGCATGGTGGGAGGAAGGAGGATCAGGGTGAGGAATATGCGGTCTAGACTCACGGCTACTGAGACTTGACCGTGTGGAAGACAGGGTGGTGGTGGTGGCGGCTAAGTGACTGGAAGCATTATCCGCTATCCAACCAACAACCTTTTGACACTGCTCT
This sequence comes from Phyllobates terribilis, assembly GCF_046119375.1. Lineage (NCBI taxonomy): Eukaryota > Metazoa > Chordata > Amphibia > Anura > Dendrobatidae > Phyllobates > Phyllobates terribilis. The sequence goes on from NW_027362762.1 coordinate 905,981,405, forward strand.
GGGTTCAATACTGGTGTGCTGCGGTCCCCTAGAAATTGGGACAGGAAGGTCAGGCGAGAAGATGTGGGTGTTTGTTGTGGCACAATTTCAGCTTGCCCACGGCCTTGTCCTCGGCCTCTGCATGCACCATTACCATCACGTCCAGTTCCCCGTACCTTGCCACGTGCCTTGCCTATTTTAAATGGAGGACAGTATCTTCCACGCTCACTGCAAATGACTGAGTTTGGAGTGAACTTATAAGTGATCCATGTGACGGAGAAAACACAGTTTTAAATACCTGGCCTGTAGGTAAGTAGTTTGAAAAGCAAACTGCGATGAATTGCTTCACTGACACACTAAAGGAAATTTTTAATGGAGGCCAGAAATGGCAGTATTTTCTGACAATGTATATGTAACATAGTAACATAGTTTTAAGGTTGAAGGAAGACTAAGTCCATCTAGTTCAACCCATAGCCTAACATGTTGATCCAGAGGAAGGCAAAAAAACCGATGTGGCAAACACTAAGCTCCACATTGGGGAAAAAAATTCCTTCCCGACTCCATATGACAATAAGACTAGTTCCCTGGATCAACACCCTATCAAGGAATCTAGTATATATAACCTGTAATATTATACTTTTCAAGAAAGGCATCCATGCCCTTCTTAAATTTTAATAGTGAATCACTCATTACAACATCATGCGGCAGAGAGCTCCATAGTCTCACTGCTCTTACAGTAAAGAATCTGCGTCTGTGATTATGATTAAACCTTCTTTCCTCCAGACGTAGAAGATGCCCCCTTGTCCACGTCTCTGGCCTCAGAGTAAAAAGATCAGCAGACAGGTCTTTGTACTGTCCCCTCATATACTTGTACATATTAATAAGATCACCACTAAGGCTTCTTTTTTCCACACTAAATAACCCCAAGTGTAATAACCTGTCTTGGTATTGCAGACCCCCCAGTCCTCTAATAACCTTGGTCGCTCTTCTCTGCACCCTCTCTAGTTCAGCTATGTCTTTCTCATATACCGGAGACCAGAACTGTACACAGTATTCTAAGTGTGGTCGCACTAATGACTTGTATAGAGGTAAAATTATGTTCTCCTCATGAGCATCTATGCCTCTTTTAATGCATCCCATTATTTTATTTGCCATTGCAGCAGCTGCCTGACACTGGCCACTAAACGTGAGCTTGTCGTCCACCAATACACCCAGGTCTTTTTCAGTTACAGTTTTGCCCAGTGTTTTACAATTAAGCATATAATTATACATTTTATTTCCTCCGCCCAAGTGCATTACCTTACATTTATCCCCATTAAAGCTCATTTGCCATTTATCAGCCCAAGCTTCTAGTTTACATAGATCCTCCTGTAATATAAAATTGTCCTCCTCTGTATTGATTACCCTGCAGAGTTTAGTGTCATCTGCAAATATTGAAATATTACTCTGTATGCCCCCTACAAGGTCATTAATAAATATGTTAAAAAGAAGGGGGCCCAATACTGACCCCTGTGGTATCCCACTGTTAACTGAGACCCAGTCTGAGTGTTATCCATTAATAACCACCCTTTGTTTTCTATCACTGAGCCAATTCTTAACCCACATACATATATTTTCCCCTATCCCCAGTGTTCTCATTTTATGTATCAACCTTTTGTGTGGAACCGTATCAAAAGCTTTTGAAAAGTCCATATACACAACATCCACTGCATTTCCTTGGTCCAGTCCAGAACTTGCCTCCTCATAAAAGCTGATCAGATTAGTTTGACAGGAACGGTCCCTCGTAAACCCATGTTGATATTGGGTCATGAGGTTATTCTTCTTCAGACACTCTGGTATAGCATCTCTTAGGAAACCCTCCAGGATTTTACCCACAGTAGAGGTTAAGCTTACCAGCCTATAATTTACAAGTTCAATTTTTGTCCCCTTTTTGAATATTGGCACCACATTTGCTATACGCCAGTCCTGTGGTACAGACCCTGTTATTATGGAATCTTTAAGGATTAAAAATAATAGTCTATCTATGACGTTACTTAATTCCTGCAGTACTCGCGGGTGTATCCCATCCGGGATCGGGGATTTGTCAACTTTAGTGGTTTTTAGACGCAGCCGTACTTCCTGCTGGGTTAAGTAAGTGAAATTTAATGGAGAATTTTTGTTATCACTAATCATGTTTGACGGAGAAAACAGAGTTTTAAATACCTGGCCTGTAGGTAAGTAGTTTGAACAGCAAACTGCGGTGAATTGCTTCAATGACACACTAAAGGAAATTTTTAATGGAGGCCAGAAATGGCAATATTTTCTGACAACGTATATGTGATCCGTTTGATGGAGAAAACACAGTTTTAAATACCTGGATTTCTAGCGCTCTAATATGGAAAGGACCTGGCTGTATTCTGCAGTGCCAACAAGCAAATGGCGCATAAAAAATGGTGCTCTCTGGATTGCTTTTTAAGCAAATAATGAGGATTAAGATCCAAAGAAAAGTATTCCTGGCCCCTGAGACCTGGGTCTTTGTATAGAAATAACTAACAGCAGCAGAAGGCAGAATTGGAATGGAGCCTCTTGTGCTTTATGCACTGCAGTCTGCTATATACCCTGCCTGCCTATAAACCCTGCCTGCCTGATATCTCTGCAGATGGATTAGTCTTCAGAAGGACTGTTTGTTAAGATGGATACGTGTAATGTACGGTTTTTCTCCCTACACTACCTAATACACAAGCAAATCTGTCCCTGACACAGCAGCAGCTCTTCCTACACTGTCTGATCCGGAGTGACTGTGATGAGCATGGCGGCGCCAGGTCTGATATAGACCTGATGACGCTGTGTGTCCAGCCAATCACTGTAATGCCCACAACCAACATGGCAATGGCATTACAGTGCATGGCAGGCAATCCCTGCATGTTCATTGGCTCTCTAAAGAGCGCCAAACATGCAGGGAGGGGACCCAAGTTCCCACCCGAGCAACCTGGAAATACTCGGCGAGCGCCGATCATCTCGAGCAGTGAGATGCTCGGGCGAGCACCGAGCAGTAGCGAGCATGCTCGCTCATCACTAGTAAAAACCTGAACAGGAAATCTAGCGCCTTCCAAAAAATGACGCCAATGTTCAAACGCGAGTTTAATAGCCAGCAACTCCCGATTTCCAACATCATAATTCAGTTCGGTTTCCGAATTTTTTTTCGAAAAGAAGGCACAAGGATGTACTCCATCCCTGTTCTCCTAAGACAAAACTGCTCCGACCCCCACCGATGAAGCATTGACCTTGACCAAAAAAGGCTTGGTCTCATCAGGTTGCATAAGGATAGGGGCAGAACTGAAACTCTCTTTGAGATACTTAAACGCTTCAATGGCCTCAGTAGTCCACTGGGCCGTATTCGCACCTTTCCTGGTGAGATCGGTCAGAGGTTTAACAATTACAGAAAAATTCTTAATGAACTTCCTGTAATAATTGGCAAAACCCCAAAATCACTGTATAGATTTCAAACCAATAGGCCTAGGCCATTCCTGCACAGCTTGAACCTTCACAGGGTCCATCTCAAAGCCCTCGCTGGAGACAATGTAGCCCAAAAAAATAATTTTCTGCACAGTGAACTCACATTTCTAGAGCTTAGCAAAGAGTGAATTATCACTCAATAACTGCAAAACTTCACGTACACTCTGCCAATGGGACTCTAGATCTGGTGAATAAATCAAAATGTTATCCAAACACACCACCACATTCTTACCAATCAAAGGTCTCAGGATGTCATTAATAAGGTTCTGAAAAAATGCAGGTGCATTGGTAAGACCAAAAGGCATCACCAGATTCTCAAAATGACCTACCGGAGTGTTGAAAACAGTTTTCTATTCATCACCCTCCTTCACTCGTAACAAATTGTATGCCTCCCGGAGATCAATTTTAGAGAACCACTTGGCCCCCACTAGCTGGTTAAACAAGTCAGGAATTAACGGCAATGGGTAAGAATTGCGTACGGTAATCTTATTCATTTCACGAAAATCCAGACATGGACGTAAACCCCTGTCCTCTTTTTTAACAAAGAAAAATCCAACTGCCACAGGCGACTTAGAAGGTCTAATGTGACCAGCAGCCAGGCTAGTCTGTATGTATTCCTCCAAGGCCTTTCTCTCAGGGATAGTCAGATTAAACAAGCGACTCTTGGGAAGAGTAGCTCCCGGAACAAACTCAATGGCGCAATCATAATCCCTATGAGGAGGTAAAACTTGCGACTCCTCCTCCGAAAAAACCCTCCAAAAATCTTGAATAGGTACTGGCAATTCCCCTTTTTCCACAGCCGCAATGTGACCATTACAACATTTATCATAGCACTTCAGACTCCAAGACTTAATCACATTAGTAGACCAGTCCAGTAAAGGATTGTGCAGTGTTAACCAAGGCAAACATAGAACGACCGGAGAGGGTAAATTATCCAATACAACTAAGTCCAAAATTTCTTGGTGAACCCTTTATCAATCACATTAAGTATTGAACCACAATCCACAAATACCTGAAATTCAATCAAATCTTCCTGCAAAGTAGTACTCCCTGTAAGAAATACTCCTGCAGAGCGTAAACAAGCAATACGGGTGTACCTGACCTCTTTTTTTTTTCTTTACTTAAACAAAGCTCACAATACTTAATCAAACGGTCAGATTTACCACAATAAAGTTACAATCCCTCAGCGAACCTCCAGTCTCTTTCCTGAGAGTGGAGTGACATCGCCCCAGCCTCCATTGGTTCTCCGCCATCTGAGCAGATTTAACAAACAAGCATTTTTAAAGGAAAAAAAATCTTGCTGTTTACCATAAAAAACATCAGGCAGTCCTACCTTGGGTTCTACAAAATGCGCTCCAGAACAGCTACTCACGTGTTGCTGGAGCTCAGCCACCTCCAGAGACAGTCTGCCTGTTCCTAGCAAACAGACCCGCCTTAGTCCTCAGCTAGTCTGAACGAAGACCTATAGCATAAGGGGAGGGGTCCCTAAAAGAACTAAGTGACTCGCCCCCTGGGCCGTGGGGCACGCGGATTCGGGCGATAGGGGAACGATGGGGGTAGTAGTAGTGGCGGCCCGGTCCCGCGGCTCAGGGTGGTCAGGCCAATGGTAGTCTGCTACGTGCTTCAGATAATGTCCGACTACGCCACCCGTGGATTGCGGTTATCAGGAACCGCCGCTGCATGCAGACCGCTGGGGCTGATGAGGTGTGCAGCTAGGGTAGTGTGACTCCCCACGGGAAGAGTGCGGCCCCAGGGCAGTGTAGTGGATGGTGGGAGTGATGGTGGTGAAGGTCCCAGTACCGGTAGTGCCGGAGGAGCGAAGGAGCACACGGACAACAAGTTACAGTCCAGGGTCTTTACTCACAGTTCGTTTGTTCCGGGTCACTTCCGTCGGCAGTGACCGCCCGAGCCGTGTTGCGTCCACCAGGTGAGGGGCTCGGTCAACTCCCAGGCAGTTCAGGAGCATGGCACAGGACCCCCTTTAATCCTTTCTCTGGCCTGCCTCACCAGTGACCCACTTTTGTCCAGCTGCCGCGGACTCGTGCGGTTAAACGTGGGCCCCGTCCTCCGCTGTCCTATATGGTGCCTTCCTAGCAGGTTTGATGAGGTGTCGCACCAATAGATGATCACGACGACCGGTCTTTGGCTGAGGGTAGTTTCTCCTTCACCAACTTGGGATCCGGTACCCTTAATCTGCCTGACCCTTCACCCTGGATTCTCGTGGGTTCTTAGGGTCCCTTCCACCTTCTTGTTCCTGAGCCCTTCTGTTTCTCTCTCTCTCTCTCTTTGCAGTTCCTTTCTGTTTCTGTTCCTTTCTCTTGGAGCTGAGATGAGCCAAAATCTCAGCTCCCCTTCACCTCCTCCTCGGCCTCTCACTAGGCCCTTCTGGAGTAGAGCTCCTACAGAGCCTCTACTCCCTGTCTTCTCCTCTCTGGAGAGAACTGAACCCAGATCTAAGATGGTGCCCACCTTTTATACCTCCCTCTGACCATGAGCCCAGGTGACCAGCAACCAATGAGCTCCTATCTACGCTCAGGAACCAACCCCTATCTGCCCCTACAGCACTGGGTGTTCCACCCCCCCTCCCCACTCCAGGCAGGGACATAGTCGGTCGTGCCTGCACTTATGTCTAGTGGGAGCACCGTTGAGCTGTCCCTCGGAAATGGGGTGAGTGTGCTGTATGCAGCTAACTGAGCCCTGGTCCATACTCCATCCTTACCTGGGAGTGGAATATCACACCTCTGGTCTGAGGTGCAATACCCCTGTAGCGGCCGAACCCTCGGGGCGCTACATAAGTACTGGAACAAAAATTGGACACCTCCTAAACAGAGAAGTTGTTGCAGAACACAAAAAAGACAAACTGACAAAAAGGTACTAGAGGTCCCAGAAGGACCAAGCGAATTGACAGAGAAAGGCACCGAAGCACCTGGCTAGAGAAACAGTCAAAACAACACTGAAGTCCAGCACAGCCAGGAGGGTGGACCTGGAAGATAAAGGCAGATGGTCACGTGACCGCAAAACACAAGATGGAAAAAAACAAACAGGAGGGTTCTAACAGTCAGCTGTGACTATCAGCTGACACCCGGTGGCGATCGCCCCGCACCGCTTGTGTGTGGGCGCGATTGCCATATGACCTAATAGTACGTCATTGGTCCAATCGGCCCAGGTCACCAAGACGTACTATTAGGTCATACGTCAAAAAGGGGTTAATGGATTTTTAAAAAATATCCAAAAAATAGAAGTAAAAAATTATCAAAAATTGTAAAATAAAATTTTAAAAAAGCGCTAGGGAAATGCAAAAAAAAGGAGCCTCGGGTTAACAAAACTTCAGGAAAAAGGAGCCATTCCTGAAGTGTCTTCTGCTTGAAAAACGGACATTGTTGTAAAAAGATGCAGCATACTCCCTATTTCCCATTGAAAACACCTGCCCAATAGGCTGAATCCAGTGTGTATATGAGACGAGAGGTTTGGAGAAATAATTGTTGGACGAGCAATGGCTATTAAAGGTGTGTGCCCAAGTATTGTGTAGACAGAGTAAACTCTTCAGCAAATAGCAAAATTCAGAATATTCCTGAATACGCATATTAGTCTGCTGACTGTGGCAGAGAAACAACCTATGTGACCTGTGCTGAACACCCCCACACCCCCAGCAAACAAGCCCAACAAGCTGACTATGTGGGTTTACAAGTTTAAAAAGGCCATGAATTCTAAAACTTGCAGAGAGATCACTTTAATACACCAGCACTTAACAGCGCGTTCTATCCCGAGGCAGAGAAGAGGGGTCAGCAATAATTCATACTCCGCTTCTGGTTATTTGTAGACAATAAATGGTAATTCACACCCATACATATTTGTTTGGGCTCTAAACACCTACCGCTATGTGCGAATACTGTGATAATAAGCATGTCTGCAGAATAGTCTGATAGGCTGCTGCATGGAAAATCTCAGATTAATGGGGAAAGATGTGTGCTGCTCGAGTGAAAGATTTACATTCAACATCATTTTGCTTTTTGCTTTTCTTTGTGTTTTTGTCACAGATCTAGAGTTAAAGGGAATTTTGCCACTTAATCTGGGAGCAGAATAATATAGTGGCAGAGACCCTGATTCCAGCAATGTGTCACTTACTGGGCTGCTAAGTGTAGTGTGGTGCAGCGTCATTGCTATAGTGATCTAGTATGTCTGTTTATGCTATTTTCTTCCCCCTCAGGTGACTGGTCACATGACTGTGACATAGCTCAGGTCCTGTATGTGTAGCACCCTGAGGATTCGGCTGCTACGGGGGTATTGCACCTCAACCCAGAGGTGTGATATTCCACTCCCGGGTAAGGATGGAGTGTGGACCTGAGCTCGGTAGGCTGCATGCACTACACACATCCCATTTCCGAGGAACAGACCAACGGTACTACCACTTAGAAATGTGCAGGTACGACCGAGTCTGTTCCTGGCTGGAGTGGGAGGGGGGTGGTACATCCCAAGTAGTGTAGGGGCAGATAGGGGGAGCAGCCTGGGTAAAGATAGGAGCTCATTGGGTGCTGGTCACCTGAGCTCACACATAGAGGGAGTATATAAGGTGGGCACCATCAAAGATCAGGGTCAGTCTGTCAGAGTCAGTAAGAAGCAGAGGTCCAGATGAGCCTGCAGAGAGAGAGTGGAGCAGAGAAGGAAAGACCCAGAGAGGGAAAAAGAAAGGACTCTGAGAACCCAAATTCAATCCCCGGGTGAAGAGTCGGCAATAGGGTACCGGATCCCAAACTGGTGGGGGCAAAAGCACACCCTAGCCAGAGACCGGAGGCCGTGGGCAGGATCTGCCACGGCCACCCACCACATCCACCCCGAAGGCAAACCACGTGGAGGGTCAGGGAACCCAAGGCCAAGGGTCTCCCAACAGAAGGCCCGAGGGAGCTGGACCTAGGTGGATCACTAGTGGGGACGGCCAGAGGAAAGGACAGAAGGAGAGCTCAGGGTCACGCTCCGGACTTGTTTGGGGGTTTGCTGAATCCAGGACCTGGTGGACGCAGCACGGCTCGGGTGGTCACTTGAAGCTGGAGTGACCGGAACATCAGCAGTGAGTAAATACCTTAAACTGCACAACCCGACTCTGTCTTCACTTAACATCTATGCTGCACCACCACAACCCCCATCCTCTGCACCTGACCCCCTGAGGCTATACCCCACCCGTTGGGGGTTATACTACCAAAAGCTGCACCAACACCATCAGCCTCAGCGGACCCTGCTGCAGCGGCGGCCATAGTGACCGCAATACAACGGGTGGCGTAGTCGACATTAAGAACTTTATAACATCTGTAGGACTGCCACATACTCTGAGCTTGACACCCTGGGCACGGACCGGGTCACAGCCACTCGGAAGACTACAACTCCCATCTGATCCGGCTCCGGATATTCCCCTAAAGAATATGGCCCAGGGGGCGCGTCAACTTTGGCGTAGTCGGCAGGATTACGTGCCCACAACAACCGGGTACTGCGTGCCTGAAGAAAAGAACGAGTTTACCTCAAAAAGAAGTCTCCTGCCGGTTCCGGAGGGTCCCCGCCATCGGACTCCATCACAGGTCGATTCCCGCCGGTTGTCCGCCATTAACAGCTTTTTCCCGCCATTTGCAGAGTTTCCCGCCACTGGGAGACGATTCCCGCCATTTCCAAAGGTTTCCCGCCTTGGAAGAGCGGACGCCATTATGGGCGTGCCAGAGGGTGGTAAGAGGCCGCCTCCCATCGTGGGCCAGGACCGAAAATGGCGCCAAAAGTGGAAACCGCCCCCACCAACAGAGACTGTGATGCTGGAGGTGTCTGTCAGCGTGAAAGAACTGCCCCTGGAGCTGACAATCACCAAGTGGCCCCGGGACCGCCCTCGAAGTGGGAGGACTGAGAAAGGGAGAACAAAGATGGGTGTCGCTTGGAGCAGTCTGGAGCGAGCGCACCCGGAGGCAAGAAGCCTGGAGAAGAGTATCGGAGGAGCTTACCCGGAGATGGCGAGAAAGCAGAGCAGCACCGGCCCGTTGGCCAGGAGCCTGCTAGAAACAGAGGAGGGAGAGCAGAGCAGCACCGGCCCGCTGGCCAGGAGCCTGCTGGAAACAACAGAAGGAGAGCAGAGCAGCACCGACCCGTTGGTCAGGAGCCTGCTGGAAGCAACGACCCCACTAGGCCTAGTGGAGGTCCTAGCACAGCTTCCCCGAGACCGGGAGTGTGCGCAGACCGCTCTGGAGGGCCTCGCAAGGAGGATGGCCCGGGTGCAACGAGAGACGTTGGCGCAGTGGAGCCGAGAGATGGCCCAGCGGACCGAGACTCGTCAGCGGAGCACGCCACCCGAGACGAGGAGACAGACCGCCTCTGAGGATGGCGCAGGAGGACTGAAGGCCGGAGACGGCGCCGAGAAGGGAGCCGAACGAAGGGAGGCAGGTAAAGGGGACGTCTCTACCCCAAGCCGGGAAACTGCGTGCCTGCCCCAGCTCCCCGTCGCAGAGCCCGAAGTACCCCCTGCTGTGCCCGTAACCGCAACGTCACCGCCACAGACTAGGCCTCAACCGGAAGCCGCAGCCGCGACCCCTGTGACGTCACACGCCTCGACCCCGAGCGTGACCAAGCAGGAAGTACCACCAGCCTGGTCGCAAGGCCTAGTACCCCCGGGCGCCGCAATACCAACAGCGCCCCCTACCTCCGCGGAGCCCCCGGCCTGGTCGCAGGGCCAAGTAGCCCAGGGCGCCGCCGTCCTTACGGTGCCCTTCACCTTCCAGATACCCCAGGCCTGGCCGCAAGGCCCGGGCAACCCGGGCGCCACCACCACCGCGCCCATAAAACCTCAAGTGCCGCATCTGGGAGAAGATCTGTTCGCCCAACACACATGGCCGGACGGGCAGCCCTTTGTCTGGCCCAGGGAGTACTACGAACAAGAGCTCCAAAAGAGGGCAAGGCCCATGTGTGAACCCCTGATCCCGGCTCCAAAGCCCGTAAAAAGGATCTCGCCCCCGCTAGAAGAGGCCCAATTTGAGTGGGACCCCACCGGAGAAGATCTCATGGGGTTCACTCAGGAGACTCGGGCAGCCGCAGCGGAGCGTGCTGAGTGCTGCCGCCAGCAGCTCGAGGTCTTTGAGAGGGAGCGGAGAGAGAGGCGGGTCCGGGAACAACAAGCCCAGATAAGGAGCGCGGAGCAGAAGAGCCGGGCCAGGAGGGACCCCCGTGCAGCGCATAGTCCCCGCACCACCGGGACTGTGATCAAGTTTAACATGCAGCATGGGTGGGGCTTCATCCGAGACCACCGCACCCTAGGCGACGTCTTCGTAACCAGGAGAGACGTTGAGTCCCACCTACCGGAGGGACACAGAGGTCGTGACCTTTACATCGGGGACGAGGTCACCTTCACCCGGCACAAGTGTGCCAAAGGACCCTACGCCCTCCATGTGCATCGCCTGACGGAGGAAGAGCTGCGGTGTGAGGAGGAAGAACAAGAGGACCCGGACGGGTCTGAAGCTAAAGGTAACCACAAAGAAAGAGCAGGAGGACGCCGTCGTTAAGTACAGCAGAGTACAAGCTGTATATAGTTGCCCGTCGGGGCACAGTGAACTGCTGATAATATAGTCCCCGTTGGGACCAGCAAGTGTGAACTGTTTACCCGTTTATCCCTTAAATCCCACTGACCGAGGACTGAGAGCGGTCATTCCTCCCTAATACCTGGCCGAGGACTGAGAGCGGCCATATCCCATTGTATATAGTTGCGCGTCCTAAAGCGCCCCCTACCGGTTTTATAGGAAAGCCACGAGTTCCAAAGACTGTCGCACTTTACCCGGTCACACGTTGCACAGTGACCGGAGGAGGAGCCAGAGGCGACGAGAATGTTATTTGTATGAAAAGTTTTCTGATATATATATGATATTTTATATGTTTTTACTATGTTGTTTATATGAAAAAAAAAAAAAATTTGTATGTTTTATGGTGTTTTGTTCTTACAGCCCGAGGACGTGCTGTGATTTACCAGGGGGGAATGTAGCACCCTGAGGATTCGGCTGCTACGGGGGTATTGCACCTCAACCCAGAGGTGTGATATTCCACTCCCGGGTAAGGATGGAGTGTGGACCTGAGCTCGGTAGGCTGCATGCACTACACACATCCCATTTCCGAGGAACAGACCAACGGTACTCCCACTTAGAAATGTGCAGGTACGACCGAGTCTGTTCCTGGCTGGAGTGGGAGGGGGGTGGTACATCCCAAGTAGTGTAGGGGCAGATAGGGGGAGCAGCCTGGGTAAAGATAGGAGCTCATTGGGTGCTGGTCACCTGAGCTCACACATAGAGGGAGTATATAAGGTGGGCACCATCAAAGATCAGGGTCAGTCTGTCAGAGTCAGTAAGAAGCAGAGGTCCAGATGAGCCTGCAGAGAGAGAGTGGAGCAGAGAAGGAAAGACCCAGAGAGGGAAAAAGAAAGGACTCTGAGAACCCAAATTCAATCCCCGGGTGAAGAGTCGGCAATAGGGTACCGGATCCCAAACTGGTGGGGGCAAAAGCACACCCTAGCCAGAGACCGGAGGCCGTGGGCAGGATCTGCCACGGCCACCCACCACATCCACCCCGAAGGCAAACCACGTGGAGGGTCAGGGAACCCAAGGCCAAGGGTCTCCCAACAGAAGGCCCGAGGGAGCTGGACCTAGGTGGATCACTAGTGGGGACGGCCAGAGGAAAGGACAGAAGGAGAGCTCAGGGTCACGCTCCGGACTTGTTTGGGGGTTTGCTGAATCCAGGACCTGGTGGACGCAGCACGGCTCGGGTGGTCACTTGAAGCTGGAGTGACCGGAACATCAGCAGTGAGTAAATACCTTAAACTGCACAACCCGACTCTGTCTTCACTTAACATCTATGCTGCACCACCACAACCCCCATCCTCTGCACCTGACCCCCTGAGGCTATACCCCACCCGTTGGGGGTTATACTACCAAAAGCTGCACCAACACCATCAGCCTCAGCGGACCCTGCTGCAGCGGCGGCCATAGTGACCGCAATACAACGGGTGGCGTAGTCGACATTAAGAACTTTATAACATCTGTAGGACTGCCACATACTCTGAGCTTGACACCCTGGGCACGGACCGGGTCACAGCCACTCGGAAGACTACAACTCCCATCTGATCCGGCTCCGGATATTCCCCTAAAGAATATGGCCCAGGGGGCGCGTCATATGCACAGAATGTCTGTCTGATCACATGACTGTGACGTCAGCAAGGTCCTGTCTGTGTGTGTGTGTGTGTGCTACAGGATATATAAACCCTGGGTGTTGGGTGTGTTCCTGTGTTAGGTGTTCCCGTGTGGACACCGTGTGAGAGGCACAAGGCTGTTCCCTGTGTGTGGGGGAACACCGCTCGTGTGAGGCCTGGTGAGGCCTGGTGGACTCCTGGGAGGTGAAGCCTGGATCCTTGTATGAGAGTGTAAGGCAGACCTGGGCAAACTGTGGCCCGCGGGCCACATCCGGCCCTTTGACCGCTTCTGTGTGGCCCGCTGACACAGTCAGCCAGACGCAGGAGAAAGCCTGAGCTATTATCTTACTCAGACTCAGCATTCTGATTGTAGCTCCGCCCCCCTGTGGATGCCATCTTCTCATTGGTGGATGTGGGGATGCTCAGTTCCTTGCTTGCAGAGCAGAGCTACTGTAATGTCTTCAGGTCAGGAGTGTTCAAGAAGAGGGAAACTTGGACTACTACACCCATCTGCTGCACATAGTGGGCAAGTGACATCTAAGTTGAGCCCCATGGTGTAAAATAACAGCTAGGAGCTGACATTGTGTCTACTGTGCTGATCAGTTCACAGCACAGCACTGCCTCCTTTCTCAGACCGCAGTTTACACTCAGTGAGAGCAGCTAATTATCTGCAGCTTACTGAGTCTTCCCCTGGCAGCTCAGACTGATCGGAGAGAACATTTGCATTCCTAGTGAATGACTCCAACAGTGAAGTGCCCCTCCTCACCTGGGATATTCTATGTGCTCCCCAAACTGCACCCCACATACTCTGCTGCCTCTCCACCTTTGAGTGAGGGTTAACCCTTACCTCACCCTTTACACTGAGCTTTTGAGTTATTGCGCTGTGTTCTATGTCCTGTGCAGGTGAGGTAAGTGTTAAGCTCCTCACAATGCTCCCTGCTGTGATCTGTGACTTATCACAGCCATAGACTTTAATAAAGATCCCCCCCACCTGCCTGTTACCTCCTGCCCCACATGTGATGTGGATCTATGCATGTGGAACAGGGGTGGGCAAACAACTTTTTTTTTCCACATGCTCCCAATTTATGTATTGATTGATCAATTGCCAATGCTTGCTATGATAAACTTTATTGTAGCAAGTATTATCAGGGTGTGTTCACACAACTGTATTTTCGGTCCTAGTGCTTTTCGTGAAAAAAATAAAATAAACCTGACTTCACACGGACAGGACTAGTAGCAATGCTTTGCAATTGAGCTATTCAGATTACAGTTTAAGTCCACGGCCCCACTATCAGTATTTGGCAGAATTTTTTTCTCAGGAGTGGGAGCCAAAACCAGGTGAGGAACAATCAGAGAATAATAGAAGATATAATAGAAACAAGTCACCAGTTCTGCATTTATCACCCACTCCTGAGAAAAAATACTGACTGAATACTGATAGTGGGGCCGTGGCCTAACACAGACCAAATATCCGTGTGAAAAAGATCACAGCACACACCAGTTTCTTCTGTGTATCGGATAACACTCACTTATTGAAGTCAGAGTTTGCAAAAAAAAAATTGAATCACATATTAATCATCTGTATGGCATCTGATTTTTACAGATACATTTCGATTACAATCATACGAAACTGTATTTGTTTTTGTACATTTTATTCACTTCTGATATATAAAAATGGATCACAATACAGATGATAAAAATAGTCTGCCTTTCTGGATGACAATCATGACATCGCTCGTGTAAACGTAATCATATAATCACCTTCTTTTTATAAAGTGATAAAATTAATATTGAGCAGAATTAAAGGGGCGGCCTAAAACAGAAGGTAAATTTCATACTAAATGTCTATTTAATTCAATCCAATCACTTATCTAGTACAGTTCAATTAAAAATTCCCTACCGTTTCCTCTCTACTCTAACTTCTTGTTTGTTTTTTCTCATCCAATGATGTTTTGTTGAGAATTCCAGTGCATTTTGGGATACTCACATGGGACGTCATCAAGGGGAAAAGGATGCGATCACTGACGCTGCTTTCCTCACATTTAAACGAAGCACCATCAGTGACCTCTGTTTCGGAGTCTGGGTTAGTCCCTGCTTGCTGCGTGGTGTCCTTACAATTTCCACTGACAGCGCACTCTCTTGCTGGCTCATCACTTCTCTTTAGAGCCAGCAAGGGAGTGCACTGTCACTGTTCATTCAAAGGAATATAGTGCCGGGAGCTCATACTGTCCATAGGTCATAATTTATAACCGATGCATTATCAGTAGAGCAGGGACTAGCCCAACCTCTGAAACAGACATAATTGATGCCACTTCATTTCATGGAGGGGGCAGAAGCTGCGGAAGTGACCACAGCTTCTACCACCTTATGACGTCCTGTGTGAGTATTCCAAACAAAATGCCATTGGAGGTTAAAAAAAAAAGACTGGAAGTCAGACTGGAGAGGGTATATTAGGGAATTTTCAATTGAAGTATATAAAAAAAGGAGATTAGAAAATTACATTATTTAGATAAATGTTTAGTATGAAATTCACCTTTGGTTTCGGACCACCCCTTTAAGTTCAGCCGACTGGTTCGGCCCTCAAAAGCAGTGCCAGTTTCTCATGTGGCCCCTTGGGAAAATTAATTGCCCACCCCTGGTGTAAGGGATGCCAGTAAGCCTCGGAGTGCCAGACAAGCGTCCTGGAGGGCAGAGCCTGGATCTGAGAGTGTGAGAGATGCCAGTGGCCTTGGACTGGAGGAGGGCTGGAGACCACGCTTGGTAAGCCCTAGAACCACAGTGGTGGCGGAACAAAGCGGACTGAAGCAGCTACAACCCGGGCAAAGGTAAAACACTGCTTGATATGGACATTGATATGGACATTGATGTGGACATTGATATAAGTGACTTTGCGGAGGGATGTAACTGAGAGCCAAGAGGGCCTGTCTGCTAGTTGCAGGGCTCCTGGATATTATATGTGTAATATGCCGGTGAGTGATCAGCAGTTTATGGAGTTAATAAACTGCTGAGTTGAGCAATACCGGAAAATATGGCTGGTGTGTTTTAAATTGACGCAGCGAAGCGAGTATCCCCCAGGATGAAGACTAGCGCTGCCTTACATGTGGTTCGAGAGTGCGGGCAGCTGCAGTCTGGTTGCTAGGGGCAACTGCAGTCTGGTTGCTAGGGGCAACTGCAGTCTGGTTGCTAGGGGCAACTGCAGTCTGGTTGTTAGGGGCAACTGCAGTCTGGTTGCTAGGGGCAACTGCAGCCCGGTTGCTAGCGGCAACGGCACAGGTCGACGAGTGTGGTAAAGCATCTGGCTGCAACTCGGCGGGGTTGCGAAGATTGTCGTCGCATTCAAATCCGGTTGTTTGCTGCAACTCGGCGGGGTTGCGAAGATTGACGTCGCACTCAAATCCTGTTTTGTGGTGGCACGGCGGGGCCACGAAATTTTTTTCGGGGAGAGCGGTGAAGTTCAAGTGTGAACAGCGTACCGTGATGGCTGTGAGCAAAGCAGCAGATGTGTCTGGAGCTATTGAGCGTTTGAAGGGCCGGTTAGGACCGGAGCAGGTATTTGAGAAACTCTTACAGGACATGGTGCAGGAACCGCAGGAGCTGTGGGCACCGTATAGAATGGCGGCAGTGGACCATTCTATGAACTCTCCGGGGGGCACCGGTGTTGTCCCAGAATGCCCGGGGAGGTGGTCAGAGATGTTGTGAACTCGGTCCTAAGACTATTGCTGGTTTTTTTTTTTTGTGAAAATTCCCCTACAGGTGTGGGTGTCCAAAAGGGGGCGGAGTCTGAAAAGGGGGCGGATTTTCAAAAGTGCATGGAGGGTAGAAAACTTAAAATTGTTACTGGTGGTGGGTTGGTACCCCCTAAAAATAACAAATTGACCGTTGATAATGGGGTGACTCCAGTGGAGGGGGTTGACGTCATGGTGGGAGGTGACCTGTTAGTCCACAACACCATGGGGAGTGACACAGACCCCATAGCTGACGGTGACACTACGGAAGTAGAAGGAGAGGTCAGTCAGGAGGGGATAGATGAGGTGAGAAAGTCAACCTCGCGTCGACGGCGCAAGGGCCATAAAAAGGTTGCTCCGGTAGTCTTGGCTGAAAGTGAAAATAAAGAAAATGTAATGCTGTGTGCTGTTGGTACTAGGGTGGATCCTCCTTCAAAAGCAGAAGAGGAGGTGACGTACCTGGAGAACGTGTCCTCAGACCAGCGGAGCCTGGAGTCTGAACGGCAGAGGGTATACCAGGTTGTGAAGAATTTACAGCGAGATCTAAAGGGAAGCAACGAGGAAGTTGTCCAGTGGAAGGAGATGTTCCACGCCATTAAGGAGGACCGCCGCAAAATCAAGGAAGAGGTTTTGCAGTTGAAGCTTGAGTAGGAGGCGCGGCAGGATGGAGTTTCTGGACGTGAACAAATCCTAGAACGACTGCGCAAACAACTCAACCAGGAGCTGTGTGACTCCAGGAAGGAGTGTGGTGAACGCAGTAGGGAACTGCAACAGATTAAGAGAGATTATGAGGATCTCCTCAAGGTGAAAGAAAAACTAGAGGAGGATAAGGCGGATGCAGAGCAAGTGCGCCAAGTGGTTGAGACCACTCTGCAAGACACCCGTGAGGAGAATGATGATCTCCGGGGAAAGACCCTAGGTCTGGAAGCTCAGGTGAAGGAGCTACAGATGTCCTGTGATACTCTCCAGAAGGCGGAGACGTACCTTAAGGAAAGGCTCAGCGAGATGGAAGCTGAGCGGGAAAAGATGGAGGAGTCCATCGGAAAAGCCACAGACCAGGGCCAGGAGTTGACCGCTGGTGCTGGGAGGTATGAAGCAGATACCTCCTCGAGTGATGTGAGCTCGGATGATTCGGTGGATGTAGGAGCCGAGATCAAGGAGCTCAAGGAGTTGCTACAAGCCCAGTGGAAGCAAGAGAAGCTTGAGAGACTTGCTGTTGAGAGCTGAGTGGGCGCATTGGAGACAGAGATGTCTGAGAGAACCCTACTGTTAAGGGAGCAGTTGAAGCAGGAAGAGCTTCAGAGATGGGCTGCTGAGAGGTGAGTAGCTGAGCTAGAAGAAGAAGTTTTAGAGCTCAAAGGTCGCCTAGCAAAGTGTCACGCAGTGAACGAGGCTTCCTTGGAGAAGGGAAAAGGCAAACAAGTTGCGGAAGTGATCGAGACGAAAGTTCGTGAATTGGTAGCTGTGAGTCAGCTCAGGGGAAGCATCCAGGGTGAAGAAGCTGGAAGTCAGTTGTCCCTGAAACCTGAGCTGGTTGATCGTCTGGAAACCACTGGTGAGACCGAAACGTCTCGGTACAAGTGCCTCGTAGATGTACCCGAGGACTTGAGGGAAGAATGCACCAGTGAGTCCGTGCATGCAGAGTTTAAGAAGGCCGTGGGAGCCTGTAAGGTGTACTTGACCTCAGAGGATAGACAGCTGGTGGTCCTGTCCACGACCGAAGTCACAGTGAAGAGGGTGGCGATCCTAAGTGACATACACTGGCGATGTATTCGCGCGAAGCGGTTTCTCCGGTTGAAGACGGAGCAAGCCGCTAGACAACTGGAACTGATGAGAAAGGCTCAGTCTGCGGGAAGAGGTCATCCGGGTGCCTCATGTACTGGTGAGAAAGCTCCTTGGGAGAAATGGCCAAGCCATGCAGATGATGGTGAAGAAGTATGGTGTGGTGAAAGTAAGCAGTCCACGTGATCGTCAGGACTGGATACCGGATGAAGACGGCAGGGTGTCGTTGTACGCTATAGGAACGGAAGAAAATCTGGCAAATATGAGCATGCTGGTGGAGTACCGAGTGACCTACCTGCGAGAGGTGTAACAGTTAAATCTCGCTAGGCTGTGAGTGAATGGACAGCATCATCTGAGTAGCAGAAGGTGGCAGCCGTCTAGAGATTGTGAGACCAGACAGAGAAAGGGCCCCCTAAATAGCAGAAAAGCTACAGCTGAAGTTAGGGACCTTTCAAGATGTCCTGAGAGTAGTGAGACCTCCAGTGACTCAGGTTTGGGTGACCCATACAAACGACCCAATGGAGTGCGGGACAGTACGGAGTCGAACCGGACCTTAAATACCAGAGCATGTGAGTCACACTGCTGTATTGACCGCTGGGAGCGGGGGAGACCTGGTAGGGTTTCGACTGACCGCTGGGAGCGGGGGAGACCTGGCAGGGTTTAGACTGACCGCTGGGATCGGGGGAGACCTGACAAGGTTGCGACTGACTGCGGGGAGCCGGGGAAGTCTGACAAGTTTACGACCCGGAAATGTGACTTGACGAAGTCGGTGACAATGGCAGATAGTGGGTCCCTGAGGAATGGGCTAATGTCATTGACTAATGTTCCAGGGGCTGAGCAGCGCAATGGTCAAGTTCACGGTCTCTGTGTGAACTGTGGGTTATAGACTGTTTGTGTATATTGTGTGTTCAACCCCACAAGTTTGAACAGAGGGGGGGCATATGTGGTGCAGCGTCATTGCTATAGTGATCTAGTATGTCTGTTTATGCTATTTTCTTCCCCCTCAGGTGACTGGTCACATGACTGTGACATAGCTCAGGTCCTGTATACACAGAATGTCTGTCTGATCACATGACTGTGACGTCAGCAAGGTCCTGTCTGTGTGTGTGTGTGAGCTACAGGATATATAAACCCTGGGTGTTGGGTGTGTTCCTGTGTTGGGAGTTCCTGTGTTTGGTGTTCCTGTGTGGACACCGTGTGAGAGGCACGAGGCTGTTCCCTGTGTGTGGGGGAACACCGCTCGTGTGAGGCCTGGTGGACTCCTGGTAGGTGAAGCCTGGATCCTTGTATGAGAGTGTAAGGGATGCCAGTAAGCCTCGGAGTGCCAGACAAGCGTCCTGGAGGGCAGAGCCTGGATCTGAGAGTGTGAGAGATGCCAGTGGCCTTGGACGGGAGGAGGGCTGGAGACCACGCTTGGTAAGCCCTAGAGCCACAGTGGTGGCGAAACAAAGTGGACTGAAGCAGCTACAACCCGGGCAAAGGTAAAACACTGATTGATATCGACATTGAAATGGACATTGATATGGACATTGATGTGGACATTGATATAAGTGACTTTGCGGAGGGATGTAACTGAGAGCCAAGAGGGCCTGTCTGCTAGTTGCAGGGCTCCTGGATATTATATGTGTAATATGCCGGTGAGCCACTAAGATGGACTGAGTGATCAGCAGTTTATGGAGTTAATAAACTGCTGAGTTGAGATATACCGGAAAATATGGCTGGTGTGCTTTAAATTGACGCAGCGAAGCGAGTATCCCCCAGGATGAAGACTAGCGCTGCCTTACAGTAGTTACGATGTAATCACTGTGTTATCAGCAGATTATCACTAGAGGACTAGTAAACTTGCTGCCATGTAGTCGTCCATAATCATGAGCTTTGTAAAACCCTGCCCACACCAATGATTGCAGCTTTCTGCCTATACACAGCATACATAAAAGCTGCCAATCAGTGGTGTGGATGGGGTTATACAGAGTTCAGCATTCAGACAACTGGTAGATCTGTGGCAGATAAAACAGTGATTTTATCAAAATGACAGCAAGCTACCCAGTAGATGACACATTGCTGGAATCGGGGTCTCTTTGCCTACATCAGGCTGATCTGATGACCTGGTAACAGATTCACTTTTAATGGTAACATTTGGGCTGCCTGCTGCTACCACTGGAGGGAGCTAAGGAGCTTACTGCTTACATTGTAGCTCTCAAAATCAACAGGCAACCCTGGCATACCAGCGTGACCAAAGAACTGAGGCAGGCTTCCAGAGTTGCTGAGCAGAGATGGAAAAGAACCCCCTCCACACAGCACTTCATCACATTCAAACAGTCCCTCACTACTTTCAAGTCCATACTCACTGCAGCAAAGCAAAGCTACTTCTCATCTCTCATATCCTCCCTGTCTCACAACCCTAAATAGCTATTCAACACTTTCAATTCTCTCCTCCGTTCCACAGTGCCTCCTCCATCTCCTCTCATCTCAGCTGAAGACTTTGCCTCATTCTTCAAGCAGAAGATTGATAACATCAGAGTAAGCTTCGGCCTACAACCCACACAGCCCCTCCTAATAACTAGAGATGAGCGTTGTTCTACTCGAACTGTTCGCCAATCTCAAATTCGAGCTGTTTTGGGCGGTGTTCGAGCCGTTCGGCGAACACGAACAATTTGAGAAAAATTCGGCTGTTCGAGGTTATGTTCGATAACTGTTCGTGCACCAAAATCATAACTGGATTTTTTCTCAGTAATGATGAAAATTAATGTTAATACGCAGTTTGAGTGTACAGCGGGGTGGGGGGAGGGGCAGGGGATGGATCTCTGCAGGAACAATGAAGATCTCCATTTTTTTTTCTCTTTCCCGCATTTACAGTGGGGAGGTGCAATCTGTCAGCCTATCAGCAGCGCACACACGGAGCGAAGTGCTTTTTTTCACACAAGCAAGGGCATGTGTCATTGGCAGTGTATGTCACATGTCCTTGCCCTATAAGACCAAGCCATTTTCCCCGTCGCCACCATTTTCTCACTGCTGCAGCTGCGTGTTAGACGGCACCGCTGTTGCTGTGTGCGCTATACCTTGTTAATTTCAAGCCAATTTTCGCACAAATATACAGATAGCTTGGGAGTAGGGAATAGTTGTGATTACAGTCCTTTTAAGGACTAGGTTACAGCATTTCCTACGACTTTTATCAGGCAGGTCTGTGCTCTTAAATAGATAGGTTGTGGGAGTAAAGACTAATTGTAATTGGAGTCCTTTTCAGGACTAGGTTACATCAGTTCCTATCAGTTTTTGCCAGGCAGGTCTGTGCCAGTGCTGTGCAAGTTTTTTTCACAGCATTTGGCTGAATCTAGCAAAGCTAATCCTTTTTGGCCTATTGCAGAGTGTGTTAGTCAGTGGAGTAGCCTATCTGTGTTGCAAGATATACCACCTGTGTATAGAATACCAATTTTTTTACTGCACCTAGTGAAGTAAAATATTTTGGGCATAGCATCATTCTATTAGTCCATCTATACTGACCTCCATCAGGTTGCAAACTGAATCTAATTTTTTTCTGCATCTAGCTCTGAAAAAATATTTGGCCTTCTAGTAGTGTGTGGGACTTTCTCTGTTAGTCCATCTATACTGACCTCCATCAGGTTGCAAACTGAATATATTTTTTTCTGCATCTACCTCTGAAAAAATATTGGGCTTCTAGCTGTGTGTGGGTCTTGTTCTATTAATCCATCTATACTGACCTCCATCAGGTTGCAAACTGAATATAATTTTTTTCTGCATCTAGCTCTGAAAAAATATTTGGCCTTCTAGCAGTGTGTGGGACTTGATATATTAGTCCACCTATACTGACCTCCATCAGGTTGCAAACTGAATATATTTTTTTCTGCATCTACCTCTGAAAAAATATTGGGCTTCTAGCTGTGTGTGGGTCTTGTTGTATTAGTCCATCTATACTGACCTCCATCAGGTTGCAAACTGAATATAATTTTTTTCTGCATCTAGCTCTGAAAAAATATTTGGCCTTCTAGTAGTGTGTCGGACTTTCTCTATTAGTCCATCTATACTGACCTCCATCAGGTTGCAAATTAAAAATAATTTTTATCTGCATCTACAGTACCTCTGAAAAAATATTTGGGCTTCTAGCTGTGTGTGGGACTTGTTGTATTAGTCCATCTATACTGACCTCCATCAGGTTGCAAACTGAATATATTTTTTTCTGCATCTACCTCTGAAAAAATATTGGGCTTCTAGCTGTGTGTGGGACTTGTTGTATTAGTCCATCTATACTGACCTCCATCAGGTTGCAAACTGAATATATTTTTTTCTGCATCTACCTCTGAAAGAATATTGGGCTTCTAGCTGTGTGTGGGTCTTGTTCTATTAATCCATCTATACAGACCTCCATCAGGTTGCAAACTGAATATAATTTTTTTCTGCATCTAGCTCTGAAAAAATATTTGGCCTTCTAGCAGTGTGTGGGACTTGTTCTATTAGTCCACCTATACTGACCTCCATCAGGTTGCAAACTGAATATATTTTTTTCTGCATCTACCTCTGAAAAAATATTGGGCTTCTAGCTGTGTGTGGGACTTGTTGTATTAGTCCATCTATACTGACCTCCATCAGGTTGCAAATTGAATATAATTTTTTTCTGCATCTAACCCAGCCAATAGTTTTGGCCTAATACCACAGTTTGGCCACTCAGCTCTGCTCGGTTACCATCCATTGTTTTTTTGTGCAAACAACTCCAGAGTTGTGAATTAGTTAACCACCAAAATGAGTGGAAAAAGGCCTGCTGCTGGTGGAAAGGGGAATAGGCGTGTTGGGAAGGGGAAAAAAGGTTGTGTCCGTGGGGTAGGTGTTAAAGCAACAGTAACATCTGCAGAAGAAAGACCATCTTCCAGCCAAACTAAAATGTCTACTTCTTTTAGCGGACAATGTGATAAGATCCCTTTCTTACGGCCACGCCAATTGCTACAAATTCCAGATGAGGCACAAAAACAGCAGGTGCTTCAACGGATATCAAGTGCTCCTTTAAGTGGGCTCTCCTCCACATCAACTTCAACATCACAAATACTCCAGTCCTCAAAGGTGTCACCCAAATCGCACTTGCTTCCTCACAGCTCCCAAATCTCCAGCTGCCCGTCTGAGTATGAGGTAGAACAGATGGTTGAGTCTGCAGAGCTGTTTACTCATACTATAGCCTGGGAATCAGAGGTCGACTCCAGCGCTTCTGTGAATCCAGACGAAATGATCTGCACTGATGCCCAGAATCTTTATGAGTCGGATCCAGGACCAGACGCAGAAGGTTCTGACCATAATGTAGACCCTCATTCCCAAACTGTAACTCCTGTTGGTGGAGACAATGAGGAAGACGATGATAAGACTCAAATACCTGATTGGAGCGACAACTTTAGTTTTTTGTCAGGGCAGGAACAGGTTGGCTCTGAGGACGACGGGTGTGATAACGCACAGGGTGATGATGATGAGGTTGGAGATCCCACTTACTGTCAACCCACAGTCAGCCAAGAGATGAGGTCAGCAGAGGAGGTGGAGGAAGATGCTAGTGACGACGAGGTCAGGTTGCGCCTTCCTGGACAGAGACGTAGTACTGGAAGCACGTCAACAACTGCATCCTCAAACACAACTCTGCCTCTCACCACAAGTCGTGGTGGCTCTTCAGGTCGCATGGGTGCTAAGCCTTGCATAGCCTGGGCATTTTTTCAGATCGATAAAGATGACCCAACTCGTGTTATCTGTAACATTTGTCAGCAAAAGCTAAGTAGAGGCCAAAAAATACATAGTTTGAGTACTTCATGCATGAACCGGCACATGGACATGAAGCATAAGTTGCAGTGGGAAGCTCAGTGTGCTACAATGCGGTCTAGCCGGCCGGGCCAACCACCGTCTGCCATATCTTGTGCATCCGCGGCCTCTTCATCCTCTGTGACTGGGGGGACAGCAGTCACACCTGTTTTGGGGCGCAGACCTGCCACCTCTTTACCCGCAACAGCCAGCGTGATTGGCAGGTCATCATTTTCTTTGGAGGTGGTAACACCAGCTGGTGTTGAGCGCTGTCCGACATCGATAGCACCACCTTTGGATCAAGGCAACCTAACATGTCCGCCTGCATCTTCCTCACAGACCGGCAGTTTGCCGGGGACACCCTTATCAACCCCGTCTAAGCACAATAGCCAGCCCTCGGTCCCTCAGATGTGGACAAGTAAAAGACCATTTCCTCCTAGCCATGAGAAAGCTAAGAGGTTGAATTTCACCATCTGCAAGCTCTTGGCTACAGAAATGCTGCCTTTCCGCCTGGTGGACACAGAGGATTTTCGAGACCTTATGTCCGTCGCAGTGCCCCAGTACCAGATGCCCAGTCGGCACTACTTCTCAAAGAAAGGTGTGCTTGCGCTCCACCAGCATGTCGCACACAACATCACCGCTTCTTTGAGAAACTCTGTGTGTGACAGGGTGCATTTCACCACAGACACTTGGACGAGTAGGCATGGACAGGGGCGTTACATGTCGCTGACTGGGCACTGGGTAACTATGGTGACAGCAGGACAAGGGGCTGCTGTCCAAGTCTTGCCGTCCCCACGAGTTGTGCGTCAATCCTCTTTATGTCAAAGTTCCTCCACTGCTTCTGCCTCCTCAACCTCCTCTCGGTCTTCCACCTGCACCCAAAGCCTGTCTGGTCATGCCACAAGCTTTCTAACTGCGCAGAAGGGATCCTGCACACCTCCTTACTATGCTGGCAGTAGGGCTCAACGTCATCAGGCGGTTTTTACATTGAAATGTCTGGGAAATGTGAGTCACACAGCTGAGGAGTTGTGGTCAGCTCTGGAGAACCAATTTCATGAATGGTTGTCTCCACTGGACCTGAAACCAGGGAAGGCCGTGTGCGACAATGCTGCAAACCTGGGTGCGGCCCTTCGCCGGGGCAATGTCACACACGTGCCTTGTATGGCTCACGTGTTGAACCTGGTTGTCCAGCAATTTTTAGCCCACTATCCCAGACTAGATGGCCTTCTGCAGAGGGCACGGTCGCTGTGTGCTCACTTCCGCCGTTCGCATCCCGCAGCTCAGCGACTTACATCTCTACAGAAGTTGTTGGGCCTGCCACTTCACCGGCTAAAATGTGATGTGCCTACCCGGTGGAATTCAACTCTGCACATGTTGCAGCGACTGTGGCAGCACCGACAAGCCCTGGTGCAATACGTTCTGACGTATAGCCTGGGCCAACGAGATTCAGAGGTGGGGCAAATCACGCTGGAGGAGTGGTCTCAGATCAGGGACCTATGCACCCTTCTGCACAGTTTTGAAATGGCGACGAAGATGTTTAGTGCTGACGATGCCATTATCAGCATGACTATTCCGGTGATTTACATGCTGGAGCACATGTTAAACAGAATTCGGAGTCAGGTGGTGGCACAAGAGGAGGTGGAGGAAGTAGAGGAGGAGGAGTTATATGCGGAAGGGCTAACATCTGCAAGGTCCAGACGGTCGGCAGCACCAAGGCGGCAGGCATGTGAGGGTGGGGGAGATGGTTTTACCAGGGCGCATGGTAGCAGCCAAACTAGTGAGGAAGGTGCAGGAGCCCAGGAAGAAGTGGAGGACGAACTGATGGAAGACTCATCAGATGAGGGAGACCTTGATCACATTTCTGTTGTGCGAGGTTGGGGGGAGAGGACAGAGGAAGGAAGCATGATTGTTACCTCGCCACCAACACAACAGGGACTTGGTGCTCCTGGATGCGCAACACACATGAGTGCCTTCTTGCTGCACTACCTGCAACATGACCCTCGAATTGTGAGAATTAGAAATAATCCCGACTACTGGGTTGCCACACTGTTAGATCCCCGGTACAAAAGTAAATTTGCCGAAATTATTCCTGCCATAGAAAGGGATGCACGCATGCAGGAGTATCAGCAGAGACTGTTGCAGAATCTTACATGTGCTTTTCCACAAAACACCAGTGGTGCACGTAGTGAATCTCACAGTTCCAACTTGCCAACCGTGGGACCGTCAAGTGTTCAGCACTCAAACCGTAACAGAACCACAGTATCTGCTGGTAACATCAATTTTGCGGAATCATTTCACCACTTTTTTAGCCCATCCTTTGCAAGGCCACAGGAGACAAGAAGTCTGACACATAGTCAACGCCTAGAGACGATGGTACAGGAGTATCTCCAAGTAAACATTGAAGCCACGACTGTGTCACTGGACCCTTGCTCTTTTTGGGCTTCCAATCTGGATAAATGGCCGGAGCTAGCCACTTACGCCTTGGAGATCTTGTCATGCCCCGCAGCCAGCGTTCTGTCTGAACGTGTGTTCAGCGCTGCTGGTGGTGTGCTGACAGATAAGCGCACGCGGCTCTCCACTGATAATGTAGACAGACTCACGTTCATAAAGATGAACAAATCATGGATCCGAAACGACTTTTCTACCCCTGTGTCATCCTGGGGAGAGTAAAAGCTTGATGATTGGTTAAAATCACCCTACCAACCGTTTTAAGCTTTCAAATTACTAATCATGTTTATCTGTATCTTGACTGGAAAATAATTTGGGCTTTGTAGCAGTGTGCAGCACTGATCCTATTAGGCCATCTATACTAAAGCTTCACCAGATTTAAAATTAAAAATAATTTTTAGCTGCATCTAGCCCGGAAAATAATTTTGGGGCTCCGAGATGCGCAAGACACATAAGTGCCTTCTTGCTGCACTACCTGCAGCATGACCCTCATATTGTCAGAATTCGAAGTAATCATGACTACTGGGTTGCCACACTCTTAGATCCCCCAAACTTTTCGATCAACCTTTTCATTTTAATAAAGACCAAAAAAATGGTCATTTTTGAAATTATAAGCATTAGCAGGTTGTTAGAAACTGAAATCAAACAGTTTTCAACTCAAAATTTTATTCTAGGTGATGTTACATTTTCACATAGGACCCCTTGTTCGAAAGGAGCTTCTGAACTCTCTCGTCCATTGAATTTGTCAGGTTTTGGATGGTTTCTGCTTCAATTGTTTTGCATGAGGACAGAATACCCTCCCAGAGCTGTTGCTTAGATGTGAACTGCCTCCCGCCATCATAGACACTCCTTTTAATGATGCTCCAAAGGTTCTGAATGGGGTAGAGGTCAGGGGAGCATGGGGGTCACACCATAAGTTTGTCCCCTTTTATGCCCATATCAGCCAGAGATGCAGATGTTTTATGTGCAGCATGAGATGGTGCATTATCATGCAGAAAAATGATCTTGCTGTGAAATACACGGTTCTTCTTCTTGAACCATGGCAGGAAGTGCTGTTTGAGAAAATCCACATACATTATGGAGTTCATCTTTAGCGCCTTCAGGGATCCTAAAGGGGCCGACAATCTCTCTCCCCATGATTCCAGCCCAAAACATTACTCCACCTCCTCCTTGTTGGCGCTGTAGCCGTGTTTGCGTGGGGTGTCCATCAACCAGCCATCCTCCACTCCATCCATCTGGACCATCGAGCGCTGCACGGCACTCATCCGTGAACAAAACAGTTTTGAAATCAGTCTTCATGTAATGTTTGGCCCACTGGAGCCGTTTCTGCTTGTGTGAAGTGGATAGAGGAGGTCGACAGGATGGCGTATGCACAGCTGCAAACCTCTGAAGGACCCTGCATCTTGTTGTTCGGGGGACGTTGGAGGCACAAGCAGCTTCAAAAACTTGTCTGCTGCTATGACAAGGCTTTTTTGCCGCTGCTCTTTCAACCTGACGTAATTGCCTGTAGGAAAGAGTCCTCAATTTGCCCTTATCAGCACGCACACGTGTGTACTGTGAATCAGCTACATACTTCTTGATTGCCAAGACACTTCATCCTGATCATCGCACAATGTTGATTGTAGTCATGCCTTGACCTAAACACTCCACAATTTGTTGCTTCTCAGCAGCCGACACATCCTTTTTCTTTCCCATTTTGGCAGAAAATGTAGGCTGCTTAATAATGTGAGAGAGCCTTCTTAAGTAGTCTTGCCTTTCATTGGACACACCTGCCAAACTAATTAGCACAGGTGTCTGCAATTGCTTACAGTGATATAAAGAGCCCTGACACACATCACCATCAATGAGTTTAACTGACAAACAAACAAATTCTTCCCTTATCACTCCTAAACACTTTTTGCATAATAATTTGGAACGCAGTGTACATGTGCTTTTCCACAAAACACCAGCGGTTCACGTAGTGAATCTTACAGTTCTAACTTGCCAACCGTGGGCTGTATGGAGTTGTTCAATAAAGGGCCCAAAATTAAGATAACATAGATGGGAGAGGTCTCTATGAATAGGAATTCCTAAGTATTTGATACCCTGTGAGGGACAGGCAAAGGGAAAGTTGGACTGGATGGAATCCTATATGGATTTGGGGAGGGAGACATCGAGGGCCTCAGACTTCGCTGCATTGATTTTAAAATTTGACCATGTAACAAAGTGATCTATTTCAGCCATAACAGCATGGATGGATATATGTGATTGAGTGATATATACTAGGACATCATCAGCAAATAGAGAGCACTTGTACTCGGTGCCTCCCACCTCAATCCACCTAATATTGGGGTTATGGCGAATTGATGAGAGCAGGTGCTCCGTCACTAGGATGTATAAGAGAGGGGACAGAGGACATCCCTGCCTTGTCCCATTGGTGATTGTGAAAGGTGATGAAAATGTTCTGACGCACCCCCTGGGCCTTGGGACACCCGGAGCCGGACCCTTTTTGGTGGATGCTGGTGGTTGTAGTCTTCGTGGCGGCGACCCGGTTCCGTGGCTCAGGGCGGTCAAACCAGTGGCGGAACTATTTATGTGGTTTTGATGTTTAAATGTACGACTACGCCACTCGTGGATTGCGGTCAGAGTGAACCGCCGCTACAGGGCAGACCGCTGAGGCTGGTGTTGTGGGTGCAGCAGAGCGTAGCATAACTCCCCACGGGAGGAGTATAGCCTCAGGGCAGTGTATGCGGAGGATGGGGGTGATGGTGCAGGGCAGCAGCAGTAACGACACGGAGTCAGTGATGCAGTTCAGGGCCTTTACTCACAGTTCTTATTATCCAGACCACGTCTGCAGGTAACGGCTGCCCACGTCGTACTGTGCTCACCAGGTAAGGGGCTCAGACAACTCCCAGATAACTTTGGAGCACTTCACAGGACCCCCTTTGTGTGTCCTTTGTCTGGCCTTTCTTACCAACACTTCTGTCTGGCTGCCTCGGGCCTCCTCTTGGTAAACTTGGCGCCAGTTTCCCTGACCCTATGTGGTGCCTTCCTAGCGGGTGTAGCGAGGGGCTGCGCCACATAAAATGTCAGAGCCTCCGGTTTCTAGCTGAGGGTCGTTTCCTGCCTCCACTAGTTCGGGGACCGGTCTCCCCCTTTGGCCTGACCCCTCCACGCAGGTGGATTCGGGCGTGCGGTGGCGACTCGCCCGTCCGCACCCCTGGGATCCCTTCATTCCTCGTTCCTGGAGCCTTCTCCGCTCCCCTTCCTTCCTTCTCCCTCTTCCAGGCCTGGGCCTCTGTTACTAGGCCCGCCTCCGGAGCAGAGCTCATGCAGAGCCCCTGCTCCCTGCCACTTCTGCTCAGACTTCTCTGCACTGAACTAAGATGGTGCCCACCTTTTATACTCCCTTCTCAATGCACCCAGGAACTGCTTCCTCCCTGCTCCTGCACTACCGGGTTCCCCTTCCTCAGTGTTCCCTCCCCCCACTCCAGCCAGGGACAGGGACTGTCGTGCCCATCTCAGGGGCATATTGGTCGCCCTGCCCCACGGCAATGTGGTGTAATGCATGCAGGTGTCGGGTCCTGATCCACACTCCATCCTTACCTGAGAGTGAGATATCACACCTCTGGGTGAGGTGCAATACGTTTGTAGCAACCGAGCCCTCAGGGTGCTACAGTTCCATTTATCTTCAGCCTAGGTGACGTATTGTGATACAGGGCCATGATTTTGGCTATAAAAGGGTCCCCTAGACCCCTACCCCAAGCTTTTTAAGAGAATCATATATGGCGTGCCAGGAGACTCTATGGAATGCTTTCTCAGCATCCAACGAGAGTATCTAATTACAAATTTTTAACTGCATCTAGCCCAGGAAATACTTTGTGCCTAGTAGCAGTGTCTGCTAGTCAGCGGATTATCCCGGCTGTTAAGCAAGCTACACCACCTGTAGTTTAGACACTTAATTTTTTCAAAGGAAATGCTTTGGGACCATGGGATACTTAGTGAAGAGCATCAGGAGGCACCCCAAGGCATAGGGGCTGGGACTGGCAGTAGGATGCCTTGCGGTGGACAGCCGAGCTCGATCCTTATAAAAGCTTTTTAACTGCAGCAGCTTTAGTGGACGCTACTGGAGCTGGAATTACGCGGCTGCTGGCATGAGACTTGCCCTCCAATAGATCCTTGTAAATGGATTTAAAGTGTATTCATTCAAATTAGAGAGACAATTTAAATTAAAAAGCTTAGAGCTGCCTCCACCACAGGGGGGCTCGCTCGACCCACCAGCGGACAGGCACCAGTATTGGGAGAGGGGGGCTGGCCATCAGGGTTCACCGCGGCTCTGGCACAAACCCGGCGACACGGAGGTAGCACGGGCAGGAGCGGACTGGTCGTGTCGGCTTCTCACTTTTTGGATTTTAGAAGGGCATGACATGCCTATATCTGTGTCTCCCCCTCCTTTTACTCCTCCACCTCTTTTATTTTCGCATGACTATATGTACTTGTCACTTTTCCATGTGTTAGTTATGTCTTCTGAGCAGTTTGTCAGCTTTTGGACACCTTTGAAGGTGTTTTCTATGTGTTTCTATGTGTTTTTGTTTGCCTGCCATTGGTTTTAACGGTGTTCGAAGGTGTTCGACGAACAGTTCGACGAACAGTTCGGCGAACACACGGGTGTTCGACGAACCGAACCGAACTCGAACACTACGGGGGTGGCTCAACACTACTAATAACTACTCAGCCCTCCTCCTGCAAAACCAGCTTCTCCACTATCATGAAAGATCAAGTTTCTGCTCTACTCTCGAGATCACATCTCACCACCTGTGAACTCAACCCGATCTCACCCCACCTCATCCCAAACCTCACCACAGTGTTTACCCCAACCCTAATCCATCTCTTCAACCTATCACTAACAACAGGTGTCTTCCCCTCGTGCTTTAAACATGCTTCAATCACACCCATCCTTAAAAAGCCCTCCCTCCTTGACCCATCCTCTGTGTATATCTATCACCCCAAATCACTTCTCCCCTATGCCTCAAAACTACTGGAGCAACACGTCCATCTTGAACTTCCCTCCCACCTCTCCTCTTGCTCCCTCTTTGACCGCTTACAATGTGGCTTCCATCCACATCACTCCATTGAAACTGCCCTGACTAAAGTCACCAACGACCTACTAACCGCCAAATAAAAACGACAAAGGTCCTCCTCCTTCTGGACATGTCCTCTGCTTTTGATACAGTGGACCATTACCTATTACTACAGATTCTCTCATCTCTTGGCATCACAGACTTGGCCATAGCTTGGATCTTGTCATACCTATAGACCGGACAGCGTCTCCCACTCACACACCACCTCCTCACCTCGCCCCTTATCTGTTGACGTCCCCCGAGGTTCAGTTCTAGAACTCCTGTTCTTCTTCATTTACACCTTCGGCCTGGGAAAGCTAATAGAATCTAACGGCTTCCAGTACCACCTCTATGCTGATGACAAACAGATCTACCTCTGTGGACCCAATATCTCCTCCCTACTAACCAGAATCCCACAATGTCTTTCCGCTATTTCATCCTTCCTCTCTGCTGATTTCTAAAACTTAACATGGACAAAACAGAATTCATCATCTTTCACCCATCTCACTCTTTCCCCCAACATACCTATCAGTTAAAATAAATGGCTGCTCACTCTCCCCAATCCCAAAAGCTCGCTGACTCGAGGTAACCCTGGACTCTAATCTCTCCTTCAAACCACATATCCAAGCCCTTTCCTCTTCCTGCTGACTCCAACTTAAAAATATTTCCCGGATCCGCACATTCCTTACTCAAGAATCTGCAAAAACACTAGTGCACGCCCTCATCATCTCCCACCTCGACTACTGCAACTTCCTGCTCTGTGGCCTGCCTTCTAACACTCTTGCACCCCTACAATCTATCCTAAACTCTGCTGCCCGACTAATTCAAAAGTCCCCTCATTATTCCTCGGCCTCTTCCCTCTGTCAATCCCTTCATTGGCTCCCCATTTCCCAGAGACTCAAGTTCAAAAGCCTAACCATGGCATACAAAGCCATCCACAATCAGTCTCCTCCATACATCTGTGACCTAGTCTCCCTGTACTTACCTGCACCCAACCTCTGATCCTCACAAGATCTCCTTCTCTGCTCCCCTCTTATCTTCTCTTCCCACAATCGCATACAAAATTTCTCCCGTGCATCCCCCCTACTCTGATACCCCAACATATCAGACTTTCGCCTACTGTGGAAACCTTCAAAAGGAATCTGAAGACCTACCTCTTCCGACAAGCCTACAACCTACATTAACCACCGCTCTACCATACTACTGCGCGACCAGCACTGCCCTCACCTACTGTATCCTCACCCACTCTGTTGTCTAAGATTATTGTACTTTATTACGTACACCCCTTTTCACATGTAATGCACCATGGAATAAACAGCGATATAATAATAATAATTGTAGTATTAGCCACTAGTGATGAGCAAGCATGCTCGTTACTCAAGATTTACGAGCATGCTCGGGTGTTTTCTGAGTATCTCCAGCGTGCTCGGGTGTTATGTTTTAGTCACTCAGTGCTCATGATTTGCGCCTGTTTGACAGCTTTAATACACGTGAGGAATGCTTGTTTCTTAGGCATCCCTCACATGTATTAAAGCTGTCAAACAGTCGCAAATCATGTGCACTGAGTGACTAAAACATAACACTGAGCACTGCTAAAGATACTCGGCGAGCACCCGAGCATGCTCACTGAAAGGATTAACAGAACATGCTCACTCATCATTATTAGCCACTAATCGATGTCAGAACGGTATGTAAATGAAATATGTCATCAGAAAATGGGTTATTTAAATCAGGTTTTGTGAAAAATGTGGAAAAAAATTGAAAAATGTTTGATAATTTTTTTTCCATTATTTATATCTCTATTAGTGATGTGCGAGAGTGCTCAGTTAACACTTTCACCGAGCAAGCTCGGGTGCTGCCCGAGAATTTTTGACGTTCTTGACAACTATGTTTGAGCTGCCGCTGCTGCATGTGTTGCGGCTGTTAGACAGCTGTGCAACATGCAGGGATTGCCTAACAAACAGGTAATCCCTGCATGTGTCGCAGCTGTCTAACAGCTGCAACACATTCCGGCACGGCGGCTCAAACATAGTTGTTGTCGAGCACGCTGAAAATACTCGGCAGCACCCGAGCATGCTCAGTGAAAAGGTTAACCGGGCACGCTCGCTCATCACTAATCTCTATCTGTATGCTTCTGTTTTCAGCAGTCTCATTATTGTCACAGACAGGATTATAATGAAAATCAGCATCTTTATATAGAGTAACACAGGATCCAGTATTCACATTAGGTGAAGTCACAGCTCACTTCCTCCTCTTTCCTTCAAATAGACATCTCCCAAGATCAGAGCATGCCTAAAAATCTCGCATTTAGAAGTCAATGATTCACAGTCAGAACCAGTCTATTGCTTCGTAATTCTACAGTATGTGGCTTATGTAATAAGCAGGAAGTATGAACCTAATATAAGTCTTAGTAGCCAGTGGAAATCTTTTCTACTATAGTTATATATATATATATATATATATATATATATATATATATATATATATATATATACAGTACAGACCAAAAGTTTGGACACACATTCTCATTTAAAGATTTTTCTGTATTTTCATGGCTATGAAAATTGTACATTCACACTGAAGGCATCAAAACTATGAATTAACACATGTGGAATTATATACTTAACAAAAAAGTGTGAAACATCTGAAAATATGTCTTATATTCTAGGTTCTTCAATGTAGCCACCTTTTGCTTTGATGACTGCTTTGCACACTCTTGGCATTCTCTTGATGAGCTTCAAGAGGTAGTCACCGGAAATGGTCTTCCAACAATCTTGAAGGAGTTCCCCGAGATGCTTAGCACTTGTTGGCCCTTTTGCCTTCAATCTGCGGTCCAGCTCACCCCAAACCATCTCGATTGGGTTCAGGTCTGGTGACTGTGGAGGCCAGGTCATCTGGCGTAGCACCCCATCACTCTCCATGTTGGTCAAATAGCCCTTACACAGCCTGGAGGTGTGTTTGGGGTCATTGTCCTGTTGAAAAATAAATGATGGTCCAACTAAACGCAAACCGGATGGAATAGCATGCCGCTGCAAGATGCTGTGGTAGCCATGCTGGTACAGTATGCCTTCAATTTTGAATAAATCCCCAACAGTGTCACCAGCAAAGCACCCCCACACCATCACACCTCCTCCTCCATGCTTCATGGTGGGAACCAGGCATGTAGAGTCCATCCGTTCACCTTTTCTGCGTCGCACAAAGACACGGTGGTTGGAACCAAAGATCTCAAATTTGGACTCATCAGACCAAAGCACAGATTTCCACTGGTCAAATATCCATTCCTTGTGTTCTTTAGCCCAAACAAGTCTCTTCTGCGTGTTGCCTGTCCTTAGCAGTGGTTTCCTAGCAGCTATTTTACCATGAAGGCCTGCTGCACAAAGTCTCCCCTTAACAGTTGTTGTAGAGATGTGTCTGCTGCTAGAACTCTGTAAGGCATTGACCTGGTCTCTAATCTGAGCTGCTGTTAACCTGCGATTTCTGAGGCTGGTGACTCGGATAAACTTATCCTCAAAAGCAGAGGTGACTCTTGGTCTTCCTTTCCTGGGGCGGTCCTCATGTGAGCCAGTTTCTTTGTAGCGCTTGATGGTTTTTGCAACTGCACTTGGGGACACTTTCAAAGTCTGCCCAATTTTTCGGACTGACTGACCTTCATTTCTTAAAGTAATGATAGCCACTCGTTTTTCTTTACTTAGCTGCTTTTTTCTTGCCATAATACAAATTCTAACAGTCTATTCAGTAGGACTATCAGCTGTGTATCCACCAGACTTCTGCACAACACAACTGATGGTCTCAGCCCCATTTATAAGGCAAGAAATCCCACTTATTAAACCTGACAGCGTACACCTGTGAAGTAAAAACCATATCCGGTGACTACCTCTCGAAGTTCATCAAGAGAATGCCAAGAGTGTGCAAAGCAGTCACCAAAGCAAAAGGTGGCTACTTTGAAGAACCTAGAATATAAGACATATTTTCAGTTGTTTCACACTTTTTTGTTAACTATATAATTCCACATGTGTTAATTCATAGTTTTGATGCCTTCAGTGTGAATGTACAATTTTCAAAATCATGAAAATACAGAAAAATCTTTAAATGAGAAGGTGTGTCCAAACTTTTGGTCTGTACTGTATATATATATATTATTTTAACTGATATATATACATATATATATATATATATATATATATATATATATATATATATATATATATATGTAAATAGCATAAAAGCCTGATTTAACCCCTTAAGGACTAACAATATTACTTTTTACAAATTTGGTGCTAAAACAGTATTTTAGAGCAAAAAAAGGAAAATTTTTGTTTTCACATTTACATTTTATAAAGTTTTGGGAATCACCTGTGGATTAAAAAATCTCAATCCCTCCAAGATTAATTCCTTGAGTGGTCTAATATCCAAAATGGGGTAATTTGTGGGGGTTTATGTTGTTTTGGCATGTCAGGGGCTCTCCAAATGTGACATGGATTCCACACTCTGTTCCACCCAAATTAGCAATACAAAAATCAAATAGTGCTCTTTCCATTCAGAGCCTTACCTTCTGAGCCCGGGTGTGCGTCCAAACAGTAGTTTCTGACCATATATGTGATATTGTCACATTTGGGAGATATTGTGGAACAAATTAGTGGGTCCATTTTCTCCTCTTATCCCCTGTGAATATTATAAACTTGCAGCTAAAATAACATTTCACTGGAAAAAAAAAATGTTTGTTATTACACCCAAATGTTATAAAGTTCTGTGAAACATCTGTAGATTCTAAATGCTCACTATACCTCTAGATGAATTCCATGAAGAGTCTAGTTTCCAAAATGGGGTCACTTGTTTGTGCTGCTTTGGCATGTCAGGGGCTCTGCAAATGAGACATGGTGTCTGCAATCTTTTCTAGCTAAATTTAGGCTCCAAATACCAAATAGCGCTTCTTACCTTCTCAGCCCGGCCATGCGCTCAAACAGCAGTTTTTGACCACATATGGCATATTACCATGTTTGGGACAAATTGTGTAATGCATTTTAGGGTTCATTTTCTCCTATTACCCCTTGCGATAATGAAAAATTTGCAGCTAATACAATCTTTTAGTGAAAAAAATGTAATTCTTCAATTTTTTATTCCATTTTCCTTAATTCCGGTCTAGCACCTGAAGGTTTAACAAAAATCTTAACAACAGCTTAGAATAATTTGAGGTGTGCAGTTTTTAAAATGGTATAACTTCTGGGTTTTCTTTCAGTATATAGGCCCCTCACAGTCCCTTCAAAACTGAAAAGGTCTATAAAAAATAGAATTTGTAAATTTCCTTGGAAAAAATGAAAAATTGCTACTAAATTGTAATCCTTCTAACAATGTAAGAAAATAAAACACGTTTGAAAGTTTGAAATTGAAATGTTTTCTTAATTTCAGATATTTAAAGATTTAAATCTACCTTTAACATAAAGTACAATGCGTCACGAAAAAAACAGTCTCAAAATTGCCAGGATATATAGCTGCATTTCAGAGTTATTATCATTGATCAGATTTGAAAAATTGTGACTTGGTCATTTAGCTCGAAATTTGGTCCGTGGGGTTAAACAAAAAATAATTTTCTGATGACGCATGACCAGTGGATGTCAGGTGTGTGACTGTGTACGGTATGAGTCTGCTTCATACATCTGTATATCGCCCAGGGTGCTGATGGATTACTAATTAGGGATGAGCAGACCTGTAGAAGTTCGGCTTTGTCAGGTTCGACCGAACTTTAGTCCAAAGTTCGATTCGGGTACCAGAACTGTACCTGAACTCGAACCTGAACCCAAATTCCATAGAAATTAATGGGAACCGAACTTTGGAGCTGGAAAATCTCCCTCTCTCTCCCTCCCCCGAACTTCCGAACTATAAAATTGACTTCCAGGAGAAGTCTGCGTTCGGAGTTCAGCACCCGACACTTTGCAGTTCAGGTTCGTTCATTTCTAATTATTATGGTAACTTTGGGCCCCCGTCACCACTACCTTGGTACTCCTATGAAGCCTGGCCTCACTGTACTTCATTGGAGGTCACATAAGTAAAAAAACAAAACTAAAGTATTGTAGTGTATTGTACAAACTATGAAATAAATGTAGTTCTAAGTCACCGAGGAGGCTAAAAAAATAATAAAAAAAACTAAATGAACAAATTTAAAACTAAAATCAAACAGCCCTTCTTTTCCCACACCAAAAATAAAGAAATTAAAAAATAGATATATTTGGTGTTGCCACATCCATCAAAGTCTGATCTTTCATAATATAAAATTATTTATATTTTTTTTTTTACTGTAAATACTATAAAAAAATCAAAATGACAGAATTATGGCTTTTGATCATCTCGCGTCTCCACCCCCAAAATGTAATAAAATGCAATAAAAAAGTCATATGAACCTCAAAATGATACCAGTCGCTCGCTGTGAAAAAGCAAGCCCTAACAAGGGTTCATTGGAAGTAAAATAAAAATGTTATGAGTCTCTGAAAATTGTGACAATTGTTTGACAAAAGCAGTGAAATATAAAGCAAAAATTATAGAAGTTTTCTATCTCACGAATTGTACTGACCCAGAGAATCATATTACCAGGTCATTAGACTGAAAATAAACAATGCCCGAATTAGGAATGAGGTTTTGTTTTTTCACAATTTTACCCCACTTTGATTTTTTTTTAGCATTTTTTGTACATAATGTGATAAAATGAATGGAGTCAATCAAAACTAAAACTTATTCTAGAAAAAATGAGCCCTAATAAGGCAAAAAAAAGTTATGGCTCTTTGAAAAAAAGGAGATAAAAATAGAAGCTCAAAACTGAAAATTAACTCTTTCACTGAGGGGCTAAAAGGGTTGTCCGACCTTAGGACATTTTTTGGAAACGGATTATAATGTTTCAATATTCATCTACACAGTAACTAAAATAATTACTTTTCTTTATGCCTGTGCTCATCCGTGCCTGTGGTTTCTTAACCCCTTAATACCTGGGTGATTTTTCAGTTTTGTACATTCATTTTTTTCCTCCCTTTCTTCCAAGAGGCATAACTGTTTTATCTTTCTGTCGACATAGCCCTATAAAGATTTTGTTTGCGAGACCATTTGTATTTT
The DNA here is from genome assembly GCF_046119375.1 of Phyllobates terribilis. Lineage (NCBI taxonomy): Eukaryota > Metazoa > Chordata > Amphibia > Anura > Dendrobatidae > Phyllobates > Phyllobates terribilis. The sequence goes on from NW_027362762.1 coordinate 906,020,008, forward strand.
TTTTAATTACATCATTCATTTTATTATATAATGTCATGAAAAACGGGATGAAATGGTGAATAAAATGCAATTTCTTTTTTGGGTTTTGTTTTTACTATGTTCATTGCATGGTAAAAATTACCAGCCACCATGATTCTTCAGGTCAGCACGATTATGGTAATATCAAACCTCCAGAGATTTTTTTTTTATTTAAGAGGTGAAAAAAAATTCTGAATTTTGAAAAATAGATTTTGTTTCTCTTGTCATTTTGGGCGACCTGTAACATTTTTATTTTTCCTTCGATCTTGCTGTTTGAGGGCTCATATTTTGCTCGCGAGCTGATGATTTTATTGATATAATTTGGGGTTAAGTATGATATTGTCATAGCTTTTTATTGTATTTCTTTTGGGAAGTGTGGTTCCCTATTAACCCCAATTATGTCATTTCAATTACAGTGTTTACCATATGAGTTGATACATTTAATTTTTTGATAGATCGGATTTTTACAGATAATTTCAGATATGTTTCTTTTTTTTTATTTCTTCATTTTTAATTAAGTAAGATTTTTTTTGTATTTTTTTTTACATTTTTTGATACTTTTTTTTTGCCTCTTACTCTTATTTTTTAGTTTTCTTAATGGGTTTGAACCTGCAATTGTCTGAGCACTGGTGAGTGTTCCATTTAAATGTCAGAGATCGACTGGCATCTAAAGGGTTAACAGCAGCAATCGGAGCTCAGCTCTGGCCGCGGCTGTTAGACACAGATGACTTCTATTTAATTTAGCTGGCTTAAACTGCTCCATGATAAATATATCAGTCGTGGAGCATTAAGGGGTTAATGGGGAAAGGGTTTAATAAGTTAAGGGGTTAATGAGGAAAAAAATTAGAAAATGCAAATACATCAGCAGTGGTTCAAAGTGATGGTTGTAAAAATCTGACCTTGCTTTTCATGTGCTCAAAAGGGGCTCAATATCAACCTGGTGCCCATTCTCTAAGAATATTTGAGCAAAAATTTGAGCAAAAATTATCCAAACATTTGTTTATTATACTACAATAATAAAAGGGGTTCAGTAAACTCCAAAAACAGTATTAAAATATTTCTATAGCACCAACAGATTCAGTTTTAAATAGAGGGAGGACATGATGTTTAACACAGCGGACAGACAATCACTGGTATTTTATAGTAATGCAGACGTGATGTCCGGAGCAGAGGTGTATAATTGGGTGTCATCAGCATAGAGATGGTACTGACAACCGAATCTACCTTTAGGCTGCGTGCCCACTATGCGTTTTTCAAGCGTTTTTGCTGCGGAATTTACCAAGAAAAAACGCTTGGTAATACGTGCCCCATGGTCCCCAATGATAATCCGCATGTGCTGTGCACAAGCTGCGGAAATTTCAGCTGCGGATTATCATTGCGGAAAAATACGCAGCATGTCCATTAATTTTGCAGAAACGCGGCGTAATCGCTGCCATTGACTTGCATTGAATTTCATAATATCCGCATCACTACATGTGCACATACGGATATTAAGCGATTCAATGCGCGGATGGTACCCGGGTCTGGAGAAGAGGAGACTCTCCTCCGGACCCGGGCACCATAGTAGCTGTAGTTAAAAGAGAATTAAAATGAAAAAAAAAAACATTATACTCACTTTCCGATGGCCCCCGGTCTCCTCAGCGAGGCGTCCTGGCTCCCCAGCGGTTCGCGATGGTGTAAAAGGACCTTCCATGATGTCATTTAGTCATGTGACAGGTCACGCGACCGCCGACGTCAGCAGTTGTCACATGACTAAATGACATCATGGAAGGTCCTTTTACACCATCGTGAACTGCCGGGGACCCAGGACGCCTCGCTGAGGAGACCGGGGGCCATCGGAAGGTAAGTATAATGTTTTTTCTTCATTTTTTACCATTTTTATTCATTTTTTAACTATGAACTTGGTCACACTTTATAAATCTATGCCGGTTGCATGGATTTATATAGTGTGATCAAGTTGTCAAGCACTTTTCCAAGTGATGCTAAAATCGCTTGGAAAAGTGCTTGATAACCCGTATGCGGAAATGCAAGTGAAGAACGCTTGACAAACGCTTCTACCTGGCAGGAAAAAACGCATGTAAAATCCGCATGCGTTTTTCCTGCCAGGGAGAAGCGGAAAAAATCCGGAGCATTTCTGCATCGTGGGCACATAGCCTTAGTTTAAAAAGCAGCTTGATAGTTTTAGAGAAAATAGCCGTGCAGTCCAGATTGTCCTTCCTCACAAAGATTTGCCGGCTAGCTCAGTGCAGTCAATCAATGCAGTGGGAGAGGAGCTAGTCGGTAATACAGTAGGACGAAGAATATGAAGCACTGCATGTCCAAATTAACATAAAGAGTGATTCCTCTAAAACTTTTCAGCCGATTTTATGCTACTACGTTTGGCTTCTTTTGGTGCACGCTCCCCTACAAGGACATGCGCTTAGTTTGACAGAAATCTTACAGACTCTCTAGAAAGGAGCAAGTGACCAGACATGTCCTTCAGCCGCCTCTGGTTCCCATGTGAGATGTCTTATACTTGGAGGATCAGGGGCGGACACAGACTGTAGTGGGCCCCTGTGCAAGAAATTTTGGGGGGCCCCCCCAGCCCTTCATAAGGCAACAAAGTTATGTAAACATAACCCCCATGTGCATCTCTCACCCCCCCCATGTGCAGCTCTCACCCCCCGTGCATCTCTCATCCCCCCCATGTGCATCTCTCATCCCCCCCATGTGCATCTCTCATCCCCCCCATGTGCATCTCTCATCCCCCCCATGTGCATCTCTCATCCCCCCCATGTGCATCTCTCATCCCCCCCATGTGCATCTCTCACCCCCCCATGTGCATCTCTGATTCCCCCCACTCCTAGTTAATTAATTGTATTTAAAAAAAATAAAACTTGTTATACTTACCCCCATGCAATCCCTGCAGAATCCTGGCGCTCGTCCACGTCGCTGCCACCAGGTTCTCCTGACGTTCGGCCATGTGACGGCGCCACATACATAGCCATCAGCTTTTGTTTTGGCCAAAAGATTTTTAAAGCCGCCACCACGATAAGGTAGACTCTTCTGGGCGGGCCCTACTCTAACCTATTATAATTTTCTTAAAATATCCAATACTCTTTTTAGATATATTTTTATTTAGTTTTCTTTAAGGGAATGTGTCATATACATTTTTTTTTTAAATGACCAATAATACCACATACAGGGAATACCGCCACACCATGACCAGACCACATATTACCACAACATAGTGACCGAATAATACCACACAGAAGGGAGAAAAACTGCCACACCATGACCAGACCACATATTACCACTACATTACTAATATTACCACCACATTACTAATATTACCATAAGTGTCATTATACACGGGAGCTCTATACATGGTATGTATAACGTAAGTGTCCAGGTAATCTAGTGATCACCAGTGAAATTATACACAGGAGCTCTGTATATAGTGTCAGTGTACAGGTAATACAGTGATCACCAGTGACATTATACACAGGAGCTCTGTATATAGTGTACAGGTAATACAGTGATCATCAGTGACATTATACACAGGAGCTCTGTATATAGTGTCAGTGTACAGGTAATACAGGGATCACCAGTGACATTATACACAGGAGCTCTGTATATAGTGTCAGTGTACAGGTAATACAGGGATCACCAGTGAAATTATACACAGGAGCTCTGTATATAGTGTCAGTGTACAGGTAATACAGTGATCACCAGTGACATTATACACAGGAGCTCTGTATATAGTGTCAGTGTACAGGTAATACAGTGATCACCAGTGACATTATACACAGTGTACATGTAATAGACTGACTCACCGGTGACGTCTCTAGGTGAAGTCCTTCATCTTCGCTTTTCTCCTTCATCCAGCACAGACCGCCATCACGTCTTCCAGCCAGGACTCGTCTCTGCATAAAATAACACAGTTATCTAGAGCACATTCCCCAACTTCTACATTACGCAGCTGAATACAGACATGCATCCACCATCAATATATGGTTAGTTATTATGCAACCTACCATTCCAAATATAAATTGTAATCCACCACTGTGCCCCCATTAACTGTAAATAGGCACTTAATATATAATTTAATTAGAACCTCTACTCTTTCCGCCAATTTGTTACCAGTCACACTCCTGCATCCGCAACGCCCCCTACTCTATACTTCCTGCTCCCCGCATTCAATATTTACATGCACCCCCTGCCCCAATTCATTATATCATGTCCGTGCTCTCCCCACCCCATCATCATTTATCATTTACTCTCCCCCACCCCACATTCGTTATGTGCAGCTCATTATCCCCCTACTCCCAATTCCCCCATGTGCAGCTCTCATCCCCCCCATGTGCACATCTCTCACCCCCTCCCCCACATGTGCCCCTCTCTCATCCACCTCCCCCACATGTGCCCCTCTCTCATCCCCCTCCACCACATGTGCACCTCTCTCATCCCCCTCCACCACATGTGCACCTCTCTCATCCCCACCCACATGTGCATCTCCCATCTCCCCCCCCCCACACATGTGCATCTCCCATCTCCCCCCCACACACACACACACATGTGCATCTCCCATCTCCCCCCCCACACACACATGTGCATCTCCCATCTCCCCCCCCCACACACACACACACATGTGCATCTCCCATCTCCCCCCACACACACATGTGCATCTCCCATCTCCCCCCCCCCACACACACACACATGTGCATCTCCCATCTCCCCCCCCCCACACACACACATGTGCATCTCCCATCTCCCCCCCACACACACACACATGTGCATCTCCCATCTCCCACCCCCCACACACACATGTGCATCTCCCATCTCCCCCCCCACACACACATGTGCATCTCCCACCCCCCCACACACATGTGCATCTCCCATCTCCCCCCACACATACATGTGCATCTCCCATCTCCCCCCACACACACATGTGCATCTCCCATCTCCCCCACACACACACATGTGCATCTCCCATCTCCCCCCACACACACGTGCATCTCCCATCTCCCCCCACACACACATGTGCATCTCCCATCTCCCCCCACACACACATGTGCATCTCCCATCTCCCCCCACACACACATGTGCATCTCCCATCTCCCCCCCACACACATGTGCATCTCCCATCCCCCCCCCACACACATGTGCATCTCCCATCTCCCCCCCACACACATGTGCATCTCCCATCTCCCCCCACACACACACATGTGCATCTCCCATCTCCCCCCCCACACACACACATGTGCATCTCCCATCTCCCCCCCCACACACACACACACACACACACATGTGCATCTCCCATCTCCCCCCCACACACATGTGCATCTCCCATCTCCCCCCACACACACACGTGCATCTCCCATCTCCCCCCCCCACACACACATGTGCATCTCCCATCTCCCCCCCCACACACACACATGTGCATCTCCCATCTCCCCCCCCCACACACACATGTGCATCTCCCATCTCCCCCCCCACACACACACATGTGCATCTCCCATCTCCCCCCCCCACACACACATGTGCATCTCCCATCTCCCCCCCCCACACACACATGTGCATCTCCCATCTCCCCCCCCCACACATGTGCATTTCCCACCCCCCCACACACATGTGCATCTCCCATCTCCCCCCACACACACATGTGCATCTCCCATCTCCCCCCACACACACACACATGTGCATCTCCCATCTCCCCCCCCACACACACACATGTGCATCTCCCATCTCCCCCCCCACACACACACACACACACACATGTGCATCTCCCATCTCCCCCCCCCACACACACATGTGCATCTCCCATCTCCCCCCCCACACACACACATGTGCATCTCCCATCTCCCCCCCACACACACACACATGTGCATCTCCCATCTCCCCCCCCCACACACACATGTGCATCTCCCATCTCCCCCCCCACACATGTGCATTTCCCACCCCCCCACACACATGTGCATCTCCCATCTCCCCCCACACACACATGTGCATCTCCCATCTCCCCCACACACACACATGTGCATCTCCCATCTCCCCACACACACACATGTGCATCTCCCATCTCCCCCCCCCACACACACACACACACACACACACACACATGTGCATCTCCCATCTCCCCCCCACACACACACATGTGCATCTCCCATCCCCCCCCCCCCCCCACACACACACACACACATGTGCATCTCCCATCTCTCCACTCCTAGTTAATTGTATTTAAAAAAAAAAAAAAACTTGTTATACTTACCCCCATGCGATCCCTGCAGAATCCTGGCGCTCGTCCAAATCGCTGACAGCAGGTTCTCCTGACTTCCGGCCATGTGACGGCATCGTCACATGACCGGAAGTCAGGGGAATCATGAAGGCGCTGCTGCGACAGCGCAGCTCAGCGCTGAAATGTCCCGGACCCGGCGCATAGCATGGGGCCGGGGGCCCCATGAGGAGAGAGACGCACAAGAGGGGGGCCCCCGAGGGGGCCCCTACCGGCCGGGCCCCATACTGGAGTCAGGGCAGTCATGCCCTGATGGCGGCCCTGCTGGAGGGGCCCCCTCTCCCTCGGGGCCCCCGTTCAATGAACCGGCTGCACGGGCGGTAGTTCCGCCCCTGTGGAGGATGCTGATCCTGAGTTCTCTATGAGAGAGCCGCTGTCAGATGTCTCATCTTCTCGCCAAACAAAAGGATCAGTAGTTGGAAATCCAGTGGGTTATATCCTTCCCTCCCCCGACATAATCTGTCGAAGGGAGCGTCAGGAGGCTCCCATACACATTAGACTGCCAGCGGATCCCTCCAATATCGGCGGGTTTGGACGAGTTTAGTCTGATGTGTATGGAAGCCTTAAGAGTATTTGCAGTTTCAATGGTAAGAAAAGGGCAGATTCCGGAGATGTTTTTGAGGTGACATGAAGTGACAAGACTGATGGCGTGCTGCTGATGGCATGCGGCCTAGGAGTTATGGTAGTACCGCACATGTTACCATTAGATAATATTCATCCAAACTTGACAATTTTGGCAACTAGCAAATTTGTGTATGGAAACTAGAGCCATCCTTGTCAGTGTGATAGACAGATGATGTCGGGGGAGAAAAGAAAAGTACAGATTGAATTTAATAACATGATCCTTTTGTTCTGTAGGCAGATATGTGGCTGCGAGAGGAGTCTGTCAATGACTTACTCCGCTTTCCCCATACAGAACACAAGAAACTGGCCGAGGAGGGGGAGTCAGGACAGGAGACATACCTGTCAGTCTATAGTTATCTCTCCTGGTGTTTAGTCACCTTTACTTCCAAAAGTAAAAAACAAATTGGTGCCTTCTCTACCCACATTGGGCATAGGAACGTGTAGAGATGAGAGATCTACCAAAATTCTGCCACTTATCATCCAATAAGTGGACTAATTATAGACTATGAGTAAAGACCGTAACGCCAGAAATGTGTCAGTTCTTGTCATGTTTTTTTCTCCATATTAATTGTGCCTGCTTTTAATATGTTGGTGAACATACAACTAAATACCTTATTTTATCTGGAACATTGTGCATTGTGGATACACAATGAATTGTCGAATAAATGCTCTACTTGACCAAATTTTTCATTGCACTTTGGAAGTTTGTAAGGGGGTGTGCCACGAAGATGAGATTCCCCAGTGCTGTATGGCATTTGGCCCTATAGACGACCGGGTCAAGCACCGAAGACTGGGTGCAGACCCCAATCCGAAAGTGGACATCCACTGTGGTGGTCAGGAGGCACGAGTGAACCGGGCCATTACTTCCAACACTGATGTACAGTACCGGGTTCGTACCAGGGTTGTGCAGCAGAAGGAACGGCCAGTGTGAGAAGGGCCCAAAGAGCATTTCTTTTGGTAGAAAACTTGGCACTCAGGTAAATGTTGTAAGAAGATAATTTTATTATATGCAGGCAATCCAAAAATAAAGAAGATGTGTCAATCATATAATGACCTTCATCCTTCAGACAGATTGAGGTGTGCTCAAGGATACAGGCAATAACAAACTCTCTGAATAAGCATGATGTGCTGGGATGGGATAGGACCCTAATTGGGAACCATCTACAGGAGTGCTGTAATTACCATTCTAATAGAGCATTACGGACTTGCGGCCTAGTGGGAAATGCCGGTGACCACCGTTAGCGCCTGTAACTTAAGTGAACCATGTTGGAAACCATTTTAGTGGAGTTCTCATTGTAGTGGACGTCGTACATATTTAGAGGTAGCTAGATAGAGTAAAGGATTCCTGCTGCAATCGTTATTGTGTGTTTATTGTCATCTATAGGGCGGCACAGTGGCTCAGTGGTTAGCACTGCAGCCTTGCAGCGCTGGGGTCCTGGGTTCAAGTCCCACCAAGGACAACATCTGCAAGGAGTTTGTATGCTTTCCTCCCACACTCCAAAGACATACTGATAGGGGATCTAGATTGTGAGCCCCAATGGGGACAGTGCCCATAATGTCTGTAAAGCGCTGTGGAATTAATGGCACTATATAAGTGAGTAAAATAAAAAAATAAAAAAATAAATAAAAATCTATGCTAATATTGTATACTCTTAATATCCTGTATTTGAATAATTTACTTCCGACAAAATTATCCTCTCCTTATATCCGCTGTAAGAAAATAAATAGTCAAGTTGGTTACTTCTGCCTTGTCCTCGTCTGCATGATGCATCCTAGAAACCTGTTTACAGATGTTCTAAGTTAGAAGGTCTATTGGTAATATATTGCCAGTATTAAAGTAATACGTTCTCTTTGTATGAGGATCCGTCTTCCTTCTACTGATTCACTATCAATACTATAGATAAGGCCTTATGCTCGTTACAGATTACATAAAACTTCATATCACGGGACCGTCCTTGTTTTCCGGTACAGAATATTCCAGCTCCAGAATTACCTTTTTGTATTCTGGGTTATCAGCTCTTTGTGAATATGTGCAGCTGTTCACATACACGATATCCTGCACGCTCTCCACCACTTCTAAACTTTGAACCTTGACTGGACCTTGTACCAGTCAGCTTAGTAACAGGAAGGGAGGAAGACAGACATTGAACCCGGGGAATCCAAGGTTGCAGCGGGGTTAGAGCTGACTAGCAGCTGCACTTTGCTACGTGACCTTTGTACTTAGACACAGGAGCATTTAATCTGTGTAACAGAGCCCTTTGTTTCATTACTCATTAACATCTCCTCCTTGAGTAAAGTTCTTTGTTAATGGGCCTTTCCATTACAGTTTTCTCATTACAGCTTTCACAAAATTATCCTACGTTATTAGCATTGAACTGGGAGCCAGTGGCTTTCACAAAGTCAACGATCAAACAAATTCTCCGCTCACTAAAAGTTAATTTTTACATATATCACATTAATGTTTAACTGCAGTCCAGTATCCAGCGCTGCAATATTCACAGTGAAGAAGACGCAGCGGGTCCATGATTGCCACCCTAAGGGAACGACGTCTTTTATACACCGGTGTGCCCGCATCATTTTTTTAAGCAGAAGGCGCTTCAGGAAAAAGCTGCCGGTGTTGTGACATTTTATGATGTCTTTTAGGACGAGTTTTGAGGTGTCTTTGCCACCGACTTCTTTTCTCTACACCCTGTATATGAAATAGTGGTGACTCTCAAGCGGGAACCAGAAGAATGGACCGGTTACTTCTTTTAGCTGCTTTTCGGCTTTCAAGTCCTTGATCGGTTAAAAGAAGTGAGAAAGGATGAAACATAAGCAAAGCAAGTTGCATTGACATTGCAGGGAATATGTTCATTCTTCGTAGCATTTAGTTAACACTTTTTCTGAGAGCAGCATAATGTAGGGACAAAGATCTTGATTCCAGAGATGTTTCACTTGCCAGGCTGCTTGCTGTACTTTTGATAAAATCACTGTTTTATCTGCTGCAGATCTTCCAGTTCTCAGAATGCTGAGCTCTGTATAACCCCGCCCACACCAGTGATTGGCAGATTCCGGTATACACTGTGCATAGGCAGAAAGCTGACAATCAGTGGTGGGGGCAGGGTTATACAGTGCAGGAGGTCTACATGGCAGGAGATAACTAGTCCTCTAGTGATAATCTCCTGATGATAAAACACTGATTTTCCTGAAACTAGGTCAAGCAGCCCAGTAACACATCGCTGGAATCAGGTTCTCTGCCCCCTACATCATGCGGTTCTCAGATTAAATAACAAAAACCTGTTGACAGATTCCTTTTAAGAAGCCCAGCTGTCAATGAAGTCTTATTGACAATACTCCAAGGCAAAAAATATGCAGATTAACTTTCTCCAATAAAGAAAAAAATATATATTTTGCTAGTGCAACCCGTTGTTAGAAGCTACCCGATAAGTAAATATCTGACAAGCCTTGCAACATGACCATGGGTATAAGCCGAGCTTGATAACCATTTTTTAGAACCCTTGTCAATGCCTCAATCTCAACTGCATTTATAAGTTTGGGAGATGGAGAGCGGCGCCAAATTGTGCAAGTGCCTCTATAACTTCTAAGTTATACGGAGCCTTAATATTGTCCATTAAGTATCAGCATTTGGCATCCTCAAACCCTTCCAAGTGCCACAGCGCTGGTATGGCGAGTCACTATATCAGTTTATCGGTACAACCTTTTAGTAAATGATGTAGTAGCATACTGTAGCTTTACAAAAAGAAACATTAATTGGTGAAACACATATTCTAGCAAATTTGATGAAACATCAATTATTTTCCAATTTTAATTATTTCATTTCCCATTATTAATGTAATATTACGCTGTGTTGCCACATGTTGTAGACGAGGAGAGGACTCATGAGAAGACGTTGCCCTCAGGGCCTGGCAGTCCTGCTGGGGGTTCACAAATAATCGACACATACATTGAGCAAATGATAGACAATAGCAGCCATGTCCTCAGATAACTCCCTGTGGAAACGAGCCAGGGAGCGCGCTCTAGTATCACTTACTGGTACCATGGATGTGTCTTTATCCCGGAGTACATGTCACAGACAAATTCTTAGTACATAGGAGCACTGAGTTTTATTAGTGAGTATATAGGAGATAGGACACATAAATTATTTGTAAAATAGTTGGTCTTCAGACTGGCTGAGAAATATTACTTTGTACTTAATACAGAATTCAGACTTCACTATTAAAACTCAGTCATTCTATAGTGGAAAAGTTCTGTAACTTTCTAACATATTCTCTGTTTCAAAAACTCTGCTTGATGTACAATACATAGTTATATTGTGGTACCGTGTTAGCCAGAAAAATCGATGTAAATACTTTTATGTCCAAAAATGACAAAAGTATTCTTGAAGTGATACCATTATTGGCTAACCAGAAGAAGATATATATCTGCAAGCTTTCAGAGCACAGAGGCTCCTTCGTCAGGCAATGTTACTAATGAATACATAAGACAAAAGGCACAACATTTCTACGTCAGCGTAGATTCGGGCGCACGGGTGGCATCCGCACTCACCGTGCCCCTGGGATCCCTTCTGTCTCTCTGGAGCCCTTCGGCACCGCTCCCGTCCTCTCTCTTCACTTTCCTCCTCCTGGGCCTCTCTGACTGGGCCTGACTCCTCTCTCTCTCTCCTTCCTTGCTTTCCTCAGCAGAGCTCCTCCTGAGCTCTCACTGACTCTCTGACTCCAAACTCCTCTCTAGAACCTTTTACCCTCTTTTATACTCCTACCCTCTGTGCTCCACTGATCTACTTCCTCCACCCACCTCCTCTACCTAGTTCCAGCCTCCAGCTAGGGACCAGTGACTGTGCTCTCCCTTAGGAGCAATCTCGCCCTTCCCTACTGAAGTGGAGTGTATTGGATGTGGGTGTGTGGGTCCCGGGTAGTGCTCCCTCCTTACCTGGAGGGAGTACCATACCTCTGGATGAGATGCAGTACCTCTGTGGCAACTGGACATGTTCATCTCACATGTTCATCTATTACCAGTGGATGGTATCCTTGTTGAAGGAATGTATTCCTTAGTGATAGTAGCTGCAGTTTTCTGTCCTTGCTGTCTGAACAGATTCAAATGTACCTCAGAGCTTGACTGTAGATGATGGATTTTTTTGTGTGTCTTTGATGAAAGCTGTTTCGTCTAAGATACGTTCTGTGGGCTTATGGTAAATCGTTGTTTGTGTGGTGTTGTCTTTGATGTATATAGTCGTGTCCAGAAAATGTATTTGGGATTTTGAAAAGTTGAGGGTGAGCTTGATGGTTGGGTGGAACCTGTTGAAGTTATCGTGGAAGGTGAGCAGATCATCTTTTGATCCTGTCGAGATTATTAGCAGATCATCAATGTAGCGGAATTATGCTAGGGGATTAGTAGAGCAAGATGACAAAAACTTCTCCTCTAGTTTAGCCATAAATAGGTTAGCATATTGTGGGGACATTTTGCTTCCCAAGGCGCTGCCCATACATTGTTGGTATAAATTATTCTCAAAGGAAAAATAATTGTGATGGAGCACAAACCTGGTGAATTGCAGAGTTGGTTCTGTGGCCAGATTGCTTTTTTGCAGGAAATGTTTGCATGCTGCAATCCCGTCCTCATGAGGAGTGTTAGAGTAGAGAGACTCTACATCTATGGTGGCTAGTATTGTGTCCTGCAGAAGTGGGCCCAGGGCTGACAATTTGCAGAGAATATCCGTGGTGTCCTGGATATAGCTGGTTGTGCGTCTCATCAAAGGTTTCAGAATGTTCTCCACCCAGCCTGCGATATTTTCAGTTAATGTCCCAATTAGTGATGAGCGAGTATGTTTTGTTAACCCTTTCGCCGAGTATGCTCGGGCGAGCACCGAATAGTTACAGCTGCTCGGTGTTATGTTTGAATCACTCCAGTGTGCATGATTTGTGACTGTTTGACAGCTTTAATACATGTGAGGAATGTCTGCTTCTTACACATTCCTCACATGTAATAAAGCTGTCAAACAGTCACAAATCACGCACACGGGAGTGATTCAAACATATCACTGAGCAGCTGTAAATACTCGGTGCTCGCCCGAGCATACTCGGCGAAAGGGTTAACAAAACATACTCGCTCATCACAAGTCCCAATGCCAGAAATGATTGGTCTCCCAGGATTACCTTCTTTATGTATTTTAGGTAACATGTAGAAGGTACCTGTTTGGGGATTGTCTGGTATTGGTTCCAGCAGTGAGGATGAAGTAGAATCAAACCCATTGATGATATGTGTTAGTTCCTTTGTATATTTTTAGGTGGGATCTTCCTGAAGTGGAGGGTAGTATTTTATATCCAAGAGTTGTCTGTGTGCTTCCTGGATATAATCTGACATGTTCATAATGACTACAGCTCCTCCTTTGTCTGCTGGTTTGATGATGATATTGTTGTTGGCTTTTAAAGACTGTATGGCTTTTCTTTCCTCCATGCTGATATTATGTGGCACTTTGTGGTGTCTGTCCAAAATGTCAGATTTAACTTTTTTTACGGAAACAGTCTATGTAGTGATCCAGAGTTTGGTTGTGCCCAGCTTGTGGGGTCCAGTTTGTCCTCTTTTTTTTTTAAGATAAATATTAAGATACATAAGATCTCTGCTTGAAATCATTGAATAGTAGTGATGAGCCGGTCAATTGGAAGTTCAAATTCTAATTTGATTTGCGGTGAATAAATTTGTGTGGATTTTAATACTGAAAAGAGAGAGAAGGGTGGGGAGAGGAAGGTGTAGAGAGAGAGGGAGAGGGGATGGATAGAAAGAGAGGGAGAGAGAGAGGGATAGAGAGAGAGAGGGAGAGGGGATGGATAGAAAGAGAGGGAGAGAGAGAGGGATAGAGAGAGAGGGAGAGGGGAAGGATAGAAAGAGAGGGAGAGAGAGACGGATAGAGAGAGAGGGGACGGATAAAGAAAGAGAGAGAGAGGTGGAAGGACAGAGAGGGAGAGAGAAAAAGGGAGAGGGGACAGATAGAGAGGTGGAAGGACAGAGAGGGAGAGAGAAAAAGGGAGAGGGGACAGATAGAGAGGGGGAAGGAGAGAGAGGGAGAGAGGGATAGAGAGAGGGAGAGGGGACGGATAGAGAGGGGGGAAGGAGAGAGAGGGAGAAAGAGGGATAGAGGGAGAGGAGATAGATAGAGAGAGGGTGGGAAGCAGAGGGAGAGAGAGAGGGAGAGGGGACGGATAGAGAGAGAGAGAGAGATAGAGAGCGGTGGAGGAGAGAGAAGGATAGAGAAAGATGAGAGGGAGTGGTGGAAGGCGAAAGCGGGAGAGAGAGGGATAGAGAGAGAGAGGGAGAGATGGACAAAGAGAGGGAGAGAGGGATAGAGAGGGTCAGAGACGGATAGAAAGGGGGAGAGAGGGAGAGGTGGACAGATAGAGAGTGATAGAATGAGAGAGAGAGAGGGAGAGTCAGATGGCGAGGAAGGAAGAGGGAGGGAAAGAGTGGGAGAGAGAGAGTTGGAGACAGAGATAGAGAAAGGGAGAATGGGACAGAAAGATGGAAAGAGAATAGGAAGGAGAATGAGGGAGAGGGAAAGAGTGAAATGGAAGGGAGCGGGAGTGAAAGAGAGACAAGGGGACAGAGGAAAAGAAGAGGAGAGAGAGATGGAGAAGGAGAAAGAGGAGAGAGAGTGAAAGTGATATGGGGAGAAGGAAAGAGGGACAGAGATAGAGGGAGAGATATAACTAGAGAAAAAAAAGGGAGAGAATGAGGGAGAGGGGGACAGAGGGATAGAGAGAAAGAAAGAGAATGATAGAGGGAGAAAGAGGGAGAGGGGAACGGATAGAGGTAGAAAGGCAGAGAGGGATAGACAGAGAGAGGGAGCGAGAGATGAAGTGGGAAACAGTGAGATGGAGAGGAAGGGAGACGGAGTGAAAGAGGGAAAGGGGTATGGGGGAAGGAAAGAGAGGGCGAGAGAGGGGGACAGAGAGATGGCCATAGGGGGAGAGAGAGAGGGAGAGTGGGATAGAGAGAGCGGGATAGTGAGAGAGAAAAAGAGAGAGGGAGAGATAGCTGCAGTGCATTATGGGGAGGCCTGCGCAGCCACGCAAATTGACATTAGCCTGCTTTCTGATGCTGTTTTCTGGTTATGTAATATACACATATAGGTGTATCTCACTAAATTAGAATATCATCAAAAAGTTAATTTATTTCAGTTCTTCAATACAAAAAGTGAAACTCATATATTATATAGAGTCATTACAGAGTGATCTATTTCAAGTGTTTATTTCTGTTAATGTTGATGATTATGGCTTTCAGCCAATGAAATCACAAAAGTCATTATCTCAGTAAATTAAAATAATTAACAAAAACACTTGCAAAGACTTCCTAAGTTTTTAAAAGGTCCCTTAGTCTGTTTCAGTAGGCTCCACAATCATGGGGAAGACTGCTGAGTTGACAGATGTCCAGAAGGCAGTCATTGACACACTCCACAAGGTCCCAGAGTTCCAATTTTCATTTGGAAATCAAGGTCCCAGAGTCTGGAGGAAGAGTGGAGAGGCCACAATCCAAGCTGCTTGAAGTCTAGTGTGAAGTTTCCACGATCAGTGATGGTTTGGGGAGCCATGTCATCTGCTGGTGGAGGTCCACTGTGTTTTATCAAGACTAAAGTCAGCACAGCCGTCTACCAGGAAATTTTAGAGCACTTCATGCTTCCCTCTGCCGACAAGCTTTTTGGAGATGGAAATCTCATTCTCCAGCAAGACTTGGCACCTGTCCACACTGCCAAAAGTACCAATACCTGGTTTACAAACAACAGTATCACTGTGCTTGATTGGCAGCAAACTCGCCTGATCTTAACCCCATAGAGGATCTATTATAGAGGATCTATGGGGTATTGTCAAGAGGAAGATGAGAGACACCAGACCCAACAATGCAGACGAGCTGAAGGCTGCTATCAAAGCAACCTGGGCTTTCATAACACCTCAGCAGTGTCACAGGCTGATCGCCTCCATGCCACGCCGCATTGATGCAGTAATTGATGCAAAAGGAGCCCCGACCAAGTATCGAGTGTATTTACTAAACATACATTTAACAGAAATAAACACTTGAAATAGATCACTCTGTTTGTAACGACTATATAATAGATGAGTTTCACTTTTTGTATTGAAGAACTGAAATAAATTAACTTTTTGATGATATTCTAATTTAGTGAGATGAACCTGTATGTACAGCTTGTTACAAAATAGAGCCAGTAGCTACCAGATCAGATAATTAATTACACATATGATCAGATAATTACTGTTATGTTCTGCTACCAGAGCTAAGGAAAGAGAGGAGATCTGTCCCTACGATAGAACTCAGCTGAATCCCTACGATGTAACAGGGAACCTGATCCTGCGATCAGACCTGCTAAAGTCCTAAGCTAGTCTGTACGAAGACCTATAGATGTGGGGGAGGAATCCCTACAAGTACTAAGGACTGGGAGGAATATGGGACACCTCCTAACAGAAATAGTAGCAGACAGACGAACAAACAAAATATAAAGAACATAGAGGTCAGTAAACCAAGCAAACTAACAGAGCTAGACACAGAGCACAGGCTAGCTAGAAAGTAGATATACAATGAAGTCCAGCAAAGCCAGAAGGGCGGAGCAGGATTAAATAGGCCAGCAAGGTCATGTGACCAGCAAAGGAAAAAAAACCTAACAGCAAGGTTCTAACAGTACCCCCCCTTCTAAGAGGATCCTCCGGATCCCCTAGGACCAGGCTTATCAGGAAATCTCCTGTGAAACGCTCTGATAAGTCTGGACGCGGAAACATCATCTGACCTCACCCAAGAGTTATCCTCGGGTCCGAAACCTTTCCAGGCCACAAGATACTGCAAACTACCTCTATACCGTCTAGAGTCAAGGATGCGAGAAATTTCATATTCCCCGTCCTCCACCACCGGAGGAACAGAGGCAGAGGCGTCACCATCCGACACAACAGCTTTTTTTAACAGAGAGACATGAAAGACCGGATTAATTCTCCAGGAGGTAGGAACCTCCAACCTAACAGCAGATTGGTTGACAACCTGAAGCACCTTAAAGGGCCCTACAAACTTGGGACCCAATTTCTTAGAAGGAATCCTCAACCGCAGATTCCTAGAGGACAACCAAACCATGTCACCAACAGCGAACAAAACCTCCTGTCGTTTCCTATCAAAGTAGTCTTTAGATTTTCTGTTGGCCTCCTGAAGATTACCACGCACATCCGTCCAAACTCTTTCCAAATCACCGGAAAAATTCTCCTCCTCAGGCACGGCAGATCCCAACTTGGAGAACGACCCAAACGACGGATGTCTCCCAGAACAACAAAAAAAAGGCGAACAACCAGCAGAAGAAGATGTATGATTGTTCAGAGCAAATTCGGCAAGTGGCAGAAACTCAGAC
Organism: Phyllobates terribilis; assembly: GCF_046119375.1. Taxonomy (NCBI): domain Eukaryota; kingdom Metazoa; phylum Chordata; class Amphibia; order Anura; family Dendrobatidae; genus Phyllobates; species Phyllobates terribilis. Next base: position 906,037,308 of record NW_027362762.1, read on the forward strand.
CACCCCTCTTGATTGTCTGCCACAAAACAACGCAAGAACTGCTCAACATCCTGGTTTTTCCTTTCTGTCTGGCCATTAGATTCAGGATGATATCCGGACGAAAACGACAAATGAATTCCCAACCTGTCACAAAAGGCACGCCAAAAACGAGCCACGAACTGAGGACCCCTATCAGAAACAATGTCAGTAGGAACGCCATGAAGTCTGACAATTTCCTTGACAAAGGCCTTAGCGAGAGTTTTAGCGCAGGGCAGTTTGATGAAGGGAACCAAGTGACACATCTTACTAAAACGGTCCACGACCACCCAGATGACAGTAAAACCCTCAGAGGGGGGAAGGTCAGTTATAAAGTCCATAGCCAAATGTGTCCAAGGAGCACTGGGGACCTCCAAAGGACAAAGCAACCCCGCAGCAGGAGTATGTGAGGACTTAGATCTAGCACATACAGTACATTGGCGTACCCACTTAATGACTTCCTTCTGCCATCCAGGCCACCAAAAACTGCGACCCACCAGTCTCTTGGTCTCAGAGATTCCGGGATGACCTGCCAACCGAGATTCGTGACACTCAACAAACAAATCTCTCCTAAAGGTCCCAGGCACAAACAACCTCCCATGAGGAGTGTTAGATGGGGCATTCTCCTGAGCTTTAAGAATCTCATCTTCCAAAACGGAGTCTAAAGCAGCTATCACAACACCTTCTTGTAAAATGTTTTCCTCTTTCTCAGCACCGACTATGGGAGAAAAACTGCGAGACAAGGCATCCGCCTTAACATTCTTAGTACCAGGGATGTAAGTAACGGAGAAATTAAACCGCGAGAAAAACAGTGCCCACCTAGCCTGACGGGCATTCAGGCGCTTGGCAGCGTCAAGATATATCAGATTTTTATGATCCGTAAGAACCTTTACGGGAAATTCCGCACCTTCCAAGAAGTGGCGCCAGTGTTCAAATGCGAGTTTAATAGCCAATAATTCCCGATTACCAATATCGTAATTCAATTCAGTCTCCGAAAATTTTTTTGAAAAAAAGGCACAGGGATGTAATCCATCCCCGTTATCCTGAGACAATACTGCGCCAACCCCCACAGAGGAAGCATCAACCTCAACCAAAAACGGCCTAGTAACATCAGGCTGCATAAGGATGGGAGCAGAGGTGAACCTCTCCTTGAGATACACAAAAGCTTCAATGGCCTCAGAAGACCACTGAACCGCATCAGCACCTTTCCTGGTGAGATCAGTCAGAGGTTTGACAATACTAGAAAATTTTTTTATGAATTTTCTATAGTAATTGGCGAAACCCAAAAACCTCTGTATCGATTTCAAACCAATAGGCCTAGGCCATTCCTGCACAGCCTGAACCTTAACCGGATCCATCTCAAAACCTTTGCTGGAGATAATGTAGCCCAAAAAACTAATTCTCTGTACAGCGAACTCACATTTCTCCAGCTTAGCAAAAAGCGAATTGTCCATTAATAACTGTAATACCTCACGCACGCTCCGCCAATGAGACTCCAGATCTGGCGAATAAATCAAAATGTCATCCAAATACACAACCACATTTTTACCGATCAAAGGTCTAAGGATGTCATTAATCAGATTCTGAAAAAATGCAGGAGCATTAGTAAGACCAAAAGGCATAACCAGATTCTCAAAATGACCCACAGGAGTGTTAAAAGCAGTCTTCCATTCATCACCCTCCTTCATGCGCAACAGATTGTATGCCCCCTTAAGGTCAATTTTAGAGAACCACTTGGCCCCCAATAACTGGTTAAACAGATCAGGAATCAATGGCAGTGGGTAAGGATTGCGTACCGTAATTTTGTTAATCTCACGAAAATCCAGACAAGGACGTAAACCGCCGTCCTTTTTTTTTACAAAAAAAAATCCAACCGCCACAGGAGACTTAGAGGGCCTAATGTGACCGGCGGCCAAACTTGTCTGTATGTATTCCTCCAAAGCCTTCCTCTCAGGAATAGTAAGGTTAAATAAACGACTTTTAGGAAGAGTCGCTCCAGGGACAAATTCAATAGAACAATCATAGTCTCTATGGGGAGGCAAAACCTGCGATTCCTTCTCAGAAAAAACTCTCCAAAAATCCTGAATAGGAACAGGCAATTCTCCCCTATCCAAAGCTGCAATACGCCCGTTACAACACTTGTCATAACATTTATGGCTCCAGGATTTAATTTTACTGGTAGACCAATCCAGTACAGGATTGTGACATTTTAACCAGGGCAATCCCAATATTACTGGAGAAGGCAAGTTATTCAACACTACCAAATCCAATTTCTCATGGTGAACACCATTAATAGTGAGAGGAAATTCACAGACCTTGAGAGTAATATTCTTCAAAGGGGAGCCATCCACAGAAACCACAGCAATGGGGGATGATAAAGGTTCAGGTTTTAAATTGAGTTTTTCCACGAATCCCCCATCAATTACATTCAGTGTAGACCCGCAATCAACAAACACCCGAAATTCCATTAATCTTTCCTGAGCAATCGTGGAAGCAGCTAAAAATACACCCTTGGAATTTAAACAGGCAATACGGGCATGACTGACCATTTTTTTTTCTTTCTTCATACGAAGCTCACAGCCTTTAATCAAATGACCAGATTTTCCGCAATAGAAACACAAGCCTTTCGAAAAACGACGGTCTTTTTCTTGAGAGCGAGGTGCCACCGATCCAATCTCCATCGGTTCACCACTGTTAGTACACACATTATCATAACCAGAAACTGACATAGCAGAGGATTTGCTCTCATTAACCCTAGCACGCAGTCTTCTATCCACCCGTATAGCTAATTGCATAGCCTGTTGCAAATCCTCAGGTGTAGGATAAGCAATTAGCAGGTCTTTAACCCTTTCACTGAGCCCAGCAAGAAATAGACTTTTCAGAGCAGAATCGTTCCACCCTGTTTGAGTGGACCAACGACGAAAATGTGTACAATATTTTTCGACATTACCTGATCCTTGTTTTAAACGTCTCAACTCAGTCTCAGCTGATGCCACACGGTCAGGATCATCATATAATAGTCCTAAAGCAGAAAAAAAAACTATCCACTGATCTGAAGCATGTATCACTAGGTTGCAAAGAAAAGGCCCACTCCTGAGGCTCTTTGCGCAAAAGTGACATTATGAACCCTACGCGCTGGGATTCATCCCCAGAGGACTTGGGTCTCAAACGAAAATACAATAAGCAAGCATTTTTAAATGAAAAAAATTCTCGATGTTCACCAAAAAATAAATCCGGCAAACATACCTTAGGCTCCAAGAAATGTGCTCCAGAACAGTTACTCACGTGCTGACGGAGCTCGGCCACTTCCAGAGAGAGTCCCTGCAGGCGATGAGCCAAATCCTGAACGGACACCATGATGGAACAGAAAAATCTTTCCTTAGAGAATTTGCTGGCTGGACTTACTGTTATGTTCTGCTACCAGAGCTAAGGAAAGAGAGGAGATCTGTCCCTACGATAGAACTCAGCTGAATCCCTACGATGTAACAGGGAACCTGATCCTGCGATCAGACCTGCTAAAGTCCTAAGCTAGTCTGTACGAAGACCTATAGATGTGGGGGAGGAATCCCTACAAGTACTAAGGACTGGGAGGAATATGGGACACCTCCTAACAGAAATAGTAGCAGACAGACGAACAAACAAAATATAAAGAACATAGAGGTCAGTAAACCAAGCAAACTAACAGAGCTAGACACAGAGCACAGGCTAGCTAGAAAGTAGATATACAATGAAGTCCAGCAAAGCCAGAAGGGCGGAGCAGGATTAAATAGGCCAACAAGGTCATGTGACCAGCAAAGGAAAAAAAACCTAACAGCAAGGTTCTAACAATTACACAGTAACCAGCTGTGTAATTATCTGATCATCAAATGCCCAGGACAGATTTTCGATATCTGGAAGTAAACGCTGATTGTTCCGATTCACAGACCAGAAGCAGAGGTCTTAAAAACAATGAAAGAGTGATACACAGTTATGAACTTTATCTGCAGGAATTGGAATAACTATTTAATATGTATGAAATGTATAACTCAACTCAAAGCATTAAAAAATACTCCCAACCCACCAAAACTTTATGAACCAGCAATTTCTAAGAGCAGATGATAATATGGTGATGACCATCTGAATGTAAAAAAACACTGTTGTTCTGTAGGGAGAATCACACTGAAAGCTCTTATATTAACTGAAATCTATTATACGTTACCTTCCACTTAAGGATAAGTACTTAGCATGTTTCATTAATATAGATCAATATTATCCTTTTTAATCTCTTACATTTGTCATTTAATGAGAAGACACACAAATAGATATTATTAGGTTATGTAAATATGCAATCAGCAATTAGGATGATACTATTTGTCAACAGAAAGTAACATAAAAGGAAACATTTTAAACCACAATTTCCTCTCCTCTCCTTTTCTTTTTTTCCTTCTCCCCATTCCTTTCCTTTCTCCTCTCCTTTCCTCTTTCCTTTCCTTTCTCTTTTCCTTTCTCCCTTCCTTTCCTTTCGCTTTTCCTTTCCTCTCTCTCCTTTCCTTTCTCCTTTCCTTTCCTTTTCTTTCTCCTTTCCTCTCTCCTTTCCTTTCTCCTTTCCTTTCCTTTTCTTTCTCCTTTCCTTTCCTTTTCTTTCTCCTTTCCTTTTTCCTTTCCTTTCCTTTTCTTTCTCCTTTCTCCTTTCTCCTTTCCTGGGAAGCATGGGAAGAAGATATAAGCTGTCATTTTTTTTTACTAGTTCTGTCTTCCCTTTTGCCAGGTACCTAAAACTCTGTGAGAGCAATGCAGCAATCTAAAGCATTGGTGATGCAAACAAGTCTATATCATCAGGTGATCACAGGATTGCCGGGTGTCTGCCTGGCATAGCAGTGCTCCTGGGTTCTAGCAGACCCAGATTAGCTCTGCCAGTGACATCTGTTGGAGCTTCCTTCCTCTGTAACTGAAGTTTCTATTAATGCTCCGGTTACAGAGAAAAATCTCAGCAATAAAGAAAAAAATGTTCTCAGTGAAAAAACTACCAACAAATGACATATATTAGGTAGTCACACAACTAATGACTTGGAGGAGAATTGATTTTGACAGATTATTTGGGGTGAAACAGGAGCAGTATAAAATCTAAACCAAAAATTGCAAATTTCTACATTTGCATTTCAAATAAATAAAAATAAATCAAGTAAATTATGCAGTAATTTTTATGTTCCCTATAACAGCACTAGAAAAGTAATTCAATTTGTCCCACATAAAACAATTATGAAAACAAGGTTTCTAAAAAGAGGAGAGGTAAAAACTAAAAAATATTCAGTCCATTAAGGATCACAAATACCTATTGTGTTTCTACATCTGTAGCTATTTTTGTACGTCTTCAATTCTGTTTACATGTACTGTCCGGTGACTGCCGATGTGTAAGCTTTTACAGATCAGCGGTCATTTAAATGCTTGTTTACACAGGCAGACATGGTACGCAATGTGCAATGAGTGATCTGTCATAGATCTATTCTAGATCACTCAGTCCGCATTGGCTGCCATAGTTTTCGGCAGTGCGAGTCCTGCGTACACAGGATGATGCACTGCTAAGAAGAATGATGTTTTACGCTGCACAAAAGTTTATTTCTTTTCACCCAATGTACGTGCATTTTGCTTGTTTATCGGGTGAGCGGCAGCCTGTTTACACGGCAAGATAATGGTGAAACAATTGTTTTTAACAACACTTGTTCATGGTTATTTTGCCATGTAAATGCCCCATTAGAGTAGACCCAGCATTTGCTACATAGCTCTTCTATTATAATTATTTACACTGACCTATACAATGCTATGCATACTGTGTAACAGAGCTGCACAGCGTCATTTCACATAGAAGGATTTATCGAATAAATCAGACTTTCACACTTTGCAATTTGCATTAATATAGTAGATTCCAATGGCTGAAATGTGATCAAGTTACACCTTTTACATACAGTAAGTACAATGAACCAGATGAGTTGACGACTAGGCCATAAACCCCAACTGATGACTCAAATCAAGGGGCAGAGGCACTCGACAGACCCATGAGCTCGAGCAAGACATGTGAGGACCCACAGACTTTCTTTTCAACCCATACCTACACTGGAGCAGAAGCCAAAAGCTTCTACCCTTTGGTTTGACCAGTAGAGTTTTCAGTTCCTAGTCGCCCACTGGTAAACAGTACTAAACAGGAGTTATGATTGGAGATGAATGGACCCGTGGAAGTTTGGGTTCTGGTACCCAACCAAACTTTAGTCCAAAGTTACGTTTGGGTACCAGAATTGTACCCGAACCTGAACCTGAACCCCAATGAAATCAATAGGGACCCAAACTTTGGAGCTGGAAAATCTCTCTCTTTCTTACCCTCTCTCCCCAGACTCCCGAACTGCAAAACAAACATGCCGAACTCCTGTGTTCGGAGTTCAGCACCGGACTATGAACCCCGAACTTTACAGTAATTTCTCTTACTGATGCCTGTATGGCACCAACATATTCCAAAGGGCTGTGCAGAGATTGTCACCACTCATTCCAATCCCTGTCCCAATGAGTGGTGACAACCTCTGTACATCCTTTTTGAATATGTTGGTACCATAGGTTCAATTTTATAGGAAGTCAACTACAGAATATACCGTATGTGCTGTGGGAACAAAGTGTAAACTCGAGTTAATTCAGTCTTAAAATTAAGGATTTTATTTAATTTAGACTACTTGCTATGGATGCCCAAACCCATGGTTGTCAGGAAGTACATCCCTAGCAATCAGACTGTTTCAATTAACAAGAGTCAGTTCATGAGAGCACCGTCTGGATTATTATTAAGGGTTTTTTTTTATACAAAGTTGGGTGAAGAGTTGGTTTATCAGAATCTAATTAGTTTCTGTAGACAAGATGGTATATTTGACACAAACTAATACTGGATCTCTAACTTTGTTGAATACAGCTTCTCCGCGGGTCATGCAATGTAGCTATAGTAGTTGAAAAAAAAAAAGGAAAAAACAACAACCAAACAATACAAAAGCTTTTCAACCTCATTAGTGGAAATACCCTAGTGTGCTCCTCAATGTAACCTAAATTATAATTGCAATGGTAATTAGGTCTAATTACAGCTCTGCACTGTAGTTACATGAGGTTCTCTCATCTATATTTTTTTCAACAATTTAAGAAATGTTACCATTGAAACTTTAACCAGCAAAAATAAAAGTGTTAATAGTTTATTTTGATCAATGAACAAAATGCAAAGCAAATGAACAAAAGAGAAATCTAAATTAAACCAATATTTGGTGGAATATTTTGCATTCAAAACAGCATCACAGCATCAATTCTTCTAGGTACACCTGCACAAAGTCTGGAATTTGAAGAATTATAGTCAGGTTTATGAGTAAGTATCATACCATGTAGACTGAACCACCGGAGAAGACTTGGCCAGAAGTGGTCCTTGTGGAGAAAAAATCCATATCATACGACATGGAATCAAGGCCAAGTGGCTCAACTATGCATAAAACATAGTAACTGGAGAGCAGAAAAATAGCAGCAGGTGTTCTGGACTAGTGAGTCAAAATGTGGAATATTTGGCTGTAAAAGAAGGCAGTATGCTGAAAAAAGGACATGGACGGCACATCCAAAAAATCATACATTGATCTAATGCCTCTCGGCAAAAATACAGATAACTGAACATGAGGTTCTTAGTTTAACATTCTGATCAGACTGTAAGAAGCCACTGGCACGTCATGGCGAACCTCTCAGTGGGTCCTAACTTTTAACTTTTTATAGCCTTTAAGGACCGACAGCATGTGCTGACAACCGTCGCAGTGACAATGCACCAGCAGGGCAGGCGGTCCACTGCAAGACTGAGTCATTATGACTCCAGGCTACACCACCCCACAACCACAAAACCACAGCAACAATGGCCGCAACACAGCACCAACACCAAGTGGAAGGAGCCATAAGGCATCCGGAATGCTGAGAAATATAAGCAGAAATGTATCCGTTATTCAGCACCATCAGGGAGCTGACTAATTGGCTTCAAGTTTATTCTGCAGCAGGACAATGACCCCAAACATACAGACAATGTCATTAAGAATTTTCATTAGCGAAAAGAAGATCATGAAGTCCTGGAACTAGTGATAAGTCCCCCATAAAGCCCTGATGTCATCATCATCATCATCATCGAGTTTGTCTGGGATTACATGAAGACACAGAAGGATTTGCTCAATTGACATCCACAAAAGATCTGTGGTTTATTCTCCAAGATGTTTGAAACAATCTCCCGGCTGAATTCCTTCAAAAAACTGTTTGCAAATGGTGGGGACACCAATTTTTGATTTGATTTAGATTTTTCTTTTGTTACTTTCCTTTGCAGTAAGACATGACCATTTACATTAAACTTTTCTCAACAACCTCACCTTTGTAGCAGAGTTTGTCTGCTTCTCACCCAGTTTTAAAACTGCTTTACAGCTATTTCTGTGTCATCTAATGACTGTGTCTGCTCTCCACAACAGCAGTTTTGATCCTCCTGCATCCTGCCAGTAAGTCACTGATAATGGCAACATATTATATATAATCCAGCACTCCAGATTGTGGTTTCTTCATAAAAACTTCCACCTTTAGTTTTTGCATTTTTTGAAAACAGAATTTCATAAATATTATCGACGTCTCCTTCAAATGATGCATTTTGAACGGAAACATTCTTTATCACAATCTAATGATGAAAAGGAACTTACATAATTAAATACTTCCCTGGTATTATAATGGTAAGACACATGATGTAAACTCCTGAGGAATGATGCCGATGATGTTTCTGGAATTCTGCTTTTCTATAGTGCAAAAACAAAGGTGGAAGTTTTAATGAAGAAACTGCAATTTGGAGAGTTGGACTATATGTGATATTGGCATTGTGCCAACCATAAAATTTGGTGGAGAAGGAATAATGCAATGTGCTTATTTTTTCAGTGGTCGGCCTCAGCCTATTAGTTCCAGTCAAGGGAAATTTTAATGTTTCAGCATACAAAATATTTTGGACAATTGTAGCTTCCACATTTGTAGGAACAGTTTGAGGAAGTTTCTTTTCTGTTCTCCATGACTGTGCAAAGTTTACAAAGCAAAGTCCATAAAGACATGGCTGGGGGAGTTTGGCTGGCTTGATTGGTTGCACAGAGCCATGACCTCAACCCCATCATTGGCCATACCGAAGTCAACATCAGTGTCTGATCTCAAAAATGCTCTTCTGGATGAATGAGCAAAAATTCCCACAGACGCCTTCTTGTAAAAGCCTTCCAAGAAGTGGAATCTGTTACGTTATTCCATATTAATGGATATGCAGTTCGAATCGCATGTCATAATGGTTCTGTAGGCGTAGTGTATACTTTTTTTCCATATAGTGCTAATAGATAATACAATACATATGAAATGGATAGAAGATAGATAGATAGATAGATACAGTATATCACAAAAGTAAGTACACCACTCACATTTTTGTAAATATTTTATTATATCTTTTCGTGGGAGAACACAGAAGATATTACACTTTGATACAATGTAAAGTAGTCAGTGTACAGCTGATATAACAGTGTAAATTTGGACTGCCCTCTATATAACAACACACAGCCATTAGTGTCTAAACCGCTGGCAACAAAAGTGAGTACACCCCTAAGTGAATATGGCCAAATTTTGCCCAATTAGCCATTCTTCCTCCTTATTGTTATGTGACTCATTAATGTTACAAAGTCTCAGGTGTGAATGAGGAGCAGGAGTGGTAAATTGGGTGTTATCGCTATCACACTCTCTCATACTGGTCACTGGAAGTACAACATGGCACCTCATGGCAAAAAACTCTGAGGAGTTGAAAAGAAGAATCGTTGATCTACATAAAGATGGCCTAGGCTATAAGAAGATTGCCATCACCCTGAAACTAAGCTGCAGGATGGTGACCAAGACCACACAGCGGTTTAACAAGACAGGTTCCATTCAGAACTGGCCTAACCATGGTCGACCAAAGAAGCTTAGTGCACGTGCTCAGTGTCATATCCAGAGGTTGTCTTTTCAAAATAGACGTATGAGTGCTGCCAGCATTTCTGGAGAGGTTAAAGGGGTGGGGGGTAAGCCTTTCAGTGCTCAGACCATATGCCACACACTGCATCAAATTTGTCTATATGGCTGTCGCCCCAGAAGGAAGACTCTTCTAAAGATGATGCACAAGAAAGTCCCAAAACAGTTTGCTGAAGACAAGCAGACTCAGGACATGGATTACTGGAACCATGTCTTGCGGCCTTATGAGACCAAGATAAACTTATGTGGTTCAGATGGTGTCAAGTGTGTATCGCAGCAACCAGGTGAGTTTTACAAAGACAAGTGAGTCTTGCCTACAGTCAAGCATGGTGGAGGGAGTGTCATGGTTTGCTCTTGGACTAGTCGCTTCCCCCACCATTGTTTTGGTGTGTCCTGTTGAAGGGAGAAGAACCAGGAAGTGAGAGAGACCTTGTGTGTGTCTGAGGTAACAGACAGGATATTTGCCTGTGTCCTAATAAGGATAGATAATAAGAGGACCTGATGTTCTCTGGGGAAAAGATGAAGACTGGACTATTGCAAGATTTGTTGTCAGGACTGTGTCCAAAAGTATAGAGCTGCATCACTCCTCTAGAACAGCTTCCCTGAAGATTGGTGACCTGAGGTAACAGATAACACAGTGTGTCAGCCATCCCTCATCATTGAAAGGCGAAAAGACTTGCCTGACTTGAAGAGAGAAAGAGACCAAATCTACAGGAGAAAGAACTCAAGCATAACTCATCTAGCTCAGCTACAACAAAACCAAACAGCAGCTGCCTATCTATTTTTGAACTGCACAATTGTGAGTGAAACACCGGTACAGTACTGTGTGAGGGTGTAGCTCATTTTTCTCTTTAGTTAGGGTGCTGTAGCAGCGTGACCCGATTAGGGGAAAAGCCAGATAGTGAATTAGATGAGAGTAGTTTGTAAACCTGATTTATACTGTTTGTATTGTACTGTCATTGCCATAGCTGGAGCGTAGTTTTGTGATGCGCTTCAGCTATTTCTCCTCATATTCATGTTATTAACATCATTGTTATAAAAACTGTTATTTTTATCTTCTGGCATATATCTTCTTTTACTTAATAAAGCCGGTGTTTTGTTTCTGCTTCCTCATCTGCTTTGCCGTACTTGATTCCTCCCTTGCGGTGTTCTTTGGACACCGCTACAGCTGCATGAGGGCTGCTGGCTGTGGGGAGCTATAGTTCATTGAGGGAACAAGGAATGCAAACATGTACTGTGATATACTGAATCAAATCATGATCCCCTCTCTTCAGAAACTGGGCCGCAGGGCAGTATTCCAACAATAACAACCCGCAAATTGTTTCTTCAGAGAGGAAGAGGATCACAACTCTAGTTCCACCTACAGGAAGTAGCAATCCTAAAAGTCAATAGTGACCCTTAAAAGAGCCTTAGCACATGACTTAGGATATAAGCAAGAACCAGAAACTCCATTTGCAGACACTGTGTTTCGGGGTACTGCCCCTCGTCAGTGCAAAGTGTGTGTTCTGGTTTGGCTGTGTGAGAGGCTTCAGACCGGTATCTAGGGGTAATATTTCTCCTTGAGGAGAGCGACATGTTAAGCATGTCACGGTGAGGAGACTTTAGATAGATACATAGATAGATAGATAGATAGATCGATCGATCGATAGATAGAGAATTCCCACTCAACCTCATTTTTTTGGCTTCTGTTCACACTTGTAAACCAGTTCTGTCCAGTGAGGCCAAAAGTATTTGACTGTTGTGTTACTCTGAGTTGACAAATAGTATCATCCGGATGGTATATTTACATAACCTCCTTCTAATGTCTGTGTATGTGAGTCTGCTCATTAAATGACAAATGTAACAGATTATCAGGGATAACATTAATCTGCACTTCAAAGTGGTAAAGCGCTACTTGTCCTGCTAGATTTATCACTGGAATGAAAACCAAAGTGGCAAAATGATTTGCGACTTGCAATGTGTAAACTGTGCACCACATGACCCACATGAAACATAAGCCAGCTTTTACCTCTGTCAAGTAGCACTGAGGGAGAAAGCAGATTCAAATACTTTGTAATTAGTATAGACACAAGTGTCTGTCTGCTTTTAATGCATTTTAAAACTACATCTCCTAGCATTCCTTGACATCTGGGGCTGGTTGGGAGCTGAAATTCACCGCTATGGAACAGGTTGAATTCACCTATGAATATAATGGAGGTAAATTTAAGAAGATTGGTGGCTTGTTTATGAAAAAAAATGTGTGCTCTGCATTAATCTAAATCTCTCCAGCACATTTTCAAGGCTTTGTGCACCTCCACAGAGTTTTATTTTGTTGTTCACTTCTGAATGCAAACTTAAAGGGATTTTGTTGTGGTGAAATCCTTACAGCACGCTCTTAGAATTCTTCAGTGTCATTGCCGAGATCGAGTGGTCATTTGGCCGCAAGTATGAAATTTGCATATGTGGCGCCCCTGCGGGTTCAGTCGCCACAGAGGTACTGCATCTCACCCAGAGGTGTGGTATCTCACTCTCAGGTAAGGATAGAGTGCTGCCCGGGACCCTAACACCTGCATCCAACTTTACACTACTCCAGACCGGCAGGAAGGGTAAGATGCGCTGCTCCTCTGTTGAGCCCTGTCTCTGGCTGGGGTGGGGGGAACCAAAGTAGGGGGAGCCATGTAGTGGGTGTGGGTGGAGGAAGTGGTTCAGGGGAGCTCAGTAAGGAGCGATATAAAAGAGAGGGTGGAACATTCTAGAGGGAGTCTGAGGAGATTGAGTCAGAGGAAGAGTTGGGAGCAGGAGCTCTGCTCAGAGAAGCACGGGCCTGAGTGAAAGAGGCCCAGGAGAAGGAGAGGAGGAAGGAACAGGAGCAGAGTGAAGAAGGGATCCCAGGGATACGGGCAGTGCGGGAGGCCACCCGTACGCCCGAATCTACCAGGTGGTGGAGGGATTGAGCCACAGAAGGGGACTGGCCCCTAACTAGTGAGAATTACAACGTTCAACTAGAAACCGGAGGCTTCTACTCTTTCAGGGAGTAGTTGCCGCATCCGCACTCAAGTCGCAAAAAAGGTAACCATATAGGATCCAGGGAATTCCAGGTTGCCCAGAAAGATCCGAGGATACTGGCTTGGGACTCTGTTTGCGAGGCGCAGGGCAGGAAGGGTGAGAGCCAGCGCAGGAAGACGGCTGAGAAAGACATCTAGAATGGGGTCCTGTCAGGCACTCTGGAATTACCTGAGGGATTGATGAACCCCTGCCCGGTGAACGCAGCACGAAGTGGGAGGTTATAAGCTGGCAGTTGTAACCAGGAGCAAAGACAGAACTGTGAGTAAACCCTGAAGACTGCACCCCACTGTCTTTGTGAATCATTGCTGCGCCCTCATCCCCTGCACCACACTGCACAACCACAGTTACTTCATCATCTACCATCACCGCACCGCCCTGGAGCTTAGCTCTATCTGTGGAGAGCTGAACCAACTCTGCTGCATTAACATCAGCTCCAGAGGACCTGCTCCACAGCGGCGGCTCCATATAGCCGCATACCACAGGTGGCGTCACGAACATTATATAAAAACTATAATCCCCTTTCCCAAAGATGCCTTTTATTGACCGCCCTGTTCCACGGACCGGGTCACCGCCACTGTGACATCTCCCCTGGCAACGACCGGCCCGGCTACAGAGTACCCCACGGCCCAGGGGGTGAGTCACATATGTCTGGCTACATTCCCACTAGATGTACTTGGTCTCGTTAAATTCACTTCTATTGAGTGAGGCCGAATACGTCTTATCGGAATGTGATCAAATGTATGCAAATCGCATATTTGTGCTTGCATGACCACCCGATCTCGGCAGCGACACCGGAGAATCTTGACAACGTGCGATTCACGTGCTGCAAGAATTAAAAGTGCCTGCAGACTTTCACAACAACCCCCTTTAAGCAACTTTCTAGATCGTTAAAAATGTTCTTTCATTTTGCTGCCCCAGTATCAGTAGGTCCTTTTTAGAGATTTGTACAAATGTTGCAAGTTTTTCAGAGGTCCCGGAATGATATTTCTCTCTGCCATCTCCTTCCCTTCTCTCAGTGTTAGAGATTGCAGCCGGGAGGGGAAGTAGGTAGTAAACAAATTTCCAAAGTGAGAAGAAGAAAGAAATGTGCAGTCTCATGGAGGGTAGAGAAAATAGGATGTAGAAAAGTGCATAAAGAAGAAATAACTGCAGGATAGAAGCTGTGCTGATATATGAGCAGTGAAAAGAGCAGCTCCTTGGACATATACAGATATTATATGCAGCCTATATTACCGGATGGACATTTCCAAGAGTTAAAACATCCGAAACTTGGATCAGGCTGCAAACTGCACTTCTGTAGATGTTTTTGTAGATATATATATGTGATACAAACTTTGCTCAACCTGAATTAGCATTTTTTTGTGGCTAACTCTGTAGTAGATTACACGTTTGAGTGTTTGAGTGTATATTCTAATGGATGATGGATTTTGACTTTTTACATCCTTTTTTATATCTTTCATGTCTTCAATTTGTTAACGAAAATGTACACATGAAATATATGTGGGTTTTTGATGTGTGACAATGTATTACCTGACAGACCTATTGAATTGTTACCCTCCATTAACACTTTTATTGATTTTATGCACATTTAAATCATGAAGGTGGTGTCTATCATACCCACTAACAATAGCATCGAAATAGAAAAAAAATATGTGAAATCAGCAATTTTGTCACATTAATTCTGGTAAATTGATAAATTTGAAGGTATAAGACTAAAGTCACACAGAAAACCTTGACTGAGGAAAAATCTTAGCCGGGTCACCAGACATGTCCAGTTTATAAAGACTTTGCCAGTTAATGTTACAGTCTACCTTTTTAAGCTCTAAGTATTGTTTTATTATTATTCTTTAGCGGTTTCTGATAAATATTTCCCAAGACCAATTTTACCGATTGGCAACTATATGCCAAACAAAAGCCAATTATGCGCACTGAGCGATCTTTACTAGATCAATCAGTGCCATGGTTCTCGGCAGTGCGAGTCCTGTTTACACAGGATGATGAACCACCGAGAATGATGATCTTTTACGCTGTGCAAAAGATCATTTCACCCAACGAACAAGCGTGTTGCTCGTTCATCGGGTGATTGACAGTCTGTTTACACGGCAAGATAATCGTGAAACGGGCGTTTTTAACAAAGTTCGTTCACGATTATCTTACAGTGTAAATTCTCCTTAGGTTTCTAGATATTCATACATATTCCAATTACCCGAGCAGAAACCTGTTGTATAAGTGTATGGGTTATGCCAGATATCATTAGGACAGATATGTATTATGTAGGCGGATGTCAATAGCCCATTCAATACAAAAGGACCAGGTGTGACTGGTATTATGGCCTTCCGTATGTGTTACTCAGAAGTTAACATTGAGACCGTGGCAATACAGTTGAATATAGCTATTAGCATTTCATCAATTAAAAAAACAACGATGGAGCCTAATTATGGTTTAAAGAGAATCAGGATTTATTCCCCAAACTAATGGCATTCATTTAAAGGAATATTAATACTGAGTAAATCCTTTCTTGTAGAAATCCATTTTGCTGTTTTAGAGAAATCCAGAGTTGAAACTGTAGCTAATGAGTTGCAAGTGCAGTGGGGTGGAGATTGCACTTAAAGCTCTCCTGCCTCTCTCCCTATTTCCCACCCGCCGCCTGCCTCTTATCTCTGATTGACTGGTCACTCATGCTTCAGTACAGGACAGGAGGCAGGCAGTGGAGGGAAATAGGGAGAAAGTCAGGAGAGCTGCAAGTGCAATGTCCACCACGCTGCACTTGCAGCTCATTAGTTGCAAACTGAACTATGGATTTCTCTAAAACACCAAAACAGATTTCTTCAAGCAAGGCAAGGATTTACTCAGCATTAAAACGCCTTTACGTAAATGCCATTAGCTTGGGGTATAAAATCCTGACGATAGATTCTCTTTAAGTCTAGTCCTCTACAGTTACAAGATCAGTTTTCAAAAGTCACCAGCACTGCTTCAACATCAGACTTTTCCCAGAAATGGCGTATATCTCAGATAATCCTCAGAGGTATTCACCTCCTCTACTATACAGGGAAAGCAGTTCACAGGGTATAGCTGGTGGCTGTCGACAACTCTTTCCTCCTAATGGGTATGTTCCGATGCAAGTACTTCTGCCAATGGGAAAAAAAAGTGCGTTGTGCAGACCATGCAACAATGTAAATAAGCCTGTAATTTTAAATACTCACAAAGCACGCTGATCACAAAGCCCAACCCCTGGTGAATCCTTTGTAGATGTGCAGGTGAGTTTTGAAAACTGACCGAGACCATTGGTTCCATATGGCCATATTGGCAATGTCTGTGTTCATGCTGGTTTCTTTCAAAAAGTTGACCCTAAAGTGTGGTGCCAATGGGAATACATTTTAGGACAGTGCTGAGGAATTTGACATAAAAATAACAGATAACACAGAATTCAATTACCGGTATTTATCATGTGCCGGTGGAACAAGTGTGGACATGACGCTATAGCATTTACATTGTATGAAGAACAGGTATAAACCATAAGCATTTGCTGTCCATCTTGGAGTATCCAGACGTTGCTGTGATTAATATAAAAACCACCTGTCTTATGATCTTAACCATCAGTATCTTTTTCTACGTTGACTCTAGGGCTATGTATAAACAAATGGAAACTCCAGTGACATGTCATCTTGGCAACGAATCACAGATGTCATACACTAAATTAGGGACAAAGAACCACAGGACGTCCTGAAAAGTCCAATGAGTAACACGGGGATGAAACTAAAAAAGGAATTTTAGAGGAGGAACAGATGAACGCATGAATAATTCGCTTTGTTTGTATTGCACAACTCATGGTTATAGATTAATTTATGCTCAACTGTAAATCAGAAAATGTAGTTATGAGTGTTTATTGCAAACTCATAGTTTTAACATAGATGAATTAAAATTTTTACATTCTCAGCTTTCAATTTTACTGCAAATGAATTAAAAAGGAAAATAATAGAAATCTAAATATTTAGTAAAAAAAATAAATATTCGGTATTCTAATAATGATTTCACCACACATAAACTGGCCTTTTTTTTAACTGGATATGCGTCGATTTTGTCGATACTATGCCATGCCTTGGTGGTTACCTGACCCACATATTTATGTTTCTGAAATCTCCTGTCATTTAGCTTCTAGAAACCAATTTCTGGTGAATGTGCGCTGGAACTGTATGACTTTCCATTTTGCCTGTACTTTGAATTCTATTGCTCATGCCTGCATAACACTGTTTGGTACATGCACAGTAGCAGATATGTTTTAATGTGATTTTATGTTACAGAGTGGGTGGTGGAACCACTGTGCTATGATCCGAGGAGAGCCCGGAGGATCCTGACCAACTCTGGCTTCGGATGTATGGAGGCTGATGATACCGCGATCCGAGGAGAGACGAGGACGGCAGAACCAGGTGCTACTCCGCAACTGACCTCGGGTGGATGGTAGCTGATCTCCAAGGGACAGGAGGCAGGAGTGGCCAGGAATGGTAGTCTGGCACAACACAGGCAGGCTGGTGCTGGTGGGCACAACTGATAGACAGGAAGGCTGGCACAGCTGGTATACAGGCCTGCAGGTGGGCTCGGCAGATAGACAGGCAGGCTGGCACAGCTGGTATGCTAGCAGGCAGGCACAAATGACAGACAGGAAGGCTGGCATGGCTGATTGACAGGTTGGCTGGCACGGCTGATAGGCAGGTGGGCTGGCACGGCTGATACACAGGTGGGCTGGCACTGCTGATAGACAGGTGAGCTGGCATGGCTGATTGACAGGCAGGTATGCTCAATACAAGCACTGGGACCTGAGAACTAGCAATTGTGTTAGGGAAAACAGACAAACAACGTTGCACAGGCATCTCCCATCAGGTGAAGGTGCCTTAAATAATAAGTGTCTCCCAGCCTTTGGCTGGGGACACTTTAGGACAGCGCAAGCTGTCCCTTTAAGAGAACGGGACCACGTACGCACCCCCTAAGCACAGTGCCCGGGGAACCAAGCCGTGCGTGCACCCCGAGCGGCAGCAGAGCAGGAAGAGGAAAGAGGAGCAGAACATGCAGGATGGGGGCTGCGGCGGTGAGTGAGTCGTCATCTCTGCCAGGGGGAGGGAGGCAGGATGCAGAGACACCGGCGCTACACTTTAATTTAGCTTGCATTATATAAGCATTAATTTCCCTACCAGGAGAAGAGTTTTAGTACTGCTTTTGTGCATGAGCCAGTCAGGGAAATTAGTGCTTGGAGGTGTTGAAAAGCCAGTAGGATGCAAAATAAAGGTACTTTATTAATTTTTACAACTTAAGATATGTTTAAAGAAATATACTGTGTTTATAAGAAAGTGGCAAAATCATTCAACTTCTTGGTTAATGTAGACAACAAATTCAGACATTCTGTTAGTTGAAATAAGTTACAAGTGTCTAAAGTTCAGATTTATTCATACTAGCGCTTTTTATGGCACAAATTGTCCACTCATTAGTTTTGTTCTATAAACCTTGCACACCTATTATAAGTTAACATTTCACATATAATGGCTTCATTAAAATGGATTCTATGATGGCAGCATAATCAAAGACTTATAATTTCAGATAAATAGACAGATGTTCTCCTTGAGGAGAAGATAGAAGGGTTTTATTACTGTTTCTGCCTTCTTTTTTTTCAGTCTGAACAAGCAAACAGCATTGGCAATGCTCAGCAATCTTATCACTTGTTGTCTACCATATCATACCAACAGTAAAATATGGTGGTGGTAGTGTGATGATCTGGAGCTGTTTTGCTGCTTCAGGACCTGGAAGACTTGCTGTTGTTAATGGAACCATGAATTCTGCTGTCTACCAAAAAATCCTGAAGGAGAATGTCCGGCCATCAGTTCGTGACCTCAAGCTGAAGCGCACTTGGGTTATGCAGCAGGACAATAATCCACACCACACCAGCAAGTCCACCTCTGAATGACTTAAGAAAAACAAAATGAAGACTTTAGAGTGCTCTAGTCACAGTCCTGACATTATTCCGACTGAGATGCTGTGGAATGACCTTAGAAAGGCAGTTCATGCTCGGAAACCCTTCAATGTGGTTGAATTACAACAATTTTGCGAAGATGAGCGGGCAAAATTCCTCCAGAGCGTTGTAAAAGACTCATTGTCAGTTATCGCAAACACTTGATTGCAGCTGTTGCTGCTAAGGATGGTCCAACCAGTTATTTGTCCTGATGAAGCTTTGTCCTGTTAAAAAACTTGTAAAACTTTGAAACATGTTGACGAATAAATCGCTTACACTTGGATTTTGCATCTCTTCATTCTTCTTCGACGGCAGCGCAGATTAACCCATTTGCTTCCAGTTTTTTGTCTTACAATTTTCTTCGTGGGTCTGCAGCAGCCTCAGACTCTATCAGTGATTGTGTGCTCACTACAAGACCAGGTCTATTTACGCTTTTTATCCTTTCCAGTATTCTTCTCTTAATTATAACTTTTTTTTTAAATTTTCCCTCAATACAGTCTTGTTTGTTGTTGGATGAGTTACAGTTTTGAATGAAAACATTTATTTTACCATATAACTAGTGTTGAGCGAACATGCTCGACACTGCTCGGTACTCGCCCGAGCATCACGTTAATCGGGATGTTCGGCGACCACCGAGCATTTCCTGGTTACTCGGGCAGGAGCTCGGGTCTCCGCCCTGCATGTTTGGCTCTCTTTACTGAGCCAATGAACAAGCAGGGATTGCCAGGCAGTCACTGTAATGCTGCAGCCATGTTGGTTGTGGGCATTACAGTGATTGGCTGGCCGCACAGTGTCACCTCGAGTATTTAAAACCGGGCGCCGCCATCTTGGACACAGTCGCTCCGGATTAGACAGTGTAGGGACAGCGCTGCTGATTTAGGGAGAGATATAAACTGCGAAATAGTTAGTGTAGGGTCTGTAAAGGCTGCCAGAACAAACAAACAGTCCTTTTCAGGACTAATATCCATCCCAGATACCAGGCAGGCAGGCTGTATAGGAGACACAGTGCTTATACCAGCAAACGCTGCATTACAGTCCTGTGTGCTCCTGTTGCTGAAATTGCTGGACTTAGCAGCAGGTGTCGGGGGCCAGGAAAAATCCTTTTTTTTTCATCTAAATCCTCCTTTTTTTTTTCCTCCTTCACACTGTACAGATACCCGTCTTATTAACCTTTTGGTGTCCCCCCCCCCCCCCCCCAAAAAAAAAAGCGTGTCTCTGATTTTTCAGACACAAATATAACTGTTGAAAATAGTCTGGTGTAGGCTAGAGAAACAGAAGTGTTGTTTTGCACTTCCACGGTTCAAACCTCTGTATTATTCATTTTGGGCCATTTGTATCTAAAAAAAAAACTGTTTGAGTGTGTCGCTCACTGTTCAGCCGCAAATCTATATATTTAAAAAAGT
This sequence comes from Phyllobates terribilis, assembly GCF_046119375.1. Classification (NCBI taxonomy): domain Eukaryota; kingdom Metazoa; phylum Chordata; class Amphibia; order Anura; family Dendrobatidae; genus Phyllobates; species Phyllobates terribilis. Next base: position 906,057,798 of record NW_027362762.1, read on the forward strand.
CTGGTATACCCCAGTAAACAATAACTGTGGTTTCGCCATCCCACGGTAAAAAATCTCTATTATTCAGGTTTTGGTATATTTTCCGTAAAGAAAAACAGTAGTGTCTTCTGACTGTTGTGACACAAAAATATATCTGTTGAAAATAGTCTTGTGTAGGCCCGACATCCCAGTGTAGTTTCGCAGTTCCATGGGTCAAATCGCTGTACTATCCAGTTTTGGGCCTTTGGTATCTAAAAAAAAGGCAGTTTGAGTGTGTCGCTCACTGTTCAGCCGCAAATATCTCTATTTAAAAAAGTGTGGTATACCCCAGTAAACAATAACTGTGGTTTTGCCATCCCACGGTAAAAAATCTCTATTATTCAGCTTTTGGTAGTTTTTTCCGTAAAGAAAAACAGTAGTGTCTCCTGACTGTTGTGACACAAAAATATATCTGTTGAAAATAGTCTTGTGTAGGCCAGACTTCCCAGTGTGGTTTCGCAGTTCCACGGGTCAAATAGCTGTACTATCCAGTTTTGGGCCTTTGGTATGTAAAAAAAAAGCAGTTTGAGTGTGTCGCTCACTGTTCAGCCGCACATATCTCTATTTAAAAAAGTGTGGTATACCCCAGTAAACAATAACTGTGGTTTTCCTCTTCCACGGTTCTAATCTACTCTTTATTACCCTTTTTCCATTGATAGTGCAAGTGTAAGCTATTTTACTTCATTTACAATGGGCAAGGCGTGTGGCAAGGGACGTGGAAGTGGACGTTCTGGTGATGGTTTGTGCAGAGGACGGGGCCGTGGCCAAGGTGAAAATGTGCCACAACCAACGGCCACATCTTCTCGCTCCCACTTCTTGACCGAATTACTAGGGAAGCACAGAACAACACCAGTATTGAGAACTGATCAGTGTGAACAGGTTATTAATTGGATAGCAGATAATACTTCCAGTTACCTGGGCACCACCACCTCCGGTCTGTCTTCCACACGGTCAACTCTTAGTAGCCGTGAGTCTCGACCGCATACTCCTCCTCACCCTGATGCTCCTTCCTCCCACCATGCCGAGTGTCGTCAGACAGCAAGTGATCCCACACTTGGACACTCTGAAGAGCTGTTCACTGGTCCATTTCCATATTTGGGCCCCTCGCCTGATACGCTTGAAGTGGTGGAAGAGGAGATCCCATGTTGCGATGCCCAAATATTTGAACAGCCACGGCCACAGGAAGTCGATGTTGGCAATCTGTCACAAGAGGTGGACAATGACGAGATACAATTGCCAGGAAGTGAGGAGGAGGATCGTGGTGCGCAAGTGGAAGAGGAGGAGATGGTGGATGATCTAGTAACTGACCCAACGTGGAAGGAGGACATGCAGAGTGAGGCCAGCAGCACACAGGGGGAGGGAGGCAGAGTACCCCAACAGGCAGGAAGAAGCAGTGTGGTGGCCGCAGACAGAAGGCAGGCAACCATTCCCCGTAACACCAACACGAGGGACGTTGCCAGTACAAGCGGTAGGTCTTCCAGAGTCTGGAATTTTTTTAAAGACTCTGCTGATAACCCCAAAAAGGCCATATGTTCCACCTGCCATGCCAGCATCAGCAGGGGTGACAAAACTACCAGCCTAACCACTAGCAGCATGATCAGGCACATGGCAGCAAAGCACCCGACTTTGTGGGGTGAAACCCAGGGTCCACGAGCCGTGTCAGCGGGTGTCACCACTGCTTCTTCCACTGTTGTGCGTGCAATAGAACCCCCTGTTGTGTGTGCAAGGCAATCCCCTGTCCATACTGCATGTAAAGATGCCCTCTCCTCTCAGTCTTCACTTGTTATGGCAGTTTCTCAAGAAACAGCATCAACGTCCATGTCCACGTCCCACCGCAGCGTTCAATTGTCCATATCCCAGACCTTTGAACGAAAGCGGAAATTCGCAGCTAACGCCCCACAGGCCACAGTCCTAAATTCGCACATTTCACGACTGCTTGCGTTGGAAATGCTGCCTTTTAGACTGGTGGAGACGGAATCCTTCCGCAATCTTATGGCGGTGGCCGTCCCTCGGTACTCGGTCCCCAGCCGACACTATTTTGCCCGGTGTGCCATCCCCGCACTACACAAGCACGTGTCCCAAAGCATCTGCCGTGCCCTCAGCAACGCAATTACTGGGAGAGTCCACCTGACAACGGACACGTGGACAAGTGCTTGTAGCCAGGGACGGTACATCTCTCTGACGGAACACTGGGTAAACATAGTGGAAGCCGGGACCCAGTCGGACCTTGGGACGGAACACATCCTCCCCACACCGAGGATTGTGGGCCCTATGTCAGTCAGAGTTGCCCCCACAGTGTACTGCTCCTGCGCATCCTCCTCCTCCTCCTCCTCATGTTCAGCCTCCATCTCAGATATCACCACATCAGTTACAAGCTGGAAGCATTGCAGTACTGCCTCCGCCAAGCGGCAACAGGCTGTGCTGAAACTCATAAGCTTAGGTGATAAACCTCACACTGCTTGTGAGTTGTGGACAGCTGTGAAAGAGCAGGCAGATCTGTGGCTGAGACCGCTGAACCTACATCCCGGCATGGTCGTGTGTGACAATGGCCGTAACCTGGTGGCGGCTCTGAGGCGAGGTGAGATCACACACGTACCATGCCTGGCTCATGTGCTTAACCTCGTGGTTCAGCGGTTTCTTAAATCGTACCCCAAGTTGCCAGATCTGCTCGTGAATGTACGCCGCCTGTCAGCTCATTTTCGCAAGTCGGCTACAGCTTCCACCGCCCTTGCTGTGTTGCAGCAGCGTTTGCAGCTTCCGGCACACCGACTGGTGTGTGATGTCCCCACACGTTGGAACTCTACCCTCCACATGTTGCAAAGGATTTGTGAGCAGAAGAGAGCAGTTGTGGAGTACCAGCTGCAACAAGGCCGTCGATATTCAGGTCAGACTCCACACATAAGACCTCAGGAGTGGACCTGGATGTCTGACATATGTACCATCCTGACAAACTTTGAGGAGGCCACCAAGATGGTGAGTGGCGATGACTCCATCATTAGTGTCAGCATCCCACTTGTCTGTCTTTTGCAACGCTCTCTGCAGAGAATTAAAGAGGAGGCATTGCAGCCAGAGTATGATGAGATGGATCAAGAAGCCGTAGCGGGCGATTACACACAGCCCAGCCTCATCTCATCCCAACGTGCATTGGGGGACAATGAGGGAGAGGAGGAAGAACAGGAGCTGCTATCATGCGTTGTAGACGGTAGTACCTGTACAAGTGTCATACCGTCGGTTCAGCGTGGGTGGCCTGAGGACAGGGGGGAGGAGTAAGAGGAGGAGGAGGAGAGCATGGTCAGTCGTCATCTTGGTGAGGACACGGAAATCTTGCCCGTTACCAGTCTGGCACGCATGGCTGACTTTATGTTACGCTGCCTTAACCGTGACCCTCGCGTTGTCAAAATGTTGGGTGACAGTCATTACTGGTTGGTGACACTTGTAGACCCCCGCTACAAGGAGAACTTTCACTCTCTTATTCCTGAGGTGGAGAGGTCTACAAAAATGGGGCAGTACCAGAAGGCCCTTGCTGCAGTACTCTTAAAAAAATTCCCATCTGAACACGCTAGCGGCAGAGGTCACAGTTCGTTGCCCAACCAAGGCGTACAGGCGAGAGAGATGCAACTCCAATCAAGCAGAGGCAGGGGAACACTGTCAACGTTCTGGGACAGTTTTCTGACACCCGTCCAGCTTACAGGCCCTGAGGCGCGGGGTACTCTCACAAGGAGTGGAAAGTTTCAAAAGATGGTGAGGGAGTACCTTGCCGACCGTACCAGCATCCTCCGTGATTCCTCTGTGCCTTTTAATTATTGGGTATCCAAGCTGGACACTTGGAATGAACTCGATCTGTACGCCTTGGAGGTCCTGGCCTGCCCTGCCGCTAGCGTGTTATCGGAGCGTGTTTTTAGTGCCACTGGGGGTATTATAACTGATAAGCGCACTCGCCTGTCAACTGACAATGCTGACAAGCTGACCCTTATCAAAATGAACAAGGGCTGGATTGGGCCAGAGTTCTCATCACCACCAAATGACAGCAGAGTAACATAAAGTCAAATCCACTGTGTTATTTCTGGAGGTGTATTCACATGCACCGCTTCACACCCACACATGGGTATAAGCTTCCTCGTTTTGGCTGTTTTATCTTCTTCTCCTTATCCTCAGCCTCAACCACCACTATACCACCAGGGTGCCAGCATTACAAGTTCCTCCGTCCTTATTTTTGGCAGCTTTTGCTTGCAAGGCATAAGCAAATACTATGGGAGGCCCACTCCCCAATAATGGGACTTATGTTTGTAATATGCTGTACTGCATGGCTCTTGTAAGGGGCATTGCAAGTTGCTCCATCCTAATTTTTGGCAGCTTTTGCTTGCAAGGCATAAGCAAATACTATGGGACACCCACTCCCCAATAATGGGACTTATGTTTGTAATATGCTGTACTGCATGGCTCTTGTAAGGGGCATTGCAAGTTGCTCCGTCCTAATTTTTGGCAGCTTTTGCTTGGAAAGCATAAGCAAATACTATGGGAGACCCACTCCCCAATAATGGGACTTATGTTTGTAATATGCTGTACTGCATGGCTCTTGTAAGGGGCATTGCAAGTTGCTCCGTCCTAATTTTTGGCAGCTTTTGCTTGCAAGGCATAAGCAAATACTATGGGAGACCCACTCCCCAATAATGGGACTTATGTTTGTAATATGCTGTACTGCATGGCTCTTGTAAGGGGCATTGCAAGTTGCTCCGTCCTAATTTTTGGCAGCTTTTGCTTGAAAGGCATAAGCAAATACTATGGGACACCCACTCCCCAATAATGGGACTTATGTTTGTAATATGCTGTACTGCATGGCTCTTGTTAGGGGCATTGCAAGTTGCTCCGTCCTAATTTTTGGCAGCTTTTGCTTGGAAGGCATAAGCAAATACTATGGGACACCCACTCCCCAATAATGGGACTTATGTTTGTAATATGCTGTACTGCATGGCTCTTGTAAGGGGCATTGCAAGTTGCTCCATCCTAATTTTTGGCAGCTTTTGCTTGCAAGGCTTAAGCAAATACTATGGGAGACCCACTCCCCAATAATTAGACTTATGTTTGTAATATGCTGTACTGCATGGCTCTTGTAAGGGGCATTGCAAGTTTCTTCGTCCTAATTTTGGGCAGCTTTTGCTTGCAAGGCATAAGCAAATACTATGGGACACCCACTCCCCAATAATGGGACTTATGATTGTAATATGCTGTACTGCATGGCTCTTGTAAGGGGCATTGCAAGTTGCTCCGTCCTAATGTTTGGCAGCTTTTGCTTGGAAAGCATAAGCAAATACTATGGGAAACCCACTCCCCAATAATGGGACTTATGTTTGTAATATGCTGTACTGCATGGCTCTTGTAAGGGGCATTGCAAGTTGCTCCGTCCCAATTTTTGGCAGCTTTTGCTTGCAAGGCATAAGCAAATACTATGGGAGACCCACTCCCCAATAATTAGACTTATGTTTGTAATATGCTGTACTGCATGGCTCTTGTAAGGGGCATTGCAAGTTCCTTCGTCCTAATTTTTGGCAGCTTTTGCTTGCAAGGCATAAGCAAATACTATGGGAGACCCACTCCCCAATAATGGGACTTATGTTTGTAATATGCTATACTGCATGTCTCTTGTAAGGGGCATTGCAAGTTGCTCCGTCCTAATTTTTGGCAGCTTTTGCTTGCAAGGCATAAGCAAATACTATGGGAGACCAACTCCCCAATAATGGGACTTATGTTTGTAATATGCTGTACTGCATGTGACGCGCCCCCTGGGCCGTGTGTATACGTGTGTGGGATACCCGGTGCCGGGTCTCTGGGGTCTGTAGTCTCCGTGGCGGTGACCCGGTCCCGTGGCTCAGGCTGGTCAAACCAGTGGCAGTCTTTCTTAGGTTTTGAGGTTAATTGTCCGAGTGCGCCACCCGTGGATTGCGGTCAGGGAGTACCACCGCTGTGAGGCAGACCGCTGAGGCTGGTGTTGTGTGCGCAGCAGAGAATGGGATAACTCTCCACGGGAGGAGTATAGCCTCAAGGCAGTGAGTGTGGATGATGGGGGTGATGGTGCACGAGCGCAGCAGGAACGACTCAGAGTCTTTGCAGTGCAGTTCAGGGTCTTTACTGATGATTATAAGGTAGACCCTCCCGGGGGTACTGGCTAGCATAAGAGGCCTGGTCAGTCTGTGAGCAAGCAGGAGTTCCCCTGGCCAGGTGGAGTTGTAGGCCTCCCCGTCTGTCTGCAGTCTTCCTGGCTACCTTGCTGTAAGCGGGTAGAAGTAGCCCACGTCCCTGAGTGTACCGTGTAGTGCTCACCCGTATGGCTGGTGACTTGGGGCCTTCTGTTAGCCTCCGCTCCACGACGGCGGTGCTGGTCCCTTGCTTGTGACTGAGCCTCCGGGCTTCTATGGCCAGAGGACCTGAAATCCCCTGCCGGCTGGTTTCTGCTGCTGGATATATAAGTCCTCACAGCCTCGGACTCCTGTGTCTGGTTCCTATTGTCTTCGGCCAGGGCGAGCTCTGCTCAGCTTCCAGCCCCTGGTCTTTAGCTCCTAGCTCCTACAGCGCTCCTTGCTGTTACTTTCCCTTGCTCTCACTCTGACTCTGACTGTTCTCTGTTCTCTGACTCACTCAACCCCGCCCCAGATCCAGTTTATAAGGGCAGAATTCTCCCCTCCCAGGACTGGGGCAGGAGGATATTGCATGTTTAAGGGATCCTGACCAGGAAACCTCCCACTTGCTCTCCGACATAATATCTCTATTACTGTGGTGACCAGACCCCTGGGGTGCCACACATGGCTCTTGTAAGGGGCATTGCAGTTCCTCATAATTTTTGGAAAGCCTTCCATTCACTGCTTAGGCCAACAGTGCACAGGAGACCCAGTTGCTATAAATGGAAAAAAAGGTTTAGTTAACGCCCTCTGACCTCCATGTCATTTCCAAGGGGCATTGGAGTGCCTCGAAATTTTTGGTAGGCATTGCACTCACTGTATGCCCTATAACTGTGTAGCCGAACCGCTCCTTTTGTTACAGAAACATATCCTACAAGACATATCTGGTTGACAGGCCTGATATTGATGTGAATGGTCCCTGTTCCTCCTGCTCTTTCTCCTTTGCCACTACCTCATCCATCATTTATCACCTGAAGCTTTGTTTTAACGGGAGTCATAGAACTGGGATAGTAGCAGGAAAACATCCAGCAATCCTCGGAGGAGGTAGGATATGCGCCAAAACGCGGACCACCTCAGGCCTAGCCGCTACTACATACATGCGCTTGCGTTCCAAGAAAACAAAGCAGATGCTAACTTCTATCATCCTCAACATGCTCCTCACCTTGGCACTCTCAACTCCCCTGATGGAGAAGCCAGGACCCACCGGAGGAGTCTGATTGTCCGTTGGCCTTGCCAATGCTGCCCTAAAGCAGGCCAGGCTAAGAAACGTGTGGGAAAGGTTACCGGGACAAATAGGGGTGGCTGGGGACCGAGTATGGACACCCGGCCACCCCCTGGAGGCTGGGGAGCAAGCGGGGACACCCGGCCACCAGGCGGCTGGGGACTGAGTATGGATACCAGGCCGCCGACACAGCCATGGCGTGGTGGCCAGATTCCGCCTCCACATGCCTAGAAGGCCCAATTTAAAGTGCAAGCAAGCAGTATGGTATTGCAGCCTGGGGGTGGGTGGGTGGCAGGCTGCATACTTGCGCTTGCATTGCAAGGAATGGGAGAGGTACAATTGAACACTGCCCTGGGACAAGGGCTTGAATGGGGATAGTTGTAAGTCTGCAACGACAGGTGCAAGGTGGGAGGCATCTTCGCATGTACCATGAACAGGGGTTTGGCATGCACACACTACAGCAGAATAGGCTCTCCTTCCCACTAAATGCGCTGGGGAGGGCACAGGTAATGTTTTGGTATACGCGCTTAATCTTATGTATAAGGCACACCAGGACAAATAGGGGCGGCTGGGGACTGAGTATGGATACCTCGCTGCCGAAGCAGCCATGAGGTAGTGGCCAGCTTCGGCCTCCTCCAAACTAAAAGGCCTCATTTCAAGTGCAAGCTAGCAGTATGGAATTGCAGTCTGGGGGTGGGTGGGTGGCAGGCTGCACACTTACACTTGCATTAAAAGAAAACATAGCAGATGCTAACTTCTGTCATCATCATCATACTCCTCACCTTGGCACTCTCAACTCCACCGATGGAGAAGTCAGGGCCCACCGGAGGAGTCTGGTTCTCTGGTGGGCTCGTCCAATGCTGCCTAAAGCAGGCCGGGCTAAGAAAAGTGTGTGGGGGGATGTTCCAAGGAGAAATAGGGGCGGCTGGGGACCGTTTATGGACACCCGGCTGCCCCCAGGCGGCTGGGGACCGTGTGTGGACACCCGGCCGCGGGGCAGCTGGGGACAGAGTATGGACACCCGGCCGCCGGGCGGCTGGGGACTGAGTATGGATTCCAGGCCGCCAACACAGCCATGACGTGGTGGCCAGATTCCGCCTCCACATGCCTAAAAGGCCCAATTTCAAGTACAAGCAAGCAAGCAGTATGGTATTGCAGCCTAGGGGTGGGTGGGTGGCAGGCTGCATACTTGCGCTTGTATTGCAAGGAATGGGGGAGGTTCAATTGAACACTGCCCTGGGACTAGAACTTGCATGGGGATAGTTGCAAGTCTGCATCTTCTGATGCGGCAAGGATCATTTATGATGGGCACACTTTTAGACAGTGACCTGGGAGTCAGAGATGCTTCCAGGGGTCTTCCCCATGCTGTTCCCATGTCTTTTCAGCACTTTATGCATGTGTCACACAGCACATGGCCAGATAAGGTTGTAAAATGTTAAAATGACATTTCCCGGTGAATGCATTTGTCATAGTTGAAAGCAATACAAAAGTGCAAAAACGCATAAAAAATGCTACTTGTGAACATAGCCGAAGGTGTGGAGGAGTATTTTTGTTTTTGGTCATTTATTTTAACTTATACACAAGTCTTTTCCCTGGAAAGGATGTTCCTTAACATATTTCACAGGAAAAAAGTTTCACTTTCGTTTTTGAACGTTTTATTGTGAGCCCGTAAACGTGGCTTAATACCTCTGACCACGTTGTTGACAGCAGTGACCTGGGGGTCAGAAATGCTTCCTGGGGCGATCCCCCTGCTGTCCCCATGTCATTTGAGCACTGTCACTATCGTTTTGGGCACTTGTTAGGCTTTTAAAAGACTGCCGGGGGTGCCACAGCAAAAATGCTTAAGTCTCCCATAGACTAACATTGGGCTCGTTGCTCGGGTCGAGCACCCGAGTATCACGGCGAGCTCGGCCCGAGCTTTGAGCACCCGAGCATTTTAGTGCTCGCTCAACACTACATATAACCTATTGCAAAACGGGAAAAAATTCCAAGTGCAGTGAAATTATGGAAAAAAAATCGTAATTATGCCATTGTTTTTTGGGTTTGGTTTTTATGGCGTCCATTCAGAGGTAAAAATTACCTTACAATATGATCTTCAAGGTCATTACCAATATGATGATATCAAACCAGTTTTTTTTCATTTTAGTGTTGAAAATTTTTTCTGAAATTTGTAAAAAAAATAAAAAAACAATGTTTATCTTTTGCGCATTGAGCTGAAATTTTTATTTCAAGTGAAGGGGTATAGAGTGCAGTACTCCACTATGGTCACTGTGTAATGCATGGTGCTTTTGTGTTCCACCCCATACATCGCTTATATCTGGTTGCTGCCAGACCAAATTAGAGATAACTGTGGTATAAATGCAGATTGGCGGACCCCAACCAAAGTTATATTAATGCCCTAACCTGCAGATAGGCCATCAATTGTTCAATCCCTGAAATCCCTTTAATTGTGACTTCATATAACTGTAGACATTGTGATACACAACAAAATTCCTACAAAGTGGTCTCTATTAGTGATGAGTGAGCATGCTTCTTACTCGAGATTTACGAGCATGCTTGGGTGTTTTCCCGAGTATTTGCGGCTTACTGGAATGTTATGTTTAACTCACTGTGTGTGCATGATTTGCGACTGTTTGACAGCTTTAATACATGTGAGAATGCCTGTTTATTAGGCATGCTCGCCGAAAAGGTTAACAGAACACGCTCGCGCATCACCAGTCTCTATCTCTTTTCCAAAATCCTGGACTTTTATTCTCTGTGTATCGGTCCTTAAATCTCAAGAGTTCAGTCCTTTTTGTATCTGTGTCACTGATCCCAGCTAACACCAGGCTCCTCCTGGGCGTAGCCAGTGCTCCATACCTCCCCTTTGACTTTCAACAGAAGCCTCTTACTCCTTTATCCGGTAACAGCGTCACACACAGCTACACCTAAAGGTGCTGAGGTTTGTGATTTATGTACCACAAGATCTGCAAATCAAAACATACAGTATACACAGTGTAAAAAAAATATATATATATATATATATATATATATATATATATATATACAGTACAGACCAAAAGTTTGGACACACCTTCTCATTTAAAGATTTTTCTGTATTTTCATGACTATGAAAATTGTACATTCACACTGAAGGCATCAAAACTATGAATTAACACATGTGAAATTATATACTTAACAAAAAAGTGTGAAACAACTGAAAATATGTCTTATATTCTAGGTTCTTCAAAGTAGCCACCTTTTGCTTTGATGACTGCTTTGCACACTCTTGGCATTCTCTTGATGAGCTTCAAGAGGTAGTCACCGGAAATGGTCTTCCAACAATCTTGAAGGAGTTCCCAGAGATGCTTAGCACTTGTTGGCCATTTTGCCTTCACTCTGCGGTCCAGCTCACCCCAAACCATCTCGATTGGGTTCAGGTCTGGTGACTGTGGAGGCCAGGTCATCTGGTGTAGCATCCCATCACTCTACTCCTTGGTCAAATAGCCCTTACACAGCCTGGATGTGTGTTTGGGGTCATTGTCCTGTTGAAAAATAAATGATGGTCCAACTAAACGCAAACCGGATGGAATAGCATGCCGCTGTAAGATGCTGTGGTAGCCATGCTGGTTCAGTATGCCTTCAATTTTGAATAAATCCCCAACAGTGTCACCAGCAAAGCACTCCCACACCATCACACCTCCTCCTCCATGCTTCACGGTGGGAACCAGGCATGTAGAGTCCATCCATTCACCTTTTCTACGTCGCACAAAGACACTGTGGTTGAAACCAAAGATCTCAAATTTGGACTCATCAGACCAAAGCACAGATTTCCACTGGTCTAATGTCCATTCCTTGTGTTCTTTAGCCCAAACAAGTCTTTTCTGCTTGTTGCCTGTCCTTAGCAGTGGTTTCCTGGCAGCTATTTTACCATGAAGGCCTGCTGCACAAAGTCTCATCTTAACAGTTGTTGTAGAGATGTGTCTGCTGCTAGAACTCTGTGTGGCATTGACGTGGTCTCTAATCTGAGCTGCTGTTAACCTGTGATTTCTGAGGCTGGTGACTCGGATAAACTTATCCTCAGAAGCAGAGGTGACTCTTGGTCTTCCTTTCCTGGGGCGGTCCTCATGTGAGCCAGTTTCTTTGTAGCGCTTGATGGTTTTTGCAACTGCACTTGGGGACACTTTCAATGCTTGCCCAATTTTTCGGACTGACTGACCTTCATTTCTTAAAGTAATGATGGACACTCGTTTTTCTTTACTTTGCTTTTTTCTTGCCATAATACAAATTCTATATACAAAGTCTATTCAGTAGGACTGTCAGCTGTGTATTCACCTGACTTCTGCACAACACAACTGATGGTCCCAACCCCATTTATAAGGCAAGAAATCCCACTTATTTGTCCAAGAAAACTGCAGCATGTTTTTTAAGCACTCCGTCTTACCTTTCTTTTCATGTAGCTGTGTCTCAGTCTGCCAATTATTTCTTATTTCTCCTGGAATCCTGGTAGAAGGAGGCAACGTTAGCTACTTTCATCCTCTCCGATGTCACCTCTGAACTACACTTCCCAGCATCCTTTTTCATCCTGGGATAAAAAGTTTGGTAATCGGTAAAGCAATCTTATAGTTTACCCTTAAGGTTGAAGATTCTACTTTTACTAACATCCCTGATGGACAAATAACAATTTGGTTCCAGTTCACTAAAAATTAGCAAATCTTATGAAATTCAAAATCTGGAGATTTGCTCAATTTTTGCCGAGAAATTTGATTTGCATCAAATTTATTCAACACAGATTCAACGTGCCTTGATTGTCCCTTTTGTTACGCTCAGAGGTCTCTCCAGAACCCAAAGCATGATAAACAGAGAGCCAGGAAGGGGTTAAAAATGAATTGTTATTTTTGCCTCGGCAGGGGCTGACAAAGACAAAAATCTTAAATGTCGAATATGGGCCATTTGGAGTCCAAAAGTTCATCATATGTTCATTATGTGTTTGTGAGAGAAGCCATTGAAGCTTTGTAGATAGAAGAGGGCCCGCTTATCTTATGGGCCCCTTTACACAGGTTGGACCAATGGTATGTCCACCCCTTCACCTTGCCCCTCACCTGTCTTATTCTATTTTGTCTTAAGTTGCTATCTCTTAGGACTCTGGTACATCCCATGCTGACTAGTCAGTCCCGAAAGAGCAGAGAGAACGAGCATAGGACAGGATGGATGGTGAGCTTCGGTGGCAGGACAAGGCAGGAGGGAGGTGAGCATAATATGTTATTCTTCCTGCCTTAAATAGGGTGACATTTATTTTTTTGGATTTGGAAGAATTGAAAAAAAATCTGAATCTGCTAGATGCAACTTTTTTCCTTGAAATTCTTAGCTAATGTGATTTGTTTCGAATTGATTCAATCACCTTAAATGATTATATATAGGACCAATGGAGCCATCCTATTGTATGTAAGGGCTGTCTGATCATCATTTTGTATGTAGGGGAACTGTGAGGCCATTATGCTGTATGTAGGGGCACTGGAGGCCATATATATAGAGAACCTATAGGGCCATCGTACTGTACAGGGTTGCCAAAAGTCCAGAAATTCCAGGACAGTCCCTAAACATAGGGAATTTTTTTGCCCTGTCTGTAAGAAAAATTTAAGGTGTCCGTGATTTTTTTGAAGCAGAAGAAACTTATACAGATTATTTTGACTGTTGTTATCATTATTTTATAGTTCATGGTGAATGCAGCTGATGTCTTCATGCCACAATTATGGGCTGTAGACATGTATCAATTACAATATTAATGACTGATTATGGTTTTCCATTGTGTTTGTAAAAAATATTGTCTGTCCGTGATTTTTTGATTAGCAGTCCAGAAAAAATAAAAAGTCAATTTGGCCACCCTGATATTGTTTATAGGGACTGTGGGGTCGCAGTACACTAGGCATCGCAATGCAGCACTATTTACTTGAATGACACCTTGATGTAGCAGTTACTCAGAGCGATCTTTGGCCATGCGACCTCTGTCGTGCCTGAACAATTCTGCCCATGCTTTAGTAATATTTTTCCAAGTGGCCCTGAGTCCTATTTTAATTTGAGACCACTATGTGCAGAATAACATATTCTGCCACGTTAATCAATACCACATCCCACCAAATAAAAGGACACAATTTTTGTAATAAGGGGCTTCATCTCTTGAGGATCCTCACGGTAGATTGTCAGGAAGTAGTTGGGGAAGTTGGTGGTATTGGAAGGACCCCATCAGATAAAAATAGATTGAGAAATCTTAGCCAGTACCACATGCAGGGCACAACTTTAAGAAGTCCTGAGGAAGGAATCGCACCTAACCTAATGTGGTGGGTAGATGCCTCCAAAAGGTGTCTCAAAGTCCTTCTTTCGAATGATTTAATGGTCGCCAGGTGTCTTTTTCTAGAATACAAATTTCGTATAAAAGAAAAATACATATGTGAGCAGATGGTTGATGGTTTACATGTAGACCACACCTTAGATTGCTCACCACCCTCTTCCCTTATCTGATCACGTTGCTGGGAGATAGATGTTGATAATGATAACAATCTTGTTAAGAAGATTTTTGCAATGAACTTGGACACCAATAAAGGGTATATCTATATTTTGGCTGCCCTTTGGAATTGTCCTTTTATCACACAGTGATATACCTATATCTTGAAATCTTATCGAGGGGGTCATTGGCCTGATGTTTTGATGTGTAACACTGATTGCTTCCACTACTGATAAGTTTATAGGAACATGGTGCACATTTTTCAAACCAAACATATGATATAATAACAACTGTTTCGACACCATCCATGTGATGACCTGCTAGATAGAGCAGAACGTTCACTGACCATAACATATCTGCACTTGGATGTTTAAAATGGACCCCTACACTTTCAATGGATGACAAACTACAGGTATTTCTTCATGTGGTCTCTGACTGGAGTAGCATTTCTAGCATGGCACACAGAGGCCCAAGACAAGATTCACCGAATTCATTAAATGGGGCACACCTTTTAATTAATTTGGCTCATCGTACTCCGGCGAGACCTTTATTAAGACTAGAGGAAGCATCACTAGTCTTAATGAATCAGCCCCATTAAGTTTGAACAACTTTGTACTTACAAGTAATGGGAACCTAAAAAAAGTGTGTCATCAAAACATTTTTTTTCAACAATTGAAAAAATGTGTATATTAATGTTTTCATTTTTTTTTTTACATTTTTTAATAGTATTAAATATGAAAAATAATTTGAAAAGTTTTGATATTTTCGACTTCTAAATACTAAGGGGAGCAACTGCTAAAATTTGCTATGAAAACCTAGTGCACAACATTACAACTGCAGAAACAGTGGGTGGGACATGCTCACACGTGTGTGACATCTCTCCTCTCCTCCCCTTCTGGGCGTTTGCAAGAGAATTAGGGAGGATGAAGTTTAGGATCACAGTGCGGAGCCGTTTTGTTGGTGACTGCAAAGTGATATCATGTGGACAGTGTCATCGAAGATGGCTGGTAGCGCCCATTACATTAGTTGGCGCTGCGCTTCTCACTGTATCTCACATGACAGGATTAGATACATAGACTGTCACACATGATAGGATTACATACATGGCTCAACGGACTGTATCATGCATGGTAGGATTAGATATACAGCTCAGCAGACTGTGTCACACATGATAGGATTAGAGACACAGACTGTATTATACGAAAGGGTTAGATGCCATGACTCAGCAGAATGTATCACAAATTATAGAATTTGATACATGGCTCTGCAGAATGTATCACAAATAGTGATGAGCGAGCATGCTCGCAACTGCTCGGTACTCTCCTGAGCATCTCACTCCTCGAGATACTCGGTGCTCGGCGAGTATTTCCTGAATGCTCAATCGGGAGCTCGAGTTCCCACCCAGCATGTTTGGCGCTGTTTAGACAGCGAATAAACATGTGGGGATTGCTGCCAGTTTTTGTAATGCCGTAGCCATGTTGGTTGTGGCATTACAGTGATTGGCTGGCCGCTCAGCGTCATCGTGTCTATATATGACCCGGGACCCTATGCTCGTCAGTGTACCCTCCAGACAGGCAGAGTAGGGAGAGCTGCTGCTCAGTGAGGGAGAGAATTGGTGGTTGATTTAGCCAGGTAGTCCACAGCAATATACATCTAAGCTACTAGTCCTTCTAAGGACTAATTCTGATGCATATCAATCCAAGTGATAGCAGGAGTTAGGCAGGCATAGTTTGTGGAGAGCATATACAACAGAATTGGGTCCATTGCACGTTTTGTCTGCTGCTGTTACTGATATCCATAGCCCTAGATATCAGGGCTAATATTCTTTTTGCTCTTAATCCTGATTATTTTGTTGAAAAGCCATATAATACACCATTTTTACTGCTCCATTTGCTTGTTAGCAACTTGTCCATCCTCTCAGGTGATCCTATATTACTGCGGTAATAATCCTGACATTTTTGGGAACGTGACGAATATTATACTCCATTTAAAGTCTGCCATTTGTGTGTTGTTCAAACCAATTTACACTAGGTCGCTGACCAATGCCATACTATTAAGCCACTGCCTAAAACCGTGGTCAACAGTCGTGATCCTATATTACTGTGGTAATAAGAGGCTGAGGCCGCGGGCAAGCTGAAATTGTGCCTGCTGAGGGAGCACAACAAGAACCCATATCATGTCGCCCTACCTTCCTGTCCCACTTTGTAGGGGGCCGCAGGACACCACTATTGAAGCCAGAGAAGTGTGAAAAGGTTGTTGGTTGGATAAAAGATAATTGTTCCAGTCAGTTTGCCACCACCACCACCCTGTCTTCCACACGGTTCAGTCTCAGTAGTCGTGAGTTTGCGCAGCCACGGTCACACGAAGGTGACAGTGTGAAAGTGCAATTCCTGTCGCAAGAGGTGGATGATGATGATGAGACACAATTGCCAGCAAGTCAGGAGGAGGCCCAGGGTGCGTACGTGGAAGACGAGGTGGTGGAGGATGAAGTTACTGACCCAACCTGGCAAGGTGATGTGCATAGCGAGGACAGCAGCGTAGAAGGGGAGGGAGCCGTAGCACCACAACAGGCAGGAAGAAGCAGTGGGGTGGCCAAAGACACAAGGCGAGCAACTGTTTCCCAGAACACCAACACAAGGGAACTTGCCAGTCCAACTGTTAAGTCTTCCCGAGTCTGGCTCTTTTTTAAAGAGTGTCCAGTTAACCCCAAAAAGGCCTTTTACAACATCTACCATGCCAGCATCAGCAGGGGCAGCAAAACTACCAGCCTGACCATCATCAGCATGCTCGGGCACATGACAGCAAAACACCCGACTAAATGGGCCGAACGCCAGGGTCCAGAAAAAGTGTTTGTGGGTGACACCACTGCCTGTTCCGCTGTTGTACGTGCATGCCAACCCCCTGTCCATGGCGCAGGCAAAGATGACTCCCACCCTGAACCTGTCGTTGCACACTTGCAACCACTCCCATCAGCAACCATGTCCACGTCCTTGTCCCAGCGCAGCGTTCAGTTATCCCTACACCAGTCCTTTGAACACAAGCGCAAATACGCAGCCAACGCCCCACAAGCCACAATACTAAACTGCCACATTTCTTGAATGCTTGCACTTGAAATGTTGCCTTTTAGGCTCATGGAGACGGAATCTTTCCGCAACCTCATGGCGGCTGTCCCTCGGTACTCGGTCCCTAGCCGCCACTATTTCTCCCGGTGTGCCGGTCCCGCCTTACAGAAGCACGTGTCCCAGAACATTACCCTTTCCCTCACCAACACAGTTACTGGGAAGGACCACCTAGCCACGGACATGTGGACAAGCGCTTGTGGCCAGGGATGGTACATCTCACTGATGGCACACTGGGCTAATATAGTGGAAGCCGGGACCCAGTCAGACCCTGGGACGGAACACGTCCTCCTGACACCGAGGATTATGGGCCCTGGCTCAATCAGGGTTGCTCCAAAATTCTACAGCTCCTGCACCTCCTCCTCCTCTTCAGCCTCCATCTCCAAAATGACCACAACAGTCGGAAGCTGGAAGCACTGCCTCAGCCAAGTGGCAACAGACTGTTTTGAAGCTAATATGCTTAGGTGACAAACCGCACACCACTGCAGAGTTGTTTAAAGCTGTAACAGAGCAGGCAGATATGTGGCTGTCACCGCTGAACCTACAGCCAGGCATGGCCGTGTGTGACAATGGCCGGAACCTGGTGGCGGCTCTGAGGCTTGGAAACCTCGCACACGTACCATGCCTGGCCCATGTGCTCAACCTAGTGGTTCAGTGGTTCCTCAAAACCTACCCAGATCTGCCTGAGCTGCTTGTGAAAGTACAGCGTGTGCCCATTTCTGAAAGTCAGCTACAGCTTCCGCCGCCCTCGCTGTGCTTCAGCAGCATTTGCAGCTTTCAGCTCACTAACTGGTGTATGATGTCACCACGCATTGGAACTCAATGTTGCATATGTTGGGAAGCATTTTTGAGCAGCAGAGGGCAGTTGTTGAGTACCAGCTTCAACACACCCGTCGGTATTCAGGTCAGCCTCCACACATAAGAGCTGATGAGTGAGCATGGATGTCTGACATCTGTGCTGTCCTCTAAAACTCTGTGGACTCCACCAAGATGGTGAGTGGCGATGACGCCATAATTAGCGGCACCATCCCGCTTCTCTATCTACTGAAATTCTCGCTGCTCACAATTAAAGAGGAGGCATTGCAGGTGGAGCACGAGATGAAGCAAGGAACTGTACAGGGTGATGCTACATAGTCCAGCCTCATCTCATCTCAACATAGATTGGGTGATAATGAGGAGGAGGAGGAGGAACAGGAGCTAGTTTCCTGGGCTGCAGACGGTACTACCCACACAACAGTCATACCGCCTGTTCAGTGTGGATGTCCTGGGGAGAGGGAGAACTAGGTGGAGGGCCAGAAGGAGGAGGAGGATCAGGAGGAGGAGGAGGAAGAGAGCATGGACAGTCATCCTCTTGGTCATGACAGGGAAGTCTTGGCTGTTGGCAGTCTGGCACACATGGCTGACTTTATGTTCCGTTGCCTTTCCCCTGACCCTCACATTGTACGCATTTTGGTCACACTTCTAGACCCACGCTACAAGGAGATCTTTCTATCTCTCCTTCCCACAATTGAGAGGTCTAATAAGCTGTTGCAGTACCAAAAGGCTCTTGTTTAAAAAAAAATCCTATCTGAAAACCCTGGAGGCAGAGGTCACAATTTGTTGGACAACCAAGGAGTACAGGCGAGGGAGACACAAATACGATGCAGCAGATGCAGGGGAACAATGTCAAAGGTCTGGGACAGTGTTCTCAGACCCCCCCAGCGCCCAGGCCCTGATTCGTGGGGTACTCTGACAAGGAGGGAAAAGTTTTGGAAGATGCTGAAGGAGTACCTTGCCGACTGTACCAATGTCCTCCGTGATTCCTCTGTATAACTATTGTTTATCCAAGCTGGACACATGGCATGAAGTGGCTCTCTACGCGTTGGATGTCCTGGCCTGCCCTGCCGCTAGCGTTTTGTCAGAGCAGACTTTTAGTGCCACCGGGGGTATTATAACTAATAGGCGCATCCGCCTGTCAACTAAAAATGCTGACAGGCTGGCCCTTAATGAACAAGGGCTGGATTGGGCCAGACTTCTCAACACCAACAGATGATAGCAGAGGAACATAAACTCAAATCCAGTGTTTTTTTTGGGGAGGGTCTATTTCCATGCACCTCTTTACACACATGGGTATACGCTTCCTGATTTTGTCTATTTTAAGTCACCCTCCTCCTTCTCCTTCTTCTCATGCTCCACCGCCATATCAACAGGGTGACCATCATGCAACACCCACCTAATTTTTTTTAAGGGTGTTTATGATGCCCGTAGGAAATATTTTTAGAGGCCTACATCTAACATTCTGTGTTATACAGCATGTTCATGTATACAGTATGTTCATGTATACCCCCCAAGGGTAAATGTTTTTCAGACCATGCACTTAGTGCATGGGCATTGCCAGTATAGGAGACCCACTCCTTAATAATGGGAAGAATTTTTTAATGAAGCCCTCCTCTTTTCTCTTCAAAGGGGCATAGGAGTGCATCCTAATTTTTGGCAGCCCTTGCAGTCACTAAATACGCAATAACAGTATAGGAGACCTACTCCTTAATAATGGTAACAACAAAGCACAGCTGGCTGATGGCCCTCTAACAATAGTGAGGGCCGACTGCTGGCCCTCTAACAATAGTAAGGGCTGTCTGATGGTCTTGTAAAATAGGCTTTGTGACTTTCAGAGTCTCTCCTTCATAAATGAAACAGGATATGTCTGATCATGTCTCACACACCACATGGCCAGATAAGGTAGTAAAATGTGAAAATTACCTTTACTGGTGAATGTATTTTTCACTGTTGAAAAACGCTTAATGTACGTGTGAACATAGCCCAAGGTGTGAAGAAAAAGTAAAAATGTTCCAGAATCAGTGGAGCAACTGCAATTAGAGGAGGTATTCAGCTTAAAAGGAATCTATCAATAGGTTTTTGCTACTTAGTCTAAAAGCAGCATGATATAATGGTAGAGACCCTGATTCCAGTAATGTGGCACTCACTAGGCTGCATGTTGTAGTTTCAATAAAATCAGACCTTTATCAGCAGCAGATTATCACTAGAAGACAAGTTGTCTCATGCCGTGTAGTCTTCCTGCTTTGTGTAACCAGACCCACACCACTGATTGGTAGCTTTCTGCCTATGCAGAGTATGCACAGAACGCAGGTGTGGGCAGGGTTATACAGAGCTCAGCATGCAGCGAACTGGTAGATTTGAAGCAGAGAAAACAGATAATTCAACAAAACTGAAGCAAGAAGCTCGGTAAGTGACACATCACTTAAATCAGGTTCTCTGCCCTTACATCATGCTGCTCTCAGATTACATACCAAAAACCTGGTGACAGTTTCCCTTTAAATTAAAAAATCCAGGGAACGATCCTCTTTAAAACTCAAGACACCAGCGATAATTAAATTAAACCTTTCACAACCATACACCACTAGGATTATATTAAGTGTCTGTGATCATCCATCCGTGACAAATATGTATTTACTATTAAAGGGAACCTGTCATAAGGTTTTTCAACCCCAAACTAATGCCATCTGTATATGGGCATTATAATTATAATGCTGATTACATCCATTGTTTTACTTTAGAAATCTTTCAGAAAACCCTCCGCCTGCATCCTGTCATTGATTGACAGGTCACTTTCCTTTCAGTGACCTGCCTCCCACGCTTGCAATCTAGTTTGTAGATCACCCAAGACAATGACTGTCTTCTTCACTAGGACGACCAATGAGGGAGCGAGCAGCAGAAGTGAAGAAAACTGTTTGTTCACTCTTGCTCATGTCAAAGGGAGTAGTGAAAAACAACAGGGAGGAGTGCAAAACAACAAGGAGGGGTGCAAAATTTTTTTCAAAAAATGATATTTTTTTTATAGATTATAAATGTTACAACTTTTAAGCTAACATATAAATATAAAACTAAATATATTCAAAAAGTCCTCAAAAATCAGAAAAATTGACAGCAAGTATGTACCATGTGTTCGCAAGCACACACTAATAAGTCGTCTCAATGGTGTCATTTGGTGTCCCATTACCTTAACGCTGAACAGCAGAACAGCAGAAATCCAAGCCTAATCTATTCTACAACATACATGAATATCTGATCAAGCTTTACACACAGGAATATTGATGTTGCCATAATCTGTGCAATCACAAGATTTTTTTTTTCTCCAAACCCCCCAAGCATCGTTTGACTGCATTGTAAACCATGTCACATAGCTTTGTCAGAACCAGATTTATGTGGAGCTGTCTGGTCCCGCAGCTACAATGTTCTATACACTGTCAGAATTTAACAACGGGGACTTTTCCCTGAGTAATCTTTACCATCTGTTGTTTTACACTAATCTTAATATTCATAAATCGATGGTCTTATCTTCAAAGCAGCAAGAAAGAGGACGCTAAGCCCTGAAATATGTGCTGCAGCAGTTTTAGGAATGGAGCCGTCACTACATATATACATGTACAATACAAATGATTTGGCCTTTCACCTCCTCTTTAAAAGCAATTCACAAAGACCAAATAAAACACTGGCGCTTGCATTTCCTGCATGACTCACTCAAATGTATTCCTATGAATGTATAAAATAGTCATAATATCATGTTTATATATTCTTGTACCCAGAAATAAAGAAAAGATTGAAAATCCCTCAAAATCATTTAAATTCTATATTTTTAGTTACGGTATTTTTTTTTTTTCAGAGAAACTCGGTCATATCGGTATTAGCTATCTTAGAGGAACCCATAATACACAAAAACAACAGACTTGATCCAGCTACAGTATATCAAACTAAACAGGAGTAAAATTGTAACCAATAGCATGCAAAGAGGAAAATTTGGAAAATGTTAAAGGTCAAAATTTTTAGGTTCTTCAAAATCTTAAATGGTGGACAGTGAGAAATTCGGCAAGTTTGCGGTTTTCTTGATATTTCTATCTTCTCCTTTCTCTTTCTCTATTTTTTTTGTATAGTATATTGACAAGAGCTGAGAAAACCAGCCGAACATGAGCAGCACTTACAAGCTATTTCCTACAGAGCTTGTAAGCACTGCACTGAGACTGGCCAGGATCTCTAGATCATAAAACACACAGTGCTAATCATCTGAACTGTAAATCAATCAGGAGTGTACACCCCCACACCATCCAGGAAAAACTGAGTGAAGAACCCCTTAAAGTGAACATGTCAAGTTTAACTCTGAAACTCTGCAGTGTTTCAGAGAAAAACACACTTTAAAAGCTGTGCTATAGACTAATCAGATAGGCGGGTCCCTGGGAACTTCTACCCGCCCACTGCCCTGGAGTGACAGGTCTCTCTCTCTCTATATGCAAACATAGACAAAGACCTGTCAATCCAGGGCAGCGGGCGGGGAGAAGCCGCCAGAAATCCGTCAGTCACACTAGTCTGTAGCGCAGTTTTGGTCCCCGGTGGCTTCTAAAGAAGCACTCCTCCTCCTCCTCCTCCCATCAAAGTTTTTATCCTCTAAATATATTGCAGTCATCATATTATACAGCACTGTGTACTTACAATTGCTCATTTTACCTTTCTATTCAGTAAATTCTTCTCTTTTCCATTAGGTCTATGACATCATGGGATTAAAACCTGAGTAGCTGAATCCTTCTAAGCTCTATGTAGAAACAAGAGGTCAATTTTGCCTGCAAAACTCCATGGCAGGGGTGAAGGCAGCTGGATTAGGATCTGAAGAGGGAGATGACTCCTTTTTCTACATAGAGTGGAGAGAAGAGAAGAATTAACTGGGTAGAAAGGCAAATTGAGCAATTGTAAGTACACAGTGCTATATAATGTGATGATTGTTATGAGGATACAAATTTTGATGGGAGGAGGAGGAGTGCTTCTTTATGTATGGTTTTCTCTGAAAAGCTGCAGTCAAACATACCTGGCTGTTTTCATAAAGTCAGTGTCTGATACATGCTACCTGTGGATTGAGCAGCACGTAGCTAGCAGAGCCCGTCACAAAGCGCCATAAAAAAATAGTGGTCACAATCATAATAGCTTTTTAACAATATTTTCCAAAAGAAACAATTGATAAAAGGTACTGTACGTAAATAGTCAATGGTTTGTAGTAGGTGATCATTGATGTCATGAAAGGTCAATACACAGCCTATTTCACATGTACCTGTACAGAAAACTTATTGAGAAAATATCCTCATTTATAAATTGTTCATTATTCGCTTTACTGTCCCTCTTTAATGAGAAAAGTCAAATATGAAGTCTTGATGGCAGTTCTGCATAAAAAAAAAAACATGCAAATTATTTCTCTTCCAGACCATTTAAGGGGAATATGTATTCAGAAAATGAGTGACCTATTCTTTAAATCTGTTTTTTTGTGTTGTTTGTTTGTTATTTTTTTATTCATATCACAATTTTTTTAAAAAAACAAACAGACTAATCTTGCAATCTTTTACACTGGCCACTCTCGCTTTTTAAGACTCAAACTTCCAGTCCTTTCAGGAAAATTTTCAGCAGGCACCCTATCATCAGAGGTTACAAAGGGTTGCAAAGACTGATAACACCTTGTAGGGATTTGTACTCACTGAGCCGCGTTGGAGGTAGGCACAGGTTCACACAGTGATGCAGTCCACGGGTTCACCAGCGAGGAAACAAAAGTAACGGTATTTTCCTGGCACAAAAAGGAGTAACAGAATAAAGCTCAAAATAACAAGTCCATGCAGCATGGCCTCAGCCATTTAAACAAAGTGCCTTCCTCTGCCTCCAGCAGAGTCTGAGCAGCACATGCAAGGTCTGCTTACCTTGCCCAACACACACACAGACTGAGACAAGCGAAGCTGTCTTAAATCAGCCTTCCAAGACCTGGACTGGAGGTAAGTGAGCAGCTGTTCCCCCCAGCTCTTTCAGCTGCTCGTAAAACCCGGCCCTGTAATTCGGGCCCATTAAATTCCTGTCAGCACTATGTGTGCTGGAGCCTGCTTCTTCAGGTCCTACATCACTGAATCCTGGCACTTCGGGGACACATACCTCCCGTCCACGACCTGTCCGGCAGCCATCTTACAACCTATATTCACAGCTGATAACGCAGGATCCACCAATCAGGATCCTGCACCAAGCAATATCAATGCTCATCTCTTCCTTCTCTTCACAATGACCTTTGCTCACGCTCATTAGATGCTTCAATATAAGAGATAGGTTCTTAGTCTGCTTATTGCCGCTAATGAATATGTGAATTTCTAAAATAATAAACTGGAGTCTAAAAAAACCCGTGAACGGCCGGTGTGAAAATTAAATCCCAACATTTCAGAGTAAAACATAGCTAGTAGTAATTCTCTGATTTATCCTGCCCATAGTTTGGGCAGCATGAATCGAATGACAGGTTCCCTTTAACTGATTCAAATGGATAAAAGCTATCTACTACTTCTATTATTGTGGTTATAGCTTGACCCCCCAGGTTTTCCAAAATACTGCAATACCCAATGAATCTACAGGCTACTTGACAAATTGGGCAGATTTTATTTGTTCGGTTTAATAATAGTGGGATAAAGCCATCATTGTACAAAATAAAGAAGAAAGACCTAGTCTTCAAATATGACATGTCTGGTATTGTCTGTGGTGGATAACCAATACCTGTGAAAATTTGACAAAAATGAAGTGGACAGGAAAATTGTTTATTTCTTTAATCGTTGGTTTTCACAAAGACAACTGAGAAAAATACAGATAGCAAAGAAAAGCAACCCACAACCAAGCAAAGAGTATATATAGATATATATAGATATATATCTATATATATACTTCAGACCCATAAATTACTTCAGAAACAAGAGTAGTATTTCTTAGGATGTCAATTATCAAGTACCCTATTAAAGGTATTTGATAAT
This sequence comes from Phyllobates terribilis, assembly GCF_046119375.1. Classification (NCBI taxonomy): domain Eukaryota; kingdom Metazoa; phylum Chordata; class Amphibia; order Anura; family Dendrobatidae; genus Phyllobates; species Phyllobates terribilis. The sequence continues at coordinate 906,082,616 of NW_027362762.1, forward strand.
TAATATGAATATTCCTATATTTATTATTATTTATTATTATAGAGCCATTTATTCCATTGTATTTTACATGTGATAGGGGTATACATAGCAAACAACAAGTACAATAATTTGAACAAAAACGAGTCAGCGACTGGTACAGGAGGAGAGAGGACCCTGCCCGCGAGGGCTCACAGTCTACAAGGGATGGGTGAGTACATGGTAGGTGAGGGTAGAGCTGGTCGTGCAGCGGTATGGTGGAGCGGTGGTTACTGCAGGTTGTAGGCTCGTCAGAAGAGGTGGGTCTTCAGGTTCCTTTTGAAGGTTTCCACGGTAGGCGAGAGTCTGATGTGTTGGGGTAGAGAGTTCTAGAGTAGGGGGGAAGCACGGGAGAAATCTTGTATGCGATGCTGGGAAGAGGAGGTAAGCAGAGAGTAGAGAAGGAGATCTTGTGAGGACCGGAGGTTGCGTGCAGGTAATTACCAGGAGACTTACAGATGTATGGGGGAGGTTATGGATGGCTTTATATGTCAAGGGTAGGGTTTTGAACTTGAGAAATTATTGAGAACTTTAGAAATGATCACCTAACCATAGGATGGGTGACAACTTGTCGATTGGTTGGGGGTCTAACCACCGTGACCCACAGCGATCTGACATGTGATGGTTGGACATGGAATGGTGGCTGGATATGTGCCCCACCGCAGCATTCATTCTCTATAAAACTGGAGGAGATAACTAAGTACAGTGCTCTGCATTTTCTGGCAGTCCCATATAGAACAAATAGAGATCTATTCACTCAAAAACTTGTTCTTAGGATCAACGGGGAACTACCAACAATCTACAAACTATCACCTACCATAAAAAGGATACACTTGAGAATATTTATTCCCAAGTTTAGAAGATATCCCCTATCACAAGGAAAGGGGACAAGTTCCCGATTGCTGGGACTCTCATCGATTCCGAGAACCAGGGCTCTGGAGAGCCTCATGTGAATGGAGCAGTGGTCGATCATGGGCACAGCTTCATTCTTAATGGAACCACCGGAGATAGAATGAATGAACCGACAGTGAACTTGTTCAACCTTCACTTCATTAAAGAGGGATTTTAAGAGCCTTATTCTCAGGAATGGTGGGGGACCCAGCAATGAAGAAATAGACGGCTATCCATCAGAAATGGGATAAACTCCAAACTTGAGAATACCTGTTTAATAGGGAGGATCTGTCATCTGTTAGCCAGTGGAAAGAAACTACTTTCACTCTAAAAAACTTAACATACCTGTAAACAATCCATTGATTCTAATGAGAGGACTGTGTTATGCTTAAAGAAGCCCTCCTCCTCCCAACAAATTTTTTATCCTCTTAATATACTGAAATCACCATATTATATAGCACTGTGTACTTACAATTGCTCATTTTTCTTTTCTACCCAGTTAATTATTCTCTTTTCCATTAGGTCCATGACATCACGTGAATAAAAACTGATCAGCTGAATAATTCTAAGCTCTATGTAGAAACAGAAGGTCAATTTTCTCTGCATGACTCATGAGTCATCACAGCAAAGTCCCTTGCAGAAGAGAGGGGGGAGCAACAGGGTCAGGAGTGATAAATGCAGGGAAAATAGACTTTTTGTTTCTACATATGGCAGAGAAAAGAGAAGAACTAGCTGAGTAGAAAGGAAAAATGAGCAATTGTAAGTACACGGTGCTATACAGTCATGGCCAAAAGTGTTGGCTCCCTCTCAAGTATGAGAGACTTGGAGCAGTTTGCAAAAGAAGAGTGGTCCAAAATTCCAGTTGAGAGGTGTAAGAAGCTCATTGATGGTTATAGGAAGCGATTGATTGCAGTTATTTATTCCACAGGGTGTGCAACCAAATATTAAATTGAGGGTGCCAACAATATTGTAGGGCCCATTTTTGGAGTTTTATGTGAAATTATGTCCAATTTGCCTTTTATTCAGTTTTTTTTATGTTGTTCCAGTACACACAAAGGAAATAAACACGTGCATAACAAAACATGTGTAATTGCAATAATTTTCTGGGAGAAATACTTTATTTTATGGAACAATTTCAAGAGAGCCAACACTTTCGACCATGACTGTATAATATGGTTGCAATATACTAAGAGGATAAAAACTTTGATGGGAGTGCTTCTTTAAAGTAGAATTTTGTTGAAAGTGATACTTTCAACAAACTTTACACAAATCAGTACAGTGCAGTTTAGTTTTCTACTCTGAACATTAGACAGACCCTACATTTATAACATTATGTATCGATATCACTGACTATTGAGCATGACGCAGACCTCTGTAATCGGCTGACCCAGTGAATAATTTCACGTTTGCACAAGTTACACGTTGCCTTCAAATGCAAGCAGGCCTGTAAATACATGACCAAGAACAGTCTTAGGAAGGTCAGGGGGGTCAAGCTGATTCCCTCCTGTAGCAGGCAGGCATGAAACTCAGCGGGGTTATCTAAGTCCACAGCAGGTATTGATATTCAGAGGCAACGCTAGTCCATTACTGGATCAGCAGGGGACTGCCTGTGTCTAATGTTAACTCATATAAATCCCCATATTAAGAAAAAAATAACACAGGCAAAAATAATTGTATGTTTGGGCTTAGGAGAAAAAAAAAGTCTCTGCTTTGACTGGGAAATGGATATATGAATCAGTGGAAGCTTCATTATCTCATGGGACATCAAAAGGGAAGAAGACAAAAAGATTGAATCACCCAATTTGTATTACGGTGACTAAAAAGGATATTTATCACTCTACACATTATTCTGAGAAACCAGAAAAAATATATATCTTTGAACCGTGTTAGCCAGTAGATAGAAAAATATTTAGATTTGAGAGTCCTCAGTGGTTGATACCTTTTAATGGCTAACTGAAAAGATGGTAACAAATTGCAAACTTTCGAGAATACTCAGGTCTCTTCATCAGGCATTGATGCCTGATTAAGAGACTTTGTATGCCTGATTAAGAGACTTGATGCCTGATTAAGAGACCTGAGTAGTCTCGAAAGCTTGCAATTTGTTACTATCTTTTCAGTTAGCCATTAAAAGGTATCAACCACTGAGGACTCTCAAATCTAAATATTTTTGTGAGAAACCAGTCGCTTCATCTGATGTTGACCAATGTAGTAAATGCCAGATCGGTTCATACTGTAGTGTTCCCGGGAGGAAGCCACGAGAGATGCCTGTAAAATAAGAGTATGGTGGTGTCCTGGTATATGGCCTGGGTGCTAGGTGCCGGTTGGAAGTACCAATAACTGACTTGGCCATGGTACTTAGCTACATAATGGAGGCAGCATAATTCATCTATACGTGCACTAAGCAACTTTAATTCTGCAGTTTAAATTTTATATATTTAATTTTTGCATATACGTTGGAGTACAAAGAGTGTTGCTTTATTCTCCGGTATGTATCATTACAGTCACAGCAGCTTGTATCTGTTCACGTTTGCTGCATAGTGGCTCAGTGGTTAGCTCCGTTGCTTTGCAGCGCTGGGGTCCTGGGTTGAAATCTCACCAAGGACCACATCTGCAAGGAGTTTGTATGTTCTCCCCGTGTTTGCGTGGGTTTCCTCCGGGTTCTCCGGTTCCTCCCACACCCCAAAGATATAGTGATAGGGAATGTAGATTGCGAGCCCCAATGGGGACAGTGATGATAATGCGCTGTGGAATATGATGGCGGTATATAAGCAGCGCAAAATAAATAATTATCTTAAAGAAATACTCCAGCATTTTTTTTTCACCTGTGGAGTGATGCTTTAAATGTAAGTCCCCTGTCCCTGGTCATATACTCATGGTTCAGCAGCTTCATCGTTTTTCGGCACCGCTCCAGGCTCGCAGCGCCATCTCGTGTCAGTAGCTTCTGACTGGCCAGAAGTCAGAAGCTACGTTACAACCGCTCAGTGCAAGTCTGTGAGAGCCAGAACGAGGCCAAGCGACTTAGATTTTTAGCACAACTGCAGCGGTGAAAATAAAAAAAAATGCTGGGGTGGTGCTTTAAGAGGAACTGGTCAGATTTGTTTTATTGCATTATACTTTTGGAGTTTGTGACTTTTTTTTTAGTTGGCTGAGCACTCGTACCATCTCCCCAAGGCTGCGTTCACACCTCGTGGTTCCAGTGCGTTTTTCAACAGTCGCAGCAACAAACATTGTTGGTTTACTGCAATTGTGACAAAAAAAGGAGTACCACGGCCACAGCATGTGCATGCAGTCTAAGGTTGTTTTTAACCCCTTAACAACCAGTGACGTGTATTGCACATCATATGTTGTGTCCCCCTCTTTGGTGCAGGCTCCGGCGCTGAGCCCGCACCTTTCCCGGGACATGACAGCTGATCTGTACAACTGACATGTGCCCCTAACAGCCGCAGGTGGAATCGCGATCCACCCACAGCTGTGAACTAGTTAAATGCTGCTGTCAATCTCTGACAGCGGCATTTAACTCGCCCAAACCAGACTCGTGTCTTAGCTTGATCGGCACCCGTGTCACATGACTGCGAGTCGCCAATGGGTTGGCATGATGACCCGGGGTCTGCAAGAGACCCCTGTGGTTGTCATTGCCGAACTGCTATGAGTGCCAGATGAGCCCTGCTGTGTGTAACAGAAGCGATCAGAAGATTGCTGCTTCTAGTCTCCCATGCAGGAGTTGAATATCTGATAGAAAAATGTAGGGTCCGATATACAGGAATTTGCCCATTTGTGCGCTAAGTACCTTAATTTTATAAGTATAGTGTATTAGTCTAAATATCTATCTATCCATCTATAAAAATATAAAGAAAGCAGCACTGTGGTAGCAGGGGGTACAATCCTTTGAGCTCGACTCCGTCCCTCTCAATAATATGCATTGATCATTGACCATGTTCCCTCCCAGAAAAAAGGGGCAAATAAAGTCCAACTTTTAAAACAAAAAGAATTGGAGTGGAAATAAACATTAAATACTCTAAAGCCTAATGGGTTAAATGTGGAATTTAAAATTAATTCTGTTTTAAAAAAAGGTTGTTTGCCCTCATCCTGGGTAAACTCATTTAGGTGGTGTATTTGGGTTTTCTAGAACTTTAACATAACTTTTATACTTTGTACTCTTTTATTACCATATCTATGATGGATCACTAGATCACACAAGACACAACTGGGGAGAGATCATTCTACATATAATTTGTCAAAAGGCCCAGGAAAACTGACAAATACAGTATATAATTTGGGTTTTGACTTTGGGACTTTGGTCATCTATGTTGAGGTTGAGAATATATACCTATGCCTTATATTATAGAAGGAAGGCCCTAGTTTTATACTATATGGTTTATAAATGGCATATTCTCATTTTAATATATACAGGAAAGAATAATCTTATTTAACAAATACTGTACTACAAAGTGGGAATCATCTCCTTTCTTGGTCTCCCCTGTGTATTATATTCTATTTCTGCCAAATAAGTACAACTGTTAGAGTGGAAGGGGGTTTGTGATTGGAAAAGACCAAGACCTAATGTGAGCATATTCCTGGGTTCATGGTTGGGGTTATTATAGCAGTGATATGGAGATGTAGATCCCAATACCTCACACACACAATAAAATATAAACTAAGTTATAATACTATGAAATAGAGACATACATTCCCTTTATTAATGACCTTATGGATGCGATTGAGAATAAAGTGTTAGTCTTTTCTGACAACATCAGACTATGTAGGAAACTAAAATCTCATCTTGACGTTACAATATTGCAGAACGATCTGGATAAGATGACTGAATGGGCAAACACTTGGTAAATGAGATTTATTGTAGATAAATGTAGAGTAATGCACCTAGAACGGAGTAATCCTATTGCTGCATCTACATTAAATGGGAGTATACTCGGGACTACAGAACAGGAGAAGGACTTGGGTATTCTGGTGTGACAAAGTCACTGGTAAAGTGCTGGAGGGGAGATATGTTTCCCTGAGGCTGTTGGCGTCAGTGAACTAAAACCATTAAGTTTCCTCCAGCATGTTATTTATTGAGGCGTTTACTCCACAGTAAAAGGGAGTGTTTTTCTGTGAATGGCCATTGTGAAGGGTGGAAAGCCATTCACCATATCTCTCCGCCTCAGGGTGTGGTCTGGGGGGAGTTTAAATACTCGGCCAGCTGAGGCATTCAGTGTTCAATGTCTGGAGAAGTAAGCTCTAGAAGGGAGCTTGTGCTTGTTCCTGAACCATGTGGAGTTGCTGAACTCTTAGCAGGCGAATCCCTGCTACTACAAGGACTGTGTTCTTTGTGTTACCATTTTGGCTTTGTTCCCCTGTTTTGCCCAGCGGGCTGTGTTTATTTTTATGGACTAAAGGTTGGTTTATGCCACACTATTAATAAACCAACCAAATATTTAAAGAGACGGCGTACCTGTGTCTACCTCCATGTGCAGCCGAGTGAGCGATCTACCACACTGGTTACAAGTAAGATGAGCAGCAGTACTCAATGTCAGGCAGCAACCTCAAAAACAAACAAGATTTTAGGATGTATAAAAAGAGAGATAAAATCCTGCGATCCCAACGTATTGTTACCCCTTTATAAATCACTGGTGAGGCCACATCTGGAATATGGGATCCAATTTTGGGCTCCACATTTTAAAAAGGATATTCAGAAGTTAGGCTATGTGCTCACGATGCAGAAATGCTCAGGATTTTTTCCTGAGCGTTTCTGCATCTCCCTGGCAGAAAAAAACGCATGCGGATTGTACATGCGTTTTCCTGCCGGGGACATGCGGATTTGAAGCGTTATTCACTGACATTTCCGCATGCGGATTGACATGCGCTTTCCAAGCGATTAGCATCACTTGGAAAGTACTTGTGACAACTAGGTCACACTATATAAATCCATGCAAACGGCATAGATTTATATACTGTGACCGAGAGAGTTGTTAAAAATAAAAAAATAAATATATACTTACCCTCCGATGGCCCGCGCTGTCTTGTTTCGCTCGGTCCCGGCTGCCGGCAGCAGTGGATTGAAAGACCTGCCGACGTCAGCGTCGCGTGACCCGTCACATGACTCTGACGTCAGCGCAGGTCCTTCAATCCACTGCAAAGTGCCGGCAAGCAAGTAGGAGCGCACCGCGGGCCGCCGGAAGGTAAATATACATTTATTTTTTATTTTATTCTTTTTTTACAGATTTTTTAATGGGTCTAATGCAAGTCAATGGCGGTGAAGACGCAGCACTTCCGCAAAATAATTGGTAGTGCTGCCTTTTTTTCCGCAATGATAATCCGCTGCGGAAATTTCCGCAGCATGTGCACAGCACATGCGGATTATCATTGGGGAACATGGCAGGCCTTCTACCATGCTTTTATAATGCGTTTCTGCAGCGTTTCCGTAGCTGCAAAAACGCTGCAGAAACGCATTAAAAACGCATCGTGGGCACACAGCCTACGAGTCAGTTCAAAGGCGGCAACTAGATTATTACACGGGATGGAAGGCCTCTTCTCATATGATGGGAGGTTGGAAAAATTGGGTTTGTTTAGCTTGGAAAAGCTACACTTCAGGGGGGATCTCATTTATATGTATAAACATATGTGTGGTCAGTACAAAGGACTGGCACATGACTTATTCCTTTCAAAGACCATACTAAGGACCCTGGGCACTCAGTACGGCTGGAAGAAAGGCGATTCCGGCACCTAAATAGGAAAGGGTTCTTTACAGTCAGAGCAGTCAGACTGTGGAATGCCGACCACAAGAGGTAGTGATGGCCGACACTATAACAGCTTTCAAAAAAGGGCTGGATGATTTCCTCGATACTAATAACATTGTGGTTTACAGTTAAATTAGACAAAATGTACAATTGGTGGAGGAAGGTTGAACTTGATGGACCTAGGTCTTTATTCAACCTATGTAACAATGATCCTATGTTTATAATGAGATAAAATGCTACTATAGTATCTTTTGCTTCTGTAGTTATTTAATGTGGAGCGACTGGGGATTGATCTCCTATACTCTTGAGAAAAATTGCATTTTAGTCCCCTCACGCATGCACATTCTGTGATCCTTTATATGGGATTATTTTCCTTTTTAAAGAAGCCCTCCTCCCATCAAATTTTTTTTATCTTCTTAAAATATCGCAGCCATCATATTATATAGCACTGTGTAATTACAACTGCTCATTCTGCCTTTCTACCCAGTTAATTCTCCTCTTTTCCATTAGGTCTATGACATCATGGGATTTAAAACTGACTAGCTGAATCCTTCCAAGCTCTATGAAGAAATAGGAGGTCAATTTTGTCTGCACAAGTCATGAGGCACTGCAAAAGTCTATGGCAGGGGGAGGAGGGAGCAGCTGGGTCAGGAGTTGAAGAGGGGGATGACTCATGCAGGGTTAAGAGACTTACTATTTCCACATAGAGCAGAGAAAAAAGAAGAATTAACTGGCTAGAAATTCAAAATGAACAATTGTAAGTACACAGTGCTATATACTGTAATGATAATTGCAATATAGTAAGAGGATAAAAAATTTTTAGGGAGTGCTGCTTTAAGTTTGGCTCTTATGCACATGCGTCTGTCAGATTGACAAAAGTAGTAATCCTCTTCCTTTGCGTAGTGATTGGGGTCAAACTTAGACAAGCACAGTCAAGTCTAAGGAACACTGATTTTGATATTCCTTATTATTATTATAAGGGGTCCTGTACATTTTCTATTGGGTGAATCATTTTTCTAAATTATGCTTGCACATGTGATTAATTATGAATTATTTCTGCACTTTGTGCCATTTCGTAATTCATTAAAAGACTAATTTCAAACACATTATAAAGTATGATAAAGCGCAGCTTTTTAGATCTATGTATGTACTGTATTTTTAAAGTATATGTTTTATGTATGGATTTTTTTTTCTGGGATTTTGGGATCGCTGACAGTCACTTATAGGGCTGCCTACTGGACCCAAAATCCCAGAAAGATCACAGCATTAAAAGATGAAAACACTGGTTATACTGAGTCTTTTTTTCCAAAAACTTTATATCAATCTGCTTTGCTCTCCACTGGCTCTATAACATGATGCCTGACAGGTTCCCTTTAATGTTGGTGAAATTGTAATCACCTGTCTGATTGACAACCATTTATATATTCACATTGTACCTTTACTCATTGCTTGAGAAAAGTTCTATGATGGAACCAAATGTTGCCACATGGGCTAATAAAAGTCCACCTTCTGCACAGTTCTTTGGAGTGTGGCATCTTTTTCTCTTTATCTATCTATCTATCTATCTATCTATCTCTCAAATTGAAATTGAAAAAAGTAGGCAGCACTCCAAAATTTACTAAAAAATAAAGAGGACTTTAATCAGACCATATGGCAGGGCGACATTTAGTTCCAAATGAACCTTTCTCAAGCAGTGAAATGAGTATACATAAAAAGTACATATAGGAACATTACATCATTGTGCAATTTACATATCATTTACAAAACAAAGTATCTATCTATTTATCTATCTCTTATCTATCACTCTATCTATCTATCTATCTATCTATCCATCCCATATCTATCTGTCTATCTATAAGAAATAAAAAGAAAGCAGCACAGTGGCAGCAGTTGGTACAATCCATCCTTGACGGGGCGCCCCTCAATAAAATGCAAAAAGGCAGACAGCGTTCCAAAGGTTGAATAGTGACATTTTTTTTATTTTTATTTACCCATATCAGAGCGAGGTTTTGGCTACTAAACACAATCACAACTCTCTAATTTACTATTTGGTCATTAATAAGTCCATTTGGATATCTTCCTGAGTTTGTGGGATTTGTCATCCGGGATGCTTGTGAATTTGTGTTTGTTACTAATTATCCATCCACGCATAAAAAATGACTAAAAGGAAGGGATTGCATCATCTTATTGTATGTGTAAGGCTACTATGAAAATGTAATAAATGGTAATGTGATTTTGAAACATGAGGAATTAGGTACAATTCACAGACAAGAATATTCTAAGAATTATATGAAACTCTAGTTACAATTATTCTTTTCTGGCTATACTGTTCCTCTGTGTCATTGATTAGTCCTATGAACTTTATTAATATGCATATTAATAATATATATTTATTAATATGTCACGTATTGACATGTGCCATAATCACAAGTGAGTCAATGGGGTTCATTCGACTGTGGGTTTCTGCTCCCATATTGGACCCAGGCCCATAGCTATATGATAAAAAATTTAATATATGGCTCAATGGGTTTTTGACGCCTGAGGGTTTGTTCACACATCGAATTATTGATCTGTTTTATTTCTGTGTTTTTTCATGCGGAAAAATGCCACGTTTTACAGTAATGGAGAAATAAATTAAGTTTATAAATTCTTATTACACAATAGTTTTTTTTTTCCGTATATCAAGAACACATCAAAAATGTGCGGAAATTCTTCTATGGTTTTTCATACAAAAAAAAAATCATCAAAAATGCTTCTACAGCCTCTATGCTGTGTGACTTCAGACAAAGAAGCCATCAGTCAAGCAGAAGGAATCGTTTCTGGGGGGGGGATAGAGCTGGAGTGACAGAGGGAGATTTCAGATGTACCATAGCACTTCAGCCTCATTTGCATATGAATGCAAATCCTTATTTCTCATTAATAGAAGAACGGACTGGCCATGTAAAGGTATTGCTGGACTTGTCTTTGGAAAGGAGTCTGCTGCTCACTGAGCAGCTGCTCACTGGGGTAGATGTGGGGGAGGGTGGTAGTAGGGAGCTGCAGGACAGTGAGGTCGCTAGTTAGGTGACAGTTAGAAGGGGGGGTAGAGGGAAGAGTGCCAAGGAGGCTAGTCCTGATCTGGCACACCCCAATAAGTTTGCAAAGTTGGCAGATGAGGGGAGTGACAGTACAGGGGTAGCACTGCTGCAGCAAGGCATGTCCCCTGAAAGCCGGAGGAGTGTCAGCTCCAGTAAAGAGGGAAATGGGAGAGCAGGGCAGGCCAGGCAGGTGCTGGTAGTGGGGGACTCAATTATTAGGGGAACAGATAGGGCAATCTGTCACAAAGACAGGGATCGTCGAACAGTGTGCTGCCTACCTGGCGCTCGAGTCTGGCAGATCGCTGATCGGGTTGACAGATTACTGGGAGGGGCTGGTGAGGATCCAGCGGTCATGGTGCACAGTGGCACAAATGACAAAGTCAGAGGTAGGTGGAAGGTCCTTAAAGATGATTTCAGGGAATTAGGCTGCAAGCTGAAAGCAAGGACCTCCAAGGTGGTATTCTCTGAAATACTACCGGTACCACGTGCCACGCCAGAGAGGGAACGGGAGATTAGGGAGATAAATAAGTGGCTCAAGAACTGGTGTAGGAAGGAGGGATTTGGGTTCCTGGAGAACTGGGCCGACTTCTCAGTTGGCTACAGACTCTACGCTAGGGACCGGCTGCACCTCAATGGGGAGGATGCAGCTGTGCTGGGGGAGAAAATGGCTAGAAGGTTGGAGGAGTGTTTAAACTAGGGATTGGGGGGGGGAGGGTATTCATTTTATAGGTGGGGCAGATAGTGACCTGGGCACAAATAAAGAAATTGGGGGTGGGGTTAGAACAGTCAATAAAGTAAGAAGGAATAGAGGTACAGAGAGATACATAAAATGCATGTACACTAATGCCAGAAGCCTCACCAACAAAATGGAGGAATTAGAATTAATTTTGTTGGAAAATAATTATGACATGGTAGGGATATCTGAGACGTGGCTGGACGAGAGCCATGACTGGGCAGTTAATTTACAGGGCTATAGTCTGTTCAGAAATGACCATACAAACAAGCGAGGGGGGGGTGTGTGTTTATATGTAAAATCATCCTTAAAACCCGTCTTGCGGGAGGATATATGGGAATATAATGAAAATGTAGAGTCCCTGTGGGTGGAGATAAGGGGAGGGGGAAAAAATAATAAATTACTGATAGGGGTTTGTTATAAGTCTCCAAAAATAATGGAAGTAGCGGAGAATATCCTCATAAAGCAAATAGATGAAGCAGCGACTCAAGGAGAAGTCATTATTATGGGAGACTTCAACTGCCCTGAAATACATTGGGGGACAGAAACCTGTAGTTCAAGCAAAGGTAATAGGTTTTTGACAACTATGAGAGACAATTACCTTTCACAACTGGTTCAGGACCCAACAAGAAGGGGGGCACTGCTAGACTTAATATTAACCAATAGGCCAGACCGCATATCAAATATACGAGTTGGGGGTCACTTGGGTAATAGTGATCACAAAATAATACGTTTTCATGTAACCTTTAATAAGATGTAACCTGAAAGTCTGAACTGAAACGTAAGTTGATGTGCATGCAAAATGTAAATGCATGTTCACACAAGGCCATTAAACAGAGAGAAACCAAAGACAAGAAAAATACCCAAATAACTGAAAGTAAATGTATAAATCGCACAGTGCAAAAATAATAATAAATAATAAAGGGTATTTAGTTAACATAATTTTGATCAAAATAATGTGAAAGCCATCCCGCACTTCACGGCAACCCTTATGGGACAGTCCTAACTCTAATATTAAAAACCTTACCATTTGTCAAGTGACATACATATGGACAAGGGCAGAGAGACTGGATCCCTGGTGTAAGCATAAAGCCGAAGCAGAATGAGCGTCTCAGCCCAGACAAAGGGCGGCCACACCCTTTTATATGCACTAAAGCATACTGACTGCAAAGAAAAAACCTGAAGGTCTGAACTGAAACGTAAGTTGATGTGCATGCAAAATGTAAATGCATGTTCACACAAGGCCTTTAAACAGAGAGAAACCAAAGACAAGAAAAATACCCAAATAACTGAAAGTAAATGTATAAATCGCACAGTGCAAAAATAATAAATAATAAAGGGTATTTAGTTAACATAATTTTGATCTAAATAATGTGAAAGCCATCCAACCACTTCACGACAACCCTTATCGGACAGTCCTAACTCTAATATTAAAAACCTTATGATTTGTCAAGTGACATACATATGGACAAGGGCAGAGAGACTGGATCCCTGGTGTAAGCATAAAGCCGAAGCAGAATGAGCATTTCAGCCCAGACAAAGGGCGGCCACACCCTTTTATATGCACTAAAGCATACTGACTGCAAAGAAAAAACCTGAAGGTCTGAACTGAAACGTAACTTGATGTGCATGCAAAATGTAAATGCATGTTCACACAAGGCCATTAAACAGAGAGAAACCAAAGACAAGAAAAATACCCAAATAACTGAAAGTAAATGTATAAATCGCACAGTGCAAAAATAATAATAAATAATAAAGGGTATTTAGTTAACATAATTTTGATCAAAATAATGTGAAAGCAATCCCGCACTTCACGGCAACCCTTATGGGACAGTCCTAACTCTAATATTAAAAACCTTACGATTTGTCAAGTGACATACATATGGACAAGGGCAGAGAGACTGGATCCCTGGTGTAAGTGACGCGCCCCCTGGGCCATATTCTTTAGGGGGAATATCCGGAGCCGGATCAGATGGGAGTTGTAGTCTTCCGAGTGGCTGTGACCCGGTCCGTGCCCAGGGTGTCAAACTCAGTTGTATGTGGCAGTCCTACAGATGTTATTAAGTTCTTAATGTCGACTACGCCACCCGTTGTATTGCGGTCACTATGGCCGCCGCTGCAGCAGGGTCCGCTGAGGCTGATGGTATAGGTGCAGCTTGTGATAGATAACCCCCAACGGGTGGGGTATAGCCTCAGGGGGATCAGGTGCAGAGGATGGGAGTTGTGGTGATGCAGTGTAGACGGCAATCAGAGACAGAGTCGGGTTATGCAGTTTAGGATGTTTACTCACTGCTGATGTTCTGGTCACTCCAGCTTCGAGTGACCTCCCGAGCCGTGCTGCGTCCACCAGGTTCTGGATCCAGCCAACTCCCAAATAAGTCCGGAGCGTGACCCTGAGCTCTCCTTCTGTCCTTTCTCTGGCCGTCCCCACTATTGATCCACCCAGGTCCAGCTCCCTCGGGCCTTCTGTGGGGAGACCCTTGGCCTGGGGTTCCCTGACCCTCCTCGTGGTATGCCTTCGTGGTGGATGTGGTGGGTGACCGTGACAAACGCTGCCCACGGTCTCCGGTCTCTGGCTGGGGAGTGTTTTTGCCCCCACCAGCTTGGGTTCCGGTACCCTGTGCCGACTCTTCACCCGGGGATTTAAGTTGGGTTCTTGGAGTCCTTTTCTTCTGGTTCCCCCTCTGGGTCTCTCTCTCTCCTCTCTCACTCTGGGTCTCTCTTCTCCTCCGCTCGCTGACTTTCTCTCTGCAACTGACCCTGTTCTTAGTTGGTGCCCACCTTATATACACCCTCTATGTGTGAGCTCAGGTGACCAGCACCCAATGAGCTCCTATCTTTACCCAGGCTGCTCCCCCTATCTGCCCCTACACTACTTGGGATGTTCCACCCCCCTCCCACTCCAGCCAGGAACAGACTCGGTCGTACCTGCACATTTCTAAGTGGGAGTACCGTCGGTCTGCTCCTCGGAAATGGGATGTGTGTAGTGCATGCAGCCTACCGAGCTCAGGTCCACACTCCATCCTTACCCGGGAGTGGAATATCACACCTCTGGGTTGAGGTGCAATACCCCTGTAGCAGCCGAATCCTCAGGGTGCTACATAAGCATAAAGCCGAAGCAGAATGAGCGTCTCAGCCCAGACAAAGGGCGGCCACACCCTTTTATATGCACTAAAGCATACTGACTGCAAAGAAAAAACCTGAAGGTCTGAACTGAGACGTAAGTTGATGTGCATGCAAAATGTAAATGCATATTCACACAAGGCCATTAAACAGAGAGAAACCAAAGACAAGAAAAATACCCATTATTTTGATCAAAATTATGTTAACTAAATACATTCTTTAATAAGATGTGTAGTAGAGGGGTTACAAGGACACTAAACTTCAGGAGGGCAAATTTCCAACGGTTGAGAGATGATCTTAGTGCAATAAACTGGGACGATATCGTGAGACATAAAGCTACACAAAGCAAATGGGAGACATTTATTAGCATCCTGAATAGGACCTGTGCACAATATATACCCTTTGGGAATAAACATGCTACAAATAGGAGGAAACCACTATGGCTAAACAGAGCTGTAAGG
The DNA here is from genome assembly GCF_046119375.1 of Phyllobates terribilis. NCBI lineage: Eukaryota > Metazoa > Chordata > Amphibia > Anura > Dendrobatidae > Phyllobates > Phyllobates terribilis. The sequence goes on from NW_027362762.1 coordinate 906,097,650, forward strand.
GGCGCAATAAGTGACAAAAAGAAAGCATTTAGAGAACTAAAGCAAGTAGGTAGTGATGAGACATTAAATAAATATAGAAAATGAAACAAATTCTGTAAAAACCAAATCAAGGCAGCGAAGATCGAGGCAGAGAGAATCATTGCCAGAGAAAATAAAAATAACCCCAAAATATTCTTTAACTACATAAATAGTAAAAAACTAAAAAATGATAGTGTTGGCCCCCTTAAAAATAGTCTGGGGGAAATGGTGGATGAGGATGAGGAAAAAGCCAATATGCTAAATGATTTTTTTTCAACCGTATTTACACAAGAAAATCGCATGACAGAAAACATGATCAGTGATAACAAAAATTCTCCATTAAATGTCACTTGCTAAACCCAGCAAGAAGTACGGCGGCGTCTAAAAATCACTAAAGTTGACAAATCCCCGGGCCCGGATGGGATACACCCGCGAGTACTGCAGGAATTAAGTAACGTCATAGATAGACCATTATTTTTAATCTTTAAAGATTCCATAATAACAGGGTCTGTACCACACGACTGGCGTATAGCAAATGTGGTGCCAATATTCAAAAAGGGGACAAAAGCTAAACTGTGAAATTATAGGCCAGTAAGCTTAACCTCTACTGTGGGTAAAATCCTGGAGGGTTTCCTAAGAGATGCTATACTAGAGTATCTGAAGAAGAATAACCTCATGACCCAATATCAACATGGGTTTACGAGGGACCGTTCCTGTCAAACTAATCTGATCAGTTTTTATGAGGAGGCAAGTTCTGGACTGAACCAAGGAAATGCAGTGGATGTTGTGTATATGGACTTTTCAAAAGCTTTTGATACGTTCCACACAAAAGGTTGATACATAAAATGAGAACAATGGGGATAGGGGAAAATATATGTATGTGGGTTAAGAATTGTCTCAGTGATAGGAAACAAAGGGTGGTTATTAATGGAAAACACTCAGACTGGGTGTCAGTTAACAGTGGGGTACCACAGGGGTCAGTATTGGGCCCACTTCTTTTTAACATATTTATTAATGACCTTGTAGGGGGCATACAGAGTGATATTTCAATATTTGCAGCTGACACTAAACTCTGCAGGGTAATCAATACAGAGGAGGACAATTTTATATTACAGGAGGATCTATGTAAACTAGATGCTTGGGCTGATAAATGGCAAATGAGCTTTAATGGGGATAAATGTAAGGTAATGCACTTGGGCAGAGGAAATAAAATGTATAATTATATGCTTAATTGTAAAACACTGGGCAAAACTGTAACTGAAAAAGACCTGGGTGTATTGGTGGATGACAAGCTCACGTTTAGTGGCCAGTGTCAGGCAGCTGCTGCAAAGGCAAATAAAATAATGGGATGCATTAAAAGAGGCATAGATGCTCATGAGGAGAACATAATTTTACCTCTATACAAGTCATTAGTGCGACCACACTGAGAATACTGTGTACAGTTCTGGTCTCCGGTGTATAAGAAAGACATAGCTGAACCTGAGCGGGTGCAGAGAAGAGCGACCAAGGTTATTAGAGGACTGGGGGGTCTGCAATACCAAGACAGGTTATTACACTTGGGGTTATTTGCTGTGGAGAAAAGAAGGCTGAGGGGTGATCTTATTACTATGTACAAGTATATGAGGGGACAGTACAAAGACCTTTCTACTGATCTTTTTACTCTGAGGCCTGAGACGGGGACAAGGGGGCATCTTCTACGTCTGGAGGAAAGAAGGTTTAATCATAATCACAGACGCGGATTCTTTACTGTAAGAGCAGTGATACTATGGAACTCTCTGCCGCATGATGTTGTAATGAGTGATTCACTACTAAAATTTAAGAAGGGCATGGATGCCTTTCTTGAAAAGTATAATATTACAGGTTATATATACTAGATTCCTTGATAGGGCGTTGATCCAGGGAACTAGTCTGATTGTCGTATGGAGTCGGGAAGGAATTTTTTTCCCCAATGTGGAGCTTGGTGTTTGCCACATGTTTTTTTTTTGCCTTCCTCTGGATCAACATGTTAGGCTATGGGTTGAACTAGATGGACTTAGTCTTCCTTCAACCTTAAAAAAAAAAAACTATGTTACATGCGCATATAAATCATGTACATAGTTTGGGGTGTGAAATTCTGCTGACGGATTCCCTTTAAGAAACACAACCCGTGCATTCATCTGTGACACACCCTATGCATATTGGAAGTTGTGCTGGAGTCTTATGATGATGACGACGTTATTTTCACTACACACTGATAATAATAATCACTTCTTTTGCCTCTTTCGGAGCTGACTTCATATTTGCATTCATTGCAGCGTCTCGGGGAACATGAGCAGTTGGTACAGTACGTACTCAGAGACTCTCAAACCATTCCTGTGAATTCACTGTAACCACACTTGGCGTTGGTGCCAAGTCTGTCGAGAGCAGGGAATTTAGATATCATTTGCAGAGGAAGCAGAATTCCACAATGTGCGATGACCTTAATTTCAAGTCGTCTTTACCGTGTCACCGTTAAATTATCACCGTTTTTTTGTAAGATATTTATAGCGCTCAGACGACAAACAATAATGGTAGATTCCGGCAATCATTACCCCTCTGTTAGCTGCAGATAAAATGGTTAATGAGCCTCTCTCATGCAGGATAAATACTACGGTAATTTTATCGGTTATAGTGCACTGATGTCTTTGGTGAATTCGCCCCATTTTCTCTCCTTCATTTTTTTTAAATGATATTGCTATTCTTAATATATGTGTATTCACGCTGAAGGCTGGTCTTTTGTTGAATAGTGACCTGTACTTTACCCTTTAATGGCTTCTCTTCTCCTCCTTTCCCATACAATGCCATGCAGTGTACATATAAACATGCCACAAAATGCCCGATATAAGCACCAAAAAAATATTGTATATCCCAAGTAAAATATATATAAAATGCCCAAATAACCTAATTAACAATTCCACATGATGCCGCTGCAACTACAGTTATGCTCAAAAGTTTACATACCTCGGCAGAATTTTTCCTTTCTTGGCCTTGTTTCAGAGAATATGAATGATAACAAAAAACAACTTTTTCTCCACTCATGGTTATTGGTTGGATGAAGCCATTTATTGTTAAACTACTGTGTTTTCTCTTTTTTAAATCTTAATAGCAACCAAAAACATCCAAATGACCCTGATCAAAAGTTCACATACTCCAGTTCTTAATACCGTGTATTGTCCCCTCTAACATCAATGACAGCTTGAAGTCTTTTGTGGATGAGGTTCTTTATTTTCTCAGATGGTAAAGCTGCCCATTCTTCTTGGCAAAAAGCCTCCAGTTCCTGTAAATTCCTGGGCTGTCTAGCATGAACTGCGCGCTTGAGATCTCCCCAGAGTGGCTCAATGATATTGAGGTCAGCAGACTGAGATGCCACTCCAAAACCTTCACTTTGTTCTGCTGTAGCCAATGAAAGGTCGACTTGGCCTTGTGTTTTGGGTCGTTGTCATGTTGGAACGTCCGAGTACGTCCCATGTGCCGCTTCCGGGCTGATGAGTGCAAATTTGCCTCCAGTATTTGCTGATAACGTGCTACATTCATCTGTCCTACAACTTTTACCAAGTTTCCTGTGCCTTTGTAGCTCACACATACCCAAAATATCAGCGATCCACCTCCGTGCTTTACTGTAGGAATGGTGTTCCCTTCATCGTAGGCCTTGTTGACCTCTCTCCAAATGTAACATTTATGGTTGTGGCAAAAAAGTTCAATTTTGGTCTCATCACTCCAAATTACCTTATTCCAGAAGTTTCGAGGCTTGTCTCTGTGCTGTTTGGCATATTGTAGGAGAGATACTTTGTAGCATTTGTGCAGTAATGGCTTTCTTCTGGCGACTCGACCATGCAGCCCTTTTTCTTCAAGTGCCTCCTTATTGTGCATCTTGAAACAGCCACACCGCTAGTTTTCAGAGAGTCCTGAATTTCAGCTGATGTTATTTGTGAGTTTTTATTTGCATCCTGAACAATTTTCCTGGCAGTTGTGGCCAAAATTTTTGTTGGTCTACCTGACCGTGGTTTGGTTTTTACAGAACCTCTCCATTTGTTAATCACAGTTTGAACGCTGCTGACTGGCATTATCAATTCCTTGGATATTTTTGTATCCCTTTCTGGTGTTATACAATTCAACTACCTTTTCCCATAGATCCGTTGACAATTCTTTTGCTTTCCTATTGACTCACAATCCAGAAACCTCAGTGGCTGGATGAAAGATGCAAGAGTCTGTCTGCATCCCAGAAACTCACTCAGCTTTTATGCACACACACTGATTACAAGCAAACAGGTCTCAGGTGAGGATGTTACCTTTAGTAGCCATTCCAACCAATTTTGTCAAATTCAGAAAACACGGTACTTTGACAATAAATGGCTTCACCCAACCAATAACCATGAGTGGAGAAAAAAGTTTTTTTGTTATCATTCATATTCTTTGAAACAAGGCAAAGAAAGCAAAAAAAGGGTAAACTTTTTGAGCACAACTGTATACACTACAAAAATAACATACTATATAATGACTAAGCCTGTTGTGTATAAATATGTGACTTCAGATTTTGTGTTATTCTATGCCTGATGAAGAGACTTGAGTAGTCTCGAAAACTTGCAATTTGTTACCATCTTCTCAGTGAGCCATTAAAAGGTATCAACCACTGAGGGCATAAAATCTTAAATATTTTTCTATCTACTGGCTAACAAGGTACAAAGATATATTTTTAAGTAGTACACTATGATGCTCAAAGTAAATTATACTATACAGGAGTCAAAAAATACAAACATACAGTAGTTCCCAAAGAACAACTCTATACATAAAGTAACATTAAAAACCATTAAGGCTTTTTACTTATGCTGTTATACCATTAAATAGAACCTGTCGCCATGAAAGTGCCTGTTAAATTTCCCCAAAAGTTTGGACTCTAATAAATCTGAGTTTTTAGGGATGAGAGTTGCTTGAATCCAGCAAAATGTCAGCACTCCTGAATGTGTCCTGCTATTGCCACTCCCTGTCTGGTCCTCCGACTGGCTCCTTTTTGGTCTTCTCCTCTCTCCCGGTCTTCCAGGCATCCCCTGCAACTCACTAGTTCCTGCACGTTCACATGGGGTGTATTGAAAATCAGTTACATGTATCGTATCCCACGTGACACAGTGAGGCCTAGTCTGCAGCGGAATCTGCCGGGACACCAGCTAATTAGAGGACTGGTCAGGCAGCAGTGGGGTCAGGAAAGGTATGGGGTGGAGAGGTGAGTATAAGGCTGTGTGCTCATGACGCGCCCTGGGCCTATGTGATGTAGCGTTGCGCACGCAGGGACTACCCGGAGCCGGATCTGATAGGGGTAGTAGTCTCGTGGCGGTGACCCGGTCCGTGCCCAGGGAGTCAGACTAAGTGGCGGTATATTAGCAGTAGATGTAGGACGACTACGCCACCCGTTGAATGCAGCTATGGAGCTGCCGCTGCAGGGCAGACCGCTGAGGCCGGTGGAAGGATGGTGCAGCGTGGATGGTATAACCCCCAACGGGAGGGGTATGGCCTCAGGGCAGCCGACGTGGATGATGGGGGTAGCAGGAATCACTCAGAGACGATGCGGTGTAGTTCAGGGTCTTTACTGGTGACAAAGATAGACCCTCCCGGAGTACTGGCTAGCGGTCGGGGCCTGGTCAGTCCTTGAGCTGATGGGATCCCCCTTGGCCAGGCGGAGTTGTAGGCCTCCCCAACTAATTGTACTCTTCTGGCTACCTTGCTAGAGGCGGGTAAAGGTAGCCCACGTCCCTGAGTGTACCGTGTGGTGCTCACCCGTATGGCCGGTGACTCGGGGCCTTCTAGTGGCTTCCGCTCCACGATGGCGGTGCTGGTCCCACTCTTGTGACCGAGCCTTCGGGTTTCTGGGCCAGAGAACCTGAAATCCCCTGCCGGTCGGTTTCTGCTGCTGGGTAGGAGTTAGTCCCCACAGCCTCGGACTCCGGGTCCGGTAAGAAATCTTCAATCAGGGCGAGCTCTACAGCTTCCAGCCCTGACCTCCTCTTAGCACGACTCCCACAGAGCTCCTGATCTTTCTTTCCTATTACTGCTTCTCTTCTTCTCTCTACTCTTCAGACCAACCCTGCCTCAGCCCCAGGTTTATATAGGGGAAGTCCTTCCCCTCCCAGGACTGGGCAGGAGGTGTGGCATGCATAGGATTCCTGACCAAGAGACCTCCCACCTGCTCTCAGACATAACATTGCTGTTACTGTGGAAACCAGACCCCTGGGGTGCCACATTCACTATGCATTTTTAAGAGTTTCATAAGTGGCAATTCCGCTGCAGAAATGCTTAAAAAACGCTTAGTAGAAGGTTTGCCATGTTCCCCAATGATAATCCGCATGTGCTGTGCACATGCTGCGGAAATTTCCGCTGCAGTTTATCATTGCAGAAAAATCCGCAGCACTACCAATTATTTTGTGGAATCGCGGCGTTTTCACCGCCATTGATTTGCATTGGAACGCATGGAATCCGCATCACTGCATCTGCACATGCGGATATCATGCGGATAATAAGCAATTCAATGTGCGGATGGTACCCGGGTTTGGAGAAGAGGAGACTCTCCTCCAGACCCGGGTACCATAGTACCTGTAAAAAAAAAATAATGAAATAAAAAATATACATTATACTTACCTTCTGATGGCCCCCGGTGTCCTTATCCGATCCGTCCTGGCTTCCTGGCAGCTCGCAATGGTCTAAAAGGACCTGCCATGACGTTATTTAATCATGTGACGGGTCACGCGACCGCCGGCCAATCCGAGCATTGTGCTGCGATCGTTGTCCGTGTTATATGGCCGTATGTCTGCACCCTTAAAGTGTAACTATCATTTTAATTTTTATTTCATGAGTCAATAGTCAAAAGAAAAAATGAGTTTGATACCATGTTAACCAGTTGGAAAAAGATTGCTCTCAGTGGGAAAAACAAGATAATCTTGTAGTTATGATACCTTTCAATGTCTAACAAAAATAAAATAGATGATGTTACAAAGCAAGCTTTCAAGACTTCTTAGGTCTTTTCGTCAGGCACCATGCCTGAAGAAGAGACATAAGAAGTCTAGAAAGTTTGCTTTGTAACATCATCTATTTTATTTTTGTTAGACATTGAAAGGTATCATAACTACAAGATTATCTTGTTTATTCCCACTGAGAGCAATCATGAGTCAATAGGACACATAAAAATAAGAACATTTGTAATATATCATATCAGAGAAATCTGCTTCTATCTCTGTGAGAACTAATCCTTCATTCTCAAAATACTCATTTCTTGGGTAAAATCTGTATTCAGTGAAGACAGACTTTCCCATTACTAAGACAGGAAGGAGAGAAAAGGAGTAGGAGCTAAAGCCAGAGCTATTCCCTCCCCTCCTACATAGAATTTTATCAGCACCAACTGCCATCTCCTATCTCAGCAATGTAACAATTTGTCTTCAATTAATATAAATTTTCCCATAAAATTTGAATTTTTAAAATAAATTATCTGTCCTTGCAGAGAAAGAAGCAGATTTCAAATATTACAAAGTTTCTTATTTTCATGTGTACTATTCATTTATGAAAAAACAACCTTAAAATGACCGTTACACTTTATAGATTTGTGGGGGTTATAAGTCTCCAGTGACAGGTCATATGGGGCACACCATCGGCAGAGGCACCTGACCCTCCTTGTCCAACCTCACAAGTAGCACAATCCTAAGGCCAGCCCAACGTCGACTTGGGGCCCGATTCATTAAAACGTTCACGCCAGAATTCTGGTGTAAAAGCTTTGAAAAGTTGGAAAATTTAGGCACAACTTGGAATTGAGTCAAAATTTTGAAACGCCTGCTCCAACAAAATGGGCTGTGCTGGGGCAAGATGGGGAAGCAGCGGGGGTGGGACGCCACAGCTCGTCTAATTCATGATGAGTTGTGGCGTTCCCTACGCCAGAAATCTCACTCCAGTCCCCTGATTTTTTTTTGCACATGGGAACATGGCCTACTGCTCCATTTAACTGAAAAAATAAGCATCTCTTTTTCATTTCATAATCCCACATCAGTCGTGCAGAAATGATCAGTAATGTGTAGTAGGTGTTAATGTTTGTATAAGCCAATATTCACACAAAGGAGATGCTAAAATGACCTGCGGGGCAGCACTGGAGATTTTACATTTCCAGCTGCACTGTGGAGTATTATTGGATCTGTACTGGCTTTAAATGATATTAAATATAATACCGTTATAATTGTTCTTTAGGCACCTCACTAATTGGGTAATTACAGAAGATAAAATATTGATTTTTTTATTATTTCTCCTTTACATTCATGTTTTTGTGCTTGTCTGAAAGACGTTGTAGAATGCCAATAAGGAGACCAGTGAGTGTCGAAAGTGATATCGTCGGCCTCATGATAGTGAATGGTCCTGTCCGGATTTTAGTCGGAATCCTGTTTTCCTGACACAGTTCTCAGTGGAGAGCACTGTGTGTGTGTCAACCTAGCCTTAAAGAGTAATTAAGCATTTTCTATAATTTTTTTTGATATGTTACTTTCTTCTTAAAGAGGTTCCGGCCTTAGGCTACCAGACTGCAGTCACACTATGTGACTATAGACTTGTGAATCTTCACAATGAGTGCACAGTGCGTTGTGAAGATTCTCCGGTGCCTGCACTGGAAGTATGCAATCATGTTACCACAAGTATGTGATTTGCATACTTTCGGCCACATTCCAACTAGACATGTCTGGCCTCACTCAATTCACTTGCACTGAACGAGCCCGCACCCATCTAGTCTGCACATGACCGCATGTATGCAAATCACATACTTGCAGTTGCGCGCCATGTGAGGATTCACAAATCTGCAGTCACATAGAGTGACTGCAGACTTGTAGTCTAAGGCCGGACAACCCCTTTAATTGCAAGTAGATCAGTGGGGGTCCAAGTCATGAGACCCCAAGGATTGCTCAAAAATGCCACCTGGCAGAGTGTGAACACAAATCAGGTTACAGATGGAGTAAAAAGCAGGAACTGTGTCTGTACGCTTCTGCACCCTGAGCTGTGCGACAACTAAAATAAAAGCAAATATATAGTTACTCTTCAACTGTTTTCATTTTTATTTTCTAATTATTGTTGCTAATAATAATAATAATAATAATAATTTCCCTATTTATTCATTTGCAAATTATCTTGTAAAATCTGATATAAAACCTTGGCTTGTAATATAATAAAAACACGATAGAGTCTCTGATAGTTTAAAAACTTGGCCGATAATTCAGTATAAATCTGTCCCTTGCTAATGAAAATCAAATTCCGCTATGCACCCATATAGTATTATTATTTAACATGCTAATCCTAATCTGAGCCTTTGTTGATCATCCACGAAATATTGAGACCTGTTAAGGGGCCACTTGAGTGCTGATGATAGGGAATGGGATATGTGTTAAATAGAGGCAAATATTTCAGCCGTCTCTCTGCTGCATGCTTCTCATACTTGCTCATCAGCATTAAAATAGGGGAGCTAAATCCCTTCACACAACTAAGCCTGAGGGAGGGCTTAATCCCGGCAGCGCTCATTTAAATATATCCAAACATTTTAATGGTCACGTAAATTAAGAATAATGCAATTAGCTGTGTAAGTTCAGTATTCGGCAAGGTATGTACACATTATGAAAGTGCAGCCATGCTTAGGCTTCATTCACGGCTGGTAGTTTTTTGATCCATTCATTATTATTAGGGCTCGTAAGGACGGCTGTAATAATCGGACAAATGCTATCCGTTGTTATGACGGATAGCACTTGTCCCCGTATTATTATATCGTACTCAGCTATGCAAGTCAACGAGTGAATGGGAAACACCGGACTGCACTTGGATGATGCCTGAGTTCAGTTCGATTTCTGACACAATGGAGAAGATGGAGACATGTATTTCTCCATCTTTTCCTCATCCAAGAGAATTAGATCACACTATGCTGACACTCTGAACAAACGCTGTTTTATCAGAATGTCATTTGCATAATCGGTCCGATTCTCTCGGATGACAGAGTACACGATCGTCTGCAGCTAGCCTAAATCAGAACAATATTTGTTTTAGCAATCTTTATATAACGCTTCACAATGAGATAAAACCTCTAAAATGATAAATAGTGAGAAGAGAACCAGTGAACATCAAGACAAAAATAAAGGGTAAGAAGGCTGATTATGAAACAGGATAAATACAGTAAATCAAGTTTGGGTGACCTCCCTTGGGTTTAAGGGAGACAGGCTAATCACAGTTCAATGATGACAGGAGTAAAAAAGGCATCATGCATTTTGGATTTTTTTTTTTTTAGGTACACTAACTATAGAAAATGAACAAAAAGTTAAAAAGAAAAGCCCAGAAATGTCACCTTTAATCTCCTAATTTTCCTTTAATCTCATTTCGTTGATTATTACTGCAAGTCTCAGGAGCTCAGTTATGCCTCTCCACTTCCTCATCAATATCCTGTGTGTGGCTGTACGACAACTGACTGCAGCAGAAGCCTCTCCCTGATCTTTAAGCAGTAGGACAGAAAATTGCTAAACTTCAGCCTGCGACCATCCAAAGAAGAAACTGATCAGAAGGACCTTAAACCTGTGATCTCTGCAGAATTTTCACACCACGGTTATTAAGACACCAGTCCTAATTAATCAAGATTATTATGTCTATTTAGTGGCTGTACGTCCTAGTATTTTATTTTGTCCACATTTTTGTCATGTCACAAGAAATATAAAGCTGATTGGGACCCATATTAAGAGAAAATTTCATTTGTGGGAGTATGCAAATTGTCTCTTCAGAGAGGAAGAGAACTAGAACTCTAGTGCCACCTATAGGAAATAGCAATACTAAAATCAATATCGACCCTTTAACGAGCCTTGTCACATGACTTAGGATAATAGCCAAAATCTCAATTTGCAGACACTGTATATCGGGTACTGTCCCTCGTCAGTGCAAAGTGTGAGCTATAGTTTGGCTGAGTGAGAGGTGTCTAAATTCAGTCAAACCATATCTCACACTTTGCACTGACGAGGGGCAGTACCCCGAAACACAGTGTCTGCCAATTGAGATTTTGGTTTTGGCTATTATCCTAAGTCATGTGACAAGGCTCGTTAAAGGGTCGATATTGACTTTTAGAATTGCTACTTCTTATAGGTGGCACTAGAGTTCTAGTTCTCTTCCTCTCTGAAGAGACAATTTGCATATTTCCCAGAGGAGCATTTCGGCTTAAAAGTCCCCTCACCTTCACATGCTTAACATGTCACTCTCTGCAAGGATTTGTGGGATTGAAAAACTTCATGTGCCAACCATCTTACACAAGGGATGGGTAAGATCTTACTAAATAAATTAGTAGAAACTGTGCATAATGTATCAAGATAGCAAATTAAAGGGGGTGCCTGGTTGGGAAAATACATATACCCTATTAGAGAATTCTGCATATAAGAGCTTGTTCATATTGAACACTTCGTATTATATGGAAGTGTCGTGTCTGAGTTAATATGAGACAGCACACCAACCATTGCAATTGAATAGGACTTTTCAGATGACAGATTTTCACATGGACCGAGATTGTGTGTGAAATTTTTTTTTTAGCATGCACTGTGCTCTACTGTATTTCAGATGAGACTAATCTATTCAAATTTATGGGTGCGCCAAAAACTTGGCTCTCATATGGATTAACTGTATTACATCCGATCTTTATGGATACATTGCGGTTATTAAAGGGAACATGTCAGGTCTCCCATGCTCTCCAACCCAGCAGCATTCATCTATGTATGAGTAATTCCCCTGCCTAACCAGCCCTGTATAATGCTATTCAGTGAAATCAAGGTATAAAAAACGCATTTATATTGTCCCCGTTTCCTATGTTAATGTGGGTTTTGACTAGTTGATGGTGCGTTAGTTGCCCCTGACTAGTCAACCCTGTTTCCATGTTATCACGCCCCTATGGGCGTGATAACATAATTTGCACAAGTTGGCGTCATTGCCAGCTCATGCAAATCTCTCACATGACCGGCGCTCATCCCGGAACGTGAGTGCGCCTCTGAAGCTGGATGAACACTTCCCGGCTTCAGCGGCGCACTGCGCATGACCGGAAGTTCAGAAGATGGCATCCGGTCATGCGCAGTGCGCCTCTGAAGCTGGAAAGAGTACACCCGGCTGCAGAGACACAGTGACGCTGCCGAGATGGGCGGCACGCATGCGCGAGATTTGCATGAGCTGGCAATGATGCCAGCTTGTGCAAATTATGTTATCACGCCCACAGGGGCATGAAGACATGGAAAGAGGGCTGACTAGTCAAGGGCAACTAACGCCCCATTAACTAGTCAAAGCCCTCATTAGCATAGGAAATGGGACAATATAAACGCTTTTTTTATACCTTGTTTTCACTGAATAGCATTATACAGGGCTGGTTAGGCAGGGAATTTACTCATACATAGGTGAATGCTGCTGGGTTGGAGAGCATGGGGGATCTGACAGACTCCCTTTAACATAGCAAACTGTATTTGATTATGTACATTTTAAACTATTGATGTCTACATATGGATGTCATATGAATGTAAAAAAACAGACATACAGGTGCCACACAGGTGAGAAAAACGGACACACGGATGACACACAGATGGCACATGGATGACTATGCATGGAAGGCAGCCCAAGGTCTCATTCAGATGTCCATGTTGCATGTACGAGTTGTTACTGTTTTTTTTACGGATACAACACTTACCCATTATAATCTATGGTGCTACTCACATGTCCATGTTTTTTGATGGATCATGTGTCCGCAAAACTCAAGGAGACATGTCAGTGTTTTCCAGTATCGCAGATGAAAATAAATTCAAGTCTATTATTATTTATTTTTAGTGTACACTTGATTCCATGGCACTGCACATGTGAAAAGGGGTTACATACAAAATACAAATATAGATTACAATGAACAAACTAACAATGACAGACTGGCATAGTCTACCCTGCCCTTGCAGGCTTACAGTCCACAGGGTAATGGAAAAGGAGACAGTAGGTTGGGAGGTTGCGGCAGCTCCGGTGGTGGTGAGATGGCAGCAGGGTCACTGCAGGTTGTAAGATTGCTTGGAGAGATGAGTTTTCAAGTTCCATCTGAAAGTTCCAAATGTGGTGGAAAATCAGACGTGTTGGGGCATAGAATTCCAGAAGATGCGGGATACTCGGGAGAAGTTTTGGAGGCAATTGAGTGGGAAATGTATGAGTGTGGAGGAGAGAAGGAGGTCTTGGGAGGTCCGGAGGTTGCATGTCGGAAGATATTGGGAGATTAGCTTGGAGATATACGGAGGAGACAGCTTATGGATGGCTTTTGTAGGTCAATGTTAGCAGTTTGAACTGGATACGCTGGGGAATTGAGAGACAATGAAAGGATTTGTACAGGGGTGAAGATGAGGAGTAGTGAGGAGAGAGGTGGATTAATTGGGCAACAGAGTTAGAGGGGTTGTTCCACAAATAAAGTACATTTTAAATAATAGATCTTAGAATAAAGATACGTTCCACAATTGGATGTGTTAAAAAAAAATCATGTCCCAGATAATCTTAAATGCATCCCTGTGTAGTGGCTGTGTCTGACTATACAGGGACATGATCTGATCATACCACAGCTCCTGGGCAGGGGAGGAAGCAAAAGAGTATACAGACATTACAGCACAGGATCGCAAATGATTCTTTCTGGGAGGTTAAACAAGTTTAACAGGCAGGGAAATGTTTTTCCTTATAATGTTCCTAATGTTTTTCCTTATAGAAACCAGCAGCTGTGATACCCTTGATCCCCTGCTGTAATGTCTGTATACTCTTTTTATTCCTCCCCTGCCCAGGAGCTGTGGTATGATCAGACCATGTTCCTGTATGGTCAGACACAGCCATTACACAGTACACAGCAGGGGCACATTTATAAGATTATCTCAGCACAGGAACATTTTATTTAAACACATCCAATTGTGGAACTTATTATTATTCCAAGATCTATTGATTAAAGTGTACTTTATTTGTGGGAGAACCTCTTTAAGGATGGACTGGAGAGGTGCGAGAGTGTTATCTGTGAGGCCAGAGAGGAGGATATTGCAGTAGTCGAGACGAGAGATGATGAGGGAATGCACTAACATTTTAGTTGATTCAGGGTTGAGAAAAGGACGGATTCTGGAAATATTTTTGAGTTGGAGTTAGCAGGAGGTGGTAAGAGCTTGAATATGTGGTTTGAAGGATAAGGCAGAGTCAAGGGTTACTCCGAGGCAGTGGATGTCCGGTACAGAGGAAAGCGTGATGTAATTTATTGTGATAGATAGATTAGGTAGGGGACTTGAGTGGGATGGAGGAAAGATGATGATTTCGGTTTTTATCCACATTGAGCTTTAGGAAGTGTGGAGAGAAGAAGGAGGATATGGCTGATGGACACTCTGGGATTCTGGACAGCAGAGAGGCAGATCTTAGTGTGTGGGTCTACGGGTTTGTGGGAAACATGGCCAGTACATGGATGGCATCAGTGTGTAGTCCTTGTGCTGTCTGTATTTACCATTGAAGAGGATAGGAGAGGCTTTGGAATTAATTTATTTATCCATCCGTGAAAAACATTGATGACACACTAATTGTAAAGTTGGACAAAGCGACCAAACCCGCAAGAATGAAGAGTGTCTCTTTGGATGACACAGCACGTCATTACATGGACAGCCCATTGACTTAAATAACAATTGTGTAATACTTTATTTATCCTGCGGTAGTGCTGTAGGAAAAGTCAATACTTCTGCTGCTTAGTTTTTCCTCATATGACAGGTGATTATTGGGGGTTTCAGCCTTGAGAGGGTGGTGCAGGACTCTGTTGAATCCCTGTATGGTTTACTTCCCTATGATGCCATGGGTATTTTGTGGACTGTCCTTTTAATTTAATTTTGTGATTCTGGATGTGTACAAAGCAACGTTCCGGTGGCATTATATGTGATTGCTATTTATGAGTTTCCTCTAAGCAATAAGATAGTGCTGACACTCTCTAAATAAATAGCCGCATGAATAGTTGTATCCAGAGGACGCAGCACAATAAGGTAAAGCAGAAAAGTGAAAATGAGTGTATGGGGATTACCATATCATCGACCAGAGCAAAAGAGATAAATAAAGAAAAATATAAAAAAAAACACACACACAAAAAAAACAGGTGCATCGAGGGGAACGGTTTGGAGGCCCTAAATCACCATGGCAACCATGAGCAAGTCGCATCTGAGAACAAGGGAGAAACACATTATGTATTCATTGCATAAAGAAAGCGACAACAGTGTGAGGTAGATATTTATAACGCAATATGTCTTCACTGGTACGGGAGCATTTAGGCTGTAAGGCAGCCATCAGTAGCATCCTTTATTACCACCATATATCTGTATGTATATAGGTGATCACTGCACTATATAGCAGTATGGCGTTTCATCCACCATGGTATTAGTAATCTAAGATTCAACTGTGTAAAATACCTCAGATACACTCCTGTTTATGTCAAGTACTGATAATAAATGGAACCCGTCATTCTATTCACGTTGCCCGAACCACGGACAACATAAATCACAGCCCGACTACAGGATTGCAGACAGGAATGTTGTTCTCTGAATGCTCCTGTAGGGATATGGACATGCTGCCCATGTATTCCTCTGAAGAAACAAGTTTACTGTTATGTGGTGTAATGTGAAATGTAATATATAATGTTATGTGATGTGACATAATGTGAATTGTGATGTGCATTAGTATTATGTTTAGTTTGACCATAGTGATAGTTAGAGTTAATGTTTGGGACTAGCCCAGAGTGGGAGGGGAAGCTGCAGGGACAGTAACAAAATCCTATCAGAGACTCAGATAGTGCCTGGAGTGCATAGTGAGTGAACCAAATGGTCCAAGGTGAGCAGTGCCACATTCTGGGGTGACTCTAAGTGAGAGAAGACTGAAGAAAACGGATAGCGAGATCCGGAGCATAAGTGACTTAGTGCATAAGTGACTAAGAGACAGAGTGACCTTCCAGAAACGGGTCCTAGGAGAGGACGCCTAGCCACGAGACTCCAAGCTTATAATGTTGGATGGTAGCGGGCCTAAAGCAGGACTGAGTAAGTGGGACGAGTAAAGTGTCCAAGGTGGGAGTTCCAGAGCGTCAACATTACCGGGAAGAGGATGTGGAAACACAGAGCAACTAAATGACACTTGTTAATCAGGACTGTAGTGGTAAAGTTGGGTTGTGTTGAAGTAGTGCGAAACAGTGGCAACAGAGGGCACTATTGACTACGATGGAAGAAAACTGTGGAAAATGCTTTTGAGTTGTAAAGAAAATGTTCATAAGACTGTGTACTCGTAATCCCTTGTATATAACCCTCATCAAGTTGCCGTCGTTCAGTAAAGGGTTAATTTTTGAATGGTGGCCTCCCTCATGCAACTGTTATACATCTGGTCCTGGCAAACCTACAACAACAGTTACATGCGGCCTGCATGGGCGTATTGCCATCACAGCACAAGTCTACACACACAGCAAGGACCTCCACTTTCATGTAACATGCCTAGGGTGCCTCAGACGAGTGCCTCACCCATGGCTACCGCCCCACACCATGTTACACTCTAACGTTTCAGAGAAAATACATTTTGAAGACTGGGAGCATAAGAAGAGAGGAGATAAGTTTGGTGCTGCCCCTGCTTTTGGCAGGACACCTGGTATATTCACTCTAGTTCCAGACATGGCGTGCACTAGGGGTGTAATGTTGGTTGAGCACAGTATGCTTCTTTGAGCACTGTTTCAAAAACTGCGGGGGGAAGAAAGAGCACATTAAAAAGGTACTGCACAGGGCACCAACCTAATTAAAGCACCACTCCAGCATTTGCTTTTCAGCGCTTTAAATCTAAGCCCCCTGCCCTCCGTCATATACTTACCCTCAGGCGTCTTCACATTTTTTTCGGTACCACTCCAGTCCCCCTGCGCCATCTTGTGTGCGCAGCTTCTGACTGTCCAGAAGTCACAAGAGCACAAGGCAAGTCTATGAGAGCCAGAATGAGGCCATAACGAGGTTCTCATAGACTTGTATTGTAAAGTGACCTCTGTGCAGCTCCATGAAACACTGAGATGATCGTGATTGGCTGAACAAAAGTTTTTTGGGAAAAATTAAATTTTTTATTTTCACGGCTCAATGTTATAAAATTGTATGGGTTTTCAAGGTGCTCATCACAAATCTAGATAAATTCCTTGAGGGGTCTAGTTTCCAAAATGGTTTCACCTGTTGGTTTTCCACTGTTTAGGCACATCAGGAGCTCTCCAAACGCAAAATGGCATCCGATATCGATTCCAGCAAATTTTTGCATTCAAAAAGTCAAACAGTGCTCCTTCCAGCACAATAGTTTTCCACCACATGTTAAGTATCGGTGTACTCAGGAGAAATTGTGCACCAAATTGTATGGTGCGTTTTCTCCTGTTAGTCTTGTGAAAATGTAAATTCTGGGGCTAAAGTAACCTTTTTGTGGGAAAAAGTAACATTTTCATTTTTTCCTTTCACATTGCTTTAATTCCTGTGAAGCATCTGAAAGGTTAATAAAGTACTTGAATGTGGCTTTGAGCTCTTTGAGGGGTGCAGATTTTAGAATGGTGTCAATTTTGGGAATTTTCTGTAAAACAGGCCCCTCAAAGTCACTTCAAATGCGACGTAGTCCCTAAAAAATGGTTTTGTAAATTATGTTGGAAAAATGAGAAATTGCTGATAAAATTTTAATTCTTCTAATTTCCTAAGAAAGAAATGATGTTTTGAAAATTATGCTGATGTACAGTAGACAGTTGGGAAATGTTATTCATTAACTATTTTCTGTGACAACTCTCTGGTTTAAGGATATAAAAATTGAATGTTTGAAAATAGAAAATTTTCAACATTTTCACCAAATTTCCGATATTTTAACAAATAAATGCAAAAAATATCGTCCTAAATTTACCACGATCATGAAGTAAAATATGTCACGAAAAAAGCATCTCAGAATCAGTGGGATCCGTCAAAGCGTTCCAGAGTTATTACCTCATAAAGTGACACTGGTCAAAATTGAAAATTGAAATTGTTGCAGCGTTTTTGTAGCCGATTTCACCCATATTAATGAGTGGGAAAAAATCTGCATCTAAAACTCATGAAAAAAATGCGATAAAGGTGTGGCAAAAAACACATGTTTTTTACACAGTGTATTTTCCTGCCACCACATCAGGATTTTCAGTTGCAAATCCTGAACTTGTGCACATAGCCTTAATGGGGTTTTCCAACAAAAGATATCACCTATTCACAGGATGCTACATTTCCAATTCCCGGGATGCCACTGCTGGGGCTCCACTAATCACAAGGAGGGAGGTCCCAATCGTTCCTCCTGCGTTTTTTTATTTTATTTCAACGATGGAGTGGTGGCATTAATTAGTCACTACCCCTTGTATTATACTTACCAGCCGCTGTCTTCTGCTGCTCCCAGCGCCGTTCTGTTCCTGATCTCCCATCTTCTGACTGAGCGGAAGTCAGAGGTAAATGATCAGAAAGTCTCACAGTGTAAGTCTATGAGAGCCTCGTTCTGGCCTTGTTCTGGCGCTCATAGACTTACATTGAGTTGTGAATTTCAGCTCACCCAACAAACACTGGAGCGATCCAGCAGGTTACAAACTGCTGGAGACAGCCCGGAGTGGCGCCGATAACAGATGAAGATAGCAGCTGGTAATTATAATGCTAGGGGCAGGGAATTTACATTAGTGCCACCACTCCAGTGCGGCAACAAAAAAAAATGCTGGAGTGGTATCCTAAGTAATCAATTAATCACTAGTCCCCCAGTATGCATAAATCAGCTAGTACTACCTGATACTACTCACTGTGATACTCGGGTGCTCGACCCGAGCAACGAGCCCAATGTTAGTCTATGGGAGACCCGAACATTTTTGCGGCGGCTCCCCCGGCAGTCTGTAGACAGCCTAAAAAGTGCCCAAAACGATAGTGACAGTGCTCAAATGACATGGGGACAGAATGGGGATCGCCCCTGGAAACATTTCTGACCCCCAGGTCACTGCTGTCAACAACGTGGTCAGAGGTATTAAGCCACTTTTACAGGCTCACAATAAAACGTTCAAAAACGAAAGTGAAAGTGCTTTCCTGTGAAATATGTTAACCCCTTAACGACCATGGGTCTTTCTGTTTTTGTGTTTTCCTTTTTTGCTCCCCTTCTTCCCAGAGCCAGAACTTTTTTAATTTTCATTCAATATGGCCATGTGAGGGCTTATTTTTTGCGGGACGAGTTGTACTTTTAAACACCATCACTTGTTTTACCATATCGTGTGCTGGAAAATGGGAAAAAAATTCCAAGTGCAGTGAAACTGCAAAAAAAATGCAATTCCACAGTTGTTTTGGGGTCCTTTTTTTACCACGTTCACAGATTGCTAAAACTGACCTGCCATCATTATTTTCCAGGTCGTTACGAGTTCATAGACACCAAACATGTATAGGTTCTTTTTTATTTAAGTGGTGAAAAAAAATCCAAAGCTTGCTAAAAAAACAAAAAAAAATGATGCCATTTTCCGAGACCCTTAGCTTCTCCATTTTTCGGGATCTGGGGCCAAGTGAGGGCTTATTTTTTGCGTGCCGGGCTGACGTTTTTATTGATACCATTTTGGGGTAGATCCGATGTTTTGATCGCCCGTTATTGCATTTTATTGCAAAGTTGTAGTGACCAAAAAAACTTAATTCTGTCGTTTAAATTTTTTTTCTCGTTACACCGTTTACTGATTGTATTAATTCTTCTTTTATATTGATAGATCGGGCGATTCTGAACGCGGCGATACCAAATATGTGTATGTGTTTTTTTTTAATATATATATATATATATTTTATTTTGAATGGGGCGAAAGGGGGGTGACTTAAACTTTTATATATTTTTTATTTTTTTTATTTTTTTAAAAACTTTTTTTTACACTTTCTGCTTGCTTCAATAGTCTCCAGAGGAGACTAGAAGCAGCAGTTGTCTGATTGCTTCTACTGCATACAAGCGATGAGCAGATCGCTTGTATGCAGGAGAAATGCTCACTTGCTATGAGCGCTGACCACTAGGTGGCGCTCATAGCAATTGAGACATGACAACTAGAGATGAGCGGTGTTCGACTAGAACTGTTCGCCAATCTCAAATTCGAGCTGTTTTGGGCGGTGTTCGAGTTGTTCGACGAACCCGAACGATTTGCAAAAAATTCGGCTGTTCGAGGTTATGTTCGATAACTGTTCATGCACCAAATGCGTGTCCTGCATGTCTGGCGCTATTTAGAGCACCAATCATGCAGGGATTGTCTGCCACTCACTGTAATGCCACAGCCATGGTGGTTGTGGCATTACAGTGATTGCCCAAATCGATGGGAACAGTGCTCACAGTGAAACATGAAAAGCCGGCAATTCATCAGCGGCATACACCGGTACCCGACAATTTAGAACAGAAAGAATAGAGCTTCACACATAGATTAGATAGATAGAAACATGTCAGTCACATATATATGAAGTACAGTGACAGTGTTGCTTACTGTACTTGTCATTTAGTGTAAAGGATTTATCAAAAAAAATAATAGTGTTTTCATGCACCGTCTCTTTAAAAAAGCCGGCCGGCAATTCAGCATCTGTACCCAACAATTTAGAATAGAAGAAATAGAGAATCACACATAGATTAGGTAGATAGAAACATGTCAGTCACATATATATGAAGTACAGTGAC
Source organism: Phyllobates terribilis (assembly GCF_046119375.1). NCBI lineage: Eukaryota > Metazoa > Chordata > Amphibia > Anura > Dendrobatidae > Phyllobates > Phyllobates terribilis. The sequence goes on from NW_027362762.1 coordinate 906,118,383, forward strand.
AGTGTTGCTTACTGTACTTGTCATTTAGTGTAAAGGATTTATTAAAAAAAAATAATAGTGTTTTCATGCACCGTCTCTTTAAAAAAGCCGGCCGGCAATTCAGCAGCGGTACCCGACAATTTATAACAGAAAGAATAGAGCATCACACATAGATTAGATAGATAGAAACAGGTCAGTCACATATATATGAAGTACAGTGACAGTGTTGCTTACTGTACTTGTCATTTAGTGTAAAGGATTTATTAAAAAAAAATAATAGTGTTTTCATGCACCGTCTCTGTAAAAAAGCCGGCCGGCAATTCAGCATCTGTACCCGACAATTTAGAATAGAAGGAATAGAGAATCACACATAGATTAGATAGATAGAAACATGTCAGTCACATATATATGAAGTACAGTGCCAGTGTTGATTACTGTACTTGTCATTTAGTGTTAAAATAAAGGATTTATTTTAAAAAAAATTGGCGTGGGGTTCCCCTTAATTTTAGTCTCTAGAGGAGGTTAAGCAGACTGCTGGGGCAGATGTTTGAAGCCTGGGAAGGGGGTAATACCCACGGAGCTTCCCAGGCTACTAATATCAGCCCCCAGCGGAATACCTAGCCTTTACTAGCTATTAAAATGGGGGACCCCCCAAAAAAATGACGTGGGGTCCCCCCTATTTTAATAGCTAGCAAAGGCTAGGCAGACAGCTGGGGGCTGATATTAATAGCCCAGGAAGGGTGCCATGAATATTGGCCCCCTCCCAGGCTAGAAACACCAGCCGTCAGCCGCCCCAGAAATGGCGCATCCTTAGAATGCGCCAATTCTGGCACTTAGCCTCGCTCTTCCCACTGCCCTGTAGCGGTGGCAGTGGGGTAATAGGGTTGGGGTTGATGTCAGCTTATAATGCCAGCTGACATCAAGCCCAGGTTAGTAATGGAGAGGCGTCTATAAGACACCCCCATTACTAACCCCATAGTCAAAGTTAAAAGAAAACACAAACACCCAGAATAAAGTCCTTTAATTGAAATAAAGACACATTCCTTTATTGTTCTAAATTAAACCATACTTACCGTCACGCCCATTCCAGCTGAAGCCAACGATCTCCTGCAATAAAAGAAAAATAATAAAGCAACCTCATCCTTACCTTTCCATGGTTCCCACGACAGCTTCAGCTCTGCTACATTGAGATAACAGGCTGGACCGCAGCAGGACGCCGCCATCCAGCCTGTCATCCCGCAGACACTGAGAAGCGCAGGCATTCTTGCGCTCCTCAGTGTCTCGCTGTGACGGCATCCAGATGAGCCGAGGTCATGTCCAATGAACTCGGCGCACCTCATGCACGTCACTGACAGCGTGGGAGAATTCTCCTGCACTCAGCACTTCAGCGTGAGAATTCTCCCACGCTGTCAGTGACGTACATGAGGTCAGCTGAGTTCATTGGACATGAATGAGCTCACCTCATGCACGTCACTGACAGCGTGGGAGAATTCTCACGCTGTAGCGCTGAGTGCAGGAGAATTTTCCCACGCTGTCAGTGACGTGCATGAGGTGAGCTGAGATCATTGGACATGAATGAGCTCACCTCATGCACGTCACTGACAGCGTGGGAAAATTCTCCTGCACTCAGCGCTTCAGCGTGAGAATTTTCCCACGCTGTCAGTGACGTGCATGAGGTGAGCTCATTCATGTCCAATGAACTCAGCTGACCTCATGTACGTCACTGACAGCGTGGGAGAATTCTCACGCTGAAGTGCTGAGTGCAGGAGAATTCTCCCACGCTGTCAGTGACGTGCATGAGGTGAGCCGAGTTCATTGGACATGAACTTGTCTCATCTTTAAGCCGTCACAGCCAGACACTGCAGAGCGCAAGCAAGCCTGCGCTTCTCAGTGTCCGCGGGATGACAGGCTGGATGGCAGCTTTCTGCTGCGGTCCAGCCTGTCATCTCGATGTAGCAGAGCTGAAGCTGTCCTGGGAACCATGGAAAGGTAAGGATGATGTTGGTTTATTATTTTACTTTTATTGCAGAAGACATTGGCTTCAGCTGGAATGGGCGTGATGGTAAGTATGGTTTAATTTAGAACAATAAAGAATTGTGTGTTTATTTCAATTAAAGGACTTTATTCTGGGTGTTTGTGTTTTTTTAAATACTTTACTAGAAATTCATGGTGGTCATGTCTAATATTGGCGTGACCCCATCAATTTCGGGCTTAGGGCCAGCTGATAATGCCAAGCTGGCCTTAACCCCTTTATTACCCAGTGAGCCACCGCACCAGGGCCCTGGATGAGTTGGGTACAGCGCCAGAAGATGGCGCTTCTATGAACGCGCCATTTTCTGGGGCGGCTGCGGACTGCAATTTGCAGCGGGTGGGGCCCAGAAAGCTTGGGCCTCCCTGCTCTGCGGATTCCAGCTCCCAGCTGCCTAGTTGTACCTGGCTGGGCACAAAAATAGGGCGAAGCCCCACGCATTTTTTTTTTAGATTCATGAAATTCATGGAATAATTAAGAAAAAAAGGGCTTCCCTATATTGTGACAGCGTGGGAAAATTCTCACGCTGAAGCGCTGAGTGCAGGAGAATTTTCCCACGCTGTCAGTGACGTACATGAGGTGAGCCGAGTTCATTGTCGGCTCATCTGGATGCCGTCACAGTCAGACACTGAGGAGCGCAAGCATGCCTGCGCTTCTCAGTGTCCGCGGGATGACAGGCTGGATGGCAGCGTTCTGCTGCGGTCCAGCCTGTCATCTCGATGTAGCAGAGCTGGAGCTGTCCTGGGAACCATGGAAAGGTAAGGATGAGGTTGCTTTATTATTTTTCTTTTATTGCAGGAGATCGTTGGCTTCAGCTGGAATGGGCGTGATGGTAAGTATGCTTTAATTTAGAACAATAAAGAATTGTGTCTTTATTTCAATTAAAGGACTTTATTCTGGGTGTTTGTGTTTTTTTTTTAACTTTGACTATGGGGTTAGTAATGGGGGTGTCTTATAGACGCCTCTCCATTACTAACCTGGGCTTGATGTCAGCTGGCATTATAAGCTGACATCAACCCCAACCCTATTACCCCCTGCCACCGCACCAGGGCAGCGTGGAAGAGCGAGGCTAAGTGCCAGAATTGGCGCATCCTATGAATGCGCCATTTCTGGGGCGGCTGACGGCTGGTGTTTCTAGCCTGGGAGGGGGCCAATATTCATGGCTCCCTTCCTGGGCTATTAATATCAGCCCCCAGCTGTCTGCCTAGCCTTTGCTAGCTATTAAATTAGGGGGGACCCCACGTCATTTTTTTGGGGGGGGTCCTCCATTTTAATAGCTAGTAAAGGCTAGGTATTCAGCTGGGGGCTGATATTAGTAGCCTGGGAAGCTCCGTGGGTATTACCCCCTTCCCAGGCTTCAAACATCTGCCCCAGCCGTCTGCTTAACCTCCGCTAGAGACTAAAATTACGGGGAATCCCACGCCAATTTTTTTTAATAATAAATCCTTTATTTTAATACTAAATGACAAGTACAGTAACCAACACTATCACTGTACTTATTATATATGTGACTGACATGTTTCTATCTATCTAATCTATGTGTGAAGCTCTATTCTGTCTGTTATAAATTGTCGGGTACAGATGCTGAATTGCCGGCCGGCTTTCTTAAAGAGACGGTGCATGAAAACACTATTATTTTTTTTGATAAATCCTTTACACTAAATGACAATTACAGTAAGCAACACTGTCACTGTACTTCATATATATGTGACTGACATGTTTCTATCTATCTAATCTATGTGTGAAGCTCTATTCCTTCTATTCTAAATTGTCGGGTACAGATGCTGAATTGCCGGCCGGCTTTTTTAAAGAGACGGTGCATGAAAACACTATTATTTTTTTTAATTAATCCTTTGCAGTAAATGACAAGTACAGTAAGCAACACTGTCACTGTACTTCATATATATGTGACTGACATGTTTCTATCTATCTAATCTATGTGTGAAGCTCTATTCTGTCTGTTATAAATTGTCGGGTACCGCTGCTGAATTGCCGGACGGCTTTTTTAAAGAGACGGTGCACGAAAACACTATTATATTTTTTAATAAATCCTTTACACTAAATGACAAGTACAGTAAGCAACACTGTCACTGTACTTCATATATATGTGACTGACATGTTTCTATCTATCTAATCTATGTGTGATGCTCTATTCCTTCATGTCTAAATTGTCGGGTACCGGTGTATGCCGCTGCTGAATTGCCGGCCGGCTTTTTTAAAGAAAGCGTCTTCTGAGCAGTTTGTCAGCTTTTGGACACCTTTGAAGGTGTTTTCTATGTGTTCCTATGTGTTTTTGTTTGCCTGCCATTGGTTTTAACGGTGTTCGACGGTGTTCTAAGGTGTTCGACGAACAGTTCGACGAACAGTTCCTCGAACATCCCGGTGTTCGACGAACCGAACCGAACCCGAACACTACGGGGGTGGCTCAACACTAATGACAACCACAGGCGTCTGCTGCAGACCCTGAGTTGTCATGCCCACCCATTGGTGACCCGTGATCACGTGACGGGGTCACTGATGGGCGGGGCTTAGGACTCCCGGAAGCGCGAGTTAAATGCCATTGTCAGAGATTTAACATATTAACAGCCGCGGGTGGATTGCGATTCCAATAATCAGCTGACATGTGCTCGCTTCAGTGCGGGCTCACCGCCGGAGCCCCCGCTGAACCGGCCTTCCCGACCTGGTGCGTACTATTACTGACCAGGTCGGAAAGGGGTTAAGGAACATCCTTTCCAGGGTAAAGACTTGTGTATAAGGTAAAATAAATAACCAAAAACAAAAATACTCCTCCACACCTTGGGCTATGTTCACAAGTAGCATTTTTTATGCGTTTTTGCACGTTTGTATTGCTTTCAACCGTGACAAATGCATTCACCGGGAAATGTCATTTTAACATTTTACAACCTTATCTGGCCATGTGCCACATACATACAGTGCTAAAAAGACATGGGAACAGCATGGGGAAGACCCCTGGAAGCATCTCTGACACCCAGGTCACTGCCTAAAAGTGTGCCCATCAGAAGTGATCCTTGCCGCATCAGAAGATGCAGACTTGCAACTATCCCCGTGCAAGTCCTTGTCCCAGGGCAGTGTTCAATTGTACCTCCCCCATAACTTGCAATACAAGCGCAAGTATGCAGCCTGCCACCCACCCACCCCCCAGGCTGCAATACCATACTGCTAGCTTGCTTGCACTTGAAATTGGGCCTTTTAGGCATGTGGAGGTGGAATCTGGCCACCACGTCATGGCTGCGTCGGTAGCCTGGTATTCATACTCAGTCCCCAGCCGCCCTGCGGCCGGGTGTCCACGCTTGGTCCCCAGCCGCCAGGGGGCGGCCGGGTGTCCATACTCAGTCCCCAGCCGCCCCGCGGCCGGGTGCCCACACACAGTCCCCAGTCGCGTGGGGGTGGCCGGGTGTCCATAAACGGTCCCCAGCCGCCCCTATTTGTCCCGGTGCGCCTTATACACAAGCGCGCATACCAAAACATTACCTGTGCAATCCCCAGTGCATTTAGTGGGAAGGACAGCCTAACCACAAACACGTGGACAAGTGAATGTGGCCAGAAATGGTCCATCTCACTGACGCCTTCACACTGGGTTAATATTGTGGAAGCCGGGACACAGTTGGACACTGGGATGCAACACGTCCTCCAGACATAGAGGATTGCGGGTCCTGGGTCAATCAGGCTTCAACACAAAGTTCAGAAGGTAGACAGCAGCAGTGGTCGGCCTCCTACACAACGAGTAAATTATTCATGATCATGAGGCCATCCACCTCCTTAGCTTTCTGTTCCTTGGAATGCAAGCGGATGTATGTAGTAGCAGCTAGGCCTGAGGTGGTCAGCGTTTTGGCGCATATTCTACCTCCTTCGAGGATTTCTGGATGTTTTCCTGCTACTATCCCAGTTCTATGACTCCCGTTAAAACAAAGCTTCAGGTGATGAATGATGGATGAGGTGGTGGCAAAGGAGAAAGAGCAGGAGGAACAGGGACCATTCACATCAATATCAGGCCAGCCAACCACACATGTCTTGTAGGATATGTTTCCGTACCAAAAGGAGCGGTTCAGCTACACAGTTATAAGGCATTCAGTGAATGCAATGCCTACCAAAAATTTCGAGGCACTCCAATGCCCCTTGGTAGTGACATGGAGGTCAGAGGGCCTTAACTAAACCGTTTTTTCCATTTATAGCAACTGGGTCTCCTGTACACTGTTGGCCTAAGCAGGGAATGGAAGGCTTTCCAAAAATTATTAGGCACTGCAATGCCCCTTGAAACAGACGTGGATTACAGCGTATTAAAAACCTTCTACCCATTTTTGGGGAGTGGGTCTCCCTTAGTGTTCGCCTATGCATTGAAAAGCAAAAGCTGACAAAAATTAGGAGGAACTGCAATGCCCGTTGCAAGAGTCGTGGAGGTTAGAGGTAATTAAAAACAACATGTCAATGCCCCTTGGAAGAGCTGTGGAGTTCAGAGTGGTTTAACAAGACGGTTTTAATGCCCCTTAGAAGAGACGTGGAGTTCAGAGTGGTTTAACAAGACAGTTTTAATGCCCCTTGGAAGAGATGTGGAGGTCACAGTAGCTTAACAAGATGGTTTTAATGCCCCTTGGAAGAGACGTGGAGTTCAGAGTGGTTTAACAAGACAGTTTTAATGCCCCTTGGAAGAGTGGTGGAGGTTACAGTGGAATAAAAAGACAATATCAATGCCCCGTGGAAGAGACGTGGAGGTCACAGTAGCTTAACAAGACGGTTTTAATGCCCCTTGGAAGAGTGGTGGAGGTCGCAGTGGAATAAAAAGACAATAGCAATGCCTCTTGGAAGAGTGGTGGCGGTTACAGTGGAATAAAAAGACAATATCAACGCCCTGTGGAAGAGACGTGGAGGTCACAGTAGCTTAACAAGACGCTTTTAATGCCTCTTGAAGAGTGGTGGAGGTCGCAGTGGAATCAAAAGACAATATTAACGACCCTTGGAAGAGACGTGGAGGTCACAGTAGCTTAACAAGACGATTTTAATGCCCCTTACAAGAGCCATGCAGTACAGCATATTAAAAACATTATTCCCATTATTAGAGAGTGGGTCTCCCATAGTCTTTGCCTATGCCTTCCAAGCAAAAGCTGCCAAAAATTAGGAAGGGGGAACTTGCAATGTCCCTTACAAGAGCCATGCAGTACAGCATATTAAAAACATTATTCCCATTATTGGGGAGTGGGTCTCCCATAGTCTTTGCCTATGCTTTCCAAGCAAAAGCTGCCAAAAATTAGGACAGAGGAACTTTCAATGCTGGCAACATGGACCACGGTCACCCTGGTGGTATAGTGGTCGTGGAGGCTGAGGATAAGGAGAAGAGCAAAAAACAGCCGAAATGAGGAAGCGTATACCCATGTGTGGGTGTGAAGCGATGCATGGGAATACACCTCCCGAAATAACACAGTGGATTTGACTTTATGTTACTCTGCTGTTATTTGGTGGTGATGAGAAGTCTGGCCCAATCCTGCCCTTGTTCATTTTGATAAGGGTCAGCTTGTCAGCATTGTCAGTTGACAGGCGAGTGCGCTTATCAGTTATAATTCCTCCAGCGGCACTAAAAACACGCTCCGATAACACGCTAGCGGCAGGGCAGGCCAGGACCTCCAAGGCATACAGAGTGAGTTCATTCCAAGTGTCCAGCTTGGATACCCAATAATTAAAAGGCACAGAGGAATCACGGAGGACGCTGTTACTCCCTCACCATATTTTGAAACTTTCCACTCCTTGTGAGAGTACCCTGCGCCTCAGGGCCTGTAAGCTGGGCAGGTCTCAGAAAACTGTCCTAGAATATTGACAGTGTTCCCCTGCCTCTGCTGGATTGGAGTTGCGTCTCTCTCGCCTGTATGCCTTAGTTGGGCAGCGAACTGTGACCTCTGCCGCTACCGTGTTCAGATGGGAATTTTTTTAATAGTTCTGCAGCAAGGGCCTTCTGGTACTGCCCCATTTTTGTAGACCTCTCCAACTCAGGAATAAGAGAGTGAAAGTTCTCCTTGTAGAGGGGGTCTAAAAGTGTCATCAACCAGTAATGACTGTCACCCAACATTTTGACAATGCGAGGGTCACGGTTAAGGCAGCGTAACATAAAGTCAGCCATGGGTGCCAGACTGGTAACGGGCAATACTTCCGTGTCCTCACCAAGATGACGACTGATAGTGTTGAGCGATCACTAAAATGCTCGGATGCTCAAAGCTCGGGCCGAGCTTACCGTGATACTCGGGTGCTCGACCCGAGCAACGAGCCCAATGTTAGTCTATGAGAGACCCGAGCATTTTTGCGGCAGCACCCCCGGCAGTCTGTAGAAAGCCTAAAAAGTGCCCAAAACGATAATGACAGTGCTCAAAAGACATGGGGGCAGCATGGGGATTGCCCCTGGAAGCATTTCTGACCCCTAGGTCACTGCTGTCAACAACGTGGTCAGAGGTATTAAGCCACTTTTGCGGGCTCACAATAAAACGTTCAAAAACAAAACTGAAACGGTTTTCCTGTGAAATATGTTAAGGAATTTCCTTTCCAGGGTAAAAACTTGTGTATAAGGTAAAATAAATAACCAAAAACAAAAATACTCCTCCACACCTTGGGCTATGTTCACAAGTAGCATTTTTCATGCGTTTTTGCACTTTTGTATTGCTTTCAACCGTGACAAATGCGTTCACCGGGGAATGTCATTTTAACATTTTACAACCTTATCTGGCCATGTGCTGTGTGACACATGCATACAGTGCTGAAAAGACAAGGGATCAGCATGGGGAAGACCCCTGGAAGCATCTCTGACCTCCAGGTCACTGTCTAAAAGTGTGCCCATCAGAAGTGATCCTTGCCGCATCAGAAGATGCAGACTTGCAACTATCCCCGTGCAAGTCCTTGTCCCAGGGCAGTGTTCAATTGTACCTCCCCCATTCCTTGCAATGCAAGCGAAAATATGCAGCCAACCACCCACCCACCCGCAGGTTGCAATACCATACTGCTAGCTTTCACTTGAAATGAGGCCTTTTAGTTTGGAGGAGGCCGAAGCTGGCCACTACCTCATGGCCGCTTCGGCAGCGAGGTATCCATACTCTGTCCCCAGCCGCCCGGCGGCCGGGTGTCCACGCTCGGTCCCCAGCCGCCAGGTCGCGGCCAGGTGTCCATACTCGGTCCCCAGCCGCCCTGATTTCTCCTGTCACCTTCCCCCACACTTTTCTTAGCCTGGCCTGCTTTAGGGCAGCATTGGACGAGCCCACCAGAGAACCAGACTCCTCCGGTGGGTCCTGGCTTCTCCATCAGGGGAGTTGAGAGTGCCTAGGTGAGGAGCATGATGATGATGATAGAAGTTAGCATCTGCTTTGTTTTCTTGGAATGCAAGCACATGTATGTAGTAGCGGCTAGGCCTGAGGTGGTCCGCGTTTTGGCGCATATCCAACCTCCTCCGAGGATTGCTGGATGTTTTCCTGCTACTATCCCAGTTCTATGACTCCCGTTAAAACAAAGCTTCAGGTGATAAATGATGGATGAGGTGGTGGCAAAGGAGAAAGAGCAGGAGGAACAGGGACCATTCACATCAATATCAGGCCAGTCAACCAGATATGTCTTGTAGGATATGTTTCTGTAACAAAAGGAGCGGTTCGGCTACACAGTTATAGGGCATACAGTGAGTGCAATGCCTACCAAAAATTTCAAGCCACTCCAATGCCCCTTGGAAATGACATGGAGGTCAGAGGGTGTTAACTAAACCTTTTTTTCGATTTATAGCAACTGGGTCTCCCGTGCACTGTTGGCCTAACCAGTGAATGGAAGGCTTTCCAAAAATTATGAGGAACTGCAATGCCCCTTACAAGAGCCATGTGTGGCACCCTAGGGGTCTGGTCACCACAGTAATAGAGATATTACGTCGGAGAGCAAGTGGGAGGATTCTTGGTCAGGATCCCTTAAACATGCAACATCCTCCTGCCCCAGTCCTGGGAGGGGAGAATTCTGTCCTTATAAACTGGATCTGGGGCGGGGTTGAGTGAGTCAGAGAACAGTCAGAGTCAGAGTGAGAGCAAGGGAAAGTAACAGCAAGGAGCTCTGTAGGAGCTAGGAGCTAAAGACCTGGGGCTGGAAGCTGAGCAGAGCTCGCCCTGGCAGAAGACAATAGGAACCGGACACAGGAGTCCGAAGCTGTGAGGACTTATATATCCAGCAGCAGAAACCAGCCGGCAGGGGATTTCAGGTCCTCTGGCCATAGAAGCCCGGAGGCTCAGTCACATGCAAGGGACCAGCACCGCCGTCGTGGAGCGGAGGCTAACAGAAGGCCCCAAGTCACCAGCCATACGGGTGAGCACTACACGGTACACTCAGGGACGTGGGCTACTTCTACCCGCTTACAGCAAGGTAACCAGGAAGAGTGCAGACAGACGGGAAGGCCTACAACTCCACCTGGCCAGGGGAACTCCTGCTTGCTCACAGACTGACCAGGCCTCTTATGCTAGCCAGTACTCCCGGGAGGGTCTACCTTATAATCATCAGTAAAGACCCTGAACTGCACTGCAAAGACTCTGAGTCGTTCCTGCTGCGCTCTTGCACCATCACCCCCATCATCCACACTCACTGCCCTGAGGCTATACTTCTCCCGAGGGGAGTTATCCCATTCTATGCTGCGCACACAACACCAGCCTCAGCGGTCTGACTCGCAGCGGTGGTACTCCCTGATCGCAATCCACGGGTGGTGCAGTCGGACAATTAACCTCAAAACCTAAGAAAGACTGCCACTGGTTTGACCAGCCTGAGCCACGGGACCGGGTCACCGCCACGGAGACAACAGACCCCAGAGACCCGGCACCGGGTATCCCACACACGTGTACACACGGCCCAGGGGGCGTTACATGCAGAACAGCATATTACAAACATAAGTCCCATTATTGGGGAGTGGGTGTCCCATAGTATTTGCTTATGCATTGCAAGCAAAAGCTTCCAAAAATTAGGACGGAGCAACTTGCAATGCCACTTACAAGAGCCATGCAGTACAGCATATTACAAACATAAGTCCCATTATTGGGGAATGGGTCTCCCATAGTATTTGCTTATGCTTTCCCAGCAAAAGCTGCCAAAAATTAGGACGGAGCAACTTGCAATGACCCTTACAAGAGCCATGCAGTACAGCATATTACAAACATAAGTCCCATTATTGGGGAGTGGGTGTCCCATAGTATTTGCTTATGCCTTGCAAGCAAAAGCTGCCAAAAATTAGGACGGAGCAACTTGCAATGCCCCTTACAAGAGCCATGCAGTACAGCATATTACAAACATAAGTCCCATTATTGGGGAGTGGGTCTCCCATAGTATTTGCTTATGCTTTCCCAGCAAAAGCTGCCAAAAATTAGGACGGAGCAACTTGCAATGCCCCTTACAAGAGCCATGCAGTACAGCATATTACAAACATAAATCCCATTATTGGGGAGTGGGTCTCCCATAGTATTTGCTTATGCTTTCCCAGCAAAAGCTGCCAAAAATTAGGATGGAGCAACTTGCAATGCCCCTTACAAGAGCCATGCAGTACAGCATATTACAAACATAAGTCCCATTATTGGGGAGTGGGTGTCCCATAGTATTTGCTTATGCCTTGCAACCAAAACCTGCCAAAAATTAGGACGAGCAACTTGCAATGCCCCTTACAAGAGCCATGCAGTACAGCATATTACAAACATAAGTTCCATTATTGGGGAGTGGGTCTCCCATAGTATTTGCTTATGCCTTGCAAGCAAAAGCTGCCAAAAATTAGGACGGAGCAACTTGCAATGCCCCTTACAAGAGCCATGCAGTACAGCATATTACAAACATAAGTCCCATTATTGGGGAGTGGGTCTCCCATAGTATTTGCTTATGCTTTCCCAGCAAAAGCTGCCAAAAATTAGGACAGAGCAACTTGCAATGCCCCTTACAAGAGCCATGCAGTACAGCATATTACAAACATAAGTCCCATTATTGGGGAGTGGGTCTCCCATAATATTTGCTTATGCCTTGCAAGCAAAAGCTGCCAAAAATTAGGATGGAGCAACTTGCAATGCCCCTTACAAGAGCCATGCAGTACAGCATATTACAAACATAAGTCCCATTATTGGGGAGTGGGTGTCCCATGGTATTTGCTTATGCTTTCCCAGCAAAAGCTGCCAAAAATTAGGACGGAGGAACTTGCAATGCTGGCACCCTGGTGGTATAGTGGTGGTGGAGGCTGAGGATAAGGAGAAGAAGATTAAACAGCCGAAACGAGGAAGCGTATACCCATGTGTGGGTGTGAAGTGGTGCATGTGAATACACCTCCCGAAATAACACAGTGGATTTGACTTTATGTTACTCTGCTGTCATTTGGTGGTGATGAGAAGTCTGGCCCAATCCAGCCCTTGTTCATTTTGATAAGGGTCAGATTGTCAGCATTGTCAGTTGACAGGCGAGTGCGCTTATCAGTTATAATTCCCCCAGCGGCACTAAAAACACGCTCCGATAGCACGCTAGCGGCAGGGCAGGCCAGGACCTCCAAGGCGTACAGAGCGAGTTCATTCCAAGTGTCCAGCTTGGATACCCAATAATTAAAAGGCACAGAGGAATCACTGAGGACGCTGGTACGATCGGCAAGGTACTCCCTCACCATCTTTTGAAACTTTCCACTCCTTGTGAGAGTACCCCGCGCCTCAGGGCCTGTATGCTGGGCGGGTGTCAGAAAACTGTCCCAGAACGTTGACAGTGTTCCCCTGCCTCTGCTGGATTGGAGTTGCATCTCTCTCGCCTGTACGCCTTGGTTGGGCAACGAACTGTGACCTCTGCCGCTAGCGTGTTCAGATGGTAATTTTTTTAAAAGTTCTGCAGCAAGGGCATTCTGGTATTGCCCCATTTTTGTAGACCTCTCCACCTCAGGAATGAGAGAGTGAAAGTTGTCCTTGTAGCGGGGGTCTACAAGTGTCACCAACCAGTAATGACTGTCACCCAACATTTTGACAACGCGAGGGTCACGGTTAAGGCAGCGTAACATAAAGTCAGCCATGCGTGCCAGACTGGTAACGGGCAAGATTTCCGTGTCCTCACCAAGATGACGACTGACCATGCTCTCCTCCTCCTCCTCCTCTTCCTCCTCCCCCCTGTCCTCAGGCCACCCACGCTGAACCGACGGTATGACACTGGTACAGGTACTACCGTCTACAACGCATGATAGCAGCTCCTGTTCTTCCTCCTCCTCCTCCTCCTCCTCTCCCTCATTGTCCCCCAATGCACGTTGGGATGAGATGAGGCTGGGCTGTGTGTAATCGCCCGCTACGGCTTCTTGATCCATCTCATCATACTCTGGCTGCAATGCCTCCTCTTTAATTCTCTGCAGAGAGCGTTGCAAAAGACAGACAAGTGGGATGCTGACACTAATGATGGCGTCATCGCCACTCACCATCTTGGTGGCCTCCTCAAAGTTTGTCAGGATGATACATATGTCAGACATCCAGGTCCACTCCTGAGGTCTTATGTGTGGAGTCTGACCTGAATATCAACGGCCTTGTTGCAGCTGGTACTCCACAACTGCTCTCTTCTGCTCACAAATCCTTTGCAACATGTGGAGGGTAGAGTTCCAACGTGTGGGGACATCACACACCAGTCGGTGTGCCGGAAGCTGCAAACGCTGCTGAAACACAGCAAGGGCGGCGGAAGCTGTAGCCGACTTGCGAAAATGAGCTGACAGGAGGCGTACTTTCACGAGCAGATCTGGCAACTCGGGGTACGATTTAAGAAACCGCTGAACCACGAGGTTAAGCACATGAGCCAGGCATGGTACGTGTGTGATCTCACCTCGCCTCAGAGCCGCCACCAGGTTACGGCCATTGTCACACACGACCATGCCGGAATGTAGGTTCAGCGGTCTCAGCCACAGATCTGCCTGCTCTTTCACAGCTTTCCACAACTCACAAGCAGTGTGAGGTTTATCACCTAAGCTTATGAGTTTCAGCACAGCCTGTTGCCGCTTGGCGGAGGCAGTACTGCAATGCTTCCAGCTTGTAACTGATGTGGTGATATCTGAGATGGAGGCTGAACATGAGGAGGAGGAGGAGGAGGAGGATGCGCAGGAGCTGTACACTGTGGGGGCAACTCTGACTGACATAGGCCCGCAATCCTCGGTGTGGGGAGGATGTGTTCCGTCCCAAGGTCCGACTGGGTCCCGGCTTCCACTATGTTTACCCAGTGTGCCGTCAGAGAGATGTACCGTCCCTGGCCACAAGCACTTGTCCATGTGTCCGTTGTCAGGTGGACTCTCCCAGTAACTGCGTTGCTGAGGGCACGGCAGATGCTTTGGGACACGTGCTTGTGTAGTGCGGGGATGGCACACCGGGCAAAATAGTGTCGGCTGGGGACCGAGTACCGAGGGACGGCCACCGCCATAAGATTGCGGAAGGATTCCGTCTCCACCAGCCTAAAAGGCAGCATTTCCAATGCAAGCAGTCGTGAAATGTGCGAATTTAGGACTGTGGCCTGTGAGGCGTTAGCTGCGAATTTCCGCTTTCGTTCAAAGGTCTGGGATATGGACAATTGAACGCTGCGGTGGGACGTGGACGTGGACGTTGATGCTGTTTCTTGAGAAACTGCCATAACAAGTGAAGACTGAGAGGAGGGGGCATCTTTACATGCAGTATGGACAGGGGATTGCCTTGCACACACAACAGTGGGTTCTATTGCACGCACAACAGTGGACGAAGCAGTGGTGACACCCGCTGACACTGGTCGTGGACCCTGGGTTTCGCCCCACAAAGTTGGGTGCTTTGCTGCCATGTGCCTGATCATGCTGGTGGTGGTCAGGCTGGTAGTTTTGTCACCCCTGCTGATGCTGGCATGGCAGGTGGAACATATGGCCTTTTTGGGGTTATCAGCAGAGTCTTTAAAAAAATTCCAGACTCTGGAAGACCTACCGCTTGTACTGGCAACGTCCCTCGTGTTGGTGTTACTGGGAACGGTTGCCTGCCTTCTGTCTGCGGCCACCACACTGCTTCTTCCTGCCTGTTGGGGTACTCTGCCTCCCTCCCCCTGTGTGCTGCTGGCCTCACTCTGCATGTCCTCCTTCCACGTTGGGTCAGTTACTAGATCATCCACCACCTCCTCCTCTTCCACTTGCGCACCACGATCCTCCTCCTCACTTCCTGGCAATTGTGTCTCGTCATCATCCACCTCTTGTGACAGATTGCCAACGTCGACTTCCTGTGGCCGTGGCTGTTCAAATATTTGGGCATCGCAACATGGGATCTCCTCTTCCACCACTTCAAGCGTATCAGGCGAGGGGCCCAAATATGGAAATGGACCAGTGAACAGCTCTTCAGAGTGTGCAAGTGTGGGATCACTTGCTGTCTGACGACACTCGGCATGGTGGGAGGAAGGAGCATCAGGGTGAGGAGGAGTATGCGGTCGAGACTCACGGCTACTAAGAGTTGACCGTGTGGAAGACAGACCGGAGGTGGTGGTGCCTAGGTAACTGGAAGTATTGTCTGCTATCCAATTAATAACCTGTTCACACTGATCAGTTCTCAATACTGGTGTTGTTCTGTGATTCCCTAGTAATTCGGTCAAGAAGTGGGAGCGAGAAGATGTGGCTGTTGGTTGTGGCACATTTTCACCTTGGCCACGGCCCCGTCCTCTGCACGAACCATCACCAGAACGTCCACTTCCACGTCCCTTGCCACGCGCCTTGCCCATTGTAAATGAAGTAAAATAGCTTACACTTGCACTATCAATGGAAAAAGGGTAATAAAGAGTAGATTAGAACCGTGGAAGAGGAAAACCACAGTTATTGTTTACTGGGGTATACCACACTTTTTTAAATAGAGATATTTGCGGCTGAACAGTGAGCGACACACTCAAACTTCTTTTTTTTTAGATACCAAAGGCCCAAAACTGGATAGTACAGCGATTTGACCCGTGAAACTGCGAAACCACACTGGGATGTCGGGCCTACACAAGACTATTTTCAACAGATATATTTTTGTGTCACAACAGTCAGGAGACACTACTGTTTTTCTTTACGGAAAAAACTACCAAAACCTGAATAATAGAGATTGTTTACCGTGGGATGGCAAAACCACAGTTATTGTTTACTGGGGTATACCACACTTTTTTAAATAGAGATATTTGCGGCTGAACAGTGAGCGACACACTCAAACTGCTTTTTTTTTAGATACCAAAGGCCCAAAACTGGATAGTTCAGCGATTTGACCCTTGGAACTGCGAAACCACACTGGGATGTCGGGCCTACACAAGACTATTTTCAACAGATATATTTTTGTGTCACAACAGTCAGGAGACACTACTGTTTTTCTTTACGGAAAAAACTACCAAAACCTGAATAATAGAGATTTTTTACCGTGGGATGGCAAAACCACAGTTATTGTTTACTGGGGTATACCACACTTTTTTAAATAGAGATATTTGCGGCTGAACAGTGAGCGACACACTCAAACTGTTTTTTTTAGATACAAATGGCCCAAAAGTGGATAATACAGAGGTTTGAACCGTGAAACTGCAAAGCCACACTTGTATTTCTCGGGCCTACACCAGACTATTTTCAACAGATATATTTGTATCTGAACAATCAGGAGACACTATTTATTTTTACGGCAAAAAATGCCAAAAGCAGGATAATACAGATGTTTTACCGTGGAACAGCAAAAGCACACTTCTGTCTCTCTGGCCTACACCAGACTATTTTCAACAGATATATTTGTGTTTGAAAAATCAGGGAGACACTATTATTATTTTTATACAGCAAAAAATGCCAAAAACAGGATAATAGAGATGTTTTACCGTGGAACATCAAAACCACAGTAATAATTTACTGGTGTATACCAGGCTTTTTAAAATAAATATATATTTGCGGCTGAACAGTGAGCGACACACTCAAACTGTTTTTTTTAGATACAAATGGCCCAAAAGTGGATAATACAGAGGTTTGTACCGTGGAACTGCAAAACCACACTTGTATTTCTCGGGCCTACACCAGACTATTTTCAACAGATATATTTGTGTCTGAAAAATCAGGGAGACACTATTTTTTTTTTTTTACAGCAAAAAATGCAAAAAGCAGGATAATAGAGATTTTTTACCGTGGAACAGCAAAAGCACACTTCTGTCTCTCTGGCCTACACCAGACTATTTTCAACAGATATATTTGTGTCTGAAAAATCAGGGAGACACTATTATTATTTTTATACAGCAAAAAATGCCAAAAACAGGATAATAGAGATGTTTTACCATGGAACATCAAAACCACAGTAATAATTTACTGGTGTATACCAGGCTTTTTAAAATATATATATATATTTGCGGCTGAATAGTGAGCGACACACTCAAACAGTTTTTTTTAGATACAAATGGCCATAGAACTGCAAAACTACACTTCTATTTCTCTGGCCTACACCAGACTATTTTCAACAGATATATTTGTGTCTGAAAAATCAGAGGCACACTTTTTTTTGGGGGGGGGGGGCACCAAAAGGTTAATAAGATGGGTATTTGTACATTGTGAAGGAGGAAAAAAAAAAAGAGGATTTAGATAAAAAAAAAAAGGATTTTTCCTGGCCCCCGGGACCTGGAGCTAAGTCCAGCAATTTCAGCAACAGGAGCAGCACACAGGACTGTAATGCAGCGTTTGCTGGTATAACCACTGCGTCTCCTATACAGCCTGCCTGCCAGCCTGCCTGATATACCTGGGATGGATATTAGTCCTGAGAAGGACTGTTTGTTTGATCTGGCAGCCTTTACAGACCCTACACTAACTATTTTGCAGGATATATCTCTCCCTAAATCAGCAGCGCTGTCCCTACACTGTCTCATCCGGAGCGACTGTGTCCAAGATGGCGGCGCCCGGTTTTAAATACTCGAGGTGACGCTGTGCGGCCAGCCAATCACTGTAATGCCCACAACCAACATGGCTGCGGCATTACAGTGACTGGCTGGCAATCCCTGCATGTTCATTGGCTCTGTAAAGAGCGCCAAACATGCAGGGCGGAGACCCGAGCTCCCGCCCGAGTAACCCGGAAATGCTCGGTGCTCGCCGAACATCCCGAGTAGCATGATGCTCGGGCGAGTACCGAGCAGTGTCGAGCATGTTCGCTCAACACTAATGGTAACTCCTAATTGCATGCCTTTTATGTTCTCTGAAAGGGATCAGCATTTCAGTCACTAGACCTGCCTTAATGAAAAAGTTGCATTGAGTGTGCATCACTGGTTCTCCTCAGGGGAGGTTAAAAACTCTTATCACAGTTACTGATGATGATTACATAGCTGCTGTCACACAGTTATAATGAAGGAAGTCAGAATTTCTTATCACGGTTACTGATGATGATTACATAGCTCCTCAATGTACAATATATATATAAAGTGAAAAAAAATGAAAAAGAGATGGGCTGCTTCTTTAAATGGAGCGGAATGGTCACACTTGGCTATCCGTCAGTCCTGTAGATATGAATGAAGCACCAGCAGTCATGTGTAACCATATTGCTGCATTTAACCTTTTCCGCGTTGAGAAGAAACAAGGGATAGGGAGCCACCGAAATCACAAATGGATAGAAGATAAATGTCTTTCTGTGGTAATACCATTTTAATGGCTCTAATTCCATTTAAAGTTTTGGACAACCTCTGTGTCACCTGGACATAAGTAGAACAGCTTTACAACAAAAATGAACAGCAAGCATAGATCCTAAAACTGTGAGATATACTATCTACTCAGTAATCCTATATTTCATTTAGAAGTGTTAGAACTCACAAGGCTTTAAGAAGGGAATATTTCTTTCAAGTCATTTCTGTAACCCAATCAAATGTGCTGTGAAAGTTAGAAAATCTAATTAATAATCTCCTACTCTTAACCACATTAAATTCAATTAAGCCGATCTGAAGTGATAACCTCCTTCTCGATGGCAGCTTTAAATTACACCAGCATAAAAAGTAAGTCCCCATCTGCTCTCAGGTGCCCGTCCCGGCGACATTGACATGACTTTAAGAGAAGTGTGAAAAATAATTCTACTATTCTATTCATATCTGCAAACGAGAGACAATCTATTCTAGGACTCTGGGCAATTATTAGAGATCCAAACGCTCTGACATATAGACTGATATTGGCTCTCTGGGTAAATGAAGGAAAAACTCATTTCCAACTTATATCGGAAAGCTCATTAGATTCCCTACAAATCTGTCTCCGTAGCATAATAGATGGTTTTAGGATCTGGGTCATTTACTTGTGTTTAGACTTTCTGTGGGTTTATTTTGATGGCGCTGAATGGGTATAAAAAGATGTCGCTGACTTACAGCGTTGGGGCCGCAGACACAAATATGTCCGCTGTGAGAATCACAAAGCCCGACTACTGGATTAATCAAAAACTATATTTGCATAATGACTTTCTTTGGCTGCCAGGAAGAGCGCAGGCAATGAGCAATGTAAAAAGTGGCGTCTTCAAATGCCAGGCGTAGTGAGAAAAGGCCAGGCACAAAAGTTTGACTTTGATTTCTAGAATCTTTTCTTTTGTTACAGTGATAGCATCCTGAAATCAAATCCAACCAGGAGTGGGGGATTGGTTTGAGCTAATATTGTGACCCATGTTGCCGGTCATATTCGAATTTGTCAGCAAATCGCACACATTATTAAGTAGCTATTTTAGACTTGATGTGACTGTTGTACTTACTTTGATAAATGTTGTTTATGTGACTGTATAATCCCTTTACTTTAGATGGATGCTCACAATGTTCATTTTAATATCAAGCTAATAACTTTTAATATCAAGGCAATATCCATTCTGACCTATATTTTCAAAGTAACTACACCAGCCTCATCAGGGATCTATTTCATTATGTATCCAGAGTGTACTGTGAAATCTGGTGACAGATTACCTTTAATACATTATTTTCCTGCAGTTAAAGACTTTGTCTATACATTTTGGTCCAATTGGCCAATATTAATCAGGAATGAGTCTGAAGAGGACCACCTCCAGGCCTCCCTGGTCTTTGTGCTGACAGGAAGTGTAAAATAACTTAAAAATGAAAATTGTAATTTGAAGAGTTTTTATGAATATTTTTAGGACTAGACAGGTACTGCCATTATATATCATAGCTTTCTAATTTGGTGGTGATTTGATTGCTGGAAGCCGCACTGATCTTGAGAACATCAGGGTTATAGCACTGGCTTAGCACTGCACCTCTTTCTGGGCATGTTCCAACTTGGAAAAATACATAGCAGATTTTCTACTGTGCGGTCTGGGTCTGAAGCCCACTTGGAACACTCAAAAGACAGTGAAGAAGTGCGCAGCTTGGCAAGAAGGAGATTATAGCTCCTGCCTGAACAATCGCAGAGCATGATACAGATACAATAGAAAGCTCGTAATCCCAAGCAATTAAAGTGACTAATCCAAAAAAAAAAATAATAATAATAATAAAAATAATACTAAAAAAAAATATTTATATATATATATATATATATATATATATATATATATATAAATACAGTACAGACCAAAAGTTTGGAAACACCTTCTCATTTAAAGATTTTTCAGTATTTTCATGACTGAGAATTGTACATTCACACTGAAGGCATCAAAACTATGAATTAACACATGTGGAATTATATACTTAACAAAAAAGTGTGAAATAACTGAAAATGTGTCTTATATTCTAGGTTCTTCAAAGTAGCCACCTTTTGCTTTGATGACTGATTTGCACACTCTTGGCATTCTCTTGATGAGCTTCAAGAGGTAGTCACCAGAAATGGTTTTCACTTCACAGGTGTGCCCTGTCAGGTTTAATAAGTGGGATTTCTTGCCTTATAAATGGGGTTGGGACCATCAGTTGTGTTGTGCAGAAGTCTGGTGGATACACAGCTGATAGTCCTACTGAATAGACTGTTAGTATTTGTATTATGGCAAGAAAAAAGCAGCTAAGTAAAGAAAAATGAGTGGCCATCATTACTTTAAGAAATGAAGGTCAGTCAGTGCGAAAAATTGGGAAAACTTTGAAAGTGTCCCCAAGTGCAGTTGCAAAAACCATCAAGCGCTACAAAGAAACTGGCTCACATGAGGACCGCCCCAGGAAAGGAAGACCAAGAGTCACCTCTGCTTCTGAGGATAAGTTTATCCGAGTCACCAGCCTCAGAAATCGCAGGTTAACAGCAGCTCAGATTAGAGACCAGGTCAATGCCACACAGAGTTCTAGCAGCAGCCACATCTCTACAACAACTGTTAAAAGGAGACTTTGTGCAGCAGGCCTTCATGGTAAAATAACTGCTAGGAAACCACTGCTAAGGACAGGCAACACGCAGAAGAGACTTGTTTGGGCTAAAGAACACAAGGAATGGACATTAGACTAGTGGAAATCTGTGCTTTGGTCTGTTGAGTCCCAATTTGAGATCTTTGGTTCCAACCATCGTGTCTTTGTGCGACACAGAAAAGGTGAACGGATGGACTCTACATGCCTGGTTCCCACCGTGAAGCATGGAGGAGGAGGTGTGATGGTGTGGGGGTGCTTTGCTGGTGACACTGTTGGGGATTTATTCAAAATTGAAGGCATACTGATTGAACCAGCATGGCTACCACAGCATCTTGCAGCGGCATGCTATTCCATCCGGTTTGCGTTTAGTTGGACCATCATTTATTTTTCAACAGGACAATGACCGCAAACACACCTCCAGGCTGTGTAAGGGCTATTTGACCAAGAAGGAGAGTGATGGGGTGCTATGCCAGATGACCTGGCCTCCACAGTCACCAGACCTGAACCCAATCGAGATGGTTTGGGGTGAGCTGGACCGCAGAGTGAAGGCAAAAGGGCCAACAAGTGCTAAGCATCTCTGGGAACTCCTTCAAGATTGTTGGAAGACCATTACCGGTGACTACCTCTTGAAGCTCATCAAGAGAATGCCAAGAGTGTGCAAAGCAGTCATCAAAGCAAAAGGTGGCTACTTTGAAGAACCTAGAATATAAGACATATTTTCAGTTGTTTCACACTTTTTTGTTAAGTATATAATTCCACATATGTTAATTCATAGTTTTGATGCCTTCAGTGTGAATGTACAATTTTCATAGTCATGAAAATACAGAAAAATATTTAAATGAGAAGGTGTGTCCAAACTTTTGGTCTGTACTGTATATATATAAAATTACATGTTTGGTTACTCTTGAAAGTTTTTGTAGGAAGTATCAGAAAGTGATAGCTTATAAGATAGGAAAAGCACTTGAAAGGGGTTACCCGGGACTTTTTTTTTATTTTTGTGCATGGGCCAAGAACTTACAGGCAGGTATTTGCTGACGAAGGCCACAGCCCCACTATCAGTATTTGGTCAGTATTCGGACAGTATGTTTTCTCAGGAGTGGGAGCCAAAACCAGGAGTGGGTGATAAATGCAGAATTGGTGACTTGTTTCTATTATACCTTTTCTCTGATTGTTCCTCACCTGGTTTTGTCTCCCACTCCTGAGAAAAAATACTGACCGAATACTGACCAAATACTGATAGTGGGGCTGTGGCCTAACTGTCTTTTCTGCCTGGTGCCTATCTCTGCTTACTCAGAGCACTTATGGACCACTCCTGCCTGGGATTCTGCGGTTTCCGCTAACATCATGTCAACAAACAGAGCAGCATCTATTCTTCCACTTTTCTAAATAAAAGTGCCCGGCAGTCATCAGGTTCAGCTCCTTGAACAATGTAATCAGCTCTAAAAAACAGTTGAAGTTCTGTCCAGTCTAAAGGCCCCATACACACCATACACATTATACTAACGTTGACCGAACCCATCAATATCGATGGGCTCGGCCAACAGTCCAATGTGTATAGGGCAGGTGCGTAACGATTGAGGTCGCAGAGGTCACGACCGGGTCTGTGCGGGCGGGGGGCCTGCCAATGCCAGGGCAAACTTCAACTGGATGTGAGTCCTCAGGTCTAAATTTTGCACCGTGACCCATTGGACTCTAGTTACGCCACTGGTATGGGGGTGCTTGCTGACTGATGGTCGGGGAGATATCAGTCATGTCCAATTTCAGACTGCCGATCACTGTTCTCCTGGAGATAAGCGACTGGCCTAAGTGTAAATCGATGGCTTTATCATAGAGAACACAGGAGAGTTTGGCTAAACAATCGCTCCAATGTATGGGAGATTCAGCTGAGATGGCTGTCAGCTGAATGATCAGCCAAACCATCATTTGGCCAATGCCCATCTAATATGTATGGCCAGCTTAAGGGGCCCCATACACAGTAGATAGCTGGCGACCCAACAATGGCTCAGTGTGCAGCTATCTTTCCTAGCCCCTCCAAACACAGGAGCACTCCTTTGGCAGTGACTTACTGTATATCACCAAGAACATAAAGATCAGTAGCTCGAAATCGCACATACTAGAATATTATTTCCCTCCACATCACTTCTGTCAGAGGGGAAACATTCAACTGAGACGGTTGTCCTAGCCCACTGATATCGGTGGGTTTGACCGACATCAGCACAATGTGTATAGGGCCTTTAGGCCAGATTCATTGCTCTGTGAAACAAGAACAGTGCTTGAATCGGAAGACCTGGACCAACCCCAAATTCTCCTGACCTGAGCAAATTACCCCATAGCCATATATAAGGCAGTGAGCGCTGTCAGGAGACCAGGCAGTTGGGTCAGCTCTTCCGATCCAAGTACGGTCTATGTTTCACGGATGTAATATACATGAATTGCATTATATTACATGGCATTTCCACCAGAGCATGAGCTGCCCTTATCTGTCTTATGCACTGGGGTTTAGAGTGGGTATATAGATAGGTAATGTCTTAAAAAACGGCTCCTTTAACACCTTCATGACCAGGCTATTTTCAATTTTTTTTCCATTTTCGTTTTTTCCTCCCCTTCTTCCAAGAGCCATAACGTTTTTATTTCTCCGTCCACATGGCCATATGAGGGCTATATTGCGGGACGAGTTGTACATTTGAATAACTCCATTCATTTCATCATGTGATGCTCTGGAAAGCGAGAAAAAAAATTCCAAGTGCGGTGAAATTGCAAAAAAACTTCAATTCCACAATTGTGTTTTTGCTTTTTTTTTTTATTTACCATGTTCACTATATGGTAAAAGTAACCTGGCTATATGATTCTGCAGGTCAGAAAAATTACACTGATCCCAAACATAAAAAGCCTAAGATGGAAACAAAATGAACATAAACCCTGCTGTAAGTAAATAAATAGTAATAATGTAGGGTCCTTAGTAAACACCGTTTTTGATAAAAAAAAAAACATAAAAGCTATCCCACCAGCGCCAAGGTGTACCCAACTCAGGATCGTCCTAACCTCTAGTATTAAACCCTTATCATGTGTCAAAGTGCCGTCAATGTGAGTAAGGGCGAAGCAGGACCAGGTCCCGAATATAGATACCCAGCAATGGGAATCTATATAAACAAAATGTCCAGCTCAAGGAAAGGGAGGACACATCCTTACCTGCGCGAAGTGCAGAAAGCTGAAACTTTAACTGAAAAAAAATGAACTGGAGTATAAGTTGGTATTCATACAAAATATATTATATATTATTTATACGTACTATTGCTTTTACTTATTTGCATACAGCAGGGTATATGTTCATTTTGTTTCTGTCTTGGGTTTTGTCTATTTATTGGCCAGTATGAACATACTCCTATATTTTGCATACATACCAACTTATACTCCAGTTCATTTTTTTCGGTAAAGTTTTTGATACCAAAATTAAAAAAACTTTTTCATATTAAGTGTTGAAAAAAATTCAGAAATTTGAGATGCAAATTGCCTCTTCAGAGAAAAAGAGGGCTTGAACTCTATAGCGCCACCTATTGGAAGCAGCAATCCTACAAGTCACAATCAACCCTTTAACGAGTCGTGCAATATGACTTAGGATAAAAGCCAAATCAGAATCTCAATTTGCAGACACGGTGTTTCGGGCTGTTGGCCCTCGTCAGTGCAAAGTATGAGAACTGATTTGGCTAGGTGAGAGGCTCTGGACTGAGGTCTGAGGAAATTTGAGAAAAAAAAATTTTATTTGCTTGTGTCGCCATTTTCCCAGACCTGTAACATTTTCATTTTCAGGATATGGGGCTTTGTGAGGGCTTATTTTTTGCGCTCGAGCTGACGTTTTTACTGATACATTTTTGTCTAGTAACAATGTTTTGATCGCCTTTTATTGCAATGTTACAGCAACCAAAAAAAAAGTATTTCTGGCGTTTTGATTTTTTTTCTCGTTACACCGTTTATCGATCAAATTCATCTATTTTATATTTCCTTACGAACACAGTGATACCAAATATGTGTATTTTTTATTGTTTTATTTTTAACGGGGCAAAAGGGGGGAGATTTTAACTTTTGTAATTATTTTTTCATGCTTTTAAAAACATTTATTTTCATATTTTGCAGTATTTAATAGTCCCCATAGGGGACTTGAAGCTGCGATCATCCGATTGCTTGTACTATACATAGCAGTTCATCAGCATTCCTATGTATAGCGAAAATCACGATCTTCTGTGAATGTGAACTAAATGCAGGACAATCGTCATGAGAAGCATGGGGGTTTTCAACATACACTCTGCCGTCATCGCAACCCATCGGCTCCTTGCGATCATGTAACGTGTGTCCTGATGGAATGAATGATGCGCCCCTTTGCCAGTGTGTGTTAAATGCTGCTGTCAGAGATCGACAGTGGTATTTAACAGGTTAACAGCTCCAGCCGCGGCTGTCAGAGGCAGATTAAATCAGCCATCATCAGCCGGGAAAGATGCGGGATCACATGCGAGCCCAAATCAAAGTCGGGGAGCCAAAATATGAGGGAAATGTACGTCATATGTCATGAAGGGGTTACATTTACTGAAGCTTTAATTTTAATGTATATTTTCTGGAACGTAATTTGGCCTTTTATCTTAAATATTTGAATAACTCCACCACACACAGACATTAGCTAGAATCTTGTGTGTCTTTCTGAATGCAGCTCATCTCATAGGTTCCAACAGAATATTTGAGCTGAATTTGTCATTTTGCTCTTTGCGGCTACTTCACGATGCTTTGCTCTAAATTTTAGTTGCAGTTTCATACAAATCTTAGCTAGCACCATAGTTAACAACATTGATTTTGACAATTAGGGTTAATTTCAGCCCTGCTGCAAATCCCACCCAGGACCACACATATGTACAGTATATATATATATATATGTATGGTGTGTTTAACCCCTTCACTCCTGGGCCATTTTCCGTTTTTGCGCTTTCGTTTTTTTCTCCCCTTCTTCCCAGAGCCATAACTTTTTTATTTTTCAGTCAATATGGCCGTGTGAGGGCTTATTTTTTGCAGGACAAGTTGTACTTTTGAGCGACATCATTGGTTTTACCATATCATGTACTAGAAAAAATCCAAATGCGGTGAAATTGCAAAAAAAAGTGCAATTTCACAGATTTTTTATTTTTTATTTTTTGCTATGTTCGTAAAATTGACCTACCATTATGATTCTCCAGGTCATTACGAGTTCGTAGATACCAAATATGTATAGGTTATTTTTTTATTTAGGTGGTTAAAATAAAAATTCAAAGTTTGTTAAAAAAAATAAAAAAAAAATTGACATTTTCAGAGACCCGTCGCGTCTCCATTTTTCAGGATCTGGGGCCGGGTGAGGGTTTCTTTTTTGCGTGCCACGCTGATGTTTTTATTGATACCATTTTGGGGTACATGCGATGCTTTGATCGCCCGTTATTGCATTTTATTACAAAAAAAACATAATTCTTGCGTTTTGATTTTTTTTTCTCATTTCTCCGTTTACCGATCGGATAAATTATTTTTACATATTGATAGATCGGGCGATTCTGAATGCGGCAATATGAAATATGTGTATATTTGATATTTTTTTATTATTTTATTTTGAATGGGGCAAAAGGGGGGTGATTTAAACTTTTATGTTTTTTTAAATTTTTTTAATATTTTTAAAACCAGTTTTTTTTTTACTTTTTACATGCTTCAATAGTCTCCATGGGAGACTAGAAGCTGCAATCATTAGATCACCTGTGGGCAGCAGAATTGCTCACTGGCTATGAGCGCCGACCGCTGGGCCTAAAGGGCATATAAAGTAGGGCCAGCATCTTTCAGCCATCTGTTACAGCATTTTAGTATACTGTATACAGTCATGGTCAAAAGTGTTGGCACCCTTGAAATTGCCAAGCTACCAAAATGGATTGATGTCCTGTGGATGGCACCTAGGACAGCAATAACCATAGATATACCCCCGGTGATGAGCGGGGGCGCCAATTGTGCAAATCTTAGGGTGCCAACCAACGTGGCAAGGTAGGGACACATTAGTTTGAATTCAGGGCATCAATAGCCCCTACTGTATATAGAAAGCACTCAGACTGAGATAAGACTTTTTTGGCCAGACAGTATTGTTTTTATAAAAATATTTTTTAAAGGAGCATAATAAAGGTTAAGTTTTATTGTTGATATCTATATATAGTGTAGGTACTGTGTTCTTTTCTTTGTAAGCCTCATTTGATTATTGGTAAACAGTAGAATGATGTGCTTTACCAAAAAGCTCTATCTTGGTCTCATATCTCCACAAGATGCTTTCCCAGAAGGATTGGCTTACTCACATACATTTTGGCAAACTGCAGTTTAGCTCTTTTATGTCTCTGTGTCAGCAGTGTGGTTTTCCTGGGTCTCCTGCCATAGCGTTTCATTTCATTCAACTGCCGGCGGATAGTTCGGGCTGACACTGATGCATCCTGAGCCTGCAGGACAGCTTGAATTTCTTTGGAACTTGATTGGGGCTGCTTATCCACCATCTGGACCATCCTGCGTTGCAACCTTTCATCAATTTTTCTCAGCTGTGCATGTCCAGGGAGATTAGCTACAGCACTGTGGGTTGTAAACTTCTTGGTTATGTTGCGCACCGTGAATAAAGGAACATCAAGATCTCTTGAGATGGACTTACAAGCTTGCAATTGTTGATATTTTTCAACAGTTTTGGTTCTCCAGTCCTCAGACAGTTCTCTTCTCCTCTTTCTGTTCTCCATGCTTAGTGTGGCACTCACAGAAACACAATGCAAAGATTGAGTCAACGTCTCTCTTTTCCATCTGGGTTCAGGTGGGATTTTCATATTGCCCACACCTGTTACTTGCTACAGGAGAGTTTGAACGAGCATCACATGCTTGAAACAAAGTTGTTTACCGCAATTTTGGAAAGGTGCCAACAATTTTTTTCCTCCCATTTTTGTGGTTATGTGTGAAATGATGTCCTATTTGCCTTTTTTTCTCAGTTTTTTTTGTGTTGTTCCAATAGACAAAAAGGAACTAAACATGTATATAACAAAATATGTGTAATTGCAATAATTTTCTGAGAGAAATACTTCATATTCTGGAACAATTTCAAGGGTGTCAACACTTTCAGCCATGACTGTATATGTCCTCAATCTGCTCTGCAAAGCACAAAAAATACATTTTATTATATCCACAGATGGTGCGGGTCTAGTCCGATGGGCGTCTTTGGTCTTGATCCAGCGCCACCTCTTTTCTTGCCGTCTTCCTCCCCTCTGTCATCCACGCAGTGTCCCAATCATGCTCCTGCCATTTCAGGACTGTGTTATGCACACGCCCGTACTGACTGGCGTGTGCGTGTTTAGTGATCCCACTGGACCATGAACCGGAGAGTGCCTGGAGGGGCGTAACTAAGTATCTACCCGATCCGACCAAGGTCGCACAACGGCTAACAATGCCAGTGCACCAGGGAGGAACCGAGCAGAGGGACCAGGTGCTACTCCAAGTCAGACCCCGGACACGGCTGCTGACCCACACCGGAGAATACAGGAACAGGCAGGTTAGGCTGGCACACTGACTGGTGGGTATAGGCAGGCACGGCAGGTATGCAGACAGGCGGGCACTGGTAACCACGACTGGTATGCAGGCAGGGAGTACTGGCTAGCACGGCTGGAATGCTGACAGGGAGGCACTAGCAGGTTGGAGCACAGGCTGGATAAGGTCCAGTACAGACTGGGACTCAAGAACAGAACCGCAGATGCGGTAGACAAGCAGAGCGAGACCGCCGGAGCGATGAACAAGAGCAGAGCAGGGCGAGGCCGCCGGAGCGGTGAGCAAGAGCAGAGTAGGGCGAGACCACCGGAGCGGTGAGCAAGAGCAGAGCAGGGCATGACCGCCTGGAGCGGTGAGCAAAGGCAGGACAGAGCGAGACCGCCTGGAGCGGTGAGCAAAGGCAGAGCAGAGCGAGACCGCCTGGAGCGGTGACCAAAGGCAGGGCAGAGCGAGGCCGCCTGGAGCGGTGAGCAAAGGCAGAGCAGAGCGAGAACCGCCGGAGCGGTGAGCAAGACAGAGCAGGCAGGAACCGCCGGAGCGGTGAGCAAGGCAGAGCAGAGAGAAACCGCCGGAGCGGTGAGCAAGGCAGAGCAGGCAGAAACCGCCGGAGCGGTGAGCAAGGCAGAGCGGGCAAGAACCGCCGGAGCGGTGAGCAAGGCAGAGCAGGCAAGAACCGCCGGAGCGGTGAGCAAGGCAGATCAGGCAAGAACCGCTGGAGCGGTGAGCAAGGCAGAGCAGGCAAGAACCGCCGGAGCGGTGAGCAAGGCAGAGCAGGCCAGAACCGCCGGAGCGGTGAGCAAGGCAGAGCAGGCAAGAAACGCCGGAGCGGTGAGCAAGGCAGAGCAGGCAAGAACCGCCGAAGCGGTGAGCAAGGCAGAGCAGGCTAGAACCGCCGGAGCAGTGAGCAAGACAGAGCAGGCAGGAACCGCCGGAGCGGTGAGTAAGGCAGAGCAGGCAAGAACCGCCGGAGCGGTGAGCAAGGCAGTGCAGGCAAGAACCGCCGGAGTGGTGAGCAAGGTAGAGTGGGCAAGAACCGCCGGAGCGGTGAGCAAGGCAGAGCAGGCAAGAACCGCCAGAGCGGTGAACAAAGGCAGAGCAGAGGGGACAGGGCTCTGTTCACACGGAACAGACTGGAAGGGAAAGGCAGAACCAGATACACACAAGATACTTGCAATGAAGTAGCTAGTGGACTCTAAACTCACAAACGGAAGTACAGCGACAACGAGTAGGAGTTAGGTGCAGGTTCAGACTCTGCAGAAAAAGGGAAGGTACAGACATAGAGAAAGACAGGTATCAGGCTAGGAGAGTGTTCAGACAGGAACTGAGTGTTCAGAGAGGAACTGACACTGCAGCGAGATACAGGAGTGAGTCTGGGTATGCGGCCCCCAGAAAAGGCAGAATGAACAGGCTAGGAGCGTGTTCAGACTTGCCTGGAAATACAGCCTCCAGGAAGGCGGACAGACAGGCAAGAAAACACAGATCTAGGTATGCGGCCCCTAGAAGGCGGGACGAACAGGCTAGGGTACAGTTCAGACAGGAACTGCTACTGAAAGAGATACAGGAGCCAGTCTGGGAATACAGTCCCCAGAGTGGTGGAAATAGACAAGGACAGGACAGGACAGGACAGGACAGGACAGGACAGGACAGGACAGGACAGGACAGGACAGGACAGGACAGGACAGGACAGGACAGGACAGGACAGGACAGGACAGGACAGGACAGGACCTGGCACATTCGGAGTCAAGGAGCACACTGAATGAAAGCGTTGCTCCGGCATCAGCTTCCAGGTGAAGCTGGTTTAAATATCCAGTGACTGACAGCAATAGGCTGAGGACGCATTAGGGGTGTGCCCACAGCAGCTACAAGAAACAGGAAGTGAACGGGCCGCCGCCCTAAGCAGTCAGAACAGAGACAAACAGACAGCATGGAAAGAAGCCAGGCTAGCAGACTGGACTGATGATCAAGTTTGCGATCTTGCATAGTGGGAGATGGTGCCCTATGCAAGAACGCCGCCAGGTATGTTACAGACTGTCTGTATAAAAAAAATCTGGGCTATTGGCAGAAATGGTTAGCACTTCTTATCACAATGTGCTGTGCCAAATTACATGTTCTTCAGCTTGTTCTCCTAACATGCTCAGCTCTGCTACATCAGGTGCACAGGTACTTGTATTCTCCTTTATTAGCTTGTTTTTTTCTGTGGAGGATTGTACATCTCTACCTCTCTGTCAGTTACCTTGGAGCAGGATTGTTTTTATATCAACTATTTATGAATCAGCAAATACTTGTTCCAGTTTGCTATCCCCTGAGTGGGATTGTTGTTATCTTCTAGTGTCCGAGCGCTCAGTTTGTGTTTTTCCTTCATTTTCTTCATTTCACTTGGGTTTTCTTGTGCTCTCTATAAAAGTGCAAGTGAGATTACAATATGACTATGCGGTAAAATAATGTTCTGTTAGGAGAGTGTAGAGGGCGAAGAGTTAATGTGCAATATTAAGTAACTTTTCCCCTTAAATAAAAGCAGATATAATCTTAAGAAATGTTTTCTGAATCCTTTGTCTAATATTAGATATATCCCAATCTAAAAAAAAATCCATGTTAGCCCTGGGCTTGGTTGATGATGACCAGTAGAAAGAAAATTGACCATGTTGGTCAGAGCTTTCACAACTTCAATTATTAATAAACCCAAAGTTATTATAGATCCTAAAATGTTTTGGCACAAAACAACCCTTTAGGTCTGTACAGAGGCAAATGGATTCTTAACCCCTTCATTTTTCTTATCTGCGCTCTCTTTTTTTTTCTTTCCCTTCTGCCAAGAACCATAACTTGTCTGCCATTGACATAACCGTATGAGGGCTTGTTTATTTGTGAGATGAGTTGTAGTTGTGACACCATTCACTTTACAATGTAATGTACTAAAAAAAAAAGGGAAAATCAGCAAAAAATCCAAGTGATTAAAAAACAGCAATTCTGCAACAGTTTTTTGTTTCATTCTTCCTTCGCTTTTTTTTCCGTTGTGCAGTAAAAATGACCTAACAATGTGATTCTTCAGTTCAGTATGAATATGGCCATACCAAACTCACAAGGATTTTTATATATTTTAGGGGTCAAAAAAACTTCTAGAACTTTGTAAAAAAGATTTGAGTTATGTTGCCATTTTCCTTTTTGATTTTCTGTTGATGGAGCTACATGATGGCTTGTTTTTTTTGCATGGGGGGCTGTTATTTTATTGATACAATTTTGGAGTACATAGTATGTTTTGATTTTGCTTTTTATTATATTTTTTGGGGGTAGAGGTGTCTTAACTGAAAAAAACACAATTCTGGCATTTTGATTTTGTTTTATAGTATTTTAAAGGTTTAAAGTTTCAATATTTATGAATTGGGAAAAGGGGGCTGGTTTAAGCTTACATATTTTTTTTATATTTTTTAAATATTTTTCCTATCAATGCATTGCTAACTTTATCTTTTCGTCCTTTTGAACGATTTTTTTTTATTGGTTGTACTATAAATCGCAATACTATAATATTGCGGCATATAGTAAAATCACTGACTTCTTAAGAAGCCCAGTCAAAGGCTGAGGTACATAGGAGCAACCAAAAAACATAATATACACCCTAAAATATAACTTTTAATAGATATTTTAAAAGATGATATCAATAAATAAATCTCACCCTATAGGGCCCTAAAGGGAGGAAAGCCCTACCTAACAGCGGAGTAATCACCCTAATGTGTCTGCGTGGTGTCCCCACCCCACGGAGACTGTCCCCACCCCACGGAGACTGTCCCTTACCTGTCCCTACCAAACCCCTATACTGACATACAAACATAAAAAACAAAAAACATCCCAGTGGTAGAAGACCAGACAGTCACATCAAAAACTTGACATGCTGAAAAAATGTACAGAACCATGCATCAGTTATGATAAGGAAAGAGTAAAATACCAGTAGTTCTCCATAAAATATCTTTAAATTGTTGAATATCAAATAACGACAAGATGATAGGTGACTATAGGCAAATATGGAAAGAGATAACCATCAGTCAGTATCGGTATTTCTCAAAACAGTGAATAATAAGGGAGATTAATGTAAGCACCTCTTCAATATATATTTGACTCCCAGTTAAGTATCCCAATCAATGTGAGCAGTAGCTGAAAAATACCAATTGATTTTTATATTATTCAGCATTTCTTAAAAAAAAGCCATTTTAATAGCTACAAATATTCTGCCAAGCTAGAGAGAGACAATAAACAATATATTCATATCACAACCATAATATATTGGTAAACTGCTGGGCTCATCAAGAGAATGGCAAGAGTGTGCAAAGCAGTCATCAAAGCAAAAGGTGGCTACTTTGAAGAACCTAGAATATAGGACATATTTTCAGTTGTTTCACACTTTTTTGTTAAGTATATAATTCCACATGTGTTAATTCATAGTTTTGATGCCTTCAGTGTGATTGTACAATTTTCATAGTCATGAAAATACAGAAAAATCTTTAAATGAGAAGGTGTGTCCAAACTTTTGGTCTGTACTGTATGTGTTCTCCAATACGGATTTTGAATTGCCTCTTAGTTTTGCCGACATAGTCTTTTGGGCAAGTGCAAGTGCAAAGATACACGACACCTGCAGTTGTATAGTTAGCAAAATGTTTGTTCTTATATATCCGTATAGTTACTGCACTGGAGAAAGTATCTGAAGGTGAAATAAATTTGCAGAAACTGCAGTGGCCACATCTAAAGGTACCAACAGATCTTCTATCCAGGCTGAGGGGTTGTCAAATTCAGACTATTCCTACCTTTTGGAATGTTTCTTGGCAATAAGCAGATCACAAAAGTGTCCTGCTGAGACCCCTAGCAATTAGCCATAATCTTTTTGGAAATCTGCTATACACCTTCCATGTTTACACACCCACCACTACCTTTCTGGAATGGGTTGAGGGGTTGTCAAATTCAGACTTTCCGTACTTTTTGGAATGTTTCTTGACAATAAGCAGATCACAAACGTGTCTTGCTGGGACCCCTAGCAATCAGCCATAATCTTTTTGGAAATCTGCTAGTAACTTTTTAATTTCCATACCACCTTTGACTAAATGAAGCATTACACAATGCCCATTCCCCTCAATGGATTATCTTTGTAATGAAGACTAGATTGGTCCTTGAGACAAAGAGACACTCTTTGTAGCTACTGTTCACTCTGGCCAAAAGAGAATACTAAGTAGGGGATCAACTCTAAAAATTCAGAATTCCTTAACAGGGTTTATAAAATGATTTTTCTTTCCAAACTGGTCAATTCTTTTAAATAAAAGCAAAAAAATAAATAAATAAAAGTGTATACAGTGTTATGTGTGGGTACAAAATGTCAGTATATTTAGAGTATCAATAAGTATAAAGGCTCTTCATAGGTACAATGTTAGAGTATATAGCTTAGCTATGGGTACAAACTTGTAATAATAAATCTGAAGTAAAGTTTCTATCACTAGAAAGTTTACAAGAAGTAAAATGCACTGGGCCTCATTTTTCCAAATTATCTAGCACAGTGTTTCCCATTCTCCAGTCCTCTCGGCCCGCAACACTTCATATTTTCAGGATTTCCTTAGTATTGCAAAGGTGATGGCTTCAGAAACTGTCACAGGTTCTGCTACTAAGGAAATCCTGAAAACATGATGTGTTGGGGGCCGTGAGGACTGGGAAACACTGGTCTAGCCATAAAATTGTCACTGTAGCCCATAGCAACCAATCAGAGCTCAGCTTTCATTTTACCGGAGCAGTCTAAGAAATGAAAACTGAGCCCTAATTGGTTGCTATGGGCAACACAGCCAGTTTACCATTGAACAGGGTTTAAATCCTTCGTCTTGCTGTCATTCCTTAGATCTTTATACCGACGGGTTCCTCCTTTCGCCAGCCAGCACGTCCTGTTAATGTCAGGGCAGGCTGAAAGTTGTAGTTCTGGAAAACAACAGATGGAAATTTACTGCACTAAATGACAGCTTCTTTTACCAATCCAAACAAAATGGTTACCCCTACTGCAAACATGTCACAGCATTTTAACCCTTTCACAGAACAGCAATAATTTATACTTTGCATTTTGATTCCACCCTCCTTTGTTTTCTCCTAAAAAAAATAAATATATAAGATATGCATGAACAAGCTCTAAGAAGACTTTTACATTTGCAATTAAGATTCCATTATAAAATGCAAATTGGATAAGACTGAAAGACTAAAAGTTACTTACAAATTACGACTACACTGATCTTCAGACGTAACAATGCAATTTTAGCTCATTAAGTATTTAACGCTGGCTTAAGAAAACAACATTTCCTAACGGTAAATGTACACAAGTATCGTCACTCAGACTGGGGAAAGCATTACTGTCTGCAAACCGAGGGTGTGATATTAATTTTCTCTTGATGAGCTCATAAAAAAACTATTGGTGCCCAAAATAAGGGAGCATTGGGTATGTTGATTATCTTCAGAGGCGGACACAGACAGAAAAGGGCCCCTGTGGAAGAACAGTACAGGGGCCCCTTGCATCCTCTCTAATGATGAGTCAATAATTAGGAGCCCTGAATTTTATTAGTGCAGGGCCTTTCAGTAGTTTTAACTTTAACCCCCAAAACTCAATTTGAACGAAGCAAAAAGGCATATAGGGGACATAGCCCCCATAAAAATCATACATCTAGTCTAGTTTTTGCTGATATTTTTACCCAGAAAATGATCTGTATTCATTATGCAAATGAAGGCGCTTGGTGCCCTTGATGTGGCCAGTGCTCAATGCACCAGTCTACCCCCTCAATTACCGTAATCGCCTCTTGCTATGTTGGTTGACAGTGCTTGCTTGCTCAGAGTGAGTGCTGCCTGAACTGAAATCATGGCCATGTGCATACAAACTGACAGTAGAGGAGCAGAGTGCACGTATTGCTCGCCTGCCTGGCAGGGCATGAACATCCCTTTCGCCTCTCTCTTAGACTGCTCACTTGTTACACATCTGTGGATCAATGTAAGGAGCAGCAACAGCAAGAGGAAAATCAAGCACCATCAATCAATATAAGGGGCAGTAGCCAAGCATATCAACTGAGGGGTGCAAAGGGTACACTGGGTACTTAGTCATGCCACTGGTGCTCCGAGCATCCTCCTTTTCATAGCTTTCTGGATAAAATTATCACAGAAAACTACATTGCCAGTGTGATCTTTATAAGTTTAGTCCTCTGTACAACTATCTGCTTAGTTTAAATTGAGTTTTAGGGGTGACACTCCAGTCCCCTACCTATTGAGTACTTGGATATCTTGATATCATATACAGTTGTGCTCAAAAGTTTACATACCCCTGCAGAATTTTTGCTTTCTTGGCCTTGTTTCAGAGAATATGAATGATAACAAAAAAACTTTTTCTCCACTCATGGTTATTGGTTAGGTGAAGCCATTTATTGTCAAGCTACTGTGTTTTCTCTTTTTTAAATCTTAATGACAATCAAAAACATCCAAATGAACCTGATCAAAAGTTCACATACCCCAGTTTTTAATACCGTGTATTGCCCCCTCTAACATCAATGACAGCTTAAAGTCTTTTGTGGTAGTTGTGGATGAGGTTCTTTATTTTCTCAGATGGTAAAGCTGCCCATTCTTCTTGGCAAAAAGCTTCCAGTTCCTGTAAATTCCTGGGCTGTCTAGCATGAACTGTGCGCTTGAGATCTCCCCAGAGTGGCTCAATGATATTGAGGTCAGGAGACTGAGATGGCCACTCCAGAACCTTCACTTTGTTCTGCTGTAGCCAATGACAGGTCGACTTGGCCTTGAGTTTTGGATCATTTTCATGTTGGAATGTCCAAGTACGCCCCATGCGCAGCTTCCGGGCTGATGAGTGCAAATTTGCCTCCAGTATCTGCTGATAACGTGCTGCATTCGTCTTTCCTTCAACTTTTACCAAGTTTCCTGTGCCTTTGTAGCTCACACATCCCCAAAACATCAGCAATCCACCACCGTGCTTTACTGTAGGAATGGTGTTCCTTTCATAATAGTTCTTGTTGACCTCTCTCCAAATGTAACGTTTATGTTGTGGCTAGTGTTGAGCGATACCTTCCGATATCAGGAAATATCGGATCGGATTGGATCGGGCCGATACTCAAAAAGTATCGGATATCGCCGATTCCGATACCAGAAACCAATGCAAGTCAATGGGACACAAATATCAGAATGAAAATAAACCCTTTCTTTCCTTGTAGGTTAATTCTACATGAAGGAAAACAACTAACAATAATGTAGAATGTATTGGGGGAGGTGGTTGCCCAAATCGATGGGCACAGTGCTCACAGTGAAACATGAAAAGCCGGCAATTCATCAACGGCATACACCGGTACCCGACAATTTAGAACAGAAAGAATAGAGCTTCACACATAGATTAGATAGATAGAAACATGTCAGCCACATATATATGAAGTACAGTGACAGTGTTGGTTACTGTACTTGTCATTTAGTGTAAAGGATTTATTTAAAAAAATAATAGTGTTTTCATGCACCATCTCTTTAAAAAAGCCGGCCGGCAATTCAGCAGCGGTACCCGACAATTTAGAACAGAAAGATAGAGCATCACACATAGATTAGATAGATAGAAACATGTCAGTCACATATATAAGAAGTACAGTGACAGTGTTGCTTACTGTACTTGTCATTTAGTGTTAAAATAAAGGATTTATTAAAAAAAAAATTGGCGTGGGGTTCCCCGTAATTTTAGTCTCTAGCGGAGGTTAAGCAGACGGCTGGGGCAGATGTTTGAAGCCTGGGAAGGGGGTAATACCCACGGAGCTTCCCAGGCTACTAATATCAGCCCCCAGCTGAATACCTAGCCTTTACTAGCTATTAAAATGGGGGACCCCCCCAAAAAAATGACGTGGGGTCCCCCCTATTTTAATAGCTAGCAAAGGCTAGGCAGACAGCTGGGGGCTGATATAAATAGCTCAGGAAGGGTGCCATGAATATTGGCCCCCTCCCTGGCTAGAAACACCAGCCGTCAGCTGCCCCAGAAATGGCGCATCCATAGGATGTGCCAATTCTGGCACTTAGCCTCGCTCTTCCCACTGCCCTGTAGCAGTGGCAGTGGGGTAATAGGGCTGGGGTTGATGTCAGCTTATAATGCCAGCTGACATCAAGCCCAGGTTAGTAATGGAGAGGCGTCTATAAGACACCCGCATTACTAACCCCATAGTCAAAGTTAAAAAAAAACACAAACACCCAGAATAAAGTTCTTTAATTGAAATAAACACACAATTCTTTATTGTTCTAAATTAAACCATACTTACCATCACGCCCATTCCAGCTGAAGCCAACGATCTCCTGCAATAAAAGAAAAATAATAAAGCAACATCATCCTTACCTTTTGATGGTTCCCAGGACAGCTCCAGCTCTGCTACATCGAGATGACAGGCTGGACCGCAGCAGAAAGCTGCCATCCAGCCTGTCATCCCGCAGAGACTGAGAAGCGCAGGCATGCTTGCGCTCCTCAGTGTCTGGCTGTGACGGCATCCAGATGAGCCGAGGTCATGTCCAATGAACTCGGCTCACCTCATGCACGTCACTGACAGCGTGGGAAAATTCTCCTGCACTCAGCGCTTCAGCGTGAGAATTTTCCCACGCTGTCAGTGACATGCATGAGGTGAGCTCATGTCCAATGAACTCAGCTCACCCCATGTACGTCACTGACAGCGTGGGAGAATTCTCACGCTGAAGCGCTGAGTGCAGGAGAATTTTCCCACGCTGTCAGTGACGTGCATGAGGTGAGCTCATGTCCAATGAACTCAGCTCACCTCATGTACGTCACTGACAGCGTGGGAGAATTCTCACGCTGAAGCGCTGAGTGCAGGAGAATTTTCCCACGCTGTCAGTGACGTGCATGAGGTGAGCCGAGTTCATTGGACATGAACTCGGCTCATCTGTATGCCGTCACAGCGAGACACTGAGGAGCGCAAGCATGCCTGCGCTTCTCAGTGTCTGCGGCATGGCAAGCTGGATGGCAGCTTTCTGCTGCGGTCCAGCCTGTCATCTCGATGTAGCAGAGCTGAAGCTGTCGTGGGAACCATGGAAAGGTAAGGATGATGTTGCTTTATTATTTTACTTTTATTGCAGGAGATCGTTGACTTCAGCTGGAATGGGCGTGATGGTAAGTATGGTTTAATTTAGAACAATAAAGAATTGTGTGTTTATTTCAATTAAAGGACTTTTTTCTGGGTGTTGTGTTTTTTTTAAATACTTTACTAGAAATTCATGGCGGTCATGTCTAATATTGGCGTGACCCCATGAATTTCGTGCTTAGGGCCAGCTGATAATGCCAAGCTGGCCCTAACCCCTTCATTACCCAGTGAGCCACCGCACCAGGGCCCTGGATGAGTTGGGTACAGCGCCAGAAGATGGCGCTTCTATGAACGCGCCATTTTCCGGGGTGGCTGCGGACTGCAATTTGCAGTGGGGGGGGGGGGGGGGGGCAGAAAGCTTGGGCCTCCCTGCGCTGCGGATTCCAGCCCCCAGCTGCCTAGTTGTACCTGGCTGGACACAAAAATAGGGCGAAGCCACACTTATTTTTTTTTTTTAATTATTTCATGAACTTCATGAAATATTTAAGAAAAAAAGGGCTTCCCTATATTGTTGAGTCCAGCCAGGTACAAATAGGCAGCTGGTGGTTGGGGGCAGCCCGTTCCTGCCTGCTGTACCTGACTGGACACAATTAAAAAAAATTGACTTGGGGCTTCGCACTATATTTGTGTCCAGTCAGGTACAGCAGGCAGGAACGGGCTGCCCCCAACCACCAGCTGCCTATTTGTACCTGGCCGGACACAACAATATAGGGAAGCCCTTTTTTTCTTAATTATTTCATGAATTTCATGAAATAATTAAAAAAAAATAAGTGGGGCTTCGCCCGATTTTTGTGTCCAGCCAGGTACAACTAGGCAGCTGGGGGCTGGAATCTGCAGCGCATGGAGGCCCAAGCTTTCTGGCCCCCCCCCCCCCCGCTGCAAATTGCAGTCCGCAGCAACCCCAGAAAATGGCGCGTTCATAGAAGCGCCATCTTCTGGCGCTGTATCCAGCTCATCCAGAGCCCTGGTGCGGTGGCTCACTGGGTAATAAAGGGGTTAGGGCCAGCTTGGTATTATCAGTTGGCCCTAAGCCCGAAATTCATGGGGTCATGCCAATATTAGACATGACCGCCATGAATTTCTAGTAAAGTATTTAAAAAAACACAACACCCAGAATAAAGTCCTTTAATTGAAATAAACACACAATTCTTTATTGTTCTAAATGAAACCATACTTACCATCTCGCCCATTCCAGCTGAAGCCAACGATCTCCTGCAATAAAAGTAAAATAATAAAGCAACATCATCCTTACCTTTCCATGGTTCTCACGACAGCTTCAGCTCTGCTACATTCACATGACAGGCTGGATCGCTGCAGAAAGCTGCCATCCAGCTTGCCATGCCGCAGACACTGAGAAGCGCAGGCATGCTTGCACTCCTCAGTGTCTCGCTGTGACGGCATCCCGATGAGCCGAGTTCATGTCCAATGAACTCAGCTCACCTCATGCACGTCACTGACAGCGTGGGAAAATTCTCCTGCTGAAGCGCTGAGTGCAGAAGAATTTTCCCACGCTGTCAGTGACGTGCATGAGGTGAGCTGAGTTCATTGCACATGAACTCACCTCATGCACGTCACTGACAGCAAGGGAAAATTCTCACGCTGAAGCGCTGAGTGCAGGAGAATTTTCCCACGCTTTCAGTGACGTGCATGAGGTGAGCTCATGTCCAATGAACTCAGCTCACCTCATGCACGTCACTGACAGCGTGGGAAAATTCTCCTGCACTTAGCGCTTCAGCGTGAGAATTTTCCCTTGCTGTCAGTGACGTGCATGAGGTGAGCTGAGTTCATTGGACATGAACTCGGCTCATCTGGATGACGTCACAGCGAGACACTGAGGAGCGCAAGCATGCCTGTGCTTCTCAGTGTCTGTGGCATGGCAAGCTGGATGGCAGCTTTCTGCAGCGATCCAGCCTGTCATGTGAATGTAGCAGAGCTGAAGCTGTCGTGAGAACCATGGAAAGGTAAGGATGATGTTGCTTTATTATTTTACTTTTATTGCAGGAGATCGTTGGCTTCAGCTGGAATGGGCGAGATGGTAAGTATGGTTTAATTTAGAACAATAAAGAATTATGTCTTTATTTCAATTAAAGGACTTTATTCTGGGTGTTTGTGTTTTTTTTTAACTTTGACTATGGGGTTAGTAATGGGGGTGTCTTATAGACGCCTCTCCATTACTAACCTGGGCTTGATGTCAGCTGGCATTATAAGCTGACATCAACCCCAGCCCTATTAGCCCACTGCCACCGCTACAGGGCAGTGGGAAGAGCGAGGCTAAGTGCCAGAATTGGCACATCCTATGGATGCGCCATTTCTGGGGCGGCTGATGGCTGGTGTTTCTAGCCAGGTAGGGGGCCAATATTCATGGCACCCTTCCTGGGCTATTAATATCAGCCCCCAGCTGTCTGCCTAGCCGTTGCTAGCTATTAAAATAGGGGGGACCCCACGTCATTTTCTTTTGGGGGTCCCCCATTTTAATAGCTAGTAAAGGCTAGGTATTCAGCTGGGGGCTGATATTAGTAGCCTGGGAAGCTCCGTGGGTATTACCCCCTTCCCTGGCTTCAAACGTCTGCCCCAGCCGTCTGCCTAACCTCCGCTAGAGACTAAAATTACGGGGAACCCCACGCCAATTTTTTTTTAAATAAATCCTTTATTTTAACACTAAATGACATGTACAGTAATCAACACTACCACTGTACTTCTTATATATGTGACTGACATGTTTCTATCTATCTAATCTATGTGTGATGCTCTATTCCTTCTATTCTAAATTGTCGGGTACAGATGCTGAATTGCCGGCCGGCTTTTTTAAAGAGACGGTGCATGAAAAAACTAATATTTTTTTAAATAAATCCTTTACCCTAAATGACAAGTACAGTAACCAACACTGTCACTGTACTTCTTATATATCTGACTGACATGTTTCTATCTATCTAATCTATGTGTGAAGCTCTATTCTTTCTATTCTAAATTGTCGGGTACCGCTGCTGAATTGCCTGCCGGCTTTTTTTAAGAGACGGTGCATGAAAACACTATTTTTTTTTTAACAAATCCTTTACACTAAATGACAAGTACAGTAAGCTGAGCGCTGCCATCCAGCTTGTCATCCTTCAGAGACACGGCAGAGCGCAGGCATTATGGGAACTTCCGATTCCGGTATTCGATATTGTAAAAGTATCGGAACTCAGTATCGGAACTCCGATACCGCGAATATCGGTCGATACCCGATATTTCAGTATCGGAATGCTCAACACTAGTTGTGGCCAAAAAGTTCAATTTTGGTCCCATCAATCCAAATTACCTTGTTAAAGAGGTTTTAAGGCTTGTCTCTGTGCTGTTTGGCATATTGTAGGCGAGATACTTTGTGGCATTTGCGCAGTAATGGCTTTCTTCTGGCGACTCGACCATGCAGCCCATTTTTCTTCAAGTGCACCCTTATTGTGCATCTTGAAACAGCCACACAGAGAGTCCTGAATTTCAGCTGATGTTATTTGTGGGTTTTTCTTTGCATCCCGAACATTTTTCATGGCAGTTGTGGCCGAAATGTTTGTTGGTCTACCTGACTGTGGTTTGGTTTTTACAGAGCCCCTGATTTTCCATTTGTTAATCACAGTTTGAATGCTGCTGACTGGCATTATCAATTCCTTGAATATCTTTTTGTATCCCTTTCCTGTGTTATACAGTTCAAGTAAATTTTCCCGTAGATCCGTTAACAATTCTTTTGCTTTCCCCATGACTCACAATCCAGAAACGCAGTGGCTGGATGAAAGATGCAAGAGTCTGTCTGGATCCCAGAAACTCACTCAGCCTTTATGCACACACACTGATTACAAGCAAACAGGTCTCAGGTGAGGATGTTACCTTTAGTAGCCATTCAAACCCATTTGTGTCAAATTCTGTGCATGTTATCAGGTCAAAATCACCAAGGTATGTGAACTTTTGATCAGAGTCATTTGGATGTTTTTGGTTGTCATTAAGATTTAAAAAGAGAAAACACAGTAGTTTGACAATAAATGGCTTCACCCAACTAATATATCATAATTATCATCACAGTCAGTATTATGATGACTGATAACACCTTTATATACAGTAGATAACACAACATCTACCATTAATAATAGATGATTATCACAGCTTTCCTCATCCACCTCCCTGCACAATGACCTTTGCCCAAATCACAGCATGCCTAAAAAGCTCTCCTGTAGAAGTCAGTGAGTCAGGGGACGTCCATGTGTGGCTGCTGTAAAGTGATCTGAACAGAACAAGAAGTATTAAACTAATTGATAAATTTCTGATTTTTCTTGCATGTCAAACTACTGAAGGTAGTTGGGGCCATAATTCAGAAGTAGAAAGAACATTATTTCACCATAAAATGGCTATGGCCAGGTACTCCCTGTAAGATTTCAGACAGAGGAGTGAAAATAATTATCAGATAAGGTGTCCAAGAGCCAAGGACCACCTGTGGAGAGCTACAGAAAGACCTGAAATCAGCAGATACAATTGTTTCAAAGAAAACAATAAGTGATACACTCAACCTCCATGGCCTATATGCACACGTACCACTAGTGTTGAGCGAACGTGCTTGGATGAGCTGTTATCTGAGCACATTCGGGTGCTAACAGAATATCTTTGGCGTGCTCGAAAATTCTGTTCGCATCTCCAAGGCTGCATGTCTCGCTTCTGTTAGCCTCAACACAAACAGCTGCGAGACATGCAGCCTAAGTGATGCCAACATAATTTTCGAGCACGCCGAAGATACTCTGTTAGCAAACGAGGGTGCTCGGATAACACCTTATCCGAGCACGTTCGCTCAACACTAATCACCATGCAAGACTTCTTTGCTTAACAAAAAGCATGTTCAAGAGCATTTAAAGTTTGCTCAACAAAATTTAGACAAGCCTGTGAAATGCTGGGAGAATATAGCCTGGTAAGATGAGACTAAAATTGATCTCTTTGGATGCCATAATACACACCATGTTTGGAGGCCAGAAGGCACTGAATATCACCCAAAAAACACCATACCAACAGTGAAGTTTGGAGGTGTGAACATCATGGTGTTGGGCTGTTTTTCAGCATATGACACTGGCAAACTTAATATAGTTAAAGGAAGGATGAATGGACAAATGTACCAAGACATTCTTGAAAAAATCTGCTGCCATCTACCAGGAAAATGAAGATGAAACTGGGGTGGATATTTCAGCAAAACAATGATCCCAAACACACAGCCAAGAAAACTCTCAATTGGTCTCAGAGAAAGAAAATAAAGCGGCTAGAATGGCCCAGCCAATCACCTGACCTAAATTCAATAGAAAAGCTCAGGGTTCATAGAAGTAGCCCATAGAACCCCTTCAGGATTTGAAGAGTATTTGTGTGAAACAATGGGACAAAATCACACCTGAGTAATACATGCAACTAGTTTCTCCCTATAGGAGGTGTCTTGAAGCTGTCATCACCAATAAAGGCTTTTGTGCAAAGTATTAATTACATTTCAGTAAGCATATTCAATACTTTCGCCCTATGTAATTTCTCATTATAACACCTAACTTAATTTATGGACATCT
Source organism: Phyllobates terribilis (assembly GCF_046119375.1). Classification (NCBI taxonomy): domain Eukaryota; kingdom Metazoa; phylum Chordata; class Amphibia; order Anura; family Dendrobatidae; genus Phyllobates; species Phyllobates terribilis. The sequence goes on from NW_027362762.1 coordinate 906,162,872, forward strand.
ATGGTTTAATTTCTTTGCCTCTTTGGATTGGATGGGTTGTTACCGAGATCTGGTGAGAATTTTATGTCAATATCACCTTTAGAAATATAGAAATAGAAAATTGGTGACAAGTTCAATGCTTATGTCACCTGAAATATCTTTTTTTTAAGTACATATAACCTAAAAACCTGATTTAAATAATAGTTGTTTTTTTATGTGTATCGTGGCATGAGGTGGTAGCCGTGGGCGAGGTACTTATCTCTTTCGCTCCGGCACATTAAATGAAAATAGGGATCCTAGCTGGGAGCGTGTGTTTGTAGACTTGTGCTGTGGAGGCGATACGCCCTTGCAGGCCGCATGTAACCGATGTTGCTGGTTGGCCAGGACCAGATGTGAGAGACCACCAGTTCAAAACAAACTTTTTACTGAACATTAACTTGGGGAGGGTTATACTGTATACAGTAGATAGTGGGTACATATCTTCTCAAACCTTTCCTTCATAATGCGTAACATTTACCTCACACAAATTCAGTACCTTTCTCTTCTCATTCTTTACTTGTTCTCTGTCTTCATTATTCCTCACTACTTCACCACAACCCAGCTTGACATTACAGTTCAGCTAGCAAAACACCTTTCCTCAACCTGCGTATCCACGTCTTCTTTCTCCTCTTTAACGATGGTGCCAGTTTGGCCGGTACTTATCTTCTCTTCTACTGATGCCCTGGAACTCCCACCCTGGGTACTCTCTTCATCTCACGTACTCCTTTAGGAGTTATAAACTCTGGGTCGTACTGCTAGGCGTCCTCTCCCAGAACCCGACCCCGGTAAATTACTCTGTCTTTCAGTCACTCTTCCTTGTTCTTGCTCCGGATCACGCTACCTCTTTCTCCCAGTCTCCTCTCACTATTAGAGACACCCATGAAATGCAGCACTGCTCACACCAGACCTTAGGTCTGTTCTCTCTGCACTCTGGGCCCTTTCTAACTTCTTGACTGGAATAGACTCTTGTCCCTTCTGCTTAGCCCCTCTCACTCTGGGCTAGACCCAACCATTAACTTTAACTGTCCCTGTCAACTATCTGGTGCTGGGCAGAATTCAATAGCAACATCATAACACATTTCACAGTTCACATTACATATCTACAATACACATATTCTTCAAGGGGGGAAATTCCATCTCCTTACAGATGATATTTCCCTTTAATCCACATACAAAGGTATATACTTTTGCTTGTATCCCAATGGCATGAACTCTCAAGTAACTCATAGATTGAAAGCAGGTGCATTGGAGATTATCTAAGTCTGGGATAATAAAATGGATTCATAAATCAGGATGGCCAAGCCTCTACATCAGGAAAAATCGAAATGTCAAGGTAGGGGCAAAAGTCTAGAAGTAGCAATGTTTGAAATCAATAGTGATAAAACAAGTCAAGCAATTAGTAAGTTACAAACCTTAAGTACAGGTAAGGTTTAGAGGGCAATGTCCATGTAAATATTACACAAAACCTTCAGCCCTGAGTCTGTTCTAACTTTCCTGACCAGGTGAAATTTTACAATTTTGACAGGTGTCACTTTATGTGCTTTTAACTCTGGAACATTTCAACATATCCCAGTCATTCTAAGGTCACTTTTTTGTGATGCATTGTACTTCATGGTAGTGGTAGATGTTGGTTGAAATGATTTTTATTTATTTATGAAAATATCAAAAATTTGACAAAATGTTAAAATTTCATAATTTTCAAACTTTTAATTTTTAACCCCTTACTGACATCTGACGTACTAATACGCGTCTGTGCCCTGGGACTTAATACCCAGACCCGTATTAGTACGTCATGGCGATCGCGCGCGCACACAGGCTGTGCGGGCGCGATCGCCGCCGGGTGTCAGCTGATTGTCACAGCTGACACCCGGTACTATGTGCAGGGAGCGGTCCTGCACCGCTCCCAGCACATTAACCCCCGCGATGCTGCGATCGAAGTCGATCGAAGTCGATCGCGGCATTGCGGGGGCAAGGGGAGGTGATCGGCGATACTCACCTCCTCTTCCGGCTTCCAGCGCAGTCTGCAAAGGCTTCCCGGGTGTTGCCATGACGACCCGATGTCGTCATGACAACATCCGGGTCACCAGAGAGCAGGAAGATTGCTTGGACATGCGCAGTGCATCTCCAAGCAATCTTCACACTGTGCACTTCTGACAGCCTTCATGGCATAGGGATGGTGCTCCATTCCTGTGCCATGCAGGCGATCAGAAAAAAAAAAGTGAAAGTCCCAGAGTGGGACAAAGTAATAAAGTGTATAAACTGTGTGAAAGTGGAAAAAAAAAAAAAAAAAATGTGCAAAAATATTATAAAAAAATAAAAAAAATAATACACCAAAAATAAAAATATAATGTACCCATCAATAAATATTATTATAAAAAAAATAAAAAAAAAACAATAAAAGTACACATATTTGGTATCGCCGCGTCCGGAACAACCTGACCTATAAAACTGTCCCACTAGTTAACCCCTTCAGTGAACACGGTAAAAAAAATATAAAAAAAACGAAGCAAAACACAATGCTTTATCACCATACCGCCAAACAAAAAGTGGAATAACACGCGATCAAAATGACGCATATAAATAAAAATGATACCGCTGAAAATGTCATCTCGTCCCGCAAAAAACAAGCCACCATACAGCTCCATCAGCCGAAAAATAAAAAAGTTATAGCTCTCAGAATAAAGCGATACTAAAAAATATTTTTTTCTATAAAATAGCTTTTATTGTGTATAAGCGCCAAAACATAGAAAAATGATACAAATGTGGTACCGCTGTAAACGTACTGACCCGAAGAATAAAGCTACCACATCAATTTTACCACACGCAGAACAGAATAAAAAAAAACAAAAAAAAACAATTCCTGAATTGTTGGTTTTTGTTTATTCTGCCTCCCAAAAATCGGAATAGAAAGCGATCAAAAAATGTCACGTGCCTGAAAATGGCACCAATAACAACGTCAAGTCATCCCGCAAAAAACGAGCCGTCACATGACTGTCTGCCAAAATCTTGAAAAATTATAGCTCTCAAAATATGGCGATGCAAAAATTAGATTTTACAAAAAATGCGTCTTTTAGTGTGTGACAGCTGTCAGTCATAAAAACCCCATATGATTCTGGCATTGCTGTAATCACACCGACCCGAAGAATAAAGTCGTCTAATCACTTATATCGCACAAGGAACGGCGTCAAAAATAAACTCTTGGGTTAGGATTGGGCTAGGGTTAGGGCTGGGTTTGGGGCTAGGGTTGTGCTGGGGCTAGGGTTGTGCTGGGGCTAGGGTTGTGCTGGGGCTAGGGTTGTGCTGGGGCTAGGGTTGTGCTAGGGTTAGGGCTGGGGTTGGGATTTTTTTCAAAAGTTAGAAAAAAAGATGACGATATGGCGACTAGTGTTGAGAGCAAGTGCTCGCTACTTGAGTTTGCATCGGGTGCTCTGGTATGCATTGAGTATCGTGGGTATTTGAGTGACATGCTCGAGTCTCTGCCCCATATGCTTCGCGGCCAAAAAACTTTACGGGGATTGCCTGCCATGCACGAGCGATCCCCGCATGTTTTTTTTTGGGTGTCTAATAACCGTGAAACATGCGGAGCAGGGACTCGAGCATGTCACTCGAGCACACGCTGTACATGGTGCATACCTGAGTACCCGATGCAAACTCAAGTAGCGAGCACTTGCGCTCAAGAATAATGACAACTTATTCAATATGATGACCTAATGTAAACAAATAATGTGCCGTACGTCTGGGTTCAAAATGTTCACTATACACCTTAATAAAATCCTTGAGGGGTATAGTTTCCAAAATTGGGACACTTGTGGGGGAGCTCCACTGTTTAGGCACATCACGGGCTCTCCAAACGCGACATGGTGTCCGCTAACAAATTGAATGGAAAATCGGCTCAAATTGTTAGCGGACGCCATGTTGCGTTTGGAGAGCCCCTGTGTGCCCAAACATTGGAGCTCCCCCACAAGTGACCCCATTTTGGAAACTAGACCCCCCAAGGCACCTATCTAGATGCATAGTGAGCACTTGGAACCCCCAGGTGCTTCACAAATTGATTCGTAAAAATGAAAAAGTGAAAAAAAAAACACTTTTTCATTTTTATGAATCAATTTGTGAAGCACCTGGGGTTCCAAGTGCTCACTATGAATCTAGATAGGTGCCTTGGGGGGTCTAGTTTCCAAAATGGGGTCACTTGTGGGGGAGCTCCAATGTTTGGGCACACAGGGACTCTCTAAATGCAACATGGTATCCGCTAACAAATTGAATGGAAAATCGGCTCAAATTGTTAGCGGACACCACATTGCGTTTGGAGAGCCCCTCTGTGCCCAAACTTTGGAGCTCCCCCACAAGTAACCCCATTTTGGAAACTAGACCCCCCAAGGCACCTTTCTAGATGCATAGTGAGCACTTGGAACCCCCAGGTGCTTCACAAATTGATTCGTAAAAATGAAAAAGTGAAAAAAAAAATACTTTTTCATTTTTATGAATCAATTTGTGAAGCACCTGGGGTTCCAAGTGCTCACTATGAATCTAGATAGGTGCCTTGGGGGGTCTAGTTTCCAAAATGGGGTCACTTGTGGGGGAGCTCCAATGTTTGGGCACACAGGGACTCTCCAAATGCAACATGATATCCGCTAACAAATTGTTGGCTCAAATTGTTAGCGGATATCATGTTGCATTTGGAGAGTCCCTGTGTGCCCAAACATTGGAGCTCCCCCACAAGTGACCCCATTTTGGAAACTAGACCCCCCAAGGCACCTATCTAGATGCATAGTGAGCACTTGAAACCCTCAGGTGCTTCACAAATTGATTCGTAAAAATGAAAAAGTGAAAAAAAAACACTTTTTCATTTTTATGAATCAATTTGTGAAGCACCTGGGGTTCCAAGTGCTCACTATGAATCTAGATAGGTGCCTTGGGGGGTCTAGTTTCCAAAATGGGGTCACTTGTGGGGGAGCTCCAATGTTTGGGCACACAGGGACTCTCCAAATGCAACATGATATCCGCTAACAAATTGTTGGCTCAAATTGTTAGCGGATATCATGTTGCATTTGGAGAGTCCCTGTGTGCCCAAACATTGGAGCTTCCCCACAAGTGACCATATTTTGGAAACTAGACCCCCCAAGGCACCTATCTAGATGCATAGTGAGCACTTGGAACCCCCAGGTGCTTCACAAATTGATTCGTAAAAATGAAAAAGTGAAAAAAAAAACACTTTTTCATTTTTATGAATCAATTTGTGAAGTACCTGGGGTTCCAAGTGCTCACTATGAATCTAGATAGGTGCCTTGGGGGGTCTAGTTTCCAAAATGGGGTCACTTGTGGGGGAGCTCCAATGTTTGGGCACACAGGGACTCTCCAAATGCAACATGATATCCGCTAACAAATTGTTGGCTCAAATTGTTAGCGGATATCATGTTGCATTTGGAGAGTCCCTGTGTGCCCAAACATTGGAGCTCCCCCACAAGTGACCCCATTTTGGAAACTAGACCCCCCAAGGCACCTATCTAGATGCATAGTGAGCACTTGGAACCCCAGGTGCTTCACAAATTGATTCATAAAAATGAAAAAGTGTTTTTTTTTTTCACTTTTTCATTGTTACGAATCAATTTGTGAAGCACCTGGAGGTTCCAAGTGCTCACTATGCATCTAGAAAGGTGCCTTGGGGGGTCTAGTTTCCAAAATGGGGTCACTTGTGGGGGAGCTCCAAAGTTTGGGCACAGAGGGGCTCTCCAAACGCAATGTGGCGTCCGCTAACAATTTGAGCCGATTTTCCATTCAATTTGTTAGCGGATACCATGTTGCATTTAGAGAGTCCCTGTGTGCCCAAACATTGGAGCTCCCCCACAAGTGACCCCATTTTGGAAACTAGACCCCCCAAGGCACCTATCTAGCTGCATAGTGAGCACTTGGAACCCCTAGGTGCTTTACAAATTGATTCGTAAAAATGAAAAAGTGTTTTTTTTTTCACTTTTTCATTATTACGAATCAATTTGTGAAGCACCTATGGTTCCAAGTGCTCACTATGCATCTATAAAGGTGCCTTGGGGGGTCTAGTTTCCAAAATGGGGTCACTTGTGGGGGAGCTCCAAAGTTTGGGCACAGAGGGGCTCTCCAAACGCAATGTGGTGTCCGCTAACAATTTGAGCCGATTTTCCATTCAATTTGTTAGCGGATACCATGTTGCATTTAGAGAGTCCCTGTGTGCCCAAACATTGGAGCTCCCCCACAAGTGACCCCATTTTGGAAACTAGACCCCCCAAGGTACCTATCTAGATGCATAGTGAGCAGTTGGAACCCCCAGGTGCTTCACAAATTGATTCATAAAAATGAAAAAGTGTTTTTTTTTTTCACTTTTTCATTGTTACGAATCAATTTGTGAAGCACCTGGGGGTTCCAAGTGCTCACGATGCATCTAGATAGGTGCCTTGGGGGGTCTAGTTTCCAAAATGGGGTCACTTGTGGGGGAGCTCCAATGTTTGGGCACACAGCGGCTCTCCAAACGCAACATGGTGTCGCTAACAATTTGAGCCAATTTTGCGTTAAATTTGTTAGCGGACACCATGTTGCATTTAGAGAGCCGCTGTGTGCCCAAATATTGGAGCTCCCCCACAAGTGACCCCATTTTGGAAACTAGACCACCCAAGGCACCTATCTAGATGCATAGTGAGCACTTGGAACCCTCAGGTGCTTCACAAATTGATTCATAAAAATGAAAAAGTGTTTTTTTTTTAACTTTTTCATTGTTACGAATCAATTTGTGAAGCATCTGGGGGTTCCAAGTGCTCACTATGCATCTAGAAAGGTGCCTTGGGGGGTCTAGTTTACAAAATGGGGTCACTTGTGGGGGAGCTCCAATGTTTGGGCACACAGGGACTCTCTAAATGCAACATGGTGTCCTCTAACAAATTTAACGGAAAATCGGCTCAAATTGTTAGTGACACCATGTTGCGTTTGGAGAGCCGCTGTGTGCCCAAACTTTGGAGCTCCCCCACAAGTAACCCCATTTTGGAAACTAGACCCCCCAAGGCACCTATCTAGATGCATTGTGAGCACTTGGAACCCTCAGGTGCTTCACAAATTGATTCATAAAAATGAAAAAGTGTTTTTTTTTTCACTTTTTCATTGTTACGAATCAATTTGTGAAGCACCTGGGGGTTCCAAGTGCTCACTATGCATCTAGAAAGGTGCCTTGGGGGGTCTAGTTTCCAAAATGGGGTCACTTGTGGGGGAGCTCCAAAGTTTGGGCACACATGGGCTCTCCAAACACAACATGGCGTCCGCTAATTATTCAAGCAAATTTTACAATCAAAAAGTCAAATGGCGCTCCTTCCCTTCCGAGCCCTGCCGTGCGCCTAAACAGTGTTTTTTCCCCAAATATTGGGTATCTGCGTGCTCAGGGGAAATTGCACAACAAATTTTGGGGTCCATTTTTTCTTGTTACCCCTGTGAAAATAAAAAAAATTGGGTCTAAAGTAACATTTTTGTGAAAAAAGTTAAATGTTCATTTTTTTCTTCCACATTCAAAAAATTCCTGTGAAGCACCTGAAGGGTTAATAAAGTTCTTGAATGTGGTTTTGAGCACCTTGAGGGGTGCAGTTTTTAGAATGGTGTCACTTTTGGGTATTTTCTGTCATACAGACCTCTCAAAGTGACTTCAAATGTGATGTGGTCCCTAAAAAAATGGTTTTGTAAATTTTGTTGGAAAAATGAGAAATCGCTGGTCAACTTTTAACCCTTATAGCTCCCTAACAAAAAAAATTTTGGTTCCAAAATTGTGCTGATGTAAAGTAGACATGTGGGAAATGTTATTTATTAACTCTTTTGTGTGATATATCGCTCTGATTTCAGGGCTTAAAAATTCAAATTCTGAAAATTGCAAAATTTTCAAAATTTTTGCCAAATTTCCGTTTTTTTCACAAATAAACGCAAGTGATATCGAAGAAATTTTTCCACAGTCATGAAGTACAATATGTCACGAAAAAACAGTCTCAGAATCAGGGGGATCCGTTGAAGCGTTCCAGAGTAATTACCTCATAAAGTGACAGTGGTCAGAATTGTAAAAATTGGCCCGGTCATTAACGTGCAAACCACCCGCGGGGCTTAAGGGGTTAAAACTAATAGTTATACCACACATAATAGATAATAATTTAACACATGTCTACTTTACATCAGCATCATTTTTTAAACATATTTTTTTTGTTAGGAAGTTAGAAGGGTTAAAAGTTACCCAGCATTTTTTCATTTTACCCAGAAAATTTACAAAACTATTTTTTTTAGGGAGCACTATTTGAAATTTGGAGCAAAAAAATCACTGGAAAAGATAGCAGACAACATGTCGCGTTTGCAGAGCCCCTGATGTACCTAAACAGTGGATACTCCCCACAAGTGAACCCATTTTGGAAACTACACCTCTCAAGGAACTTATCTTGAGGTATGGTGAGCAACTTGAACCCACAGGTGCTTCATAGAATTTTATAATGATGAGCCGTGAAAATTATAAAATAAATTTGTTCTGCAAAAAGGTGGCTTTAGCATCAAATGTTTCATTTTTACAAGGTTAACAGCAGAAAATAAACCATACAATTTGTTGTGAAATTTCTCCTTAGTACATCGATACCCCATATGTGGTGAAAAACTACTGTTTGGGCACATGGCAGGTCTCGGAAGGGAAGGCACGCCAATTGAATTCTGGCACACAATTTTGGCTGAAATAGATTGTGGATGCCATGTCACATTTGAAGAGACCCTGACATGCCAAAACAGCATAACCCCACAAGTGCTGCCATTTTGTAATCTATACCACTCAAAGAATTAATCTAGGGGTGTAGTGAGCATTTTTAACCTTTAGGCAATTCACAGAATTGTATAACATTGAGCTAAGTAAATGGAAAATTACCTTTTTTTCCACTAAAATGTTGCTTTGGCCCTAAGTTTTTAAGTTTCAAAAGGGATAATAGGAGAAAATGAACAGTATATTTTGTTACGCAATTTCTCCCGAGTACGCAAATAAACCATATTTGGTCCAAAACTACTTCTGAGGCACAGTGCAATGCCCAGAAGGGAAGAAGCGCCATATTGGAGTTCCGGTTTTTGCTGGAAAAGCTTGAGGGTGCCATTTCACATTGGTAGAGCCGGTGAGGTGCCAGAACAGTGGAACCACCCCATAACTGACCCCATTTCACAAACTACACCTCTCAATAAATTCATCTAAGGGTGCAGTGATCATATTGATTGAGGTGTATCACAAAATTTGATACCATTGGGCAGTCAAGAAAAAAAAATAATTTTACCACAAAAATTTTGCTTTAGCTCCAGATTTTACATTTCCACATACGGAAATGGGTAAAAATGGCACCAAAATTTGTCACACAATTTCTGCTGAACGTGGCAATGTACTGCTTAGCCACATGGCGAGACTTGGAAGGGAAGGAGCGCTATTTGACTCTTGGAGAACAAACTATCATAGAATAGTTTGCAGACTCCATATACATAGCCTCTAAGAGCCAGAGGACTAGAATCCCCCCTCAAGTGACACCATTTTGGAAATTACACCCCTTTTCTACAGGTGTAGTGACGATTTTGACTCCATGGGTGTTTTCCAGAAAACAAGCAGCAGTGGGTGTTGCCGAGTAAAAATTGCAAATCTCTGTAGTGTTCGTATATTGTAATGCCCATGCATTATGCCCAGCTCATGATTCTGGAGACAGCAGGCTGTCATCGCTACAAAAATGCCAAAAATGTGGACGCTAAATGTGGTTTAGGCACACTGGGGCTCAGAAAGGAAGGTGGCATTTGGGTTTGTAGCTCTTTTCCAGAGGCTTTGTGCTACCAGTAACATAAAAAAAACTATATTTCTATTGACAGATGACGGATGTGAGTGAGAACTTGCATTTTTTTGTGGATTGATTTTATGCTTTTACTGGGAACATTTTACATAATATTTTGGATCATAATTATCCTGTGCTCTACGCTGAGCAATTACATCTGGGTTTCAATCTAAATTTCCGAATGAGGTGATTCAGATGAAACCCCTGAGAGATCGATTCACTATAATGAGGCAGCAGAGTTACTCTGGACTCCATATCGCCTCTGTTCAACTGTGTCTTTCCTTTCTGAGGTGCACAAAACTGTGTCTGACTGAGCTTTTATGCACGATTAAAAAGATGGACACTGCCGGATCATAGGCCAGATAGCATCCACAGTATCTCCATATGCATTATTATAAGGAATCTTCCACCGGGGGTTCCATCTGAATCACGTATTTCAGAGATTTACATGGAAACTCTGATGTTGGCGCTCAACGCAGAGCGCAGGATAAATGTGAGCCGAGCCTTACTGCGATCTATGTAAAGAAGAATGAACAAATCAATAGCATGTCAAGAATTAGTTGTATTTATTTTTTACACCATTCCACATGCGATATAAGTGATTATACGACTTTATTCTACAGGTAGGTGTGATTGCAGCGATATCAGATTTATATCGTTTTTTTATGTTTGGCCGCTACCACACACTAAAAAACTATTTTTTTTATAATACAAAGTTTATGCATTGTCATATTTTTTGAGCTAGAATTTTTCTATATTTTTGCTTACAGAGTCATGATAGGGCTTTTTTTTTGCAGGACGAGTTGACATTTTTTGGGCACCATTTTGAGGACATAACATTTTTTGATCTCTTTCAATCCTGATTTTTGGGAGGCAGAAGAAAAAAAAACAGCAATTCAGGAATTGCTTTTTGTTTTTGTTTTTTAATGTCGTTCACTATGTGGCAAAACTGATTAGGCAGCTTTATTTTTCGGGGCAAGTACGATTACAACATTACCACATTTATATCATTTTTTTATGTTTTATCACTTTTACACAATAAAACAATTGTTTTTGCATCGCTATATTCTGAGAGCTATACGTTTTTTATTTCCCCGCTGGTGGAGCTGTATGGCGGCTTGTTTTTTGTGGGACTAGATGACGTTTTCAGAGATACCAATTTTATTTACATTCGTCTTTTTGATCGCGTTTTATTCCACTTTTTGTTCGGCGGTATGATGAAAAAGCATAGTTTTTTGCCACGTTTTTAATTTATTCTTTTTACGTTGTTCACTGAAGTGGTTAACTAGTGTGACAGTTGTATAGGTCGGGTTGTTCAGGACATGGTGATACCAAATATTTGTACTTTTTTGCTTATTTTTGTTTTTACATAAATATACATATTTATTGGTATGATATGTTTTTCATTTTTTTGTTCTTTATTTTGTAAAAAAATATATCTTTTTTTTAACTTTTTTTTCACGTTTTTACTTAGTCCCTCTTTTACTCTTATCGCTGGTATAATGCATTGCAATACACATGTAATGCAATGCATTATACCTTTACACTGACAGAAGCCACTTACGTAGACCACTCCCCAGGTATGGCCTAAGCAGGCCTCCATAGCTACCAGATCAGGACGTCATCATGTGACCCTGATGTCATGGCAATCATCGGGCCCCAGCGATGACATTGTGGGGGCGCTGATTGGATGGGAGTGGGATCCCCCTCCCTCTCCCTGCCTTCTAAATGCTGCAATTGCTATTGATCGCAGCATTTAGGGGGTTAAACAGCCCGGGGTGGCATGGGTACCGCTCCTGGTAGTGACAGCTGGGTCTCGGCTATCACTTAAGCTCAATTCCCAGCGGCGCCCGCAGGATCGGTGCCCGCACGATCGCCAGGACGTACCGGTACATCCATTTGTGGGAACACACTGCCAAAATAGGACGTACTGGTACATCTAATGTCGGGAAGGGGTTAAGGTGACATCATTTGACTATGACAATTGCTGTAGAAAGCAAACATGGTTGGAAACAGAGATCCAGAGGGCGCAGAATTATATCATAGACAAAAGGTTGCAGTTGTGAGATAAAGACATACTAGCTACTTACACTACAAGGACTAAAGTATTAGTACATGTAGCGTCGGCATCCCTGCCTCCTGCTAGGCAGGGACGCTGTTCCCCTCACCTCTCCACTCCATGCCCGGCGTCCTCCTCCCGCTCTGCTGGCAGCGCGCTGCTTCCCGGCCACTGTGCTTAGGCCGCGCGCGCGTGCGCTCCCCCTCTCTTAAAGGGGCCGCGCGCGCCGTCCTAAGGAGTCCCCGGCCAATGGCCAGAGGACCTCACCATATATAAGGCACCTCCTCCAAAATGGAGGTGCCCAAGCAATGTTGTTGCAAAGCCTTCACTCTGCTTCAGCCCTCAGGTCCCGTTACCAGTTACCTGCCAGTCACCTGCCAGATTCCTGCCTGTTACCTGCCAGTCACCTGCCAGATTATTGCTTGATACCTGCCTGATATCCGTTTACCTGCTTGCAAGCCTGCGGTCCGACGGTCTGCCTTCCGACACCTGTCAGTCTGTCTATGGACCAGCCTGCCCGCTCACCTGGGAGCACTCATCTGCTACCTGCCTGCTAGCCTACCTGGAGGCTCCGCCGTCACTTGCCGTGACCACCTGCCTGTCCAGAGACTCTTGCCTGCTCACCTGGGAGCGCTCACCTGCTACCTGTCTGCTTGCCTACCTGGAGGCTCTGCCGTCACTTGCCGTGACCACCTGCCTGTCCAAAGACTCTCGCCCGCTCACCTGGGAGTGCTCTCCAGCCACCTGCCTGCTGTCCTTCTACCCAGAGACTGTCCCTGTCACTTGCCGTGAGTACCCGTCCCTCTACTCAGAGACTGTCCCTGTCACTTGCCGTGACTACCTGCCCTTCTGCCCAGAGACTGTCCCTGTCACTTGCCGTGACTACCTGCCCTTCTACCCAGAGACTGTTCCTGTCACTTGCCGTGACTACCTGCCCGTCTTCCCTGGGAGCCACCTGCTTCCTTACAAGGACCGCCCCCTTGTATAGTTGCTCAGAGGTTCCGCCTACCAGACCCGTTACAGTTTGCTCGGGCCATGGAACCCGGTGGCACCCAAGCTCCCTCGCTCTCGGACCTATGTCATGAACTGTCCCGTCAGAGGTCCCAACAGGAGTCCATCCTGAGTCATCTGCGGAATGTCAACTCTCGCCTGGACACTCTGACTGCTCCACCAGCAACCACCGCTAGTGTCATGACTCGCAGCCCGGCAGCGCCGCTGCCCACCAATACCATGGCATCCTGCCCCGGACCCCGGCTTTCTGCACCTCCTCGCTTCGGAGGCGACCCCGCTCAAGCTCGGGGCTTCATAAACCAGTGCACCCTGCACTTTGAACTCCTGTCCCACCAGTTTATCTCCGACCGGGCCAAAGTAGCCTTCATCATGTCCCATCTCACGGGGGAGGCACTGGCTTGGCTAAATCCTCTGTGGGAGAGAGGAGACCCCCTGGTGTCCAACCTGCCAGCCTTTCTCACGGCTTTCCGGAAAGTCTTCGACGAACCCGGACGGAAGACCTCATCCGCATCATCTCTGCTACGCCTCCATCAAGGAAATCTCACCGTGGGTCAATATGCCATACGGTTCCGTACCCTTGCTTCGGAGCTGGCCTGGGATAACGACGCCCTGGTGTCTGTCTTTTGGGAGGGTCTGTCCGGCCGTATTAAAGATGAACTCGCCGGTCGGGACATACCTACCACTCTCGACGACTTAATAACTCTTGCCACCCGGATTGACATCCGGTTCCAGGAACGCGCCAAAGAGGTCACCCATGAGAGGAGGTTCCCACGTCTAGCCCCTACCTTTCAGAAACCTGTCACTTCTCCCGCTACTCCCCAGGCGCACTCACCCGAGCCTATGCAGGTCGACCAGACCAAGATGGTCAAAACCCGTCAAGAGTTACGCCGTGCCGAGGGGAGCTGCTTCTACTGTGGCAGTAAGGAGCACCGGATCCGTTCCTGCCCGGAGAGGTCGGGAAACGCCTGTGTCTAGGATCACTCAGAGAGGTCGTCCTAGACAAGAGTAAACCCTCTCCATCTCTGTTGCTGTCGGTCTCTATCATCTGCGGGGAGAACCGTTATTTTGAACTAGCCCAACTTGACTCTGGAGCTGCCGGAAATCTCATTTCTCAGTCTCTGATAGAGAAATACCGCATTCCCACCAAACCTCTAGCTGTACCCTTATCTGTCGCTGCCGTGGATGGGGGCCTCTTACCACATCCCATCCAACTCATCACCGAATCCATAACCCTGCAGGTGGGAATGCTGCACTCTGAGAGCATCTTCTTTCATGTTCTGCCTGGACTCTCTCACGCCCTCTTACTAGGCCTACCTTGGCTTCAGAGACATGCACCCGTGCTTGATTGGCAGACCAGAGAAGTCCTTTGCTGGGGACAGGACTGCCATAAGACTTGTTTAGTTCCCATCCATCCTGTCCGTCCTTCTCCTACTCAAGCCAATCTACCTGGTCTTCCGGCTCCTTATTGGTCGTATGTGGACGTCTTTAATAAAAAGGAGGCAGAGACATTACCCCCTCATAGACCATACGACTGCCCAATCGACCTGATGCCCGGCACTACTCCTCCCCGTGGGCGCATTTACCCTTTGTCCGCTGCTGAAACCCGATCCATGTCAGAATATATTGAGGAGAATCTGGCCCGGGGGTTCATCCGGAAATCCACTTCCCCGGCGGGAGCAGGCTTCTTCTTCGTCAAAAAGAAGGACGGCTCACTCCGTCCCTGTATAGACTATAGAGGCCTTAACCAGATCACGGTGAAGAATAAATACCCCCTTCCGCTCATTCCGGAATTATTTGACCGTCTGAGGGGGGCTAGAATCTTCACCAAGCTGGACCTCCGTGGGGCGTATAACCTGGTCCGTATCCGTCAGGGGGATGAATGTAAGACTGCATTCAACACCCAGGACGGCCACTATGAATACCTGGTAATGCCCTTCGGTCTCTGTAACGCTCCTGCCGTCTTTCAAGAGTTGGTCAATGACATATTCCGGGACCTTCTCTACTCCTGCGTAGTGGTGTACCTGGACGACATCTTGGTCTTCTCTCCGGATCTCCCCACACACCGGAGGGATGTTCGTCAGGTTCTGCTCAGGCTCAGGCAGAACCACCTCTACGCTAAATATGAGAAGTGCCTCTTTGAGCAGACCTCGCTTCTGTTTTTGGGCTACATAATTTCTCAGACCGGCCTACGAATGGATCCTGAGAAACTGTCTGCCATCGAGAAGTGGCCTCGACCAGAGGGGTTGAAGGCTATTCAGCGGTTCCTGGGCTTCGCCAACTACTACCGCCTCTTCATACCGCACTTCTCTTCCTGGACTGCCCCTATCTCTGCACTCACCCGTAAGGGCACTAATCCCAGAGAATGGTCGCCCAAAGCAGAGGAAGCCTTTCTTTCCTTAAAACAGGCTTTCTCTTCCGCCCCGGTGCTGCATCGCCCGGACGGCAACAAGCAATTCTTCCTGGAAGTTGACGCCTCCTTCTCTGGAGCCGGAGCGGTACTTACCCAAAAATCGTCTTCCGGGAGAATGGTAACTTGCGGCTTCTTCTCCAAACTCTTCTCCTCTTCCGAGCGCAACTATTCTATAGGAGATCGAGAGTTATTGGCCATTAAGCTGGCATTGGAGGAGTGGCGTTACCTGCTCGAGGGGGCTCTTCACCCGGTAATAGTTTACACGGACCACAAGAACTTGGCTTACCTCCAGAGTGCCCAGAGACTTAACCCGCGCCAAGCCCGGCGGTCCTTGTTTTTTGCTCGCTTTGATTTTGTTCTTCATTTTCGCCCGGCTGACAAAAACATCAAAGCTGATGCCTTGTCCCGATCCTTCCTGGTGTCTGATCTTGAGGAGGAACCTAAACACATCATCGATCCCGCCAGAGTAATGCAGGTGGCCCCCGTGAGTTTAAATCGTCTCCCTCCCGGTAAGACGTTCGTAACGGTGCCTGATCGGGAGAAGATCCTACACTGGGGTCACTCGTCTAAGCTTGCTGGCCACGCCGGTCAGAAAAAGACCCTCCAGCTTATCACCCGGCACTACTGGTGGCCTGCCCTGCACAAGGACGTAATAGACTTTGTTTCTGCCTGTGTGTCCTGCGCCCGCAACAAGGTTCCGAGACACCTGCCAGCCGGTCGCCTCCTTCCGCTTCCTGTACCTGCTGCCCCCTGGCAGCATATAGCTATGGACTTCATAACAGATCTCCCTGTCTCTGCCGGTTGTACGGTCATTTGGGTAATCGCTGACCGCTTTTCCAAAATGGCTCATTTCATTCCCCTGCCAGGCCTCCCGTCTGCACCCGAGCTGGCTAAAGACTTTATCCGCCACATCTTCCGTCTCCATGGCCTGCCCCTCCACATCGTGTCGGATCGTGGGGTCCAGTTCACCTCACACTTCTGGAGAGCCACATGCAAGCTGCTAGACGTCACCCTGCACTTCTCCTCCGCATACCACCCACAGTCCAATGGTCAAGTGGAGCGGATCAATCAGATCCTGACCAGTTACCTCCGGCACTTCGTTAATGCCCATCATTCGGACTGGGTGGATCTCCTACCATGGGCCGAGTTCTCTTACAATAATCACGAGAGCGAATCTTCCTCCAAATCCCCGTTTTTTGTAGTCTTCAGTCAGCATCCTTGGATCCCATTTCCCGTCTCCACCTCGGTGGACAATCCGGCTGCGGAATCTCTCGTTAGCAAATTTTCCTCCATTTGGGAGAGTACCCGATCCGCACTCCTTCAGTCGTCCGAGCGGATGAAAAAACACGTTGACAAAAAACGCCTGGATCCTCCACAATTCCGTCCTGGAGATAAAGTCTGGCTCTCGTCCAAGTATGTCCGGCTCAAGATTCCTTCCTACAAGTTAGGGCCTCGGTTCATCGGCCCACTGGAAGTTATCAAACAAATCAACCCAGTGGCCTATAAATTGAAACTCCCGGCCAACTTGCGGATCCCTAACTCCTTCCATGTATCTCTCCTCAAACCCGTGGTACTTAACTCTTTTTCCAAGTCTAAGGGTACGCCTCCTGCTCCGGTTTCCGCTGAAAACGAGTTTGAGGTAGAGAACATTCTGGCCACCAAAAGGGTAAGAGGAAAAAACTTTTTTCTGGTAGATTGGAAGGGGTTTGGTCCTGAGGAGAGAACTTGGGAGCCCCGGGAGAACATCCATGCCCCTCTCATCCTTGATAAATTTCTGTCTGGCCTAAAAATGGGGGGGCCTAAAGGGGGGGGGTACTGTAGCGTCGGTGTCCCTGCCTCCTGCTAGGCAGGGACGCTGTTCCCTTCACCTCTCCACTCCATGCCCGGCGTCCTCCTCCCGCTCTGCTGGCAGCGCGCGCTGCTTCCCGGCCACTGTGCTTAGGGCGCGCGCGCTCCCCCTCTCTTAAAGGGGCCGCGCGCGCCGTCCTAAGGAGTCCCCGGCCAATGGCCGGAGGACCTCACCATATATAAGGCACCTCCTCCAAAATGGAGGTGCCCGAGCAATGTTGCTGCAAAGCCTTCACTCTGCTTCAGCCCTCAGGTCCCATTACCAGTTACCTGCCAGTCACCTGCCAGATTCCTGCCAGATTCCTGCCTGTTACCTGCCAGTCACTTGCCAGATTCCTGCTTGATACCTGCCTGATATCCGTTTACCTGCTTGCAAGCCTGCGGTCCGACGGTCTGCCTTCCGACACCTGTCAGTCTGTCTATGGACCAGCCTGCCCGCTCACCTGGGAGCGCTCATCTGCTACCTGCCTGCTAGCCTACCTGGAGGCTCCGCCGTCACTTGCCGTGACCACCTGCCTGTCCAGAGACACTTGCCTGCTCACCTGGGAGCGCTCACCTGCTACCTGTCTGCTTGCCTACCTGGAGGCTCTGCCGTCACTTGCCGTGACCACCTGCCCGTCCAGAGACTCTTGCCCGCTCACCTGGGAGCGCTCACCTGCTACCTGCCTGCTAGCCTACCTGGAGGCTCTGCCGTCACTTGCCGTGACCACCTGCCTGTCCAAAGACTCTCGCCCGCTCACCTGGGAGCGCTCTCCAGCCACCTGCCTGCTGTCCTTCTACCCAGAGACTGTCCCTGTCACTTGCCGTGAGTACCCGTCCCTCTACTCAGAGACTGTCCCTGTCACTTGCCGTGACTACCTGCCCTTCTGCCCAGAGACTGTCCCTGTCACTTGCCGTGTCTACCTGCCCTTCTACCCAGAGACTGTCCCTGTCACTTGCCGTGACTACCTGCCCGTCTTCCCTGGGAGCCACCCGCTTCCTTACAAGGACCGCCCCCTTGTATAGTTGCTCAGAGGTTCCGCCTACCAGACCCGTTACAGTACATACCTCTTAATCTATGAATTCAAGTTTTTCATTCAGGTCCATTGCCGCAGATATATAAAAGCTAGTCCCTAATCAAACATTTGTGAAAGAATGACACTCTAAAGAGCTAAGGAATTATTCACTGCACACGCAATGTCAAAAAATGTTGCAGGATTTTCCAGAAGCCAGAGTTATGTAGGTTGTTTCTGCGTAGCGTCCTTACAGGACCACATACATAACATTGACTTCTGGAACACCCTGCAACATTTTTTAGAAAGATTCATCGTTGAAGCGTTAAGCCCTTGTCGCAATCAAGAAGCAGTTTCTTCCTTTTGAAAGCATTACTTATACCTATGTAAATAAATAAACATCGACCCTTTTGCTTCAACCGAATTGCGCGTGCAGGGAATAATTCCTTGGATGTATATTGGGAATCCGCTCCCCTTTCACTAACACCTTGAAGACTCTCCTTGTGTGTGCGCTCTGAATATTCTTTATGCACTCCAAACAGCTCATTGGATTGAATCATGGTGCATAGTGCATAAAAATTGCTGACTCAAAAACTACAAAGTTCAAAAGCTCTTCTGGTATTACATCAGCACAAACACTGTGTACCAGGAGCTTAATGGCATGGATTTCCATGGCCCAGCAGCTGCATACAGGCCTTACATCACCAAGCACAATGCCAAGCATCGGATGGAGTGGTGGAAACCCACCACTGGACTATGAAACAGTGCAAATGTGTTCTATAGAGTGAAAGTTCCCGCTTTTCCATCTGGTAGTTTGATGGATGAGTCTAGTTTTGGCGAATAACAGGAGAATGTTGGCTGCCTGCATTGTGACTACTGTAATTCTTGATGGAGGAGGGATAAGGTTGTGGGGTTATTTTTCAAGGGTTTAAGTCCTTTAGTTCCATTGAAGGGAAATCTTAATGCTTCAGCATACAATACATTTGCTTCTAATTTTATGGAAACAGTATGGGGAAGCCACTTTTGTGTTCCCCATGACTGTGCCCTAGTACATAAAGCAAGGTCCCTAACGGCATGGTTGGGGGAGTTTGGTGTGGAAGAATTTTACAGGCCACACAAAGCCCTGAGCTCAACTCCATCATCGAAAACCTCTGGGATGAACTAGATTGTGAACTAGGCCTCCGTCAAACATCAGTGTCGGACCTCAGAAATGCTCGTATGGACAATAAGCAAAAATTCCCGCGCTATGAAAAACGTCCATACCAGAGCACTTTTCTTCAATATGAAAATGAAATTCTGTATATATATATGCACATACCGTAATTTAACCAAAAATTTCATGATATTCATCCACATTTTTTAAAGTTTAAATATTAAAGAAGTTGTCCAACACCTTCTTGTTCTTGTCGATAAAATAAAAAACTTATGCTCACCTCCCGTGCCAGCACCGTTCCCATGGTGTCGGCACTCACTCTCCCCGGATCTCTCATGCTGTTGTGAGATGTGATCACAGCGCCCAATAAGCGCTGGTGTCACTGTCCTCGCCTCCTGTCGAATTGAACATTAAGAGGAAGTCAGAGATCAGCTGCAGCCCATACCTCCTCTTCATGTTCAATTCGACAGAAGGCGAAGATAGTGATATCGGAGCTGATTGGGCACCGGGGTCACGTGTTACAACAACCGCACGAGAGCTTCAGGGAGAGCGAGTGCTGACACTGCTGGAATGATGCCGACATGGGAGGTGAGTATAGGCTTTTTGATTTTATCGGGGCCAAACATTTAGATCAAGAAGGAGTTGTCCTAGTAGTGGACAATCCCCTCTAAGTTCTTTCCTGATCTTGAATGGTGGCGTATACTGTATCCATGTATTTCCAATATTGAGAAGCTGTACGGTGGATTGAGCATCTGTACACCTGACATTTAAGGAGAGTTCACCCTTTTTCAAGAATGGGCAGATAGTCCTTTGTTACGTTCAAATAGCCATCACAGTGTGACACCCATCACTTGAAATATATAACATGTAAAACACCCATAAAACAAGTAACAGTTATAAAAACCAGACATAAGTAGAAAGGGAAAAAAACTTCTTTTTTTTATCCTTTAGGTAATTGTGCCAGTAGTTATTTATTAGTATGTTTATGTTTTTTTTACGTCCTTTAATCTGTTTTTTTGTAACTATAATGCTTGCATTATATGAAGGTGAACCTCCCCTGTAACTACAAAGTTTGAATATGGTGAAAGTTTTCTTTCAAATTGCTGTAAGTGAATATATACACTGAATATACAGAATTTCATTATCGCATTGAAGAAACATCCTATGATGTGTATGACGCGCCCCCAGGGCCGTGGGGTGCTCGGCAGCCGGGCCTCCGGTAGCCGGGGGATATCACGGTGGCTGACCCGGTCTGTGGCCCTGGGCGGTCACTGAAATGGGGAATTTATTGGTTGGGGAAAATTGTCGTGACGCCACCTGTGGTGTCTGGTGAGGATCACCAGCGCTGCGGCAGTCCTCTGAGGCAGATGATAGGGCAGCTTAAGATGGAACGGCTCCCCACAGGTGGAGCAGGCCTCAGGGCAGTGCAGGAGAAGATGGAGGAGGTGCGCTGGGCGCTATAGTGCAGGGAGGGAAAAGGTACCGGCGAAATGAAGGAGCGGAGGCAGTTCAGTGCAGTCATCCGAGCTTACTCACAGTTCTGTTCAAGCTCCTCAGGTGCACAGTACTGGTGCAAGCCTCCCGCGTCGCACTGCATTCACAGGGCAGGGGTTCAGTCCTTCCTCAGGCAGCTCGGTTGTACCTGGCTGAACCCCACTTTCATATGTACCTTCCTAGACCGACTTCACGCTGGGTCTTTACTCCCTCCTGCCCTGCGCTTCTCATTGTGAATCCTATTCGGGTGCTGCGAGGTTCCCCCTGTCCGTCGGAGTTGCACAGACCTTCTTGTCCTTACTTGGATTGAAGTGAGAGGTTGGCTTCTGCTATAGAAGTCAGAAGCCTCCGGTTTTTCCAGCCGAAGCTTGAAGCTGCACGACTGGGCCAGGGGCCGATCCCCTTCTTGCGGCCTAGATCCTCCTGACACCTGGCAGGTTCGGGGTGTACGGGTGCCGCCTGCACTCGCCATACCCCCTAGGATCCTTCTGTAGATCGGAGCCTACTCCCTGCTCCCCTTCTGGTCCTCAGTCCTGGGCCCTTGAAGTGGAGCAGAGCTCCTATAGAGACTCTGCTCCCAAACTGTTCTCCAACTACTAGACTACTACTCCAAGATGGCTTCCCTATTTTATATCTTTACTGTATGAGTGCTCCCATGAACTACTTCCTCCACCCACACCCACTACTGGTTCCCTGTAACTTTGGGTTCCCCCCACCCAAGCCAGGGTCAGGGCTCAGCAGAAAACTACATTGCGTCTTGCCCCTCCTGCTGGCCTGGGGTAGTGTAGTGTTGGATGTAGGTGCTTGGGGTTCCATGCAGCACTCCCTCCTTACCTGAGAGAAGGGAGACACCACACCTCTGGGTGAGGTGCAGTACCTCTGTGGCGACTGAACCCTCAGGGGCGCCACATGTACTTTTTTCATACTATGATTCAAGATGGCAGAGAGATCTTTGTTCTTGCACGACAGGTGTCAAATCCTGTTTAGGTTGCGTCTTTTGAAGTTATCAAAAATTTCCACATACGCACCCCAAAATCTTGTATAAAGCCTTTCCAGAAGAGTAGAAGCTGTTATACTTGCAAAGTGGGAACCAATTCCTTATTAATGCCCATGGATTTAGAATGGGAAGTCATACAGTTTCCTGTAGGTGCACAGTGTAGATGTACCAATACTTTTGTATATTGCAGCACTTGTCGACATCAGTGAAGTTTAGTTGGTTAATGGTTTCCTCTTATTTCAACTTCAATAGTTAGAACTCATTAGTATGGGCTTTGATATCTGGTGCTCTTTGAGTGTTAATGCCAGTTGGCCATCTGGAATTTGGCCAATAGTTTGTTATCTCGAATTGATGCTTTTGCTTGAGGCATTGATTGCCTGACAGGTGCTGCTCACAACACAAGGGTCACTTTGGTTTCTTTTTTTTGCCTGAGGCAGCATAAAAGCCTAGGACCTGTAATCTCTACTGACAATTTTTCTCATTGATATTATTATACCCTGATAATCATAACAATAGAGCAAGCCTCAGTGTGAAAAGTTCTGCAATGATTCTTTTTGGTATGATTTTTTTACATGACAAAAGTCTGGTATTTTAACAGGTGTGTGTAGACTTTTTATATCTACTGTAGATTATTATGCACTTTAGGACCAGAACTGAGCTGAAGCCTATCGTGGAAACCAGCATTCAACTTGTTCTCAAAAAGTTGGACTAGACAAGGATGCAAGGTACAGTTTTTTAATTCTCAGATTATTACAATTATCCCAATAACAAATGGAATAGTCACAGTTAGATGAGGGCAGGAGATAAGTCAGACCAAAATGTGGAATACAGGTGAAAAAAGAAGGTGATTGGAAGTAAACGACCAGTGCAGCCCTTGAAGTAAACTGAAGAGGAGACATTGCTAGCCAGAAATCAGAAGCAAGAAATCAAATTGCAATACTAACTGGAGGTTTGGTGAAGTAAGAAGAACGAAGGAAGATTTATAATAAGCACCACTAAGCAACAAGTCTTGTCAGGGTTAAATTAAACCGCCATGCAAGATGTTACATGTTGTCAAAGTGCATGAGTCTACCATGGGAAATATGCTGCATGATCACTTACCTCCACAGCTGCTGATTCCCAGGATGTCAATGGGCTCCTCTTCCCGTTTCCTCTAGGTCTCTGTTACGCTCCAAGGTGGTGTACGTGGCTCATGGACCCACTGTACCACGGACTGGACTTACCCTGGAGGGGCGTGATTAAGCAGCTACCTTGGTGATCACTGGAGCCTCTAGTGGTGAGGTCAAGCTTGTGCGGCAAGTAGCTGCCAAATGCCACTCCAGGGTGATGTCTGGCTGTAGCTGCTGACCCCAAAGAGCAGAGACGTACTTCAGATTCTCGATAGGGCAGGATGG
This sequence comes from Phyllobates terribilis, assembly GCF_046119375.1. Taxonomy (NCBI): domain Eukaryota; kingdom Metazoa; phylum Chordata; class Amphibia; order Anura; family Dendrobatidae; genus Phyllobates; species Phyllobates terribilis. Next base: position 906,186,075 of record NW_027362762.1, read on the forward strand.
CCACTTGAGACAGGTTTACATTGTGTAGACAGGACGACCACAGGGACAGGTTCAGGTAATGCTGACAGGACGGCCACAGGGATAAGTTGAGGTAATGCCGACAAGACGGCCACAGGGACAGGTTCTGGCTATGCCTCAGGGACAAGTTCTGAGTTCAGACCTGGGTATTCACCACCCAGGGTGGCAGACTGGTACCACACCTGTGGTTTCAGGAACATGAGCAACTAGACTGGACTAAGGGACTCAGGATATGGGACCAGGGATAACTATAACAGGCAAGGGACAGGGGACCTGGCAACATACAGTTGCTCACATTAACCACCTACATAACTATAGTGGTTGTTTAGGCACCTACCAATTGGGGAGGGTGCCTTTTATACAAGATGTCTCCCAGCTATTGGCTGGGAGACACCTTGCAGGTGCACAATCATTTGACTAAATGCTTATCAGCAGTTGCTGGGAGCATTTACCATGTGCGCGCTGTCTGTTTAAAAACAGGGAAGCGCGCGCCCTAGGCATGCCGCTTGGACACATAGCGGTATAAACAGAGGAAGGAGGAGGAGGCAGGAGCCGTGCCGCGGGCCGGGGTCGTGATTAACCCACCGTCCCTGCACAAAGGAAGCAGGGGACAGCGTGCAGGAGCCCGCATAGAGCATTACAGTCTCTAACTACGGACTTAATTAATGGGGATTTGGGTCCTGAGATCCGACAGAGTAGAAGCGCTCACCTAATGTATGAATGCGAGCATAATGATGTATGGGCTCAATAGAAAGTCTTTGACTCTTTGTATCACTGTGTCCACTCTCATGTATAATCTGAGTGCTTCTGCCCAGTGGTTTGAGAGATCAATGTGGGTCTAATGACCCAGATCTTCACCAATCAACTGGGTTTTCAAAGAGCACATATAAAGTGATGTTTAAAGTTTGTCTGCTATAATTTTTTATTTTAAAAATAGCTCTTTTGGTGGTCTAAAATTGAAGACATAAATTATACCCAGCTCCCAGACCCCTGATCCTTTGCACTGCTGCCAAAGTCCCTCACCGATCTCCTCACTTTCTATTCTGGTGTAGATCATTGGCTTCAGTGGTGAAATTTTGCCCAAGTCAGAAGAGATAGTCTCTTAACTCTCTTCTAGCTCATACTGGAACCAATCAATCACATCCCCGGCCAGAAGAGGAACACAGGCATTGGCTGCAGTGATGAAGAATGGCATAAGGTTTCCAAGGGTCTTCTTTTAAAAAAAACAAAAAATGTGGACAGCCCCTTTAAACGTATAAGACCAGATCTCAATGCAATACCGATATTCAAACTGAAAATTTGAGAATACGCTCAGGCTCCCATATGTCTCTTATTATAAAGTATTATAACTTGCTAGAAGTTTTTCACTCTGGTAAACCTTTAGATTTTATAGTTTTGATTGCATTATAAATCCCATTACTCTTCCATTGCCAAGTGTATTTTTGTTTAATTCATCTTTACAAATCAATAGCATTTATAGATATGGATTCTGGGATATGGTAAACAATAAAAATCTTTAATGCAAAACTAATTTTAGGAGAGCACGGAAATTATGGAGGAAAATCCAATCATATTACAGCATTATTGAATTTATACAAGGATTGAATGTCATTCTCCCTGATATGTGTCGGACTGCAACCAAAAGAAAATAAGATTTTAATTAAAATGGCAAAAGTATAGAGAAAAAAACTGTAAAAGATCTAGCAGAAGAGAATATAGGATGGCAAGAAAAAGTCTATTCTATGCAAATATAGAGGTTCTGACCCATTTGTGGTCATTCATGAGAAGGAATGAGGTCTTACTGTAGCAATTCAGCATATATTGTATATTATTAAGAAGATCTGTCACTTTAAGGGATTGCCGTAATAAACCAATCTTATCCATTTTCAACAGGATAGGTGATGACACCCCTACCGATTCCAAGAATGGTGGCAACCACAGCTCCATTTATTGTCTATTGTAGCGGTCAGACGTGCACACTACTGAATAGACACACACAGGGGATCCTTTGGACCTTCCTTCTCTTGATGGGGGTCTCAGTGGATAGACCCCCAGATGATAATATATTTATTACCTATCCTATGAAATAGTATGAATAGTGAAGGTAGGATTAATTACCAAGGTTCGAAATTCACTACATAACAAAGCGATTCACATTTTGGAGAATCATTTGGGAATTTTCAAAGTTTCACTCATCTCTAACAAAGTATATGAGTAATTTGAAATATTAGAACTCTTTTTTCCATCACTTATAAAGGACCCAGTTTGAAGGAAACAATCTCTGAATCTTTTGGCATCACGGTTGGCAATAACTGACTTTTCTGAGGTTGCTTTTTCATCTTGTGCCATGATCTAGATGTATGATCTAACATATATGTGTGATGACTGTAAGAGATGACAGGCTCAAAAAGGCTGACTTGGACAGATTAGGCAAAAGCCACTCTGTCTGGCAGATTCCAGAGGTACCTCGACCTTCACCCTTTACCCACTGTACAGGGATCTGGTCTTACAATGGGGTCCAATGGACTGTTTCCACAGAAGGACCGCCGTCCAAAGGAGCGAGCCATAGGCAGGAGGAGTTACCAAATGGAGCCAGAGTCTAGAAGTCACGTCAGGTGCAGAATCGTAAGACAAGAGGATGGTCAAAATTCATATTTAATGAAACCCCATTTCAAAGATATTTTAAAGATACAAATAAATGTATTTATGTAAAATAAGGCCCTCAAAAATGTCCATATCCTTTAAGATATACAGGTGCTCCTCACTAAATTTGAAAATCATCAAAAAGTTAATTTATTTCAGTTCTTCAATACAAAAAGTGAAACTCCTATATTATATAGAGTCATTACAAAGACAGTGATCAATTTCAAGTGTTTATTTCTGTTAATGTTGATGATTATGGCTTACAGCCAATGAAAACACAAAAGTCATTATCTCAGTAAATTAGAATAATTAACAAAAAACACCTGCAAAGGCTTCCTGCGCATTTAAAAAGGTCCCTTAGTCTGTTTCAGTAGGCTCCACAATCATGGGGAAGACTGCTGACTTGACAGATGTCTAGAAGGCAGTCATTGACACACTCCACAATGAGTGTAAGCTGCAAAAGGTCATTGCTAAAGAAGCTGGCTTAAAGTGTAGTAGAAAAAGGTGCACAAGCAAATAGATCACTCTGTTTGTAATGACTATATAATATATGAGTTTCACTTTTTGTATTGCAGAACTGAAATAAATTAACTTTTTGATGATATTCTAATTTTGAAGAAGCACCTGTATTTCAGTAGATACAGTGCTACTCACCATTACTGACACCCCTTCAGTTTTTTTCATAGACTGTACAATATCTTCAGAAATCAATGGAAATGTACCAAAAGTTATATCCTCAGGATTTTTTAATTAGTGGTCCAAAGTAATACAATAATAAAACATTGTTTTTCAACTTCCATGTTACAATTTCAAAGAAGCAGCAATAAAGGCACCTCTAATCAATACTTGGTTGCACGCCCTTTGGCATTCATAACAGCCTCCAAATGTTTCTTGTAGCCATCTACTGTATAAGCTTCTTGCACTTCTCAGCTTGAATTTTCTCCCACTCTTCCTTTGCAGTTTGTTCAAGTTCTTGAATGTTTGCAGGGTTCTTTTTCCCAATGGAATATTTTAGCTCACCCCAAAGATTTTCAATGGGATTGAGGTCAAGACTCATTGCTGGCCATTTTAAAACAGTCCATTTTTCTTTTTATTTCCAGTGTACTTTTGGATGTGTTGCGTTGGGACATTGTCTTGCTGGCGGACTCATGATCTTCGACTCAAACCAAGTTTCTTACACTGGGTAGGATATTTCGCTCTCAAATCACTTGATAATTCTCTGATTTCATGATTCCTGTGATACGGTCAAGGCCTCCAGTACCAGACGCAGCAAAGCAACCCCACAGCATTATGGATCCACCACCATGCTTAGCTGTTGGTAAGGTGTTCCTTTCCTTATAAGCTTCATTGGGCCGTCTGTAAACAAACTTTTGCTTTGCATTGCCAAAAAACTCTATTTTGGTTTCATCTGTCCATAGAACATTTTCCCAGAAAGATTGCGGTTTGTCAAGGTACTCTTTGGCAAAGATCAGTCGTTCCTTTTTATGTCTTTTCTTCAGCAATGGTTTCTTCCTTTGCCCATAAAGCTCTGCTTGGTTTAGTGTGCGGCGTATAGTACTTGTTGAAACCATGACTCCAGACTGTTCAAGGTTGGCCTTCAGGTCTTTGGATGTTTGATGTGGTGTTTTTTCCACCATTCGCACCAACCTTCGAAGACATCTCTTGTCAATTTTCCTCTTTCTCCCATGTCCAGGAAAGTTCTTGACAGTTACATGCTTGGCAAACTTCTTAATAACATTGCACACTGTTGAAACTGGGATACCAAGGTCTTTGGAGATGGCCTTATACCCTTTGGAAGTCTTGTGTTTGCTTATAGTAGCAGTTCTGATGTCCTCAGACAGCTCCTTTGTCTTTACCATTGTGATTTAGGAACAAGGCCTACCATGTGGTTTTTTAAACACTGAAGTCATCATTCATTGGCTAATTCGTGTCACATGGGCACCGACAATTAATCACAGGTGAATCTCTTTTGTGATTTACCACCGGCGAGTCAAAATGTGTTTCCATACTAAATTAATGTAAAGGGTGCCAATTCCAGTGCACAGTAAGCTTTAGGTTTTTCTATTTTTCCCTCCCATTGTTTTTGTTTTAAATTATTGTTTATCATTTGCTCTTTAGTATTTAATACAAGTGCTCTATACAAAAAAACCTGTTTCACTTGTTGCATTTTTTTCAGGAGATATTCCACATTATGTACTTATCCTTCATGGGTGCCAATAACGATGAGCAGGACTGTATATCTTTATTCATGTATATTTTTGTAATGGGTAAAGTGGCTACATAATATTACACAGATCACAACTTAGGGCCCCTTTACACATTAACAAATCTCCCCAAAAAATGAGCCAGAATATAAGTTGGTATGCATGTAAAATATAAAAGCATGCTCATGCTGGCCATTTAACAGACAAAACCTAAGAAAGAAACAAAATGAGCATATACCCCACTGTAAGTAAGTAAAAAGCAACAGTGCATATAAATAACATAGGGTACTTAGTAAATACTGTTTTAGATAAAAAAAAAGTGTAAAAGCCATCCCACCAGTGTCAAGGTGTACCCAAATCAAGATAGTCCTAACCTCTAAATTGGGTACACCTTGTCGTGGTGGGATTGCTTTTAAGCTTTTTTTGATCAAAAACAATGTTTACTAAGCACCCTATGTTATTCATATGCACTTCTGCTTTTACTTATTTACTTACAGCAGGGTATATGTTAATTTTGTTTCTATCTTAGGTTTTGCCCTTTACACATTAGATGAAAGTCAGACAAACTCGCAAATTTTGATAGGATCAGCCAAACATCTAACGTGTATGGGAGCTTCCCAACTCTTCCCTGACAGATCATGTCCAGGGAGAGAGGGGGTGAGCTGTTAGAATTTTAACTGCGGATCATTTTGTTTTCAGGGGAGATATGATGCTGCCAAAAGAAAATACATGAGCATAGTAATGTATTTCAAGAAGAAGTTCCCTCAGTAGATAATTTTTTGTACAATATTTCTATGAATCTGTAACTTGAGAGTTATCGTTTCTCGCTAACTTATATAACTGAAACTCATTTTATTTCTCATTAGAACCGCTCATATTAGTTTGCAGTGACCTTGAATGTGCAAAGTCATCGGTGCACTTTGCATTCCCTGCACACTTAATAAAAACAAATTAGAAGAATTAATTAAATTTTAGTGTATTAAGAAAAGGGAGAAAAGCAGCAGGCCCTGAACTGAAGCCAAAAAGCTGAAAATATGTTCTGTTTGTTGCTTTCAGACAGATCTAGAGTTTTACTTATTGATATTCAAGGGATGAATTGTTTTTCAAAGGATGGCATTGTGTAACGAGTACTTACTTTATGGAGTATAAACAATGACCACCTAACACTGGCATTGTCTTACCCTTCCAGACTGATTTCAGATTTTAGTCTAGTAATTGTGCAGGATATTTTACACTTTACATTTTTCTTAAAATACGGTATATATTTTTTTAATAAAAAATGACCACACTGTTCCAAAAGCTCGTGTAAGTGGAGAATTTTTAATGATGATAACCACTGGAATCCCACAAAGCAGATCTAACCGAGAATTGATATATAACCAAACATGAATATTTTTTTTAAATATGTTAGTGACTAAAAACTTCAGATTCTTGTAAAAAATCATTTTTTATTTGTGTCACATTTTTCTGAGACCGGCAAGTTTTTATTATTTTTATGTCAATGATCTCGTCTGAGGGTTTATTTTTTTGCATTGCGAGCTGATGATTTTATTCAGTTCGGGGTACAAAAGCTGCTTTATTATATTTGTTGATGGAGGTGCGACAATTGCAAAACCGCAATTCTGTTGTTCAAATTTTTCTTTTCACGGCATTTACCGTACAGATGAATTATTTTCATAGAATATATTTTCATAGACACAGTAATACTAAATATGTTTATTTCTCAAATTTCTCAACTGGGAAAAGGAGAATTATTCAAACTTTTAGATTTTTTTATTATATTTTTCAAAATATTTATCCATTTACTTTATTTTTTAGCCCCCTTAGGGGTCTTGAGCCTTTGTTCTATATACTGCTTGAATCCCATTTTTCTCATTCTATTAAGGAATAGTGTTGAGCCACCCCCATAGTGTTCGGGTTCGGTTCGGTTCGTCGAACACCGGGATGTTCGAGGAACTGTTCGTCGAACTGTTCGTCGAACACCTTAGAACACCGTCGAACACCGTTAAAACCAATGGCAGGCAAACAAAAACACATAGAAACACATAGAAAACACCTTCAAAGGTGTCCAAAAGCTGACAAACTGCTCAGAAGACGCTTTCTTTAAAAAAGCCGGCCGGCAATTCAGCAGCGGCATACACCGGTACCCGACAATTTAGACAAGAAGGAATAGAGCCTCACACATAGATTAGATAGATAGAAACATGTCAGTCACATATATATGAAGTACAGTGACAGTGTTGCTTACTGTACTTGTCATTTAGTGTAAAGGATTTATTAAAAAATATAATAGTGTTTTCATGCACTGTCTCTTTAAAAAAGCCGGCCGGCAATTCAGCATCTGTACCCGACAATTTATAACAGACAGAATAGAGCTTCACACATAGATTAGATAGATAGAAACATGTCAGTCACATATATATGAAGTACAGTGACAATGTTGCTTACTGTACTTGTCATTTAGTGTAAAGGATTTATTAAAAAAAATAATAGTGTTTTCATGCACCGTCTCTTTAAAAAAGCCGGCCGGCAATTCAGCATCTGTACCCGACAATTTATAACAGACAGAATAGAGCTTCACACATAGATTAGATAGATAGAAACATGTCAGTCACATATATATGAAGTACAGTGATAGTGTTGGTTACTGTACTTGTCATTTAGTATTAAAATAAAGGATTTATTATTAAAAAAAATTGGCGTGGGGTTCCCCTTAATTTTAGTCTCTAGCGGAGGTTAAACAGACAGCTGGGGCAGATGTTTGAATCCTGGGAAGGGGGTAATACCCACGGAGCTTCTCAGGCTACTAATATGAGCCCCCAGCTGAATACATAGCCTTTACTAGCTATTAAAATGGGGGACCCCCCCAAAAAAATGACGTGGGGTCCCCCCTAATTTAATAGCTAGCAAAGGCTAGGCTGGGGGCTGATATTAATAGCCCAGGAAGGGTGCCATGAATATTGGCCCCCTCCCAGGCTAGAAACACCAGCCGTCAGCCGCCCCAGAAATGGCGCATTCATAGGATGCGCCAATTCTGGCACTTAGCCTCGCTCTTCCACGCTGCCCTGTAGCGGTGGCAGGGGGTAATAGGGTAATAGGGTAATAGGGCTGGGGTTGATGTCAGCTTATAATGCCAGCTGACATCAAGCCCAGGTTAGTAATGGAGAGGCGTCTATAAGACACCCCCATTAATAACCCCATAGTTAAAGTTAAAAGAAAACACCATGGGGAACCATGGAAAGGTAAGGATGATGTTGCTTTATTATTTTTCTTTTATTTCAGGAGATCGTTGGCTTCAGCTGGAATGGGCGTGACGGTAAGTATGGTTTAATTTAGAACAATAAAGAATTGTGTGTTTATTTCAATTAAAGGACTTTTTTCTGGGTGTTGTGTTTTGATAATGCCAAGCTGGCCCTAACCCCTTTATTACCCAGTGAGCCACCGCATCAGGGCCCTGGATGAGTTGGGTACAGCGCCAGAAGATGGCGCTTCTATGAACGCGCCATTTTCCGGGGTGGCTGCGGACTGCAATTTGCAGCGGGGGTGGCCCAGAAAGCTTGGGCCTCCCTGCGCTGCGGATTCCAGCCCCCAGCTGCATAGTTGTACCTGGCTGGACACAAAAACAGGGCGAAGCCCCACGTCAATTTTCTTTAAATTATTTCATGAAATAATTAAGAAAAAAAGGGCTTCCCTATATTGTTGTGTCCGGCCAGGTACAAATAGGCAGCTGGTGGTTGGGGGCAGCCCGTTCCTGCCTGCTGCACCTGACTGGACACAAATATAGTGCGAAGCCCCACGTCAATTTTTTTTTAATTATTTCATGAATTTCCTGAAATAATTTAAAAAAATTGAAGTGGGGCTTCGCACTATATTTGTGTCCAGCCAGGTACAGCAGGCAGGAATGGGCTGCCCCCAACCACCAGCTGCCTATTTGTACCTGGCCGGACACAACAATATAGGGAAGGCCTTTTTTTCTTAATTATTTCATGAATTTCATGAAATAATTAAAAAAAATTGAAGTGGGGCTTCGCACTATATTTGTGTCCAGCCAGGTACAGCAGGCAGGAACGGGCTGCCCCCAACCACCAGCTGACTATTTGTACCTGGCCGGACACAACAATATAGGGAAGGCCTTTTTTTCTTAATTATTTCATGAATTTCATGAAATAATTAAAAAAAAAATACGTGGGGCTTCGCCCTATTTTTGTGTCCAGCCAGGTACAACTAGGCAGCTGGGGGCTGGAATCTGCAGCGCAGGGAGGCCCAAGCTTTCTGGGCCCCCCCCCGCTGCAAATTGCAGTCCGCAGCCACCCCGGAAAATGGCGCGTTCATAGAAGCGCCATCTTCTGGCGCTGTACCCAACTCATCCAGGGCCCTGGTGCGGTGGCTCACTGGCTAATAAAGGGGTTAGGGCCAGCTTGGTATTATCAGCTGGCCCCAAGCCCAAAATTCATGGGGTCACGTCAGTATTAGACATGACCGCCATGAATTTCTAGTAAAGTATTTAAAAAAAACACAACACCCAGAATAAAGTCCTTTAATTGAAATAAACACACAATTCTTTATTGTTCTAAATTAAACCATACTTACCATCACGCCCATTCCAGCTGAAGCCAACGATCTCCTGCAATAAAAGAAAAATAATAAACCAACCTCATCCTTACCTTTCCATGGTTCCCACGACAGCTTCAGCTCTGCTACATCGAGATGACAGGCTGGACCGCAGCAGAACGCTGCCATCCAGCCTGTCATCCCGCGGACACTGAGAAGAGCAGGCATGCTTGCGCTCCTCAGTGTCTCGCTGTGACGGCATCCAGATGAGCCGAGGTCATGTCCAATGAACTCAGCTCACCTCATGCACCTCACTGACAGCGTGGGAAAATTCTCCTGCACTCAGCGCTTCAGCGTGAGAATTCTCCCACGCTGTAAGTGACGTGCATGAGGTGAGCCGAGTTCATTGGACATGACCTCGGCTCATCTTTATGCCGTCACAGAGAGACAATGTGGAGCGCAAGCAAGCCTGCTCTTCTCAGTGTCTGCGGGATGACAGGCTGGATGGCGGCGTTCTGCTGCGGTCCAGCCTGTCATCTCGATGTAGCAGAGCTGAAGCTGTCGTGGGAACCATGGAAAGGTAAGGATGAGGTTGCTTTATTATTTTATTTTTATTACAGGAGATCGTTGGCTTCAGCTGGAATGGGCGTGACGGTAAGTATGGTTTAATTTAGAACAATAAAGAATTGTGTCTTTATTTCAATTAAAGGACTTTATTCTGGGTGTTTGTGTTTTTTTTAACTTTGACTATGGGGTTAGTAATGGGGGTGTCTTATAGACGCCTCTCCATTACTAACCTGGGCTTGATGTCAGCTGGCATTATAAGCTGACATCAACCCCAGCCCTATTACACCCTGCCACCGCACCAGGGCAGCGTGGAAGAGCGAGGCTAAGTGCCAGAATTGCCGCATCCTATGAATGCGCCATTTCTGGGGCGGCTGACGGCTGGTGTTTCTAGCCTGGGAGGGGGCCAATATTCATGGCTCCCTTGCTGGGCTATTAATATCAGCCCCCAGCTGTCTGCCTAGCCTTTGCTAGCTATTAAATTAAGGGAAACCCCACGCCAATTTTTTTAATAATAAATCCTTTATTTTAATACTAAATGACAAGTACAGTAACCAACACTATCACTGTACTTCATATATATGTGACTGACATGTTTCTATCTATCTAATCTACAGTGCCTACAAGTAGTATTCAACCCCCTGCAGATTTAGCTGGTTTGATAAGATGCAAATAAGTTAGAGCCTTCAAACTGCAAACGAGAGTAGGTTTTATGAACAGAAGCATAAATCTTACAAACCAAAAAGTTATGTTGCTCAGTTGAATTTTATTAAATTTTAAACATAAAAGTGTGGGTCAATTATTATTCAACCCCTATGTTTAATATTTTGTGGAATAACCCTTGTTTGCAAGTACAGCTAATAATCGTCTTTTATAAGACCTGATCAGGCCGGCACAGGTCTGTGGAGTTATCTTGGCCCACTCCTCCATGCAGATCTTCTCCAAGTTATCTAGGTTCTTTGGGTGTCTCATGTGGGCTTTATTCTTGAGCTCCTCCCACAAGTTTTCAATTGGGTTAAGGTCAGTAGACTGACTAGGCCACTCCAACACCTTGATTTTTTCCCTCTTGAACCAGGCCTTGGTTTTCTTGGCTGTGTGCTTTGGGTCGTTGTCTTGTTGGAAGATGAAATTACGACCCATCTTAAGATCCTTGATGGAGGAGCGGAGGTTCTTGGCCAAAATCTCCAGGTAGGCCGTGCTATCCATCTTCCCATGGATGCGGACCAGATGGCCAGGCCCCTTGGCAGAGAAACAGCCCCACAGCATGATGCTGCCACCACCATGCTTGACTGTAGGGATGGTATTCTTGGGGTCGTATGCAGTGCCATCCAGTCTCCAAACATCACGTGTGTGGTTGGCACCAAAGATCTCGATCTTGGTCTCATCAGACCATAGAACCTTGAACCAGTCTGTCTCAGAGTCCTCCAAGTGATCATGAGCAAACTGTAGACGAGCCTTGACATGACGCTTTGAAAGTAAAGGTACCTTACGGGCTCGTCTGGAACGGAGACCATTGCGGTGGAGTACATTACTTATGGTATTGACTGAAACCAATGTCCCCACTGCCATGAGATCTTCCCGGAGCTCCTTCCTTGTTGTCCTTGGGTTAGCCTTGACTCTTCGGACAAGCCTGGCCTCGGCACGGGAGGACACTTTCAAAGGCTGTCCTGGCCGTGGAAGGCTAACAGTATTTCCATAAGCCTTCCACTTACGGATGATGCTCCCAACAGTGGAGACAGGTAGGCCCAACTCCTTGGAAAGGGTTTTGTACCCCTTGCCAGCCTTGTGACCCTCCACGATCTTGTCTCTGATGGCCTTGGAATGCTCCTTTGTCTTTCCCATGTTGACCATGTCTGAGTGCTGTTCACAAGTTTGGGGAGGGTCTTAAATAGTCAGAAAAGGCTGGCAAAAGAGATCTTTAATCCACACATGTGAAGCTCATTATTCTTGGTGCCTGAACTACTTCTTAATACTTTAGGGGGACCAAACAGAATTCTTGTGGTTTGAGGGGTTGAATAATAAATGACACTCTGAATTAACTTTTTACGTTTTAAAAAAAAAAACAAAAAAACAAAAAAAAACAAAATTTGCTGCAGTGCATTTCCCACTTCCAGGCTGATCTACAGTACAAATGTCACAATGCCAAGTTAATTCCGCATGTGTCAACCAGCTAAATCTGCAGGGGGTTGAATACTACTTGTAGGCACTGTATGTGTGAAGCTCTATTCTGTCTGTTATAAATTGTCGGGTACAGATGCTGAATTGCCGGCCGGCTTTCTTAAAGAGACGGTGCATGAAAACACTATTAATTTTTTAATAAATCCTTTACACTAAATGACAAGTACAGTAAGCAACACTGTCACTGTACTTCATATATATGTGACTGACATGTTTCTATCTATCTAATCTATGTGTGATTCTCTATTCTTTCTATTCTAAATTGTTGGGTACAGATGCTGAATTGCCGGCCGGCTTTTTTAAAGAGACGGTGCATGAAAACACTATTATTTTTTTTGATAAATCCTTTACACTAAATGACAAGTACAGTAATCAACACTGTCACTGTACTTCATATATATGTGACTGACATGTTTCTATCTATCTAATCTATGTGTGATTCTCTATTCCTTCTATTCTAAATTGTCGGGTACCGCTGCTGAATTGCCGGCCGGCTTTTTTAAAGAGACGGTGCATGAAAACAATATTATTTTTTTTGATAAATCCTTTACGCTAAATGACAAGTACAGTAAGCAGCACTTTCACTGTACTTCGTATATATGTGGCTGACATGTTTATATCTATCTAATCTATGTGTGAAGCTCTATTCTTTCGGTTCTAAATTGTCGGGTACCGGTGTATGCCGCTGCTGAATTGCCGGCTTTTCATGTTTCACTGTTGGCACTGTTCCCATCGATTTGGGCAATCACTGTAATGCCACAACCACCATGGCTGTGGCATTACAGTGAGTGGCAGACAATCCTTGCATGATTGGTGCTCTAAATAGTGCCAGACATGCAGGACACGCTTTTGGTGTACGAACAGTTATCGAACATAACCTCGAACAGCCGAATTTTTTGCAAATCGTTCGGGTTCGTCGAACAACTCGAACACCGCCCAAAACAGCTCGAATTTGAGATTGGCGAACAGTTCTAGTCGAACACCGCTCATCTCTATTAAGGAACTGAAAAATGGAATATATCAGTTGAGTGTAGGTAAAGCCTTGGGCCACAAGCATGCAGCAAAGCAATGTGCAATTTTTGTGTCATATTACAAAATTAATTGAGACATACAGCATGCCATGCTTTTTTTTCCCATTGAAATCATTGGAGGTGTGACAGAAGAGTAGTTTTCTCCTTATGTGTAAAATATAAGGCACACAGAGGTACAGTAGGGACCTTAGGCAGGGGTGGACATTAGAGATGAGCGTTGTTCTACTCGAACTGTTCGCCAATCTCAAATTCGAGCTGTTTTGGGCGGTGTTCGAGCCATTCGGCGAACACGAACAATTTGAGAAAAATTCGGCTGTTCGAGGTTATGTTCGATAACTGTTCGTGCACCAAAATCATAACTGGATTTTTTCTCAGTAATGATGAAAATTAATGTTAATACGCAGTTTGAGTGTACAGCGGGGTGGGGGGAGGGGCAGGGGATGGATCTCTGCAGGAACAATGAAGATCTCCATTTTTTTTTCTCTTTCCCGCATTTGCAGTGGGGAGGTGCAATCTGTTAGCCTATCAGCAGCGCACACACGGAGCGAAGTGCTTTTTTTCACACAAGCAAGGGCATGTGTCATTGGCAGTGTATGTCACATGACCTTGCCCTATAAGACCAAGCCATTTTCCCCGTCGCCACCATTTTCTCACTGCTGCAGCTGCGTGTTAGACGGCACCGCTGTTGCTGTGTGCGCTATACCTTGTTAATTTCAAGCCAATTTTCGCACAAATATACAGATAGCTTGGGAGTAGGGAATAGTTGTGATTGCAGTCCTTTTAAGGACTAGGTTACAGCATTTCCTACGACTTTTATCAGGGAGGTCTGTGCTCTTAAATAGATAGGTTGTGGGAGTAAAGACTAATTGTAATTGGAGTCCTTTTCAGGACTAGGTTACATGAGTTCCTATCAGTTTTTGCCAGGCAGGTCTGTGCCAGTGCTGTGCAAGTTTTTTTCACAGCATTTGGCTGAATCTAGCAAAGCTAATCCTTTTTGGCCTATTGCAGAGTGTGTTAGTCAGTGGAGTAGCCTATCTGTGTTGCAAGATATAACACCTGTGTATAGAATACCAATTTTTTTACTGCACCTAGTGAAGTAAAATCTTTTGGGCATAGCATCATTCTATTAGTCCATCTATACTGACCTCCATCAGGTTGCAAGCTGAATATAATTTTTTTCTGCATCTAGCTCTGAAAAAATATTTGGGCTTCTAGCAGTGTGTGGGACTTGGTCTATTAGTCCATCTATACTGACCTCCATCAGGTTGCAAATTAAAAATAATTTTTTTCTGCATCTAGCTCTGAAAAAATATTTGGGCTTCTAGCAGTGTGTGGGACTTGGTCTATTAGTCCATCTATACTGACCTCCATCAGGTTGCAAATTAAAAATAATTTTTATCTGCATCTACAGTACCTCTGAAAAAATATTTGGGCTTCTAGCTGTGTGTGGGACTATTTGTATTAGTCCATCTATACTGACCTCCATCAGGTTGCAAACTGAATATATTTTTTTCTGCATCTACCTCTGAAAAAATATTTGGCCTTCTAGTAGTGTGTCGGACTTTCTCTATTAGTCCATCTATACTGACCTCCATCAGGTTGCAAATTAAAAGTAATTTTTTTCTGCATCTAGCTCTGAAAAAATATTTGGGCTTCTAGCAGTGTGTGGGACTTGGTCTATTAGTCCATCTATACTGACCTCCATCAGGTTGCAAATTAAAAATAATTTTTTTCTGCATCTAGCTCTGAAAAAATATTTGGGCTTCTAGCGGTGTGTGGGACTTGGTCTATTAGTCCATCTATACTGACCTCCATCAGGTTGCAAATTAAAAATAATTTTTTTCTGCATCTAGCTCTGAAAAAATATTTGGGCTTCTAGCGGTGTGTGGGACTTGGTCTATTAGTCCATCTATACTGACCTCCATCAGGTTGCAAATTAAAAATAATTTTTTTCTGCATCTAGCTCTGAAAAAATATTTGGGCTTCTAGCAGTGTGTGGGACTTGGTCTATTAGTCCATCTATACTGACCTCCATCAGGTTGCAAATTAAAAATAATTTTTTTCTTCATTTAGCTCTGAAAAAATATTTGGGCTTCTAGCAGTGTGTGGGACTTGTTCTATTAGTCCTTCTATACTGACCTCCAGCAGGTTGCAAATTGAATATAATTTTTTTCTGCATCTAGCTCTGAAAAAATAGTTGGGCTTCTAGCGGTGTGTGGGACTTGGTCTATTAGTCCATCTATACTGACCTCCATCAGGTTGCAAATTAAAAATATTTTTTTTCTGCATCTAGCTCTGAAAAAATATTTGGGCTTCTAGCAGTGTGTGGGACTTGGTCTATTAGTCCATCTATACTGACCTCCATCAGGTTGCAAATTAAAAATAATTTTTTTCTTCATTTAGCTCTGAAAAAATATTTGGGCTTCTAGCAGTGTGTGGGACTTGTTCTATTAGTCCTTCTATACTGACCTCCAGCAGGTTGCAAATTGAATATAATTTTTTTCTGCATCTAGCTCTGAAAAAATAGTTGGGCTTCTAGCGGTGTGTGGGACTTGGTCTATTAGTCCATCTATACTGACCTCCATCAGGTTGCAAATTAAAAATATTTTTTTTCTGCATCTAGCTCTGAAAAAATATTTGGGCTTCTAGCAGTGTGTGGGACTTGGTCTATTAGTCCATCTATACTGACCTCCATCAGGTTGCAAATTAAAAATAATTTTTATCTGCATCTACAGTACCTCTGAAAAAATATTTGGGCTTCTAGCTGTGTGTGGGACTATTTGTATTAGTCCATCTATACTGACCTCCATCAGGTTGCAAACTGAATATATTTTTTTCTGCATCTACCTCTGAAAAAATATTTGGCCTTCTAGTAGTGTGTCGGACTTTCTCTATTAGTCCATCTATACTGACCTCCATCAGGTTGCAAATTAAAACTAATTTTTATCTGCATCTACAGTACCTCTGAAAAAATATTTGGGCTTCTAGCTGTGTGTGGGACTATTTGTATTAGTCCATCTATACTGACCTCCATCAGGTTGCAAATTCAAAATAATTTTTTTCTGCATCTAACCCAGCCAATAGTTTTGGCCTAATACCACAGTTTGGCCACTCAGCTCTGCTCGGTTCCCATCCATTGTTTTTTTGTGCAAACAACTCCAGAGTTGTGAATTAGTTAACCACCAAAATGAGTGGAAAAAGGCCTGCTGCTGGTGGAAAGGGGAATAGGCGTGTTGGGAAGGGGAAAAAAGGTTGTGTCCGTGGGGTAGGTGTTAAAGCAACAGTAACATCTGCAGAAGAAAGACCATCTTCCAGCCAAACTAAAATGTCTACTTCTTTTAGCGGACAATGTGATAAGATCCCTTTCTTACGGCCACGCCAATCGCTACAAATTCCAGATGAGGCACAAAAACAGCAGGTGCTTCAACGGATATCAAGTGCTCCTTTAAGTGGGCTCTCCTCCACATCAACTTCAACATCACAAATACTCCAGTCCTCAAAGGTGTCACCCAAATCGCACTTGCTTCCTCACAGCTCCCAAATCTCCAGCTGCCCGTCTGAGTATGAGGTAGAACAGATGGTGGAGTCTGCAGAGCTGTTTACTCATACTATAGCCTGGGAATCAGAGGTCGACTCCAGCGCTTCTGTGAATCCAGACGACGAAATGATCTGCACTGATGCCCAGAATCTTTATGAGTCGGATCCAGGACCAGACGCAGAAGGTTCTGACCATAATGTAGACCCTCATTCCCAAACTGTAACTCCTGTTGGTGGAGACAATGAGGAAGATGATGATAAGACTCAAATACCTGATTGGAGCGACAACTTTAGTTTTTTGTCAGGGCAGGAACAGGTTGGCTCTGAGGACGACGGGTGTGATAACGCACAGGGTGATGATGATGAGGTCGGAGATCCCACTTACTGTCAACCCACAGTCAGCCAAGAGATGAGGTCAGCAGAGGAGGTGGAGGAAGATGCTAGTGACGACGAGGTCAGGTTGCGCCTTCCTGGACAGAGACGTAGTACTGGAAGCACGTCAACAACTGCATCCTCAAACACAACTCTGCCTCTCACCACAAGTCGTGGTGGCTCTTCAGGTCGCATGGGTGCTAAGCCTTGCATAGCCTGGGCATTTTTTCAGATCGATAAAGATGACCCAACTCGTGTTATCTGTAACATTTGTCAGCAAAAGCTAAGTAGAGGCCAAAAAATACATAGTTTGAGTACTTCATGCATGAACCGGCACATGGACATGAAGCATAAGTTGCAGTGGGAAGCTCAGTGTGCTACAATGCGGCCTAGCCGGCCGGGCCAATCACTGTCTGCCATATCTTGTGCATCCGCGGCCTCTTCATCCTCTGTGACTGGGGGGACAGCAGTCACACCTGTTTTGGGGCGCAGACCTGCCACCTCTTTACCCGCAACAGCCAGCGTGATTGGCAGGTCATCATTTTCTTTGGAGGTGGTAACACCAGCTGGTGTTGAGCGCTGTCCGACATCGATAGCACCACCTTTGGATCAAGGCAACCTAACATGTCCGCCTGCATCTTCCTCACAGACCGGCAGTTTGCCGGGGACACCCTTATCAACCCCGTCTAAGCACAATAGCCAGCCCTCGGTCCCTCAGATGTGGACAAGTAAAAGACCATTTCCTCCTAGCCATGAGAAAGCTAAGAGGTTGAATTTCACCATCTGCAAGCTCTTGGCTACAGAAATGCTGCCTTTCCGCCTGGTGGACACAGAGGATTTTCGAGAC
Organism: Phyllobates terribilis; assembly: GCF_046119375.1. NCBI lineage: Eukaryota > Metazoa > Chordata > Amphibia > Anura > Dendrobatidae > Phyllobates > Phyllobates terribilis. Next base: position 906,204,020 of record NW_027362762.1, read on the forward strand.
CTTATGTCCGTCGCAGTGCCCCAGTACCAGATGCCCAGTCGGCACTACTTCTCAAAGAAAGGTGTGCCTGCGCTCCACCAGCATGTCGCACACAACATCACCGCTTCTTTGAGAAACTCTGTGTGTGACAGGGTGCATTTCACCACAGACACTTGGACGAGTAGGCATGGACAGGGGCGTTACATGTCGCTGACTGGGCACTGGGTAACTATGGTGACAGCAGGACAAGGGGCTGCTGTCCAAGTCTTGCCGTCCCCACGAGTTGTGCGTCAATCCTCTTTATGTCAAAGTTCCTCCACTGCTTCTGCCTCCTCAACCTCCTCTCGGTCTTCCACCTGCACCCAAAGCCTGTCTGGTCATGCCACAAGCTTTCTAACTGCGCAGAAGGGATCCTGCACACCTCCTTACTATGCTGGCAGTAGGGCTCAACGTCATCAGGCGGTTTTTACATTGAAATGTCTGGGAAATGTGAGTCACACAGCTGAGGAGTTGTGGTCAGCTCTGGAGAACCAATTTCATGAATGGTTGTCTCCACTGGACCTGAAACCAGGGAAGGCCGTGTGCGACAATGCTGCAAACCTGGGTGCGGCCCTTCGCCGGGGCAATGTCACACACGTGCCTTGTATGGCTCACGTGTTGAACCTGGTTGTCCAGCAATTTTTAGCCCACTATCCCAGACTAGATGGCCTTCTGCAGAGGGCACGGTCGCTGTGTGCTCACTTCCGCCGTTCGCATCCCGCAGCTCAGCGACTTACATCTCTACAGAAGTCGTTGGGCCTGCCACTTCACCGGCTAAAATGCGATGTGCCTACTCGGTGGAATTCAACTCTGCACATGTTGCAGCGACTGTGGCAGCACCGACAAGCCCTGGTGCAATACGTTCTGACGTATAGCCTGGGCCAACGAGATTCAGAGGTGGGGCAAATCACGCTGGAGGAGTGGTCTCAGATCAGGGACCTATGCACCCTTCTGCACAGTTTTGAAATGGCGACGAAGATGTTTAGTGCTGACGATGCCATTATCAGCATGACTATTCCGGTGATTTACATGCTGGAGCACATGTTAAACAGAATTCGGAGTCAGGTGGTGGCACAAGAGGAGGTGGAGGAAGTAGAGGAGGAGGAGTTGTATGCGGAAGGGCTAACATCTGCAAGGTCCAGACGGTCGGCAGCACCAAGGCGGCAGGCATGTGAGGGTGGGGGAGATGGTTTTACCAGGGCGCATGGTAGCAGCCAAACTAGTGAGGAAGGTGCAGGAGCCCAGGAAGAAGTGGAGGACGAACTGATGGAAGACTCATCAGATGAGGGAGACCTTGATCACATTTCTGTTGTGCGAGGTTGGGGGGAGAGGACAGAGGAAGGAAGCATGATTGTTATCTCGCCACCAACACAACAGGGACTTGGTACTCCTGGATGCGCAACACACATGAGTGCCTTCTTGCTGCACTACCTGCAACATGACCCTCGAATTGTGAGAATTAGAAATAATCCTGACTACTGGGTTGCCACACTGTTAGATCCCCGGTACAAAAGTAAATTTGCAGAAATTATTCCTGCCATAGAAAGGGATGCACGCATGCAGGAGTATCAGCAGAGACTGTTGCAGAATCTTACATGTGCTTTTCCACAAAATACCAGTGGTGCACGTAGTGAATCTCACAGTTCCAACTTGCCAACCGTGGGACCGTCAAGTGTTCAGCACTCAAACCGTAACAGAACCACAGTATCTGCTGGTAACATCAATTTTGCGGAATCATTTCACCACTTTTTTAGCCCATCCTTTGCAAGGCCACAGGAGACAAGAAGTCTGACACATAGTCAACGCCTAGAGACGATGGTACAGGAGTATCTCCAAGTAAACATTGAAGCCACGACTGTGTCACTGGATCCTTGCTCTTTTTGGGCTTCCAATCTGGATAAATGGCCGGAGCTAGCCACTTACGCCTTGGAGATCTTGTCATGCCCCGCAGCCAGCGTTCTGTCTGAACGTGTGTTCAGCGCTGCTGGTGGTGTGCTGACAGATAAGCGCACGCGGCTCTCCACTGATAATGTAGACAGACTCACGTTCATAAAGATGAACAAATCATGGATCCGAAACGACTTTTCTACCCCTGTGTCATCCTGGGGAGAGTAAAAGCTTGATGATTGGTTAAAATCACCCTACCAACCGTTTTAAGCTTTCAAATTACTAATCATGTTTATCTGTATCTTGACTGGAAAATAATTTGGGCTTTGTAGCAGTGTGCAGCACTGATCCTATTAGGCCATCTATACTAAAGCTTCACCAGATTTAAAATTAAAAATAATTTTTAGCTGCATCTAGCCCGGAAAATAATTTTGGGGCTCCGAGATGCGCAAGGCACATAAGTGCCTTCTTGCTGCACTACCTGCAGCATGACCCTCATATTGTCAGAATTCGAAGTAATCATGACTACTGGGTTGCCACACTCTTAGATCCCCCAAACTTTTCGATCAACCTTTTCATTTTAATAAAGACCAAAAAAATGGTCATTTTTGAAATTATAAGCATTAGCAGGTTGTTAGAAACTGAAATCAAACAGTTTTCAACTCAAAACTTTATTCTAGGTGATGTTACATTTTCACATAGGACCCCTTGTTCGAAAGGAGCTTCTGAACTCTCTCGTCCATTGAATTTGTCAGGTTTTGGATGGTTTCTGCTTCAATTGTTTTGCATGAGGACAGAATACCCTCCCAGAGCTGTTGCTTAGATGTGAACTGCCTCCCGCCATCATAGACACTCCTTTTAATGATGCTCCAAAGGTTCTGAATGGGGTAGAGGTCAGGGGAGCATGGGGGTCACACCATAAGTTTGTCCCCTTTTATGCCCATATCAGCCAGAGATGCAGATGTTTTATGTGCAGCATGAGATGGTGCATTATCATGCAGAAAAATGATCTTGCTGTGAAATACACGGTTCTTCTTCTTGAACCATGGCAGGAAGTGCTGTTTGAGAAAATCCACATACATTATGGAGTTCATCTTTAGCGCCTTCAGGGATCCTAAAGGGGCCGACAATCTCTCTCCCCATGATTCCAGCCCAAAACATTACTCCACCTCCTCATTGTTGGCGCTGTAGCCGTGTTTGCGTGGGGTGTCCATCAACCAGCCATCCTCCACTCCATCCATCTGGACCATCGAGCGCTGCACGGCACTCATCCGTGAACAAAACAGTTTTGAAATCAGTCTTCATGTAGTGTTTGGCCCAATGGAGCCGTTTCTGCTTGTGTGAAGTGGATAGAGGAGGTCGACAGGATGGCGCATGCACAGCTGCAAACCTCTGAAGGACCCTGCATCTTGTTGTTCGGGGGACGTTGGAGGCACAAGCAGCTTCAAAAACTTGTCTGCTGCTATGACAAGGCTTTTTTGCCGCTGCTCTTTCAACCTGACGTAATTGCCTGTAGGAAAGAGTCCTCAATTTGCCCTTATCAGCACGCACACGTGTGTACTGTGAATCAGCTACATACTTCTTGATTGGCAAGACACTTCATCCTGATCATCGCACAATGTTGATTGTAGTCATGCCTTGACCTAAACACTCCACAATTTGTTGCTTCTCAGCAGCCGACACATCCTTTTTCTTTCCCATTTTGGCAGAAAATGTAGGCTGCTTAATAATGTGAGAGAGCCTTCTTAAGTAATCTTGCCTTTCATTGGACACACCTGCCAAACTAATTAGCACAGGTGTCTGCAATTGCTTACAGTGATATAAAGAGCCCTGACACACATCACCATCAATGAGTTTAACTGACAAACAAACAAATTCTTCCCTTATCACTCCTAAACACTTTTTGTATAATAATTTGGAACGCAGTGTACATGTGCTTTTCCACAAAACACCAGTGGTTCACGTAGTGAATCTTACAGTTCTAACTTGCCAACCGTGGTCTGTATGGAGTTGTTCAATAAAGGGCCCAAAATTAAGATAACATAGATGGGAGAGGTCTCTATGAATAGGAATTCCTAAGTATTTGATACCCTGTGAGGGCCAGGCAAAGGGAAAGTTGGACTGGATGGAATCCTATATGGATTTGGGGAGGGAGACATCGAGGGCCTCAGACTTCGCTGCATTGATTTTAAAATTTTACCATGTAACAAAGTGATCTATTTCAGCCATAACAGCATGGATGGATATATGTGATTGAGTGATATATACTAGGACATCATCAGCAAATAGAGAGCACTTGTACTCGGTGCCTCCCACCTCAATCCACCTAATATTGGGGTTATGGCGAATTGATGAGAGCAGGTGCTCCGTCACTAGGATGTATAAGAGAGGGGACAGAGGACATCACTGCCTTGTCCCATTGGTGATTGTGAAAGGTGATGAAAATGTTCTGACGCACCCCCTGGGCCTTGGGACACCCGGAGCCGGACCCTTTTTGGTGGATGCTGGTGGTTGTAGTCTTCGTGGCGGCGACCCGGTTCCGTGGCTCAGGGCGGTCAAACCAGTGGCGGAACTATTTATGTGGTTTTCATGTTTAAATGTCCGACTACGCCACCCGTGGATTGCGGTCAGAGTGAACCGCCGCTACAGGGCAGACCACTGAGGCTGGTGTTGTGGGTGCAGCAGAGCGTAGCATAACTCCCCACGGGAGGAGTATAGCCTCAGGGCAGTGTATGCGGAGGATGGGGGTGATGGTGCAGGGCAGCAGCAGTAACGACATGGAGTCAGTGATGCAGTTCAGGGCCTTTACTCACAGTTCTTATTATCCAGACCACGTCTGCAGGTAACGGCTGCCCACGTCGTACTGTGCTCACCAGGTGAGGGGCTCAGACAACTCCCAGATAACTTTGGAGCACTTCACAGGACCCCCTTTGTGTGTCCTTTGTCTGGCCTTTCTTACCAACACTTCTGTCCGGCTGCCTCGGGCCTCCTCTTGGTAAACTTGGCGCCAGTTTCCCTGACCCTATGTGGTGCCTTCCTAGCGGGTGTAGCGAGGGGCTGCGCCACATAAAATGTCAGAGCCTCCGGTTTCTAGCTGAGGGTCGTTTCCTGCCTCCACTAGTTCGGGGACCGGTCTCCCCCTTTGGCCTGACCCCTCCACGCAGGTGGATTCGGGCGTGCGGTGGCGACTCGCCCGTCCGCACCCCTGGGATCCCTTCATTCCTCGTTCCTGGAGCCTTCTCCGCTCCTCTTCCTTCCTTCTCCCTCTTCCAGGCCTGGGCCTCTGTTACTAGGCCCGCCTCCGGAGCAGAGCTCATGCAGAGCCCCTGCTCCCTGCCACTTCTGCTCAGACTTCTCTGCACTGAACTAAGATGGTGCCCACCTTTTATACTCCCTTCTCAATGCACCCAGGAACTGCTTCCTCCCTGCTCCTGCACTACAGGGTTCCCCTTCCTCAGTGTTCCCTCCCCCCACTCCAGCCAGGGACAGGGACTGTCGTGCCCATCTCAGGGGCATATTGGTCGCCCTGCCCCACGGCAATGTGGTGTAATGCATGCAGGTGTCGGGTCCTGATCCACACTCCATCCTTACCTGAGAGTGAGATATCACACCTCTGGGTGAGGTGCAATACGTCTGTAGCAACCGAGCCCTCATTGTGCTACAGTTCCATTTATCTTCAGCCTAGGTGACGTATTGCGATACAGGGACGTGATTTTGGCTATAAAAGGGTCCCCTAGACCCCTACCCCAAGCTTTTTAAGAGAATCATATATGGCGTGCCAGGAGACTCTATGGAATGCTTTCTCAGCATCCAACGAGAGTATCTAATTACAAATTTTTAACTGCATCTAGCCCAGGAAATACTTTGTGCCTAGTAGCAGTGTCTGCTAGTGAGCGGATTATCCCGGCTGTTAAGCAAGCTGCACCACCTGTAGTTTAGACACTTAATTTTTTCAAAGGAAATGCTTCGGGACCATGGGATACTTAGTGAAGAGCATCAGGAGGCACCCCAAGGCATAGGGGCTGGGACTGGCAGTAGGATGCCTTGCGGTGGACAGCCGAGCTCGATCCTTATAAAAGCTTTTTAACTGCAGCAGCTTTAGTGGACGCTACTGGAGCTGGAATTACCGCGGCTGCTGGCATGAGACTTGCCCTCCAATAGATCCTTGTAAATGGATTTAAAGTGTATTCATTCAAATTAGAGAGACAATTTAAATTAAAAAGCTTAGAGCTGCCTCCACCACAGGGGGGCTCGCTCGACCCACCAGCGGACAGGCACCAGTATTGGGAGAGGGGGGCTGGCCGTCAGGGTTCACCGCGGTTCTGGCACAAACCCGGCGACACGGAGGTGGCACGGGCAGGAGCGGACTGGCCGTGTCGGCTTCTCACTTTTTGGATTTTAGAAGGGCATGACATGCCTATATCTGTGTCTCCCCCTCCTTTTACTCCTCCACCTCTTTTATTTTCGCATGACTATATGTACTTGTCACTTTTCCATGTGTTAGTTATGTCTTCTGAGCAGTTTGTCAGCTTTTGGACACCTTTGAAGGTGTTTTCTATGTGTTTCTATGTGTTTTTGTTTGCCTGCCATTGGTTTTAACGGTGTTCGAAGGTGTTCGACGAACAGTTCGACGAACAGTTCGGCGAACACACGGGTGTTCGACGAACCGAACCGAACTCGAACACTACGGGGGTGGCTCAACACTAGTGGACATACCATTGGTGCAACCTATGCAGCCGCATAAGGGCCCAAAAGGTAACGGGACCACTGCCTCCTCTAAAGCAGGTGGAGTTGTGCATTATGATGAGCTACTGGACTGCAAAGGGCCCATATACTGTTCCCTAGGGGCCCTCTATTGTCTGAGTCTGCTGGAGGTATTGGGGACTCCCGACTGTCTCCCAAAAATTATGTTGGGGAGATGATGATCAGACAGTTGTTCTCCCACTGCAATCAGCGATCATCTAGCCAAGTGGTCATGTAGGGGGGAATGGATGTTGGACAAACGCTGGTTAAAATTAAATCCGTCACCTGATTTCACAATACAAACTGCATCCATTATTAAATAGATTTAGTCTCTTTTTTCCTATTTTCTAAATCTGGGGTCTGGAATCTGCTCATTCTTCATACTGGTGGTAGTCGCACCTTTTATGAAAAATATAATAGATACCAGAGAAGTTAATTATAAGTCTATCCTTTAAAATAAGTACATTAGCCCACTAAAGTGGCTGCATTTCAAGACAAAACTCTTCAATTCGGCTATTCTTGAGATATCTGTTAAAAGATGATGAGAACTCAGTTTAATATCATGTGCAAAGCTAATGAAATATGAATTACCTGATATTAATTGGTCAAGCGTAATAAAGGGAAACTATTTCTGTAAGAAATTCATTTTATACGTTCAGGTACCTTTTGTTATCTGGGCTGGGAGATAAGGAGAAGAAGAATTGCAGGTAACATCGACTTGCCAGGTTTGTATTATAGTATTTTTGTTCTAACAGAGAAAGTTAAACATTATGTTCTTTTTTACTTTACCTTAATTACAATATAGATCCTATCTTTCCCATAAATCAAATAAGGACTCTGCAGTTGTTCGCAACACCTTATGAAGCTCCTTTGCCGAGAAACTAATAAAAAAATCGACAAAAGTTTATTTTATAGTCTGTGAGGTTTTTTAACATTCTTTTTTTAAAGAAAAAATGTAACCTTTAAAATTTGTTACCAGTAGGGCCAAATAAAGGTCTATAGAGGTACTTGGCAAAACAATATTATAACAGTCTGATACCTTATGGTAATCATGGAAATTTCTAACTGGGCACTACAATTTCACATATTGTATCCCCTTTCCCATATCTCTGGTTAGGGACGAGGTACTCGAATGACCCCAATACTTAAGTGCCTCTTGCGAGCCAGAGATTGACTCCTTGGATAATTTATAGGGCAATTATGGATAGAGCAAAAAGTCTGATATCGGAAGTTGAACAGAGCAGGGTATCATAGGAGGAGAGATCAGATGGGCAGTCTAATGAATCAAGGGTTACGGTTAAGTAATGATGATCCTCCAGGCCCAATGTAAAGGGAAAGTCAAAAAGTTGAGTTAAAAAATTAAGTTGAATATACAAGCAGGAATACAACATACAATCTAGTACATTGACCAGAAAGATAAAACTTATAACTGGCACTTTAGGCCCCCATACATATACATACGGTATTGACAGGATCGTCCAACAGTGTACTGTCTATTGGGACCTCCCGACTCTCCCCAACAGATGATGTCTGGGGAGAGAAGGGTCCAACTTGTTGAATTTCAGCAGCCAATCCTTATACTCACATGGAAGACAAGTTGCTGCCAGGAGTGACTTGCAGTGTCTCTCTCATAGAGAACACAGGGATGCTCAACAGAGTGTTCCTGTTCATGGCAGAGTTGGGAAAAAGCTGATAGTTGACAACTATATAATGTGTATGGGAGACTTTAGACTTGTGTTTGATGTTTTAGATATGCCATGTGCCATCTGGGATTCCTACCAGCCACCTAAAGTGTCTCATTGTGGTGGATGGCAGGGAAACAAGGTGATGTTGGACCATGGCAAGATGAATAAATCACAATTGTTAAGTTGCAGTCTCTCTTTTTTTATAAGGAAGAAAAAGAAGACTATAGGGTCCTACACACGTTATTTCACAATCAGCCTAACTTTCTGATTTCGGTGTACCATCTAATGTGTAAGGAGCCCCCTAACTCTCCCCTAAAAGGTAATGTTGAGGTAAAGAAGAATTAGACAGTTTAACCTTTCAAACCTTTTAGTCTCAGAGATATCTGGGAGCGCAGTTCTTCTTTCTCAGTATTGAATACACATGAACGCTCAACGCATCCATTTGTCTGGGTCAGTCACAGAGAGAGAGAGTTGTCTCATGACTTGGTAAGACAGTTTAACAGCTATAAAATATAAAAAATTACAAGCAATAGAAGAATTTAATCAATCTGGGTATATTTAGAGTAGGTTTTTCACACACTACTGTTTTGTAAAGAGGAATCAGCTGAAATACAGCAGAGAGAAGTTAGTATTGCCAGTATTATGTGAAAAATGTAGTATGGGGCGGACACAGCAGGAAGTCTGGGAGGTGTTGTGTCAGCCAATAGCTGTAGAACAGGAAGTGATGTCGGAGAAGGAATTTTCAGCCATTTTGTTATTTTCTGTTATGTCAATTGTATTATTTTTATATAAGAGAGGGAAATTCTTGTTAGTTTATTCCTATGTATAATCATCAAAGTGGTTCCAAAATGGTGCTGCAATTTAGATTCAATAAAAAGTTGCCATGCTTCTAACATATCCATTAAGTCTTGTCCTAAAAACAGCCTCATGCTACTATAGCAGAAAGCCGTATGGCCATACACTGCCCCGATGTTTTACAGGCTGAAGTCTAAAGTTACCATATGTTGGTTCCAATACTTAGAGTTTCACAGCTGTCAAAGGAAGTCAACAAATACATCATCTTATTTCAACACATAAATCTTCCAGAGCCCTGGTATCAGCACATCCATTAGTGAACATCATATATCACCCATATGTCAATGAGGAAATTTGGTGTGTAAGCTGGTTTAAAGACCATTTGCTTATAAATGTTCATGCATAAAAAACACATATTTAAGGCAGAAGAGCTATTTTTTCTATGTATTGACTATATTCAATATTTGCTAAGTGAAAACTGAAATTATATGTTTTTATGGGTCATTTATTTAACTAATATGCACTACAAAACCTAAGACAGAAACAAGATGAGCATATACCCTGCTGTAAGTAAATAAGTAAAAGCAATAGTGCATATAAATAACATTGGGTACTTAGCAAACACTGTTTTTTTTATCAAAAAAAGCATAGAAGCCATCCCAACAGCATCAAGGTGTACCCAAATAGGGATGGTCCCAATGTGAACAAGGGTCGAGCAGGATCGGGTCCCGACTATAGATACCCAGCAATGGGAAGCTATATAAACGTAATGTCCAGCTCAAAGAAAAGGAGGCCACACTCTTACCTGCGCTAAGTGCAGAAACTTGAAACTAAATCAAAAAAATTAACTGGAGTACAAGTTTCTATGCATGCACAATATATAGTGGGGAAAAAAGTATTTAGTCAGCCACCAATTGTGCAAGTTATCCCACTTAAAAAGATGAGAGAGGTCTGTAATTGACATCATAGGTAGACCTCAACTATGAGAGACAAAATGAGAAAACAAATCCTGAAAATCACATTGTCTGATTTGGAAATAATTTTTTTCAAATTTTGGTGGAAAATAAGTATTTGGTCAATTACAAAAGTTCATCTCAATACTTTCTTATATATCCTTTGTTTGCAATGACAGAGGTCAAAAGTTTTCTGTAAGTCTTCAGAAGGTTGGCACACACTGTTGCTGGTATATTGGCCCATTCCTCCATGCAGATCTCCTCTAGAGCAGTGATGTTTTGGGGCTGTTGCTGGGCATGTTCACATTGGCATGTTCACATAGCCTTCCCATTTGACATTATGTTGACAGGACTGCAGCCAATAACTGAGCTCAGCAGCTCTTCCCGAGTTGACAGCACATGTGCCTCAGAGCTGCTGAGTTCCCTTATTGTCTGCATTGCAGCAACGTGACTTCAGGATAAGGGACACATATTCTAAGATGGGGGATATACAAGTGCTTCTCACAAAATTAGAATATCATCAAAAAATTTAATTATTTCAGTTCTTCAATACAAAAAGTGAAACTCCTATATTATATAGAGTTATTACAAACAGAGTGATTTATTTCAAGTGTTTATTTCTGTTAATGTTGATGATTATGGCTTACAGCAAATGAAAACACAAAAGTCATTATCTCAGCAAATTAGAATACTTTATAACAACAGCTTGAAAAATGATTTTAAAATCCGAAATATTGGCCTACTGAAATGTATGTTCAGTAAATGCACTCAATACTTGGTCGGGGCTCCTTTTGCATCAATTACTGCATCAATATGGTGTGGCATGGAGGTGATCAGCCTGTGGCACTGCTGAGGTGTTATGGAAGCCCAGGTTGCTTTGATAGCAGCCTTCAGCTCGTCTGCATTCTTGGGTCTGGGGTCTCTCATCTTCCTCTTGACAATACCCCATAGATTGTTTATAAACCAGGTATTGGTACTTTTGGCCGTGTGGACAGGTGCCAAGTCCTGCTGGAGAATGAAATTTCCATCTCCAAAAAGCTTGTCGGCAGAGGGAAGCATGAAGTGCTCTAAAATGTCCTGGTAGACGGCTGCGCTGACTTTGGTCTTGATAAAACACAGTGGACCTACACCAGCAGATGACATGGCTCCCCAAACCATCACTGATTGTGGAAACTTCACACTAGACTTCAAGCAGCTTGGATTGTGGCCTCTCCACTGTTCCTTCAGACTCGGGGACCTTGATTTCCAAATGAAATGCAAAATTGAATTTCATCTGAAAACAACACCTTGGACCACTGAGCAACAGTCCAGGTCTTTTTCTTCTTGGCCCAGGTAAGACGCTTCTGGCATTGTCTATTGGTCATGAGTGGCTTGACACAAGGAATACGACACTTGTAGCCCATGTCCTGGATATGTCTGTGTGTGGTTGCTCTTGAAGCAATGACTCCAGCAGCAGTCCACTCCTTGTGAATCTCCCCCAAATTTTTGAATGTCCTTTTCTTAACAATCCTTTCAATACTGTGGTTATCCCGGTTGATTGTGCACCTTTTCCTATCACACTTTTTCCTTCCACTCAACTTTCCATTAATATGCTTGGATACAGCACTCTGAACAGCCAGCTTCTTTAACAATGACCTTTTTTGGCTTACCCTCCTTGTGGAGTGTGTCAATAACTGCCTTCTGGACATCTGTCAAGTCAGCAGTCTTCTCCATGATTGTGAAGCCTACTGAAACAGACTAAGGGACCCTTTTAAACGCTTAGGAAGCCTTTGAAGGTGGTTTTTGTTAAGTATTCTAATTTACTGAGATAATGACTTTTGTGTTTTCATTGGGTGTAAGCCATAATCATCAACATTAACAGAAATAAACACTTATAACTACCAAAAATAGATGACACGTTACAACCAAGTATAAAGAATAAACATAGCAACTTTTTTAGTTAAAATTAATAAAATAGAGAAAGGCAAAGGAAATACCCAACAAAATACAAAATACAGGTAACAGTACCATAAGTTGATGTATAAAGATCTATTTGAGCAATACAAGGTGACAAAGTATATGGGAATTCATGCCACAGTATCAACCAATATACAATATAATGCTAGTAAAGTGCGAGTGCATGGCAACGTTTTTTGGGGTCTAACAGGACCGTATATTCAGTCAGGTAGAAACACAGCAGGAAATACCATGTTCATAAAAATCACAGAAATGAAATGACACTATACATCAATAATCATACAGTGCTGGCCAAAAGTATTGGCACCCCTGCAATTCTGTCAGATAATTATTATTATTATTATTATTATTTATTATTATAGCGCCATTTATTCCATGGCGCTTTACATGTGAAAAAGGGGGTATAATACAAGAACAATTTCAATAATCTTGAACACAATGTGACAGCGACTGGTACAGGCGGAGCGAGGACCCTGCCCGCGAGGGCTCACAATCTACGAGGGATGGGTGAGGATACAGTAGGTGAGGGTAGAGCTGGTCGTGCAGCGGTATGGTGGAGCGGTGGTTACTGCAGGTTGTAGGCTTGTCGGAAGAGGTGGGTCTTCAGGTTCCTTTTGAAGGTTTCCACGGTAGGCGAGAGTCTGATACGTTGGGGTAGAGAGTTCCAGAGTAGGGAGGAAGCACGGGAGAAATCTTGTATACGGTTGTGGGAGGAGGAGATAAGAGGGGAGTAGAGCAGGAGATCTTGTGAGGATCGGAGGTTGCGTGCAGGTATGTAATGGGAGACTAGGTCGGAGATATATGGAGACAGGTTGTGAATGGCTTTGTATGTCATGGTTAGGGTTTTGAACTGGAGTCTCTGAGCAATGGGGAGCCAGTGAAGAGATTGACAGAGAGGAGAGGCCGGGGAATAGCGGGGGGACAGGTTGATTAGTCGAGCAGCAGAGTTTATGATAGATTGGAGGGGTGCGAGAGTGTTAGAGGGGAGGCCACAGAGCAGGAGGTTGCAGTAGTCAAGGCGGGAGATGATGAGGGCGTGCACTAGTGTTTTTGCAGATTCATGGTTTAGGAATGTGCGGATCCGGGAGATATTTTTAAGTTGGAGTCGGCAGGAAGTGGAAAGGGCTTGGATATGTGGTTTGAAGGAGAGTTCCGAGTCCAGGGTTACCCCGAGGCAGCGAGCTTGAGGGACTGGGGAGAGTGGGCAGCCATTGACTATGATGGATAGGTCAGTTGGGAGGGTTGAATGAGATGGCGGAAAGATGATGAATTCTGTTTTGTCCATGTTAAGTTTTAGAAATCTAGCAGAGAAGAAGGATGAAATAGCAGACAGACATTGTGGGATTTTGGTTAATACGGAGGTGATATCGGGTCCAGAGAGGTAGATCTGTGTGTCATCAGCATAGAGGTGATAATGAAAGCCATGAGACTCTATGAGCTGTCCCAGGCCTAATACTCAGTTTCTTCCTGAAAATGATTGCAATCACAAATTCTTTGGTATTATTCTCTTCATTTAATTTGTCTTCAATGAAAAAAACACAAAAAGAATTGTCCTAAAGCCAAATTGGATATAATTCCACACCAAACCTAAAAAAGGGGGTGGACAAAAGTATTGGCACCCTTTGAAAAATCATGTGATGCTTCTCTAATTCGTGTAATTAACAGCACCTGTAACTTACCTGTGGCACCTAACAGGTGTTGGCAATAACTAAATCACACTTGCAGCCAGTTAACATGGATTAAAGTTGACTCAACCTCTGTCCTGTGTCCTTGTGTGTACCACATTGAGCATGGAGAAAAGGAAGAAGACCAAAGAACTGTCTGAGGACTTGAGAAACCAAATTGTGAGGAAGCATGAGCAATCTCAAGGCTACAAGTCCATCTCCAAAGACCTGAATGTTCCTGTGTCTTCCGTGCGCAGTGTCATCAAGAAGTTTAAATCCCATGGCACTGTGGCTAACCTCCCTAGATGTGGACGGAAAAGAAAAATTGACGAGAGAATTCAACGCAAGATTGTGCGGATGGTGGATAAAGAACCTCGACTAACATCCAAACAAGTTCAAGTTGCCCTGCAGTCCGAGGGTACAACATTGTCAACCCGTACTATCCGTCGGCGTCTGAATGAAAAGGGACTGTATGGTAGGATACCCAGGAAGACCCCACTTCTTACCCCGAGACATAAAAAGCCAGGCTGGAGTTTGCCAAAACTTACCTGACAAAGCCTAAAACGTTTTGGAAGAATGTTCTCTGGTCAGATGAGACAAAAGTAGAGCTTTTTGGGAAAAAGCATCAACATAGAGTGTACAGGAAAAAAAAAGACGCATTCAAAGAAAAGAACACGGTCCCTACAGTCAAACATGGCGGAGGTTCCCTGATGTTTTGGGGTTGCTTTGCTGCCTCTGGCACTGGACTGCTTGACCGTGTGCATAGCATTATGAAGTCTGAAGACTACCAACATATTTTGCAGCATAATGTAGGGCCCAGTGTGAGAAAGCTAGGTCTCCCTCAGAGGTCATGGGTCTTCCAGCAGGACAATGACCCAAAACACACTTCCAAAAGCACTATAAAATGGTTTTAGAGAAAGCACTGGAGACTTCTAAGGTGGCCAGTAATGAGTCCAGACCTAAATCCCATAGAACACTTGTGGAGAGATCTCAAAATGGCAGTTTGGAGAAGGCACCCTTCAAATATCAGGGACCTGGAGCAGTTTGCCAAAGAAGAATGGTCTACAATTCCAGCTGAGCATTGTAAGAAACTCATTGATGGTTACCGGAAGCAGTTGTTCGCAGTTATTTTGGCTAAAGGTTGTGAAACCAAGTATTAGGCTGAGGGTGCCAATACTTTTGTCCGGCCCTTTTTTGGAGTTTTGTGTGAAATGATCAATGATTTGATTTTTGCTTCATTCTCTTTTGTGCTTTTTCCTTGCAAGCAAATTAAATGAAGAGAATAATACCAAAGAATTTGTGATTGCAATCATTTTCAGGAAGAAACTGAGTATTATCTGACAGAATTGCAGGGGTGCCAATACTTTTGGCCAACTGTACAAGTAAGGATAAAGGTAGATACTAACCCCAGTGTGCCACCGTGAATAAATATTTGAAATAGATCACTGTTTGTAATGACTCTATATAATATATGAGTTTCACTTTTTGTATTGAAGAACTGAAATAAATTAACTTTTTGATGATATTCTAATTTAGTGAGAAGCACTTGTATATAACAGGATGGGTGATATATATACAAGGATGAGGGACATATACATAGGATGGGGCCAGGAAGGGGAAGGAACATATAGAGGGTGGTCCAAAAGTAGGTGGCCAGAAAATAATAACATTTATTTTGATTTATATATAAAATTATATTTACTAATACAAGCATAACATTGACAATTAAATTTTATTCTGAACAATAATACAAAAGCCCTTAAATTTTATCAACGCAGGTGCTCAAACTGTTTTCCATTACAATTTGCACAGCCTTGAAGTCTGCCTCTTACGCTTCGACAAACTTTTTTGCACAAGTCTCTTTGGGTATTAATTTCTTGAAATGCATCTCTTATGTAATTTTTCAAATCACTGACACTTTTTGGTTTTTCAACTATAAACTTTGTCCTTGAGTACTCCCCAAAAGAAAAAATCCATTGGGGTCAAGTCTGGTGAACGTGCCGGCCAAGCAAGAGGGCCTCTTCGGCCAATCAATTTATTAGGAAATGTTTCATCAAGATACTCGCGGACTACTCTTGAATAATGTGGAGGGGCCCCATCTTGTTGGAAATAAACATCTCCTGTGACTTGTTCCATCAAAAAATATTGGTCCTAAAACACCAAAACTTGAAATATCACCCCAAACATTGACACCAGGCTCATTTAGTTGTTGCTCTAATGTTAAATGCATGTTCTTATTATACCAGTAAATACAATTATGTCTGTTAATATGGCCGGATAATTTGAAAGAAGCTTCATCACTCCACATAATGTTATCTAAAATTACTGGATTTTCTTCAATTTTGTTAAGCATAATCTCACTAAATTGCAGCCGCCTGTCTGGATCATCCTCCAATAAACCATGAATTAGACGTGGACGATAAGCTTTCCACCCAATAGATTTCAGGATTCGCATGATAGAAGCTCGTGAAATTCCCAATTCCAAAGAGGCTCTTCTGTGGACTTTTTTGGACTCTGAACAAATGTTTCAGCAACAAGTTGTTTATTATCTTCTGTACAGGCTGTTTTGGGTCGACCAGTTTTTGGAGCATTAAGGACTGAGCCAGTGGCATTGAATTTGTCACAAATGCGGTAAATGGTTTGTCTCTTTGGGGCTTGAGTACCAAATGTTTCAACCCAATTTGCTCTAATGGTTTCAGCATTTTGAGATTTCCAATACTCTGTGTAGCGTCGGCGTCCCTGCCCTCTGCTAGGCAGGGACGCTGTTCCCCTCACCTCCCTGCTCCGAGCCCGGCGTCCTCCTCCCGCTCTGCTGGCAGCGCGCGCCCCTTCCCGGCCACTGTGCTTAGGGCGCACGCGCGCGCGCTCCCTCCCTCTTAAAGGGGCCGCGCGCGCCGTCCTAAGGAGTCCCCGGCCAATGGCCGGAGGACTTCACCAAATATAAGGCACCTCCTCCAAAATGGAGGTGCCCGAGCAATGTTGTTGCACTGTTCACTACTCTGCTTCAGCCCTCAGGTCCCGTTGCCAGTTACCTGCCTGATTCCTGCCAGAGTCCTGCCAGTTTGCTGTCTGTTTCCTGCCTGATATTCCTGCTACCTGCTTGCCAGCCTGAGGTCCGACGGTCTGCCTTCCTACTCCTGTCAGTCTGTCTATGGACCAGCTTGGCCGCTCACCTGGGAGCGCACATCTGCTACCTGCCTGCTAGCCTTCCTGGAGGCTCCGCCATCACGTGCTGTGACCACCTGCTATTCCAGAGACTCCTGCCCGCTCACCTGGGAGCGCTCCTCCGCTACCTGCCTGCTAGCCTTCCTGGAGGCTCCGCCGTCACGTGCTGTGACCACCTGCTATTCCAGAGACTCCTGCCCGCTCACCTGGGAGCGCTCCTCCGCTACCTGCCTGCTTGCCTACCTGGAGGCTCCGCCGTCACGTGCTGTGACCACCTGCTATTCCAGAGACTCTTGCCCGCTCACCTGGGAGCGCTCATCTGCTACCTGTCTGTTGATCTTCCTGGAGGCTCCGCCGTCACATGCTGTGACCACCCGATTATCCAGAGACTCTCGCCTGCTCACCTGGGAGCTCACGTCCATCATCTGCCGCCACAGGTCGTACCAATCCTTTACCCAGAGACTGCCCCGGTCACTTGCCGTGACCTCCTGCCCGTTTATCCAGAGACTGCCCCGGTCACTTGCCGTGACCTCCTGCCCGTTCATCCAGAGACTGCCCCGGTCACTTGCCGTGACCTCCTGCCCGTTCATCCAGAGACTGCCCCGGTCACTTGCCGTGACCTCCTGCCCGTTCATCCAGAGACTGCCCCGGTCACTTGCCGTGACCTCCTGCCCGTTCATCCAGAGACTGCCCCGGTCACTTGCCGTGACCTCCTGCCCGTTCATCCAGAGACTGCCCCGGTCACTTGCCGTGACCTCCTGTCCGTTCATTCAGAGACTGTCCCAGTCACCTGCTGTGACTGCCTGCCCGTCTACCCTGGTCGCCACCCGCTCCCTTACAAGGACCGCCCCCTTGTATAGTAGCTCAGAGGTTCCGCCTCCCAGACCCGTTACACTCTGTTAAAATCCATTTTCTTTGATCTGTATTTAAATTATTTGCCATTATGTGTTATCTGAATTATCTGAAAAGAAAACAGATTTGGGGGAGATTTATCTGTGAAAACTAGATCTGTGAAACTGGCTCAGTTGCCCTTAGCATCCAATCAGATTTCACCTTTCATTTTCCAAAGAGTCTGTGAGGAATGAAAAGTGGAATCTGATTGGTTGCTAAGGGCAACTGAGCCAGTTTCACTTTACACCATGTTTGATAAATCTCCCTCTTCATAACCTTATTACACTTTCTGTCCACCTACTTTTGGACAACCCTGTATACCAGGATGGAGGACATATATATCTATATACCAGGATGGGGCCAGGATGAGGACATATATACCAGGAAGGAGCCTAAGACGGGGGACATTACTATATAATGGGGGAGGAGGTGCAACTTGTATGTCCTTATAGGATTTAGAACTCTACAAGGGCCCATACATCTGACCAACATGCAGTGGGGGAGTGGGGGCCAGGTCCAAATCTTGCATTGGGGACTATCGGACTCTAGTTATGCCTCTCCATGTGATGAAAGTTTTCAGAACCTAATTTTGAAGAGACGGCTAAGTTGAGGTAGCAGACAAAATGTATCTAAAATGTACAGATAGCTTTATGGATATCCCAACAGTTCTTTATTTTGAGATATTTTTTACTAAATATGTACATAATGCAAAGAAGGATGTACCATAGAGCCAGAACAGTGTTCCTGGAACAGCTTTTGAGGAAGGATGAAAAAGGGGCAGAGCTCTGTAGTTGGCGCACTACTAAGTCAGTGCTTTGCAGCGGTCCTGTGGTCAGTCAGTCTGCATCATCACTGAGCAGAAGAGAGAGAAATAGTGATGGTAGAGACAGTTTGATGGCGGATTCCAGACAATGAAGGGAAATGGTCAAGTAAGTTTCATAAATGATGCCATACCCACAATTATTATTGCAGGATGCTCCTGCAAGAAGGATTCACTACAAGTTGTTTTGTAGAGTATAAGTTCTTGTGGTCAGCAGGGTCCTCTCTCTCCTGTACAGTGTAAGCTCTTATGGTCAGTGGGATTCTCTCTCTCCTGTAGTGTAAGCTCTTATGGTCAGCAGGGTCCTATATCTCCTGTAAAGTGTAAGCTCTTATGGTCAGCTGGATTCTCTCTCTCTCTCTCTCCTGTAGAGTGTAAGCTCTTTTGGTCAGTGGGGACCTCTCTCTCTCTGCTGTAGAGTGTACGCTCTTATGATCACCGGGGTTCTTTCTCTCTCCTGTAGAGTGTTAGCTCTTATGGTCAGGAGGTTCCTTTCTCTCTCCTGTAGAGTGTAAGCTCTTATGGTCAACAGGATCCTCTCTCTCTTACTCCCCAGGTGTATTTTGGGGGCAATTACAAGCTTTCCAGTATTGAGATTTGCTCAAATTTATTCACCGCAAATCAAATTTTTGAGGAAAATTCAGCGAATTTGAATTTCAGAATATTGGCTCATCGTTACTGTGTACCGATTAAAGACAAAAAGTTACCTGCTTACACTCTGCTCTTTCTCCAAGATTGTTGGATAATTTAGTATAATCAATCATCCTGTCAACATGGAGCACAGACTTGATTGCTGTTGACATGATTGTGCTTTTTTTCATTCCCCCCCTACAAATTTAATGTTGAAAAAAAAACCTTGACCATGTTTTTACAAATGGAAGTAGTGGTATTACTGGTGTAAGGCGGCGATGTTCACACTGTGCAGTAACTGAGGCAGTGACCCAAGCAAGTCCAACAAAACAGCTTTTATTCAGCAACTCATGGGTAAACAGAAAGTCCTCCAGTTCGCAGCCAGGTTAACATGAGTCCATAAACAACGGTTGCCGTGGGCAACGGCCGCGCCGGGCCGCTCAGGGCCTGTCGGGTGCAGAGCCTTCCCAGGCGTGGGTTCAGCTACTCACAGATCCGCCAAGCTTTCCTGCTATACTCCTAGCAGGTCCCAACACTGTACAACACTAATCCTTAATGCAGGATTTTTAAAGGACCTGTGGCAAGAGCCACTGGAAAACCTGGGCTGGAGGGAGGAGGCCGCCCCACTGCCTTCCTGTAGCCTCCTCCAAGAAATGAAGGCCCTGCCGGGTTTTACTAATCTGCCTTAGATAGATAGCCTGACCAGGTCAATGCTCACCTTCATTCCTGCATTGCAGCTGCAGGTGAGTTTGTGACTGAAATGCACTCCAATGGATTTAATAGGTCTCTATACACATTTTGGGGGATATATACCGTCCCTCATATACGATCCCGGTCACTGCCTCACATTCCCCCCCCCTATGTTCAAACTTGTGGGGTTGAATATTTGACACCATACAGGTTGCCCGGGACAAGGCATCCACGTTTGCCTGTGACTTCCCAGGGTGATGTTTTACAGAGAAACTGAAATTTTGCAGTGACAGGAACGACCTGGTGACTCGCGCATTCCTCTCCTTGGCATTCCTCAGCCATACCAAGGGTGAGTGGTTCGTCATCAAGCGGAACTGACACCCGAGTAAATAATAACGTAGCGATTCCAAGGCCCACTTAATAGCCAAACACTCTTTCTCTACCACGCCATAGTTTTTCTCTGCCGGGACAAGTTTTCTACTCAAGTAGGTGACTGGGTGCTCTTCACCATTCACTTTTTGTGACAATATCGCCCCTAGGCCTACCTCCAAGGCATCTGTCTGTACAATGAATGTTTCCTTGAAGTTGGGGCTGATGAGGACCGGCTGTCCACACAGGGCCAACTTCATGGACTGAAAAGGCTTCTTCTGCCTGAGGGTTCCACCGAACCATTACCGATTTTTTTCCCTTTCAAGAGATCGGTCAGGGCCGCCATTCTTCCAGCAAAATTAGGTATAAACCGGCGGTAATACCCAAGGATGCCAAGTAACGCCCTCACCTGCTTTGTACTTGATGGTGTAGGCCAGTTTTTTATGGCCTCAACTTTATTGATTTGGGGCTTGATAACTCCTCGGCCTATCACATACCCCAAATATCGGGCTTCCTCTAGCCCTATCGCATGTTTTTTGGGGTTTGCCGTTAACCCCGCGGCTCTGAGAGAATCCAGCACCGCTTGTACCTGGGATAGGTGCGTATGCCAGTCGGTGCTAAAAATGATAATATCATCTAGATACGCGGACGTGTACTCCTGATGAGGCTTGAGCACTATGTCCATCAACCTCTGGAATGTAGCCGGGGCCCCATGTAACCCAAAAGGTAAGACCACATAGTGATATAGACCCTCCGGAGTTATGAAGGTGGTCTTTTCCTTCGCCGATTTCGTGAGAGGTTCCTGCCAGTAACCCTTGGTGAGATCGAGCGTGGTAAAGTACTGGGCCTGCCTCAGTCTCTCAATCAGCTCATCCATTTTGTTCACGGGTTGGGGCTGAAAGGTGGCAAGCCGGATTGTGGTCATACAGCTGCCGGTGGGGTATGCCTCAGTCACAATGGCCGCATTCTCCACCAAGCTGTAAGGCGGCGGTGTTCACACTGTGCAGTAACTGAGGCAGTGACCCATGCAAGTTCAACAAAACAGCTTTTATTCAGCAATTCACAGGTGAACAGATAGTCCTCCGGTTAGCATCTGGATTAACATGAGTCGATAAACAACGGTTGCCGTGGGCAACGGCCACGCCGGGCCGCTCAGAGCCTGACGGGTGCAGAGCCTTCCCAGGCGTGGGTTCAGCTACTCACAGGTCCGCCAAGCTTTCCTGCTATACTCCTAGCAGGTCCCAACACTGAATAATACTAATCCTTAATGCAGGGTTTTTAAAGGACCTGTGACAAGAGCCACTAGAAAACCTGGGTTGGAGGGAGGAGGCCGCCCCACTGCCTTCCTGTAGCCTCCTCCAAGAAATGAAGGCCCTGCCGGGTTTTAATTAATCTGCCTTAGCCAGATAGCCTGACCAGGTCAATGCTCACCTTCATTCCTGCATTGCAGCTGCAGGTGTGTCCGTGACTGCAATGCACTCCAATGGGTTTAATAGGTCTCTGTACACATTCTGGGGGATATATACCGTCCCTCGTATGCGATCCTGGTCACTGCCTCACACTGGGTAAGTTCTCATTCCCCAGTAAAAATTATACTTTTTTTTGTAGATATCTGATGTGTCAGTCATGAGAAATATAGTGTAGAAACCAGATGCAAATTAGGCTGGAAGAGCATTGTGGACATGAAAATGCGTTTTGATGGCTTTGTAAAGGTTGACATGCCCCCAGTGCACTTTCATCCTGATTTGCATAGGATTTTTATGCCCATTTCTCTTGATTGGCAGCATATTGGATCTCTATAAAAAAAAAGTGTAATTTTTATTGGGCAGCAGTATTGAGCAGCAGTATTGGACAGCCATACTACTACTTTCATATGTAAATACGTATGGACTGGCTCCCTTTAAGCCATTTAGTAAAGTAAGAGTTAACCACCCCGGAGTGTCACGAGTTTGCATTATGCTAGTCCTCATGGTACAGACTAGTAATAGCAGGTAGTAGATTTACTGTTACATATATTCAAATACAAGTAAGAGGGTAGCATCAGCTTGACCAGCGATAAAAACAGAACAGAGCCATATATTGTTCCATCATGTATAATTAGTATTGTTCGTCCTTCATCATGTGC
Organism: Phyllobates terribilis; assembly: GCF_046119375.1. Lineage (NCBI taxonomy): Eukaryota > Metazoa > Chordata > Amphibia > Anura > Dendrobatidae > Phyllobates > Phyllobates terribilis. The sequence continues at coordinate 906,226,411 of NW_027362762.1, forward strand.
TTTTCAAATTTTAATTCATGTTTCCTTGATGAACGGCCACAAGTAATCAATGTCTTAAGGACGGCAAAAGACATCTGTTACTTACTGGGAGTGATCCACTCGACCTTGTACTGAACTTGTCAACAGACAATCTGACATCATTAGCGAGGGACATGTTTGCAATGCCGTCTATTTAGGACTTTCCCTGGAGTGTGCACGGCAGTGGAGATGCTGCAGGTTTGGAATGCTTCCTCCTTGTCAATCTTCTGCATACTATATAAAGTCATAGGCCTATAGATATGAATGGAATGCATCTAATCATCCCTGTGTGGTCTTACACACGTAGGCCTTCTTCAACGTCCTCAATTCATTCTGAAAATGCAAAAGGGCCTCAAAGAAAAATGAATTCTTTCTGGGAAAAATCTATGAATACAATAGTTAATGAAGCCTTGCAATAAATGTAAAATATTTCACTGGAGTTAAATTTTAACATTCCCTAATTAGTATTGTTCAGGCATTTATGAGGCTCATATGCTCAAAAATTTGAACAGGAAGATGTCTTGACTGGGGAACCTTTTTCTCCATTATTGGTCCACCTGCCTGACTTGGTTGGGTCCCCAAAGGCTATGTACACCTTCACACAGTATTTCCTTATTGTTAATTTGCTTCCTAAATGCAAAATTAAGCAAGTTTCCAAATGGACTTAATTACAAATTTCCTTTGTGCTGTAGAGTGTCTTGAAGTACTTTATCTAGCCAAGTTCCTTTACAAATCCATCAAAGCATGGCTCCTAGTTCTGATGGCTCTCTCTGCTCTGACTCTCTCTTTTCTTAGTGGTAGAAATAGCAGCAGGAAGGGGAAGGGGATTGTACCCAGATCTCCACAATCTGGAGAGGGGAGAATGTATCTATAGTCTCAGAAACAAGGCTTTAGAAAAGGAGGAAAGTACATGAAAATAAACTACAGTTGAAACCAGAAGTTTAAATACACCATATAAAAAGGCAGATATGCATGTCTTTCTCCATGAAATCTGAATAAACCTTTCCCGTTTTAGGTCAATTAGGATTACCATAATGTTTAATATTTGCCAAATGCCAGAATAATGAGAGAGAATGTTTTAAGGCATTTTATCACTTACTGCAAAGTCAAAAGTTTACATACACTAAGATTACTATGCCTTTAAACAATTCTTGATTGCCCAAATGATAATGTCATGTGTTTGGAAGCTTGTGATAGTTTTTTTTGGCAACATCTGAGTTAATTAGAGACACAGCTGTGGATGTATTTTAATGCACACCTGAAACACACTGCTTCTTTGTGTAGCATCATGGGAAAGTATAAAGAAATCAGCCAAGATATCAGGAAGAGAATTGTGGACAAGTCTGGCTCACCCTTGGGTACAATTTCAAGATACTTGAATGTGCCTCATTCATCTGTACAAACAATTATACGCAAGTACAAAGAAGATGGGAATGTCAAGTCATCATACCGCTCAGTAAGGAGACGGGTTCTGTGTCCCAGAGATAAACGTGCTTTTGTCCGACATGTGCATATCAACCCAAGGACAAAAGCAAATGACCTTGTGGAGATGATGGTTGAAGCTGGTAAGATTGTGTCAATATCCACAGTGAAACGAGTACTGTATCAACATGGGCTGAAAGGCCACTCTGCCAGGAAGAAGCCATTACTTCAAAAGAGACATTAAAAAGCCAGGTTAATGTTTGCAAATGCGCACAGGAACAAAGACCTTAATTTTTGGAGGCATGTTCTGTAGTCTGATGAAACTAAAATTGAACTTTTTGGCCATAATGACCATCGTTACGTTTGGAGGGAAAAGGAAGAAGCTTGGAAGCCTAAGAACACCATCCCAACTGTGAAACACGGGAGTGGTAGCATCATGTTGTGGGGTTGTTTTGCTGCAGGAGGGACTGGTGCACTTCACAAAATAGATAGAATCATGAGAAAAGAAGATTATGTGGCAATACTGAAGCAACATCTCAAGACTTCAGCCAGGAAGTTAAAGCTTGGGCGGAAATGGGTCTTCCAAATGGACAATGACTCTAAGCATACTGCCAAAATGGTAACAAAGTGGCTTAAGGATAACAAAGTCAATGTTTTGGAGTGGCCATCACAAAGCCCTGACCTCAATCCTACTGAAAATGTATGGGCAAAGCTGAAAAGGCAGGTGTGAGCAAGGTGACCTACAAACCTGGATCAGTTACACCAGTTTTGTCAGGAGGAATGGGCCCAAACTCCGACCAACTATTGAGAGAAGCTTGTGGAAGGATATCCCAAACGTTTCACCCAAGTCATTCAGTTTAAGGGCAATGGTACCAAAATACTAATGAAGTGTAAGAAAACTTTTGACTTTGCAGTAAGTAATAAAAATGCCTTAAAATATTCTCTTTCTCTTGTTATTCTGACATTTGGCAAATATTAAAAATTATGGCAATCCTAATTGACTTAAACCGGGAAAGGTTTATTCTGATTTCATGTCAGATATTGAGAAAAACATGCATATGTGTCTTTTTATATACAGTAGTGTATGGAAATGTCTGGTTTCAACTGTATGTGCAGGATAGCAGCTGAGCTGATATATGAGCAAATGAAGAAGGCAGCATCCGGTACACACAGAATTCACATCCTGCCTATGTAACCAAAAAATACACTCCCACAAGAGAAAAAAATTGGTTTGGATGTAAACTGCATATGATATTGATAAATATTCAGTTTAAAGCTGAAATCTTGATCTGCACATGCGCCATTTTATTGAAGTCCTGCACACAGGACGCTGGCTCCCATAGCGCATGCATCGCCCACACAATGATGGAGGCAGCGCCGCTAAATTTCAAAAAGGAGGCAGATCACTGAATGATCAGTGACCTGCAGAAGAAACAGAAGAGAGTGGTGGGAGGGTGAGAGGGGTGGGCAGAGAAGGTGAAGAGGATCTGTGGCGCCCCTGAGGGTTCGGTCGCCACAGAGGTATTGCATCTCATCCAGAGATGTAGTACCTCACTCTCAGGTAAGGAAGGAGTATGGCTCAGGACCCTAACACTACATCCACTACACCACATTTCCGGGGGACAGGGCGATAATGCTCCTACAGTAGAGCACAAGTGTCCCTGATCCCTGGCTGGAGTGGGGAGAACCACTTAGATAGGGGGAACTAAGTAGTGGATGGGTGGAGGACGTAGATCCTGGGAGCACTGGAGTAGGAGGTATAAAAACTAGGAACCATCTTAGGTCAGAGAGGAGTTCCAGTCAGTGTGGAGACTGAGGTGACAGGAGCAGGGGCTCTGCATGAGCTCTGCTCCACAGGCGGGCCTAGCCAGGAGGCCTGAGCCTGAAAAGAGAGGGAGCAGGACGGCTCCAGGAACGAGGAGAGAAGGGACCCTAGGGGTACGGGCCGTGCAGCAAGCCACCCGTACGCCCGCCGCTACTAGAAGAGTAGGGGGGTCAGGCCAAGAAGGGGAACCGGGTCCCCCAACCAGCAGAGACTACAGGGCTCAACTGGGAACCGGAGGCTGCAGCACTTCAAGTACAGCAGACCGTCCACACCAACCACTAGGAAAGTAGCCACATAGGGCCAGGGGACGGAACCCACGTCGCCCGCCAAGGCCCGAGGACACTGGACAGAGGTGCCGCTAGGTGTGAGATACAAGGAGAGAGGCCAGAGAGGATACACAGAAGGGGGTCCTGCTAAGTGCTCCAGAGCTACCTGGGAGTCGACTGAGCCCCTCACTCGGTAAACACAGGACGACGCGGGAAGTTATAAACCTGCAGTAATAATTTGGAGTGAAAGAACTGTGAGTAAAGACCCTGAGACTGCATTGCAAAGACTCTGCGTTGTCACTACTGATTCCCTGCACCACTACCACCATCATCTATACACGCTGCCCTGAAGCTACACTCCACCTGTGGGGAGTCACATCACCTAGCTGCACATACCACCAGCTTCAGCGGCCTGCTCCGCAGCGGCGGTTCTTAATAACCGCAATCCACAGGTGGCGTAGTCGGACATTATAAATACCATACACATAGACTAGCCCTTGGATTGACCACCCTGGGTCACGGACCGGGTCGCCGCCACAGTGACTACAACCCCCAGCATCTACAGGCCCGGCTCCGGGTACCCCCACGGCCCAGGGGGCGCGTCAGATCCTGCCCCCACGTCCCACCCAGAAGCACAGAAGACGTCATCTTCTGAAAACTTCATAAGGTGAGTATTCAGCAGCTACTGAGCGAATCCCTTTACATCAGGTATCATATTAATCAGCATCATAGCGCCATTATAGACATACCTTTCATTTATAGGGCTAAGTCCTGCTGACAGGTTTCCTTTAAAGGGTTGTCCAGGACTGACATAATGTTGACCTGTCTTTAGGATAGATCATCAATATCCGATCTGTGGAGGTCCTAAAACTGGCACCTCCTGCATTCAGCTGTTATTGCAGCTGGGTGAACACAGTGTACAGAGCTGGAACAACACAGCTGTCTACACTGCGCAGCAGTCATTCCCCGTTACTACAGCTAATATCACGTTCACTTGAATAGGGGCTGATCTGCAATACGTGGGAATGGTCACTGCACTGTGTACGGAGATTGTTCTATAAATTGTTTTATTCCCAGATGCCAGAGCTGAAAATACCTGATTGCTGGAGTGCCGTGCATTAGACTTTAAATGATCAAATATTAATGATCTAGTAAAAGATAGGTCATCAGTACATCAATCCTGGACAACCCCATTAATTTAATATTTACAGTATATAATGTATATTAAAGTCTATATTTTGGAATCCTAGAATTTTGAATGCCAAAATAATATAGGCAAAGATATAATATATTAACAAAATCTAATTAGCAAAGTTAACCACTTCGCACCAGAGCCTGTTTTTGCCTTTGTGACCGTGCCAATTTTTTCAATTCTGACCACTGTCACTTTATGAAGTAATTACTCTGGAACGCTTCAACGTATTCCCCTGATTCTGAGATTGTTTTTTCATGACATATTGTACTTCATGATAGTGGTAAAATTTCTTTGATATAACTTGCGTTTATTTGTGAAAAAATCGGAAATTTGGCGAAAATTTTGAAAATTTTGCAATTTTCAAACTTTGAATTTTCATGCCCTTAAATCAGAGAGATATGTCACACAAAATAGTTAATAAATAACATTTCCCACATGTCTACTTTACATAAGCACAATTTTGGAACCAAATTTTTTTTTGTTAGGGAGCTATAAGGGTTAAAAGTTGACCAGCGATTTCTCATTTTTCCAACAAAATTTACAAAAACATTTTTTTAGGGACCACATCATATTTGAAGTCACTTTGAGGGGTCTTTATGACAGAAAATAACCAAAAGTGACACCATTCTAAAAACTGCACCCCTCAAGGTGCTCAAAACCACATTCAAGAACTTTATTAACCCTTCAAGTGCTTCACAGGAATTTTTGGAATGTGGAAGAAAAAAATTAACATTTAACTTTTTTCACAAAAATGTTACTTTAGACCCAATTTTTTTTATTTTCACAGGGGTAACAGGAAAAAATGGACCCAAATTTTTTTGTGCAATTTCTCTTGAGCGTGCTGATACCCCATATGTGAGGGAAAACCACTGTTTGGGCGCACTGCAGGGTTCAGAAGGGAAGGAGCGCCATTTGACTTTTTGAATGTAAAATTTGTTTGAATAATTAGCGGACGCCATGTTGCATTTGGGGAGCCCCTGATGTGCCTAAACAGTGGAAACCCCCCACAAGTGACACCATTTTGGAAACTAGACCCCTTAGGGAACTTATCTATATGTGTGGTGAGCACCTTGAACCCCAAGGTGCTTCACAGAAGATTATAATATTGAGCTGTAAAAATAAAATTTTCACATTTTTTCCACAAAACCGTTTTTCATCCCTTAATTTTGCATTATCATAAGGGTAATAGGATAAATTGCACCATGAAATTTGTTGTGCAATTTCTCCTGAACACGCCAATACCCCATATGTGGAGGCAAATTACTGTTTGGGCGCATGGCAGGGTTTGAAAGGGAAGGAGCGCCATTTGACTTTTTGAATGTAAAATTTGTTTGAATAATTAGCAGACGCCATGTCGCATTTGGGGAGCTCCTAATGTGCCTAAACAGTGGAAACCCCCCACAAGTGCCACCATTTTGGAAACTAGACACCTTAGGGAACTTATCTAGATGTGTGGTGAGCACCTTGCACCCCTAGCTGCTTCACAGAAGTTTATAATATTGAGCCGTAAAAATAAAATTTTCACATTTTTCCCACAAAAAATGTTTTTCATTCCCTAATTTTGTATTTTCATAAGGATAACAGGATAAATTGCACCATGAAATTTGTTGTACAATTTCTCCTGAGTACGCCGATACCCCATATGTGGGGGAAAACCACTGCTTTGGTGTACGGCAGGGTTCGGAAAAGAAAGGAGCGCTATGTTGGCTGGGATAGGCAGCAGACACCATGTCACATTTGAAGAGTCGCTGACATGCCGAAACAGCAGAAACCCCCACAAGTGACCCCATTTTGTAAACTACACCTCTCAAGGAATTCATCTAGGGAAGTAGTGAGTATTTTTTAATTTTTAAATTTATACCATTGGGCAATGAAAAAAGCATAATTATATTTTTACCACAAAAAAATGTTTTACCCTCAGATTTTACATTTTCACACAGGGCAATGGGTAAAAATGGTGTCGAAATGTGTCACACAATTTCTTCTAAAAGTGGCAATACCCCATATGTGGCTGTATCGTACCGCTCAGCCATACGGTGAGATCTGGGGGGGACGGAGTGCTATTTGACAATTGGAGAACAAATTATTGTAGAATAGGCATTTGTATTTGGGAGCACAAAATTTTCTGAATTTCTTTTGGGGGGCAAGGGCCATTTCGCTTTTCCAGAGCCTTTCTGCTACCAGTTAGTGTTGAGCGAACATGCTCGACACTGCTCGGTACTCGCCCGAGCATCACGCTACTTGGGATGTTCGGCGAGCACCGAGCATTTCCGGGCTACTCGGGCGGGAGCTCGGGTCTCCGCCCTGCATGTTTGGCGCTCTTTACAGAGCCAATGAACATGCAGGGATTGCCAGCCAGTCACTGTAATGCCGCAGCCATGTTGTTTGTGGGCATTACAGTGATTGGCTGGCCGCACAGCGTCACCTCGAGTATTTAAAACCGGGCGCCGCCATCTTGGACACAGTGGCTCCGGATCAGACAGTGTAGGGACAGCGCTGCTGATTTATGGAGAGATATATCCTGCAAAATAGTTAGTGTAGGGTCTGTAAAGGCTGCCAGATCAAACAAACAGTCCTTCTCAGGACTAATATCCATCCCAGGTATATCAGGCAGGCTGTACAGGAGACGCAGTGGTTATACCAGCAAACGCTGCATTACAGTCCTGTGTGCTGCTCCTGTTGCTGAAATTGCTGGACTTAGCTCCAGGTCCCGGGGGCCAGGAAAAAATCCTTTTTTTTATCTAAATCCTCTTTTTTTTTTCCTCCTTCACAGTGTACAAATACCCATCTTATTAACCTTTTGGTGCCCCGTCCCCCAAAAAAAAAAGTATGCCTCTGATTTTTCAGACACAAATATATCTGTTGAAAATAGTCTGGTGTAGGCCAGAGAAATAGAAGTGTGGTTTTGCAGTTCTATGGGCCATTTGTATCTAAAAAAAACTGTTTGAGTGTGTCGCTCACTGTTCAGCCGCAAATATATATATTTTAAAAAGCCTGGTATACACCAGTAAATTATTACTGTGGTTTTGATGTTCCACGGTAAAACATCTCTATTATCCTGTTTTTGGCATTTTTTGCTGTATAAAAATGATAATAGTGTCTCCCTGATTTCTCAAACACAAATATATCTGTTGAAAATAGTCTGGTGTAGGCCAGAGAGACAGAAGTGTGCTTTTGCTGTTCCACGGTAAAAAATCTCTATTATCCTGCTTTTTGCATTTTTTGCTGTAAAAAAAAAAAAAAAATAGTGTCTCCCTGATTTTTCAGACACAAATATATCTGTTGAAAATAGTCTAGTGTAGGCCCAAGAAATACAAGTGTGGTTTTGCAGTTCCACGGTACAAACCTCTGTAGTATCCACTTTTGGGCCATTTGTATCTAAAAAATACAGTTTGAGTGTGTCACTCACTGTTCAGCCGCAAATATATATATATTTTAAAAAGCCTGGTATACACCAGTAAATTATTACTGTGGTTTTGATGTTCCACGGTAAAACATCTCTATTATCCTGTTTTTGGCATTTTTTGCTGTATAAAAATAATAATAGTGTCTCCCTGATTTTTCAGACACAAATATATCTGTTGAAAGTAGTCTGGTGTAGGCCAGAGAGACAGAAGTGTGCTTTTGCTGTTCCACGGTAAAAAATCTCTATTATCCTGCTTTTTTGCATTTTTTGCTGTAAAAAAAAAAAAAATAGTGTCTCCCTGATTTTTCAGACACAAATATATTTGTTGAAAATAGTCTGGTGTAGGCCCGAGAAATACAAGTGTGGTTTTGCAGTTCCACGGTACAAACCTCTGTATTATCCACTTTTGGGCCATTTGTATCTAAAAAAAACAGTTTGAGTGTGTCGCTCACTGTTCAGCCGCAAATATATATATATTTTAAAAAGCCTGGTATACACCAGTAAATTATTACTGTGGTTTTGATGTTCCACGGTAAAACATCTCTATTATCCTGTTTTTGGCATTTTTTGCTGTATAAAAATAATAATAGTGTCTCCCTGATTTTTCAGACAAAAATATATCTGTTGAAAATAGTCTGGTGTAGGCCAGAGAGACAGAAGTGTGCTTTTGCTGTTCCACGGTAAAAAATCTCTATTATCCTGCTTTTTGCATTTTTTGCTGTAAAAAAAAAAAATAGTGTCTCCCTGATTTTTCAGACACAAATATATTTGTTGAAAATAGTCTGGTGTAGGCCCGAGAAATACAAGTGTGGTTTTGCAGTTCCACGGTACAAACCTCTGTATTATCCACTTTTGGGCCATTTGTATCTAAAAAAAACTGTTTGAGTGTGTCGCTCACTGTTCAGCCGCAAATATATATATATATTTTAAAAAGCCTGGTATACACCAGTAAATTATTACTGTGGTTTTGATGTTCCAAGGGAAAACATCTCTATTATTCTGTTTTCGCCATTTTTTGCTGTATAAAAATAATAATAGTGTCTCCCTGATTTTTCAGACACAAATATATCTGTTGAAAATAGTCTGGTGTAGGCCAGAGAGACAGAAGTGTGCTTTTGCTGTTCCACGGTAAAAAATCTCTATTATCCTGCTTTTTTGCATTTTTTGCTGTAAAAAAAAAAAAAATAGTGTCTCCCTGATTTTTCAGACACAAATATATTTGTTGAAAATAGTCTGGTGTAGGCCCGAGAAATACAAGTGTGGTTTTGCAGTTCCACGGTACAAACCTCTGTATTATCCACTTTTGGGCCATTTGTATCTAAAAAAAACAGTTTGAGTGTGTCGCTCACTGTTCAGCCGCAAATATATATATATTTTAAAAAGCCTGGTATACACCAGTAAATTATTACTGTGGTTTTGATGTTCCACGGTAAAACATCTCTATTATCCTGTTTTTGGCATTTTTTGCTGTATAAAAATAATAATAGTGTCTCCCTGATTTTTCAGACAAAAATATATCTGTTGAAAATAGTCTGGTGTAGGCCAGAGAGACAGAAGTGTGCTTTTCCTGTTCCACGGTAAAAAATCTCTATTATCCTGCTTTTTGCATTTTTTGCTGTAAAAAAAAAAAAAATAGTGTCTCCCTGATTTTTCAGACACAAATATATCTGTTGAAAATAGTCTGGTGTAGGCCCGAGAAATACAAGTGTGGTTTTGCAGTTCCACGGTACAAACCTCTGTATTATCCACTTTTGGGCCATTTGTATCTAAAAAAAACAGTTTGAGTGTGTCGCTCACTGTTCAGCCGCAAATATATATATATTTTAAAAAGCCTGGTATACACCAGTAAATTATTACTGTGGTTTTGATGTTCCACGGTAAAACATCTCTATTATCCTGTTTTTGGCATTTTTTGCTGTATAAAAATAATAATAGTGTCTCCCTGATTTTTCAGACAAAAATATATCTGTTGAAAATAGTCTGGTGTAGGCCAGAGAGACAGAAGTGTGCTTTTCCTGTTCCACGGTAAAAAATCTCTATTATCCTGCTTTTTGCATTTTTTGCTGTAAAAAAAAAAAAAATAGTGTCTCCCTGATTTTTCAGACACAAATATATCTGTTGAAAATAGTCTGGTGTAGGCCCGAGAAATACAAGTGTGGTTTTGCAGTTCCACGGTACAAACCTCTGTATTATCCACTTTTGGGCCATTTGTATCTAAAAAAAACAGTTTGAGTGTGTCGCTCACTGTTCAGCCGCAAATATATATATATTTTAAAAAGCCTGGTATACACCAGTAAATTATTACTGTGGTTTTGATGTTCCACGGTAAAACATCTCTATTATCCTGTTTTTGGCATTTTTTGCTGTATAAAAATAATAATAGTGTCTCCCTGATTTTTCAGACACAAATATATCTGTTGAAAATAGTCTGGTGTAGGCCAGAGAGACAGAAGTGTGCTTTTGCTGTTCCATGGTAAAAAATCTCTATTATCCTTCTTTTTGTATTTTTTGCTGTAAAAAAAAAAAACAATAGTGTCTCCCTGATTTTTCAGACACAAATATATCTGTTGAAAATAGTCTGGTGTAGGCCCGAGAAATACAAGTGTGGTTTTGCAGTTCCACGGTACAAACCTCTGTATTATCCACTTTTGGGCCATTTGTATCTAAAAAAAACAGTTTGAGTGTGTCGCTCACTGTTCAGCCGCAAATATATATATATTTTAAAAAGCCTGGTATACACCAGTAAATTATAACTGTGGTTTTGCTGTTCCACGGTAAAAAATCTCTATTATTCAGGTTTTGGTAGTTTTTTCCGTAAAGAAAAACAGTAGTGTTTTTGACTGTTGTGACACAAAAATATATCTGTTGAAAATAGTCTTGTGTAGGCCCGACATCCCAGTGTGGTTTCGCAGTTCCACGGGTCAAATCGCTGTACTATCCAGTTTTGCGCCTTTGGTATCTAAAAAAAAAGCAGTTTGAGTGTGCCGCTCACTGTTCAGCCGCAAATATCTCTATTTAAAAAAGTGTGGTATACCCCAGTAAACAATAACTGTGGTTTTCCTCTTCCACGGTTCTAATCTACTCTTTATTACCCTTTTTCCATTGATAGTGCAAGTGTAAGCTATTTTACTTCATTTACAATGGGCAAGGAGCGTGGCAAGGGACGTGGAAGTGGACGTTCTGGTGATGGTTCGTGCAGAGGACGGGGCCGTGGCCAAGGTGAAAATGTGCCACAACCAACAGCCACATCTTCTCGCTCCCACTTCTTGACCGAATTACTAGGGAAACACAGAACAACACCAGTATTGAGAACTGATCAGTGTGAACAGGTTATTAATTGGATAGCAGACAATACTTCCAATTACCTGGGCACCACCACCTCCGGTCTGTCTTCCACACGGTCAACTCTTAGTAGCTGTGAGTCTCGACCGCATACTCCTCCTCACCCTGTTGCTCCTTCCTCCCACCATGCCGAGTGTCGTCAGACAGCAAGTGATCCCACACTTGGACACTCTGAAGAGCTGTTCACTGGTCCATTTCCATATTTGGGCCCCTCGCCTGATACGCTTGAAGTGGTGGAAGAGGAGATCCCATGTTGCGATGCCCAAATATTTGAACAGCCACGGCAACAGGAAGTCGACGTTGGCAATCTGTCTCAAGAGGTGGACGATGACGAGACACAATTGCCTGGAAGTGAGGAGGAGGATCGTGGTGCGCAAGTGGAAGAGGAGGAGGTGGTGGATGATCTAGTAACTGACCCAATGTGGAAGGAGGACATGCAGAGTGAGGCCAGCAGCACACAGGGGGAGGGAGGCAGAGTACCCCAACAGGCAGGAAGAAGCAGTGTGGTGGCCGCAGACAGAAGGCAGGCAACCGTTCCCCGTAACACCAACACGAGGGACGTTGCCAGTACAAGCGGTAGGTCTTCCAGAGTCTGGAATTTTTTTAAAGACTCTGCTGATAACCCCAAAAAGGCCATATGTTCCACCTGCCATGCCAGCATCAGCAGGGGTGACAAAACTACCAGCCTGACCACCACCAGCATGATCAGGCACATGGCAGCAAAGCACCCGACTTTGTGGGGCGAAACCCAGGGTCCACGACCAGTGTCAGCGGGTGTCACCACTGCTTCTTCCACTGTTGTGCGTGCAATAGAACCCCCTGTTGTGTGTGCAAGGCAATCCCCTGTCCATACTGCATGTAAAGATGCCCCCTCCTCTCAGTCTTCACTTGTTATGGCAGTTTCTCAAGAAACAGCATCAACGTCCACGTCCACGTCCCACCGCAGCGTTCAATTGTCCATATCCCAGACCTTTGAACGAAAGCGGAAATTCGCAGCTAACGCCCCACAGGCCACAGTCCTAAATTCGCACATTTCACGACTGCTTGCATTGGAAATGCTGCCTTTTAGGCTGGTGGAGACAGAATCCTTCCGCAATCTTATGGCGGTGGCCGTCCCTCGGAACTCGGTCCCCAGCCGACACTATTTTGCCCGGCACTACACAAGCACGTGTCCCAAAGCATCTGCCGTGCCCTCAACAACGCAGTTACTGGGAGAGTCCACCTGACAACGGACACGTGGACAAGTGCTTGTGGCCAGGGACGGTACATCTCTCTGACGGCACACTGGGTAAACATAGTGGAAGCCGGGACCCAGTCGGACCTTGGGACGGAACACATCCTTCCCACACCGAGGATTGCGGGCCCTATGTCAGTCAGAGTTGCCCCCACAGTGTACAGTTCCTGTGCATCCTCCTCCTCCTCATGTTCACCCTCCATCTCAGATATCACTACATCAGTTACAAGCTGGAAGCATTGCAGTACTGCCTCCGCCAAGCGGCAACAGGCTGTGCTGAAACTCATAAGCTTAGGTGATAAACCTCACACTGCTTGTGAGTTGTGGACAGCTGCGAAAGAGCAGGCAGATCTGTGGCTGAGACCGCTGAACCTACATCCCGGCATGGTCGTGTGTGACAATGGCCGTAACTTGGTGGCGGCTCTGAGGCGAGGTGAGATCACACACGTACCATGCCTGGCTCATGTGCTTAACCTCGTGGTTCAGTGGTTTCTTAAATCGTACCCCGAGAAGCCAGATCTGCTCGTGAAAGTACGCCGCCTGTCAGCTCATTTTCGCAAGTCGGCTACAGCTTCCGCTGCCCTTGCTGTGTTGCAGCAGCGTTTGCAGCTTCCGGCACACCGACTGGTGTGTGATGTCCCCACACGTTGGAACTCTACCCTCCACATGTTGCAAAGGATTTGTGAGTAGAAGAGAGCAGTTGTGGAATATCAGCTGCAACAAGGCCGTCGATATTCAGGTCAGACTCCACACATAAGACCTCAGGAGTGGACCTGGATGTCTGACATATGTACCATCCTGACAAACTTTGAGGAGGCCACCAAGATGGTGAGTGGCGATGACGCCATCATTAGTGTCAGCATCCCACTTGTCTGTCTTTTGCAACGCTCTCTGCAGAGAATTAAAGAGGAGGCATTGCAGCCAGAGTATGATGAGATGGATCAAGAAGCCGTAGCGGGCGAGTACACACAGCCCAGCCTCATCTCATCCCAACGTGCATTGGGGGACAATGAGGGAGAGGAGGAGGAGGAGGAGGAGGAAGAACAGGAGCTGCTATCATGCGTTGTAGACGGTAGTACCTGTACAAGTGTCATACCGTCGGTTCAGCGTGGGTGGCCTGAGGACAGGGGGGAGGAGGAAGAGGAGGAGGAGAGCATGGTCAGTCGTCATCTTGGTGAGGACACGGAAATCTTGCCCGTTACCAGTCAGGCACGCATGGCTGACTTTATGTTACGCTGCCTTAACCGTGACCCTCGCGTTGTCAAAATGTTGGGTGACAGTCATTACTGGTTGGTGACACTTGTAGACCCCCGCTACAAGGAGAACTTTCACTCTCTTATTCCTGAGGTGGAGAGGTCTACAAAAATGGGGCAATACCAGAAGGCCCTTGCTGCAGAACTCTTAAAAAAATTCCCATCTGAACACGCCAGCGGCAGAGGTCACAGTTCGTTGCCCAACCAAGGCGTACAGGCGAGAGAGATGCAACTCCAATCCAGCAGAGGCAGGGGAACACTGTCAACGTTCTGGGACAGTTTTCTGACACCCGCCCAGCTTACAGGCCCTGAGGCGCGGGGTACTCTCACAAGGAGTGGAAAGTTTCAAAAGATGGTGAGGGAGTACCTTGCCGATCGTACCAGCGTCCTCCGTGATTCCTCTGTGCCTTTTAATTATTGGGTATCCAAGCTGGACACTTGGAATGAACGCGCTCTGTACGCCTTGGAGGTCCTGGCCTGCCCTGCCGCTAGCGTGTTATCGGAGCGTGTTATTAGTGCCGCTGGGGGAATTATAACTAATAAGCGCACTCGCCTGTCAACTGACAATGCTGACAAGCTGACCCTTATCAAAATGAACAAGGGCTGGATTGGGCCAGACTTCTCATCACCACCAAATGACAGCAGAGTAACATAAAGTCAAATCCACTGTGTTATTTCGGGAGGTGTATTCACATGCACCGCTTCACACCCACACATGGGTATACGCTTCCTTGTTTCGGCTGTTTAATCTTCTTCTCCTTATCCTCAGCCTCCACCACCGCTATACCACCAGGGTGCCAGCATTGCAAGTTCCTCCGTCCTAATTTTTGGCAGCTTTTGCTGGGAAAGCATAAGCAAATACCATGGGACACCCACTCCCCAATAATGGGACTTATGTTTGTAATATGCTGTACTGTATGGCTCTTGTAAGGGGCATTGCAAGTTGCTCCGTCCTAATTTTTGGCAGCTTTTGCTGGGAAAGCATAAGCAAATACTATGGGAGTCCCACTCCCCAATAATGGGACTTATGTTTGTAATATGCTGTACTGCATGGCTCTTGTAAGGGGCATTGCAAGTTGCTCCGTCCTAATTTTTGGCAGCTTTTGCTGGGAAAGCATAAGCAAATACTATGGGAGACCCACTCCCCAATAATAGGACTTATGTTTGTAATATGCTGTACTGCATGGCTCTTGTAAGGGGCATTGCAAGTTGCTCAGTCCTAATTTTTGGCAGCTTTTGCTGGGAAAGCATAAGCAAATACTATGGGAGACCCACTCCCCAATAATGGGACTTATGTTTGTAATATGCTGTATTGCATGGCTCTTGTAAGGGGCATTGCAAGTTGCTCCGTCCTAATTTTTGGCAGCTTTTGCTGGGAAAGCATAAGCAAATACTATGGGAGACCCACACCCCAATAATGGGACTATGTTTGTAATATGCTGTACTGCATGGCTCTTGTAAGGGGCATTGCAAGTTGCTCCGTCCTAATTTTTGGCAGCTTTTGCTGGGAAAGCATAAGCAAATACTATGGGAGACCCACTCCCCAATAATGGGACTTATGTTTGTAATATGCTGTACTGCATGGCTCTTGTAAGGGGCATTGCAAGTTGCTCCGTCCTAATTTTTGGCAGCTTTTGCTGGGAAAGCATAAGCAAATACCATGGGACACCCACTCCCCAATAATGGGACTTATGTTTGTAATATGCTGTACTGCATGTGACGCGCCCCCTGGGCCGTGTGTACACGTGTGTGGGATACCCGGTGCCGGGTCTCTGGGGTCTGTAGTCTCCGTGGCGGTGACCCGGTCCGTGGCTCAGGCTGGTCAAACCAGTGGCAGTCTTTCTTAGGTTTTGAGGTTAATTGTCCGACTGCGCCACCCGTGGATTGCGGTCAGGGAGTACCACCGCTGCGAGGCAGACCGCTGAGGCTGGTGTTGTGTGCGCAGCATAGAATGGGATAACTCCCCTCGGGAGGAGTATAGCCTCAGGGCAGTGAGTGTGGATGATGGGGGTGATGGTGCACGAGCGCAGCAGGAACGACTCAGAGTCTTTGCAGTGCAGTTCAGGGTCTTTACTGATGATTATAAGGTAGACCCTCCCAGGAGTACTGGCTAGCATAAGAGGCCTGGTCAGTCTGTGAGCAAGCAGGAGTTCCCCTGGCGAGGTGGAGTTGTAGGCCTCCCCGTCTGTCTGCACTCTTCCTGGCTACCTTGCTGTAAGCGGGTAGAAGTAGCCCACGTCCCTGAGTGTACCGTGTAGTGCTCACCCGTATGGCTGGTGACTTGGGGCCTTCTGTTAGCCTCCGCTCCACGACGGCGGTGCTGGTCCCTTGCTTGTGACTGACCCTCCGGGCTTCTATGGCCAGAGGACCTGAAATCCCCTGCCGGCTGGTTTCTGCTGCTGGATATATAAGTCCTCACAGCTTCGGACTCCTGTGTCCGGTTCCTATTGTCTTCTGCCAGGTCGAGCTCTGCTCAGCTTCCAGCCCCTGGTCTTTAGCTCCTAGCTCCTACAGAGCTCCTTGCTGTTACTTTCCCTTGCTCTCACTCTGACTCTGACTGTTCTCTGACTCACTCAACCCCGCCCCAGATCCAGTTTATAAGGGCAGAATTCTCCCCTCCCAGGACTGGGGCAGGAGGATGTTGCATGTTTAAGGGATCCTGACCAGGAAACCTCCCACTTGCTCTCCGACGTAATATCTCTATTACTGTGGTGACCAGACCCCTGGGGTGCCACACATGGCTCTTGTAAGGGGCATTGCAGTTCCTCATAATTTTTGGAAAGCCTTCCATTCACTGCTTAGGCCAACAGTGCACGGGAGACCCAGTTGCTATAAATCGAAAAAAAGGTTTAGTTAATGCCCTCTGACCTCCATGTCATTTCCAAGGGGCATTGGAGTGGCTCGAAATTTTTGGTAGGCATTGCACTCACTGTATGCCCTATAACTGTGTAGCCGAACCGCTCCTTTTGTTGCAGAAACATATCCTGCAAGACATATCTGGTTGACTGGCCTGATATTGATGTGAATGGTCCCTGTTCCTCCTGCTCTTTCTCCTTTGCCACCACCTCATCCATCATTTATCACCTGAAGCTTTGTTTTAACGGGAGTCATAGAACTGGGATAGTAGCAGGAAAACATCCAGCAATCCTCGGAGGAGGTAGGATATGTGCCAAAACGCGGACCACCTCAGGCCTAGCCGCTACTACATACATGCGCTTGCATTCCAAGAAAACAAAGCAGATGCTAACTTCTATCATCATCATCATGCTCCTCACCTAGGCACTCTCAACTCCCCTGATGGAGAAGCCAGGGCCCACCGGAGGAGTCTGGTTCTCTGGTGGGCTCGTCCAATGCTACCCTAAAGCAGGCCAGGCTAAGAAAAGTGTGGGGGAAGGTGACAGGAGAAATCAGGGCAGCTGGGGACCGAGTATGGACACCTGGCCGCCACCTGGCGGCTGGGGACCGAGCGTGGACACCCAGCCGCCGGGCGGCTGGGGACAGAGTATGGATACCTAGCTGCCGAAGCGGCCATGAGGTAGTGGCCAGCTTTGGCCTCCTCCAATCTAAAAGGCCCCATTTCAAGTGAAAGCTAGCAGTATGGTATTGCAGCCTGCGGGTGGGTGGGTGGTTGGCTGCAATTTTTTGCTTGCATTGGAAGGAATGGGGGAGGTACAATTGAACACTGCCCTGGGACAAGGACTTGCACGGGGATAGTTGCAAGTCTGCATCTTCTGATGCGGCAAGGATCACTTCTGATGAGCACACTTTTAGACAGTGACCTGGGAGTCAGAGATGCTTCCAGGGGTCTTCCCCATGCTGATCCCTTGTCTATTCAGCACTGTATGCATGTGTCACACAGCACATGGCCAGATAAGGTTGTAAAATGTTAAAATGACATTTCCCGGTGAACGCATTTGTCACGGTTGAAAGCAATACAAAAGTGCAAAAACGCATGAAAAATGCTACTTGTGAACATAGCCCAAGGTGTGGAGGAGTATTTTTGTTTTTGGTTATTTATTTTACCTTATACACAAGTTTTTACCCTGGAAAGGAAATTCCTTAACATATTTCACAGGAAAACCGTTTCAGTTTCGTTTTTGAACGTTTTATTGTGAGCCCGCAAAAGTGGCTTAATACCTCTGACCACGTTGTTGACAGCAGTGACCTGGGGTCAGAAATGCTTCCAGGGGCGATCCCCATGCTGCCCCCATGTCTTTTGAGCACTGTCACTATCGTTTTGGGCCCTTTTTAGGCTTTCTACAGACTGCCGGGGGTGCTGCCGCAAAAATGCTCGGGTCTCTCATAGACTAACATTGGGCTCGTTGCTCGGGTCGAGCACCCGAGTATCACGGTAAGCTCGGCCCGAGCTTCGAGCACCCGAGCATTTTAGTGATCGCTCAACACTATCAGTCGTCATCTTGGTGAGGACACGGAAGTCTTGCCCGTTACCAGTCTGGCACCCATGGCTGACTTTATGTTACGCTGCCTTAACCGTGACCCTCGCATTGTCAAAATGTTGGGTGACAGTCATTACTGGTTGATGACTCTTTTAGACCGCCTCTACAAGGAGAACTTTCACTCTCTTATTCCTGAGTTGGAGAGGTCTACAAAAATGGGGCAGTACCAGAAGGCCCTTGCTGCAGAACTATTAAAAAAATTCCCATCTGAACACGGTAGCGGCAGAGGTCACAGTTCGCTGCCCAACTAAGGCATACAGGCAAGAGAGACGCAACTCCAATCCAGCAGAGGCAGGGGAACACTGTCAATGTTCTAGGACAGTTTTCTGAGACCTGCCCAGCTTACAGGCCCTGAGGCGTGGGGTACTCTCACAAGGAGTGGAAAGTTTCAAAAGATGGTGAGGGAGTACCAGCGTCCTCCGTGATTCCTCTGTGCCTTTTAATTATTGGGTATCCAAGCTGGACACTTGGAATGAACTCACTCTGTATGCCTTGGAGGTCCTGGCCTGCCCTGCCGCTAGCGTGTTATCGGAGCGTGTTATTAGTGCCGCTGGGGGAATTATAACTGATAAGCGCACTCGCCTGTCAACTGACAATGCTGACAAGCTGACCCTTATCAAAATGAACAAGGGCTGGATTGGGCCAGACTTCTCATCACCACCAAATAACAGCAGAGTAACATAAAGTCAAATCCACTGTGTTATTTCGGGAGGTGTATTCCCATGCATCGCTTCACACCCACACATGTGTATACGCTTCCTCATTTCGGCTGTTTTTTGCTCTTCTCCTTATCCTCAGCCTCCACGACCACTATACCACCAGGGTGACCGTGGTCCATGTTGCCAGCATTGCAAGTTCCTCTGTCCTAATTTTTGGCAGCTTTTGCTTGGAAGGCATAGGCAAAGACTATGGGAGACCCACTTCCCAATAATGGGAATAATGTTTTTAATATGCTGTACTGCATGGCTCTTGTAAGGGACATTGCAAGTTCCCCCTTCCTAATTTTTGGCAGCTTTTGCTTGGAAGGCATAGGCAAAGACTATGGGAGACCCACTCCCCAATAATGGGAATAATGTTTTTAATATGCTGTACTGCATGGCTCTTGTAAGGGGCATTAAAATCGTCTTGTTAAGCTACTGTGACCTCCACGTCTCTTCCAAGGGTCGTTAATATTGTCTTTTTATTCCACTGCGACCTCCACCACTCTTCCAAGGGGCATTAAAAGCGTCTTGTTAAGCTACTGTGACCTCCACGTCTCTTCCACAGGGCGTTGATATTGTCTTTTTATTCCACTGTAACCTCCACCACTCTTCCAAGGGGCATTGATATTGTCTTTTTATTCCACTGCGACCTCCACCACTCTTCCAAGGGGCATTAAAACCGTCTTGTTAAGCTACTGTGACCTCCACGTCTCTTCCACGGGGCATTGATATTGTCTTTTTATTCCACTGTAACCTCCACCACTCTTCCAAGGGGCATTAAAACTGTCTTGTTAAACCACTCTGAACTCCACGTCTCTTCTAAGGGGCATTAAAATCGTCTTGTTAAACCACTCTGAACTCCACAGCTCTTCCAAAGGGCATTGACATGTTGTTTTTAATTACCTCTAACCTCCACGACTCTTGCAACGAGCATTGCATTTCCTCCTAATTTTTGTCAGCTTTTGCTTTTCAATGCATAGGCGAACACTAAGGGAGACCCACTCCCCAATAATGGGTAGAAGGTTTTTAATACGCTGTAATCCACGTCTGTTTCAAGGGGCATTGCAGTGCCTAATAATTTTTGGAAAGCCTTCCATTCCCTGCTTAGGCCAACAGTGTACAGGAGACCCAGTTGCTATAAATGGAAAAAACGGTTTAGTTAAGGCCCTCTGACCTCCATGTCACTTCCAAGGGGCATTGGAGTGCCTCGAAATTTTTGGTAGGCATTGCATTCACTGTATGCCTTATAACTGTGTAGCTGAACCGCTCCTTTTGGTACAGAAACATATCCTACAAGACATGTGTGGTTGGCTGGCCTGATATTGATGTGAATGGTCCCTGTTCCTCCTGCTCTTTCTCCTTTGCCACCACCTCATCCATCATTCATCACCTGAAGCTTTGTTTTAACGGGAGTCATAGAACTGGGATAGTAGCAGGAAAACATCCAGCAATCCTCGAAAGAGGTAGAATATGCGCCAAAACGCTGACCACCTCAGGCCTAGCTGCTACTACATACATGCGCTTGCATTCCAAGGAACAGAAAGCTAAGGAGGTGGATGGCCTCATGATCATGAATAATTTACTCATTGTGTAGGAGGCCGACCACTGCTGCTGTCTACCTTCTGAACTTTGTGGTGAAGCCTGATTGACCCAGGACCCGCAATCCTCTATGTCTGGAGGACGTGTTGCATCCCAGTGTCCAACTGTGTCCCGGCTTCCACAATATTAACCCAGTGTGAAGGCGTCAGTGAGATGGACCATTCCTGGCCACATTCACTTGTCCACGTGTTTGTGGTTAGGCTGTCCTTCCCACTAAATGCACTGGGGAGGGCACAGGTAATGTTTTGGTATGCGCGCTTGTGTATAAGGCGCACCGGGACAAATAGGGGCGGCTGGGGACCATTTATGGACACCCGGCCACCCCCACGCGGCTGGGGACTGTGTGTGGGCACCCGGCCGCGGGGCGGCTGGGGACTGAGTATGGACACCCGGCCGCCCCCTGGTGGCTGGGGACCAAGCGTGGACACCCGGCCGCCGGGCGGCTGGGGACTGAGTATGAATACCAGGCTACCGACGCAGCCATGACGTGGTGGCCAGATTCCACCTCCACATGCCTAAAAGGCCCAATTTCAAGAGCAAGCAAGCTAGCAGTATGGTATTGCAGCCTGGGGGTGGGTGGGTGGCAGGCTGCATACTTGCGCTTGTATTGCAAGTTATGGGGGAGGTACAATTGAACACTGCCCTGGGACAAGGACTTGCACGGGGATAGTTGCAAGTCTGTATCTTCTGATGCGGCAAGGATCACTTCTGATGGGCACACTTTGATGCAGTGACCTGGGTGTCAGAGATGCTTCCAGGGGTCTTCCCCATGCTGTTCCCATGTCTTTTTAGCACTGTATGCATGTGTCACACAGCACATGGCCAGATAAGGTTGTAAAATGTTAAAATGACATTTCCCGGTGAATGCATTTGTCACGGTTGAAAGCAATACAAACGTGCAAAAACGCATAAAAAATGCTACTTGTGAACATAGCCCAAGGTGTGGAGGAGTATTTTTGTTTTTGGTTATTTATTTTGCCTCATATAAACAAGTCTTTACCCTGGAAAGGATGTTCCTTAACCCCTTTCCGACCTGGTCAGTAATAGTACGCACCAGGTCGGGAAGGCCGGTTCAGCGGGGGCTCCGGCGGTGAGGCCGCACTGAAGCGAGCACATGTCAGCTGATTATTGGACTCGCAATCCACCCGCGTCTGTTAACATGTTAAATCTCTGACAGTGGCATTTAACTCGCGCTTCCGGGAGTCCTAAGCCCCGCCCATCAGTGACCCCGTCATGTGATCGCGGGTCACCAATGGGTGGGCATGACAACTCAGGGTCTGCAGCAGACGCCTGTGGTTGTCATGTCTCAATTGCTATGAGCGCCACCTAGTGGTCAGCGCTCATAGCAAGTGAGCATTTCTCCTGCATACAAGCGATCTGCTCATCGCTTGTATGCAGTAGAAGCAATCAGACAACTGCTGCTTCTAGTCTCCTCTGGAGACTATAGAAGCAAGCAGAAAGTGTAAAAAAAAAGTTTTTAAAAAAAATAAATAAATAAAAAATATATAAAAGTTTAAGTCACCCCCCTTTCGCCCCATTCAAAATAAAATATATATATATAAAAAAAAAACACATACACATATTTGGTATCGCCGCATTCAGAATCGCCCGATCTATCAATATAAAAGAAGAATTAATACAATCAGTAAACGGCGTAACGAGAAAAAAAATTTAAACGCCTGAATTAAGTTTTCTTGGTCGCTACAACTTTGCAATAAAATGCAATAACGGGCGATCAAAACATCGGATCTACCCCAAAATGGTATCAATAAAAACGTCAGCCCGGCACGCAAAAAATAAGCCCTCACCTGGCCCCAGATCCCGAAAAATGGAGAAGCTAAGGGTCTCGGAAAATGGCGTCATTTTTTTTTGTTTTTTTAGCAAGCTTTGGATTTTTTTTTCACCACTTAAATAAAAAAGAACCTATACATGTTTGGTGTCTATGAACTCGTAACGACCTGGAAAATAATGTTGGCAGGTCAATTTTAGCAATCTGTGAACGTGGTAAAAAAAGGACCCAAAAAACAACTGTGGAATTGCATTTTTTTTGCAGTTTCACTGCACTTGGAATTTTTTTCCCATTTTCCAGCACACGATATGGTAAAACCAGTGATGGTGTTTAAAAGTACAACTCGTCCCGCAAAAAATAAGCCCCACATGGCCATATTGAACAAAAATTTAAAAAGTTCTGGCTCTGGGAAGAAGGGGAGCAAAAAAGGAAAACACAAAAACAGAAAGACCCATGGTCGTTAAGGGGTTAACATATTTCACAGGAAAGCACTTTCACTTTCGTTTTTGAACGTTTTATTGTGAGCCTGTAAAAGTGGCTTAATACCTCTGACCACGTTGTTGACAGCAGTGACCTGGGGGTCAGAAATGCTTCCAGGGGCGATCCCCATGCTGTCCCCATGTCATTTGAGCACTGCCACTATCGTTTTAGGCACTTTTTAGGCTTTCTACAGACTGCCGGGGGAGCCGCCGCAAAAATGTTCGGGTCTCCCATAGACTAGCATTGGGCTCGTTGCTCGGGTCGAGCACCCGAGTATCACAGTGAGCTGGGCCCGAGCTTCGAGCACCCGAGCATTTTAGTGCTCGCTCAACACTACTACCAGTAACTTGGAAGTCCCTTATATTTTTAACAGATGACGGACCTGAGTGGGGACTAGCTTTTTTTGAGGACTGAGTTGAAGCTTTTATTGGGAACATTTTACGTAACATTTATCCGGTGCTCTAGGCTGAGCACTTACATCGGGGTTTCCATCTAAATTTCCAAGTGATGTAATTCAGATGAAACCCCTGCCGGATCCATTCACTGTAATGAGGCAGCAGAGTTACTCTGGACTCCGTCTGGCCTCTGTTTAGCGGTGTCCTTTTTTTCAGAAGTTCACAAAACTGTGGCCAACCGCACTTTTATGCATGCCTAAAACAAATGACACCGTGGGATCACAGGCCAGACGGCATCCACAGTGGCCTATATCTGCCTCATTACAGGGAATCTTCCGTCATGGGTTCCGTCTGAATCACATATTTCAAAGGTTTACACGGAAACCCTGGTGTAAGCGCTTAGCGCAGAGCGCAGGATAAATGTGAGCAGAGCCTTACTGCGATCTTTGGGAGACATAATAAACAAATCAGTAGCAGGTGAAGAATTGGTTTTATTTATTTTTTACGCCGTTTCTCGTGCGGTATAAGTGATAAGATTACTTCATTCTTCGGGTCGGTGCAATTACAGAGATACCAGATTTATATCGGGTTTTTATGACTGACAGCTGTCACACACTAAAAGACGCTTTTTTTTGCAAAATCTAGTTTTTGCATCACCACATTTTGAGAGCTATAATTTTTCCATATTTCGGCCGACAGAGTCATGTGATGGCTTGTTTTTTGCGGGACGAGTTGACATTTTTATTGGTACCATTTTTGGGTATGTGACATTTTTTGATCACTTTCTATTCCGTTTTTTGGGAGGTAAAATTAACAAAAACAAACAATTCAGGAATTGTTTTTTGAGGTTTTTTTTTATGCCGTTCTGCGTGTGGTAAAAGTGATCAGGCAGCGTTATTCTTCGGGTCAGTACGTTTACAGCGATACTACACTTACTGTATTTTTTTATGTTTTGGCGCTTTTACACAATAAAACAATTTTATAGAAAAAAATATTTTTTTTGCATTGCTTTATTCTGAGCGCTATAACTTTTTTATTTTTCGGCTGATGGAGCTGTATGGTGGCTTTTTTTTTACGGAACAAGATGATGTTTACAGCGGTACCATTTTTATTTCTATTTTGTTTTTTGATCGCATTTTTTTCCACTTTTTGTTTGCCGATATGATGAAAAAGCATATTTTTTTGCTCCGTTTTTTATTTATTTTTATTACGGTGTGCACAGAAGGAGTTAATTAGTGTGACAGTTTTATAGCTCGGGTTGTTTCGTACGTGGCGATACCAAATATGTGTACTTTTTTTGGTTTTGTAAAAATATACGGATTTATTGGTTTAATATTTTATTTATTTAGTTTTATTTATTTTGTGATTTTTTTTTTAACAGTTTATAAACTTTTTTTTTACTTTTTTTTTACATTTTTACTTAGTCCCTGTATGGGACATTAATTTTTATTTTTCTGATCATTGATCTCATGTAATGTAACAGACATGTATTACATTACATGAGATCTTCGCTGACTGTTTCACAGTCAGTCTCCTGCCTGGCTTCAGCTGCAGGCTGAGCCAAGCAGGACACCATATATGGCAGATCTGGAGGCAGTCATGTGACCTCCAGCTGCCATAGCAACCCCAGGTCCTGGAAGGTATCAGGGGTCGTCGGAGAGGTAAGTAAGACGACCCCCTCTCCTCCTTCTATCTTCTATATGCCGCGATCACTATAGATCGCGGCATATAAAACATAGCAAAGGGTTAACATCACTGGGACCTGATCCAATCAGGTCCCGATGATGTCCCCTGTCAGAGCTAACGCTCTGCACCGGAATCGCAGTGCTTGCAGGACCCTGGGGGTCCTGAGCGCTGCGAGACCACCCACCGTTTTTAAACGTCGGCGCTGCACAGAGCCCAGCAAGCGCCGACGTTTATCTACAGTGGGCGGTCGGGAACCAGTTAAAGGGGATCATTCAATTCAGTAGTACAGCATTAATGAAATATCCTAAGGGCTCGTTCACAGGACTGTATTTTCGGTCAAACAAACCGCACTCAGACCAATGTTATTCAATGGAGCAGTGTAGATGAAAGCTTCTTTCTTTTTACTGAATCTGCATGTGAAAAAAATCAGAGCATGCACAATTTTCCTCCAGAAATCGAATAAGACTCACCCATACGAGTCCATGGGTGTGAGAAAAAAATCGGATGTCATACGGAGCTTCATTAAAGCATCTGATTTTTATGGCTACATTGCAATTCTGAAACATTGGAAACTGTAAATGATTAATAGCAAACAAAATCGGATTGTACACGAATGACAAGTGAGAAACAAATCATCCCACTTTTCTGGATGCAACTCTAAATGATTTTTTATACTGTCGTGTGATCCTACCCTATGGATGAATCATCAATTTGTGAATGGTAGAGGTGCAAAAACCTTTTCCCCACTGATCTGATATTGATCACTTAATCTAAGGATAGGTCATCAATATTGTAGTCCTGCACAACCCCTTTAATGAAGGCTGGGTTACGATATTACACTCAACATTTAGACAGATGTGGTACTGTTTTGGGAGAATAAAATAAACATTATTTTGCAATGCTGTTCACTCAAGGTGTATTTATATAATGGGAAGGATATTACTCTGCTAAAACATAGAACAGATATAGTAACAGAAATCATACATTTCTTCCGGTGATCTCAGGTTTCTGATTGTTTACTTCTTAAGTTACTAGATCGGGATCATATGGCACTTTTATCATTTACTGCTGTACATTCAGCAAAGTCTTTTCAGGAAATACAGTATGTCAGATGACATGAGTATTAACGACATTTGCAAAATGAGCTAAAAAGAAGTGTTGAACCCCCTTTATTCAGGGATTAGATTTGGGGATATTATGCACCCTTATGCCACTGCACTAAAGCTCGGAATACAGATTACATGAAAGTTGGCAAAACCTCTCAATTTCGTAAGAATTGACCAACAATCTAATTTGGAGACAATCTCACAGTCCTGTATAGGAGTGGTGGAGACACTAGCACCCTCTAAACGCCAAAAGGCTGATATTTTAAATATTGCATTTATTGGATTTGACAACTAATGTGACATTGAGCTTCATAGAGTTGTATTAACTGCACTGTAATTGAAGACCACCCAAATGCTACAAGAAAGAAAGAGGAAGAAATCATGAGGCACAAACAGCACGCCACTATAATTTATTTCCCATGCCCTAATCACAACCCCTAGCGGCACCCATTTCCTATTTCTGTCTACCTTTGCCGGAGATGTCAGATGGGGCATGGTGGCAATGAGGGAGGAACATTCAGTAGAATGTACAGGTTAGTAGGGCGTAGACCCAAATCTAGGACTGTCACGCTGTATCCGGGACAGTTGGGACCCAGAGGTGTAATGATTGCAGTCGCTGAGGGTGCAACCGTGACTGGGCGACTGGGCCTCATGCAGCTCCTATTTCAACTGGATGTGTGAGCGGATGCACATTCAGCTGAAATGTATTGTGCCACAGAGACCCACCGATTCCCTGCACTGCAATATATGCCGCCGGCCAATCAAAGACCAGTAGCTGATATCAAAGTGCCTGTCTTGGGCCGCGTATGGCAGTGACATCATCCGCCGCCCATGGCTAGCAAGGTGAAGTCTGCTGCTGGCTTCTGAGTCAGCTAGAGAAAAGGACGCCACACATCATGGGATGGGAGACATTATTACTGGAAAGAGCCCAGGATGGGGGACATTATTACAAGATGGGGGACATTATTATAGGTAAGGCCAAGGATGAATGACATTATACCAAGAAGGGGCCCAGGATGGGGGACATTATTACAGGATGGGGGACATTATTTTAGGAAAGGCCCAGGATGAATGACATTATATCAGGAAGGGGACTAGTATGAGGAACAGTATACCAAGAAAGGGCTCAGGATGGGGGACATTATTACAGGAAAGGCCCAGGCTGAGGAGATTATTACAGGATGGGGCTCGGATGGGGGACTATATGGGGGTGCGAACATGCATATTTTTTAATAAAATCATAGAATCATAGAATGGTAGAGTTGGAAGGGACCTCCTGGGTCATCTGGTCCAACCCCCTGCTCAAAGCAGGATTCACTAGATCATCTCAGACAGATGTCTGTCCAGCCTCTGTTTGAAGACGTCCATTGAAGGGGAACTCACCACCTCTCGTGGCAGCCTGTTCCACTCATTAATCACCCTAACTGTCAAAAAGTTTTTTCTAATATCTAATCTGTGTCTCCTCCCATTTAGTTTCATCCCATTGCTTCTAGTCTTTCCTTGTGCAAATGAGAATAAAGATGATCCTTCTACAATGTGACAGCCCTTGACATATTTGTAGACAGCTATTAAGTCTCCTCTCAGTCTTCTTTTTTGCAAGCTAAACATTCCCAAATCCTGCAACCGTTCCTCATAGGACATGGTTTGCAGACCAGTCACCATTCTGGTCCCTCTTCTCTGAACTTGCTCCAGTTTGTCTATGTCTTTTTTAAAATGTGGTGCCCAAAACTGTACACAGTATTCCAGATGAGGTCTGACCAAAGAGGAGTAAAGACCGATAATGACTTCACGTGATCTAGACTGTATGCTTCTGTTAATACATACCAGAATTGTATTTGCCTTTTTTGCTGCTGCATCACACTGTTGACTCATGTTCAGTCTATGATCTATTAGTATACCTAAGTCTTTTTCACATGTACTGTTGCTTAGCTCTATTCCTCCCATTCTGTATATGCTTTTTTCATTTTTATTGCCCAGATGTAGTACTTTGCATTTTTCCCTGTTAAAAACCATTCTGTTGGTTGCTGCCCACTGCTCCAGTTTATTTAGGTCTTTTTGAATCCTCTCTCTCTCTTCTCTAGTATTAGCTATCCCTCCTAGCTTTGTGTCATCAGCAAATTTAATCAGTTTACCCTCAATTCCTTCATCTAAATCATTGATAAAGATGTTGAACAATACAGGTCCCAGGATGGAGCCCTGTGGTACCCCACTTGAGACATTCATCCAGCTGGATGTGAAGCCATTTACAACCACCCTTTGAGTCCGATCACTAAGCCAGTTATGAATCCACCTAACAGTTGCCTGGTCCATTGCATACTTGGTCATTTTTTCAATAAGGATGGTGTGAGATACTTTGTCAAATGCTTTGCTGAAGTCAAGATATACTATATCTACAGCATTTCCCTGATCCACCCAGTCAGTGATTCTGTCATAGAAGGAAATTAAGTTAGTCTGACATGACTTGTTAGTTACAAACCCATGCTGACTCTGGTTAATCACTTCATTCTTATCCATGTACTTACATACATGTTGTTTAATAATTTGTTCAAAGATCTTTCCTGGTATAGAAGTCAGACTCACCGGCCTATAGTTCCCTGGGTCCACCTTCTTCCCCTTTTTGAAGATAGGAACAACATTTGCTCTTCTCCAGTCTTCTGGGACTTCTCCTGTTCTCCAAGAATTTTCAAAGATTATGGAGAGTGGTTCTAAAATTTCTTCTACGATCTCCTTCAGTACTCTGGGGTGTAATTCATCTGGACCTGGAGACTTGAACTCATTTATGTTAGCTAAATATTCCCTCACAATCTTTCTGTTTACAGATAACTTGGATTCCTCTATTCCTTTAAAAGGACAGTGGAGATCAGTTGATGTTACATTTTCTTTCTGAGAGAAAACAGATGCAAAATAAGAATTAAAACGTTCGGCCTTCTCAACAACCTCTCTTACCATTTCTCCATTTTCATCCTGTAAAAATCCTATAGCATCTTTGACTTTTCTTTTACTTTTGACATACCCCCAAAATCCTTTTTTATTGCTTTTGACATCTCTTGCAAGCCTTAATTCATTGTCAGCTTTAGCTAACCTGATACGTGCCCTGCAGGATCTGCAGACTGCATTATAATCTTCTTTAGATATGCCTCCCTCTTTCCATTTAATAAACATTTCTTTCTTTCTTTTTAGCATGTGTTTAAGTTCTGTGTTCATCCATCCTGGTTTCCTTAAATGCTTCCCATTCTTCCTACTTTTCGGGATTGTTAACGATTGTGCTTTGAGAATCTCATTTTTAAAAATTTCCCATCCTTCCTGGACATTTTTGTCCTTAAGGACATCCAGCCATTGGATCCCTCCTATTCTCTTTCTGAGTCTCTTAAAATCTGCCTTTCTAAAATCTAACCTTGAAGTTTGAGTCTTCACATGTCTTCCTCCTCTAGTTATCCAAAATTCTATAATAGCATGATCGCTGCCTCCTAGGGTCCCAGCCACCTTTACCTCCTCAACCATTTCCTCCCTGTTTATAAGGATTAGATCCAAAGTAGCAGATCCCCTTGTTTTCTCCACTACCTTTTGGAAGATAAAGTTGTCAGCAAGAGAGGATAAGAATTTGCTTGACCTGTTAGTTTTACTTGAGAGAGATTCCCAACAAATGTCTGGATAGTTGAAATCTCCCATGACCACTACGTCATATTTTTTGGAGAACTTGGTCATTTGATACATAAAGAGTTCATCCATATCTTCAGCTTGCCCAGGTGGCCTGTAGTAAATGCCTACAATGGTGTCCTTTCCGTTGTTCTCTCCTTGTATTCTTACCCAAACAGTTTCCACAGAACTCCCAGTCTCTGAAGCTTCAATCTCTGTGCAGATATACGCTTTTCTAACATACAATGCAACACCTCCTCCTCGTTTATCAAGTCTGTTTCTTGCAAATAAGTTGTATCCTTTTAGCCTTTTATTCCAATCATGTGTATCGTCCCACCAAGTTTCAGTGATTCCAATGACATCATATTCCTTTTCCTGCGTTAGTAGTTCCAATTCTCCTTGTTTGTTGCCCATGCTTTGTGCATTTGTATAAAAACATTTTAGTTTGTGATTGGTTTCTCTTCCTCCCATATTTTTATTATTTAAATTGTTTTGTCTTTGTTCTTCCTTTCCACTTCCAGTAGCAGAGATCTCAATAGTATTTGTCAGCTGTATGGCGTTTTCTGGCCTTTTGCTTCCCTTCCCACATTGTTCTAGTTTAAAGCTCTTCTGATGAGTGTAGCAAGGCGACTTCCAAATACATGTTTTCCAGTCTTCGTAAGGTGCACCCCATCTCTAGCAAGTAGTCCATCGTATAGGTAATTCATTCCGTGATCCAGAAATCCAAATCCTTGTTGACGGCACCATCGACGTAGCCAGTTGTTCACCTGTAGAATCTTATTCCACCTCATTGTTCCATGGCCATCCACTGGGAGGATGGATGAGAAGACCACCTGCGCTCCCAATTCTTTCACTTTCTTGCCTAAGTCTTCAAAGTCACTGCAGATGGTTTCCAGGTCCTTTCTTGCGGTGTCATTTGTCCCCACCTGTATTAGCAGGAATGGGTAGTGATCTGTAGGTCTGAAGAGTCTTGATATCCTGTCAGACACATCTTTAATTTTTGCTCCTGGAAGACAGCACATTTCTCTTGAGGTTATGTCTGGTCTGCAGATAGCGGCCTCTGTTCCTCTTAAATCTATAATGCTATAAGGGCCCATACATCTGATCCAAATGCACGAGGGGGCACAGGTCCAAATTTTGCACCGGGGCCCATTGGACAAGTTACACCACTGTTGGGACCTGCAGTCTTACACATCGTTATTGGCACCCATGAAATTTAAGTACATAATGTGGAATATCTCCTGAAAAAAATGAATCAAGTGAAAGGTTTTTTTGTATAGAGCACTTGTGTTAAATACAAAAGAGCAAATGATAAACAATAATTTAAAACAAAAAACAATGGGAGGGAAAAATAGATACGCCTAAAGCTTGCTGTGTCACTGGTATTGGCACCCTTTACATTAATTTAGTATGGAAACATATTTTGACTCGTCTGTGGTAATTGTCAGTGCCCGTGTGACATGAATTATCCAATGAATGATGACTTCAGTGTTCAAAAAGCGACGTGGTAGTCCTTGTTCCTAAATCACAATGGTGAAGACAAAGGAGCTGCCTGAGGACATCAGAACTACTATTATTAGCAAGCACAAGACTTCCAGAGGGTATAATGCCATCTCCAAAGACCTTGTTATCCCAGTTTCAACAGTAAGCAATGTTATTAAGAAGTTTGCCAAGCATGGAACCGTCAAGAACCTCCCTGGATGTTGGGGAAAGAGGAAAATTGACAAGAGATGTCTTCGAAGGTTGATGCGAATGGTAGAAAAAACACTACGTCCAAGATCCAAAGACCTGAAGGCCAACCTGGAACAGTCTATGGTTATGGTTTCAACAAGTACCAAACGCTGCACACTAAACCAAGCAGAGCTTTGTGGGCAAAGACCAAGGGAGAAACCATTGCTGAAGAAAAGTCATAAAAAGGAACGACAGATCTTTGCCAAAGAGTACCTTGACAAACCACAATCCTTCTGGGAAAATGTTCAGTGGACAGAGGAAACAAAAATAGAGCTTTTTGGCAATGCAAAGCAACAGAGCAACAGCTTATTTACAGACAGAGCAATGAAGCTTATAGGGAAAAGAACACCTTACCAAGAGTTAAGCATGGTGGAGGATCCATAATGCTGTGGGGTTGCTTTGCTGCGTCTGGTACTGGAGGCCTTGGCCATATCACAGGAATCAAGAAATCAGAGAATTATCAAAAGATTTTGCAGCGAAATATTCTACCCAGTGTAAGAAAACTTGGCTTGAGTCGAAGATCATGGGTACTCCAGGAAGACAATGACCCAAAGCACACATCCAAAAGGTACACAGGAATGGTTAATATAAAAATGGACTGTTTTAAAATAGGCAGCAATGAGTCCTAACCTCAATCCCATTGAAAATCTTTGAGGCAAGCTGAAATCTGCCATTGGGAAAAAGAACTCTGCAAACATTCAAGTGCAAGAAGCTTTTAGATGGCTACAAGAAAGGCTTGGAGGCTTTCAGCAATGCCAAAAGGTGTGCAACCAATTATTAATTAGGGGTGCCTTTATTGCAGCACATGCTGTTTATTCTGTTTATTCTTTGAAATTGCAACATGGAAGTTGAAACAAAATCTTTTATTGTTGTATTACTTTGGACCAATAATTAAAGAATCCTGAGGATATAACTTTGGTACATTTCCATTTATTCCTGAAGATATGGTACAGTCTATGAAAAAAATGAAGGGGTGCTAATAATGGTGAGCAGCACTATATGGATTTATTCGATGTTCAGTCACTCATAGTTGCAACCATAACTTTTTTATTTTTACGTATGTTTCACTTCATGAGGTCTTGCTTTTATACAACACATCTGGAAGGCCGTCTTAACGTAGTAAAATGCTGCATTTTTTCTGCTGCTTTTTATCTACATGTTTTCTGTAGCTGTCTGTACCAAGCTATGCAATAACATTCTCTGGTTATTGCATTTACTTATGCATTTTCTACATTATTTGTTGCGTTTTTAGTACAGACTAGTGTGGAGCGAGCACTAAAATGCTCGGGTGCTCGAAGCTCGGACCGAGCTCACCGTGATACTCGGGTGCTCGACCCGAGCAACGAGCCCAATGTTAGTCTATGGGAGACCCGAGCATTTTTGCGGCGGCACCCCCAGCAGTCTGTAGAAAGCCTAAAAAGTGCCCAAAACGATAGTGACAGTGCTCAAAAGACATGGGGACAGCATGGGGATCACCCCAGGAAGCATTTTTGACCCCCAGTTCACTGCTGTCAACAACGTGGTCAGAGGTATTAAGCCACTTTTACGGGCTCACAATAAAACGTTCAAAAACGAAACTGAAACGGTTTTCCTGTGAAATATGTTAAGGAACATCCTTTCCAGGGTAAAGACTTTTGTATAAGGTAAAATAAATAAGCAAAAACAAAAATACTCCTATACACCTTGGGCTATGTTCACAAGTAGCATTTGTTATGCGTTTTTGCACTTTTGTATTGCTTTCAACTGTGACAAATGCTTTCAGCGGGAAATGTCATTTTAACATTTTACAACCTTATCTGGCCATGTGCTGTGTAACACATGCATACAGTGCTGAAAAGACATGGGAACAGCATGGGGAAGACTCCTGGAAGCATCTCTGACTCCCAGGTCACTGCCTAAAAGTGTACCCATCAGAAGTGATCCTTGCCGCATCAGAAGATGCAGACTTGCAACTATCCCCGTGCAAGTCCTTGTCCCAGGGCAGTGTTCAATTGTACCTCCCCCATTCCTTGCAATGCAAGCGCAAATATGCAGTCAACCACCCATCCACCCACAGGCTGCAATACCATATTGCTAGCTTGCACTTGAAATGGGGCCTTTTAGTTTTAAGGAGGCCGAAGCTGGCCACTACCTCATGGCTGCTTCGGCAGCGAGGTATCCATACTCAGTCCCCAGCCGCCCGGCGGCCGGGTGTCCACGCTCGGTCCCCAGCCGCCAGGGGGCGGCCGGGTGTCCATACTCGGTCCCCAGCCGCCCCGCGGCCGGGTGTCCACACACGGTCCCCAGCCGCCCCTATTTCTCCTGGGAACTTCCCCCACACTTTTCTTAGCCTGGCCTGTTTTAGGGCAGCATTGGACGAGCCCACCAGAGAACCAGACTCCTCCGGTGGGGCCTGGCTTCTCCATCAGGGGAGTTGAGAGTGCCAAGGTGAGGAGCATGATGATGATGATAGAAGTTAGCATCTGCTTTGTTTTCTTGGAATGCAAGCGCATGTATGTAATAGCGGCTAGGCCTGAGGTGGTTAGCGTTTTGACGCATATCCTACCTCCTCCGAGGATTGCTGAATGGTTTCCTGCTACTATCCCAGTTCTATGACTCCCTTTAAAACAAATCTTCAGGTGATAAATTATGGATGAGGTGGTGGCAAAGGAGAAAGAGCAGGAAGAACAGGGACCATTCACATCAATATCAGGCCAGTCAACCACACATGTCTTGTAGGATATGTTTCTGTACCAAAAGGAGCTGTTTGGTTACACAGTTATAGGGCATACAGTGAGTGCAATGCCTACCAAAAATTTCGAGGCACTCCAATGCCCCTTGGAAGTGACATGGAGGTCAGAGGGCCTTAACTAAACCGTTTTTTCCATTTATAGCAACTGGATCTCCTGTACACTGTTGGCCCAAGCAGTGAATGGAAGGCTTTCCAAAAATTATGAGGAACTGCAATGCCCCTTGAAACAGACGTGGATTACAGCGTACTAAAAACATTCAACCCGTTATTGGGGAGTGGGTCTCCCTTAGTTTTTGCCTTTGCATTGAAAAGCAAAAGATGACTAAAATTAGGAGGAAATGCAATGTTCGTTGGAAGAGTCGTGGAGGATAGAGGTAATTAAAAACAACATTTCAATGCCCCTTGGAAGAGCTGTGGAGTTCAGAGTGGTTTAACAAGACGGTTTTAATGCCCCTTTGAAGAGACGTGGAGGTCACAGTAACGTAACAAGACTGTTTTAATGCCCCTTGGAAGAGACGTGGAGGTCGCAGTAGCTTAACAAGACGGTTTTAATGCCCCTTGGAAAAGTGGTGGAGGTCACAGTAGCTTAACAAGACGGTTTTAATGCCCCTTGGAAGAGACGTGGAGGTAGCAGTAGCTTAACAAGACGGTTTTAATGCCCCTTGGAAAAGTGGTGGAGGTCACAGTAGCTTAACAAAACTGTTTTAATGCCCGTGGAGGAGACGTGGAGTGCTTATGCCTTCCAAGCAAAAGCTGCCAAAAATTAGGACGGAGGAACTTGCAATGCCCCTTACAAGAGCCATGCAGTACAGCATATTACAAACATTATTCCCATTATTGGGGAGTAGGTCTCCCATAGTCTTTGCTTATGCCTTCCAAGCAAAAGCTGCCAAAAATTAGGATGGAGGAACTTGCAATGCAGTACAGCATATTACAAACATTATTCCCATTATTGGGGAGTGGGTCTCCCATAGTCTTTGCTTATGCCTTCCAAGCAAAAGCTGCCAAAAATTAGGATGGAGGAACTTGCAATGCCCCTTACAAGAGCCATGCTGTACAGCATATTACAAACATTATTCCCATTATTTGGGAGTGGGTCTCCCATAGTATTTGCTTATGCCTTCCAAGGAAAAGCTGCCAAAAATTAGGACGGAGGAACTTGCAATGCCCCTTACAAGAGCCATGCAGTACAGCATAATACAAACATTATTCCCATTATTGGGGAGTGGGTCTCCCATAGTCTTTGCTTATGCCTTCCAAGCAAAAGCTGCCAAAAATTAGGAGGAAATGCAATGCCCGTTGGAAGAGTCGTGGAGGTTAGAGTTAATTAAAAACAACATTTCAATGACCCCTTGGAAGAGCTGTGGAGTTCAGAGTGGTTTAACAAGACGCTTTTAATGCCCCTTGGAAGAGACGTGGAGGTTGCAGTAGCTTAACAAGACGGTTTTAATGCCCCTCGGAAGAGACGTGGAGGTCGCAGTAGCTAAACAAGATGGTTTTAATGCCCCTCGGAAGAGACGTGGAGGTCACAGTAGCTTAACAAGACGGTTTTAATGCCCCTTGGAAGAGACGTGGAGGTCGCAGTAGCTTAACAAGACGGTTTTAATGCCCCTTGGAAGACACGTGGAGGACGCAGTAGCTTAACAAGATGGTTTTAATGCCCCTTGGAAAAGTGGTGGAGGTCGCAGTAGCTTAACAAGACAGTTTTAATGCCCCTTGGAAAAGTGGTGGAGGTCACAGTAGCTTAACAAGACGGTTTTAATGCCCCTCGGAAGAGACGTGGAGGTTGCAGTAGCTTAACAAGACGGTTTTAATGCCCCTTGAAAAAGTGGTGGAGGTCACAGTAGCTTAACAAGATGGTTTTAATGCCCCTTGGAAGAGACGTGGAGGTCGCAGTAGCTTAACAAGACGGTTTTAATGCCCCTTGGAAGAGACGTGGAGGTCACAGTAGCTTAACAAGATGGTTTTAATGACCCTTACAAGAGCCATACAGTACAGCATCTTAAAAACATTATTCCCTTTATTGGAGAGTGTGTCTCCCATAGTCTTTGCTTATGCCTTCCAAGCAAAAGCTGCCAAAAATAAGGACGGAGGAACTTGCAATAATGGCAACACGGACCACGGTCACCCTGGTGGTATAGTGGTGGTGGAGGCTGAGGATAAGGAGAAGAGCATAAAACAGCCGAAATGAGGAAGCGTATACCCATGTGTGGGTGTGAAGCGGTGCATGTGAATACACCTCCCGAAATAACACAGTGGATTTGACTTTATGTTACTCTGCTGTCATTTGGTGGTGATGAGAAGTCTGGCCCAATCCAGCCCTTGTTCATTTTGATAAGGGTCAGCTTGTCAGCATTGTCAGTTGACAGGCGAGTGCGCTTATCAGCTATAATTCCCCCAGCGGCACTAAAAACACGCTCAGATAACACGCTAACGGTAGGGCAGGCCAGGACCTCCAAGGCGTACAGAGCGAGTACTTTCCAAGTGTCCAGCTTGGATACCCAAAAATTAAAAGGCACAGAGGAATCACGGAGGATGCTGGTACGGTCGGCAAGGTACTCCCTCACCATCTTTTGAAACTTTCCACTCCTTGTTAGAGTACCCCGCGCCTCAGGGCCTGTAAGCTGGGCGGGTATCAGAAAACTGTCCCAGAACATTGACAGTGTTCCCCTGCCTCTGCTGGATTGGAGTTGCGTGTCTATCGCATGTACGCCTTGGTTGGGCAACGAACTGTGACCTCTGCCGCTAACGTGTTCAGATGGGAATTTTTTTAACAGTTCTGCAGCAAGGGCCTTCTGGTACTGCCCCATTTTTGTAGACCTCTCCACCTCAGGAATAAGAGAGTGAAAGTTCTCCTTGTTGCAGGGGTCTAAAAGTGTCACCAACCAGTAATGACTCTCACTCAACATTTTGACAACACGAGGGTCACGATTAAGGCAGCGTAACATAAAGTCAGCCATGCGTGCCAGACTGGTAACGGGCAAGACTTCCATGTCTTCACCAAGATGACGACTGACCATGCTCTCCTCCTCCTCCTCCTCCCCCCTGTCCTCAGGCCACCCACGCTGAACCGACGGTATGACAGTTGTACAGGTACTACCGTCTACAGCGCATGATACCAGCTCCTGTTCTTCCTCCTCCTCCTCCTCCTCTCCCTCATTGTCCCCCAATGCACGTTGGGATGAGATGAGGCTGGGCTGTGTGTAATCGACCGCTACGGCTTCTTGATCCATCTCATTATACTCTGGCTGCAATGCCTCCTCTTTAATTCTCTGCAGAGAGCGTTGCAAAAGACAGACAAGTGGAATGCTGACGCTAATGATGGCGTCATTGCCACTCACCATCTTGGTGGACTCCTCAAAGTTTGTCAAGATGATACATATGTCAGACATCCAGGTCCACTTCTGAGGTCTTATGTGTGGAGTCTGACCTGAATATCGACGCCCTTGTTGCAGCTGGTACTCCACAACTGCTCTCTTCTGCTCACAAATCCTTTGCAACATGTGGAGGGTAGAGTTCCAACGTGTGGGGACATCACACATCTGTCGGTGTGACTGAAGCTGCAAACGCTGCTGCAACACAGCAAGGGCGGCGGAAGCTGTAGCCGACTTGCGAAAATGAGCTGACAGGCGGCGTACTTTGACGAGCAGATCTGGCAACTCGGGGTACGATTTAAGAAACCGCTGAACCACAAGGTTAAGCACATGAGCCAGGCATGGTACGTGTGTGATCTCGCCTTGCCACAGAGCCGCCACCAGGTTACGGCCATTGTCACACACGACCATGCCTGGATGTAGTTTCAGCGGTCTCAGCCACAGATCTGCCTGCTCTTTCACAGCTGTCCACAACTCACAAGCAGTGTGAGGTTTATCACCTAAGCTTATGAGTTTCAGCACAGCCTGTTGCCGCTTGGCGGAGGCAGTACTGCAGTGCTTCCAGCTTGTAACTGATGTGGTGATATCTGAGATGGAGGCTGAGCATGAGGAGGAGGAGGAGGATGATGGCAGGAGCTGTACACTGTGGGGGCAGCTCTGACTGACATAGGGCCGCAATCCTCGGTGTGGGGAGGATGTGTTCTGTCCCAAGGTCCGACTGGGTCCCGGCTTCCACTATGTTTTCCCAGTGTGCCGTCAGGGAAATGTACCGTCCCTGGACACAAGCACTTGTCCACGTGTCCGTTGTCTGGTGGACTCTCCCAGTAACTGCGTTGTTGAGGGCACGGCAGATGTTTTGGGACACGTGCTTGTGTAGTGCGGGGATGGCATACAGGGCAAAATAGTGTTGGCTGGGGACCGAATACCGAGGGACGGCCACCGCCATAAGGTTGCGGAAGGATTCCGTCTCCACCAGCCTAAAAGGCAGCATTTCCAACGCAAGCAGTCGTAAAATGTGCGAATTTAGGACTGTGGCCTGTGGGGCGTAAGCTGCGAATTTCCGTTTTCGTTCAAAGGTCTGGGATATGGACAATTGAACGCTGCGGTGGGACGTGGGCGTGAACGTTGATGCTGTTTCTTGAGAAACTGCCATAACAAGTGAAGACTGAGAGGAGGGGGCATCTTTGCATGCAGTATGGACAGGGGATTGCCTTGCACACACAACAGGGGGTTCTATTGCACGCACAACAGCGGAAGAAGCAGTGGTGACACCCGCTGACACTGGTCGTGGACCCTGGGGTTCACCCCACAAAGTCGGGTGCTTTGCTGACATGTGCCTGATCATGCTGGTGGTGGTCAGGCTGGTAGTTTTGTCACCCCTGCTGATGCTGGCATGGCAGATGGTACAAATGGCCTTTTTGGGGTTATCAGCAGAGTCTTTAAAAAAATTCCAGACTCTGGAAGACCTACAGGTTGTACTGGCAACGTCCCTCGTGTTGGTGTTACGGGGAACTGTTGCCTGCCTTCTGTGTGCGGCCACCACACTGCTTCTTCCTGCCTGTTGGGGTACTCTGCCTCCCTCACCCTGTGTGCTGCTGGCCTCGCTCTGCATGTCCTCCTGCCACGTTGGGTCAGTTACTAGATCATCCACCACCTCCTCCTCTTCCACTTGCGCACCACTTCTAGGCAATTGTGTCTCGTCATCGTCCACCTCTTGTGACAAATTGCCATCGTCGACTTCCTGTGGCCGTGGCTTTTCAAATATTTGGGCATCGCTACATGGGATCTCCTCTTCCACCACTTCAAGCGAAGCAGGCGAGGGGCACAAATCTGATAATGGACCAGTGGACAGCTCTTCAGAGTGTCCAAGTGTGGGATCAGTTGCAGTCTGACGACACTCGGCATGGTGGGAGGAAGGAGCATCTGGGTGAGGAGGAGTATGCGGTCGAGACTCACGGCTACTAAGATTTGACCATGTGGAAGACAGACCGGAGGTGGTGGTGCCCAGGTAACTGGAAGTATTATCTGCTATTCAATTAATAACCTGTTCACACTGATCAGTTCGCAATACTGGTGTTGTTCTGTGCTTCCCTAGTAATTCGGTCAAGAACTGGGAGTGAGAAGATGTGGCTGTTGGTTGTGGCACATTTTCACCTTGGCCACGGCCCCGTCCTCTGCACACACCATCACCAGAACGTCCAGTTCCACGTCCCTTGCCACGCGCCTTGCCCATTGCAAATGAAGTAAAATAGCTTACACTCGCACTATCAATGGAAAAAGGGTAATAAAAAGGAGATTAGAACCATGGAAGAGGAAAACCACAGTTCTATTTCTCTGGCCTACACCCGACTCTTTTAAACAATCTGAACAATCAGGGAGAAACTATTACTGTTTTTCTTTACGGAAAAAACACCAAAAGCTGGATAATAGAGATTTTTTACCGTGGAACTGCAAAACCACAGTTATAATTTACTGGTGTATACCAGACTCTTTTAAACAGATATATTTGTGTCTGAACAATTCGGAGACACTATTACTGTTTTTCTTTACGGCAAAAAATGCCAAAAGCAGGATAATACAGAGATTTGACCCGTGGAACTGCAAAACCACACTTCTATTTCTTGCGCCTACACCAGACTCTTTTAAACAGATATATTTGTGTCTGAACAATCAGGAGACACTATTACTGTTTTTCTTTACGGCAAAAAATGCCAAAAGCAGGATAATACAGAGATTTGACCCGTGGAACTGCAAAACCACACTTCTATTTCTCGGGCCTACACCAGACTATTTTAAACAGATATATTTGTGTCTGAACAATCAGGGAGACACTATTGCTGTTTTTCTTTACGGAAAAAATACCAAAAGCTGGATAATAGAGATTTTTTACCGTGGAACGGCAAAACCACAGTTATAATTTACTGGGGTATACCAGACTTTTTAAAATAGATATATTTGCGGCTGAACAGTGAGCGACACACTCAAACTGTTTTTTTTAGGTAAAAATTGCCCAAAAGTGGATAATACAGAGGTTTGAACCGTGGAACTGCAAAACCACACTTCTATTTCTCTGGCCTACACCAGACTCTTTTAAACAGATATATTTGTGTCTGAACTGTCACAGACACACTTTTTTTTTGGGGGGGGGGGGACACCAAAAGGTTAATAAGATGGGTATTTCTACAGTGTGAAGGAGGAAAAAAAAAAAAAGAGGATTTAGATGAAAAAAAATGAATTTTTCCTGGCCCCCGAGACCTGGACCTAATTCTAGCAATTTGAGCAGCACCACACAGGACTGTAATGCAGTGTTTGCTGGTATAACTACTGCATCTCCTATACAGCCTGCCTGCCTGCCTGGTATCTGGGATGGATATTAGTCCTGAAAAGGACTGTTTGTTTGTACTGGCAGCCTTTACAGACTCTACACTAACTATTTCGCAGTTTATATCTCTCCCTAAATCAGCAGCGCTGTCCCTACACTGTCTAATCCGGAGCGACTGTGTCCAAGATGGCGGCGCCCCGTTTTAAATACTCGAGGTGACGCTGTGCGGCCAGCCAATCACTGTAATGCCCACAACCAACATGGCTGCAGCATTACAGTGACTGGCTGGCAATCCCTGCATGTTCATTGGCTCTGTAAAGAGCGCCAAACATG
Organism: Phyllobates terribilis; assembly: GCF_046119375.1. Lineage (NCBI taxonomy): Eukaryota > Metazoa > Chordata > Amphibia > Anura > Dendrobatidae > Phyllobates > Phyllobates terribilis. The sequence continues at coordinate 906,267,712 of NW_027362762.1, forward strand.
CAGGGCGGAGACCCGAGCTCCCGCCCGAGTAACCCGGAAATGCTCGGTGCTCGTCGAACATCCCGAGTAGCGTGATGCTCGGGCGAGTACTGAGCAGTGTCGAGCATGCTCGCTCAACACTAGTGCAGACATGAAACAGCATTTTAATGTTTTTTTTTTATAGTACAGAGAAGCTTTGATTCTGAAATGAAGAAAGCAACTGTGTTTTCGCACATGCATTTTTTTTCAAGTTCCACAAAGAAGCCGATAAAGAGAAAAATGCACAGTTCAGAGTCTTTAGAAGCAAGTTGAAAAGAGTTTTCATGAAATCACATCTACTTTGCTTGGACAGTTAAATGCAACAGATTTTCTGAGCAAAAAAACGCAGTAAAAAAAATTGCACCATATATGCTTCATGTGAACATGGCCTGACTGTTTAAGCAAAGTGGATGTAATTTCATGAAAACTCCTGCCCACTGTGCGTCTAAAGACTATGTTGAACTGTGCAGTTTTTGTGCATTTTTTTTCTCAAAAACACAGTACTGTAAGGCTACGTTCTCACAATGAGTTTTTGGTGAGTATTTTGCACTGCATATTTTAGAAAAAAAATGCAAGTAACCTATTGTACTTAATGGGTGCAGAAATGGTGCAGAAAGCTCCGGTGCTGAACACTGCCCTTATTATGGTTCCCTGCCGGCGCTGCGATCAGCACCAGCAGGGACCATGATGAGGATAGTGGTAGTGTACTCTCAGTGTCCCCACCTGTAAAAATAAGAATAAAATAATAAAATCCATGTACTCACCTCTCCTAGTTGTCCCCCGCTATAATCCATGCGACTGCTGCTGCCGAGAAGCTGGGGAGAATGAGCCGGAGCTGCGCTCAGTGAGTGACAGGACACCGCTCCTGAGCTGCACCTCCGGATCCACTCATTCTCCCTGGTTCCACGGCAGCAGTGGCCGCATGGATTACAGCGGGGGACACCTAGGAAAGGTGAGTATGTGGATTTTATTATTTTATTCTTATTTTTACAGGTGGGGACTCTGAGAGTACACTACCACTACCCTCATCATAGTCCCTGCTGGTGCTGATCGCAGCGACGGCAGGGAACCATAATAAGGGCAATGTTCAGCACCGGAGCTTGGGAACAGCACTAACTGTAGCGCTGATTTCAAGGCGCCGCCCGTGTGATGCTGATGCAGCACATGGGTGGCACACGGTTGCCACATGTGTGACACACTCGGACACAAGGGACACAGATGTCTCCGGTACCGTTTTTTCCGATACCAGAAATATCCGGACGTGTGAAACCGGCCTTATTGTGTATACACAATATCGAGTGAGGCTGCACCCACTAGTCGACCCCGCCCTCCCTCCATACATACAGAATTAAACTAAGACCTTGTTGCAGTGCTCAGAGCCTGTACAGCTCCGTACTATTGTGTTGAGGGAAGCCATATGAACTCCATGCACTGGGCTCTCCTGTGCACATAGGCACTAAAGTAGATTTACACTTATATTGTGCTTAGCATCTGAATACAGATATAGAAAATTGCGCGATCCATGTTGTTTGGGATGTTCAGGACAATTATCCTCAGGAAAAAGAAAACACATTACAATTAAAAGTTCAATAAAATATGTTTAAGGAAATCTGTCTAGCGAAATACAGGCAGCATGGATCACAGCTTGGCTGAACAATTATTCTCTGAAACAATCTGGCCTTTCAGAGAAAATATCCATTGAGGATCCACTGCAGGTGATTGACACGTCTTACCCTAAGTACATGTAAGGGGGAAGACTGGGGTGTAAGTACTTTCAGAACAAGGGATCCGGAACTGCCGGGGCCATGCCTTTTATTGCAGGGGGAAGACAGACTGCGAGACAGGAGTCAGGTGACCGAGAAGCTGGGGGTGTGTCCTGAGAGAGAGCTGAGGAGTCAGGTGACCAGGGAGCTAAGCTCGTGTCTAGGAAGAGGGTGGAATAGGAGTTTTTGCGTGGGAAAAGCGGCAGTGGACAGTGGGAGTCAAGCCCGACAAGAGGGAGAAGAATCGCAGGATCCTGCCATGGATGTGTCGCCACGAAGATCGTCGCGACTACACAGCCTGACTTCTCGCAGCTGAGCTTTTGGTGCTTTGTGTTTTGGTAGTGAGGGAGTTAATTCTCTCCCTCTGTGCTTGACGAGGCTCAGCCTCGCCCAGCTGCAGTTAATGCTGCTGGATTGGGATTCCTTCAAATACCTGCTGGTCTGATAGGGAAGTTGTCAGTGAAAGCATTTCTTGCAGACCTTCAGAGCGGATCGTTGTTTGGTGGAGTTCGGAGCGAAGAGTATACGGTGTGGTTTCTTCCCTTCCTCCCTTTATCATTTATCTCCTAACCTGTTATTGTTCCCTCTGTAATTGTGGTGTGAGTTTTTGTATGCAAGGTGGTTTTTGGTTTTCCCCTTGTACTGTCTCATTTGTTTAGTACTGTGTTTGGGCATTTTCTATCCTGTTCCCCATTGTTGTGATCGGGGTCCTTCTCAGGACTAGATTACTGAGGTTCAGGGATATTCAGGAGTTTAGGGTTACGCTGGCGGCCTGGACCTCTGTACCATTAACACTACCTCCAGGTTGAGGGATTAGTCAGGGCCCCCGTTTAGGGTCAGCTCAGGCCCCTGACCTCCTGTACGTTGAGACAGCGTGACAGATCCCTGGAGCCGAGCAAGTGAGGTGCACTGTTATGGACTAGGGGCACAGCGGGTCAAATCGGAGACCGCCCGCTGCTGCCAGAAGACGGAGCATTGTTTAGGTGGAGAAGCCAGAAGAAAACAACACCGGCATTAGCTGGCAACTGCCTTGTGAGGAGCAAGAGTCAGCTAAGTGTAAAACTGCCGAATACAACCGTGTCGACTCTGCTACATCTAGCCCAACTGTGGATTGTCAGTTATATCATATTACCTGCTACTTCCTTGTTGTCCCCATATTTCCCCTGTTACTCCCTGCATTGAGATTGACCCTGTTACAGTAAATCCCCCTTGTTTATTAACCCTGTACTGGCTGCTCTGTGTTTCTGTGTCACTGCATCTAAAGTATCAGTGTTACACTTGGCGTAGTCGGCAGGATCGTATCCAAACGTCCTGTGCCCACCGGACTAGTGGGGAGGACCCCTGAGGCCTGTGAGACGGCGCCCGCATGGCGCATTGCAGTGTTGACCACGCTGTGGTCCAAGATGGCGCCGAACACTGACAAGAAGATGGCGGTCAGTTGGCACGAAATCCTGGGGAGGCAGAGAAAGCGCGCGAAGAAGTGGCCCGCCCTCCGAGAGCAAGTGTGTGCTGAGGGGACGGCCTGAGAGAAGGAGGCAGTCCCCAGGATTGTATCTGCAGGCCGGCAGATGGAGGAAAAAGAGAAAGAAGGCCCGCTCCAAGCAGTATGATGGGGGTAGGCGGATCCTCGTGTGGAGCAGTGCAGGTGGCCTGTCGCCATTTGCAAGTTGGAGAGTGAATCTGAGTGGAAGACTGATGTTGCCGAGCCCTCCTGATACTTCCAGTGAGGCCCGTTGAGAGTTGAAGAGAAAAAGGGTGTAGCCCCGCAAGTTGAGGGCGTTGAAGCTGGTCAAACTGGACTGAAGTGAAGCCGTGATGGCAGTTGTTGTTTTCTTCCTTATACCAGTTGGAGCCTCGAAATCGGAGGCCTGTTATGGACTTGGACTTTGATGACCTCAGCAAATGCCGCTGGGGTCCGGATCGATGCTGCCTTGCAGGAGCAGGCACACGTGTGTGTTACCCCTTTAAATGCTTTAGTACCGTTGGAGAAAGAATCGTGTCCCTGTTGCCACAGGGAATGTAATGGACTGTGCCCGGATGTAGATGGGCATGCAAAGGACACTTTGCATCAATTTTTGCATTTCTTAAAGGGACAGTACTGATTTTTGTCCCTTAAAAGGGAAGTGATTTTTCACGGGGTCTTTCTTTTGTTTTGTTGCCTCGTCAAGTGAGGGTGGATTTTGCATGTTTTGGACTTCTGTGCTTCACAGCAGTGGACTTGTTGCGACTCCGCTGGAGCAGAGTGTGTGTGTGGGCTACCCCTTTAAGATGCGCACGTGGGGACTGTGTTTATGCTGTGTTTCTTTACATGGCCCCTGCATGTCCGAGGACGGCCATTTTTAAGAAGAGGGGGAGTGTAACTTTGAAAGTGTCCCAAAGTGCAGTTGCAAAAACCATCAAGCGCTACAAAGAAACTGGCTCACATGAGGACCACCCCAGGAAAGGAAGACCAAGAGTCATCTCTGCTTCTGAGGATAAGTTTATCTGAGTCACCAGCCTCAGAAATCGCAGGTTAACAGCAGCTCAGATTAGAGACCAGGTCAATGCCACACAGAGTTCTAGCAGCAGACACATCTCTACAACAACTGTTAAGAGGAGACTTTGTGCAGCAGGCCTTCATGGTAAAATAGCTGCTAGGAAACCACTGCTAAGGACAGGCAACAAGCAGAAGAGACTTGTTTGGGCTAAAGAACACAAGGAATGGACATTAGACCAGTGGAAATCTGTGCTTTGGTCTGATGAGTCCAAATTTGAGATCTTTGGTTCCAACCACCGTGTCTTTGTGCGACGCAGAAAGGTGAACGGATGGACTCTACATGCCTGGTTCCACCATGAAGCATGGAGGAGGAGGTGTGATGGTGTGGGGGTGCTTTGCTGGTGACACTGTTGGGGATTTATTCAAAATTGAAGGCATACTGAACCAGCATGGCTACCACAGCATCTTGTAACGGCATGCTATTCCATCCGGTTTGCGTTTAGTTGGACCATCATTTATTTTTCAACAGGACAATGACCCCAAACACACCTCCAGGCTGTGTAAGGGCTATTTTACCAAGAAGGAGAGTGATGGGGTGCTACGTCAGATGACCTGGCCTCCACAGTCACCAAACCTGAACCCAATCGAGATGGTTTGGGGTGAGCTGGACCGCAGAGTGAAGGCAAAAGGGCCAACAAGTGCTAAGCATCTCTGGGAACTCCTTCAAGATTGTTGGAAGACCATTTACGGTGACTACCTATTGAAGCTCATCAAGAGAATGCCAAGAGTGTGCAAAGCAGTCATCAAAGCAAAAGGTGGCTACTTTGAAGAACCTAGAATATAAGACATATTTTCAGTTGTTTCACACTTTTTTGTTAAGTATATAACTCCACATGTGTTAATTCATAGTTTTGATGCCTTCAGTGTGAATGTACAATTTTAATAGTCATGAAAATACAGAAAAATCATTAAATGAGAAGGTGTGTCCAAACTTTTGGTCTGTACTGTATATATATCTATATCCGAGTAGCACAGCGAGAGAGAACAGGGACTGTAGAAAAGGGATAGGAGCCTTATCCAAGTAGAACAGCTTCCCTAGGACAAGCGGCAACCAGGGCAGAGGGTGTGCTGAAGGTGAAAGTCTGTCTGCTGTGATAAGCTGAGTCGGAAGGTAGAGAAATGGCTTATTGTCCCTGCATTAAGCCTGTGCCTGAGAATATCTGCTGCACCTGCCTGTACACTGCAATCTGTCAGTAAACTTGGTTTTATTTACAAGTACTGACTCTATCCGTTTATTCATGTGCGAGGTGCCGGGACGCTCTCTGAAGGTTGCTCAGTAGACTCGCCCACGACTACCACCCCGTGCCACCTCGTTACATACATGTGAGGGAGAGACCTGTCAGTCATCTGCAGTAGTCCTGCGAAGAGCCGGACTAGTCTGGTCTCCAGCTATGGTCCCCGACCAGATCTTCAAACTATGCTTTCTACAGTTTGGGCATCATGAATTGCCTGACAGGTTCGGTTTAAAGGGGTTGGGGACTTCATCTTTATTTAAACAAATATGTTGGGGACATTATTTACTAATATATATGCATTAGGGCTTCTCCTCCTGTACTAGTTAGTGCACCCTTCCTCCCAGACTGCACAGCTCTCCTGTCCACAACATCGCTGCTGATGGAGGAGCATGTGACCAGATCTGTCCATCAGCTGTTTTAAAATTGGAGGATGCTGATGGACAGGTGTGATCACGTGCCACAGAATCATGTTCCCAACACATTTGTTAAAATAATGATAAAGTTCTTTAAGTTCTGTAATATGACAAATCATCATATTCACATTTTGATAGCACCTTGGTATTAGGCTTCATAGCCATCCAATGACTCAGAAATTCAGGGCCGATAATATTATAAAACCAAAATTTGCATGTAAATCTTAAATCATAGCCCCAAATACACATTTCAGTTGCTTTCACAAAGACACTTTCTTGTGAGTGACTTTAAGACTAAAATATGTGTGGCACCCTGCTGTTCACAGGTACCACAGGACCCAGGGTGCATGGATGGATTTCTCTACAAGAGGCCCTCATTACATACAAACACCTCCACCCTTCCATCTCATACCACCAGAGGGAGCCCGTTAGCGATATATATATGGAGGGTGGAGCCAGGCAGTCAGAGTTAGTGAGTTAGACAGAGTCAGAGAGTCTGAGAGCGTGCTGACGCTGAGAGCAGCGAAGACTCAGCACGTCTGCTGCTGAGTTCTGAGGGCCCCGAGTGTGGCCGACAGCAAAGAGGAGAGGAGAGAGGAGTTGAAGGGGCAGAGGAGCATTCTAGGCTCACCCCGAAGATACAAACCGGACACCGGGTCCGCGCCTACAGGGTCCTTTATATCCAGTAGGGACCACCGTCATTCCAGGAGGACTACAAGTCCCTGGCAGACCTGAAGCTAGACCCATTACAGGACCAGAAACCACGAAGACCCCGGCGACCAGGGATAGTGGTTGCCAGCAGAAGGTCCCACTACCAAGCAACAGGTGAAGGAACAGCACGACACATAAGCTAGGCCCAGTTGCAGGCTGGCCAGGAGCATACAGAGAGGCAGACACGGACCAGGAGGCCTTATACCCGCTCACTGGGGAGAAGTCCTGAAGTGCACCCATCCTACTGAGTACCCTGGACCGTACCTGACATCCGCACCAGTAAAGGTATTGAAGCGAATCCCCTGTCTCTGTCAGTTACTCCTGCTGCGCCATCCCGCCTGCACTACAAGCCCCAGCATCACCACCCACCATCAATCTCCACACTGGCCTGGGTGCCTGCTCCACCTGTGGGGAGCAGAAACACCTCAGCTGCCATCCCATCACCCCCCGGATGTCTGCAGCAGCGCTGGTAAACCTTACCAGGTACCCCAGGTGGCGTCACAAACTATTTACTTTATTTTTATCTCTATCCAAGTTACAATCCCCTTTTTCAAGAGTGACCCCAGGGTACGGGCTCGGGAGCCGACCACCGTGACATCCTCAAACCAGGCAAAGGCCCGGGCACCGAGTCGTCCCCATCCCCTGGGCGTGTCATACTCTTCCTGGCGTCACGAACAGGATTGCGTGCCCATTGCCACCAGGTACTGTGCGCCTTAAAGAACTGTGTCGCATACCGTGGTGAAGTTTTCCCGCCAATTGCAGCTGTTTCCTGCCATTGTCCGCTATTTTTGAGTCGCCGCACGGGAAGAAGAGGGGCGTAACCGCGGGAATCAGAGAGGCGTGACTGCTGGAAGCGCGCGAAGCTCAAGCCCCGCCTCGCGCTCTGACGCAGCACCAGGAAGCGTCAGGTCCTGGAAGGAGACCGTCGTCTGCGGAGCTGCGGCCTACCCGATTAAAGAAGCAGGAGGTAGGCTACGGTTCACTAGGGGTGCGCAACCATGGCCGACGACCAGCTAAACGCCGGAGCCCTTTAGCTCAGAGCACAGACCTACACTCCTAACTACTAGAGGTGTAGTTGACGTACGCAATGGGAGGGTGCCCGTACGACTCCTAAATTGTGGGGAGGAGGAAGTCAAATTGCCAAGGTATGCCACTGTTGCTAGACTGTATACTGTGAATGATGATGCCACACACACAGTGGAATCCTTGACCCCACCAGATGCAGTGGAGGACAACGACTCCGAAGCTCAGCTGGAGGATTGGTGTCAACAGCTCCATGTTGGAACTGACGCCACTCCTGTCCATCCGAAACACAGTGTTTACAGAGTGGTTCAGGAAAATGAACAAGTGTTTAGTAAACACCCACTTGACTTTGGAAGGGTTAAAGGGGTACAACACCACATACCCACCGGTAACCATCCACCCATTAAGGAGCGTTACCGACCCATACCACCAGCATATTATCAGAAAGCCAAGGAAATGTTGCGTGACATGAAAAAGGCAGGGGTAGTAAGGGATAGCTGTAGCCCTTGGGCAGCTCCCCTGGTCCTGTTCAGGAAAAAGGACGGTAGCATGAGGATGTGTGTAGATTATAGACAGATTAATCGCATAACACATAAAGATGCATACCCTTTGCCCCGTATAGAGGAATCCCTGGCTGCACTAAAATCTGCCAAATATTTCTATACACGGGGTCTCACTAGCGGGTACTGGCAAGTCTCTGTTGCTGAGGAAGACCGGGAGAAGACGGCCTTCACCACCCCGATGGGACTGTGCGAGTTCAACAGTATGCCGTTTGGACTCTGCAATGCACCCGGAACGTTCCAGAGGCTGATGGAGTGTTGCTTGGGACATCGGAACTTAGAGACAGTGCTGCTGTACCTGGATGACGTTATCGTGTACTCGAGGACATATGAGGACCATCTGAAGCACCTGGTGGAGGTATTTGAAGTATTGTCCCGGTATGGGATGAAACTAAAGCCTTCTAAATGTCACTTGCTCAAGCAGAAGGTTCAGTACCTGGGGCACGTAGTCAGCTCAGAGGGAGTAGCACCAGACCCGGAGAAGGTCACCGCCATCCAGAAGTGGCCTGAACCGAGAAGCATCAAAGAAGTATGGCAATTCCTGGGACTGGTCGGGTACTACAGGAGGTTCATAAAGGACTATGCCAAAAAGGTAGCACCTCTACAAGACCTCCTGGTAGGACAGTCCAAAATAGGAATGAGTCCTCCATTCCAGTGGGGCAAAGAACAGGCTGAATCCTTTGCAGCAATGAAGGAAATCCTGACTGGTGAAGAAATCCTGGCTTACCCTGACTACAGCCAGCCTTTTCTGCTGTCTACCGACGCCAGCAACGAGGGACTGGGAGCTGTGTTGTCCCAGAAGCAAAATGGAAGAGAGAAGGTAATTGCGTATGCCAGTAGGAAGCTTTGCCCTACTGAGAGGAACCCGGAGAATTACAGCTCCTTCAAGCTGGAGTTCCTGGCCTTGGTCTGGGCTATCACTGAAAGGTTCAAGCATTACCTAGCCTCAACGAAATTCACAGCCTTTACAGACAACAATCCCTTGACACACCTGGAGACAGCCAGGTTGGGAGCCATGGAACAGCATTGGGTGGCCAGACTGTCAAATTATCAGTTCACCATGAAGTACCAGGCAGGTCACAAGAACACCAATGCTGATGCTCTGTCAAGGATGCCTCACCAGTCAGACACCGAGGATGAAGTGGATGATTTAGAGGAAGTTGAATTGCCTGCTTTCCACCGAAGCGGAGTGGTCCATGAGCAACACGTCACCAGAAGACGTCAGGGAAGGACACTGAATCCTCTACCCCACCATAGTTGGAAGGAGACCCAGGACAGTGACCCGGTTGTCAGCCTTATCAAAAGACTGATCACCCAGGAAGATTCTCTCACCTGGAGAAGGATGCTGCTCCACAAGCCAAGCAACTGTGGAATGAAAGAAGCCAGCTGTTCATCTACAGAGAGAAACTGTGCAGAAGATATGTCAACCTCAAGACCCATGAAATAGTGTGGCAGATTGTTGTACCCAGGACGGATATCCAGATGGTGTTGGAAGCCTACCACGATCAAGCAGGTCACTTTGGCTGGAAGAAGCTGGAAATCCTGCTGAAGGACCGGTTCTACTGGGTTGGAATGCGGAGCTCCATAGAGAGGTGGTGCCAGAATTGTGGGCCCTGTAGCCTCAGAAGAAAAGACTACGGCAGCCAGAATGCACCATTGCAGTCCATCAAGACAACCCAGCCCCTGGAGATTGTCGCTCTGAATCACGTCAAGCTGTCACTCAGCAGGTCAGGCTATTCCTATGCACTGACCATGGTGGATCACTATTCCCGGTTCCTGGTGGTAGCCCCTGTCAAGGATCTGACAGCAGAAACTGCAGCAAGAACGTTCCAAGCATACTTCTGCAGGCCCCATGAATACCCGGACAAAGTGCTGACGGATCAAGGCCCTGCCTTTGAAGCCGAGCTGTTTAAAGAATTCTGTCATCTGTATGGATGCAAAAAGATCCGAACTACGCCGTATCACCCTCAGACCAATGGTTTGTGTGAGAAAATGAACAACATCGTCATAGACCTGCTGAAAACCTTATCCTTGGAAGAAAGGAACCAGTGGCCAGACAAACTACCTGACCTGGTTGATCTGTACAATCACATACTGTGAGTTCTACTAATTGTACCCCAGCATACCTCATGAGAGCAAGACCCAGAAAGTTGCCCATGGACCTGGAACTCGGAGTGGTAGAACCAGAAGCAGATATGTCCACTGAAGACTGGGATACAAATCGGCAAGAGCAGTACAGGAGAGTACAGGCCTGTGTCGAAGACAGTCTAAACAGAGTAAGGGAAAAACAAGAAGAACAGTACAATAAACATGCACCTGCAGAAAGCTTGGCACCTGGAGAGATAGTGCTAAAGTGGAAGAGAAGAAGTCACAAGCTCGATGACCAGTGGGAAAGAGAGCCCTACACAGTGTTGAACTCCAAGTTTGACAGCAGTAAAACCTACCTGATTAGCAAACATGGAGGTAAAACAACTGCAACAGTCTCAAGAGACCACCTGAAAGTGCGCCCAAGTCTACTTAAGACAACGGAAGAAGAAGTACCTCCTATAGCACCGGAAGAACCCAAGGAAGAAGTGCTTCACACAGTTCTAGGAGATTTCCCTGTGGACTGGCCTCAACTTGATGGAGCAGTGATTATACCCGTAATACACTTCTATCAGCCACAAGAAGAACCTGTGAGCGCTCTAGAAGAATCTGCTCAGGAACAGGAAGAGTCCCCAGTAAGAGGAGGATCACCCGTTGAAGCAGAGCCTGAAGGCCCAGTGGACAGTGTACTTGCCAGTCCCATAGAGAGATTAAGGCAGTTTTATAATCTACAAGCACATACACCTGCTAGATTAACAGAAAGGGTACGCACAGACACTAGTAGCACCCCAGTGCTACGAAGGTCCACACGCAGCACACAAGGACAAATCCCTACCCGGTTTAGGGAATAAGCATGAAGTGCCTAAATTGTAAATAGTTACCCAGTTGGGTATTGCCTATTATTTATTGTATAAACTGTCAATAATATGTGTGCATTTAGTTACCCGTCAGGGTACAAAGACTTGCAGGCTGAGGACTGTGAGAAGCCAAAAACTGTTCTTGTATATAGCTTGCACTTATCAAAGTGCCCTATAAATGACCACAGAACAAAAACCCGTTTGGCGTGGCGGAAGACGTGGTCCAGCACCTGGATCACTTATGCCCTGTAGCCACGCCCAGGGCCTACGTTGAGGGTTTTCAAGCGGGTCCCTCATGTTTCTCCCTGTTACACTTTCATCGGTGAAATGGACACCTGGTTACAAGACATACTGTAACTTAATTGTTGTTATAATTATTATTGTAGTTATTGTTGTTAACCTGTTTTGCAAAATGCTTCAGTCCAGGAGTACTGAATTGTACTAGGGGGGGAATGTGGCACACTGCTGTTCACAGGTACCGCAGGACCCAGGGTGCATGGATGGATTTCTCCACAAGAGGCCCTCATTACATACAAACACCTCCACCCTTCCACCTCATACCACCAGAGGGAGCCCGTTAGGGATATATATATGGAGGGTGGAGCCAGGCAGTCAGAGTTAGTGAGTCAGACAGAGTCAGAGAGTCTGAGAGTGTGCTGACGCTGAGAGCAGCAAAGACGCAGCACATCTGCTGCTAAGTTCTGAGGGCCCCGAGTGTGGCCGACGGCAAAGAGGAGAGGAGAGAGGAGTTGAAGGGGCAGAGGAGCATCCTAGGCTCACCCCGAAGATACAAACCGGACACCGGGTCCGCGCCTACAGGGTCCTTTATACCCAGTAGGGACCACCGGCATTCCAGGAGGACTACAAGTCCCTGGCAGACCTGAAGCTAGACCCATTACAGGACCAGGAACCACGAAGGCCCCGGCGACCAGGGATAGTGGTTGCCAGCAGAAGGTCCCACTACCAAGCGACAGGTGAAGGAACAGCACGACACATAAGCTAGGCCCAGTTGCAGGCTGGCCAGGAGCCTACAGAGAGGCAGACACGGACCAGGAGGCCTTATACCCGCTCACTGGGGAGAAGTCCTGAAGCGCACCCATCCTACTGAGTACCCTGGACCGTACCTGACATCCGCACCAGTAAAGGTATTGAAGTGAATCCCCTGTCTCTGTCAGTTACTCCTGCTGCGCCATCCCGCCTGCACTACAAGCCCCAGCATCACCACCCACCATCAATCTCCACACTGCCCTGGGGGCCCGCTCCACCTGTGGGGAGCAGAAACATCCCAGCTGCCATCCCATCACCCCCCGGAGGTCTGCAGCAGCGCTGGTAAACCTTACCAGGTACCACAGGTGGCGTCACAAACTATTTACTTTATTTTTATCTCTATCCAAGTTACAATCCCCTTTTTCAAGAGTGACCCCAGGGTACGGGCCCGGGAGCCGACCACTGTGACATCCCCAAACCAGGCAAAGGCCCGGGCACCGAGTCGTCCCCATCCCCTGGGCGCGTCATATGCATGTAAAAATAACAACAGTTTACTCTTGTGTTTGGCACATTTTACTGATTTTTGTCACATTTTTAGAATATTGAGTCAAATTAACTATTCAGAATGCATCAAAATAAAGCACACACATAAAACACTTAATAAATGTTATGCACAGCATTTTTTGTGACTCAAAAGTCAAGGGAAAAATGGGAAAATGCATATTTTTAAAATCGCCAAATTGAGGATATAAAGCTGGGATCACACAACAATATTATCTCTCGTCCGAGAGAATCGGGTCGATTATGCCAATCATACTCTGATCAAACTCTAATAATAGTGTACGGTAAGAAGAACGACACTCCTGAAAATTGTAGGTGCACGGATAGGGTCCCAACCCTTTCAAACATAAAAAATTGAAGAATCCGACACTCTTTTTATTGAAATTTATTGACTCACAGAGTAGTGTATAGAAAAACTGTTTCGGTCATCTGACCTTCATCGGTTAATACACTGTAGGAAAAATATATACAAAAAACAGTTAACAAAACAGAATATGACATAAGGACTGGTATACATATAGAGCTGAAAAACACAAATATAAATATAGCCATTTTGCAGATATTTACCTAGGCAATTCATATAAATTCATGAAAATTCAGAATTAAAGCATAAGAAAATCCATCTCTTTGTATTTCAAAGCCGTTCCTGCTATAGTGTCATACATCTCTCTTTATACAGGGGTGCTGTATGTGTTAGCTACAGTTATCTATGCTGGATTTGGATTGTTACTCTTATCTCTAATAGGCTATCCTATGGAATAAAAAAAGCCAGATTTTCTTATGCTTTAATTGAGAATTTTCATGAATTTATATGAATTCCCTAGGTAAATATCTGCAAAATGGCTATATTTATATTTGTGCTGCTCAGCTCTATATGTATACCAGTCCTTATGTCATATTTGGTTTTGTTAACTGTTTTTGTGTATATATTTTTACTATACTGTACAACTGATGAAGGTCAGATGACCGAAACATTTTTTCTATACACTACTCTATAAATTTCACTAAAAAGAGTGCTGGATTCTTCAATTTTCTAATCACAGTGTGCTGCGATTTTCTCGGATGAGGAGAAGATGAAAAAAAAAAAGCTCAATCTTCTCCATTCTGTGAGTGCATGGAAACTGGACTGCACTCAGATGTCATCTGAGTGCAATTTGGTATTTTCCACAGGCTCATTGACTTATATGTGATATGAATATTTGATGAAAATCAAGCATGCCCTGTCGGAGGAAAAATATCGGACATGTGCGCGTCCCTATACACTAACATTAGTCCGAGTGTGATCCGATGTTTTCTCGGATCCCACTTGGACCGAAAATACGGTCGTTTGCACCCACCCTAAAAAGCAACCAGGAGGTGGTGTAAAGTTAGATTGTGCCAAATCCAGCGTGAGACACTGTGATAACGTTTTTGATTACAATTTTCAGTATCATTTTTAACATTACGATTTATAATCTCAAAACCGCACCAAAAATGGCCAAAAATTATAATACACAAACCCACATATTATTTCTCAAAAAGAGGAGAAATACACAAAGTGGTCAAATAAGTCCTATCTAGGTTGTGTCACAATTTATTTTTTTTTTTTTAAAAACTTCAATAAAAAAGGCAAGTTAGAAAAACCCGTTGATTTCCAGCAAAATCACCTCCTTGTAGCATTTTGGAACTAAGAAAATTTGGAAAAAAATGCCAGAAAAAAACACTGTGCATAAAGGCATTCTTTACTTTACAGTTGAAATTATATATCGATATCATGAAATTGCCGGAGCAAGTAATGGCCAGACACGAATAACTCTCGCCTATCTATTTCGTTAGGAATGCAAAAGCAGGGACAATCCTAGTAATTCTGTCTGCCTTGTTCTAAGCCTGTCTCCTGCACCTTGCGACCTTCTGTCACATGTCATCTCAGAGGTTGAAGGCCAGGGTCATTGCCCTTACTCTTGGTGAAAGTTGAATCTCAGGAACTTAATAGTCAAGTGTTTCTCATAGCTTCTTTGTCTAAAAATACATACAGGGAGCTTATCTTTTTATGTCGATGGGCAGATCTCAGTATCTGATAGCCCGTAGACAAATAGAAATAGGATGAATCATCTATCAATGAAACCTGACTGCGGCCAGCGAAGAAGCAAAGCCTGGCCACTCATGCCAGAATATAAATGACTGACGGAGAGTGAAGCACCTGGTGCCTGTAACCGCACATGATACGCACAGTTGCTTCCAACCCAATACCACTTATGGGGAAGTCGATGACTAGACATAAGTCAGCTGTGACTCAATAGCTGAGACCCTGCAAGACTTCCTTAAATACTCATCAAGGGTCTTAAACCTGTGTTTCTACAGATGTGCAACTGCAAATCCCAAGCTGGAAGACAAAGATTCACAAGAACTAACGAGCCACAGGTTGAAGACCTCTTAAGTAGATGTTCAAGAAGCTAATTAACCTAAGCATCATCTTGGAGTCTGGACAGAAATCCCAACAAACATGGGAATATGATACGAACTTCGTGCAGATGTTGTCTGACCAAAATCGTAGCCAAACACCCCCGTCTGCATGAAATGGCGGGAGGGGATATTTTGGCTTTGATATGGCATATTCAGAAATGGTAACAGTAGTCAAAAAATAAAAAATATAATGTATGGGCATAAAAGTAAAACCTGTAAGAAAAGTAAAAAAAAAAAGGTCTACTGTGTTTTCTAAATGATCCCGGATGTTTTGTCCTAAAAACTCCCTATAGCAACATTCTGGATGTTTTGTCCAGATCTCCCCCTAGAACAGCAGTCTATTTATGTAGTCTACATCTATTCCTATGATAGCAGTCTGGGGGTGTCATATGGAAGTCTCCCTTTAAGATCAGTCTCATTGTGTAGTCCGAATTGGGAGAGCCTATGATAGCAGTCTGAAGCTCTCCTTACAGAAAAAGTCTGACGGTGTAGTCTGAACATCCGTCTATTACAACAGCCTGGCTGTGTGATCTGCACCTATTCTTATAGCAGCAGTCTCTCTTTGTAGTCTGGAGTCCCCAATAATAGCAGTCTAGATGTGTAGTCTAGAGCCCCCGATAAGAGCAGTCTAGACGTGTAGTCTAGAGCCCCCGATAAGAGCAGTCTAGATGTGTAGTCTAGAGCCCCCGATAAGAGCAGTCTAGATGTGTAGTCTAGAGCCCCCGATAAGAGCAGTCTAGATGTGTAGTCTAGAGCCCCCGATAAGAGCAGTCTAGATGTGTAGTCTGGAGCCCCCTATAACAGCAGTTTGGATGTGTAGTCTGATGCCCCCCTATAACAGCAGTATGGATGTGTAGTCTTGAGCCCCCCTATAATAACAGTCTGGGTGTGTAGCCTGGAACCCCCCTATAATAACAGTCTGGGTGTGTAGGCTGGAGCCCCCTATAAGAGCAGTCTGGATGTGTAGTCTGTAACCCCCCTATAACAGCAGTCTGGATGTGAAGTCTGGAGCCCCCCTATAACAGTAGTCTGGATGTGTAGTCTGGAGCCCCCTATAATAACAGTCTGGGTGAGTAGTCTGGTGCCCCCCTATAACAGCAGTCTCTCTTTGTAGTCTGGAGTCCCCAATAATAGCAGTCTAGATGTGTAGTCTAGAGCCCCCGATAAGAGAAGTCTAGATGTGTAGTCTAGAGCCCCCGATAAGAGCAGTCTAGATGTGTAGTCTGGAGCCCCCTATAACAGCAGTTTGGATGTGTAGTCTGATGCCCCCCTATAACAGCAGTATGGATGTGTAGTCTTGAGCCCCCTTATAATAACAGTCTGGGTGTGTAGCCTGGAACCCCCCTATAATAACAGTCTGGGTGTGTAGGCTGGAGCCCCCTATAAGAGCAGTCTGGATGTGTAGTCTGTAACCCCCCTATAACAGCAGTCTGGATGTGTAGTCTGGAGCCCCCCTATAACAGTAGTCTGGATGTGTAGTCTGGAGCCCCCTATAATAACAGTCTGGGTGAGTAGTCTGGTGCCCCCCTATAACAGCAGTCTAGATGTGTAGTCTGGAGCCTCCTATAACAGCAGTCTGGATGTGTAATCTGGAGCCCCCTTTAACAGCAGTCTGGATGTGTAGTCTGGTACCGTACTTTAACAGCAGTCTGGAAGTGTAGTCTGGAGCCCCCCTATAATAACAGTCTGGATGTGTAATCTGGTGCCCCCCTATAACAACAGTCTGGATGTGTAATCTGGAGCTCCACTATAACAGCAGTCTGGATGTGTAGTCTGGAGCCCCCCCTATAACAGCAGTCTGGATGTGTAGTCTGGAGCCCCCCTACAACAGTCTGGTTTTGTAGTCTGGAGCCCCCCCTATAAAAGCAGTCTGAATGTGTAGTCTGGAGCCTCCTATAACAGCAGTCTGGATGTGTAATCTGGAGCCCCCTTTAACAGCAGTCTGGATGTGTAGTCTGGTACCGTACTTTAACAGCAGTCTGGAAGTGTAGTCTGGAGCCCCCCTATAATAACAGTCTGGATGTGGAGTCTGGTGCCCCCCTATAACAGCAGTCTAGATGTGTAGTCTGGAGCCCCCCTATAACAGCAGTCTGGGTGTGTAGTCTGGAGCCCCCCTATAACAGCAGTCTGGATGTGTAGTCTGGAGCCCCCAATAACGGCAGTCTAGATGTGTAGTCTGGAGCCCCCCTATAACAGCAGTCTGGGTGTGTAGTCTGGAGCCCCCCTATAACAGCAGTCTGGGTGTGTTGTCTGGAGCCCACCTATAACAGCAGCCTGGATGTGTAGCCTGGAGCCCCCAATAACAGCAGTCTGGATGTGAAGTCTGGAGCCCCCTATAACAGCAGCCTGGATGTGTAGTCTGGAGCCCCCTAAAACAGCAGTCTGGATGTGTAGTCTGAAGCCCCGCATAACAGCAGTCTGGATGTGTAGTCTGGAGCCCCCCTATAACAGCAGTCTGGATGTTTAGTCTGGAGCTCCCTATAACAGCAGTCTAGATGTGTAGTCTGGAGCCCCCTATAACAGCAGTTTGGATGTGTAGTCTGATGGCCCCCTATAACAGCTGTCTGGATGTGTAGTCTGGAGCCCACTATAACAGTGGATTTCTAATCTTGAGCCCCCCTATAACAGCAGTCTGGATGTGTAATCTGGAGCCCCCCTATAACAGCAGTCTTGATGTGTAGTCTGGAGCCCCCCCCATAACAGCAGTCTGGATGTGTAGTCTGGAGCCCCTATAACAACAGTGGATGTGTAGTCTGGAGCCCCCCTATAACAGCAGTCTGGATGTGTAATCTGGTGCCCCCCTATAATAGCAGTCTTGATGTGTAATCTGGAGCCCCCCTATAACAGCAGTCTGGATGTGTAGTCTGGAGCCCCTTATAACAGCAGTCTGGATGTGTAGTCTGAAGCCCCCCTATAACAGCAGTCTGGATGTGTAGTCTGGAGCCCCCCTATAGCAGCAGTCTGGATGTGTAGTCTGGAGCCACCCTATAGCAGCAGTCTGGATGTGTAGTCCGGAGCCCCCCTATAACAGCAGTCTGAATGTGTAGTCTGGAGCCCCCTATAACAGCAGTCTGGATGTGTAGTCTGGAGCCCCCTATAACAGCAGTCTGGATGTGTAATCTGGAGCCCCCCTATAACAGCAGTCTGGATGTGTAGTCTGGAGCCCCTTATAACAGCAGTCTGGATGTGTAGTCTGGAGCCCCCTATAACAGCAGTCTGAATGTGTAGTCTGGAGCACCCCTATAACAGCAGTCTAGATGTGTAGTCTGGAGCCTCCCTACAACAGTCTGGATGTGTAGTCTGGAGTCCCCCCTATAACAGCAGTCTGGATGTGTAGTCTGGAGCCCCACTACAACAGTCTGGATGTGTAGTCTGGAGCCCCCCCTATAACAGCTGTCTGGATTTGTATTCTGGAGCCCCCCTATAACAGCTTTCTGGATGTGTAGTCTGGAGCCCCGCCTATAACAGCAGTCTGGATGTGTAGTCTGGAGTCCCCATACAACAGTCTGGATGTGTAGTCTGGAGCCCCCCCTATAACAGCTGTCTGGATGTGTAGTCTGGAGCCCCCCTATAACAGCAGTCTATATGTGTAGTCTGGAGCCCCCTATAACAGCAGCCTGGATATGTAGTCTGGAGCCCCTTAAAACAACAGTCTGGATGTGTAGTCTGAAGCCCCCCTATAACAGCAGTCTGGATGTGTAGTCTGGAGCCCCCTATAACAGCAGTCTGGATGTGTAGTCTGGAGCCCCCCTGTAACAGCAGTCTGGATGTGTAGTCTGGTACCGTCCTTTAACAGCAGTCTGGATGTGTAGTCTGGAGCCCCCCTATAATAACAGTCTGGATGTGTAGTCTGCTGCCCCCCTATAACAGCAGTCTAGATGTGTAGTCTGGAGCCCCCCTATAACAGCAGTCTGGGTGTGTAGTCTGGAGCCCCCCTATAACAGCAGTCTGGATGTGTAGTCTGAAGCCCCCAATAACAGCAGTCTGGATGTGTACTCTGGAGCCCCCCTATAACAGCAGTCTGGATGTGTAGTCTGGAGCCCCCCTATAACAGCAGTCTGGGTGTGTAGTCTGGAGCCCACCTATAACAGCAGCCTGGATGTGTAGCCTGGAGCCCCCAATAACAGCAGTCTCGATATGAAGTCTGGAGCCCCCTAAAACAGCATCCTGGATGTGTAGTCTGGAGCCCCCTAAAACAGCAGTCTGGATGTGTAGTCTGAAGCCCCGTATAACAGCAGTCTGGATGTGTAGTCTGGAGCCCCCCTATCACAGCAGTCTGGATGTTTAGTCTGGAGCCCCCTATAACAGCAGTCTAGATGTGTAGTCTGGAGCCCCCTATAACAGCAGTTTGGATGTGTAGTCTGATGCCCCCCTATAACAGCAGTCTGGATGTGTAGCCTGGAGCCCCCCTATAACAGCTGTCTGGATGTGTAGTCTGGAGCCCCCTATAACAACAGTGGATTTCTAATCTTGAGCCCCCCTATAACAGCAGTCTGGATGTGTAATCTGGTGCCCCCCTATAACAACAGTCTGGATGTGTAATCTGGAGCTCCACTATAACAGCAGTCTGGATGTGTAGTCTGGAGCCCCCCCTATAACAGCAGTCTGGATGTGTAGTCTGGAGCCCCCCTACAACAGTCTGGTTTTGTAGTCTGGAGCCCCCCCTATAAAAGCAGTCTGAATGTGTAGTCTGGAGCCCCCCTATAACAGCAGTCTGGATGTGTAGTCTGGAGCCCCCTATAATAGCAGTCTTGATGTGTAATCTGAAGCCCCACTATAACAGCAGTCTGGATGTGTAGTCTGGAGCCCCCCTACAACAGTCTGGATGTGTAGTCTGGAGCCCCCCTATAACAGCAGTCTGGATGTGTAATCTGGTGCCCCCCTATAATAGCAGTCTTGATGTGTAATCTGGAGCCCCCCTATAAGAGCAGTCTGGATGTGTAGTCTGGAGCCCTTTATAACAGCAGTCTGGATGTGTAGTCTGAAGCCCCCCTATAACAGCAGTCTGGATATGTAGTCTGGAGCCCCGCTATAACAGCAGTCTGGATGTTTAGTCTGGAGCCTCCCTATAACAGCAGTCTGGATGTGTAGTTTGGAGCCCCCTATAACAGCAGTCTGAATGTGTAGTCTGGAGCCCCCTATAACAGCAGTCTGGATGTGTAATCTGGAGCCCCCCTATAACAGCAGTCTGGATGTGTAGTCTGGAGCCCCTATAACAGCAGTCTGGATGTGTAGTCTGAAGCCCCCCTATAACAGCAGTCTGGATGTGTAGTCTGGTGCCCCCCTATAACAGCAGTCTAGATGTGTAGTCTGGAGCCTCCCTACAACAGTCTGGATGTGTAGTCTGGAGTCCCCCCTATAACAGCAGTCTGGATGTGTAATCTGGAGCCCCCCTACAACAGGCTGGATGTGTAGTCTGGAGCCCCCCCTGTAACAGCTGTCTGGATTTGTAGTCTGGAGTCCCCCTATAACAGCTGTCTGGATGTGTAGTCTGGAGCCCCCCCTATAACAGCAGTCTGGATGTGTAGTCTGGAGTCCCAATACTACAGTCTGGATGTGTAGTCTGGAGCCCCCCATATAACAGCTGTCTGGATGTGTAGTCTGGAGCCCCCCTGTAACAGCAGTCTATATGTGTAGTCTGGAGCCCATTATAACAGCAGTCTGAATATGTAGTCTGGAGCCCCTTAAAACAGCAGTCTGGATGTGTAGTCTGAAGCCCCCCTATAACAGCAGTCTGGATGTGTAGTCTGGAGCCCCCCTATAACAGCAGTCTGGATGTGTAGTCTGGAGCCCCCTTATAATAACAGTCTGGATATGTAGTCTGGTGCCCCCCTATAGCAGCAGTCTGGGTGTGTAGTCTGGAGCTCCCCTATAACAGCAGTCTGGACGTGTAGTCTGGAGCCCCCCCCCATAACAGCAGTCTAGATGTGTAGTCTGGAGCCCCCCTATAACAGCTGCCTGGAAGTGTAGTCTGGAGCCCCCCTATAACAGTAGTCTGGATGTGTAGTCTGGAGCTCCCCTGTAACAGCAGTCTGGATGTGTAGTCTGGAGCACCCCTCTAACGGTAGTCAGGATGTGTAGTCTGGAGTCCCCCTATAACAGTAGTCTGGATGTGTAGTCTGGAGCCCCCCTACAACAGTCTGGATGTGTAGTCTGGAGCCCCCTATAACAACAGTGGATGTGTAGTCTGGAGCCCCCCTATAACAGCAGTCTGGATGTGTAGTCTGGAGCCCCCCTATAACAGCAGTCTGGAGTGTATTCTGGAGCCCCCTATAACAGCAGTCTGGATGTGTAATCTGGAGCCCCCTATAACAGCAGTCTGGATGTGTAATCTGGAGCCCCCCTATAACAGCAGTCTGGATGTGTAGTCTGGAGCCCCCCTATAATAGCAGTCTGGATGTGTAGTCTGGAGCCCCCCTACAACAGTCTGGATGTGTAGTCTGGAGCCCCCCCTATAAAATCAGTCTGGATGTGTAGTCTGGAGCCCCCCTATAAAAGCTGTCTGGATGTGTAGTCTGGAGCCCCCTATAACAACAGTGGATGTGTAATCTGGAGCCCCCCTATAACAGCAGTCTGGATGTGTAATCTGGTGCCCCCTATAACAGCAGTCTGGATGTGTAATCTGGTGCCCCCTATAACAGCAGTCTGGATGTGTAGTCTGGAGCCCCCCTACAACAGTCTGGATGTGTAGTCTGGAGCCCCCCTATAACAGCTGTCTGGATGTGTAGTCTGGAGCTCCCCTATAACAGCAGTCTGGATGTGTAATCTGGAGCCCCACTATAACAGCAGTCTGGATGTGTAATCTGGAGCCCCACTATAACAGCAGTCTGGATGTGTAGTTTGGAGCCCCCTACAACAGTCTGGATTTGTAGTCTGGAGCGCCCCCCTATAAAAGCAGTCTGGATGTGTAGTCTGGAGCCCCCCTATAAAAGCAGTCTGGATGTGTAGTCTGGAGCCCCCCCCTATAACAGCAGTCTTGATGTGTAGTCTGGAGCCCCCCTACAACAGTCTGGATTTGTAGTCTGGAGCGCCCCCCCTATAAAAGCAGTCTGGATGTGTAGTCTGGAGCCCCCCTATAACAGCAGTCTGGATTTGTAGTCTGGAGCGCCCCCCTATAAAAGCAGTCTGGATGTGTAGTCTGGAGCCCCCCTATAAAAGCAGTCTGGATGTGTAGTCTGGAGCCCCCCCCTATAACAGCAGTCTTGATGTGTAGTCTGGAGCCCCCCTACAACAGTCTGGATTTGTAGTCTGGAGCGCCCCCCCTATAAAAGCAGTCTGGATGTGTAGTCTGGAGCCCCCTATAACAGCAGTCTGGATTTGTAGTCTGGAGCCCCCCCTATAACAGCAGTCTTGATGTGTAGTCTGGAGCCCCCCTACAACAGTCTGGATTTGTAGTCTGGAGCGCCCCCCTATAAAAGCAGTCTGGATGTGTAGTCTGGAGCCCCCCTACAACAGTCTGGATTTGTAGTCTTGAGCGCCCCCCCTATAAAAGCAGTCTGGATGTGTAGTCTGGAGCCCCCCTATAACAGCAGTCTGGATGTGTAGTATGGAGCTCCCCTACAACAGTCTGTATATGTAGTCTGGACCCCCCCCCCCTATAAAAGCAGTCTGGATGTGTAGTCTGGAGCCCCCCCCCCTATAAAAGCAGTGTGGATGTGTAGTCTGGAGCCCCCCCCCTATAAAAGCAGTCTGGATGTGTAGTCTGGAGCCCTCCCCCCTATAAAAGCAGTCTGGATGTGTAGTCTGGAGCCCTCCCCCCTATAACAGCAGTCTGGATGTGTAGTCTGGAGCCCCCTATAACAGCAGTCTGGTTGTGTAGTCTGGAGCCCCCTATAACAGCAGTCTGGTTGTGTAGTCTGGAGCCACCCTATAACAGCAGTCTGGATGTGTAGTCTGGAGCCCCCTATAACAGCAGTCTGGATGTGTAGTCTGGAGCCCCCCCCCCCCTATAACAGCAGTCTGGATGTGTAGTCTGGAGCCCCTTATAACAGCAGTCTGGATGTGTAGTCTGGAGCCCCCTATAACAGCAGTCTGGTTGTGTAGTCTGGAGCCACCCTATAACAGCAGTCTGGATGTGTAGTCTGGAGCCCCCTATAACAGCAGTCTGGATGTGTAGTCTGGAGCCCCCCCCCCTATAACAGCAGTCTGGATGTGTAGTCTGGAGCCCCCCCCCCTATAACAGCAGTCTGGATGTGTAGTCTGGAGCCCCCCCCCCTATAAAAGCAGTCTGGATGTGTAGTCTGGAGCCCTCCCCCCTATAACAGCAGTCTGGATGTGTAGTCTGGAGCCCCCTATAACAGCAGTCTGGTTGTGTAGTCTGGAGCCACCCTATAACAGCAGTCTGGATGTGTAGTCTGGAGCCCCTTATAACAGCAGTCTGGATGTGTAGTCTGGAGCCCCCTATAACAGCAGTCTGGTTGTGTAGTCTGGAGCCACCCTATAACAGCAGTCTGGATGTGTAGTCTGGAGCCCCCTATAACAGCAGTCTGGATGTGTAGTCTGGAGCCCCCCCCCCCTATAACAGCAGCCTGGATGTGTAGTCTGGAGCCCCCCCCCCCTATAACAGCAGTCTGGATGTGTAGTCTGGAGCCCCCTATAACAGCAGTCTGGTTGTGTAGTCTGGAGCCACCCTATAACAGCAGTCTGGATGTGTAGTCTGGACCCCCCCTATAACAGTAGTCTGCATGTGTAGTCTGGAGCCCCCCTATAACAGCAGTCTAAATGTGTCATCTGGAACCCCTCTATAACAGCAGTCCGGATGTGTAGTCTGGAGCCCCCCTATAGCAGTCTGGTGTGTAGTCTGGTGCCCCCCTATAACAGCAGTCTGGCAGAATAATCTGGACTTCTACCTATAACAGCAGTAGTGTGGAGTGACTCCCTATAAGGACAGTCTGCTGTGTAGTCTGAAGCCCCCCTGTGTCTCCTATAACAGCAGTCTAGCAGTGTATATACTGGAGCTCCCCCTATAACAGCAAACTATCTGTGTAGTGTGTAGCAATTTGCAAATTTTCTCAATCAAGTTTAATAGAGATGTCAAAATCCATCACATACCCTGAAATACAATGAAAATGTTACACCTGTGAAAACTGGAAAGAGGTGGAGATAAATCCAAGCTGCCATGTATAAGATGCAGTAGGAGACGGTAGAGATGTCAATGCGGTTTTTATTTATCAACACGTTTCGAAGTTCACCAGCTTCTTTCCCAGGACAAACCACAATTATTGTGGTTTCTGGTTTTTATCTGGTTTCAGGTGTGATTTTCACGTTGCTCACATCGTTAGGCTATGTGCCCACGATGCAGAAATGCTGCAGATTTTTTCATGCGGTTTTTACATGCGTTTTTCCCGCAAAGTAGAAGCGTTTGTCAAGCGTTTTTGCATGCATTTCTGCATGCGGGTTGATTTTAGCATCACTTGGAAAAGTGCTTGACAACTTGTTCACACTATATAAATCCATGCAACCGGCACGGATTTATAGTAGTGTGATCAAGTTAGTTAAAAAAAAAAGAATAAAAATGGTAAAAATGAAAAATAAAGATTATACTCACCTTCCGGTGTCCTCCCGGTGTTTTCTCCGCTGCGTCCGGTGTCTTGGGCGGCTCGGGGTGGTGTGAAGGACCTGCGGTGACGTCATTGAGTCATGTGACAGGTCACATGACTCAATGACATCATGGCAGGTCCTTCACAACACCGCGACCCATACAGCAGACCAGACGGAGGGGAGAAAACACCGGGAGGACATCGGAAGGTGAGTATAATCTTTATTTTTTATTTAAAATTCTCCTCTCCTCCAGACCTGGGTACCATCCGCACATTGAACCGTGTGATATCCGCATGTGCAGATGCAGTGTTGCGGATATCACGCGGTCTAATGCAAATTAATGGCGGCGATTACGCTGCGTGTCCGCAAAATTAATGGACATGCTGCGTATTTTTCCGCAATGATAATCCGCAGCGGAAATTTCCACAGCATGTGCACAGCGCATGCGGATTATCATTGGGGGCCATGGGGCACGTATTACCAAGCGTTTTTTAAGCGTTTTCGCTGCGGAAATTCCTTTGCAAAAACGCTTGAAAAACTCATAGTGGGCACGCAGCCTTACTTGCCACAGGTGAGTTTGTATGAGTGTAGCACCCTGAGGATTCGGCTGCTACAGGGGTATTGCACCTCAACCCAGAGGTGTGATATTCCACTCCCGGGTAAGGATGGAGTGTGGAACTGAGCTCAGTTAGCTGCATGCACTACACACATCCCATTTCCGAGGAACAGACCGATGGTACTCCCACTAGAGAAATGTGCAGGTACGACAGTGTCTGTTCCTGGCTGGAGTGGGAGGGGGGTGGAACATCCCAGTAGTGTAGGGGCAGATAGGGGGAGCAGTCTGGGTAAAGCTAGGAGCTCATTGGGTGCTGGTCACCTGAGCTCACACATAGAGGGAGTATATAAGGTGGGAACCATCTTAGATCAGGGTCAGTCTGTCAGTCTTTAGTCAGAGAAGCAGAGCAGAGGAGAAGAGCAGCTCCAAGGCCCAGAGAGAGAGAGGAGAAAGAAAGACCCAGAGGGGGAGAAAGAAGGAACTCCAAGAGCCCAAATTAGACCAGAGGGTGAAGAGTTGGCAACAGGGTACCGGATCCCAAGCTGGCAGAGGCTACAGCACACCTTAGCCAGGAACCGGAGGTCGTGGGCAGGATCGATCTGCCACGATCACCCACTAAATCCACCCGGAAGGCAGACCAAGAGTAGGGTCAGGGAACCCAGAGACAAGGGTTTACCACCAAGAGGCCCGAGGGAGCCGGACATAGGTGGATCCCTGGTGGGGAAGGCCAGAGAAGAGGACAAGACAGAAAGGGAGCTCAGGACCACGCTCCAGAATCACCTGGGGGTTGGCCGAGTCCAGGACCTGGTGGACGCAGCACGGCTCGGGTGGTCACTCAAGGCCGGAGTGACCAGAACAACTGCAGTAAGTAAACAAACCCTGAACTGCACAGCCCGACTCTGAGTCTCATTTCCATCCCCGCTGCACCACCACAACCCCCATCCTCTGCAACTGACCCCCTGAGGCTATACCCCTCCCGTTGGGGGTTATACTACCTAAGCTGCACTCACATCATCAGCCTCAGTGGACCCTGCTGCAGCGGCGGCCGTATTGACCGCAATTCAACGGGTGGCGTAGTCGACACAAAAGAACATCTAGTAACATCACAAGGACTGCCACACACTGAGTTTGACACCCTGGGCACGGACCGGGTCACAGCCACTCGGAGACTACAACCCCCATCTGATCCGGCTCCGGGTATCTCCCTAACAGCACTGGCCCAGGGGGCGCGTCATGAGCATCACATGTTTGAAACAAAATTGTTTACCCAATTTTGTCCTGTCCATTTTAGAGGTATTGTGTGAAATTATGTCCAATTTGCCTTTTTTTTCTCTTTTTTGTGTTGTTCGAATACACACAAAGGAAATAAACATGTGTATAACAAAAGATGTGTAATTGCAATAATTCTCTGCAAGAAAAACTTCATTTTCTGGAACAATTTCAAGGGTGCCAACACTTTGGGCCATGACTGTATGGATATATGCAAACAACACTAAAAACCGATAAATGTTTATTACAAATATTTTCATTTTAAGCTTCACAATTATTTGGTGGAAAATTGCAGTTATGAGGGCTTCTACAAACATCATCATGTTTTCTAGCCCAAATTAGAAAAAAATTTCTTTCACCAGTTCAAGTAGGTAAATTTCTAGTAAAATCAAGATTCTTTGACAAAAAAACAAGTTTGTGCAACAATGACATTCCTGAGTTAAGACCTGCAAATGAGGCATAAACACAAGAGATGATATCTGTATGACATCACATACGGGCATATTCTGTATTCACTAGAGAGACTTGTTGTCTGCTTGTCCCCTACCCCACTCCCAGGGACCTAATGTTATAATGAAAGACACACTTGTCTTTTTGTTTCCTTGTAGTTAAGTATTCATGGATTCTGGTGTCACCAGCCAGTCCTGCCCTCTCAACTTTTCCACACATAACTAGTGATGAGCGAGCGTGCTCGCCACTGCTCGGTGCTCGCCCGAGCATCTCACTGCTCGAGATGCTCGGCGAGCATTTCCGGGGTTGCTCGGCGGGAGCTCGGGTCTCCTCCCTGCATGTTTGGCACTCTTTACAGAGCCAATGAACGTGCAGGGATTACCTGCCACTCACTGTAATGCCATAGCCATGTTGGTTGTGGCATTACAGTGATTGGCTGGACACACAGCGTCATCAGGTGTGTATCAGACCTGGCGCCGCCATGCTCGTCACAGTCACTCTCCGGATCAGACAGTGTAGGGAGAGCTGCTGCTGCGTCAGGTAGAGAGTTGCTTGTGTATTAGGTAGTGTAGGGAGAAAAAACATACATTACACATATCCATCTTAACAAACAGTCCTTCTGAGGACTAATCCATCTGCAGAGATATCAGGCAGGCCGTGTATATAGGCAGGCAGGCAGGGTATATAGCAGACTGCAGTGCACATAGCACAAGAGGCTCCATTCCAGTTCTGCCTTCTGCTGCTGTTAGATATTTCTAGACAAAGGCCCAGGTCTCAGGGGCCAGGAATACTTTTCTTTGGATCTTAATCCTCATTATTTGCTTAAAAAGCAATCCAGAGAACACCGTTTTTCTGAGCCATTTGCTTGTTGGCACTGCAGAATACAGCCAGGTCCTTTCCATATTACAGTGCCAAAAATCCAGCTATTATTAAACTGTGTTTTCTCCGTCAAACGGCTCACATATACGTTGTCAGAAAATACTGCCATTTCTGGCCTCCATTAAAAATTTCCTTAAGGCTGTGTGCCCACGATGCGTTTTTTAAGCGTTTCCGCAGCGGCAAAAACGCTGCAGAAACGCTTAAAGATCGCATGGTAGAAGGCCTGCCATGTTCCCCAATGATAATCCGCATGTGCTGTGCACATGCTGCGGAAATTTCCGCTGCGGATTATCATTGTGGAAAAAAACGCAGCACTACCAATTATTTTGTGGAAGTGCTGAGTTTTCGCCGCCATTGACTTGCATTAGAACGCATGGATTACGCATCACTGTATATGTAGATGCGCATTCCATGCGTTCCAATGTGCGGATGGTACCCGGGTGTGGAGGACAGGAGACTCTTCTCCGGACCCGGGTACCATAGAAACTGTGAAAAAAAGAATAAAATAAAAAATAAATATATTTACCTTCTGACAGCCCCCGCTCTCCTTCTCTTCACTTGCCGGCAGCTCGCGATGGACTGGAGGACCTGCACTGACGTCATAGTCATGTGATGGGTCACGCGATGAAGACGGCGGCAGGTCCTTCAGTGTACCGCGATGTGCCGGCAGCCAGGACCGAGCAAAGCAAGACACCGGGGGCCATCAGAAGGTAAGTATAGATTTGTTTTTTTATTTTTAAACATTCTTTAAGGTCACACTATATAAATCCATGCCTTTTGCATGGATTTATATAGTGTGAACAAGTTGTCAAGCACTTTCCAAGTGATGCTAAAATCACTTGAAAAGCGCTTGTCAACCCGCATGCGGAAATGCATGTGAAGAACGCTTCACATCCGCATGTCCCTGGCAGGAAAAACACATGTACAATCCACATGTACAATCCGCATGCATCTTTTCTGCCAGGGGAGATGCAGAAACGCTCAGGAAAAATCCGGAGTATTTCTGCATCGTGGGCACATAGCCTTAGTGTGTCATTGAAGCAATTCATCGCAGTTTGCTTTTCAAACTACTTACCTACAGGCCAGCTATTTGAAACTCTGTTTTCTCCGTCACACGGATCACATATAAGTTCACTCCAAACTCAGTCATTTGTAGTGAGCGTGGAAGATACTGTCCTCCATTTAAAATGGGCATGGCACGTGGCAAGGGACGGGGAACTGGACGTGATGGTGATGGTGCATGCAGAGTCCGAGGACAAGGCCGTGGGCAAGCTAAAATTGTGCCGCAACAAACACCCACATCTTCTCGCCTGACCTTCCTGTCCCAATTTCTAGGGGACCGCAGAACACCACTATTGAACACAGAGCAGTGTCAAAAGGTTGTTGGTTGGATAGCGGATAATGCTTCCAGTCACTTAGCCGCTACCACCACCACCACCCGGTGGTGCGGAAGTGGAAGAGGAGGTGGTGGATGATATAGTAACTGACCCAACCTGGCAGGAGGACATGCAGAGCGAGGACAGCAGCACACAGGGAGAGGGAGGCAGAGCACCCCAACAGGCAGGAAGAAGCAGTGTGGTGGCCGCAGACAGAAGGCAGGCAACCGTTCCCCGTAATACCAACACGAAGGAAGTTGCCAGTACAACTATTAGGTCTTCCTGAGTCTGGTTGTTTTTTAAAGACTCTGCCGATAACCCCAAAAAGGCCATTTGCACCACCTGCCAGGCCAGCATCAGCAGGGGTGGCAAAATGACCAGCCTGTCCACCACCAGCATGATCAGGCACATGGCAGCAAAGCACCCGACTTTGTGGGCCGAACCCCAGTGTCCAGATACAGTGTCTGCGGGTGGCACCATTGCTTCTTCCGCTGTTGTGCATGCAAGCCAATCCCCTGTCCATGGTGCATGCAAAGATGCCTCCTGCCCTGCACCTGTCGTTGCACACTCTCAAGTAGCAGCATCAGGAAGCACGTCCATGTCCACACCCGGGTACATGGAGCGTTCAGTTGTCCATACCCCAGTCCTTGGAACGCAAGTGCAAATATGCAGCCAACGCCCCACAGGCCACACTACTAAATTCTCACATTTCACGACTGCTTGCGCTCGAAATCTTGCCTTTTAGGCTCGTGGAGACGGAAGCATTCCGCAACCTGATGGCGGCGGCCGTCCCTCGGTACTCAGTGCCCAGTCGCCACTATTTCTTCCGGTGTGCCGTCCCCACACTACACAAGCACGTGTCTCAAAACATTAGCCGTGCCCTCAACAACGCAGTTATCGGGAAAGTCCACCTAACCACGGACACGTGGACAAGTGCTTGTGGGTAGGGACGGTACATCTCGCTGACGCCATACTGGGTTAACATAGTGGAAGCCAGGACCCAGTCGGACCTTGGGACGGAACACCTCCTCCCGACACCAAGGATTGCAGGCCCTAGGTCAATCAGGGTTGCCCCCATGGTCTACAGCTCCTGCACATCATCCTCCTCAGCCTCGTCCTCCTCTTCAGCCTCCATCTCCAAAATGACCACATCAGTCACAAACTGGAAGCCCTTCAGCACTGCCTCTGCCAAGCGGCAACAGGCTGTGCGGAAGCTAATATGCTTAGGTGACAAACCGCACAATGCTGAAGAGTTGTGGACAGCTCTGAAAGAGCAGGCAGATCTGTGGCTCACACCGCTGAACCTACAGCCAGACATGGTCGTGTGTGACAATGGCCAGAACATGGCGGTGGCTCTGAGGCGAGGCGAGCTCACACACTTACCATGCCTGGCCCATGTGCTTAACCTCGTGGTTCAGCGGTTTCTCAAATCCTACCCGGAGCTGCCGGATCTGCTTGTTAAAGTATGCCGAAAAAGAAAAAACCTGGGAGTCTGAACTGAAACGTAAATTGATGTGTATGCAAAATGTAAATGCATGTTCACATAAGGCCACTAGACAGAGAAAAACCAAAGACAAGCAAAATACCCAAATAACTGGAAGTAAATGGATAAATCGCACAGTGCAAAAATAATAATAAGTAATAAAGGATATTTAGTTAACATAATTTTGATCAAAATAATGTAAAAGCCATCCCACCACGTCACGGTAACCTTTATGGGACATAGATCTGCCTCTCAGGTCTATGCTTCTACTAGGGGTTCAGTCTCTCTGCCCTTATCCATATGTATGTCACTTGACAAATGGTAAGGTTTTAATATTAGAGTTAAGACTGTCCCATAAGGGTTACCGTGACGTGGTGAGATGGCTTTTACATTATTTTGATCAAAATTATGTTAACTAAATACCCTTTATTATTTATTATTATTTTTGCACTGTGCGATTTATCCATTTACTTCCAGTTATTTGGGTATTTTGCTTGTCTTTGGTTTTTCTTTGTTAAAGTACGCCGCCTGTGTGCCCATTTTAGAAAGTCAGCTACAGCTTCCGCCGCCCTTGCCGTGTTTCAGCAGCATTTGCAGCTTCCGGCTCACAGATTGGTGTGTGATGTCCCCAAGCGTTGGAACTCGGCACTGCAGATGTTGGGAAGGATTTTTGAGCAGAAGAGGGCAATTGTTGAGTATCAGCATCAACAAGGCCGTCGGTATTCAGTTCAGGCTCCACACATAAGACCTCAGGAGTGGACATGGATGTCAGACATATGTACCATCCTCCAAAACTTTGAGGACTCCAACAAGATGGTGAGCGGCGATGACGCCATAATTAGCATCACCATCCCGCTTCTCTGTCTTCTGAAACGCTCTCTGCTCACAATCAAAGAGGATGCATTGCAGGCGGAGCACGATGAGATGGAGCAAGGAACCATACAGGGTGATTACACACAGCCAAGCCTCATCTCATCCCAACGTGGATTGAGTGACAATGAGGAAGAGGAGGAGGAGGAGGAGGAAGGACAGGAGCTAGTTTCATACACTATAGACGGTGCTACCTGCACAGCTGTCATACCGTCTGTTCAGCATGGATGGCCAAAGGACAGAGAGGAGGAGGAGGAGGAGAGCATGGTCAGTCATCCTCTTGGTGAGGACACGGAAGTATTGCCTGTTTGTAGTTTGGCACACATGGTTGAGTTTATGTTACGCTGCCTTTTCCATGACCCTCGCGTTCTAAAAATTTTGGGTGACAGTCATTACTGGTTGGTGACACTTCTAGACCCATGCTACAAGGAGAACTTTATATCTCTTATTCCTGAGGCGGACAGGTCTACAAAAATGGGGCAGTACCAGAAGGCCCTTGTTGCGGAACTATTAAAAAAATTCCCATCTGAAAATGCTGGCGGCAGAGGTCACACTTCGTTGGACAACCAATAAGTACAGGCGAGAGAGACACAACTTCAATCCAGCAGAGGCAGGGGACCACTTAAAAGGCCAACTGATGGCCCTATAAAAATAGGCTTTATGACTTTCAGAGTCCCTCCATCATAAATAAAACAGGATGTGTCTGATGATGTGTCACACACCACATTGCCAGATAAGGTTGTGAAATGTTAAAATGACATTTCCCGGTGAATGCATTTGACTTAAAAAAATAACGTAAAAAAAACCAAAACAATAGGATCTTTCTTTAGTATAAAAAACAGGGTCACCAATTTAACCTCAATGTAATCACATTGTTCAGCTCCTGCACCTCCTCCTCCATCTCCGAAATGACCACATCAGTCACAAGCTATGAAAAAAAGAGAGAAAAAGAACCGACCATAGAGTCCCAAATATCCAATAAGGTGAAAAAATATATATATTTTTATTAATTACAGGTGACAACAGATGGATAGCAAACCAAATACATGATGAGTTAAAAACATCTAAAAACAGGGGCGCATGTCCGGGTTATATATAAAAAATCAAAAAGAGAATAAATATAATCAATAAACCACAAATATATGTATGAATACATGAATACATATAAGTAACCGACACACAAGAAATAAATATACAGGAGATAACATATAATATATAAGGTGCAAATGCATATAATATCTCCCACTCTCCCCGAATAGATGACAGAATTTATAACATATAGTATATCACCCTTAGTCACTCCACACATGTGCAAAATTGCAAAAATGTATATCTCTCACTCATGTAAGGAAGAGGAAGAGGAGGAGGGGGGGAGAGAAACCATGTGGCGACCAATTACCTCAGAATAGCAGTCAAAAAAATCTTATACGATAAAATTGGAGATTGGTGCAAAAATGTGCTCAAGGAATGTTCCTTAATCATTGGATCACATGGTTGGCATATATCAAAGATGTCGGATACTTACAATCAATACTATAGATTGTTCCCAAGTCTGGATAGCGTCCACCCCGACGCGTGTTTTGGCAAGCGCCTTCGTCAGTCACAAGCTGACAGCACTGCAGCACTGCCTTCACCAAGCGGCAACAGGCTGTGCTGAAGATAACATGCTTAATGGTTAATTGAAAAACCGCCCAGCGCTGCAGAGTTGTTGAAAGCTGTAAGGCTATGTGCCCACGATGCAGAAATGCTCAGGATTTTTTCCTGAGCATTTCTGCATCTCCCTGGCAGAAAAAGAACACATGCGGATTGTACATGCGTTTTCCTGCCAGGGACATGCGGAAATGGAGCGTTATCACGGACATTTCAGCATGCGGATTGACAAGCGCTTTCCAAGCGATTAGCATCACTTGGAAAGTGCTTGTGACAACTAGGTCACACTATATAAATCCATGCAAACGGCATGTATTTATATAGTGTGACCCGAGAGAGTGGTAAAAATAAAAAAATAAATGTATACTTACCCTCCGATGGCCCCCGGTGTCCTGCTTTACACTCCGCTCTCCCTTGCCGACTGCGGTGGATTGAAAAACCTGCCGACGTCAGCATCGCGTGACCCGTCACATGACTCTGACGTCAGCGCAGGTCTTCAATCCACTGCAAAGTGCCGGGAAGCAAGTAGGAGCGCAGCGCGGGCCGCCAGAAGGTAAGTATACATTTATTTTTTATTTTATTCTTTTTTCACAGATTTTTTAATGGTACCTGGGTGTGGAGGAGACTCTCCTCTCATCTACACCCGGGTACTATCTGCACATTAGAACGCTTGAATTACGCATCTACATATACAGTGATGCGTAATCCATGAGGTCTAATGCAAGTCAACGGCGGCGAAGACGCAGCACTTCCGCAAAATAATTGTTAGTGCTGCTTTTTTTTCCGCAATGATAATCCGCAGCGGAAATTTCCGCAGCATGTGCAGAGCACATGCGGATTATCATTGGGGAACATTGCTGCCCTTCTACCATGCGTTTTTAATGCGTTTCCGCAGCTGCAAAAACGCTGCAGAAATGCATTAAAAACGCATCGTGGGCACACAGCCTAACACAGCAGCCTGATCTGTGGCTCTCACCACTGAACATACAGCCAGGCATGGTCGTGTGTGACAATGGGAGGAACCTGGTGACAGAAAAATGACAGCCGGAGTAGATACGGTTTGCCTCTATGCCAGTCCTTTTGTATCACCCTACCTGGATGCCACAAGTGTAATAAAGCTGTGTCTGAGAGCAAGGGGGAGGTTCTCTGGTTAGGGGAACATTAGCATGCAATGCCTCCTGTCTCAGGCCAGTAGGGGGAGCAGGCTGCCCCTATAAAAGCTGGTACTGGGGACAGGGTTAGAGAGAACTGGAAAGCCTGTCTCAGCACTGAGACGTGTCCCAGAGTGGAGCAGTGACAGAAAGTTGCATTGTAACCTAAGAGGAAGTGTGGCAGAAGGAGAGCCACAAGCCAGAGACAAGAGGCGAAGAGAGCCTGTCTTGGCAGATAACAGACTTAATCTACCAGACTTTGGTGTCTGAGGCTGGAAGGATTCCACATCTCCCAGCAGAGAACCAGTCCGCAAGGGACTGTACATTCCTTGGCCTAAGAAGCCTGGAGGCCCTGCCACAACCGAAGGGACCAGTAAAGCCGTACAAGGCTGGGAGCAGAAAGGAACCCACGTCGCAGGCCATACAGGCGAGAATACACGGAGAGCTCGGAAACGTGGGCTGTTATCCTATCAGGAGGAGATAGCCAGAAGGAGCGCAGAAAGCACGGTAGGCCTACACCCTCACCCTGACCAGGGCCAATTTCCCCGTTGCTCTCAGACATCCAGGTCCCCTCCTAGCTGGGACTTTTTATGGGTCAGTTTACCTGTTTTAGTAAAGACCCTGGACTGCAACTTGTTGTCTGTGTGCTCCTTGCTCCTCCAGCACTATCAGCACCGGGACTCTCACTACCATCACTCCCACCATCCACTATACTGCCCTGGGGCCGCACTCTTCCCGTGGGGAGTCACACTACCCTAGCTGCACACCTCATCAGCCCCAGCGGTCTGCATGCAGCGGCGGTTCCTAATAACCGCAATCCACGGGTGGCGTAGTCGGACATAATCAATAGCACATAACGGACTACCACTGGCCTGACCACCCTGAGCCACGGAACCGGGTTGCCACTACTACTCCCATCGTTCCCCTTATTGCCCGGATCCGAGTGCCCCACGGCCCAGGGGGCAAGTCAGCCTTGGCGTAGTCGGCAGGATTTCGTGCCCGCAACCACCGGGTACTGCGTGCCTGAAAAAGACTTTTGTAACTTACCTGTGGCGAAGTTTCCCGCCGTCTGGAGTCGTTTCCCGCCATCCGGAGCCGATTCCCGCCATCAGACGCCATCTTGGACCTTTTCCCGCCGTCTTCTGCCGTCTTCCCGCCATCTGCAGCTTTTTCCCGCCATCGGACGCCATCTCCAGGACGCCGCGCGGGAAGAAGAGGGGCGTGGACGTCAAAACCGCGCGAGATCCGAAGCTCC
Source organism: Phyllobates terribilis (assembly GCF_046119375.1). Lineage (NCBI taxonomy): Eukaryota > Metazoa > Chordata > Amphibia > Anura > Dendrobatidae > Phyllobates > Phyllobates terribilis. Next base: position 906,303,382 of record NW_027362762.1, read on the forward strand.
GCCCCACGCACCTACGCTGCGCAAGGTCCTGGAAGGGAGAGAGAGCGACGCTGACGTCATCAGGACGCGACGCCAGGTCCTCGTCCATAGCAGCAGCAGCGGAGCCGCGGCCTACAGAAGAGGATCGTCGGAAGGTAGGCCACGGTCCACTAGGGGGGTAGAAAGATGCCGGACACAGAGGCGCCCACTACCACCAACGCAGCTGCAGCAGCGGTGATGCCCTTTTCCCTGCCCTACATCCCTGGAGCGGCCTGGCTGCTCAAATACTCAGGGGAGCCCCATGCCCTAACTGACTTCAAGGAAAGGCTGTACAGTTTGTTCCAGGTTTACCCCCTGACAGAGGAACAGAAGGTCAGCATATTAACAGGGCAGTTAACTGGCGCAGCCCAAAGGGAGGTAAAATCATGGCCCACTGAGGAGAAAAGGACTGTGAAGGGTATTCTGGCCCGGCTGCGGGGTACCTTTGACACACGTACCTCCGCTGAAATTAAAATGAGGTTCTATGGGTGTAAGCAGCGGGCACAGGACAGCATCAGAGACTATGCCCTAAATCTGCAGGAAGCCTTGAGGGCTATCCAACAAACTGACCCTGGCAGTGTGCAGGAAGCGGACAAACTGCTAACAGAACAATTCATAGAAGGTCTGCTGTCCAGCGCCCACAGGGCCCAGCTGCGCCTCATGTTCTTTCAGAACCCCGACCTGACCTTTGCCCAATTTAAGGACAGGGCCATAAGGGTGCTCCGTGAATCTGCAACCAGTGGCGCTATAAACCCCCGGCGCCCTGCTATCACCTACCACCAGGAGGCGGCGCCCTCCTCTATGGACTCCGTGGAGGCTGATGCACAGGCCCTGAACCAAGCCCCGTCGAAAGGCCTGCACCACCAAGTCCAGGAGCTAACCAGGAGCGTCGCGGCGTTGACCAGGACCGTCCAGGCATTGCAAGTGGTCCCGTCAAGACCCATCGAGCTGGCTTCAAGTCCGGAGGATGTCCCATGGCGTCGACAGAGGAGGATCCCGTCGTTCCGAGGGAGGCCCACAGACCGCTACGCAGAGGATGGACAGCCCATTTGCCGTCGTTGCAACCAGCCCGGACACATTTCCAGGTACTGTAATTTAAACGGGTCCAACCTGGGGCAGAGGGCCGACCCCCAGGCATAAGATCACCAGGCCCTTATAATTGGCGTGATAAGTACGTTGGGGGGCGCCCGGTTTTACCCGTGGTGCTGGACGGTATCCCCATGAGCGCCTTGCTGGATACTGGGTTGCAAGTAACCACAATCCCTTATGTACTTTTTAAGCAGTATTGGACTGATGCTGATATCACACGGTATCCAGACAGTAACTTGAGCATCATCGCCAGTAATGGCTTACCCGTGCCGCAGATGGGGTTCAAGGAGATGACCATTAAAATTGGTAAAGTTGAACTGCCGGCACAGGGAGTGATTATTTTGGACATTGACCGTCATGAAAGTCACCCTAAAATAACTGTGGGTACTAACGTGATCGAAAATTGTCTTTCAGAAGTAATTGTAATTCTACAACAGGTGGCGGTGAATGCTAGTTCCAGCCAACAGAGAGTCCTCAACAAGGAGATAAAAGCCCTGACGAGACGGCAGCAGGTAGAACTGTCTGGTGGTGAGATCGGTAGCGTAAGACTCAGTGATCCATTCCCCATTTCCATGCCTCCCAAAAGTGAAATGATGATCTGGTGTCGGACTGCAATCGGGTTGAGAGGTAGAGACTACCAAGTCATGGTAGAACCCGTGTACTCAGACAGCAGGCCCACCATTTTGACAGCCCGGGGGGTGGTTGATGTCCGTCATGGGAGGGTGCCCGTCCGCATCCTCAACATTGGGGAGAGGGAAGTACACTTACCCAGGTACGCTACACTCGCCAAACTGTTTGTCGTCGAACACAAAGCTATCAGGGCCGTGGAACCTTTGCCTCCATCTCCACAGGCGGAGGGTAATGGCTCCCAGAAACAAAAGGAGGACTGGTGCCAGAAACTCCATGTGGGTGCTGACTCCACTCCCCTGCACCAAAAACAAGGAGTCTACAGGAGTACGAGAGAGTCTTTAGTAAGCACCCGCTAGACTTCGGCAGAGTAAAGGGGATAGAACACCACATCCCCACAGGGAGCCACCCACCAATAAAAGAGAGACACAGGCCTGTACCCCCTGCACATTATCAGAACGCCAAGGGCATGCTAAGAGAAATGAAAGAAGCTGGGGTCATTAGAGACAGCTGTAGCCCCTGGGCAGCCCCCTTGGTTCTGGTGAAAAAGAAAGTCGGCACCATGAGAATGTGCGTGGACTATAGACAAATCAACCGTATCACCCACAAAGACGCATATCCGCTGCCTAGAATAGAGGAGTCTTTAGCCGCACTAAAATCTGCTAACTTCTTTTCTACTTTGGACCTTACTAGTGGGTACTGGCAGGTTCCTGTGGCAGAGGCTGACAAGGAGAAGACCGCCTTCACCACCCCGATGGGACTGAGTGAGTTCAACTGTATGCCTTTCGGGCTCTGCAACGCACCAGGGACCTTTCAGCGGCTGATGGAATGCTGTCTAGGGCACCGAAACTTCGAGACGGTCCTCCTTTACCTGGACGATGTGATCATCTATTCGAAAACCTACGAGGACCATCTAAAGCACCTGGCCGAGGTGTTCGAAGCCCTGGCAGGCTATGGCCTGAAGGTGAAACCATCGAAGTGTCACCTGCTGAAATCAAAGGTCTAGTACCTAGGGCACGTGGTAAGCGCGGAAGGAGTGGCCCCCGACCCTGACAAGGTCACGGCAATCAAGAGCTGGCCAAGCCCCTCGAACATCAAAGAGGTGAGACAGTTTCTCGGGTTGGTAGGCTACTACCGAAGGTTCATCCCCGGGTTCACTAAGATGGCAGCTCCTATGCAGGACCTCCTGATCGGACAGTCTAAGTCCCGAAGTCAAAAGCCACCCTTCAAGTGGGATAAACCGGAAGAGGAGTCCTTCCACCAGCTAAAGATGGCCCTCACGGGGGATGAGATCCTGGCCTACCCTGATTACGGCCAGCCTTTCATTCTCCACACAGACGCCAGTAATGTGGGACTGGGAGCCGTACTGTCCCAAAACCAACAGGGCAGAGAACGGGTGATCGCATACGCCAGCCGGAAGCTGAGGCCCACCGAGAGGAAACCGGAGAATTACAGCTCCTTCAAGCTAGAATTCTTGGCGGTGGTGTGGGCCGTGACGGAACGCTTCAAGCATTACCTGGCCTCCGCAAAGTTCACCGTGTACACGGACAACAACCCGTTGACACACCTGGACAATGCAAGACTGGGTGCCCTAGAACAGCGGTGGATGGCCCGTCTCTCCAACTATGACTTCGTGATCAAGTACCGGGCCGGCAAAACCAATGCCAACGCTGACGCCCTATCGAGGATGCCTCACTTACCTGAAGGTGATGAAGACCCAGAAGAGCTGGAGGAGGTAGAACTCCCCGTGTTTCACCGGTATGGAGCCGCTCAACACTCTCACCGCGTGAAGGAGGAGGATCTAACAACTGTGATGATGAATCCCCTACCTCACCACAGCTGGGCCGAGACCCAAGATAGTGACCCTGCAGTCCGTCTGGTGAAAGATCTGCTGACCCGGGAAGGCGCCCGCCTAGATCCAGATGCCCCAGAGGAAGCCAAGCAGCTATGGAAGGAGAAGAGCAAGCTGTTCCTCTACGAAGGCAAGTTGTGCAGAAGGATTGTTAACCACTGGACGCACGAGCTGACCTGGCAAGTCGTGGTCCCAAGACGAGATGCAGCCATGGTCCTGGGGGCTTACCATGGCAGAGCGGGACACTTCGGTTGGAAGAAATTGGAGTTCCTGCTAAGAGGAAGGTTCTTTTGGGTCGGCATGAGAGGAGCTGTAGAAAAGTGGTGCAGAGACTGTGGCCCTTGTCACCTGAGGAGGAAGGACCGCACCAGCCAGAAGACACCCTTGAGGCCCATCGTCACCACGCAGCCTCTTGAGCTGGTAGCTCTGGACCACGTCAAATTGGCTCCAAGCCGGTCAGGATGCATCTATGCCCTGACAATCGTGGACCACTATTCCCGTTTTCTAGTGGTGGTCCCGGTAAAGGACTTGACAGCCCAAACAGCGGCCAGAGCCTTCCAGCAATACTTCTGCCATCCACACGGGTATCCGGAACAGGTCCTGACAGACCAGGGTCCAGCGTTCGAGGCTGAAATCTTCCAGGAGTTCGTCAACCTCTATGGCTGTAAGAAGATTCGTACAACGCCTTACCACCCCCAAACCACCGGGATGTGTGAGAAAATGAACAATATAGTCATTGATCTCCTGAAGACGTTGCCCCTGGAGGAACGCAGCTTGTGGCCAGAAAAACTGCCGGACCTGGTAGACATGTACAACAATATCCCGGTGAACGCTACAAACTGCACCCCGGCTTACCTGATGCGAGCCAGACCGGGTAAGCTGCCCGTAGACCTGGAGATGGGAGTCCTAATACCTGAGGACACCTCCCCGGATGCGGACTGGGATACGGAAAGGCAACTGCAGTACAAGAAGGTACAGGAGAGTGTGGAGAAGAGCCTGGCCCAGGTGAGAGAGAAGCAAGAAAGACTCTTCAATCAACACGCCCCTGCTAGTCCCCTAGAACCTGGTGAGCAAGTCCTAAAGCGAAAAAGAAGGCTGCATAAGTTGGACGACCAGTGGGAAAGGGAACCCTACACCGTACTGCAGTCTGACCACGACAACCCAAAGGTGTGCGTAATCACCAAGGACGGAGGAGAAACCACTAGTGTCGTCTCCAGAGACCACCTCAAAAGGTGCCCCGAGCAACTCCGTAGTGCAGAAGAGGATCAGAGTGACCTTGAACCCGCAGAGGACAAGGAAGAAATGATCAGCACCGTTCTCGGGGAGTTCCCCCAGTCCTGGACTCGGATAAATGATGCCATAGTGGTACCCATCCTGCATTTCCTGCAACCGGCACAGCAACAACCAACACCAGAGCCGGAAGGTGAAGAGGAGCAAGCGGTTCCAGAGGCAGAAGAGCCTGTTCCAGCAGCCCAGGAGAGTCAACCCTCTGCTGACATTGAGCCTGCCATGCCTGCGGTAAGCCAAAGAACCCGCAAACAGCTGCCTGCCCTACCTGTACACCCAGCTGGTAGCTGTACCCCTAACGTTAGTGGGGAAAGCCAAGTTGGTCCACCACCAGACAGTGGGTTAAGGAGGTCAACCAGGAGCACAAAGGGACAGATACCCGCTCGCTGGAGAATATAGGATGCACAAAATTGTAAATAACCTTTGTGATGAAAGCCGGCCGGTGGGTGCAGCTCTCTGGCGCCCCCTTACCTCTCAGGTCAGTCAAGGTACTGCACCTAGAGAAAGTAGTGCCAGGTAGCTGCAACCAGCGCAGGGAACACGGTAGTGTGTTATCCCTTCAACGTCACTAAACCGTAACGTCACTACACAGCACAACTCGCTAGCGCCCTCTTAGCCTCAGGTCAGTCAAGGAACTGCACCTAGGATAAGCGGTCGCCAGGGAGACTGTCCTGTAACCTACTGGGTATCGGGGCCCTCTGTAGTGAGGGCGGTATATATATCTTCCTTGGCCGCGCCAGGAATATATATATCTGAACCTCCGACCGTCACTACCAGCCTTCCCCAATCCCCAGTTGGTATGCTGCCACCAGTCCCTATTTTAGATATACGCCCAGTCCGTGAATGGGCCTATATCGGGTCAGGAACCAACCCTGGGTAGCGTTTTGGCTTGAGCCGAGCTCACACGGACGTGCGTTCGTTATGCAGAATAAAAGGCAGGCCCACAATTACTTGAGGTAATTGATTATAATAATACACTAGATACACGATATACAACTAAATATACACAGGTATAAGGTCAGGCTAAACTATACAACAATGGAATACAACACACAGAATCACCACAGCATATCAGTTACCGGTTTCTTGATTCTCTTGTGACGCAGGGAGAGGATTCTGCGGTCGCAGGCACGGTTCTTTGTTACAGGCTGAGGCCTACCACCGCATGGTCAAACTGCTCCTCCCCTTGGTGGCCTCAGCTGGTGCTCAGATGTTCAGCACACCACTCTTGGGTCAAAAACTGACTTGTCTCTTGTCTGTCCTGCTATCTTACCTGCCTCGTCCCGCCCACTGCTGGTGAGGTCAGCTGGCTCAGTCTCCACCCTCAGGTCTAACTTCGATCAGAAGCCCAAATTCTATGGAACCCAATAACTTCTTCTGGGATGGTCTCATGATACCCCCAGGGGTTCCCATGGATTCGGGCCGCCGTAACCGACCTTTTGATATCAATTATGATACCATACGGTCCTCAGGAATGGCTCCGCGCTATATCTTGGCTTCCAGAGCACGTACAAACGTCTACCGCGGAGGCTTGTGTGCGCAATGGCTCCGGGACGCCGTGATATTTTTTTTATTGGCCCATCCCACGCAACATGCGTGTACTATTCATGTTTCTATATCTTATGCCTCCATGCTTGTGACAGACAAAGAAACTAGTCCTATGGGACAAATGGTCAGGTACAGATAGACGAAGCACCCCCCCCTGCTGGCTGTGTTTCCTCTCGAAGTCTTTGAAGCTCCTAGCATTCAAGTGTTAAGTAGGCTTCTTATCTTACAGGAGCCTGGATGGGGGGAAACTATCTAGTTGACGTTTTAACAGAAGGTCCCAAGGGTGGGGGCTGCTGAAGTGTGGCCATCCCTGGATATGATTTATCATTACCAAGATGGCGGCTACAGGTTCATCACACCTCCCCCTATACGAGGGCGCGAGGGGGTAGCACATTCCTGTGTTCCCCCGTGCGTCCTTCTGCACCCTCCCCTTGCCGGGATAACCCGTCAGCGTTACCGTGGTCACGGCCTCTTCTGTGGCGAATGGAGAAGTGGTACTGCTGGAGAGCGAGGCTCCAGCGTAGCAACCTGCCATTCGACCCAGAGACCGTGTGTAACCAGCTGAGGGGGTTGTGGTCCGTCTCCACGGTGAAATGGCTCCCGTACAAGTAGGGCTGCAGACGCTGCAGGGCCCATACAATTGCCAGGCATTCTTTTTCCACCGTGGAGTAAGCCACCTCCCGGGGCAGTAGCTTCCTGCTCAGGTACAAGACAGGATGTTCCTGGCCTGTCGTGTTGACCTGACTTAGCACAGCACCGAGGCCAAAGTCACTGGCGTCGGTCTGTACCACAAACGGCCGGTCGAAGTCGGCAGCTTGCAGTACAGGGGAGCTACTTAGGGCGGCCTTGAGTGCCCCGAAAGCTGTCTCGCAGGCGACTGTCCAGTCGACTGCGACGGGCAGCTTCTTCTTGGTGAGGTCCGTCAGGGGCTTGGCCAGGGTGCTATAGTGTGGGACGAACCTCCTATAGTACCCGGCGGTCCCCAAGAAGGACATCACCTGCTTTTTGGTCCTAGGAGTGGGCCAGGATGCGATGGCATCCACTTTCCCCGGTTCTGGCTTCAGAACCCCCCCGCCTACCCGGTGACCCAGGTAGAGGACCTCACTCATGCCCAGCTGGCACTTTTCCGGCTTGATGGTCAAGCCTGCCCGGTGGATCCGACCGAGCACCTGCCGCAGGTGCTCTAGGTGATCCTCCCAAGTGGGACTGAAGACTGCAATATCGTCCAAGTACGCAGCCGCGTACCCTTCAAGTCCCTCAAGCAGCGTATTGACCATCCGCTGAAAAGTGGCAGGGGCATTCTTCATGCCGAATGGCATCACTGTGGACTCGTACAGTCCAAAAGGGGTGATAAAGGCAGAGCGTTCCCTTGCCGCGGGGGTCAGAGGAATCTGCCAGTACCCCCGGCTCAGATCCATGATGGTCAGGTACTTAGCCCCGGCCATCCGATCGAGCAGGTCATCGATGCGTGGTATGGGGAACGCATCGGTGGCCGTTACAGCGTTGAGCCCCCGGTAGTCCACGCAGAACCGTGTAGTTCGGTCCTTCTTTGGTACGAGGACTACAGGCGAGGCCCACGCGCTGCTGGATGCCTGGATCACCCCCAGCTTCAGCATCTCGTCTATCTCTTGGCGCATGTTTCCCTGCACCTCGAAAGAGACCCGATATGCTGAACGCCGGATCGGCGGGTGATCGCCAGTGTCCACGTCGTGGACAGCCATCTCAGTCCTTCCGGGCAGGCTGCTGAACAGCCCCCGGAAGGGGTGCAGGGTGGTCCCCAGCTGGGACCGTTGGTCCTCCGTGAGCTGGTGGCCAACCCCCACATCCTCGATGGACCCACCCGCCTTGGCTTGGGTGAGCAGATCCAGGAGGGTTTCTACCTCTCCTTCCTCGGGAAGGTTGCACACTGGGTGGGCAGTCGCTTCCCGCTCATGATGAGCCTTCATCATGTTCACGTGGAAGGCCTTCCTCCTTCCACGGGCGTGATCCAGGGTGACCAGATAGGTGACGGCATTGAGTTTCTGGTGCACGAAGTAGGGACCTTCCCAGGCTGCCTGAAGCTTGTTCTGTGGTACGGGGACCAGTACCCACACCTTTTGACCCACCTGGTAGGTCCTCTCACAAGCATTCTGGTCGTACCACCGCTTCTGGTCGGCCTGGGCCTGGGCCATATTGTCCTGCACCAGCTTTGCCAAGGCCATCATCCTGTCCCGGTGGCGCACGACATACTCGATGACCGACACCTCGGGGGTGGCCAAATCCCCTTCCCATGCTTCCTTCACCAGAGCCAGGGGGCCCCGTACCCGTCGCCCGTACAGGAGCTCAAAGGGGGAGAACCCCGTTGAGGCCTGCGGAACCTCCCGGTAAGCAAATAGGAGGTGTGGGAGGTAACGCTCCCAGTCTCTCCCGTGGGAGTCGACCAACATCTTAAGCATCTGCTTTAAGGTGCCATTGAACCGCTCACACAGGCCATTAGTCTGTGGGTGATACGGGCTGGCCACCAGATGTTGCACCTGCATTTGCTTACAGAGGGACTCCATCAGCCGCGACATGAACTGGGTCCCTCGGTCGGTGAGCATTTCTTGGGGGAAACCCACTCTGGAGAAGATCTCCAGTAAGGCGGTAGCCACCTTGTCGGCCCGAATGGACGACAAAGCTACCGCTTCCGGGTACCGGGTGGCATAGTCCACTACCGTGAGTATGAAGCATTTCCCGGAGTGGCTGGGAGTGGACAGAGGTCCAATAAGATCCACAGCGACCCTCGAGAAAGGCTCTTCGATGATTGGCAGAGTTACCAGTGGGGCTTTGGGGCGCGGCCCCGCCTTCCCCACCCTCTGACAGGTGTCACACGAACGGCAGTAGGCACCCACCGCGGCTCCCATCCCAGGCCAGTAGAAATGCTGAGCTATCCTGGCCTTGGTTTTAGCGATCCCTAGGTGTCCGGCCATCGGAATCTCGTGTGCGATCCGCAACAATTCCGCCCTGAACGGATAGGGTACCACTAACTGTCGGTCCCTGGGCCACGCCTCCGGTGAACCCTGCTGGACCATTACCCGGTACAGCCGTCCCTGGTCCCAGACCACACGCTCGCAGTCTGACTCCATGGGAGGCTGTGCTGCCTGTTCCTTGAGAGCTTTCAGGCTGTCGTCTGCTTCCAACGCAGCCTGAAATTCCTGACTTGATGTGGCCAGAATCGACGAAACTGCCACATCCTCTGTCAGCCCCTCCGGGCATGTCACCTGGCCGCTGTCTGACCCGGCAGACACTTGGTCAGAAGTGGGGAAGCCGTCGGACCTCTGCAAGGCTCCTTGGGCTCCGGCGCTCCCACTCCTGGTGACAGCGGCTATGACCGCTGTGACCGTGGGTAGTGCCTGCTTCCCCTCTGTTTCTGACCAAGCCGCCCGATCAGGCAGGCTTCCTAGGCCTTTGGACATCTCGGATGTGGGGAACTCCTGCCCTGGGGTCTTACCTGGCGGCTCCTCTCTTGGGACACCCCCACCTCCCATGGCCTGTTCCTCCCCCTGCAGTGGGCCTATACTCAGCAGCCTGGATACCCCTGGGAGCCCTACACTGCCGGTAGCTGCCCCCCTCTCCATCCCTGAGCTTCCCTCTACAGAATCCTGCCCGCCCCCTCCCTCACCGGAGGACAAGAGGTCACGGCACGCCGGCTGAGCACCTCTGCGGGCATCCCCACACTCCCCACCTGCTTTCACTAACCCTGTTTGTGTTGTGTCTGTGCAGGTGTTACCCTCAGGTTTCACTCCCTCCTCCTCAGCAGGACACACACTACATACAACATGGTTGGCATTAGCAGCAGACAAATCAATACACTCTTGGGGGGCCGAACTTGGGGGTTCAGAGGGTACATACTGCGATACTAGACGCCCCAAGTCGGTCCCTAATAAAACATTTGCGGGAATATTTGGCGTTACTCCCACCTCCCGCATCCCCCTTCCGGCACCCCAGTCCAAATACACCATGGCAACGGGAAGTGCCGGCTCCACGCCTCCAACCCCGGAGACGGAAAGAGTCTTTCCTGGTACCAAGTCCTGGGGGGACACCACCTCAGGCCGTACCAGTGTTCGTTCAGCGCCCGTGTCCCGCAGTCCCATGACCGCAGAACGGCCTATGGTGACGGGTTGGATGTTGTCCAGGGACCTACCACCACCCCCTCCCACACACAAAACATTGGGCGCTCTCTGGGACTGGGATGGGGTCTTTTGGCGCTGGGGACACTCAGCCCTAAAGTGTCCTGGTTTGTTGCATAGATGACAACGTCTTACGTCTGGTCCTTGCCTGGAGAGGGCAACAGGGGGATACACCCCTTGTGTTCTAGGGGCCGGGGAAACAGGGGCATGACTGGGCTTACCCCCTCTCCAGGTGCTGCTGGCAGACTTCTTCAGCTCAGGCGCCCTGTTATTGGCATACTCGTCTGCCAGGGCGGCTGTAGCAGAAGCCCCTGTTGGTTTTCGGTCACGGAGGAACTGTCGGAGGTCCTCTGGGCAGTTCCACAAAAACTGCTCCGTGACGAACAGTTCCTGGACCTCCTGGCGGGTAGTAAGCGCTAGACCCGAGGTCCAGTGCTCTGCGGCTCTCAACAGCGCCCGCATATGATCGGTCCAGGTGTCCTTGGGGCCACGCAGCAGGCTCCGGAACTTCTGGCGGTACGACTCGGGAGTGAGGTTGTACTGCCGGATCAGGGCCCGCTTGATGCAGTCGTAGTTCTGTACCTCCCCGGCAGGTAAGTCCCCCAAGGCATCCAGGGACTTACCCCTCAAACGGGGGGTCAGGCATCTGGCCCACTGATCCCGGGCCAGATGGTGCTGAAGACAGGTCCGTTCAAATGCCACCAGAAAGGAGTCCAGGTCCCCATCCTTCTCCAGTAGAGGGAAGTCCTCAGCTCGGACTTTGGACGACTTGGTCTCCTGATGGGTTGGTTGCTCTAGCGGAAGCCCCCGCTGGGCCAGGTCCAGTTGGTGCTGGCGCTCCGCAGCTCGCTCTGCACGCTCCGCAGCCTCCCGGCGCTCTGCAGCTTCACGCTCCGCAGCCTCCCGGCGCTCCGCAGCTTCGCGCTCCTCCTCCGCTGCCTTCTCTGATGCTGCCAGGAGGGTTTTGTAGACGGCATCGCCATGAGACTGGAGACTTGCCATAGCCGCTTGTAAAAGGGCTTGTGATCTGGACAGGCTGGGCTGGGTAGGTGGTGGGCAGCCCACTGCGGGACCGTATACTGGGGACTGGCTCCCTGAGGTGCCCGGGCTGGACTCCTCCTCGCCATGAGTAACAATGTCCTCCCCTCCTGCCACACGGACCGTAGCATTAGCCTCCTGCAGGGTCTTGCTCCTGGTGCCGTCTGCCATCTTGGTAACCGACACCGCTGCAACCCTGAGTTTGCACACACCTTGTTATACTTTTAGCCTGACCGTCTAACGTTGGGCTGACCTTAAGACTCCAGCAGTGGAAGTTACCACTGGCAGTCTTTAGTGCCTGGGAGTAGGGGTCCCACAACACTATTATTCTGCAATCCCACCGCTCTGCCACCAATGTGATGAAAGCCGGCCGGTGGGTGCAGCTCTCTGGCGCCCCCTTACCTCTCAGGTCAGTCAAGGTACTGCACCTAGAGAAAGTAGTGCCAGGTAGCTGCAACCAGCGCAGGGAACACGGTAGTGTGTTATCCCTTCAACGTCACTAAACCGTAACGTCACTACACAGCACAACTCGCTAGCGCCCTCTTAGCCTCAGGTCAGTCAAGGAACTGCACCTAGGATAAGCGGTCGCCAGGGAGACTGTCCTGTAACCTACTGGGTATCGGGGCCCTCTGTAGTGAGGGCGGTATATATATCTTCCTTGGCCGCGCCAGGAATATATATATCTGAACCTCCGACCGTCACTACCAGCCTTCCCCAATCCCCAGTTGGTATGCTGCCACCAGTCCCTATTTTAGATATACGCCCAGTCCGTGAATGGGCCTATATCGGGTCAGGAACCAACCCTGGGTAGCGTTTTGGCTTGAGCCGAGCTCACACGGACGTGCGTTCGTTATGCAGAATAAAAGGCAGGCCCACAATTACTTGAGGTAATTGATTATAATAATACACTAGATACACGATATACAACTAAATATACACAGGTATAAGGTCAGGCTAAACTATACAACAATGGAATACAACACACAGAATCACCACAGCATATCAGTTACCGGTTTCTTGATTCTCTTGTGACGCAGGGAGAGGATTCTGCGGTCGCAGGCACGGTTCTTTGTTACAGGCTGAGGCCTACCACCGCATGGTCAAACTGCTCCTCCCCTTGGTGGCCTCAGCTGGTGCTCAGATGTTCAGCACACCACTCTTGGGTCAAAAACTGACTTGTCTCTTGTCTGTCCTGCTATCTTACCTGCCTCGTCCCGCCCACTGCTGGTGAGGTCAGCTGGCTCAGTCTCCACCCTCAGGTCTAACTTCGATCAGAAGCCCAAATTCTATGGAACCCAATAACTTCTTCTGGGATGGTCTCATGATACCCCCAGGGGTTCCCATGGATTCGGGCCGCCGTAACCGACCTTTTGATATCAATTATGATACCATACGGTCCTCAGGAATGGCTCCGCGCTATATCTTGGCTTCCAGAGCACGTACAAACGTCTACCGCGGAGGCTTGTGTGCGCAATGGCTCCGGGACGCCGTGATATTTTTTTATTGGCCCATCCCACGCAACATGCGTGTACTATTCATGTTTCTATATCTTATGCCTCCATGCTTGTGACAGACAAAGAAACTAGTCCTATGGGACAAATGGTCAGGTACAGATAGACGAAGCACCCCCCCCTGCTGGCTGTGTTTCCTCTCGAAGTCTTTGAAGCTCCTAGCATTCAAGTGTTAAGTAGGCTTCTTATCTTACAGGAGCCTGGATGGGGGGAAACTATCTAGTTGACGTTTTAACAGAAGGTCCCAAGGGTGGGGGCTGCTGAAGTGTGGCCATCCCTGGATATGATTTATCATTACCAAGATGGCGGCTACAGGTTCATCACAACCTTGTTGCCAAATGTTGAATTGTTTGCCAAGTTACCTGCATGTTTATTAATAGTGTGTTTCAGTTTCTTGCAGCTACCGTAAGGACTCACAGGTTATGGACTTTTTATAACCGGGACCTTGTATGGACTGCATTCTGAGCCTAACCCAGGAATGAACTAAGACTGTGAAGGACTTGGGGTAGGACAGACCCCCACCTGGTTAAGGCTCCCGTTGTACTGGTGATATGGACACCCGGTCACAGACCACACTGTGACCTTAAGAACTCAATTTGTGCGTCATCTGTCTATTAATGTTTTATTGTTATGCATATTGTCTTTGTTTACTGTTTAGTCCCGGAGTACTAAATTTCACTAGGGGGGAATGTGTCACCCTACCTGGATGCCACAAGTGTAATAAAGCTGCGTCTGAGAGCAAGGGGGAGGTTCTCTGGTTAGGGGAACATTAGCATGCAATGCCTCCTGTCTCAGGCCAGTAGGGGGAGCAGGCTGCCCCTATAAAAGCTGGTACTGGGGACAGGGTTAGAGAGAACTGGAAAGCCTGTCTCAGCACTGAGACGTGTCCCAGAGTGGAGCAGGGACAGAAAGTTGCATTGTAACCTAAGAGGAAGTGTGGCAGAAGGAGAGCCACAAGCCAGAGACAAGAGGCGAAGAGAGCCTGTCTTGGCAGATAACAGACTTAATCTACCAGACTTTGGTGTCTGAGGCTGGAAGGATTCCACATCTCCCAGCAGAGAACCAGTCCGCAAGGGACTGTACATTCCTTGGCCTAAGAAGCCTGGAGGCCCTGCCACAACCGAAGGGACCAGTAAAGCCGTACAAGGCTGGGAGCAGAAAGGAACCCACGTCGCAGGCCATACAGGCGAGAATACACGGAGAGCTCGGAAACGTGGGCTGTTATCCTATCAGGAGGAGATAGCCAGAAGGAGCGCAGAAAGCACGGTAGGCCTACACCCTCACCCTGACCAGGGCCAATTTCCCCGTTGCTCTCAGACATCCAGGTCCCCTCCTAGCTGGGACTGTTTATGGGTCAGTTTACCTGTTTTAGTAAAGACCCTGGACTGCAACTTGTTGTCTGTGTGCTCCTTGCTCCTCCAGCACTATCAGCACCGGGACTCTCACTACCATCACTCCCACCATCCACTATACTGCCCTGGGGCCGCACTCTTCCCGTGGGGAGTCACACTACCCTAGCTGCACACCTCATCAGCCCCAGCGGTCTGCATGCAGCGGCGGTTCCTAATAACCGCAATCCACGGGTGGCGTAGTCGGACATAATCAATAGCACATAACGGACTACCACTGGCCTGACCACCCTGAGCCACGGAACCGGGTTGCCACTACTACTCCCATCGTTCCCCTTATTGCCCGGATCCGAGTGCCCCACGGCCCAGGGGGCGAGTCACTTTCACCGAGCTAAATACAACTCTCAGCAAAAAAAGTTGTGGACTGGCTCCGTACCATCCCTGACCACATTCACCTGTCCACGTGTTTGTAGTTAGGCAGTCCTTCCCAGTAAGTGCACTGGGAAGGGCACATGTAATGTGGGACCCGTGTTTCTGGAAGGCGGAGGCGATACCGGGAAATATAGTGGCGTCTGGGGACCGAGTATGGACACCCGGCCACCGCCGGCATGCGGTTGTGAAAAGCTTCCGCCTCCACGAGCTTAAAAGGCCATATTTCAAGTGCAAGCAGATGCCCAGAAATCTGTCAGTTTAGTGTTGTGGCCAGTGGGTGGGTGGCTGGCTGCATACTTGCACTTGCTTTCCAAGTAACAGAAAACTAAGCAGATGGTGGCCTTTATCATCATCATGGCCTCACCTCGGCACTATGAACTCTCCTGAAGGAGAAGCCAGGGTCCACTCGGGGAGTCTCCGGTTCTCTGGTGGGCCCGTCCAACCCTGCCGAGAAGCTGCCCTGGCTAAGAAAAGTGTGACGGAAGGTTCCCGGACACTCTATGGCTGCTTTTTTAATGTGGATCGGCCATGCTTATGCATGTTATTTCTTAAACTGCATTACAGATCAGGCCATTGTCCAACTCTGTATTCATGAAATTAAATGCTCAAAGAAAGATGTGTGTGTGTCAAAGCACCACCGACAAGGGCGAATTGATGTTGGACGGGCTGCCATTGCTTCTACAACAAGCTGCATTAAAGGACTTCCTGGGAGAAATGACACCCAGGGTAGATATGGTTTCCCTCTATGCCAGTCCTTTCACCGAGCTAAATACAACTCTCAGCAAAAAAAAGTTGTGGACTGGCTCCGTACCATCCCTGGCCACATTCACCTGTCCACATGTTTGTGGTTAGGCGGTCCTTCCCAGTAAGTGCACTAGGGAGGGCACATGTAATGTTGTGGGACCCGTACTTGTGGAAGGCGGAGACGATACCGGGAGAAATAGTGGCGGCTGGGGACCGAGTATGGACACCCAGCCGCCGCCGGCATGAGGTTGTGAAAAGCTTCCGCCTCCACGAGCTTAAAAGGTCATATTTCAAGTGCAAGCAGATGCCCAGAAATCTGTCAGTTTAGTGTTGCGGCCTGTGGCTGGGTGGGTGGCTGGCTGCATACTTGCGCTTGCATTCCAAGTAACAGAAAACTAAGCAGATGGTGGCCTCTATCATCATCATGGCCTCACCTCAGCACTATGAACTCTCCTGAAGGAGAAGCCAGGGCCCAATGTAATGTAGTTTTAATGTAACATTAATAGTCATGAGCGAGCACTAAAATGCTCGGGTACTCGTTGCTCGGGTCGAGCAAATTGGAATACTCGGGTGCTCGACCCGAGCAACAAGCCCAATGTAAGTCTAAGGGAAACTCGAGCATTTTTCAGGTGGTTCCCCCCGGCAGTCTGTAGATGGCCTAAAAATTGCCCAAATCGATGGAAACAGTGCTCAAATGACAAGGGAACAGCATGGGGAAGACCCCTGGAAGCATTTCTGACTCGCAGGTCACTGCTGTGAACAATGTTGTCAGAGGTATTACGCCACTTTTACCGACTCACAGTAAAACATAAAAAAGCGAAACCAAAATGGATTTTCCTGTGAAATATGTTAAGGAACATCCTTTCCAGGGTAATGACTTGTATATAAGGCAAAATAAATAACCAAAAACAAAAATACTCTTCCACACCTTGGGCTATGTTCATACGTAGCATTTTTGATGCGTTTTTGCACCTTTGCGTTTCTTTCAACCATGACAACTGCATTCACCGGGAAATGTCATTTTAACATTTTACAACCTTATCTGGCCATGTGGTGTGTGACACATCATCAGACACATCCTGTTTCATTTATGAAGGAGGGACTCCGAAAGTCACAAAGCCTATTTTTATAGGGCCATCAGGCGACCTTTACCATTCCTAAAGGGCCAGCAGTCGGCCCTCACTATTCTTAGAGAGCCATCAGCCGGATATGCTTTGTTCCCATTGTTAAAGATTGGGTCTGCTATACTGTTATTGCGTATGCAGTGATTGGCAGAGCTGCCCAAAATTTGGACTCTTCCCAATACCCCTTTGAAGAGACTTAGAGAAGTGCCTCCTGAAAACAATGTTCCCATTATTAGGAAGTGGGTCTCCCATACTGTTTGCCTATGCAGTGAATGCAAGGGATGCCAAAAATTGGGTGGCACTCCAATGCCCCTTGGAAGAGACGTAGAGAGCCTCATGAAAAAATGTTCCCATTATTAGGAAATGGGTCTCCCATACTGTTGGCCTATCCAGTGAATACAAGGATTGCCAAAAATTTGGAGGCATTCCAATGCCCCTTGGAAGAGACGTGAAGGTCAGAGGGCCTCCTGAAAACAATGTTCCCATTATTAAGAAGTGGGTCTCCCATAGTGTTGGCCTATGCAGTGAATGTAAGGGCTGCCAAAAATTTGGAGGTACTCCAATGCCCCTTGGAAGAGATGTGGAGGTCAGAGGGCCTCCTGAAAACAATGTTCCCATTATTAGGAAGTGGGTCTCCCACTGAGTTTGCCTATGCAGTGAATGCAAGGGCTACCAAAAATTGGGAGGCACTCAAATGCCCCTTGGAATAGACGTAGAGGGCCTCTTGAAAAAATGTTCCCATTATTAGGAAATGGGTCTCCCATAGTGTTGGCCTATGCAGTGAATGCAAGGGCTGCCAGAAATTGGGAGGCACTCCAATGCCCCTTGAAAGAGACATGGCGTTCAGAGGGCCTCCTGAAAACAATGTTCCCATTATTAGGAAGTGGGTCTGACATTGTGTTTGCCTATGCAGTGAATACAAGGGTTTCCAAAAATTTGGAGGCATTCCAATGCCCCTTGGAAGAGACGTGGAGGTCAGAGGGCCTCCTGAAAACAATGTTCCCATTATTAGGAAGTGGGTCTCCCATAGTGTTGGCCTATGCAGTGAATGCAAGGGCTGCCAAAAATTTGGAGGTACTCCAATGCCCCTTGGAAGAGATATAGAGGTCAGAGGGCCTCCTGAAAACAATGTTCCCATTATTAGGAAGTGGGTCTCCCACTGAGATTGCCTATGCAGTGAATGCAAGGGCTGCCAAAAATAGGGAGGCACTCCAATGCCCCTTGGAATAGACATAGAGGGCCTCTTGAAAAAATGTTCCCATTATTAGGAAATGGGTCTCCCATAGTGTTGTCCTATGCAGTGAATGCAAGGGCTGCCAAAAATTTGGAGGCACTCCAATGTCCCTTGGAAGAGACATGGAGGTCAGAGGGCCTCCTGAAAACAATGTTCCCATTACTAGGAAGTGGGTCTCCCATAGTGTTGGCCTATGCAGTCAATGCAAGGGCTGCCAAAAATTGGAAGGCACTCCAATGCCCCTTGGAAAAGACGTGGAGGAGGGCCTCATAAAAAAATGTTCCATTAGAAAGGAGGGGATCTCTTATACTTGTAATGCCCATGCACTAAGTGTATGGGCTGACAAACATTTACCCCTGGGGGGTATACATGAACATACTGTATACAATTTTTTTTTACGGGCATCATAAACACCCTTTAAAAAAATTATGTGGGTGTTGCATTATGGACCACGGTCACCCTGGTGATATGGTAGTGGAGGATGAGGATGAGGAGAAGGAGGAGGACAAGAGCAAATAGCCAAAATCAGGAAGCGTATACCCATGTGTGAGTGTGAAAAGGTGCATGGGAATACACCTCCCAAAAAAAGACACTGGATTTCAGTTTATGTTACACTGCTATCATTCGGTGGTGTTGAGAAGTCTGGCCCAATGCAGCCCTTGTTCATTTTTATAAGAGTCAGCCTGTCAGCATTTACAGTTGACAGGCGGATGCGGTTATCAGTTATAATTCCATCAGTGGCACTAAAAACCCGCTCTGATAAAACGCTAGCGGCAGGGCAGGCCAGGACCTCCAAGGCATAGCGAGCCAGTTCATTCCACGTATCCAGCTTGGATACCCAATAATTATAAGGCACAGAGGAATCACGGAGGACATTGGTATGGTAGGCAAGGTATTCCCTTAGCATCTTCCGAAACTTTGCACTCCTTGTGAGAGTACCCCGCACCTCAAAGCCTGTGCGATGGGAGGGGCTGAGAAAACTCTCCCAGAACTTTGACAGTGTTCCCCCTCCCTCTGCTGGATTGGAGTTGTGTCTCTCTCGCCTGTACTCCTTGGTTGTCCAACGAACTGTGACCTCTGCCGCTAGCAATTTCAGATGGGAATTTTTTTAATAGTTCCGCAACAAGGGCCTTCTGGTACTGCCCCATTTTTGTAGACCTGTCCGCCTCAGGAATAAGAGATATAAAGATCTCCTTGTAGCATGGGTCTAGAAGTGTCACCAACCAGTAATGACTGTCACCCAAACGTTTGAGAACCCAAGGATCACGGGAAAGGCAGCGTAACATAAACTCAGCCATGCGTGCCAGACTACTAACAGGCAAGACTTCCGTGTCCTCACCAAGAAGACGACTGACCATGCTGTCCTCCTCCTCCTCCTCCCTGTCCTCAGGCCATCCACGCTGAACAGACGATATGACAGTTGTGCAGGTAATACCCTCTATAGCACATGAAACTAGCTCCTGTTCTTCCTTCTCCTCCTCTTCCTTATTGTCACCCAATCCACGTTGAGATGAGGCTGGGCTGTGTGTACTCACCCTGTATGGTTCATTGCTCCATCTCATTGTGCTCTGCCTGCATTGCATCCTCTTTAATTGTGAGCGGAGAGCGTTTCAGAAGACAGAGAAGAGGGATGGTGATGCTAATTATGGCGCCATCTCCGCTCACCATTTTGGTGGAGTCCTCAAAGTCATGGAGGATGGTACATATGTCTGACATCCATGTCCACTCCTGAGGTCTTATGTGTGGAGTCTGAACTGAATATCGATGGCCTTGTTGATGCAGGTAGTCAACAACTGCCCTCTTCTGCTCACAAATCCTTCCCAACATCTGCAGTGTAGAGTTCCAATGTGTGGGGACATCACACACCAGCCAGTGAGCCGGAAGCTGCTGAAGCACGGCAAGGGTGGCGGAAGCTTTAGCTGACTTTCAAAAATGGGCACACAGGCGGCGTACTTTGACAAGCAGATCCGGCAGCTCCAGGTAGCTTCTGAGAAACCACTGAACCACAAGGTTAAGCACATAGGCCAGGCATGGTACATGTGTGAGCTCGCCTCGCCTCAGAGCCGCCACCAGGTTCCGGTCATTGTCACACATGACCATGCCTGGCTGTAGGGCAGTATCGTAGCTACTGGGGGGGCAAAGGGGGCAGTGGCCCCGCGCTGTGAGGGGGCCCACCCAGAGTTACGCCAGTGTGATACAGCTACACTCCGGGGCAGAGCAGGAAGACTCTATGTCCCTGCACTGCCCGGCAGCCGCTATGGGGCCCTTGAGCAGGAGGGGGGCCCCCGCCCATCACCACAAGTTCAGTGATTAGAGAGGGAGCGCGATGCTCCGTTTCCCATCAGTCCCCTCTCTGCGACTGACATCTCTGATGTCATCACTTGGCCATTGGCCCGCTGTGCTGAAGATGTGTGCGGCCTGGGTGCTCAGAGCAGCAAGGGAATGAGGATGAGAGGTGAGTACTGTTTATTTATTTTTTCTGGAGGGGCGCATTATATTACAGACTCTGCCTATCAGGAGGGGGGGGGAGCATTACACTGTGTGCAGAATTATTAGGCAAGTTGTATTTTAGAGGATTATTTTTATTATTGATCAACAGCTATGTTCTCAATCAACCCAAAAGACTCATAAATATCCAAGCTTAATATTTTTGGAAGTTGGAGTGGGCTTTTTTTCGATTTGGCTATCTTAGGAGGATATCTGTGCAGGTAACTATTACTGTGCAGAATTATTAGGCAACTTAATAAAAACCAAATATAATCCCATCTCACTTGTTTATTTTTACCAGGTAAACCAATATCAGTGCACAAAATTTAGAAATAAACATTTCTGACATGCAAAAACAAAAGCAAAAAAAATTAGTGATGAATATAGCCACTTTTCTTTACGATGACACTCAACAGCCTTCCATCCATAGATTCTGTCAGTTGCTTGATCTGTTTTCAATCAGCATTGCGTGCAGCAGCCACCACAGCCTCCCAGACACTGTTCCGAGAGGTGTACTGTTTTCCCTCCCTGTAGATCTCACATTTTATGATGGACCACAGGTTCTCTATGGGGTTCAGATCAGGTGAACAAGGGGGCCATGTCATTATTTTTTCTTCTTTTAGACCTTTACTGGCCAGCCACGCTGTGGAGTAGTTGGATGCATGTGCTGGAGCATTGTCCTGCATGAAAATCATGTTTTTCTTGAACGATACCGACTTCTTCCTGTACCACTGCTTGAAGAAGTTGTCTTCCAGAAACTGTCAGTAGGTCTGGGAGTTGCGCTTCACTCCATCCTAACCCGAAAAGGTCCCACAAGTTCATCTTTGATGATACCAGCCCATACCAGTACCCCACCTCCACCTTGCTGGTGTCTTAGTCGGAGTGGAGCTCTCTGCCCTTTACTGATCCAGCCTCTGGCCCATCCATCTGGCCCATCAAGAGTCACTCTCATTTCATCAGTCCATAAAACCTTTGAAAAATCAGTCTTAAGATATTTCTTGTCCCATTCTTGACGTTTTATCTTATGTTTCTTATTCAAAGGTGGTCGTTTTTCAGCCTTCCTTACCTTGGCCATGTCCCTGAGTATCGCACACCTTGTGCTTTTTGATACTCCAGTAACATTGCAGCTCTGAAATATGGCAAAACTGGTGGCGAATGGCATCTTGGCAGCTTCACGCTTGATTTTCCTCAATTCATGGGCAGTTATTTTGCGCCTTTTTTGGCCAACACGCTTCTTGCGACCCTGTTGTCTATTTGCCATGAAACGCTTGATTGTTCGGTGATCACGCTTCAAAAGTTTGGAAATTTCAAGACTGCTGCATCACTCTGCAAGACATCTCACAATTTTGGACTTTTCAGAGCCCGTCAAATCTCTCTTCTGACCCATTTTGCCAAAAGAAAGGAAGTTGCCTAATAATTAAGCACACCTTATATAGAGTGTTGATGTCATTAGTCAACACCCCTCTCCTCATTACAGAGATGCACATCACCAGATTTACTTAATTGGTAGTTGGTTCTCAAGCCTATGCAGCTTGGAGTAGGACAATATGTATAAAAAATATCATGTGATCAAAATACTCATTTGCCTAATAATTCTGCACGCGGTGTATACTAAAGACTCTGCGTATGGGGAGGGGGGGAAGTATTATACTAAAAACTCTGCCTATGGGGTTGTCACACTGACACAGAATACTGGAGGTAGGGGGCCTAAGCTGACCCTAAGCTGGGGCCCTGACTAATCCCTCATCCTGGAGGTACTGTTAAAGGTACAGAGGTCCAGGCCGCCAGCGTAACCCCTACCTCCTGAGGATCCCTGCACCACAGTAATCTAGTCCTGAGAAGGACCCCGATCACAACAATTGGGAACCAGCGATAATATGCCCACACACAGTATTTAGACGAACGAGACAGTACAAGGGAAAAACCAAAACCACCTTGCATACAACTTCAACAAAACTACAACAGAGGGAACACAAACGGGAAAGGAGATAAATGATAAAACGAGGAAAGGGAAATAACACTTTCAAATACACTTATCTCAGCAACTCCAAACACCACGATCCGCTCTGTAAGTCTGAATGAAAAGCTTTCACCGACACCTCACAAACAGACCTGCAGGAATATAAAGGAGTCTCACTAACGAAGCATTGATTGCAGCTGGGCGAGGCTGGACCTCAGCTAGCCCAGAGAGAGAGAGAATTAACTCCTTCACTGCCGAGAAAACACAAAGCACCAACAAGTCAGCTGCGAGAAGTCAGGCTGTGTACTCGTGACGATCTTCGTGGCAACACACCCGTGACAGTACCCCCCCTTCTACGAGGGGCCTCCGGACCCTCAGGGCCAGGTTTATCCGGGTGAGTCGTGTGGAAGGCCCGAACTAATCGGTCTGCGTTAATATCCGACGCAGGAACCCACATCCTCTCCTCAGGACCATACCCCTTCCAATGAACCAAGTACTGAAGGGACCGGCGATTAAAGCGTGAATCAATGACCCTCGATACCTGGAACTCCAAGTTACCATTGACAACCACAGGAGGGGGAGGTAAAGGTGACGGTACCACCGGCGCCACATACCTCTTAAGCAATGATCTGTGAAACACGTTGTGAATTTTAAACGTAGGGGGGAGGTCAAGACGGAATGCCACCGGATTAATAACAGAACTGATTCTGTACGGCCCGATGAACCTGGGACCCAGTTTCCAGGAGGGAACCTTAAGTTTAATATTCCTGGTAGACAACCATACCTGATCGTTCACACTTAGGTCCGGACCAGACACTCTCCTCCTATCAGCCATACGTTTGTATCGGTTCCCCATAGTATTCAGATTCTTCAGCACCCCTCTCCATACTGAAGCGAGAGATGAGGAAAATCGTTCCTCCTCCGGAACCCCCGAAGAGCCCCCCCTACTGAAAGTACAAAACTGGGGGTGAAAACCATATGCCCCAAAAAACGGGGACTTACCAGTGGACTCGCTTCGCCTATTATTGAGAGCAAACTCTGCCAGAGGTAGGAAAGAAGCCCAGTCCTCCTGGTTCTCTGACACAAAACACCGAAGATATGTCTCCAAGCTCTGGTTCATACGTTCCGTCTGACCATTGGTCTGAGGATGAAAAGCCGACGAGAATGACAAATGCATCCCCCGCCGTGCACAAAACGCCTTCCAGAACTTGGACACAAACTGAGACCCCCGATCAGACACCACCTCGGAGGGTACCCCGTGAAGCCTCACAATCTCCCCAATGAACACCTGCGCAAGAGTTTTAGCATTAGGGAGAGCCGGAAGAGCGATAAAATGTGCCATCTTGCTGAACCTGTCCACTACAACGAGTATGACCGTTTTACCCGAAGACGGAGGGAGGTCCGTAATAAAGTCCATAGACAGATGAGTCCAAGGACGCTCCGGGATCTTCAAAGGTAAGAGGGCCCCAGACGGACGGGTATGTGAGGTCTTAGAGCGCGCACAAACCCCACAGGACGCGACAAAAGTTACCACCTCTTTATGTAAGTTAGGCCACCAAAACCGACGCGAGAGGAGATCCACAGTTGCTTTACTCCCCGGGTGTCCTGCAAAAACTGAGTTATGGTGTGCCTCGATCACCTTTTGTCGCAACTGATCTGGAACGAACAGTCTCCCCGGAGGTCCAACAGGGGCGTCCCCCTGAGCCTCCAATATCTCCTCCTCCAGCTCAGAGCATACTGCCGAAACCACCACCCCCTCCTGAAGAACAGGAATCGGGTCGTCCGTATTCCCGGCCCCAGGGAAACTACGAGATAAGGCATCCGCCTTTACATTTTTAGACCCAGGACGATATGTAACGACGAAATTAAACCTGGTAAAAAACAATGACCACCTAGCTTGTCTGGGATTCAGACGTTTAGCGGACTCCAGATATAGCAGGTTCTTGTGATCGGTGATGACGGTGACCGGATGAACTGCCCCCTCCAAAAAATGGCGCCACTCCTCAAAAGCTAACTTAATGGCCAGGAGTTCCCTATTGCCGACATCGTAATTCCTCTCAGCGGACGACAATTTTTTAGAGAAAAAGGCGCACGGATGCCACTTACCAGGGGACGAACCCTGTGACAATACTGCTCCCACCCCTACCTCGGAAGCGTCTACCTCTACAAAGAATGGCTGAGACGCATCAGGTTGAATGAGTATGGGTGCCGAGGCAAAACATTTTTTCAAGGAGGAGAATGCTTGACAAGCCTTGTCAGACCACCTAGAAAAATCCGTCCCCTTTTTAGTCATGTCTGTGAGAGGCTTAACCACGGACGAGAAATTACGAATGAACTTCCGGTAATAGTTAGCAAACCCCAGGAAACGTTGTAGTGCCTTAAGATTCTCCGGCCGATCCCACTCAAGAACTGCCCGCACTTTCCCAGGGTCCATACGAAAACCGGACGCAGAAACCAGGAAGCCTAAAAACTGGAGTTCCTGTACGGCGAACACACACTTTTCCCACTTGGCATACAGTTTATTATCCCGCAAGATCTGTAACACCTGTCTAACATGCTCCTGATGAGACACCAGATCCGGCGAGTAAATTAAGATATCATCCAGATATATGACAACAAACTGTCCCACCAGGTGGCGAAAAATATCATTAACAAAGTGTTGAAACACCGCCGGGGCATTAGTCAGACCGAATGGCATGACAAGGTTCTCATAATGCCCCTCCGGAGTGTTAAATGCCGTCTTCCACTCATCCCCCTCCTTCATCCTAATCAAATTGTACGCCCCCCTGAGATCCAACTTAGAGAACCATTTGGCGCCCACGATCTGATTAAAGAGATCGGGAATAAGTGGGAGCGGATACGGATCTCGGACCGTAATCCGATTAAGTTCACGGAAATCCAGGCAAGGGCGTAGGCCTCCATCTTTCTTCTTAACAAAGAAGAACCCCGCGGCCACCGGTGAAGATGAAGGTCTAATATGCCCCTTAGCCAGACTTTCAGAAATATAATCCTTCATGGCCTGCCTCTCAGGACCAGAAAGGTTATACAACCTAGCTTTAGGTAACTTGGCCTCAGGGAGCAGTTTTACAGAACAGTCATACTCGCGATGAGGAGGTAGTTCCTGACACCCATTCTCCGAGAATACATCCTCAAAGTCTGCCAGAAATGGAGGTAAGACCCAAGGAGTAACCGCACCGATGACCGTGTTCATGCAGTTTTTATTACAGAATTTACTCCATTGGCTTATCTCTCTGGTTTGCCAATTAATAACAGGGTTATGCTTAGCTAACCAAGGAAGGCCCAACACTATAGGAGTGGGAAGACCCTCCAACACGTAGCAAGACAACAGTTCTTTATGTATTGCCCCCACTTGAAGTTTTACGCCATGCACAGCTTGCAAAAAACTTCCCTGACCGAGAGGCCTGGCATCGATCGAGAATATGGGGATGGGTTTAGCCAACTCACTCAATCGCATACCTTGAACCCGGGCAAACCGAGCATCAACCAGATTAGCCCCGGCCCCACTATCCAGAAGAACAGATATCCTCTCAGTTCTCGTACCCACCACCACCTCCGCCGGTACGAGAAACTGAGACGAACCTAGGGACGAAATACCTACTCCCAGATTGCCGTCCACCACACAACCTGGGATCAACAGTTTTTTCGACGACTCTTTACTCAGCAAGGGGCGGGATGGACACCCCCCAATAAAATGTCCCTTTTTCCCGCAGAGGAAACACCTTCCTGTCTTATGGCGCACCACCGGTCCCCTTCCCCGAAATGATGTCCCTCCTAATTGCATAGGCTCCTCCGGACTGACCAGGGGAACCACCATATGAGGGGACCTTGTAAGAGGTGGAGACATTACAGGGGGTAGAGTTATCCCGCACCTCTCCCGAAGCCGTCTGTCAACGCGAATAGCAAGGGCCATAGCGGCTTCCAGTGACGCGGGAGAGTCATACTGTGCCAACACATCCTGTAATTTGTCGGATAAACCATGACAAAACTGGCTCCTAAGAGCCGGGTCATTCCACTGGGTGTCCGTGGCCCACCTACGGAACTCCGAACAGAATTCCTCCGCCGGACGATCTCCCTGCTGAATCCTACGTAACTTAGACTCAGCAAGGGAGATCCGATCTGGGTCATCATATACGAGTCCCAAAGCAGCGAAAAACCTATCCACTGACTGGAGAACTGGGGAGCTAGGGGGAAGAGAGAACGCCCAAGATTGTGGGTCCCCTTGTAGGAGCGAGATGACAATTCCCACCCTTTGTTCTTCACTGCCCGATGACCGAGGCCGCAGCCGAAAGTACAATTTGCATGCCTCCCGGAAAACAAAAAACTTGTCCCGCCCCCCAGTGAACCTGTCAGGGAGAGCTACTTTAGGTTCTGGTCCGGCTTGCTCCAGAGGATGCAAAACCTTGGACCTAATGTCCGCCAGCCCCATGGACAAACTCTGCAACTGCTGAGCTAGACCGGCTACTGGATCCATGGTAGCTGGAGAAAAACTAAGTTGGTCGGTGAAAATGTCACACTGACACAGAATACTGGAGGTAGGGGGCCTAAGCTGACCCTAAGCTGGGGCCCTGACTAATCCCTCATCCTGGAGGTACTGTTAAAGGTACAGAGGTCCAGGCCGCCAGCGTAACCCCTACCTCCTGAGGATCCCTGCACCACAGTAATCTAGTCCTGAGAAGGACCCCGATCACAACAATTGGGAACCAGCGATAATATGCCCACACACAGTATTTAGACGAACGAGACAGTACAAGGGAAAAACCAAAACCACCTTGCATACAACTTCAACAAAACTACAACAGAGGGAACACAAACGGGAAAGGAGATAAATGATAAAACGAGGAAAGGGAAATAACACTTTCAAATACACTTATCTCAGCAACTCCAAACACCACGATCCGCTCTGTAAGTCTGAATGAAAAGCTTTCACCGACACCTCACAAACAGACCTGCAGGAATATAAAGGAGTCTCACTAACGAAGCATTGATTGCAGCTGGGCGAGGCTGGACCTCAGCTAGCCCAGAGAGAGAGAGAATTAACTCCTTCACTGCCGAGAAAACACAAAGCACCAACAAGTCAGCTGCGAGAAGTCAGGCTGTGTACTCGTGACGATCTTCGTGGCAACACACCCGTGACAGGGGTGGGGGGGAAGCATTATACTAAAGACTCTGCCTATGGTGAGGGGTGTTATTATAATAAAGACTCTGCCTATGTGGTAGGGAGGGACACATTATACTAAAGACTCTGCCTATGGGGAGGGGGGCATTATACTAAAGATTCTGCCTATCGGGAGGGCGGCATTATACTAAAGACTCGGCCTATGGGGAGGGGGCAGCATTATACTAAAGACTCTGCCTATGGGGAGGGGGGAAGCATTATAGTAAAAGACTATGCCTATGGGGAGGGGGGAAGCATTATACTAAAAACTCTGCCTATGGGGAGGGAGGAAGCATTGTACTACAGACTCTGCCTATGGGGGGGCATTATACTAAAGACTCTGCTTATGGGAGGGAGGAGCATTATACTAAAGACTTTGCCTATGGGGTGGGGGGGTAAGCATTATACTAAAGACTCTGCCTATGGGGGGAAGCATTATACTAAAGATTCTGCCAATGGGGAGGGGTGAGCATTATACTACACACTCTGCCTATGGGAGGAGAATTATACTACAGACCCTGCCTATGAGGGGAGGAGCATTATACAACAGACTCTATCTATAAGGGGGGGAGCATTATACTACAGACTTTACTTATGGCGGCGCATTATACTACCGACTCTGCCTATGGGGGGGGCATTATACTACTGACTCTGCCTATAGGGAGGGGGGAAGCATTATACTACAGACTCTGCCTATGGGGCAGAGGGGAGCATTGTACCACAGACTCTGACTATGGGGGGGCATTATCCTACAGACTCTGCCTATGAGGAGGAGGGGGAGCATTATACTACAGACTCTGCCTATGGGGGGGAGCATTATACTACAGACTCTGCCTATAGGGAGGGGGGAGCATTATACTACAGACTCTGCCTATGGGGAGGAGGGGAGCATTGTACTACAGACTCTGACTATGGGGGGGCATTATCCTACAGACTCTGCCTATGAGGAGGAGGGGGAGCATTATACTACAGACTCTGCCTATGGAGGGGAGCATTATACTACAGACTCTGCCTATGGGGGGGAGCATTATACTACAGACTCTGCTTATGGGGACGCATTATACTACAGACTCTGCCTATGGGGGAGAATTATACTACAGACTCTAACCATGGGGGGGGTGCATTATACTAAATGAAGGACTATGGAGAGTGCATTATACTATATTGAGGACTATGTGGTGCATTATACTATATGTAGGCTATTTATACAGTGTGGGAGATAATGTGGGGTCTTTGCACAGTGTGGGGGTCATCATACAGTGTGGGAGATAATGTGGGGTCTTTGCACAGTGTGGGGGCCATCATACAGTGTGGGAGATAATGTGGGGTCTTTGCACAGTGTGGGGTCCATCATACAGTGTTGGAAACATCAGTTTGGAGGCTACTAAGCTATTGTGTGGGGGTACTATACAGTGAGGGGGAATTACACTGTGTATAGGAGAACATCATACTGTGTATAGGGGAACTGTACATGGGGGGAGACTCAGGACATTATTAAATCTTAAGTGGGCACTTTTCATTATAAGGGAACTCAGGTTATTATGACTGTCAAAGGGGCACACAGAAGGCATTATTACTTTTTAGGGGGCAAAATGTGGTCACTGTTTTCTAGGGCACTTACACACGGCATTACTATATTTTAGAGGTTTGTTTCACCATCTAGAGAGTACACAGCAGGTGCAGTAATATGGACACATACAGCAACAGAGACTCAGTATTGGATTATCAGCAGAATGAGGCGTTTGTGCAGCCTGGGAATAGATGGGGACGGGGCCTAAAATGTAAGGAGTCAAATGTGTCTTTGTTGTGATCTCTGCAGACCTGAGACTCTGAGTCCTGGCTGGAGAAGTTGACTTGTCGGTCAGGGCCAGATGGAAAAGATGGGAAAATTGTACAGTTTAATCAGAAAGAACGTCAGCTGTAAGTTACTATATATAACTGTGCTGTGATTTCTTATATGTTCTGCAGGACTGGCATCTATCAATATATGTTACCATTTGGGGGTAGTATCAGTGCTGGTCTTTGTATAGAGATTATCTTCAGTAACAGCGCGGTTATCTGTTGAGGTTCTCCTACATCCACTATCTGGGTGCGCCACTATAGTTGTAATCAGGGTTACCTGGTTAGAGGCCCACTCAGAAGTTTCGCCCTACCTGAACCCAAACTCTAGCTACGCCTCTGCTGTAGGGTCAGCGGTGTCAGACACAGATCTGCCTGCTCTTTCAGAGCTGTCCACAACTCTTCAGCATTGTACGGTTTGTCATCTAAGCATATTAGCTTCAGCACAGCCTGTTGCCGCTTGGCTGAGGCAGTGCTGCAGTGCTTCCAGCTTGTGACTGATGTGGTCATTTCGGCGAAGGAGGCTGAAGAGGAGGCTGAGGAAGATGAGGTGCAGGATATGTAGACCATGGGGGCCACCCTGATTGACCTAGGGCCCTCAATCCTCGGCGTCGGGATTAGGTGTTCCGTCCCAAGGTCTGACTGGGTCCCGGTTTCCACTATGTTAACCCAGTGTGCCGTCAGCAAGATGTATCGTCCATGCCCACAAGCACTTGTCCATGTGTCCGTGGTTAGGTGGACTTTCCCAGTAACTGCATTGTTGAGGGCACGGCTAATGTTGTGGGACACGTGCTTGTGTAATGCGAGGACGGCACACCGGGAGAAATACTGGCAGCTGGGGACCAAATTCCGAGGGACAGATGCCGCCATCAGGTTGTGGAAAGCTTCTATCTCCACGAGCCTAAAGGGCAACATTTCAAGTGCAAGCTGTCACGAAATGTGAGAATTTAGTAATGTGGCCTGTGGGGCGTTGGCTGCATATTTGCGTTTGCGTTCCAAGGACTGGGGTATGGACAACTGAACGCTGCGCTGGGACAAGGACGTGCTTGCTGATGGTGCTAGTTGAGAGTGTGTGCAATGACAGGTGCAGGTCTGGAGGCATCATCGCATCCACAATGGACAGGGGATTGGCTTGCATGCACAACAGCGGAAGAAGCAGTGGTGTTACCCGCAGGCACTCTTCCTGGACCCTGGGGTTCGGCCCACAAAGTCGAGTGCTTTGCTGCCATGTGCCTGATCATGCTGGTGGTGGTCAGGCTGATAGTTTTGCTACCCCTGCTGATGCTGGCCTGGCAGGTGGTGCAAATGGCCTTTTTGGGGTTATCTGCTAAGTCTTTAAAAAACAGCCAGACTCGGGAAGACCTAATAGTTGTACTGGCAACTTCCGTCATGTTGGTGTTACAGGGAATGGTTGCCCGCCTTCTGTCTGCGGGCACCACACTGCTTCTTCCTGCCTGTTGTGGTGCTCTGCCTCCCTCCCCCTGTGTGCTGCTGTCCTCGCTCTACATGTCCTCCTGCCAGGTTGGGTCAGTTACTATATCATCCACCACCTCGTCTTCCACTTCTGCACCCTAGTCCTCCTCCTGACTTTCGGGCAATTGTGTCTGATCATTGTCCAACTCTTGTGACACTTTCCCACCGTCGCCTTCATATCACCGTGGCTGCTCAAATATTTGGGCATCGCTACATGTGATATCCTCTTTCCCCGCATCAAGTGGACCAGGCGAGAGGCCCGAATCTATAAATAGAAAAGTGAACAGCTCTTTGGAGTGTCCAAATGTGGGATCAGTTGTCTTCGGGCACTCGGCATGGTGGGAGGAAGGAGGATCAGGGTGAGGAATATGCGGTCCAGACTCACGGATACTGAGACTTGACCGTGTGGAAGAAAGGGTGGTGGTGGCTAAGTGACTGGAAGCATTATCTGCTATCCAACCAATAACCTTTTCACACTACTCTGTGTTCAATAGTGGTGTTCTGCGGTCCCCTATTAATTGGGACAGGAAGGTCGAGCGAAAAGATGTGGGTGCTTGTTGTGGCACAATTTCAGCTTGCCCACGGCCTCGGTCTCTGCATGCACCATCACGTCCAATTCCCCGTCCCTTGCCAAGCGCATTGCCCATTTTAAATGGAGGACAATATTTTCCATGCTCACTACAAATGGCTGAATTTGGTGCGAACTTATATGTGATCCGTGTGGCGGACAAACCACAGTTTTAAATAGCTGGCCTGTAGGTAACTATTTTTAACAACGCTGACCTCATGTCAATAAGTTCCCTGACACAACATAACAAAATTTCAATAGAGGCCAGAAATGGCAATATTTTCAGCGCAATTATATGTGATCCGTGTGACCGACAAATCACAGCTTTAAATAGCTGGCCTGTAGGTAACTATTTTTAACAGGTAGGCTGACAGGTGGTCACGGCAAGTGACTGGCAGTAGCCTCCAGGTAGGCTGACAGGTGGTCACAGCAAGTGACAGCAGGAGCCTCCAGGTAGGCACGGCAGGTAACAAGCAGGTGCTTCCAGGTAAGCAGGCGGGCAAAGCCCATAGACAGACTGAACGGAAGACAGACTGTCGGGCTGGAGAGTAGTCAGGCTGGTGGGCAGGACTAGTAGTCAGGCTAGCAGCGGGACCTGAGGGCTGAAGCAGAGGTAAGTACACTGCGCATCAACTATTGCTCGGGCACCTCCGTTATGGGAGGACCTCCGGCAATTGGCCGGGGACTCCTTAGGGCGGCGCGCGCCCTAAGCACAGTGCCCGGGAAGCTGCGCGCGCCGGCAGCAGCAGGAAGAGGACCGCTGGAGAACGCCGGGCGGGGAGCGCGGCGGTGAGAGGGACGGCGTCTCTGCCTGGCAGAGGGCAGAGATGCCGATGCTACACTTACTGAGCTCCCCTTAACTTCTTCCTCCACCCACATTCACTACATGGTTCCCCCTACTTCCTCCACCCCCACTCCAGCCAGGGACAGGGCTCAGCAGGAGAGTGACGCATCTTGCCCCTCCTGCTGGTCTGGAGTAGTGTAGTGTTGGATGCAGGTGTTAGGGTCACGGGCAGTACTCCTTCCTTACCTGAGAGTGAGATACCACACCTCTGGGTGAGATGCAGTACCTCTGTGGCGACTGAAACCGCAGGGGCGCCACAGGCCCTCTTGCTATGTGCTCTGCAGTCCACCACATACACTGCCTGCCTAGCACTGATATCTCTGCAGCTGGATTAGTCCTCAGAAGGACTGTTAGTTGAAATGGATATGTAGAGACTCTTGTAGAATACCTACACTAACTAATAAACAAGCAAATCTCTCCGTAGCTCAGCAGCACCTCTCCCTATACTGCCTGATTCCGGAGTAGACTGTGACGAGCATGGCGGCGCCAGGTCTGATATAGACCTGATGACACCGTGCTGCCAGCCAATCACTGTAAAGCCACAACCAACATGGCTGCGGCATTACAGTGTGTGGAAGACTATCCCTTCATGTTGATTGGCGCTCTATACAGTGCCAAACATGCAGGGAGGGGACCCGAGCTCCCGCCGAGCAACCCCGTAAATACTCAGCGAGCACCGAGCATTAGCGAGCATGCTCGCTCATCACTACTCAATACTTTATTGTCAGTTGATACATTTGTATTCTTTTATATATTCAGGTGTCTACACATCTTTTACATTTTCAGACTTTAAAGAGAAACTCCAATAGAAACATGAAAATCATTACAATAGCCATCCTTACATAGCACACATCTATCTATCTATCTATCTATCTATCTATCTATCTATCTATCTATCTATCTATCTATCTCATATTGTTCTATCTTAACTAGTGTTGAGCCACCCCCGTAGTGTTCGAGTTCGGTTCGGTTCGTCGAACACCCGTGTGTTCGCCGAACTGTTCGTCGAACTGTTCGTCGAACACCTTCGAACACCGTTAAAACCAATGGCAGGCAAACAAAAACACATAGAAACACATAGAAAACACCTTCAAAGGTGTCCAAAAGCTGACAAACTGCTCAGAAGACACAACTAACACATGGAAAAGTGACAAGTACATATAGTCATGCGAAAAGAAAAGAGGTGGAGGAGTAAAAGGAGGGGGAGACACAGATATAGGCATGTCATGCCCTTCTAAAATCCAAAAAGTGAGAAGCCGAGACGGCCAGTCCGCTACTGCCCGTGCCACCTCCGTGTCGCCGGGTTTGTGCCAGAGCTGCGGTGAACCCTGACGGCCAGCCCCCCTCTCCCAATACTGGTGCCTGTCCGCTGGTGGGTCGAGAGAGCCCCCCTGTGGTGGAGGCAGCTCTAAGCTTTTTAATTTAAATTGTCCCTCTAATTTGAATGAATACACTTTAAATCCATTTACAAGGATCTATTGGAGGGCAAGTCTCATGCCAGCAGCCGCGTAATTCCAGCTCCAGTAGCGTCCACTAAAGCTGCTGCAGTTAAAAAGCTTTTATAAGGATCGAGCTCGGCTGTCCACTGCAAGGCATCCTAGTGCCAGTCCCAGCCCCTATGCCTTGGGGTGCCTCCTGATGCTCTTCACTAAGTATCCCGTGGTCCCGAAGCATTTCCTTTGAAAAAATTAAGTGTCCAAACTACAGGTGGTGTAGCTTGCTTAACAGCCGGGATAATCCGCTGACTAGCAGACACTGCTACTAGGCACAAAGTATTTCCTGGGCTAGATGCAGTTAAAAATTTGTAAGTAGATACTCTCGTTGGATGCTGAGAAAGCATTCCATAGAGTCTCCTGGCACGCCATATATGATTCTCTTAAAAAGCTTGGGGTAGGGGTCTAGGGGACCCTTTTATAGCCAAAATCACGGCCCTGTATCACAATACGTCACCTAGGCTGAAGATAAATGGAACTGTAGCACCGAGGGCTCGGTTGCTACAGACGTATTGCACCTCACCCAGAGGTGTGATATCTCACTCTCAGATAAGGATGGAGTGTGGATCAGGACCCGACACCTGCATGCATTACACCACATTGCCGTGGGGCAGGGCGACCAATATGCCCCTGAGATGGGCACGACAGTCCCTGTCCCTGGCTGGAGTGGGGGGAGGGAACACTGAGGAAGGGGAACCCTGCAGTGCAGGAGCAGGGAGGAAGCAGTTCCTGGGTGCATTGAGAAGGGAGTATAAAAGGTGGGCACCATCTTAGTTCAGTGCAGAGAAGTCTGAGCAGAAGTGGCAGGGAGCAGGGGCTCTGCATGAGCTCTGCTCCGGAGGCGGGCCTAGTAACAGAGGCCCAGGCCTGCAAGAGGGAGAAGGAAGGAAGAGGAGCGGAGAAGGCTCCAGGAACGAGGAATGAAGGGATCCCAGGGGTGCGGACGGGCGAGTCGCCACCGCACGCCCGAATCCACCTGCGTGGAGGGGTCAGGCCAAAGGGGGAGACCGGTCCCCGAACTAGTGGAGGCAGGAAACGACCCTCAGCTAGAAACCGGAGGCTCTGACATTTTATGTGGCGCAGCCCCTTGCTCCACCCGCTAGGAAGGCACCACATAGGGTCAGGGAAACTGGCGCCAAGTTTACCAAGAGGAGGCCCGAGGCAGCCGGACAGAAGTGTTGGTAAGAAAGGCCAGACAAAGGACACACAAAGGGGGTCCTGTGAAGCGCTCCAAAGTTATCTGGGAGTTGTCTGAGCCCCTCACCTGGTGAGCACAGTACGACGTGGGCAGCCGTTACCTGCAGACGTGGTCTGGATAATAAGAACTGTGAGTAAAGGCCCTGAACTGCATCACTGACTCCGTGTCGTTACTGCTGCTGCCCTGCACCATCACCCCCATCCTCCGCATACACTGCCCTGAGGCTATACTCCTCCCGTGGGGAGTTATGCTACGCTCTGCTGCACCCACAACACCAGCCTTAGCGGTCTGCCCTGTAGCGGCGGTTCACTCTGACCGCAATCCACGGGTGGCGTAGTCGGACATTTAAACATCAAAACCACATAAATAGTTCCGCCACTGGTTTGACCGCCCTGAGCCACGGAACCGGATCGCCGCCACGAAGACTACAACCACCAGCATCCACCAAAAAGGGTCCGGCTCCGGGTGTCCCAAGGCCCAGGGGGTGCGTCAGAACATTTTCATCACCTTTCACAATCACCAATGGGACAAGGCAGGGATGTCCTCTGTCCCCTCTCTTATACATCCTAGTGACGGAGCACCTGCTCTCATCAATTCGCCATAACCCCAATATTAGGTGGATTGAGGTGGGAGGCACCGAGTACAAGTGCTCTCTATTTGCTGATGATGTCCTAGTATATATCACTCAATCACATATATCCATCCCTGCTGTTATGGCTGAAATAGATCACTTTGTTACATGGTAAAATTTTAAAATCAATGCAGCGAAGTCTGAGGCCCTCGATGTCTCCCTCCCTAAATCCATATAGGATTCCATCCAGTCCAACTTTCCCTTTGCCTGGCCCTCACAGGGTATCAAATACTTAGGAATTCCTATTCATAGAGACCTCTCCCATCTATGTTATCTTAATTTTGGGCCCTTTATTGAACAATTCCATACAGACCACGGTTGGCAAGTTGGAACTGTGAGATTCACTACGTGCACCACTGGTATTTTGTGGAAAAGCACATGTAAGATTCTGCAACAGTCTCTGCTGATACTCCTGCATGCGTGCATCCCTTTCTATGGCAGGAATAATTTCTGCAAATTTACTTTTGTACCGGGGATATAACAGTGTGGCAACCCAGTAGTCAGGATTATTTCTAATTCTCACAATTCGAGGGTCATGTTGCAGGTAGTGCAGCAAGAAGGCACTCATGTGTGTTGCGCATCCAGGAGCACCAAGTCCCTGTTGTGTTGGTGGCGAGGTAACAATCATGCTTCCTTCCTCTGTCCTCTCCCCCCAACCTCGCACAACAGAAATGTGATCAAGATCTCCCTCATCTGATGAGTCTTCCATCAGTTCGTCCTCCACTTCTTCCTGGGCTCCTG
This sequence comes from Phyllobates terribilis, assembly GCF_046119375.1. Classification (NCBI taxonomy): domain Eukaryota; kingdom Metazoa; phylum Chordata; class Amphibia; order Anura; family Dendrobatidae; genus Phyllobates; species Phyllobates terribilis. The sequence continues at coordinate 906,339,793 of NW_027362762.1, forward strand.
CACCTTCCTCACTAGTTTGGCTGCTACCATGCGCCCTGGTAAAATCATCTCCCCCACCCTCACATGCCTGCCGCCCTGGTGCTGCCGACCGTCTGGACCTTGCAGATGTTAGCCCTTCCGCATACAACTCCTCCTCCTCTACTTCCTCCACCTCCTCTTGTGCCACCACCTGACTCCGAATTCTGTTTAACATGTGCTCCAGCATGTAAATCACCGGAATAGTCATGCTGATAATGGCATCGTCAGCACTAAACATCTTCGTCGCCATTTCAAAACTGTGCAGAAGGGTGCATAGGTCCCTGATCTGAGACCACTCCTCCAGCGTGATTTGCCCCACCTCTGAATCTCGTTGGCCCAGGCTATACGTCAGAACGTATTGCACCAGGGCTTGTCGGTGCTGCCACAGTCGCTGCAACATGTGCAGAGTTGAATTCCACCGGGTAGGCACATCGCATTTTAGCCGGTGAAGTGGCAGGCCCAACGACTTCTGTAGAGATGTAAGTCGCTGAGCTGCGGGATGCGAACGGCGGAAGTGAGCACACAGCGACCGTGCCCTCTGCAGAAGGCCATCTAGTCTGGGATAGTGGGCTAAAAATTGCTGGACAACCAGGTTCAACACGTGAGCCATACAAGGCACGTGTGTGACATTGCCCCGGCGAAGGGCCGCACCCAGGTTTGCAGCATTGTCGCACACGGCCTTCCCTGGTTTCAGGTCCAGTGGAGACAACCATTCATGAAATTGGTTCTCCAGAGCTGACCACAACTCCTCAGCTGTGTGACTCAAATTTCCCAGACATTTCAATGTAAAAACCGCCTGATGACGTTGAGCCCTACTGCCAGCATAGTAAGGAGGTGTGCAGGATCCCTTCTGCGCAGTTAGAAAGCTTGTGGCATGACCAGACAGGCTTTGGGTGCAGGTGGAAGACTGAGAGGAGGTTGAGGAGGCAGAAGCAGTGGAGGAAAAATGACATAAAGAGGATTGACGCACAACTCGTGGGGACGGCAAGACTTGGACAGCAGCCCCTTGTCCTGCTGTCACCATAGTTACCCAGTGCCCAGTCAGCGACATGTAACGCCCCTGTCCATGCCTACTCGTCCAAGTGTCTGTGGTGAAATGCACCCTGTCACACACAGAGTTTCTCAAAGAAGCGGTGATGTTGTGTGCGACATGCTGGTGGAGCGCAGGCACACCTTTCTTTGAGAAGTAGTGCCGACTGGGCATCTGGTACTGGGGCACTGCGACGGACATAAGGTCTCGAAAATCCTCTGTGTCCACCAGGCGGAAAGGCAGCATTTCTGTAGCCAAGAGCTTGCAGATGGTGAAATTCAACCTCTTAGCTTTCTCATGGCTAGGAGGAAATGGTCTTTTACTTGTCCACATCTGAGGGACCGAGGGCTGGCTATTGTGCTTAGACGGGGTTGATAAGGGTGTCCCCGGCAAACTGCCGGTCTGTGAGGAAGATGCAGGCGGACATGTTAGGTTGCCTTGATCCAAAGGTGGTGCTATCGATGTCGGACAGCGCTCAAGACCAGCTGGTGTTACCACCTCCAAAGAAAATGATGACCTGCCAATCACGCTGGCTGTTGCGGGTAAAGAGGTGGCAGGTCTGCGCCCCAAAACAGGTGTGACTGCTGTCCCCCCAGTCACAGAGGATGAAGAGGCCGCGGATGCACAAGATATGGCAGACGGTGGTTGGCCCGGCCGGCTAGACCGCATTGTAGCACACTGAGCTTCCCACTGCAACTTATGCTTCATGTCCATGTGCCGGTTCATGCATGAAGTACTCAAACTATGTATTTTTTGGCCTCTACTTAGCTTTTGCTGACAAATGTTACAGATAACACGAGTTGGGTCATCTTTATCGATCTGAAAAAATGCCCAGGCTATGCAAGGCTTAGCACCCATGCGACCTGAAGAGCCACCACGACTTGTGGTGAGAGGCAGAGTTGTGTTTGAGGATGCAGTTGTTGACGTGCTTCCAGTACTACGTCTCTGTCCAGGAAGGCGCAACCTGACCTCGTCGTCACTAGCATCTTCCTCCACCTCCTCTGCTGACCTCATCTCTTGGCTGACTGTGGGTTGACAGTAAGTGGGATCTCCGACCTCATCATCATCACCCTGTGCGTTATCACACCCGTCGTCCTCAGAGCCAACCTGTTCCTGCCCTGACAAAAAACTAAAGTTGTCGCTCCAATCAGGTATTTGAGTCTTATCATCGTCTTCCTCATTGTCTCCACCAACAGGAGTTACAGTTTGGGAATGAGGGTCTACATTATGGTCAGAACCTTCTGCGTCTGGTCCTGGATCCGACTCATAAAGATTCTGGGCATCAGTGCAGATCATTTCCTCGTCTGGATTCACAGAAGCGCTGGAGTCGACCTTTGATTCCCAGGCTATAGTATGAGTAAACAGCTCTGCAGACTCAACCATCTGTTCTACCTCATACTCAGACGGGCAGCTGGAGATTTGGGAGCTGTGAGGAAGCAAGTGCGATTTGGGTGACACCTTTGAGGACTGGAGTATTTGTGATGTTGAAGTTGATGTGGAGGAGAGCCCACTTAAAGGAGCACTTGATATCCGTTGAAGCACCTGCTGTTTTTGTGCCTCATCTGGAATTTGTAGCGATTGGCGTGGCCGTAAGAAAGGGATCTTATCACATTGTCCGCTAAAAGAAGTAGACATTTTAGTTTGGCTGGAAGATGGTCTTTCTTCTGCACCTACCCCACGGACACAACCTTTTTTCCCCTTCCCAACACGCCTATTCCCCTTTCCACCAGCAGCAGGCCTTTTTCCACTCATTTTGGTGGTTAACTAATTCACAACTCTGGAGTTGTTTGCACAAAAAAACAATGGATGGTAACCGAGCAGAGCTGAGTGGCCAAACTGTGGTATTAGGCCAAAACTGTTGGCTGGGTTAAATGCAGAAAAAAATTATTTTTAATTTGCAACCTGATGGAGGTCAGTATAGATGGACTAATAGACCAAGTCCCACACACCGCTAGAAGCCCAAATATTTTTTCAGAGCTAGATGCAGAAATTTTTTTTATTCAATTTGCAACCTGATGGAGGTCAGTATAGATGGACTAATAGACCAAGTCCCACACACTGCTAGAAGCCCAAATATTTTTTCAGAGCTAGATGCAGAAAAAAATTATTTTTAATTTGCAACCTGATGGAGGTCAGTATAGATGGACTAATAGACCAAGTCCCACACACCGCTAGAAGCCCAAATATTTTTTCAGAGCTAGATGCAGAAAAAAATTATTTTTAATTTGCAACCTGATGGAGGTCAGTATAGATGGACTAATAGACCAAGTCCCACACACCGCTAGAAGCCCAAATATTTTTTCAGAGCTAGATGCAGAAAAAAATTATATTCAATTTGCAACCTGCTGGAGGTCAGTATAGAAGGACTAATAGAACAAGTCCCACACACTGCTAGAAGCCCAAATATTTTTTCAGAGCTAAATGAAGAAAAAAATTATTTTTAATTTGCAACCTGATGGAGGTCAGTATAGATGGACTAATAGACCAAGTCCCACACACTGCTAGAAGCCCAAATATTTTTTCAGAGCTAGATGCAGAAAAAAATTATTTTTAATTTGCAACCTGATGGAGGTCAGTATAGATCGACTAATAGACCAAGTCCCACACACTGCTAGAAGCCCAAATATTTTTTCAGAGCTAGATGCAGAAAAAAATTATTTTTAATTTGCAACCTGATGGAGGTCAGTATAGATGGACTAATAGACCAAGTCCCACACACCGCTAGAAGCCCAAATATTTTTTCAGAGCTAGATGCAGAAAAAAATTATATTCAATTTGCAACCTGCTGGAGGTCAGTATAGAAGGACTAATAGAACAAGTCCCACACACTGCTAGAAGCCCAAATATTTTTTCAGAGCTAAATGAAGAAAAAAATTATTTTTAATTTGCAACCTGATGGAGGTCAGTATAGATGGACTAATAGACCAAGTCCCACACACTGCTAGAAGCCCAAATATTTTTTCAGAGCTAGATGCAGAAAAAAATTATATTCAGTTTGCAACCTGATGGAGGTCAGTATAGATGGACTAATAGAATGATGCTATGCCCAAAAGATTTTACTTCACTAGGTGCAGTAAAAAAATTGGTATTCTATACACAGGTGGTACATCTTGCAACACAGATAGGCTACTCCACTGACTAACACACTCTGCAATAGGCCAAAAAGGATTAGCTTTGCTAGATTCAGCCAAATGCTGTGAAAAAAACTTGCACAGCACTGGCACAGACCTGCCTGGCAAAAACTGATAGGAACTGATGTAACCTAGTCCTGAAAAGGACTCCAATTACAATTAGTCTTTACTCCCACAATCTATCTATTTAAGAGCACAGACCTGCCTGATAAAAGTCGTAGGAAATGCTGTAACCTAGTCCTTAAAAGGACTGCAATCACAACTATTCCCTACTCCCAAGCTATCTGTATATTTGTGCGAAAATTGGCTTGAAATTAACAAGGTATAGCGCACACAGCAACAGCGGTGCCGTCTAACACGCAGCTGCAGCAGTGAGAAAATGGTGGCGACGGGGAAAATGGCTTGGTCTTATAGGGCAAGGACATGTGACATACACTGCCAATCACACATGCCCTTGCTTGTGTGAAAAAAAGCACTTCGCTCCGTGTGTGCGCTGCTGATAGGCTGACAGATTGCACCTCCCCACTGCAAATGCGGGAAAGAGAAAAAAAAATGGAGATCTTCATTGTTCCTGCAGAGATCCATCCCCTGCCCCTCCCCCCGCCCCGCTGTACACTCAAACTGCGTATTAACATTAATTTTCATCATTACTGAGAAAAAATCCAGTTATGATTTTGGTGCACGAACAGTTATCGAACATAACCTCGAACAGCCGAATTTTTCTCAAATTGTTCGTGTTCGCCGACCGGCTCGAACACCGCCCAAAACAGCTCGAATTTGAGATTGGCGAACAGTTCGAGTAGAACAACGCTCATCTCTAATCTTAACTTACATAGTTACATTAGACAAAAAGACACACGTCCATCAAGTCCAACCTTTTTCGCCCAGTTATACATACCTCTTCATTGCATGTTGGTCAGACACAACTTGTCTTTCATAAATCCATGCTGGTTCTCAATGATTATATTATTTCCTCCTAAATATTTTGTAGGTCATCTCTTATAATGCCCTCAAAAATTTGACTAACTCTTGAAGCTCATCAAGAGACGGCAAAGAGTGTGCAAAGCAGTCATCAAAGCAAAAGGTGGCTACTTTGAAGAACCTAGAATATAAGACATATTTTCAGCTGTTTCACACTTTTTTGTTAAGTATATAATTCCACATGTGTTAATTCATAGTTTTGATGCCTTCAGTGTGAATGTACAATTTTCATAGTCATGAAAATACAGAAAAATCTTTAAATGAGAAGGTGTGTCCAAACTTTTGGTCTGTACTGTATCTATCTATCTATCCCATATCTATCTATCTATCTACATCCCTGGATTTACTAACTGTAATTTATGTTTTTTCAGTTATCATATGTAATGTTTTTATACGGCTATTTTTCCCTAAACATTCTTATCAGTCTGTCGCTGGATATCTGTAGCTGACATTTTCTGCTGTCAGGCTCTGAAGCCATTTCCCATCTGTTTTGATCCGTGTGCTATCTTATCCTCCTGACAGTTATAGTAAATGCTTTTCTTTTAGTCTCTGATGCACGTCCAACACAGAATCCCCCAACCAAAAAAATGCAAACAAATAAAAAACTATTCTTCAGATTGCGAATATCTAAATTCAAATATGTTTATTATAAAATACTGGAGACTGGGTAGCATGTTTTACTTGGAAATCATACTCATACAATGAAAATTAGTGTGGTTCATGACACTTGTTTTAGCGATAGACAGATACATAGATAGACAGACAGATAAATGTGTAGATAGATAAACAGTTTGGAAGGCTACCAGATCACTGAGGGTCCAACCGCTGGGATCCCAGCAACTCCGTAAGCCAAGAACCCAAGAATTGGAGCTCTGAAGTGCTTCGTATGAATGGGGCGGTGGTCAATCATGCGCACTACCGCTCCATTCATTTTCTATGGGACCGCCTGAGATAGTCAAGCTAAGCATTTTGCCAATCGGCAGCACTCTGTTTAAGAATGAATGGAGCGGCAGTGCGCATGACCAACTACCGCTCCATTCAGAGTCCTAGTTCTCTGGATCGGTGGGAGTCCCAGCAGTTGGATCCCCAATGTTTGGGCAGTCTCATGAATAAAGAAGAAATTCCAAACTTAAGAATACTCTTTCAAGGTAAACTTGGTTACATCTGTTGATAGATAATATAGCTGATAGTAGATCAATTCATCCCTGCTTAGTGTGAATTGCCTCCTATGTCTATGTATGTTGTAATAACATGATGTGTTTCCCCCGCTGTTTTCAGCTCATAAATCTCTAAAATGGCTGAAATCACAAGTGCGGCTTTTGGTGCTGATAACTGAGCCAAAGACAGAAAAGAATTAAAGACAGAAGTGGAAATACAAAGTAAGAGTTAGTACGTTTCTTGATTCTTTGATATATTTCTGGCTTTACTACAAAAGCTGCATCAGAAATTAAACAAAAAATGCATTTGAAATATTTCCCAATCTTCTTTTAAGTGGCCTCCCAACTGTGCCGCCTTTACATCTTCATGAACAGTGGATGACCATGGCTGATATTCACTGCCTGCAGCAGCTGCATTAGCACCTGCACCCCGACAGCATTTACTAAAATTGAATATTTCTTACTAGAAAAGGAATGAAGCCTCTTATTACTGATACATTGTTATTTTGATTATTGCAACTCATCACTAGTATTCAGTCTTGCCAAACTCTCCCCTTTCCAGTCTATTGTGGATCTAGTGCCAGAATCCTATTTCTGTCCAGCCACTGCACTAATGCCTCCAGCCTGTTCCAGTCACTGCACTATTTCCCATCTGCTACAGATTACAATATAATCTTTTCACTCTGACCACATTGCTGTCTATAGTTCTGCACTGTCCTATATCTACTTCCTCATCTCTGTTTAATAGAAATGAGTGAATCTGACGAGATTAGAATTTATAAAAGCACATGAATTTTACTGGGAAACTTAATTCCCAGCAAAGTTATTTTCCAGATCTCAAAGCATAATAGACATAAGATATATTAAAAAAAAAAAAAAACAAGGCAGCTAAGGTTGTGTTCACACATTGCGTTTTTGCAGCTTTGTTTTCTACAGCAAAACCTGATCTCTTGCCAGGAGGTTTGTTCAGGATTTTTCTTGCTTTTTTGCTGTTTTTTTGGTGCGTTTTTTTCCACTGTCCTTTTGTCTCTTTATGCATGTACATAAAGTTCAGTGAAAATAAAAAAATTCATTCTGATTTTGGCACAAAAAACGCTGAGCAAATGCTGAAAAACCTGACACCTGTGTTTTTTGGTGCGTTTTTTCAGCGTTTTTTTCACCACCCATTACTTCCAATGGGTGAAAAAACGCTGAAAGAAGTGACAATGCTCTATTTTGTAAAAAAAAACACGCAAAGCACAAAATCCTGATAAAAAAAAACAAGATGTGTGCATGAGATTTCTGGAATCTCATACACTTTGCTGGTACTGTAAAATGCAGCTGAGAATTTGCATAAAAAAAACGCATTAAAAAATGCAGCAAAAACGCAATGTGTGAACATAGCCTAATACTCACCTCAATTCTCACCAATTAGGCCAACCCTGCTCCTCGCTGACTGCCATCTGGTCCTAGGTGCCTCTTCTTAACGTTTTCATGCTCTGAAACCTCGGTGCTCTTTAAGCTTGCACATTAAGTCGAGTGCCGAGACATAGCAAAGGGCGGGCGCGAGGACCTCCTGGATAGTCTAAGATTTGATAAGTAATAAGAAAAGATGCCGAGCAGCAGATGGCAGACAGCGAGTAGCATGGGCAACCGGAGTGGTGAGCAGTGAGGTATTAGGTTTTTTTGTTCTTTTTATAACCTTTTGTAGGGTAAAGAAATGTACCTCTAAGTGTCATAACGTGTTTCTAGACATAGTCAACACCGGAAGTTTTTTCTATGGCTGAAGAGAAGACTCTAGCCATGGTGGAAGTGTCGAAGTATTTCTGATAGTTTAGAGTTTTTAACTCCTTCTTCGCCCATATGAATGGGGTCAAGAGACCAGAGAGCATGATAAACAGCACATATGATTTGCATCGAATACATTCCCAGTGGAATCTTCCCTATTCCTTTTTTTGGCAGAATCACTAATCTTTAGTTTCAAGAGCTAAGTAAACAGATGTTTGCGATTTTACCCATTTATAGTGTTAGTAGTTACTGGAACACCTCTTTCTACGCCATGGTGCTGTCTGGTAGTTCCCATAGTTACTGGATTGTAAAAAATGTAATTTCTATAGTCTACATACCCACAGCATGATAAAGGGTTCTCTGTAAATTTGGAAGCACTATGGTACTCTATGGTACTTTACCATCTGAAAAAAACAACATTGTTTTAAAACGACCTAAAGAGCAAGATTTGTATTCTCATTGGATAAATTGTAATTCTTTCCATATAACAATGCCAGGACGAGATTTATTCATTCCTTACCGCAGACAAATTAATCTCTGACTTCACTATTTATTTAGCGTTTCAAAAGAGAATGTAAAAAATACAGCCCCTAGAGCCCACCATTAATCCCACCTGCATACAGGTGCTGCGTTTCCATGGAGACTAAAAAAAAAAATACAATGTAGATACATTGTAACAAATTGATAGAACTTTAAAATAACCTCTAGCAAACCCCCCTATTCAACAGGCACAGCACAGCCCCTTTTGTCTTCCCCCAAGTACAAAGAAATTCCATTGGGCAGATAGGTTTTAAAACAAAAATAAAACAAAAAGCAAAAAAAAATAAATTATAAAACAACATCAATTACTCAAGAAAACTGTCTCCTACATAAAAAGCTGCATATTCCCAGTGAGTATAGGTACCGTCATAAATCCTTTGTGCAGAAAGGCCCTAATAAACTCAATTTCTATTGAAACCAGGGTCAGTCTGACCTAAGTTACATGACTCCTCAGACTGTTTTTTTTTTTTTCTTTTATACTTTTTACTTGCTTTTGTCAGGGCTATACTTTTTTTTTCTGTCCACAACAACTAATGATTAAGCAATGGTGTTTTTGGCTTCCTTAGGCTTGTAAGGTTAGAATGACCTTGCGTGGTAAAATTAAGTAAATTTATACAGTGCCCTGCAAGCTTCAGGTGGTTTTGTTATTCGTGTTTGCTTATTAGAGCACAAGGAGTTAGTATTGTGTTCTGGTGTCATATGACAAACTCCAGTCTTGAGAAAGGTAATTTCATTTTTAATTTATTCCGATTGAACTTTCACAGTCTCTCATTTTAAAATTGATTTATTAGAAGTTACTGTTTTATTGCAAGGTCATGGTCACATTTCCATTTTGACATTACTTTTCTAATACAGAGATATTAGTGGCACTTCCCGGATGTAGACTGATACAATGGTGTCTTGTGCTTACACGCAAAACCTGTAGAAAAGAATGGTCTGCTGCACTCATCCACTCTACAACCTAAAGCAGAATTTGGTCCATATAGAGTGGGGAAACTAAGTATTTGATATACTACCGATTTTGCAAGGTTTCCCACCTACAGAGAATGGAGAGGTCTGTAATTTTTATCGTAGGTACACTTCAACTGTTAAAGACAGAATCTAAAAATAAAAATCCAGAAAATCACATTGCATGAGTTTTACATAATTAATTTGCATTTTATTGCATGAAATAAGTATTTGGTACAATAGAAAAAGAGAACTTAATATTTGGTACAGAAACCTTTGTTTGCAATTACAGAGGTCAGACGTTTCCTATAGTTCTTGACCAAGTTTGCACACACTGCAGAAAGGATTTTGGCCCACTCCTCCATACACATCTTCTCCACATCTTTCAGCTGCCGCTGGGCAACATTGAGTTTCAACTCCCTCCAAAGATTTTCTATTGGGTTCAGTTCTGGAGACTGGCTAGGCCACTCCAGGACCTTGAAATGCTTTTTACGAACCCACTCCTTAGTTGCCCTGGCTGTGTGTTTCGGGTCATTGTCATGCTGGAAGATCCAGCCATGACCCATCTTCTATGCTCTTATTGAGGAAAGGAGGTTGTTGGCCAAAATATCATGATACATGACCCCATCCATCCTCCCTTCAATAAAGTGAAATCTTCCTGTCTCCTTTGTAGAAAAGCACCCTCAAAGTATGATGTTTCCCCCACCAGGCTTCACCATTGGAATGGTGTTTTTGGGGTTGTATTCATCCGTCTTCTTCCTCCAAACACGGAGTTGGTACCAAAAAGTTCTATTTTGGTCTCATCTGACCACATGACCTTCTCTCATGCCTCCTCTGTATCATCCAGATGGTCATTGGCGGACTTCAAATTGGCCTGGACATGTGCTGGCGTGAGCAGGTGACCTTGCGTGTCCTGAAATATTTTAATCCATGACGACGTAGTGTGTTACTAATGGTAATATTTGAGACTGTGGTCCCAGCTCTCTTCAGGTCAGTGACCAGGTCCTCCCATGTAGTTCTGGGCTGATTCCTGACCTTTCTCAGAATCATCCTTACCCCATGAGGCGACATCCTGCATGGAGCTCCAGACCGACGAAGATTGACAGTCATCTTGTGTTTCTTCCATTTTCTAATAATTGCGCCAACAGTTGTTGCCTTCTCAAGAAGCTGCATGCCTTCTCAAGAAGCTCATGCAAGGTAGGAGTCAGGTAACCAAACACTTTGACCACTTTCTCTCTTTTAACTATGTTTCTGTTAGCTCTCACTTTTTCCTCTATAGTCCTCCACTTTCTAGTAACCCCTCAAATCCCTACACCTAGTAAGAAACTCTTCATCTCTCCCTCCATCCTCCCCATTCATCTTACTTCCTCCTCCGAATTATTCCTCAACATTCAATCCTGGATCTCCAAACACAGACAGCCACTTCATGCTCTCTCTTGCTCCCACCTGCTAACACTTTCTCTGCTCCTCCTCACTGCTGCAGATATCTCTCCAAATCCTGGTCCTCCTCGCCATATCCCCACAGTTACTTCTACCTCCTATCCACGACCTTCCACAAACTGTCGCAACCCTTCTAACCTCATACCCATCTAACTAATCCCCACTTCCTCAGTTACACTAACAGGAGCTCTATGGAACGCTCGCTCCATCTGCAACAAACTTTCCTACATCCACGACCTTTTCATTACTAACTAACTTTCCTTCCTCGCCATCACCGAAACCTGGCTCACCCCCTCTGACACAGCCTCCCCAGCTGCACTTTCATATGGCGGATTCCACCTTTCCCACACCCCCCGCCCCAACGGAAACATGGCGGAGGCGTAGGTTTTCTCCTGTCAGATACCTGCACTTTCACCCAAATATCACTGCCACCCTCCGTTACACTCCCCTCTTTTGAGGTGCACTGTGTGCGCATCTATTCCCCCTCTGACCTCCAACTGGCCGTCATTTACCGATCCCCAGGGCTAGCCACCACTTTCTTAGACCACTTCACCACCTGGCTGCTTCACTTCCTTTCCGCTGACATTCCCACTATCATAATGGGCGACTTCAACATCCCCATTGACACTTCCCACTCGTCTGTCTCTAAGTTCCTATCCCTCACTTCCTCCTTCGGCTTTGCTCAATGGTCTTCTGCAGCTACTCATAAAGATGGCCACACTGGACCTCATCTTCACCCGCCTCTGTTCCCTATCTAACCTCTCTAACTCACCTCTCCCTCTCTCTGACCATAACCTCCTCACATTCTCTACCCTCTCCTCTCTAGGTGCACAATCCCCACTCCACAAACTTACACACACTCGCAGAAACCTCAAACACCTTGACCTACACTCACTCTCTGAATCCCTCCTCCCTCTTACAGACATAAATTCCTTACACAATGCAGATGTTGCTGCCGCTTCATATAACACCACAATAGCTGCAGCTCTCAACCCGATCGCCCCTCTCACACATACCAAATCTTGCACAATTAACAGGCAACCCTGGCACACCAAACTTACTAAAGAACTACGACGGGCCTCCAGGGTTGAGGAGCGCAGATGGAAAAGGTCTCACTCCATTGAGCACTTCATCGCATTCAAACAATCCCTCATTATTTTCAAGTCCGCACTCACTACAGAAAAACAAACCTACTTCTCATCTCTCATATCCTCCCTGTCTCACAACCCTAAACAGCTATTTAACACTTTCAATTCTCTCCTTCGTCTCCCAGCACCTTCTCCCTCTTCTCTCATCTCAGCCGAAGACTTTGACTCATTCTTCAAGCAGAAGATTGACACCATCAGACAAAGCTTTTGCCTATAGTCCGCACAACCCTTCCTCATATCTACTCAACCTTCCTCCTCCAAATCCCACTTTTCCACCATTACAGAAGGTCAAGTCTCCTCTTTACTCTCCAAATCACACCTCACCACCTGTGAACTTGACCCAATCCCATCCCACCTCATCCCTAACCTTACCACAGTCTTCATCCCAACCCTAACCCACCTCTTCAACCTGTCACTAACAACCGGTGTCTTCCCCTCATGTTTCAAACATGCCACAATCACACCCATCCTCAAAAAGCCCTCCCTTGACCCATCCTCTCTGACTAGCTACCGCCCCATATTACTTCTCCCCTTTGCCTCAAAACTACTAGAACAACATGTCCACCTTGAACTGTCCTCCCACCTCTCCTCCTGTTCCCTCTTCGACCGCCTACAATCTGGCTTCCGACCGCATCACTCGACTGAAACTGCCCTGACTAAAGTCACAAACGACCTACTAACCGCCAAATCCAAGCGACACTACTCCATCCTCATCCTTCTGGACCTGTCATCTGCCTTCGACACAGTGGACCATTCCCTCTTACTACAGATTCTCTCATCTCTTGGCATCACGGACTTGGCCCTATCTTGGATCTCCTCATACTTAACAGACAGGATATTCAGCGTCTCCCACTCACGCACCACCTCCTCATCTCGCCCCCTATCTGTCGGTGTCCCCCAAGGTTCAGTTCTAGGACCTCTGCTCTTCTCCATCTACACCTTTGGCCTGGGACAGCTCATAGAGTCTCACGGCTTTCAGTATCGCCTCTATGCTGATGACACACAGATCTCTGGACCATATATCTCCTCCCTACTAACCAAAATCCCACTCTGTCTGTCCGCCATCTCATCCTTCTTCTCTGCCAGATTTCTAAAACTCAACATGGATAAAACAGAGTTCATCATCTTTCCACCCTTTCATTCATATCCCCCATCTGACCTATCCATCAACGTCAATGGCTGTTCACTCTCCCCAGTCCCACAAGCTCGCTGCCTTGGGGTAACCCTGGACTCTGATCTCTCCTTCAAACCACATATCCAAGCCCTTTCCACTTCCTGCCGACTCCAACTCAAAAACATCTCCCGGATCCTTGCATTCCTCAGCAAAGACTCTGCAAAAACACTAGTGCATGCCCTCATCATCTCCCGCCTTGACTACTGCAACCTCCTGCTCTGTGGCCTCCATTCCAACACTTTTGCGCCCCTCCAATCTATCCTAAACTCTGCTGCTCGACTAATCCACCTGTCCCCCCTCTATTCCCAGGCCTCTCCCCTCTGTCAATCCCTTCACTGGCTCCCCATTGCCAGAGACTCCAGTTCAAAACCCTAACCATAGCATACAAAGCCATCCACAACCTGTCTCCTCCATACATCTGTGACCTAGTCTCCCGGTACTTACCTGCACGCAACCTCCGATCCTCACAAGATCTCCTTCTCTACTTCTCTACTCCCCTCTTATCTCCTCTTCCCACAATCGCATACAAGATTTCTCCCATGCATCCCCCCTACTCTGGAACTCTCTACCCCAACACATCAGACTCTCGCCTTCCATGGAAGCCTTCAAAAGAAACCTGAAGACCTACCTCTTCCAACAAGCCTACAACCTGCCGTAACCACCGCTCCACCACAATACTGCATGACCTCCTCTACCCCCACCTACTGTATCCTCACTAGTGTTGAGCGATACCTTCCGATATCGGGAAATATCGGATCGGATTGGATCGGACCGATACCGAAAAAGTATCGGATATCGCCGATTCCGATACCGGAAACCAATGCAAGTCAATGGGACATAAATATCGGAATTAAAATAAACCCTTTCTTTCCTTGTAGGTTATTTCTACATGAAGGAAAACAACTAAGAATAATGTAGAATGTATTGGGGGAGGTGGGGGAGACAATAAAGGCATAGAGGTTTAGCCCAGTCAAATGGAATAGCAGGAATTAATATTTTTTTATTATGTTCTGAGTTACGGAAATATTAACTATGTTAAGTATTTTTATATTTTGTCAGATATTTATGTTTCACTACTTCCATGCTCTTCACCTTCTTTTTTACTTCTCCCACACTTTCTCCTTCATCATCCTCAGCATCTTTTTCATCCACTTCTTCTTCACCTTCTTCTTCTTCACCTTCTTCGTATTATTCTTTTTTTTACATTCTTCATATTCTACTTCTTCATCTTCTTCATATTCTTCTTCTTCATCATATTCTTATTTGTGACAGGCATTCCTGTAGTTGTTATCTATAAAAGGTTGGACATTACACCTTTCGTTCTGCCCGTCACAAAAGATTTACAACAGGATTTGTCCGCGTTCAGTTTGGCCTGCAGCAGCAGGTCTTTTCCAGGGGCACCACGAGGAGGAACGGACTCACCCCCATACACTGCTTAGTCATCTTCTGCTTATAATTTAGATATTATCTTTTGCTCTGATTTTTAGTCTTATGCTTAATGTTCTTCCGCTTTTTGTTCTGCAGCTTCTTGTATTTCTGCTTCTTGGTTTTCTGTCTCTTGTTTTTCTGTATCTTGGTGCTTGTCTTCTCTTCTTTGTCTTCTTGGTCAACTTCTTCAGGGTCATCTTCTTGGTCTTCTTCGGGGTGGTCTTCAGGGTCGTCGTCTTCGGGGGTCCTCGTCTTCGGGGTCCTCGTCTTCTTCGGGTTGGTCTTCTGGGTCCTCGTCTTCGGGGTCCTCGTCTTCTTCGGGGTGGTCTTCAGGGTCCTCGTCTTCTTCGGGGTGGTCTTCAGGGTCCTCGTCTTCTTCGGGGTGGTCTTCAGGGTCCTCGTCTTCAGGGTCATTGTCTTCGGGGTCCTCGTCTTCTTAGGGTTGGTCTTCAGGGTCCTCGTCTTCAGGGTCCTCGTCAGGGAGATCCAGAGTGATTACCAAGAACCATTTCAAAAAGCTTGAACTTGGAAATGTAGCAGAAGGTACAAGAAAGCTGAGGAACTACCGAGGACCAGCTGACGGTACTGGAACCCGGATGGATAGCAGAAGGTACAAGAGCCAATGGAACTACCGAGGACCAGCTGATGTTACTGGAACTCGGTTACTAAGCAGGAGGTACCTGTGCCAGAAAGCACTACCAAGGACCAGCAGACGTTGGTGGAACTTGGATACCGAGAAGGAGGCACCTAATCCAAAGGCACTGCCGAGAACCAGCTGACGGTACTGGAACCCGGATGGGTAGCAGAAGGTACAAGAGCCAATGGAACTACCGAGGACCAGCTGATGTTACTGGAACCCGGATGGGTAGCAGAAGGTACAAGAGCCAATGGAACTACCGAGGACCAGCTGATGTTACTGGAACTCGGTTACTAAGCAGGAGGTACCTGTGCCAGAAAGCACTACCAAGGACCAGCAGACGTTGGTGGAACTTGGATACCGAGAAGGAGGCACCTAATCCAAAGGCACTGCCGAGAACCAGCTGACGGTACTGGAACCCGGATGGGTAGCAGAAGGTACCCATGTAAAAAAAAAGTTCAAGGCCGCGAGCCGGCCGCAGTTACCAAAACCCACAGTCCTACAGAGGGTGCTTGTCCTATTGGCACTATGGAACCAGCCTTCATTGCCAGATCCCGCAGCCCACATAGGAGTCACCTAAACTGCAGGCACCATAGAGTCGGCTAACCCGACCGCAACACGACAGGACAACGCATTGGAGGCAAAGTGACGTTGACACTACCCGGAAACAGCTGGCGTGCTGGAACCAGGCTGGGCAGGAGGGAGTACCCGTGCCAAAGACACTGCCGAGAACCAGCTGACGGTACTGGAACCCGGATGGGTAGCAGAAGATACAAGAGCCAATGGAACTACCGAGGACCAGCTGACGGTACTGGAACCCGGATGGGTAGCAGAAGGTACAAGAGCCAATGGAACTACCGAGGACCAGCTGATGTTACTGGAACTCGGTTACTAAGCAGGAGGTACCTGTGCCAGAAAGCACTACCAAGGACCAGCAGACGTTGGTGGAACTTGGATACCGAGAAGGAGGCACCTAATCCAAAGGCACTGCCGAGAACCAGCTGACGGTACTGGAACCCGGATGGGTAGCAGAAGATACAAGAGCAAATGGAACTACCGAGGACCAGCTGACGGTACTGGAACCCGGATGGGTAGCAGAAGGTACAAGAGCCAATGGAACTACCGAGGACCAGCTGATGTTACTGGAACTCGGTTACTAAGCAGGAGGTACCTGTGCCAGAAAGCACTACCAAGGACCAGCAGACGTTGGTGGAACTTGGATACCGAGAAGGAGGCACCTAATCCAAAGGCACTGCCGAGAACCAGCTGACGGTACTGGAACCCGGATGGGTAGCAGAAGGTACCCATGTAAAAAAAAAGTTCAAGGCCGCGAGCCGGCCGCAGTTACCAAAACCCACAGTCCTACAGAGGGTGCTTGTCCTATTGGCACTATGGAACCAGCCTTCATTGCCAGATCCCGCAGCCCACATAGGAGTCACCTAAACTGCAGGCACCATAGAGTCGGCTAACCCGACCGCAACACGACAGGACAACGCATTGGAGGCAAAGTGACGTTGACACTACCCGGAAACAGCTGGCGTGCTGGAACCAGGCTGGGCAGGAGGGAGTACCCGTGCCAAAGACACTGCCGAGAACCAGCTGACGGTACTGGAACCCGGATGGGTAGCAGAAGGTACAAGAGCCAATGGAACTGCCGAGAACCAGCTGGCGGTGCTGGAGCCCAGGGTAAATACTAAAAACAGAAGAGCCAGAGGTGTATTTGGAGGAGGTTTTAAATCCGTACTACAGTGGATGTGGACAAAGCAGGAGAATTTGCCGGACACACAGCTGGGGATCAGCTGACGTTACTGAATCCCAATAACACTGGAGCAAGCGTTGACTGTGCAGACGGCACTTCTGAGCAGCAACTAGCGGTATTGGAGCCCAGGGTAAATACTAAAAACGGAGGAGCCAGAGGTGTAATTGGAGCAAGTTTTAAATAAGTAGCACAGTGAATATGGACAGAGCAGGAGAAATTGCCGTGAACACAGCAGGGGAACAGCTGACGTTACCGAACCCCAATAACACCGCAGCAAGTGTTGACTGTGCAGACGGCACTTCCGAGCGCCAACTGGCGGTGCTGGAGCCCAGGGATAAGAATGAAAACAGAGGAGCCAGAGGTGTAATTCGAGCAACTTTAAAATGTGTAGTACAGTGGATGTGGACAAAGCAGGAGAAATTGCCGTCCGCACAGCAGGAGAACAGCTGACGTTACTGAACCCCAATAACACGGCAGCAAGTGTTGACTGTGCAGACAGCACTTCCGAGCGCCAACTGGCGGTGTTGGAGCCCAGGGTAAATACTAAAAACGGAGGAGCCAGAGGTGTAATTGGAGCAAGTTTTAAATAAGTAGCACAGTGAATATGGACAGAGCAGGAGAAATTGCCGTGAACACAGCAGGGGAACAGCTGACGTTACCGAACCCCAATAACACCGCAGCAAGTGTTGACTGTGCAGACGGCACTTCCGAGCGCCAACTGGCGGTGCTGGAGCCCAGGGATAAGAATGAAAACAGAGGAGCCAGAGGTGTAATTGGAGCAACTTTAAAATCTGTAGTAGTGAGAATGTGGACAGAGCAGGAGAAATTGCCGTCCGCACAGCAGGGGAACAGCTGACGTTACTGAACCCCAATAACATGGTAGCAAGTGTTGACTGTGCAGACAGCACTTCCGAGCGCCAACTGGCGGTGCTGGAGCCCAGGGATAAGAATGAAAACAGAGGAGCCAGAGGTGTAATTCGAGCAACTTTAAAATCTGTAGTAGTGAGAATGTGGACAGAGCAGGAGAAATTGCCGTCCGCACAGCAGGGGAACAGCTGACGTTACTGAACCCCAATAACACGGCAGCAAGTGTTGACTGTGCAGACAGCACTTCCGAGCGCCAACTGGCGGTGTTGGAGCCCAGGGTAAATACTAAAAACGGAGGAGCCAGAGGTGTAATTGGAGCAAGTTTTAAATAAGTAGCACAGTGAATATGGACAGAGCAGGAGAAATTGCCGTGAACACAGCAGGGGAACAGCTGACGTTACTGAACCCCAATAACATGGTAGCAAGTGTTGACTGTGCAGACGGCACTTCCGAGCGCCAACTGGCGGTGCTGGAGCCCAGGGATAAGAATGAAAACAGAGGAGCCAGAGGTGTAATTCGAGCAACTTTAAAATGTGTAGTACAGTGGATGTGGACAAAGCAGGAGAAATTGCCGTCCGCACAGCAGGAGAACAGCTGACGTTACTGAACCCCAATAACACGGCAGCAAGTGTTGACTGTGCAGACGGCACTTCCGAGCGCCAACTGGCGGTGCTGGAGCCCAGGGATAAGAATGAAAACAGAGGAGCCAGAGGTGTAATTCGAGCAACTTTAAAATGTGTAGTACAGTGGATTTGGACAAAGCAGGAGAAATTGCCGTCCGCACAGCAGGAGAACAGCTGACGTTACTGAACCCCAATAACACGGCAGCAAGTGTTGACTGTGCAGACGGCACTTCCGTACGCCAACTGGCGGTGTTGGAGCTCAGGGATAATACTGAAAACAGAGGAGCCAGAGGTGTAATTGGAGCAACTTTAAAATCTGTAGTAGTGAGAATGTGGACAGAGCAGGAGAAATTGCCGTCCGCACAGCAGGGGAACAGCTGACGTTACTGAACCCCAATAACATGGTAGCAAGTGTTGACTGTGCAGACAGCACTTCCGAGCGCCAACTGGCGGTGCTGGAGCCCAGGGATAAGAATGAAAACAGAGGAGCCAGAGGAGTAATTGGAGCAACTTTAAAATGTGTAGTACAGTGGATGTGGACAAATCAGGAGAAATTGCCGTCCGCACAGCAGGAGAACAGCTGACGTTACTGAACCCCAATAACACGGCAGCAAGTGTTGACTGTGCAGACGGCACTTCCGAGCGCCAACTGGCGGTGTTGGAGCTCAGGGATTACAGTTCAGGTGGTAGAAACATGAACAGAACAGGAGACCTGGATACTGTTGCCAACCAATTATTTATTCTGGAAGAGGACTGGCAAATTCATGAGAGATCCAGGCCTTGTTCATTTTGAGAAAAGTAAGCCGGTCAACGTTATCGGAGGATAGTCGCATGCGACGGTCTGTTAGTACACCACCTGCGGCACTAAAGACGCGTTCCGATAATACACTAGCAGCAGGGCAAGCTAGCACCTCCAGTGCATACTGACTAAGCTCTGGCCATGTATCCAGCTTACAGACCCAAAACTTGAAGGGAGAAGAGCCGTCTGGGAGTACACTAAGAGGGCAAGACATGTAGTCTGTCACCATCTGACGGAAACGTTGCCTCCTGCTGACTGGAGCTGTCTGTGATGGTGTAGACATTTGTGGCGGCGGGGACACAAAACTTTGCCACATTTCGGCCATACTGGTCTTGCCTTGTGCTGAGGCGCTGCTTCTGCTCCCTCTTTGTGCAGAGCTTCCTCCACTGCCTCGACGCACTGAGCTGCTTTGTAAAGCACTAGCAGCACTGCTCTCGGTTGGAATGGAGAACATGATGGAATGCACCAGTGCGTCTTGGTACTCCCGCATTTTACGCTCCCGGTTCAATGGTGTTATGAGGCTTTGTAAGTTGTCCCGGTAGCGAGGATCTAGGAGGGTGGACACCCAATAATCAGCCGTGTTGAGAATGTGGGCGATGCGGCGGTCGTTTCTGAGGCACTGCAGCATGAAATCAACCATGTGCTGCAGACTGCCAACTGGCCAAGAAACGCTGTCCCCTGCTTGAGGCGTGATCTCTGCCTGCTCTGCATCACCCCACCCTCGCTCTAGATACTGACTACTAGAGCATTGTGTACCTCCCTCCTCTGGACAGATGTCTTCCTCATCCATTGACTCCTCCTCATCCTCCTCACAAAGTGTCCCCTGCCTAGGCCTTTGTGAGGAACCACGTTGCGCAGACTGTAGAGAAGCAGATGGCATTTGTGACTCCTCATCCTCCACCTCTTCCAAAACCTCGTCCCTTAGTGCTTGCAGTGTTTTTTCAAGCAGGCAGATAAGGGGGATAGTCATGCTGACTAGTGCATCATCTGCACTCGCCATCCGCGTGGAATAATCGAAGGCACGCAAAACGTGGCAAATGTCCTTCATAGAGGCCCACTCAGTGGTGGTGAAGTGTGAACGGCGCGCACTGCGACTTGTTTGCGCCTGCTGCAGCTGGTACTCCATTACTGCTGCCTGCTGCTCACACAACCTCTCCAACATATGTAACGTTGAATTCCACCTGGTGGGTAGGTCACATATGATGCGATGTTCCGGAAGACATAATCGGCGCTGCAGAGCTGCAATGCGTGATCTTGCATTGCTGGAACGCCGCAAGTGAGCGCACTCTATGCGGACCTTGTGAAGCAGTGCATCAAGATCCGGATAGTCCCTCAAAAAACTCTGCACGACCAAGTTGAGCACATGTGCCAGACATGGGATGTGAGTGAGGTTGCCTAGGCCCAGAGCTGCCACCAGATTTCGGCCATTGTCACACACTACCATGCCTGGCTGGAGATTCGCTGGCACAAACCACACGTCACTCTGCTGCTTGATGGCATTCCAGAGCTCCTGCGCTGTGTGGCTTCGATTCCCCAAAGAAATTAATTTTAATACGGCCTGTTGACGTTTGGCCACGGCTGTGCTCATATCGGTCATCATAACAGGTAACCGTTCACGGGTCGATGTGGAGGTAGACCGTGACGGCTCCTGCAGCGCTGATTCAGAGGAACTGGAGTATGAGGAGGAGTCAATGTGTACAGACTGGATTCCTGCAATCCTTGGAGTTGGCAGAACACGTACAGCGCCACTCTCAAGATCTGTACCCGGCTCCACAACATTTACCCAATGGGCAGTGAGGGAAAGGTATCGTCCCTGTCCATGCTTACTGGTCCACGCATCAGTGGTCAGGTGGACCTTGCTACTGACGGCGTTTTGTAGCGCATGTTTAATTTTTCCCTCCACATGATGTTGCAGGGCAGGGACGGCTTGCCTGCTGAAATAAAAGCGGCTGGGCACGTTGTATTGTGGGACTGCCAATGCCATAAAGTTACGGAATGTGTCAGTCTCCACCAGCCTGAATGATAGCATTTCAAGGGCCAGTAGTTTAGCAATGCCAGCATTCAGAGCCTGTGCTCGGGGGTGGTTTGCCGAGTATGGGCGCCTTTTCTCCCATGCCTGTGCTAACGATGGCTGTAGACTGGCCTGGGAGTGTGAGGATGACTGGGAAAGTGGTGCTGTGGGTGGAATTACACTGTGTCTCTGTACAACAGTGCCAGAGATTCTTCCATGGCGATCCTGTGAGGAAGCCGAACCAGCTGTGTGTGAGCTGGAGGAAGAGGCTACAACACGAGCTGAAGAGGTGGTAGGTGGCGCTGTAGGTTGGCCTAGGTCTTCAGTGTGTTTGTGTAACTCCACCACGTGCTTGGTCCGCACATGTTTCCACATATTTGTGGTATTGAGGTTGCTGACACTTTTCCCTCTTTTCACCTTCTGATTACACAGCTTGCATTTGACAAAGCAAATGTCATCTGCAACTGTGTCAAAAAAGGACCAGGCACTGCAAGTCTTGGGAGCGCCCGCTTTGGATTTTGGAAGAGCCATGCTCCTAATGGGTGCCGAAGTGGAGGCTACAGGCAACCAAGTCTGCCCCCTCCCTCTCCCTCCTTTTTGGGCCGTTCGGGGAATCTCTTCCTCAGAGCTGCTCCCACCACCTTCCTGTCCCTCACGCCATGATGGGTCAAGGACCTCATCATCTACACCACCCTCTTCAAACAACTGCTTCTCCTGGGTAGTCTCGACAGCACAGTACGCACCAGAAAGTGGCACCTGAGTCTCATCATCAGATGCGTACTGAGGTGTGCTGCTGACCATAGGCACTGGCCCACCCGCCTCTTCAGATTCAGAGAGACAAAACGGTTGCGCATCACTGCATACTACCTCTTCTTCAAATTCTCGAATTCTGCTTGGCTGGCCCCCTCTTTCCAAGCCAAGAGATTCAGAGAACAGAAGTAGAGATGGCTCCTGTCCAGGGCTCTCTGACTGCCTGGGCAATTTGGCAGGTGGTGAAGAGACAGATGGGTGCTCTTCAGTGCTCAGGACCTGAGAGGATCTGGAACTAATTGAAGTCGATGCGTTAGCTGCCATCCATCCGACAACGGCTTCAATTTGGTCCTCGCGCAGCAGTGGGGTACGGCTAGCTCCTACAAAGCTGCGCATAAAGGACTGTTCCCTGGTAAAACTGGGGGATGCTGAGTCACTGGTGCCCGCAGCAGGCACAGAATCCCCACGTCCTCTCCCTGCAGGCACAGAATCCTCACGTCCTCTCCCTGCAGAAACTCCACGCCCACGCCCACGACCACGACCACATGCCTTACTCCCTGCCTTCTTCATCTTGGTAGACTGATAAAGATAGGCAGAAAAGTACTAAGGGCTTAGTGTGCTTATTCCTGAACAGCTGCTAACAGGTATAAGAAACACTAATTTTATAAAGTGTGGACTAGACTTTAATATGAGCTAATGTGGCCTACACAACTGTAAAGTGGAGTGTTTGGTGAACTTTATTTAGGTTTTTTTTGTCACAAAAAGACACTGGATGTGCCTAAAGATGTAATAACGATAGTATCACAAACTTTTTGTAGCTATTACAATGTAGGAAGGTAACCTACAATGCAATAGATGAGGCTGCAAAAAATAGGCTAATACTAATCTGGCTGGGGCTGCAGGGCCCAATGCTGCAGAAAGGCTCCTCTATCTACTCCTATATAGTGTGTTTGGAATCAATTTAGCTGAATATGGATGGAACCACCACACTAATAGGAGATATCAGGAAAAATTATGAATTGGCAATAAAGGACAATGTATGAGGCAGTGACACACACTGAGTGCACTACAACCAGACGGGGTTGAAGCACACACTACAGGGTGAGCTGCACTCACACACCAGACCTTGCAGACAGCGGTGAACAGTACAGATGCAGAGCACTGTGCACTAGTGCTGCAAGACGGAAAAAAAATTCTCTATCTACTCCTATATAGTGTGTTTGGAACCAATTTAGCTGAATACAGATGGAACCACCACACTAATAGGAGATATCAGGAAAAATTATGAATTGGCAATAAAGGACAATGTATGAGGCAGTGACACACACTGAGTGCACTACAACCAGACGGGGTTGAAGCACACACTACAGGGTGAGCTGCACTCACACACCAGACCTTGCAGACAGCGGTGAACAGTACAGATGCAGAGCACTGTGCACTAGTGCTGCAAGACGGAAAAAAATTTCTCTATCTACTCCTATATAGTGTGTTTGGAACCAATTTAGCTGAATACAGATGGAACCACCACACTAATAGGAGATATCAGGAAAAATTATGAATTGGCAATAAAGGACAATGTATGAGGCAGTGACACACACTGAGTGCACTACAACCAGACGGGGTTGAAGCACACACTACAGGGTGAGCTGCACTCACACACCAGACCTTGCAGACAGCGGTGAACAGTACAGATGCAGAGCACTGTGCACTAGTGCTGCAAGACGGAAAAAAATTTCTCTATCTACTCCTATATAGTGTGTTTGGAACCAATTTAGCTGAATACAGATGGAACCACCACACTAATAGGAGATATCAGGAAAAATTATGAATTGGCAAAAAAGGACAATGTATGAGGCAGTGACACACACTGAGTGCACTACAACCAGACTTGGCTGAAGCACACACTACAGGGTGAGCTGCACTCACACACACAGACCTTGCAGATAGCGGTGAACAGCACAGGGAACTGTGCACTAGCACTGCAAGGCACAGTGATTTAGAAAGTAGCTTGGGTAAAGCAGTATAGAGCAAATAGGTAGCTAAAACTGTCCCTCAGAACAACAGCGTCCTATCCCTAACTGAATTCACAGCAGAGTGAGCTCAAAATGGCGGCGGTGGCTTTTATAGTGCATCATGACATCATTTCAGCAGCCAATCACAGCCATGCCATTAGTTAAGATGCCTACATGCCTAACAGGATGTGCCCACACTTCTTAGGATCCTCATTGGCTGAATAAAATGAAAATGTCTCATTGCATTATGGGAACTTCCGATTCCGGTATACGATATTGCAATAGTATCGGAATTAAGTATCGGAATTCCGATACCGCGAATATCGGCCGATACCCGATATTTCAGTATCGGAATGCTCAACACTAATCCTCACCCATCCCTTGTAGACTGTGTGCCCTCGCGGGCAGGTTCCTCGCTCCTCCTGTACCAGTCACTGACTCGTTTTGTTAAGATTATGTAAATGTTTTTTCTATGTATCTCCCTATCACATGTAAAGCGCCATGGAATAAATGGCGCTATAATAATAAATAATAATAATAATGGCTTTTGTTCTGTAGCCCATCCCAACCTTGTGCAGGTCTACAATTTTGTCCCTGGTGTCCTTAGACAGCTCTTTAGTCTTGGCCATGATGGAGAGGTTGGAGTGGGATTGAGTGTGCGGACAGGTGTCTTTTATTCAGGTAGCAAGTTCAAACATGTGCAATTAATACAGGTAATGAGTGCAGAGTAGGAGGGCTTCTTAAAGAAAAACTAACAGGTCGGTGAGAGACAGAATCCTTGTTAGTTGGTAGGTGATCAAATACTTATTTCATGCAATAAAATGCAATTTAATTATTTAAAAATCATACAATGTGATTGACTCGCCCCCTGGGCCGTGGGGCACTCGGAGCCGGGCAATCGGGAAACGATGGGGGTAGTAGTGGCAACCCGGTTCCGTGGCACAGGGTGGTCAGATCATTGGTAGTCTGCGATGCGCTGTTGGTGTGCCCGACTATGCCACCCGTGGATTGCGGTCAATGCGGACCGCCGCTGCCAGGTAGACCGCTGGGGCTGATGATGTATGCAGCTTGGATAGTGTGACTCCCCACGGGAAGAGTGCGGCCCCAGGGCAGTATAATGGAAGATGGGGGTGATGGTGCAGGACGTCCCAGTACCGTTAGTGTTGGAGGAGCAAGGAGCACACAGACAACAGGTTGCAGTCCAGGGTCTTTACTAGAACAGGTGAACTGACCCACAAACAGGCCCGGCTAGGAGGGGGCCTGGACGTCTGAGAGCAAAGGGAAATTGGCCCTGGTCAGGGTGAGGGTGTAGGCCTACCATGCTTTCTGCGCTCCTTCTGGCTATCTCCTCCTGGTAGGGTAACAGCCCACGGTCCCGAGCTCACAGTGTCCTCTCGCCCGTATGGTTTGCAACGTGGGTTCCTTTCTACTCCCGGCCTGGTACGGCTCTGCTGGTCCCTTCTGCTGTGGCGGAGCCTCCGGGCTTCTTAGGCCAAGGAACGTACAGTCCCCTGCGGACTGGTTATCTGCTGTAGGATGTGGAATCCTCACAGCCTCAGACGCCAAAGTCTGGTAAATTTGGTTCTTTATCTGCCAGGACAGGCGTACTTCACCTCTTGTCCCTGGCTTGTGGCTCTCCTACTGCCACACGTCCTCTTAGGGTGCAATACAACTGTCCCTCACTGCTCTGGGACACTTCTCTATCCAGAGACAGGTTGTCCAGTTCTCCCTAACCCTGTCCCCAGTTCCAGCTTTTATAGGGGCAGCCTGCTCCCCCTACTGGCCTGAGACAGGAGGTATTGCATGCTAATGTTCCCCTGACCAGAGAACCTCCCCCTTGCTCTCAGACACAGCTTTATTATATTTGTAGCATCTAGGCCAGGGTGACACATTCCACCCTAGTAAAATTTATTACTCCGGGACTAAACAGTAAACAAAGATAATATACATGACTATAAAACATTAGTAGACAAACGACGCACAGATTGAGTTCTTAAGGTCACAGTGTGGTCTGTGACCGGGTGTCCATCTCACCAACACAATGGGGAGCCTTAACCAGGTGGGGGTCTGTCCTACCCCAAGTCCTTTACAGTCTTAGTTCATTCCTTGGTCAGGCTCCGAACGCAGTCCATACAAAGTCCCGGTTATTAAAAGTCCATAACCTTTGAGTCCGTACGGTAACTGTAAGAAACTGAAACACAGAATTACCAATCCTGCATGTAACTTTGCAAACATTTCAACATTTGGCAACAGGGTTATTTACAATTTTAGTGCACCCTATATTCTCCAGCGAGCGGGTATCTGCCCCTTTGTGCTCCTAGTTGACCTCCTTAACCCACTGTCTGGTGGTGGACCGACCTCGCTTTCCCCACTAGCGTTAGGGGTACAGCTACCAGCTGGACTTACAGGCAGGGCAGGCAGCTGTCTGCAGGTCCTTTGGCTTACCGCAGGCATGGCAGGCTCACTGTCAGCAGAGGGTTGATTCTCCTGGGCTGCTGGTACAGGCTCTTCTGCCTCTGGAACTGCTTGCTCTTCTTCACCTTCCGGCTCTGGTGCAGGTTGTTGCTCAGTCGGTTGCAGGAAATGCAGGACGGGTACCACTATGGCATCGTTTATTCGAGTCCAGGACTGAGGGAACTCTCCGAGAACGGTGCTGATCATTTCTTCCTTGTCCTCTGTGGGTTCAAGGTCACTTTGATCCTCTTCTGCACTACGGAGTTGCTCGGGGCACCTTTTTAGGTGTTCTCTGGAGACAGTACTAGTGGTTTCTCCTCCGTCCTTGGTGATCACGCACACCTTCGGGTTGTCGTGGTCAGACTGCAGTACGGTGTAGGGTTCCCTTTCCCACTGGTCGTCCAACTTGTGAAGCCTTCTCTTTCGCTTCAGGACCTGCTCACCAGGTTCTAGGGGACCAGCAGGGGTGTGTTGGTTGAAGAGTTTTTCTTGCCTCTCTCTCACCTGGGCTAGGCTCTTCTCCACACTCTCCTGTACCTTCTTGTACTGCAGTTGCCTTTCCGTATCCCAGTCCACATCCGGGGAGGTGTCCTCAGGTGTTAGGACTCCCATCTCCATGTCTACGGGCAGCTTACCTGGTCTAGCTCGCATCAGGTAAGCAGTTTGTAGCATTCACCGGGATATGGTTGTATAAGTCTATTAGATCCGGCAGTTTTTCTGGCCACAGGCTGCGTTCCTCCAGGGGCAACGTCTTCAGGAGATCAATGACTATATTGTTGATTTTCTCACACATCCCGTTGGTTTGTGGGTGGTAAGGCGTTGTCCGAATCTTCTTACAGCCATAGAGGTTGCAGAATTCTTGGAAGATTTCTGCTTCGAATACTGGACCCTAGTCTGTCAGGACCTGTTCCGGATACCCGTGTGGACGGCAGAAGTATTGCTGGAAGGCTCTGGCCGCCGTTTGGGCTGTCAAGTCTTTTACCGGGACCACCACTAGAAAACGGGAATAGTGGTCCACGATTGTCAGGGCGTAGATGTATCCTGACCGGCTTGGAGCCAGTTTGACGTGGTCCAGAGCTACCAGCTCAAGAGGCTGCTGGGTGACGATGGGCTTCAAGGGTGTCTTCTGGCTGGTGCGGTCTTTTCTCCTTAAGTTACAAGGGCCACAGTCCCTGCACCACTTCTCCACAGCACCTCTCATGCCGACCCAAAAGAACCGACCTCTTAGCAGGAACTCCAGCTTCTTCCAACCGAAGTGCCCCGCTCTGTCATGGTAAGCCCCCAGGACCATAGCTGCATCCCGCCTTGGGACCACGACTTGCCAGGTCAGCTCGTGTGTCCGGTGGTTGACAAGTCTTCTGCACAGCTTGCCTTCATAGAGGAACAGCTTGCTCTTCTCTTTCCATAGCTGCTTGGCTTCCTCTGGAGCATCCGAATCTAAGCGGGCGTCTTCCTGGGTCAGCAGATCTTTCACCAGGCGGATTGCAGGGTCACTATCTTGGGTCTTGGCCCAGCTGTGGTGAGGTAGGGGATTGATCATAACAGTTGTTAAATCTTCCTCTTTCACGCGGTGGGAGTATTGAGCGGCCCCATACCGGTGAAACGCGGGGAGTTCTACCTCCTCCAGCTCTTCTGAGTCTTCGTCACCTTCAGGTAAGTGAGGCATTCTCGATAGGGCGACAGTGTTGGCATTGGTTTTACCTGCCCGGTACTTGATCACGAAGTTGTAATTGGAGAGACGGGCCATCCACCGCTGTTCCAGGGCACCCAGTCTTGCATTGTCCAGGTGTGTCAACGGGTTGTTGTCCGTGTACACGGTGAACTTTGCGGAGGCCAGATAATGCTTGAAGCGTTCCGTTACGGCCCACACCACTGCCAAGAATTCTAGCTTGAAGGAGCTGTAATTCTCCGGGTTCATCTCGGTGGGCCTCAGCTTCCGGCTGGCGTACGCGATCACCCGTTCTCTGCCCTGTTGGTTTTGCGACAGTACGGCTCCCAGTCCCACATTACTGGTGTCTGTGTGGAGAATAAAAGGCTGGCCATGATAAGGGTAGGCCAGGATCTCATCCCCTGTGAGGGCCATCTTCAACTGGCGGAAGGACTCCTCTTCCGGTTTATCCCACTTGAAGGGTGGCTTTTGGCTTCTGGACTTAGACTGTCCTATCAGCAGGTCCTGCATAGGAGCTGCCATCTTAGTGAACCCGGGGATGAACCTTCGGTAGTAGCCTACCAACCCGAGGAATTGCCTCACTTCCTTGATGTTTGAGGGGCTTGGCCAGCTCTTGATTGCTGTGACCTTGTCAGGGTCGGGGGCTACTCCTTCCGCACTTACCACGTGCCCTAGGTACTGGACCTTTGGTTTCAACAGGTGACACTTTGATGGTTTCACCTTCAGGCCATAGCCTGCCAGGGCTTCGAACACCTCGGCCAGGTGCTTTAGATGGTCCTCGTAAGTCTTTGAATAGACGATCACGTCGTCCAGGTAAAGGAGGACCGTCTCGAAGTTTCGGTGCCCTTGACAGCATTCCATCAGACTCTGGAAGGTCCCTGGTGCGTTGCAGAGCCCGAAAGGCATACAGTTGAACTCGCTCAGTCCCATCGGGGTGGTGAAGGCGGTCTTCTCCTTGTCAGCCTCTGCCACATGAACCTGCCAGTACCCGCTAGTAAGGTCCAAAGTAGAAAAGAAGTTAGCTGATTTTAGTGCGGCTAAAGACTCCTCTATTCTAGGCAGCGGATATGCGTCTTTGTGGGTGATGCGGTTGATTTGTCTATAGTCTACGCACATTCTCATGGTGCCGTCTTTCTTTTTTACCAGAACCAAGGGGGCTGCCCAGGGGCTACAGCTATCTCTAATGACCCCAGCGTCTTTCATTTCTCTTAGCATGCCCTTTGCGTTCTGATAATGTGCAGGGGGTACAGGTCTGTGTCTCTCTTTTATTGGTGGGTGGCTCCCTGTGGGGATGTGGTGTTCTATCCCTTTTACTCTGCCGAAGTCTAGCGGGTGCTTACTAAAGACTCTCTCGTACTCCTGTACTACCCAGTAGACTCCTTGTTTTTGGTGCAGGGGGGTGGAGTCAGCTCCCACATGGAGTTTCTGGCACCAGTCCTCCTTTTGTTTCTGGGAGCCATTACCCTCCGCCTGTGGAGATGGAGGCAAGGGTTCCACGGCCTTTATAGCTTTGTGCTCAACAGCAAACAGTTTGGCAAGTGTAGCGTACCTGGGTAAATGTACCTCCCTCTCCCCAATGTTGAGGATGCGGACGGGCACCCTCCCATGACGGACATCAACCACCCCCCGGGCTGTCAAAATGGTGGGCCTGCTGTCCGAGTACACGGGTTCTACCATGGCTTGGTAGTCTCTACCTCTCAACCCGATTGCAGTCCGACACCAGATCATCATTTCACTTTTGGGAGGCATGGAGATGGGGAATGGGTCACTCATTCTTACGCTACCGATCTCACCACCAGACAGTTCTACCTGCTGCCGTCTCATCAGGGCTTTTATCTCTTTGTTGAGGACTCTCTGTTGGCTGGAACTAGCATTCACCGCCACCTGTTGTAGAATTACAATTACCTCTGGAAGACAATTTTCAATCACGTTAGTACCCACAGTTATTTTAGGGTGACTTTCACGACGGTCAATGTCCACAATAATTACTCCCTGTGCCGGTAGTTCAACTTTACCAATCTTAATGGTCATCTCTTTGAACCCCATCTGCGGCACGGGCAAGCCATTACTGGCGATGATGCTCAAGTCACTGTCTGGATACCGTGTTATATCAGCATCAGTCCAATACTGCTTAAAAAGTACATAAGGGATAGTGGTTACTTGCGACCCGGTATCCAGCAAGGCGCTCATGGGGATACCGTCCAGCACCACGGGTAAAACCGGGCGCCCCCCAACGTACTTATTACGCCAATTGTAAGGGCCTGGTGATCTTATGCCTGGGGGTTGGCCCTCTGCCCCTTGTTGGACCCGTTTAAATTACAGCACCTGGAAATGTGTCCGGGCTGGTTGCATCGACGGCAAATGGGCTGTCCATTCTCTGCGTAGCGGTCTGTGGGCCTCCCTCTTAACGACGGGATCCTCCTCTGTCGACGCCACGGGACATCCTCTGGACTTGAAGCCAGCTCGATGGGTCTTGACGGGTCCACTTGTAACGCCTGGACGGTCCTGGTCAACGCCGCGACGCTCCTGGTCAGCACCTGGACTTAGTGATGCAGATCTTTCGACGGGCTTGGTTCAGGGCCTGTGCATCGGCCCCCACAGAGTCCATAGAGGAGGGCGCCGCCTCCTGGTGGTAGGTGAGAGCAGGGCGCCGGGGGTTTATAGCGCCACTTGTTGAGGGTTCACGGAGCACCCTTATGGCCCTGTCCTTGAATTGGGCAAAGGTCAGGTCAGGGTTCTGAAAGAACATGAGGCGCAGCTGGGTCCTGTGGGCGCTAGACAGCCAACCTTCTATGAACTGTTCTGTTAATAGCCTATCTGTATCTTGCACACTGCCAGGGTCAGCTTGTTGTATGGCCCTCAAGGCTTCCTGCAAATTTAGGGCATAATCTCTGATGCTGTGGCGTGTCCGCTGCTTACATCCATAGAACCTCATTTTAATTTCAGCGGAGGTACGTGTGTCAAAGGTACCCCGTAGCCGGGCCAGAATACCCTTCACAGTTCTTTTCTCCTCAGCGGGCCATGACTTTACCTCCCGCTGGGCTGCGCCAGTTAACTGCCCTGTCAGTATGCTAACCTTCTATTCCTCTGTCAGGGGGTAAACTTCGAATAAACTGTACAGCCTTTCCTTAAAGTCAGTTAGGGCATGGGGCTCCCCTGAATACTTAGGCAGCCAGGCCGCTCCAGGGATGTAAGGCAGGGAAAATGGCATCACCGCTGCTGCAGCTGCGCTGGTGGTAGTGGGCGCCTCCGTGTCCGACATCTTCCTCCCCCCTAGTTAAGCGTGGCCAACCTTCCGACAATCCTCTTCTGTAGGCCGCGGCTCCGCTGGTGCTGCTCTGGACGAGGACCTTGCGTCGCGTCCTGGTGACGTCAGCGTCGCTCTCTCTCCCTTCCAGGACCTTGCGCAGCGTGGGGCTGAGCTTCGGGTCTCGCACGGTTTGGGCGTCCACGCCCCTCTTCTTCCCGCGCGGCGTCCTAAAGATGGCGTCCGATGGCGGGAAAACGGCTGAAGATGGCGGGAGCCGACAGAAGATGGCGGGAGACGGCTGAAAATGGCGGGAAACGGGTCCGGATGGCGGGAAACCTCTTCTTCAGGTACGTGTACAGTCTTTTTCAGGCACGCAATACCCGTTTGTGGCGGGTTGGTTACTATCCTGCCGATTACGCCAAAGCTGACTCGCCCCCTGGGCCGTGGGGCACTCGGAGCCAGGCAATCGGGAAACGATGGGGGTAGTAGTGGCAACCCGGTTCCGTTGCTCAGGGTGGTCAGACCATTGGTAGTCTGCGATGCGCTGTTGGTGTGTCCGACTACGCCACCCGTAGATTGCGATCAGTGCGGACCGCCTCTGCCAGGTAGACCGCTGGGGCTGATGATGTATGCAGCTGGGATAGTGTGACTCCCCACGGGAAGAGTGCGGCCCCAGGGCAGTATAATGGAAGATGGGGGTGATGGTGCAGGACGTCCCAGTACCGTTAGTGCTGGAGGAGCAAGGAGCACACAGACAACAGGTTCCAGTCCAGGGTCTTTACTAGAACAGGTGAACTGACCCACAAACAGGCCCGGCTAGGAGGGGGCCTGGACGTCTGAGAGCAAACGGGAAATTGGCCCTGGTCAGGGTGAGGGTGTAGGCCTACCATGCTTTCTGCGCTCCTTCTGGCTATCTCATCCTGGTAGGGTAACAGCCCACGGTCCCGAGCTCACCGTGTCCTCTCGCCCGTATGGTTTGCAACGTGGGTTCGTTTCTACTCCCGGCCTGGTACGGCTCTGCTGGTCCCTTCTGCTGTGGCGGAGCCTCCGGGCTTCTTAGGCCAAGGAACGTACAGTCCCCTGCAGACTGGTTATCTGCTGTAGGACGTGGAATCCTCACAGCCTCAGACGCCAAAGTCTGGTAAATTTGGTTCTTTATCTGCCAGGACAGGCGTACTTCACCTCTTGTCCCTGGCTTGTGGCTTTCCTACTGCAACACGTCCTCTTAGGGTGAAATACAACTGTTCCTCACTGCTCTGGGACACTTCTCTATCCAGAGACAGGTTGTCCAGTTCTCCTTAACCCTGCCCCCAGTTCCAGCTTTTATAGGGGCAGCCTGCTCCCCCTACTGGCCTGAGACAGGAGGTATTGCATGCTAATGTTCCCCTGACCAGAGAACCTCCCCCTTGCTCTCAGACACAGCTTTATTATATTTGTGGCATCCAGGCCAGGGTGACACATGAGTTTCTGGATTTTTTTAGATTCTGTCTCTCACAGGTGAAGTGTACATATGATAAAAATTACAGATGGGAAAACTTGCAAAATTGGCAGTGTATCAAATACTTATTTCCCCCACTATATATATCTAAAATGTCCATTCTTATGCCCTTTAAATCCTTTCGGTGGACGGTTCCATTTCATCAGCATTCTGCCAATACTACAGGTGCAAGAGCTTCCTTTTCCTCAACTCCCTGTATAAACGTATCTTGACATTGTCCAATCGCTCAACTGCCATAAGTGAAGCCCTCCTTTCTGATGCCTGCACTTACTTGGACCAAAAGGAGAGCAGGAGTAAAGCATATATTTGGCAGCACGGTGGCTCAGTGGTTAGTACTGCAGCCTTGCAGCACTGGGGTCCTGGGTTCAAATCCCACCAAGGACAATGTCTACAAGGAGTTTGTATGTTCTCCCTGTGTTTGCATGGGTTTTCTCCGGTTTCCTCCTACACTCCAAAGACATACTGAAAGGGAATCTAGATTGTCAGCCCCAATGTGGACAGTGCCGATAATGACTGTGAAGCGCTGTGGAATTAATAGTGCGATATAAGTGAATTAAATAAATAAATATCAACATTCTGCTTGTACCACAGGTGCAAGAGCTTCCTTTTTCCCAGCATGAACTGCCCGTGCCTTTGTCCAATAGCTCAACTGCCATGTGTGAAGCCCTCCTCCCTCATACCTGCATTTATTTTCACAAATAGGGAAGCAGAAGCAAAGCATTGATCAGCATTCTGCCAGTACCATAGGTGCACCAGCTTCCTTTTCACTTCTCAGCATAAACTGCTCCTGCCATTGTCCAATAGCTGAGAATTGTGAAAAATGAAGCACTTTATTTTTTACGTTGACCTCTGTTTCCTCATAGATTCTAAATGTAAAGCTCACTTTGTGAAGTGGACCTGCTAAGCCCCAGGTCTGGGTGGGTACATGAGCCCCGGGCATTGGTGCAGCTGGCAGGATGGCACGTGGGAAGTGAGAACGTGGTTCACACAGGAGTCTTGGGAGCAGCAGGATGGATGAAGTTAAGTATGCAAAAATGGAAGCAGGTGAAGCAGGATATGCACAGGGGTTGAAGTATACAGAACTAGAGTCTTGAATGGCAATCCGAAGACACAGGTATGTGTCCTAATGGGCCTTAAAAGGCCTAGGGAGCTGATGTCACACGCCAGGCAACGCCCAACATGGAGCACAACGGAGGGCAGCTGACAAAGGTGAAGGGAGCAAAGCCCGGACCAGGGACAGGTGTGTAACAGTAAGCTTGCGAGCAGGGCCCTCACTCCTCTTGGTATTTGTTGAATTATGTGTTATCTGTAATAATGTTTTATCTTGTTTGTACATGACCCCTCTGAATTGTAAAGTGCTTTGGAATATGTTGGCGCTATAGAAATAAAAATGATTACTTTTATTATTACAATAGCTTGACTGCCATGAAGTGAAGCCCTTCTTTTCAACATCTGTATCTACTTTGACAAACAGGAGAACAGGAGCAGAGAGACAAAAACCTGCCCCTGCCTGTAGAGAGACAACGCCTCATCCACAATTTCTATAACTCTTCTTGTTTTATCTGCTGCTAGACAAGGATTATACTTGACAACAGGCAGTAAACAGAAAATCACACAGAAGGGAGACACCTAGTGGCTGTCATTTTATTGTGATTTTTTTTTAGGGGAAGTTAACACAACAGAATGTTTAATAAATTTAAAGTGATACATAGATTATGTATTTATCACCTTATCAAATAAGATCAAAAGTCCAATGACCGTTTACAGTAAGTGTTTTCTGTATTACTAAGCATCAATCTAAACATAGTCCTTCAGTTACTTACAAATATTGCAACTAATAATAACTTAATTGGGGTCTGAAATAAAAATTGTATTAATACACTGTGTGCAGAATTATTAGGCAAGTTGTATTTTAGAGGATTATTTTTATTATTGATCAACAACTATGTTCTCAATCAACCCAAAAGACTCATAAATATCCAAGCTTAATATTTTTGGAAGTTGGAGTGTTTTTTTTTTTTAGATTTGGCTATCTTAGGAGGATATCTGTTTGTGCAGGTAACTATTACTGTGCCGAATTATTAGGCAACTTAATAAAAACCAAATATAATCCCACTTCACTTGTTTATTTTCACCAAGAAAACCAATATCAGTGCACAAAATTTAGAAATAAACATTTCTGACATGCAAAAACAAAAACCAAAAAAATTAGTGATCAATATAGCCACCTTTCTTTATGATGACACTCAACAGCCTTCCATCCATAGATTCTGTCAGTTGCTTGATCTGTTTTCGATCAACATTGCGTGCAGCAGCCACCACAGCCTCCCAGACACTGTTACGAGAGGTGTACTGTTTTCCCACCCTGTAGATCTCACATTTTATGATGGACCACAGGTTCTCTATGGGGTTCAGATCAGATGAACAAGGGGGCCATGTCATTATTTTTTCTTCTTTTAGACCTTTACTGGCCAGCCACACCGTGGAGTAGTTGGATGCATGTGATGGAGCATTGTCCTGCATGAAAATCATGTTTTTCTTGAACGATACCGACTTCTTCCTGTACCACTGCTTGAAGAAGTTGTCTTCCAGAAACTGGCAGTAGGTCTGAGAGTTGAGCTTCACTCCATCCTCAACCCGAAAAGGTCCCACAAGTTCATCTTTGATGATAGCAGCCCATACCAGTACCCCACCTACACCATGCTGGCGTCTGAGTCAGAGTGGAGCTCTCTGCCCTTTACTGATCCAGCCTCTGGCCCATCCATCTGGCCCATCAGGAGTCACTCTCATTTCATCAGTCCTTAAAACCTTTGAAAGATCAGTCTTAAGATATTTCTTGGCCCATTCTTGACATTTTATCTTATGTTTCTTGTTCAAAAGTGGTCGTTTTTCAGCCTTCCTTACCGTGGCCATGTCCCTGAGTATCGCACACCTTGTGCTTTTTGATACTCCAGTAACGTTGCAGCTCTGAAATATGGCAAAACTGGTGGCGAATGGCATCTTGGCCGCTTCACGCTTGATTTTCCTCAATTCATGGGCAGGTATTTTGCGCCTTTTTTGGCCAACACGCTTCTTGCGACCCTGTTGGCTATTTGCCATGAAACGCTTGATTGTTCAGTGATCACGCTTCAAAAGTTTGGAAATTTCAAGACTGCTGCATCCCTCTGCAAGACATCTCACAATTTTGGACTTTTCAGAGCCCGTCAAATCTCTCTTCTGACCCATTTTGCCAAAGGAAAGGAAGTTGCCTAATAATTAAGCACACCTCATATAGGGTGTTGATGTCATTAGTCAACACCCCTCCTCATTACAGAGATACACATCCCCAGATTTACTTAATTGATAGTTGTCTCTCAAGCCTATGCAGCTTGGAGTAGGACAACATGTATAAAAAGTATCATGTGCTCAAAATACGCATTTGCCTAATAATTCGGCACACAGTGTAAACTCGATTAAATCCAGATGATTAATCCAGATAACCCAAGGTAAATATTTGCCCAGAGGAAACTTGGGTCCATCGTTTGGACCATTAATCATGTACATTACAATTTGTTTTTTTTGGAAATATCAAAAGATTGCACAGTGCAAATTGTAATTCAGCTAAAAAATGTTCTGAGAAATTAATTTATAAAACTCATTGTCATGTGTGTCTCCAAAAGGGAGTATGTTGAAAAGAAAAATAAGACATGTATTAGGAGAGCGCTTCTTCTCTACTGTTTCCTCCATTAGATATTGTCTCCGTGTCCTTTCGTACATCCTGGAAACTTTACCTTACAGTTACAAACATAGAAAAAACAACAATAAAACCTGATAAATAAGATACCTGAATAACATAAGGGCTCAGCAGGAGAGAACTGGCCCTTCTCATTGCAAGACAAGTAATAAAGCAGTGCTAACTGGATGAAATCTGAATTAAAACGGTACTGCTACAAGATTTACAGTCAAAATTAACAAGCATATTACTATGTTCTTTTTTTAACAGTGTCCAAAAATCCCCTGGTGAACTTTTACTTTTTTTTTCTTTAGTTTTAGATCACAAGGAAAATTGTGTGCAAACACCCATTCTCCGTTTCCATTAAAATCTTTTAAAAACACTGTATAATGTCCGTATAAAATGGGTAAACGCTGAACAGGGTGGGTTAAACTAGAAGATCCATCTGTGTAATTTCTGAAGATGGTCATTACTTGCCATTAAAGAATAGGTTAAATTTCCTTTGTTATGACGTTTTGTCATTTTTGCCAAAAGAAAAAGTGCAGCGCGTTGTACTATTTTTTATGTTAATGACTACCATCCAAATGAAATTCAACAAAACCCCATAATATTTTATGGAGTCTATCTGGTGCCATTTGGTCCATTTTGAGATGGAACTAATTCTTGAAGTTCTGTTTTTCTTTCATAGAACAGAACAGAAAAAGCAGAAGTCCAAAGACAAGTGTGAATCATTGGAAGATGGATGGATCTGTCCTACTGGTTGTGTGGCTGTTTATTGGTTGTATTCACACCTAACACTCACTGTAGCCAGACAAAATTCTGAATAGGCTGCCCCATCTATTATCTCAAAATTCAAAAATGGAGGAAGGAAGAAACTGGAAAAAGTTAGATTAGTAACATGTTGTGATAGGCCTGCCCCAAAAAGATGTACTTTTAAGGCACCCTTGAAATTTGTGCACACTGGGGTAGTGCATTCCAGAGAAGCAGTGCAGCTCAAGTAAAATTTTGGATATTGAAGTGGGAAGTTCAGATTATGAAGGATGTTTGTCTTAGAAAACTCTGTTAGACTCTTTGTGCACGTCATCACAGGCAGGTATAAGCCATCGTTGACATGTTACAGGTGGAAACCAGTCTGTGGTGCCACCTGATTAACTGACTGTGTGGATAACTCTGCTGGAATGAGTAACCCAGGAGCGTGTTGCTCCATTGAGATTAGTGAGCGACCAACGCTTTCACCTATGTCCATATGAAGAATATTGAAAATATAATCCCATGTCAATCATTGTGCCCTGTTTGGCGGGGGATTATACAGATCTACAGTGTACAGCTGTAACCAGACACTCTTGCAGCAAGCAGAAGGGAGGGGGCAGAGGGACAGTGAGTGACAAAATCCCAAACCAGCAGCTGTGGAGCTGCTACAGAAAGGCCCACTGTGGACACCAGCCATGCGGCATATCCTTTGTGTCAGACAAGTATAATTCCATACCGAGTTATGGGAATGAGATACATCCCAGTGATACAACAAATAGATTTTTGGAACCACCCGAACATGAAGCATGTCACCCTAGCTTCCATAACAGTCTAGTGCGCAGGGATAGGGAGATACATGGCACAGCCTTTCGGAAACCTCTAGGGCCACTGTGATTAGTCTCCACGCATAGCAGGAGTCTGGCTGGATCCTATGACACCAGAACCAGCTCCCTAGGACCATCCAAGTATAGCCCATTTTAGTTTTTGTAGTTTTTAGCTGAGAGAGGCCAGGGGTGGAGATTTACATCCAGCCAGGGGGCAGAAGGGGGAGTGACCCAGAGGGGTTAAGAGCTCCAGCAGCTATAGCCCAGTGTCTTTTTCCCTGAGAGCTTGTGACGACATGTCGTGTGGGAGAAGTCCTGCAACAAAGGGAAACACAAGCCTCCCATGTGGCAGCCCCTCCCCTGCAAGACAAGCCTTCCATCTAACTGGTAACTGACTCTTAAGATCTGCTTATATCTTTTTTACAACTACTATTGTGTTTGCATCTCTAACCATTATGTATGTATAACCCTTATGTATATAGTGTAATGTCTAGTGTGCTCTTAAAGTGATTAAATATATAATTTAACCTTGGGTTGCTCTTTTATCTCGATCCATGAACCCACACGTCCATTGTTCGGCTTAATCCTCATGCTACTGTAGCATCCTGAGGATTCGGCTGCTGCAGGGGTATTGCACCTCAACCCAGAGGTGTGATATTCCACTCCCGGGTAAGGATGGAGTGTGGACCTGAGCTCGGTAGGCTGCATGCACTACACACATCCCATTTCCGAGGGGCAGGCCGACGGTACTCCCACTTAGAAATGTGCAGGTACGACCGAGTCTGTTCCTGGCTGGAGTGGGAGGGGGGTGGTACATCCCAAGTAGTGTAGGGGCAGATAGGGGGAGCAGCCTGGGTAAAGATAGGAGCTCATTGGGTGCTGGTCACCTGAGCTCACACATAGAGGGAGTATTTAAGGTGGGCACCATCAAAGATCAGGGTCAGTCTGTCAGAGTCAGTAAGAAGCAGAGGTCCAGATGAGCCTGCAGAGAGAGAGTGGAGCAGAGAAGGAAAGACCCAGAGAGGAAAAAGAAAGGACTCTGAGAACCCAAATTCAATCCCCGGGT
Organism: Phyllobates terribilis; assembly: GCF_046119375.1. NCBI lineage: Eukaryota > Metazoa > Chordata > Amphibia > Anura > Dendrobatidae > Phyllobates > Phyllobates terribilis. Next base: position 906,379,236 of record NW_027362762.1, read on the forward strand.
GAAGAGTCGGCAATAGGGTACCGGATCCCAAACTGGTGGGGGCAAAAGCACACCCTAGCCAGAGACCGGAGGCCGTGGGCAGCGTCTGCCAAGGCCACCCACCACATCCACCCCGAAGGCAAACCACGTGGAGGGTCAGGGAACCCAAGGCCAAGGGTCTCCCAACAGAAGGCCCGAGGGAGCTGGACCTAGGTGGATCACTAGTGGGGACGGCCAGAGGAAAGGACAGAAGGAGAGCTCAGGGTCACGCTCCGGACTTGTTTGGGGGTTTGCTGAATCCAGGACCTGGTGGACGCAGCATGGCTCGGGTGGTCACTTGAAGCTGGAGTGACCGGAACATCAGCAGTGAGTAAATACCCTAAACTGCACAACCCGACTCTGTCTTCACTTAACATCTATGCTGCACCACCACAACCCCCATCCTCTGCACCTGACCCCCTGAGGCTATACCCCACCCGTTGGGGGTTATACTACCAAAAGCTGCACCAACACCATCAGCCTCAGCGGACCCTGCTGCAGCGGCGGCCATAGTGACCGCAATACAACGGGTGGCGTAGTCGACATTAAGAACTTTATAACATCTGTAGGACTGCCACATACTCTGAGCTTGACACCCTGGGCACGGACCGGGTCACAGCCACTCGGAAGACTACAACTCCCATCTGATCCGGCTCCGGATATTCCCCTAAAGAATATGGCCCAGGGGGCGCGTCAACTTTGGCGTAGTCGGCAGGATTACGTGCCCACAACAACCGGGTACTGCGTGCCTGAAGAAAAGAACGAGTTTACCTCAAAAAGAAGTCTCCTGCCGGTTCCGGAGGGTCCCCGCCATCGGACTCCATCACAGATCGATTCCCGCCGGTTGTCCGCCATTAACAGCTTTTTCCCGCCATCTGCAGAGTTTCCCGCCACTGGGAGACGATTCCCGCCATTTCCAAAGGTTTCCCGCCTTGGAAGAGCGGACGCCATTATGGGCGTGCCAGAGGGTGGCAAGAGGCCACCTCCCATCGTGGGCCAGGACCGAAAATGGCGCCAAAAGTGGAAACCGCCCCCACCAACAGAGACTGTGATGCTAGAGGTGTCTGTCAGCGTGAAAGAACTGCCCCTGGAGCTGACAATCACCAAGTGGCCCCGGAACCGCCCTCGAAGTGGGAGGAGACGAAAGGAGAGAACAAAGATGGGTGTCGCTTGGAGCAGTCTGGAGAGAGCGCACCCGGAGGCAAGAAGCCTGGAGAAGAGTATCGGAGGAGCTTACCCGGAGGTGGCGAGAAAGCAGAGCAGCACCGGCCCGTTGGCCAGGAGCCTGCTAGAAACAGAGGAGGGAGAGCAGAGCAGCACCGGCCCGCTGGCCAGGAGCCTGCTGGAGACAACAGAAGGAGAGCAGAGCAGCACCGACCCGTTGGTCAGGAGCCTGCTGGAAGCAACGACCCCACTAGGCCTAGTGGAGGTCCTAGCACAGCTCCCCCGAGACCGGGAGTGTGCGCAGACCGCTCTGGAGGGCCTCGCAAGGAGGATGGCCCGGGTGCAGCGAGAGACGTTGGCGGAGTGGAGCCGTGAGATGGCCCAGCAGACCGAGACCTGTCAGCGGAGCACGCCACCCAAGACGAGGAGACAGACCGCCTCTGAGGATGGCGCGGGAGGACTGAAGGCCGTAGACGGAGCCGAGAAGGGAGCCGAACGAAAGGAGGCAGGTAAAGGGGACGTCTCTACCCCAAACCGGGAAACCGCGTACCTGCCCCAGCTCCCCGTCGCAGAGCCCGAAGTATCCCCTGCCGTGCCCGTCGCTGCAACGTCACCGCCGCAGACTAGGCCTCAAACGGGAGCTGCGACCCCTGTGACGTCACACGCCTCGACCCCGAGCGTGACCAAGCAGGAAGTACCACCAGCCTGGTCGCAAGGCCTAGTACCCCCGGGCGCCGCAATACCAACAGCGCCCCCTACCTCCGCGGAGCCCCCGGCCTGGTCGCAGGGCCAAGTAGCCCAGGGTGCCGCCGTCCTTACGGTGCCCTTCACCTTCCAGATACCCCAGGCCTGGCCGCAAGGCCCGGGCAACCCGGGCGCTAACACCACTGCGCCCATAAGACCAAGAGTGCCGCATCTGGGAGAGGACCTGTTTACCCAACACACGTGCCCGGATGGGCAGCCTTTCATCTGGCCCCAGGAATATCATGAACTGGAACGGCAGAGGAAGGCTGGGGCCATGTGTGCACCCCTGATCCCGGCTCCAAAGCCCGTAAAGAGGATCTCGCCCCCGCTAGAAGAGGCCCAATTTGAGTGGGACCCCACCGGAGAAGACCTCATGGGGTTCACTCAGGAGACTCGGGCAGCTGCAGCGGAGCGTGCTGAGTGCTGCCGCCAACAACTCGAGGTCTTTGAGAGGGAGCGGAGAGAGAGGCGGGTCCGGGAACAACAAGCCCAGATAAGGAGTGCGGAGCAGAAGAGCCGGGCCAGGAGAGACCCCCGTGCAGCGCATAGTCTCCGCACCACCGGGACTGTGATCAAGTTTAACATGCAGCATGGGTGGGGCTTCATCCGAGACCACCGCACCCCAGGCGACGTCTTCGTAACCAGGAGAGACGTTGAATCCCACCTACCGGAGGGACACAGAGGTCGTGACCTTTACATCGGGGACGAGGTCACCTTCACCCGGCACAAGTGTGCCAAAGGACCCTACGCCCTCCATGTGCATTGCCTGACGGAGGAAGAGCTGCGGTGTGAGGAGAAAGAACAAGAGGACCCGGACGGGTCTGAAGCTAAAGGTAACCACAAAGAAAGAGCAGGAGGACGCCGTCGTTAAGTACAGCAGAGTACAAGCTGTATATAGTTGCCCGTCGGGGCACAGTGAACTGTTGCTAATATAGTCCCCGTTGGGACCAGCAAGTGTGAACTGTTTACCCGTTTATCCCTTAAATCCCACTGACCGAGGACTGAGAGCGGTCATTGCTCCCTAATACCTGGCCGAGGACTGAGAGCGGCCATATCCCTTGTAAATAGTTGCGCGTCCTAAAGCGCTCCCTACTGGTTTTAAAGGAAAGCCACGAGTTTTTTCAAGAAAAGACTGTCGCACTTTACCCGGTCACACGTTGCACAGTGACCGGAGGAGGAGCAGAGGCGACGAGAATGTTATTTGTATGAAAAGTTTTCTGATATATATATGATATTTTATATGTTTTTACTATGTTGTTTATATGAAAAAAAATTTGTATGTTTTGTGGTGTTTTGTTCTTACAGCCCGAGGACGTGCTGTGATTTACCAGGGGGGAATGTAGCACCCTGAGGATTCGGCTGCTGCAGGGGTATTGCACCTCAACCCAGAGGTGTGATATTCCACTCCCGGGTAAGGATGGAGTGTGGACCTGAGCTCGGTAGGCTGCATGCACTACACACATCCCATTTCCGAGGGGCAGGCCGACGGTACTCCCACTTAGAAATGTGCAGGTACGACCGAGTCTGTTCCTGGCTGGAGTGGGAGGGGGGTGGTACATCCCAAGTAGTGTAGGGGCAGATAGGGGGAGCAGCCTGGGTAAAGATAGGAGCTCATTGGGTGCTGGTCACCTGAGCTCACACATAGAGGGAGTATTTAAGGTGGGCACCATCAAAGATCAGGGTCAGTCTGTCAGAGTCAGTAAGAAGCAGAGGTCCAGATGAGCCTGCAGAGAGAGAGTGGAGCAGAGAAGGAAAGACCCAGAGAGGAAAAAGAAAGGACTCTGAGAACCCAAATTCAATCCCCGGGTGAAGAGTCGGCAATAGGGTACCGGATCCCAAACTGGTGGGGGCAAAAGCACACCCTAGCCAGAGACCGGAGGCCGTGGGCAGCGTCTGCCACGGCCACCCACCACATCCACCCCGAAGGCAAACCACGTGGAGGGTCAGGGAACCCAAGGCCAAGGGTCTCCCAACAGAAGGCCCGAGGGAGCTGGACCTAGGTGGATCACTAGTGGGGACGGCCAGAGGAAAGGACAGAAGGAGAGCTCAGGGTCACGCTCCGGACTTGTTTGGGGGTTTGCTGAATCCAGGACCTGGTGGACGCAGCACGGCTCGGGTGGTCACTTGAAGCTGGAGTGACCGGAACATCAGCAGTGAGTAAATACCCTAAACTGCACAACCCGACTCTGTCTTCACTTAACATCTATGCTGCACCACCACAACCCCCATCCTCTGCACCTGACCCCCTGAGGCTATACCCCACCCGTTGGGGGTTATACTACCAAAAGCTGCACCAACACCATCAGCCTCAGCGGACCCTGCTGCAGCGGCGGCCATAGTGACCGCAATACAACGGGTGGCGTAGTCGACATTAAGAACTTTATAACATCTGTAGGACTGCCACATACTCTGAGCTTGACACCCTGGGCACGGACCGGGTCACAGCCACTCGGAAGACTACAACTCCCATCTGATCCGGCTCCGGATATTCCCCTAAAGAATATGGCCCAGGGGGCGCGTCACTACCAGGGCGGGTTTCTGGCCCGATATAATTCCCGCTAACGGACCGGGGACTTATATCTAATATAAACTGGTGGCAGCTCTTTCAGGCTGACAAGGTTCTGCTTCACTGGAGCTAGTGAAGGGGCCTCTCAGCCTGTCAGGGGTGTGAGCGAGTGTGGTGCCACATAAGGGACTAAGTGAGCCACGTCTTCTCACTCCCGGTGCTTTCCTGTACCCGTGTGGACAGGGGGTGTCTGTTTAGAACTGTACCGGTCTGACCTTACGCGTCCCCGTCTGATGTAACTGTGACATCAGGCGGGTGTCGAGGTGTGGATCCTTCACAAGTGGTGGCAGCGGTGGGATTCTGCTGGGTCTTTCTAGTACCATTCATCACAAGTGGTGGCAGTGGTGGGATTCTGCGGGATCTCTCTGGTGCCATTCGTCATAGTCCATATTAAAGGGGTTGTCCAGGACTATTATATTTTTTTACTATGAACCTAAAAACTAAGAGGCAGACAGTTGCTAAGAGATGGTTCTAACCTGCCTGTTCTACTTTTCGCTGGCTCAGAGCGGTCACTGACTTCTCCTGCCAGCAATTCATTTACTCCAAATCAAAATAGCAGCTCTTCTTCTTCCAAGCTGCTCTGTCAATGGGACGTGACTGGCGGCATCATGCTGATTGACTGCCAGCTCCCCGCAAATAGGCATTGGGAGCCGACTGTCAATCAGCATGACGTCGTCAGTGACACCCAATTAACAAAGCAGAGTGGAAGACAAGCCATTGCTCTGTCTATGTGACGTCAGCGGAAGCCGCTGAATCCCCTGCAGGAGCGGACTGTGACCGCTCTGTGCTAGCAGATATCGGCACCGATAGGTAGCAACTATCTGCGTGTTAGATCTTGGGCCAGTACTAAAAAAATTATATTATCCTGGATAACACCTTTAAGTGCAACTGGCATTACCTGAACCACATTATAACTTCTGCCTTAGTAACTTTATTATTTTGTTCCCACATGTTGTGTAATTTGAAATATTATTTTCACGAGTAGCCATTCCATCAATAAAGAGCTAAAATCAAATTCAGCCTGGTATTGATCTTGTTTCCACCACTCCTGAAATTCCACCTGTCAGTTCGGAGACTGCCTTCCCTGACCCTACGGTCACGAACTTTACCACCCACAGAATCCATAAGAAAAATCTCTTTGTGCCTTTGTGTAAAATCAGAATAATGAAGAGAGTACAGAGAAGGCTCAAAGTAGGGAGAAAATCCTTTATAATTTTAGTATTTTAAAACATGTTTTTTTTTTTTTACTATTTAACAATATTTTTTTTACTGTAATGAAACATGTTGTAGGCTTGTATTTCTCTATATCTTCACCTTTCTTATTAATCTGTTTGGGGCTCGCAAATGTCTGTCCAAATCCCAACAGACAGATGTCGAGATTACAAAAAATACATCATGACAATTTCTTTCCCCCGCCTCTCCACCCCACCACTATAATCTCTTGAGTACCCTTTTAGACAAGATCGCTCTCAAGAGACCCGCGGTCCGGTGGTCATCACAAGTGACAATTGAGTTTTAAACGCTGTGATTCCGTTGAAAGCAATTGACAGAACAGAAAGGTTGTAGAAAACAAAAGCTTATCTTCGTCTCCGATGAACAGATGGATAAAGGCGCATTTAAACATGGCGGATCTCTTAACCTTCACAGGTACCGGTAGACCTGGAATGAAACAATTAATACGTGCAGTAATTATGTAAGAAAATAGATGAGGCAAACATAGTTCATTCCACTCCAGTTTGCCAGAACTTATGTAGTGTGAAGGATTACGAGACGCGTTCCTCGTAATGGTGCTTTTGTTTTTAAATCAAGAGGTTAATTAGCCTCATTGATAGCGTATGTACAAGGTACACAAATATAATATTGGGTTTTGAGATGACAGCGCTGCAAAAGCTAATGATTCTTGTTTATGTGCGAGTTGTTTGGAAGTAATACGTCCTTCAGTATAATTAAACCTAACTAACTGATGGTAATCAGTGTCAGGGTAACAACCATTATACATAACGCATACTTTAGGGGGAATGTTATCATCGAAGCATAAGAAAATGTATTTATCGAGACCAGCAGAGGCCGTAATGAGCGGAAGGTGAATTCACTTAACAGTAGTATGAACCATTCAGCAGAGATGGAGAATTTGTTGGACTATTATAACAAAAGGTGAGGCCAATCATCCCATAAGTCACCGATGGAATGTCACTACAGGTGAGGAGATCTTTTGAAATTAGAATTTGCCAACTTCGCCGAATGTTCCCCAAAAATTCAATTAGCGTCAAATAAATTCACGCAAATCTCATTGGTGGAAAGCTTGTAATTGCTCGGAAAATACACATAGGGGAGTGGGCAAAGAGAGAGGACAGGACACCACTGACCATAAGAGATTACACTTTACAGGAGAGAGGGAACCTCGCTGACCATAAGAGCTTACACTCTACAGGAGAGAGAGGACCCTGCTGACCATAAGAGCTTACACTCTACAGGAGAGAGCGAGGACCCCGCAGATCATAAGAGCTTACACTCTACAAGAGAGAGAGGATCCTGCAGATCATAAGAGCTTACACTCTACAGGAGAGAGAGGACACCACTGACCATAAGAGATTACACTCTACAGGAGAGAGAGGACCCTGCTGACCATAAGAGCTTACACTCTACAGGGGAGAGAGAGAGGACCCCACTGACCATAAGAGCTTACACTCTACACGAGAGAGGGGACCCTGCTAACCATAAGAGCTTACACTCTACAGGGGAGAGAGAGAGGACCCCACTGACCATAAGAGCTTACACTCTACAGGAGAGAGGGAACCTCGCTGACCATAAGAGCTTATGTAGCGCCCCGAGCCCCGAGGGTTCGGCCGCTTTAGGGGTATTGCACCTCAACCAGAGGTGTGGTATTCCACTCCCGGGTAAGGATGGAGTATGGACCAGGGCTCAGTTAGCTGCACACATATACACTCCTCAGTTCCGGGGGACAGCTCTACGTTGCTCCCATTATTATGCAGGCACGACCGACTATGTCCCTGGCTGGAGTGGGGAGGGGGGGAACCCTAGTGATGTGGGAGCAGATAGGGGTTGGTTCCTGGGCATAGGAAGGAGCTCATTGGTTGCAGGTCACCTGGGCTCAGACAGAGAGGAGGAGGTATATAAGGTGGGCACCATCTTAGTTCAGAGAGGAGAGAGGAGAGAAGTGCAGTCTGTGAGGAGGAAGTGAGAGTGGAGGAGGAGGGGAGCAGAGGCTCTGCTGGAGTTCTGCTCCAGAGCCAGGCCTAGGGACATGGGTCGGGCGGGAAGGAGAGAAGGAAAGGAACGGAACAGAAAGAGAAAGGAACCGAAGAGAAAGGCCCAGGAACACGAAGGAAGAAGGGACCCTAAGGACCCAGGAAATTACGGGTGACGGGTCAGGCAAGGAAAGGGTACCGGATCCCAAGTTGGTGGAGGAAAATAATCCTCAGCCAAGAACCGGAGGTCGTGATCATATATTGGTGCGACCCCTCGCTAAACCTGCTAGTAAGGCACCATATAGGATAGCGGGAAACGGGGCCCACGTTTGCCCGCATAAATCCTGCTGCACCCACAACACCAGCCTCAGCGGTCTGCACTGCAGCGGCTGTTAGCCCTGACCGCAATCCACGGGTGGCGTAGTCGGACATTACAAAGCACATAGTAGACTACCACTGGCCTGACCACCCTGAGCCACGGACCGGGTTGCCACTACTACCCCCATCATCACGCTGAAGCCCGGTTTCGAGTGCCCCACGGCCCAGGGGGCGAGTCACTTACACTCTACAGGAGAGAGAGAGGATCTTGCTAACCATAAGAGCTTTCTCTTTCTCCTGTACAATGTAAGTGGACCCCGCTGACCATAAGAGCTTACACTGTACAGGAGAGAGAGACTTACCCAGTGACTCAGGAGATGTAAATTGACTTTGCCATACAAACTGTGCTCCACTGGGATCTGATCTATGATGGCCCAGGTACTGATTAACCCTATATAAAATGTGATAACAAGAAATGAGGTTAAGAGAAGAGGGAAAAAGGGAAAATGGATGGAGCTCACAAAACTGCAAAGTAATCAATATCTGGGATGGAGATACACGTGGAGGGTGCCACTCCTGCTAGTGAGGCACAGCCATAAAGAGGAGGAGGATTGAAGGAATCCGGCACAACCATTCGATGATAAAATCCAGTTTATTAAAAACAAGGATCCAAGGGAACCATATTAAACCTAGGTTTTATATGGTTTCCTTGGATCCTTGTTTTTAATGGCTTGTTAATAAACTGAATTTTAACGTCGGATGGTTGTGCCGGATTCCTTCATTCCTCCTCCGCAAAATGAGGTTAGCCCACTCTCTCATGCTTCAGCAGAGTGAGAAATGGAACCGAGCAAGTATATATATATATTTTTTGCAAATCGAGTTTCAAAATGTTTTGAATTGCCATTTTGCTGTGAATTTTAGGAAATGTGACTCATGCTACTATTATAAAAATATTAAAGCACCACCCCAGTCATTTTTTTTTTCCATTTTTCCTTTTGTTAGGTATCATGTTTGTAAGTGTCAGGGATGTAGTAACATATTTACCGCCTTCTCCCGGGTTCACCGGTACTCTCGCCTGTTGCCTTACCATGTGACTGCATTTTTGACCGGCAGAATCACACAGTGGTTGCTGCGTGGAGTTAGGTCACTTTCTGAATTTTCTCAGTGCTAAAGAGCCTCTTTCTTAGTCTCATAGACTTACAATGAGAACGTAACAACTGCTCCAAAAAAGTGATCCGTCAGGTTACAGATGCGGTATCCTGGTGCTGGAGCGCACCGGAGCACCGCTGAAACCGGGAAAAGATGACAATTGGTAAATATATTACTATCTTCATAAGGGTTTTGCTCTCACTTGCGATTACATCTGACAAATGCAATCCGATATAAAATCGGATTGCATTCGGACCAATTTAATCCTATGATGGTGTGCTCAGTGACGTTTTTTTTTCCAGCTCCAATCGGATTGCGATTGGGCTGCAAAAAAAATCGCAGCATGCTGCGACTGCATGCCAGATTCGGATCGCACGCACCCATATAAGCCTATGGGTGCGTGTGAAACATCGCACTGCACTCGGATATCACCTGAGTGCAGTACGATACCCGCCGATGCCAGCAACAGAGGAGATGGAGAAATTTATTTCTCTGTCCCCTCTGCAGCTGTGCTGTGATCCTCTCTATGCGAGAGGATCGGAGCATGGAGCACTGACATTCGACTCCCGCTCACAGCAGAGCAGGAGCCGAATGTCATCAGCATATCGCATCCGATGCCATATGCTAGTGGGACCCCGGCCTAACACTTACATACATGATACATTGCAAAGGGACAAATAAAAAAATCACTTGAGTGGGGCTTTAATATTCTTTATTTATAAAGCACCAGCATATTCTGCAGCACTGTACAATTGAGAAAATACTCGTACAGACAAAATAAGGCAAACAAATTAATATTTCTAAAACTGGGACTGAGAGTCCTGCTCACAAGAGCTTACAATGGATAGATGTACAGTGCAAAGATATGAAAATTAATAAATTAATTGCTTTAACCCCTTTCCAAAAGTAGGACATAATTGGCTACAGTGATCAAGTGACTAGTAGAGACCATCATCAGATGCATACCTTGTAGTCACCTGAATGCTGCAACCAATTACCGGAAACAGCGGTTGTAACGCTGGTGGATGAGGAACAACTGCACCAGGCTTACCTTGAAGTGTCGTGACTAAGTGTCTACTGGGTCTTCATTAGAGCCTCTGATGGTGAGGATGGGCTAGGCTGCCGGTAGACACCAGGTACCACTCCAGGGCACCTCCCGGGACTGCAGCAACTGACTGGAGGTTTAGAGATGCGAGTACGAGGTACAGGAGAGTGGGACTGAAGCATAGTCCGACGTTCCGAAGTAGAGGCAGGCAGCACCAGTTCACAATTCAAAGCTGGAGAGATGTCAAGCAAAGTGGGTAAACAGGCCTGGTCGATAACGGGACAGAATACAAAGGTATGCGTTAATCAGTTACTAACAGGCTAGGAACCAACGTTCGGGCAAGGAGTGGTGGGAGGTGCTGCCTAATATATATCCTGCTTGCACCCTGCTGGGATAGGCCAGAGAAACTAATCTCTGCAGGACACAACAGGGCTAAATTCCTGCAGAAATTGGCTATGCCCCCCTAAAGCCAAATGCAGATGCAGCGGTGTTGAGGATTGTTGCAAGAGGCAAACTCAGCGAGATGGCCTGATACAAGGAGAAGTCACATGGTGAGTAGGGCGGCGCTGAGGAGGCATGCAAGTTACCTCCATGACAGCGGTGCTGTGTCTTCACAATGGAGCCAACACCGGAGCTGCCTGCGCTGGATCTACAGGGGAAGCTGGAAGATGATTATGCCTCCTTTTATTGTTTTTAGTCAATCTATGCTTAACAAAAAATATTTCACTGTCAGACAATCCCTATAACATCAGTTTTTTGTTTGGATAATAGAAATATGTCCAGGATCTAAAAGTAGAATGCAAGTACCATTGATGGTTTTAGCCTAAATAAAAGGTTAGTATAACAGTTTCCCCATTAGTCAGTACTATGCATAATTATGTATACAAACCAAGTGCTTTTAATCAGTACAGACCACCCAGGGTCTAATTAATCCTGGGAGACCTCTAAAGGCCCCGTCACACATAACGAGATCGGTAGCGAGATCGTTAGTGCGTCACGGTTTTGGGATCGCTGGAGAGTCACTCCGTGATCGCTGGGGAGATGTCAAACATGCAGAACTTCCCAACGATTTCGGCCGCCCCAGCGATCTAACTAACGATCTCGGCGGTCGTTGGGACGCTTTCACATAGCAGCTATTTCAACGATCCACACCTTGATAGGGACTGTACTGTGTCACAAAGGCGTGCATAACATCACTTTTCCGCGCCTCCTCATCTCCGATTGGTGGACGCTACTGCGTTCTGATTGGGCGGCCTTGGTTTAACATCGCTACTGCGTCTCCGGTCAGACGGGAACACTGGTGTGTGTATTGTTCCTGTACAGATGTATGGATGTCCATATATTTATATGAATATATATATATAGAGATGTAAATGGCCATTTATGTGTATGCATATCTGTATGTTTGAGAGTATGTATGTGTATATATAGTTATCTGCATACGTATGTGTATATGAGTGTGTGTGTGTATATATTTATGTACTTAAAAATATGTATGAGTACATGGATGAATCTGTTTACATACGAGTACACGAATGTATATGCGTGTGTGTATGCGTGTATGTATGTATGTATGTATGTATGTATCTGTATACGCATGTGTATACATATGTATATATATATATATATGGACTGCTTACTGCGGTGACTACTGCTACTACTGAAGGAATGAGTAACAAAGCTTTTGCATAGTAGAACACACAGTTTATTAGATACATCAGTACAGAAATGTCAGTAGTGTAGAAACACGAGTAGTTGCCCACTATGCTGCCAAGGAACAGCACCAGGACCGTTAAAATACTGGCAGTAGTTGTCGCGGCAGGTCTTCACATCATGGGTGTTTCTGCCATGTCCCACTGGTTGAAGGCCTGCAATTGCAAAATCGTTTGCACGCCATTCACCGAGCTCCACTTCCCCATTGGCTCGGTCCACAGAGTCCACGAAGCCAGGCGGACAGTACGTAATTGCATCACGTCGACGAAGAAAGTTGTGAAGCGTGCAACAGGCCAAAACAACAGAGTCTATTGATTTAAGCTTCATGTTAATTGGCGTGTGAAAAACTCTGAAGCGGGTGGCCAGGACAGCGTGTCAGAAAACGTGCTGGGTGGGTGTGTGTGCATGAGATCCCTAAAACATCTGCCCATGCAAAAGCATATATATACAGATAGAAACCAAGCCCTCCCTCCCTGAAGAGCAATGATAGCAGATAATTGGTAGATGTCCTATAAATGAATTAAAAATGGAAACTCATTTGAGACCCCAAACAATACCTACCTCGCTAAAGATGTCTGATTTCTTCAAAGTGGAGTCACAGCCAGAGAACACTGGTGGGATCCGAAAAACAAGGACGCAGTAGCGACCACCAATTGGGGACGAGGGACACGGAAAAGTCCAATCTATCCATGCCTACGTGTCTCAGTTCTGAATCGCTAACGAGGTCGTTGATAAGGTGTCAAATACAGCGACGCACACTGCCCAGCGGGAGCGCAACGACCCAGGAATAGTCCAGGAAGCTTTGTAACGATCAGCGATCTCACAGCAGGGGCCTGATCATTGCTACCTGTCAGACATAACGAGATCACAGCGAGATCGCTATTGCGTCACGAAAACCGTTGCGCATCAATGATCTTGCTAGCGATCTCGTTATGTGTGACGGGGCCTTAATTCTAATTCTCAATATGTGTTAGGTGCAATAAAAGTAAATTAGAACAAATCTCAACTCAAAAATAAAAACGGGATTTCTTTTAAGTTGTGAAAGTGTCCTCTCTAATACTGACCATGGCAATCTTCTGGGTGGGTCACAAATGGATTTTACCATGTATGTAGTTTTTCACCTATACTAGCCCCCATACACATTAAGTAGCTGTCGGCTAATCAATCATTCGGCTATCAGTTAACTCTCCCGACTCCCACATACACAGGAGCACTTGGCTTGGCCGAGCATTAATGTGTTCTCTAAGAAACAGTCCCTATCAGACTCCACTGCCAGGGGCTTAGCTTCCTGCCAAACAAAAGGACCAGCCATTGAAGTTCCAACAGCCAGATCCCTGACATTATCTGTGTGTCAAGGGCCCCCTATATACATTAGATTTCAGATAATATTCACAGGTTCAGCCAACTTTAGTATTATACTGTATGTGTGGCATCCCTGCAGGTCCAGTCACCACAGAGGTACTGCATCTCACCCAGAGCTGTGGTACCCAACTCTCAGGTAAGGAGGGAGCACTACCCAGGACCCACCCACCTAAATCCAACACTACACCACTCCACACCAGCAGGCGGGGTAAGATGCATTTGTCCACTGCTGAGCCCTGCCCCTGGCTGGAAGGGGGGAACCAAGAGAGGGGGAACCATGTAGTGGGTGTGGGTGGAGGAAGTAGATCAGTGGAGCATAGAGGGTAGGAGTATAAAAGAGAGGGTGGAAGGTTCTAGAGAGAGTTATGCTCAGGGGAGCAAGGTGAGAGGACAGAGTGGAGTTGGGAGCAGGAGCTCAGGAGTAGCTCTGCTCAGAGGAGTGGAGAGAAGAGTCGGGCCTAGTGAGAGAGGACCAGGAGGAGAGTGGAGAGAGGAGCAGTGAGAAGGGCTCCAGAGAGAGACAGAGGGGATCCCAGGGGCACGGCAAGTGCAGAGGCCACCCGTGCGCCCAAATTCACGCTGACATGGAGGGATCAGGCCGCAGAAGGGGAGGGGCCCTAAAACTAGTGGAGAACAACCAGGCTCAGCTAGCCAACCGGAGGCTGCAGCATTTTCAAGGTGTTGCAGCTAAAATCCACAATTATATCGCCGAAAAGGTGGCCGCATAGGGTCCAGGGGACTGAGAGCACGTCACCCAACAAGGCCTGAGGCCACTGGCTTGGGACACTGATTGTGAGGCGCAGGGCAGGAGAGCGAGAGCCAGCGCAGTGAGATGACCGGGAAAGATACACAGAACGGGGTAACGTTTAAGTGCTCCTGAGGTACCTGAGAGATTGCTGGATCCCTACCCCGGTGGGCACAGGATGACGTGGGCGGTCATTACCGGCTGCAGCGGAACCCTGCGTCATTTTTTTCATTTATTTATTTTTTAGGTTAATACATGTAGAGTAAGCTAGACACGCAAGACACTAATTATATATCTCACGGATATCTATTTATCTATTATATATCTATCTATCATCTATTTACCTGATATCTAACTATCTATCTCCATCTTTGCGCATTTTTAACACATAAAAATCTTTAATTTCTATTCTGCTTTCTATTCTGGTACATGTCACACGGGCGGCACACGGATGTCACACGTATGTTAATTGTGTGCACGTGTGTGGGACATAATGTCAGCCATGCTGCCGGAAAAAAACGGACATGTCTATGTGTGGGTCACATGGACACACAGTCAGTGTGAAAACACGGACATGTGCGCAGCCCCACAGATTATAATGGGTGTTTGTGAAATGCGGGTGTTCGTGAAATCGGACACGGATGTGTGAAGGGGGACTAAGACATAGCAGCAGGGAGGAGAAGGTGATTATACACAGATCTACACAGCATGAAAGGAGAGAAAGTATCCCAGGGAGGGGAGAAAAAAACAGGCTACACGAAAAAAGGAAAGGACATGAACAAATTGTGGATGTTCTGATATACAGTATGAGCTAATGAAGACAGCAATACCCTCGCTACATGCAGACTGAATTACAGGGAGTACCACAAAAGAAAAATCTGAAACTTGGATTGGGCGGCAAACTACATAGATGGGGGGCTGGAAATGAATGAAGCAATGAAGATTGCAGACAGAAGTATAATGTAATTTTATTATCAAAAGGTAATCACTAACAATGTAAAAATAACTTTTTCTAAATCAGAGGTGTTCTTAGCCTTTAAACAGGAATTATGTTTAGAATTTGTGCTTTATTTAAATAAACATGCTATTTTATGTTGGATCACCCCCTTTTAGGCTGTGTGCCTGTAAGGTGCCCCAGCGAGGTAGTCGTGGGCGAACTGTAGCCCCCTCTCGCTCTGGCACCCTACAGACAATACGTGTCCTCCCTCTGAAGTGTGGCTGTGTATGTGGTGCTCATCCCTTACTTCAAGCCATCCGATCATGGCCGTCTCCAGGCATTTCTCTTCTGGGACCAGGGCAGCAATAAATTCAGAGGACACGAGGTTCTTAACCAGAACTTGAACTTTACTTGGGGAAGAGGAATATGTACAGTATTCACAGGAAGATATAATGGATAAGGCCCGACAGGTTATCATCTCTCTCACAGGCGCTGGCAACTCCTTCAGCTCTGGTTCCCTCCTTGAGTGAAGCATCTCTGTGACTCTATCTCTAGCCCAAGAGACTCTTCTGTAATACTGACAGTGATCTGGATCCAATCTCTCCCCCACGTCTTAGCCTGGAGTCCTATTTATCTTCCTCTGCTTCCTGCAGACTAGAAGTGCCCCGGGTCCTCACTACCTTTGATGAGTTTCTCCGGCCGGCTAGCAGGACTCGTGCTCTTGCGTAGGGAGACTTGCACACTGGTGATCCCACTGTCTGAGGGTATGGAGCTCCCGTCTACCCTAGCAGCCAATATACTCAGGCTGCCTGTAGGATTCTCTGTCCTATCTCTTACTGAGTGACTCCTCCTGCTTTCTGGAAACTTAAGCAGGAATTTTCCTAAAGTGCCCACCTTCGGTGAGCTGTCATCACACAGCATTAACTCATCACTGTCTGTAACCCTGCTAGCAGACTCAACCTGACATCTGCACCCAGAACAGTGGCATCTTGTGGCTGTTTACAGGTACTGCAGCCCACAAGGAATTATGCCAGGAACAAGCTCTATGTCACTCAAGGTTTGATCAGGGCACTAAGTTTCCCCTTTACTCTACTGACTGGACCACTAAAGCTAACCCCTTAGCTTGGTCTACCAACAGTTCAGAGAGGTCTGGCTTCAGGAACACTTCCTTTTACTCTCTCAGTACCAAGGGTAGGCTACGCCCTTCCCCACTATTACATTCCCCGACACTTTAATGTTGGTCGTTCCCGAACACACTAAACAATAAACACAAATCAGCAGCTATGACATTATATCACATTACTAAATTTTACTAAAACATTTTAGTAAACGACTGGTCCTGAGGTCATCTTCTTGGATGGGAGACCGGCCCTTCTCGGTTAAGGGCCCCGGAACAGCAATTCAGAACAGTCCATTATCAACTTTTCAAAAAAAAACTTCTCAGAGGTACCGGTCCTTCTTGGTAAGGACCCTGGAAACACAGTGTCCATGTCCATATTTTTAAGACAAGTTGTCCACCATTAGCCCTCAATCTTCTTCAAGGGCTGCATTCTGAGACACGCAGTCACAGGTAACACCCTGTGAGTCTCTTTCTTCTTGGCCCTAGCGGGGGTCACCGGTTCTTCCCGCTAGGCCGCAAGTCTCTTAGATTTGGAGGATATCCATCCTCAAACTGTGTCTCAGCATTTTAAATTCCAGCAGAAAAAGGCGCAACAAGCGCAACAAAAATAAAAATAAAAGTAAAAACAAAAGGAGCAGCTCTCTTAGGCACACAACTTTTGGTGCTGCTTAAGGCCTTCCTGGCCTGGGAGGTAGGGGAACAGTCCTCCATTTTCCTTTCCAACTTAACATGGGGCACTCCGCCCCCATTGGGAAACAGTCCCAGAACCAGGACCGCAGCTGGTGGGTCCTAGTAAATGAAAAAGTGAGAGGTCAACGGACCTTTTAGCCAGCTCACTTCTTCCATTCCTTCATGAGGATGGCCCAGGCTGCAGAGGAAGGTGGCTTCTTCCACCTCCAAGGCTGGTCAGGATATCAGTGGCGCCCGGGGTCCTCATCCGAGGATGTAGCGCTGCCACAGCGGACTTGAGTAGGACCGTAGCTAGTCACCGTGAAGCTGTGGACTTCCTGACTGACAGCAGCCTGGGCCCTCCCGATGGCTCCTTGTTTAACCGCCTCAGCACCTTCTGGGTGTTTGGTTGTGGAATCAGCCTCGCTGGGGTATTTGGCTCCACTGCAGCTCGGGAGATCTTCCTCCTCTTCACCTACTACATCTCCCACTGCTGTTTCCTAGGTTCATCCTTCTACAGGACACCGACCTTCGGAGGGGGCGAGAATCCTTTAGGGGCTTCCCTAGCCTGGCGCTGGAGAGCCTCTCTCCTAGCTCTTCGCTGGAGGACCTGCCTGTCCTTCTCAAGGACGTCCTCCCACTCATATGGATGGGTGAGTGCAGCCGCCTACCACCCTCTGGGGCACTCACATTTTACAAAGTGCACGATGTCCCCCACGTGCAGGTTGTGGAGACGGTCGGGCAGATAGTCCCGCTTTACCACTTCGCGGGCCACTAACACCTCATGCCCGGTCCATTCTTCCTCCAGAAACTCGTACCCCTCACGGATACGGAACTCTATGACCCGCCCCCGGGTCTGAGCTTTCTCCACCGACTCCCTTCTCGCCGCATTGGACCCCTCCAGCCAGCCTCTCAGGAAGGTATCGTTCCATCGCCGCTGTTCTCGCGCGGTCATCGGGGGGTCGCGGGTAGTCCTTTTCAGACTCCTGAGCTCGGCGTACCGCTCTGCCGAGGGGGAGTGGATGGCCTCCAAGGCCAACGACCAGAAATTCTCCCGTGTGGCCTTTCTTTTAGGGGGCCTCCCTTCCGCACCGTCCCCTGAAAGCCTGGGGGCCTCTGTTGCCGCAGAAGCTATTGTGGCAGATATCGCAGGCGTAACCGGCCGCTGGGGCATAGACCACTCACCTTCCTCAAGCTCCGCTGCAGCTATTGCTTCGGCCCCACCGGGATGTTCTCCTCCCTCAGCCGAGGGGGACGTTTCCTCCGGCATCCGACTCCAGCACCACATGCGAAGCTCGTGGACAAGCAGGCCCAGCTCTGGATCAGGCCTAGTGGCCCACTGGGCAGCCACTGGGGGTAGGGGCAACGGTTCGCGGGCAGCGCCCGCAGGTGAATGGCTCCCAGCCGCAGCCCCTGGGGTGGTAATCTCCAGGAGTTCCTCCTCACTGCTTGACTCACGCATGTCGTCAGACTCTGGGGCTGCCATCTTCTCAAGATGTCCACTGCCGTACCTCCTTCCCCTTGTGTGCTGGACAGAAAATGGCGCCGGTCGCTTACCGGTGACACACGTCCTGCGCGTCCAACTCCTCCTCTTCCTGGGCCGGCTTTCTGACATGGCCGCCGCGTCACTCGTCACTCTCGGCAGCTCCGCCTTCAGCCGCGCCCTTTCTCTGTGCGCGCTGATACTCACAGGGCCGGACTTCACTTTACGCCGCGCCCTCTTCCTCACTGGACGTCCCATCCTGGGACGCATCTTCACTGCGGGGCCCATCCTTCTTTGGGCAGGAACTCGTAGGGGCTGGACATCTTTTTGCGCTCTCCGGCGCTGTCCACTCCCAAGATAGGCGGTTCTTCTCCCAGACTTTACCGCCATTGTCACCATCTTGGAATCCATGCTTTGGGCCGCCATCTTGGGCCGCATGCCTTCCAACACTTTCTCCTCAGTGTTCTGCGTCGGCTCTTCCCCGCTTTCTTCATGCGAGGAGCTCGCATCCTGCCGACTACGCCAAATGTAAGGTGCCCCAGCGAGGTAGTCGTGGGCGAACTGTAGCCCCCTCTCGCTCTGGCACCCTACAAACAATACGTGTCCTCCCTCTGAAGTGTGGCTGTGTGTGTGGTGCTCTTCACTTACTTCAAGCCATCCGATTGCGGCCGTCTCCAGGCATTTCTCTTCTGGGACCAGGGCAGCAATAAATTCAGAGGACACGAGGTTCTTAACCAGAACTTGAACTTTACTTGGGGAAGAGGAATATGTACAGTATTTACAGGCAGATATAATGGATAAGGCCCCATAGGTTATCATCTCTCTCACAGGCGCTGGCAACTCCTTCAGCCCTGGTTCCCTCCTTGAGTGAAGCATCTCTGTGACTCTATCTCTAGCCCAAGAGACTCTTCTGTAATACTGACAGTGATCTGGATCCAATCTCTCCCCCACGTCTTAGCCTGGAGTCCTATTTATTTTTCTCTGCTTCCTGCAGACTAGAAGTGCCCCGGGTCCTCACTACCATTGATGAGTTTCTCCGGCCAGATAACAGGACTCGTGCTCTTGCGTAGGGAGACTTGCACACTGGTGATCCCACTGTCTGAGGGTATGGAGCTCCCGTCTACCCTAGCAGCCAATATACTCAGGCTGCCTGTAGGATTCTCTGTCCTATCTCTTACTGAGTGACTCCTCCTGCTTTCTGAAAACTTAAGCAGGAATTTTCCTAAAGTGCCCATCCTCGGTGAGCTGTCATCACACAGCATTAACTCATCACTGTCTGTAACCCTGCTAGCAGACTCAACCTGACATCTGCACCCAGAACAGTGGCATCTTGTGGCTGTTTATAGGTACTGCAGCCCACAAGGAATTATGCCAGGAACACGCTCTATGTCACTCAAGGCTTGATCAGGGCACTAAGTTCCCCCTTTACTCTACTGACTGGACCACTAAAGCTAACCCCTTAGCTTGGTCTACCAACAGTTCAGAGAGGTCTGACTTCAGGAACACTTCCTTTAACTATCTCAGTACCAAGGGAAGGCTACGCCCTTCCCCACTATTACATGCCTACTATGCGTTTTTCAAGCGTTTTTGCTGCGGAATTTCAGCAGTGAAAACGCTTAAAAAACGTTTGGCAATACCTGCCCCATGGTCCCCAATGATAATCCGCATGTGCTGTTCTCATGCTGCGGAAATTTCCGCTGCAGATTATCATTGCGGAAAAATACGCAGCATGTCCATTAATTTTGCGGACACGCAACGTAATTGCCGCCATTGACTTGCATTGAAACGCTTGATATCCGCATCACTACATGTGCACATGCGTATATGAAGCGATTCAATGTGCGGATGGTACCCGGGCCTGGAGAAGAGGAGACTCTCATCCAGACCCGGGTACCATAGAAACTGTAAAAAAAGAATTTAAAATAAAAATAAAGATTATACTTACCTTCCGATGTCCCCCGGCCTTCTCAGCGATGCGTGCGGTGTGTTGGGCAGCTCGCGGTTGTGTGAGGACCTGACATGACGTCATTGAGTCATGTGACGTCGGCGGTCGCGTGACCTGTCACATGACTCAATGACTTCATGTCAGGTCCTCACACCACCGCGAGACACCGGGGAGACCGGACGGAGCGCAGAAGGAGACCGGGGGCCATCGGAAGGTAAGTATAATCTTTATTTTTTATTTTTCACCATTCTTATACTTTTTTTTTAACTATTACTTGGTCACACTATATAAATCCATGCCGGTTGCATGGATTTATATAGGGTGACCAAGTTGTCAAGTACTTTTCCAAGTGATGCTAAAATCGCTTGGAAAAGCGCTTGATAACCCGCATGCAGAAATGCATGCAAAAACGCTTGACAAACGCTTCTACCTGACGGGAAAAATGCATGTAAAATCCTCATGCGTTTTTCCTGCCAGGGAGAAGCGGAAAAAATATGCAGCATTTCTGCACCGTGGGCACATAGCCTAAGACTGCATTCACACATATGTAGTATCTGTCCTTTTAAACAGACACTTAGAGCACATCCTATTCTCATCCGTTTTGCAAATCAAACTTGGCCATTAATGTTTATGAGGATCCATTAAACACGGATTAAAAATGGAAAGCATACTCTTTACTTCAGAGAAAAAAATACATACAACGCAGATGCAAAATGGATGATATACTATAGAAAAACAATCCATTTTATACGGATGTAAACATGGACATGGACGTCAGAATGTAGCCTAACAATGAAGTAGTTAAATCATTTCAGGATTATCTGTTTCACTTGTTATTTTGCGTAAATAATTCTTTTTTGCAATTATGTAATCTGTGGCTTCTTGTTTTGATGCCCTAGGGTAAATAGAATAAATGGATAATTTGTTTTCCTTCTTCCTGAGTAGATGATGCTCTTCAAACCATCGGGTCATCTTGACCTTACTCAGCCAGGGCTGTGCTAGATGCATAATAATGTAGTGTTCTCCTTATCAGCGATCCAAGCACTTCTGTAACTTTTGTACAGTATATCGGAGAAGTGTAAGAATTAGTTGCCTTGATATAGAAAAGGACATGAAAGTGTTTTTCTAAGTTTGGAGCTATATGGCTTGAACAAACATATCTCTGCAAATCGCCTGCGATTTGCTGTTGCATTACTATTTTAGAGCTGTCTATTAGAAGAAGGCATCCTAAAAGTCAATATCGACCCCTAAACGAGCATTGCCATGTGACTATAAAGCCAAACCAGAAACTGCATTTCCTCTTCCTCTTTGAAGAAGCTATTTGCATAATTAAATTCCCAGAGGAGCATTTTTTTGAATTTTTACCCCATGTTCCTTTGCGAAAGAGATGTCTATAAAATTTCCCTTTGCTCCTGAATCAACCATGGCAGATGGAAATCCAATGAGAATCAACTTCAAACTTGATAGAAATGAAACAATGAGAGTCTTTGTTTTCTTTTTTAATGTTGGGTGCAATAGAAGGAATTGAATGGATGACAGAATTCACTGGAGGCGCTGGCTCAGACAAGACTGATTCTTGTTGGGATCCACTATCACTGCCACTGTTTTACGTAGTCGAGAAGGATAATTGATGAGTAAGTGGGCAGTCTTGCCACAATAAAAACACTGATTTTCCAGAAGTCTCCATTCTTTTCTCTCAGCACTTTCACGTTTTAACAGGCTGTCGACCTGCATGGATTCAACTTCAGATATGTGAGGACTCTTTACCTCAAAGTCTCTGGGACTGGAGGTTGAAACAGGTGGATAACGACTATTATTGCGGGACCAGTTTGAATTCCACTTTTCCAATCTTCTCTCTGATAATCGGGTGTCTATACGAATACAATAGTGAATGAAAATTTGTGGGAGCATCGGCCCGAGCTAGTTCCTCTTTGAGTGTGCTGGAGAGTCTCTTCTTAAAAAAAGATAATTTTGCAGCATTATTCCATTCGGTATCAATCACCCACCATCTGAATCCTGTTACGATACTGGCTGGAAACCCGTGGTCGAAAGGGCAAGAGCAGGAACAGCAAGTGGTAGTAGAAGTTCTTGGAGTTAGCAAAAGGTTGTAGGAAACAATCCAGAGATGAATGAGAACAGTCTGGGTAAGACAGTCCAGGAGCTGGAGACTGGAACTAGGCTAACGGCTAGACACAATATTCAAGCAATGATTGAGACATCCATGCGACTTTAAGTAGGCCCAAACAGGAAACAAGATGGATTCCACAGGTTCAGAATCTGCCATCTTAATAAGGTCAATTGCAGAACAGAACAGCAGCCTCCAGTGTTAATGAGTTGGATTGCAGCACAATTATTTAGGTGAACAATAGCAGCCACGAGTGGTCAAACTGTAGAAGGACAACAGGAATTCTGATAGTTTTTGTTGTTTTGGCTCAAGTTTCAATATTTATATTAAAGGTTATATTTTATTGCTTGCAGGAGTACTGCTGTTTTTTGGATATTATCTTATATATGAGAGATTCATTGAAAGATATATTGACAGACAGACAGATAGATATGACATGATAGATAACCAACAAATAAAGTAGCACTCTGTAGTGCTATAGTATGCAAACATGAAATATATGAAATTTGAATTGCATTACTGCTCTAGAAAATAGAAATAAAAGAGAATTCTTAGAGCATAAATTGGCCAATTCATGTGCACCCGGTAGCCACGGTAAGGCGACTCTCATTGCTGAGAACCTGCCTAGTATGAATCCTCTCTTAGACTGAAATCTACATGTATATGGGAAGGTAAGATCCTGCTATAATTAAAACCGCCTGAGGCTTAGGGATGGAGTGCTCAGTCAGAATGCCTATGTATACAAATATCAAAAGACTGACCATCACTTCCAAAACAGAAAACTGGTGTGTACATGTGCTTACTAAAAGTAGCCATCTCCATATATAACCAACAAATAAAGTAGCACTCTGTAGTGCTATAGTATGCAAACATGAAATATATGAAATTTGAATTGCAGTACTGCTATAGAAAATAGAAATAACTGAGAATACTTAGCGCATAAATTGGCCAATTTATGTGCACCCGGCAGCCACATTAAGGTGACTCTCATTGCTGGGAACCTGCCTAGTGTGAATCCTCTCTTAGACTGAAGTCTACATGTATATGGGAAGGTAGGATCCTGCTATCTCAGCAACGAGAGTCGCCTTTCTAGAGCAGTAATGCAATTCAAATTTTATATATTTCATGTTTGCATACTATAATGCTACAGAGTGCTACTTTATATAGATGATGGATAGATAGATGGATAGAATATCATACAAAATTTGAAACAGCACATACAGTAGGTGAAAAAAATTAAGAGGATATTTTATTTATAAATTAGGAGTTACATTTTAGTTCTCCCCAGGAAGACTTTTTAAAGAAAGAGTACTGATCCGGTTACTTCATATACTGTATATATGATAGATAGACAGACAGAGACAGATAGATAGATAACTGTAGATAGATAGATAGATTGATAGATGGATAGATAGATATTAGACAGATAGATAGATAGATAGATAGATAGATAGGTAGATAGATATTAGACAGATAGATAGATATGGGATAGATAACTGTAGATAGATAGATAATAGATAGATATGGGATAGATAGATAATAGATAGATAGATGATAGATATATGGATAGATAGATAGATAGATAGATAGATATGGGATAGATAACTGTAGATAGATAGATAGATAGATAGATAGATAGATAGATAGATAGATAGATAGATATTAAATAGAGATAGATAGAATCATATAGATTTACAAAGGTTGACACACATTTTTGGCACACGCAGAACTTATGAAATGACACGTATAATAAAGCATCTTGCTCAGCAGCTGTTGCTATTATTGCAGTTTTCCATCCAAATTGGCAATAATAAGCTTATTTTTTATTTTCAAAATCATATGGCTGTACTGGAGAGAGTAGCCCGAAGCTGCCTCTCTGTCATCCCATGCATTAATATACGCAAGTGCATGATGACTCGACCGTGCGGGAAATCATTTCATTTTCCAATCTGATTTACTGCTGTATAATATTCCGTGACTAAGTAATTACAGGTATATGTTCCAATTATGATACCGGTGTGTTACTAGCATGCCTTGAAAATGAGCGTATCATGCTAAACTCTCAGTTCTGTGTGTAAAATGTTAGATTTATAATTTACCATCCCAAAGCAATTGTTCAACATGTTTTTATCAAAATCACCGATGCAGCAGAACTAAATGTCATTTTTAACTCTTCCAAGCTGCCATTCAGTATTTGCATGTTTTGAGAACTTAAATGAGTATTCCCATCTCCAAGATCCTGTCCCAATATGTTGTAGGTGTAATAATAATAATATTAGCAAATACCTCCAATTAGAAATGTAGTATAGTTCTTCTGATTCGCTATGTCTCTTTCCTCATGTGCAGGGTATTGCAGGACCTTTGGTATCCATGGTTACGACCACTAGTAACTAGCCTACTACACGTAACTGTCACTATATCAGTGGTTGGAACCATGGATACCTAAGGTCCCGCAGTGCCCTGCACATGAGGAAAGAGACATAGCAAATCAGAAAAACTACACTATATTTCTAATTGGAGGTATTTGCTAATATTATAATTATTACACCTACTACATATTGGGATAGGATCTTGGAGATGGGAATAAACCTTTAAAGTAACTTAAGTTTACCTGCAGCCTCATGTAAGATCTGAACCAACAAGTCATCATGATGTGACAACACAGTGCATCAAATGACAATCTCATTTCTATTGTATCTGGCAAATATTATTTCTAAAACCAGAAAATATTTCTTAAGGATATGGACATGTTTGAAATGAAAAAGAAAAATGATTTTTACAAACATCAATCTGCAATTCCCTGGGTCATTTTGTGACCACATGATATGCAGTTTGCAGCCTCATTCGAGTTTTAGATTTTTCTCTTGTTTCTCTTGATTTGATTTCTGTATATTCCTCCAAGTAATATAGGTTGGATTTGATTTCTGTATGTTCCTCCAAGTAATATAGGTTGGATTTGATTTCTGTATGTTCCTCCAAGTAATATAGGCTGGATGTTATTTCTGTATGTTCCTCCAAGTAATATAGGTTGGATGTAATTTCTGTATGTTCCTCCAAGTAATATAAGTTGGATGTGATTTCTGTATGTTCCTCAAAGTAATATAGGCAGGATGTGATTTCTGCATGTTCCTCCAAGTAATATAGGCAGGATGTGATTTCTGCATGTTCCTCCAAGTAATATAGGTTGGATGTAATTTCTGTATGTTCCTCCAAGTAATATAAGTTGGATGTGATTTCTGTATGTTCCTCAAAGTAATACAGGCTGGATGTGATTTCTATATGCTCCTCCAAGTAATACAGGCTGGATGTGATTTCTGTATGTTCTTCCAAGTAATACAGGCTGGATGTCATTTCTGTATGTTCCTCCCAGTAAAACAGGCTGGATGTGATTTCTGTATGTTCCTCCCAGTAAAACAGGCTGAATGCGATTTCTGTATATTCCTCTCAGTAATATAGGCTGGATGTAATTTCTGTATGTTCCTCCAAGTAATATAGGCTGAATGTGATTTCTGTATGTTCCTTCCAGTAATACAGGCTGGATGCGATTTCTGTATGTTCCTCCCAGTAATACAGGCTGGATATGATTTCTGCATGTTCCTCTCAGTAATATAGGCTGGCTATGATTTCTGTATGTTCCTACCAGTAATAAAGGTTGTATGTGACTAGACCTGTCCATCAGTTTCTTCCAATAGAAAAGCAGTTTTCTCATGTGAGGTTTTCTATTGGAGGAGACTGATGGATGGGTCTGGTCACATGCTCCTCCACCAGCAGTTATTGCATTGATGGAGAGCTCTGCAGTCTGTGAGGAAATCTCTAGTAACAAGACCAGGAGGAGAACCTGTCATATCTGTATAACAGATAAAATAAAGATAATGTGACCTAATTTTGCAGCCTGAAATGGACAGTGTAATACAGCGGCTCTAGGAGGCAAACAGGGCAAAAGTTTTAATAATACTCAAATGCCAGGGAGGCTAGTCCTGATCTGGCACACCCCAATAAGTTTGCAAAGTAGGCAGATGAGGGGAGTGACGGTACAGGGGTAGCACTACTGCAGCAAGGCATGTCCCCTGAAAGCCGGAGGAGTGTCAGCTCCAGTAAAGAGGGAAATAGGAGAGTAGGGCAGGCCAGGCAGGTGCTGGTAGTGGGGGACTCAATTATTAGGGGAACAGATAAGGAAATCTGTCACAAAGACAGGGATCGTCAAACAGTGTGCTGCCTACCTGGCGCTCGAGTCCGGCACATCGCTGATCGGGTTGACAGATTACTGGGAGGGGCTGGTGAGGACCCAGCGGTCATGGTGCACATTGGCACAAATGACAAAGTTAGAGGTAGGTGGAAGATCCTTAAAGATGATTTCAGGGAATTAGGCTGCAAGCTGAAAGCAAGGACCTCCAAGGTGGTATTCTCTGAAATACTACCGGTACCACATGCCACGCCAGAGAGGCAACGGGAGATTAGGGAGATAAATAAGTGGCTCAAGAACTGGTGTAGGAAGGAGGGATTTGGGTTCCTGGAGAACTGGGCCGACTTCTCAGTTTGCTACAGACTGTACGCTAGGGACCGGCTGCACCTCAATGGGGAGGGTGCAGCTGTGCTGGGGGAGAAAATGGCTAGAAGGTTGGGGGAGTGTTTAAACTAGGGATTGGGGGGGAGGGTATTCATTTTATAGGTGTGGAAGATAGTGCAGATAGTGACCTGGGCACAAATAAAGAAATTGGTGGTGGGGTTAGAACAGTCATGAGAGATACATAAAATGCATGTACACTAATGCCAGAAGCCTCACCAACAAAATGGAGGAATTAGAATTAATTTTGTTGGAAAATAATTAATTATGACATGGTAGGGATATCTGAGACGTGGCTGGACGAGAGCCATGACTGGGCAGTTAATTTACAGGGCTATAGTCTGTTCAGAAATGACCGTACAAACAAGCGAGGGGGGGGGGGAGTTTATATGTAAAATCATCCTTAACACCTGTCTTGCAGGAGGATATATGTGAATCTAATGAAAATGTAGAGTCCCTGTGGGTGGAGATAAGGGGAGGGGGAAAAAATAATAAATTACTGATAGGGGTTTGTTATAAGTCTCCAAAAATAATGGAAGAAGCGGAGAATATCCTCGTAAAGCAAATAGATGAAGCAGCGACTCAAGGAGAAGTCATTATTATGGGAGACTTCAACTACCCTGAAATACATTGGGGGACAGAAACATGTAGTTCAAGCAAAGGAAATAGGTTTTTGACTACTATGAGAGACAATTACCTTTCACAACTGGTTCAGGACCCAACAAGAAGGGGGGCACTGCTAGACCTAATATTAACCAATAGGCCAGACCGCATATCAAATATTTGAGTAGGGGGTCACTTGGGTAATAGTGATCACAAAATAATACGTTTTCATGTAACCTTTAATAAGATGTGTAGTAGAGGGGTTACAAGAACACTAAACTTCAGGAAGGCAAATTTCCAACGGTTAAGAGATGATCTTAGTGCAATAAACTGGGACGATATCCTGAGACATAAAGCTACACAAAGCAAATGGGAGACATTTATTAACATCCTGAATAGGACCTGTGCACAATATATACCCCTTGGGAATAAACATGCTAGAAATAGGAGGAAACCACTATGGCTAAATAGAGCTGTAAGGGGCGCAATAAGTGACAAAAAGAAAGCATTTAGAGAACTAAAGCAAGTAGGTAGTGATGAGGCATTAAATAAATATAGAAAATTAAATAAATTATGTAAAAAACAAATCAAGGCAGCAAAGATTGAGGCAGAGAGAATCATTGCCAGAGAAAGTAAAAATAATCCCAAAATATTCTTTAAGTACATAAATAGTAAAAAACTAAAAAATGATAGTGTTGGCCCCCTTAAAAATAGTCTGGGTGAAATGGTGGATGAGGATGAGGAAAAAGCCAATATGCTAAATGATTTTTTTTCAACCGTATTTACACAAGAAAATCACATGACAGAAAACATAATTAGTGATAACAAAAATTCTCCAGTAAATGTCACTTGCTTAACCCAGCAAGAAATGCGGCGGCGTCTAAAAATCACTAAAGTTGACAAATCCCCTTGCCCAGATGGGATACACCCGCGAGTACTGCAGGAATTAAGTAATGTCATAGATAGACCATTATTTTTAATCTTTAAAGATTCCATAATAACAGGGTCTGTACCACAGGACTGGCGTATAGCAAATGTGGTGCTAATATTCAAAAAGGGGACAAAAACTGAACTTGGAAATTATAGGCCAGTAAGCTTAACCTCTACTGTGGGTAAAATCCTGGAGGGTTTCCTAAGAGATGCTATAATAGAGTATCTGAAGAAGAATAACCTCATGACCCAATATCAACATGGGTTTACGAGGGACCGTTGCTGTCAAACTAATCTGATCAGTTTTTATGAGGAGGCAAGTTCTGGACTGGACCAAGGAAATGCAGTGGATGTTGTGTATATGGACTTTTCAAAAGCTTTTGATACGGTTCCACACAAAAGGTTGATACATAAAATGAGAACAATGGGGATGTATGTGGGTTAACAATTGGCTCAGTGATAGGAAACAAAGGGTGGTTATTAATAGAAAACACTCAGACTGGGTCTCAGTTAACAGTGGGGTACCACAGGGGTCAGTATTGGGCCCCCTTCTTTTTAATATATTTATTAATGACCTTGTAGGGGGCATACAGAGTAGTATTTCAATATTTGCAGATGACACTAAACTCTGCAGGGTAATCAATACAGAGGAGGACAATTTTATATTACAGGAGGATCTATGTAAACTAGAAACTTGGGCTGATAAATGGCAAATGAGCTTTAATGGGGATAAATGTAAGGTAATGCACTTGGGCAGAGGAAATAAAATGTATAATTGTATGCTTAATTGTAAAACACTGGGCAAAACTGTAACTGAAAAAGACCTGGGTGTATTGGTGGACGACAAGCTCACGTTTAGTGGCCAGTGTCAGGCTGCTGCTGCAAAGGCAAATAAAATAATGGGATGCATTAAAAGAGGCATAGATGCTCATGAGGAGAACATAATTTTACCTCTATACAAGTCATTAGTGCGACCACACTTAGAATACTGTGTACAGTTCTGGTCTCCGGTGTATAAGAAAGACATAGCTGAACTAGAACGGCTGCAGAGAAGAGCGACCAAGGTTATTAGAGGACTGGGGGGTCTGCAATACCAAGACAGGTTATTACACTTGGGGTTATTTACTGTGGAAAAATGAAGGCTGAGGGGTGATCTTATTACTATGTACAAGTATATGAGGGGACAGTACAAAGACCTTTCTACTGATCTTTTTACTCTTAGGCCTGAGACGGGGACAAGGGGGCATCTTCTACGTCTGGAGGAAAGAAGGTTTAATCATAATCACAAACGGGGATTCTTTACTGTAAGAGCAGTGAGACTATGGAACTCTCTGCCGCATGATGTTGTAAAAAATTTAAGAAGGGCCTGGATGCCTTTCTTGAAAAGTATAATATTACAGGTTATATATACTAGATTCCTTGATAGGGCGTTGATCCAGGGAACTAGTCTGATTGTCGTATGGAGTCGGGAAGGAATTTTTTCCCCAATGTGGAGCTTGGTGTTTGCTACATGTTTTTTTTTTGCCTTCCTCTGGATCAACAAGTTAGGCTATGGGTTGAACTAGATGGACTTAGTCTTCCTTCAACCTTAGAAACTATGTTACTATGTTACTATGTTACAAAAATGATCTGTAGCCCCAATTACATGCATTTAAGTAAGAACAAATAT
Source organism: Phyllobates terribilis (assembly GCF_046119375.1). Taxonomy (NCBI): domain Eukaryota; kingdom Metazoa; phylum Chordata; class Amphibia; order Anura; family Dendrobatidae; genus Phyllobates; species Phyllobates terribilis. Next base: position 906,409,314 of record NW_027362762.1, read on the forward strand.
GTCCACAAAGATGGGCAAACCCTTTAAGATGCACTAGCCTCTTAATGAATCAGAAGCCTCACATTCCACTTGCACCTTCATCAAGATGAAGTGAAAAACGCTGATCTTGATGAATCGGGCCCATAGTCTTTGTTAAGTTGTTTCATTATTTTCGAAAATTAAAAACTTAAAAAAAATGTTTTTCTTTCTTGTCAGAATTTTTTTTGCAGTTTTAACATTTGATGGAGTTGTCTGATGGCTTACTTTCTTTTGAGTAGTAAGATGGCAGACATGTCATCCTGTGATCGTGTGATATGTGAGGGTGACAGAAACAGAGGGAGCCTTCACCTTCTGTAACCATCTTGTCAATTACTATAGCCCCACGGCATCTAAGAAGATGAACGTCTAACGGATAATGCTGATCCTACCTATTGCAGTAGAAGCCTGGCTGTGTATTGCATACACTTCTGTGGTAAATATCTGCAGATGGCACCAAGGTGGCTATTTCCAGCTTTGCAGCCAACAAGGTAACAGCCAAGCATGCCAACAAACAATTAACCTTTAATTAGTCGTGTGGGGTCTTTTGGACCCCTTTCGTCATAGGTCCGCCAGTATGGAAGTAGGTAACCGTCTGTTTTGGTAGTTTTCTAGTTCGGGCACTCCTCCCTCCTCGACTACACGTGCCACAGAGAGGTGCACAAGACTAATAGTGTAGGTATTTTGGTGCGACTAACTGTAGGTTATAGGGCTTGTCAAGTTGGGAACCCTCAAAGATCACAAGGACCACACTTACTGCACAATATTCTGATGTCATCTGCGAGTACAGATGCTACTACTGCAGGGGAATTGAATCATCTTATGGCACCCATTGAAATTAATGGGCTGACATCTAAAAGGTGAAATCTACCTCTTGTCTTGCCTAATAGAAGGACATTCCAAAAGGATAAGGCTAACCGTTGGGAACCCCAAGAAAGGGATGCCAAAATCCTCTGTGTAAATGGAGCAATAGCCATTTGGTCAGTCACATTCTCGAGACAGTTTGGGGTCTTATCAAATAGTTATAACTAATCCTGTGCATAGTTGATAAATGTATTTAGTGGAACAAGCCATGATGTTGCCAAGCCTTCTATGAAGCCACCTTCAGCAGGAGAAGCAGATGGGTCCTTTGTGAGTGCACAGGTCGTAGACCCAAAAGGCAAATCCAGGTGGTGGGCTCTCCCTTCGCCTATTTACTGTACATGTCATAATAGGGAGTATAGAAATGAGCATGAGAAAACCTCTCGTATCTATGGCTATTGTTGATCCTTATCCCAGACTACTCAAACAGTAAGATGCAGACATTACGACTCAGGTGGTGCCTAATGGAAACGACTGGTAAGATGATAAAACACAAGTACATAGACTTCATGGCATTAAACCACATTGAGCTTTCTTTTACATAGCTGAACATAAATGGTGATTTATCGTTTTCTGCCCAGAATTGAGTTACTGGCACTTTCCATTTTTATATAGTGTAATCAAATGAGAAAATTAAACAGAATGGTTTAATATAAATGGGCGATGCTCTCCAAGTCTAATATATACTCCATAACGGATTAAATTTATCTCCAGAAAAGACAAGTCTGTAAGAAAAGTTAGAAGAGATTTTTTCCAATAAAGTTCTGAACTGATTCGGTAAGAAACAGCGTATAATTGTAGAAGAGCTGAGTTTGTTATTGTAAATGGATAGATGGAAGCTGCTCGCAAAAACAATGGACAGGTGGGCATAATGGCTGTATAAATATTCATACTCAGTCAATATATAGATTTTCCCATTATTGAGATAAGAGAATGTGGCGCACCTGAGGGTTTGGTCGCCACAAGGGGGGATACTGCAGCCTGTCAGCAGGTGTAGTGTCTCCTCACCCAGGTAAGGAAGGTGCACTGGTCAGGACCCTGAATCTACATTCAACACTACACACTCCTGACCTATGGGAGGCAAGTATGCACCATAGTGCTGCCTCAGCAGGATCACGAGTGATGGGAACCAAAAGATAGGGGAATCATGTAGTGGGTGAAGGGTAGAACACAGTTTTAGTTTACACACATAATTTCATATATAATAGCCAGCCATCTTAAGCACAAGGTTCTTGGCTCCAGTTCTTGATTCTTAGTTCTTGGAGTGTGATCTTGACAGCTGGCAGCGGCCATGTGTTGGAGCCTGCAGCATGTTGTAGATGCCCGGTCATCGTGCTCTGACCTTGACACGAGGAGCGGGTATGAGTTAACAGTGTCTATACCCCGGTCAAGTTCCCTTGCTTAAGAAGGTTGGGAGCTATAGTAACAGCTCCACAGGCAAAAGGATCCCAGGGAGCACGGACGGAGCGGCGTACGCCGCCTGTACTCTCCATTCTGGCCCTGCCAGAGGGACTCCTGCTGCAAGAGGGGTACCGGCCCCCGATATCTGACTTTGTTACTTCACGTCTCTGTCAGAGAAGCCCGGTAGGCTACAGTGGATCCCGTCGGGTGACGGGCGGAACGGAATTGCCGCCTTACCCTATATCTGTGCATAGTCCAGAGGGAGACCCAGCCTTTCCACGCACACCGACAGGAGAGGATCAAAGGGGACTGTTAGGAACACTCAGAGGGTCCTGATCGAAGTACCTGAATACCTTGGGTGCGCTGAGCCCTCATCCCTGGTGGCCGCAGTGATCCGTGAGGAGCAGGGAGAAGCCTTGCCGCTGCTTAAAAGAACTGTGAGTAAAAGACCCTATGGCCTCCGGACTCTTTATTTCCACACTGCACCACACAGCACCTGAGTGACCCAGGACCACTCTCCCCATCCTCCTGTCACATCTGCCCTGAGGCCCTGCTCCGCCTGAGGGGAGTTATAACACCTCAAGCTGCCATAACATCCAGCCTCAGAGGACTGCTAGCAGCGCTGGTGGCGCATCACCAGAAACCACAGGTGGCGTAGCCGATAAATGCCACTCAACCCTGAAAGCCCTTACATCCTTTTTAATGTGACGGCCCTGGGCACGGGACGGGTCCAGGCCACGGCTGCATCCCCTCAACATCTGACCCGGCTCCGAGTACCCAACTTCCCAGGGCAGGGCTGCGAGCGTCACATCACGACAGCTGGTGCTTTTAGAAATTCAATGGAAAGGAAAGGAGATAAAAACAGAGACAGACATTCTACTGGAAGTTCTAATAAAGCGACAGTTACAATTCTCCATAGAACCTTACGAGCACCAAGCGTCATCACTCATCTCCTATCTCAGTAACAGAAAAATTGGTATTCACTGAAGAGAAGACAGATTTTACCCGTGAATTGAGAATACTAAGAATGAGTTATCATTCCAAGAATAGGAAGAAGTAGATTTCTCTAATAAGATGTATTATAACGTTTCTTATTTTCTTGTGTACTATTGATTTTGATCTTTTTTTTATTAAACTGAAGGTTACTCTTGAAATATCACAAATCAAACTCCACCGATGTGATACTGAAGTTGTCATCCCGAAAAACCTTTTAGGAGGAAGGCATGATATCTACATTATGTAGTCTATATCATTTCATGCAAGTCTCTCCAGATGGGTGTAAGTAAAAAAATTACACTTTCATTCATTCGTTCATTCATTCATTACTGTATCAATTCATTACATTTAATCAAGTCCTCTGTTTGCTATTATTGAACGTGATCTTTTATTATTTCCATCTATAACATAAAATCTGTAACGATCAACGATCTTCAGCTCATTACAAAATAGTCACCAGCACCCACATACCACACGATCTATTCACTGACAAATATTTTGAGAGCCATAACAATATGATTCACAAAGGCCACAATTCATTCACCAGTCTTGATGAAGGGTGTACTGGAGTAAGAAGGGCTGGAGTAAGACGCAAATTAGGCACATTGTTCAGCCGTCGTCCACCTCCACCAGATATGTCCTTTCCATTCCACACATAAATTTCTGTTATTTATGCTACTGTTTGGGAGTAAATGATGATGAATTTGTTGGATCGCTTTTCAAAAAGTTGCCGGGGCCGGCATAAAAACTCCAAAAGTTTTTTAAAAAATTGCGGAATTACAAGTTGCACAAAAAATTGAGATAAATCAAGCAGTTTTATGGCAGAAAATGGTCAAAAACTACTTGATGAATTGAGGTCAAAGCGTCTAGGAAATGTTACAACTTTAGTCTGAGAAAATCTTAAAAAACTTGTAATTTCTTATTCTAAATCTAAGCTTTTATTCTCACAGATATCGAGGAAGGAATTGAGAATGATTTCTGCAGTTATTCTGATTTTGGAAATCTCTCTTATACCCTAAGGTTTCAAAGATAAAGCAATCCCTTTGTAATTTGCATTTGCTCCTTGCGATGACTTTAGTGGGATATCCTCTATATATCATTAACAGCGTGCAATACTGATCAATGATCCAACATGTTCCAGACCAGTGAAGCAAAAGTCATTTTGACTTTTACTTTTCACCATCCCATCTCCCATAGAGTGACCTTCACTGCAAGCGCTTCTGAGAGTCAGCGAGCTCACACTGTCAGCCATGACTTTCCATACCTCCTCCTCATTAAACCGAAAGAGGAGGGGATAGAGGAGGAAGGAATACCAAAAACTAAAAAGAATGTAGCATGTCTGACATGTGAAATCAAGAAATCTAGTTTATGGACAGGAACTTACAGTATTCATGTACAAGTACTAAACTAATCTGCAAGAACAAATAGTATCTGTAGGAGGAGAACACTTTTGGTGGGGTTTACATAAACACCATTGCTTTTGGGCCCATGACAGCCCTGTATTTGCTAGAATTTTACCTACCCATACCGGTTTAGCCAGAGCTGTTAACAACTACTGTATAGTTTCAGAGTATAATTCGTGGTGACCCTTAGTTTACCAACACCTCTAGTGTTTAAAGGTAACCATGCGGAATCCGGCCAAAAACTTGGCATGGTCACCTTTTCTGGTTACTGGGAATTAGATACTGATGTCATAATAGTAAGTCATCTGATCAATGGATGCCATGATAGTTGGTTATTTGATCATTGGATGTCATGGTAGTTTGTAATGTGATCAATGTATGTCATGATAGTTGGTCATATGATCAATGAATATAGTGATGGTTGATCATGTGATCAATGAATGTCATGATCGCTGGTTATGTGAGCAATAGATGTCATGATAATTGGTCATGTGATCAATGAATGTCATGGTCGTTTGTAATGAGATCAATGGATGTCATGATAGTTGGTCATATGATCAATAAATGTCATGATGGTCATGTGATCAAAGAATGTAATGATAGTTGGTCATGTGCTCAATGAATGTCATGATAGTTGATGAAGTGATCAATGAATGTCATGATAGTTGGTCATGTGATCAATGAATATAATGATAGTTGGTCATGCGATCTATGAATGTCATGATAGCTGGCTATGTGAGCAATAGATGTCATGATAGTTTGTCTTGTTATCAATGAATGTGCCATAACTTTTGTACCAGATAATTACACATGTAGAAGAGCTGATTTTGCCATTTGATACAAAACATAATGATATCTTGTGAATTCTGAAGACTGGAGTCAAATCTACCGATATCTTGAACATAAATCTTTCATTGAACGAAAGAAAAGCAGTTAAGTGACACATTCGGCTTTACTTGACCTGAAAATTGTGGAACACTAAAATTCTGACTTTGCATTTGAAGGTTTGGCAGGCCTAACTGCGCACATTTCAACATTCCACTGCAGTCCTAATATATATAGATATATATATTTTTTTACAATTTTACTGTTGTATAAGTTATTACTCCGAGTTCTTTAAACACAAGTGACCTCTTCATCCCGCAGCAATACACTTAAATGGGGTTCAGTGCCCTCCAGTCACAAAGGGTTAATCCGAAAGCACGTAAATGCACAGCACAACCGGAGCTTGATCAGCATTTTTTTAGCTTTTTAACCCAGAAATATTGATTTATTTTTTTATAATACTTGATGGTACTTTCCAGCGATTTATAACACTTACATTAAGGAGTAGATGGACTGGGAGAAAAGCCAAAATAAGTATGATAAAAGACGAAGAGCTGTCAGGAAGAGCAGCTTTCAAGGATTAGGTGCAGCTCGCGATTTAAACAAATGTAATAAAAATTAAAGAGGCGAGCCAAGACGCCATCTGCCCGAAAGGTTTGAGATACCGCAAAACGCTGCAACCACCTCACTATTCCTCTGCTGCTTACAATTACTAAAATAACCTCGCTTCATTAGCTACAATCTATTTCAGTACACAGATGTGAAATCTTCTGCTGGGATGTGATGAGTTAACGTGTTTCACTATTGGGGTTTTAAAATGACATTCTAATCTGGCTTTATTGTATCTTAGATTGCCCTTACACTTGTCCTTGGCATTTTATTACTCCGAGCCAAAGTTATTATCGCCTTCATTGAAATTTTAAACAGTTCATGTAAAGACACAAGTCTTGATCAGAGGAAAGCGTTTAACTCCTCCTTAACCTACTGTGTATGCTTTTGCTTGGTTATCAGAAGCTGAAATGCGTGGAACTTCTTGTAAGATATATCTATAAATGATAGTGAGGCCAATAGCTGATTATTTAAGTAATTAAATGGATGATTCCAAGAGCAAAATGTATCACTTATCCACAGGATAGGGGATAAATGTATGATTGGTCTGATCACTGGGACCCTACCCCAACTCCAACAATGGTGGTTCAGTGTGATTGGTGAGGGCCTGATCATTGGCACCCTACCCCAATTACAATAATGGCGGTTCAGTGTGATTGGTGAGGACCTGATCACTGGCACCCTACCCCAATTCTAACAATGGCAGTTCAGTGTGATTGGTGAGGGCCTGATCACTGGCACCCTACCCCAATCCCAACAAAGGCTCTTCAGTGTTATTGGTGAGGGCCTGATCACTGGCACCCTACCCCAATCCCAACAATAGTGGTTCAGTGTGATTGGTGAGGGCCTGATCACTGGCACCCTACCCCAATTCCAACAATGGCGGTTCAGTGTGATTGGTGAGGGCCTGATCACTGGCACCCTACCCCAATTCCAACAATGGTGGTTCAGTGTTATTGGTGAGGATCTGACCACTGGGACCCTGCCCCAATTCCAGCAGTGGTGGTTCAGTGTGATTGGTGAGGGCCTGATCACTGGCACCCTACCCCAATTCCAACAATGGTGGTTCAGTGTGATTGGTGAGGGCCTGATCACTGGCACCCTACCCCAATTCCAACAATGGCGGTTCAGTGTTATTGGTGAGGGCCTGATCACTGGCACCCTACCCCAATTGCAACAATGGCAGTTCAGTGTGATTGGTGAGGGCCTGATCACTGGGACCCTGCCCCAATTCCAACAATGGTGGTTCAGTGTGATTGGTGAGGGCCTGATCACTGGCACCCTACCCCAATTCCAACAATGGCGGTTCAGTGTTATTGGTGAGGGCCTGATCACTGGCACCCTACCCCAATTGCAACAATGGCAGTTCAGTGTGATTGGTGAGGGCCTGATCACTGGCACCCTACCCCAATCCCAACAAAGGCTCTTCAGTGTTATTGGTGAGGGCCTGATCACTGGCACCCTACCCCAATCCCAACAATAGTGGTTCAGTGTGATTGGTGAGGGCCTGATCACTGGGACCCTACCCCAATCCCAACAATAGCGGTTCAGTGTGATTGGTGAGGGCCTGATGACTGGCACCCTACCCCAATTCCAACAATGGCGGTTCAGTGTGATTGGTGAGGGCCTGATCACTGGCACCCTACCCCAATTCCAACAATGGTGGTTCAGTGTTATTGGTGAGGATCTGACCACTGGGACCCTGCCCCAATTCCAGCAGTGGTGGTTCAGTGTGATTGGTGAGGGCCTGATCACTGGCACCCTACCCCAATTTCAACAATGGTGGTTCAGTGTGATTGGTGAGGGCCTGATCACTGGCACCCTACCCCAATTCCAACAATGGCGGTTCAGTGTTATTGGTGAGGGCCTGATCACTGGCACCCTACCCCAATTGCAACAATGGCAGTTCAGTGTGATTGGTGAGGGCCTGATCACTGGGACCCTCCCCCAATTCCAACAATGGTGGTTCAGAATGATTGATGAGGGTCTGACCACTCGGACCCTGCCCCAGTAAAATGAATGGTAGTCATGCATGCACACTGCGCAATTCACACAGAGCTCACTGGACCCACATTCTCAGATTTCGTGAGACCACTAATTATACATTTCCTGTGAATAGGTGATTAATTGTTGGTGGGATGAACCCTTTAAGTTAATATAAAGTGGGTTTTTTTGCCATTTTGGGTCACCTTTTTATAAAAAGGTCATTTGAACACAGAGTGGCCCACAGTTGGGACTTCAAAATCAAGCTGAAAAGATTACTACTACTTTTATTACTACTTTACATCATATATCATATTAAATGTTTTTTTACTTATGTTAGTGGTTACTAGTGATGAGCGAGCATGCTCGCCACTGCTCGATACTCGATCGAGCATCGGGATGCTCGGGTACGCTCGTTACTCGATAGAGTATCGTGGGTGCTCAAGCACCATGCTTGATTCCCCACCCTGCATATTTTGTGGCTATTAGCCAATAAACATGCGGGGATTGCCTGTCATACACAGTAATGCCGAAGCCATGTTGGCTACTGGCATTACTGCGATTGGCCGGCTGCATCGCCTCATCGGGTCTTATATAAGACCCGGTGGCACGATTCTTGGCACACTGTCCCCGGGAAGCAGTTCTGGGAGAGTTGATCTAGGAGGGAGAGCTAAGATTAGAGCTGTCATATAGGCAGTGTTTAATTACTATTGCAGTACTTGTATACCGCTGTTGAACCAGTAAAACAAAAGTCCTTTTCGGAGCTACATATTTTTTTTTCCCTATTAATAATGGAAAGTTTGCAGGCATATATTATATACCTAATTTAAAATGTGCAAGGCACGCAGCCCTCGTTCCAAATTTTTAGAGCGTCATCATGCAGCTCTCGCACCAAATTGTTAGAGGGTAAACAGGTGGCCCTTGCTTCAAATTTTAAGAGTGTCATCAGGTGGCCCTCACTCATAATTTTTGGAGGGTCATCAAGCGACCCTCACTGTTAATTTTTACAGGGTGTGTATGATGCCCTCTTTCATAATTTTTATAGGATGTGTATGAGGCCTCACTCTACAATTATCTTACATATATATATACAGTACAGACCAAAAGTTTGGACACACCTTCTCATTTAAAGATTTTTCTGCATTTTTATGACTATGAAAATTGTGCATTCACACTAAAGGCATCAAAACTATGAATTACCACATGTGGAATTATATACTTAACAAAAAAGTGTGAAACAACTGAAAATATGTCTTATATTCTAGGTTCTTCAAAGTAGCCACCTTTTGCTTTGATGACAGCTTTGCACACTCTTGCCATTCTCTTGATGAGCTTCAAGAGGTAGTCACCGGAAATGGTCTTCCAACAATCCTGAAGGAGTTCCCAGAGATGCTTAGCACTTGTTGGCCCTTTTCCCTTCACTCTGCGGTCCAGCTCACCCCAAACCATCTCGATTGGGTTCAGGTCTGGTGACTGTGGAGGCCAGGTCATCTGACGTAGCACCCTATCACTCTCCTTCTTGGTCAAATAGCCCTTACACAGCCTGGAGGTGGGTTTGGGGTCATTATCCTGTTGAAAAATAAATGATGGTCCAACTAAACGCAAATCGGATGGAATAGCATGTCGCTGCAAGATGCTGTGGTAGCCATGCTGGTTCAGTATGCCTTCAATTTTGAATAAATCCACAACAGTGTCACCAGCAAAGCACCCCCACACCATCACACCTCCTCCTCCATGCTTCACGGTGGGAACCAGGCATGTAGAGTCCATCCGTTCACCTTTTCTGCGTCGCACAAAGACACGGTGGTTGGAACCAAAGATCTCAAATTTGGACTCATCAGACCAAAGCACAGATTTCCACTGGTCTAATGTCCATTCCTTGTGTTCTTTCGCCCAAACAAGTCTCTTCTGCTTGTTGCCTGTCCTTAGCAGTGGTTTCCAAGCAGCTATTTTACCATGAAGGCCTGCTGCACAAAGTCTCCTCTCAACAGTTGTTGTAGAGATGTGTCCGCTGCTAGAACTCTGTCTGGCATTGACCTGGTCTCTAATCTGAGCTGCTGTTAACCTGCGATTTCTGAGGCTGGTGACTCGGATAAACTTATCCTCAGAAGCAGAGGTGACTCTTGGTCTTCCTTTCCTGGGGCGGTCCTCATGTGAGCCAGTTTCTTTGTAGTGCTTGATGGTTTTTGCAACTCCACTTGGGGACACTTTCAAAGTTTGCCCAATTTTTCGGACTGACTGAGCTTCATTTCTTATAGTAATGATGGCCACTCGTTTTTCTTTACTTACAATTTGTATTATGGCAAGGAAAAAGCAGCTAACAGTGTATTCAGTAGGACTATCAGCTGTGTATCCACCAGACTTCTGCACAACACAACTGATGGTCCCAACCCCATTTATAAGGCAAGAAATCCCACTTATTAAACCTGACAGGGCACACCTGTGAAGTGAAAACCATTTCCGGTGACTACCTCTTGAAGCTCATCAAGAGAATGCCAAGAGTGTGCAAAGCAGTCATCAAAGCGAAAGGTGGCTACTTTTAAGAGCCTAGAATATAAGACATATTTTCAGTTGTTTCACACTTTTTTGTTAAGTATATAATTCCACATGTGTTAATTCATAGTTTTGATGCCTTCAGTGTGAATGTACAATTTTCATAGTCATGAAAATACAGAAAAATCTTTAAATGAGAAGGTTTTCCAAACTTTTGGTCTGTACTGTACATATATATAAATATATATATATATATGTATACCCTCAAGGGGTAAATGTTTTTCTGCCCTTGCACTTAGGAGTTCCATTCCTTAAAAATGGAAAAAAAATATTTCTGAGGCCCTCCTCTACGTGTCTTCCAGGGTGTATTGCAGTCCCTCCTTCTAATTTTTGGCAGGCCTTGCACTTAGTGCATAGGCTTTATGAGTCTAAGCCCACGGCGCCACTATCAGTATTTGGTCAGTATTCGGTCAGTATTTTTCTCAGGAGTGGGAGCCAAAACCAGGTGAGGAACAATCAGAGAAAGGTATAATAGAAACAAGTCACCAATTCTGCATTTATCATCCACTCGCGGTTTTGTCTCCCACTCCTGAGAAAAAATACTGACTGAATACTGACCAAATACTGATAGTGGGGTTGTGGCTTTAGAGTCCCACTACATAACAATTTTAACAGAATGTGCACAAGACCCTCCTTTATGTCTAATACAGGGTCTATCGGATTCCCTCTTCCTTATAGTTTTTGCCAATTGTTGCATTGTCCACATAGGCTTTGTGACTTTCAGAGTCCCAGCTTCGTAAATTAAACAGGTTGCGTCTGATCATGTCTCACACACAACATGGCCAGACAAGGTTGTCTTGACAATATCCGGGTCACCAGACAGCAGGAAGATACTTTGGTCATGAACAGTGCATGACCAAAGTATCTCCTGCATCTGCAGCGCTGACAGCCTGTATAGCACAGGGATGGTGCTCCATCCCTATGCTATACAGGCGATCAGAATAAAAAAAGTGAAAGTCCCATAGTGGGACAAAGAAAAAAAGTAAAAAAAAGTGTTAAAAAATGAAGAAAATTTTTTTTTTGCAAAAATATAAAAAAAAAAAAATAAAATAATCCACCAAAAATAAAAAATATAATGTACCCATCAATAAATATTATTATGAAAAAAACAAAACAATAAAAGTATAGATATTTGGTATCGCCACGTCTGGATCGACCTGACCTATAAAACTGTCCCACTAGAAGATTGGTACCGCTGAAAACGTCATCTTTTCCCGCAAAAAACAAGCCACCATACAGCTCCATCAGACGAAAAATAAAAAAGTTATAAAAAATGCGTCTTTTAGTATGTGACAGCTGTCAATCATAAAAACCCCATATGATTCTGGTATCGCTGTAATCGCACCGATCCGAAGAATAAAGTCGTCTAATCACTTATACCACACGAGGAACGGCGTAAAAAATAAACTCTAGGGTTAGGGTTAGGGTTATGCTAGGGTTAGGGTTGTGATTAGGGTTGGCTACTGTTAAGGTTGGGCTAGGATTAGGGTTGGGCTAGGATTAGGGTTGGGGTTATGGTTGGGCTAGGGTTAGGGTTGGGGTTAGCGTTAGGGTTGGGCTAGGGTTAGGGTTGGGGTTGGGGTTAGGGTTGGGCTAGGGTTAGGGTTGGGGTTAGGGTTGCAATTTTTTTCAAAAGTGAAAAAAAAAAATGACGATATGGCGACTAGTGTTGAGTGCAACTGCTCGCTATTTGAGTTTGCATCGGGTGCTCGGGTATGCACTGAGTATCGTGGATGCTCAAGTGACATGCTCGAGTCTCCGCCCCATATGCTTCACTGCAAAAAAAAAACCTCGCGGGGATTGCCTGCCATGCACAAGCGATCCCCGCAGGTTTTTTTTTGGGTGTCTAATAACCGTGAAACATGCGGGCGGGGACTCGAGCATGTCACTTGAGCACGCGCGATACATGGTGCATACCTGAGTACCCGATGCAAACTCAAGTAGTGAACACTTGCACTCAAGACTAATGACAACTTATTCAATATGATGACCTAATGTTATCAAATTCTGTCGTACCTTTGGGTTCAAAATGTTCACTATACCCCTTGATTAAATCCTTGAGGGGTATAGTTTCCAAAATGGGGTCAATTGTGGGGGGTTTCCACTATTTAGGCACATCAGGGGCTCTCCAAACGCGACATGGCGCCCACTCTCGATTCCAGCCAATTTTGCGTTCAAAAAGTCACACAGTGCTCCTTCCCTTCTGAACTGAACACTGTACGCATATGTGGAGAAAATACTCAGGAGAAATTGCACAAAAGTTTTTGGGGTCCATTTTCTCCTCTTACCCTTGTGAAAATAAAAAAATTGGGGCTAAAACATCATTTTTGTGGAAAAAGTTTGATTTTTTTTATTTTCACAGCTCCATGTTATAAACAGTGGTTTTCCCCCACATATGGGGTATCTGCTTACTCAGGAGAAATTGCATAACAAACTGCATGGTGCAATTTCTCCTGTTACCCTTATGAAAATGCAAAATTGGGGGCTGAAAAACATTTTTGTGGGAAAAATGTGAAAATTTTATTTTTACAGCTCAATGTTATAAACTTCTGTGAAGCACCTGGGGTTTCAAGGTGCTCATCACACATCTAAATAAGTTCCCTGAAGGGTCTAGTTTCCAAAATGGTGTCACTTGTGGGGGGTTTCCATTGTTTAGGCACATCAGGGGCTCTCCAAATGCAACATGGTGTCCGCTAATTATTCAAGCAAATTTTACATTCAAAAAGTCAAATGGCGCTCCTTCCCTTCCGAACCCTGCCGTGCGCCCAAACAGTGTTTTTTCCCCACATATGGGGTATCTGCGTGCACAGGGGAAATTGCACAACAAATTTTGGGGTCCATTTTTTCCTGTTACCCCTGCAAAAATAAAAAAATTGGGTCTAAAGTAACATTTTTGTGAAAAAAGTTAAATGTTAATTTTTTTCTTCCACATTCCAAAAATTCCTGTGAAGCACCTGAAGGGTTAATAAACTTCTTGAATGTGGTTTTGATCACCTTGAGGGGTGCAGTTTTTAGAATGGTGTCACTTTTGAGTATTTTCATAAAGACCCCTCAAAGTGACTTCAATTGTGATGTGGTGCCTAAAAAAATGGTTTTGTAAATTTTGTTGAAAAAATGAGAAATCGCTGGTCAACTTTTAACCCTTATAGCTCCCTAATAAAAAAAAATTGGTTCCAAAATTGTGCTGATGTAAGGTAGACATGTGGGAAATGTTATTTATTAACTATTTTGTGTGACATATCTCTCTGATTTAAGGGCATAAAAATTCAAATTTTGAAAATTGCAAAATTTTTGCCAAATTTCCGTTTTTTACAAATAAACGCAAGTGATATCGAAGAAATTTTTGCCACAATCATGTAGTACAATATGTCACGAAAAAAAAATCTCAGAATCAGGGGGATCCGTTGAAGCGTTCCAGAGTAATTACCTCATAAAGTGACAGTGGTCAGAATTGTAAAAATTGGCCTGGTCATTAACGTGCAAACCACCTTGGGGGGTAAAGGGGTTAGAGCAGGGGTGGATTAAGAGTAGCCAGGGCCACGGGCAGTTTAGAAGTCGGGCCCCCCCTGCCCCCCGGGTACCTGATGTGTCACGTGACATCACGTGATCCCCTTTGATAAATCATGTGATAGGTCATGTGAGCAACACACAGGTAGTTTGGTGCATATCTGTAGATGGAAAAAAAGCAGATAGCGCAATTTTTTCCCTTGTGTACAGCATTATACATAACATAGCGTTATACAAAATAGAGCAGGGGTGGGAGATCAATTTTCCCAAGGGGCCACATGAGAGACCATGACTGTTGTGGAGGCCGAACTAATAGGCTGAAATTCATTGTGCTCAATATTAATATTAACATATTAATTATAATTATTTGTTTACATTAATTGTATGACTTAATATAGAGAAGAATAAAGTATGCTGACATCCTCTATACACAGTATGAGCCTCCATAGCTTGTTATATACAGTGTGAGTCCCCATAGCTGGTTATACACAGTGTGAGCCCCCATAGCTGGTTATATACAGTATGAGCCCCCCATAGCCAGTTATATACAGTGTGAGCCCTCCATAGCTGCTTACACACAGTGTGAGCCCCCATAGCTGGTTATGTACAGTATGTGCCCCCATAGCTGGTTATATACAGTATGAGCCCCCATAGCTGCTTAAATACAGTATGAGCCCCCCATAGCTGGTTATATACAGTATGAACCCCCACAGCTGGTTATATACAGTATGAGCCCCCATAGCTGGTTATATACAGTATGAGCCCCCCATAGCTGGTTATACACAGTGTGAGCCCCCATAGCTGGTTATATACAGTATGAGCCCCCCATAGCCAGTTATATACAGTGTGAGCCCTCCATAGCTGCTTACACACAGTGTGAGCCCCCATAGCTGGTTATGTACAGTATGTGCCCCCATAGCTGGTTATATACAGTATGAGCCCCCATAGCTGCTTAAATACAGTATGAGCCCCCCATAGCTGGTTATATACAGTATGAACCCCCACAGCTGGTTATATACAGTATGAGCCCACATAGCTGGTTATATACAGTATGAGCCCCCCATAGATGGTTATACACAGTGTGAGCCCCCATATCTGGTTATATACAGTATGAGCCCCCCATAGCTGGTTATATACAGTACTAGATGGTGGCCCAATTCTAATGCATCGGGTATTCTAGAATAGGTATGCGGCCGACGGGGCGCAATTAGCAGAGCGGTGTTTAAATTTTGCGCCAAAATCGCTGATTGGTCGCGTTCGGCAACCGCGACCAATCAGCAAAGCGGTGTTTAAATTTGGCGGCAATATTGGTGATTGGTCGCGGGCGGCGGCAGCGACCAATCAGCGAACCGTGTTAGTGAGGACTGGAGAGCGTGTTTAAATTTGGCACCAAAATCGCTGATTAGTCACGACCAATCAGCAGAGCGGTGTTTAAATTTGGCGCCAATACTGCTGATTGGTCGAGGCCACCGGCCGTGACCAATCAGCGATTTTGGCGCAAAATTTAAACAACGCTCTGCTGATTGGTCACGGCCGTCAGCCGCGACTAATCAGCGACTTTGGGGCCAAATTTAAACCCCGCTCTGCATCGCTCTGCTGATTGGTAGCGGTCGCCGGCCTCGACGAATCAGCAGAGCGTTGTTTAAATTTGGCGCCAATCTGGCTGATTGGTCGCGGATGGTGGCCGCGACCAATCAGCAGAGCGGTGTTTAAATTTGGCGCCAAAATCGATGATTGGCCATGGGCGGCAGCCGCGACCAATCAGCAAGCCGTGTTAGTGAGGAATGGAGAGCGTGTTTAAATTTGGCACCAAAATCGCTGATTAGTCGCGGCCGGCGACCAATCAGCAGAGCGCTGTTTAAATTTGGCGCCAATCTCGCTGATTGTTCGCGGCTGACGGCCGCGACCAATCAGCAGAGTGAGGTTTAAATTTGGCGCCAATACTGCTGATTGGTCGCGGCGGGTGACAGCGACCAATCAGCAGAGTGGGGTTTAAATTTTGCGCCAATACTGCTGATTGATCTCGGCCAGCGACCGCGATCAATCAGCAAAGCGTTGTTTAAATTTGGCGCCAATCTCGCTGATTGGACGCGTCTGGGGTCCGCGACCAATGAGCAGAGCGTTGTTTAAATTTGGCACCAAGCTCGCTGATTGGTCGCGGCTGGCGTCCGCGACCAATTAGCACAGCAGTGTTTAAATGTTGCGGCAAGATCGGTGATTGATCGCGGCCGCTATTTAAATGTGGCGCCCAAATCGGTGATTGGTCACGGTCAGCGTCCGTGACCAATCAGCACAGCAGTGTTTAAATGTGGCGCTAAGATCTGTGATTGGTCGCGGCCGCTATTTAAATGTGGCGCCCAAATCGGTGATTGGTCGCGGGCAGCGGCCGTGACCAATCAGCAGAGCGGTGTTTAACTTTAGCGCCAAGATCACTGATTGGTCTCGTGCGGAGAGCGCGACCAATCACCGAATCGTATTGGTGAGGAGCGGGGAGCGGAATCGTATTAGTGAGGAACGGGGAGCGCCGCTGCCTGTGCGGATACTTCCACTCCGAGAAGCCGGAAGAAGAGCGACTGCTCGCAGCAGAAGTATCCCGACCCGCAGCGCCGCTCCCCGGTCCTCCCTTCACACCCTAGCCGCTGATGTCTCCACAGTATCCGCATAGTGTTACAAAGGTCCGGACATTTGTGTGAAAAATCGCTGATTGGTCGCTGGTGCTGCCCGCGACCAATCACCGATTTGGGCGCCAAATTTAAATATCGGCCGCGACCAATCACCGATCTTGGCTCCACATTTAAACACCGCTGTGCTGATTGTTCGCGGCCGATATTTGAATTTGGCGCCCAAATCGGTGATTGGTCGCGGGCAGCGCCAGCGACCAATCAGCGATTTTTAACACAAATGTCCGGACCTTTGTAACACCATGCAGATACTGTGGGGACATCAGCGGCTAGGGTGTGAAGGGAGGACCGGGGAGCGGCGCTCCCTGGTCCTCACTAATACGATTCCGCTCCCCGCTCACCAATACGATTCGCTGATTGGTCGCGCTCTCCGCACGCGACCAATCAGTGATCTTGGCGCTAAAGTTAAACACCGCTGTGCTGATTGGTCGCCGACGCTGTGCGCGACCAATCACCGATTTGGGCGGCACATTTAAATAGCGTCCGCGACCAATCAGTACAGCGGTGTTTAAATTTGGCGCCGAAATCGGTGATTGGTCGTGGGCAGCGCCTGCGACCAATCAACGTTTTTTAACACAAATGTCCGGACCTTTGTAACACCATGCAGATACTGTGGGGACATCAGCAGCTAGGGTGTGAAGGGAGGACCGGGGAGCGGCGCTGCGGGTCCAGATACTTCTGCTCCGAGCGCCCGCTCATGTCCTGGGTTCTCGGAGCGGAAGTATCAGCACAGGCAGCGCCGCTGACATCCATGCGGCTAGGGCGTGAAGGGAGGACCGGGGAGCGACGCTGCGGGTCCAATTGGTTGCGGCCGCTATTTAAATGTGCCGCACAAATCGTTGATTGGTCGCGGACTTGGCCCGCGACCAATCACTGATCTTGCGGCCAAAGTTAAACACTACTGTGGTGATTGGTCGCGGACGCTGCCCGCGACCAATCACCGTTTTGGGCGCCAAATTTAAATATCGGCTGCGACCAATCACCGATCTTGGCTCCACATTTAAAAACCGCTGTGCTGATTGGTCGCGGCCGATATTTAAATTTGGCTCCCAAATAGGTGATTGGTCGCGGGCAGCGCCAGCGACCAATCAGCAATTTTTAACACAAATGTCCGGACCTTTGTAACACCATGGGGATACTGTGGGGACATCAGCGGCTAGGGTGTGAAGGGAGGACCGGGGAGCGGCGCTGCGGGTCGGGATACTTCTGCTGCGAGCGCCCGCTCATGTCCCTGGTTCTTGCAGCGGAAGTATCCGGACAGGCAGCGGCGCTGACATCCAATTGGTCGCGGATGCTATTTAAAATTGCCGCACAAATCGGTGATTGGTCGCTGTCTTGGCCCGCGACCAATGACTGATCTTGGCGCCAAAGTTAAACACTATTGTGCTGATTGGTCGCGGACGCTGACCGCGACCAATCACCGATTTGGGCGCCAAATTTAAATATCGGCCGCGACCAATCACCGATTTGGGCGCCAAATTTAAATATCGGCCGCGACCAATCACCGATCTTGGCTCCACATTTAAACACCGCGGCCGATATTTAAATTTGGCGCCCAAATCGGTGATTGGTCGCGGGCAGCGTCGGCGACCAATCAGCACAATAGTGTTTAAGTTTTGCGCTAAGATCAGTGATTGGTCGGGTCCGAAGACCGCGACCAATCATCGAATCGTCTTGGTGAGGACCGGGGAGCGGCGCTGCCTGTGCGGATACTTCCGCTGCGAGAACCCGGGACATAGCGGGCGCTCGCAGCAGAAGTATCCCGACCCGCAGCGCCGCTCCCCGGTCCTCCCCTCCGCATGGAGGTCAGCGGCGCCGGCGGTCCTTCCGCTGCTACCGGCCGGGAGATGAGCGCCTCGCGCCACTCATCTCCCGGCTGCATCTCCGTCCCACAGATGGGTCCGGCGGTCGGGTTCCTTCTGCTGTTGCCGGCCGGGAGATGAGCGCCTCGCGCCGGTCATCTCCCGGCTGTATCGCCGCTCAGCTCCGTCCCGCAGATGAGCCGCTAACGGCCGCCATCTTTTTTTAGAAATCCCCCGGCACTGATTGGCCGCTGCCGGACCAATGAGCGACGCGGGATTTCCTGGACAGACAGACACACAGACAGACAGACAGACAGACGGGATAAGACGATTATATATATAGATGAGCCCCCTCATAGCTGGCTATATACAGTGTGAGCCCCCATAGCAGGTTATATACAGTATGAGCCCCCATAGCTGGTTATACACAGTGTGAGCCCCCATAGCTGGTTATATACAGTATAGTAACATAGTTTTTAAGGTTGAAGAAAGGCTAAGTCCATCTAGTTCAACCCATAGCCCAACATGTTGATCCAGAGGAAAAATTGGGGGAAAAAATTCCTTCCTGACTCCATACGACAATCAGACTAGTTCCCTGGATCAACGCCCTATCAAGGAATCTAGTATATATAACCTGTAATATTATACTTTTCAAGAAAGGCATCCATCCCCTTCTTAAATTTTAGTAGTGAATCACTCATTACAACATCATGCGGCAGAGAGTTCCATAGTCTCACTGCTCTTGCAGCAAAGATTTTTAGACGCCGCCGTACTTCCTACTGAGTTAAGCAAGTGACATTTAATGGAGAATTTTTGTTATCACTGATCATGTTTTCTGTCATGCGATTTTCTTGTGTAAATACGGTTGAAAAAAAATTATTTAGCATATTGGCTTTTTCCTCATCCTCATCCACCATTTCACCCAGACTATTTTTAAGGGGGCCAACACTATCATTTTTTAATTTTTTACTATTTATGTAGTTAAAGAATATTTTGGGATTATTTTTACTTTATCTGGCAATGAGTCTCTTTGTCTCAATCTTTGCTGCCTTGATTTGGTTTTCACAGAATTTATTTAAGGTTCTGTATTTATTTAATGCCTCATCACTACCTACTTGCTTTAGTTCTTTAAATGCTTTCTTTTTGTCACTTACTGCGCCCCTTACAGCTCTATTTAGCCATTGTGGTTTCCTCCTATTTCTAGCATGTTCATTCCCATAGGGTATATATTGTGCACAGGTCCTATTCATGATGCTAATGAATGTCTCCCATTTGCTTTGTGTAGTTTTATGTAACACGCCCCCTAGGCCATGGGGTACCTGGTGCCGGGCCGGTCGGTGCAGGGGATGTCACAGTGGCAGTGACCCCATCCGTGACCCAGGGCAGTCAATAAAAGGGGAATTATAGTAAAGGGGAATAAAGTTTTTCTAGTTTAATGTTCGTGACGCCACCTGTATTATGCGGCTATATGGAGCCGCCGCTGCGGTGCAGATCCTCTGGAGCTGATGGTGACGCAGCAGTGTTGGTTCAGCTCTCCACAGGTAGAGCTAAGCTCCAGGGCGGTGCAGTGATGATTAATGAGGTAGATGTTGCTATGCAGTGTAGTGCAGATGATGGCGCAGATAATAATTCTAGGACACAGTGCGGTGCAGTCTTCAGATTTACTCACAATTGTTGAACTCCAGGCTACCAGTATCAGAGTAACCTCCCACGTCGTCCTGCGTTCACCAAGGAAGGGGTTCAGCAATCTCTCAAGTATCTCAGGAGTACTTAAACGGAACCCCGTTCTATGTGCCTTCCTCGGTCGTCTTCCTGCGCTGGCTCTCACCCTCCTGCCCTGCGCCTCACAATCAGTGTCCCAAACCGGTAGCCTCGGATCTTGTCGGGCGACCAGCAGTCCCCTGGACCCTCTGTGGCCACCTTTTAGGTATTGTTTGTGGTGGTTGGCAGCTGCACTTTGCAAGTACAGCAGCCTCCGGTTATATAGCTGAGCCTTGTAGTTCTCCACTAGTTTAGGGGCCGGTCCCCTCTGCTGCCTGATCCCTCCACGTTCCTGCAGATTCGGGCGCATTGGTGGCTTCCTGCACTCACCGTGCCCCTGGGATCCCCTCTGTCTCTGGAGCCTTCCCTCTGCTCCCGTCCTCTCTCACTCTCTCTCCTGGGCCTCTCAGGCTAGGCCCCACTCCTCTCTCTCTCCTCTCAACTCCAGCTCCAAGCACAGGAGCCAGGAGCCTGGACCTCCTCCACTGCTCTCCTGAGCAGGACTGACTGCTTCTAGATGGTTCCCTGCTTTCCTATACTCCTACTGAAGGTGCTCCCCTGAACTACTTCCTCCACCCACACCCACTACATGGTTCCCCCTCTCTAGGTTCCCCCCACTTCCAACAAGGGACAGGGCTCAGCATAAGCCAGTGCATCTTAACCCGCCTGCTGGTCTGGAATGGTGTAGTGTTAGATGCAGGTGGGTGGGTTCCCGGCAGTACTCCATCCTTACCTGAGAGTGGGATACCACACCTCTGGGTGAGATGCAGTACCTCTGTGGCGACTGAACCCGCAGGGGCACCACATACCCCCCTGGTAAAACACAGCACGTCTGCAGGCTGGAACAGAGTAAAAACAAGGTATTTTAGACATACAAAATTTTTAGAATGCATTCACTTAGAAGAACAATACACAACTTTTCTTCCCTTTATGGGAGGCTCCTTTCTTAAACGTTACAGGTTTCCTTATCAAAACAGTATAAAAGCACTTTTAATAACTTTGTCTTCACATATCAAACATTTTTATCACTTTTCAAGTAAGTTCAGCAAACTGTAGTGAGATCTGTAACCGGGTGTCCATCTCACTGGATAAGGTGCAACATGAGCAACATGAGGGACCCGTCCGAAAACCCTCAACGTAGACCCTGGGCGTGGCTGCAGGGCTTAGGTGATCCTGCTGTTGGACCACGTCTTCGGCCACACCAAACGGGTTTTTGTTCTTCGGTCTGTATAAAACCAATAAGAAGCACCTTAAGAAGTGCAAACTATTTACAAATAAAAGTCCTGGCTGTTCACTGTCCACAACCTATCAGTCCTTGTACCTTAACCGGGTACACTGAACAAATGGACAAACTTTTTAAACACACACAGTGATCATTACAATACCCTTCCGGGTAACTATATACAGTTCAACTTTCAAACAAGGAGTTCAATAGTGGTGCTCCCTCCTGGGAAACACCTGTCCGCTATAGGCTGGCCCAGCCTAGTCATCAGGTTCGGACGGCAGGGGTACAGTTTCCTCCTCCAACACTCAATGGACGTGTAGGGCGTACCAGCCCATTCTCCATGGTGACGGGTGTAGGTGACCCTGTCTCCAGGGTACTTAGCTGCAGCCGGAGCCGAAGCTGCTTGTGGACGGCCAGGGTCAGCGACACCAGAAGACAGGGGCATGTCCTCCGCGCTCACCTTCTGCACATCAAGCGCATACCACCCTCTCTCTCCTGAGTATTGTGGTAACCAGGCCACTCCTGGGATGTATGGCATAGACAGTGGCATTATGAGGGCTGCGGCAGCACCCGCTGTTGGAGCTTCTCTTAAGGTGGGCATCTTTCTTCCCCCCTAGTTCACCCATGCTGGGGTAGGACTCACCGCTCCGGATGTTTATGTCGTTGCTCCTTGCACAGCCGGTCACCGAGACTGCTCTGCTGATCACTGTACAGCGGCACTCTTGCTGCACAGATTCTCACACTTGTGTTGTATTCACAGAGCTGCAGCAGCTGGATGGAAGGGATCATACATCACAGGGCTCCAGCAACTAGATGGATGAGATCACACAGCCCTCAGCAGGGGGAGGCAACAATCTCCCCCCTCAGTCTGATGCAAAGGGGAAAGCTGGCAACTTCCAGCCTGAGTGACAGACAACTCTGGTACAGTCTATGCAAGTGGGAGGGGCCTATTTTGGTGCCGTTTCCAAGGCTCCGCCCATGATGGGACACCCCACATATCATTAACTCCGCATGTGCTACAGTAATGGCTGCAGTTTATACAGTTATACACAGTCTTTGTGGCACACAAGACCCGTTTATACCAGGCTTCGAATCCTGTTTGTGACGCCAAATATGACGCACCCCCTGGGCCGTGGAGTACTCGGTGCTGAGCCGGATGGTGCCGGGGATGTCACAGTGGCAGTGACCCGGTCCGTGACCCAGGGCGGTCAATAAAAGGGGAATTATAGTAAAGGGGAATAAAGTTTTTATAGTTTAATGTTCGTGATGCCACCTATGGTATGCGGCTATATGGAGCCGCCGCTGCGGTGCAGATCCTCTGGAGCTGATGGTGACGCAGCAGAGTTGGTTCAGCTCTCCACAGGTATAGATAAGCTCCAGGGCAGTGCAATGATGATTAATGAGGTAGATGTTGCTGTGGAGCCTCCAGTTATATAGCTGAGCCTTGTAGTTCTCCACTAGTTTAGGGGCTGGTCCCCTCTGCGGCCTGATCCCTCCACGTTCCAGCAGATTCGGGCACACGGGTGGCTTCCTGCACTCACCGTGCCCCTGGGATCCCCTCTGTCTCTGGAGCCTTCCCTCTGCTCCCGTCCTCTCTCACTCTCTCTCCTGGGCCTCTCAGGCTAGGCCCCACTCCTCTCTCTCTCCTCTCAACTCCTGCTCCAAGCACTGGAGCCAGGAGCCTGGACCTCCTCCACTGCTCTCCTGAGCAGGACTGACTGCTTCTAGATGGTTCCCTGCTTTCCTATACTCCTACTGAAGGTGCTCCCCTGAACTACTTCCTCCACCCACACCCACTACATGGTTCCCCCTCTCTAGGTTCCCCCCACTTCCAACAAGGGACAGGGCTCAGCATAAGCCAGTGCATCTTAACCCGCCTGCTGGTCTGGAATGGTGTAGTGTTGGATGCAGGTGGGTGAGTTCCGGGCAGTACTCCATCCTTACCTGAGAGTGGGATACCACACCTCAGGGTGAGATGCTGTACCTCTGTGGCGACTGAAGCCGCAGGGGCGCCACATATGTCTCAGGATATCGTCCCAGTTTACTGCACTAAGATCATCTCTCAAGCGTTGGAAATTTGCCTTCCTGAAGTTTAGTGTCCTTGTAACTCCTCTACTACACATCTTATTAAAGGATACATGAAAACTTATTATTTTGTGATCATTATTACCCAAGTGACCTCCAACTCGTATATTTGATGTGCGGTCTGGCCTGGTGGTTAATATTAAGTCTAGCAATGCCCCCTTCTTGTTGGGTCCTGAACCAGTTGTGAAAGGTAATTGTCTCTCATAGTTGTGAAAAACCTATTACCTTTGCTTGAACTACAGGTTTCTGTTCCCCAATGTATTTCAGGGTAGTTGAAGTCCCCCATAATAATGACTTCTCCTTGAGTCGCTGCTTCATCTATTTGCTTTACGAGGATATTCTCCGCTGCTTCCATTATTTTTGGAGACTTATAACAAACCCCTATCAGTAATTTATTATTTTTTCCCCCTCCCCTTATCTCCACCCACAGGGACTCTACATTTTCATTAGATTCACACATATTCTCCCTCAAGATTGGTTTTAAGGATGATTTTACATATAAACACCCCCCCCCTCGCTTGTTTGTACGGTCATTTCTGAACAGACTATAGCCCTGTAAATTAACTGCCCAGTCATGGCTCTCGTCCCGCCATGTCTCAGATATTCCCACCATGTCATAATTATTTTCCAACAAAATTTATTCTAATTCCTCAATTTTGTTGGTGAGGCTTCTGGCATTAGTGTACATGCAATTTATGTATCTCTCTGTACCTCTATTCCTTCTTACTATATTGACTGTTCTAACCCCACCCCCAATTTATTTGTGCCCAGGTCACTATCTGCATTATCTTCCCCACCTATAAAATGAATACCCCCCCCCCCAATCCCTAGTTTAAACACTCCTCCAATCTTCTAGCCATTTTCTCCCCCAGCACAGCTGCACCCTCCCCATTGAGGTGCAGCCCGTCCCTAGCGTAGAACCTGTAGCCAACTGAGAAGTCGGCCCAGTTCTCCAGGAACCCAAACCCCTCCTTCCTACACCAGTTCTTCAGCCACTTATTTGTCTCCCTAATCTCCCGTTGCCTCTCTGGCTTGGCACGTGGTACAGGTAGTATTTCAGAGAATACCACCTTGGAGGTCCTTGCTTTAAGCTTGCAGCCTAATTCCCTGAAATCATCTTTAAGGACCTTCCACCTACCTCTAACTTTGTCATTTGTGCCAATGTGCACCATGAGTGCTGGGTCCTCACCAGCCCCTCTCAGTAATCTGTCAACCCGAGCAGCGATGTGCCGGACTCGAGCGCCAGGTAGGCAGTACACTGTTCGACAATCCCTGTCTTTGTGACAGATTGCCCTATCTGTTCCCCTAATAATTGAGTCCCCCACTACCAGCACCTGCCTGGCCTGCCCTGTTCTCCTATTTCGCCCCTTACTGGAGCTGACACTCCTCCGGCTTTCAGGGGACATGCCTTGCTGTAGCAGTGCTCCCCCTGTACCGACACCCCCCTCATCTGCCAACTTTGCAAACTTATTGAGGTGTGCCAGATCAGGACTAGCCTCCCTGGCACTCTTTCCTCTACCCCCCCTTCTAACTGTCACCCAGCTAGCTGCCTCACTGCCCTGCAGCTCCCTACCCCCATCTACCCCAGTGAGCAGCTGCTCAGTGAGCAGCAAACTCCTTTCCATATTGTCAATGGATCTCAGTGTTGCCAGCTGCTCATTTAGATCCAGTACCTGGGCTTCCAAACGCACAATGTGCACATATCTCGCACAGCAGTATGCAACCCCGACCGGCTGTTCAAGGATTGCATACATGTGGCAAGATGTACACTGGATAGCATTGTCAATAATGGAGCTCATTTCCTAATGGGGATTGCACTAGACAGAAATGTTAGGTAAAAACAAATGTAAAGAATTAATAAAATACAGACAGCAATTCAGTCCAAATTCCTCTCTTCCAAACTCCCTGAATCCAAAGTCACTGAACAACAAGTCACACACTTACTTCCGTTTGCACTTACACTCCAGTCACACTAGCTAAGGAAGAAGATTTAAAGAGGTTTTTTTTTTTTTTTCAGATTAGAGACCAGGTCAATGCCACACAAGAGTTCTAGCAGCAGACACATCTCTTCAACAACTGTTAAGAGGAGACTTTGTGCAGCAGGCCTTCATGGTAAAATAGCTGCTAGGAAACCAATGCTAAGGACAGGCAACAAGCAGAAGAGACTTGTTTGGGCTAAAGAACAAAAGGAATGGACATTAGACCAGTGGAAATCTGTGCTTTGGTCTGATGAGTCCAAATTTGAGATCTTTGGTTCCAACCACCGTGTCTTTGTGCGACGCAGAAAAGGTGAACAGATGGACTCTACATGCCTGGTTCCCACCGTGAAGCCTGAAGGAGGAGGTGTGATGGTGTGGGGGTGCTTTGCTGGTGACACTGTTGGGGATTTATTCAAAATTGAAGGCATACTGAACCAGCATGGCTACCACAGCATCTTGCAGCGACATGCTATTCCATCCGGTTTGCGTTTAGTTGGACCATCATTTATTTTTCAACAGGACAATGACTCCAAACACACCTCCAGGCTGTGTAAGGGCTATTTGACCAAGAGAGAGAGTGATGGGGTGCTACGCCAGATGACCTGGCCTCCACAGTCACCAGACCTGAACCCAATCGAGATGGTTTGTGGTGAGCTGGACCGCAGAGTGAAGGCAAAAGGGTCAACAAGTGCTAAGCATCTCTGGGAACTCCTTCAAGATTGTTGGAAGACCATTTCTGGTGACTACCTCTTGAAGCTCATCAAGAGAATGCCAAGTGTGTGCAAAGCAGTCATCAAAGCAAAAGGTGGCTACTTTGAAGAACCTAGAATATAAGACATATTTTCAGTTGTTTCACACTTTTTTGTTAAGTATATAATTCCACATGTGTTAATTCATAGTTTCGATGCTTTCAGTGAGAATGTACAATTTTCATAGTCATGAAAATACAAAAAATCTTTAAATGAGAAGGTGTGTCCAAACTTTTGGTCTGTAATATATATATATATATATATATATATATAAAATTAAAAAAATAAACACAACACATACTCACCTCGTTCCGTACCCCCGACGCTGTGCTGCAGACGGTACCCGAGGTTATTCTTGCTCTGCCTGACGTCATGAGGGAGGGTGGGCCCAACATCTGTGCGCGATGGTGACAACATGCGGCCGTGGCGGCCGGCTAGGAGCGGCTGTGTCGTGATTTGAGTGGGCATAACTGTTAAATAGACGTGCCGCCCGCGCTGTGTATGCTGGGTCCGCTCTGCCTGACGTAATGCGGCAGGGCGGGCTCAACATCATTCAAGCCGCATTCAGCCGCGGGGTCGCGGCGGTGGCTTAAATAACACATGGGATTGTGAATTATAATGGGGGCAATACATGGCCCCCCGGAGCCTTGGGCCCCCCGGGCGGTAGCCCAGATTGCCCTCATTATAATCCGCCTATGGGTTAGAGTCAATATAAAGGAAAGAATATCTCCTAACAATTTTTTCCTGTAAAAATCCATTTTATCTTCGGTTTTGTATGTTTTATTGTCAGTCCGTAAAAGTGGAGCAATACTTTGACAACATTGTTCTGAGCAACTACATGGGAGTCAGAGATGCTTCCAAGCGTCTTCCCCATGCTCTTCCCATTCCATTTGAGTGCAGTTTCTATCCTTTTCAGCAATTTTCCTGCCTCCCTAGCCCTCCTGTTAGGGTTTTCCGGTTTCCCATTGACTTCCATTATACTAGGTACTCGAGTTGAGCCCGTCCAAGAGTCAGACCTGCTCGATTCGAGTACCTAGCACTCTTGCATTTTAGTGCTTGCTCATCAATAAAATTGCATTAAGTTTCCATCAGCAATCTTTATTCTGTCCTTCACTTTCTGATGTTTTGTTGCAGTCTGAGCAAAGTTTAAGATTTTTACCTTGTGGGAGTGCCCCTCCCAGTAATATAGGCTGGATGTGAGCTATGTGTATGTCCTGAGTTCTCCTGTCTTCACTGCTCATATACACTGCTCAAAAAAATAAAGGGAACACTCAAATAACACATCCTAGATCTGAATGAATGAAATATTCTCATTGAATACTTTGTTCTGTACAAAGTTGAATGTGCTGACAACAAAATCACACAAAAATCATCAATGGAAATCAAATTTATTAACCAATGGAGGCCTGGATTTGGAGTCACCCCCTCACACACTACAGGCTGATCCAACTTTGATGTAATGTCCTTAAAACAAGTCAAAATGAGGCTCAGTATTGTCTGTGGCCTCCACGTGCCTGTATGACCTCTCTACAACGCCTGGGCATGCTCCTGATGAGGTTGTGGATGGTCTCCTGTGGGATCTTCTCCCAGATCTGGACTAAAGCATCCACCAACTCCTGGACAGTCTGTGGTGCAACGTGATGTTGGTTGATGGAGCGAGACTTGATGTCCCAGATGTGCTCAATCGGATTCAGGTCTAGGGAACAGACGGGCCAGTCCATAGCTTCAATGCCTTCATCTTGCAGGAACTGCTGACACACTCCAGCCACATGAGGTCTGGCATTGTCCTGCATTAGGAGGAACCCAGGGCCAACCGCACCAGCATTTGGTCTCACAAGGGGTCTGAGGATCTCATCTCGGTACCTAATGGCAGTCAGGCTACCTCTGGCGAGCACATGGAGGGCTGTGCGGCCCTCCAAAGAAATGCCACTGACTCCATTACTGCCCCACTGCCAAACCGGTCATGCTGAAAGATGTTGCAGGCAGCAGATCGCTCTCCACGGCGTCTCCAGACTCTGTCACATGTGTTCAGTGTGAACCTGCTTTCATCTGTGAAGAGCACAGGGCGCCAGTGGCGACTTTGCCAATCCTGGTGTTCTGTGGCAAATGCCAAGTGTCCTGTATGGTGTTGGACTGTGAGCACAACCCCCATCTGTGGACGTCGGGCCCTCATACCACCCTCATGGAGTCGGTTTCTAACTGTTTTTGCAGACACATGCACATTTGTGGCCTGCTGGAGGTCATTTTGCAGGGCTCTGGCAGTGCTCCTCCTGTTCCTCCTTGCACAAAGGCGGAGGCTGCAGTCCTGCTGCTGGGTTGTTGCCCTCTTATGGCCCCCTCCACGTCTCCTGGTGTACTGGCCTGTCTCCTGGTAGCGCCTCCAGCCTCTGGACACTACACTGACAGACACAGCAAACCTTCTTGCCACAGCTCACATTGATGTGCCATCCTGGATGAGCTGCACTACCTGAGCAACTTCTGTGGGTTTTAGAGTCCGTCTCATGCAACCATGAGTGTGAAAGCACAACCAACATTCAAAAGTGACCAAAGCATCAACCAGAAAGCATTGGTACTGAGATGAGGTCTGTGGTCCCCACCTGCAGAAACATTCCTTTATTGAGTGTCTTGATAACTGCCAATAATTTCCATCTATTGTCTATTCCATTTGGACAACAGCATGTGAAATTGATTGTCAATCAGTGTTGCTTCCTAAGTGGACAGTTTGATTTCACAGAAGTTTGATTTACTTGGAGTTATATTCTGTTGTTTAAGTGTTCCCAGTGCCGTAACTATAAACTTCGGGGCCCCAGGGCAAAACTTCATAGTGGGGCCCCTCAACATTTCAATCACTAGAGGTTGTGCGGAACGTGGTGAAGCCTGCTACGCATTGTTGTATACAACACACAGTCTTCACCACGTTCCGCAAGACCTTTAATAGATTTTGTTGTTTATGATGCAAGTTTTAGAAGTTAAATATTCAGTGAATATGTTTGTAAAATTAATAAGGTGAATAATTCCAAATATTGCACAATTTTCACATAACTGTATATGTTTATTAAATAGCAGCCGGGCTTCTCACAGTTTGTCACAGAGATCTTTGTGTCTGCTGAGACTGTCTCCTCTCAATGATGCTGAGAGTTTGTTACAGTCAGTGTGCACTGTGCCGGCCTTGCCAACTCTCTGTGATCTCCAGACTAACATATTGTTACACATCTTGTGCTATGAGACTCTCCAGGCCAGTGCAGGTTTCCATTCATTGACAGCTGGCAGAGCTCCTGGAAATTATTGAAATGATAGTCTCTCCTGTCCTCCAGGTGACATTGTCTGACAGGAATATAGGAGCTGGGTATTTTATGAGAAATTAAAGTATTAAAATACAATTTTTTACCATCAGTTTGGGGCCCCTTGGGTGGTTGGGGCCCCGGGTCAGTGCCCCGGCTGCCCCGGTTGTAGTTACGGCCCTGAGTGTTCCCTTTATTTTTTTGAGCAGTGTAAAAGCACAGTATCTGCCCTGCACTTATTTTCCCTTCATGTGCGTTTCTCCATTCATTTAGCCTGTTTTAATGCCCTCTCCATGCTGTGGAGATCTGTGCACAACTCCCCTCTTCTCTGCTGTCCCCCATCTCCAGCACTGAGAGAGTGGAGGGGAGAGCAGAGAGAGTTTTCACAAGCAGGAGCCCTGACATATTTATCTCTTTTTTTTTTTTTTTTTTTACAGATTATTCAGCCAGATAAAAGACTTACAGACACTCTGCAGCCGTAAAATAGTATACATTTTTAATGAAGACTATTAAGAAAGTTGCTTAACTTTGCATTTAGGAAGCAAATAATAAATTTGTGTGTGCAGGTATATATTGCCTTGAAAGGTGAGCTTTGTGAGCAGAAAGCAATGTAAACTTCTCATTCCGATGGTGATGAAAATTATCAAATGCAGCTTTTATCGAAAATATTTTATGTCCCTGGTTGACTTAAAAAAATATAGAGACATTTAAAAATCTTATATTGCCTGTTGTAGTAAGTCCTTGTCAGCCATGACACTATGTCATTGTACCACAGCTGTATTTGGCAACTATGTACAAATGACAATGTGTTTAAAGGAATCTGTCATCAAAATTTGGCTACTCCATCTTAGAGCAGTATAAAATAGGGGCAAAGAACCTGATTCCATTGATGTGCCACCTACTGGGCTGCTTGCTTCAGTTTTAATAATATCACAGTTTTATCTGTTGCAGATCTCGCAGTGCTCTGAATGCTGAGCTGTGTATAGCCCCGCCCACACCACTGATTGGCGGCTTTCCATGCACACTGTGCATAGGCAGAAGGCCAATCAGTGGTGGAGGAGGAGATATATTGAGCTCATGGATATGCAGGTAGCAGGTTTACTAGTCCTCTAGTGATAATCTCCTGCTGATAAAACAGTGATTTTATCAAAACTACAGCAAGCAGCCAGTAAGTGACACATCGCTGGAATCAGGGTCTGTGTCTGTACATTATGCTGCTCTCAGATTAGGTGGTGAAAGCCTGGTAGTCGATTTCCTTTAATGTGGTATCATATTGAATCAAGTAGAAGTAGATGAAGATTTTATAGGTTATTTAACATTTTAGCAATTTTTGGAGAACAGTAGAATTTCAATACATTTTTACACAACTCCTTTAATAGAAGATTCATCCCCTCATTTCTAAGACAGTGGATCATGGGGATCCAGCTGCTGAAGTTTAAGTGATCTATCGGTGTCACAGGTAGTTGGTATTGACTTGAACATCCCCATGTTCTTTTACAGTGCCCATAGAAGACAATGGGCATCATTGTAATACATATATATATAAGTTGCACTGAGCCCTAATTTCCTTTTTGTCTAGAGATAATTAAAACGAGTTACAAAACCTCTTTTCTATATATTCCAGATGTTGTCCCTGATCTCTCACCCTTTTTGGAGGTTGCGTGATATATTGGGTTTTGCCTGGGGCAATGTCAATCCACTAATCCAAGTCCAGTGGTCTAGAAACCATTAGCTGCTGAATACAAAACACTAGAGAGTAAATTTAATGCAGTAAGAGGTCACAAAAGGTAAAGGTCAGAATAGAGATCATATAGTGGTCCACAAGTTTATTCACTAACTAGAAAAAGAATTAAAGTCCAACATAGTATTCATAAAAAACAGGTTTTAGCAAAAGTGTGCCAAACTTATTGTGAGGACTGAATTAGCTTAGTAAGTAAAAATCCTAATGTCTCAAGTAATGTATTGGTTCTCAATGTGGAGATCAGGCTGGTAGGGAGATTAGAGAAATGTTTTACCAAAAAAATGTAAGCAAATTCGTTCTCTTCCAGAAGGCAAAGAACTTTTTTCTAGTGTCAACTATGGGTCGCTGATACTTTTCTTCTTCTTGGAGAGGAACTCTTTTGCATATTCAACCAGTTTATATTCAATTTCTTTTTAGACTATAAATTTTTTTTTTAGAAGGACCTTTCTACTATTAGGTTACGTATAGCCAGTGTCGGACGGAGGTGCCAAAGCCCCACCAGTAACCAACTCCAGGGCCCCACTTTTCAGCTACATGCAAATGTGACATTATCGTCAATCACAAATGTATATAACAATGAACTGGGTAGATTGGTAAATGAATAAGATGCTGCCTCTATCTGTACATAGTGATTCAAGTATATTGTGCCAAGTACTGCTCATATAAGAGGGTGGTGGCCCACCGGAGGATTCTTCTGCTCTCCTGTGAGCCAGTCCAAGCCTGCAAAAAATCCTTCCTATAAGATAGGGGGCACAAGGTCTCAGTGTGCTTTTTGTCTAGATATAGTGATCCAAGTATATTGTGCCAAGTACTGCTCATATAAGAGGGTGGTGGCCTACTCCTGCACAGCGGCCCACCGGAGGATTCTCCTCTTCTCCTGTGGCCCAGTCCAAGCCTGCGTAAAGCATCCACAATGATAAATTCATTGTACAACTATACATAGCATGACTGTGCTGTGCTGCATTTTAATGATTTTGAATAAGAAAATAAATTGCATGTGGTTTGGTTGTGTTTCTTGCAATAGTCACAAAAACTAAAGCTGTATCATGATCATGGACACAGTCTACAAGAGCATTTAGTTGAGCCAACAATCGGCTAATGAGCGTTCACATAAATGCTCATTCCAGCTTATAGTCCCATGTAAACATGCCGGCAACCACCCGATGAACATGCAAAATGCTCATTTGTTGGATAATTTATGTTGGCATAAATATCATCATTACTGATAGCATATCGCCTCCTGTAAACCAGGGAATTA
Organism: Phyllobates terribilis; assembly: GCF_046119375.1. Lineage (NCBI taxonomy): Eukaryota > Metazoa > Chordata > Amphibia > Anura > Dendrobatidae > Phyllobates > Phyllobates terribilis. The sequence continues at coordinate 906,442,029 of NW_027362762.1, forward strand.
GCTGCCAACAACATGATGCTACATGGGGACAGAACGATCATATTAACGCTTGTTCTGTGCCAATCAGTATTCATTGACCTGTGTAAGGGCAGGTGAAGACGGCTGTATTATCGGTCTGATTGCAATGCGGCAAAACATCAAATTGCACCAGGACCAAAGTTAGTCACTGGGGCCATGCACATGTAAGATTTTTTCCTCGAACAGACTCTGATTGCACTCGGCCATGCAAGTCAATGAGTGCGTGGAAATCAGTGGACTGCACTGATATATGGGTGCAGTCCGATTTCCGCGCACTCACAGAATAAAGAGAAGTTGGAGAAGTTTTTTCTCTATCTTCTCATCCGAGAGAATCGGAGAGTCATTTCCGATTCTCTCGGATGATAGAATCTATGGGCATCTGCACGAGCCCTAATAAGGCCAGTAAACGATCACCAATCGACTTGTACGTAGCCAACTGGTGCTCATTAGCTGGCCAAGATCAACCTTTCTAAATGCATCTTAACATTGTCAGGGTTGATTCGAATTTGAAGGGCGCTCCCTATTGAAAAGAGAACATTGTATTTCTTTTTGCAGCATTTTCTTGCAATAGAACTGCAACATTTTTTACAGCAATTTGTAAAAAAAATGGTTATTGAAAAACTACAAGAAAGTGCTTTCAATTTTTACAAATTGCTGTGTGTAAAAATGCCTCTCAAAATTACAAAAAAAAAATCCTAAAAATATGTTATATCTGATTTTGGAAACATATGGTTGCGCTTAATATTTCCATCACTGTCCCTACAGGGTTTTCCAACCAGATTTCCAATGCTCCTGAATGGTAATTATCCATACAAGACCTTCACACAGAATGTTCTTTTTATTGTTTATTTATTTCCTAAATTCATAGTTCAGCAACTTTCTAAACAGTCTTGAATAAAAATATCCAAAGCGTCTGTATGTCCTTATTTAGCTGGGGAACCTGCAAAAATGGTTCAACCATGTCAGCACTCCTGCTCTAAGTACTGATGGCCTCTCAGTTCCCTCTCCCTTCTCTCAGTGTCAGAGATAGCAGGAAAGAAGTGACAAAGGTTTTACCCAAATCTATAGTAGAGAGAGAGGAAAGTAACTAAGGCATATGCGGAACAAATAAGTGCAGCCTAGAAGATGTGCTAATATATGAGCTGTGAAGGCAGCAGCACTCTAAATACATGCAGACCTCACATCCAGCCTATATTACTGAGAAAGACACTCCCACAAGAGAAAAATCTGTAACTCTGATCAGACTGCAAGCTGTATATCAGGGGTCTGAAATTGAATGAAAGATATGAAGCTAGCAGACTGAAACTTAGTACAGTTTTATTATTTAAAGGTAATCACAAACACATGTCATTTAAGAGGAAGAACTTGCAAAATGCTCCAATTGTACATTGCACAGTGTCTAAGAAATAAAGATTCTCCTGGCACATGTAGACTTATAGGTCATGCAATGCTCTTCACAGAGGAAAAGACTAGAGTCTCTAGTGCCACCTATTAAAATTAGAAATGATAAAAATTAATATTTACTCCATCTTAATAAAGCGACATTCACACCAGACTTAAAGAATTGGGTCCTTCATTTTTCAATTGCTACAAGAGGCCCATGTGCAAGTTAAGAAGTTATCCACTTTATCTTTATTTGAATGAATATGATGAGGACATGATTGTGTGGCACTTACTAATATATAAGTATTACAGGTTCTCCTCCTCTTCATAGACTGCACAGTTCTCCTCTTCTCACAATAGCTACTGGTTGCAGGACATGTGACCAGACTTGTCCATCAGCCTCCACCAATTGGAAAACAACTTTACCATGGCAGTGCTTTTCCATTGGAGGAGACTGATGGACAGGTCTGGTGAGACCAAAAAACTGTGCAGCCTGTGAGGAAGGAGGAGAACCTGTATTACTAATATATCATATTCGTGTTCCAAAATCATGTCTACCACACATTTATTTAAAAAGATAAAGTGGACAATCCCTTCTAAGGGAGTCCGTTGCCCCCAAAATGTGTTATAAATGGGCTATACAGTATTGTAGGGGACTTAGTCTCTATAATAATCATATTAGCACTGTACCTGTTCATATGCAAATGATGAGGCTTTGGTGCACCCTTGGCATGGCTGGTGCACCCTTGGCATGGCCAAGAGTATGATGCACCTTTATGCCTCCCAATTTGCATATTGAGGCCCTTCCCCGCTTATGATCGTCAGTGCACGCCTTTAGATGCTGCTTGTTGCACTTTGGGGTGTATTACTTTAGCAAGAATAGCAGAAGGAAGGAGACAGATACGAGAAAGCGCGTGACAGCACACACACTGGCACCATTTATACAGTGCTTGCTCTGGGAAGCGAGATCTGGCAATCAGAAGCAGAAAAAGGCCCCCAATATGCAAATGAGGAGGCGTAAAGGTAAACCAAACTCTTGGCCACACCAAGGGTGCACCTGAGCCTCCTCAGTTGCATAAAAATTAAAAGTTATTTTCTGTACCAGTAACAGTTGGTTGTTATAGGGGCTAAGCCCTCTACAGCACTGTATAGCCCATTTAAGATGCATTTTGGGAGGTGACGTCCCTGTAAGAGGTATTAACTCTATAGTGGTAACCAGGGCCGGCGTCAGCACCCGGCGCACCCGGGCAAATGCCGGGACCCTGAGCAGGCAGAGGGGCCCACTGGCGGTCGCGCACCCCGCTGGGCTATGGGCGGAGGAGAGCGGTGTCAGCGCCCGCCCTTCTCCACCGCTTGCTCAGGGCCCCGGCAGCTGGATACTTACCTCTCCCCGTGCCTCCGCAGATCCGCTGTCTTCCTGCTCTGAGCTCCCTGTGACGTCTCAGGTCAGAGGGCGCAGTGACGTCTTTTCACCGCGCCCTCCCCTGGCCGTCACAGGGAGCGCTGAGCGAGAAGACACCTACAACGCTGGCGTTCGGACCCGAGCAGCGGGCAGCAGGTAGCAGGTGAGGAGAAGGGAGGTGAGTATTTGATTTTTTTTTTTTAATGTATGGAGGCATGGAGCAGTATAAAGAGAAGGGGGGGCATCCTGCATGGGGCATTATAAAGAGGGGGGGGGACATCCTGCATGGGGCATTATATAGAGGGGGGGGTGACATCCTGCATGGGGCATTATAAGGTGGGGAACAGCCTGCATGGAGCATTATAAGGGGGGGCAGCCTGTATGGGGCATTATGTGGGGGGGTAACAGCCTGCATGGAGCATTAAAAGGGGGGGGCTGTATGGGGCATTATGTGGGGGGGAACAGCCTGCATGGAGCATTATAAGGGGGGGGCATCCTGCATGGGGCATTATAAAGAGGGGGGGGGGCATTCTGCATGGGGCATTATTAAGAGGGGGGGACATCCTGCATGGGGCATTATATAGAGGGGGGGGTGACATCCTGCATGGGGCATTATAAGGTGGGGAACAGCCTGCATGGGGCATTATAAAGGGGGGGGCAGCCTGCATAGTGCATTATGTGGGGGGGGACAGCCTGCATGGAGCATTATAAGGGGGGGGCAGCCTGTATGGGGCATTATGTGGGGGGTAACAGCCTGCATGGAGCATTAAAAGGGGGGAGCCTGTATGGGGCATTATGTGGGGGGTAACAGCCTGCATGGAGCATTATAAGGGGGGGACAGCCTGTATGGGGCATTATGTGGGGGGTAACAGCCTGCATGCAGCATTATATGGGGGCCAGTATCCTGTATGGAGAGTTATAAGGGGACCGGTATTCTGTATGGAGCGTTATAAGGGGACCGGTATCCTGTATGGAGCGTTATAAGGGGGCCAGTATCCTGTATGGAGTTTTATAAGGGGACCAGTATCCTGTATGGAGTTTTATAAGGGGACCAGTATCCTGTATGGAACGTTATATGGGGGCCAGTATCCTGTATGGAGCTTTATAAGGGGACCAGTATCCTGTATGGAGCGTTATATGGGGGCCAGTATTCCATATGGAGCCTTATATGGGGGCCAGTATTCCGTATGGGGCATAATATGGGGGCCAGTATTCCGTATGGAGCCTTATATGGGGGCCAGTATTCCGTATGGAGCCTTATATGGGGGCCAGTATTCCGTATGGAGCCTTATATGGGGGCCAGTATTCCGTATGGAGCCTTATATGGGGGGCCAGTATTCCGTATGGGGCCTTATATGGGGGCCAGTATTCCGCATGGGGCCTTATATGGGGGCCAGTATTCCGTATGGGGCCTTATATGGGGGCCAGTATTCCGTATGGAGCCTTATATGGGGGCCAGTATTCCGTATGGAGCCTTATATGGGGGCCAGTATTCCGTATGGGGCCTTATATGGGGGCCAGTATTCCGTATGGGGCCTTAAATGGGGGCCAGTATTCCGTATGGAGCCTTATATGGGGGCCAGTATTCCGTATGGAGCGATTCACCGGTTTCTGAGCTATTGTGGAATTTACAATAGATAACACTCATGTAATGTAAGAAGTGAAATCTTTGCATTGTACTATATATATATATATATATATATATATATATATATATATATATATATATATATATATATATATATATATATTTCTCCGCTGTATCTCTGCATCATGAATCGTGGTATGTGTTAAAGGGGCCCACTGAGACTCTTTCGCCCGGGGCCCAGAAAAACCTGGAGCCGGCCTTGGTGGTAACTGTGAGATGTAAATGGTTTAAATACTCATTGCAGCTGTCTCTGGAATATAACCTGTTGCCTTTCATGAATTAATAGAAGCTGATAAAAACAAAATGCCAGTTTGACTCTTCTTGCTCTTTCAAATGTGTAATCACAGGCCTGGCTTCCTAATCTTTGACTTCCAAATATCCCCCTTTATCTGGGTGTTAGCAGAGTTGAATGCCTTTATCATATTCGTCAGTCACACGCCCACAGCCTTTATTTTATCCCGTTCCCTCATTTCTTATTCTGTCTTCAAGTTCAGCTATTGTAGCAATTATGAACATATTCCCCACTGATCTTTTAATCCTTTGTTCCTCACTCAAAAAGTGAATGCCCGTAAGGAAAAGTTTCCTCCCCTCCTGTGTCTGCCATCTTCTACCATTTTATTATTTTTTTCTTAAGCGCTTATAGTATAAATTAGTCAATGAATTCATTTAACAATTAAAGGGAAAAAAAGATCATTCTGTGTTTATCTCATGAAATTTTCATTACATTTTCTTCGGCATTTAGAAGTCTAATTTGTTTCTATCAACATGAGGTCTAAATGCGACTTTCAACATGGTGAGAACACAATATTTCTGCCCGTCTTCAGACCCCCTGAGTTGTAAGCACCATCTTCCTTTTTATCATGGAAGAATCTGAGAAATTAAATTTATTGTATAGAGTTTTTCAACCATACTAAAAACACTTCTCAATGCCCAATTGATATCACTATTAAAATGTAAAATTGAGGCCTTGAGGTGGCAACGGCTAGGAGCCAATCAATCAGTTTATCATCCTGAGGACTCACATAAATAAACAATAAGATTGAGAAAAAAATTAGCAAGACCCTAGCCAAGCGGACATATCGTTAGTCCATGGCCGCTAGACCAGAGCCATGGGAAGATCCTCATATTTTCCGGCATCCCCGGTGCTTTTTCTGATGAATCACCCCAGTGAGACATAATCATTGTGGCGTGACTTACGCATGATGTCAAGATGGCTCTTCTAATAAGAGGTGCTGGCGATTCTGGTAATTAGGAGGAGTGTGACGCTGGCTATTGTCACCTCTCATGGACAAGCCGTGAGGCAGGGAAGTCAAGAAGTCCAGGGTCAAATACCAAGAGTGTACATCAAAGGCAGAGGGGCAAGACAAAAGAGTAAACAGGTCACAGTCCAAAAGGAAGCAGATCGAGACAAAGGGGCTAGGCAAACAAATAGTCAAAGGCAAGGTCCAGGGTCAGGCAGCAAAACATCAGAACAGTAAAACACAAAAGCACAAGGAACACACACCACCAAGCAAAGCTGCGAATGGCAATGGTCTGATCATTGCCAGTCAGCTAAATAGCCAGGCAGAGTGACACCTGGAGGAAGCCCAGCAGGCTCAGCCTGAATGGGCTGCTGGGCAATCCTAAATTTGCATTGGGACTGCCCAGGACGCCCCAGCCCCTGATTTTGCTACAGAACTATCCCTAATTAGCATGAGGATAGTCAGCATGCTTCAGTCCCTTATTGGGTGGCTAGGCTATCCCATTCACAATACTGACTGCCCAGTACACCCCTAAAATCTATTGGGTGCCAAAGCTGTCACTCACTGCGTCCCTAGGACAAAGTGAGCGGCGAATTCGTGTCAAGGGAGTTTGCAAGGCTCTGACCCTGTAGCCACAGACAACCAAAATGGCCACTTGACCAGGGTCCTGAAAATCATTTTGTTCCACTCTTACATACAGCATTATTTCTATTTTCACCATGTTATTCATCTTCCACTAGTCCTGATTTCAGATGGTTGGGATAGTTGTGGTTGCATACACAATAGACCCCTGATCTCAACATCATCAAGTCAGAAGGATTTGCACAAGCCTACATCTACAGAAGATCAGTGGTTAGTCCTCCAAGATGTTTGGAACAACCTGAGTGCTTAGGTAGGTCTTTCAAAAACCGTGTTCAAGTGTAGAAAAGAATTGAAGCTTTGATGCTGTCCTGAAGGCAAAGGGCGGTCAAATCACATATTGATACATTTTAGAGATATCTTTTGTTGATCCATTTTGCATCTCATTAACGGATAAAAATAAGGTATTACTTTTGTTGAACACATTCATACCTTACAGCATTTTTTTCACATCTGCCTAAAATATTTGCACAGTATATATATATATATATATATATATATATATATATATATACATTCATGGCCAAAAGTATTGAGAATGAGACAAATAGTAATTTTTCCAAAGTTTACTGCTTCATTTTTTGTAATGGCAACTTGCATATACTCCTGAATGTCAAAGAGTGATCAGCTTAACAGCAATTACTGTACTTGCAAAGTCAGTATTTGCCCAGAAAATGAACTTTAACCCCCAAAACACATTTCAACATCATTGCAGTCCTGCCTTAAAAGGAGCAGCTAACATCGTTTTAGTGATTGATCCATTAACACAGGTGTGGGTGTTGATGAGGACAGGGCTGGCGATTAATCAGTCATGATTAAGTAAGAATGACATCACTGGACACTTTAAAAGGAGGCTGGTTCTTGGTATCATTGTTTCTCTTCAGTTAACCATGGTTATCTCTAAAGAAACACGTGCAGCCATCATTGCACTGCACAAAAATGGCCTAACAGGGAAGAGTATCGCAGCTACAAAGATTGCACCTCAGTCAACAATCTATCGCATCATCAAGAACTTCAAGGAGAGAGCTTCCATTGTTGTCAAAAAGGCTCCAGGGCGCCCAAGAATGACCAGCAAGCGCCAGGACCGTATCTTAAAACTGTTTCAGCTGCGGGATCGGACTACCAGCAGTGCCGAGCTTGCTCAGGAATGGCAGCAGGCTGGTGTGAGTGCTTCTGCACGCACTGTGAGGCGGAGACTCTTAGAGCAAGGGCTGGTTTCAAGGAGGGCAGCAAAGAAGCCACTTCTCTCCAGAAAAAACATCAGGGACCGACTGATATTCTGCAAAAGGTACAGGGAGTGGACTGCTGAGGACTGGGGCAAAGTCATTTTCTCTGATGAATCCCCTTTTCGATTGTTTGGGACATCTGGAAAACAGCTTATTCGGAGAAGAAGAGGTGAGCGCTACCACCAGTCTTGTCTCATGCCAACTGTAAAGCATCCTGAAACCATTCATGTGTGGGGTTGCTTCTCAGCCAAGGGAATCGGCTCACTCACAGTCTTGCCTAAAAACACAGCCATGAATAAAGAATGGTACCAGAATGTCCTCCAAGAGCAACTTCTCCCAACCGTCCAAGAGCAGTTTGGCGCCCAACAATGCTTTTTCCAGCATGATGGAGCACCTTGCCATAAAGCAAAGGTGATAACAAAATGGCTCATGGAACAAAACATAGAGATTTTGGGTCCATGGCCTGGAAACTCCCCAGATCTTAATCCCATTGAGAACTTGTGGTCAATCATCAAGAGACGGGTGGACAAACAAAAACCAACAAATTCTAGCAAAATGCAAGCATTGATTATGCAAGAATGGACTGCTATCAGTCAGGATTTGGTCCAAAAGTTGATTGAGAGCATGCGAGGGAGAATTACAGAGGTCTTGAAGAAGAAGGGACAACACTGCAAATATTGACTTGCTGCATTAACTCATTCTAACTGTCAATATAACCTATTGGTACTCATGATATGATTGCAATTATATTTCTGTATGTGATATAATCATCAGACAAACACTAATAAAAACCAGAGGCCAGCAGATCATGCGAAAATATAATTTTGGTGTCATTCTCAAAACTTTTGGCCATGACTGTATATATATATATATATATATATATATATATATATATATATATATATATTAGTACATATATATATCAAAAGAATGCAGCAGCACTCCATATGGCCAAGATACGTCTTAACAATGAAAATAATGAAAATATTAACTGTTTTGCTTAGCAACAAGTACTTACAAACAATGAAGGTTTTTAGCGCATAAATTGGCCAATTCATGTGTGCCCATCAACCACGGCAAGGTAACCTCCCCCTGATGGGTAACTACTCTGCCTAACATGCCACTTTTGGGCTACAAGCCTACAACTAAACGGACAAACATGTCTTCTTCTGGGCTAAAAACACCTACATTTAAAGGGCAAGCAGAGCTGTTTATACAACACCTGCTGGTTAATGGGAGGAGTGCAGAATCAGGCAAGAGGCAGTTACACCCCTTTATAGTAATACAAACCAGAGAAACCTGACCAGCACCTCCTAGTGTGAACTGGTGCCAGCTGCCGTAACTATAAAATATATCAAAAGATTGCAGCAGCACTCCATATGGCCAAGATACGTCTTAACAATGAAAATAATGAAAATATTAATTGTTGGAGTGCTGCTGCATTCTTTTGATATATTTTATAGTTATGGCAGCTGGCACCAGTTCACACTAGGAGGTGCTGGTCAGGTTTCTCTGGTTTGTATGTATATATATAAATAGATATATATTTATATCTATATATATATATCTACATACAGTACAGACCAAAAGTTTGGACACACCTTCTCATTTAAAGATTTTTCTGTATTTTCATGACTATGAAAATTGTACATTCACACTGAAGGCATCAAAACTATGAATTAACACATGTGGAATTATATACTTAACAAAAAAGTGTGAAACAACTGAAAATATGTCTTATATTCTAGGTTCTTCAAAGTAGCCACCTTTTGCTTTGATGACTGCTTTGCACACTCTTCGCATTCTCTTGATGAGCTTCAAGAGGTAGTTACCGGAAATGGTTTTCACTTCACAGGTGTGCCCTGTCAGGTTTAATAAGTGGGATTTCTTGCCTTATAAATGGGGTTGGGACCATCAGTTGTGTTGTGCAGAAGTCAGGTGGATACACAGCTGATAGTCCTACTGAATAGACTGTTAGAATTTGTATTATGGCAAGAAAAAAGCAGCTAAGTAAAGAAAAACGAGTGGCCATCATTACTTTAAGAAATGAAGGTCAGTCAGTTCGAAAAATTGGGAAAACTTTGAAAGTGTCCCCAAGTGCAGTTGCAAAAACCATCAAGCGCTACAAAGAAACTGGCTCACATGAGGACCGCCCCAGGAAAGGAAGACCAAGAGTCACCTCTGCTTCTGAGGATAAGTTTATCCAAGTCACCAGCCTCAGAAATCGCAGGTTAACAGCAGCTCAGATTAGAGACCAGGTCAATGCCACACAGAGTTCTAGCAGCAGACACATCTCTACAACAACTGTTAAGAGGAGACTTTGTGCAGCAGGCCTTCATGGTAAAATAGCTGCTAGGAAACCACTGCTAAGGACAGGCAACAAGCAGAAGAGACTTGTTTGGGCTAAAGAACACAAGGAATGGACATTATACCAGTGGAAATCTGTGCTTTGGTCTGATGAGTCCAAATTTGAGATCTTTGGTTCCAACCACCGTGTCTTTGTGCGACGCAGAAAAGGTGAACGGATGGACTCTACATGCCTGGTTCCCACCGTGAAGCACGGAGGAGGAGGTGTGATGGTGTAGGGGTGCTTTGCTGGTGACACTGTTGGGGATTTATTCAAAATTGAAGGCATATTGAACCAGCATGGCTACCACAGCATCTTGCAGCGGCATGCTATTCCATCCGGTTTGCGTTTAGTTGGACCATCATTTATTTTTCAACAGGACAATGACCCCAAACACACCTCCAGGCTGTGTAAGGGCTATTTGACCAAGAAGGAGAGTGATGGGGTGCTACGCCAGATGGCCTGGCCTCCACAGTCACCAGACCTGAACCCAATCGAGATGGTTTGGGGTGAGCTGGACCGCAGAGTGAAGATAAAGGGGCCAACAAGTGCTAAGCATCTCTGGTAACTCCTTCAAGATTGTTGGAAGACCATTTCCGGTGACTACCTCTTGAAGCTCATCAAGGGAATGCCAAGAGTATGCAAAGCAGTCATCAAAGCAAAAGGTGGCTACTTTGAAGAACCTAGAATATAAGACATATTTTCAGTTGTTTCACACTTTTTTGTTAAGTATATAATTCCACATGTGTTAATTCATAGTTTTGATGCCTTCAGTGTGAATGTACAATTTTCATAGTCATGAAAATACAGAAAAATCTTTAAATGAGAAGGTGTGTCCAAACTTTTGGTCTGTACTGTATATATATATATATATATATATCTATATATATATATATATATATATCTACATATATATATATATATATATATACATACAAAATTAATAAGCAGCACACAATTCTGAACACATTTACATAAAAATAAAATATTGTTTACGGGTTGGGGCAAATCAAATTATGGGGCAAATCCATAGATTTGTAAGGATTTGTAAGGTCTCTTTTAGAATTTACAACCCAACATGCTACTTTGACTTGCACGGAGCACTACGTCTCAGACGATAAATTATAATGAATCCTGGCATCATTATGACAGCACTTTCAAGCCAAGCATAGGTCTTGCATTCATGTTAAAATATATTAATGCACGGCATACGGCGGACCAAATTACGGTCCTTAACCACAACACTTTCTTAGTCATAAAGCATGCTGACATACTCTCCGTAAAACGCAGCGCTCCATTACATTCTGAAATAATAATGGAAGAAAAAGAGATGACAATCAGGAAGAGTTCATGTCGGGGAATCTATTCTTTAAATACACGAAAATGTAATGATGGTGACAATGATCTTCAGCTTCCTAGGACTGTCTTCTTCTATTTAACGACCTGTCCAAATTTGACGCAAATATAACCTAAATACTCTGCACGGTGATACGTAAGATCAGGCACAAGTCAGTCTGTGCACAATTTGCCCACAGGCCAGGTTCAGTAGCTGCCACAAGCTGCTTCATATCACAAATGCCTTCAACCCTGACCTAGAGGAAGCCCTGTGTCTATGGGTAAGAGATGATTAAATCATTATGCTGGATCAATCCTGGGCAGAATACCAGCTGCTGCAAACACCGCTCAGCACGAACACCAATTCCAGGTCCTTTCAGAGTCTGGAGATAACCTAGTCCCCTTGTATGAATCGCTCTTTCTCAATTGTTAAGTTTGTGCCTTTCCAGTCTACTACTGTTAACTCATTAATGTCTCCAAGGATGGAAAACGCTTTACGGCGGCATTTCAGATGATCGTGAAATGTCTATTCCACGGAAAATGAAGAAAAAGCTTCTATACCCATTGGTTATCATGCAGGTAATTTATTACAGCAAAGATTTTTTTTGGGGGGGCGGGGGGAGGAGGGTGGGCAAATCAGGCATTAGTGCATGTTTTTGGTCACTAGAACATCTGTGGCAGATAATACAATAAAAAATAAAGGAACAACTAAGATAAAGGTCCAATATATTAATAAATAATAGGTAAAAAAAAATGATGTAGTTTAAAATAAAATAATCACTATTCAGTGTAAATATATAAGTATAGTTACAAATGGGGTATTTCCATCTCCAAGATCCTATCCCAATAATAATAATAATAATAATAATAATACCTTCAGTTAGAAATGTAGTATAGTTCGTCTGATTAGCTATGTCGCTTACCCCATATGCAGGTGATTGCAGTAGATTAGGTATCCATGGGTACAACCACTAGCAACTGTAACTATACCTAACTTGCTGCAATGGCCTACATATGGGGTAAGTGACATAAGTTATCAGGAGAACTATACTACATTACTAATTGGAGATATTTGCTAATATTATTATTATACCTGCTACATATTGTGATAGGATCTTGGAGACTCTAATACCCCTTTAAGTATTGCCTTAACATAGTTACTTGCATAGTAATAATAACCAATAATAGACAGCACTGGGGACTTGGGTTCAAATCCCACCAAGGACAACATCTACAAGAAGTTTGTATGTTCTCCCCGTGTTGGCGTGGGTTTCCTCCGGGTTCTCCGGTTTCCCCCCACACTCCAAAGATATACTGATAGGGAATGTAGATTGTGAGCCCCAATGGGGACAGTGATGATAATGGCTGTAAAGCCCTGTGGAATTAATGACGCTATATAAGGGAGTCAAATAAATAAATAACAAAAAATAGTTTTATACACTGAATGGCCACTTTATCCGAGACAATCATGTAGTGGCATTGTAACATTCTTGGCTGCGTGCTTGCATGGTGCACCACCTCCCACCATGCAAGACTGCAATCTTACCTGTCAGTCTATGCTGCACTCTTTGCTCCAGTACCTGCTGTGTCCATGTCTCTTGTCTGATTGCTTAGGGCGTTGGCGCGGCTTTCTGCTTGTTTCTTATAGCTACTGTGTGCACAGTCCTAATGCGTCCCCAGCCTATTGCTGTGAGTCACTGGATACTTAAACCCCCCCCACCCAGTAGGAGGTGCCTGAGCAACACTTTCACTCAGTTTGTCTTTGGCAACTGAGTTGCCAGGTCCTGTCCTGTATCTAGTCTGTTCTGCCACCCTGGGGGCTGAGTACCCAGGGCCGCTACCTGTACCTCTGACTTTTAGTCTGTTCCCGCCACCCTGGGGGCTGAGTACCCAGGGCCGCTACCTGTATCTCTGACTTCTAGTCTGTTTCCGCCACCCTGGGGGCTGAGTTCCCAGGCTCGTTCCTGTATCTTGTTCCAGGTTCAGTTCCTGTCTGAACAGTGTCCTAGCCCGTTACTTGTTTCTCTCTATGTCCGTACCTTCCCTTTTCCTGAAGAGTCTGAACCTGCACCTAACTCCAACTCGTTGTCTCTGTACTTCTGTTTGTGAGTTTTGTGTCCACTCGCTACTTCATTGTACACTCGCCACTTCCCTGCCTCCGTATCTACCTCCTGTGTTCTAACCATCTTCCTGTAGTTTCCAGTCTGTTCCATGTGAGCAGAGCCCTGTCCTGTCTGCCTTCACCTTCTGCTCTGTTCTGCTCTGCTTGTTCACCGCTCTGGTGGTTCCGCTCTTCCCGCTTGTTTACCGCAGCTGCGGTTCTGTTCTGCTCTGCTTGTTCACCGCTCCGGCTGTTCCGCTCTGCTCCGCTTGCTTACCGCACCTGCGGTTCTGTTCTGCTGAGCTTGTTCACCGCTCCGGCGGTTCCGTGCTGTTCTGCTTGTTTACCGCACCTGCGGTTCTGTTCTGCTCTGCTTGTTCACCGCACCTGCGGTTTTGCTCCGCTCTGCTTGTTCACCGCACCTGCGGTTTTGCTCTGCTCTGCTTGTTCACAGCACCTGCGGTTTTGCTCCGCTCTGCTTGTTCACCGCTCCTGCGGTTTTGCTCCGCTCTGCTTGTTCACCGCACCTGCGGTTTTGCTCCGCTCTGCTTGTTCACCGCACCTGCAGCTCTGTTCCTGTATCCCAGTCTGTACTGGTCCCTATCCAGCCTGCGTTCATACCTGCCAGTATCTGCCTGTCTGCATTCCAGCCGTGCCTGTCAGCACCCGCCTGTCTGCATACCAGCCGTGCCTGCCAGTACCCACCTGCCTTCATACCAGCCGTGCCTGCTAAGTACCCACCTGCCGTCATACCAGCCGTGCCTGCCAGTACCCACCTGTCTGCATACCAGCTAACCTGCCTGTTCCTGCATTCCCTGGTGTGGGTCAACAGCTGTGACAGGGGTCTGACCTGGAGTAGCACCTGGTCCCTCTGCTCGGTTCTTCCCTGGTTCACAGAGTCGACTGAGCCGCCGTGCGACCTTAGACCAGGTTGATACTTAGTTTCGCCCCTCCAGGCACTCCTCGGTTCATGGTCCAGTGGGATCACTATTCACGCTCACGCCAGTCAGTCCGGGGAATCTTGACCCATGCGGACAGGACAGCTTTTCACAATTAGATGGAGGTACTGCGCTGCAGTGAACAGCCGATTCTACATCGTCTCAGAGATGCTCTATTACAGGGGTCTCCAAAATATGGATCGGGAGCAACATGTGGCTCGTGGGCCCATGATATGTGGCTTGCAGCTGTCTGCCAGCATGGCACATTACCACCAAGTCTACCAAACAGCTATGATGTGACTTTTCTGAGTAGCAGTGGACAGAAGACTAGATCCGGATGCTCATATACTGGGTGGGGATGGGATAAATATGAGAAGATGAAGATAGAATCAGACCGCCAGTTAGAGAGGAGCTTGAAGTTGGATGCAATAGTGTGAGTATGCTTGATATAAGAATACTGAATAGGGTAAAGTGGGCACTAATGGATGTAAGTATCCAGTGTCAGACTGGGCTGCCAAGGGCCCACCAGTAACCTGCTCCAGGCCACCACTTTTCAGCTACATGCAAATATGACATTATCCTCAATCACAAATGTATATACCAATGAACTGGGTAGATTGGTAAATTAATAAGATGCTGCCTTTGTGTGTACATAGTGATTCATGTATATAGTGCCAATTACTGCTCATATAAGAGGGTGGTGGTCCAGTCTTGCACAGGGGCCCACCAGAGAATTCTCCTGTTCTCCTGTGGGCCAGTCCAAGCCTGTAAGTATCCTTCCAATAAGATAGGGGGCACAAGGTCTCAGTGTGCTTTTTGTGGGGAAGATTTGTCTCTCATCATACCTGGTTTTGGGTGTCACTACTATGGGGAAAAGAGGCGCTGTATGTGGCTGGCAACCATCTCTCAGAGCTGAATGTGTCTTTCACAGTAAGAAAGGTTGGGGACTTCTGCTCTATAGGATTAAAGAGGTTGTTCACTACTACAGAGAAATCCCCAATGTATTTAAATGGTGTAAATAAGTTGTTTTGTAAGTACCTTGTGTTGTGCTTCTTGCCATTGAGGGGCGCTATCACTGGCGGCTCACAGACATCACGTGACCCCCGGCTGCAGCTGGCTCTGAAATCCGCTGGGGTCACGCCCGGCGTGACATAATGACGCGCTCCTGATGCGCCCAGGGGATGGGGATGACTCGGTACCCGGGCCTTTGCCTGGTTTGGGGATGTCGCGGTGGTCGGCTCCCGGGCCCGTACCCTGGGGTCACTCTTGAAAAAGGGGATTGGAACTTGGATAGAAATAAAAATAAAGTAACTAGTTCGTGACGCCACCTGTGGTACCTGGTAAGGATTACCAGCGCTGCTGCAGACCTCTGGGGGGTGATGGGATGGCAGCTGGGATGTTTCTGCTCCCCACAGGTGGAGCGGGCCCCCGGGGCAGTGTGGAGTTTGATGGTGGGTGGTGATGCTGGGGCTTGTAGTGCAGGCGGGATGGCGCAGCAGGAGTAACTGACAGAGACAGGGGATTCGCATAAATACCTTTACTGGTGCGGATGTCAGGTACACTCCAGGGTACTCAGTAGGATGGGTGCACTTCAGGACTTCTCCCCAGTGAGCGGGTATAAGGCCTCCTGGTCCGTGTCTGCCTCTCTGTAGGTTCCTGGCCAGCCTGCAACTGGGCCTAGCTTATGTGTCGTGCTGTTCCTTCACCTGTCGCTTGGTAGTGGGACCTTCTGCTGGCAACCACTATCCCTGGTCGCCGGGGCTTTCGTGGTTCCTGGTCCTGTAATGGGTCTAGCTTCAGGTCTGCCAGGGACTTGTAGCCCTCCTGGAATACAGGTGGTCCCTACTGGGTATAAAGGACCCTGTAGGCGCGGACCCGATGTCCGGTTTGTATCTTCGGGGTGAGCCTATGATGCTCCTCTGCCCCTTTCAACTCCTCTCTCCTCTCCTCCTTGCCGTCGGCCACACTGGGGTCCCTCAGAACTCAGCAGCAGAGGTGCTGCGTCTTCGCTGCTCTCAGTGTCAGCACGCTCTCAGACTCTCTGACTCTGACTGACTAAACAACTGACTGACTGCCTAGCTTCACCCTCCATATATATCCCTAACGGGCTCCCTCTGGTGGTGTGAGGTGGAAGGGTGGAGGTGTTTGTATGTAGTGAGGGCCTCTTGTGGAGAAGTCCATCCATGTACCCTGGGTCCTGTGGTACCTGTGAATGACAGGGTGCCACATTCCCCCCTAGTACAATTCAGTACTCCTGGACTGAAGTATTTTGTAAAACAAGTTAACAACAATAACAAAAATAACAATAATAAAGTTACAGTATGTCCCGTAACCCGGTGTCCATTTCACCGATGAAAGTGTAACAGGGAGAAACATGAGGGACCCGCCTGAAAACCCTCAACGTAGGCCCTGGGCGTGGCTACAGGGCATAAGTGATCCAGGTGCTGGACCACGTCTTCGGCCACGCCAAACGGGTTTTTGTTCTGTGGTCAAATAAAGGGGGCACTTTGATAAGTGCAACTATTTACAGGACAGTTTTTGGCTGCTCACAGTCCTCAGCCTACAAGTCTTTGTACCCTGATGGGTAACTAAATGCACACATATTATTGACAGTTTATACAATAAATAATAGGCAATACCCAACTGGGTAACTATTTCCAATTTAGGCACATCATGCTTATTCCCTAAACCTGGCAGGGATTTGGCCTTGTGTGATGCGTGTGGACCTTCGTAGCACTGGGGTGTTACTAGTGTCTGTGCATGCACTCTCTGCTAACCTATCAGGTGTACGTGCTGGTAGATTATAAAACTGCCTCAATCTCTCTATGGGACTGGCAAGTGCACTGATTACTGGGCCTTCAGGCTCTGCTTCAACGGTTGATCCTCCTCTTACTGGGGACTCTTCCTGTTCCTGAGCAGGTTCTTCCAGAGCGCTCACAGGTTCTTCTTGTAGCTGATAGAAGTGTATTACGGGTATAATAACTGCTCCATCAAGTTGATGCCAGTCCGCAGGGAAATCTCCTAGAACTGTGTGAAACACATCTTCCTTGGGTTCTTCCGGTGCTATAGGAGGTACTTCCTCCGTTGTCTTCAGTAGACCTGGGCAAACTTTCAGATGGTCTTTTGAGACTGTTGAAGTTGTTTTACCTCCATCTTTGCTAATCAGGCAGGTTTTACTGTTGTCAAATTTGGAGTTCAGCACTGTGTAGGGCTCTCTTTCCCACTGGTCATCGAGCTTGTGACTTCTCTTCCGCTTTAGCACTATCTCTCCAGGTGCCAAGGGTTCTGCTGGTGCATGTTTGTTATACTGTTCTTCCTGTCTTTCCCTTACTCTGTTCAGACTGTCTTCGACACAGGCCTGTACTCTCCTGTACTGCTCTTGCCGATTTGTATCCCAGTCTTCAGTGGACATATCTGCTTCCGGTTCTACCACTCCGAGTTCCAGGTCCATGGGCAATTTCCCAGGTCTTGCTCTCATGAGGTACGCTGGGGTACAATTTGTAGAACTCACAGGTATGTGATTGTACAGATCTACCAGGTCAGGTAGTTTGTCTGGCCACTGATTTCTTTCTTCCAAGGGTAAGGTTTTCAGCAGGTCTATGATGATGTTGTTCATTTTCCCACACAAACCATTAGTCTGAGGGTGGTACGGCGTAGTCCGGATCTTTTTGCACCCGTACAGGTGGCAGAATTCTTTAAACAGCTCGGCTTCAAAGGCAGGGCCTTGATCCGTCAGCACTTTGTCCGGGTATCCATGGGGCCTGCAGAAGTATGCTTGGAACGTTCTTGCTGCAGTCTCTGCTGTCAGATCCTTGACAGGGGCTACCACTAGGAACCGGAAATAGTGATCCACCATGGTCAGGGCATAGGAGTAGCCTGACCTGCTGGGTGACAGCTTGACGTGATCCAGAGCGACGATCTCCAGGGGCTGGGTTGTCTTGATGGACTGCAAGAGTGCTTTCTGGCTGCCGTAGTCTTTTCTTCTGAGGCTACAGGGCCCACAATTCCGGCACCACCTCTCTATGGAGCTCTGCATTCCAACCCAGTAGAACCGGTCCTTCAGCAGGGTTTCCAGCTTCTTCCAGCCAAAGTGACCTGCTTGATCGTGGTAGGCTTCCAACACCATCTGGATATCCGTCCTGGGTACAACAATCTGCCACACCATTTCATGGGTCTTGGGGTTGACATATCTTCTGCACAGCTTCTCTCTGTAGATGAACAGCTGGCTTCTTTCATTCCACAGTTGCTTGGCTTGTGGAGGAGCATCCTTCTCCAGGTGAGAATCTTCCTGGGTGATCAGTCTTTTGATGAGGCTGACAACCGGGTCACTGTCTTGAGTCTCCTTCCAACTGTGGTGGGGTAGAGGATTCAGCGTCCTTCCCTGACGTCTTCTGGTGACGTGTTGCTCATGGACCACTCCGCTTTGGTGGAAAGCAGGTAATTCAACTTCCTCTAAATCATCCACTTCATCCTCGGTGTCTGACTGGTGAGGCATCCTTGACAGGGCATCAGCATTGGTGCTCTTGTTACCTGGATGGTACTTGATGGTGAACTGATAATTTGACAGTCTGGCCACCCAACGCTGTTCCATGGCTCCCAACCTGGCTGTCTCCAGGTGTGTCAAGGGATTGTTGTCAGTAAAAGCTGTAAACTTAGTTGAGGCTAGGTAATGCTTGAACCTTTCAGTGATAGCCCAGACCAAGGCCAGGAACTTCAGCTTAAAGGAACTGTAGTTCTCCAGGTTCCTCTCGGTAGGGCGTAGCTTCCTGCTGGCATACGCAATTACCTTCTCTCTTCCATTTTGCTTCTGGGACAACCCAGCTCCCAGTCCCTCGTTGCTGGCATCGATGTACAGCAGGAAAGGCTGGCTGTAGTCAGGGTAAGCCAGGATTTCTTCACTAGTCAGGATTTCCTTCATTACTGCAAAGGATTCAGCCTGTTCTTTGCCCCACTGAAATGGGGGACTCTTTCCTCTTTTGGACTGTCCTACCAGGAGGTCTTGTAGAGGTGCTACCTTTTTGGTATAGTCCTTTATGAACCTCCTGTAGTACCCGACCAGTCCCAGGAATTGCCGTACTTCTTTGATGCTTCTCGGTTCAGGCCACTTCTGGATGGCAGTGACCTTAACCGGGTCTGGTGCTACTCCCTCCGAGCTAACTACGTGTCCCAGGTACTGAACCCTCTGCTTGAGAAAGTGGCATTTAGAAGGCTTTGGTTTCATCCCATACCGGGACAATGCTTCAAATACCTCCGCCAGTTGCTTCAGATGGTCCTCACATGTCCTCAAGTACACGATAACGTCATCCAGGTACAGCAGCACTGTGTCGAAGTTCCGATGTCCCAAGCAACACTCCATCAGCCTCTGGAATGTTCCGGGTGCATTGCAGAGTCCAAACGGCATACTGTTGAACTCGCACAGTCCCATCGGGGTGGTGAAGGCTGTCTTTTCCCGGTTTTCCTCAGCAACAGAGACTTGCCAGTACCCGCTAGTGAGATCCAGTGTAGAGAAGTAATTGGCAGATTTTAGTGCAGCCAGGGATTCCTCTATACGGGGCAAAGGGTATGCATCTTTATGTGTTATGCGATTAATCTGTCTATAATCTACACACATCCTCATGCTACCGTCCTTTTTCCTGAGCAGGACCAGGGGAGCTGCCCAAGGGCTACAGCTATCCCTTAGTACCCCTGCCTTTTTCATGTCACGCAACATTTCCTTCGCTTTCTGATAATATGCTGGTGGTATGGGTCGGTAACGCTCCTTAATGGGTGGATGGTTACCAGTGGGTATGTGGTGTTGTACCCCTTTAACCCTTCCAAAGTCAAGTGGGTGTTTACTAAACACTTGTTCATATTCCTGAACCACTCTGTAAACACTGTGTTTCTGATGGACAGCAGTGGCGTCAGTCCCAACATGGAGCTGTTGACACCAATCCTCCAGCTGAGCTTCGGAGTCATTGTCCTCCACTGCATCTGGTGGGGTCAAGGATTCCACTGTGTGTATGGCATCATTATTCACAGTATACAATCTAGCAACAGTGGCATACCTTGGCAATTTGACTTCCTCCTCCCCACAATTTAGGAGTCGTACGGGCACCCTCCCATTGCGTACGTCAACTACCCCTCTAGCAGTTAAGAGTGTAGGTCTGTGCTCTGAGCTAATGGGCTCCACTACCGCCTGGTAGTTCTGTCCCTTGAGACCTATTGCTGCCCTACACCAAATCAGCATCTCACTCATTGGGGGAATCACAATGGGTATCGGGTCTGTCACCTGTACATTACCAATCTCACCACCTGTTAGCTTTACCTGTTGCTGGTACAAGAGTGCTCAAATCTCTCTCTGGAGCACCTTCCTCTGCCCTGGTTTGGCAGTGTCAGCAATCTGTTGGAGCAAAAACAACACTTCTCCCAAACAGTTACCAACAATATTTGTACCAAGTATCATATACAAGTCTGTATCACCAGGGTTAGATTCCACTACAGTCAGTCCTTGGTCCTTTAGTTCCGCTCTCCCCACCTTCACTGTCATGTCCATAACCCCTACTAGGTTAAGAGGAAGGCATACACAGAGAGGTTCAGGGCCGGAGGGTGGAGTTCATCTATGGACCAGAACCTTTTGTAGAGGACATCAGGTATGATGGTTACCTGTGAGCCGGTGTCCAGTAATGCAGGTGTTGCTATGCCGTCCAGCACGATGGACAGAAAAGGCCTTCCTCCTACGAACCGGTGGTACCAGCTTGATGGGCCTGGTTGATTTACTCCTGGGTGTCGGCCCTCGGCCCCAGGGTTTGCCTGTTTAAAGGACAGTTCCGCGCGGTGTGACCTGCCTTGTGGCAGCGGTAGCAGAAGAAGTCTCCTGGAGGGCGACGTTGGTCCTCCCACGGGGTGGCGTTGTCCTCCTCCGGGGTGGCGTTGTCCTCCTACTTCTCCTCATCCAGGGGACATCCTCAGGACTGTCGGCGAGTAGGATCCTTCCTTCCGGCTCGGGCTCTGTCTGTAGCTGCAAGGTGCTCAGGGCAGTGGCCAGGGTTTTACTCAGCTGACGCACTTCAGAGCGCAGGCTGTCCAGCTCGCTAGGGGGCACTGTTTGCATCTTTGTTTCAGCCGTTAATGAAGGAGCAGTGGGTGCTGCGGGCACTGGGGTGGCCCCACCCTGGTAACGCTGGATAGCAGTCCCTGATGTTTCCAGGGGCTGAAGGCCCTTAATAGCCATGTCTTTCAGGGTGTCAAAGGTGGCATTTGGATGATCTAAGACCCACCACGGTACGGTTCTGCTCTCCTCCTGGGACCTCAACCCCCGGATGAATTGTTCTGTCAGCATTTTATTCTCATCTTGTATGCTAGCTGGACTAACCTGTTTCAGGGCCCGCAGGGCTTCCTGTAAGCACCAGGCATAGTCCCGGATACTGTCCTCAGGTTTCTGGGTACAGTGGTAGAACCTCATCCGGAGATCTGTCTCAGTGCAGTTTTCAAAGACAGTTTGCAGTCTCTTAAAGATAATGGATACTGATTCCTGGTCTGGGGCTGGCCAGGTTTCAATTTCCCACTCGGCGGCACCAGTCAATTGTCCCAGCACAACAGCGGCTCTCTGTTTTCCAGTCATTGAGTACATATCCAGTACACTGCATATCTTCCTTTTGAATCCAGACAGGGTGTCTGGTTTGCCATCATACTGGGGAAGCCATTTTGCTCCAGGGATATATGGCAGGGCCATGGGTATCAACGGAATCACGACCCCAGCCTGTGCAGCGCCGGGCGCGAGTTGAGCATCGAGAGCGTTAACCAGTGCTCCGGCGTCTTGCTGGTCGTCGGCCATGGTTGCGCTCCCCTAGTGAACCGTAGCCTACCTCCTGCTTCTTTAATCTCCGCAGACGACGGTCTCCTTCCAGGACCTGACGCCTCCTGGTGCTGTGTCACAGCGCGAGGCTGGGCTTGAGCTTCGCGTGCTTCCAGCAGTCTCGCCTTTCCGATTCCCATGGTTACGCCCCTCTTCTTCCTGCGTGGCGACTCAAAAATGGCGGACAATGGGGGGAAACAGCAGCAATTGGCGGGAAAACTTCACCACGGTATGCAACACAGTTCTTTAAGGCGCACAGTACCCGGTGGCAACGGGCATTCAATCCTGTTCGTGACGCCAGGAAGAGTATGACGCGCCCAGGGGATGGGGATGAGTCGGTGCCCGGGCCTTTGCCTGGTTTGGGGATGTCGCGGTGGTCGGCTCCCGGGCCCGTACCCTGGGGTCTTCGTGGTTCCTGGTCCTGTAATGGGTCTAGCTTCAGGTCTGCCAGGGACTTGTAGTCCTCCTGGAATGCCGGCGGTCCCTACTGGGTATAAAGGACCCTGTAGGCGCAGACTCAGTGTCCGGTTTGTATCTTCAGGGTGAGCCTATGATGCTCCTCTGCCCCTTTTAACTCCTCTCTCCTCTCCTCCTTGCCGTCGGCCACACTCGGGGCCCTCAGAACTCAGCAGCAGACGTGCTGCGTCTTCGCTGCTCTCAGCGTCAGCACGCTCTCAGACTCTCTGACTCTGTCTGACTGACTAAACAACTGACTGACTGCCTAGCTCCACCCTCCATATATATATATATATATATCCCTAACGGGCTCCCTCTGGTGGTGTGAGGTGGAAAGGTGGAGGTGTTTGTATGTAGTGAGGGCCTCTTGTGGAGAAGTCCATCCATGCACCCTGGGTCCTGTGGGACCTGTGAACAGCAGGGTGCCACACTCCCAGCTGATTATTGGGCTTTGGGCGGGGTTTCCCCGTGCGTCACACCCAGCATCCACTGCGCGCTTTCCCTCTCCTCATTCATTGGTAGTGGGGCACACGCGGTGGATGCTGGCCTGTGACGCGCGGGGTAACCCCGCCCACAGACCATCAATCCGTGGGGAGCATGTCACTCAGTCACACCCGGCTGCACCCGGAACTTGACGTGATATCAGCAAATACCAGAGCCGGCTGCAGGGGTCACGTGATGCCTGGGAATGGTCAGCAATAGCGCCACTCACAGACAAGAAGCACAACACAAGGTACTTACAAAACAACTTATTTACACCATTTAAATACATTATCTATAGTTTTGGACAACCCCTTTAAGACCTGGGTACTATGAAGGCCAGGGAGCAAGGAAAACTTGCAGACATGTTTCTGGAACAATGCATGACTATTGTTTTGGACGTAACACACACTCACTCACTGGTAATGGAAAAAAGGGAAGACCTACTACTAAATGCTATGTTGCGAAGAAGTTAAATTCCAGAAATGCAAAATCTTTAACAAAAATGTCACCCACCAAACCTGTGCTATTCAGCTATGTTCACAGGGGTCGGATTCGGTACTGATTTCGGCTTGGGTTTCACAATTAAATATGAACCACAATGACAATTCGTATCCAATGCATGTGAATGGGGTTTCTGCAAAAAAAACAATGTGAAGAAAAGCATGCAACTTGTTCACATGGATTATGTATGACAAAGACGTGACGCGTATTATGTTGGTAATTCTTGTGCTGATCCGTAACACCAAGCAATACCCTGATAATACTGGCAGAGGAGCCTTTTAAACCCCTCCGTTCACTGCCACCCTAGCATCTCCTTATATCTACACCCCTGTATCTTTGGTCCCACCAACACCATGGATAAAGCAGGTAGGACCTATTAATACATACCAATGGTCCAGCTGCACGATTCTAAGTGACACCACTGGATCTCCGCAGCACCTGTTGCTAGGCAACCACCTGAATTTAGTCTGGCACCTCATACTGAGCACAGCACTGGCAAAAATATCTCATTACAAAGCACGCCTTAATAATAATTATAATAGGAAGCACGATGTTATTTTACTGAAATTTACTGCAACCCCAATTTAGATGAGCAGCAATATTACATTTTGATGAGATGTTGATGAAATGAGATCAATAAACCTCAGCGAAAAAAATCAGAAGATTTAGCTTTTAGTACCATCTCTATGCTGATGACATCCAAAGATACACTTCTCGTGACATCACCCCTGCATTACTACAAAACATCAGCGATTGTCCGTCCTCTGTCTCTAACATTATGTCCTTCCCCTATCTAAGAATCTCTTAATAATTGACCCCTTTGGCCCCAGTTCATCATTTGTGATAGTTTGAAGTCATGTTTCTTGTTTTGTCTTGGGGTATTTGTTGCTGTTTTTTTGCACCATTTTCTTCAAAATGTCTAATTTGGTTCATGAATTTTATGCAAAGTCTCAAAAATAGTCTTTATTTCATTCTTTACCTGTTTTCACCTCTGATATTTTAGAACAAAAAGTCGCACATTTCGCTATATGGCTCAAAATTTGCACTGATAGATTTGGTGTACATGAAATCACTGAGTGGGGGTTTGGAGTGAAAAATTTGGTGACTTTTGAAAACGACATAATTTATGAAACCAGTCGAAAACATCTCGAAATCCCAAACTCTTTCAACATTGACAAATTGAAAAAAAAAAAAATTACAAAGAAGGTGAAGGTGAATGCCCCTTCTCATGCTGCACATAACACATCTGCATCTCTGGCTGATATGGGAATAAAAGGGGACAAACTTATGGTGTGGCCCCCATGCTCCCCTGACCTCAACCCCATTGAGAACCTCTGGAGCATCATCAAAAGGAGTGTCTATGATGGCGGGAGGCAGTTCACATCTAAGCAACAGCTCTGGGAGGGTATTCTGTCCTCATGCAAAACAATTGAAGCAGAAACCATCCAAAACCTGACAAATTCAATGGACGAGAGAGTTCAGAAGCTCCTTTCGAACAAGCGGTCCTATGTGCAAATGTAACATCACCTAGAATAAAGTTTTGAGTTGAAAACTGTTTGATTTCAGTTTGTAATAACCTGCTAATGCTTATAATTTCAAAAATGACCATTTTTTTGTTCTTTATTAAAATGAAAAGGTTGAAAACTCTGCTGTGCATAATAATTTGGAACATGCATTTTGAGTGCAGTTTGAGTTTTTTATTTTTTTTAAAATATACTGTTATCATAGGCAGTTTGTACAAAAACCTTTCAATTGTACTCTAATAGTTATTTGACTGGAAAATTACAATGACTGCAATTCATATAGGTAATTTGGGAAAATCTGAGAAAATATTATTTGCATAATAATTTGGAACACAGTGTAATATAGACTTTGAAAAAGGCGCAAATGAAAATCAGGCGAAAAGCATCAAAAACAAACCGCATAAAGGGGCAAATGTTTTGGTTTGGTGCCTTAACTAAATGAACTTCATGATGTACATATATCATAGTGCTTTAAAGGGAATCTTTCATGTCAAAATACACTATTAACCTGCAGATGTGGGGATAATCTGCAGATTAATAGCGTTCTTAAGCCGTATGGCCACCACACTGAAAGCTTGGCATAGAAGCGCAGCCGGCAGGGCTTCAGTCTCCGCTCAGTACATAGTGAGTGGCGGAGGCTGTAACCACATCGAGGCACTGACTGACAGCCAGCTCACTAGTACATCAATATAGAGACGGCTGTCAGTCAATGCTGGGGCCTGGATACAGGCATCACTCACTATGTATTGAGCGGTGACTGATGCCGCATCGGCTGCGTCCACCAGGACTAAAAGCCAGAGGATGCCGGGAGGAATAAAGTTAATTTCCTCCCTGCAACCGGGCTTTCAGTGTGCTGGCCAGGCAGATTTAGAATGAGATTAACCTGCAACGTTTAGCATTTTCTGACATGATAGTCTCTCTTTAAAGGGTTATTCCCTTTTTTATGGATGGACATTGCCATATAGTGCCTGTAAAAACAAGCACTTTTGCAATTTACTGCTCATTAAAATTTGCTGCCGTTCTTGAGATATTAACTCTTTTTTTTCTTTTACTTACAGCTCATTGCCTTGGAGACCGACCACCACTGCTCTCTAGCTTCTAAGTTCTGCGCTAAAGGTGGCTGGCATTAGGAGATCACATTGCTCTCCTGCAATCCTGGTCAGCTTCAATACAATGTTTACAGAATCAATAGAAAAAACATGTAAGCAGTGCGCATGTCCCTATTTCCTCATAGATTGTAAGCTTGCGAGCAGGGCCCTCAATTCTCCTTTAACTGTTGAACTATGCTTTACTTCACAATGTCTTTATTGTCTGTACAGGTCCTCACTTAATTGTAAACTACTGTGGAATATGTTGGCTCTATATAAAAAAAAATATTATTATTATGTCCTGCTATTTTGCATTAGTGGTCGGTCTCCAAGGCAACAAGCTGTAAACAAAAGAGAAAATAAGCATTAATAGCTCTAGAATGGCTGAAAGTTTAATAAGCATAAATTGCAAAAATGTTTGTATTTGCAAGAGCTACCCAACAATAGCCATTTATAAAGATGGGAATAATCCTTATCACTCTCATCCAAAAAGCTCTGGACCTATCTGAAACACTCTACATCTTCTTCCTCATCTCTGTCTCTCACTTTGTCACTGCTTTCCATTATGCTAATGATCTAAGACCAACATCCTCCACACAGGGCCGGCGTTAGGGGCAGGCAAACAAGGCAAATGCCTAGGGCCCCCATCCACAAAGGGAGCCCCCTGCTTCTGCAGACCCTTTATGAAGTGCGCAGAGGGTGTACAGCATTACTTACAGTGAATAATGTTGTACATCCTCTGTAGTCCCTACTCACGTCCCACTCCCTCTCCTCCAGCAGTGTCCGATTAGGAGTTGTGGGATGGGCGGTCTCACAGCACAGCAAAGTTCAGAAGCTGGGGGCAGGAAGATGCCTGCAGCACTGTCTGTGTCTGTGGCCTGTCCTCCTCATCATGGCTGCCCCTAAACCACTGTCCTGGGATCTGCACAAGTGAAGCAGCAGGACCTGGTAAGATAAGTATACATATATATGTGTATCTGTGTGTGTACATACAGTTAGGTCCATATATATTTGGACAGAGACAACATTTTTCTAATTTTGGTTCTAGACATTACAACAATGAATTTTAAACAAAACAATTCAGATGCAGTTGAAGTTCAGACTTTCAGCTTTCATTTGAGGGTGTCCACATTAAAATTGGATGAAGGGTTTAGGAGTTTCAGCTCCTTAATATGTGCCACCCTGTTTTTAAAGGGACCAAAAGTAATTGGACAGATTAAATAATTGTAAATAAAATGTTCATTTCTAGTACTTGGTTGAAAACCCTTTGTTGGCAATGACTGCCTGAAGTCTTGAACTCATGGGCATCACCAGACGCTGTGTTTCCTCCTTTTTGATGCTCTGCCAGGCCTTCACTGCGGTGGTTTTCAGTTGCTGTTTGTTTGTGGGCTTTTCTGTCTGAAGTTTAGTCTTTAACAAGTGAAATGTGTAACATACCTGGCGGCATCCTTGCATAGTGGTCCATCTCCCACTGTGCAAGAGCGCGCACTTGATTTCCAGTCCAGACTATCTCTCTGGCTTTCCTTCATGCTGTCTGCTTGCCTCTGTTTCTTCTGCTTTAGGGCGGCGCCCGATCACTTCCTGCTTCTTGTAGCTGCTGCGGGCACACCCCTTGTGCGTCCTCAGCCTATTGCTGTCTGTCACCTGGTATTTAACCCAGCTCTTTTCTGGAATCTTTGCCTGAGCATCTTGTTCTGTCAGTTGGCCTTTGGTCGCTGACGTGCCAGGTCCTTTCCTGTTCCCTGCCTTTCAGTATCAGTTCCCGTGTCTGAACTGTGTCCTATCTGAAAACGCTCTTAGCCTGTTCATCCTGCCTTCTAGGGGCTGCATACCTAGATCTGTTTATGTGTTTGTTTGCCTGTCTGTCCGCCTTCCTGAGGCTGTATTTCTAGGCCAGTCTGAACACACTCCTTGCCTGTTCATCCCGCCTCTCTGGGGGCCGCATACCCAGACTCGCTCCTGTCTCTCGCTGCAGTGTCGGTTTCTGTCCGAACACTCAGTTCCTGTCTGAACACTCTCCTACCGTTTACCTGTTTTGTTTATATGTCCGTCCCTTCCCTTTTTCTGCAGAGTCTGTACCTGCTCCTTACTCCCACTCGTAGTCACTGTACTTTCGCTTGTGAGTTTAGTGTCCACTCCCTACTTCATTGCAAGTATCTAGTGTGTATCTGGTTCTGCCTTTCCCTTCATGTCTGTTCCGTGTGAACAGAGCCCTGTCCCCTCTGCTCCGCCTTGCTCACCGCTTCTGCGGTTTCCGCTCTGCTCCGTCTTGCTCACCGCTCCTGCGGTTTCCGCTCTGCTCCGCCTTGCTCACCGCTCCTGCGGTTTCCGCTCTGCTCCGCCTTGCTCACCGCTCCTGCGGTTTCCGCTCTGCTCCGCCTTGCTCACCGCTCCTGCGGTTTCCGCTCTGCTCTGCCTTGCTCACCGCTCCTGCGGTTTCCGCTCTGCTCCGCCTTGCTCACCTCTCCTGCGGTTTCCGCTCTGCTCCGCCTTGCTCACCGCTCCTGCTGTTTCCGCTCTGCTCCGCCTTGCTCACCGCTCCTGCGGTTTCCGCTCTGCTCCACCTTGCTCACCGCTCCTGCGGTTTCCGCTCTGCTCTGACCCTTTGCTCGCTGCTCCGGCAGTCTCGCTTTGCTCTGACCCTTTGCTCGCTGCTCCGGCAGCCTCGCTCTGCTCTGACCCTTTGCTCACTGCTCCGGCAGCCTCGCTCTGCTCTGACCCTTTGCTCGCTGCTCCGGCAGTCTCGTTCTGCTCTGACCCTTTGCTCACTGCTCCAGACGGCCTCGTCCTGCTCTACTCTCGCTCACCGCTCCAGGCGGTCTCGTCTTGCTCTGCTCTTGCTCGCCGCTCCGGGCGGCCTCACTCTGCTGTGTTTGTCCACCGCATCTGCGGTTCTGTTCCTGAGTCCCAGTCTGTACTGGGTCCTATCCACTCTGTGCTCCAACCTGTCGTACCTGCCAGTACCTCCCTGCCTGCATACCAGTCGTGCTTACCAACATCCTCCTGCCTGCATACCGGCCGTACCTGCCAGTACCTCCCTGTTTGCATACCTGTCGTGCTTGCCAGCATCCACCCGTCTGCATACCTGCCGTGTCTGCCTGTACCCACCAGTCTGTGTGCCAGCCTAACCTGCCTGTTCCTGTATTCCCCGGTGTGGGTCAACAGCCGTGTCCGGGGTCTGACCTGGAGTAGCACCTGGTCCCTCTGCTCGGTCCCTCCTTGGTGCACTGGCGTCGTATGCTGTCGTGCGACCTTGGTCAGATCGGGTGGATACTTAGTTACGCCCCTCCAGGCATTCACTCCCCGGTACGGTCCAGTGGAATCACTACATATACACGCACACGCCAGTCAGTCCGGGTGTGTGCATTACAGCATGCTCAGGCCATGGTTCCCGTTGAGCCCCACGGCCTTCGCTCTCTGAGATGTTTTCCAGCGAATACGTGCTTCTAGAAGAAATTTATTTTTTTTTGCTACCAGCTGAGTTTCAGGCGAATTACGCACCCGTCCAGATGGATCTATCAGCACTCGTTCCTGCGGATCCGCCACGGTACTATGGGGATCCAAGACTGAGCGTGCATTTGTGGAGCAATGCATGCTACACTTCAAGTTCTACCCTCTTTGTTTTCCCACCGATCGGGTTAAGGTGGGATTCATGATATCTTACCTAATGGGTGATGCCTTGAAATGGATCAACCCCCTATGGGAAGCCCAGGATCCTATCCTCCTGGACCTTCAGGCCTTCCTGGTGGCCTTTCTAATGGTCTAAGATGACCCTAACCCGGAGACCCCTGCTGAAGCTTCACTTCCCAATGTCCCGGAGCAGCCCCGATGGGTGATGTGTGTGGGTAGCGCACTAGTCCTCCTGCCCGAAGAGACTACTGCCCACCCAGAATCCACACAGGATGACTACGCTCTCCGGAATACTTCTCCCAACCTCAAGAGGGAGTCCAGACGTGCTAGGCGTAGAGGCAAGCCGTCACGCCAGGGTCTGTCCTCCCAAAGACCTCCTGATCCCAACATTGAAGTCCCTGCTGAAGCTTCATTTCCCTGTATCCCGGAGCAGCCCCGACGGGTAATGTGCGTGGGTAGCGCACCAGTTCTCCTGCCCGAAGAGACTACTGCCCACCCAGAATCCACACAGGAGGACTTCCTGCACCCGGTATCTGATACCTCACCCACTTTAACCAGTGAGCCTGTCCAAGGGTGCTCCGAAGCAGTGATTACCTCCGAGTCTGTGCACCTCTACTACCTGGCAGAGGACCCCCTGTTGCCTCCTGAATCCTCCGGGATACCACTTGATGACAAATGGAGAGAGACTTCCCTACACCCGGTACCCGATACTTCGTCCGCTCCATCCTGTGAGCTTGACAATGGGTTCCTCAAAAAGGTAGTTACCCCCGAGTCTCTACACCTCTCCGACCAGGCGGAGGACCTCCAGTTGTCTCCAGAACCCTTCGGGTTGCTACCTGGTAGCGAACGGACAAAGACTTTTCTACACTCTGTACCTGATACCTCGGCTGCTTCATCCAGTGAGTCCGACCTAGTGTACTCCGAAGCAGAGGTTACCCCCGAGTCTCTACACCCCTCCGACCAGGCGGAGGACCTCTAGTCATCTCCAGAACCCTTCGGGGTGCTACCTGGTAGTGAATGGACAGAGACTTTCCTACACTCTGTACCTGATACCTCGGCTGCTTCATCCAGTGAGTCCGACCTAGTGTACTCCGAAGCAGAGGTTACCCTCGAGTCTCTTCACTCTTCCGACCCGGTGGAGGACCTCCAGTTGTTTCCTGAATCCTCCGGGGTACCACCAGATAACAAAGGGACAGTGACTTTTCTTCATCTTGTACCTGATACCCCGCCCATTTCTTCCTGTGAGCTTGACAAGATGTACCCCAAAGCAGAGGTTACCCCCGAGTCTCTGCCCCCCTCCAACCCGGCGGAGGACTTCCAGTTGTCTCCTGTACCCTCTGGGGTGCCACCTGAAAATATGTGGAGAGAGACTTCCTTGTGTGCTGTTCCTGGTACTCCACCCATTTTGTCTGTTGCTGAGGATGGCTGGATAGGAGGTAGCATCCTAGCTACCCAGATGAGACCAGTTTTTCCTGTGGACAGTGGGAGTGATCTCCTTGAAGTGAAGGATTGGCCCTCGAATTCCCTGCGGAAGATTCTGGCAGGCCTGAAGAAGAGGGGACGTAAGGGGGGTGTACTGTAACATACCTGGCGTCGTCCTGAGCGCGCACTTGATTTTCAGTCCAGACTATCTCTCTGGCTTTCCTCCATGCTGTCTGCTTGCCTCTGTTTCTTCTGCTTTAGGGTGGCACCCGATCACTTCCTGCTTCTTGTAGCTGCTGCGGGCACACCCCTTGTGCTTCCTCAGCCTATTGCTGTCTGTCACCTGGTATTTAACCCAGCTCTTTCCTGGAATCCTTGCCTGAGCATCTTGTTCTGTCAGTTGGCCTTTGGTCGCTGACGTGCCAGGTCCTTTCCTGTTCCCTGCCTTTCGGTATCAGTTCCCGTGTCTGAACTGTGTCCTGTCTGAACACGCTCTTAGCCTGTTCATCCTGCCTTCTAGGGGCTGCATACCTAGATCTGTTTATGTGTTTGTTTGCCTGTCTGTCCGCCTTCCTGAGGCTGTATTTCTAGGCCAGTCTGAACACGCTACTTGCCTGTTCGTCCCGCCTCTCTGGGGGCCGCATACCCAGACTCGCTCCTGTCTCTCGCTGCAGTGTCGGTTTCTGTCCGAACACTCAGTTCCTGTCTGAACACTCTCCTACCTTTTACCTGTTTTGTTTATATGTCCGTCCCTTCCCTTTTTCTGCAGAGTCTGTACCTGCTCCTTACTCCTACTCGTAGTCGCTGTACTTTCGTTTGTGAGTTTAGTGTCCACTCGCTACTTCATTGCAAGTATCTAGTGTGTATCTGGTTCTGCCTTTCCCTTCCTGTCTGTTCCGTGTGAACAGAGCCCTGTCCCCTCTGCTCCGCCTTGCTCACCGCTTCTGCGGTTTCCGCTCTGCTCCGCCTTGCTCACCGCTCCTGCGGTTTCCGCTCTGCTCCGCCTTGCTCACCGCTCCTGTGGTTTCCGCTCTGCTCCGCCTTGCTCACCGCTCCCGCGGTTTCCGCTCTGCTCCGCCTTGCTCACCGCTCCTGCGGTTTCTGCTCTGCTCCGCCTTGCTCACCGCTCCTGCGGTTTCCGCTCTGCTCCGCCTTGCTCACCGCTCCTGCGGTTTCCGCTCTGCTCTGACCCTTTGCTCGCTGCTCCGGCAGTCTCGCTCTGCTCTGACCCTTTGCTCGCTGCTCCGGCAGTCTCGCTCTGCTCTGACCCTTTGCTCGCTGCTCCGGCAGTCTCGCTCTGCTCTGACCCTTTGCTCGCTGCTCCGGCAGTCTCGCTCTGCTCTGACCCTTTGCTCGCTGCTCCGGCAGTCTCGCTCTGCTCTGACCCTTTGCTCACTGCTCCAGGCGGCCTCGTCCTGCTCTACTCTCGCTCACCGCTCCAGGCGGTCTCGTCTTGCTCTGCTCTTGCTCGCCGCTCCGGGCGGCCTCACTCTGCTGTGTTTGTCCACCACATCTGCGGTTCTGTTCCTGAGTCCCAGTCTGTACTGAGTCCTATCCACTCTGTGCTCCAACCTGTCGTACCTGCCAGTACCTCCCTGCCTGCATACCAGTCGTGCTTACCAACATCCACCTGCCTGCATACCGGCCGTACCTGACAGTACCTCCCTGTTTGCATACCTGTCGTGCTTGCCAGCATCCACCCGTCTGCATACCTGCCGTGTCTGCCTGTACCCACCAGTCTGTGTGCCAGCCTAACCTGCCTGTTCCTGTATTCCCCGGTGTGGGTCAACAGCCGTGTCCAGGGTCTGACCTGGAGTAGCACCTGGTCCCTCTGCTCGGTCCCTCCTTGGTGCACTGGCGTCGTATGCCGTCGTGCGACCTTGGTCAGATCGGGTGGATACTTAGTTACGCCCCTCCAGGCATTCACTCCCCGGTACGGTCCAGTGAAATCACTAAATATACACGCACACGCCAGTCAGTCCGGTCGTGTGCATTACAAAATGCATGCTCAATTGGGTTGAGATCAGGTGACTGACTTGGCCATTCAAGAATATTCCACTTCTTTGCTTTAATAAACTCCTGGGTTGCTTTGGCTTTATGTTTTGGGTCATTGTCCATCTGTAGTATGAAACGACGACCAATCAGAAAGCTGTATTTGGCTGGATCAGAGCACACAGTATGGCTCTGAATACATCAGAATTCTTCCGGCTGCTTCTGTCCTGTGTCACATAATCAATAAACACTAGTGACCCAGTGCCACTGGCAGCCATGCATGCCCAAGCCATCACACTGCCTAAGCCGTGTTTTACAGATGATGTGGTATGCTTTGGATCATGAGCTGTACCACGCCTTCGCCATACTTTTCTCTTTCCATCATTCTGGTAGAGGTTGATCTTGGTTTCATCTGTCCAAAGAATGTTCTTCCAGAACTGTGCTGGCTTTTTTAGATGTTTTTTAGCAAAGTCCAGTCTAGCCTTTTTATTCTTGATGCTTATGAGTGGCTTGCACCGTGCAGTGAACCCTCTGTATTTACTTTCATGCAGTCTTCTCTTTATGGTAGATTTGGATATTGATACGCCTACCTCCTGGAGAGTGTTGTTCACTTGGTTGGCTGTTGTGAAGGGGTTTCTCTTCACCATGGAGATTATTCTGCAATCATCCACCACTGTTGTCTTCCGTGTGCGCCCAGATCTTTTTGCATTGATGAGTTCACCAGTGCTTTCTTTCTTTCTCAGGATGTACCAAGCTGTAGATTTTGCCACTCCTAATATTGTAGCAATTTCTCGGATGGGTTTTTTCTGTTTTTGCAGCTTAAGGATGGCTTGTTTCACCTGCATGGAGAGCTCCTTTGACCGCATGTTTACTTCACAGCAAAACCTTCCCAATGCGAGCACCACACCTCTAATCAACTCCAGGCCTTTTATCTGCTTAATTGAGAATGACATAACGAAGGGTTGCCCACACCTGTCCATGAAATAGCCTTGAAGTCAATTGTCCAATTACTTTTGGTCCCTTTAAAAACAGGGTGGCACATGTTAAGGACCTGAAACTCCTAAACCCTTCATCCAATTTTAATGTGGATACCCTAAAATGAAAGCTGAAAGTCTGAACTTCAACTGCATCTGAATTGTTTTGTTTAAAATTCATTGTTGTAATGTCTAGAACCAAAATTAGGAAAATGTTGTCTCTGTCCAAATATATATGGACCTAACTGTATATACAGTATATAATATGACTGTGTATATCTGTGGTGTGTGTATATATATATATATATATACAGTACAGACCGAAAGTTTGGACACACCTTCTCATTTAAAGCGTTTTCTGTATTTTCATAACTATGAAAATTGTACATTCACACTGAAGGCATCAAAACTATGAATTAACACATGTGGAATTATATACTTAACAAAAAAGTGTGAAACAACTGAAAATATGTCTTATATTTTAGGTTCTTCAAAGTAGCCACCTTTTGCTTTGATGACTGCTTTGCACACTCTTGGCATTCTCTTGATGAGCTTCAAGAGGTAGTCACCGGAAATGGTTTTCACTTCACAGGTGTGCCCTGTCAGATTTAATTAGTGGGATTTCTTGCCTTATAAATGGGGTTGGGACCATCAGTTGTGTTATGCAGAAGTCAGGTGGATACACAGCTGATAGTCCTACTGAATAGACTGTTAGAATTTGTATTATGGCAAGAAAAAAGCAGCTAAGTAAAGAAAAACGAGAGGCCATCATTACCTTAAGAAATTAAGGTCAGTCAGTCCGAAAAATTGGGAAAACTTTGAAAGTGTCGCCAAGTGCAGTTGCAAAAACCATCAAGCGCTACAAAGAAACTGGCTCACATGAGGACCACCCCAGGAAAGGAAGACCAAGAGTCACCACTGCTTCTGAGGATAAGTTTATCCAAGTCACCAGCCTCAGAAATCACAAGTTAACAGCAGCTCAGATTAGAGACCAGGTTAATGCCACACAGAGTTCTAGCTGCAGACACATCTCTTCAACAACTGTTAAGAGGAGACTTTGTGCAGCAGGCCTTCATGGTAAAATAGCTGCTAGGAAAACACTGCTAAGGACAGGCAACAAGCAGAAGAGACTTGTTTGGGCTAAAGAACACAAGGAATGGACATTAGACCAGTGGAAATCTGTGCTTTGGTCTGATGAGTCCAAATTTGAGATCTTTGGTTCCAACCACCGTGTCTTTGTGCGACGCAGAAAAGGTGAACGGATGGACTCTATATGCCTGGTTCCCACCATGAAGCATGGAGGAGGAGGTGTGATGGTGTGTGGGTGCTTTGCTGGTGACACTGTTGGGGATTTATTCAAAACTGAAGGCATACTGAACCAGCATGGCTACCACAGCATCTTGCAGAGGCATGCTATTCCATCCAGTTTGCGTTTAGTTGGACCATAATTTATTTTTCAACAGGACAATGACCCCAAACACACCTCCAGGCTGTGTAAGGGCTATTTGTCCAAGAGGGAGAGTGATGGGGTGCTATGCCAGATGACCTGGCCTCCACAGTCACCAGACCTGAACCCAATCGAGATGGTTTGGGGTGAGCTGGACCGCAGAGTGAAGGCAAAAGGGCCAACAAGTGCTAAGCATCTCTGGTAACTCCTTCAAGATTGTTGGAAGACCATTTCCAGTGACTACCTCTTGAAGCTCATCAAGAGAATGCCAAGAGTGTGCAAAGCAGTCATCAAAGCAAAAGGTGGCTACTAGAGATGAGCGGTGTTCGACTAGAACTGTTCGCCAATCTCAAATTCGAGCTGTTTTGGGCGGTGTTCGAGTCGTTTGACGAACGCGAACGATTTGCAAAAAATTCGGCTGTTCGAGGTTATGTTCGATAACTGTTCGTGCACCAAAAGCGTGTCCTGCATGTCTGGCATTTAGAGCACCAATCATGCAGGGATTGTCTGCCACTCACTGTACTGCCACAGCCATGGTGGTTGTGGCATTACAGTGGTTGCCCAAATCGATGGGAACAGTGCTCACAGTGAAACATGAAAAGCCGACAATTCAGCAGCGGCATACACCGGTACCTGACAATTTAGAACCGAAAGAATAGAGTATCACACATAGATTAGATAGATAGAAACATGTCAGTCACATATATAAGAAGTACAGTGACAGTGTTGCTTACTGTACTTGTCATTTAGTGTAAAGGATTTATTTAAAAAAATATTAGTGTTTTCATGCACTGTCTCTTTAAAAAAGCCGGCCGGCAATTCAGCATCTGTACCTGACAATTTATAACAGAAAGAATAGAGCATCACACATAGATTAGATAGATAGACACATGTCAGTCACATATATAATAAGTACACTGACAGTGTTGATTACTGTACTTGTCATTTAGTGTTAAAATAAAGGATTTATTTAAAAAAAAATTGGCGTGGGGTTCCCCGTAATTTTAGTCTCTAGCGGAGGTTAAGCAGACGGCTGGGGCAGATGTTTGAAGCCTGGGAAGGGGGTAATACCCACGGAGCTTCCCAGGCTACTAATATCAGCCCCCAGCTGAATACCTAGCCTTTACTAGCTATTAAAATGGGGGACCCCCAAAAAAATGACGTGGGGTCCCCCCTATTTTAATAGCTAGCAAAGGCTAGGCAGACAGCTGGGGGCTGATATTAATAGCCCAGGAAGGGTGCCATGAATATTGGCCCCCTCCCAGGCTAGAAACACCAGCCGTCAGCCGCCCCAGAAATGGCGCATCCATAGGATGCGCCAATTCTGGCACTTAGCCTCGCTCTTCCCACTGCCCTGTAGCGGTGGCAGTGGGGTAATAGGGTTGGGGTTGATGTCAGCTTATAATGCCAGCTGACATCAAGCCCAGGTTAGTAATGGAGATGCGCCATTTCTGGGGCGGCTGACGGCTGGTGTTTCTAGCCTGGGAGGGGGCCAATATTCATGGCACCCTTCCTGGGCTATTAATATCAGCCCCCAGCTGTCTGCCTAGCCTTTGCTAGCTATTAAAATAGGGGGGACCCCACATCATTTTTTTTGGGGTCCCCCATTTTAATAGCTAGTAAAGGCTAGGTATTCAGCTGGGGGCTGATATTAGTAGCCTGGGAAGCTCCGTGGGTATTACCCCCTTCCCAGGCTTCAAACATCTGCCCCAGCCGTCTGCTTAACCTCCGCTAGAGACTAAAATTACGGGGAACCCCACGCCAATTTTTTTTTCAATAAATCCTTTATTTTAACACTAAATGACAAATACAGTAATCAACACTATCACTGTACTTATTATATATGTGACTAACATGTTTCTATCTATCTAATCTATGTGTGATGCTCTATTCTTTCTGTTATAAATTGTCGGGTACCGATGCTGAATTGCCGGCCGGCTTTTTTAAAGAGACGGTGCATGAAAACACTAATATTTTTTTTAATAAATACTTTAACACTAAATGACAAGTACAGTAGCCAACACTGTCACTGTACTTCTTATATATGTGACTGACATGTTTCTATCTATCTAATCTATGTGTGATGCTCTATTCCTTCTTGTCTAAATTGTCGGGTACCGGTGTATGCCGCTGCTGAATTGCCGGCCGGCTTTTTTAAAGAGAATATCTTCTGTGCAGTTTGTCACTTTTGGACACCTTTGAAGGTGTTTTCTATGTGTTTCTATGAGTTTTTGTTTGCCTGCCATTGGTTTTAACGGTGTTCGACGGTGTTCGACGGTGCTCTAAGGTGTTCGACGAACAGTTCCTCGAACATCCCGGTGTTCGACGAACCGAACCGAACCCGAACACTACGGGGGTGGCTCAACACTAGTGGCTACTTTGAAGAACCTAGAATATAAGACATATTTTCAGTTGTTTCACACTTTTTTGTTAAGTATATAATTCCACATGTGTTAATTCATAGTTTTGATGCCTTCAGTGTGAATGTACAATTTTTATAGTCATGAAAATACAGAAAAATCTTTAAATGAGAAGGTGTGTCCAAACTTTTGGTCTGTACTGTATATATATATATATATATATATATATATATATATATATATATATGTACATACAGTGTATAGTATGTGTGTGTCTGTATATATATATATGTGTGTATTTGTGTGTGTATATACAGTATATAGTGTATGTTTATATATATATATATATATATATATATATATATATATATACATATATACACTGGATATTGAACCCGTTCTACGCCCGGGTGGCAAGCATTTTTATTGGTATATGGTCTCCCATGCTGGTATGTGCTGCCCCCCTCCTGGTATTTGTGCTGCCCCCATCCTGTCCCCACCATCCTATCCTGGCATGCATGACACACCTCATCCCCATCCTGGTATGCATGGCACCCCTCATCCCTATCCTGGTATGCATAGCACCCCTCACCCCCAATCCTGGTATGCATGGCACCCCTCACCCCCAATCATGGTATGCATGGAACCCCTCATCCTAATCCTGGTATGTGTGGTACTCCTCATCCCAATCCTGGTATGTGTGGTACTCCTCATCCCTATCCTGGTATGCATGGCACCCCTCAGCACCAATCCTGGTATGCATGGCACCCCTCACCCCCAATCCTGGTATGCATGGCCCCCTCATCCCAATCCTGGTATGTATGGTACTCCTCATCCCTATCCTGGTATGCATGGTTCCCCATCCCTCATCCCTATCCTGGTATGTATGGTATCCCTCATCCTGGTATGCATTGCACCCCGCACCCCCAATGCCGGTATGCATGGCACCCCTCACCCCCAATCCCAGTATGCATGGCACCCCTCATCCCCAATCCCAGTATGCATGGCACCCCTTATCCCCAATCCCAGTATGCATTGCACCCCTCATCCCCAATCCTGGTATGCATGGCACCCCTCACCCCCAATCCTGTATGCATGGCACCCCTCATCCCCAATCCCAGTATGTATGACACCCCTCATCCCCAATTCCGGTATGCATGGCACCCCTCATCCCCAATCCTGATATGTATGGCACCCCTCATCCACAATTCCGGTATGCATGACACCCTTCATCCACATTCCCGGTATGCATGGCACCCCTCATCCCCAATCCCGGTATGCATGGCACCCCTCACCCCCAATCCTGGTATGCATGGCACCCCTCACCCCCAATTCTGGTATGCATGGCACCCCTCATCCCAATCCTGGTATGTGTCGTACTCCTCATCCCTATCCTGGTATGCGTGGTACTCCTCATCCCTATCCTGGTATGCATGGCACCCCTCACCACCAATCCTGGTATGCATGTCACCCCTCACCCCTAATCCTGGTATGCATGGCCCCCTCATCCCAATCCTGGTATGTGTGGTACTCCTCATCCCTATCCTGTTATGCATGGTACCCCATCCCTCATCCCTATCCTGGTATGTATGGTATCCCTCATCCTGGTATGCATGGCACCCTGCACCCCCAATGCTGGTATGCATGGCACCCCTCACCCCTAATCCCGGTATGCATGGCACCCCTCATCCCCAATCCCGGTATGCATGGCACTTCTCATCCCCAATCCTGGTATGCATTGCACCCCTCATCCCCAATCTTGGTATGCATGGCACCCCTCACCCCCAATCCTGTATGCATGGCATCCATCATCCCCAATCCCGGTATGCATGACACCCCTCATCCCCAATTCCGGTATGCATGGCACCCTTCATCCCCAATCCTGATATGCATCACACCCCTCATCCTCAATTCCGGTATGCATGACACCCCTCATCCCCAATCCCGGTATGCATGGCATCACTCATCCCCAATCCTGGTATGCATGGCACCCCTCATCCCCAATCCTGGTATGCATGGCACCCCTCATCCCCAATCCTGGTATGCATGGCACCCCTCATCCCCAATCTTGGTATGCATGGCACCTTTCATCCCCAATCCTGGTATGCATGGCACCGCTCATCCCCAATCCTGGTATGCATGGCACTCCTCATCCCCAATCCTGGTATACATGGTACCCCTCATCCCTATCCTGGTATGTATGGTACCCCTCATCCCGGTATGCATGGCACCCCTCATCCCTATTCTGGTATGTATGGTACCCCTCATCCTGGTATGCATGGCACCCCTCATCCCAATTCTGGTATCTATGGCCTCCTCATCCCAGAAACCTGGTATGCATGGCACACAATCCCTCATTCTAGTATGCATGGCACCCCTCATCCTTATCCTGGTATGCATGGTACCCCTGATACTGGTATGCATGACACCCCATCGCTCATCCTGGTATGCATGGTGCCCTGCATTCCTATCCTGGTATGTATGGTACCCCACAGCCCTATTCTGGTATGCATGGCACCCCTCACCCCAATCCTGGTATGCATGGTACCCCTCATCCTTGTATGCATGGTCCCCCCAGATCCCTATCCTGGAATGCATGGTCCCCTCACCCCCCAATCCTGGTATGTGTGGCACTCTCATCCCACAATCCTGGTATGTGTGGCCCCCTCATCCCACAATCCTGGTATGTGTGGCCCCCTCATCCCCCAATCCTGGTATGTGTGGCCCCCTCACCCCCCAATCCTGGTATGCATGGTCCCCTCACCCCCCCATCCTGGTATGTGTGGCACCCCTCATCCCACAATCCTGGTATGCATGATCCCCCACCCCCCACCCCCCATCCTGGTATGTGTGGCCCCCTCATCCCCCAATCCTGGTATGCATGGTCCCCTCACCCCCCAATCCTGGTATGTGTGGCCCCCTCATCCCCCAATCCTGGTATGCATGGTCCCCTCACCCCCCAATCCTGGTATGTGTGGCCCCCTCATCCCTTTCACGCTGCACACAAAGAAAAAAAATAAACACTTATACCTTTCTTCTCTGTGCTCCAGCGCTTGTTCAGCCGGAGGCCGGGGGAGGAGTGCGGCGCCGGAGCATTGGGCTGTCCAGCGCCATTTTGCTGAAGACACACTGCAAATGTGTCTTCAGTAAAATGGCACTGAATAGTGCTATGCGCATGCGCCAATCCGACGCCTCACTCCTGCCCCGGTCTCCGGCGAAGAGTCCACGCATACCGCGATCTCCGGCGCCATACACTCCTCTTACCTGTAACGGCTGGATGCGTGCTTCTGTCTGGAGCCAGACTGCGCATCGCGCATGCGCAGTCTATCGAGGCTTCAGACAGAGGGACGCTTACAGCGTTATATTATGGATATGTGTATATATAAAATGGGTGTACCTGTATAGTGTATATCTGCTATGTGCTGCATATATAGTTCAGTAATTATAGTGTTGCTATAATAGGGATCAACTCTAAGCACAGTTTATGTCTCATGTTTGAGTTTTACATTAGGGCCTGTTCACACTGTTTTTCTTTACTGCGGCCCGTTGGGTTTTGCTTGAATCCCCTATGGAGACATAGACAGCAATGACTGAAATTGAGTTCATTTGTGATTTTTTTTCTGAGCGTGTCCGTCAATTCCACCACTGGTCACTTTTAGAAGAAAAAACACAAACTGAGACTCTAAGGCCACGTCCCCACTATCAGTATTTGGTCAGTATTCGGTCAGTATTTTTTCTCAGGAGTGGGAGCCAAAACCAGGTGAAGAACAATCAGAGAAAATGTATAATAGAAACAAGTCACCAATTCTGCATTTATCACCCACTTTTGCAGAACAATCCGCAGCAAAAAAGGTGCGTGTGAACAGACCCTACAGGGGGTTTCGGACAATGTAAAAATAATTAGCATGAAATGATAAATCCCCTGCGGCTCCAGCACCGATGCTCTGGTGGTCTCTTCCAGTCTCAGCACTTGGCTGTAGTGATCTTGTGGCTGTACCTTCTGTTATAGCTGCAAAGTGAATAATGACCATCAGTGACACCGGAGAATCGGCACTGAAGCCAGAGGGGATTTAGCAGGGGAGTTTGGGGGACATATAGGACTTTTTTCAATCGCTTTTTATTCTGCCTTTTGTGAGGTAGGATGTACAAAAAGACTGCAATTCTGCTAATGTTTTCTATTCTTTTACTTATGGCCCCCTTCACACGACTGTGTTTCTGCTACATGTGGCATCCGTACGTGTGACTTTTTTTTCACAGATGCCACATGTACCCTTTTTAACCTATGCACATGTCCGTGTTTTCCTGCAGCATGGATGACAATGGTCAATACGAGTCTATCGGTCTGTGTAAACATGCCATCCGTGTGCTATACATGTTTACCATTGAAAGTACAGATGCATCTCACTAAATTAGAATATCATCAAAAAGTAAATTTATTTCAGTTCTTCAATACAAAAGTGAAACTCATATATTATATAGAGTCATTACAAACAGAGTGATCTATTTCAAGTGTTTATTTCTGTTAATGTTGATGATTATGGTTTACAGCCAATGAAAACACAAAAGTCATTATCTCAGTAAATTTGAATAATTAACAAAAAACCTG
The DNA here is from genome assembly GCF_046119375.1 of Phyllobates terribilis. Classification (NCBI taxonomy): domain Eukaryota; kingdom Metazoa; phylum Chordata; class Amphibia; order Anura; family Dendrobatidae; genus Phyllobates; species Phyllobates terribilis. Next base: position 906,484,623 of record NW_027362762.1, read on the forward strand.
CAAAGGCTTCCTAAGCATTTAAAAAGGTTCCTTAGTCTGTTTCAGTAGGCTCCACAATCATGGGGAAGACTGCTGACTTGACAGATGTCCAGAAGGCAGTCATTGACACACTCCACAAGGTCCCAGAGTTCCAATTTTCATTTGGAAATCAAGATCCCAGAGTCTGGAGGAAGAGTGGAGAGGCCACAATCCAAGCTGCTGGAGGTCTAGTGTGAAGTTTCCACAATCAGTGATGGTTTGGGGAGCCATGTCATCTTCTGGTGTAGGTCCACTGTGTTTTATCAAGACCAAAGTCAGCGCAGCCGTCTACCAGGAAATTTGAGAGCACTTCATGCTTCCCTCTGCCGACAAGCTTTTTGGAGATGGAAATTTCATTTTCCAGCAGAACTTGGCACCTGTCCACACTGCCAAAAGTACCAATACCTGGTTTACAAACAACAGTATCACTGTGCTAGAATGGCAGCAAACTCGCCTGACCTTAATCCCATAGAGAATCTATAGGGTATTGTCAAGAGGAAGATGAGAGACACCAGACCCAACAATGCAGACAAGCTGAAGGCTGCTATCAAAGCAACCTGGGCTTCCATAACACCTCAGCTGTGCCACAGGCTGATCGCCTCCATGCCACGCTGCATTGACCAAGTACTGAGTGCATTTACTGATCATACATTTCAGTAGCCCACATTTCGGATTTTAAAAACATTTTTCAAGCTGTTGTCATAAAATATTCTAATTTACTGAGATAATGACTTTTGTATTTTCATTGGCTGTAAGCCATAATCATCAACATTAACAGAAATAAACACTTGAAATAGATCACTCTGTTTGTAATGACTCTATATAATATGTGAGTTTCACTTTTTGTATTGAAGAACTGAAATAAATTAACTTTTTGATGATATTCTAATTTAGTGAGATGCACCTGTATATGAGAAACTTTGTAATTTCATTTCCAGAATCCATACCGGAAAAACACAGATGGCACACGGATGACACACTGATTGAAAACACTGATGACACCGGTACTGGTGTAACACGTACATGTTTTAGATGGGCATGTGAAGGATGCCTAACAGTGTTGTTGGTGAAATATTTCAGGATTGGGGGCCCCACTTTGAATTTTGCCCAGGGCCCCAATTTGTCTAAAATCGGCCCTGCCTGCACAATCAGAACCTCCCACTTCCATCTCCAAGACTTTTCTCATGATGCATCTGTTCTCTGGAATGAAATACCCCATACACGCAGTTCCCAACGTTCAAAGTTTTAACCATGCCCTAGAAACACATCTCTTTAGGCAGGCAATCACATCACCTTGTACCCTTGTTGCTACAGTCATCAGAACCTGGTTCTTACTAGTATCTCCCACACTCCATGCACTGAGTCGCACTTCATATTTACATACACAAATACTGGTTGGTGACCAACTCATGCAGCTTCACATGAATACCCTTATTTACTATGAAAAATGGCCAGACCACACAATACAAGCACTTTTACCTCTTGAGTCATTTCTGTTTCTTTATAGATTGTAAGTAGTGTTGAGCATTCCGATACTGAAATATTGGGTATCGGCCGATATTCGCGGTATCGGAATTCCGATACTTAATTCCAATACTTTTACAATATCGAATACCGGAATCGGAAGTTCCCATAATGCCTGCGCTCTGCAGTGTCTCTGAAGTATGACAAGCTGTATGGCAGCGCTCAGCTGCGATCCAGCCTGTCATCAGAATGCCATCCCAGCGTGGGAGAATTCTCCTGATCGTTTAAAAGCCGGCGGGCGGTAAAAAGCCGCCGGCTTTTAAACAATCACACAGCCCCATACTGCTTCCCCGCAGCCTCCCACCCCGATCCTCCGCTCCCCTCGCCACCTCCCATCCCGATCATAAGTTAGGACCGGGCGGGGAGCGCAGCACCAAGGAGCGGGGAGCGAAGAACCCGGGCGGGGAAGCCGGCAGTGAAAAGACTTCACCGCCGGCTTTCCCGTTCTGTGCTGCGCTTTCCCGCCGATTATTTCAAATGAACAGCTGAGGTATCAGGTGATGCTGATCAGCTGTTAATTTGAAGTAGCCGCGGTGCCCTCAGAGGGTTCACGTGAGTTCATGCTTGACTGCATTGCATGAACTCACATGAACTTTCCCACGGCCGCACAGGTCAGCCTCACCTCCCAGACGATCAGCCCGTCATGATTGGTGTGTGTGGGTGTCTGTGCGATGTCTGCGGGTGTGTGCGGGGTGTCTGTGCGGGTTCTGCGGGTGTGTGCGGGTGTGCGCGGTGTCTGTGCGATGTCTGAGGTGTCTGTGCGATGTCTGCGAGTGTGTGCGGTGTCTGTGCGATGTCTGCGGGTGTGTGCGGTGTCTGTGCGATGTCTGCGGGTGTGTGCGTGCAGGCAGACATAGGCCGATGTGACACTACTACTCCCATCGGCCTATGTCTGTCCCCCGTCCACTCGTGCCAGCAGGATCAGCTCGATGAGAGCAGTAGTTCCCATCAGCCTGATCCTGCTATTTAACTTGCCCTACTGTTTCCCCAATAAATTTTAAATACATGTCATTGGTGGCCAGTGGTTACCTACAATAAATTAGTTCATACATTACCTGACCCCGCCGATCGCCACCTAAAATAAAGTAAAAAATAAAAAACTACACCTATACTCACCTAGACACCTAATTCCCCGAAGCCATCGATCTCCTGTAATAAAATCTAAAATAATAAACCACAACCTTATCCTTACCCCTCCGTAGTAGTCCACGAGTGTCCCACGATGATCTCCAGTTCAGAGCAGCCACATAGAATGTGACCGCTCTGAACCGCTGCCGCCGCTAGAATGACGGGGCCGTAAAGCAGCCCCGTCATTGCATAAGCGGGTTCGCCGGAGTTCAGGCAGTGCTGCTCCGGTTAGCTCCTTTACGGCCCTGCTGTATCGTGAGAAATTCCCACGGTACAGCAGTGCCGTAAAGGAGGTCTCCGGAGCTGCGCTGCCTGAATGCACTCCGGTGACCTCAGTCAGTGGCTCCCGCTGCCGGGAGCGGACGTGTTCCCGGCAGCGTGAGCTTACAGCAGCCATGCACAGCTGTCACCATCTCCAGATGTGACAGCTGTGCATGGGAGATCAGCGCAGGAACGTGGACAGGTAACTATTTTTTTTAGTAAACTAAGAATTAAATAAAATTGTGTGTTTTATTTCAAATAAATTATTTTTTTCTGTGTGTAGTGTGTTTTTTCTTTTTAACACTTTGTAGGTTAGTAATGGGGGTGTCTTATAGACGCCCATCATTACTAACCTGGGCTTCATGGCAGCTGGCGCTGACATGAACCCCAACCCTATTACCCCCTGCCACCGCACCAGGGCAGCGTGGAAGAGCGAGGCTAAGTGCCAGAGTCTGGGGCGGCTGACGGCTGGTGTTTCTAGCCTGGGAGGGGGCCAATATTCATGGCACCCTTCCTGGGCTATTAATATCAGCCCCCAGCTGTCTGCCTAGCCTTTGCTAGCTATTAAATAGGGGGTACCCCACGTCATTTTTTTGGGGGGGTCCCCCATTTTAATAGCTAGTAAAGGCTAGGTATTCAGCTGGGGGCTGATATTAGTAGTCTGGGAAGCTCCACTTCCCAGGCTTCAAACATCTGCCCCAGCCATCTGCTTAACCTCCGCTAGAGCCTAAAATTATGGGGGATCCCACGCCAATTTTTTTTAAATAAATCCTTTATTTTAACACTAAATGACATTTGAGGAGTTAATAAAGATGCAGTCCCTAAATTATTATTTATTTTTTAATAAATTTTTCCCAAAAATTTTGACGTGGGCTTTGCCATATTTTTGTATGCCAGCCAGGTACAGCATCCAGCTTCTATGAACGCGCCATTTTCCGGGGTGGCTGCGGACTGCAATTTGCACCAGGGGGGGGGGGGCAGAAAGCTTGGGCCTCCCTGCGCTGCAGATTCCATCCCCCAGCTGCCTAGTTGTACCTGGCTGGACACACAAATAGGGAGAAGCCCCACGTATTATTTTTTTAAATTATTTCATGAAATTCATGAAATAATAAAGAAAAAAGGGCTTCCCTATATTGTTGTGTCCGGCCAGGTACAAATAGGCAGCTGGTGGTTGGGGGCAGCCCGTTCCTGCCTGCTGTACCTGGCTGGATACAAATATAGTGCGAAGCCCCACGTCAATTTTTTTTAATTATTTCAGGAAATTCATGAAATAATTAAAAAAAAATTGATGTGGGGCTTCGCCCTATATTTGTGTCCAGCCAGGTACAGCAGGCAGGAACGGGCTGCGCCCAAACACCAGCTGCCTATTTGTACCTGGCCGGACACAACAATATAGGGAAGCCCTTTTTTTAAAAAATTATTTCATGAAATAATTAAATAAAAATTGACGTGGGGCTTCGCACTATATTTGTGTCCAGCCAGGTACAGCAGGCTGGAACAGGCTGCCCCCAACCACCAGCTGCCTATTCGTACCTGGTTGGACACAACAATATAGGGAAGCCCTTTTTTTCTTAATTATTTCATGAATTTCATGAAATAATTTGAAAAAAAAATACGTGGGGCTTCGCCCTATTTTTGTGTCCAGCCAGGTACATCTAGGCAGCTGGGGGCTGGAATCCGCAGCGCAGGGAGGCCCAAGCTTTCTGGGCCCCACCCGCTGCAAATTGCAGTCCGCAGCCACCCCGGAAAATGGCACGTTCATAGAAGCGCCATCTTCTGGCGCTGTACCCAACTCATCCAGGGCCCTGGTGCGGTGGCTCACTGGGTAATAAAGGGGTTAAGGCCAACTTGGCATTATCAGCTGGCCCTAAGTCCGAAATTCATGGGGTCACGCCAATATTAGACATGACCACCATGAATTTCTAGTAAAGTATTTAAAAAAAACACAACACCCAGAAAAAAGTCCTTTAATTGAAATAAACACACAATTCTTTATTGTTCTAAATTAAACCATACTTACCGTCACGCCCATTCCAGCTGAAGCCAACGATCTCCTGCAATAAAAGAAAATAATAAAGCAACATCATCCTTACCTTTCCATGGTTCCCACGACAGCTTCAGCTCTGCTACATCGAGATGACAGGCTGGACCGCAGCAGAACGCTGCCATCCAGCCTGTCATCCCGCAGACACTGAGAAGCGCAGGCATGCTTGCGCTCCTCAGTGTCTCTCTGTGACGGCATAAAGATGAGCCGAGGTCATGTCCAATGAACTCGGCTCACCTCATGCACGTCACTGACAGCGTGGGAAAATTCTCCTGCACTCAGCGCTTCAGCGTGAGAATTTTCCCACGCTGTCAGTGACGTGAATGAGGTGAGGTCATATCCAATGAGCTCAGCTCACCTCATGCACGTCACTGACAGCGTGGGAACATTCTCACGCTGAAGCGCTGAGTGCAGGAGAATTCTCCCACGCTGTCAGTGACGTACATGAGGTGAGCCGAGTTAATTGGACATGACCTCGGCTCATCTGGATGCTGTCACAGAGAGACACTGAGGAGCGCAAGCATGCCTGCACTTCTCAGTGTCTGCGGGATGACAGGCTGGATGGCAGCTTTCTGCTGCGGTCCAGCCTGTCATCTCGATGTAGCAGAGCTGAAGCTGTCCTGGGAACCATGGAAAGGTAAGGATGAGGTTGCTTTATTATTTTTCTTTTATTGCAGGAGATCGTTGGCTTCAGCTGGAATGGGCGTGATGGTAAGTAGAGTTTAATTTAGAACAATAAAGAATTGTGTGTTTATTTCAATTAAATGACTTTATTCTGGGTGTTTGTGTTTTTTTTTTTAACTTTGACTATGGGGTTAGTAATGGGGGTGTCTTATAGACGCCTCTCCATTACTAACCTGGGCTTGATGTCAGCTGGCATTATAAGCTGACATCAACCCCAACCCTATTACCCCACTGCCACCGCTACAGGGCAGTGGGAAGAGCGAGGCTAAGTGCCAGAATTGGCGCATCCTACGGATGCGCCATTTCTGGGGCGGCTGACGGCTGGTGTTTCTAGCCTGGGAGGGGGCCAATATTCATGGCACCCTTCCTGGGCTATTAATATCAGCCCCCAGCTGTCTGCCTAGCCTTTGCTAGCTATTAAATTAGGGGGGACCCCACGTCATTTTTTTGAGGGGGTCCCCCATTTTAATAGCTAGTAAAGGCTAGGTATTCAGCTGGGGGCTCATATTAGTAGCCTGGGAAGCTCCATGGGTATTACCCCCTTCCCAGGCTTCAAACATCTGCCCCAGCCGTCTGCTTAACCTCCGCTAGAGCCTAAAATTAAGGGGAACCCCACGCCAATTTTTTTTAAATAAATCCTTTATTTTAACACTAAATGACAAGTACAGTAATCAACACTGTCACTGTACTTCATATATATGTGACTGACATGTTTCTATCTATCTAATCTATGTGTGAAGCTCTATTCTGTCTGTTATAAATTGTCGGGTACCGCTGCTGAATTGCCGGCCGGCTTTTTTAAAGAGACAGTGCATGAAAACACAATTATTTTTTTAAATAAATCCTTTACACTAAATGACAAGTACAGTAAGCAACACTGTCACTGTACTTCATATATATGTGACTGACATGTTTCTATCTATCTAATCTATGTGTGAAGCTCTATTCTTTCTGTTGTAAATTGTCGGGTACCGGTGTATGCCTCTGATGAATTGCCGGCTTCTCGCGTAATACATTCTACATTATTCTTAGTTGTTTTACTTCATGTAGAATTAACCTACAAGGAAAGAAAGGGTTTATATTCATTCCGATATTTGTGTCCCATTGACTAGCATTGGTTTCCGGTATCGGAATCGGCGATATCCGATACTTTTTGGGTATCGGTCCGATCCAATCCGATACGATATTTCCTGATATCGGAAGGTATCGCTCAACACTAATTGTAAGCTCTTGTGCGCAGGGCCCTCACTCCTCTTGTTTGTATTGCTGAATAATACGTGACTTTGTCATGCCTGATATTGTCTATACATCCTGTTAGCTTCTTCTCCACTGTTTTCACAAAAGAAAACAATTTATCGGAGGAAATGCAGAGTGATAAAGTAAACCCTCCGCTAAATATCACCTACCTAACCCAGGAGGAAGTTCAGAAACGCCTAAATAATATCAAAATAGACAAGTCACCAGGCCCAGATGGCATACACCCCCGGGTACTAAAAGAATTAAGTAATGTGATAGACAGACCGCTGTATCTTATATTCAAGCACTCTTTATGGACAGGGACTGTCCCACTAGACTGGCGCCAAGCAAATGTGGTGCCAATATTCAAAAAGGGGTCTAAAAGTGACCCTGGGAACTATAGACCAGTAAGCTTAACGTCTGTTGTGGGTAAATTGTTTGAAGGATTTCTTAGAGATGCTATTGTAGAATATCTTAATGATAATAACTGTCTAACTCCATATCAACATGGATTCATGAGGGATCGCTACTGCCAAACAAACCTGATGGCCTTCTACGAGGAGGTGAGCTCACAGCTGGACCGGGGAGAGTCAGTGGATGTTGTATACCTTGACTTCTCCAAAGCGTTTGATACCGTGCCACACAAAAGGTAGGTATATAAAATGAGAATGCTTGGTCTGGGGGATAATGTGTGCAAGTGGGTAAATAGCTGGCTGAGTGATAGAAAGCAGAGGGTGGTTATCAATGGAGTAAGCTCAGGGGGTGTCAGGGTTACTAGTGGGGTGCCTCAAGGGTCTGTCTTGGGCCCTATATTATTTAATATATTTATTAATGATCTAGTGGAAGGGTTGCATAGTAAAATAGCAATATTTGCAGATGATACTAAACTTTGTAAAGTAGTTAATACAGATGAGGATAGGGCACAGCTACAGGAGGATTTAGATAAATTGGGGAGTTGGGCCAAAAAATGGCAAATGGGGTTCAATGACGATAAATGTAAGGTCATGCACATGGGAAAGAAAAACAGCAGTCACCCATACATATTAAATGGGAAACCGTTGGGGAAATCTGACATGGAGAAGGACCTGGGCGTCTTGGTTAACAGCAAATTAAATTGGAGTGCCCAGTGTCAGGCATCAGCTGCGAAGGCAAATAGAGTCATGGCATGCATCAGAAGAGGAATAGGGGCATATGATGAGAACATTGTTCTTCCTCTGTATAAAGCGCTGGTAAGGCCGCACTTAGAATATTGTGCACAGTTCTGGGTTCCGGTGCTCAGGAAAGACATATTGGAGCTAGAGAGGGTACAAAGGAGGGCGACTAAGGTAATAAAGGGAATAGAGGGACTAGAATACCCAGAGAGGTTGTCAAAATTAGGCCTATTTACGTTGGAAAAGAGAAGGTTTAGGGGAGACCTCATAAACATGTATAAATACATCAGGGGGCAGTACAGAGATCTCTCCCATGACCTGTTTATACCAAGGATGGTGACAAAGACGAGGGGGCACACTATGCGTCTGGAGGAAAGGAGGTTCCTGCACCAGCATAGAAGGGGATTCTTTACGGTCAGAGCCGTGAGACTCTGGAACTCTCTGGGAGAGGAAGTGGTGATGTCCAACTCACTTAATGAGTTCAAGAGAGGCCTGGATGCCTTTCTCGAGAACAATAAAATTACATCTTATGCTTAGTTAATTAATCCAGGGATTTAATCTGACTGCCAGATTGGTGTCGGGAAGTGAATTTTTCCTCAATGATGTAAATTGGCCTATACCGCATGTTTTTTTTTTTTTTTTGCCTTCCCCTGGATCGACGCTGCGGAATAGCTGCAGTGCAGAAGAAATAGGCTGAACTGGATGGACGCTTGTCTTTTTTCGGCCTTATAAACTATATGTAACTATGTGCCACGCCGGATCCCCGCTTTGACAGACAGGGACTCCGGCGTGTTAGTACACTTACCCGCGCTGTGGCCGGCGCTTTCCCCTCCTGTGCTCTGCCTGCTTCCCGCTGTGTTCTTAGGGCCCTCTTAAAGGGCTAGAGTGTGCACTTGCTATTACGTTCCCGGCCAATGACTGTGGGACATGTCATATATATTGCTCCCTCCCTGATGGGGAGTTGCCTGAGCAACCTTCCTGTTCTACAGTCCATGTTCTAAAGGTTGCGTACTAGTCCTCACTACTACGTCTGACTATCTACCTACGTGCAACCCAGCCTGCCGCACTCCAGTGCAACCCAGCCTTCCGCACTCCAGTGCAACCCAGCCTGCCACACTCCAGTGCAACCTAGCCTTCTGCACTCCAGTGATATCCTGCTTGCCGCCCTTGGGCGCCATCCTGTCTGTCCTACTGGGTCCGGCTGCTGCACGTCCATTGGTCCGTTCTGGAGTGGCACCTGGCGTTCATCAAGAGCCAAGTCTAACCTCACCATCAGAGGCTCTAGCGAACAGTCCAGTGCTCACTTATTCACGCCCCTCCAGGCTCTCTGTGGTCCATGGTACAGTGGTTCCACAAACCATGTTTGTGACACATCCACCATCTGAATTGTAAAGTGCTGCGGAACATGTTGATGCCATGGTAGCACCTACAGTGAGACCCATGTGTACAGAAGGTATTGCTGCTGGGATTACACAGACATTCATAGCAACAGACATTAATGATTCTCTTGCTGCAGTGCCTTGGACTACAACTCACAGCAGACATTGCTCCTCTCTGCATCATAGTGGAGGAGGAGCAGAGGAAGGGACAGATTGGCTGAGCAGGTTGGAGAAGAAAGGTGGAGCTATCAGGGGACAGAGAAATGTGTGCAATCCTCCATCTCAGACATGTCAGATTGTGATCCTGTAGAGCAGGGTACAGAAGCACAGAGTGAGTGCTAATAGTCCAGCCCCCCAGTGTTTGAGGGGAGAAGATATTCCTGCAGCCGAATCACATCTGCAGACCAGCCAGGTTACCAGGAGATGTCCATCGCCACCTGGCTTAACTAAGGGAACGAGTCTACAATCTATCCGGCATCCAGGCCCTGCAGCCCCAAGCTGAATCCCTGTGTGACCCCAATCTGTTACATCAAGATGTGAGCTGCAATTGCTGAGACTTGTGGTTCCACTGTTGAGGAGTTAATAAGAGAACTGTTGCTGAAGGGATTTTGTTTCTGTTGTGATATTAAAGTGCACAAATGGTTCCTGTACACGCCAACACCCACGGCATCTGGGTGTATTTGCTGGAATGGGTTACTGGCATTGCTGCAGCCATTATTGGGTTATGTCTTATGTATTAGTTAGGAGTGTGTCTGAAGTGTCATCATTAACATTTGGACAACTGCAAAGCACATTTTTAACCTGTATCATAGATTGTGTGATATTATAGGTTTTAACACCATTTATCCCTCTGTAAATAAACCTGTTAAGTGTTTCAACCTCATCACGTGTGAGTGTGAACTGAGTGTGGACAAGGTTTTCTCAAGTCGACCCCTGGCAGAAGAAAACCCTACTGCATCCCACTACAGTTCCCAGCAAGATTGGGGTGGAGGCACTGCACCATATTGAGGTGAGAACTACCGGACACCCTGCCCACGGAGGTGGCTTAAAGGAGTGTTACATAAATAAATATTAGCATTATGGAGTTTTAGGGTAGGATCAGACAACCATTTTCTCCACATCCCGAGAAAAACTGTCCGATTATTCTGATAAGACTTTTATCAGAGTTTAATCAGAGTGGCATCAGTTTTTCTCGGGCGTTAAGAGAGAGAATAAAAAAAAAAAGATTCTCCACATTTTCCATTTTGTCAGTCCATGAAAATCAAACCGCACTCAGATGTGATCCGAGTGCAGTCTGATTTTTTTCATGGACCCATAGACTTGCATTGCCAATTTTGATCTAACATTTGGAACAAAATTGGACATGTCAAATTGAACAAAAAATCGAACACGTGCACAAGCCTATAGAATATCATAGGCATGCGTGATATCTGAGAAAACCACGGATAGCACTTGTTCGAGAAAATCGGTCGTATGCATGATCCTTTATAGTGTAACTTCCAGTTTTAAAACTTCTGACATTCCATAAAGATGCAGTTTTAGACAATAGTTCATGTTCCATAAAGATGCAGTTTTAGACAATAGTTCATGTTCCATAAAGATGTAGGAAGTTCTCAAGCACCTGGATGGCCATAATGAACAGATGATTCCCACCATTGTTTTTTTTCAGAGTTGAAGATTGGTCATACATTGTATTGTACAACCTGAAACCAAACCCCTAAAAACGTATCTTTATTAAATATAACATTAAAATCAGGCGCTAACAAAAAACACAGAGGGAGTAATTGGGGATTGGATTCACCCTGCACAATTCCCTTCCTGACCGAGGAGGTTGACACCCTAATAATTCAACATGGCACCCCCCACTCAATGAGGAATGTCCCTACTTGACCCTTTCCTATAACTAAAACTAGCCTGCTGGCCAGACAGAACATCCCACGTATTTAAGTAGTTCACACAGGGATTAGAGGGACCTAAATAGGATCCCTACATCAAAATCCTAAATTAATAGACACACCAAAATATGTATAAACCAAAAACTTATCCACTAGATAGGTACTCGAGTGCCTATATGCTGTCAGTACAAAGGGATACAACAAAATTAATACACATGTACTTGATAATAGACATGAACGAGTGAATATTATAGACCTCAATAAGTACAATAAGCTCCCGTGGAACCTAAGTGGAATGAATATGACGCGCCCCTGGGCCGGTGTCGCGCTGAGTTGCGCACGCGGGAGCCTACCCGGAGCCGGATCAGTGGAGGGTTGTAGTCTCGTGGCGGTGACCCGGTCCGTGCCCAGGGAGTCAAACTAGACGGCAGTCTATTAGTAGTAAATAGTTGATGACTACGCCACCCGTTGAGTGCAGCCAGGAAGCTGCTGCTGCAGGGCAGACCGCTGAGGCCGGTGGTAGGATTGTGCAGCGTGATAGTATAACCCCCAACGGGAGGGGTATGGCCTCAGGGCAGCCGACGTGGATGATGGGGGTAGCAGGAACCACTCAGAGACGGTACGGTGTAGTTCAGGGTCTTTACTGGTAACAACGACAGACCCTCCCGGAGTACTTGCTAGCAAACGGGGCCTGGTCAGTCCTTGAGCAGATGGGATCTCCCCTGGCCAGGCGTAGTTGTAGGCCTCCCAAACTGACTGTACTCTTCTGGCTACCTTGCTAGAAGCTGATATAAGTAGCCCACGTCCCTGAGTGTACCGTGTGGTGCTCACCCGTATGGCCGGTGACTCGGGGCCTTCTAATGGCTTCCGCTCCACAACGGCGGTGCTGGTCCCACGCGTGTGACCGTGCCTTCGGGCTTCTGGGCCAGGGGACCTGAAATCCCCTGCCTGACGGTTTCTGCTGCTGGGTAGGAGTTAGTCCCCACAGCCTCGGACTCCGGGTCCGGTAAAGAATCTTCTTAGTCAGGGCAAGCTCTGCAGCTGCCAGCCCCTGACTCCTTGTAAGTCTGCTGTTTCCTATGCTGCTTCTTGTCTCCACTCTCCTTGTCTGACTCACCCTGCCTCAGCCCCGGGTTTATACAGGGGAAGTTCTTCCCCTCCCAAGACTGGGCAGGAGGTGTGGCATGCACAGGATCCCTGACCAAAGGACCTCCCACCTGCTCTCAGACATAACATTACATTACTGTGGAAAACCAGACCCCTGGGGTGCCACATTCCCCCCTAGTGAAATTTAGTACTCCGGGACTAAACACATTTAGAAAAACATAACAAAGTATAACAATAACAATACTATAAGAAAAACACATAAGATGGTTACGGCGTGTCCGCAACCGGATGCAGTCTCTGAAGAAAAGCAAAGGTGTCCATTTCACCAACACAGGGAGACGTAACCAGGTAGGGGTCTGTCCTACCCCGAGTCCTTAACAGTCTCTAGTCCATCCTGGGTTACGCTCCAACTATATACAAGGATTCCCGGTAAATCCACCAAGGTTTCCTAAAAACAACTGGAAACACAAAATTATACACAAGCAACAATACACAGATAAACATAAATAAAACTATTTTTACACTTCAAATTCTCCAGCGTGCGGGTAACTGGCCTCTAGTGGCCCTAGTGGACCTACGGAGCTGACTGTCTGGCCCTGAACTACAGGGTGTAGGAGCTGTCAAGGGTAAACTGGGCAGCTGTCTACCGGCTCTTTGTCTCACTAGGGGTACGGCAGGCTCACTATAAGCAGAGGGTTGATTCTCCTGTTCTACTCGTGTGGAGTCTTCTGCCTCCTGGACCGGCTGTTCCTCCAGCTCTACCCGTTGCTCCGTAGGTTCTTGAGATGATGGTTGGAGGAAGGTGAGTACGGGTACCACAACTGCACCATTGACTTGAGTCCAAGACCGAGGGAAGTCCCCGAGCACGGTACTAACCATATCTTCCCTTTCCTCTACGGGTCGATGGTCTTCTTGTTCTTCTTCAGGGTTCCTCAGTTGTTCGGGACACTTCTTCAGGTGGTCCCGGGATACAATGGCTGTGGTTTCCCCTCCGTCTTTACTGATGGTACAGACCTTCGGGTTCTCGTGGCTTGAGGGCAGTACGGTGTACGGGTCCTTCTCCCACTGGTCATCCAACTTGTGGAGCCGTCTTTTCCTCTTCAAGACCTGCTCTCCGGGTACCAGGGGAACAGCGGGAGCATACTGGTTGTAAGTCTTCTCTTGTCTTTCCCTAGCCTGACAGAGACTTCGCTCCACGCTCTCTTGTACTCTCCGGTACTGCTGCTGCCTCTCTGTGTCCCAGTCTGTTTCTGGTGAAGTGTCCTCAGGTGTCAGGACTCCCAATTCCAGGTCAACAGGTAACTTACCAGGTCTCGCCCTCATTAGGTAAGCCGGGGTACAGTTGGTGGAACCTACCGGGATGTGGTTGTATAGGTCCACCAGATCGGGCAACTTCTCAGGCCACAGACTGCGTTCTTCCAGGGGCAATGTTTTTAGAAGATCCATTACCACCTGGTTCATTTTTTCACAAAGTCCATTAGTTTGCGGATGGTAGGGTGTCGTCCTTATCTTCCGGCAGCCATACAGATTGCAGAATTCCTGGAAGACCTCCGCTTCAAAGGCAGGTCCCTGGTCCGTCAGCACTTGGTCCGGGTACCCGTGTGGACGGCAGAAGTGCTGCTGGAAGGCTCTAGCTGCTGTTTGAGCCGTTAAGTCCTTGACGGGGACGACAACCAAGAACCGGGAGTAATGATCCACGATGGTTAACGCGTAGACGTAGCCACTTCTGCTTGGGGTCAGTTTTACATGATCCAAGGCTACCAGTTCCAACGGTTGCCGGGTGACGATGGACTGCAGGGGAGTCTTCTGGCTGGCCCGGTCCTTCCTTCTCAGATTGCACGGGCCACAGTCTCTGCACCACTTCTCGATGGTTCCCCTCATGCCTACCCAGTGGAACCGCTCGCGCAGCAGGAACTCCAGCTTTTTCCACCCGAAGTGTCCAGCTCCGTCGTGGTATGCCTCCATCACCATGGCTGCGTCTCTTCGTGGCACCACTACTTGCCAGAGTAGTTCATGCGTCCGGGAGTTGACCATTCTGCGGCACAACTTCCCCTTGTAAAGGAATAGTCGACTCTTCTCCGCCCATAGTTGTTTGGCTTCCTCCGGAGCGTCTGGTTCAAGGCGAGCCTCCGGCCGAGTCAGCATCTCCTTCACCAGTCGGACGGCAGGGTCGCTGTCTTGCGTTTCCGCCCAGTTGTAGTGGGGTAAGGGGTTCAACGTAGCAGCCTGCTTACCCCTTACCCGGTGGGAATACTGGATAGTCCCATGACGGTGGAACGCAGGGAGTTCAACTTCTTCCAGTCCCTCCGGATCTTCTCCTTCGTCCGGCAGGTTGGGCATCCTGGACAGGGCATCCGCGTTAGTATTGGAGCGTCCTGCCCGGTATTTGATTGTGAACTCGTAGTTGGACAGACGGGCCATCCACCTCTGCTCCAGGGCACCGAGTCTTGCCGTGTCCAGGTGTGTCAACGGGTTGTTATCCGTGTATACGGTGAACCGGGAAGAAGCGAGGTAATGCCTAAAGCGCTCGGTGACTGCCCATACCACGGCCAGGAACTCTAGCTTAAATGAGCTGTAATTCTCGGGGTTCCTTTCGGTGGGTCGCAGTTTTCGGCTGGCATAGGAGATTACTCGTTCTCTCCCCTGCTGAATCTGGGACAGTACGGCTCCTAGCCCGATGTTACTGGCGTCGGTGTAGAGGATGAAGGGCTGGCTATAGTCCGGGTACGCCAAGATTTCATCCCCCGTGAGGGCCATCTTCAGCTGGCGGAAGGACTCTTCTTCTAGCTCTTCCCATTTGAAGGGCGGCTTCTGGTTCTTGGCCTTTCGGGACTGGCCTATCAGGAGGTCCTGCATAGGCGCTGCCTTTTTGGTGAAACCGGGAATAAACCTTCGGTAGTAGCCTACCAACCCTAGGAACTGCCGCACTTCTTTTACGCTGGAGGGGCTTGGCCATCCCTTAATTGCGGTGATCTTATCGGGGTCGGGAGCCACTCCGTCAGTGCTCACCACGTGTCCCAGGTATTGCACCTTTGGTTTCAGGAGGTGACACTTGGAGGGTTTCACCTTTAGGCCGTAACTCGCCAGAGCTTCGAACACCTCCGCCAGGTGTTTCAGGTGGTCCTCATAAGTTTTGGAGTATACGATGACATCGTCCAGGTACAACAGGACCGTCTCGAAGTTTCTGTGGCCCAGACAGCACTCCATTAATCGTTGGAAGGTTCCTGGGGCGTTGCAGAGTCCGAACGGCATGCAGGTGAACTCGCTAAGTCCCATCGGGGTGGTGAATGCGGTCTTCTCCCGGTCCGCCTCTGCTACAGGAACCTGCCAGTACCCGCTAGTGAGATCCAAGGTAGAGAAGAAGTTAGCAGATCTTAAAGCAGCCAATGACTCCTCTATCCTTGGTAAGGGGTACGCATCCTTGTGTGTGATACGGTTGATTTTCCGGTAATCTACACACATCCTCATGGTGTTGTCTTTCTTTTTGACTAAAACTAGTGGGGCTGCCCAGGGGCTACAGCTATCCCGGATTACCCCAGCCTCCTTCATGTCTCTAAGCATCCCCTTGGCGTGTTGGTAATGTGCAGGGGGTACGGGTCGATACCTCTCTTTTATGGGAGGATGATCTCCCGTGGGGATGCGGTGTTCTACCCCCTTGACTCGCCCGAAGTCTAACGGGTGTTTACTAAACACTCTCTCATACTCTTGAACCACCCGATAGACTCCTTGTTTCTGATGTGAGGGAGTGGAATCAGTACCCAAATGTAGTTGCTGACACCAGTCCTCCATGTCTTTCTTAGAGCCGTTACCTTCCTCCGGGTGAGATGGAGGCAAGGGTTCCACAGATTGTATAGAATTTTGATTAGTGGTATATAATTTGGCTAGCGTGGCATACCGGGGCAGGTACACTTCCCTCTCCCCGATATTTATTATGCGAATGGGCACCCTCCCATGGCGTACATTGACCACCCCCCGTGCTGTCAAAATGGTGGGCCTACTGTCTGAGTAAACTGGTTCTACCATTGCCTGGTAATCTCTACCTCTCAGACCAATAGCTGCCCGGCACCAAATCATCATTTCACTTTTTGGGGGCATGGCAATAGGAAAAGGGTCACACATTCTTACGCTACCAATCTCACCGCCGGAGAGTTCCACTTGTTGCCGTTGCATCAGTGCCCGGATCTCTTTCTGGAGCACCCGCTGCTCGCCGGAGCTGGCGTTCTTGGCAACCTGCTGTAAAAGGAAAATCACCTCTGCAAGACAATTTTCAATTACGTTAGTTCCTAGAGTTATTTTTGGGTGACTCTCATGTTTATCAATATCTACAATGATCAGTCCCTGTGCGGCCAGTTCGACTCTACCGATTTTGAGGGTCACCTCTTTGAATCCGATCTGTGGCACGGGCTGGCCATTGCTGGCGATGATACTCAAGTCGTCGTCAGGGTAGCGGGTAATATCCGAGTCATTCCAGTACTGCTTGAAGAGCACGTACGGGATGGTGGTGACCTGTGACCCGGTATCCAGTAGGGCACTCATGGGAATGCCATCCAGTACCACAGGCAAGACTGGACGTCCTCCCACATATCTGTCGCGCCAGTTCGATGGGCCTGGTGATCTTTTTCCTGGGGGTTGGCCCTCTACCCCAGGTTGTGCCCGTTTAAAGAACAGTACCTTTCCATATGTCCGGGTTGATTGCAGCGGCGGCAGATGGGTCGTCCGTCCTCGCTGTATCGGTCACTGGGTCTTCCTCTGGCCGGTGGGGTCCTCCTTGGTCGACGCCACGGGATGTCCTCCGGTCCGGATGCCAGCTGGATCTTCCCTGGGGTGGAAACCTGTAAAGACTGCACAGTTCGGGTTAGCGCAGCAACGCTCTTAGCTAGCTCTTGGACCTGATGGTGTAGGTCTGGAGCCGGGTCATTGTCCAAAGCCTGCGCATCAGCTCCCACAGGCCCGGCTGACAAGGGCGCTGCCTCCTGGTAGTAAGTGGTAGTGGGGCGTCTGTGGGTCACAACGCCACCTGGTGCCGGTTCTCGGAGCACCCGGATGGCTCTGTCCTTGAACTGTGCAAAGTCCAGATGGGGATCCTGTAAGGCCATTGCCCGCAACTGGGTTCGGTGGGCATTGCAATATAAACCCTCTATAAATTGTTCAGTCAACAGCCTGTCCTCGTTTCCCACCCCATCAGGGTCGGTCTGCTTTATGGCCCTCAGGGCCTCTTGTAGGTTTAGTGCATAGTCCCTTATACTCTCATGCGCTCGCTGCTTGCACCCGTAGAATCTAAGCTTAATCTCGGCTGAGGTGCGGGTATCAAAGGTGTCCTTCAACCGGGTTAGTATCCCTGCGACAGTCTTCCTCCCAGGTGGCCAGGATTTTACTTCCCTTTTGGCTGCCCCGGTTAGTTGGGCCACCAGGATGCTCACTTTTTGCTCTTCTGTGAGGGGGTACACCTGGAAGAGGCTATCCAGCTTTTCTCTAAAGTCATGCAGGGTATGTGACTCCCCTGAGTACTGGGGTAGCCAAGCTGCTCCCGGGATATAGGGCATGGTGAAGGGCATAACTGCAGCAGCGGTAGCGCTGGCGGGGGTTGGGGCAGTGAAGCTCTCCTCCGTATCCGACATCTTCCTCCCCCCTAGTGGACCGTGGCCTACCTTGCGATGATCCTCTTCCGTAGGCCGCGGCTCCGCAGTGGATCGTCAGGGTTGAGGACCTTCCGTCGCGCTCCTGTGACGTCGGCGTCTGCTGGGCTCCTTCCAGGACCTTACGCAACGTCCGGACGTGAGGCGGGGCTTCAGTTCTCGCGCGCTTTCGGAGTCCACGCCCCTCTTCTTCCCGCGCGGCGTCCCCAAGATGGCGTCCAACGGCGGGAAAACTCCACGGATGGCGGGAAGAAGGTCGAAGATGGCGCCGGATGGCGGGAAAACTTCGCGGATGGCGGGAAGAAGGTAGAAGATGGCGCCGGATGGCGGGAAACCTTCACCACTGGTAAGTTTGAACAGTCTTTGCTTTTCAGGCACGCAGTACCCGGTGGTTGCGGGCACGAAATCCTGCCGACTACGCCAAAGTTGACGCGCCCCTGTGCCGGTGTCGCGCTGAGTTGCGCACGCGGGAGCCTACCCGGAGCCGGATCAGTGGAGGGTTGTAGTCTCGTGGCGGTGACCCGGTCCGTGCCCAGGGAGTCAAACTAGACGGCAGTCTATTAGTAGTAAATAGTTGATGACTACGCCACCCGTTGAGTGCAGCCAGGAAGCTGCTGCTGCAGGGCAGACCGCTGAGGCCGGTGGTAGGATTGTGCAGCGTGATAGTATAACCCCCAACGGGAGGGGTATGGCCTCAGGGCAGCCGACGTGGATGATGGGGGTAGCAGGAACCACTCAGAGACGGTACGGTGTAGTTCAGGGTCTTTACTGGTAACAACGACAGACCCTCCCGGAGTACTTGCTAGCAAACGGGGCCTGGTCAGTCCTTGAGCAGATGGGATCTCCCCTGGCCAGGCGTAGTTGTAGGCCTCCCAAACTGACTGTACTCTTCTGGCTACCTTGCTAGAAGCTGATATAAGTAGCCCACGTCCCTGAGTGTACCGTGTGGTGCTCACCTGTATGGCCGGTGACTCGGGGCCTTCTAATGGCTTCCGCTCCACAACGGCGGTGCTGGTCCCACGCGTGTGACCGTGCCTTCGGGCTTCTGGGCCAGGGGACCTGAAATCCCCTGCCTGACGGTTTCTGCTGCTGGGTAGGAGTTAGTCCCCACAGCCTCGGACTCCGGGTCCGGTAAAGAATCTTCTTAGTCAGGGCAAGCTCTGCAGCTGCCAGCCCCTGACTCCTTGTAAGTCTGCTGTTTCCTATGCTGCTTCTTGTCTCCACTCTCCTTGTCTGACTCACCCTGCCTCAGCCCCGGGTTTATACAGGGGAAGTTCTTCCCCTCCCAAGACTGGGCAGGAGGTGTGGCATGCACAGGATCCCTGACCAAAGGACCTCCCACCTGCTCTCAGACATAACATTACATTACTGTGGAAAACCAGACCCCTGGGGTGCCACAAATACATATGTCCTAAATAGTAGACATTAATAAATACCCATGGTAGACACCCGTAAAAGTGCCAAACTCCTATGGAGCCTAAATGGCCTGTCATTAGATAGTACTAGGCTAATGAAATAGTAGTATCTTCCCAATGAATAAATATGTCCTAAATAGTAGACATCAGTGAATGCACGAAATGAACATACATGAAAAAAACCAAGCCCCTATGGAGCCTGAAAGGACTGTAATTAGATAGTACTTAGCTTATGAGATAGTAGCATAGTCCACATTTACCCCCTCTTTTTGATCAACCAGAGGTTCATCAGGGGTATTTCGCTGTGGGGAGGAAGAGAGGGAGCGGTGCTGTAATAAGCACACCAGTTCCACAGGTCTCGAGCAGAATAAACAAAGGCAGCATGCGTGTCACCGGAAGTAGACAGGATATATATACACTGACGAGCAAAAGGGTAACAATGTTTTGAACTTTTGACTTTTAGGCTCCATATCGCACCATCAACTACTGCATCGAAGGTGAGACTACCATCATTTTTTAGACAATCATCTTGGCCATATCATACATACATTTGACTTGCAACTATTTAGCATATGATTAGTTATGCAGATTCTTGTCATGTCACTGCATTGTTACTGTTTTGCTTCTAAAAATCTAAATTAAAATTTTTATTATTTTGTTAGTATTTTGTAAATCCACCTTTTGGCTTTCAACATTGCCTGAATCCTTCTGGGCATGCTCTCAATCAGATTCAAGCATGTCTTGACAGAAATCTGATCCCAGGTCTCTTCTACACGTTCCCAAAGTTGGTACATACTGGTCGACTCATTTGGGTATGTATACAGCTTTTTTATTCAACTCTACCCACAAGTGTTCGATTGGGTTGAGGTCTGGGGAAGGTGGGGGCCAGTCCAGCACCTCTACTTCATTGTCAGTGAACCATTTCTTCGACAATCTAATGCTTCGGGTCGTCCTGCTGGAACACTATCTCCTCCTTTTCATACCCATAGTACTCAAGTGTACAAAGTAATTCATCTGTAGGATACTCAAATACAGCTCAGCATTGAGACCACCATTGATCCTTGTGATGAGCCGACTTGTTGACTCTGATATTTTGCCTGGACGTCCGCCTCTTGGCATTTGAATGGATGGACAGACATAATTTTGTATTCTTTTCCTGGTTTCAGAAGAGTTATAATTCTAGCCTGAAGATTTTCTGGAGTTATAGATTCTGTATTTTTCCAATAATTAAAAATCCTAAGCAAATACAGGGATAAGTTATCAGTAAATTGATGGTAGTATTCATTTGGTAGCCCATCTGAGTCTGGAGCTGAATTATTTTTACAAGTTCTTATGATATTTTGGATTTCTTGTATGGAAAAAGGAACATTAAGATACCCTAATTGTTCAGTGGAGATTTGAAGAAGATTCAGATTCTCAAGATATAACTGTACACTCTCCTTATTTGGCTGCACAGTAGCAGGATCTTCTCTTAAGTCAATGTCACGCACAGTGTGGGAAAGACTAAGTGTAATATGAAGGGATGAGGGGGAGGGAGCCCAGACACTAGAGAAAGGGAAAGTGGAGACCCCTAGGCAGATCTAATAACACTCTGCCTCCCCTACAGTCCCTCCCCTAAGAACTGTATATCCTTAGATCTAGGCCCTGAATAGGGAGGGGGAGGGGATGAGCACCGGTCAGTCCCCTCTATAAACTAAAGACAACAAGGGAGACAAACAAAGGGGGAGAAACTTAGCTTGAGTAGACTCCAGAGAGATAACACCAAACGTCCTCCAAGTGCACCAGAGAGGAAGTAAGCAGACTGCTATAGCTCCAAGCCTTCACAAGGGAGCATGTGAATATCACCGGCAATCTCCTGCAGCAAACTGACAGTTTTTAACTCCTATGCAAGGGTGTGTCAATTAACAACAGGAGGGAGGTAGCCGCTGCGTCCTAAAGGCAGAAAGGTTAAGAAGGCGTCTGCAATGCCAGGAGCAGCAACCTTCTACAAACAGATCCAAAGTGACTGTCTGTTACACCTGACACACCCGTGACAGTCGGTCTTGATTGACTGCGCTATGATGTGATCTGATAGCTGCAAGGCATTATAAAGAAGCCGACCTGGCAGTGCCCGTTGTCACGTGATGTTTTCCTGGTTGATGCAATGATGTGCAATTTGTAAAATTTAAAAAAATTGATTGAATTCACCAGGTTGAGGAAATTCATAAAAATTCAACAGAAATTCGATTCACATCAAATCGATTTGCTCATTTATGCTTTCCAGAAATGTCTGGTGGAGGCTTATCCCTCTCAGGAACTGAGAGTTGTGAATGTTGAAATCCAACATGTCCATTCCTTCCCCTTGCAACTACCATCAGGGAGGTGTTACAAAACTACATCTAATGTGTATGGGCACCTACAGGCTGTAATATAAGCCTATGATCTGTCTATCCTGGGACCCTTATAGGAACAGAAGGTAAAATCGACTAAGGTTAAGGCTTCCAGCATGGCACAACGGATCACGCTAAGAGAATAAATGCAAATATCATGGTAGTAGTGCCA
The DNA here is from genome assembly GCF_046119375.1 of Phyllobates terribilis. Taxonomy (NCBI): domain Eukaryota; kingdom Metazoa; phylum Chordata; class Amphibia; order Anura; family Dendrobatidae; genus Phyllobates; species Phyllobates terribilis. The sequence continues at coordinate 906,506,642 of NW_027362762.1, forward strand.
TAGTATGTGACGTTATAGGAGTGGTACATCGCTGCACAGAATGTTCCTAGTCCATTTCTCTGAGTTTTGAAGTTATTTTAGTTCTTTATTTCCTGCTTAGGAACAGCGGGGCAAGTGATTCAGCTCCGACTGCAGACTGGAGAAGGAAAGCAAGACTCAAAGGTCTCCGGAGGTCATTATTTTCACATACTTTGGAATAATGAGAGCATCACATGTCAACCAGAGGAGTACAAAATGTCACATTCTCCAGCTAAAGGTCAGCGCTGGTCAGAGGTCACTCAGAGAAGGCCAGGAAGTGACCTCACGGGTCAGACAGAGTGCACAAAGAAAGGTCGGCAAATGTCAGGGAAAGCATGCAGCTGTTTGGAGATGAAACAAGCAGGGCACCTTTTGTGCTGACACTTTCTAAGGTGACATCTCAAGAAGACATTCATTTACTCAACCTTTTTTTTTCCCTTTTAAAAAGCTTATATCTTTGGGATGCAGCATATTATTATTAACCCTACACGTGACAATGAAGAAAGGAGATTACAATTTGCCGGCTACTACTGCATCTTTTAAGAACACATTTTTACCAATTTCTATGCCACGCAGAAGGAGCATTTCATTAAAAATCTACCTAAAGGAATTTCCTTTTAAATGATGTCTCCTGACCTAGTTTTTTAAACTGCTAATCAAACCTGCTTGCTTATGTAAAGATATGGAAAACAGGATGGTATCAATACAGAGGCAGGTAGATTCTCCACTGAGAAATCCCACAAAATGGTGACAACATGTATTTCATCTGGGTAATCGCCAAGTTTTCCCCAAAACATCTTTACATAAGAATGACTTAAAGAATGTAATAGTGATTTAAAGGGAATCTGTCACCCCCTGGGACGTATATAACCTATTAATATGGGCATATGGTCATTTATGTGACTGCAGACTTCTGACTCATTACAGTGCGCACAGTGCACTCTGTCAGGATTCACTGGTATTGTCAGTGAGAGCGGTGGTCACATGACCCCAAGTATGCAATTTCTATATTTCTAGCCACAATAAAAGTGAATGGAGAGAGGCCGATCACATCTAGTTGGAACGTGACCGCATGTATACAAATCACATACTTGTGGTCACATGACCGCCTGCTCACACTGGCAATAGTGATGAATCCTGACTGTGTGCACACCGCGAACTGTAATGATTCAGAAGTCTGCAGTCTTTTAAAAGAACAACAGGGAACCCCTTTAATCACACTTAAAGGAAATGAAACCTAGAATATAAAGAGTACCGTACTTTCCCCCCGCCCCAAATTTCGGAGGAAAATGGGGAGGGCGGACGTAGCTTATCGATAATTGCGGTGGTGGTGGAGCGGGATAGCAGTTCCCTCCCTCCTTCCGGAAATCGGTGGCAACGGCAGCAGCAGAAGAAGAGGTGAGATGCTGTGGGGCCGGAATCTGGCTGTCGGTGGTGAGGCAGAGTGGCGTGCGCTGCTTTCCGGTGGCCACGGCCATCTTCCTAAAGCTGTGATCTACAGGAAAATGGCCGCCCGAGGCGGCGCATGCGCAGACTGGAAGCTTGGGCGGCCTTTTTCCTGTAGATCACAGCTTCGGGAAGATGGCCGCGGCCACTGGAGAGCAGCGCACGCCGCTCTGTCACGCTGCTCACAGCCCGACAACAGCCACAGGTCCCAACCCCACCCATAGCCACACACCCTGGCCCCAGCCACAGGCCCCGACCACAGACACAGGCCCCGGCCCCAACCAGGCACAAGCCCCAACCAGACACAGGCCCAGGCACCGGCCCTGCAGCATCTCACCTCTTCTGCTGCAGCCGCCGGGTTCCTGAGAGAGGGAACGGAGGGCCCTGTGATCCTGCTCCACCACCACCGCAACTCCCCGCTGCAGGAGCACCGCCTTGCATCCAGGGTCGGCAGCATTCCTCCACTTCCGCCGGCTTCCTGAAAGACCCTGCCTCCTGTGACCCTCGCTGCACCGCCTCCCAGGTAAGATACTGTATTTATTCAGACTATAAGACAGACCCCCAACTTAAAAAAAAAAATGTTTCCTATTTTCCACCCCAAAATTTGGGGTGCGTCTTATGGTCCAGTGCGTCTTATAGTCCGAAAAATACAGTAAATTAAACATTCCGACGTCAATGATTTTTCTCTCATGCAAAAAAAGGATCAATTTTTATAACTGTTTGATTAGTGTCAGTTTTTACCTTTAAAGTTTCATCAGTTTTTCTTATATGGAAAAAAAAACAACTGATAGAGGTTTCTTCAGCTGCTCCTTTCATACAGTTAGTCAAAAATGGGCACCACTTAGATAGCATCCTAGAGCTGTGTGATTTTTTTCATGGACACACAGACAATTTTTTTGGGGTTCAAAAACGGACATTTCTAAAAAATCCCAGACATGTGATTAAACACAAAGGATATGAATATGAGTTCTTTCTGTAAAAAATGCAGATACAACTCAAATGTGAAAAATTGATGGTTGAATGAGACCTGATTATGCCGCATTTTTCGTAAGAATTCTTGCATAACACACCTTGAAATTTTGCTACATTTTTCTGCAACTTGGATCCTTTTTTTGTGCAAAATTTTTGTGACTTTTGCAGTTTTTGCACCCCAAAGCTTGCGTAGCCAGGGCGGATCGGGCAAGGCAAAGCCCGCCTGACAAGTTCAAAAAGATTTTTGCCACTACGGCAACATAAATTCTGACAGAAATCTACTCCAGTCCCTAACAGGAGTAACATTTCTGGTGGAGGCGCATGGCAGTTGTATGAATTAGGTGCATCTCACGTCAACGCTGTCTTCATTAAGACTGGCGTACACAACTCCAGTCTTAATGAATGGAGCCCACAGTCTTAGGCTGCGGCCCCAGTATCAGTATTCGGTCAGTATTTTTTCTCAGGAGTGGGAGCCAAACCAGGAGTGGGTGATAAATGCAGAATTGGTGACTTGTTTCTATTATACCTTTTCTCTGATTGTTCCTCACCTGGTTCTGGCTCCCACTGCTGAGAAAAAATACTGACCAAATACTGATAGTGGGGTCATGGCCTTAGGGCTCATCACATGACTGCATTTTTGATCTGAGTGTCATCCGTGAAAAAAAACAGACAGCACTCAGATTCAGGTGTTATTCAATGGGCCAGTGCAGATGAGAGATTTTTTTCACTGACCAAATCAGCATGTGAAAAACAATCACAGCATAGACTAATTTCTTCTGTAAATCGGATGATACTTGTCCATTCAAGTCTATTGGTGCTAAAAAAAAACAATATATGAGAAAAATGCAATACAGAGACACAGTATGCCATCTGATTTTTATAGCTACATTGTAATTCTGTAACATAGGAAACTGTAAATGGTCTTGTAAATGATTAAAAACAGCTACTGTAAAAAACAGATTGCATGTGGACAAGTGAGAAACAAAATCACCCGAATTTTCTGGATGAAACAGTACTTTATATGCTCATGTGAATTTACCGTTAGTAATAGAAATCCTGCAGAGTGCACTAGGATTCATCTGATGATCAGTTCCACCTAGGGCAGGGGTGGGGAACCTTTCTTCTACCAAGTGCCATTTGGATATCTATACCATCCTTCGGGGGCCATACAAAATTATCAACTTGAAAATTACCTGCAATACTTGGTCAAACATTTAATTAACTCACCCCTAATGTGATGGCTGGAGCTGCTTCTCTTTTACATTTATAGAACTTAAGCAGTGAGAGATCTGCAATATACATCACATAGGAGACACGGGGGCTGCAGCATAGATATCACAAAAGGAGACGCGGGACTACGGCATAGACATCACAGGAGGCACTGGGGCTGAAGCATAGACGTCACAGGAGGCACTGGGGCTGCGGCATAAATGTCACATAGGAGACACGGGGGCTGCAGCAAAGATGTCACATAAGAGACACAGGGACTGTGGTATAGATATCACAAAGGAGACACTGGGGCTGCAGCATAGACATCACAGGAGACACAGGGGCTGTGGCATAGACATGACATAGGAGGCACGGGGGCTGCAGCACAGACGTCACAGGAGACACAGGGGCTGTGGCATAGACATCACAGTAGACACAGGGGCTGCCGCATAGACATCACAGGAGACATGGGTGCTGCGGCATAGACGTCACAGGAGACAGAGGGGCTGCGGCATAAATGTCACATAGGAGACACGGGGGCTGCAGCATAGACGTCACATAAGAAACACAGGGACTGTGGTATAGATATCACAAAGGAGACACTGGGGCTGCAGCATAGACATCACATAGGAGGCACGGGGGCTGCGGCATAGATGTCACAGGAGACACAGGGGCTGCAGCATAGACGTCACAGGAGACACAGGGGCTGCGACATAGACATCACAGGAGACACTTGGTCTGCCACATAGACGTCACAGGAGACACGGGAGCTGCGGCATAGACGTCACAGGAGGCACAGGGGCTGCAGCATAGCCATCACAGTAGACACTGGGGCTGCAGCATAGATGTCACAGGAGGCACTGGGGCTGCAGCATAGACATCACAGGAGACACAGGAGCTGCGGCATAGACGTCACAGGAGGTACTGGGACTGAAGCATAGACATCACAGTAGACATGGGCGCTGTGGCATAGACGTCACAGGAGACACAGGGGCTGCGGCATAGATGTCACAGGAGACACGGGAGCTGCGGCATAGACGTCACAGGAGACACAGGGGCTGCGACATAGACAACACAGGAGACACTTGGGCTGCCGCATAGACGTCACAGGAGACACGGGGTCTGCGGCATAGACATCACAGTAGACACGGAGGATGAGGCATAGATGTCACAGGAGACAAGGGGCCTACGGCATAGATGACTCGCCTAGGGGGGATATGGGGGGAAACTCAGTACCCGAGCCTTGACCTTCTGTGGAATGTCACGGCAGTTGGCTCCCGGGCCCGTACCCTGGGGTCACTCTTTAAAAGGGGTTTTGTTACTTGAAGGGATGGATATTAGTTTTGTCTCGTGACGCCACCTGTGGTTTCTGGTAATGGGTACCAGCGCTGCTGCAGACCTCCGGGGATGATGGGATGGCAGCTAGGATGCTTCGGCTCCCCACAGGCGGAGCGGGCCCCCCGTGGCAGGGTTGATGGAAGGAATGCAGGTGAGAGGTGGCCAGGTCGGGTCAGGGGAGAATAACAGACACGCACACAGGGGGTTCGCTTCAGTACCTTTACTGGTGTAGACGGCAGGTACGGTCCGGGGTACTTGATAGGAAGGGTGCACTTCTGGACTCTCCCCAGTGAGCGGGTATAAGGTCTCCTGACCTGTTTCTTCCTCTCTCTCTGAAGCTTCTGACCAGCCTGAAACTAGGCCTAGCTTCAGTACTCTTTCACTCTCCTCACCTGCATGCTTGGTGGTAAGAACTTTCTTCTGGCTACTACTATCCCTGGACGCTGGGGCCATCGTGGTTCCTAGTTCTGTAAAATGATGGTAGCTTCAGGTGAACCAGGGGTCTGGAATCCTCCTGGTATACCGGTTATTCCTACTGGGCGTAGAGGACCCTGTAGGCGCGGACCCGGTGTCGGGCTTGTGTTCTGGGGTGAGCCTAAGATGCTCCTCTGCCCCCATAACTCCTCTCACTCTTCTCCTTGCCTCCGGCCCCGCTCTAGGCCCCAAGGCTTCAGCACGTGCTTTAGGCCCTGGCTGGCCCTCAGCACAGCAGCTCACATGCTGCTTCTTTACTGATCTGACGTGCCAGCACACTCTCCCTACCTAACTCCACCCTCCAGTATATATATCCCTAACAGGGCTCCCTCTGGTGGTATAAGATGGAAGGGTGGAGGTGTCTGTTATGTAGTGAGGGCCTCTGTTGGGGAAGTCCATCCATGCACCCTTTTGGGTTCTGTGGTACCTGTGGTAGCAGGGTGCCACATAGACATCACAGGAGACATGGAGGCTGCATCTTAAATGCCACAGGATTCACAGGGTCGGTGGCATAGCCATCACAGTAGACACGGAGGATGAGGCATAGACGTCACAGGAGACATGGGGGATGTGGCATATGCATCACAGGAGACATGGGGCTGCGGTATAGATGTCAGAGAAAACACTGGGGCTGCGGTATAGACATCATGAGAGGTGACACTAGGTCTGCTGCTGCTGTTTAGTGTCCGGACGTATTCCTTTATCGCATGCACTCGCAGTGTTCAGTAGTGAATGCTGCACACGCATGTTTCCTGAGCAAGAAAAAATTAAAGGGCCGGCAGCCATAAAATCACAGCTGCCGGCCTGAGCACTGCGGTCTCTGGGAATCTTCCCAGAGTCTGGGAAAAGGTAATAGCAGGCTGTAAAAGGCCTGAGGTTACCCACCCCTGATCTAGGGTGTAATCCATAGCAAATCTGCAACAAAATCCACAACAAATTAAACTTTTGTGCATTTTGCTGCATATTAGCAGCAAACACCAAGGCAGATTTTTTCCCTGCACAGTTTATATGGCACAATCTGCACCCCCAAGTAGATTTATAGACATCCTCTTTTACAAACAAAACTATCATATGCGCCAAATAGTTTTCCAGTGCATACGAGGACTCTCAGTCTCACTGCACATCTTGTAGTAATACCTGCTGCCAAGCTATCAGGAGCAAACTGTTCAAATTCTTTCCTACATTAGATATAAACACAGGGAGCAAACTCCCATAGCCATACTAATGGGAACAGAGCATGATGTACTGCAGAAATTGGCCGGACTCCCCCGATACAGAAGTCCGTACACTATCTCTATATACATCTACCACAATCATCTCATTTTCATGAGAGTAAATAAAAGGCAACATCCTCTATCCATTAAAATTTTTAACACCTTCCCGATGGCGCCAATTCTCATGTTTGTTCTCCTCTTTTTTCCTCCACTTTTTCCAAGAGCCAAAACATTTTTTTTTTGTCGACATAACCGTATGAGGGCTTGTTTTTTTTTTTTGCGGGATGAGTTGTAGTTTTGAATGACGCCATTCACATTACCATCTAATGTACTAAAAGACAGGAAAAATTTAGTGTTTATTGTAATCTTCTGACAATATGATTCTTTAGGTCAGTATAATTATGGCCAGCAGTACTAAACTTGTATAATTTTCTTTATATTTTAATAGTTAAAAAAAGTCGGGGCATTTACCTTGCGTGTTAAATAATTTTAAATTTTGATAGATCTTTTGCAGATGTGGTGACACCAAATATGTCTTTTTCTTTTTTTTTCATTCTTTTATTTTGCTTTGGAAAACTTTTATGTTTGTTTTTTTTTTCTCAATATTTTTGAAAACTTTTTTTTATTACTTTATGTTTTTTAGTCGTCTAGGGGAGTTGAAACCTGAGATTATTTGATCATTTGCACTATAAACCTCAATATTTCAGTATTGCATTATATTATAAAAATGGGTTTCATATGAGCACAGAGATGGTGACAATGGTGGAAAAGTGTCATTGGGAATGTGCCACTTAAATGGCAGCATTTAAGTGATTAAACAGCAGCAATCACAGCTAATAAGAGGTAGATGTAGACTGCATAACACAGCCAGTACCTGTCAGTTGAGAAGGGGTTAAGGGAATATGACATCTTATTGTTTAAATTAGAGTTGTAAAAATGTATTTAAAAAAAAATATTTCTCGCCTCTCAAAAAATCCCAAACTTTTGCAGTCATCACTTAAATTACTGAGTATCATCAAACATTTGTTATAAAGCTGGAGTTAGCCAAAACAGGATCCATGAATGCCCATAGATGACAGAGGAGACTTACTTTCCCCTTCTGCTCCTTGCACATTGACATCAAATCCACAACACTCCACCATAGAAGTCTATGTAATAGTTTTGCTGTAGATTTTCCACAGCAAATAAGCACAAAACCCCTTTTCTGTGGGAAAATCTGCACTAAGTAACCATTTATAAAGGATGTCTCTAAACTGATAGCTACTATGCGATATGTAATGTATACATTCTATAATTCAGAAAGGGACCTACATTATATACTATATGCTCCTCTATATAGTATATACTACTTTATCTTAAATGAGGCCAAAGTTTTCAAAGAATGTAATAAAATGGCCCCTATCACAGAATTCAAACAGCAGCCCGTCCTAGTCAAGTGTTTGGACAGGCTGCAGTCTGAAGAATTACTGGAGGAGCTGTATCATAAGCACACATACCTCCATGAGCCGAGGAAAAAGCGCAAGACAGGAGAATAAATTAATCTTCTCCTTGGCTGACTGTGCAGAGAGGATTTTTTTCTTCAGTGTCAGTCCTCAGTGCTTAGTGACCAAAGGAGAAGATTTATTTCTTCTGATGTCACAGCCCTTCTCCAGCTGCTCACTGGTATGTGTGATTACAATACAGCTCCTCTGTCAGATAAAACACAGGTCTCTTGAGCTGTGTTTCTTCACACTGCAGCCCTCCCTGACACATGAATAGGAAGGACTGCCGTTTGAATTACATGATGCCAACTTCACTTTTTGTTTTTTTCTGGAGAGCTTCTCAAAAAACACGGATGGCCAACTATTTTACGGATACATTAGATGACCATAGTAAATTATTAAGATTATAAGTTATCCATGCCTACAGACCATAAATCCTATTTGAAAACCGCTGCATTCACTGGGAACCATAAAAGGGTTAAAAATAGAAAAAGTAGAAAAGAATCTGTACAAATCTCTCCAGCTTTAAAAAAAAACAGACACATCACATTTTTTAAAGGACAAGGGAAAAAAAGTGCCCTATTTTTAAGGACTGTCCAGTAAGTTCTGGATGATTGTCAACCTAGGATGAGGGCAATTTTATTACATTCTTAGAGAACCCATTTAAATCTTTCAGTAAGATCAATCCACCCATGCCACATATATTCGCATGCAGATCTTGAAAATCTAAACCCATCAACATCTTTATTGCTTCTATCTGTTGCTGCATTCCCCAAAAATGAGCATTTTATTGCTTCTATCTGTTGCTGCATTCCCCAAAAATGAGCATTTTAATTAATATGCAAAACAGGCATTTAGTTCTCGGGGCTTGGCATGGGCACCTCCCAAGCCTCTGCCTCCAGAGGTTGTGTCCTTGCCCAGAATGAGCCTCTTCTGGAGGCAAAGGCTCTGGAAGTGCTTTGCCATACTCAGAAAATGTAACACCTCATTTGCAAAGGCATAAAAATACTGATTTCTAAGGAATGCAACAACAGATAGTAGATATAAAGCAGGGGCTAAATTTAGCTTTCAAAGACCCTCATGTTCATATATGAGGAGGGGGGAGATGATCTTACTGACAGATTCCCTTTAATTGATGTATTAATCCCTTTGGACTGTTTCATATTTCATTGTGTAATACTCTGGATTTAATTAATGTCTAAAGTTTTGAACAGTGGGGTAGAGAGACCATTTAAAAATCAAGAGCGGATTACTATTACTGTAAGGTTCTATTACATCATGTGCTGGCAAGAAGCCTGGACACAAGTGCAATAGCTTAGGGTGTTCAGGTTAATATAGGACACTGTGCACTGACCATCCTTGTATTATCTCAGACCACAGGGGCTCAGCACTAAGCGAAGCTTTATTTCAACCTCCAGCATTGTTAGTGTAGCATGAAGACTCAATAAAATATCATCAAGAAAATGAGTGTGGGAGAAAGACGCTGGCAAGACAGGCGCTCAGCACAACGTAGCATGTAGCGATACCACACAGATCTATCATCCTGGCAGCATATTGATTGTAAAGAAGACATGCTAAGTCTAATCTGTTACCTGCAGGATGTGGACTTCTTGATTTAAAAAGTCTGATACACCTTAATAATACAACTGGACTCTTTAATAGAAAATTGTTAGATCCAAGATAAACATTAAAAGGACTTGTGGTAGCACAGACCTGGGTTATTCTGGTCCATATGCCTTCAAAGGGAACCTGTCATTTGACTCATGCTGCCCAAACGATGGGCAACATTAACTGTACATAGGGAAAGATCTGTCAATCACCTGCAGCAGCCCTAGGAAGAGCCGGCTGGGGGTGCTGCCAAACCAGACCCGGATTGCAAATCTGCCCATTCAGGCAATTGCCCAATGGGCTGCGCTGCCGAAGCCAAAGTAGCCTGCCCATCCAAACCTCTTCAGTCCCTGATCGATAGCTCCTGCAGTCAGCACACAAGTCTTCTTTGGCGTGTGGCGCTGGAAGCAGGACGTCCTGTGAAGGTGAAGCTAAGGCCGCTTCAATCTCCTGCTCCATCTTAATATAGGAGACTCTGCAGTCTACTCTGTGTCTGTGAGCGGTAAGGAGTCCCCTGACTTAGAGCAGCTGCACGGTGACCCGTGTGTGGCATAAGGGTGAACAAGGGTGTTTTAACATCTTCTAATACAGTGGTGGCCAAAAGTATTGGCACCCCTGCAATTCTGGCAGATAATACTCAGTTTCTTCCTGAAAATGATTGCAATCACAAATTATTTGGTATTATTATCTTCATTTAATTTGCTTGCAAGGAAAAAACACAAAAGAGAATGAAGCAAAAATCAAATCATTGATCATTTCACACAAAACTCCAAAAATGGGCCAGACAAAAGTATTGGCACCCTCAGCCTAATACTTGGTTGCACAACCTTTAGCCAAAATAACTGCGAACAACCGCTTCCGGTAACCATCAATGAGTTTCTTACAATGCTCTGCTGGAATTGTAGACCATTCTTCTTTGGCAAACTGCTCCAGGTCCCTGATATTTGAAGGGTGCCTTCTCCAAACTGCCATTTTGAGATCTCTCCACAGGTGTTCTATGGGATTCAGGTCTAGACTCATTGCTGGCCACCTTAGAAGTCTCCAGTGCTTTCTCTCAAACCATTTTACACTGTGTTCCAAATTATTATGCAAATAATATTTTCTAAGATTTTCCCAAATTACCTATATGAATTGCAGTCATTGTAATTTTCCAGTCAAATAACTATTAGAGTACAATTGAAAGGTTTTTGTACAAACTGCCTATGATAACAGTATATTTTAAAAAAAATAAAACACTCAAACTGCACTCAAAATGCATGTTCCAAATTATTATGCACAGCAGAGTTTTGAACCTTTTCATTTTAATAAAGAACAAAAAAATGGTCATTTTTGAAATTCTAAGCATTAGCAGGTTATTACAAACTGAAATCAAACAGTTTTCAACTCAAAACTTTATTCTAGGTGATGTAACATTTGCACATAGGACCCCTTGTTCGAAAGGAGCTTCTGAACTCTCTCGTCCATTGAATTTGTCAGGTTTTGGATGGTTTCTGCTTCAATTGTTTTGCACGAGGACAGAATACCCTCCCAGAGCTGTTGCTTAGATGTGAACTGCCTCCCGCCATCATAGACACTCCTTTTGATGATGCTCCAGAGGTTCTCAATGGGGTTGAGGTCAGGGGAGCATGGGGGCCACACCATAAGTTTGTCCCCTTTTATGCCCATAGCAGCCAGAGTTGCAGATGTGTTATGTGCAGCATGAGACGGTGCATTATCATGCATGAAAATGATCTTGCTGCGGAATGCACGGTTCTTCTTCTTGAACCATGGAAGGAAGTGCTGTTTGAGAAACTCAACATACATTATGGAGTTCATCTTTACCCCTTCAGGGATCCAAAAGGGGCCGACAATCTCTCTCCCCATGATTCCAGCCCAAAACATTACTCCACCTCCTCCTTATTGGCTCCGTAGCCGTGTTTGCATGGGGTGTCCATCAACCAGCCATCCTCCACTCCATCCATCTGGTCCATCGAGCGTTGCACGGCACTCATCGGTGAACAAAACAGTTTTGAAGTCAGTCTTCATGTATTGTTTGGCCCACTGGAGCCGTTTCTGCTTGTGTGCAGTGGATAGAGGAGGTCGACAGGATGGCTTACGCACAGCTGCAAACCTCTGAAGGACCTTGCATCTTGTTGTTCGGAGGACGTTGGAGGCACCAGCAGCTTCAAAAACTTGTCTGCTGCTATGACAAGGCTTTTTTGCCGCTGCTCTTTTAACCTGACGTAATTGCCTGTAGGAAAGAGTCCTCAATTTTCCCTTATCAGCACGCACACGTGTGTACTGTGAATCAGCTACATTACTTCTTGATTGTGCGATGATCACGATGAAGTGTCTTGGCAATGTTGATTGTAGTCATGCCTTGACCTAAACACTCCACAATTTATTGCTTCTCAGCAGCCGACACTTTCTTTTTCTTTCCCATTTTGGCAGAAAATGTAGGCTGCTTAATAATGTGGGACAGCCTTCTTAAGTAGTCTTGCCTTTCATTGGACACACCTGCCAAACTAATTAGCACAGGTGTCTGCAATTGCTTACAGTGATATAAAGAGCCCTGACACACATCACCATCAATGAGTTTAACTGACAAACAAAAAAATTATTACCTTATCACTCCTAAACACTTTTTGCATAATAATTTGGAACACAGTGTATAGTGCTTTTGGAAGTGTGTTTTGGGTCATTGTCCTGCTGGAAGACCCATGACCTCTGAGGGAGGCCCAGCTTTCTCACACTGAGCCCTACATTATTCTGCAAAATTTGTTGGTAGTCTTCAGACTTCATAATGCTATGCACACGGTCAAGCAGTCCAGTGCCAGAGGCAGCAAAGCAACCCCAAAACATCAGGGAACCTCCGCCATGTTTGACTGTAGGGACCGTGTTCTTTTCTTTGAATGCCTCTTTTTTTTTCCTGTACATTCTATGTTGATGCTTTTTCCCAAAAAGCTCTACTTGTGTCTCATCTGACCAGAGAACATTCTTCCAAAACGTTTTAGGCTTTCTCAGGTAAGTTTTGGCAAACTCCAGCCTGGCTTTTTTATGTCTCGGGGTAAGAAGTGGGGTCTTCCTGGGTATCCTACCATACAGTCCCTTTGCATTCAGACGCCGACGGATAGTACGGGTTGACACTGTTGTACCCTCGGACTGCAGGGCAGCTTGAACTTGTTTGGATGTTAGTCGAGGTTCTGTATCCACCATCCGCACAATCTTGCGTTGAAATCTCTTGTCAATTTTTCTTTTCCGTCCACATCTAGGGAGGTTAGCCACAGTGCCATGGGCTTTAAACTTCTTGATGACACTGCGCACCGAAGACACAGGAACATTCAGGTCTTTGGAGATGGACTTGTTATGATCGGCTACAAGCACTAAGGAAAGACAGGAGATCTGTCCCTACGATAGAACTAAGCTAGATCCCTACAATGTAACGGGGAACCTGATCCTGCGATCAGACCCGCTAAACGAAGACCTATAGATGTGAGGGAGGGATCCCTACAAGAACTAGGGACTGGGAGAAAGATGGACACCTCCTAGCATAAATTGTAGCAGTAAAAAGACAAACAAACAACATAGAACATAGAGGTCAAAAGACCTAGCTAAACTGACTGAGAAAGGTTACAAAGCACCTGGCTAGCTTAAGAGTAGAAATTACAATGAAGTCCAGCATGGCCAGAAGGGCGGAGCAGGATTAAATAGGCAAAAAAGGTTATGTGACCAGCAATAATAGAAAAAGCCTAACAGGAGAGTTCTAACACTTGTAGCCTTGAGATTGCTCATGCTTCCTCACAATTTGGTTTCTCAAGTCCTCAGACAGTTCTTTGGTCTTCTTTCTTTTCTCCATGCTCAATGTGGTACACACAAGGACACAGGACAGAGGTTGAGTCAACTTTAATCCATGTTAACTGGCTGCAAGTGTGATTTAGTTATTGCCAACACCTGTTAGGTGCCACAGGTAAGTTACAGGTGCTGTTAATTACACGAATTACAGAAGCATCACATGATTTTTCAAACAGTGCCAATACTTTTGTCCACCCACTTTTTTAGGTTTGGTGTGGAATTATATCCAATTTGGCTTTAGGACAATTCTTTCTGTGTTTTTTCATTGAAGACAAATTAAATGAAGAGAATAATACCAAAGAGTTTGTGATTGCAATCATTTTCAGGAAGAAACTGAGTATTATCTAACAGAATTGCAGAGGTGCCAATACTTTTGGCCACCACTGTATGAACACCTGAGCAAGTGTCTTGGCATTGGGAAGTGCAGGTAATGCGATGAAGTGAACCATTTTACTGGACATATCTACTACGACCAAAACCATCGTTTTGCCTGCAGAAACCGGTAGGTCAGTAATAAAATCAATGGACAAGTGTGTCCATGGCCTACTAGGGATAGGTAGCGGAAGAAGAGTACCAGACGTACGGGTATGTGAAACCTTAGAACGCGTGCAAGTACTACAAGCAGCTACATGTTCAATTACATCCCGATGCAACCGCGGCCACCAAAAACTACGAGAGAGGAGGTCCGTGGTTGCCTTACCACCTGGATGCCAAGCAAGCAAGTTATGATTACTTTGCGGCGCAGATCAGATGGTACAATTTACTTTCCTGAAGAGCAGGAGGCAGGGGCGTCCCCCTGAGCCTCCAACACCTCACCTTCCAGTTCAGGATAAAAAGCCAAAATGACTACCCCTTTCTGTAATATCAGGGAAAGGTTCTCATGGTTACCACTACCAGGGAAGCTCTGGATGAAAAGTGATAACAAAATTGAAAGCTAGTAAAAAACAGGGACCATCTGGCTTGCCTAGGGTTGAGACGTTTAGCTGACTGGAGATAAGACAGGTTCTTGTGGTCAGTAATAGGATGGACAGCCCCCTCCAACCAATGTCGCCATTCCTCAAACGCCAATTTGATCACCAAAAGTTCCCTATTACCCACGTCATAATTTCTCTCAGCCGAAGACAATTTTTTAGAAAAGAAGGCGTATGGATGTCATTTACCAGGGGACGAACCCTGAGACAACATAGCCCCAACCCTGACATCCAAAGCATCGACCTCCACAATAAAGGGTTGAGGAACATCTGGTTGACTGAGTATAGGTGCAGTGGCAAAATGATTATTTAAGGAAGAAAAAGCCTGGAGGGAAGCATCCGACTATTTGGAAAAATCAGACCCCTTCTTAGTCATTTCAGTAAAGGGTTTCACTAGAACAGAGTAATTTTGGATGAATTTCCTGTAAAAATTAGTAAAGCCCAGAAAACTTTGTAGAGAGTTCAGGTTCTCAGGATGTTCCCAGTCAAGAACTGCACGGATCTTCTCCGGATCCATCCGAAAACCTGAAGATGACAACAAGTACCCCAAAAACTGCACCTCCGGAACAGCAAAAACAAATTTTTCTAGTTTGGCATAAAGTTTGTTATCCCTTAATATCTGGAGCACCTGTTTAACATGCCCCCAATGAGTCTCAAAATCAGGTGAATAAAGCAAAATATTGTACAGATAGACCTCCACAAACCTCTCCACCAAATGATGGAAAATATAATTTATGAAATGCTGGAATACCGCAGGTGCATTGGTCAAACCAAAAGGCATAACCAGACTCTCGAAATGTCCTTCCGGGATATTGAATTCTGTCTTCCATTCGTCCCCTTCTCTGATTCTAACCAGATTGTAGGCTCCCCTTAAATCCAACTTGGAGAATACCTTAGTTCCCACAACATGTCTGAACAAATCAGAGGAAGAGGGTATGGATCACGGATGGTAATTTGATTTAATTCCCGGAAATAAAAACAGGGACGTAGACCGCCATCTTTTTTCTTCACAAAGAAGAACCCTGCCGCCATGGGCGAAGATGAAGGTCTGATATGACCCTTTTCCAGACTTTCCGCAATGAAATCCTTCATGGCTTGTCTATCAGGGCCAGAAAGATTATACAGTCTGGACTTCGGTAGTTTAGCTCTGGGGGTCAGGTTAATAAGACAGTCATAAGCACGATGAGGAGGCAAATCCTGACACCCCTTCTCAGAAAAAACATCCTCAAAACCAGACAGAAAGGCAGGTAATATTTCCGTAGAGACAGTAGCAATGGAAATATCTAGACAGTTCACATGGCAGTAATCTCCCCATTCAATAATCTCCTCGGCTTGCCAATCCACTAATGGATTATGTTTAACAAGCCAAGGTATACCCAAGACAATCGGAGTAGAAAGATTGTCTAGACCATAGCAAGGGATGATTTCACAATGAACTGACCCACCCTCAGTTTTACATTATGTACAATCTGAGTAAATGCTTTCTGTGCAATTGTCGCCGAGTAAATGGCAAAAATGTGAATAGGTTCAGCTAAAGCACAGCAAGCAAGACCATGAGTTTTCACAAACTCAGCATCAACCATGCTGACTCCGACGCCACTGTCAACAAACACAGAAATTTTTTCGGTTTTGCTCTCTAGCACCACCTCTGCTGTCAGGACAAAGCAGGAACTGCAGTTTGGCCACAAATGCACCCCTTGTTTATCCAACTCCAGACTACCGAGACTTAATCGAGTCTCCTTTTGTTTAGGAATTGAAGGACAGGTCCCAACAAAGTGTCCCTTTTTCTCACAAAAAAAAAACAACGCCTTTTTTCTTGCGAATCTCCGGGGAGATGTACGATGTTGAGACACCCCTAACTGCATGGGTTCCTCCACCTCCCCCAGTACTGGTTCAGCCCAGACCGCTCCTCTGGCAGAGGTACACAACCCCGGCAAGAAGGTCCCGAAGAAGGTGGTTGCACCCGTCTATCCCGACGTAAGGCCAAAGACACTCCCAGGACTGAGGAATTTCATATACAGCCAAGGCATCTTTCAACCTTTCAGTAAGGCCCTCACAAAATTGACTTTTAAGGGCTGAGTCATTCCATTTGGAATCCGTTGCCCATCTACGGAATTCTGGACTGTTTCCACTGACCGGACTGTTTCCACTGACCGAATCCCCTGCTGAAGGCAATGTAGCCTAGACTGAGGATCGCCCTGCAATAGAGAGATCACAATACCAACTTTGCTCCTCATTACCGAAGGAGTAGGGATGAAGTTTAAAATACAATTTGCATGCCTCCTTAAACACAAAAAACTTGTCCCTACCTCCTGAAAACCTGTCCGGAAGGGCAATCTTGGGTTCAGGCTGGACAGGCCTACCTGCAGAGATCCCCATATTGACGACCTGTAACGCTGATTGTGCTGCTGAACCTCACAGCGGAGGTCATTCACCTCCAGAGACAGACAGCAGAACTGCTCTGCGAGCTCTGCAACTGAACCCATGCCAAGGGAGAAAGGAAAAAAAGGTGCACACCCAAAAGCACACAAAGAAAAAAAAAATTGTCAGTTCCCCCTTATTTTTTTCTTTTCAAAACTTGATTGGCAGTCTATAATGTCACGCTAGGTGTGGGGAAGACTTAGTGCAACACAGGGGGAAAAGGGAAAGGGAGCCCAGACACTAGGGAAAGGGGGAAGTGGAGACCTCCTAGTGTGGTCTAATGTCACCCTATCTCAACTATCGTCCCTATATAGCCTCCTCAGCAATCGCAGCACGCGTGCCTCGCCCTACTCTCCCTGGCGTATGGCTACAGCTAGGGATGGAAGGAGATAGTCAACCTCCACTAAACTCTATAGACAACAAGGGTGGACCAAACAGGGGAAATGGCTTAGCTTTAAATGAACTCCAAACAAGCACATGGCCTCAAGCTCCAGAGAGGACGAAGTACTGCTCCTGCTAAGCCTCACAAGTAGAAATGGATATAGCCGGCGACTCCCTCTCAGACACACCAGGTATATATACACCCAGGCCAGTGAGCTAATTAGCTAGAGAGAGGTAGCCGCTCGGTCCTAAAGACAGCCTCTTATCTAAGAAACTGTCTGCAATGCCAAACATAGAGATCTCCAGCAACCCACTGCAGGGCGACTGTCTGTCACCTCTGACACACCAGTGACACTTGTTAACTATTTGCAACAACACATTTGTTGGTTCTGAGATCGCCCCAATATATTAGCAATTTCCAGAGTGCTGCATCCTCTGTAAGATATGTAACAATTTTTTATTTTTCATAGTTAAATCTCTTTTTTTGACCATTTTGTTGGAGGGAAACAAGCCGCCTAATAACTTTGCATACCCTGATAAGGGCCTTAGGACATACCCTCCTTCATAACACAAATACACATCACCTGATCTGCTTCATCTCTATACATCGCCAAGTTGGAATATCTACATAAAAATGATAATATGGTCAAAACTGTAGCGACGGCATCCCTGCTTGCTCCCCTCCTCCCCCGGCGGGGCCGCCGACTCACTGATAGCCGCGGCCCCCGTCCCGCACTTCCTTCTCCTCCTCCTCCGGCTGCTGCCCGGGGTCTGTGCACGGCTCACAGATCGCCTGGTACTGTGTTTAGGGCGTGTGCTCCCTCCCTCTTAAAGGGACAGCGCACGTTGTCCTAAAGTGTCCTCAGCCAATGGCTGGGATACATTTATGATTTAAGGTATCTCCACCTGATGGTGCCTGAGCAAGGTGGTTAGTCCGTTACTCTGCACGCTCGCTAATTCTCAGGTCCCCAGTTTGTTAGTACCTGCCAGTACCCGCTAGTTCCTGCTAGTGTCTGCCTGTACCAGTCCATACCCGCTTGTTCTTGCTAGTTCATGTTTGTCCTTGTGTATGCCTTTCTGCATACCTGCCTGCATAAGCCGTGCCAGTCTGCATACAAGCCGTTCCTGCCTGCATCAGCTGTGCCAGTCTGTATACCAGCTGTACCTGCCTGCATCAGCCGTGCCAGTCTGTATAAAAGCTGTACCTACTTGCATCTGCCGGTGCCACTTGTATATCAGCCGTACCTGCCTTCACCTGCCCATCTGTATACCAGCCGCAGCTGGCTGCACCTGCCTGTGCCCACCTGTATACCACCCGTACCTGCCTGCACCTGCCTGTGCCCACCTGTCTACCAGCCGTGCCCGCTAGCACCTGCTGCTCCTGGATTCCTGTCGTGCTTGCCTGTACCAGCAGAACCTTTCCTTCTTTGACGTTATAGCTTCCTGACCCTTGGGGGTCAGCTGCTGTGCATCCGAGGTCTGTCCTGGTTAGCACCTGTTGTCCATCTGGAGCCAAGTCTAACCCCACCATCAGGGGCTCTAGCGAAGAGTTAGGTATTCACCTAGTTACGCCCCTCCAGGCCCTCCTCGGACCACTGCACAGTGGTTTCACCACTCCCATTACAAAAACACTCACTTGCTTAGTAATTGTGCAGACTGAGTAGAGGGAGCTCACTATATACTGTTTTATTATCAGTGTATTATATTCTTTTGAGTTCAGTGTATAACAGTATACAGTAAGCTCACAAGCTCCCCCTAGTGGAGGTTAAAAAATATTTTAAATCTATGACTTTGCAAGGTTATATATGTGGAAAACCTATTTAATGAAAAAAAACTTTGCTTGAAAAATAAAATTAGAACATAATTTTATATTTTAAGAATAAAATGTTATTAAAGGAGGCATTTACTTTATAGATGATATAATAATTATGTGCAAGTACAAACCAGGTACATACAAAACAGCTGATTAGAGTGCTCCGTCCAGCTTTCCTTGCACATAGCCCACATCTACAATGTGCTAAATTCAAGTTTTGTATCTACGTGTGAAATACTAAGCGTAGATCCCATTAGTCAGTGCAGCCCCTTCCTGATGGTCAGCGTGCCCTACAGAGGTCATATGATTGTGAACAGTGTATTATATTACTGGACAGAAATAGATTTTTTTGCCTCTATCAGTCACCTCTCTTTCCATTACTATCATTCATCTTGCGATGTCCATGACAAAGGAATTATCGGAGTCTCTCTTTATTAGAGACTGTTAGCACCAATAAGATATCATGTTAGTAAGGTCTATGTGGGGAATCAATAGGGCACTGCCGGGTTAAAACAATAATACACAGAGCTGTCATTTAAAGCTGCCGGGCCCCAATGCAAAATCTATAACAGCGCCTATGTATAAGGTGATGGTCACACGTGTCAGATTTGCCATCAACTACATGGATTTTTTTAATAATATTCCAAAGGTAAAACTGGTATTTTTACCCCACATTAACCTCTTCACTCCCGGGCCTGTTTTCACCTTCCTGACCAGACCAATTTTTTCAATTTTGAGTAGTGTCACTTTATGAACACTTCTACATATCTTAGTGATTCTAAGACTGTTTCCATAACATCTTGTACTTCGTGTTAGTAGTAAATATTGGTTGATATGATTTGAGTTTATTTATGAAGATTTCGAAAATTTGAAAAAAAAAATTTGAAAATTTAGCAATTTTCAAACTTTGAAATTTTATGCCCTTAAACCAGAGAGTTATATCACACAAAATAGTTAATAAATAACATTTACCACATGTTTACTTCACATCAGCATCAATTTTGAAACATCATTTTTTTATTAGGAAGTTAGAAGGGTTAAAAGTTTAATCAGCAATTTTTCCTTTTTTCCAATAAAATTTGCAAAACCATTTTTTTAGGGACCGCATCACATTTAAAGTGACTTTGAGGGACCTATGTGACGGAAAATAGCCAAAAGTGACACCGTTTTAAAAACGACAAGCAATGTGGAAGAAAAAAAAATGAAAATTTTAGTTTTTCCCACAAAATTATTGCTTTATCCCCAAATTTTGCATTTTCAAAAGGGTAAATGGAAAAAATGGACCATAAAATTTCTTATGCAGATTTTCCTGAGTACACTGATACTCTACATGTGGTGGAAAACAACTGCTTGGGCTCACGGCAGGGCTTGGAAAGGAAGGAGCGCCATCCAACTTTTGCAGCACAAAATTGGCCATGTCAAGTTTGCAGAGCCTCTGATGTGCTTAAACAGTGGAAGCCCCCCACAAGTGATGCCATTTTGGAAACTACGCCCTTAAGGAACTCATCTAGAGGTGTGGTGAGCACCTTGAACCCCCAGGTACTTCACATAATTTTTTAACGTTGAGCCGTGAAAATGAAAAAATTATTTTTTCCTGCAAAAATGTTCCTTCAGCTTAAAATTTTTCATTTTCACAAGGGTATTAGGAGAAAATTGACCATACAATTTGTTGTGTAATTTCTTCGGAGTAGGTCAATACCCCAGATGAGGAGGAAAACTGCTGTTTTTGTGCTTGGCAGGGCTCGGAAGGGAAGGAGCACCAATTGACTTTTGGAGCTCAAAATTGTCAGGAATAGATTGCAAATGCCATGTCACATTTGAAAAGCCCCTGACATGCCAAAACAGCAGAAATCCCCACAAATGACCTCATTTTGGAAACTAAACTTCTTGAGGAATTCATCTAAGGGTATAGTGAGCATGTTTAATGCTCAGGCGATTCACAGAATTGTATAACATTGAGTTCAGTCAATGGAAAATGACCAATTTTCCCCCTAAAATGTTGCTTTGGCCCCAAGTTTTCATTTTTCAATAGCGATAATAGGAGAAAAATGGACCATACAATTCCAATAACCCATATGTGGTCAGAAACTATTTTTGAGGCACAGTGCAAAGCTCATATTGGAATTCAGATTCTGCTGGAATGGTTTGAGGGTGCCATGTCACATTGGCAAAGCCCCAGAGTTGCCAGTACAGCAGAAACCCCCCATAAGTGACCGTTTTTACAAATTACACTTCTCAATGAATTCATCTAGGGGTGCAGTGATCATGTTGACATCACATATGCCTCACAGAATTTTATGCCATTGGGCGATGAAGATGTACGTTACATTTTTACCACTAAAATGTTGTTTTATTCCTAAGTTTTTAATTTTCATAAAGGCTAATAGAAAAAAATGGACCTCTTAGTTTGTTGTGCAATAGCTCCTGAGTGCGCCAATACCCTACATGTGATCGGGAAATACTTTTCAGGCATAGTGGAAAGCTAAGAAGGGAAGGAGCGCCATATTATCGTACAGATTTTTCTATTATGGTTGCAATGACACACTGAAAGAGCCTCTGAGGTGCCGGAACAGCAGAGCGCCCCATAAGAGACCTCATTTTTTAAATAACAACCTGTCAATGAATTCTAATGGTGCAGTGATCATATTGGCACCACGGGCTAGTCACAGAATTTTATACAAGGAAATGGAAAAAAATGACACAAAAATTTGTCACATAATTTCTACTGAAGATTAGAGATGAGCGTTGTTCTACTCGAACTGTTCGCCAATCTCAAATTCGAGCTGTTTTGGTCGGTGTTCGAGCCGTTCGGCGAACACGAACAATTTGAGAAAAATTCGGCTGTTCGAGGTTATGTTCGATAACTGTTCGTGCACCAAAATCATAACTGGATTTTTTCTCAGTAATGATGAAAATTAATGTTAATACGCAGTTTGAGTGTACAGCGGGGTGGGGGGAGGGGCAGGGGATGGATCTCTGCAGGAACAATGAAGATCTCCATTTTTTTTTTCTCTTTCCCGCATTTACAGTGGGGAGGTGCAATCTGTCAGCCTATCAGCAGCGCACACACGGAGCGAAGTGCTTTTTTTCACACAAGCAAGGGCATGTGTCATTGGCAGTGTATGTCACATGTCCTTGCCCTATAAGACCAAGCCATTTTCCCCGTCGCCACCATTTTCTCACTGCTGCAGCTGCGTGTTAGACGGCACCGCTGTTGCTGTGTGCGCTATACCTTGTTAATTTCAAGCCAATTTTCGCACAAATCTACAGATAGCTTGGGAGTAGGGAATAGTTGTGATTGCAGTCCTTTTAAGGACTAGGTTACAGCATTTCCTACGACTTTTATCAGGCAGGTCTGTGCTCTTAAATAGATAGGTTGTGGGAGTAAAGACTAATTGTAATTGCAGTCCTTTTCAGGACTAGGTTACATCAGTTCCTATCAGTTTTTGCCAGGCAGGTCTGTGCCAGTGCTGTGCAAGTTTTTTTCACAGCATTTGGCTGAATCTAGCAAAGCTAATCCTTTTTGGCCTTTTGCAGAGTGTGTTAGTCAGTGGAGTAGCCTATCTGTGATGCAAGATATACCACCTGTGTATAGAATACCAATTTTTTTACTGCACCTAGTGAAGTAAAATCTTTTGGGCATAGCATCATTCTATTAGTCCATCTATACTGACCTCCATCAGGTTGCAAATTGAATATAATTTTTTTCTGCATCTAGCTCTGAAAAAATATTGGGCTTCTAGCTGTGTGTGGGACTTGTTGTATTAGTCCATCTATACTGACCTCCATCAGGTTGCAAACTGCATATATTTTTTTCTTCATCTACCTCTGAAAAAATATTGGGCTTCTAGCTGTGTGTGGGACTTGTTCTATTAATCCATCTATACAGACCTCCATCAGGTTGCAAACTGAATATATTTTTTTCTGCATCTACCTCTGAAAAAATATTGGGCTTCTAGCTGTGTGTGGGACTTGTTGTATTAGTCCATCTATACTGACCTCCATCAGGTTGCAAACTGAATATATTTTTTTCTGCATCTACCTTTGAAAAAATATTGGGCTTCTAGCTGTGTGTGGGACTTGTTGTATTAGTCCATCTATACAGACCTCCATCAGGTTGCAAACTGAATATTTTTTTTTCTGCATCTACCTCTGAAAAAATATTGGGCTTCTAGCTGTGTGTGGGACTTGTTGTATTAGTCCATCTATACTGACCTCCATCAGGTTGCAAACTGAATATATTTTTTTCTGCATCTACCTCTGAAAAAATATTGGGCTTCTAGCTGTGTGTGGGATTTGTTGTATTAGTCCATCTATACAGACCTCCATCAGGTTGCAAACTGAATATATTTTTTTCTGCATCTACCTCTGAAAAAATATTGGGCTTCTAGCTGTGTGTGGGACTTGTTGTATTAGTCCATCTATACTGACCTCCATCAGGTTGCAAACTGAATATATTTTTTTCTGCATCTACCTCTGAAAAAATATTGGGCTTCTAGCTGTGTGTTGGACTTGTTCTATTAATCCATCTATACAGACCTCCATCAGGTTGCAAACTGAATATATTTTTTTCTGCATCTACCTCTGAAAAAATATTGGGCTTCTAGCTGTGTGTGGGACTTGTTGTATTAGTCCATTTATACTGACCTCCATCAGGTTGCAAACTGAATATATTTTTTTCTGCATCTACCTCTGAAAAAATATTGGGCTTCTAGCTGTGTGTGGGACTTGTTGTATTAGTCCATCTATACTGACATCCATCAGGTTGCAAACTGAATATATTTTTTTCTGCATCTACCTCTGAAAAAATATTGGGCTTCTAGCTGTGTGTGGGACTTGTTGTATTAGTCCATCTATACAGACCTCCATCAGGTTGCAAACTGAATATATTTTTTTCTGCATCTACCTCTGAAAAAATATTGGGCTTCTAGCTGTGTGTGGGACTTGTTGTATTAGTCCATCTATACTGACCTCCATCAGGTTGCAAACTGAATATATTTTTTTCTGCATCTACCTCTGAAAAAATATTGGGCTTCTAGCTGTGTGTGGGATTTGTTGTATTAGTCCATCTATACAGACCTCCATCAGGTTGCAAACTGAATATATTTTTTTCTGCATCTACCTCTGAAAAAATATTGGGCTTCTAGCTGTGTGTGGGACTTGTTGTATTAGTCCATCTATACTGACCTCCATCAGGTTGCAAACTGAATATATTTTTTTCTGCATCTACCTCTGAAAAAATATTGGGCTTCTAGCTGTGTGTTGGACTTGTTCTATTAATCCATCTATACAGACCTCCATCAGGTTGCAAACTGAATATATTTTTTTCTGCATCTACCTCTGAAAAAATATTGGGCTTCTAGCTGTGTGTGGGACTTGTTGTATTAGTCGATCTATACTGACCTCCATCAGGTTGCAAACTGAATATATTTTTTTCTGCATCTACCTCTGAAAAAATATTGGGCTTTTAGCTGTGTGTGGGACTTGTTGTATTAGTCCATCTATACTGACCTCCATCAGGTTGCAAACTGAATATATTTTTTTCTGCATCTACCTCTGAAAAAATATTGGGCTTCTAGCTGTGTGTGGGACTTGTTGTATTAGTCCATCTATACTGACCTCCATCAGGTTGCAAACTGAATATATTTTTTTCTGCATCTACCTCTGAAAAAATATTGGGCTTCTAGCTGTGTGTGGGACTTGTTGTATTAGTCCATCTATACAGACCTCCATCAGGTTGCAAACTGAATATATTTTTTTCTGCATCTACCTCTGAAAAAATATTGGGCTTCTAGCTGTGTGTGGGACTTGTTGTATTAGTCCATCTATACTGACCTCCATCAGGTTGCAAACTGAATATATTTTTTCTGCATCTACCTCTGAAAAAATATTGGGCTTCTAGCTGTGTGTGGGACTTGTTGTATTAGTCCATCTATACAGACCTCCATCAGGTTGCAAACTGAATATATTTTTTTCTGCATCTACCTCTGAAAAAATATTGGGCTTCTAGCTGTGTGTGGGACTTGTTGTATTAGTCCATCTACACTGACCTCCATCAGGTTGCAAACTGAATATATTTTTTTCTGCATCTACCTCTGAAAAAATATTGGGCTTCTAGCTGTGTGTGGGACTTGTTCTATTAATCCATCTATACAGACCTCCATCAGGTTGCAAACTGAATATATTTTTTTCTGCATCTACCTCTGAAAAAATATTGGGCTTCTAGCTGTGTGTGGGACTTGTTGTATTAGTCCATCTATACTGACCTCCATCAGGTTGCAAACTGAATATATTTTTTTCTGCATCTACCTCTGAAAAAATATTGGGCTTCTAGCTGTGTGTGGGACTTGTTCTATTAATCCATCTATACAGACCTCCATCAGGTTGCAAACTGAATATATTTTTTTCTGCATCTACCTCTGAAAAAATATTGGGCTTCTAGCTGTGTGTGGGACTTGTTGTATTAGTCCATCTATACTGACCTCCATCAGGTTGCAAACTGAATATATTTTTTTCTGCATCTACCTCTGAAAAAATATTGGGCTTCTAGCTGTGTGTGGGACTTGTTCTATTAATCCATCTATACAGACCTCCATCAGGTTGCAAACTGAATATATTTTTTTCTGCATCTACCTCTGAAAAAATATTTGGCCTTCTAGCAGTGTGTGGGACTTTCTCTATTAGTCCATCTATACTGACCTCCATCAGGTTGCAAATTAAAAATTATTTTTATCTGCATCTAGCTCTGAAAAAATATTTGGCCTTCTAGCAGTGTGTGGGACTTTCTCTATTAGTCCATCTATACTGACCTCCATCAGGTTGCAAATTAAAAATAATTTTTATCTGCATCTAGCTCTGAAAAAATATTTGGCCTTCTAGCAGTGTGTGGGACTTTCTCTGTTAGTCCATCTATACTGACCTCCATCAGGTTGCAAATTGAATATAATTTTTTTCTGCATCTAACCCAGCCAATAGTTTTGGCCTAATACCACAGTTTGGCCACTCAGCTCTGCTTGGTTCCCATCCATTGTTTTTTTGTGGAAACAACTCCAGAGTTGTTAATTAGTTAACCACCAAAATGAGTGGAAAAAGGCCTGCTGCTGGTGGAAAGGGGAATAGGCGTGTTGGGAAGGGGAAAAAAGGTTGTGTCCGTGGGGTAGGTGTTAAAGCAACAGTAACATCTGCAGAAGAAAGACCATCTTCCAGCCAAACTAAAATGTCTACTTCTTTTAGCGGACAATGTGATAAGATCCCTTTCTTACGGCCACGCCAATCGCTACAAATTCCAGATGAGGCACAAAAACAGCAGGTGCTTCAACGGATATCAAGTGCTCCTTTAAGTGGGCTCTCCTCCACATCAACTTCAACATCACAAATACTCCAGTCCTCAAAGGTGTCACCCCAATCGCACTTGCTTCCTCACAGCTCCCAAATCTCCAGCTGCCCGTCTGAGTATGAGGTAGAACAGATGGCTGAGTCTGCAGAGCTGTTTAATCATACTATAGCCTGGGAATCAGAGGTCGACTCCAGCGCTTCTGTGAATCCAGACGAGGAAATGATCTGCACTGATGCCCAGAATCTTTGAGTCGGATCCAGGACCAGACGCAGAAGGTTCTGACCATAATGTAGACCCTCATTCCCAAACTGTAACTCCTGTTGGTGGAGACAATGAGGAAGACGATGATAAGACTCAAATACCTGATTGGAGCGACAACTTTAGTTTTTTGTCAGGGCAGGAACAGGTTGGCTCTGAGGACGACGGGTGTGATAACGCACAGGGTGATGATGATGAGGTTGGAGATCCCACTTACTGTCAACCCACAGTCAGCCAAGAGATGAGGTCAGCAGAGGAGGTGGAGGAAGATGCTAGTTACGACGAGGTCAGGTTGCGCCTTCCTGGACAGAGACGTAGTACTGGAAGCACGTCAACAACTGCATCCTCAAACACAACTCTGCCTCTCACCACAAGTCGTGGTGGCTCTTCAGGTCGCATGGGTGCTAAGCTTTGCATAGCCTGGGCATTTTTTCAGATCGATAAAGATGACCCAACTCGTGTTATCTGTAACATTTGTCAGCAAAAGCTAAGTAGAGGCCAAAAAATACATAGTTTGAGTACTTCATGCATGAACCGGCACATGGACATGAAGCATAAGTTGCAGTGGGAAGCTCAGTGTGCTACAATGCGGCCTAGCCGGCCGGGCCAACCACCGTCTGCCATATCTTGTGCATCCACGGCCTCTTCATCCTCTGTGACTGGGGGGACAGCAGTCACACCTGTTTTGGGGCGCAGACCTGCCACCTCTTTACCCGCAACAGCCAGCGTGATTGGCAGGTCATCATTTTCTTTGGAGGTGGTAACACCAGCTGGTGTTGAGCGCTGTCCGACATCGATTGCACCACCTTTGGATCAAGGCAACCTAACATGTCCGCCTGCATCTTCCTCACAGACCGGCAGTTTGCCGGGGACACCCTTATCAACCCCGTCTAAGCACAATAGCCAGCCCTCGGTCCCTCAGATGTGGATAAGTAAAAGACCATTTCCTCCTAGCCATGAGAAAGCTAAGAGGTTGAATTTCACCATCTGCAAGTTCTTGGCTACAGAAATGCTGCCTTTCCGCCTGGTGGACACAGAGGATTTTCGAGACCTTATGTCCGTCGCAGTGCCCCAGTACCAGATGCCCAGTCGGCACTACTTCTCAAAGAAAGGTGTGCCTGCGCTCCACCAGCATGTCGCACACAACATCACCGCTTCTTTGAGAAACTCTGTTTGTGTGACAGGGTGCATTTCACCACAGACACTTGGACGAGTAGGCATGGACAGGGGCGTTACATGTCGCTGACTGGGCACTGGGTAACTATGGTGACAGCAGGACAAGGGGCTGCTGTCCAAGTCTTGCCGTCCCCACGAGTTGTGCGTCAATCCTCTTTATCTCAAAGTTCCTCCACTGCTTCTGCCTCCTCAACCTCCTCTCGGTCTTCCACCTGCACCCAAAGCCTGTCTGGTCATGCGACAAGCTTTCTAACTGCGCAGAAGGGATCCTGCACACCTCCTTACTATGCTGGCAGTAGGGCTCAACGTCATCAGGCGGTTTTTACATTGAAATGTCTGGGAAATGTGAGTCACACAGCTGAGGAGTTGTGGTCAGCTCTGGAGAACCAATTTCATGAATGGTTGTCTCCACTGGACCTGAAACCAGGGAAGGCCGTGTGCGACAATGCTGCAAACCTGGGTGCGGCCCTTCGCCGGGGCAATGTCACACACGTGCCTTGTATGGCTCACGTGTTGAACCTGGTTGTCCAGCAATTTTTAGCCCACTATCCCAGACTAGATGGCCTTCTGCAGAGGGCACGGTCGCTGTGTGCTCACTTTCGCCGTTCGCATCCCGCAGCTCAGCGACTTACATCTCTACAGAAGTCGTTGGGCCTGCCACTTCACCGGCTATAATGCGATGTGCCTGCCCGGTGGAATTCAACTCTGCACATGTTGCAGCGACTGTGGCAGCACCGACAAGCCCTGGTGCAATACGTTCTGACGTATAGCCTGGGCCAACGAGATCCAGAGGTGGGGCAAATCACGCTGGAGGAGTGGTCTCAGATCAGGGACCTATGCACCCTTCTGCACAGTTTTGAAATGGCGACGAAGATGTTTAGTGCTGACGATGCCATTATCAGCATGACTATTCCGGTGATTTACATGCTGGAGCACATGTTAAACAGAATTCGGAGTCAGGTGGTGGCACAAGAGGAGGTGGAGGAAGTAGAGGAGGAGGAGTTGTATGCGGAAGGGCTAACATCTGCAAGGTCCAGACGGTCGGCAGCACCAAGGCGGCAGGCATGTGAGGGTGGGGGAGATGGTTTTACCAGGGCGCATGGTAGCAGCCAAACTAGTGAGGAAGGTGCAGGAGCCCAGGAAGAAGTGGAGGACGAACTGATGGAAGACTCATCAGATGAGGGAGACCTTGATCACATTTCTGTTGTGCGAGGTTGGGGGGAGAGGACAGAGGAAGGAAGCATGATTGTTACCTCGCCACCAACACAACAGGGACTTGGTGCTCCTGGATGCGCAACACACATGAGTGCCTTCTTGCTGCACTACCTGCAACATGACCCTCGAATTGTGAGAATTAGAAATAATCCTGACTACTGGGTTGCCACACTGTTAGATCCCCGGTACAAAAGTAAATTTGCAGAAATTATTCCTGCCATAGAAAGGGATGCACGCATGCAGGAGTATCAGCAGAGACTGTTGCAGAATCTTACATGTGCTTTTCCACAAAATACCAGTGGTGCACGTAGTGAATCTCACAGTTCCAACTTGCCAACCGTGGGACCGTCAAGTGTTCAGCACTCAAACCGTAACAGAACCACAGTATCTGCTGGTAACATCAATTTTGCGGAATCATTTCACCACTTTTTTAGCCCATCCTTTGCAAGGCCACAGGAGACAAGAAGTCTGACACATAGTCAACGCCTAGAGACGATGGTACAGGAGTATCTCCAAGTAAACATTGAAGCCATGACTGTGTCACTGGACCCTTGCTCTTTTTGGGCTTCCAATCTGGATAAATGGCCGGAGCTAGCCACTTACGCCTTGGAGATCTTGTCATGCCCCGCAGCCAGCGTTCTGTCTGAACGTGTGTTCAGCGCTGCTGGTGGTGTGCTGACAGATAAGCGCACGCGGCTCTCCACTGATAATGTAGACAGACTCACGTTCATAAAGATGAACAAATCATGGATCCGAAACGACTTTTCTACCCCTGTGTCATCCTGGGGAGAGTAAAAGCTTGATGATTGGTTAAAATCACCCTACCAACCGTTTTAAGCTTTCAAATTACTAATCATGTTTATCTGTATCTTGGCTGGAAAATAATTTGGGCTTTGTAGCAGTGTGCAGCACTGATTCTATTAGGCCATCTATAATAAGCTCCACCAGATTTAAAATTACTAATCATGTTTATCTGTATCTTGACTGGAAAATAATTTGGGCTTTGTAGCAGTGTGCAGCACTGATCCTATTAGGCCATCTATACTAAAGCTTCACCAGATTTAAAATTAATAATAATTTTTAGCTGCATCTAGCTCGGAAAATAATTTTGGGGCTCCGAGATGCGCAAGACACATAAGTGCCTTCTTGCTGCACTACCTGCAGCATGACCCTCATATTGTCAGAATTCGAAGTAATCATGACTACTGGGTTGCCACACTCTTAGATCCCCCAAACTTTTCGATCAACCTTTTCATTTTAATAAAGACCAAAAAAATGGTCATTTTTGAAATTATAAGCATTAGCAGGTTGTTAGAAACTGAAATCAAACAGTTTTCAACTCAAAACTTTATTCTAGGTGATGTTACATTTTCACATAGGACCCCTTGTTCGAAAGGAGCTTCTGAACTCTCTCGTCCATTGAATTTGTCAGGTTTTGGATGGTTTCTGCTTCAATTGTTTTGCATGAGGACAGAATACCCTCCCAGAGCTGTTGCTTAGATGTGAACTGCCTCCCGCCATCATAGACACTCCTTTTAATGATGCTCCAAAGGTTCTGAATGGGGTAGAGGTCAGGGGAGCATGGGGGTCACACCATAAGTTTGTACCCTTTTATGCCCATATCAGCCAGAGATGCAGATGTTTTATGTGCAGCATGAGATGGTGCATTATCATGCAGAAAAATGATCTTGCTGTGAAATACACGGTTCTTCTTCTTGAACCATGGCAGGAAATGCTGTTTGAGAAAATCCACATACATTATGGAGTTCATCTTTAGCGCCTTCAGGGATCCTAAAGGGGCCAACAATCTCTCTCCCCATGATTCCAGCCCAAAACATTTATCCACCTCCTCCTTGTTGGCGCTGTAGCCGTGTTTGCGTGGGGTGTCCATCAACCAGCCATCCTCCACTCCATCCATCTGGACCATCGAGCGCTGCACGGCACTCATCCGTGAACAAAACAGTTTTGAAATCAGTCTTCATGTAATGTTTGGCCCACTGGAGCCGTTTCTGCTTGTGTGAAGTGGATAGAGGAGGTCGACAGGATGGCGTATGCACAGCTGCAAACCTCTGAAGGACCCTGCATCTTGTTGTTCGGGGGACGTTGGAGGCACAAGCAGCTTCAAAAACTTGTCTGCTGCTATGACAAGGCTTTTTTGCCGCTGCTCTTTCAACCTGACGTAATTGCCTGTAGGAAAGAGTCCTCAATTTGCCCTTATCAGCACGCACACGTGTGTACTGTGAATCAGCTACATACTTCTTGATTGCCAAGACACTTCATCCTGATCATCGCACAATGTTGATTGTAGTCATGCCTTGACCTAAACACTCCACAATTTGTTGCTTCTCAGCAGCCGACACATCCTTTTTCTTTCCCATTTTGGCAGAAAATGTAGGCTGCTTAATAATGTGAGACAGCCTTCTTAAGTAGTCTTGCCTTTCATTGGACACACCTGTCAAACTAATTAGCACAGGTGTCTGCAATTGCTTACAGTGATATAAAGAGCCCTGACACACATCACCATCAATGAGTTTAACTGACAAACAAACAAATTCTTCCCTTATCACTCCTAAACACTTTTTGCATATTAATTTGGAACACAGTGTACATGTGCTTTTCCACAAAACACCAGTGGTTCACGTAGTGAATCTTACAGTTCTAACTTGCCAACCGTGGTCTCTATGGAGTTGTTCAATAAAGGGCCCAAAATTAAGATAACATAGATGGGAGAGGTCTCTATGAATAGGAATTCCTAAGTATTTGATACCCTGTGAGGGCCAGGCAAAGGGAAAGTTGGACTGGATGGAATCCTATATGGATTTGGGGAGGGAGACATCGAGGGCCTCAGACTTCGCTGCATTGATTTTAAAATTTGACCATGTAACAAAGTGATCTATTTCAGCCATAACAGCATGGATGGATATATGTGATTGAGTGATATATACTAGGACATCATCAGCAAATAGAGAGCACTTGTACTCGGTGCCTCCCACCTCAATCCACCTAATATTGGGGTTATGGCGAATTGATGAGAGCAGGTGCTCCGTCACTAGGATGTATAAGAGAGGGGACAGAGAACATCCCTGCCTTGTCCCATTGGTGATTGTGAAAGGTGATGAAAATGTTCTGACGCGCCCCCTGGGCCTTGGGACACCCGGAGCCGGACCCTTTTTGGTGGATGCTGGTGGTTGTAGTCTCCGTGGCGGCAACCCGGTTCCGTGGCTCAGGGCGGTCAAACCAGTGGCGGAACTATTTATGTGGTTTTGATGTTTAAATGTCCGACTACGCCACCCGTGGATTGCGGTCAGAGTGAACCGCCGCTCCAGGGCAGACCGCTGAGGCTGGTGTTGTGGGTGCAGCAGAGCGTAGCATAACTCCCCACGGGAGGAGTATAGCCTCAGGGCAGTGTATGCGGAGGATGGGGGTGATGGTGCAGGGCAGCAGCAGTAATGACACGGAGTCAGTGATGCAGTCCAGGGCCTTTACTCACAGTTCTTATTATCCAGACCACGTCTGCAGGTAACGGCTGCCCACGTCGTACTGTGCTCACCAGGTGAGGGGCTCAGACAACTCCCAGATAACTTTGGAGTGCTTCACAGGACCCCCTTTGTGTGTCCTTTGTCTGGCCTTTCTTACCAACCCTTCTGTCCGGCTGCCTCGGGCCTCCTCTTGGTAAACTTGGCGCCAGTTTCCCTGACCCTATGTGGTGCCTTCCTAGCGGGTGTAGCGAGGGGCTGCGCCACATAAAATGTCACAGTCTCCTGTTTCTAGCTGAGGGTCGTTTCCTGCCTCCACTAGTTTCGGGGACCGGTTTCCCCCTTTGGCCTGACCCCTCCACGCAGGTGGATTCGGGCGTGCGGTGGCGACTCGCCCGTCCACACCCCTGAGATCCCTTCGTTCCTCATTCCTGGAGCCTTCTCCGCTCCTCTTCCTTCCTTCTCCCTCTTCCAGGCCTGGGCCTCTGTTACTAGGCCCGCCTCCGGAGCAGAGCTCATGCAGAGCCCCTGCTCCCTGCCACTTCTGCTCAGACTTCTCTGCACTGAACTAAGATGGTGCCCACCTTTTATACTCCCTTCTCAATGCACCCAGGAACTGCTTCCTCCCTGCTCCTGCACTACAGGGTTCCCCTTCCTCAGTGTTCCCTCCCCCCACTCCAGCCAGGGACAGGGACTGTTGTGCCCATCTCAGGGGCATATTGGTCGCCCTGCCCCACGGCAATGTGGTGTAATGCATGCAGGTGTCGGGTCCTGATCCACACTCCATCCTTACCTGAGAGTGAGATATCACACCTCTGGGTGAGGTGCAATACCTCTGTAGCAACCGAGCCCTCAGGGTGCTACAGTTCCATTTATCTTCAGCCTAGGTGACGTATTGCGATACAGGGCCGTGATTTTGGCTATAAAAGGGTCCCCTAGACCCCTACCCCAAGCTTTTTAAGAGAATCATATATGGCGTGCCAGGAGACTCTATGGAATGCTTTCTCAGCATCCAACGAGAGTATCTAATTACAAATTTTTAACTGCATCTAGCCCAGGAAATACTTTGTGCCTAGTAGCAGGGTCTGCTAGTCAGCGGATTATCCCGGCTGTTAAGCAAGCTACACCACCTGTAGTTTTTCAAAGGAAATGCTTCGGGACCACGGGATACTCAGTGAAGAGCATCAGGAGGCACCCCAAGGCATAGGGGCTCGGACTGGCAGTAGGATGCCTTGCGGTGGACAGCCGAGCTCGATCCTTATAAAAGCTTTTTAACTGCGGCAGCTTTAGTGGACGCTACTGGAGCTGGAATTACGCGGCTGCTGGCATGAGACTTGCCCTCCAATAGATCCTTGTAAATGGATTTAAAGTGTATTTATTCAAATTAGAGAGACAATTTAAATTAAAAAGCTTAGCGCTGCCTCCACCACAGGGGGGCTCGCTCGACCCACCAGCGGACAGGCACCAGTATTGGGAAAGGGGGGCTGGCCGTCAGGGTTCACCGCGGCTCTGGCACAAACCCGGCGACACGGAGGTGGCACGGGCAGGAGCGGACTGAACGTGTCGGCTTCTCACTTTTTGGATTTTAGAAGGGCATGACATGCCTATATCTGTGTCTCCCCCTCCTTTTACTCCTCCACCTCTTTTCTTTTCGCATGACTATATGTACTTGTCACTTTTCCATGTGTTAGTTGTGTCTTCTGAGCAGTTTGTCAGCTTTTGGACACCTTTGAAGGTGTTTTCTTTGTGTTTCTATGTGTTTTTGTTTGCCTGCCATTGGTTTTAACGGTGTTCGAAGGTGTTCGACGAACAGTTCGACGAACAGTTCGGCGAACACACGGGTGTTCGACGAACCGAACCGAACTCGAACACTACGGGGGTGGCTCAACACTACTGAAGATGGCAATACTCCATATGAGTCTGTACAGTACTGCTTAGCCACATGGCGAGACGGACTATTTGACTCTTGGAGAACAAATTATCGTAGAATTGTGGACTCCATATACTGAGCCCCTAAGGCCAGAAGAGCAGAATCCCCCCTCAAATTACCCCATTTTGGAAATTAAACCCCTCTGGGAATTTAGCTTCAGGTGTAGTGACAATTTTGACTCCATGGGTGTTTTCCAGAAACAAGTAGCAGTGGATGTTGCTGAGTGAAAATTGCAAATCTGCTATTAAAATACCCAGCAGATTGTAGTACCCATACAATCTGCCCAGCTCTTGCTTCTGGAGACACGCACACCCGCCTATCATCGGTACAGAAATGCCAAACATGTGGATGCTAAATGTGGTTTAGGCACAATGGTGTTCAGAAAGAATGGGGCATTTGGATTTGGAAGCGCATTATTCACTGGATTTCGTTTGGGGGGCGAGGAGCCATAGTTCTTATCCAAAGACATTGTGCTACCAGTAACATGGAAGCCCCTATATTTCGATTGACAAATGAGGGACCTGAGTGGGGATTTGCTTTTTTGTGGATTGAGTTGGGGACATTGTACAAAACATTTTGGATCACATTTATCCTGTGCTCTACGCTGAGCACTTACATCACGGTTTCCATCTAAATCTTCAAATGACGTGATTGAGATGACACCCCCGAGGGATCCATTCACTATAATGAGGCAGCAAAGTTACTCTGTACTCTGTCTGGCCTCTGTTCAGCGGTGTCCTTCTTTTCAGAGGTGCACAAAACTGTGGCAAACGGCACTTTTATGCACGCTTAAAAAGACATCCACAGTGTCTCCATCTGCCTCATTATAGGGAATCCTCCACCGGGGGTTCTGTCTGAATCACGTATTTCAGAGATTTACACGGAAACCCTGGTGTAAGCGCTCAGCACAGAGTGCAGGATAAATGTGCGCCAAGCCATACTGCGATCTTTGAGAGACAGAATGAACAAATCAACAGCAGGTGAAGAATATTTTTTTACGCCATTCCTCGTGCGGTATAAGTGATTAGATGACTTTATTCTTCTGGTCAGTGCGATTACAGCAATACCAGATTTATGTCATTTTTTATGTTTGGCTGCTATTACAAACTTGCATTGCCATATTTTGAGAGCTATAAGTTTTCTATATTTCTGCCAATCAAGTCATGTGAGGGCTTGTTTTTTACAGGACGAGTTGGCATTTTTATTGGTACCATTTTCGGGCACATAACATTTTTTTATCACTTTCTATACCGATTTTTCGGAGGCAGAATGAGCAGAAAACAGCCGGGAATTGTGTTTTTTTTCACTGTATGGTAAAAGTGATAAGGTAGATTCATTATTCAGGTCCGTGAAATTACAGCAATACCACATTTGCAGTGCTTTGTGAAAGTATTCACTTTCCTTGGCATTTTTCATGTTTTGCTACGTCAAGACCTGGAATTTCACTGTTTATTTTGAAGGTTTACATCAGTTCATGTAAAGAACATGCTTACAATTGTGAACATTTGGTTTTCTTTTTATTGTGAAGCAAACAGCAAATAGGTCAAAATAACTGAAAACTTCAGTGTGCATAACTATTCATCCCCCCTCCACCCTAAAGTCAGTACTTTGTACAGCTTCCTTTTGCGACAATTACAGACGCAAGTCGCTTTGGATAAGTCTCTATGAACTTTGCACAGCTTGCCACTGGGATTTTTGCCCATTTCTCAAGGTAAAACTGCTTCAGCTCCTTCAAGTTAGATGATTTCCTCTGGTGAACAGCAATCTTCAAGTCTGACCACAGATTCACAATTGGATTAAGATCTGAGTTTTGTCTAAGCCACTCCAAAACATTTACGCATTTCCCCTTAAACTACTCCAGTGTTGCTTTGGCAGTATGCTTTGGGTCATTGTCTTGTTGGAAGGTGAACCTCCGCCCTAGTCTCAAATCACTGACAGACTGAAACAGGTTTTGCTCAAGAATATCCCTGTATTTTGCACCATTCATCTTCCCCTCGACTCAGACCATTTTTCCTCTCCCTGCTGCTGAAGAACATCCCTACAGCATGATGCTGCCACCACCAAGTTTCACTGTGGGGATGGTGTTCTTGGGGTGATGAGCTGTGTTGGTTTGGTGTCGAACATAGCGTTTACCTTGGTGGTCAAAAAGTTTCATTTTGGTCTCATTTGACCACAGCACCTTCCTCCATGCATTTGGGGAGTTTCTCACATGTCTTTTGGCAAACTCAAAACAACAAAACAAGCCCACTTTTCCATAAAGGCCACCTCTATGGAGTATGCGTCTTATTGTGGTCGTATTGGCAGATAATCCAGTCTCTGCTTGGGAACTCTGCAGCTCCTTCGGGGTTACCTTTGGTCTCTGTGCTGCCTCTCTGATTAATGCCCTCCTTGCCCGGGCTAAGAGTTTTGGTGGGCGGTCCTCTATTGGCAGGATTGTTGTGGTACCATGTTCTTTCCTTTTGATGATAATGGATTTGATGGTGCTCCGGGGGATCATGAGAGATTGGGATATTTTTTATAGGAAAAAGGGGGAGATTTCCCAGCTTCTTAAAATTCCAAAATGTATTCAATTACATCATTAAAATTTAAATGCGTGGATCCATAGTGTGATCAAAAGCTATGCAGTCACAGAGCAACACTTTTCAAACGTTCTCTGGCGTTCTTTCTCAAAGCTTATTTCTCCACCAGGACTGATCATTCAGTCTCAAAATTCTCAATTCCTGGGTAAAATCTGTATTCAGTGAAGACAGATTGTTACATTACTGAGATAGGAAACGAGTGCTGGCACTGATAAGATTCTACGAAGAAGAAAGGAGGAAGGAGCAGCTCGAGGAAGAGCTCCTCCTCCCTCCCATCTACATAGAATCTTATAAGTACCAACTGCCATCTCCTATCTCAGCAATGTAACAATCTGTCTTCACTGAATATAGAATTTACCCAGGAATATAGAATTTTGAGGATGAATAATCAGTCCTGGTGGAGAAAGAAGCAGATTTCTCTGATTAGAAAATATATATTAATTTTTTTTTGCATGTGTACTATTGATTTATTACATAAACATTAAAGCAAAGGTATAATGGCGAATTTATGACTTTTTAATATAAAATCCCTGGCAAGAAATCTGAATGTGTGAGCATAGCCTAATACTGGAACCCTCCTATGTAGCCGGAGGGGCTTCTGCCAACTTTAGGCATCAAAACCAAGATGTGACTGCTATTTCTGAACCCACTAGAGTAATACTCCTATAAATAAATTTCACTCGCTAGCAACTATGGTTTCTTGGGTTAATTCTATAACTTCCTGTAGATAAATAACAAGGATGGACTGTTACTTGAAACTGCAATAATATTAATAGTAGAGGTGAGCGAATCTGCCAAAATTCTATTCGCTCAAATTCAGCTTTGAATTTATTCAATGCAAATCGAATTACTGGTGAAAGACTTTTCTTATACTCTTTTAGACTCCAGAGGGGTTTGATAAGTCAGATTTTTTTGTGAAGTTTAGAGCAAATTCTATTTGCTTTGAATCAGTTCACTCATTTCTAATTACTAGTAATTGTTATATAGAAGAAGAGGAGCCATATTAGAACCCTATATATCAGGACCCTACTTTTCACTGCAGAGTTATGCTTGTCCATTCTTATTTGGCAGACAGACACCAAGCAAGATGGTCACAAACCTATCATTCCTTTCTTACCATTATGTCTGGAAACACCATAATTACCATGGTGTGCACTCTTTTAAACAGTAACCCATATGTGATCGCATCCATATATTAAGAACATGTTACAGGCAGATAAAACAGTGCCATATGTAATAAGCTAGCTTGCGTCCACAATTTCACACAATTGCAGATCCCTTCCAGTTCCGTCAGGTCAGATGGTGAACGTTGGTGGACAGCCATTTTCAGGTCTCTCCAGAGATGCTCAATTGGATTTAGGTTGGGGCTCTGGCTGGGCCAGTCAAGAATGGTCAAAGAGTTGTTCTGAAGCCACTCCTTTGTTATTTTAGCTGTGTGCTTAGGGTCATTGTCTTGTTGGACGGTGAACCTTCAGCCAAGTCTGAGGTCCAGAGCACTCTCGAAGAGGTTTTCATCAAGGATATCTCTGTACTTGGCGGCATTCATGTTTTCTTCAATTGCAACCAGTTGTCCTGTCACTGCAGTTGAAAAACACCCCCATAGCATGATGCTGCCACCACCATGTTTCACTGTTAGGATTGTATTGCGCAGGTGATGAGCAGTGTCTGGTTTTCTCCACACATACCGATTAGAATTATCACCAAAAAGTTCTATCTTCATCTCATCAGACCAGAGAATCTTATTTCTCAAAGTTTGGGAGTCCTTCATGTGTTCTTGAGCAATCTCTATGCGGGCTTTCTTATGTCTTGAACTGAGGAGAGGCTTCCGTCGGGCCACTCTGCCATAAAGAGAAAAACCAAAGACAACAAAATACCCAAATAACTGGAAGTAAATGGATAAATCGCCAGTGCATAAAAATAATGATAAATATTTGTCTGAGCTGAAAGGTTCATTCTGCCTCTCAGGTCCATGCTTCTACTAGGGGTTCAGTTTCTCTTGACAAATGGTAAGGTTTTAATATTAGAGTTAGGACTGTCCCATAAGGGTTGCCGTGACGTGGCAGGATGGCTTCTACATTTTTTTGATCAAAATTGTGTTAACTAAATACCCTTTATTATTTATCATTATTTTTATACACTGGCGATTTATCCATTTACTTCCAGTTATTTGGGTATTTTGCTTGTCTTTGGTTTTTCTCTGTCTAGTGGCCTTGTGTGAACATACATTTACATTTTGCATGCACATCAATTTACGTTTCAGTTCAGACTCCCAGGTTTTTTCACTCTGCCATAAAGGCCCGACTGGTGGAGGGCCGCAGTGATAGTTGACTTTGTGGAACTTTCTCCCATCTCCCTACTACATCTCTGAAGCTCAGCCACAGTGATCTTTGGGTTCTTCTTTACCTCTCTCACCAAGACTCTTCTCCCACAATTGCTCAGTTTGGCTGGGCGGCCAGGTCTAGGAATACGTCTGGTGGTCCCAAACTTCTTACATTTAAGGATAATGGAGGCAATTGTGCTCTTAGGAACCTTGAGTAAGGCAGAAATTCTTTTGTAACTTTGGCCAGATCTGTGCCTTGCCACAATTCTGTCTCTGAGCTCCTTGGGCAGTTCCTTTGAGCTCATGATTCTCATTTGGTCTGACATGCACTGGATCCCACTCCTGAGAAAAAATAATGACCGAATACTGACCAAATACTGATAGTGGGTCCATGGCCTCACGCTGTTTCTGGAAGAAACTTGCCTATGTTGTGCTCAATGGTCTCTTAAATGGTCACTGTCATTTCAACAAACTTGGCATAAATTAGTAATAAAAACTAAACCAAAGGAAATGGACTGGAGTATAAATTGGTATGCATGAAAAATAGGAGCATGTTCACATTGGTCATTAAACAGACAAAACCTAAGACAGAAACAAAATGTACATATACCCTGTTGTAGGTAAATAAATAGTAATAGTGCATATAAATAACATAGGGTACTTAGTAAACACTATTTTTGATCAAAAAAAGCGTAAAAGCCATCCCACCAGCATCAAGGTGTACCCAACCTAACCTCTAGTATTAAAACATTACCATGTGTCATAGTGATGTCAGTGTGAATAAGTGCCGAGCAGGACCGGGACCCAAATATGGATACCTAGCAAATGGGAAGCTATATAAATATTCAGCTCAAAGGAAGGGAGGCAACGTTTGGGTACACCTTGACGTTGGTGAGATGGCTTTTAAGCTTTTTTTAATCAAAAACAGTGTTTACCAAGTACCCTGTGTTATTTATATGCACTATTGCTTTTACTTATTTACTTACAGCAGGGTATATGTTCATCTTGTTTCTGCTTTAGGTTTTATAAACTAATAATACAAGAAAAAAAGAAACTTTGCAATATACCTTATCACAGAAATCTGCTTCTTTCTCCACTCATGAGCCACCTCTTTCCCTCCATTCTCCTTCCTGAACTCACTGTCCACTCTGAAAACTGCTGCAATGCATCTTGCTCAACACAAAACAGGTAGCGCTGAGCGATCCAATGGACAGCTGCCGATTGTAATCTATTTGTGTGTCTGGGTATCAATGGGGGAATGTAGAGAAAATCTACTTTGCTCTTCTATGTAAATGAGCTGGCAAGTTCCCCAAAGACAGTCCCAGTCCCTGCGCAGGCTCTCTTCTCCAAACCCTGCCTAACACCTCCTCCTTGTTCTTGATAGATGGTTGCACTTTTGTGAGGCATCATTGTGGTCTGTGCTGAAATCTTATATGGGGGCCCGGTGCAGACTCTATTAAAGCAAGGGATGGACATATTAGGCAGTTTAGAGAAGAGAGCTGGAGCATTTGCACAGGTTGTGACTGGGACCACCCTTCGTAATTTGACAGCATATTAGAACAGAGTGAATGAGCCACACAGGTATGGTTTAACACATGTTAGAAGGGTTATGGCATTATATGTTATACTATTCACCCTTATCTATACAGCGCAAGAAATAAAATACTCAACCACGTTGACTAGGTGGATAACAATTTGGCCACGGCCTTTATTTAATTATTACAGCATAACCTTTAAGCGTAACCATCTTAATGTATAAAATCAATTTATTCAAACTAATTTTAAACATTAACCAAAATGCAGGTCAGCCACAAGGCTCAAGCCCATTAACCAAAATATTACCTGTCCATCCAGATGCCTGGACAACTCGCCCCGGCCGTGACAACAATTCAAAGGGAGGGAGGGCGGGTAAAGCACCCAGGTACAACAGCGCCGGAGGACAGACCCAATCCTCCGGTGCTGCAACCCTTTTATCACCCCGCTCACCCCCCGCACCTTATTGACCTCACCAATCCGGAGGCCGTCACTAGGGCAGGAAAGCTACCTGACCCCACAACGGACCCCTAAGTGGCCGGTCACTATCTACCAATCCCAACACCAGGAAAACGGCGAGAAAGCTATTTCCCACCATTTAACCCCTTCATTGCCCAGAGGAACACATAGCATCAGATAATGCCATGTGTTCCCCTCCTTAATGGTCCGGGAAACAGCATTCCCAAAATAGCAAATTATTCCCTGCCCCTTGGATAGGGGATAACTCGCTGTTAGCTGGGACTTCCAGTGTTCCTGAGAATGGCGCTCTGCACAGCATTGTCTTCAATGGAGAAGAGATGTTTATGCTAAACCTGTACTCTATTCATGGTCTATGGGACTGCTGAAGTAAAGCGCTCTGTAGCCAGTCCAGTCCCATAGACCATGAATGGAGCAGAGGCCTGCCATGCTCACTTCCACTCCATTCAACGTAAGCTTTTTCAGAATCCCATGTTCAGGATTGCTGGGACTCCCACTTTTTGGACCCCCAGTGAACAGCAAGTTATCCCCAATCTTACAGATAAGGAAATAGGGAATAACTTATTTTTGGAATAAGCATAAAGAGGATTGGTCATATCTCACTCGACATTTATTCATAGGTGTACACCACCAAAAAGATATTGAACTAATGGGAAAGGAAAAGAAGAAAAGATGTCAATAAAATGTAAACTTTTATTTGAAATGATTATTAAAAACTTATATTAAAATGTATCTTTACAAAACACATGCATCTATAGATGCATATAAGGTCACAATCTAAAATGGTATTTGACAGTGACCCA
The DNA here is from genome assembly GCF_046119375.1 of Phyllobates terribilis. Lineage (NCBI taxonomy): Eukaryota > Metazoa > Chordata > Amphibia > Anura > Dendrobatidae > Phyllobates > Phyllobates terribilis. The sequence continues at coordinate 906,548,922 of NW_027362762.1, forward strand.
AAAATTACCGGTTGCGCTGTGGTGCACGAGTTATATCCTATAGGGATGCCTAACCCAGTCCCTTATAATTAATGGGTTCAGGCTATATATTTTCCACATTAATAATCTCCAAGTGAGAAAAGTTGCTACCGATCTCTTTCCAATTTGGTGAGATCACTAATACACGCCAGAGGTATTATTATACGTGCACTTTGGCTATATTAATACCAGACCTGATCGCTTTGCTACAAATTTTTAACTTTCTTACTTTATATCCAATATATAGTTCCGTATAGAAGTTTTAAGCTGTCGTGTAAACGTTTTAAAATAAGAATGCTTTCAAAAATAGCAGTGTTAATAGTTTATTATTTTATTAATTAACCAAATGCAAAGAGAATGAACAAAAGAGAAATCTAAAGCAAGTAAATGTGACCGCCAGTTGCCTTCAAAACAGAATCAGAGCATCAGTTCTTCTAGATATACTTGTAGACAGTTTTTGAAGAAACTTGGCAGGGAGATTGTTACAAACATCTTGGAGAACTAACCCCAGATCTTCTGTCGATGTCACAAATCCTTCTATCTCTTCGTGTAGTGCCTCAGACTCAATGATGATGGATCAGAGCTCTGTGGGGCCATATCATCACTTCCAGGACTCTTTGTTCTTCTTTACCCTGAAGACAGGTCATAATGAGAGTGGGTGTATAGTATATTTGGGGTTATCGTCATGCTGCAGAATAAATACCTCTCTAGTGGTATTGCATGTTGGATAAGTATCTGCTTGCATTTCTCAGCACCATTAATCTTGACCAAGTCCCCATCTCCAGCCCCAATCGTTTGCACAGAACTGTATATTGCATTCTTCTTTGAGAGGACCACCACTGTAGAAAATCAGCAGATTTGTGTAGAGGTCTCAAAGACGTTGCCCGGTATGCTGTATATTAATCATCACCCCTTAAAGGGCGCCAAGTTTTATGATGGGGGGGACTTAAAAATATGGCCCAAACTCTTTAAGCAGTTGTTTCGATATAATAAATGAATGTTCTAAATAAGAAAAATGGATCACATTGGTGGAGTCTTCCTCCTCATTGATGAGTGTTATAAATACAGACAGAGACTACTGATTACATCCTTAAATGCTCCCATGTGTATTGTCCCATGGTGGTAAGAGGCTATATACCTTGTCTATGCTCCCACAGGGAGATTCATAAAAGGTTATTTTGACCTTGTAACCCAGGATTGCCAGTAACGCTGTCACATGTAGATAGAAACACAAATTATTTATATTGTCTTTATCCCATATAATAGACAGGTCCAGATAGTCGAGGCTACAGAGAATAAGCAAATCACTCAGAGAGCGGCATGCAATGCAGTTTAATGAATCCAATTTTTTTGCTGTAGCCATACAAAGGTAGCAGTCATTTCCCCCCAAAAGAAATCTTTTTTCCTGAATGTTGTATAGAGATGAATGGATCTCTTGAAATTTGAATTAGTAAACTTCGCCAAATTTTTCACAAAAATTTGATTTGCTACGAATAAATTTATGTGGATCTCAATACTGGAAAGGTCATAATTGCTCGTAAAATATATGTGGGGGAGAGGATAGAGAGTGAGGACCCCACTTACCATAAGAGCTTATTCTCTACAGGAGAGAGAGGACCCTAGTGAGCATAAGAGTTTATTCTCTACAGGAGAGAGAGAGTGGACGTCGCTGATCATAAAAACATATTCTCTGCAGGAGAGTGAGATGACCCTGCTGAACGTAAGAGCTTACACTCCACAGGAGAGAGAGGACCCTGCTGAACATAAGAGCTCACACTCCACAGGAGAGAGAGGACCCAGCTGACCATAACAGCTTACACTCTACAGAAGAGAGAGGACCCTGCTGAACATAAGAGCTTACACTCTACAGGAGAGAGAGAGGACCCTGCTGAACATAAGAGCTTACACTCCACAGGAGAGAGAGGACCCTGCTGAACATAAGAGCTCACACTCCACAGGAGAGAGAGGACCCTGCTGAACATAAGAGCTTATGTAGCACCCTGAGGATTCGGCTGCTACAGGGGTATTGCACCTCAACCCAGAGGTGTGATATTCCACTCCCGGGTAAGGATGGAGTGTGGAACTGAGCTCAGTTAGCTGCATGCACTACACACATCCCATTTCCGAGGAACAGACCGATGGTACTCCCACTAGAGAAATGTGCAGGTACAACAGTGTCTGTTCCTGGCTGGAGTGGGAGGGGGGTGGAACATCCCAGTAGTGTAGGGGCAGATAGGGGGAGCAGCCTGGGTAAAGCTAGGAGCTCATTGGGTGCTGGTCACCTGAGCTCACACATAGAGGTAGTATATAAGGTGGGCACCATCTTAGATCAGGGTCAGTCTTTTGCAGAGTGAGGTCAGTCTGTCAGAGCTGAGTCAGAGAAGCAGAGCAGAGGAGAAGAGCAGCTCCAAGGCCCAGAGAGAGAGAGGAGAAAGAAGGACCCAGAGGGGGAGAAAGAAGGAACTCCAAGAGCCCAAATTAGACCAGAGGGTGAAGAGTTGGCAACAGGGTACCGGATCCCAAGCTGGCAGAGGCTACAGCACACCTTAGCCAGGAATCGGAGGTCGTGGGCAGGACCGATCTGCCACGATCACCCACCAAATCCACCCGGAAGGCAGACCAGGAATAGGGTCAGGGAACCCAGAGTAAAGGGTTTACCACTAAGAGGCCCGAGGGAGCCGGACATAGGTGGATCCCTGGTGGGGAAGGCCAGAGAAGAGGACAGGACAGAAAGGGAGCTCAGGACCACGCTCCAGAATCACCTGGGGGTTGGCCGAGTCCAGGACCTGGTGGACGCAGCACGGCTCGGGTGGTCACTTGAGGCCGGAGTGACCAGAACAACTGCAGTAAGTAAACAAACCCTGAACTGCACAGCCCGACTCTGAGTCTCATTTCCATCCCCGCTGCACCACCACAACCCCCATCCTCTGCAACTGACCCCCTGAGGCTATACCCCTCCCGTTGGGGGTTATACTACCTGAGCTGCACATACATCACCAGCCTCAGCGGACCCTGCTGCAGCGGCGGCCGTATTGACCGCAACTCAACGGGTGGCGTAGTCGACACAAAAGAACATCTAGTAGCATCATAAGGACTGCCACACACTGAGCTTGACACCCTGGGCACGGACCGGGTCACAGCCACTCGGAGACTACAACCCCCATCTGATCCGGCTCCGGGTATCCCCAACAACACTGGCCCAGGGGGCGCGTCAACTTTGGCGTAGTCGGCAGGATCTCGTGCCCGCAACAACCGGGTACTGCGTGCCTGAAGAAAAGTTCACCGTTACCTCAAAAAGAAGTCTCCTGCCGGTTCCGGAGGGTCCCCGCCATCGGGCCCCATCACAGGTCGTTTCCCGCCGGTTGTCCGCCATTTGCAGCTTTTTCCCGCCATCCATGGAGTTTCCCGCCACTGGGAGACGATTCCCGCCATTTCCGAAGATTTCCCGCCTTGGAAGAACGGACGCCATTATGGGCGTGCCAGAGGGTGGCAAGAGGCCACCTCCCATCGTGGGCCAGGTCGAAGAATGGCGCCAAAAGCGGAAACCGCGCCCACCAACAGAGACTGTGATGCTGGAAGTGTCCATCAGCGTAAGAGAACTGCCCCTGGAACTGACAATCACCAAGTTGCCCCGGGACCACCCTCGATGTGGGCGGAGACAGAAGAAGAGAACAAAGATGGGTGTCGCCTGGAGCAGTCTGGAGAGAGCGCACCCGGAGACAAGACGTCTGGAAGAGAGTCCAGAGAGGGCCTACCCGGAGATGGAGGGAGAGCCAGGCAGCACCGACCCAGCGGTCAGGAGCCTGATGCGGGCCGCCACTCCAGGCAGCACCGACCCAGTGGTCAGGAGCCTGTTGCAGGTCGCCACTCCAGAAGGCCTGCTGGAGATCCTAACACAGCTCCCCCGAGACCGGGAGTGTGCACAGACCGCGCTGGAGGGCCTCGCACGGAGGATGGCCCGGGTACAGCGAGAGACGTTGGCGGAGTGGAGCCGAGAGATGGCCCAGCAGACCGAAACCCGTCAGCGGAGCACGCCACCCGAGACGAGGAGACAGACCGCCTCTGAGGATGGCGCAGGAGGACTGAAGGCCGGAGACGGCGCCGAGAAGGGAGCCGAACGAATGGAGGCAGGTAAAGGGGACGTCACTACCCCGAGCCGGGAAACCGCGTGCCTGCCCCAGCTCCCCGTCGCAGAGCCCGAAGTACCCCCTGCCGTGCCCGTCGCTGCAACGTCACCGCCGCAGACTAGGCCTCAAATGGAAGCCGCGACCCCTGTGACGTCACACGCCTCGACCCCGAGCGTGGCCAAGCAGGAAGTACCATCGGCCTGGTCGCAAGGCCTAGTACCTCCGGGCGCCGCAATACCAACAGCGCCCCCTACCTCCGCGGAGCCACCGGCCTGGTCGCAGGGCCGAATAACCCAGGGCGCCGCCGTTCTTACGGTGCCCTTTTCCTTTAGCGTGCCCCAAGCCTGGTCGCAAGGCCTGGTCAACCCGGGCGCCGCTACCACCACGGCGCCCATAACACCTAAAGTACCGCACCTGGGTGAGGACCTGTTCGCCCAGCATACGTGCCCGGATGGGCAGCCCTTCGTATGGCCCCAGGAATACATCCAGCTGGAGCTGCAAAAAGCAAGGGCCATGTGCGAACCCCTGATCCCGGCTCCAAAGCCCATAAAGAGGATCTCGCCCCCGCTAGAAGAGACCCAGTTTGAGTGGGATCCCACCGGAGAAGACCTCATGGGGTTCACTCAGGAGACTCGGGCAGCCGCAGCGGAGCGTGCAGAGTGCTGCCGCCAGCAGCTCGAGGTCTTCGAGAGGGAGCGGAGAGAGAGGCGGGTCCGGGAACAACAAGCCCAAATAAGGAGCGCGGAGCAGAAGAGCCGGACCAGGAGAAACCCCCGTGCAGCGCATGGTCCCCGTACCATCGGGACTGTGATAAAGTTCAATCTGCAGCATGGGAGGGGTTTCATCAGGGATCACCGCACCCCAGGCGACGTCTTCGTGACCAGGAGAGACGTTGAGTCCCACCTACCGGAGGGACACAGAGGTCGTGACCTGTATTTAGGGGACGAGGTCACCTTCACCCGGCACAAGTGTGCCAAAGGACCCTACGCCCTCCATGTGCATCGCCTGACGGAGGAGGAGCTGCGGTGTGAGGAGGAGCAAGAGGACCCGGACGGGTCTGAAACTGAAACTGTCCACAAAGAAGGAGCAGGAGGACGCCGTCGTTGAAGTACGGTAGAGAGAGACTGTATAAAGTTACCCGTCAGGGTATAAGAACTGTTCTAGTTAAAATATAGTCCCCGTTGGGACCAGCCAAGAGTGAACTGTTAATCCCGTGTGTCCCTATTCCCACTGACCGAGGACTGAGAGCGGCCATATCCCCTGTATATAGTTGCGCTTCCTAAAGCGCCCCCTACTGGTTTTATGGGAAAACTGTTTTTCTTCAAGAGACTGTCGCACTTTACCCGGTCACAAGTTGCACCGTGACCAGAGGAACCAGAAACAAGAATGTTTATAATGAAAAGTTTTATATGAAGAGTATTATGCTGCTGATGATGTTTTATATGTTTTATATGTTTATGTTTTATGAAAAAAAAAAAAAAAAAATTATGTTTTGGATGTTTATATTTTACAGCCCGAGGACGTGCTGTGATTTACCAGGGGGGAATGTAGCACCCTGAGGATTCGGCTGCTACAGGGGTATTGCACCTCAACCCAGAGGTGTGATATTCCACTCCCGGGTAAGGATGGAGTGTGGAACTGAGCTCAGTTAGCTGCATGCACTACACACATCCCATTTCCGAGGAACAGACCGATGGTACTCCCACTAGAGAAATGTGCAGGTACAACAGTGTCTGTTCCTGACTGGAGTGGGAGGGGGGTGGAACATCCCAGTAGTGTAGGGGCAGATAGGGGGAGCAGCCTGGGTAAAGCTAGGAGCTCATTGGGTGCTGGTCACCTGAGCTCACACATAGAGGGAGTATATAAGGTGGGCACCATCTTAGATCAGGGTCAGTCTTTTGCAGAGTGAGGTCAGTCTGTCAGAGCTGAGTCAGAGAAGCAGAGCAGAGGAGAAGAGCAGCTCCAAGGCCCAGAGAGAGAGAGGAGAAAGAAGGACCCAGAGGGGGAGAAAGAAGGAACTCCAAGAGCCCAAATTAGACCAGAGGGTGAAGAGTTGGCAACAGGGTACCGGATCCCAAGCTGGCAGAGGCTACAGCACACCTTAGCCAGGAATCGGAGGTCGTGGGCAGGACCGATCTGCCACGATCACCCACCAAATCCACCCGGAAGGCAGACCAGGAATAGGGTCAGGGAACCCAGAGTAAAGGGTTTACCACTAAGAGGCCCGAGGGAGCCGGACATAGGTGGATCCCTGGTGGGGAAGGCCAGAGAAGAGGACAGGACAGAAAGGGAGCTCAGGACCACGCTCCAGAATCACCTGGGGGTTGGCCGAGTCCAGGACCTGGTGGACGCAGCACGGCTCGGGTGGTCACTTAAGGCCGGAGTGACCAGAACAACTGCAGTAAGTAAACAAACCCTGAACTGCACAGCCCGACTCTGAGTCTCATTTCCATCCCCGCTGCACCACCACAACCCCCATCCTCTGCAACTGACCCCCTGAGGCTATACCCCTCCCGTTGGGGGTTATACTACCTGAGCTGCACATACATCACCAGCCTCAGCGGACCCTGCTGCAGCGGCGGCCGTATTGACCGCAACTCAACGGGTGGCGTAGTCGACACAAAAGAACATCTAGTAACATCATAAGGACTGCCACACACTGAGCTTGACACCCTGGGCACGGACCGGGTCACAGCCACTCGGAGACTACAACCCCCATCTGATCCGGCTCCGGGTATCCCCAACAACACTGGCCCAGGGGGCGCGTCACTTACACTCCACAGGAGGGAGAGAGGACCCAGCTTACCATAACAGCTTACACTCTACAGAAGAGAGAGGACCCTGCTGAACATAAGAGCTTACACTCCACAGGAGAGAGAGGATCCTGCTGAACATAAGAGCTCACACTCTACAGGAGGGAGAGAGGACCCAGCTTACCATAACAGCTTACACTCTACAGAAGAGAGAGGACCCTGCTGACTATAAGAGCTTACACTCTACAGGGGAGAGAGACTCCCACTGACCATAAGAGCTTACACTCTACAGGAGAGAAAGAATTACCCAGTGACTCTGGAGATGGAAAGACTCTGCCGTACAAACTGTGCTCCACTGGGAACTGCTGATCTGTGATGGCCCGGGTACTGTCCACCACCGTACAAGGTATGAAAATCGGTAACATCTAAGGTGTAATGTTTCTCCATGTGGAGAGTGACATGCCTGACATGCCAGAGTAAGGAGAATTATAGGCCGTGCAATGCTCCTCTGGACAATGAAATATGCAGTCAGTGGCCTCTCATACAGCCAAATCAGATCTCATGTTTTGCACTGAGGAGTGGCAACACCCCGAAACACGTCTGTAAATTGAGATTCTGGTTTGGCGTTTATTCTAAGTCATATGACAAGGCTCGTTAAAGAGTCAATATTGACTTTTAAGATCGCTACTTCAAAAAGGTGGCACTAGAGTTCAAGTCCTCTTCCTTTTTTTCTTCCTTTCCATTCTTGAAGAGATCATTTGCATAAATCCATAAGATGTCACAGCTGCAGGGCAGTATGAGGAGGCCTGCGTTGCAACCCCATTCCTTGTAGATTGTAGGCAGGGTCCTCTCTCCTCCTGTACCAGTTGGTGACTTGTTTTTGTTCAAACTATTGTACTTGTTGTTTGCTATGTATACCCGTTTTTCACATGAAAAGCACCATGGAATTAATGGCGCTATAATAATAAATAATAATCTAAAATCACGTTAGCCTGCTCTCTGATGCTTCAGCAGTGTAACACATGGTGCTGGGAACAGTTTTTGGGGGTTTTATGCGAACCGCAAATCAAATCTCAAAATGTTTGAATTTGCATGAAGGAGAGCACTAATTAGAGAATCAGTCAAGAGGCCCATGGTCACTCTGGAGGAGATGCAGAAATCCACAGCTCAGGGGGGAGAATCTGTCCACAGGACAACTATTAGTTGTATACTCCACAAAGATGGTCTTTATGGAAGAATGGCAGTTTGTAACAAGCTATGTAGTGGACACAGTTGCATGTGGATAATGGTGCTCTCGTCCTATGAGACCAAAGTAGCACTTTTTGGACTAAATGCAAAACACTATGTGTGGTGGAAAACTAACACTGCACATCACCCTAAAAACATCATCCCCACCGTCAAACATGATGGTGGCAGCATCATGCTGTGGAGAGGCTCTTCTTCAGCAGTGAAATGGAAGCTAGTGCCAATTGGTGAGAAGATGGATAAATCTAAATACAGGGCAATCCTGGAGTAAAACTTGTTAGAGGCTGCAAAAGTCTTGAGACTGGGTCATAGGTGCAACTTCTAGCCGGATAATGGAAGGGTTTAGATCAAAGCATATTCATGTATGTGAATAACCCAGTCACAGTCCAGACCTAAATCCCATTGAAAATCTGTGGCAAGACATGAAAAATGATCACACAAGCTCTCTATCCAATTTCATTGAGCTAGTGCTAGTTTGCAAAGAAGATTGGGCAAGAATCAGCAGTTTGGGTCATTTTGTGCATGGCAAGAGTTAAGTGTTTTTTTCTACATAGTAAAACAATTATTTTCAAGAAAAGATTTTTTGTGTTTTATTTCTTTAAAAGTTTTTAATCATGCTTTTTAACCTTGTTTTATATATTAAATCCTACTATGAGACTTGACAATGAAATATCTTGATCAGCTCTATAACACACTGCAATACTTCTGCAGTGTAGTGTATTATGCCTTTAGCCTAACACTACAGGCCTAATACACCTTATTAGGCCTTATTACTGTCAGTGCCTACTAGCTGTACTTCGATGGCAGACCGTAAGGGACATTTGTTGGCCTACGACTGCCAAAACAACCTATTGGCTCAATGGGATGACCCTTCTGTCTAACCGCTTAGATGCTGAAGTCATTATTGACAGAATGATTTAAACAGTTAAATGATCGATAATATTCAGCTGTTCCCCACTGATGATGAGCCAGGCTTAGCTCCTGAATCCCTGCCATTATAGTGGCATTAGGTCTTTTTCGCTATACAAAAATAAGCAGCAAGACTCACGATTGGTGAAAATACACAACCATTGGAACCTCATATTCCAGCAATGGTGAAAAGTTTCTCAGGGTGGAAGGAATCTATGAAGTGGAGCCCTACTGCATCTGACTTCTCATACTTCCCTTTTCAATGGAGCGGTCATCTATTAATTTTTTGCATTAACTTTTTTTTTGCTTTTTTATATGTCCTCCCACAGTTCCAGATACGGCACCATAGTATTAATATGTCATCTTTTTAAGGTGGGGTCAATATCATTGGTCATCCTGAGCCTCCTGGTTTGGAAAGAGAATGAAGACTGGTTGACGAGCAAAGCCGAGAAGGATCAGGGAAGATGTAATGGTCTGTGTCAATATGCATTTATCTGTTACTCGATATGTCAATTCTCATTAACCCTTTTATTCTAATATATCAGTACTTGTCCCCTGTGTATGAAATCCCAAAAACTGATCACGAATGTAGTAAGCCTTACACTAAGAGGGACTGGATAGAAATGACACACGAGGGACACTTTATTGATGGAGAAGTGACTTTGGCGTCAGTAAGAGGCGGCCTGATAAAATACTTTATAAAGTGTATGCAGTATTAGTCACTTCAGTTTTATTGAATGACAGTATATTAATTGATTTACCATAATAAGTTGGACTGCTTTAATGGAGATCATCCACATGGATTATTTGTCAGTTCCTTACCGATCGTTTTACCAAGTAGAGTCTCGGAATGAGTATAAGGTATACAGTGAAGGCTCGTAAATGAAATGACATTGATTCTATTCCGGAATTTGGGGTAATGTATTTTTTTATAGGTTGAACATATTTATATCACACATATAATAATCTTCATAGAATTTCCTTTGCCCTCTGCTGCATTTTAGCTGCGGAAATTGACCTGTGATGCATTTTTGAAATCCGCAATATGTCAATTTCTCTTGGAGTCAATATGTGTTATATTTGCATATTTTCCCCATAAACTTTGAAGGAGATGCAGGAAAATCTGCAAATAAAAAAATGCACATGTTTTATTGAGTTTTCTCAATAAAACCTAATTTAATCCAAAACAAGCAGTTTTATCTAAAACTGGACACACCAAAAAGAAACAAAAGTTGCAACGGAAAAAAAACATACAGTAAGTAAAGAAAAAAAAGGGATAAAAAAAAACTGCAAATAACCTAATTGAGCTAATTGGTGTATAAATGCTGCAGAAAACCTGCAACATCAAGACCGCACCAAATGCTCATCATTGGAATATAGCCTTTTTGGGATCAATGCGGTTATCTGTTTATGGTCATCTGTGTCTAGTACTATTATTAATGCACCTACAGAAACCATGTGCAAGTCGTGTGACAAAGGCAATAATATGACAAAAATGACATATAACACACAGAAACACACACAACTGGAAGGGTCAACAAGTAAGGACCAAATAAATATATCAAATTTCATATTACACATGAACACAAATTAAGAAACGATTGCACCAAATTATAAGCAATGAAATAATCAATTGCTAGCCTAGTACAATAAAGTGTCAAGTGCACAAGAAAAAATGAGCAGAGAAAAAAAATGTGCAGGACAACACAAATACACTCACAGTAACAACCTTTTCACCCACCAAGAACCCGCCCGACGCACGTTTCGCCAATGGCGACATCAAGGGTACTATTATTATTTGTGGTAATCACTGCTATAGGCTTTCAGTGACTTTCACTGCTGTTATGGTGGTCCTGCTGCTATTAGCAGCAATACTTTGGCTGTTGCTATTATTAAGATTTCTGTAGCTGTTGCTGTAGTAGCGGACTTTATATTGTCACTGTTATAACAGTTAAGGATTACATCTGTTACTGGGATCCTGCATTTGTTGCTGTTCTTGGGGTTTCATTGTAATGGGTAGGATCCTAATTTATTATCTGGCAGACCTGTACCTGATGATGATTTTAGACATCCTAGTAGTATTGCAGCAATTGCGTCCTAGTACTGTTACTTTAAGCGCAATCCTGCTGCCAGTTGGGGGTCAACATGAACTGCTGTGGTAGTTAATCTGCCTGCCGGTGTCATGTTAGCCTATCCAGACCCTTATACCCTTGTCCAGACCCTTATACCCTTGTCCAGACCCTTATACCCTTGTCTTTTATACCTTTATAATGGAATGCCATGGTTACTCTTTGCTTGTGCTGAACTACACAGGTTCAAGATCTCTATTAGCTATGGAAGGTTCTTTAGGACCTTTTAGAGGACTTGTCACCAGGTGTAAAGTGTCCCGTATTTGGTCTTGATTTACTCCTGCTGCTCCCCTGAATATTCCACTTTTTTTAAATTCTCCATATGGCTCCAGAGATATACAGTAGACCTGTTTATTCAGTGGTAATTCTTGTCTTTACGAAGGAGGCGGAGCTCTCAGGTTAATAATGCAGAGCTGCCTAAAGACATCCCCCAAAGAACCCTGTGAGCCTCTCCCCCTTTGTAAAGAAAAGAAATTAACATGGAATAAAAAGGTCCATATATTTGGTGGATTTGAGAAAAGAAAGGAACATTCAGAGTAGCAGTGTGAATAAAATAAGAGCAAAACAAATTGGTCACAGATCATGCTTGTTTCTGACCTGGCTGCCTTATTTCACTTGATCTGACTACCCATGTATCAACTTCGGCTTGGCCTTCTGATACAGCTTTTTTTCAGTCTGTTTCCAAACATAATTAATCATAGCTATGTCTTAACCCCAGCCCACTACCCAATACCTATTTGTCACTGACTTATGGTCGGGACGACCATATTAACAGACTGACTACTTGAGGCTTTCCTGCAGTGGGTGTTCTGAATGTTCATCCACACCACTTTTAGGAGGTTTAAGATTCCCCAGTATCTTGGAACTTTTTTCTCTCTTGTTGCCAGGCTTCTTTCATCACCTTAAGTCTATGTACTTACGATCCATAATGGCAGCGTTTTGGACGCAGCTCACCTGCGCTGCGTACAAAATGCTGCATTGTACAGTAGAAGCACAGTTGATGGGATTTATAGAAATCCCATGCCTACTGTGCTTCTATTTGACGCCGCGTAAACTCACCGGCGGCATGACTTTACGAGCCGCAGCATGGCAATTTCTGTTGAGGATACTTGCGTATCTGCAACAGAATAGAATGTATAGGGTGCAGTTACTCCACATGTGTTCAGTGAACACATGCAGATTTACCTTCGTGATCGGACGCCGCGCTTTGGACGCAGCTAAAATACGCTGCGTCCAAAGCGCTGCTGTAGCCTGATTGTGGGCACATAGCCTTAGATTGGACTTATTCCTATTTCTTGATATGTGCTATGCCCTGTTCAGAAAATCACTTTGAAATGCAATATCCTGAATCCAGAGTGATTCCTAAATTCCAAGAGTCAGGACCATGGACAGCAGAATGGCTCTGGGATTTTGATCCATGAAGAATGTCATAATCTTTTTAAATACAGAAATTCCATTGTAAAACTCCTCCAAAACCACTTTAAAAAATTTAATTTGGTCTATCAAAAATTTATTTAAAGGACACCTGAAATACAAATAAAAAAATGTATGTTTTGTAATACTATATTAGAAGGATACTCACTTGTGTACCTTAGATATATTTTTTTAGTTCTTAAGTGTACCTGAAATAATAAAAGAAGCAACCTTGCCAATTGCCTTTATTAAAAATATTTTACTGTTCTGTATTTACAGCTCTACTGTTAACCTATGGGTCTCCATAGTAACAGACAATTCTTTGGTCTGAACCTGAAGTCATACTCACTCTTGACAACTTTCCACTTCGAGTCCCTACCATGTATTTGATAGTTTAGCAAGAAGTAGGGGAAAAGGGGCATAAAATGATAAAGTCAGACTGCAGGTATGTTTATAATCTGTTGCCATGGAGATACATAGGTCTGCACTGGACCTGAGATCCTACTGGAGCTTGTCTCTTTTACTGACTCTCCCTATTTCTTACTGTTTATTTGCTATGTTTTACTGTCTCATCTCCTCAGATTTAGACCTTGATCTCACTTCTGTTTTCTGATTTTGGCCTATTTCTGACCCTATTCCTGACCTATTGACCCCCAGATACACAAATTATTTCTTGTTATGCCACATCAGCCACCGCGGCTTCCAGCACACCGTGCCTGTTTACATCCCCACATTTTCTGTTTTAGGTCTGTAGATTTGTCTTTGAATTCTAGCCCCAAGGTACCAAAACGGTTATACTGCCATATTGATATGAGGGAAGTCATTTCTAAAAATAAAAAAAATCAATATTTTACTATACTGGATTTTTTTTCCCTTTTTTTCAAAATAATTTTGGTGACACCTAGAACTTTATTTTATTTTTTGGAAATAACAGTCGCTACGTTCCAGAAGCTAATAAAACTTGACATCTCACTAATATCACCTATTGGAAGAGGACATCCTACAAGTTAATAAAACCAAAGAAATGAGCTGGAGTATAAGTTGGTATACATACAACATTTAAGAGCATGTTCACACTGTGGTTAACATGAGCATCCAGCTCATTTCTTTGGTTTTGCTGTAGTTTCTTGTACTTTGTACAAACAGGCGTGTGGCCCCCTTTTTTGTGCTAGGCATTTCCTTTATAGAGCTTCCTATGGCCAGGTTTCTGAACAGTTGGACCCCGATTCTGCTCTGCCCCATCTACATTGAGGTCATCTGACACATGGTGAGATTTAACACAATAGATAGGACCTTCCCGATTGGGGTACAACCTTGTCACAGTGGGATGGCTTTTACGCTTTTTTGATCAAAACAGTGTTTACTAAGTACCCTATGTTGTTTACAGTGGGTACAGAAAGTATTCAGACCCCTTTCAATTTTCCACTCTTTGTTTCATTGCAACCATTTGGTAAATTCTAAAAAGTTCATTTTTTTCTCATTAAAGTACACTCTGCACCCCATCTTGACTGAAAAAAACCCAGAAATGTAGAAATTTTTGCAAATTTATTAAAAAAAGAAAAACTGAAATATCACATGGTTATAAGTATTCAGACCCTTTGCTCAGTATTGAGTAGAAGCACCCTTTTGAGCTAGTACAGCCATGAGTCTTCTTGGGAATGATGCAACAAGTTTTTGACACCTGGATTTGGGGATCCTCTACCATTCTTCCTTGCAGATCCTCTCCAGTTCCATCAGGTTGGATGGTGAACGTTGGTGGACAGCTTTCTTCAGGTCTCTCCAGAGATGCTCAATGGGTTTAGGTCAGGGCTAAGGCTGGGCCAGTGAAGAATGGTCACAGAGTTGTTCTGAAGAAATTCCTTTGTTATTTTAGCTGTGTGCTTAAGGTCATTGTCTTGTTGGAAGATGAACCTTCGGCCAAGTCTGAGGTCCAGAGCACTCTGGAAGAGGTTTTCTTCCAGGATATCTCTGTACTTGGCCGCATTCATGTTTCCTTCAATTGCAACCAGTCGTTCTGTCCCTGCAGCTGAAAAACACCCCCATAGCATGATGCTGCTACCTCCATGTTTCACTGTTGGGATTGTATTGGGCAGGTGATGAGCAGTGCCTGGTTTTCTCCACACATACCGCTTAGAATTATCAGCAAAAAGTTCTATCTTTGTCTCATCAGACCAGAGAATCTTATTTCTCATAATCTGGGAGTCCTTCATGTGTTTTTGAGCAAACTGTATGCGGGCTTTCATATGTCTTGCACCGAGAAGAGACTTCCGTCTGGCCACTCTGTCATAAAGGCCCGACTGGTGGAGGGCTGCAGTGATAGTTGACTTTGTAGAACTTTCTCCCATCTCCCTACTGCATCTCTGGAGCTCAGCCACAGTGATCTTGGGGTTCTTCTTTACCTCTCTCACCAAGGCTCTTCTCAAACGAATGCTCAGCTTAGCTGGACGGCCAGGTCTAGGAAAACTTCTGGTGGTCCCAAATTTCTTCCATTTAAGGATTATGGAGGCCACTGTGCTCTTAGGAACCTTGAGTAATGCAGAAATTTTTTTGTAACCTTGGCCAGATCTGTCCCTTGCCACAATTCTGTCTCTGAGCTTCTTGGGCAGTTCCTTTGAGCTCATGATTCTCATTTGGTCTGACATGCACTATGAGCTGTGAGGTCTTATATAGACAGGTGTGTGCCTTTCCAAATCAAGTCCTATCAGTTTAATTAAACACAGCTGGACTTCAATGAAGGAGTAGAACCATCTCAAGGAGGATCACAAGTAAATGGACAGCAGGTGACTTAAATATGAGTGTCTGAGCAAAGGGTCTGAATACTTATGACCATGTGATATTTCAGTTTTTCTTTTTTAATAAATTTGCAAAAATGTCAACATTTCTGTTTTTTTCAGTCAAGATGGGGTGCGGAGTGTACTTTAATGAGAAAAAAAATGAACGTTTTAGAATTTACCAAATGGCTGCAATGAAACAAAGAGTGAAAAATTTATAGGGGTCTGAATATTTTCCGTACCCACTGTATATGTACTATATCTATTTCCTTACTTAAAACAGGGTATATGCTCATTTTGTTTCTATCTTAGGGTTTTGCACCCTACAGGTCAAAGTCTCCTCCATGTTAAAGCGATCAACGTGGCCAGTGATCTTAGCCAAACAAATCTGTTTGGGGAGAGGGATTTCCCCTCGTCGGAATTTGGATAAGGTTGATACAAAAATCAGCACATTACCCCAACGAGACTGTTAATAAAGGAACACTTGGCATTTGGAGACTGCGTGGCCACACCGGAAAAAAAAGAAAATTGTATACTCTTCTTGAGTCAAGTTTGTATTACTTTTGCCATATGTTCAGCATATTTGTATATGTGTACATTCAGTGCAACCATTTAAGACTGGTGGACTGATCGTACACAGCTGAGGTGCAGAGGTTGCAGCTCTCTTCAATATTCATTGACGTTCATATTAAGCTCAGGAAACCAGTACGAATCTATCACGGCCATAAGTTAACGTCAGATAATGCAAATTATGGGTTCCACCAACAACTAGGAGCAATAGATGATTAATCTTATCAATAACCATAAAAATCATAACCACTTACAGCATGACCATAAATTACGCTACACCAAGGAGGCTGAGCAAATCATTCATGGGATTCCCAGCATCAGCATAAAAATGAGTTAATTTACTTTGTTAACCATATAATAGGCATATGAGGAGGGATAGGAACATTTAAAGAGAAAACCTCATCAGAGACAACTCTTTGCAGGATAAGGCCCTGGATTGATCAACTTATCACCTAAGTTCCCGCTCAGGCACTGTTCTTGACTGATTTTGCCTTAAGAAGCCTTCGTGTGCCATGACTAGTCTTCCAAGTACAACAAGAATGGTTTGAGTCCTCCAGAGGGTTTCCTGAACGAGAAACTCCCTCTAAGAAAACTTCTTCCACATGCATTCATGTACTTGTTTGGACAGGTCATATATACACCATGTATTGTGCATAGAACATTATATCTGAGTATATTACTGATGACCTTGAACTACTAATTATATTCTGTAGTTTCCACTTGGAAACCTGGATTGTTAAAACTCATGATGGGTTCTCCATCTTATATTGCTTTTGAATATCCTTCATGCATACAATTGTTTTTATGACCGCTGTATTTTTTATAATTTTAATAAAATTTGACATTTTTGTAATTTTGCGTTTGGCCTGTATAGGGTTATGGTCTTTATGTTGCCCATAGCATTTAAGTTAAAGGGGTTTTCTTATCACCATAAATAGGTAAAATTGTAAAGTGCTTGTAAATACGAGCAACTTTGAAATTTACATCCTATTAAATTGCATGGGAGCAGTGCACTCATGAATAACAAAGAACAAATAACAACCCTTTAATATACTTTACGATGCACTTTCATGATATTCTCTTTACGGTCAGCTGTGGCATACTGCTGATAGCAGCCCCCCACCACCTGGCATCACAATTTTAAACGGTATCTGTGTCCTCTTAGATGAAGATGTAATGTATTTGAATACAATAGTGGAACAAGGAGCTATAGGTTCACTGTTCCAGCATTCAGCATGTGTGTCTAAGTGTCTGCACATCAGGCGTGATTGTGTTACTAGATAGCGCCTGCTCTACAGAGCCTCAGTCCACACTTTGCACAGACTGGAACAGCTCATCATGAGAAAGTGACTGTGAGTAGTTTTTATTTTTTTATTCTATCAGTCAGTACTTGTAGGCTGTGGGGGAATTATACAGTGTGGGCGGGCACTGGGGAAATCATACTGTGTGGTGGTACTACTGTGGGGCCATCATACTGTGTGTGGAGGACTGTAGGGGCCATCATACTGTATGAAGAGAACAATATTGTGTGGTGGCCATCATACCATGTGTGGGGTTGTGTGGAAGCATTACACTGTGTGGGGGGCTGTAAGTCCATGTTACTGTGTTGGGGGCTGTGGGGCCTTTACACTGTTTGATGCTGTGGAGGCAACATACTCTGTGGCATACAGAGATAGCTAGAATATCAGACTGTAGTAAGGAACATAGTCCAAAGTAGAGGAAACTAGCAGAAAGTATGCAGCAATAAAAAGAGAACGGAAGGAGCATAATCCCAAATAGTTGGTTTAAAATCAATCAAATTACCTGTTTATCGTAAAATATTTAAATTTTATTGAAAAACTTTTTCTTAAAAAACAGGTTCAGAAAATAACCATATTATAGAGAGAACAAATGATAAGCAATCAGGCTAGTGGCGATACAGCTGTAACAACAACAACAGGCAAATAAAGGTATAAGGGCAGGACATCATATGTACATAAGTGTTATCATGGTAATATTCTATCATGAACAAGCCACGGGAAAGAAAACAGCAAAAAGTAAGGAACTACTGAGGGGGATTAGAACCAGTGATATCAGATAACAGGTGGCACTTAAAAGTACAAAAATAGGAAAGCAACGTATCCACAGATGTCAGAATTGGTAAATGTATCACACAATGTGCCGCCTGTACTCCAAATACATGATCAGTAATCAGTGCACCGATCAATACTGTAAATAGAGGGAGAAAAATAAAAGTAAAGCTGTTTCTTACCCATAAAGTGCAGGAGTGCCTGTGTGTGCCTAGATGGAGCCCCGACGCGCGTTTTGCATTTGCTTCCTTGGGAGAACAATTTTGTGTGGTGGCAATCACACCATGTATGGGGTTGTGTGGAAGCATTACACTGTGTTGGGGGCTGTAAGTCCATCTTACTGTATGGGGGGCTGTAGTAGACCTCATATTGTGTGGAAGGCTGTGAGGGCATCACACTGAGTTGGGGGCTGTGGGGCCTTTACACTATGTTTGATGCTGTGGAGGCAACATACTCTGAGGCATGTTGTGGGGGCCATTCTACTGTGTGGGGGAGGGGCTCATACCTTGTGGAAGGCTGTGAGGGTATTATACTGTATGGATGGTACTGGGGGGACATCATATTGAGTTGGGGGTTACTGTGGGCCTCATAAATTGTGTGGGGAAGCTTTGGAGGCATTATATTGTGTGGTTTTCTGCCACACACACAGATGATGCACGTGGTTCGTGGAACCACTGTGCCACGGGGCCGGGCTTAAATAGGTGGGACATAGCTAAGTGGCTACCTGGTTTTCCCTGGAGCTACTGATGGTGGAATCAGGTTTGAACTGCAGATAGCTGCTAGGTACCACTCCTAGGCACTCCCTGGTACTGCAGCTGCTGAGCCCATAGGGGCAGGTATGCTGACATGGACCAAATTCTGAGACACAGACAAGGCTGAATTCGGAGCCTATTCAGACAGGTGCAGTTTCAGGGGTCAGGTACCGCCGGAGCAACTTCAGGGTTCAGGCACCACCAATGTAGTACCAGCGTTCGAGTACCGCCGATACGGCATCAGGGTCCAGGTACCCTCGGAGCAGCTTGAGCATACCATACACACTACACAGGGATACAGGAACAGGTTCAGGATAAGTAAACTTACTACAGTGGATTTAGGACAGTGCATTTGGCAACATACAGTTGCACACACACGGGTTGTAGGGAAACTACAGGGGTTGATCAGGCACCTCCATATTGGGGAAGATGCCTCTTACACAAGATGCCTCCCAGCTATTGGCTGGGGGCATTAACAAGGTGACATACTCACCGCCTCGGCCGCGTGGTGACCTTCCCATCTCCTGCTTCCTGTGCACGCTGCACAGGCTTCCCGGCACACCCGTGTTCTTAAAGGGGCAGCGCACGCCATAGGTGCGCCACCGTGAAGCCTGTATGGCATGCACAGGAAGCAGGAGAGACAGGCCAGGAGACAGGAAGGTCACCACGCGGCCGGGACGGAGAGTATGTCATTGTTCCTGCATGGAGGGGGAAGAGGGACCATGCAGGGGCGCAGGCATAAGTGTTACATGGTCATTATAAGGCTATGTGCCCACGTTGCATTTATGAAGCAGAAAATTTCTGCTGCATAAATGCAAGTCCTCTCCCGGAAAAACGCATGCGGAATTCCGCACGCGTTTATCGCGCATTTTTCGTGCGTTTATCACGCGTTTTCCACATGCGGAATTGCCTTGCGTTTTTTATGCATTGGACTAAGGCAATTCCGCTTGCGGAAACGCAAAATTAAATGCATGCTGCGGATTTTTGAACGCGGCATAAACGCTGCGGAAAAATCCGCAGCATGTGCATAGAACTTGCGGAATCCCATTGGGGACCATGGGGTGCGGATTACCAAGCGTTTCCGCTGCGGAAATTCCGCATCAAAAACGCTTGAAAAACGCTACGTGGGCACACAGCCTAAGCCTCTTAATGTATGTGGTGGACCTTTAGGGACATTATACTGTGTGATGGATACTGTTTGGGCCTCAAACTGTGTTAGGGGAGCTATGGGGACATAAAGCTGTTTTTGGGGGTACTGTGGGGGCATCATGCTGTGTTGACAAAATGTTGTGTGTGTGGGAGGGTACTCTGGGGGAATCATCTGTGGGGGTATCATACAGTCTTTTGGATGCCTTTTTTGGGGCAAAATATGCTATGGGGGCTATGAAAGGGGGATCATAGTGAGTGAGAACATAACGGACTTCAGTAGGAGGCCACAATTACTGAGTAAGTGCCGCAATACATGTCTCTGACCCTGTTTTTTATATATTGGTAGATATGACTTTCTGTGACTATGCCTATGCTCCATGACCCCACCTACTCCATTGAATTTTTTTTTTTTCAAGAAATGGGGAGCGGGATCCAATTAGGATTTTTGCTATGGGGTCCTATGATTTCTATGTATGCCCCTGATCATAATTTTGTAATACGATATATGGAAAATTGAATTTCTCTACATAAATATACACGTCAGCCACACAATATATACAGTATGTACCTAATGCAGAGACCTCAGATCCCTCTCTATATCACAGCTTTGGATGTCTATAGTAGTATACTGTCCATACTTACCTTTACATGCACAATATTAATTTGTATTTTTGAGCTGCAGGATTATATTTTACATAGCTCAGTTTTGTTAAAGTGAATTTAAAGTATGTTACATTCGTGTAGTGTATTAATATTGCATTTCTTGCCTAAGCATTAAATAAGTGCATGCAATAATTGGAAAGGCTGCCAAACCGCTATGCAGGCAATTATTTCCGTCTCAACTTTAAAGTCGCTTACGCGCTTAATTTACATTTAGTAATTTAGAATCTTATTTAGAAGATTTACAGAAGCTAAAGGAAAGGACACACAATCAATGACTTTATGGCTGAAAAGAGTCATCAAAGGGTCACAGGAAGACAAGTAAATTATGCATTTTAAGTGCAATGTTAAATTCTGTAACCTGCTGACCTTCGGGAATAAAAGAGGTGCACAAAGTAAAGTTTAGTCAATAATCTACATTTCAAAAATTGCAAAAACAGGATTTTATCCCCTCAACAAATTATCTTCTATAAAGATGAAAATGTAAAACCACAATTATATTCTTGTGTATAGCTAGAAATGTATAATTATTAGTGTTGAGCGAGCACGAAAATGCTCGGGTGCTCGACCCGAGCTCACCGTGAAACTCGGGTGCTCGACCCGAGCAACGAGCCCAATGTTAGTCTATGGGAGACCCGAGCATTTTTGCGGTGGCACCCCCGGCAGTCTGTAGAAAGCCTAAAAAGTGCCCAAAACGATAGTGACAGTGCTCAAAAGACATGGGGACAACATGGGGATCGCCCCAGGAAGCATTTCTGACCCCCTGGTCACTGCTGTCAACAACGTGGTCAGAGGTATTAAGCCACTTTTACGGGCTCACGATAAAAAGTTCAAAAACGAAACTGAAACGGTTTTCCTGTGCAATATTTTAAGGAACATCCTTTCCAGGGTAAAGACTTGTGTATAAGGTAAAATAAATAACCAAAAACAAAAATACTCCTCCACACCTTGGGCTATGTTCACAAGTAGCATTTTTCATGCGTTTTTGCACTTTTGTATTGCTTTCAACCATGACAAATGCATTCACCGGGAAATGTCATTTTAACATTTTACAACCTTATCTGGCCATGTGCTGTGTGACAAATGCATACAGTGCTGAAAAGACATGGGAACAGCATGGGGAAGACCCCTGGAAGCATCTCTGACACCCAGGTCACTGCCTAAAAGTGAGCCCATCAGAAGTGATCCTTGCCGCATCAGAAGATGCAGACTTGCAACTATCCCCATGCAAGTCCTTGTCCCAGGGCAGTGTTCAATTGTACCTCCCCTTTCCTTGCAATGCAAGCGCAAGTATGCAGCCTGCCACCCACCCACCCCCAGGCTGCAATACCATACTGCTAGCTTGCTTGCACTTTAAATGGGGCCTTTTAGTTTGGAGGAGGCCGAAGCTGGCCACTACCTCACGGCTGGTTCGGCAGCGAGGTATCCATACTCAGTCCCAAGCCACCCGGCGGCCGGGTGTCCACGCTCGGTCCCCAGCCGCCAGGGGGCAGCCGGGTGTCCATACTCGGGTTGCCAGTCGCCCCGCGGCCGGGTGACCACACATGGTCCCCAGCCACCTGGGGGCGGCCGGGTGTCCATAAACGGTCCCCAGCCGCCCCTATTTCTCCTTGAAACTTCCCCCACACTTTTCTTAGCCTGGCCTGCTTTAGGGCAGCATTGGACGAGCCCACCAGAGAACCAGACTCCTCCGGTGGGCCCTGGCTTCTCCATCAGGGGAGTTGAGAGTGCCAAGATGAGGAACATGATGATGATGATAGAAGTTAGCATCTGCTTTGTTTTCTTGGAATGCAAGCGCATGTGTGTAGTAGCGGCTAGACCTGAGGTGGTCAGCGTTTTGGCGCATATCCTATCTCCGCCGAGGATTGCTGGATGTTTTCCTGCTACTATCCCAGTTCTATGACTCCCGTTAAAACAAAGCTTCAGGTGATGAATGATGGATGAGGTGGTGGCAAAGGAGAAAGAGCAGGAGGAACAGGGACCATTCACATCAATATCAGGCCAGTCAACCACACATGTCTTGTAGGATATGTTTCTGTACCAAAAGGAGCAGTTCGGCTACACTGTTATAGGGCATACAGTGAGTGCAATGCCTACCAAAAATTTCGAGGCACTCCAATGCCCCTTGGAAGTGACAAGGAGGTCAGAGGGCTTTAACTAAACCATTTTTTCCATTTATAGCAATTGGGTCTCCTGTGCACTGTTGGCCTAAGCAGTGAATGGAAGGCTTTCCAAAAATTATGAGGAACTGCAATGCCTCTTGAAACAGGCAAGGATTACAGCATACTAAAAACCTTCTACCCATTACTGGGGAGTGGGTCTCCCTTAGTGTTCACCTATGCAATGAAAAGCAAAAGCTGACTTAAATTAGGAGGAAATGCAATGCCCGTTGGAAGAATGGTGGAGGTCACAGTGGAATAAAAAGACAATATCAATGCCCCTTGGAAAAGTGGTGGAGGTCGCAGTAGCTTAACAAGATGGTTTTAATGCCCCTTGGAAGAATGGTGGAGGTCGCAGTAGCTTAACAAGACAGTTTTAATGCCCCTGGGGAAAGTGGTGGAGGTCGCAGTAGCTTAACAAGACGGTTTTAATGCCCCTGGGAAGAGACGTGGAAGTTGCAGTAGCTTAACAAGACGATTTTAATGCCCCTTGGAAGAGACGTGGAGGTTGCAGTAGCTTAACAAGATGGTTTTAATGCCCCTTGGAAGAGACGTGGAGGTTGCAGTAGCTTAACAAGTCGATTTTAATGCCCCTTGGAAGAGACGTGGAGGTTGCAGTAGCTTAACAAGACGGTTTTAATGCCCCTTGGAAGAGACGTGGAGTTTGCAGTAGCTTAACAAGACGGTTTTAATGCCCATTGGAAGAGACGTGAAGGTTGCAGTGGAATAAAAAGACAATATCAATGCTCCTGGGAAAAGTGGTGGAGGTCGCAGTAGCTTAACAAGACGGTTTTAATGCCCCTTGGAAGAATGGTGGATGTCGCAGTGGAATAAAAAGACAATATCAATGCCCCTGGGAAAAGTGGTGGAGGTCGCAGTAGCTTAACAAAACAGTTTTAATGCCCCTTGGAAGAATGGTGGAGGTCGCTGTGGAATAAAAAGACAATATCAATGCCCCTGGGAAAAGTGGTGTAGGTCGCAGTAGCTTAACGAGACGGTTTTAATGCCTCATGGAAGAGACGTGGAGGTTTCAGTAGCTTAACAATATTGTTTTAATGCCCCTTGGAAGAGACGTGGAGGTTTGCAATAGCTTAACAAGACGGTTTTAATGCCACCTTGGAAGAGATGTGGAGGTTGCAGTAGCTTAACAAGACGGTTTTAATGCCTCATGGAAGAGACGTGGAGGTTTCAGTAGCTTAACAATATTGTTTTAATGCCCCTTGGAAGAGACGAGGAGGTTTGCAATAGCTTAACAAGACGGTTTTAATGCCCCTTGGAAGAGATGTGGAGGTTGCAGTAGCTTAACAAGACGATTTTAATGCCCCTTGGAAGAGACGTGGATGTTGCAGTAGCTTAACAAGACGGTTTTAATGCCCCTTGGAAGAGACGTGGAGGTTGCAGTAGCTTTACAAGACGGTTGTAATGCCCCTTGGAAGGGACATGGAGGTTGCAGTAGCTTAACAAGAAGGTTTTAATGCCCCTTGGAAGAGACGTGGAGGTCGCAGTGGAATAGAAAGACAATATCAATGCCCCTGGGAAAAGTGGTGGAGGTCGCAGTAGCTTAGCAAGACGGTTTTAATGCCCCTTGGAAGAGACGTGGAGGTCGCAGTGGAATAGAAAGACAATATCAATGCCCCTGGGAAAAGTGGTGGAGGTCGCAGTAGCTTAACAAGACGGTTTTAATGCCCCTTGGAAGAATGGTGGAGGTCGCAGTGGAATAAAAAGACAATATCAATGCCCCTGGGAAATTGGTGGAGGTCGCAGTAGCTTAACAAGACGGTTTTAATGCTCCTTGGAAGAGACGTGGAGGTTGCAGTAGCTTAACAAGACGGTTTTAATGCCCCTTGGAAGAGACGTGGAGGTTGAAGTAGCTTAACAAGACGGTTTTAATGCCCCTTGAAAGAATGGTGGAGGTCACAGTGGAATAAAAAGACAATATGAATGCCCCTGGGAAAAGTGGTGGAGGTCGCAGTAGCTTAACAAGACGGTTTTAATGCCCCTTGGAAGAGACGTGGAGGTTGCAGTGGAATTAAAAGACAATATCAATGCTCCTGGGAAAAGTGGTGGAGGTCACAGTAGCTTAACAAGACGGTTTTAATGCCCCTTGGAAGAATGGTGGAGGTCGCAGTGGAATAAAACAACAATATCAATGCCCCTGGGAAAAGTGGTGGAGGTCGCAGTAGCTTAACAAAACAGTTTTAATGCCCCTTGGAAGAATGGTGGAGGTGCAGTGGAATAAAAAAACAATATCAATGCCCCTGGGAAAAGTGGTGTAGGTCGCAGTAGCTTAACGAGATGGTTTTAATGCCCCCTGGAAGAGTCGTGGAGTTTTCAGTAGCTTAACAAGACGGTTTTAATGCCCATTGGAAGAGACGTGGAGATTGCAGTGGAATAAAAAGACAATATCAATACCCCTGGGAAAAGTGGTGGAGGTCGCAGTATCTTAACAAAACAGTTTTAATGCCCCTTGGAAGAATGGTGGAGGTCGCAGTGGAATAAAAAGACAATATCAATGCCCCTGGGACAAGTGGTGTAGGTCGCAGTAGCTTAACGAGACGGTTTTAATGCCCCTTGGAAGAGACGTGAAGGTTGCAGTAGCTTAACAAGACGGTTTTAATGCCTCATGGAAGAGACGTGGAGGTTTCAGTAGCTTAACAATATTGTTTTAATGCCCCTTGGAAGGGACATGGAGGTTGCAGTAGCTTAACAAGACGGTTTTAATGCCCCTTGGAAGAGACGTGGAGGTCGCAGTGGAATAGAAAGACAATATCAATGCCCCTGGGAAAAGTGGTGGAGGTCGCAGTAGCTTAACAAGACGGTTTTAATGCCCCTTGGAAGAGACGTGGAGGTCGCAGTGGAATAGAAAGACAATATCAATGCCCCTGGGAAAAGTGGTGGAGGTCGCAGTAGCTTAACAAGACGGTTTTAATGCCCCTTGGAAGAATGGTGGAGGTTGCAGTGGAATAAAAAGACAATATCAATGCCCCTGGGGAATTGGTGGAGGTCGAAGTAGCTTAACAAGACGGTTTTAATGCTCCTTGGAAGAGTCGTGGAGGTTGCAGTAGCTTAACAAGAAGGTTTTAATGCCCCTTGGAAGAGACGTGGAGGTTGCAGTAGCTTAACAAGACGGTTTTAATGCCCCTTGAAAGAATGGTGGAGGTCGCAGTGTAATAAAAAGACAATATGAATACCCCTGGGAAAAGTGGTGGAGGTCGCAGTAGCTTAACAAGACGGTTTTAATGCCTTTTGGAAGAGACGTGGAGGTTGCAGTAGCTTAATAAGACGGTTTAAATGCCCCTTGGAAAAGCCATGCAGTACAGCATCTTAAAAACATTATTCCCATTATTGGGGAGTGGGTCTCCCATAGTCTTTGCCTATGCCTTCCAAGCAAAAGCTGCAAAAATTAGGACGGAGGAACTTGCAATGCTGGCAACACGGACCAAGGTCACCCTGGTGGTATAGTGTTGGTGGAGGCTGAGGATAAGGAGAAGAGCAAAATACAGCCGAAATGAGGAAGCGTATACCCATGTGTGGGTTTGAAGCGGTGCATGGGAATACACCTCCCGAAATAACACAGTGGATTTGACTTTATGTTACTCTGCTGTCATTTGGTGGTGATGAGAAGTCTGGCCCAATCCAGCCCTTGTTCATTTTGATAAATGTCAGCTTGTCAGCTGACAGGTGAGTGCGCTTATCAGTTATAATTCCCCCAGCGGCACTAAACACACTCTGCGATAACACGCTAGCGGCAGGGCAGGCCAGGACCTCCAAGGCGTACAGAGTGAGTTCATTCCAAGTGTCTAGCTTGGATACCCAATAATTAAAATTCACAGAGGAATCACGGAGGACGCAGGTACGGTCGGCAAGGTACTCCCTCACCATCTTTTAAAACTTTCTACTCCTTGTGAGAGTACCCCGCGCCTCAGGGCCTGTAAGCTGGGCGGGTCTCAGAAAACTGTCCCAGAGCATTGACAGTGTTCCCCTACCTCTGCTGGATTGGAGTTGCGTCTCTCTCACCTGTACGCCTTGGTTGGGCAACGAACTGTAACCTCTGCTGCTAGCGTGTTCAGATGGGAATTTTTTTAACAGTTCTGCAGCAAGGGCCTTCCGGTACTGCCCCATTTTTGTAGACCTCTCCACCTCAGGAATAAGAGAGTGAAAGTTCTCCTTGTAGCGGGGATCTAAAAGTGTCACCAACCAGTAATGACTGTCACCCAACATTTTGACAACGCGAGGGTCACAGTTAAGGCAGCGTACTATAAAGTCAGCCATGCCTGCCAGACTGGTAACGGGCAAGACTTCCGTGTCCTCACCAAGAAGACGACTGACCATTCTCTCCTCCTCCTCCTCCTCCTCCTCCTCCCGCCTGTCCTCAGGCCACCCACGCTGAACCGACGGTCTGACAATTGTACAGGTACTACCGTCTACAGCGCATGATACCAGCTCCTGTTCTTCCTCCTCCTCCTCCTCCTCCTCTCCCTCATTGTCCCCCAATGCACGTTGGGATGAGATGAGGCTGGGCTGTGTGTAATCGCCAGCCACGGCTTCTTGATCCATCTCATCATACCATCTGGCTGCAATGCCTCCTCTTTAATTCTCTGCAGAGAGAGTTGCAAAAGACAGACAAGTGGGATGCTGACGCTAATGATGGCGTCATCACTACAGATGAGCGGTGTTCGACTCGAACTGTTCGCCAATCTCAAATTCGAGCTGTTTTGGGCGGTGTTCGAGCCGTTCGGCGAACCAGAACGATTTGAAAAAAATTCGGCTGTTCGAAGTTATGTTCGATAACTGTTCGTGCACCAAAATCATAACTGGATTTTTTCTCAGTAATGCTGAAAATTAATGTTAATACGCAGTTTGATTGTACAGCGGGGCGGGGGGAGGGGCAGGGGATGGATCTCTGCAGAAATAATGAAGATCTCCATTTTTTTTTCTCTTTCCCGCATTTACAGTGGGGAGGTGCAATCTGTCAGCCTATCAGCAGCGCACACACGGAGCGAACTGCTTTTTTTCACACAAGCAAGGGCATGTGTCATTGGCAGTGTATGTCACATGTCCTTGCCCTATAAGACCCAGCCATTTTCCCTGTCGCCACCATTTTCTCACTGCTGCAGCTGCTTGTTAGATGGCACCGCTGTTGCTGTGTGCGCTCTACTTTGTTAATTTGAGGCCAATTTTCGCACAAATCTACAGATAGCTTGGGAGTAGGGAATAGTTGTGATTGCAGTCCTTTTAAGGACTAGGTTACATCATTTCCTACGACTTTTATCAGGCAGGTCTGTGCTCTTAAATAGATAGGTTGGGAGTAAAGACTAATTGTAATTGCAGTCCTTTTCAGGACTAGGTTACATCAGTTCCTATCACTTTTATCAGGCAGGTCTGTGCTCTTAAATAGATAGGTTGGGAGTAAAGACTAATTGTAATTGCAGTCCTTTTCAGGGCTAGGTTACATCAGTTCCTATCACTTTTTGCCAGGCAGATCTGTGCCAGTGCTGTGCAAGTTTTTTTCACAGCATTTAGCTAAATCTAGCAAAGCAAATCCTTTTTGTCCTCTTGCAGTGTGTGTTAGTCAGTGGAGAAGCCTTTCTGTGTTGCAAGCTACACCACCTGTGTATAGAATAAAAAATTTTTTACTGCACCTAGTGAAGTAAAACCTTTTGGGCTTAGCATCATTCTATTAGTCCATCTATACTAACCTCCAGCAGGTTGCAAATTCAAAATAATTTTTATCTGCTTATAGCTCTGAAAAAATATTTGGGCTTCGGCTTGTAGCAGTGTGTGGGACTTGTTCTATTAGTCGATTTATACTAACCTCCAGCAGGTTGCAAATTCAATCTAATTTTTTTCTGCATCTAGCTCTGAAAAAATATTTCGGCTTGTAGCAGTGTGTGGGACTTGTTCTATTAGTCCATCTATACTAACCTCCAGCAGGTTGCAAATTCAAAATAATTTTTATCTGCATCTAGCTCTGAAAAAATATTTCGGCGTGTAGCAGTGTGTGGGACTTGTTCTATTAGTCCATCTATACTAACCTCCATCATATTGCAAATTCAATATAATTTTTTTCTGCATCTAGCTCTGAAAAAATATTTCGGCTTGTAGCAGTGTGTGGGACTTGTTCTATTAGTCCATCTAAACTAACCTCCAGCAGGTTGCAAATTCAAAATAATTTTTATCTGCATCTAGCTCTGAAAAAATATTTCGGCTTGTAGCAGTGTGTGGGACTTGTTCTATTAGTCCATCTATACTAACCTCCATCAGGTTGCAAATTCAATATAATTTTTATCTGCATCTAACCCAGCCAATACTTTTGGGCTAATACCACAGTTTGGCCACTCAGCTCTGCTCAGTTCCCATCCATTGTTTTTTTGTGCAAACAACTCCAGAGTTGTGAATTAGTTAACCACCAAAATGAGTGGAAAAAGGCCTGCTGCTGGTGGAAAGGGGAATAGGCGTGTTGGGAAGGGAAAAAAAGGTTGTGTCCGTGGGGTAGGTGTTAAAGCAACAGTAACATCTGCAGAAGAAAGACCATCTTCCAGCCAAACTAAGATTTCTACTTCTTTTAGCGGACAATGTGATAAGATCCCTTTCTTATTGCCACTCCAGTCGCTACAAATTCCAGATGAGGCACAAAAACAGCAGGTGCTTCAACAGATATCAAGTGCTCCTTTAAGTGGGCTCTCCTCCACCTCAACTTCAACATCACAAATACTCTAGTCCTCAGAGGTGTCACCCCAATTGCACTTGCTTCCTCACAGCTCCCAAGTCTCCAGCTGCCCGTCTGAGTATGAGGTAGAACAGATGGCTGAGTCTGCAGAGCTGTTTACTCATACTATAGCCTGGGAATCAGAGGTCGGCTCCAGAGCTTTTGCGAATCCAGACGAGGAAATGATCTGAACTGATGCCCAGAATCTTTATGAGTCGGATCCAGGACCAGACGCAGAAGGTTCTGACCATAATGTAGACCCTCGTTCCCAAACTGTAACTCCTGTTGGTGGAGACAATGAGGAAAACGATGATGAGACTCAAATACCTGATTGGAGCGACAGCTTTAGTTTTTTGTCAGGGCAGGAAGAGGTTGGCTCTGAGGACGACGGGTGTGATAACACACAGGGTGATGATGACGAGGTTGGAGATCCCACTTACTGTCAACCCACAGTCAGCCAGTCGATGAGGTCAGCAGAGGAGGTGGAGGAGGATGCTAGTGACGACGAGGTCAGGTTGCGCCTTCCTGGACAGAGACGTAGTACTGGAAGCACGTCAACAACACACAAACACAACTCTGCCTCTGACCACAAGTCGTGGTGGCTCTTCAGGTCGCATGGGTGCTAAGCCTTGCATAGCCTGGGCATTTTTTCTGATCGATAAAGATGACCCAACTCGTGTTATCTGTAACATTTGTCAGCAAAAGCTAAGCAGAGGCCAAAAAATACATCGTTTGAGTACTTCATGCATGAACCTGCACATGGATATGAAGCATAAGTTGCAGTGGGAAGCTCACTGTGCTACAATGCGGCCTAGCCGGCCGGGCCAACCACCATCTGCCACATCTTGTGCATCCGCGGCCTCTTCATCCTCTGTGACTGGGGGGACAGCAGTCACACCTGTTTTGGGACGCAGACCTGCCACCTCTTTACCCGCAACAGCCAGCGTGATTGGCAGGTCATCATTTTCTTTGGAGGTGGAAACACCAGCTGGTGTTGAGCGCTGTCCGACATCGATATCACCACCTTTGGATCAAGGCAACCTAACATGTCCGCCTGCATCTTCCTCACAGACCGGCAGTTTGCCGGGGACACCCTTCTCAACCCCGTCTAAGCACAACAGCCAGCCCTCGATCCCTCAGATGTGGACAAGTAAAAGACCATTTCCTCCTAGCCATGAGAAAGCTAAGAGGTTGAATTTCACCATCTGCAAGCTCTTGGCTACAGAAATGCTTCCTTTCCGCCTGGTGGACACAGAGGATTTTCGAGTCCTTATGTCCGTCGCAGTGCCCCAGTACCAGATGCCCAGTCGGCACTACTTCTCAAAGAAAGGTGTGCCTGCGCTCCACCAGCATGTTGCACACAACATCACCGCTTCTTTGACAAACTCTGTGTGTGACAGGGTGCATTTCACCACAGACACTTGGATGAGTAGACATGGACAGGGGCGTTACATGTCGCTGACTAGGCACTGGGTGACTATGGTGACAGCAGGACAAGGGGCTGCTGTCCAAGTCTTGCCGTCCCCACGAGTTGTGCGTCAATCCTCTTTATCTCAAAGTTCCTCCACTGCTTCTGCCTCCTCAACCTCCTCTCGGTCCTCCACCTACACCCAAAGCCTGTCTGGTCATGCCACAAGCTTTCTAACTGTGCAGAAGGGATCCTGCACACCTCCTTACTATGCTGGCAGTAGGGCTCAACGTCATCAGGCGGTTTTTACTTTGAAATGTCTGGGAAATGTGAGTCACACAGCTGAGGAGTTGTGGTCAGCTCTGGAGAACCAGTTTCATGAATGGTTGTCTCCACTGGACCTGAAACCAGGGAAGGCCGTGTGCGACAATGCTGCAAACCTCGGTGCGGCCCTTCGCCGGGGCAATGTCACACACGTGCCTTGTATGGCTCACGTGTTGAACCCGGTTGTCCAGCAATTTTTAGCCCACTATCCCGGACTAGATGGCCTTCTGCAGAGGGCACGGTCGCTGTGTGCTCACTTCCGCCGTTCGCATCCCGCAGCTCAGCGACTTACATCTCTACAGAAGTTGTTGGGCCTGCCACTTCACCGGCTAAAATGCGATGTGCCTACCCGGTGGAATTCAACTCTGCACATGTTTGAGTGACTGTGGCAGCACCGACAAGCCCTGGTGCAATACGTTCTGACGTATAGCCTGGGCCAACGAGATCCAGAGGTGGGGCAAATCACGCTGGAGGAGTGGTCTCAGATCAGGGACCTATGCACCCTTCTGCACAGTTTTGAAATGGCGACGAAGATGTTTAGTGCTGACGATGCCATTATCAGCATGACTATTCCGGTGATTTACATGCTGGAGCACATGTTAAACATAATTCGGAGTCAGGTGGTGGCACAAGAGGAGGTGGAGGAAGTAGAGGAGGAGGAGTTGTATGCGGAAGGGCTAACATCTGCAAGGTCCAGACGGTCGGCAGCACCAAGGCGGCAGGCATGTGAGGGTGGGGGAGATGGTTTTACCAGGGCGCATGGTAGCAGCCAAGCTAGTGAGGAAGGTGCAGGAGCCCAGGAAGAAGTGGAGGACGAACTGATGGAAGACTCATCAGATGAGGGAGACCTTGAACACATTTCTGTTGTGCGAGGTTGGGGGGAGAGGGCAGAGGAAGGAAGCATGATTGTTACATCGCCACCAACACAACAGGGACTTGGTGCTCCTGGACACATGAGTGCCTTCTTGCTGCACTACCTGCAACATGACCCTCGAATTGTGAGAATTAGAAATAATCCTGACTACTGGGTTGCCACACTGTTAGATCCCTGGTACAAAAGTAAATTTGCAGAAATTATTCCTGCCATAGAAAGAGATGCACGCATGCAGGAGTATCAGCAGAGACTGTTGCAGAATCTTACATGTGCTTTTCCCCAAAACACTAGTGGTGCACGTAGTGAATCTTACAGTTCTAACTTGCCAACCGTGGTCTGTATGGAGTTGTTCAATAAAGGGCCCAAAATTAAGATAACATAGATGGGAGAGGTCTCTATGAATATGAATTCCTAAGTATTTGATACCCTGTGAGGGCCAGGCAAAGGGAAAGTTGGACTGGATGGAATCCTGTATGGATTTGGGGAGGGAGACATCGAGGGCCTCAGACTTCGCTGCATTGATTTTAAAATTTGACCATGTAACAAAGTGATCTATTTCAGCCATAACAGCAGGGATGGATATATGTGATTGAGTGATATATACTAGGACATCATCAGCAAATGCAGAGCACTTGTACTCGGTGCCTCCCACCTCAATCCACCTAATATTGGGGTTATGGCGAATTGATGAGAGCAGGTGCTCCGTCACTAGGATGTATAAGAGAGGGGACAGAGGACATCCCTGTCTTGTCCCATTGGTAATTATGAAAGGTGATGAAAATGTTCCATTTATCTTCAGCCTAGGTGATGTATTGCGATACAGGGCCGTGATTTTGGCTATAAAAGGGTCCCCTAGACCCCTACCCCAAACTTTTTAAGAGAATAATATATGGCGTGCCAGGAGACTCTATGGAATGCTTTCTCAGCATCCAACGAGAGTATCTAATTACAAATTTTTAACTGCATCTAGCCCAGGAAATACTTTGTGCCTAGTAGCAGTGTCTGCTAGTCAGCGGATTATCCCAGCTGTTAAGCAAGCTACATCACCTGTAGTTTGGACACTTAATTTTTTCAAAGGAAATGGTTCGGGCCCCCGGGACACTCAGTGAAGAGCATCGGGGAGGCACCCCAAGGCATAAGGGCTGGGACTGGCGGTAGGACGCCTTGCGGTGGACCGCTGAGCTCGATCCTTATAAAAGCTTTTTAACTGCAGCAGCTTTAGTGGACGCTACTGGAGCTGGAATTACGCAGCTGCTGGTATGAGACTTGCCCTCCAATAGATCCTTGTAAAAGGATTTAAAGTGTACTCATTCAAATTAGAGAGACAATTTAAATTAAAAAGATTAGACCTGCCTCCACTGCAGGGGGGCTCGCTTGACCCACCAGCGGACAGGCACCAGTATTGGGAGAGGGGGGCTGGCCGTCAGGGTCCACCGCGGCTCTGGCACAAAGCCGGCGACACGGAGGTCGCACGGGCAGGAATGGACTGGCCGTGTCTGCTTCGCACTTTTTTGATTTTAGAAGGGCATGACATGCCTATATCTGTGTCTCCCCCTCCTTTTACTCCTCCACCTCTTTTCTTTTCGCATGACTATATGTACTTGTCACTTTTCCATGTGTTAGGTGTGTCTTCTGAGCAGTTTGTCAGCTTTTGGACACCTTTGAAGGTGTTTTCTATGTGTTTCTATGTGTTTTTGTTTGCCTGCCATTGGTTTTAACGGTGTTCGAAGGCGTTCGACGAACAGTTCAGCGAACATACGGGTGTTCGACGAACCGAACTCGAACACTACGGGGGTGGCTCAACACTAGTCATCACCACTCACCATCTTGGTGGACTCCTCAAAGTTTGTCAAGATGGTACATATGTCAGACATCCAGGTCCACTCCTGAGGTCTAATGTGTGGAGTCTGACCTGAATATCGACGACCTTGTTGCAGCTGGTACTCCACAACTGCTCTCTTCTGCTCACAAATCCTTTGCAACATGTGGGGGGTAGAGTTCCAACATGTGGGGACATCACACACCAGTCGGTGTGCCGGAAGCTGCAAACGCTGCTGCAACACAGCAAGGGCGGCGGAAGCTGTAGCCGACTTGCGAAAATGAGCTGACAGGCAGCATACTTTGACAAGCAGATCTGGCAACTCGGGGTACGATTTAAGAAACCGCTGAACCACGAGGTTAAACATATGAGCCAGGCATGGTACGTGTGTGATCTCGCCTCGCCTCAGAGCCGCCACCATGTTACGGCCATTGTCACACACGACCATGCCTGGATGTAGGTTCAGCGCTCTCAGCCACAGATCTGCCTGCTCTTTCACAGCTGTCCACAACTCACAAGCAGTGTGAGGTTTATCACCTAAGCTTATGAGTTTCAGCACAGCCTGTTGCCGCTTGGCTGAGGCAGTACTGCAGTGCTTCCAGCTTGTAACTGATGCGGTGATATCTGAGATGGAGGCTGAACATGAGGAGGAGGAGGATGATGCACATGAGCTGTACACTGTGGGGGCAACTCTGACTGACATAGGGCCCGCAATCCTCAGTGTGGGGAGGATATGTTCCGTCCCAAGGTCCAACTGGGTCCCGGCTTCCACTATGTTTACCCAGTGTGCCATCAGGGAGATGTACCGTCCCTGGCCACAAGCACTTGTCCACGTGTCCATTGTCAGGTGGACTCTCCCAGTAACTGCGTTGTTGAGGGCACGGCAGATGTTTTGGGACACGTGCTTGTGTAGTGCGGGGATGGCACACCGGGCAAAATAGTGTCGGCTGGGAACCGAGTACCGAGGGACGGCCACCGCCATAAGGTTGCGGAAGAATTTCGTCTCCATCAGCCTAAAAGGCAGCATTTCCAACGCAAGCAGTCGTGAAATGTGCGAATTTAGGACTGTGGCCTGTGGGGCGTTGGCTGCGAATTTGTGCTTTCGTTCAAAGCTCTGGGATATGGACAATTGAACGCTGCGGTGGGACGTGGACGTGGACGTTGATGCTGTTTCTTGAGAAACTGCCATAACAAGTGAAGACTGAGAGGAGGGGGCATCTTTGCATGCAGTATGGACAGGGGATTGCCTTGCACACACAACAGGGGGTTCTATCACACGCACAATAGCTGAAGAAGCAGTGGTGACACCCGTTGACACTGGTCGTGGACCCTGGGGTTCGCCCCACAAAGTCGGGTGCTTTGCTGCCATGTGCCTGATCATGCTGGTGGTGGTCCGGCTGGTAGTTTTGTCACCCCTGCTGATGCTGGCATGGCAGGTGGTACAAATGGCCTTTTTGGGGTTATCAGCAGAGTCTTTAAAAAAATTCCAGACTCTGGAAGACGTATAGGTTGTACTGGAAACGTCCCTCGTGTTGGTGTTACGGGGAACTGTTGCCCGCCTTCTGTGTGCGGCCACCACACTGCTTCTTCCTGCCTGTTGGGGTACTCTGCCTCCCTCCCCCTGTGTGCTGCTGGCCTCGTTCTGCGTGTCCTCCTGCCACGTTGGGTCAGTTACTAGATCATCCACCACCTCCTCCTCTTCCACTTACGCACCACGATCTTCCTCCTCACTTTGTGGCAATTGTGTCTGGTCATCGTCCACCTCTTATGACAAATTGCCAGCGTCGACTTCCTGTGGCCGTGGCTGTTCAAATATTTGGGCATCGCTACATGGGATCTCCTCTTCCACCACTTCAAGTGGAGCAGGCGAGGGGCACAAATATGGAAATGGACCACTGAACAGCTCTTCAGAGTGTCCAAGTGTGGGATCAGTTGCTGTCTGACGACACTCGGCATAGTGGGAGGAAGTAGCATCAGGGTAAGGAGGAGTATGCGGTCGAGACTCACGGCTACTAAAACTTGACCGTGTGGAAGACAGACCGGAGGTAGTGGTGCCAAGGAAGTATTATCTGCTATCCAATTAACAACCTGTTCACACTGATCAGTTCGCAATACTGGTGTTGTAGTGTGCTTCCCTAGTAATTCGGTCAAGAAGTGGGAGCGAGAAGATGTGGCTGTTGGTTGTGGCACATTTTCACCTTGGCCACGGCCCCATCCTCTACATGCACCATCATCAGAACGTCTAGTTCCACATCCCTTGCCACGTGCCTTGCCCATTGTAAATGAAGTAAAATAGCTTACACTCGCACTATCAATGGAAAAAGAGTAATTAAAAAGGAGATTAGAACCGTGGAAGAGGAAAACCACAGTTCTCTTTGTCTGGCCTACATCAGATTCTTTTAAACAGATATATTTGTGACTGAACAGACAGGGAGACACTATTACTGTTTTTTTTTTACGTAAAACAGGCCAAAAGCTGGATAATACAGAGATTTGAACCGTGGAACTGCAAAACCACAGTTCTAATTTACTGCCGTATACCAGACTTTTTTAAATAGATATATTTGGGGCTGAACAGTCAGCGACACACTCAAACTGTTTTTATTATATAAAAAAGACCCAAAAGTGGATAATACAGAGATTTGACCCATGGAACTGCAAAACCACAGTTATAGTTATGTGGCGTACAGCACAATCTTTCAAACAGATA
This sequence comes from Phyllobates terribilis, assembly GCF_046119375.1. Taxonomy (NCBI): domain Eukaryota; kingdom Metazoa; phylum Chordata; class Amphibia; order Anura; family Dendrobatidae; genus Phyllobates; species Phyllobates terribilis. The sequence continues at coordinate 906,585,490 of NW_027362762.1, forward strand.
TATTTGTGTCTGAACAGTCAGGGAGACACAATTACAGGTTTCTTTAAGGCAAAAAATGCCAAAAGCAGGAAAATACAGAGATTTGACCCGTGGAACTGCAAAACCACAGTTCTATTTTTCTGGTCTACACCAGACTCTTTTAAACAGATATATTGGTGTCTGACCAGTCAGGGAGACACTATTACAGTTTTTTTTACAGCAAAAAATGCCAAAAACAGGACAATACAGAGATTTGACCCGTGGAACTGCAAAACCACAGTTATAGTTATGTGGCGTACACGAGACTCTTTTAAACAGATATATTGGTGTCTGAACAGTCACAGACACACTTTTTTTTGGGTGGGGGGGGAATACCAAAAGCTAATAAGACGCGTATTTGGACAGTCTGACTGAGGAAAAAAAAATACAGGATTTAGGTGAACAAAAAAAATAATTTTTCCTGACCCCTGAGACCGGGGTGATAAGTCTAGCAATTTGACCAACAGGAGCACACAGGACTGTAATGCAGCGTTTGCTGGTATAACCACTGCGTCTCCTATACAGCCTGCCTGCCTGATATCTGGGATGGATATTAGTCCTGAGAAGGGGACTGTTTGTTTGATTTGGCAGGCTTTAGGCTATGTGCCTTTGTAGCATTTTTGTAGCGTTTTTGCGGCGTTTTTACGGCCGCGAAAACGTCGCAAAAACGCTTGTAAAACAGTCTGCCATGCAAAGCAATGTGAATTCGGATGTGCTGTGCATAAGATGCGCTAATTTGCGCGCCGAATTCGCATTGCGTTGCAAAACGCAGCATGACCATTTCTACCGTGATTACGCTGCAAATTCGCGGCCATTGAGGAACATTGAAACGCAGCAAACCCGCAGGTATATGTCGATTTGCTGCGTTTCAATTAACTTCAATGGCCGCGAATTTGCAGTGTAATCGCGGTGCGTGTGGTACCCGGGATGAAGAGGAGACTACAAATCCTCTTCATCCCGGCTACCATGCGGTGAAAAAATGAAATAAAAAAGTTAAAAATAAACAAAACCTGTATATTCACCTCTCCGGCGGCCCCCGGTCTGCTCTCCGGTCTCCTCCGGTCTGCTCCCGGCCGCGTCTTCTCTCTTCAGCCTCCCGCAGTGTACTGTCAGGACCTGCGGTGACGTCATTTAGTCACCTGATGGTCACGCGACCGCTGACGTCGGCGGTCAGGTGATGGTCGCGTGACCATCAGCTGACTAAATTACGTCACCGCAGGTCCTGACAGTACACTGCGGGACGCTGAAGAGAGAAGACGTGGCCGGGAGCAGACCGGAGGAGACCGGAGAGCAGACCGGGGGCCGCCGGAGAGGTGAATATACAGGTTTTGTTTATTTTTAACGTTTTAATTATTTTTTTTTTACTATAGATGCTGCATTTAAAGCATCTAAGTTGTTCACACATTATAAATCCATGCCGGTTGCATGGATTTATATTGTGTGATCAACTTGTCAAGTACTTTTCCAAATGATGCTCAAAATCGCTTGGAAAAGTGCTTGAAAAAACGCATGCGAAAACGCATGTAAAAACGCTGAAAAATGCTTCTCCCTGGCAGAAAAAACGCATGTAAATCTGCATGCGTTTTTTTCTGCCAGAGAGAGGCAAAAACGCTCTGCATCAAATCTGCTACGTGGGCACATAGCCTTAGAGACCCTACACTACCTATTTCGCACTATATATCTCTCCCTAACTCAGCAGCACTGATCCTACACTGGCTGATGCGAAGCGACTGTGTCCAAGATGGCGGCGCCCGGTTTTAGATACTCGAGGTGACGCTGTGCGGCCAGCCAATCACTGTAATGCCCACAAACAACATGGCTGTGGCATTACAGTGACTGGCTGGCAATCCGTGCATGTTCATTGGCTCTGTAAAGAGCGCCAAACATGCAGGGAGGAGACCCGAGCTCCCGCCCGAGTAACCCGGAAATGCTCGGTGCTCGCCGAACATCCCGAGTAGCGTGATGCTCGGGCGAGTACCGAGCAGTGTCGAGCATGCTCGCTCAACACTAATAATTATTTCTATATATTCCTATAAATGGTATTTAAAGGGATCCTTTCAGATGATTTTTGACCCCCAAACTGCCACCACTACTATACTGTGTTCTCTTACAATATTTACTTAAGGTGTGATTAGTAGTCAAAGCAAATGCCTAATTTTGATTTAAAAAAAATTGTAATACCCGCTTGTGCTGTAAACAAATGAATTGTTTTTAACCTAGGAGATGGAGACAAGTCAGGTGGGCTTGTGTCCTTATCCTGCCCAATCTGGGCTCATTGACATCCCTGAAGACAAGGTATGTCCTCAGTGGCATAACTAGAGTCCCATGGTACCCGGTGCAATATTTAATGTATCGGCCTTTGTAGCATTCCAAATTCTATAAAGACATATGTGTTCAACTTTCCTGGCCGCTTTCTGTAACAATGTCCCCATCCTTGCATAATGTCTCTCATCCTAGGCCCCTTCCTGATATAATATCCCCCATCATGTGCCCCTTCCAGTTATAATATCCCCTGTCCTGGGCCACTTCCTGTTATAATGGCCCCCATTCTGGGCTCATTCATGGCATAATGTCTCACCATCTTGAGACCCTTTCAATAATAATGCCCCTCATTCTGGCCCCTTCCTGAAACAATGTCCCCCATCCTATAACAATGACCCCCATTCTGGGCCCCTTCCTGGTATAATGACACCCCCATCTGGGTCCCATTCTGATATAATGACCCTATCTTGGACTCCTTCCTGTATAATGTCTGTTCTACCGCTCTTTTCCAACACATTAGAAAAATAAAAAGAAGATTCTTCTTACCTTGCTCTGCTCCCAGGACATGTGGAGTCCTCTTCTTTAGCCGACAGCTGACTTTAGTTTGCCGACAATGGCAGCAAATGTCGTCACTGCCATGCGCCGCTCTTGACTGATGCGCTGTCGTCAGCTGACGGCCTTTGATTCGACATCAGTGTGTCTTGTAAGGAGCAGGAGGATACCTGTGCAGCAATACACTTCAGCTGAATGTGTGCCTAAGGACTCATATCCAGCTGAAAAAGGTGCTGGCGTCAGCGGTCCCCCTTTCTGCACAGGCCCCGTCAAGGTCGCACCCTCTATGACCATGGTCATTATGTCATCCTATCCCCAGCACCCGTCACAGTACAATTCTGAACTCAATGTTAGAGCTCTGTAGGGGTAGGATTTGGTAGTCAACTAAGTTTGGTATTATTTAAGCTGGTTTAGTAAAATGAATGCTATAATGCAGTTGTAATAATGAACATGTGAGACATGCATTCTCCTTAAAATACAAAAAAAAAATAATTGCCCCATAGAGAATATTAAACTGGACTTTCGGTTAAAGTGCTAGGTTTAGTCCCCCTCCATGTTTTTTTCAACACCTTTGATTCAGTTCTCCACTCCATTTTTGCAAAAAATAGTCCCTCTTTAAACTGTTTCAAACTACACTGTGTGCAGAATTATTAGGCAAGTTGTATTTTAGAGGATTATTTTTATTATTGATCAACAACTATGTTCTCAATCAACCCAAAAGACTCATAAATATCCAAGCTTAATATTTTTGGAAGTTGGAGTGGGTTTTTTTTAGATTTGGCTATCTTAGGAGGATATACAGTTATATGAAAAAGTTTGGGCACCCCTATTAATCTTAAGCTTATTGTTTTATAAAAATTGGTGTTTTTGCAACAGCTATTTCAGTTTGATATATGTAATAACTATTGGACACAGTAATGTTTCTGCCTTGAAATGAGGTTTATTGTACTAACAGAAAATGTGCAATCTGCATTCAAACAAAATTTGACAGGTGCATAAGTATGGGCACCTCACCAGAAAAGTGACATTAATATTTAGTAGATCCTCCTTTTGCAAAAATAACAGCCTCTAGTCGCTTCCTGTAGCTTTTAATGAGCTCCTGGATCCTGGATGAAGGTATTTTTGACCATTCCTCTTTACAAAACAATTCCAGTTCAGTTAAGTTTGATGGTCGCCGAGCATGGACAGCCCTCTTCAAATGATCCCACAGATGTTCAATGATAATCAGGTCTGGGGACTGGGATGGCCATTCCAGAACATTGTAATTGTTCCTCTGCATGAATGCCTGAGTAGATTTGGAGCGGTGTTTTGGATCATTGTCTTGCTGAAAGATCCATCCCCTGCGTAACTTCAACTTTATCACTGATTCTTGAACATTATTGTCAAGAATCTGCTGATACTGAGTGGAATCCATGCATCCCTCAACTTTAACAAGATTCCCGGTGCCAGCATTGGCTACACAGCCCCAAAGCATGATGGAACCTCCACCAAATTTTACTGTGGGTAGCAAGTGTTTTTCTTGGAATGCTGTGTTTTTTTGCCACCATGCATAATGCCTTTTTGTATGACCAAACAACTCAATCTTGGTTTCATCAGTCCACAGGACCTTCTTCCAAAAAGAAATTGGCTTCTCCAAATGTGCTTTTGCATACCTCAGCCAACTCTGTTTGTGGCGTGCTTGCAGAAACGGCTTCTTTCGCATCACTCTCCCATACAGCTTCTCCTTGTGCAAAGTGCGTTGTATAGTTGACCGATGCACAGTGACACCATCTGCAGCAAGTTGATGCTGCAGCTCTCTGGAGGTGGCCTGAGGATTGTCCTTGACTGATCTCACCATTCTTCTTCTCTGCCTTTCTGATGTTTTTCTTGGCCTGCCACTTCTGGCCTTAACAAGAACTGTCCCTGTGTTCTTCCATTTCCTTACTATGTTCCTCACAGTGGAAACTGACAGGTTAAATCTCTGAGAAAGCTTTTTGTATCCTTCCCCTGAACAACTATGTTGAATAATCTTTGTTTTCAGATCATTTGACAGTTGTTTTGAGGAGCCCATGATGCCACTCTTCAGAGGAGATTCAAACAGGAGAACAACTTGCAAGTGGCCACTTTAAGTAGCTTTTCTCATGATTGCATACACCTGGCTATGAAGTTCAAAGCTCAATGAGGTTACAAAACCAAAAAAAGTGCTTTAGTAAGTCAGTAAAAAGTAGGTAGGAGTATTTAAAACAAGAAAATGATAAGGGTGCCCATACTTATGCACCTGTCAAATTTTGTTTGAATGCAGATTGCACTTTTTCTGTTAGTACAATAAACCTCATTTCAAGGCAGAAACATTACTGTGTCCAACAGTTATTACATATATCAAACTGAAATAGCTGTTGCAAAAACACCAATTTTATGAAAACATTAAGCTTAAGATTAATAGGGGTGCCCAAACTTTTTCATATAACTGTATGTTTGTGCAGGTAACTATTACTGTGCAGAATTATTAGGCAACTTAATAAAAACCAAATATAATCCTACCTCACTTGCACTGACATGCAAAAACAAAAACCAAAAAAATTAGTGATCAGTATAGCCACCTATGTTTATGATGACACTCAACAGCCTTCCATCCATAGATTCTGTCAGTTGCTTGATCTGTTTTCTATGGGGTTCAGATCAGGTGAACAAGGGGGCCATGTCATTATTTTTTCTTCTTTTAGACCTTTACTGGCCAGTCACGCTGTGGAGTAGTTGGATGCATGTGATGGTGCATTTTCCTGCATGAAAATCATGTTTTTCTTGAACGATACCGACTTCAACATTGCGTGCAGCAGCCACCACAGCCTCAGAGACACTGTTCCGAGAGGTGTACTGTTTTCCCTCCCTGTAGATCTCATATTTTATGATGGACCACAGGTTCTCTATGGGGTTCAGTTCAGGTGAACAAGGGGGCCATGTCATTATTTTTTCTTCTTTTAGACCTTTACTAGCCAGCCACCCTGTGGAGTAGTTGGATGCATGTGATGGTGCATTTTCCTGCATGAAAATCATATTTTTCTTGAACGATACCGACTTCTTCCTGTACCACTGCTCGAAGAACTTGTCTTCCAGAAACTGGCAGTAGGTCAGGGAGTTGAGCTTTACTCCATCCTCAACCCAAAAAGGTCCCATAGGTTCATCTTTGATGATACCAGCCCATACCAGTACCCCACCTCCACCTTGCTGGCATCTGAGTCGGAGTGGAGCTGTCTGCCCTTTACTGATCCAGCCTCTGGCCCATCCATCTGGCCCATCAAGAGTCACTCTCATTTCATCAGTCCATAAAACCTTTGAAAAATCAGTCTTAATATATTTCTTGGCCCATTCTTGACATTTTATCTTATGTTTCTTGTTCAAAGGTGGTCGTTTTTCAGCCTTCCTTACCTTGTCCCTGAGTATCGCACACCTTGTGCTTTTTTATACTCCAGTAACGTTGCAGCTCTGAAATATGGCAAAACTGGTGGCGAATGGCATCTTGGCAGCTTCACGCTTGATTTTGCTCAATTCATGGGCAGTTATTTTGCGCCTTTTTTGGCCAACACGCTTCTCGCGACCCTGTTGGCTATTTGCCATGAAACGCTTGATTGTTCGGTGATCACGCTTCAAAAGTTTGGAAATTTCAAGACTGCTGCATCCTTCTGCAAAACATCTCACAATTTTGGACTTTTCAGAGCCCGTCAAATCTCTCTTCTGACCCATTTTGCCAAAGGAAAGGAAGTTGCCTAATAATTAAGCACACCTTATATAGGGTGTTGATGTCATTAGTCAACACCCCTCCTCATTACAGAGATGCACATCACCAGATTTACTTAATTGGTAGTTGGCTCTCAAGCCTATGCAGCTTGGAGTAGGACAACATGTATGAAAAGTATCATGTGATCAAAATACTCATTTGCCTAATAATTCTGCACACAGTGTAGTGAAAATGTCCATCACAGTTGAGGGCTAGTTCTCACTCCATCATAGTACTACCTATGCACCCAGCCACAAAATCATGAGCAGAGGTGGAGTTTTTTCACTTCCTTGCTCCTTCCACAACTCCCCTCCCAGGATCAGAGATAACTTAGAAATAACTCAGATCCTGACAGTCTGGCTTTTCAGACGCCACAGTCAGTAGCCATACGGCCAGCTTTGGAAATTTTAGAAGTAGAGAAAAAAATCAAAAGTTTCAGGTGCCTCTGAATCTCCACTTTTTCTATCATTTAGGGCTCCCCTCCAAGTTCAGCTTTTCTGATACCTGCACAGTAACTTAGACCATGAAGTCATTGGGTGCAATAACTGCCTACACGGCTCTTGGGGCCAATTTTTCATGGACTTTCTTGGCAAGCAAAGTACTAGGGTTAGTGATAGTAGCTGAATGTGAGAGCTCCTAAGCAAAAGTAAGTCATTGGCTAATAAGGACATCTACGTGACATAATGAGAGCGCTGCATGGCAATATGTATGTGGTTCTGGTATTTGGAAACAACATGGTGGTTTTATTACTCTGCTGGAGGCATCCCAATGTTTTGCATCATTTCCTCGGCAGACGTTGATCTAGTCCTGCAGAAAAAGAAACAAGTGAACGATAGAAGAAAATGGCAGCTCAGAACAAATATCATATATACAGATGGCGCAGGTCCGTACAATTTATGCTGACAATAATGCTTTCTGAGCGGATCCATTCATTTTCTTACATTACACTGACATGTCATTTGTTTATAAATTATAAGGTTTGATAAGGCGCCACCAGCGAGACAGTAATGTGAACATACAGCCGGCATCCATCACCCCCCATACTTAACATGTAAATCAATTATCAGAAGTTCATACCTGCTGCTGCCATATTCCTGTTTCCTATTTATTTATGACGAGAAGATGTGAGGCGACAGCCGCTGCATTTTATAATATGATATTAATTACTGTTCTGCTGCTGTCAGACTCTGCTGCGGAAAAGACAGTGAGAGATTTGAGAGAACAAACGTTTCTTGGTTTTGCGGAACAGATGAAATTTTGGCAGAAATAATGGCGCTTGTAAAAATAGCTGGAGGAAAGGAGAAAAAAATGGACTGCACCAGACTCAGGTATAATCAACTGGACCCATAAGAAATCCGATCATCTTATAGAAATGAGGTCAGCGCATGCAACACACTAGGAAGGACAACTGTCCAAATGTTGTAGATGCCAAAGTCAATAGCCATGTGCCACCATCAAGTCCCCACCAATGTGATACTGATCACTTATCTTGAGGACATCAATATTAAAGTCGTGGAAAACCCCTTTAAAAAAACAAACAGATCTGAATTAACTGACAAACTGACAGATACGAAAAGGTAGAATGGCCAATGTACCTGGATAAATATTGTATCTGGAGAGAGGGAAAGCCTTTCCTTCGGACCACCATCCACTCTACGAGGCTGTCAAGAAAGAAGTGAGTCAACTTTTTTTCGTTTAAAATTTTGTAGGTGGCATTGCTAGACCTGGTGCAGTGCACATGCTCCGGACGTCTGGTCAGGTGTCCCCCCGATCTCTGGTTGAATGTCTCTTTTAACATTACACCGATACAGTTGTACCGTCAGAACATATGCCACAGCACTCTTCATCCTGTAGGCTGCTGTAGGACTAGGATCTATAAGATATCAGTGTTCTGGGGCAAGTTGGGGCAATGATACCATTGCATTGTACTGCCTATGCCGATCCCCTCTGTGTGCACGAGAGCGAAGAGGATGGCACATTTTCCACTCTTACTCTTGGAGGTGGAACTCAAAGGGCACAATTCTTTTTTAAAGGGACATTAATTTAATACTTTCAAAAAGGGACACTCAGGGGGCATTATTTGTTTTAAGGGGGCACTCAGGAGACATTATTTGTTTAAGGCCACATTCACACGTTCAGTATTTGGTCAGTATTTCACATCAGTATTTGTAAGCCAAAACCAGTGGGGGAACAATAAGAGGAAAAGTATAATAGAAACACGTCCCCACTTCTGCATTTATCATCCACTCCTGGTTTTGGCTCACAAATACTGATGTAAAATACTGACCAAATACTGAACGTGTGAAATTGACCTAAGTGACATAATCAGTATGCTAGGGAGGCGAAATACTTGCCTTGTCCTGAGCGCTGTCGATCTATGCTATGCCACTGGGGTGGTTGGGATGCTGTATAAATGGGTACAATTAATTCCCATTGATCCCAGTTTCCCCATGCTTGTATATAAAAAGACGGAGGTAAGTGAACCTCACCACAATATACATATAAGCCTTTATAAAGAACTAAGCATTGAATCTATATAGGACGGTACAGCAGCTACAATGTGTTAGGTATTTTGAGCAGAGATATTATACTTGTCTGTCTGATGAACTGCCCATCAATAGGAATGTAATCCCTACGTATAAGCAGGTTTTAGGTTTGCTTTGATTGCTACTATTAAATGACATGTCCTCCTGTGATCTTTGCGATGATGGACAAAAATAAGTGATGCAAAGAAGCTGCAATATGTATGCAGGCTATAAAACAATTCCAATAATCCCCTGGCACTCACCTCGGGGGGCTTTTCACCTCCTAGGAAAACAGGGCTCTAGAATGACACAAGGACGGTCAACAACAGTAAAATTAGAACTAAGGTTCGTTGCCAGAAACAATCAGACTTTAGAAGGATGGAGAACAAAAATCATTGTGTAGCAAGGGGTTTCTTGCGTAACATAAATAATGTACAAGGACTTTCTCCGTACTTGCCCAAAAGCTGATTGCATAACAACCATAACATCCCATGAGAACAGCCCCTGTCCATATGCCATGTTAGGGTACATGGACCTCATTTAGGACTCAGGAAGTGATCTATGTTGTAACGGGTCTGGGAGGTGGAATCTCTGAGCAACTATACAAAGGGGCAGTCCTTGTAAGGAAGCGGGTGGCTCCCAGGGAAGGCGGGCAGGTAGTCAAGGCAAGTGACAGGGACAGTCTCTGGGTAGAAGGGCTGGAGGTCACGGCAAGTGACGGGGACAGTCTCTTGACAGGCGGATGGTCACGGCAAGTGACAGCAGGGTAAGAGTCTCTAGACGGGCAGGTGGTCACGGCAAGTGACAGCAGGGAAAGAGTCTCTAGACGGGCAGGTGGTCACGGCAAGTGACAGCAGGGAAAGAGTCTCTAGATAGGCTAGCAGGCAGGTAGCAGGTGAGCGCTCCCAGGTGAGCGGGCAAGAGTCTCTGGACAGGCAGGTGGTCACGGCAAGTGACAGCAGAGCCTCCAGGTAGGCTGGCAGGCAGGTAGCAGGTGAGTGCTCCCAGGTGAGCGGGCAAGAGTCTCTGGACGGGCAGGTGGTCACAGCAAGTGACGGCTAAGCCTCCAGGTAGGCTAGCAGGCAGGTAGCAGGTGAACGCTCCCAGGTGAGCGAGTAAGAGTCTCTGGACAGGCAGGCAGGTATCAGGCAGGTATCTGGCAGGTACTTCCTGGTCCGCAGGCGGACTGATCCATAGACAGACTGGCAGGTGCTGGTAGGCAGACTGTCGGACCACAGGATAGCAAGCAGGTAAGCAGATATCAGGCAGGTATCAAGCAGGAACCTGGCAGGTGACTGGCAGGTAACTGGTAACGGGACCTGAGGGCTGAAGCAGAGTTGAAAGGCTTTGCAACAACAATGCTCGGGCACCTCCATTTTGGAGGAGGTGCCTTATATATGGTGAGGTCCCCCGGCCATTGGCCGGGGACTCCTTAGGACAGCGCACGCGGCTCCTTTAAGAGAGGGGAAGCGCGCGCGCACGCGCCCTAAGCACAGAGGCCGGGAAGCAGCGCGCGCTGCCTGTAGAGCGGGAGGAGGACGCCGGGCATGGAGCAGAGAGGTGAGGGAAACGGCGTCCCTGCCTAGCAGGAGGCAGGGACGCCTACGCTACAGTACCCCCCCCTTTAGGCCCCCCCCTTTTTTAGGCCAGACAGAAATTTATCAAGGATGAGCGGGGCATGGATGTTCTCCCGGGGCTCCCATGTTCTCTCCTCAGGACCAAACCCCTTCCAATCCACTAGAAAAAAGGTCCTTCCTCTTACCCTTTTGGTGGCCAGAATGTTCTCTACCTCAAACTCGTTTTCAGCGGAAACCGGAGCAGGAGGCGTACCTGTAGACTTGGAAAAAGAGTTAAGTATCACGGGTTTGAGTAGAGATACATGGAAGGAGTTAGGAATCCGCAAATTGGCCAGGAGTTTCAATTTATAGGCCACCGGGTTGATTTGTTTGATAACTTCCAGTGGGCCGATGAACCGAGGCCCTAACTTGTAGGAAGGAATCTTGAGCCGGACATATTTGGACGAGAGCCAGACCTTATCTCCAGGACGGAATTGTGGTGGATCCAGACGTCTCTTGTCAGCCTGTTTTTTCATCCGCTCGGATGACTGAAGAAGTGCAGATCTGGTACTTTCCCAAATGGAGGAAAATTCGTTAACGAGAGATTCCGCAGCCGGATTGTCCACCGAGGCGGAGACGGAAAACGGGATCCGAGGATGCTGACCGAAGACTACAAAAAACGGGGATTTGGAGGAAGATTCGCTCTCGTGATTATTGTAAGAAAATTCGGCCCACGGTAAAAGATCCACCCAGTCGGAATGGTGAGCATTAACAAAGTGCCGGAGGTAACTGGTTAAAATTTGGTTGATCCGTTCTACTTGGCCATTGGACTGTGGGTGATAAGCAGAAGAAAAGTCCAAGGTGACCCCCAGCAGTTTACACATGGCTCGCCAAAAACGAGAGGTGAACTGAACCCCTCGGTCGGATACGATGTGGAGAGGAAGACCATGAAGACGGAAGACATGATGGATAAAGTCTTTAGCTAACTCTGACGCAGACGGGAGACCCGGCAGGGGAATAAAGTGAGCCATTTTGGAGAAGCGGTCAGCGACCACCCATATGACCGTACAACCGGCAGAGACAGGGAGGTCCGTAATAAAGTCCATAGCTATATGCTGCCACGGGGCAGCAGGTACAGGAAGAGGAAGGAGACGGCCGGCTGGCAGATGTCTCGGAACCTTGTTGCGGGCGCAGGACACACAGGCTGAAACAAAGTCTATTACGTCCTTGTGCAGGGTAGGCCACCAGTAATGCCGGGTAATAAGCTGGAGGGTCTTTTTCTGACCAGCGTGGCCAGCTAGCTTGGACGAGTGTCCCCAGTGTAGAACCTTCTCATGATCAGGAACAGTTACGAACGTCTTACCGGGTGGAAGACGATTTAGATTCACGGGGGCCACCTGCATCACTTTGGCAGGGTCGATGATGTGTTTAGGCTCCTCCTCAAGATCAGAGACCAAAAAGGATCGGGATAAGGCATCAGCTTTGATGTTTTTGTCAGCCGGGCGAAAATGAAAAATGAAATTAAAGCGGGCGAAGAACAAGGACCACCGGGCTTGGCACGGGTTAAGTCTCTGGGCACTCTGGAGGTAAGCCAAGTTCTTGTGGTCCGTGTAAATTATTACCGGGTGAAGAGCCCCCTCGAGCAGGTAACGCCACTCCTCCAGTGCCAGCTTAATGGCCAACAATTCTCGGTCTCCTATAGAATAATTGCGCTCCGAAGAGGAGAAGAGTTTGGAGAAGAAGCCGCAAGTTACCATTCTTCCGGAAGACGACTTTTGGGTAAGTACTGCTCCGGCTCCGGAGGAGGAAGCGTCGACTTCTAGAAAGAATTGTTTGTTGTCGTCCGGACGATGCAGCACAGGGGCGGAGGAAAAAGCTAATTTTAAGGAAAGGAAGGCCTCCTCTGCTTCGGGCGGCCATTCTCTGGGATTAGCGCCCTTACGGGTGAGCACAGAGATAGGGGCAGTCCGGGAAGAGAAGTGCGGAATGAAGAGGCGGTAGTAGTTGGCGAAGCCCAGGAACCGCTGAATAGCCTTCAACCCCTCTGGTCGGGGCCACTTCTGGACGGCAGACAGTTTCTCAGGGTCCATTTGTAGGCCGGTCTGAGAGATTATGTAGCCCAGAAACGGAAGCGAGGTTTGCTCAAAGAGGCACTTCTCATATTTAGCGTAGAGGTGGTTCTGCCTGAGCCTGAGCAGGACCTGACGAACGTCCCTCCGGTGAGTGACAAGATCCGGAGAGAAGACCAAGATGTCGTCCAGCTACACCACCACGCAGGAGTAGAGAAGGTCACGGAAGATGTCATTGACCAACTCTTGAAAGACGGCGGGAGCGTTACAGAGACCGAAGGGCATTACAAGATATTCATAGTGGCCATCCCGGGTGTTGAATGCCGTCTTCCATTCATCCCCCTGACGGATACGGACCAGATTATATGCCCCACGGAGGTCCAGCTTGGTGAAGATTCTAGCCCCCCTCAGACGGTCAAATAATTCAGGAATGGGCGGAAGGGGGTATTTATTCTTCACTGTGATCTGATTAAGGCCTCTATAGTCTATACAGGGACGGAGTGAGCCGTCCTTCTTTTTGATGAAGAAGAAGCCTGCTCCCGCCGGGGAGGTAGATTTCCGGATAAATCTCTGGGCCAGATTCTCTTCAATATATTCAGACATGGACCGGGTCTCAGCAGCGGACAAAGGGTAAATACGCCCACGGGGAGGAGTAGCACCGGGCATCAGGTCAACTGGGCAGTCGTATGGTCTATGAGGGGGTAATGTCTCTGCTTCTCTTTTATTAAAGGCGTCCGCAAAAGACCAATAGGGAGCCGGTAGGCCGGGTAGATTGGCTGGGGTAGGAGAAGGACGAGCAGGATGAATGGGAACTAAACGAGTCTTATGGCAGTCCTGTCCCCAGCGAAGAACTTCTCCGGTCTGCCAATCAAGCACGGGTGCGTGTCTCTGGAGCCAAGGTAGGCCTAGCAAGAGGGCGTGAGAGAGTCCAGGCAGAACATGGAAGCAGATGCTCTCAGAGTGCAGCATTCCTACCTGCAGAGTTATGGATTCGGTGATGAGTTGGATGGGATGTGGTAAGAGGCCCCCATCCACGGCGGCGACAGATAAGGGTACAGCCAGAGGTTTGGTGGGAATGCGGTATTTCTCTACCAGGGACTGAGAAATGAGATTTCCGGCAGCTCCAGAGTCAAGTTGAGCCAGTTCAAAATAACGGTTCTCTCCGCAGATGATAGAGACCGACAGCATTAGAGATGGAGAGGGATTATTTCTGTCTAGGGTGACCTCTCTGAGCGATCCTAGACACAGGCGTTTCCCGACCTCTCCGGGCAGGAACGGATCCAGTGCTCCTTATTGCCACAGTAGAAGCAGCTCCCCTCGGCACGGCGTAATTCTTGACGGGTCTTGACCATCTTGGTCTGGTCGACCTGCATAGGCTCGGGTGAGTGCGCCGGAGGAGTAACGGAGGAAGTGACGGATCTCTGGAAGGTAGGGGCAAGGCGTGGAAACTTCCTCTCACGGGTGACCTCTTTGGTGCGCTCCTGGAACCGGATGTCAATCCGGGTGGCAAGTGTAATTAAGTCGTCGAGAGTGGTAGGAATGTCCCGACCGGCGAGATCATCTTTAATACGGCTGGACAGACCCTCCCAGAAGACGGACACCAGGGCATCGTTATCCCAGGCAAGCTCCGAAGCAAGGGTACGGAACCGTATGGCATATTGGCCCACGGTGAGACTTCCTAGGCGGAGGCGTAGCAGAGATGAGGCGGATGAGGTCCTCCGTCCTGGTTCATCGAAGACCTTCCGGAAAGCCGAGAGAAAGGCTGGCAGATTGGACACCAGGGGGTCTCCTCTCTCCCATAGAGGATTTAGCCAGGCCAGCGCCTCCCCCGTGAGATGGGACATGATGAAGGCTACTTTGGCTCGGTCGGTGGAAAACTGGTGTGCCAACAGTTCGAAGTGCAGAGTGCACAGGTTAATGAAGCCCCGTGCCTGACCGGGATCTCCGCCAAAACGAGGCGAGGCGGTGAGGCGGGGACCGGGAAGAGATGCCATGGAATTGATGGGCAGCGGCGCTGCCGGGGTAGGAGTCGTGCGACTGGAAGCCGGTCCCGAAGATGTAGTCAGTGTGTCCAGGCGGGAGTTAACACTACACTGGTGGCTCAGGATGGACTCCTGTTGGGACCTCTGACGGGACAGTTCATGGCATAGGTCCGAGAGCGAGGGAGCTTGTGTTCCACCGGGTTCCATGGCCTGAGCAAACTGTAACGGGTCTGGGAGGTGGAACCTCTGAGCAACTATACAAAGGGGCAGTCCTTGTAAGGAAGCGGGTGGCTCCCAGGGAAGGCGGGCAGGTAGTCACGGCAAGTGACAGGGACAGTCTCTGGGTAGAAGGGCAGGAGGTCGCGGCAAGTGACGGGGACAGTCTCTTGACAGGCGGATGGTCACGGCAAGTGACAGCAGGGTAAGAGTCTCTAGACGGGCAGGTGGTCACGGCAAGTGACAGCAGGGAAAGAGTCTCTAGACGGGCAGGTGGTCACGGCAAGTGACAGCAGGGAAAGAGTCTCTAGATAGACTAGCAGGCAGGTAGCAGGTGAGCGCTCCCAGGTGAGCGGGCAAGAGTCTCTGGACAGGCAGGTGGTCACGGCAAGTGACGGCAGAGCCTCCAGGTAGGCTAGCAGGCAGGTAGCAGGTGAGCGCTCCCAGGTGAGCGGGCAAGAGTCTCTGGACAGGCAGGTGGTCACGGCAAGTGACGGCAGAGCCTCCAGGTAGGCTAGCAGGCAGGTAGCAGGTGAGCGCTCCCAGGTGAGCGGGCAAGAGTCTCTGGACGGGCAGTTGGTCACAGCAAGTGACGGCTAAGCCTCCAGGTAGGCTAGCAGGCTGGTAGCAGGTGAGCGCTCCCAGTTGAGCGGGCAAGAGTCTCTGGACAGGCAGGTGGTCACAGCAAGTGACGGCTAAGCCTCCAGGTAGGCTAGCAGGCAGGTAGCAGGTGAATGCTCCTAGGTGAGGGAGTAAGAGTCTCTGGACAGGCAGGCAGGTATCAGGCAGGTATCTGGCAGGTACTTCCTGGTCCGCAGGCGGACTGATCCATAGACAGACTGGCAGGTGCTGGTAGGCAGACTGTCGGACCACAGGATAGCAAGCAGGTAAGCAGATATCAGGCAGGTATCAGGCAGGTATCAAGCAGGAATCTGGCAGGTGACTGGCAGGTAACTGGTAACGGGACCTGAGGGCTGAAGCAGAGTTGAAAGGCTTTGCAACAACAATGCTCGGGCACCTCCATTTTGGAGGAGGTGCCTTATATATGGTGAGGTCCTCCGGCCATTGGCCGGGGACTCCTTAGGATGGTGCACGCGGCTCCTTTAAGAGAGGGGAAGCGCGCGCGCCCTAAGCACAGAGGCCGGGAAGCAGCGCGCGCTGCCAGCAGATCGGGAGGAAGACGCCGGGCAAGGAGCGGAGAGGTGAGGGGAACAGCGTCCCTGCCTAGCAGGAGGCAGGGACGCCGACGCTACATATGTACCACATGGACAGCCATGCAAGGGTAATGTCCGGCACTTAATAGCTTCCCCTGACATAATCAGCCCCTGACATAATAAGCCATAATAAGGGATTGTTCCAAAACAGAAATAATGGCGGCACTCACTGTTTTGGAAGAACTTTTTACCTACAGTATCTAAATTGCCTCTTCAGAGAGGAAGTGGACTTGAACTCTAGCGCCACCTATTGGAAGTAGCAATCCTAATAGTCAATCAATATCTACCCCTTACCGAGCCAAGACACGTGACTTAGATAAAAGCCAAACCAGAATCTCAATTTGCAGACTTGTTTTGGGGTGTTTGCCCATCCCCAGTGGAAAGCATGAGATCTGATTTGGCTGTATGCAAATTGCCTCTTCAGAGATGAAGTGGACTTGAACTCTAGTGCCACCTATTGGAAGTAGCAATCCTAATAGTCAATACCGACCCTTCAATGAGCCTTGCCATATGACTTAGGATAAAAGCCAAACCTAAAGTATGAACTGTTATGTGTCTGGAATCCAAATTTATTGGTGGAATAGGTGTGTTGATGTCTTTCCTAACTGATTATCAAATTCCATATGAAAGGGGCTGTCTGTAGTGACAAAACCCCTATAATAGGTTTCTATGATAAGAATATTTTCATTTAGAAACTGGAATAGACCAACAGTAGACCAATTTTCCTGCCCTCCCTAAGCGGAGTAATAATAACTACTGTTTCTTTAAGGAGTTGCATATTCCTCCATGAAGTCCTGTGTATTTCTTAGACAACACAGGGTGAAGGTAAAACAGCGTGGCAATACTTTATTGAACCACAAAACTGACAATAAACACATAGAACAATCCCAGCAAATACCAAAGGTGGTGCAACATTACACAGTCTCAACCTTTCGCTCTGCCCATCTGGGATAGAACAGCTGTGATTTTGGGACTTTCAGGGCCAACTACGTCAACCAGTGGCCACAGAGAGGAGGTTGCGGCAAGCTTAGGAAGCTAGCAGTCCATCAAGGTACAAGGCCAGGAGACCCAAGGGTCCCACCCTGGCCTCTCTAAGAGTTTCTCTGGGGCCAGATGACCAGTTGGTCCCAATCTGGCTTCTCCGAATGTCTCCGTGGGTTCCTGGCGACCGGATGGTCCCACCTGGCAACCCCAAACAACATATCCATGAGGCCAGGTGACTTCATGGTCCCAACCTAGTCTCCCCAAAATGTATCCATGGGCTCTCTGATGGTCAATGGAGCAGATCCGGATCTTTCCAGTCAGGGCTATATACCGTTAGACTTGAATCATGTAGAATCCAAATCTGTGTCTCTTTGGATGGAGCCGCCATGCAAACCATCTACTGTCCTGAAGGATGTCTCTCATTCTCCTTGTAAAGTCTTTCTGTAGCACTACAGACATCTCTGTTTATATTTACATATGTGTAAGGTCATCAGTCACATGTTGGGGGGAAAGGGCAGCGCTCAGATCTCATTGCTTGAGCATTTGATGAATTTGCATAGTTTGTCCTCCTGTCTTGTGAGTCAACAAGCCACAGTGTTCACACAAAGCTTACCCAACATATTTAGCAAACATTCATTGTTCACAGACCCAAGAGGAGACAACAATCAGGGTTATACAAATAATCGTATGTCCTGCTTGATCAGCCACAGAAAAACACATACATTTACAAGTCAACATGAACACAATAGTGTATTTCTCTTGGTTTAACTAATCTAATCGTCTGTCTTATTAAGATTATAAGCTGTATCGTCACAGGCACCATAGGATATAATGGATCCCTTGGATCCGTTACATACAAATTTAAGCATGGCCATGTTAATGGGGCTATTATATAGCTGGGTCAATAAATCACATTTCTTAAAGCTACAGAGAGTAGGCAGTATTATTGGTACTGTACAGTGACCAGTGTTATTTAAAAAATACCTACCCACGCCTTTTTGTTGGAACCCTCTCCCCTGTCATTGCGTAGGACCTGCAGAGATACTGTACACTTCTGTACCTACTGAATGTACCATCTGTCTGGAGACATCTGACTGTACCATCAGCCCTTCACCATCATCCATTCAACAGATTGTCTGCAGGGGAACTGAGAGCAGCACAAGCTCTTTAGTTAAAATAATATTGCAAGTCGCTCCATGATCTGTTAATCTATGATATACTTTTTTATACAATGTTTTAGTAGTGATTATTTGTGATGGTGGCTTCAAGCAAGCGGGAGCGGGATGATCTGGGCGACTTGTATGGACTTGTCACTTTAACAGGGTACTGTTGTTAGGTAGCAGTGGATGACAGTCACAACTCGGGATTAATGCCAAAAGCGTCCAATTGGTCATTCTGTATTAGAGAGCTTGGGCCCAGGTAATATTTTTGCCAGGTGTCTAGTTAGAGGCCTCCTGTCAATCAGCTAGACAGAGTTTATATCACAGGGTCCAGACTGATTTAGAGGAGAATCAGGGGCCGCTAATTTAATTAGGAGGTGCCATCATGCACATTAATGTTACCCGAACCAACCAATCTTGGCAGAAACAGCCAACAGTCTAATGTGTATGAGGTCCTCCTGACTGTCTATATTTGTCAGAGGAAAGAAATGTATATACTATCTGTTTATGGCACTTCTTTAAAAGCCAAAAGTGCCAGTATTTGTATGTACCTCCTTGTTGGCTGGTTCAGTAAAGAATTATGCTGTCAAACAGGGGCTATACATTTTTTTTTATTCAATTATCATCCAAGCATTACAAAGTTCTGAATTTTTATAATATACTTGATTACCTTATTTTGCTTCCATCTGTCTCAAACACTATACTTCAATGCCCACTTGAAGCACCTTTAGAAGATGCTTTTGACTGCTGCTCAGCAAGATCTGTACACAACTATTACACACCTGTCCTAGGTATTCTGGGCTCCACTTCCTTCCCCTGGGTCAGCTGCCCTCTGTTGTGCTCCACATCAGGTTTTGCAAGTTACGCGGCGTGGAGCAATGAAATCCTCTCCCTATATCTATTTACAGCCCATTAAAACACCTGAGACCTGTGTCTTGGGATTGAGACTCCAGAGTCCTATGTTCGGTGTTCATTATGCTTTAACTTCCATTCATCTCTTCTGGATTCTACTTAATCTAGCTTGCTGTCTGTCGAAGTCCTCACAGTTCCACATGTCCTGGAGGAAGCTGCACCAATGCCCGGGGTGTGCAGACCCGGACTTGAGGTTTAGTGAATCCACCTCACAAGGTGAGCCTAACAACATTTGAACAGTCTGTGTATGGGACTTTCATGTTTGTGCCTCTCTGCTTCCCAATCTTGTACTCAGACAGGAAAGGTCCACGTACCCTTATTGCTTGAATATAGAGGACGAGATCTTGCTGAAAACACCTTCTAAAGAATTATGAACCTGTGCATCGAAACAGCATTGCACCATAGTGTTTGGGGGAAAAGGAAGCAAAATAAGGTAATGAAGTATATTACAAAAATTCATAAGTTTGCAAAATTTAGAGCATAATTAATAGAGATGAGCGTTGTTCTACTCGAACTGTTCGCCAATCTCAAATTCGAGCTGTTTTGGGCGGTGTTCGAGCCGTTCGGCGAACACGAACAATTTGATAAAAATTCGGCTGTTCGAGGTTATGTTCGATAACTGTTCGTGCACCAAAATCATAACTGGATTTTTTCTCAGTAATGATGAAAATTAATGTTAATACGCAGTTTGAGTGTACAGCGGGGTGGGGGGAGGGGCAGGGGATGAATCTCTGCAGGAACAATGAAGATCTCCATTTTTTCTTTCTCTTTCCCGCATTTACAGTGGGGAGGTGCAATCTGTCAGCCTATCAGCAGCGCACACACGGAGCGAAGTGCTTTTTTTCACACAAGCAAGGGCATGTGTCATTGGCAGTGTATGTCACATGTCCTTGCCCTATAAGACCAAGCCATTTTCCCCGTCGCCACCATTTTCTCACTGCTGCAGCTGCGTGTTAGACGGCACCGCTGTTGCTGTGTGCGCTATACCTTGTTAATTTCAAGCCAATTTTCGCACAAATCTACAGATAGCTTGGGAGTAGGGAATAGTTGTGATTGCAGTCCTTTTAAGGACTAGGTTACAGCATTTCCTATGACTTTTATCAGGCAGGTCTGTGCTCTTAAATAGATAGGTTGTGGGAGTAAAGACTAATTGTAATTGGAGTCCTTTTCAGGACTAGGTTACATCAGTTCCTATCAGTTTTTGCCAGGCAGGTCTGTGCCAGTGCTGTGCAAGTTTTTTTCACAGCATTTGGCTGAATCTAGCAAAGCAAATCCTTTTTGGCCTATTGCAGAGTGTGTTAGTCAGTGGAGTAGCCTATCTGTGTTGCAAGATATACCACCTGTGTATAGAATACCAATTTTTTTACTGCACCTAGTGAAGTAAAATCTTTTGGGCATAGCATAATTCTATTAGTCCATCTATACTGACCTCCATCAGGTTGCAAATTGAATATAATTTTTTTCTGCATCTAGCTCTGAAAAAATATTGGGCTTCTAGCTGTGTGTGGGACTTGTTGTATTAGTCCATCTATACTGACCTCCATCAGGTTGCAAATAAAAAATAATTTTTATCTGCATCTACAGTACCTCTGAAAAAATATTTGGCCTTCTAGCAGTGTGTGGGACTTTCTCTATTAGTCCATCTATACTGACCTTCATCAGGTTGCAAATTGAATATAATTTTTATCTGCATCTAGCTCTGAAAAAATATTTGGCCTTCTAGCAGTGTGTGGGACTTTCTCTATTAGTCCATCTATACTGACCTCCATCAGGTTGCAAATTAAAAATAATTTTTATCTGCATCTACCTCTGAAAAAATATTTGGGCTTCTAGCTGTTTGTGGGACTTGTTCTATTAATCCATCTATACAGACCTCCATCAGGTTGCAAACTGAATATATTTTTTTCTGCATCTACCTCTGAAAAAATATTGGGCTTCTAGCTGTGTGTGGGACTTGTTCTATTAATCCATCTATACAGACCTCCATCAGGTTGCAAACTGAATATATTTTTTTCTGCATCTACCTCTGAAAAAATATGTGGCCTTCTAGCAGTGTGTGGGACTTTCTCTATTAGTCCATCTATACTGACCTCCATCAGGTTGCAAACTGAATATAATTTTTTTCTGCATCTAGCTCTGAAAAAATATTTGGCCTTCTAGCAGTGTGTGGGACTTTCTCTATTAGTCCATCTATACTGACCTCCATCAGGTTGCAAATTAAAAATAATTTTTATCTGCATCTACCTCTGAAAAAATATTTGGGCTTCTAGCAGTGTGTGGGACTCATTGTATTAGGCCATCTATACCAAGCTCCACCAGCTTTGAAATTAATAATAATTTTTAGCTGCATCTAGCCCTGAAAATAATTTTTCCCAATAGTGGTAGCAATAGAAATATGGGGCGCGCGCCTGGCTAACAAAAATATACGCTTCATAACACAAAACACCAGCCTAGCGCACTGCATTAATAAGATGGCATCATCGTCTCTCCCAGTGCTAGGCCTACTATGCAGGCTAGTATTCCTGTGCCTAAAACACAATGTATGGGGCCGAGCTAGCCACTATGCTGAGGGGTATAAAGCTGCTGCTAACGCTTTATAACAATTCAATTGGCAGATTTTCACAGAGCTCTTCCACAACGCCCACCCATCGGGCAACAGTTGCCCACCCTCCCTATGGGATCTAGTGGCGAATAGTTGATGCCATTAATCAGAGCGTCAGTTGCCCCGTCAACGTGGCAAGCATACGGTAAGGCATGGGAAGAGTGGACACGACTAGTAGCAGGCAGACGGGTTGACCAATGTGAACAAGCCAGATCACAAGTCACCATAGAATTTCTCCACCAGCTAATGATGAGGGGCATATCAGGGGCGTCAGCGCAGTGGTGTCTGACCGGAGTAGCATTTCACTTCCAACTACTGAATTGGGGAGATGTGACAAAGATTCATCATCAGACAATCCATAAAAGGGTGGAAAAGGGGTCAGCCAAGTCAGGAATGTAGACGTCCCGTCCCGTGTCACTAAAACTGATTTCTCACATCTTATCCCTAACACCATTAACATGACACTCACAATTTGAAGCAACACTAATGTCTACTGCATTTGTGATCGCCTTCTTCGGGGCGCTATGTATAAGCGAATTAGTCCCTCAATCCAAAATTACCACCAGTGGACGCTTATTACACCAGGAAGTAGTCATAGCCAATAATGCAATACGTGTACGCATACACCAATCGAAAACGGTTCCAGCGGGCAGGGGTACTTGGGTACTTCTACAACCCACAAACGGTACACTGAGTCGGGTAACAATAGTAAAAACATATCTAACCATCAGATCACAAAGTAATTTCTTCGTATCACACATTGATGGAACGCCATTATCAAGATACCTGTTCCAAGCTATATTTAATAAATGCATAACATCGGCAGGGAACCACCCCAAAGATTACGAGACACACTCATTCCGCATAGGTGCGGCCACGGAAGCAGCAAGAGCAGGACTGTCAGAAACGGAAGTTCAGAGGATAGGGAGATGGCGATCCACGTGTTTGGCGAGATACATAACACCGGACTTGTTATCCTAACGTGGTTTGTTTCTTTTACAGGTGACGCTAAGCCAACAGTGTGAGTGATAGGCCACTCGTATATATATTGGGCACAAAAAAGGGCGAAAGTCCGCCCAGGCGGGAGGAAATTAGAGTTTCATAACACATATTTCAACTGGAGAGGTATTAGAGGCCTGCTATGGCCACAGGTACTAATGGAAGTAATCAAGGTAGGGAGAGAGGCAAGAGGTCCGGTCATCTTAGTTATACAGGCCGGGGGAAACAACCTAGGTCATCACAAGAGCGCATAACTAATGGCAATAATGAAACTAGACACTGAGCGCTTCAGAGAATTTTTCACAAAATTAGCTATAGTATGGTCAGAGATTGTGCCGATAGCGGTATGGCAAGGTGCGCGAGACATCACGGCCATCGAATGGACAAGGCGGGTAATAAATATTCGGATGGCAAAATTTAGAAGAGACAGAGGCGGTGTAGTGATACGACACCGACAACTGGAAGGAGATAAAGCAGGCCTCATACGGCCCGACGGTGTTCACTTAATAGATATTGGACTGGACATATTCCTGTCAGGACTCCAGGACGGAGTGGAACAAGCGTTAAGAGTGATGGGTGGGGGTCAGAGTCCTGCATACGAGTACGCTGGATCCTCCGTGGCCTGGAAATAGAAAGGACATGTTGGAGAGTTACACTTGTTGGCCAACTTGCCGGAGTGGGGACCCAGGGCATGCTGCAACAAGCTGAATTATTTTAGAAATAAAATGCCTTTCTAATGGAATGAGTATAAAGAGTTAATAAAGCTGTGACCGATCCTCACCCATCCAGTTGTAAGAGTTACATTATTGGGTTGTCCATGAAAGGGGGGCGGTAGGGGGGCTGAGCATCTGGGTTTGGTTGGGGGTCCCCACAGTCTGCCTAGGCTAGATTAATTTAAAAATTCTTATTAGATACACAGGCGGTGCAGCTTGCTTCGCAGCTGGGCTACTACGCCCAAAATATTGCCTAGGCTAGATGCAGTTAAAAATTCTACGCTGACTAGCAGACACTGAAGATTTGGAGCAGACCTCTGAGTAAACAGCTCTTCAGACTCAACCATCTGTGTTACCCCAAGCCATAGTGTATGTAGTTTCTTACAGTTAAAAGGGGGGGGTGCGACCCAACCCACCTGGAATTGACGATGCCAACGTCACGTAAGACACAGCAAGGGGACGCCCAAAATTGTGGCACAGACACCACTTAACCCTAGAACGCATACCTGTGGCCTTGCAGGCCCGCCCAGTTAATTGTTTTCTATTTTCTGCAAGATTGCTTTAGTTAGAATTTTGAAACTCTAGGTATTCTTCATGTATATAGTTGTTTGTCATTTGAGTTTGAGTTATTCCATGTTATTTGCACACGGGCCTAAAGGGCCCCAGGTATGTGAAAGTGTAGATTTTTATGGTCATGCGTTCTAGGGTTAAGTGGCATCAATTGCCCCACTGTTGCTTAAAACGGTTGGTGAGGTGATTTTACGAAATCCCCAAGCTTTTAGTCTCCCAAGGATGACACAGGGGTAGAAATGTCCTTGCGAATCCATGATTTGATCATCTTTATGAACGTGAGTCTGTCTACATTCTCAGTGGACAGCCGCGTGCGCTTATCTGTCAGCACACCACCAGCAGCGCTGAACACACGTTCAGAGAGAACGCTGGCTGCATGGCATGACAAGATCTCCAAGGCGTGAGTGGTGAGCTCCGACGATTTTTCAAGATTGGAATACCAAAATGAGCAAGGGTCCAGTGACACAGTCATGGCTTCGATGTTCACTTGAAGATTCTCCTGTACCATCCTCTCTAGGCATTGACTATGTGTCAGACTTCTTGTCTCCTGTGGCCTTGCAAAGGATGGTCTAAAAAAGTGGTGAAACGATTCCACAAAATTGCTGTTACCAGCAGATACTGTGTTACTGTTACTGTTTGAGTGATGAAGACTCGACAGTCCCACCGTTGGCAAGTTAGAACTGTGAGATTCACTATGTGCACCACTGGTGTTTTGTGGAAAAGCACATGTAAGATTCTGCAACAGATACTCCTGCATTCGTCAATACCTTTTTATGGCAGGAATTATTTCGGCAAATATACTTTTGTACCGGGGATCTAAGAGTGTGGCAACCCAGTAGTCGGGATTACTTCGAATTCTGACAATCCGGGGGTCATGTTGCAAGTAGTGCAGCAAGAAGGCAATCATGTGTCTTGCGCATCCAGAAGGACCAAGTCCTTGTTGTGTTGGTAGCAAGGTAAGAATCGTGCTTCCTTCCTCTGCCCTCTCCCTCCAACCTCGCACAACAGAAATGTGATCAAGGTCTCCTTCATCTGATGAGTCTTCCATGCCCATTGCCAGTTCGTCCTCCACTTCTTCCTCGGTGTTATGCACACGCCCGGGCTAAGCGGCGTGTGCGTGGGATTGGTAGTGATTCCACTGGACCGTGCCGGAGAGTGAATGCCTGGAGGGGCGTGACTAAGTATTCACCCGATCCGACCAGGGTCGCACGACGGCATACGACGCCAGTGCACCAAGGAGGAACCGAGCAGAGGGACCAGGTGCTACTCCAGGACAGACCCCGGACACGGCTGTTGACCCACACAGGGGAATACAGGAACAGGCTGGTAGGCTGGCACACAGACTGGTATGCAGGCAGGCGGGTATGCAGGCAGGGGGGTAAAGGCAAGCACAGCTAGAGTGCAGACAGGGAGGCACTAGCAGGTAGGAACACAGGCGGGATAGGACCCAGTACACACCGGGACTCAGGAACAATACAGGCAGAGGGTTACAGGCAAGCACAGCTAGAGTGCCGACAAGGCTGAGCAGGGAGGACAGGGCTCTGTTCACACGGAACAGACAGGAAGGGAAAGACAGAGCCAGATACTCACACAGTACTTGCAGAGACAATAAGCAGGAGTTAGGTACGAGTTCAGACTCTGCAGAAAAAGGAAGGGAACGGACATAGAGGCAAAACAGGTAAAGGACAGGAGAGAGTTCAGACTGGAACTGAGTGTACGGAGGAGACCGACACTGCAGAGGGATACAGGAGCGGGTCTGGGAATACGGCCCCCAGAGAGGCGGAACGAACAGGCAAGGAGCGTGTTCAGACAGGACAGACCAGACGCAGGAGCGGGTCTAGGAAATCGGCCACTAGAAGGCGGAACGAACAGGCAAGGAGCGTGTTCAGACAGGACAGACCAGACACAGGAGCGGGTCTAGGAAATCGGCCACTAGAAGGCGAGAGGAACAGGCTAGGAGCGTGTTCAGACAGGACAGACAAGAGAACACAGAAAGGAGTCAGTTCAGACACGGGAGCTGAAACCGCAAAGCAGGAGACATACAGGACTCAGTTCAGACACGGGAACTGATACAAAAAGCCGGAGACAAGAGACGGGACCTGGCACCTTCAGAGTGCAAGCACACACTGAAGGAAACACTATGCTCAGGCAGGGATAGAAGGGAGCTGCTGAGCTATATACCAAGTGACAGACAGCAATAGGCTGAGGACGCACAAGGGGTGTGACCCACAGCAGGTACAAAAGGCAGGAAGTGATCGGGCGCCGCCCTTAAGCAGCAGAAACAGACACAAACAGACAGCATGGAGGGAAGCCAGAGAGACATTCTGGACAGGAGATCAAGTGCGCCCTCTTGCACAGTGGGAGATGGACCACCATGCAAGGACGCCGCCAGGTATGTTACAGTACCTCCCCCCTTACGCCCCCTCTTCTTCAGGCCTGCCAGAATCTTCCGCAGGGAATTCGAGGGCCAGTCGTTCACTGGGTTGGAGGGGGACAGAGACTTAAGGGTAATCTCTGCTTCGAGGTACATCTTGTCAAGCTCACAGGAAGAAATAGACGGGTTATCACGTACATAATGAGGAAAAGTCACTGTCTCTTTGTTATCTGGTGGTATCCCGGAGGATTCAGGAAACAACTGGAGGTCCTCCGCCGGGTCAGAAGAGTGCAGAGGCTCAGAGAAAACAACTGCTTCAGAGTACACTAGGTCGGACTCACTGGAGGAAGCAGGCGAGGTATCGGGTACCGAGTATAGGAAAGTCTCTGTCCATTCACCACCAGGTGGCACCCCGAAGGGTTCTGGAGACAGCTGGCGGTCCTCCGCCTGGTCAGAGGGGTGTAGAGACTCACGGGTAACCTCTGCTTCAGAGTACACTAGGTCGGACTCACTGGAGGAAGCAGGCGAGGTATCGGGTACCGAGTATAGGAAAGTCTCTGTCCATTCACCACCAGGTGGCACCCCGAAGGGTTCTGGAGACAGCTGGCGGTCCTCCGCCTGGTCAGAGGGGTGTAGAGACTCACGGGTAACCTCTGCTTCAGAGTACACTAGGTCGGACTCACTGGACGAAGCAAGCGAGGTATCAGATCCAGGATATAGGAAAGTCTCTGTCCATTCACCACCAGGTGGCACCCCGAAGGATTCTGAACACAACTGGAGGTCCTCCGCCTGGTCGGAGGGGTGTAGAGACTCAGGAGTAACCTCTGCTTCGGAGTACACTAAGTTGGACTCACTGGACGAAGCGAGCGAGGTATCAGGTACAGAGTATAGGAGAGTCTCTGTCCTTTCGCTACCAGGTAGCACCCCGAAGGGTTCAGGAGACAACTGGAGATCCTCCGCCTGGTCGGAGGGGTGTAGAGACTCGGAGGTAACTACCACTTTGGGGTACCCATTGTCAGGCTCACAGGACGAAGCGGACAAAGTATTGAGTACCGGGTGTAGAGAAGTCTCTCTCCATTTGTCATCGAGTGGTATCCCGGAGGGTTCAGGAGGCAACAGGGGATCCTCCGCCAGGTAGTAGAGGTGCACAGACTCTGAGGTAACCACAGCTTTGGAGCATCCTTGGACATGCACACCGGTTAAAGAGAAAGAAGCATCTGATGCCGGGTGCAGGAAGTTCTCCTGTGTGGAGTCTGGATGGGCAGAAGTCTCTTCGGCCAGGAGAACTGGTGCACTACCCACGCACATTACCCATTGGGGTTTCTCCGGGATACAGGGAGATGAAGCTTCAGTAGGGACTTCAAGGTTGGGGTCAGGAGGTCTCAGGGAGGACAGACCCTGGCGTGACGGCTTGCCTCTAAGTCTAGCACGTCTGGGCTGCCTCTTGAGGTTGAGAGAAGTATTCCGGAAAGCGTAGTCACCCTGTGAGGATTCTGGGTGGGCAGTAGTCTCATTGGGCTGGAGGACTATTGCGCTACCCACACACATTACCCGTCGGGGCTGCTCCGGGATATTGGGAAGTGAATCTTCAGCAGGGGCTTCAGAGTTAGGGTCCTCGAAGACCATACGAAAGGCCACCAGGAAGGCCTGCAGGTCAAGGATGACAGGATCCCATGCTTCCCATAGGGGGGGTGACCCATTTCAAGGCATCACCCGCTAGGTAGTCAATCATAAAGGCCACTTTAGCCCAATCGGAAGGAAAATAGAGAGGGTAGGCCTTAAAGTGTAGCATGCATTGCTCCACAAATGCACGACACTGTCTTGGATCCCCATAGTAACGTGGCGGATCCGCAGGAACGAGGGCTGATAGATCCATCTGGACGGGTGCGTAACTCGCCTGGAACTCAGCTAAAGGGGGAAAAAAATTTATTTATTTTATTTTAATGCATGTATTCGCTGGAAAAACTTCTCAAAGAGCGAAGGCCGTGGGGCTCAACGGGAACCATGGCCTGAGCATGCTGTTATGCACACGCCCGGGCTAAGCGGCGTGTGCGTGGGATTGGTAGTGATTCCACTGGACCGTGCCGGAGAGTGAATGCCTGGAGGGGCGTGACTAAGTATTCACCCGATCCGACCAGGGTCGCACGACGGCATACGACGCCAGTGCACCAAGGAGGAACCGAGCAGAGGGACCAGGTGCTACTCCAGGACAGACCCCGGACACGGCTGTTGACTCACACAGGGGAATACAGGAACAGGCTGGTAGGCTGGCACACAGACTGGTATGCAGGCAGGCGGGTATGCAGGCAGGGGGGTAAAGGCAAGCACAGCTAGAGTGCAGACAGGGAGGCACTAGCAGGTAGGAACACAGGCGGGATAGGACCCAGTACACACCGGGACTCAGGAACAATACAGGCAGAGGGTTACAGGCAAGCACAGCTAGAGTGCCGACAAGGCTGAGCAGGGAGGACAGGGCTCTGTTCACACGGAACAGACAGGAAGGGAAAGACAGAGCCAGATACTCACACAGTACTTGCAGAGACAATAAGCAGGAGTTAGGTACGAGTTCAGACTCTGCAGAAAAAGAAAGGGAACGGACATAGAGGCAAAACAGGTAAAGGACAGGAGAGAGTTCAGACTGGAACTGAGTGTACGGAGGAGACCGACACTGCAGAGGGATACAGGAGCGGGTCTGGGAATACGGCCCCCAGAGAGGCGGAACGAACAGGCAAGGAGCGTGTTCAGACAGGACAGACCAGACGCAGGAGCGGGTCTAGGAAATCGGCCACTAGAAGGCGGAACGAACAGGCAAGGAGCGTGTTCAGACAGGACAGACCAGACACAGGAGCGGGTCTAGGAAATCGGCCACTAGAAGGCGAGAGGAACAGGCTAGGAGCGTGTTCAGACAGGACAGACAAGAGAACACAGAAAGGAGTCAGTTCAGACACGGGAGCTGAAACCGCAAAGCAGGAGACATACAGGACTCAGTTCAGACACGGGAACTGATACAAAAAGCAGGAGACAAGAGACGGGACCTGGCACCTTCAGAGTGCAAGCACACACTGAAGGAAACACTATGCTCAGGCAGGGATAGAAGGGAGCTGCTGAGCTATATACCAAGTGACAGACAGCAATAGGCTGAGGACGCACAAGGGGTGTGACCCACAGCAGGTACAAAAGGCAGGAAGTGATCGGGCGCCGCCCTTAAGCAGCAGAAACAGACACAAACAGACAGCATGGAGGGAAGCCAGAGAGACATTCTGGACAGGAGATCAAGTGCGCCCTCTTGCACAGTGGGAGATGGACCACCATGCAAGGACGCCGCCAGGTATGTTACACTCGGCTCCTGCACCTTCCTCAACAGTCTGGCTGCTACCATGCGCCCTGGTTAATCCCTCTCCCCCACCCTCCCATGCCTGCCGCCTTGGTGCTGCCAACCGTCTGGACCTTGGAGATGTTATCCCTTCCGCATACGACTCCTCCTCTACTTCCTCCACCTCCTCTTGTCCCACCACCTGACTCCGAATTCTGTTTAACATGTGCTCCAGCATGTAAATCACCGTAATAGTCATGCTGATAATGGCATCGTCAGCACTAAACATCTTCGTCGCCATTTCAAGACTGTGCAGAAGGGTGCATAGGTCCCTGATCTGAGACCACTCCTCCAGCGTGATTTGCCCCACCTCTGGATCTCGTTGGCCCAGGCTATACGTCAGAACGTATTGCACCAGGGCTTGTCGGTGCTGCCACAGTCGCTGCAACATGTGCAGAGTTGAATTCCACCGTGTCGGCACATCGCATTTCAGCCGGTGAACTGGCAGGCCCAACGACTTCTGTAGAGATGTAAGTCGTTGAACTGCGGGATGCGAACGGCGGAAGTGAGCACACAGCGACCGTGCACTCTGCAGAAGGCCATCTAGTCTGGGATAGTGGGCTAAAAATTGCTGGACAACCAGGTTCAACACATGAGCCATACAAGGCACGTGTGTGACATTGCCCCGGCGAAGTGCCGCACCCAGGTTTGCAGCATTGTCGCACATGGCCTTCCCTGGTTGCAGGTCCAGTGGAGACAACTTTTCATGAAACTGGGTCTCCAGAGCTGACCAAAACTCCTCAGCTGTGTGACTCACATTTCCCAGACATTTCAAAGTAAACACTGATGCGTTGAGCCCTGCTGCCAGCATAGTAAGGAGGTGTGCAGGATTCCTTCTGCGCAGTTAGAAAGCAGGTGGCATTACCAGACAGGCTTTGGGTGCAGGTGGAGGACCGAGAGGAGGTTGAGGAGGCAGAAGCAGTGGAGGAAGTTCGAGATAAAGAGGATTAACACACAACTCGTGGGGACGGTAAGACTTGGACAGCAGCCCCTTGTCCTGCTGTCACCATAGTTACCCAGTGCCCAGTCAGCGACATGTAACGCCCCTGTCCATGCCTTCTCGTCCAAGTGTCTGTGGTGAAGTGCACCCTGTCACACACAGAGTTTCTCAAAGAAGCGGTGATGTTGTGTGCGACATGCTAGTGGAGCGCAGGCACACCTTTCTTTGAGAAGTAGTGCCGACTGGGCATCTGGTACTGGGGCACTGTGACGGACATAAGGTCTTGAAAATCCTCTGTGTCCTCCAGGTGGAAAGGCAGCATTTCTGTAGCCAACAGCTTGCAGATTGTGAAATTCAACCTCTTAGCTTTCTCATGGCTAGGAGGAAATGGTCTTTTACTTTTCCACATCTGAGGGACCGAGGGCTGGCTGTTGTGCTTAGACGGTGTTGAGTAGGGTGTCCCCGGCAACTGCCGGTCTGTGAGGAAGATGCAGGCGGACATGTTAGGTTGCCTTGATCCAAAGGTGGTGCTCTCGATGTCGGAGAGCGCTCAACACTAGCAGGTGTTTCCACTTCCCAATGAACTGACGACCTGCCAATCACACTGGCTGTTGCGGGTAAAGAGGTGGCAGGTCTGCGTCCAAAAACATGTGTGACTGCTGTCCCCCCAGTCACAGAGGATGAAGAGGCTGCGGATGCACAAGATGGGGCAGACGGTGGTTGGCCCAGCCGGCTAGGCCGCATTGTAGCACAGTGAGCTTCCCACTGCAACTTATGCTTCATATCCATGTGACGGTACATGCATGAAGTACTCAAACTATGTATTTTTTGGCCTCTACTTAGCTTTTGCTGACAAATATTACAGATAACACGAGTTGGGTCATCCTTATCGATCTGAATAAATGCCCAGGCTATGCAAGGCTTAGAGCCCATGTGACCTGAAGAGCCACTACGACTTGTGGTCAGAGGCAGAGTTGTGGTTGAGGATGCAGTTGTTGACGTGCTTCCAGTACTCCGTCTCTGTTCAGGAAGGCGCAACCTAACCTCGTCGTCAATAGCATCTGTGATGCCCCGCTGCGCTTGGTATCACAGATCCTACAAGAGTGCATTGATGGAATCCTCCGCAAGAGGCCTCCATAAACATTCACACATCTCCACCTTCCACCTCAGACCAGCAGAGGGAGCCCGTTAGGGATATAAATAGGGAAGGTGGAGCTAGGCAGTTCAGTTCCTCTGAAGAGTTCCTGCAGTAGAGAAGCCTAAGAGAGGTCAGTTTGCAGTGGAGCTCAGTCTAGTCTAGAGAACGCAGTTAATAGTTCAGCAGTGGAGCACGAGGCTCCTGCTTGCTAGATTCAGGGAGCCCAGATAGAGCTTAAGGTGTGCCGGTGCCGTAAGATCAGTGAAGCGCGGCAAGCTGCCGTTAGTGTGTATAGCCTAGTGAGGGCCCGAGTAGGCCGAAGGCGAGTGGCGAGTTAGTACATAAGGGGCAGAGGAGCTTAACCAGCTCACCCCGAAGCATTTACCGGACACAGGATCCGAGCTTACCGGTATCTCTATGACCCAGTAAGGCATAACCGGAATCCCTGGAGAGCTACAAGTCCCAGGATCGCTAAGGTGCTGATATGTAACAGAGCCAGGAGACGCTTAGGCCCCGCATACTGGGAGCGTGAACTCCAAGAGAAGGCCCTACCACAAGGTCAGCCAGCGCAGGACAGAGACAAAGTTAGGCCTAGCTCCAGGCAGGTCAGAAACTTACTACGCAGAGGCAAGAAACAGGAGGCCCTACACCCGCTCATTGGGGAGGATCCTGATATGCACCCTTCACCCTACAGTGCTCCGGGATGTGCCTGAATTTCCACCAGTAAAAGGTACTGAAGTGACTACCGTGTCCGTTCCCGTTCTTGCTCTGACCCAGCTGGGTCTCGCCTGTCCTGCATTCCCCCTGCATACGCTGCCCTGAGACCTAGCTCCACCTGTGGGGAGCTATACCATCGAGCTGCCTTATCACCGGCCTCAGTGGACTGCTGCAGCGCTGGTGCTTGTCACCAGATACCACAGGTGGCGTCATGAACTCTTATAAAATTAACAATTATCCACCCTTTTAAAGAGAGGGTACGGGCCAGGGAGCCGACCACCGCGACATCCCCAAGGCCAGGCAAATGCCCGGGTACCGAGTCATCCCCATCCCCAGGGCTAGTCACATCCTCCTCCACCTCCTCTGCTGACCTCATCGACTGTCTGACTGTGGGTTGACAGTAAGTGGGATCTCCAACCTCGTCATCATCACCCTGTGTGTTATCACACCCGTCGCCCTCAGAGCCAACCTCTTCCTGCCCTGACCGAAAAGTCAAGTTGTCGCTCCAATCAGGTATTTGAGTCTCATCATCGTCTTCATCATTGTCTCCACCAACAGGAGTTACAGTTTGGGAACAAGGGTCTACATTATGCTCAGAACCTTCTTCATCTGGTCCTGGATCCAACTTATAAAGATTCTGGGCATCGGATCAGATCATTTCCTCATCTGGATTAACAGAAGCTCTGGAGCAGACCTCCGTTTCCCAGGCTATAGTATGAGTAAACAGCTGGGCAGACTCAGCCATCTGTGTTACCCCATACTCAGACGGGCAGCTGGAGACTTGGGAGCTGTGAGGAAGCAAGTGCGATTGGGGTGACACCCCTGAGGACTGGAGTATTTGTGATGTTGAAATTGAGGTGATGGAGAGCCCACTTGAAGGAGCACTTGATATCTGTTGAAGCACCTGCTGTTTTTGTGCCTCATCTAGAATTTGTAGCGATGGGCGTGTCCGTAAGAATGGGATCGTATCACATTGTCCACGAAAAGAAGTCGACATCTTAGTTTGGCTGGAAGATGGTCTTTCTTCTGCAGATGTTACTCCCCCCCCCACCGTGGGGGGCCTCGACCCACCGGCGGACAGGCACCAGTATTGGGATAGGGGGGCTGGCCGTCAGGGTCCACCGCGGCTCTGGCACAAACCCGGCGACACAGAGGTGGCACAGGCAGGAACGGACTGGCCGTTTCGGCTTCTCACTTTTTAGATTTTAGAAGGGCATGACATGCCTATATCTGTGTCTCCCCCTCCTTTTACTCCTCCACCTCTTTTCTTTTCGCATGACTATATGTACTTGTCACTTTTCCATGTGTTAGTTGTGTCTTCTGAGCAGTTTGTCAGCTTTTGGACACCTTTGAAGGTGTTTTCTATGTGTTTCTATGTGTTTTTGTTTGCCTGCCATTGGTTTTAACGGTGTTCGAAGGTGTTCGACGAACAGTTCGACGAACAGTTCGGCGAACACACGGGTTTTCGACGAACCGAACCGAACTCGAACACTACGGGGGTGGCTCAACACTAATAATTAAGCTAAAAAAAAATGTAGTTACTCTTTAAGCCTAGTTGGAACGTCTACTGTTAAACCATCATTGCCAGTATCTTAATGCAAGTGGCCACCTAGTTATTCCAGACACCTTAGAAGGCCACAATATATAGGCATTAGTCCAAATACTTTTCAAATTACATTACATTTTTTGAACACATTTTCAAAGCCAAATCTTATTGTGCTGTCTATTTTTCTGTACATAAAGGGTAAAAAAAGAGTGTAGAAATATCCAGACCTTTTAAACATGATACTGTTGTTAGTCAAAATGCACTTGAAGTACTTAGGACTTCTACACATCAGAAAAGCTTTCAGATACAGGACGTGAATTCCACTTAGTGCTGAAAATTGGCAGTTACAGTTTGTCAAATGCATGAAATTTAATAAATGCGGAGTCTTTTGTTCGTCTCTAGAGAAGTTGTACTCTGTAGCTGCTGATTGCCATTGGGAAGTATAACTAGGCTCCTTCCTGCCACTGTGTTTTAAGCACAGGTCACCTGGTTTAATTGCTAATTGGAGTCAGTAGTCACCAATTATTCTTAACCTTTCCCTAACGGAGCAGATATGATCGTAGCAGTCCCCCTATCTGTTATGTTATCAATCAGCAGTCCAGCACTTTCTGGAGAATGAGATCCTGTTATTGGTCCCAGCTGCTCGCCATCAACTCGTACTTACAGAAAAAGAGATTCATTGTACGTGCCACGCTAAGTGCATTACAGCAAGCATAATAATAACCATAAAGCTGGTCTGTCAGAGATGCAAAGGATTCTTTATGAATTTTCAAGCTATCATTTTGTTTCTTTAAGAGGGTAATGGGTTTTTCATATCTTAAGTGGATCTCAGATCCGGGCTAATGGTGTTTTCTAAAGTGGCAGATGGTATCATGTGATGTTTAGATTCACGCAAGCAAATAAATATGGATAACTCAGAGAGTACAAAAATTCACAATTCGCACAATTACAAAGTACCTGTTATGCTAGAGTAGCAAATCACTCAGGAAAAAAGGTAAGAAATTAAAAAAAACTGCCACTGACCTTGCCCATCCCTGTACAGACTAGAGATCATGACTTACGGTCCCTAATGGTTCCTGCTTGAGCAGAGATAGCCCTAACCACAGACTAGAAGATGGCAGCTCGGACCTAAACTGCCTGAAAGGCCGTCGAGCACTTCATGTTCCTCCTAAAGAATCAGAGGGCAGAGCAGAGTGTAAATTACCTACAGGAGGGAAAGTGTGTTGAAAAAAATAAAAGATCCCAGAGTGAGTAAAGTAAACCACGATATACAAAATAAAGTATAAAGTACATACTGATAGATAATATGCAGCTTATTTCCCAAAAAGAAACAGAGCAAAGTAAAGAACAGAAACAGAAAGGATATAAACCCTAGCTGGAATTTCACTGACAGGCTTTAAGCTACATCAGAATGGCTGAACATCTACAAGAAACTATCACCAGCAGGGGGAAAGAATATAAAGCTGCATCCGAAAGGTGATATGGCAGATAAATGAATAAATGAAAACATCTGTGTCATGTTAAACAGACTGCAACCAGAATAACAGAAACAAAACACCTAGAGAAAAGGTGTGTCTGCTGTGGCTCGGTGGACAGAAAAGCCATCCACAAAACACAGACTCAAGGGTTCGAACCCAGGAGCATGACAGTACTCCTCAATACAACCCTCAAAAAATGTATATTCCTTGTATAGAAACTGTACTCCATCCCATGGTTTTTCATCTACCAGTGTTTTACAGTATGCAGCAGCTGTGCGAGAAACTCTCGAACCAGACTGGGAAAGAAGCTGCCCCTTCTCTTTTTCCCAGCTGGAAGTCAGTATACCCTCCGTCGAAATATGAGGAACTGAACAATATCCATTGTATCTCTAACATCTAACCAAACCCTGAGGTCCCGCCATACATGTTATACAGAATCAGCAAAACCTGCTGATTTCAATGGGACTGGTCGACCATCTGATGTGTATAATCTTCCCCGACAGATGTTATCTGGGGAGACAAGGATTGATCAGTTAGTGTTCAATGCCCCGTCCCTTTGTTTTCAGGGTAGACACATCTGGCAGTTGCTTTCTCCTATCTTCCCCAAAAAAGAACGTCCAGTCGAACAGAGCACTTATTTATATGGGGAAGCAAGGAGCGACAGCTGTTTGCCCAAAAAATTGGTTTTCCAAAATAAATTAAATTAATACATAAGTTCATATTTAGTTACCACTCAAATATTAAGCCTTTTCAGGAGCAGCGCTCCGTTGCAATCAGATGTGATCACATCTTGTTCATCAGTCACCTATCTGCAGCAGCCAATCAGGCCTCATCCATCAACCGACTTAAAGACGGGGCTTCATCACTTCTGGTCCCAATGAAGACTATCTGATCAGTGACTCTTGAGTGACTAATTGACCCAGTTAAGGCCCATGAACACTGGCCGACATTCTGTAAAATTCTAACTCCAACGACCTATAGTTCATGATAATTGTGTAATGGGAATGGGTCGAGAGACTGAACGATGTGTCCAAAAAACGTTCCTTTATCCTACATAAAATTGTTTGGATGAGCGAAAGAATTCTCGTTCATCTTTTGAAGATTGTGTAGTGTTAATGGAGATTGTTCAACGAATAGATCTGCAGATTGGAGGAGTGGAACGACTGCTATTCAACCACTTCATTCACGATTCTCGTGCTGTGTAAACACTTGTCTGACATTGTTTGCTGGTCGTGAGTTATGACCTCATCGACCATCATTTAATCAATTCTCTGCTGTTGTAAATGAACCTTATTTTAGTTTCCTAAGAGATCATTCTGCCCTAATTACTACAGTGATATTTAGGGATGGTTCACACAGGGCATTTTTTTTGTTTTTTTTGTTCTTTTTTTCTTTTAAACTAAAGCCAGACATAAATCCTAAAATGAGGGGTGTAACAAGAAAGGATTATATTTCACATTTTTTACTGCAGTTACTATTTTTTAGTGGAAAAAAACACATAAAAAAACTCACTGTGGGAATTTGGTCGTAAAGACATTGTCACAATTCCTCCGCTCAGTGTGTCTTGAACGTAGTGACTGACAGCTCAGTCATCCAATCTGGTGCAGGGGAGTGCTGAGATATCAGTGTTTTGATGGACAGCTCAGTCGTCAAATCTGAGTCTGGGAGGTGCCGAGCTTCTTACAGGTGTTCCCTGTTCAAGGTGATTACCCAGCTACTTAACTGAGCTTTGGGTCCCAGACCTCTGCCAGACGTAGCATCTGCTCAGTGGTTTCCTTGTAGTTCTGTGCTATTGCTGCCTGACCTTGAACTTTGTTCTGACCATCTGTTTGCCTAGCCCATTTGCTCTGATCAGCTATCTTCCTGGTATTCTGACCACGGACTGTGACCTGACTTTGCCTTTGTCTTTCCCCTTTCATTTACTACGAGCTCTCGTGGTATCTGTCCCAGGAACGTTTGACTACCCTACCTCATGGCTTGTCTGTGAGTAGTGACTAGTATCACAGACATTGAGTTTAGTTGAGTAATCTTAGTGTATGTTCACAAATTTATCAAAAGGTATCAACTTGGTATGGCAGAGAGTTTCATAGTCTCACTGCTCTTATAGTAAAGGATTTTTCAGGGGTTAAAGGAATTTCACAGGACTTGGATATTGATGACATATACATTTATTTTATCTATTGAATTGAATGGGAATTAAGCTGCAGGACCCAAGAATGGTTGAACAAACATATTTGCAGGACGCAGGTTTAGTGGCCTCTTAGTAGTCATTAGCCTCCAAACCAGAGAATCCTACACATACCCCTTTTTATTAATAAGCTGGAAACGCCATTGTGCGCTTGTCATGCCACAACGATGACATCTCACTGCATCTCACCTACTAATTAGAAGATATGCTGGGGATGCCGTCAGGTAGGAGATTATTTGCACAATGTGCCACAGACTACCAATGTGGATGCAAGACATGGGTTCTGCAAATTTTTTATTTTTTTGTTCAACTCTAGTGTCCATACACTTTTAATTCATGTTAATCAGTGATGGGGGGGTCGAGTGTTGGACCCCCACCAATCTGATTATGAGGACCTATCCCAAGAATAGGTCATCAATGTCTGAGTCCTGGACAAGCAGTTTAGAAATAATCTTACAGACTCCAAAAATAATTTTTAACTAACTACTTTCATTTATTAAAATGCCGCTCCACATAAATTGTGTCAAAGTTTATAGCCCAGCAGCTCCTAGCATTCACTCACTAGATATTGCAAGATCTCACAGCTCTGACTGAAAGAGCACTGTACATAGTATTTATACAGGTGGCATTGGTGCATACACCATTACCGGCTCTATAAATATTATATACAGAGCTCTTATAGCGGCCTCCAGTGCAACCACCTCTGCTACATCTAACGCATGGGCAATGATGTGAACTGTGCTGGCCCCGGATTCATCTGCAAACTGTCCATGCGGCAGAAGTTGCAGGCGGCTTGCACTAAATGCCGTCGTTGCATAAATAATATATATTGCACTCCTGCATGCAGTCAATTTATTTGTATAAAAAAGTAATAACATTTAAGTATTTCTTCTACAAATTTTGAAATGTTATACTTAGGACATAGTTTTTATGGGCGCTAATAGTTAATAGAGGCCATAGTTCTTCTTTAAAATATTTGATACCCCTTTGTTATATTTACAGATCTGGTTAAAAAAGGAAATTATTGATAAAAAAAACCCTCTAAATTCATATCACACTGCAATAATACCAATAACAATAAGCTGTAAAAAGAGCACAAATGGGAATTTCGTTCAAAACCGCAGTGGCAGCAAAAAACAAAAACTGCCCTGTGTGAACCCAACCTAAATGTACTCAGCTGAAGCCATAAAAGAGCTGTCATACTGACATAGAAAGCACTAATTATGCCCCATACTGGAACTATTCTGTTGCATTGATTGAATAGGATCCAACGAGAGGTTAAAAGCTTAGCTGGATCTCTATTTCAGGAAAGACATGCTGCTGTCACACAGGGCGACTATGAAAGCTTCTCCTAAAATCTCTGCGGGGGAAGGGATTGTTTCCTCACTTAACTCTGGTGTCAAATAGATCGTTTTTGGCACTGTCAGCTGCATAGTTTTTATTTACAGCAGGTGAACTCTATCTCTAAAATTGTAACGCTGCAAAGCGCTTTCCCGTCGGTGTCATTCTCAATGACTTCTCCAGAGATTCCTGACAATCTGTCAAATAGCTGCAGTCTACACCCCGCGCTG
Source organism: Phyllobates terribilis (assembly GCF_046119375.1). Taxonomy (NCBI): domain Eukaryota; kingdom Metazoa; phylum Chordata; class Amphibia; order Anura; family Dendrobatidae; genus Phyllobates; species Phyllobates terribilis. Next base: position 906,624,903 of record NW_027362762.1, read on the forward strand.
CTTTCTTAGATATTCATTAGCTAAGCTGAAAATACCTAAACATTATGCAACCTTTATACCTAAATAAAACATACAATTGTATAGAATTTGCAAAAAACCATATGTACAGTAAGTATGCAGTCATAGATTGAAGGGGAGGCCCACTAAAGATATTTGAGCCATCAGTCCCATAAAAGTGAATGGGGTGGTAGTCAGACATGCACAGTACCACCCTGTACATCTAAGACACTTTGTTGTGGATCCCTGCAGTCAGACCCCCATGTCATGCATCTGGGTTCGAACCCTTGAACCTGTGCTTTGCGGTTGGCTTCTCTGTCCATCGAGCCACAGCAGATACACCTTTTCTCCGGGTGCTTAGTTTCTGTTATCCTTGCTTCAGTCTTTTTAGGGTAACAGGGATTTTCCTTTTCTCATTTGTTGGCCCTATCACCTTTCAGGTGCAGCTTTATATATTTTACCCCTGCTGGTATTTCCTGCAGGTGATAGTCTCATTTGGATGTCCAGCCATACTGCTGTAGTTTAAGCCAGTCAGTGAAAGACCAGCTATGGTTTATCTCTTTTCTGTTTATGTTCTTTACTCTGCACCTATCTTCTGTTTCTTTTTAGTAAGTACGTGGCATATTTTCTAACAGCACGTACTTAATCCTTTATTTTTTATTTTTTGGTTTGTTTTACTCACTCTGGGATATTTTTCTGTTTCACCACACTTTCCCTTCTGTAGGTAATTTATTTATTTGTTTTACTCACTTATATTGCACCATTAATTCCACAGTGCTTTAAAGACATTATCCATGCAGAGAGAAACATATCAGTGTATGCATGATCCCCGTTCACTGGACGTTTCTAATCGATGTGCTCTCCTTTGCTAAGCTGAGCCATCTCTGTGACCAGCGTAATGAGTTTCTTTTGTTTATCCTTTTATTTTATGTAATTGTATATGTTGTATTGTTTTGTCCTCTTTGTAAAATCTTTTGTATATTTTTATAAAAACTGCCTATCATTCTGGATTAAACATAAAATTTAATTTTGTTCTGTAAACCAAACTCCTGAAAGCCATATGCTACCAGAAATCCAGAAATCAGGTGTCTAGTCGGCCTGTATAAACGACTGGCGGTGGTAGCGAGTAGTTCTTGGGTTATAGTGGAGTAAGCAGTGACCATAGTGGAGTATATATATGTATTCGGTGCGTTGTAATCCGAGGTGTATATACCATACTCTCACTATTAGTTCTCCAATAACCGACTTAGTAGTGGTAACAGCCTGCAGCCTCATCCGTTAATCGTCGGCCAATTGCGTAATTGTCCTGACGATCGGGGGCAGCAGAGGGCTGTTCATGACAAAAAGATAACAGCGTGGTGGGTTCAGCGTGACTCCCATAGGCTGTAATCCCTCTGCTCTGCCCTCCGGTTCTTTAGGCGAAACATGAAGCGCTCAATGGCCTTTCAGGCAGCATAGGTCCAAGTTTCTATCATCAAGTCTGTGGTTAGGGCTATCTCAGTTCATGCAGGAACCACTAGGAACTGCGGGGACAGAATCTCTAGTGTGTACTGGAGCCAGCAGGGTCAGTTGCAGTTTTTAGTGTGTTACCTTTTTTCCCGAGTGAAGCTCTGCCCTAGTTGACAGCACAAGCTGCTCACTTGTGGCACTGAGCTCAATGATTGGTTGTAGCATTGTCAACATGCCGTCAGCAGTGTAGACAATAACAAACAGCGGGAGCTGAAAGTACAAGGTTTTTTTTTTAAAAAACAAACTTCAGCTTTCCGAAACCAGGAAACCCCTTTAAAAGGTTTGTCTCATCTTTTTTCTTGTTGAGTGCACCGCCTACATCCCGTGTTGGTGCTTGACAGGCAGCAGTTTGCTTCTGAAAATTTGAAAGCTTGGACCAGCGCATGGTCACGCGCACGGGGACGGGTGGTAGCTGTCCAGAATTTTGTGTTATCATTGCCTCTGCTGGCTGCAAGTGCCTCCCTATCAAACTACAGAATGCTCATCTCACCTCAAGGCAGATGAGGCCCTGAGCCCAACATATCAATGATTCTTCATGGTTCTGAATTGAATGTCATGTACTCTCGCTTGCTCTAGGCGAGGGTATATTTACCATAGATGCAGGCAGCACACGAGGCTTGTACGTGGACCCCGGAGAGCAGAGTCTTGTTTTGTCCCATTTCCTTTGCTCATAAGTGAGGGAATCAATATGGGACTCTTCTTCCTAGAGGAACTGCATGAATTGGTCTGAGGATCATGAAAAATAAGTCAAAGGGTAAAGAAACTTCACGCCCTTCTATCCTGGATGGCAAAAACCAACACCAAAATGGAGGGCACTGTTTGCTCTTGCTTTGCCACCTTTCTACTTTACTTTATATGCCTTTAGATCCATTATGGTGAATTCAATAAAGCAGGTTTTTGGAGTAGTCAAAATAACTAAAGCGAAGAAATCTATGGGATGACTCCAAGTAGTTGTTGCACTTCTTTTAGCTAAACCAAGGACAGCTGAAAGAAAACAGTGCCAAGCAGATACTGGCAGAGGCAGGATGATGGAGGCATGGTGACTTCAAATTACAATGGCTAATGTTGTATCAATGATTGCAATATTTAAAGTCACTGGCATTTCTGCTTGGTCCACTACATTGGGGGGTAACTATAAGGTGGCACAAGTGTACAGGTACTATATGGCCAGGTACTATATGGCCATAATGTCATGTGGACAAGGTATGGTAACGGGTGGGGATGGATGTTGCACATATTCCTGTGTAGTCTTTTTTGAGGTTTTCGAATGGCAGCAAGTTATTTTGGCCACCTTTGTAATAAGACAATTACTGATATATATTCCTGTAGCACCTCCGCAGGAGAAATGAAAAATTGCATAATTCCAGTTGAAATCACTTAACTTTCAGTGTAATACCCGGAGGCGTTTGGTTCTCCAGAGGGAGTAAAGTTCTGGTTTGTGCCTGAATCTGAATGTGGATCCCCTTCTAATTTATAATGTGTTTTCTAAACAGACAACCCATTTACAGATGATTGTCTTTTTACTAACATTAGCAGCTCTCTTTGTTTTTAAATCCACTAGTGACAGGTCTCTCTTTAACCCTTTGTTAATGCGTGCCATTCATGTACTGCACCCAAGAGTAAGTGCTGTGATCAGAGCACGCTTTAATGGCAGCAGTTTAACCTCTTACTTGCTGCTGTCAATTGTGGGGCTGTCTCTTCTGAAGCCGATCAGCCCCATGCGTCCCTACCGTGAGAGTGATTGCAGGGTGTGAAGATCGCTGGGGGAGTGTTGAAGTATTGCAAAACATCAAATGATCACAGGTTCAAGTCCGTGTAAAGTAAAAATTAAAAAATAAAACAAAATCACCCACCTATTCCCTCATTTAAAAATATAGAAATGAAGAAAAAAAAACATATTCAGTATTCCTGCATCTGTAATAGCACAATCTATCAAAATATAAATGCCATAACAAAAGACACCGAAATTGCCGTTGTTCAGTCGCACCTCTCACAAAACTTGCAATAAAAAGTGATCAAAATGTCATATTAACCTCAAAACTGTAACAAAAAACATCAGCTCACCACGCAAAAAAAAAAACGCCCTCACCCCTCCATTGACAAAAATGGAGAAAATGGCAAAAATATATATATATATTTGTACAAATTTTTGCAAAAAATTTTTAAGCCACTAAATAATAATAATAATAATAATAATAATAAAACTATACAACTTTAACATGGTTATAATCATAATGGTCTGGAGAATCATGCTGCTGGTCATAAAAACAAAGCCCAAAAACAATGATAGAATTGCATTTTTCTTTTTAGCATTTCACCCCGTTTGTAATTTATGTTTCCCAGCTTTTCAGTAATTTATATGATAAAGTGGATGGTGCCTAGTCTTTCAAAACCATAATTTTTCCCACAAAAAACAAGGACTGTGTAAAAAAAAAAAAAGTTTGTTTTTGGAAAAAAAAAAGAGCAAAAAAAAATAAAAATAGCTGCGTCTCAGTTTTCCAGCAGAGTACTTTTCCTTCTACATGCACAGACAATGAATATACTTTATATTCAGGACACTCTCCAATTGTTTGATCTTTCAGCATTGCGCACTTGAGCCTGATGGGAGTTATGAGCAAATAGTAAGTGCATAGCGTACTTCTGGCCTCCTGTGACTTAGATGAAGAGCATGTCAGACTCTTAAGTCAGAAGAAGTCAGAGACATTTATCAAACAAAATGCAAGCAAGCATTATTTGGCTTCTTTAATCCTCAGCAGAAGCAATAAGGTGGTGTGACAGTGTTTGATTTAAGGATGACACCTATGCTGAAACATTATCAGGAAGATTAAACGCTCGCTGCTGCACTCCGTTTGCCAATATGTTTTTGACTAATTTCCTTCAGAAGCCATTCAATTTTCATTACCTGTATAGACAGGTCGTAAAAAAAGTTCCCTCCGTCTGTGCTATCGTCACCGGTTTAGCCCAACGTAAACCTTAATGACAATGCGATATACACGGGTGTTTATAATATATGCCTGCCCATGGAGACTTGCTATGTCTTATAAATGAAACTGTCATGAGCAATCCCATGTCTTCCCCTGTTGGTAGTCATTTTACTATGCATAAGTAGAGATGAGCCAAATTTCGACATTTCGCTTCATCTGCATTTTTGCAATCCTGGCTGTCTGGTTTGATTTGCCTTTTTTTTTTTATTACAGCCTTAGGCTCCCTTTACACGTCCGCTTAAAAAAACGTACACGAGAGATGTGTGTACCACTAGTGTGTCATCCGTGTGACATCCAGGTGCCGCTCATGTGACACGTACCGGAATAGAATGCAGAATAGAAATGACAGATGTTTAGGTGTAAAAGATGTGCAAAGATATAGAAAGATAGATGTGAGATAATTAGTGCTTTGCGTGTCTAGCTTACAGTATATGTATTAACCTAATAAATAAAAAAAATGACATGGGGGTCCCCCCATTTTTGGCAACTAGCAAAGGAAAAGCAGAGAGCTGTGAGCTGATATTATCAGACTGGGAAGGTCCATGGTTATTGGCCATGGAACTGCGTGGGATTTTTTTTTTAGTAAATTGGTAAACCAGGGAAAGAGTTGAGGAGTGTTTTTTTAAGTAAAGCATTTTTGTGTGTATTTTCTTTCTTTTTAGCACTAGGTTAATAATGGAGGTATCTGGTAGACACCTCTCCATTACTAACAACAGGGTTTGATGTCAGCTGTGTTTTTGGACAATTCACTGCTGACAACAACCCCAAGCCCCATTACTTCGATTACCAATGCACCAGGGCATCGTGAAGAGTCAAGGCGAGGCGCCAGAATTGGAACATCTCATGTGATGCTCCACTTTTGGGGGGGCTGAGGGCTGGTATTTTTAGGCTGGGGAGGGCCCAAAAGCCATAGACCTTCCCAGGCCAATAATATCAGCCCGCAGCTGTCTGCTTTACCTTTGCTGGTTACCAAAAATGGAGGGACCCCACATCATTTTTTTCATTTATTTATTAGGTTAATACATGTACAGGAAGCTACTTGCACAATTATATATCTCACGGATATCTATTTATCTATCTCTCTATTATCTATGTATCTATCATCTAGTTATCTCACATCTAACTATCTATCTATCTCTATCTTTGCATATCTTTAACACATAAAAATCTTTCATTTCTATTCTGCATTCTATTCAGGCATGTGTTACACAGACGGCACACAGATGTCACGCGTATGTCATCCGTGTGCAGTATGTATTGTCATCCGTGCTGCCGGAAACAAACAGACATTTCTACGTGTGGGTCACACTGACTCACAGTCCATGTGAAAATATGGACATGTGCACAGCCCCATAAATTATAATTGGTATGCATGTGTACGTGTCTCTGGTACGTGTAACGATGAATGCCACATGTACCGGAAACACGGACGTGTGAAGGGGGCCTTAAAGTGAGTTGTGCTGCTTTTTGATTACATGCTGTTTTGAATTCAATACTGAATAATTTTTATTGCATTTTTAAAACAGAGCTATTGATCATCTGCATAGCATAGACATATATTTAGTCAAAAGTAGAGGGAGATTATGTATTACTGAGTTCAATATATAACAGGTTTAAAGCTCCCTCTAGAGGTAGCTGCAGACAGTTAAATAGTTGTGTTTAAAAGGAATCTGTCCCCAAGCTTTTGCTACCTCATCTGATAGCAGCATAATGTAGGAAAAGAGACCCTGATTCCAACGATGTATCACTTAGTTTACTAGGAGCTGCAGATATGACACAACCAGAATTCTCAGATGCAGCATGAAGCAAAGTTAAGAAAGCTTTCCCCACCTACACCAGTATTATTATTGTGTAGCAACTCACTTGAAAAAATAGGAAACACGCTAAAACTAAAACTGATCCTGCCGGTTCCTGTACAGACAAGAGATCATGACCCCACAGTCCCTAGTGGTTCCTGCGTGAGCTGAGATAGCCCTAACCACGGACTAGACGAACTATACGATGATAATTTGGACCTATGCTGCCTGAAAATCCATTGAACGCTTCACGTTCCTCCTAAAGAACCGAAGGGCAGAGCAGAGTGCAAATTACCTGCCGAAGGGAAAGTGTGCTGAAATAGAAAGAGATCCCAGAGTGAGTAAAACAGACCACGGAATACAAAATAAAGAATTAAGTATTGTGGTAGATCGGCTCAATCGGCTATGTATTGAGGTATAAACGGAACACTGTTTCTTTAAATTTTCAGTCGGTTTATTTGAGCGGCATAAACCAATGTAAATTTCATGACAAGAAACACAGCCCATCTGGCCTAACGGCAAACAAAATAAGAAAAGAGTCCAGCAAAGTCCTTGCACCGGCCGGGGTCCGGCCACTCATGGGTTAGCAAAAACCACACAGTTCAAGGTTAGCAGGAACATACGCATGCTCCTCTCTCTGGACCTGGCCTCCAGATACTGAACACCACCTGAGTCAAAAGGCTGGCTTTTTATAGCCCCTAAACCAAGCCCTGGAGTGGAGATAGGGTGCATAGCTTCCCTCCCAGCACTTAGCTATCCACCTGTAAAGCATGTCCTTGTAACTCTGGCTATTAACCCTCTCTGCACCTAATGTGCAGGAGAAATCTCCATGTTTTACATCACTGAAGCAAAAAGTCTGAGACACGTTTCTCCCCCCCAGTATTCTGCCAATGACTTTGTCACATATTCCCCCCCTCTGCCTAAAGCTGGGGGTTTAGGCAACTTCAGACACCAGACAGGGAATTTTAAAGAGGGCATCAGCATTTACATGTAGTTTTCCGGGCCTGTGCTCTACATGAAAATTAAAGTCTTGTAGTGCTAGGAACCACCTAGTTACCCAGGCATTTTTACCCCTCTTTTCTCTCAACCATCTCAAAGTGGCATGGTCTGATACCAGTCTAAACTTCCGGCCTAGTAGGTAGTATTTCAGTGTATCTACGGCCCATTTTATGGCTAGACATTCTTTTTCTACTATCGCATAGTTTTTCTCGCAGGAAGAGAGCTTCCGGCTCAGATAGAGAATGGAATGTTCTTCCTCATTTATCTCTTGAGAGAGCATGGCTCCTAGACCAACTTCTGAAGCGTCTGTCTTGACCACAAACTCTTTCTCAAAGTCTGGTGTGACCAGGACCGGCTGCTTATACAGTGCTAGCTTCAACCATTGGAACGCCGTCTCTGTGTCCTCCGTCTATTTCACCATTGTTGCTCTGGTGCCTTTGAGGAGATCCGTGAGTGGCGCGGCTGTTAAGGATCTGGGTGGTGGAACCTCTGTGCTGTGGTGCAAGGAGGGACCAGAGGGGCGTGACTAAGTATCTACTCGGCCTGACCAGGGTCACACGGTGGCTCAGTCGACTCCGTGAACCAGGGAGGGACCGAGCAGAGGGACCAGGTGCCACTCTGGGACCGACCTTGTATGAGAGCAGGTGACTCCCACGGGTCAGAAGGCAGGAACTGACCGGTACAGCGGAAGAGCACGGCAGGCAGGCTGACTTGTGGTCCAGGTAGTCAGGCAGGCTGATTCGGCTGATAGCCAGACAGGTGCTCCAGGTAGGCAAGCTGGCGGGCACAACAGATAACAGGCAGGTGCTTCCAGGTAAGCAGGCAGGTGGGCACGGCAGCTAAAGGCAGGCAAGCGGGCACGGCAGGTACCAGGCAGGAGCTTCCAGGTAAGCAGGCTGGCAGGCACGGCAGGTAACAGGCAGGTGCTTCCAGGTAAGCAGGCTGGCAGAGCGCATAGACAGACTGGCGGACTGGACTGAAGGCAGACTGTCGGGCTGGAAAATAGTCAGGCTGGCGGACTGGACTGAAGATCAGACTGGCGGACAAGACTGACTTGCAGAGGACCTGAGCGCTGAAGCAAAGTAAGTATCACAAAGCAACAACCTTGAACGGGCGCCTCCATATTGGAGGAGGTGCTTTAAATAGGGAGAGTCCTCCGGCCATTGGCCGGGGACTTTTTAGGACGGCGCGCGCGGCCCCTTTAAGAGGGAGGGAGCGCGCGCACGCACCCTAAGCACAGTGCCCGGGAAGCTGCGTGCACCAGCAGCAGGGCGGCCGGAAGACACCGGAGCAGGAGCGCGGTGGTAAGGGGGACGACAAAATTGCTTCCCTGGCAAAATTTGGGATAAACCGCCGGTAATATCCCACCATTCCCAAGAACGCTCTCACTTGCTTTTTGGAGAGTGGTTGTGGCCAGTTTTGGATTGCCTCCACTGTATTGACTTGTGGCTTTATCTCGCCTTTCAGGATGACATAGCCAAAGTACTTGGCTTCTTCCTTTCCAACGGCGCATTTTTTCAGATTTATTGTAAGGCGGGATGCCTTCCTTAGAGCATCCAGAATCTCCTGTATCTTAGGTAGATGACTAACCCAGTCTGGACTAAAGATCACAATGTCGTCAAGCTAGGCTGCGGCATACTTCTTATGTGGGGCTAGGATCCGATCCATAGCCCTCTGGAAGGCGGCAGGGTCCCCCTGCAGTCCGAACGGCATCCGAGTGTATTGGAAACACTCATCAGGTGTTGAGAAAGCCGTCTTCCCCTTGGCAGTCTGAGACATGGAGATCGGCCAGTAGCGCTTTGTCAGGTCGAGGGTAGTGATATACCTCGCCGGTCCAAGCCTCTCAATGAGTTCGTCGACGCGGGGCATTTGGGTATGTGTCACACTTGGACACCTCATTCAGCCAGCGGTAGTCATTACAAAACCTCCACTCCCCATTGGGTTTTGGCATGAGGACGATGAGACTCGACCATCCACTCTTCGACTCCTCTATTACCCCGAGGTTTAGCATCATTTTCACCTCGGTTGAGATCACCTCTCGGTGTGCTTCAGGAATCCTGTAGGGCTTCAGGTTCACTCGTATATGTGACTCTGTTAGAACGTCATGCTCTACCACCTGAGTATGCCCCAGCAACTCTGAGAACAGGTCACGATTCCGCTGTAGCAGTTCTCGACATTGTTGCTTTTGGGCTGGCGATAGAGTCTCTGCTATCGTGACCTCTTCCACCTTGCCTCCGGGAGTGGCTCCCAGGCAAGGAGCTTCCACAGGTTCCCGGTCTCACCAAAGTTTGAGCAGGTTCACATGGTACACTTGATGCGTCTTTCTTCAGCCAGGTTGGTGGACTTTATAATTAACTTCACTGATTTTCTCCACCACCTGATACGAGCCTTGCCATTTGGCCAGGAACTTGCTCTCAAAGGTAGGGATTAGAATCAAAACACGGTCCCCAGGCTGGAACTGCCTCGGCCTCATCGATCAATTATAGACCCTTGCCTGGGCCTCCTGCGCCTGAAGGAGATGCGCCTTCACGATAGGCATCACTTTCGCCATTCTTTCCTGCATCTGGGCGACATGTTCAATGATGCTCCGGTGTGACGTAACCTCGGCTTCCCAGGTTTCCTTAGCGATATCCAGGAGCCCTCGCGGATGTCGACCATGCAGTAACTCAAATGGGGAAAAGCCAGTGGAGGCTTGCGGAGCCTCCCTTATCGAGAAAAGCAGGAACGGCAGCAGGTAGTCCCAGGCACGTCTATCCTTCTCTACGACCATCTTGAGCATCGCTTTTAGGGTTTGATTAAAGCGCTCTACTAGGCCGTCTGTCTGCGGATGGTAAACGGAGGTTCACAGCTGGGTAATCTGGAGAACCCTACAGAGCTCCTTCATTACCTTGCAAATGAACGGGGTTCCTTGATCAGTTAGTATCTCATTCGTGGGATTGGGCGCCACAGTGTGTTCCGACTGTCACACTAGCCACTGGTAAATTCTTGGCGGCCCAATGTATGCAGCGGACGCCCACAGTTTTGGTAGGGATCAGCTGGTGGGGAAGGGTGGCACTGATTAGGGTCACCAGACTCCCAGAGTCCAATAGTCCAAGCACCCTTACTCCATTAATAGACACGGCACACGCCTGCTGCCCCTCGCCGGGTTGACCGTCCACACTGCAGGCTGGATAAGCATAATATGAACACCGTCTGCCTAGGCTGCAGTCCATTGGATCAGGGGACATATGACACCGGGCGGCTACGTGTCCAGGGTTGTGACACCGCCAACAAATGATATCCCTCACAGCAGTCTTTGCGGCACCTTCAGTGGAAGTGGGATGCCCCCCAGTTGTGGCTCTAAACCCCTTCCATGGTCAACCCGCAGTATCCCAGTATGGGGAAGTGACTATACCTAGTTTCCCAAGGAATTTTTCAATGACCTGGTACCTCTCTACTAGGCCAACGAGGTTGTCTGAGTTCTGAGGATCGCCTTGGGATACCCAAGTCTGTACCGACTTAGGAAGGTAGTGTATGAACCTATCAATCACCACCCGCTCGACCATCTGGGCAGGAGTGGAAGACTCTGGCTGCAACCACTTCTGAACGAGATGTAGCAGGTCAAAAACATCTGCGACCGAGGGGGTTTGTCGCCAGCATACGCCCAGTGGTGGACTTGTTAGGCTCTGATTGCCATATTCACTCCCAGGCGTGCCAGGATTTCTGTCTTTAGTTTGGCATATTCTTTGGCATCCTGCGGTGCTATGTCATAATATGCCTTTTGGGGTTCACCCAACAAATATGGAGCCAGAACCTCTGCCCACTGTTCTGGTGGAAGTCTCTCTCGTTCTGCTACCCATTCAAAAACAGTCATAAATGCCTCCACATCATCCCCTTGAGTCATCTTTTATATGTCTCATCTTACCATTTTCCGGATGCATGCACCATCACCTGGAGTTGGGGGAGGGGCTGAGGGCCTCCCACGAACCGCCTCATCAAGTAGCTCAATCTGCTTCTGCTGCTGTCGGTACTGGTCTTGTTGATGCTGCTGCTGTTTTCGGTACTGGTATTGTAGCTGTTGCTGCTGCTGTTGTTGGATCTGTTGCATCAGTAGTTTATTTGTCTCCTGCTGCTGCTCTCGTTGCTGCTGATGTATGTTCTGCTGGCTCTGCATGCTCTGCTGGTGTTGTGTTTGCTGTGCCTGCAACAAATGCTTAAGCAGGTCCTCCATTTTGTTAGGTGTCACTTGCTGGCTTACGGCCGCCTTCACCCAGGACATGCAGCGCCTCTTAAAACAGTCACACGTGTTCGCTGGGAATGCTGCCCGCACTTCTAACACCAACTGTGGTAGATCGGCTCACTCAGCTAAGCATTGAGGTATAAACGGAACACTGTCTCTTTAAATTTTCAGTTGGTTTATTTGAGCACCATAAACCAATGTAAATTTCATGAAAGGAAACACAGCCCATTTCGCCTAACGGCAAACAAAATAAGAAAAGAGTCCAGCAACATCCTTGCACCGGTTGGGGTCCAGCCACTCTGGGTTAGCAAAAACCACAAGGTTCAGGGTTAGCAGGAACATACGCACGCTCCTCTCTCTGGACCTGGCCTTTAGATACTGAACACCTCCTGAGTCAAAAGGCTGGCTTTTTAAAGCCCCTAAACCATGCCCTGGAGTGGAGATAGGGTGGATAGCTTCCCTCCCAGCACTTAGCTATCCACCTGTAAAGCATGCCCTTGTACCTCTGGCTATTAACCCTCTCTGGACCTAATGTGCAGGAGAAATCGCCATGTTTAACATCACTGAAGCAAAAAGTCTCAGACACATATCTCCCCTCCAGTATTCTGCCAGTGACTTTGTCACAGTATGTACTGTTAAAGAATACCCTAGCTGGTCTTTCACTGACTGGCTTAAACTACAGCAGAAGGCTGGACATCCAAATGAGACTAACACTAGCAGGAAATACCACCAGAAGGAAAGTATATAAAGTCACACCCGATAAGTAATAGGGCAGACAAATGAGTAAATGAAAACACCTGTTACCGTAAAAAGACTGAAGCAAGGATAACAGAAACTAAACACTCGGACAAAGGGCGTATCTGATTATCTTCCCTGTGGACAGAGAAGCCGACCACAATGCACAGGCTCAAGTGTTCAAACCCAGATGAATGACCATGTTCCCCCTTCTACGAAGGGCCACTAGAACCACTGAGATCCCCAACTGCTGATGCCACTGACAAAACTCCCTCACTAGGCGATTTGAATGCAAATCTTCCACATCAACCCAGGAATTATCCTCCTGACCGAAACCCTTCCATTTAACGAGATATTGCAGTCAACGTCTGAAACCCAAAACTCGTTCCATCTCATACTCCTTGTCCTCCTCCAAGTAAGCCTCAATGATGTCCTGAGGACCCGGCATCCCATCAAACTTTTTAATAAGAGAGGAATGGAAGGAATTATTAATTCTCCATGGAAAAGGGAGTTGGAGCTTGACCATCACAGGATTAATGATCTTAATTACCTTATACGGACCAACAAATTTAAGAGAAAATTTCCCTGATTGAACTTTAAGATGACGATTTTTTGAAGATAACCAAACAAAATCTGCCACCATAAAGACAAGGGCCTTCCTACGTCTGCGGTTCACAGTTCCCTTGGTCCGATAGCAAGTTATCAAAAGACCTTTTTCAGCTTCTCTCTACACCTTAATCAAATGAAAAGAATATCTTTCCTCCTCTGGGACCACAGCAATTTTGACTGGATTTTAGTCCCTCAACTCTGAAACAAAACTACATGATAAAGCATCAGTCTTAATATTCTTAAAACCAGAGAGATACAGTGAAGGAAATAATTATTTGATCCCTTGCTCTTTTTGTAAATTTGCCCACTGACAAAGTCATGAACAGTCTATAATTTTACGGGTATTGTCCCTGACATCCCTAGAAAGCTCTTTGGTCTTGCCCATATTGTAGAGGTTAGAGTCTGACTGATTAATTGAGTCTGTGGGCAGGAGTCTTTTATACAGGTGACTATGTTAGACAGCTGTCTTTAATGCAGGTAACGAGTTGATTAGGAGCATCTAACTGGTCTGGAGGAGCCAGAACTCATAATCGTTTGTAGGGGATCAAATATTTATTTCTCACTGCAAAATGCAAATAAATTTATCTAATTTATACAATGGGATTTTCTTGATTTGTTTTTGGATATTCCATATCTCAATGTTAAAATTACCCTTAAAATTATAGACTGTTCATGTCTTTGTCAGTGGGCAAACTTACAAAAACAGCAAAGGATCAAATAATTATTTCCTTCACTGTATGTCACAGAGAAATCAAGCCGAGCGAGAAAGCGGGCCCACCGGGCTTGTCTAGTATTCAATCACTTAGTGGTGTCAACATACAGTAAATCTTTCTGATCAGTAAAGATCGTTTCTCTATGCCTAGCCCCTTCCAACCAATGCCTCCATTCCTGGATCATTACAAAACCCATTTGACCGCAAGTACAAACATAAACTAGCAGGTGTTCCAAATTCAATTCCCTCCTTGGACTCTCTGAGGACCCAATTTGCATTGGCTCTCCTGCCTCATTAGGATGAGAGGGAGAAGTCACTGAGACACCCTCAAATGTGTTCTTATTAGTGATGAGTGAGCATGCTCGCTACTGCTCGGTGCTCGCCCGAGCATCTCACTGCTCGAGATGCTCGGAGCTCGCCGAGCATTTCCGTGGTTACTCGGCGGAAGCTCGGGTCTCCTCCCTGCATGTTTGGTGCTCTTTACAGAGCCAATGAACATGCAGGGATTGCCTGCCACTCACTGTAATACCGTAGCCATGTTGGTTGTGGCATTACAGTGATCGGCTGGCCGCACAGTGTCATCAGGTGTATATCAGACCTGACGCCGCCATGCTCATCACAGTCACTCCGGAATCAGACAGTGTAGGGAGAGCTGGGGCTGAGCTAGGGAGAGATTTGCTTGTTTCTAGTTAGTGTAGGTGTACCAAACTGTATTAGAGACACATATCCATCTCAACTAACAGTCCTTCTGAGGACTAATTCATCTGCAGAGATATCAGGCAGGCAGTGTATATAGGCAGGCAGGCAGTGTATATAGCAGACGGCAGTGCACATAGCACAAGAGGCTCCATTCCAGTTCTGTCTGCTGCTGCTGCTGTTAGATATTTCTAGAAATAGGCCCAGGTCTCAGGGGCCAGGAATATTTTTTTTTAGATCTTAATCCTCATTATTTGCTTAAAAAGCAATCCAGTGAACACAGTTTTTCTGCGCCATTTGCTTGTTGGCACTGCAGAATACAGCCAGGTCCTTCCCATATTACAGCACTAAAATCCAGCTATTTAAAACTGTGTTTTCTCCGTCACACGGATCACATATACGTTTTCAGAAAATACTGCCATTTCTGTCCTCCATTAAAAATTAGTTTCAGAATGTCAGCGAAGCAATTGACACCAGTTTGCTGTTCAAAATAGTTACCTACAGGCCAGGTATTTAAAACTGTGGTTTCTCCGTCACACGGATCACATATACGTTTTCAGAAAATACTGCCATTTCTGACCTCCATTAAAAATTTGTTTCAGTGTGTCAGTGAAGCTAATAACACCAGTTTGCTGTTCAAAATAGTTATCTACAGGTCAGGCATTTAAAACTGTGGTTTTTCCATCACACAGATCACATATAAGTTCGCACCAAATTCAGTCATTTGTAGTGAGCGTGGAAGATATTGTCCTCCATTTAAAAGGCAAGGGACAGGGAACTGGACGTGATGGTGATGATGGTGCATGCAGAGGCCGAGGCCGTGGGCAAGCTGAAATTGTGCCACAACAAACACCCACATCTTCTCGCTCAACCTTCCTGTCCCAATTAATAGGGGACCGCAGAACACCACTATTGAACACAGAGCAGTGTGAAAAGGTTTTTGGTTGGATAGCAGATAATGCTTCCAGTCACTTAGCCACCACCACCACCACCACCTTGTCTTCCACACAGTCAAGTCTCAGTAGCTGTGAGTCTGGACCGCATATTCCTCACCCTGAACCTCCTTCTTCCAACCATGCCGAGTGCCCAAAGACAACTGATCCCACACTTGGACACTCCGAAGAGCTGTTCACTTTTCCATTTATAGATTCGAGCCTCTTGCCCGGTCCACTTGAAGCGGGGCAAGAGGAGATCGCATGTAGCGATGCCCAATTATTTGAGCAGCCACGGTCATACGAAAGCAACAGTGGGAAAGTGTCACAAGAGATGGACGATGATGAGACACAATTGCTAGAAAGTCAGGAGGAGGACCAGAGTGCAGAAGTGGAAGACGAGGTGGTGGATGATATAGTAACTGACCCAACCTGGCAGGAGGATATGGAGAGAGAGGACAGCAGCACACAGGGGGAGAGAGGCAGAGCACCCCAACAGGCAGGAAGAAGCAGTGTGATGGCTGCAGAAAGAAGGCAGGCAACCGTTCCCCTTAACACCAACACAAAGGAAGTTGCCAGTACAACTGTTAGGTCTTCTCGAGACTGGTTGTTTTTTAAAGACTCTGCCAATAACCCCAAAAAGGCCATTTGCACCACCTGCCCGGCCAGAATCAGCAGGGGTGGCAAAACGACTAGCCTGACCACTACCAGTATGATCAGGCACATGGCAGCAAAGCACCCGACTTTGTGGGCAGAACCCCAGGGTCCAGGAACAGTGTCTGCTGGTGGCACCACTGCTTCTTCCACTGTTGTGCATGCAAGCCAATCCCCTGTTCATGGTGCATGCGAAGATGCCTCCTGCCTTGCACCTGTCATTGCACACTCTCAAGTAGCAGCATCAGGAACCATGTCCACGTTATTGTCCAGCGGCAGCGTTCAGTTGTCCATAACCCAGTCCATGGAATGCAAGCGCAAATACGCAGCCAACGCCCCACAGGCCAAACTACTAAATTCCCACATTTCGCGACTGCTTGCGCTAGAAATGTTGTCTTTTAGGCTCGTGGAGACGGAAGCATTCCGCAACCTGATGGCGGCGGCCATTCCTCGGTATTCTGTCCCCAGCCGCCACTATTTCTCCCGGTGTGCCGTCCCCGCATTACACAAGCACGTGTCCCAAAACATTAGTCGTGCCCTCAACAACGCAGTTACCGGGAAAGTCCCCCATATTAAACTCTTCTTCAATTTCAGGTTCATACCATCCATGCCCTTAATAGCCTCGGTCAGGACTATACACATATTGGCTGGCGACCAGTCCATGTATTATTATTTATCCTATTTAGTATATCAAGGCTGCATTATACAATATATGTACAATTTACCTTTTGTGTCTCCCCCATTTCCTCATAGACTGTGAGCTTGCGAGCAGGGACCTCGCTCCTTTTGATTTGAGATATGCTTATTCTGTATTGTTTGTATAAGTGCTGCGGAATATGTTGACGCTATAAAAATAAAAATTATTATTATTATTATTATAATTATTAAGTCCACCTAACCATGGACACGTGGACAAGTGCTTGTGGGCAGGGACGGTACATCTTGCTGACCGCACACTGGGTTAACATAGTGGAAGCCGGGACTCAGTCGGACCTTGGGACGGAACACATCCTCCCGACGTCGAGGATTGCGGGCCCTAGGTCAATCAGGGTTGCCTCCACAGTCTACAGCTCCTGCACCTCATCCTCCTCAGCCTCCTCCTCCTCTTCAGCCTCCATCTCCGAAATGACCACATCAGTCACAAGCTGACTGCACCACAAACATCAGTCACAAGCTCACTGCAGCACTGCCTCAGCCAACAGGCTGTGCTGAAGCTAATATGCTTAGGTGACAAACCGCACAATGCTGAAGAGTTGTGGACAGCTCTGAAAGAGCAGGCAGATCTGTGGATCACACCGCTGAACCTACAGCCAGGCATAGTCGTGTGTGACAATGGCCAGAACCTGGTGGCGGCTCTGAGGCGAGGCGAGCTCACACACGTACCCTGCCTGGCCCATGTGCTTAACCTCGTGGCTCAGCGGTTTCTCAAATCCTACCCGGAACTGTCGAATCTGCTTGTTAAAGTATGCCACCTGTGTGCCCATTTTAGAAAGTCACCTACAGCTTCCGCCGCCCTTGCCATGTTTTAGCAGCGTTTGCAGCTTTCGGCTCACAGACTGGTATGTGATGTCCCCACTCGTTGGAACTCTATACTGCAGATGTTGGGAAGGATTTGTGAGCAGAAGAGGGCAGTTGTTGAGTATCAGCATCAACAAGGCAATCGGTATTCAGTTCAGACACCACACATAAGACCTCAGGAGTGGACATGGATGTCAGACATATGTACCATCCTCCAAAACTTTGAGGACTCCACCAAGATGGTGAGCGGTGATGACGACATAATTAGCTTCACCATCCCGCTTCTCTGTCTTCTGAAATGCTCACTGCTCACAATCAAAGAGGATGCATTGCAGGCGGAGCACGATAAGATGGATCAAGGAACCATACAGGGTGATTACACACAGCCAAGCCTCATCTCATCCCAACGTGGATTGGGTGACAATGAGAAAGAGGAGGAGGAGAAGGAGAAAGAACAGGAGCTAGTTTCATGCTCGATAGACGGTACTACCTGCACAACTGTCATACCGTCTGTTCAGCGTGGATGGCCAGAGGACAGAGAGGAGGAGGAGGAGAGCATGGTCAGTCATCCTCTTGGTGAGGACACGGAAGTGTGGCCTGTTAGCAGGCTGGCACGCATGGCTGAGTTTATGTTACGCTGCCTTTCCCATGACCCTCGCGTTACCCAAAATTTTGGGTGACAGTCATTAATGGTTGGTGACACTTCTAGACCCACGCTACAAGGAGAACTTTATATCTCTTATTCCTGAGGCGAACAGGTCTACAAAAATGGGGCAGTACCAGAAGGCCCTTGTTGCGGAACTATTAAAAAAAATTCCCATCTGGAAATGCTGGTGGCAGAGGTCACACTTCATTGGACAACCAAGGCGTACAGGCGAGAGAGACACAACTTCAATCCATCAGAGGCAGGGGAACACTGTCAAAGTTCTGAGAGAATTTTCTCAGCCCATCCCATCGCACAGTCCGCCTGTCAACTGAAAATGCTGACGGGCTGACTCATAAAAATGAACAAGGGCTGGATTGGGCCAGACTTCTCAACACCACCGAATGATAGCAGCGTAACATAAACTCAAATCCAGTTTTTTTTTTGGGAGGTGTATGCACCTCTTCACACCCACACATGGGTATACGCTTCCTGATTTTGGCTATTTGCTCTTGTCCTCCTCCTTCTCCTCATCCACAACCACCATATCACCAGGGTGACCGTGGTCCGTGATACAACACCCACATAATTTTTTGAAAGGGTGTTTATGATGCCAGAAATTTTTTTTTTTATATACAGTATGTTCATGTATACCCCCCCAGGGGTAAATGTTTGTCAGCCCATACACTTAGTACATGGGCATTACAAGTATAGGAGACCCGCTCCTTTCTAAGGGGAACATTTTTTTATGAGGCCCTCTTAAGTCTTTTCCAAGGTGCATTGGAGTGCCTCCCAATTTTTGGCAGCCCTTGCATTCACTGCATACGCCAACACAATGGGAGACCCTCTCCTTTCTAATGGGAATTTGTCATTACTGTGGCCCTGCTCTATGTGTCTTTAAATTCTTAGTGAGATTTTTCCTAAATTTGGTCAGCCGTTCGACTCACTGCATACTCTATAACTGTATAGCAGACCTTCTCCTTTCTAATGGGAACATGTCGTACTCGTTACTGTGGCCCTGCTCTATGTGTCTTTAAATTGTTAGTGGGGTTTTTACTAAACTTGGTCAGCCGTTGGAATCACTGCATACCCTATAACTGTATAGCAGAGCCTCTCCTTTCTAATGGGAACATGTCGTACTCGTTACTGTGGCCCTGCTCTATGTGTCTTTAAATTGTTAGTGGGCTTTTTCCTAAATTTGGTCAGCCGTTGGACTTACTACATACTGTTACGCACACGCCCGGACTGACTGGTGTGAGCGTGGTTAGTGATCCAACTGGGCCATGTACCGAGGAGTGCCTGGAGGGGCGTAACTAAGTATCAACTCGGTCCGACCAAGGTCGCACGGCGGCTCCGTCGACTCCGTGAACCAGGGAGGAACCGAGCAAAGGGACCAGGTGCTACTCCAGGTCAGACCCCGGTCACAGCTGTTGACCCACACCGGGGAATGCAGGAACGGGCAGGCACGGCTGGTATGCAGACAGGTGGGTACTGGCAGGCACGGCTGGTATGCAGACAGGCGGGTACTGGCAGGCACGGCTGGTATGCAGACAGGCGGGTACTGGCAGGCACGGCTGGTATGCAGACAGGCGGGTACTGGCAGGCACGGCTGGTATGCAGACAGGCAGATACTGGCAGGTAGGAACGCAGGCTGGATAGGGACCAGTACAGACTGGGATACAGGAACAGAACCGCAGATGCGGAGGACAAGCAGAGCAGAGCGAAAAAGCAGGTGCAGTGGACAAGCAGAGCAGAGCGAAACCGCCGATGCGGTGTACAAGCAGAGCAGAGCTAAACCGCTGGTGCAGTGGACAAGCAGAGCAGAGCAAAACCGCAGGTGTGGTGGACAAGCAGAGCAGAGTGAGACTGCAGGTGTGGTGGACAAGCAGAGCAGAGCGAAACCGCAGGCGCGGTGGACAAGCAGAGCAGAGCGAAACCGCAGGTGCGGTGGACAAGCAGAGCAGAGCGGAAGGTGCAGGCAGACAGGACAGGACTCTGTTCACATGGAACAGACTGAGAAACACAGGAAGATAGTTAGAACACAGGAGGTAGATACAGAGGCAGGGAGACGAGACAAGCAGAACCAGATACACACAAGGTACTTGCAATGAAGTAGCGAGTGGACACAAAATTCACAAACAGAAGTTCAGAGACAACGAGTTGGAGTTAGGTGCAGGTTCAGACACTGCAGGAAAAGGGAAGGTTCGGACATAGAGACAAAGCAGGTAACAAGCTAGGACACCGTTCAGACAGGAACTAAACCAGGAACAAGATACAGGAATGAGCCTGGGAACTCAGCCCCCAGGGTGGCGGAAACAGACTAGAAGTCACAGATACAGGTAACAGGCCTGGGAATACAGCCTCCAGGGTGGCGGAACAGACTAGAAGTCACAGATACAGATAACGGGCCTGGGTATACAGCCCCCAGGGTGGCGGAGCAGACTAGAAGTCACAGATACAGGTAACAGGCCTGGGTATTCAGCACCCAGGGTGGTGGAAACACACAAGATACAGGACAGGACCTGGCAACTCAGTTGCACAGAACACACTGAAAGAAAGTGTTGCTCAGGCACCTCCTACTGGGTGGAGGAGGTTTAAGTATCCAGTGACTCACAACAATAGGCTGGGGACACATTAGGAGTGCGCACACAGTAACTATAAGAATCAGACAGTAGCCGCGCTGCCGCCCTAAGCAATCAGACAAGAGACATGCACACAGCAGGTACTGGAGAAAAGTGTGCAGCCTGGACTGATAGGTAAGATGGCGGTCTTGCATGGTGGGAGGTGGTAAGCCATGCCAGCACGCCGCCAGGGATGTTACACATACCCTATAACTCATAGAATCATAGAATGGTAGAGTTGGAAGGGACCTCCTGGGTCATCTGGTCCAACCCCCTGCTCAAAGCAGGATTCACTAGATCATCTCAGACAGATGTCTGTCCAGCCTCTGTTTGAAGACGTCCATTGAAGGGGAACTCACCACCTCTCGTGGCAGCCTGTTCCACTCATTAATCACCCTAACTGTCAAAAAGTTTTTTCTAATATCTAATCTGTGTCTCCTCCCATTTAGTTTCATCCCATTGCTTCTAGTATTTCCTTGTGCAAATGAGAATAAAGATGATCCTTCTACAATGTGACAGCCCTTGACATATTTGTAGACAGCTATTAAGTCTCCTCTCAGTCTTCTTTTTTGCAAGCTAAACATTCCCAAATCCTGCAACCGTTCCTCATAGGACATGGTTTGCAGACCAGTCACCATTCTGGTCGCTCTTCTCTGAACTTGCTCCAGTTTGTCTATGTCTTTTTTAAAATGTGGTGCCCAAAACTGTACACAGTATTCCAGATGAGGTCTGACCAAAGAGGAGTAAAGACCGATAATGACTTCACGTGATCTAGACTGTATGCTTCTGTTAATACATCCCAGAATTGTATTTGCCTTTTTTGCTGCTGCATCACACTGTTGACTCATGTTCAGTCTATGATCTATTAGTATACCTAAGTCTTTTTCACATGTACTGTTGCTTAGCTCTATTCCTCCCATTCTGTATATGCTTTTTTCATTTTTATTGCCCAGATGTAGTACTTTGCATTTTTCCCTGTTAAAAACCATTCTGTTGGTTGCTGCCCACTGCTCCAGTTTATTTAGGTCTTTTTGAATCCTCTCTCTCTCTTCTCTAGTATTAGCTATCCCTCCTAGCTTTGTGTCATCAGCAAATTTAATCAGTTTACCCTCAATTCCTTCATCTAAATCATTGATAAAGATGTTGAACAATACAGGTCCCAGGATGGAGCCCTGTGGTACCCCACTTGAGACATTCATCCAGCTGGATGTGAAGCCATTTACAACCACCCTTTGAGTCCGATCACTAAGCCAGCTATGAATCCACCTAACAGTTGCCTGGTCCATTGCATACTTGGTTATTTTTTCAATAAGGATGGTGTGAGATACTTTGTCAAATGCTTTGCTGAAGTCAAGATATACTATATCTACAGCATTTCCCTGATCCACCCAGTCAGTGATTCTGTCATAGAAGGAAATTAAGTTAGTCTGACAAGACTTGTTAGTTACAAACCCATGCTGACTCTGGTTAATCACTTCATTCTTATCCATGTACTTACATACATGTTGTTTAATAATTTGTTCAAAGATCTTTCCTGGTATAGAAGTCAGACTCACCGGCCTATAGTTCCCTGGGTCCACCTTCTTCCCCTTTTTGAAGATAGGAACAACATTTGCTCTTCTCCAGTCTTCTGGGACTTCTCCTGTTCTCCAAGAATTTTCAAAGATTATGGAGAGTGGTTCTAAAATTTCTTCTACGATCTCCTTCAGTACTCTGGGGTGTAATTCATCTGGACCTGGAGACTTGAACTCATTTATGTTAGCTAAATATTCCCTCACAATCTTTCTGTTTACAGATAACTTGGATTCCTCTATTCCTTTAAAAGGACAGTGAAGATCAGTTGAAGTTACATTTTCTTTCTGAGAGAAAACAGATGCAAAATAGGAATTAAAAAGTTCAGCCTTCTCAACATCCTCTCTTACCATTTCTCCATTTTCATCCTGTAAAAATCCTATAGCATCTTTGACTTTTCTTTTACTTTTGACATACCCCCAAAATCATTTTTTATTGCTTTTGACATCTCTTGCAAGCCTTAATTCATTGTCAGCTTTAGCTAACCTGATACGTGCCCTGCAGGATCTGCAGACTGCATTATAATCTTCTTTAGATATGCCTCCCTCTTTCCATTTAATAAACATTTCTTTCTTTCTTTTTAGCATGTGTTTAAGTTCTGTGTTCATCCATCCTGGTTTCCTTAAATGCTTCCCATTCTTCCTACTTTTCGGGATTGTTAACGATTGTGCTTTGAGAATCTCATTTTTAAAAATTTCCCATCCTTCCTGGACATTTTTGTCCTTAAGGACATCCAGCCATTGGATCCCTCCTATTCTCTTTCTGAGTCTCTTAAAATCTGCCTTTCTAAAATCTAACCTTGAAGTTTGAGTCTTCACATGTCTTCCTCCTCTAGTTATCCAAAATTCTATAATAGCATGATCGCTGCCTCCTAGCGTCCCAGCCACCTTTACCTCCTCAACCATTTCCTCCCTGTTTATAAGGATTAGATCCAAAGTAGCAGATCCCCTTGTTTTCTCCCCTACCTTTAGGAAGATAAAGTTGTCAGCAAGAGAGGATAAGAATTTGCTTGACCTGTTAGTTTTACTTGAGAGAGATTCCCAACAAATGTCTGGATAGTTGAAATCTCCCATGACCACTACGTCATATTTTTTGGAGAACTTGGTCATTTGATACATAAAGAGTTCATCCATATCTTCAGCTTGCCCAGGTGGCCTGTAGTAAATGCCTACAATGGTGTCCTTTCCGTTGTTCTCTCCTTGTATTCTTACCCAAACAGTTTCCACAGAACTCCCAGTCTCTGAAGCTTCAATCTCTGTGCAGATATACGCTTTTCTAACATACAATGCAACACCTCCTCCTCGTTTATCAAGTCTGTTTCTTGCAAATAAGTTGTATCCTTTTAGCCTTTTATTCCAATCATGTGTATCGTCCCACCAAGTTTCAGTGATTCCAATGACATCATATTCCTTTTCCTGCATTAGTAGTTCCAATTCTCCTTGTTTGTTGCCCATGCTTTGTGCATTTGTATAAAAACATTTTAGTTTGTGATTGGTTTCTCTTCCTCCCATATTTTTATTATTTAAATTGTTTTGTCTTTGTTCTTCCTTTCCACTTCCAGTAGCAGAGATCTCAATAGTATTTGTCAGCTGTATGGCTTTTTCTGGCCTTTTGCTTCCCTTCCCACATTGTTCTAGTTTAAAGCTCTTCTGATGAGTGTAGCAAGGCGACTTCCAAATACATGTTTTCCAGTCTTCGTAAGGTGCACCCCATCTCTAGCAAGTAGTCCATCGTATAGGTAATTCATTCCGTGATCCAGAAATCCAAATCCTTGTTGACGGCACCATCGACGTAGCCAGTTGTTCACCTGTAGAATCTTATTCCACCTCATTGTTCCATGGCCATCCACTGGGAGGATGGATGAGAAGACCACCTGCGCTCCCAGTTCTTTCACTTTCTTGCCTAAGTCTTCAAAGTCTCTGCAGATGGTTTCCAGGTCCTTTCTTGCGGTGTCATTTGTCCCCACATGTATTAGCAGGAATGGGTAGTGATCTGTAGGTCTGAAGAGTCTTGATATCCTGTCAGACACATCTTTAATTTTTGCTCCTGGAAGACAGCACATTTCTCTTGAGGTTATGTCTGGTCTGCAGATAGCGGCCTCTGTTCCTCTTAACAGGGAATCCCCCATGACCACCACTCTCCGTTTTTTCTTCACAACATTCTTCTTTCTCCATCCAGGAGGATTCTGAGGGCTTACAAGGTTATTCATTGCTGGCAAAGTCTTATTTTGCTGCATTTCTTCATGGTTCTCCTGCGTGAGAGCCTGGTACTGGTTCCTGAGCAGTATGGGTGCTGACTGCCTCTCGATCCTCCTGCTTCTGTGGGTCACATGCTTCCATTCCTCTGTTTCGTCAGGTGCAGTTCGAATTTCTTCTCTTTCTGAATCATGAAGAGATAATTCTGCTCTGTCTAAGAACTCTTCACCTTCCTTAATGATTTTCAAGGTAGTTAACCTCTCTTCTAGATTTCGCAACTTTTCCTCCAACAGGGACACAAGCTTGCATTTCTGGCATGTGAAGTTTGGCTTTTCCACTGGCAAGTCTGTGAAGATGTAGCAGGATATGCAGATCACCAAATGGCTCCGGGACTCTTCCATGTTCTTATTGTTAATGTTCTGAAAACAGTGAAAAAAGCTTAAAAAAAAAGCTTCAAAATGCGCACGCCAGTAGGCGCGCAGTTTACCGATGTCCTCTTTTCAGCTCCAACAGCCAAAATCCAGTGTTCTTTGAGCTCGCGGAGACTCTTCACTTACCCCAAAATGCAGTGGGAATATGCAAATTATCTCCTCAGGACTCCTCCCCTGGTTTACCGATGTCCTCTTTTCAGCTCCAACAGCCAAAATCCAGTGTTCTTTGAGCTCGCAGAGACTCTTCACTTACCCCAAAATGCAGTGGGAATATGCAAATTATCTCCTCAGCACTCCTCCCCTGGTTTACCGATGTCCTCTTTTCAGCTCCAACAGCCAAAATCCAGTGTTCTTTTAGCTCGCGGAGACTCTTCACTTACCCCAAAATGCAGTGGGAATATGCAAATTATCTCCTCAGGACTCCTCCCCTGGTTTACCGATGTCCTCTTTTCAGCTCCAACAGCCAAAATCCAGTGTTCTTTGAGCTCGCGGAGACTCTTCACTTACCCCAAAATGCAGTGGGAATATGCAAATTATCTCCTCAGGACTCCTCCCCTCATTTACCGATGTCCTCTTTTCAGCTCCAACAGCCAAAATCCAGTGTTCTTTGAGCTCGCGGAGACTCTTCACTTACCCCAAAATGCAGTGGGAATATGCAAATTATCTCCTCAGGACTCCTCCCCTGGTTTACCGATGTCCTCTTTTCAGCTCCAACAGCCAAAATCCAGTGTTCTTTGAGCTCGCGGAGACTCTTCACTTACCCCAAAATGCAGTGGGAATATGCAAATTATCTCCTCAGGACTCCTCCCCTGGTTTACCGATGTCCTCTTTTCAGCTCCAACAGCCAAAATCCAGTGTTCTTTGAGCTCGCGGAGACTCTTCACTTACCCCAAAATGCAGTGGGAATATGCAAATTATCTCCTCAGGACTCCTCCCCTGGTTTACCGATGTCCTCTTTTCAGCTCCAACAGCCAAAATCCAGTGTTCTTTGAGCTCGCGGAGACTCTTCACTTACCCCAAAATGCAGTGGGAATATGCAAATTATCTCCTCAGGACTCCTCCCCTGTATAGAACATCCGCTCCTTTGTAATGGAAACATGTCATTACTGTGTCTTTAAGTCTTTAACTTCTTAGTGGGGTTTTTCCCAAATTTTGATCAGCCCTTGCAGTCACAGCATGGGCATTACCACTATAGGAGACCTGCTCCTTTTTAATGGGAACATTTTGTTTACTGAGACCCTCCTCTATGTCTCATCAAAGGGGTATTGGCTTGCGTCCAAATTTTAGGCAGCCCTTGCAGTCACAACATACGCAATAACAGTATAGGAGACCCACTTGTTAATAATGGAACAACAAAGCATAGCCGGCTGATGGCTCTCTAACAATAGCGAGGGTCGACTGCTGGCCCTATAAAAATAGGCTTTGTGACTTTCAGAGTCCTTCCATCATAATTGAAACAGGATGTGTCTGATGATGTGTCACACACCACATCGCCAGATAAGGTTGTAAAATGTTAAAATGACATTTCCCGGTGAATGCATTAGTTTTAAAAAATAACGTAAAAAAAACAAAACAATAGGATCTTTCTTTAGTATAAAAAACAGAGTCACCAATGTAACCTCAATGTAATCACATTGTTCAGCTTCTGCACCTCCTCCTCCATCTCCGAAATGACCACATCAGTCACAAGCTGAAAGCACTGCAGCACTGCCTTGGCCAAGCGGCAACAGGCTGTGCTGAAGATAACATGCTTAATGCTTAGATGACAAACCGCCCAGCGCTGCACAGTAGTTGAAAGCTGTAACAGAGCAGCCTGATCTGTGGCTCTCACCGCTGAACATACAGCCAGGCATGGTCGTGTGTGACAATGGGCGGAACCTGGTGACAGAGAAATGACCGCCGGAGTAGATACAGTTTCCCTCTATGCCAGTCATTTCACCGAGCTAAAGAATATGGTTGTGGTGAAATACAACTCCCACTGAGAAGCTGTTTCAGATTGAAAAACATTGGGCCCACCAGAGGATTTGATTCTGAGGGCTCACCTTTCTCTCCCGCTCAAGAGCCCCATAGCAGCTGCAAAGTTAGCCCTATCATGAACTCTCCTGATGTAGAAGCCAGGGCACACCAGAGGATTCTCTGGTGGGACCGTCCAACCCTGCCGAGAAGCAGTCCTGGCTAAGAAAAGTGTGTGGGAAGGTTCCCGGACACTCTATGGCTGCTTTTTTACTGAGGTGGAAACCCACGCAAACACGGGGAGAACATACAAAATTCTTGCAGATGTTGTCCTTGCTGGGATTTAAACCCAGGATCCCAGCGCTGCAAGGCTTCAGTGCTAACCACTGAGCCAATGTGCTGCCGTTCACCCTCTGATATCTAACAGGCTGGAGAAACTTGCACCTACTGCCACTCTATCTTCAGCTCCTTTGTGAGAAACTAATGTATTTGGGCAGCCACTCAGTCTACCAAATAAAATTCATGAGAAGGAAATTGGGGATGGCTTCACTACTGGTACTGGGGGCAGTGCGTCGTACCAGAGTTTACTGGAAATATTCCAGGCTGGTAGGAGGCAAGCAGATTCCCACAGAAAATTACCAGCAGTAATGTTCACGGACCCGCGCTTGTAGAAGGCGGAGACAACACAGAGAGAAATAGTCACGGCTGGGGACCGAGTATGGACACGAGGCATGAGGCATGAGGTTGTGAAAAGCTTCCGCCTCCACGAGCCTAAAAGGCCACATTTCAAGTGCAAGCAGCTGCCCAGAAATCTGGCGGTTTAGTATTGCGGCCTGTGTTGGGTGGGTGGCTGCATACTTGCACTTGCATACCAAGTAACAGAAAACTAAGCAGATGGTGGCCTCTATCATCATCATGGCCTCACCTCGGCACAATGAACTCTCCTGAAGGAGAAGTCAGGGCCCATCGGAGGAGTCTCCGGTTTTCTGGTGGGCCCGTCCAACCCTGCTGGGAAGCAGCCCTGGCTAAAAAAAAGTGTGGGGGAAGGTTCTCGGACACTCTATGGCTGCTTTTTTAATGTGGATCGGACGTTCTTATGCATATTATTTTTCAAACCGCATTGCAGATCAGGCCATTGCCCAACTCTGTAGTCATGAAATTAAATGCGCAAAGGAAGATGTTTGTGTATCAAAGCACCACCGACAATTGCGAGTTGATGTTGGACGGGCTGCCATTGCTTCTGCAACAAGCTGCATTAGAGGACTGACACCCAAAATAGATACGGTTTCCCTCTATACCAGTCCTTTCACCGAGCTAAAGAATATGGCTGTGGTGATATACAACTCTCAACAAAAAAGCTGTGGACTGGCTCCATACCGTCCCTGGCCACATTCACTTGACCACGTGTTTGTGGGTAGGCGGTCCTTCCCAGTAAGTGCATTGGGAAGGGCACGGGTAATGTTGTGGGACCCGTGCTTGTGGAAGATGGAGACTATACCGGGAGAAACAGTGGCGGCTGGTGACCGAGTATGGACATCCGGCCGCCGCCGGCATGAGGTTGTGAAAAGTTTCCGCCTCCACGAGCTTAAAAGGCCACATTTCAAGTGAAAGCAGCTTTAGAGGACTTCCTGGGAGAAATGACAGCTGGAGTAGATATGGTTTCCCAAGTCCTTTCACCAAGCTAAACAATATGGCTGTGGTGAAATACAACTCAGCAAAAAAAGCTGTGGACTGGCTCCGTACCGTCCCTGGCCACATTCACCTGTCCACGTGTTTGTGGGTAGGCGGTCCTTCCCAGTAAGTGCACTGCGGAGGGCACGGATCATGTTGTGGTACCCGTGCTTGTGGAAGGCGGAGACGATGCCGGGAGAAATAGTGGCGGCTGAGGACCGAGTATGGACACCCGGCTGCCGCCGGCATGAGGTTATGAAAAGCTTCCGCCTCCACCAGCCTAAAAGGCCACATTTCAAGTGAAAGCAGCTTTAGAGGACTTCCTGGGAGAAATGACAGCTGGAGTAGATATGGTTTCCCAAGTCCTTTCACCAAGCTAAACAATATGGCTGTGGTGAAATACAACTCAGCAAAAAAAGCTGTGGACTGGCTCCGTACCATCCCTGGCCACATTCACCTGTCCACATGTTTGTGGTTAGGCGGTCCTTCCCAGTAAGTGCACTGAGGAGGGCACAGGTAATGTTGTGGGACCCGTGCTTGTGGAAGTCGGAGACCATACCGGGAGAAACAGTGGCGGCTGGGGACCGAGTATGGACACCCGGCCGCCGCCAGCATGAGGTTGTGAAAAGCTTCCGCCTCCACGAGCCTAAAAAGCCACATTTCAAGTGAAAGCAGCTTTAGAGGACTTCTTGGGAGAAATGTAAGTTGGAGTAGATATGGTTTCCCAAGTCCTTTCACCAAGCTATACAATATGGCTGTGGTGAAATACATCTCAGCAAAAAAAGCTGTGGACTGGCTCCGTACCGTCCCTGGCCACATTCACTTGACCACGTGTTTGTGGGTAGGCGGTACTTCCCAGTAAGTGCACTGGGGAGGGCACGGGTAATGTTGTGGGACCCGTGCTTGTGGAAGGCGGAGATGATACCGGGAGAAATAGTGGCGGCTGGGGACCGAGTATGGACACCCGGCCGCCACCGGCATGAGATTATGAAAAGCTTCCGCCTCCACGAGCCTAAAAGGCCACATTTCAAGTGAAAGAAGCTTAAGAAGACTTCCTGGGTGAAATGACAGCTGGAGTAGATATGGTTTCCCAAGTCCTTTCACCAAGCTAAACAATATGGCTGTGGTGAAATACAACTCAGCAAAAAAGCTGTGGACTGGCTCCGTAACGTCCTTGGCCACATTCACTTGACCACGTGTTTGTGGGTAGGCGGTCCTTCCCAGTGAGTTCACTAGGGAGGGCAAGGGTAATGTTGTGGGACCCATGCTTGTGGAAGGCAGAGATGACACCGGGACAAATAGTGGCGGCTGGGGACCGAGTATGGATACCCGGTCGAAGCCGCCATAAGATTTTGGACAGCTTCCGCCTCCACGAGCCTAAAAGGCCACATTTCAATTGCAAGCAGCTGTCAAAAATTTGACAGTATAGTATTGCAGCCTGTGGGTGGGTGGCTGGCTGCATACTTGCGCTTGCATTCCAAGGAATGGGGTAGGGACAACTGAACGCTGCACTGGGACAAGGACGTAGACGGTGATTCTTGCAATTCTGCAATGACAGGTGCATGACGGGAGGCATCCTCGCATGCGCCAAGGATCACTTATAATGGGCACACTTTTAGGCAGTGACCTGGGAGTCAAGAGATGCTTCCAGAGGTCTTCCCCATGCTGTTCCCATGTCTTTTAAGCACTGTATGCATTATCTGATGATGTGTCACACGCCACATGGCCAGATAAGGTTGTAAAATGTTAAAATGACATTTCCCAGTGAATGCATTTGTCTTGGTTGAAAGCAATGTAAAAGTGCAAAAACGCATCAAAAACGCTACATGTGAACATAGCCCAAGGTGTGGAGGAGTATTTTTGGTTTTGGCTATTTATTTTGCCATATATACAAGTCATTACACTGGAAATGATGTTACTTAACATACAGTACAGACCAAAAGTTTGGACACACCTTCTCATTTAAAGATTTTTCTGTATTTTCATGACTATGAAAATTGTACATTCACACTGAAGGCATCAAAACTATGAATTAACACATGTGGAATTATAGACTTAACAAAAAAGTGGGAAACAACTGAAAATATGTCTTATATTCTAGGTTCTTCAAAGTAGCCACCTTTTGCTTTGATGACTGCTCTGCACACTCTTGGCATTCTCTTGATGAGCTTCAAGAGGTAGTCACCGGAAATGGTTTTCACTTCACAGGTGTGCCCTGTCAGGTTTAATAAGTGGGATTTCTTGCCTTATAAATGGGGTTGGGACCATCAGTTGTGTTGTGCAGAAGTCTGGTGGATACATAGCTGATAGTCCTACTGAATAGACTGTTAGAATTTGTATTATGGCAAGAAAAAAGCAGCTAAGTAAAGAAAAACGAGGGGCCATCATTACTTTAAGAAATGAAGGTCAGTCAGTCCAAAAAATTGGGAAAACTTTGAAAGTGTCTCCAAGTGCAGTTGCAAAAACCATCAAGCACTACAAAGAAACTGGCTCACATGAGGACCGCCCCAGGAAAGGAAGACCAAGAGTCACCTCTGCTTCTAAGGATAAGTTTATCCGAGTCACCAGCCTCAGAAATCGCAGGTTAACAGCAGCTCAGATTAGAGACCAGGTCAATGCCACACAGAGTTCTAGCAGCAGACACATCTCTTCAACAACTCTTAAGAGGAGACTTTGTGCAGCAGGCCTTCATGGTAAAATAGCTGCTAGGAAACCACTGCTAGGGACAGGCAACAAGCAGAAGAGACTTGTTTGGGCTAAAGAACACAAGGAATGGACATTAGACCAGTGGAAATCTGTGCTTTGGTCTGATGAGTCGAAATTTGAGATCTTTGTTTCCAACCACTGTGTCTTTGTGCGACTCAGAAAAGGTGAACGGATGGACTCTACATGCCTGGTTCCCACCGTGAAGCATGGAGGAGGAGGTGTGATTAGGTGGGGTTTGCTTTGCTGGTGACACTGTTGGGGATTTATTCAAAATTGAAGGCATACTGAACCAGCATGGCTACCACAGCATCTTGCAGCGGCATGCTATTCCATCCGGTTTGCGTTTAGTTGGACCATCATTTACTTTTCAACAGGATAATGACCCCAAACACACCTCCAGGCTGTGTAAGGGCTATTTGACCAAGAACGAGAGTGATGGGGTGCTACGCCAGATGACCTGGCCTCCACAGTCACCAGACCTGAACCCAATCGAGATGGTTTGGGGTGAGCTGGACCGCAGAGTGAAGGCAAAAGGGCCAGCAAGCATCTCTGGGAACTCCTTCAAGATTGTTGGAAGACTATTTCCGGTGACTACCTCTTGAAGCTCACCAAGAGAATGCCAAGAGTGTGCAAAACAGTCATCAAAGCAAAAGGTGGCTACTTTGAAGAACCTAGAATATAAGACATATTTTCAGTTGTTTCCCACTTTTTTGTTAAGTATATAATTCCACATGTGTTAATTCATAGTTTTGATGCCTTCAGCGTGAATGTACAATTTTCATAGTCATGAAAATACAGAAAAATCTTTAAATGAGAAGGTGTGTCCAAACTTTTGGTCTGTACTGTGTTTCCCAGGAAAATCCATTTTGGATTCCTTTTTGTATGTTTTATTGTGAGTCCGTAAAAGTGGCTTAACGTTGTTGACACCAGTGACCTGGGACTCAGAAATGCTTCCAGGGGTCTTCCCCATGCTGTTTCCATGTCATTTGAGCACTGTTCCCATTGATTTGGGCAATTTTTAGGCCCTCTGCAGACCGCCGGGGGGAGCTGCCTGAAAAATGCTTGAGTTTCCCATAGACTTACATTGGGTTCGTTGCTCGGGTCGAGCACCCGAGTATTCCACTTTGCTCGACCCGAGCATCGAGCACCTGAGCATTTTAGTGCTCGCCCATCACTAGTTCTTATCCCTAAGATGTCTGTCCAAACACACTGCCAGTGACATGGCCTCTTCCAGAGACAACGGGGGGGGAATATAAACCAACATATCTCATATCGGGCTAGAAAGATCCTGGCATGGAGCTGGGTCATTCCAGAAGGTTTCCACTGCCCAGCATCTGAACTGAGAGCAGTAGTCTTCCACTTTACGATTTCCCTGAACCAACCTGCGGATCATTAATTCAGCAACAGCAACTTTATCGGGGTCGTAATCAATGACCCTCAGAGCAGAGAAAAAAGCGTCAACTGAGGAAAAAACTGGAGAATTCTCAGCCAGAAAATACCCAAGCCTGAAGATCTTCACGGAGCAACGACAGAACAATACCCATGCATTGACTCTCTCCTCCGGATGAGGCAGAACAGAGATGAAAATACAACTTCCATAAAGAAAGATGGAAAACTTACTTTGGTCCCCGTCAAAACAATCTGGTAAATTTACCTTAGGCTCAGAAGACTGTTTTGAGTGGAGTAGAACCTGAGTAGCGGCAGAAAATGCACGCTGTTGTTGCCGCTTGATGTCTGCCACCTCCAAAGAAAAGGATCGCAATTAAGCAGTCAGGGCATTTACAGTGTTCATAATATCTTCTCAGCCCATGAAAAATAGAGTGGGCTGGTGATAAAGTTATGAATGTACTCACTTGGGAAAATAGGAAACACTAAAACTGCAACTGACCTTGCCAATTTCTGTACAGACTAGAGATCCTGACCCCGCAGTTCGGATAGCCCTAACCACATATTAGACAATGACAACTCAGACCTATGCTGTCTGAAAGGTTACCGAGTTCTTCACATTCCTCTTAAAGAACCGGAGGGCAGAGCAGAGAGCAAATTACACACAGAATGAAAAGTGTGCTGAAATAGAAAGAGATCCCAGAGTAAGTAAAACAGACCACGAAATATAAAATAAAGGAATAAGTATGTACTGTTAGAGAATATTCTGCCTGCTTCCTAAAAAGAAACCCAAGATAGTTGCAGGGTAAAGAATATAAACAGCAGAGAGATAAACCCTAGCTGGTCTTTCACTGATTGCAGCACTATGGCTGGACATCCAAATGAAACTATCACAATCAGGAAATACCAGCAGGGGGGAAGTATATAAAGCCGTACCAGAAAGGTGATAGGGCAGACAAATAAGTAAATGAAAACACTTGTTACCCTAAAAATGCTGAAGTAAAAATAAAAGAAACTAAACATCATGTCTCGACTCCAGTGCTGGGCCCTGCTCCCTTCTCCTATGACTGCTGCCCTTTGATGTAGTGCACACTGGGTTTAACAAGTCGCCCAGGGAACTCCAGTGACATCATCACCCAAAGTCTTTTAAGGCTTACTGTGACACCTAAGTGTGTTTGACTACTAAGTAAGCTTCGTGTTTAGTTACTTTGTAGGTAGGGGTTTGTCTCATCAGTTCTATCATCTCATAGCTGTCTCAGCAAACTGCAGTTTGCTGTTACAATTTGCATTTACTTCCAGGCTCATACCTGTAACTAACCCATCGTCTACTGTAAGCATAACAAACTCTTCTCTGGACTTGTTCACACTAAGAATGCTGCTGCAAATTCTGAACTGACCTTACATTTTCCTGTATTTATATCTTCTGGTGTTTCCTGATCTGCTTGTCTTCCTGCTGCCCTGATCCTCACTGTTTCATGTGCTAGTCGGCAAGTACTGCCTGCTCTGCCGTCCTCTTGGGGACATGTTGATCACCCTGAACCGTGGCTTAGAGAATCCACCTCACCAGGTGAATCCTTAACACTTACAGAATGTATTTTTTATGATTCATTTCCTTCTCTAGTATAACTAGAGATAAAATCTGTAAATCCTTGTCTATGCAGGAATTTAGGAGCTCTATATTAGGCTGAAATCAGATTTACTGTATGTGTATCAGAATGAATATATGGGTAGCAATGCCCAAGCCGACCTTTATTAAGGATAGGTCATCTATATCAGATCGGTGAGGGCCCAATACAGGGTACCCCCACTGTTCAGCTGTTACCAGATACGGTGGTGGCCATACATATACAGTAGTGATCAAAATAATAGCAGTGTGTTCAAAAACATGAGTTAAGCACAAAATCTTTATACTAGTTTTTATTTCCATGCATTGGGAACATTGCACACTGTTTTCTAATTCAAAACATGAAGAGAAATGTATATAATTTTAAACTACTTTACAGAAAATAACAAAAAATGAACAATGGGCTGTTCTAAAAAATATCAGTATCTGCATTTGTCTTTACAAACTCAAATATGTACTCTTTTTTGAGGATTTAGCATTCCTGTGAATCACTAAACTAATATTTAGTTGTATACCCACAGTTTATTAGCTGCATAGAGTCAACCAACTTCTGGCACCTGTCAATTGTTATTCCAGCACAGGATGCTTAGACTATATCCCACAATTTCTTGGCATTTGTTGGCTTTGCCTCAAAAACTGCATTTTTGATGTCACCCCACAAGTGTTCTATCGGATTAAGGTCCGGGGATTGGGCTGGCCACTCTATAACCTCAATTTTGCTGGACTGCAACCAAGATTTTGCTCATTTACTGGTGTGTTTGGGATCGTTGTCTTGTTGAAACACCCATTTCATGGGCATAGCCTCTTCAGCATAAGGCAACATGACCGGTTCAAGTATTTTAATATATGCAAACTGGTCCATGATCCCTGGTATGCGATAAATAGGTCCAGCACCATAGTAAGAGAAACATGCTTCACTGTCTTCAGAGTGTACTGTGGCTTGAATGCAGAGTTTGGGGGTTGTCTGACGAACTGTCTGTGACCCTTGGACCCAAAAAGAACAATTTTACTTTCATCAGTCCACAAAATGTTTCTCCATTTCTCTTTAGGCCAGTTGATGTGTTCTTTTGCAAATTGTATCTGCTTTAGTACAAGTCTTTTTTTTAACAGTGGGACTTTTCAGGCACTTCTTGCTAAGAGATTAGCTTCACACAGGCGTCTTCTAACTGTCACAGTACTGACAGGTAACTTGAGACTATCTTTGATCATGCTGGAACTGATCATTGACTGAGCCTTTGTCATTCCGGCTATTGTTCGATCCATTGGAATGGTAGTCTTCCATTTTCTTCCACGTCTCTCTGATTTTGCTTTCCATTTTAAAGCATTGGAGATAATTTTAGCTGAACAGCCTATCATTGTCTGCACTTCTTTACAAGTTTTACCCTCTCTAATCAACTTTTTAATCAAAGTATGCTGTTCTTCTGAACAATGTCTCAAACGACCCATATTTCTCAGGCTTTCAAGGAGAAATGCATGTACAACATGTGCAGGCTACAGAATGATTGATCTCACTAATTGAACTCCACACTGCTATTATTTTGAACACACCCCCTTACAATTAATTAGTCAAATACACAGACTCAAAAATATGCAGATCATGAATGCTGAGTCTGTTGGTTTTCTTAGAATCTTCTGCACCAACTGGTAAATTGTTTGACATGTGGTAATATAATTAATTCCAAAAACAGTGATTAATCTGGTTAGTCATATTGGACTGTTATAATTTTGAACACTACTGTACAGTGTATGGATCCAGAACAGTACAGCTATAGACTGTTTAGTGGCTGCTGTTGCTGTGCATTGCGGTTTTGCTCCAATACCTTGCAATAGGCTTGGATCTGCAGTATTCAGCAGTGGCCACTCACCAGAGTATGGAGCCATGATGTTTGGTTACAGTATCCTTGTATTCGCTTGTAGTGGAGGGATAGGTCAGTATCTCAGTCCAGTGGATAAAAATGCTACAATTCCTGGCAATATGACATGGGGATGCACCAATGTTTGCCAGCAGAAATAAACAAATTACTATTTATCTTATTATACTGTTAAGAGGCTTGGACTAAAACTGTCAGATCAACTTCAGTTCTTACATTTTTGGCTTTAGTTATTGATCTAATGCAATTGTAGCTGGAAGTGCCAATGATTCTGCAGACACAGTCTGGCAATTGCCAAGTGCACATTGATTAAAATCATTAGTTTAAAGAGCTAGTATAGGAGGTGATATACACACGTGGTCAAAATTGTTGGTACCCCTCGTTTAATGAAAGAAAAACCCACAATGGTCACAGAAATAACTTGAATCTGACAAAAATAATAATAGATTAAAAATCTATGAAAATGAACAAATGAAAGTCAGACATTGCTTTTCAACCCTGCTTCCACAGAATTAAAAAAAAAAATAAACTCATGAAATAGACCTGGACAGAAAGGATGGTACACCTGAAAATAATGTGACAAAAGGGACATGTTAAATTAAGTTGTGTCCACTAATTAGCATCACAGGTGTCTACAATCTTGTAATCAGTCAGTGGGCCTGTATATAGGGCTGCAGATACTCACTGTGCTGCTTGGTGACATGGTGTGTACCACACTCAACATGGACCAGAGGAAGCAAAGGAAAGAGTTGTCTCAGGAGATTAGAAAGAAAATTATTGACAAGCATGTTAAAGGTAAAGGTTATAAGACCATCTCCAAGCAGCTTGATCTTCCTGTGACTACAGTTGCACATAAATTTTAACATAAATTCAGAAATTTAAAATCCATGGGACTGTATCCAACCTCCCTGGACATGGCCGCAGGAGGAAAATTGATGACAAATCAAAGAGACGGATAATACGAATGGTAACAAAAGAGCCCAGGATAACTTCTAAAGAGATTAAAGGTGAACTTCAAGCTCAGATCGCGCCATCCGTCGTTGTTTGATCCAAAGTGGACTTCATTGTAGATGACCAAGGAGAACACCATTGTTGGAAAAAAATCATAAAAAAGCCAGACTAGAATTTGCCAAAGTACATGTTGACAAGCCACAAAGCTTCTGGGAGAATGTCCTATGGACAGATGACACAAAAATGGAAGTTTTTGGCAAGGCACATTAGCTCTATGTTCACAGACAGAAAAATGAAGCATATCAAGAAAAGAACACTGTCCCTACAGTGAAACATGGAGAAGGCTCTGTTATGTTCTGGGGCTATTTTGCTGCATCTTGCACAGGGTGTCTTAAATTTGTGCAGGATACAATGAAATCTCAAGACTATCAAGGGATTCTAGAGAGAAATATGCTGCCCACTGTCAGAAAGCTTGGTCTCAGTCGCAGGTTATGGGTCTTGCAATAGGATAATGACCCAAAACACACAGCTAAAAACACCCACGAATGGCTAAGAGGAAAACATTGGACTATTCTGAAGTGGCTTTCTATGAGCGCTGACCTAAATCTTATTGAGCATCTTTGAAAAGAGCTGAAACTGTTATGTTCTGCAACTTAGAACTAAGGAATAGGAGGGAAAGGCTGTCCCTGCACTGAGACTCAGCATAACCCTATGCTGGTGTGGGTGCCCTATTCCTTGTGAATAGCCCCACCGAAACTCCTGCACTGAACTCAAACGAAGACCTGTAGGAAGGGGAAAGGGGTCCCTAAAAGATCTAAGGACTGGGAGCAAAAACAGGAGACCTCCTAACAGAAAAGTTAGTTGCAGAAACGAAGATTAAAGGAAAAAAAACTGGTGGAACAAGAAGTCCCAGGATATCAATTGTCCAAAGCACAAAGAACTTAACCAGGCAACTTAGCCAGAGCACGAGCGAAACAATACTGATGTCCAGCGGGGAATGGGAGACAGGTGCTGAGTCATAAAGAGTGAAGAGATCACGTGACCAAGACACCCAGCACCAGAGGAACAGACTAGAAGCCAGCAAACCACAACAAGATGGCCAATAGTAAAACAACATAGATTCTAACAGAAACATGCCGTCTGGAAAAGGCAACCTTCCAATACGAGACAACTGGAGCAGTTTACTCATGAGGAGTGGGCCAAAATACCTGTCGATAGGTGCAGAAGTCTCATTGACAGTTACAGGAATCGTTTGATTGCATTGATTGCCTCAAAAGGTTGTTCAACAAAATATTAAGTTAAGAGTACCATCATTGCTATCCAGGCCTATTTCATGAGTTTCATTTTTAAACAAGTTCTGTGGAAGCAATGTCTGACTTTCATTTGTTCATTTTCATAGATTTTTAATTTATTATTACTTTTGTCAGATTCAAGTTATTTCTTTGACCATTGTGGGTTTTTCTTTCATTAAACGAGGGGTACCAACAACTTTGACCACGCGTGTAGCTTGAGCAGGTGTAGGAGGTAATATAGCTGGAGCTGGTGCCTCAGAGTTTATATCTGGAGCCAGGATATTAGAAAAAGTTTCTATGATGAGTTCTGTTGCCTGTTATAACGAGGGCCAGCATTATGCAAAGCTCATTCAGCTGCCTGAACAAGAAAGATACACCTGTAGCAAATCATCTCAATCATACACATCTGGGCAATATCAATAAGATGAAATTTATAGGCATTGACAAGATCACCCCACATATTAGGGGTGGCAATTGGGATAGACAGATTCTAAAAAAGGAAGCACAGTGGATTTTTAAGCTGAAAACAATGCATCCAACAGGTTTGAATGAGCAGTTATCCATTGCCCCATTTTTTTAATGTAGGGTAAATCTAGGGACACTTAGTCTAGGGCAAGCCGCCGTTGAGTGCAGGCGCCACTGGCGTAGGTTTGTAGGGTGCTAACCCTCGCGTTAGGTAGGGACAATAAGGATGAGGTTTATAGTTTATAGTCCCCTCCCTGTGCCATCTTATAGGTTAATCATCCAGGTCTGTGTATTCCAAAATGATTTTTTGCCTTTCTCAGCCCTCTGTGCCTCTGGCTGTACACTATCTTTCAAAAGCACTACTGTGTTATTCTTTGATGAGGGATCTATTCATTTGTTACCACCTGAAACCATTTGCATCCATTTTTTGCCCGAGTGATTCTGTTTGCTATAAGCTATTTCATGGGTATGACTTATAGGCATTATATATAATACGCCTTAGTCAATTAAACTGATCCACTGTGGCCTTGCTTTGTTGTAACACAGTGGCCATTTGTCTTGATCAGCACACCTATGTCCATTTGTGGCAGGGTGTAGAGGGAATGATTCATTTTACTCTGTCTCTATGGTGACCGCCTTAGACAAATCCGGACGATGTGAGCGCGAGCACAAGCACCGAAAGAGGTGTCATGGCTTGCGTTCCACCGGACCGGATATGTAGTTCACGCACCGGAAGTATGGTTTACAGGCCGGTCTTTTCGTCACACGCGGAGGGCAGAGCCAAGACGGCGCGGCGCTCTTAAATCACACATATGGTAAGCCTGCAAAGCAGCGATCCCTGGCAGCAATATGCGGTCTGCTGATAGACAGACCATCTCTTTCCAAAAAAATGTTCCCTGATGAGTCTAAATGCTGATGAAACGCGTCGGGAATAATTGCTGAGGACAACCATCCCATCTCTATCCATGTATGCCGCAAGTATAGAGTTCCCCATGATGGTCTCTGGCAATGATATTGAAGATAAGAGGGGTGAGATCGTTCCAATCTTTTGATAATAAATCTGCCATTTATATATCCGAAGCCTATATTTGATATGCATTTTTTCTCTGCTAATCTGTTCTGCAGTGTATACCTACCAATGATGTTGTACTAGGATATGTGCATAAATGAGCATGTTCCAAGGGCTCGGCATTATTTGCAGAGATCTGTTGTGGCTGCATCTGCATCTAAATATCGAATAATATAGTTGGAAACTATCTCTACAAACTAATATTCAATGTATGAATGCAGAGTTTTTCATGGATTGTATTCCATCAGAGTATAGTAATTTGGGGACACCTATTTTGTGGAATGAGGATGTGTATCCTGTAGGTGATCTAATTTGGTCAGATCCGTTTAAGACTGGCTGCAACACTATACCTGTAATACACAAGCAATACTGGCAATTATTGAAAAGGAATGACCATCTTGGTATATATTGGTCAATGACGTTATTACGGTTTCTTGCTTGTCACTGTCTCTGACAGTAGATTTGATCTGTTGTAGGAGGCACAGGTTATCTCATCACTTGTGATGGTGTTTGGTTCATTTGTGGCACTATTTTTGCACTTTATATTGTGGTTTTTAATGAATAATTAATAAAGGTTAAAATTTTAATCTGATATTGTACCTTAGCATTAACTACTTGATTTTCTGAGGTATCTATACCCTAGCTTTAGCTATGAGTGCCTAACAGTCACCTGGTTTTGCTAGAGCTTCTGATGGTGGACTAAGGCTTGAGCTCCAGGTGGCCGCCAGGTACCACTCCAAGAGCTGATCCCAAGGGTCAGGATCGCAGACACGGACTCGGTCAGTCAGTGCGGTTCCTGGAACACTTGACAGGACGGACATTGGTGCAGGTTCAGACAGTACGGATCCTGGAACACTTGACAGGATGGACACTGGCACTTGTTCTGATTCTGACATGCGACTACAGGTTCAGGTACCACCAGAGCAGCTTCAGGCTCAGGTACCGACAGAGCAGCTTCAGGTTCAGGTACCGCTGGAGTGGCTTCAAGCTCAGGTACTGCTGGAATGGTTTCAAGCTCGGGAACCACCGGAGCAGCTTCAGGTTTAGGTAACA
The DNA here is from genome assembly GCF_046119375.1 of Phyllobates terribilis. NCBI lineage: Eukaryota > Metazoa > Chordata > Amphibia > Anura > Dendrobatidae > Phyllobates > Phyllobates terribilis. Next base: position 906,665,766 of record NW_027362762.1, read on the forward strand.
TCTATAACAGGAACAGGTTCGAGTTCAGATTAGGCGGGTACAGCAACAGGTTCAGGTTCAAACTAGGCCGGTTTAGCAACAGGTTGAGGTTCTAACAGAATAGGTTCAAGAACAGGTTCAAGAATAGGTTCAGGGGCCTGACAACTAACTAGCAGGGACAAACTAAAACTAACACTAAAGAGGGCATTGTCCAGGCACCTCCCTACAGAGGAGCATGCCTTAAATACTATATGCCTCCCAGTTATTGGCTGGAGGCAGATTCAGAGTGTGAGCACTACTCCTTTAAGAGTAAGCACACTGGACTAAGCGCACAGCCGGGAGACCCACACACCATGAGCGGGACCAAGAGCAGCAGATCGCGGCAGGACAGAGAAATGCCACCGAGTGGCTGTGGTGATGAGTATGTCGGCATCCTTGCCAGGAGGATGGTGAGGCAACATGCAGGGACACTGGCATTAAAATTACAGCTTCTCTCCAGGTGTTTCTCATTTTCCTGTTTTGGTCTGTCCAATAACATTCTGGGTGTGGTTTTATATGTTCATCCTTTACTGCACTTCCTTGCTGGCTATACCTCTTGGTGTATGTGTGTTCAGGAGTTCCAGCCCTTCAACTAAGGGTTCTCTTTAGTTTTCCCTATCTACCCAATATGAAAGTGTTTTAGTTTCTCACCCGTATTTGTATCTTATTTCACACTTATCTCTTCCCTTGTTTGCAGTGTATTGTGGCATCCCCTCTAGTTCCTCAGGGAGTACGAGAAACCCTCTCGACACCCTTTTAGGGAGCCAGGTCCGAAGTGGTGTTTGTATTTGTGCGGCTAAAGCCTTTCTAGTCTGTATGGGGAGCAGTTGGGTGCAGGTGCAGCATCTCCCTGTCGTTGAACTCCCCTTTTTCCGTTACCCGTGTGTGAGTGTGTACACGTTCATACCAGATATATTATAAAGTTTTTTATATTTACTGGTACTATTGAAACAACAGGGACTATTTTATTCTAAAGGGGTGCAGTTTTAAAAACTTGATGTAAAATTCACGAATCAGTTTCTAAAAAAGATCCATGCATAGCCATAATATCTCAGATTCTTCTCAAGGAGCATAATGTGTCTATAAGTCAAAATCCGTTTTCTATACTGTATTGATCCCCCAGCTTTCGATGACCCCCCACTAAACACTTGCATTGAATGAACAAGCTCCTGATGCGAGTTTCTAATAAGCGGTGCCCGTCTTTAAATATTGAATAAACATAAGATGGGAGAAGCCGCATCATTCCTTCATTACATGGCTTAAATAATTTAGGATTAGTCATGCAGTTCATCTTCAGGAAACTTTCATTTGTATACATTATCTGCCGGAGAAACGTAAGGGAGAGCGGTAATTTGTCATTTATAAGTATTTCACATTCATTACAGGAACACTTCCATTTAGCGTCTTTTATTTCTCTAAATGAGTAAGAGCAATTCAAGAGGAGAAGTGAGATGTAAGCAACTAATGCATTTTCCAGTATGCAAAGTATTATACAGAGGAATACAATATGACAAGGTTCTCAACATCTTAATGATTTCATCAGTGGAAAAAAACCTTCAACTATTTTAAAGGACCAGAAAAGCACAATTACTATTACATAAAAAAGAGACTATGGTGATCCTGAATTAAAAAATACACAATCATATGCTGTGAGATGAGAATAACAGTATTTACAATCACAATATCAAGAACATGAATACAGAAAGAAATAGTTGAAGCGAGTCAGATCCAGCTATGGCAATGAAAGCAACCATTACAATACAAACAGTACAAATGAAGTTTCACAAACTACTCTAGGCTAATACTCTACCTGGCTTTCCGCTAATCGGGACACGCTGCTACAGCGTCCTAACTAAAGAAAACTGCACTAAACCCTAACAGTTCACCACCTGTGAGTCACTCACAATTGTGCAGGTCAGCAACAGAAAGACATCTGCTGTATCTTGGATCTCTTTCCCTCTGCATGTAGGCAACACTTGTTTCACTTTCAAAGTGGAGAAATGGCTGCCACTCTGTGTTGTCTGTACCTCAGGTCACCAATCCTTAGGGAATCTGTTCTACCGAAGTGATGAATTTCTCTACTTCTGGACACAGGTCTGTCAACAAATCTTGCAATAATCTGTAGTTTTATCTTTCCAGGGAATAATCAGTTCCTCTTTTAGTCTCTCCTTATCAGGGAACCGGCAGAAGTCTCCCTGTTATCTCAGACACACATGAGGTCTCTCTGCTTCCTGGTTTATCTCTCTCTCAGCACACACCAAAAGAAACAGGAGGGGGAGGCGACTAGTCCAAAAACAAACCTCAGAGGGGAACATGATCTCTTAAAGCCGCAGTGTCATTCAATGTCCAGTAAGGGCTGGCTGACACGCTACATGCCCCCTACATGCCTCCCCACTTAAAGGCGTTCATCCTCGGCCTCGCTGTAAAGTCATGCAAAGAATAAAGGCTCTATGCAGCAGTATAAATAATAGGACCGCTTTCATCACAATACATACGAGTGGACCAAATAAATTGACCTTTTCAAATTGTACCTGTCTGGTGGAACCCCTGCATTAGGCCTTCTGGATCTCCAGAGATCCTGACTATCCTCCATGGGCATAGCGGCCGTAAGACTGTCCTCTTAAGCTGAAGGTTTGGCTGGAGCCTTGGATTCCTCTCCTCCGCGAGCTGGCAATGTTTCTGTGTCGGAAATGTCAACTTCCACAGACTGGGGACCTTCCGCGGACTCAGGAACCGTCCACCAATCTTCACCAAAATCACTGTCCGGGAAAACCGGTCTCGATGAAGGAACAGGAGGAGTAACTCTTAGGACAGAAGTAGGATCTTCAGAGCGGCATGGCCGTAACATATTCCTGTGTAGAGTTCTCAGACCATACTCCTCATTTTCAGCTTGCACTTGGTACACTGGACCGTTGGGATACACTCTCTTGATCACTTTGTATGGCTGCACCTCCCAATGTCCACTCAGCTTCCCCTTTGGGAGTTTTTCCTGTACCAGCACTTGGTCTCTAGGATGTAGCGGAACTTCCTGAATTGGTGGTTGGCTGTTATGCGTCTTCTCTTGTAACTGCTGGCCTGCTAGCCGGCGGATGGTCTGAAGTCATTGCCAATGCTCTTCACCCAGGAGGTGGTAGATCGTTCGAACAGATCCTCTGACTGTTCCAGATTCAGATCAATGATTACTCGGCCAGCTCCACCAAATAGTAGCGTGTATGGGGTATAACCCGTGGTGGTGTGGACCCAATTCTTATAGGTTCAGACTAGTTCAGGTGCGTAATCAGGCCTATGCGTCTTCTTTATCTTCTTCTAATGTCCTCAACATTTGAAGCAGAGTCCGGTTAAAGCACTCACAGGCCCCATTCCCTTGGGGGTGATATGGAGTGGTCCGGGACCTTTCGATGCCGTACAGTTGGTACAGTTCCTCCATCACTTTACCCCGAAAATATGCTCCAATCTTGACAGACAGCTTGCGCAGCAGACTCAGCCGCCTGGTTCCGAGTCGGGATGGCCACTGAAAACTTGGAGAAGTGGTCGGTCATAACCAGGCAGTACTGTGGGCCCCTAATCGATTGTCACGCGAGGAGGTAATCTATGATCAACAGTTCAAGTGGTTCTTTGGTCCCTATGGTCTGTACGGGTGCCCTCTGTTTTGTGCTTTTGGTGAGGTCACATATTTGGCACTGTCAGCAAGCTTCTTCGACCGTCTTCTCCAGCCAGGGGCAATATACATAACGCTGCAGACACTTGTAGGTCTTCCCCGGTCCAAAGTGAGCTCCAAACTCATGAGCTTCTTTATCAATTCCTCGTGCCACTCTTCCAGGGACTTCTACTTGCCACCTTGCCTCTAAGTCAGCAGGCTGACCTAATCTAATGCTGTTCCAGAGCCGCTAGCTTGGCAGTGTCCAGATGGGCCAATAGGTTGTTATCGGTTCACACTAGGACGTTGGCTCCAGTTAGGTATTCTGCAAATATCTCTGTCATGGCCCACGCTATGTCGAGGAGTTACAGCCACAAGGAGCTGTAGTTGTGGGGGTTCCGCTCTGTATCCCTCAAGAACCTACTGGCATAAGTGATGACTCTTTCATGCCCGTCTTGAAGCTGTGAAATGACTGCTCCTAGTCCATGTCTAAGAGGAAGGGCTGGTCGAAATCTGCAAAGTCCAAGATGGTGGCTGATGTTAGGGCATCTTTCAATGTCTGGAAGACCTCCTCCTGTTTCTGCTCCCAGGGTATGCCCTAATTCCTGGGTCCCCCAACAGTTCCCCTCAGCTGTTTGTTCAGAAGGCCCGCTATTTTTGCATAGTCTTTGATGGACCGCCGTTGGTACCCAGTCAATCCGAGGAAGGCCTTTAACTCCCGCAGGGTTCTAGGTGCTAGCCATTGTTGTATCGCAGCTACTTAGGCTTGGGAAGGCAAGACTCCATCCTGAGACACCGTGTGGCCCAGGTACTCGATCTTTTTCTTGAAAAGATGACACTTCTTCAGCTTTATCTCCAGGCCATGGGCCCGTAATCATCCTAGCACCTGCCAGAGTCTGTCCAGATGTTCCTGGAAGGTAGCAGAGTACACGATGATATCATCCAGGTATACCAGAGTAGCTTCAAAGTTTAGGTCACCCAAGCACTTCTCCATCAACCGCTGGAACGTCCCCGGCGCGTTGGATAGTTCGAATGGCATTCTATTAAATTCAAACAGTCCCATGGGGAGTATGAACACTGTCTTTGCCTTGTCCTTTTCTGCCACTGGTACTTACCAGTACCCGCTAGCTAAATCCAGAGTAGAGAAGTATTTTGCTTTTCCCAGAGCCGTCAAGGACTCTTTGATACGGGGCAGGGGGTATGAGTCTCGCACAGTGCAACCATTCAACTGCCTGTAGTCCACGCAGAAATGAAGGGTTCCGTCCTTTTTCTTGACAAGCACCACTGCTGCCCATGGGCCCTAACTACTCTGCACTACTCCCGAATCCAATATCTGTTTCAGCAGAGACTTTACCTCTTGGTACAACTTGGGGGGTATCTGTCGATATCTTTCTCGAATCGGAGGAGTGTTCCCCGTCGGTATCTCATGGGTGATGGCATCCGTGCAGCCAAATTCGTGATGGGCAAATGCGGCCTGGTTCTCCCACAGCATTGCTTCCACGGCTTGTATCTGGTCCGAATTGAGAGCTTTCACATCCACCCCAATCTGGGTGAAGAGGGTTCGCCCATTCCATTCTGGAGTCGGTGCCCCCTTCTCTTCAGCCATGATGACCAGGGTCCAGACTGCATCATCTACTGGGGCCAGGGTCATTTCTTTTGGACTCAGTACTTCACTTCGATGTAGGTACACCTGAGCCAGTTCCGCTCTCGGGGAGAAGTGGACTTCTCTCTGCCCCACATTCACGACTCGGATGGGTACTCTCCCTTCTTGGACCACTGCCAGTTTCCAGGCCACCTGTTAGAACCTTGCTGTTAGGTTTTTTTTCCTTTGCTGGTCACATGACCTTGTTGGCCTATTTAATCCTGCTCCGCCCTTCTGGCTTTGCTGGACTTCATTGTATATCTACTTTCTAGCTAGCCTGTGCTCTGTATCTAACTCTGTTAGTTTGCTTGGTCTACGGACCTCTATGTTCTATCTATTTTGTTTGTTCGTCTGTCTGCTACTATTTCTGTTAGGAGGTGTCCCATATTCCTCCCAGTCCTTAGTACTTGTAGGGATTCCCTCCCCACATCTATAGGTCTTCGTACAGACTAGATTAGGACTTTAGCAGGTCTGATCGCAGGATCAGGTTCCCTGTTACATCGTAGGGATTCAGCTGAGTCTTATAGTAGGGACAGATCTCCTCTCTTTCCTTAGCTTTGGTAGCAGAACATAACAGTAAGTCCAGCCTGCAAATTCTCTAAGGAAAGATTTTTTTTTTTTTTTTTTTTTTTGTTCCATCATGGTGTCGGTTCAGGATTTGGCTAAACACCTGCAGGGACTCTCTCTGGAAGTGGCCGAGCTCCGTCAGCACGTGAGTAACTGTCCTGGAGCATATTTCTTGGAGCCTAAGGTATGTTTGCCGGATTTATTTTTTGGTGAACATCGAGAATTTTTTTCATTTAAAAATGCTTGCTTATTGTATTTTCGTTTGAGACCCAAGTCCTCTGGGGATGAATCCCAGCGCGTAGGGTTCATAATGTCACTTTTGCGCAAAGAGCCTCAGGAGTGGGCCTTTTCTTTGCAACCTAGTGATACATGCTTCAGATCAGTGGATAGTTTTTTTTCTGCTTTAGGACTATTATATGATGATCCTGACCGTGTGGCATCAGCTGAGACTGAGTTGAGACGTTTAAAACAAGGATCAGGTAATGTCGAAAAATATTGTACTCATTTTCGTCGTTGGTCCACTCAAACAGGGTGGAACGATTCTGCTCTGAAAAGTCTATTTCTTGCTGGGCTCAGTGAAAGGGTTAAAGACCTGCTAATTGCTTATCCTACACCTGAGGATTTGCAACAGGCTATGCAATTAGCTATACGGGTGGATAGAAGACTGCGTGCTAGGGTTAATGAGAGCAAATCCTCTGCTATGTCAGTTTCTGGTTATGATAATGTGTGTACTAACAGTGGTGAACCGATGGAGATTGGATCGGTGGCACCTCGCTCTCAAGAAAAAGACCGTCGTTTTTCGCAAGGCTTGTGTTTCTATTGCGGAAAATCTGGTCATTTGATTAAAGGCTGTGAGCTTCGTATGAAGAAAGAAAAAAAAATGGTCAGTCACGCCCGTATTGCCTGTTTAAATTCCAAGGGTATATTTTTAGCTGCTTCCACGATTGCTCAGGAAAAATTAATGGAATTTCGGGTGTTTGTTGATTGCGGGTCTACACTGAATGTAATTGATGGGGGATTCGTGGAAAAACTCAATTTAAAACCTGAACCTTTGTCATCCCCCATTGCTGTGGTTTCTGTGGATGGTTCCCCTTTGAAGAATATTACTCTCAAGGTCAGTGAATTTCCTCTCACTATTAATGGTGTTCACCATGAGAAATTGGATTTGGTAGTGTTGAATAACTTGCCTTCTCCAGTAATATTGGGTTTGCCCTGGTTAAAATTTCACAATCCTGTACTGGATTGGTCTACCAGTGAAATTAAATCCTGGAGCCATAAATGTTATGACAAGTGTTGTAACGGGCGTATTGCAGCTGTGGATAGGGGGGAATTGCCTGTTCCTATTCAGGATTTTTGGAGAGTTTTTTCTGAGAAGGAATCGCAGGTTTTGCCTCCCCATAGAGACTATGATTGTTCTATTGAATTTGTCCCTGGAGCGACTCTTCCTAAAAGTCGTTTATTTAACCTTACTATTCCTGAGAGGAAGGCTTTGGAGGAATACATACAGACAAGTTTGGCCGCCGGTCACATTAGGCCCTCTAAGTCTCCTGTGGCGGTTGGATTTTTTTTTGTAAAAAAAAGGACGGCGGTTTACGTCCTTGTCTGGATTTTCGTGAGATCAACAAAATTACGGTACGCAATCCTTACCCACTGCCATTGATTCCTGATCTGTTTAACCAGTTATTGGGGGCCAAGTGGTTCTCTAAAATTGACCTTAAGGGGGCATACAATCTGTTGCGCATGAAGGAGGGTGATGAATGGAAGACTGCTTTTAACACTCCTATGGGTCATTTTGAGAATCTGGTTATGCCTTTTGGTCTTACTAATGCTCCTGCATTTTTTCAGAATCTGATTAATGACATCCTTAGACCTTTGATCGGTAAAAATGTGGTTGTGTATTTGGATGACATTTTGATTTATTCGCCAGATCTGGAGTCTCATTGGCGGAGCGTGCGTGAGGTATTACAGTTATTAATGGACAATTCGCTTTTTGCTAAGCTGGAGAAATGTGAGTTCGCTGTACAGAGAATTAGTTTTTTGGGCTACATTATCTCCAGCAAAGGTTTTGAGATGGATCCGGTTAAGGTTCAGGCTGTGCAGGAATGGCCTAGGCCTATTGGTTTGAAATCGACACAGAGGTTTTTGGGTTTCGCCAATTACTACAGAAAATTCATAAAAAATTTTTCTAGTATTGTCAAACCTCTGACTGATCTCACCAGGAAAGGTGCTGATGCGGTTCAGTGGTCTTCTGAGGCCATTGAAGCTTTTGTGTATCTCAAGGAGAGGTTCACCTCTGCTCCCATCCTTATGCAGCCTGATGTTACTAGGCCGTTTTTGGTTGAGGTTGATGCTTCCTCTGTGGGGGTTGGCGCAGTATTGTCTCAGGATAACGGGGATGGATTACATCCCTGTGCCTTTTTTTTCAAAAAAATTTTCGGAGACTGAACTGAATTACGATATTGGTAATCGGGAATTATTGGCTATTAAACTCGCATTTGAACACTGGCGCCACTTCTTGGAAGGTGCGGAATTTCCCGTTCAGGTTCTTACGGATCATAAAAATCTGATATATCTTGATGCTGCCAAGCGCCTGAATGCCCGTCAGGCTAGGTGGGCACTGTTTTTCTCGCGGTTTAATTTCTCCGTTACTTACATCCCTGGTACTAAGAATGTTAAGGCGGATGCCTTGTCTCGCAGTTTTTCTCCCATAGTCGGTGCTGAGAAAGAGGAAAACATTTTACAAGAAGGTGTTGTGATAGCTGCTTTAGACTCCGTTTTGGAAGATGAGATTCTTAAAGCTCAGGAGAATGCCCCATCTAACACTCCTCATGGGAGGTTGTTTGTGCCTGAGACCTTTAGGAGAGATTTGTTTGTTGAGTGTCACGAATCTCGGTTGGCAGGTCATCCCGGAATCTCTGAGACCAAGAGACTGGTGGGTCGCAGTTTTTGGTGGCCTGGATGGCAGAAGGAAGTCATTAAGTGGGTGCGCCAATGTACTATATGTGCTAGATCTAAGTCCTCACATACTCCTGCTGCGGGGTTGCTTTGTCCTTTGGAGGTCCCCAGTGCTCCTTGGACACATTTGGCTATGGACTTTATAACTGACCTTCCCCCCTCTGAGGGTTTTACTGTCATCTGGGTGGTCGTGGACCGTTTTAGCAAGATGTGTCACTTGGTTCCCTTCGTCAAACTGCCCTGCGCTAAAACTCTCGCTAAGGCCTTTGTCAAGGAAATTGTCAGACTTCATGGCGTTCCTACTGACATTGTTTCTGATAGGGGTCCTCAGTTCGTGGCTCGTTTTTGGCGTGCCTTTTGTGACAGGTTGGGAATTCATTTGTCGTTTTCGTCCGGATATCATCCTGAATCTAATGGCCAGACAGAAAGGAAAAACCAGGATGTTGAGCAATTCTTGCGTTGTTTTGTGGCAGACAATCAAGAGGGGTGGTCTGAGTTTCTGCCACTTGCCGAATTTGCTCTGAACAATCATACATCTTCTTCTGCTGGTTGTTCGCCTTTTTTTTGTTGTTCTGGGAGACATCCGTCGTTTGGGTCGTTCTCCAAGTTGGGATCTGCCGTGCCTGAGGAGGAGAATTTTTCCGGTGATTTGGAAAGAGTTTGGACGGATGTGCGTGGTAATCTTCAGGAGGCCAACAGAAAATCTAAAGACTACTTTGATAGGAAACGACAGGAGGTTTTGTTCTTTGTTGGTGACATGGTTTGGTTGTCCTCTAGGAATCTGCGGTTGAGGATTCCTTCTAAGAAATTGGGTCCCAAGTTTGTAGGGCCCTTTAAGGTGCTTCAGGTTGTCAACCAATCTGCTGTTAGGTTGGAGGTTCCTACCTCCTGGAGAATTAATCCGGTCTTTCATGTCTCTCTGTTAAAAAAAGCTGTTGTGTCGGATGGTGACGCCTCTGCCTCTGTTCCTCCGGTGGTGGAGGACGGGGAATATGAAATTTCTCGCATCCTTGACTCTAGACGGTATAGAGGTAGTTTGCAGTATCTTGTGGCCTGGAAAGGTTTCGGACCCGAGGATAACTCTTGGGTGAGGTCAGATGATGTTTCCGCGTCCAGACTTATCAGAGCGTTTCACAGGAGATTTCCTGATAAGCCTGGTCCTAGGGGATCCGGAGGATCCTCTTAGAAGGGGGGGTACTGTTAGAACCTTGCTGTTAGGTTTTTTTTCCTTTGCTGGTCACATGACCTTGTTGGCCTATTTAATCCTGCTCCGCCCTTCTGGCTTTGCTGGACTTCATTGTATATCTACTTTCTAGCTAGCCTGTGCTCTGTATCTAACTCTGTTAGTTTGCTTGGTCTACGGACCTCTATGTTCTATCTATTTTGTTTGTTCGTCTGTCTGCTACTATTTCTGTTAGGAGGTGTCCCATATTCCTCCCAGTCCTTAGTACTTGTAGGGATTCCCTCCCCACATCTATAGGTCTTCGTACAGACTAGATTAGGACTTTAGCAGGTCTGATCGCAGGATCAGGTTCCCTGTTACATCGTAGGGATTCAGCTGAGTCTTATAGTAGGGACAGATCTCCTCTCTTTCCTTAGCTTTGGTAGCAGAACATAACACCACCAGGACATTCTTGTCTATTTCACCTATTACCACCAGTTCAACAGCCACCTCCATACCTTCAAGGTTGCGGAAAGTTCCCACAGGCAGTGGGAGGATGGTCTCCTGACGAGGAGGGACGGTGAGGAACGCCCTTCCCGGCACTCGGATAATCCCCACAGACTGGTGCATCGGGATGCTCTTCTGTGTCCCACAAACAAGGATCAGCTGTTGAAATACTTTCTGAGTGGGATTATGTGGGGTGACCTGTTTCCAGTAGCCAAGCCCCCGTTTAGTGAACATGATCTGGTCTAACTCCCACAGGATATTCATACCCATTATCAGCAGTACATCTTCTTTGAATGGCTCGGGGACTAACAGGATGCCTTTCCTTCCCACATCTTGTCCACATAGCCGCACATTCATCCACACGACCCCCGTGACTGGGATGGGTTGCTGATTAGCCTCTGTCACAAGAATTAATGTCTCCCGTTCTGGCTTGGCCATCGCTTGAAAATAACGATTGAAGTGCGACTCGGGAATGGTCGTTACCTGTGATCTGGTATCCACCAAACAGTCCACTGGATATCTTCGAACTCTGCTTGCAGGATGGGACAGCCTGCAACCAGATATTCAGAGTTGTGCTTGGTAGTTTTTCCTTCTACCCCCCCTTGCAGTACGCCCCACTACTGCAGGGGCCGGAAGTTTAACGGAGGCTCTGGATATCCCTGCAAATTATTCTGACACTCTCTAGCAAAGTGTCTTTCACTTATGTGGCGCCCCTGCAGGTCCAGTCACCACAGAGGTACTGCATCTCAGCCAGAGGTATGGTACCCCACTCTCGGGTAAGGAGGGAGCACTACCCGGCACCCACACACCCACATCCAACACCACATCACTCCAGTAGGGAAGGGCGAGATTGCTCCTGAGGGAGAGCACAGCCCCTGTCCCTGTCTGGAGGGGGGAACTAGGTAGAGGAGGTGGGCGGAGGAAGTAGTTTAGGGGAGCACTGAAGGAAGGACTGAAGGTAGAGGGGACCACGTAGAGTGACAGTTGGTGACGTTGGTCACATGACAGGTAGTATAAAAAGATGGGTAGAAAGATCTAGAAAGTCAGTTAGTCAGTCAGAGCAGTTGGTGACAGGAGTCTGTCACAGGGAGTGAAGAGAGAAGGGGTCCTAGGAGTAAGAGCGCAGTGAGTGAGGACCGTTGAAGACTGAGGGGCCCAGTAAGAGATAAAACGAGAGGAGCGAGGGAGTCAGAGAGAAGGGCTCCAGAGACAGAGAAAGGATCTTAGGAGCACAGAACTGACCGGTCTGGCTACCGAGCAACCCACGGCCCCAGGGGGTGTGTCACTTGCACATCGCCAGCACCGGGCAACCTGACGTCCCTCTCTTTGTCCACGTGTGGGAGGCGCCCTTGACATCCAACCGGCTGACAGCGGTGAAGGACCCTGGGGCCCTGGTAGAGGGGCTCAGGCTGGAGGATTGCTGGCGGGTGATATTGAGGAGCTTGATAACATGGCCAACCCACAGACATTGTAGGCGGGGGACTGTAAGGGTTCAACGGACCAGCGTAATGAGGCCTAGGTTCAGGAGGGAACGTCCGATAAGGATCTGCCAGAGCCGGGTATGTTATCTCCGCGGCAGAGCCAGTCTCTATCCTTTTTTCCATTTGCGTCAATTTTTCTTACATAATATTCAGGGAACTCTGCAGTTCCCTGAACAGAGTCTCTTCATTCCCTCTGCCCCTGACGGTTGTGATGACCTGAGTACGCACCACTCCGGAGGCACAGCTGTCTTCTTTACTTTGGACCACCGCTTCTGCTAATATTTGTCGAAAACTTAAGGCCGAATCCACTCTTACTTGCTCATGCAGAATTTGTCTCAGGGAAGTACTGAAGAGCCCCAGAATAAATTGTTCTCGCAATATCTGGTCCACAGATCCCATGCTGCTTACTCTGTCTGTCTCTTTCTTTTGTACCTCTGCAAGTACTTCCTGTAGCGCTGTGGCGCATTGGGAGACTTCCTCCCCTTCTCACTGCAGCCGATAGAAGAATTTTGCTCGGCGATGCCCTGCACTAGCCGTTTCACCGTATATCTCTTCCAGAAACTTCACCATCTCTTTTAAGGTGCTATGTGTTGCTTCCGGTTGCAAGAAGACATTTCTGCGCGCCTCACCCTCCAGGACGGCCAGAGTGATTTCAACTTGTAGTTCTGGGCTGACATTATAAATCTCGGCAGCGCTCTGCAATCTAGTGACCCAGTCTGTCAGTGCCATATTCTGGCCATCAAATTTGGGCAGAACACTAAACAATGTGCTCATAGGGAGGGCCCTTGCAGGGGTTCCACCATTACCTGCAGTACTCACATTAACCACATTGCTGACGGCAGCCTCCAACTCTGTAACCGTACCCTGCTTGCAGTGCCACTTGTAGCAGTGTCCAAAGAACACCGCAAGGCAGGATTCAAGAACGGCACAACAGGCAAGAAGGCAGAAACAAAACTCCGGCTTTATTATGTACAAAGCAAATATGCCAGGAGATGAGAATAACAGTATTTACAATGACAATATCAATAACAAGAATACAGGAAGAAATAGCTGAAGCGGGTCAGAGAACTATGCTCCAGCTATGGCAATGAAAGCTCAATACAAACAGTACAATCAAGATTCCCATACTACTCTAGGCTAGTCCCCTATCTTGTTTTCCGCTAATCGGGCCACGCTTCTACAGCGTTCTAACTAAAGAAAACTGTGCTAAACCCTAACACAGTTCACCACCGGTGAGTCACTCACAATTGTGCAGGTCAGGAACAGAAAGACATCTGCTGCTTGTTTCAGATGCAGCTGTGCCGAATCAGTCACACTTGAATCCTTTTTCCTGTATCTTGAATCTCTTTCCCTCTGCAGGTAGGCAACACTTGTTTCACTTTCAATGTGGAGAACTGGCTGACACTCTGTGTTGTCTGTACCTCAGGTCACCAATCCTCAGGGAAGCTATTCTATCGAAGGGATACATTTCTCTACTTCTGGACACAGTCCTGTCAACAAATCTTGCAATAGTTTGTACTTTTATCTTTCCAGGGAATAATCAGTTCCTCTTTAATTCTCTCCTTATCAGGGAATCGGCAGAAGTCTCCCTGTTACCTCAGACACACACGGGGTCTCTCTGCTTCCTGGTTCATCTCTATTAGCACACACCAAAACCAACAGGAGGGGGAGGCGACTAGTCCAAAAGCAAAACTCAGAGGGGAGCATGACCTCTTAAAGCCGCAGTGTCATTCAATGTCCATTGAGGGCTGGCTGACCCCCAACGTGTTTTTTTATTTTTTTTTTACATTTGTATTTATTTTTTTATTTATTTATTCAATTTTAAAACCTTGATTCTATTTTTAAATAATAAAAACTAGCGGACAACAGCAGTGTCTGTAATATTACAACATTATTTATATTACAACTATTATTAAAAGTGCTTATTTCACCATTGTGAAAAATTACTTTATGACTACGTAGCAGGTATGACAGTGGCCCTCAACCCAATCAGCCATAATATTAAAACAGGTGAAGTCAATAATATATTAGCTCTATACAATGGCACTTTTCTAAGGAATATACTGTATTAGGCTCCACCATCTGCGCTGCGGTAGAGGACTCTGGCTGTAACCACTTTTGGTCGAGGTGCAGCAGATCAAACATTTGAGAGCGAGGGGGTTTGTCACAGTGATATGCCAAGCGGTGGACCTGTTGTGCCTTAACAGACATTGTCACCCCCAAGCGCGCCAAAATTTCTGTTTTCAATTTTTCATGTTTTTTGGCATCCTGTAAGGCCAAATCATAGTAGGCCTTTTCTAGCTCCCCCGTTAAGTATGGCACCAGGACTTCCACCCACTGCTCTGGCGGGAGTTTCTATCTATCAGCAACCCTTTTAAAAACAGTTAAAAAGGCCTCTATGATGTCACCTGGGGTCATCTTCTGCAAGACTCTTCTCACCGCCTTCCGGACAGAGAAATCATCAGCTGACATTGGGGTTACAGCTGCTGCCCTGCCATAAACTGTCTATGTGAGTAAATCAATCTGCTGCTGCTGTTGCTGGAGCTGTTGCTGGTGCTGTTTCTGCTCCCTGTGCTACTGCAGCTGCTGCAGGTGCTGCTGTTGCTGGCTTTGGACCAGGTGCTTGAGCAGCTCCTCCATTTTGTCTGACCGCTGTTCCATCATTACAGCCGCCTTCACCCAAGACATGCAGTTTGTTTTCAGCCGTCACACTGGCTTCCTGTGGATCTTGCCCGCACTTCTAACACCAACTGTGGTAGATCGCCTCACTCGGCTGCACATAGAAGTAGACACAGGAACACTGTCTCTTTAAATAATCCGTTGTGGTTTATTAAGAGCACTGCATAAACCACAGCAATGTTAGCAAAACAAACACAGCTTTCCAGGCCTAACAGGAAGAACAAAGCATAAGTATGGCACAGTCCTTATTGCTACGGGTAACCACCCGCTTCAGGAACAAACAACCCAATGTTTAGCTTTTCTTCACATGTCAAAACAGCTCCAGACCTTGTGCCTCCAGACCCACCCCACACCAAATGCTCTAAAAGGTTGGAAATGTATCCTCTGACCTCCTCCAACTCTACAGGTGTTTAATCACTCTAGCACTAAACATGTCTGATTAACCCCTCTCTTTACTTCCTGTGCTGGAACATTTTTTCTATTTTTATATTACTGAAGTTAACAATCTCAGTGCTACATATATCCCCTATATATATTTACCAGTGACTCTGTCACGATAGACAGATAGATAGATAGATAGATAGATAGATAGATAGATAGATAGATAGATAGATAGATAGATATGAGATAGATAGATAGATATTGTAGACATAAAACATAAATTATGTTTTTCAATTTTTTTCTCGTCTAAGAAGAATATTCTGTTTTATCCAGGTCAACATACCGCTCCAAGCTATGCCGAGTGACATTTTGTCTTGCAGCAGTAATTATGTGGGTGAGATGTGAACGGTTTAGAATTTGCATTTTTTATAATTAGACATTTACTGTCCCGTGTATTTTCTCAAAGCGTTTTTCCCAGAGTGAAGCTGCAAATCACGCTGTGCCAAAAAAACACAGCTCAGTTGGCATAACCTTTGCAGACACTAAAATTATTCATTTAAAAGGTTTATTCCACCAGCATGGATTGAAAAGGAGCGTTCTTGTAAGTGAAGCACTGACATAAATTAGAACACATAATAATTTATGAGGTTATTTTATTATAGTCATGATTAGATAATCGTTATACTATATTTCACTCCTTGATATACTGGGGTTTAAAATGCTCAGCATTGACTGTAGGTTAGATATGCATTTAAATTGACTATATGTAGCACTAATTAAAATACTTGATTACATACTGGATGGATGAACGTGATCTAATCTCACAAGTCACTTGCCCAATGTCAAAAGTAGACAAGTACTTTACTCTTATGAAGGGGTCACATCATGTTAATAATAACAGAGACTTTATAAGAGACTTTATATTTAGATTGGAATAAAAAGCATTTTAATTGTAACAAAATCAGGGGTGCACAGGGGCTTGGTAATATGGGGAGCCAATACGATCTTATTTTTAAAATTGTGTTCCATATTTTTAATTTTATGTAAATAAATTGCCCATTTTTACAGTTTTTGCTGATTTCAATGACAGCTCCCCCTATTAGCAGCTAATTTTAGTGAAAAATGTATCATTGAAATAATTTTCTCAGTACAGTTAATTATTGCATGTTGCTAAAATATAAATAATATACTGAACTGTGGGTTCCATAAATTCCTATAAAGAAGAGACCTGTTGCTGGACAAATTACCAGTTGGATGGTAGGGGGAATTTTTGCAGACAATGACTACCCTTAGCAAAAACTAAGTATCCTATGTTATTTACATGTACTATTACTATTTATTTATTTACTTATTGCAGGGTATTTGCTTATTTGCTTTTACCTTAGGTTGTGTCCTTTCAATGGCCACATTGTGAATGTGCACCTACACATTTCACTAATACCAACGTGTGTGCTGGCCCATGGTATAAGTGCAGTGTGTAGATATATATTCACAATCTAAGATAAAAACAAATAAGCAAATACCCTGCAATAAGTGAATAAATAAATAGTAATAGTACATGTAAATAACATAGGATACTTACTATATACTGTACTGTACTGCATATGGCAAACAACGTCTTTTCCAGGCGGACGAACCCACCAAGTTTTTCAAAAGGAAGACACTTGAGGAAATCAGGAAATGCCATTGTTTTTTTTCGGAAGTGTTTTTTATAGAAATTTTATTTTCTTTTTTTTTATCTCCATTCAACGATAAAGAAACTGCAATTTTTCAATCATAAACGCTGGGAAAACTCTTAGGATGCACAACTTCCGGGAATTTATTCAGCCTTCCCATTGACTTGTATTGTAAAGTGTAGAGCGACTTCAGAGCAGAAGCCGACTGAAGGGTGGTCGGGTCACTTCTTTTACTGTAACTGCTTGGCGTCTTTATAAACCTAAAGCTGGTAAAAGACTCTCAAAAGCCTAAACATATGCACAGCAAGTCATTTTTATTATAGAAATGCACATGTCCATTCTTTTGAGTTTTTAGCTAGTGTTTTTTCAGGTTGGTTTCAGAGTTGACACACCTGAATAAAAAGTTGTGTGCACATAGGGGATTTTCCTTAGCCCTTTTTATTATTTTTTAAAAAAAAAAGGTTTTCAATATTAATAGGGCTGTGTTATTGGCAAAGCCCATTTTACATACAGTATGCTAAAATTATTTATTGAGGGAGTTTCCATGTTTAGTACCCCTTTTTATTAGCTAGAAAAGATATGAGTTAGAAAGAGCATTATTGATTTCTGAAGAACCCACCTTTCTATTGATTTGAAAGGATATTGTGTAATGCTTTAGATGCCCTGTGGGGGTGCTGTAGGGAGATTGAACAATTACTGCCAGATTACAGCTGATTATGGGCATCCTAACAGCTGGACACTCTATACTAATTTATTTTTGGTGACATTTCTAACAAAAGTCATTAGTCCAAGATTGATAACCCCTTGACCTATTGCTTGAATGTCTCCCAACAAAAAAAAATTATCATTAGAACTGATGTCTACTATCTGGAACAGGGTTGGCCACAGTGAAAAATTCTGTAAGAAACTAAAAATAAGCCCAGAAGCGATCACTTTCTAAGCAGTTTACATTACATTAATTCTGAACCCATTCAGACGTTTCCAGTGCTACAGCCTTTTAAAAAGAAGCCAAATCCCTTTCTTTGACATCAATTATGCCCATGTTTTGCGGTATGTTTTATGGAGTCCCTTGCTGCCAGATGCTGCTCTCCCTGAGCCTACAAAACACTAATCCATTTACAAATGTGCAAATTGTCATAAATGGCTCAGAAGAGTCTTAAAACCAATATTAGTTCAATTTGTAAGTAAGAGGAGGAAGCGAGAGGTCTTTACACAATCTCTGACACTACAAGACTCAATTTCAGAGAAATGGAAAGCACACAGGTCCCTCCCTTGGAGCAACAAGCAAGTGTTTGGAAGTGCATTTTGTGTTCCCCCGAGAAGCCATTAATAATTGAGAAAAGGAACATTTACAGAAGGGAGCGCGGAGCTGTTGAGCAGGTTAGTGGTGGTTACATGTCATTTATCAAGATGAGATGGCTGAATGAGAGAAGAAGCTCCGCCAGATTGGCGCAGTAATATTTTAAGATCATCTATGAGCAGTTGTAAGCATTCCTAGGCAAGAAGAGGGGGGGAAACAATTCCCTAATTTAAATGGATATCTGAATAATGATTTTCTGACTCGGTAAATCTTGGGAGTATTTAAACAGCTTGTCATGTATTATGTACCAAATAAATGAGGCAATTTAGACAAGCTGGTTGTAGAGATACAATATAAAGAGGGGTCAAATGCAATGCCATGGCAATGGGCTATACAGTTACATGCCCTCCACCTGTAAATACAGGACTTTCGCACATAATAACAGTGTTGTAGAGAACAAAATATATAAAATCCATACAGACATCTCTGGAGAAGGGATATTATCACCCTCACATTAAATATATGGGATTAGTTATAACTGGGGAAATGAGAAAGAGCTGACAATTCAATCTCCAGTGAAGCAGGACCTCCTGCCATGAACAGGTAATTACAGTAGAGATCTGCTCTGAGAACCAGCCACTAAGACTAAGGCTAGGATTCGTGTACTCAGAGGCGGAGAAGTACACTTCTGAGGCAAAAGCTTCCTCTATTCAAATCAATTGTCTCAGACTTTTTGGAGCCAGTGGTCAGTGATGACAATTAGATTTTGTATAGATCTGATATTTATAGGAGACAAATATTTGGCGTCGTAGCGAAGGGATGAACATAACACATTCACTTACCTCACCATAAGGCCATTCTAAAATCTCCAACTTAATACTGGTCAGATTAATGGTGTTATCCATCCCATGTTTTATCTCTAAAGAAAGGTAAAAATAGCAATAGGAGACAAGATGACAATATCTCTCTCCTGGGACCTCCAGTGGCAAAGATATCCTGAAAGTTGGGTATCTCATAAACTTTTAAAAAACCTAGCAAATCCCACAATTAGTTCCCATGTGAGCTCACCAAGGGGAGGTATGTGGGCATAATCTTGATCTAATAAAAATTAGAGCTTTGGTTTTGGTCTTTTGTTAGTCCTGAAAGATACAGCTTACAATAGTTCTGTCCATTTACCTAAGGAGTACCTCCCTATGCTAAGCTCTGAGCCATCTTACCGACACAGGTTTAGTACCTTTTCTTTTTTTATCCGTTTTATTACATGTGATTGTATATACCTTATTGAAATGTTCCCATTTTGTATCATCTTTGTATATTTTATAAACACTGCCTACCTTTACAGATTAAATACACTGCTCAAAAAAATAAAGGGAACACTTAAACAACAGAATATAACTCCAAGTAAATCAAACTTCTGTGAAATCAAACTGTCCACTTAGAATGCAACACTGATTGACAATCAATTTCACATGCTGTTGTGCAAATGGAATAGACAATAGATGGAAATTATTGGCAATTATCAAGACACCCTCAATAAAGGAGTGGTTCTGCAGGTGAGGACCACAGACCACATCTCAGTACCAATGCTTTCTGGCTGATGTTTTGATCACTTTTGAATGTTGGTTGTGCTTTCACACTCGTGGTAACATGAGACGGACTCTACAACCCACAGAAGTTGCTCAGGTAGTGCAGCTCATCCAGGATGGCACATCAATGCGAGCTGTATCAAGAAGGTTTGCTGTGTCTGTCAGAGTAGTGTTCAGAGGCTGGAGGCGCTACCAGGAGAGAGGCCAGTACACCAGGAGACGTGGAGGGGGCCGTAGGAGGGCAACAACCCAGCAGCAGGACCACTACCTCCGCCTTTGTGGAAGGGGGAACAGGAGGAGCACTGCCAGAGCCCTGCAAAATGACCTCCAGCAGGCCACAAATGTGCATGTGTCTGCACAAATGGTTAGAAACTGACTCCATGAGGGTGGTATGAGGGCCCGACATGCACAGATGGGGACTGTGCTCGCAGCCCAACACCGTGCAGGACGCTTGGCATTTTCCACAGAACACCAGGATTGGCAAAGTTGCCACTAGCGCCCTGTGCTCTTCACAGATGAAAGCAGGTTCACACTGAGCACATGTGACAGACGCGACAGAGTCTGGAGATGCCGTGGAGAGCGATCTGCTGCCTGCAACATCCTTCAGCATGACCGGTTTGGCAGTGGGTCAGTAATGGTGTGGGGTGGCATTTCTTTGGAGGGCCGCACAGCCCTTCATGTGCTCGCCAGAGGTAGCCTGACTGCCATTAGGTACCGAGATGAGATTCTCAGACCCCTTGTGAGACCATATGCTGGTGCGGTTGGCCCTGGGTTCCTCCTAATGCAGGACAATCCCAGACCTGATGTGGTTGGAGTGTGTCAGCAGTTCCTACAAGATGAAGGCATTGAAGCTATGAACTGGCCCGCCCATTCCCCAGACCTGAATCCGATTGAGCACATCTGGGACATCATGTCTCGCTCCATCCACCAATGTCACGTTGCACCACAGACTGTCCAGGAGTTGGCGGATGCTTTAGTCCAGGTCTAGGAGGAGATCCATCAGGAGACCATCCGCAACCTCATCAGGAGCATGCCCAGGCATTGTAGGGAGGTCATACAGGCACGTGGAGGCCACACACAATACTGAGGCTGTGTGCCCACTATGCGTTTTCCAAGCGTTTTTGATGCGGAATTTCCACAGCAGAAACACTTTAAAAACGCTTGGTAATCAGTGCCCAATGATCCCCAATGAAAATCTGCATGTTCTGTGCCCATGCTGCAGAATTTTCCGCAGCAGATTTTCCTTGCGGAAAAATCCGCAGCATGTCCATTATTTGTGCGTTTCTGCATGCGGATTTGAGGTCCCAATGCACTTGAAAAACGCAAGTCAAATCCGCATGTAAAAACGCTGCAAAAACGCGTGCAAAATCTGCAAGCGTTTTTGACTGCCAAGAACATGCAGAAACGCTGCAGAAATTTTCTGCTTCATTTCTGCATCGTGGGCACATACCCTTAGCCTCATTTTGACTTGTTTTAAGGACATTAAATCAAAGTTGGATCAGCCTGTAGTGTGTTTTTACACTTTCATTTTTATGGGTGACTCCAAATCCAGGCCTCCATTGGTTAATAAATTTGATTTCCATTGATGATTTTTGTGTGATTTTGTTGTCAGCACATTCAACTTTGTACAGAACAAAGTATTCAATGAGAATATTTCATTCATTCAGATCTAGGATGTGTTATTTGAGTGTTCCCTTTTTTGAGCAGTGTATATAAAATGTAATAGCTCCGTTCCTCTTGCTCTGTATATCGCACTCCAGAAGCCCAACGCTATCTGTAACTGGTATCCAATCGGATTGGATAAATGATTGGAGGTGACAACTACTAGTTCATTTTGTTATTGTGCAGTTGGCAGTGATCGTATTGGGATATATATATATATGCATTGGAATCGGAGGTGTATATACCATATAGAAGTCATAGGAAACCTTGTGGTGACCTGATATTTAGCTCACCCAGGGGCGGAGGATTTCCTCTGCACACGCGATCTTGTAGCACGGCAAGAAACAGTGAAGAGAAAAGGAAGGTACATCCAGCATGGGGTTCTAGTAAAAAATCCTTGTTTATTGCAAATCCATAAAAACTCAAAACATAGGGTAATCGCAGATGCATTTCAGATTATAACGTCCTTAGTCATTGAATACAAGTATGCAATGCTCTGGACCCCCACCAGTCCCACAAACTAAGTCCTGTTTAGGTTTGTTAACTTTGGCGTTGCAAGATGCCTCATTCGGAAGGCCACTATGACTAGTCAGTTACTTCTTCTTTAGGATCTCGCTATCCCTGGCCTTTTTGGTCAGCACTGCTCACTTGACACTTCAAACTCGAACTAACTCCTGGAAGCAGTCACTTGCCCTAACACTAATCCCCTCCCACAATGTCCCAAACATTTACCCTATCTTAGCTTACTGTCATTACCTGTCAACTATCTATCCCTATACTACCTACAGGTATCATCTACACTATGTCTTATACACACTATACTGTACATTACTAACATTCCTTATTAGTGTTGAGCGAGCATTAAAATGCTCGGGTGCTCGAAGCTCGGGCCGAGCTCACCGTGATACTCGGGTGCTCGACCCGAGCAACGAGCCCAATGTTAGTCTATGGGAGACCCGAGCATTTTTGAGGCGGCACCCCCGGCAGTCTGTAGAAAGCCTAAAAAGTGCCCAAAACGATAGTGACAGTGCTCAAAAGACATGGGGACAGCATGGGGATCGCCCCAGGAAGCATTTCTGACCCCCAGGTCACTGCTGTCAACAACGTGGTCAGAGGTATTAAGCCACTTTTACGGGCTCACAATAAAACGCTCAAAAACAAAACTGAAACGGTTTTCCTGTGAAATATGTTAAGGAACATCCTTTCCAGGGTAAAGACTTGTGTATAAGGTAAAATAAATAACCCAAAACAAAAATACTTCTCCACACCTTGGGCTATGTTTTCCTTCTATGACAGAATCACTGACTGGGTGGATCAGGTAAATGCTGTAGATATAGTATATCTTGACTTCAGCAAAGCATTTGACAAAGTATCTCACACCATCCTTATTGAAAAAATGACCAAGTATGCAATGGACCAGGCAACTGTTAGGTGGATTCATAACTGGCTTAGTGATCGGACTCAAAGGGTGGTTGTAAATGGCTTCACATCCAGCTGGATGAATGTCTCAAGTGGGGTACCACAGGGCTCCGTCCTGGGACCTGTATTGTTCAACATCTTTATCAATGATTTAGATGAAGGAATTGAGGGTAAACTGATTAAATTTGCTGATGACACAAAGCTAGGAGGGATAGCTAATACTAGAGAAGAGAGAGAGAGGATTCAAAAAGACCTAAATAAACTGGAGCAGTGGGCAGCAACCAACAGAATGGTTTTTAACAGGGAAAAATGCAAAGTACTACATCTGGGCAATAAAAATGAAAAAAGCATATACAGAATGGGAGGAATAGAGCTAAGCAACAGTACATGTGAAAAAGACTTAGGTATACTAATAGATCATAGACTGAACATGAGTCAACAGTGTGATGCAGCAGCAAAAAAGGCAAATACAATTCTGGGATGTATTAACAGAAGCATACAGTCTAGATCACGTGAAGTCATTATCGGTCTTTACTCCTCTTTGGTCAGACCTCATCTGGAATACTGTGTACAGTTTTGGGCACCACATTTTAAAAAAGACATAGACAAACTGGAGCAAGTTCAGAGAAGAGCGACCAGAATGGTGACTGGTCTGCAAACCATGTCCTATGAGGAACGGTTGCAGGATTTGGGAATGTTTAGCTTGCAAAAAAGAAGACTGAGAGGAGACTTAATAGCTGTCTACAAATATGTCAAGGGCTGTCACATTGTAGAAGGATCATCTTTATTCTCATTTGCACAAGGAAAGACTAGAAGCAATGGGATGAAACTAAATGGGAGGAGACACAGATTAGATATTAGAAAAAACTTTTTGACAGTTAGGCTGTGTGCCCACGTAGCGTTTTACAAGCGTTTATGCTGCGGAATTTCTGCAGCATAAACGCTCCAAAAACGCTTGGTAATCCGCCCCCCATGGTCCTCAATGAGAAGCCGCACTTTCAATGCCCACGCTGCGTTTTTTTCCGCTGCGTTTATGCTCCCCGGAAAAATCCGCAGCATGTCATTTAATTTTGCGGAAGCGCGGCATAATCGCCGCCATTGACTTGCATTGGGCCGCTTCAAATCCGCAAATATGTAAAAATAATTGCGTAAGTGAAGCGCATTTGCTGCGGTCTTGTACCTCAAAACCGCAGCAAATAGGAAGTGACGTCACAATTGGGCGTTCCATCCATCCATCCCATGAGCATCCCATAATCCAGGAAGACGAGAATCCCATAATATTCCCGTCTCTCAGGATCATGGCTGCTAACGTGGGATGGTACAAGCGGATGAATGTCAACGTGGGATTCATGATTAGTGTGGTAAGTGTCTGTATGTGTCTGTGTGGTGTGTATGTGGTCTGTATGTGTCTGTGTGGTGTGTATGTGGGGTCTGTGTGGGGTCTGTGTGGGGTCTGTGTGCGCGGGTGTCAGCAGGCAGACATAGGCCGATGTGACACTACTACTCCCATCGGCCTATGTCTGTCCCCCGTCCACTCGTGCCAGCAGGATCAGCTCGATGGGAGCAGTAGTTCCCATCAGACTGATCCTGCTGTAAAATGTGCCCCAAAATTAAATTTAATAGCCCCCATATGTGCCTCCATATATTATTGACCCTACCCCCCCTCCTATTTTTTTTTTTTTTTTGGGGGGGTGCTATCATTATTAAAGTTTTTTCTTTATTGGCCCCAATAATATGTAATCTACTGCCCCCTTTTTTTACATTGGTGGCCAGTGGTTACCTAAAAAAAAGTTCATACATTACCTGTCCCCGCCGATCGCCACCTAAAATAAAGTAAAAAAAAAAAAACTACACCTATACTCACCTAGACACCTAATTCCCCGAAGCCATCGATCTCCTGTAATAAAATATAAAATAATAAACCACAACCTTATCCTTACCCCTCCGTAGTAGTCCACGAGTGTCCCACGAAGATCTCCAGTTCAGAGCAGCCACATAGAATGTAACCGCTCCGAACCGCTGCCGCCGCTAGAATGAACGGGTTCGCCGGAGTTCAGGCAGCGCTGCTCCGTTGATCTGCTTTACGGCCCCGCTGTATCGTGAGAAATTCCCACGGTACAACAGGGCTGTAAAGGAGGTCACCGGAGCAGCGCTGACTGAATGCACTCCGGTGACCTCAGTCAGGGGCTCATGCTGCTGGGAGCGGACGTGTTCCCGGCAGCGTGAGCTTACAGCAGCCATGACAGCTGTCACATCTCCAGATGTGACAGCTGTGCATGGGAGATCAGTGCAGGAACGTGGACAGGTAACTATTTTTTTTTTTTAGTAAAATTAGAATTAAATAAAATTGTGTTTTATTTCAAATAAATTATTTTTTTCTGGGTGTTTGTCTTTTTTATTTTTAACACTTTGTCGGTTAGTAATGGGGGTGTCTTATAGACACCCATCATTACTAACCTGGGCTTCATGGCAGCTGGCGCTGACATGAACCCCACCACTATTACACCCTGCCACCGCACCAGGGCAGCGTGGAAGAGCGAGGCTAAGTGCCAGAATTGGCGCACAAATATGATGCGCCAAATCTGGGGCAGCTGAGGGCTGATATTATAGCCAGGGAGGGGGCCTATAACCATGGCCCCTTTCTAGGCTATTAATATCAGGTCGCAGCTGTCCGCCTAGCCTTTGCTGGCTACAATTTATAGGGGGACCCCATGTCATTTTTTTGGGGGGGGTCTTCTTATATAGTAGCCAGAAAAGGCAAAGCGGCTAGCCTTTGCTGGCTACAATTTATAGGGGGACCCCATGTCACTTTTTTTGGGGGGGGGGGTCTTCCTATATAGTAGCCAGTAAAGGCAAAGCGGCTAGCCTTTGCTGGCTACAATTTATAGAGGGACCCCATGTCACTTTTTTTGGGGGGGGGGCTTCCTATATAGTAGCCAAGTAGCCAGTAAAGGCAAAGCGGCTAGCCTTTGCTGGCTACAATTTATAGGGGGACCCCATGTCATTTTTTTGGGGGGGGTCTTCTTATATAGTAGCCAGAAAAGGCAAAGCGGCTAGCCTTTGCTGGCTACAATTTATAGGGGGACCCCATGTCACTTTTTTTGGGGGGGTCTTCCTATATAGTAGCCAGAAAAGGCAAAGCGGCTAGCCTTTGCTGGCTACAATTTATAGAGGGACCCCATGTCACTTTTTTGGGGGGGGGGGCTTCCTATATAGTAGCCAGTAAAGGCAAAGCGGCTAGCCTTTGCTGGCTACAATTTATAGGGGGACCCCATGTCACTTTTTTTGGGGGGGTCTTCATATATAGTAGCCAGAAAAGGCAAAGTGGCTAGCCTTTGCTGGCTACAATTTATAGGGGGACCCCATGTCACTTTTTTTGGGGGGGTCTTCATATATAGTAGCCAGAAAAGGCAAAGTGGCTAGCCTTTGCTGGCTACAATTTATAGGGGGACCCCATGTCACTTTTTTTGGGGGGGGGTCTTCATATATAGTAGCCAGAAAAGGCAAAGCGGCTAGCCTTTGCTGGCTACAATTTATAGAGGGACCCCATGTCACTTTTTTTGGGGGGGGGCTTCCTATATAGTAGCCAGTAAAGGCAAAGCGGCTAGCCTTTGCTGGCTACAATTTATAGGGGGACCCCATGTCACTTTTTTTGGGGGGGTCTTCATATATAGTAGCCAGAAAAGGCAAAGTGGCTAGCCTTTGCTGGCTACAATTTATAGGGGGACCCCATGTCACTTTTTTGGGGGGGGTCTTCATATATAGTAGCCAGAAAAGGCAAAGTGGCTAGCCTTTGCTGGCTACAATTTATAGGGGGACCCCATGTCACTTTTTTTGGGGGGGGGGCTTCCTATATAGTAGCCAGAAAAGGCAAAGTGGCTAGCCTTTGCTGGCTACAATTTATAGGGGGAACCCATGTCACTTTTTTTGGGGGGGGTCTTCCTATATAGTAGCCAGTAAAGGCTAAGCTAACTGCTGCGGCCTGGTATTAATAGCAAAGGAAGGGTCCATGGTTATTGGCTACTTCACAGACTATAACATCAGCCAACAACCGTCTGCTTTCCCTTTGGTAGTTCTTAAAACTATTCGTGAGCCCACTTATTTTTTTGGGTTAAAAGATTTTATTAAAGTGAAAGATTATTGTACAGTGTATGTAGGTTCATTCACTGAAAGCTCCTGCATACGCTGTAAGGTTGATTTCTCACGTCCACATATCCACGTTAGTACAGATAAGTGTGACCGAGCATGCTTTGCAATGGGTCTGTGTGTGGGTCTCCGCTGTGTGTGGAAAATGGCATCAACACTCGTCCCGGAGATTGACGTATGAAAGAACCGTACAATATAGGTGAGGGGTTAGTGTTGGTGTGTGTGCGTACATATCTCCATATGTTTATTTAATTATTTTTTTGGGGTTAATCTTTTATTCCTCCATTTTGTTTTTAAAATAATATTCACACACGTTATTATTCACTGTAGATTGAAAAATATCCCGAAATATGGGACCGAGCTAGTCCTGACTACAAAGACAAGCAGAAGAAAAAAGACGCCTGGGCCTCTGTGTTGAGCCAAATGTATCCCCAGTGGGTGAATGCGGAACGTGATGCCCAAGAGCAAATTAGTAAGTTTTGATTTTTACATTTATTTTTATATCTATTTATAATTGCACTTTTTGGTGTTAAAGCAGTTCATAAATTGTTTTGGTTTTGTCATTGCAGTGTATGATATTAAAAATCGGTGGAGATCGGTCACCGACCGGCTGGTGAAGTATCACCAGTCGGTGCAAAGTGGCTCATCACCAAAAAAATGAAAATTTCCTTTTGCGGACGAGCTGGCCTTCATACTAACCAGTAGGAGTTTGCGGAGGTAAATTCCCAAAACATATTAATTGAAATGTTTCCAAAAATGTTGTATTTACATTGGGATTTACCTTTTATTATATACAGAACTGAAGGAAACATCATGGCCCCAACAGCAGAAGAGGACACAAACACAGAGCAAGCAGAGGAGGAATCCGAGGACTTTTTCCAGCTTTCCTCACCGGATCCATCTGCTTCGGCATCTTCAGCATCTGGTTGTCCCTCACATTCTTTGTCCAATCCAGCGGACATCGGGACGGGTTTTGTGACTGATTCTCCTGCTCCTGCTCCAAGTGACGCTGGAAGCTCTGCTGGTGATGTGTTGAGGCCCACTGGGAGGGGGTCTGTTTCTGCTCATCTCGTGGCATCGAGAAGGGCGGGCAAAAAAAAGGCCAAAAGCCACGGGGGTGGGACTATTGTGCTTGAAGCACTCACAAATCGAACCCTCAGCCTTGTGGAAAGGGCATCCCAGGAAGATGCCATCGATAAATTTTGCTCAGCCCAAGCTGCCCGCATCAGATCTCTGCCACGAGATAGGCAGAACATGTACATGACTGCAGCAGGCGCTATGGTCATGGCAATTGAAGAGGCAGCAGTTATGCCCTCGCCCCCAGCCGTAGTATGCGGAATATTTAATTGTTTCAAACCCAGTGTGCCTCCACCACGACCAGCAGCTGCAACCCAGCGTTTTGGGCAGGTTGCTGCAGCATACCGTCCAGAAGATATGCAACCAAGTTATGGTCGCCAAATGGCTCATGGTGCATCATCATTTGTCAGAGGACCATCCCCCAACTCTACTTTTTCTCAAGAAATGTTTCCTGGGTACAGCTTTGAAGAAGACCTTCAAAACATGTAGTTAAATAATTTTACCCCTCCCTGTCAGCATTTTTGGACCCTAGCAAATACAGACAGCACCTGTAGGTCGATAGATACACAATGTTTTAGAGAATCAGACAATTAACAAAGACCTTTTCTTATGGTCACCTATACCAGGCTTCAGGCGTAGGGGACTGTAAGAAAAGGTGTTTCTTTTTATATAATTAAACAGCCTACAGGTGCTGCCCGTATTTTAGGGCCCAAAACTGATTACAGGACAGGTGTGCTGTACACAGTGTGTAATTTCTTCCCAAGTTATGGGCAATGTTTGTCCGATTAAATTTTCTAGAAGTTTGTTGTTTTTTGTTTTTACAAAGTTTTTAACAGTTATTCTATATTACGTATTAAAAAAATTATTTAAACTATCTGTTAATTTTTCTTTTCAAGTGTATATGTGGTTGGATTGTGTTGTAATGAAAAAGTGTTCCCCTGATCTGCGCTCACCATAGCGCAGGTCAGAGGAACTCTACATTTTTGAAATTTGTTCAAACTAATCTACGTATGTGGTCGGCTGTATACAGTCGTTTTTAAATTAGAAATATACTTTGATATTTTGGACCACAACTATTTTTTGGATGAATACTACTCTCAACACTGTTATTTGCTAGTTCTGCTCTTAGCGCAAGCAAATAACAATGGTGAGGGTTGACTTTAGCAGACAGTACTTGTGAAGAGCGCTCTAGGTAGTAATGCCAATTTACAGGCTCTGGTCTTTGTGGGTTGTTCACTTTTGCGTTGACGTATTGTCGGAAAACAAAATGTAGAAGGTTGCAATTCAAGAAATATTTTAGACAAATTTAAGTTTAACCAAAATTTATTTTTTTTAGAAACATTTTTTTTTACATTTTTATTTTAAAAAAAAGGAGGAAGTTCTTCTTTTATTGTTCATCAGATCTTCTCTGCTGGTCAGGCTGCTCAACACCAGCACAGGAGTATTGCCAGTGCACGGCACCTTCAGGACTCATGAAGTAGTCAGCGAAGGTTTCTCGCACCCTGGCACCAGAGTTGGATGGCCTTCCCTGACCGGAGTTGACAACTGGAATTAATTCAGATAGCTGTGACTCCTCATCTTGCTCGGTGCTGTACTCACGAGCATAGTTGTGGAGTACACAGCATGCCTTAATTACAGTGTCAACGGTCTCCGTATCCAACTGGATGGCAGTGTGAAAGATCCTCCACTGACTACACATGATTCCGAAGGTGCATTCCACATATCTGCGTGCACGACTCAGCCGATAATTGAAAATCCTCCGCCGGGCATTCAGTGCCCTTCGTGGGTATGGGCGCAGCAGGTTGGTCTGTAAGGGAAATGCCTCATCCGATACCATCACAAAAGGAACTGGATGTGTTGAACCCGGCAAAGGTCTTGGGGCTGGGAGCGTTACGCCATCTTGAAGAATTTGCAGCCCAATCTGTGATGATCTAAACACCCGAGAGTCCCCAGTACTGCCATAAGCACCAACGTCAATGGCAACAAATTTGAAATGTGCATCAGCCACCACCATCAGGACCACAGAAAAATATTTCTTATAATTAAAGAAGCGTGATCCTGATCGTGGTGGCTGCTGAACTCTCACATGTTTGCCATCGACAGCACCAATGCAGTTTGGGAAATTAGCCACAGTTTGAAAGCCTGCTGCGACCTGCAGCCAAGTCTCCTCGGTTGGAGAAGGCATCACGATGGGCTGCAACTTCTGCCAGATGACGGTACATGTGCACCTCACAATTCTGGAAATGGTGGATTTACCAACCCTAAATTGGAGGTGCAGTGATGTATAGCTCTCTCCTGTGGCCAAAAACCTGAAAAGGAAAAATAGATAATTAGAAAAGCCATAAAAAGAAATACAAGCCAACAGTAATTATCCATTATTGATTCATCTTTTAAAAAATTAAGGTCTTGATTACAAAAAACTATTCCAACAATGGGCGCGTTTTTTTTTGGGGGGGGGGCTCCACATTTTCAATCTTTTTTGGTCATCTTTTGTTTTCTCTTGAGTTCACACATATCAATTTATAATGTGTTTTGACTTTGTGTCTGTGTTTGCCTACGATGTTTGCTCTAGAGTTTACACATCAGTGACCTTTTCAATCTGATCTCTGTGCATGGTGATCTCATGGTCAAGCCAAAAATATGTACACAAAGACAGACACAGTGGAGCCATCACCACAGGGTAACAAACCAGGTACACCAGCCATCACCGCAGGGTGGCGAACAAAACCAGGTACATATAAATCAACATTCAACTTACCGCAAGGTGATGAGCAGCCTTTCCTCAGCAGAGATGGCCCTTCGCATTACAGTGTCTTGGAAGTTCAGGTCAGGAGACATAAGGCTCAACAGCCGATCAAATGCAATAATGTTCAGACGGCAGAACTGTTTAAATTTTTCAGGAAAACTATAGTAAACAGAGAAAAAAAAAATATTAAAAGATAATTTTGTAACACAGTATACAAACAAAACCTTAAAAAAACAGCATAGAAGGGTGACATTACTTTCTTCACATATATCTTACCTCCTTAAATCCTGGTAGAGAACATTAAAGTGGCCCTTGTCCGTCCGCTCCTGCAAGATAGGGTGCACCCAAATTTTTTTTGGTCGTCTTCTCCTCCTTAAACGTTCCTATAGAACAATAATAGGTTAGTACACACACTACATAAAAATAATGTACCCCAAAAAAACTTAGTTTATATTACCTGCTCAACGTTGTAGTGCAGGAGATTTAAGCAAGTCATTAGCAGAAGGTTTATGCATGGTCTGCTGACCCGCAGGGGCTGCAATTCCTGTGGCATACTGTCTTTTGCAAAAAAAAAAATGGTGAAGAGGGGTTGAACTAGGAAATGACATCAGGATTTCCATCTTTTTTTTTTTTTTTTTTTCAATAACTTTATTTGTGCTCAAAAACGCATGAAATAAGCTTACAAAAACGCATGTAAAATCCGCATACAAAAACGCGTCAAAAACGCGTCAAAAACGCGACTAAAAATGCACGCGATTTTCTGGCAAGGGACATGCAGAAATGTTGCAGAAATTTTCTGCTTCATTTCTGCATCGTGGGCACATAGCCTTAGGCTGTGTGCCCACGTAGCATTTTTCAAGCGTATATGCTGCGGAATTTCCGCAGCGTAAACGCTTGAAAAACGCATGTATATCCGCACCCCATGGTCCCCAATGGGATTCCGCAACTTCTATGCACATGCTGCGGATTTTTCCGCAGCGTTTATGCCGCATTCAAAAATCCGCAGCATGTCATTTAATTTTGCGTTTCCGCAAGCGGAATTGCCTTAGTCCAATGCATAAAAAACGCAAGGCAATTCCGCATGTGGAAAACGCGTGATAAACGCGCGAAAAATGCGCGATAAACGCGTGCGGAATTCCGCATGCGTTTTTCCGGGAGAGGACTTGCATTTATGCAGCAGAAATTTTCTGCTTCATAAATGCAACGTGGGCACATAGCCTTAGGGTGATTAATGAGTGGAACAGGCTGCCACGAGAGGTGGTGAGTTCCCCTTCAATGGATGTCTTCAAACAGAGGCTGGACAGACATCTGTCTGAGATGATCTAGTGAATCCTGCTTTGAGCAGGGGGTTGGACCAGATGACCCAGGAGGTCCCTTCCAACTCTACCATTCTATGATTCTATGATTCTATGAATTAGCATTTTTCATGCGTTTTTGCACTTTTGTATTGTTTTCAACCATGACAAATGCATTCACTGGGAAATGTCATTTTAACATTTTACAACCTTATCTGGCCATGTGCTGTGTGACACATGCATACAGTGCTGAAAAGACATGGGAACAGCATGGGGAAGACCCCTGGAAGCATCTCTGACACCCAGGTCACTGCCTAAAAGTGTGCCCATCAGAAGTGATCCTTGCCGCATCAGAAGATGCAGACTTGCAACTATCCCCGTGCAAGTCCTTGTCCCAGGGCAGTGTTCAATTGTACCTCCCCCATTCCTTGCAATGCAAGCGCAAATATGCAGCCAACCACCCACCCACCCGCAGGCTGCAATACCATACTGCTAGCTTGCTTGCACTTGAAATTGGGCCTTTTAGGCCTGTGGAGGCAGATGCCGGCCACCATGTCATGGCAGCGTCGGCGGCCCTTTTATCCATACTCAGTCCCCAGCCGCCCGGTGGCCGGGTGTCCACGCTCGGTCCCCAGCCACCCCGCGGCCGGGTGTCCACACACAGTCCCCAGCCGCATGGGGGCGGCCGGGTGTCCATAAACGGTCCCCAGCCACCCCTATTTCTCCTGTTACCAACCCACACACTTTTCTTAGACTGGCCTGCTTTAGGGCAGCATTGGACGAGCCCACCAGAGAACCAGACTCCTCCGGTGGGCCCTGGCTTCTCCATCAGGGGAGTTGAGAGTGACAAGGTGAGGAGCATGATGATGATAGAAGTTAGCATCTGCTTTGTTTTCTTGGAATGCAAGCGTAAGTGTGCAACCTGCCACCCACCCACCCCCAGGCTGCAATACCATACTGCTAGCTGGCTTGCACTTGAAATTGGGCTTTTTAGGTATGTGGAGGCAGACGCCGGCCACCATGTCATGGCTGCGTTGGCGGCCCTTTTATCCATACTCAGTCCCCAGCTGCCTGGCGGCCGGGTGTCCATGCTCAGTCCCCAGCCGCCAGGGGGCAGCCGGGTGTCCACACTCGGTCCCCAGTTTTCTTGTAATGCAAGCGCATGTATGTAGTAGCGGCTAGGCCTGAGGTGGTCAGCGTTTTGGCGCATATCCTTCCTCCTCCGAGGATTGCTGGATGTTTTCCTGCTACTATCCCAGTTCTATGACTCCCGTTAAAACAAAGCTTCAGGTGATATATGATGGATGAGGTGGTGGCAAAGGAGAAAGAGCAGGAGGAACAGGGACCATTCACATCAATATCAGGCCAGTCAACCACACATGTCTTGTAGTATATGTTTCTCTAACAAAAGGAGCAGTTCTGCTACACAGTTATAGGGCATACAGTGAGTGCAATGCCTAACAAACATTTCGAGGCACTCCAATGCCCCTTGGAAGTGACATGGAGGTCAGAGGGCCTTAACTAAACCGTTTTTTCCATTTATAGCAATTGGGTCTCCGGTACACTGTTGGCCTAAGCAGTGAATGGAAGGCTTTCCAAAAATTATGAGGAACTACAATGCCCCTTGAAACAGACGTGGATTACGCATACTAAAAACCTTCTACCCATTATTGGGGAGTGGGTCTCCGTTAGTTTTCGCCTTTGCATAGAAAAGCAAAAGCTGACTAAAATTAGGAGGAAATGCAATGCCCGTTGGAAGAGTCGTGGAGGTTAGAGGTAATTAAAAACAACATTTCAATGCCCCTTGGAAGAGACGTGGAGGTTGCAGTAGCTTAACAACACTGTTTTAATGCCCCTCGGAAGAGACGTGGAGGTCACAGTAGCTTAACAAGACGGTTTTAATGCCCCTTGAAAAAATGGTGGAGGTCGCAGTAGCTTAACAAGACGGTTTTAATGCCCCTTGGAAAAGTGGTAGAGGTCGCAGTAGCTTAACAAGATGGTTTTAATGCCCTTCGGAAGAGACGTGGATGTCGCAGTAGCTTAACAAGACGGTTTTAATGCCACTTACAAGAGCCATACAGTACAGTATCTTAAAAACATTATTCCCATTATTGGGGAGTGGGTCTCCCATAGTATTTGCTTATGCCTTCCAAGCACAAGCTTCCAAAAATTAGGATGGAGCAACTTGCAATGCCCCTTACAAGAGCCATGCAGTACATCATATTACAAACATTATTCCCATTATTGGGGAGTGGGTCTCCCATAGTCTTTGCTTATGCCTTCCAAGCAAAAGCTGCCAAAAATTAGGACAGAGGAACTTGCAATACCCTTACAGAGCCATGCAGAACAACATATTACAAACATTATTCCCATTATTGGGAAGTGGGTCTCCCATAGTCTTTGCTTATGCCTTCCAAGCAAAGCTGCCAAAAATTAGGAAGTAGGAACTTGCAATGCCCCTTAAAAGAGCCATGCAGTACAGCATATTACAAACATTATTCCCATTATTGTGGAGTGGCTCTCCTATAGTCTTTGCTTATGCCTTCCAAGCAAAAGCTGCCAAAAATTTGGACAGAGGAACTTGCAATACCCTTACAAGAGCCATACAGAACAGCATATTACAAACATTATTCCCATTATTGGGAAGTGGGTTTCCCATAGTCTTTGCTTATGCCTTCCAAGCAAAAGCTGCCAAAAATTTGGATGGAGGAACTTGCAATACCCTTACAAGAGCCATGCAGTACAGCATATTACAAACATTATTCCCATTATTGGGGAGTGGGTCTCCCATAGTCTTTGCTTATGCCTTCCAAGCAAAAGCTGCCAAAAATTTGAACGGAGGAACTTGCAATACCCTTACAAGAGCCATGCAGTACAGCATATTACAAACATTATTCCCATTATTGGGAAGTGGGTCTCCCATAGTCTTTGCTTATGCCTTCCAAGCAAAAGCTGCCAAAAATTAGGAGGAAATGCAATGCCCGTTCGAAGAGTCGTGGAGGTTAGAGTTAATTAAAAACAACATTTCAATGCCCCTTGGAAGAGACGTGGAGGTCGCAGTAGCTTAACAAGACGGTTTTAATGCCCCTCGGAAGAGGCATGGAGGTTGCAGTAGCTTAATAAGATGGTTTTAATGCCCCTCGGAAGAGACTTGGAGGTCACAGTAGCTTAACAAGATGGTTTTAATGCCCCTTGGAAAAGTGGTGGAGGTCGCAGTAGCTTAACAAGACGGTTTTAATGCCCCTCAGAAGAGACATGGAGGTTGCAGTAGCTTAACAAGACGGTTTTAATGCCCCTCGGAAGAGTCATGGAGGTTGCAGTAGCTTAACAAGACGGTTTTAATGCCCCTCGGAAGAGACGTGGAGGTCACAGTAGCTTAACAAGATGGTTTTAATGCCCCTTACAAGAGCCATACAGTACAGCATCTTAAAAATATTATTCCCATTATTGGGGAGTGGGTCTCCCATAGTCTTTTCTTATGCATTCCAGGTAAAAGCTGCCAAAAATAAGGACGGAGGAACTTTCAATAATGGCAACACGGACCACAGTCACCCTGGTGGTATAGTGGTGGTGGAGGCTGAGGATAAGGAGAAGAGCATAAAACAGCCAAAATGAGGAAGCGTATACCCCTGTGTGGGTGTGAAGCGGTGCATGTGAATACACCTCCCTAAATAACACAGTGGATTTGACTTTATGTTACTCTGCTGTCATTTGGTGGTGATGAGAAGTCTGGCCCAATCCAGCCCTTGTTCATTTTGATAAGGGTCAGCTTGTCAGCATTGTCAGCTGACAGGCAAGTGCGCTTATCAGTTAAAATTCCCCCAGCGGCACTAAAAACACGCTCCGATAACACGCTAGCGGCAGGGCGGGCCAGGACCTCCAAGGCGTATAGAGCGAGTTCATTCCAAGTGTCCAGCTTGGATACCCAATAATTAAAAGGCACAGAGGAATCACAGAGGAGGCTGGTACAGTCGGCAAGGTACTCCCTCACCATCTTTTGAAACTTTCCACTCCTTGTGAGAGTACCCCGCGCCTCAGGGTCTTCCGAAGTAAGGGTCTGAGAAAACTGTCCCAGAACGTTGACAGTGTTCCCCTGCCTCTGCTGGATTGGAGTTGCGTCTCTCTCGCATGTACGCCTTGGTTGGACAACAAACTGTGACCTCTGCCGCTAGCGTGTTCAGATGGGAATTTTTTTAACAGTTCTGCAGCAAGGGCCTTCTGGTACTGCCCCATTTTTGTAGACCTCTCCACCTCAGGAATAAGAGAGTGAAAGTTCTCCTTGTAGCGGGGGTCTAAAAGTGTCACCAACCAGTAATGACTGTCACCCAACATTTTGACAATGAGAGGGTCACGGTTAAGGCAGCGTAACATAAAGTCAGCCATGCGTGCCAGACTGGTAACGGGCAAGACTTCCGTGTCCTCACCAAGATGACGACTGACCATGCTCTCCTCCTTCTCCTCCTCCTCCCCCCTGTCCTCAGGCCACCCACGCTGAACCGACTGTATGACAGTTGTACAGGTACTACCGTCTACAGCGCATGATACCAGCTCCTGTTCTTCCTCCTCCTCCTCCTCCTCTCCCTCATTGTCCCCCAATGCACGTTGGGATGAGATGAGGCTTGGCTGTGTGTAATCGCCCGCTACGGGTTCTTGATCCATCTCATCATACTCTGGCTGCAATGCCTCCTCTTTAATTCTCTGCAGAGAGCGTTGCAAAAGACAGACAAGTGGAATGCTGACGCTAATGATGGCGTCATCGCCACTCACCATCTTGGTGAACTCCTCAAAGTTTGTCAAGATGGTACATATGTCAGACATCCAGGTCCACTCCTGAGGTCTTATGTGTGGAGTCTGACCTGAATAGCGACGGCCTTGTTGCAGCTGGTACTCCACAACTGCTCTCATCTGCTCACAAATCCTTTGCAACATGTGGAGGGTAGAGTTCCAATGTGTGGGGACATCACACACCAGTCGGTGTGACGGAAGCTGCAAAAGCTGCTGCAACACAGCAAGGGCGACGGAAGCTGTAGCCGACCTGCGAAAATGAGCTGATAGGCGGCGTACTTTCACGAGCAGATCTGGCAACTTGGGGTACGATTTAAGAAACCGCTGAACCACGAGGTTAAGCACATGAGCCAGGCATGGTACGTGTGTGATCTCACCTCGCCTCAGAGCTGCCACCAGGTTACGGCCATGTCACACATGACCATGCCTGGATGTAGGTTCAGCGGTCTCAGCCACAGATCGGCCTGCTCTTTCACAGCTGTCCACAACTCACAAGCAGTGTGAGGTTTATCACCTAAGCTTATGAGTTTCAGCACAGCCTGTTGCCGCTTGGCTGAGGCAGTACTGCAGTGCTTCCAGCTTGTAACTGATGTGCTATCTGAGATGGAGGCTGAACATGAGGAGGAGGAAGAGGATGATGCGCAGGAGCTGTACACTGTGGGGGCAACTCTGACTGACATAGGGCCCGCAATCCTCGGTGTGGGGAGGATGTGTTCCGTCCCAAGGTCCGACTGGGTCCTGGCTTCCACTATGTTTATCCAGTGTGCCATCAGGGAGATGTACCGTCCCTGGCCACAAGCACTTGTCCACGTGTCCGTTGTCAGGTGTACTCTCCCAGTAACTGCGTTTTTGAGGGCACGGCAGATGTTTTGGGACACGTGTTTGTGTAGTGCGGGGATGGCACACCGGGCAAAATAGTGTCGGCTGGGGACCGAGTACCGAGGGACGGCCACCGCCATAAGTGTTAGAACCTTGCTGTTAGGTTTTTTTTCCTTTGCTGGTCACATGACCTTGTTGGCCTATTTAGTCCTGCTCCGCCCTTCTGGCTTT
The DNA here is from genome assembly GCF_046119375.1 of Phyllobates terribilis. Classification (NCBI taxonomy): domain Eukaryota; kingdom Metazoa; phylum Chordata; class Amphibia; order Anura; family Dendrobatidae; genus Phyllobates; species Phyllobates terribilis. The sequence continues at coordinate 906,703,537 of NW_027362762.1, forward strand.
GCTGGACTTCATTGTATATCTACTTTCTAGCTAGCCTGTGCTCTGTTTCTAACTCTGTTAGTTTGCTTGGTCTACGGACCTCTATGTTCTATCTATTTTGTTTGTTCGTCTGTCTGCTACTATTTCTGTTAGGAGGTGTCCCATATTCCTCCCAGTCCTTAGTACTTGTAGGGATTCCCCCCCCACATCTATAGGTCTTCGTACAGACTAGATTAGGACTTTAGCAGGTCTGATCGCAGGATCAGGTTCCCTGTTACATCGTAGGGATTCAGCTGAGTCTCATAGTAGGGACAGATCTCCTCTCTTTCCTTAGCTTTGGTAGCAGAACATAACAGTAAGTCCAGCCAGCAAATTCTCTAAGGAAAGATTTTTCTGTTCCATCATGGTGTCGGTTCAGGATTTGGCTCATCGCCTGCAGGGACTCTCTCTGGAGGTGGCCGAGCTCCGTCAGCACGTGAGTAACTGTCCTGGAGCACATTTCTTGGAGCCTAAGGTATGTTTGCCGGATTTGTTTTTTGGTGAACACCGAGAATTTTTTTCATTTAAAAATGCTTGCTTATTGTATTTTCGTTTGAGACCTTTAGGAGAGATTTGTTTGTTGAGTGTCACGAATCTCGGTTGGCAGGTCATCCCGGAATCTCTGAGACCAAGAGACTGGTGGGTCGCAGTTTTTGGTGGCCTGGATGGCAGAAGGAAGTCATTAAGTGGGTGCGCCAATGTACTATATGTGCTAGATCTAAGTCCTCACATACTCCTGCTGCGGGGTTGCTTTGTCCTTTGGAGGTCCCCAGTGCTCCTTGGACACATTTGGCTATGGACTTTATAACTGACCTTCCCCCCTCTGAGGGTTTTACTGTCATCTGGGTGGTCGTGGACCGCTTTAGCAAGATGTGTCACTTGGTTCCCTTCGTCAAACTGCCCTGCGCTAAAACTCTCGCTAAGGCCTTTGTCAAGGAAATTGTCAGACTTCATGGCGTTCCTACTGACATTGTTTCTGATAGGGGTCCTCAGTTCGTGGCTCGTTTTTGGCGTGCCTTTTGTGACAGGTTGGGAATTCATTTGTCGTTTTCGTCCGGATATCATCCTGAATCTAATGGCCAGACAGAAAGGAAAAACCAGGATGTTGAGCAGTTCTTGCGTTGTTTTGTGGCAGACAATCAAGAGGGGTGGTCTGAGTTTCTGCCACTTGCCGAATTTGCTCTGAACAATCATACATCTTCTTCTGCTGGTTGTTCGCCTTTTTTTTGTTGTTCTGGGAGACATCCGTCGTTTGGGTCGTTCTCCAAGTTGGGATCTGCCGTGCCTGAGGAGGAGAATTTTTCCGGTGATTTGGAAAGAGTTTGGACGGATGTGCGTGGTAATCTTCAGGAGGCCAACAGAAAATCTAAAGACTACTTTGATAGGAAACGACAGGAGGTTTTGTTCGCTGTTGGTGACATGGTTTGGTTGTCCTCTAGGAATCTGCGGTTGAGGATTCCTTCTAAGAAATTGGGTCCCAAGTTTGTAGGGCCCTTTAAGGTGCTTCAGGTTGTCAACCAATCTGCTGTTAGGTTGGAGGTTCCTACCTCCTGGAGAATTAATCCGGTCTTTCATGTCTCTCTGTTAAAAAAAGCTGTTGTGTCGGATGGTGACGCCTCTGCCTCTGTTCCTCCGGTGGTGGAGGACGGGGAATATGAAATTTCTCGCATCCTTGACTCTAGACGGTATAGAGGTAGTTTGCAGTATCTTGTGGCCTGGAAAGGTTTCGGACCCGAGGATAACTCTTGGGTGAGGTCAGATGATGTTTCCGCGTCCAGACTTATCAGAGCGTTTCACAGGAGATTTCCTGATAAGCCTGGTCCTAGGGGATCCGGAGGATCCTCTTAGAAGGGGGGGTACTGTTAGAACCTTGCTGTTAGTTTTTTTTTCCTTTGCTGGTCACATGACCTTGTTGGCCTATTTAGTCCTGCTCCGCCCTTCTGGCTTTGCTGGACTTCATTGTATATCTACTTTCTAGCTAGCCTGTGCTCTGTTTCTAACTCTGTTAGTTTGCTTGGTCTACGGACCTCTATGTTCTATCTATTTTGTTTGTTCGTCTGTCTGCTACTATTTCTGTTAGGAGGTGTCCCATATTCCTCCCAGTCCTTAGTACTTGTAGGGATTCCCCCCCCACATCTATAGGTCTTCGTACAGACTAGATTAGGACTTTAGCAGGTCTGATCGCAGGATCAGGTTCCCTGTTACATCGTAGGGATTCAGCTGAGTCTCATAGTAGGGACAGATCTCCTCTCTTTCCTTAGCTTTGGTAGCAGAACATAACAATAAGGTTGCGGAAGGATTCCGTCTCCACCAGCCTAAAAGGCAGCATTTCCAACGGAAGCAGTCGTGAAATGTGCGAATTTAGGACTGTGGCCTGTGGGGCGTTGGCTGCAAATTTCCGCTTTCATTCAAAGCTCTGGGATATGGATAATTGAACGCTGCGGTGGGACGTGGACGTGGACGTTGATGCTGTTTCTTGAGAAACTGTCATAACAAGTGAAGACTGAGAGGAGGGGGCATCTTTGCATGCAGTATGGACAGGGGATTGCCTTGCACACACAACAGGGGGTTCTATTGCATGCACAACAGTGGAAGAAGCAGTGGTGACACCCGCTGACACTGGTCGTGGACCCTGGGGTTCACCCCACAAAGTCGGGTGCTTTGCTGCCTTGTGCCTGATCATGCTGCTGGTGGTCAGGCTGGTAGTTTTGTCACCCCTGCTGATGCTGGCATGGCAGGTGGTACAAATGGACTTTTTAGGGTTATCAGCAGAGTCTTTAAAAAAATTCCAGTCTCTGGAAGACCTACAGGTTGTACTGGCAACGTCCCTCGTGTTGGTGTTACGGGGAACTGTTGCCTGCCTTCTGTGTCCCGCCACCACACTGCTTCTACCTGCCCTTTGGGCTACTCTGCCTCCCTCACCCTGTGTGCTGCTGGCCTCGCTCTGCATGTCCTCCTGCCATGTTGGGTCAGTTACTAGATCATCCACCACCTCCTCCTCTTCCACTTGCACACCACGATCCTCCTCCTCACTTCCTGGCAATTGTGTCTCGTCATTGTCCACCTCTTGTGACAAATTGCCAGCGTCGACTTCCTGTGGCGGTGGCTCTTCAAATATTTGGGCATTGCTACATGGGATCTCCTCTTCCACCACTTCAAGCGGAGCAGGCGAGGGGCACAAATCAGGAAATGGACCAGTGAACAGCTCTTCAGAGTGTCCAAGTGTGGGATCAGTTGCTGTCTGACGACACTCGGCATGGTGTGAGGAAGGAGCATCAGGGTGAGGAGGAGTATGCGGTCGAAACTCACGGCTACTAAGATTTGACCATGTGAAAGACAGACCGGAGCTGGTGTTGGCCAGGTAACTGGAAGTATTATCTGCTATCCATTTAATAACCTGTTCACACTGATCAAGTCGCAATAGTGGTGCTGTTGTGTGCTTCCCTAGTAATTCGGTCAAGAACTGGGAGTGAGAAGATGTGGCTGTTGGTTGTGGCACATTTTCACCTTGGCCACGGCCCCGTCCTCTGCACGCACCATCACCAGAACGTCCAGTTCCACGTCCTTTGCCACGCGTCTTGCCCATTGTAAATGAAGTAAAATAACTTACACTCGCACTATCAATGGAAAAAGGGTAATAAAAAGTAGATTACAACCGTGGAAGAGGTAAACCACAGTTATATTTCTCGGGCCTACACCAAACTATTTTCAACAGATATATTTGTGTCTCAACAATCAGGAGACACTATTACTGTTTTTCTTTACGGCAAAAAATGCAAAAAGGAGGATAATAGAGATTTTTCACCGTGGAATGGCAAAACCACAGTTATAATTTGCTAGTGTATACTAGACTTTTTTAAATAGATATATTAGCGGCTGAACAGTGAGCGACACACTCAAACTGTTTTTTTTTTGGTAAAAATGACCCAAAAGTGGATAATACAGAGGTTTGAACCGTGGAACTGTAAAACCACACTTCTATCTCTCTGGCCTTCACCAGACTATTTTCAACAGACCTATTTGTGTCTGAACAATCAGGGGGCATTATTACTGTTTTTCTTTACGGCAAAAAATGCCAAAAGCAGGATAATAGAGATTTTTCACTGTGGAACGGCTAAACCACAGTTATAATTTACTTGTGTATACTAGACTTTTTAAAATAGATATGTTTGTGGCTGAACAGTGAGCGACACACTCAAACTGTTTTTTTTTTGTGTAAAAATGGCCCAAAAGTGGATAATACAGAGGTTTGAAACGGGGAACTGCAAAACCACACTTCTATTTCTCGGGCCTACACCAGACTATTTTCAACAGATATATTTGTGTCTGAAAAATCAGGAGACACTATTACTGTTTTTCTTTACTGCAAAAAATGCCAAAAGAAGGATAATACAGAGATTTGACCCGTGGAACTGCAAAACCACAGTTCTATTTCTCGGGCCTACACCAGACTATTTTCAACAGATATATTTGTGTCTGAACAATCAGGAGACACTATTACTGTTTTTCTTTACGGCAAAAAATGCCAAAAGCAGGATAATACAGAGATTTGACCTGTGGAACTGCAAAACCACACTTCTATTTCTCAGGCCTACACCAGACTATTTTCAACAGATATATTTGTGTCTGAACAATCAGGAGACACTATTACTGTTTTTCTTTATGGAAAAAATACCAAAAGCTGGATAATAGAGATTTTTTACAGTGGAATGGCAAAACCACAGTTATAATTTACTGGTGTATTCCAGAGTCTTTTAAACAGATATATTGGTGTCTGAACAATCAGGAGACACTATTACTGTTTTTCTTTACGGCAAAAAATGCAAAAAGCAGGATAATAGAGATTTTTCACCGTGGAACGGCAAAACCACAGTTATAATTTACTGGTGTATACCAAACTTTTTTAAATAGATATATTTGCGGCTGAACAGTGAGCGACACGCTCAAACTGTTTTTTTTGGGGTAAAAATGGCCCAAAAGTGGATAATACAGAGGTTTGAACCGTGGAACTGCAAAACCACACTTCTATTTCTCTGGCCTTCACCAGACTATTTTCAACAGATCTATTTGTGTCTGAACAATCAGGAGACACTATTACTGTTTTTCTTTAAGGCAAAAAATGCCAAAAGCAGGATAATAGAGATTTTCCACCGTGGAACGGCTAAACCACAGTTATAATTTACTGGTGTATACCAGACTTTTTTAAATAGATATATTTGTGGCTGAACAGTGAACGACACACTCAAACTGTTTTTTTTTTTGTAAAAATGGCCCAAAAGTGGATAATACAGAGGTTTGAACTGTGGAACTGCAAAACCACACTTCTATTTCTCTGGCCTACACCAGACTATTTTAAACAGATATATTTGTGTCTGAACTGTCACAGACACACTGTTTTTTTTTGGGGGGTTGTGAGACACCAAAAGGTTAATAAGACGGGTATTTGTACAGTGTGAAGGAGGAAAAAAAAAGAGGATTTAGATGAAAAAAAAGGATTTTTCCTGGCCCCCGAGACCTGGAGCTAAGTCCAGAAATTTTAGCAACAGGAGCACACAGGACTGTAATGCAGCATTTGCTGGTATAACCACTGCGTCTCCTATACAGCATGCCTGCCTGCCTGACTGATATCTGGGATGGATATTAGTCCTGAGAAGAACTGTATGTTTGATCTGGCAGCCTTTAGAGACCCTACACTATCTATTTCGCAGTATAAATCTCTCCCTAGCTCTGCAGCACTTTCCCTACACTAGCTAATCCCGGGCGTCTGTGTCCAAGATGGCGGCGCCCGGTTTTAAATACTCGAGGTGACGCTGTGCGGCCAGCCAATCAATGTAATGCCCACAACCAACATGGCTGCGGCATTACAGTGACTGGCTGGCAATCCCTGCATGTTCATTGGCTCTGTAAAGAGTGCCAAACATGCAGGGCGGAGACCCGAGCTCCCGCCCGAGTAACCCGGAAATGCTCGGTGCTCGCCGAACATCTCGAGTAGCATGATGCTCGGGCGAGTACCGAGCAGTGTCGAGCATGTTCACTCAACACTATTCCTTATCTTACATTATACATTACAATACAATTCACATGACACAATATATACAAAGTCCACCATCCTAACAAAGCATTAACATATGAGGACTCCTTACAAACTCATGGGACTTGAGATCCACAACTCCACAGTTTATTCGCAGGTATGTACGTTCTAATAATATGGGCTGCCGCCTCTCTTCTGACAGCAGCCACGTGACAGTTTTGAAGATAGATGTGGGTTTCAGTGGTGGAACTCAAATTAATAATGCATTAATAGTAAAGATGAGTGAATCAATTCACAGGATCATGGTCCATTGGTAAGGTCAGTATTCTAAGGCCACTGGAGAGAAGCCCTGTGACCCACCTCCAACAAGTCAGCTCCTCTTTTGAACAGCCGGCCGGAGGAGCCAGAAATGCCGGCAGGTAGGAAGCAGTTCTTAGGGTTACCGTGGAGCTGCCAAATAATACGGACTTGTTTGTTGGATCAGGGTCCTGGGAATCAATTCGCTCATCTCTAATTAAGGTCAAATCCTGTGTAAAAATGTGAAAGATGAGAATAACCCTTTAATGATGCCATTCTTGTGCTTTTGGATGCCTAGAGTGGTTACCTTATTAATACCTAATATCTCTGATGGTCGAACGTGATACAGAGGTTAATTTTAAAATACATGGTGGTTTAGGAGGATGTAGGGATAATATCTAACATCCTCGAAGGTCTACAATGGTTTAGGAAGAATGGTCTATAACTGTCACGCCAGGTGTAAGTGCAACACAGAGGGAAAAGGGAGAGGGAGCCCAGACACTAGGGAAAGGGGGAAGTGGAGACCTCCTAGTCTGGTCTAGCGTCACCCTGTCTCAACTAACGATAGCCTCCTCAGCTATCGCCGATCGCGTGCCTCGCCCTACTTTCCCTGGCATATGGCTACGGGTAGGGATGGAAGGAGATGAGCACTAGTCAACCTCCACTAAAACTCTAAAGACAACAAGGGTAGACAAAACAGAGGAAAATGACTTAGCTTTAGATGAACTCCAAATGTGCACATGGCCTCAAGCTCCAGAGAGGATGAAGTACTGCTCCTGCTAAGCTTCACAAGTAGAAATGAATATAACCGGCGACGCCCTCTCAGACACACCAGGTATTTATACACCCAGGCCAGAGAGCAAATTAGCAAGAGAGAGGTAGTCGCTCGGGCCTAAAGACAGCCTCCTATCTAAGCAGCTGTCTGCAATGCCCAACGTGAAGATCTCCTGCAACCCACTGCAGGGCGACTGTCTATCACCTCTGACACACCCATGACAATAACTAATTGTAAAGAACTATCCCTGTGTTTTTCTTCTTTACCATACTGCTGACCTGCAGTGGCCAAGGCTATATATACAGTTATAAAAATATGCAGACATAGGCATTGTGAGCACTTGAAACAGCCATATACAGCACTTGGAACTTTTTGTTCCAGTGTGAAAATATTTTGGAAGGAAGATTAATTTAAATTTACATTGAGACACTCGGCTTCTTCAAAGAAAAAAAATTGTAAAATTATAATAATAATATGTAGTTATACACTTTGTATCTGAGCTCAAATTTATGCTTCGTAAAAACTTAATATACAAAATGTAGCAGCCGCCAACTTGCCTGCAGCAGAGTGCTATGGTGATAGCATAACCCTCCCATACTATTCGCAGAGCGCAATGCTCATTCAAAGGGAATGAAATGACATAGAGCTTTGGCAGCCACTACATCTGTATCTTTATTGTGTGCCTGTATGGGGAAACAGGAAAAAAATCTTTAAAATATGCATTTGGTTTTCTGCTAAAATTTCATGAATTTGTAGACACTATCCTTAATACAATAGGTAATTTTACGTGACTATTCTATAGTCATGTACAGACATTATTACAATTTACCTTCTATATACCATTGATATTTATAACATCAGTGTTTCTAGCACACACTGTAATACACTGTCTAGAAAGAAAAGCAACATTCCCATGTATGAGAGACTGATGTAAAGACTACAAAAACCTTACTTAACAGGATTGCGCTGTTGCTAAGTCAAATTTACGACTGCAGTTATTCTATTTTTACACACTGACTCCAGCTATGACTCCGTCATTAATGGCTAGTGACATATAATAATTAGTAATAACACGTGTACTGATATAAAATGGTAACTAGCCTAACATTGATATATTAATATGATAATAAATATAAATTTGTAGCAAGCTGTGCAATAAATACAATAATTATACATGATAAAAAAATGCACAAATTTAAAAATGTCTAATGACTAATGGCTAATAATTCATTGATAATCTGGATCATAACAAAATAGTATCCTATAATACAGGTTAGATCACTAAAAACAGAAATCTGTTTCATGCTGAAAAAAACTCAATACACTTGTAATCAGTCAACGCAAATAAAATTGTTGGAAGACGTCCACATAGACGTCTGTACACGATGAAGCGATTTTAGTACACGGCAACATGCTGTTCAGCTGGGATCAAATTCATGTCAGTGTCCTCAGGCCTCTCATGATCTTCTCCTGGATGTCCTTAACACTGACAGGTGATCAAACGTATGGTTGTACAACCCCAATTCTGAAAATTAGGGATTCTGTGTAAGATGTAAAGAAAACAAGAATGCAATGATTTGGAGGAAATCTCTTGTAGCCATATTTTATTCACAAAAGAACATAGGACAAAGATCAGAAGCTGAAAATTAATCATTTGTCTATTTCATTTGAAAAAAAAAAAAAATTTAGAAATGGATGGCAGCAACACATCTCAAAAAAGTTGGGATAGTGTTAACAAAAGGCTGGAAAAGTAAGTAGTACTAATAAAAAACAGCTGTGGGGTCAATTTTCAACTAAGTCACATGACTGTGTATAAAAAGAACAGTTAGAGAGGCAGAGTCTGTAGCATCGGCGTCTCTGCCTCCTGCCGGGAAGAGATGCCGTTCCTCTCACCTCCGCGGTCCCGGTCCGGTGTCTTCCTGTCCTCCTGCTGCTAAGGCGCGTACTGCGCGCAGCTTCCCGGGCACTGTGCTCAGGGCATACGCGCGCTCCCTCCCTCTTAAAGGGGCCACGTGCGCCGTCCTAGAGAGTCCCCAGCCAATGGCCGGAGGACTGCTCCTATATTTAGCACCTCCTCCAACATGGAGGTGCCTGTGCAAGGTTGTTGTTTGTGTGCTAACACTCTCCTCAGTCCTCAGGTTCCTTGCCCGCCAGTCTGTCTAAAAGTCCTGCCCGCCAGTCTGTCTACAGTGCTGCTCACCAGTCTGTCTATCAGCCGTACCCGCCAGCCTGCCAGTTACCTGCTGTGCCCGCCAGCCTGCCTACTCAGAGCAGCTGCCTGTTACCTGTCGTGCCCGCCAGCCAGCCTATCCGGAGCACCTGCCAGTTACCTACCGTGCCCGCCAGCCAGCCTACCCAGAGCACCTGCCAGTTACCTGCCATGCCCGCCAGCCAAGCTACCCGGAGCACCTGCCAGTTACCTGCCGTGCTTGCCAGCCTGCCTACCCAGAGCACCTGCCAGTTACCTGCCGTGCCCGCCTGCCTGCCTACCCATAGCACCAGCCAAGTTAACTGCCGTACCTACCTACCTGCCGTGCTCACCCGCTGTACCGGTCAGCTCCTGTCACCTGACCCGTGGGAGTCACCTGCTCTCACACAAGGTCGGCCCCAGAGTGGCACCTGGTTCACCTACCCGGTCCCTCCTTTGTTCACGGAGTCGACTAAGCCGCTGTGTGACCTGGGCTGGTCTGAGTAGGCACTTATTTACGCCCCTCTGGTCCCACCTTGCAGCAAAGCACAGAGATTCGACCACCCGCATCCGTAACAGTTTGCACAGGCCATGGAATCCGGTGGCTCCCAGGCTCCTTCGCTCTCTGACTTGTACCAGGAGGTCTCTCGTCAGAGATCCCAACAGGAAACTACCCGGTCCTATGTGCGGACAGTCAACTCCCGCCTGGACACGCTGTCTACTCCGACAGTGTCCGTCTCTAATCGAGCGGCACCCACTCCGGCGGTACCCACTCCGGCGGCACCTCAACCCTGTGGCCCTGTGGCACCCGGCTTTGGACCTCGGCTTTCTGTGCCTCCACGTTTCGATGGTGATCCTGTCCTATGTCGGGGCTTCATAAATCAGTGCACGCTGCACTTTAAACTTCTGACACACCAGTTCATCTCCGACTTGGCCAAGGTGGCATTCATCATGTCTCACCTCACCGGAGGGGCGTTGGTGTGGCTAAACCCTCTGTGGGAGAGAGGGGACCCTCTGGTGTCCGATCTCCAGGCCTTCCTTGCGGCTTTCCGGAAGGTGTTCGATGAACCTGGACAAAGATCTTCTACTTCCTCCTCACTTCTCCGACTCCGTCAAGGGGGTCTTTCTGTGGGACGGTATGCAGTGCGTTTCCGCACCCTCACATCTTAACTGGCCTGGAATAATGAGGAACTGGTGTCCACCTTTTGGGAGGGCCTTTCTGGACGGATCAAGGATGAGCTAGCCGGCCGAGACATACCTTCCACCCTGGACAACCTGGTGTCTTTAGGTACCCGGATCGAAATCCGCTTTCTGGAAAGTGCTAAGGAGACGACTCAGGAGTTAAGACCTCCGCGTCTCGCTCCAACTTTCCAAAGGCCTGTCTCGCAACCAGCAATTCCCTGGGTGTCTACTACAGAGCCAATGCAAATTGACCAAGCCAAGATGGTCAAGAGTTGCCAGGAGACACGCCGCGCCGAGGGGAGTTGCTTCTACTGTGGCAGTAAAGAGCATCTGATCCGTTCCTGCCCGGAGAGACCGGGAAACTCCAGTGTCTAGGATCGCTCGGAGAGGTCGTCCTAGGCAAGAGTTCTTCCTCTCCATCCTTGACTCTGCCCATTTCTGTCACCAGTGGTGAGACCCGCTTCCTAGAGACTGCCTTTCTGGATTCCGGAGCCACAGGGAATCTCATTCAACAGACCGTCGTGGAGCGTTATCAGATTCCCACCATACGTCTGGCTGAACCTTTGGCGGCTTCTTTGGTGGATGGGAAGCTTCTTCCGGAAACCATCTTGCTGGTCACTGAGCCTGTAACTCTTCAGGTGGGAATGCTGCACTCGGAGAAGATCTCCTTTCATGTGCTGTCCGGTCTCTCTCATCCTCTCTTGCTTGGTATGCCCTGGTTACAGAGACATGAGCCAGTCCTGAATTGGAGATCTGGTGAAGTGCTCCATTGGGGGCAGAAATGCCATGTATCCTGTCTGGTTCCGGTACGTCCTTCTCGTCCTCCGACTTTGCCGGCTGACCTACCTGGCCTGCCGGCACCCTACTGGTCCTATGTGGACATCTTTGACAAAAAGGAGGCTGAGACACTATCACCTCATAGGCTGTATGATTGCCCTATCGACCTAATACTTAGTGCTTCACCTCCTCGTGGGCGAATCTACCCCTTGTCATTGGCCGAGACCCGTGCTATGTCTGAAGTACATTGAGGAGAATCTTGCTAGGGGATTTATCCGGAAATCCACCTCTCCGCTGGAGCAGGATTCTTCTTCATCAAGAAGAAAGACGGCTCGCTTGTATTGATTATAGGGGTCTAAACCAGATTGCCATAAAAAATAAGTACCCACTGCCTCTCATCTCAGAGTTGTTTGACCGCCTAAAAGGCGTGAAGATCTTCACCAAGCTCGATCTTTGGGGGGCGTACAATCTGGTCTGGATTCGCCAGGGAGAGGAGTGGAAGACGGCATTCAACATCCAGGACGGTCACTACGAATACCGCGTGATGCCCTTTGGTCTCTGTAATGCTCCAGCAGTCTTCCAGGAGCTAGTAAATGACATCTTCCGAGATCTCCTGTATTCCTGCGTGGTGGTGTACCTGGACAACATCTTGGTGTTCTCCCCGGATCCGCCCTCACACCGGAGGGATGTTCGTCAGGTTCTGCTGAGGCTCCGGATTGAATCGCCTGTATGCTAAATAAGAAAATGCCTCTTTGAGCAGACCTCCTTCCAGTTTCTCGGTTACATCATTTCTGAGACGGGTCTGCGGATGGATCTCGAGAAGGTATCTGCCGTCTTAAAGTTGCCCCGTTCTGAGGGGTTGAAGGCGATTCAACGGTTTCTGGGTTTCGCGAACTATTACCGCCTCTTCATTCCTCATTTTTCCTCCCGGACTGCTCCCATCTCTGCACTGACCCGTAAAGGAGCAAATCCCAGGGAGAGGTCTTCCGAGGTGGAGAAGGCCTTCGTCTCCCTAAAACAAGCCTTCTCCTCCGCTCCAGCGCTACACCATCCGGATTGCAACAAGCAGTTCTTCCTGGAGGTTGATGCCTCCTCCTCCGAGGCCGGAGCAGTGCTCACCCAGAAATCCTCGTCCGGGAGAATGATAACCTGTGGCTTCTTCTCCAAGCTCTTCTCGTCGTCCGAGCGCAACTACTCCATAGGAGATCGAGAGCTGCTGGCCATCAAATTAGCGCTGGAGGAGTGGCGTTTCTTGCTGGAGGGGGCTCTGCACCCTGTGGTCATCTACACTGACCATAAAAACCTCGCTTATTTGCAGAATTCCCAAAGACTAAACACGCGTCAGGCCAGATGGCAACTATTCTTCGCTCGATTCTGCTTTACTCTTCACTACCGCCTGGCAGACAAGAACATTAAAGCCAACGCACTATCCCGTTCATTCTTGTCTACCGACCAGGAGGAGGAGCCTCTACATATCATTGACCCCTCCAAAATAATGTCTGTTGCTCCATTTGACCTGTCTCATTTACCTCCCGGTAAGACCTTTGAAGCGGGTCAGGATCGGAAGAAGGTTCTATTGTGGGGTCATTCATCCAAACTGGCTGGTCACGCCAGCCAGAGGAAGACATTTCTGCTCATTGCCCGACATTATATGTGGCCCACCCTGCGCAAGGATGTTGCAGAATTTGTCGCGGCTTGTTCCTCTTGTGCCCGTAACAAGATACCTAGGCACTTCCCAGCTGGCTGTCTTCTTCCTCTTCCCATGCCTTCCGCTCCATGGCAACATATTGCAATGGACTTCATCACGGATCTCCCTGTTTCTGCCGGCTGTACTGTCATTTGGGTGGTCACTGACCGCTTTTCTAAGATGGCCCACTTCATTCCTCTGCCTGGTCTTCCGTCTGCATCCGGTGCTGGCTAAGGATTTCTTCCATCACATCTTCCGTCTTCACGGCTTACCCCTCCACATTGTCTCGGATCGTGAAGTTTAATTCACTTCACGCTTCTGGAGAGCCACTTGCAAGCTGCTGGATGTCTCCTTGGATTTTTCTTCGGCCTATCATCCTCAGTCCAATGGCCAAGTGGAACGCATCAATCAAATCCTCACCAGTATCCTTCGACACTTTGTCAACGCTCACCATAGTGATTGGGTTGAGCTCCTGCCCTGGGCCGAGTTTTCCTATGACAACTATGAAAGCGACTCTTCTGCTAAAACTCAGTTTTTTGTGGTCTACGGTCAACACCCCCGGATTCCGTTTCCTGTCTCCTCTTCTGTAGACAATCCTGCCGTGGCGTCTCTAGTCAGCGAATTTTCTGCAATTTGGAAGGCACTAGATCCGCGCTTCTTCAGTCCTCGGAGCGGATGAAGAAGCATGCTGATAAGAGACGTCTGGATCCGCCTCTATTCCGTCCGGGAGACAAGGTCTGGCTTTCTTCCAAACCGGTCTCTCCTCAAACCGGTTGTCCTTAATTCTTTCTCTGACGTTCCAGGTACCACCCCAGCTCCAGTCTCCGCTGAGGACATCTTTGAGGTAGAAAACATTTTGGCCACCAAGAGGGTAAGAGGAAAGACTTTCTTTCTTGTGGATTGGAAGGGGTTAGGCCCTGAGGAGAGGTCTTGGGAACCCAGGGAGAACATTCATGCCCCTCATCTTCTACAAAAAATTTTCGCGGGCTTAAAGAAGAGGGGGCGTAAAGGAGGGGGGTACTGTAGCATCGGCGTCTCTGCCTCCTGCAGGCAGAGATGCCGTTCCCCTCACCACCGCGGTCCCAGTCCAGCGTCTTCCTGTCCTCCTGCTGCTAAGGCACGCACTGCGCACAGCTTCCCGGACACTGTGCTCCCTCTTACAGGGGCAGCGCGCGCCGTCCTAGAGAGTCCCCGGCCAATGGCCGGAGGACTGCGCCCATATTTAGCACCTCCTCCAATATGGAGATGCCTGTGCAAGGTTGTTGTTTGTGTGCTAACACTCTCCTCAGCCCTCAGGTTCCTTGCCCGCCAGTCTGTCTAACAGTCCTGCCCGCCAGTCCGTCTAGCAGTCCTGCCCGCCAGTCTGTCTACAGTCCTGCTCGCCAGTCTATCTATCTGCCTACCCAGAGCACCTGTCTGTTACCTGTCGTGCCCACCTGCCAGCCTACCCGGAACACCTGCCTGTTACCTGTCGTGCCCTCCAGCCAGCCTACCCGGAGCACCTGCCAGTTACCTGCCGTGCCCGCCAGACAGCCTACCCGGAGCTCCTGCCAGTTACTTGCCATGCCCGCCAGCCAGCCTACCCGGAGCACCTGCCAGTTACCTGCCATGCCCGCCAGCCTGCCTACCCGGAGCACCTGCCTGTTACCTGCCATGCCCACCTGCCTTCCCGGAGCACCAGCCAAGTTACGTGCTTACCTGCCTTCCTGCTGTGCTCACCCGCTGTACCGGTCAGATCCTGTCATCTGACCCGTGGGAGTCACCTGCTCTCACACAAGGTCGGTCCCAGAGTGGCACCTGGTTCACCTGCCCGGTCCCTCCTTGGTTCATGGAGTCGACTAAGCCTCCGTGTGACCTGGGTCGGTTCGAGTAGGCACTTAGTTACGCCCCTCTGGTCCCTCCTTGCAGCAAAGCACAGAGGTTCCACCACCCGGATCCGTAACAGAGTCTCTCAGAACCAAAGATGGTCAGAGGTTCAGCAATCTGTGAACAACTGCATCTAAAAATTGTGGGTCACTTTCAGAAAAAATGTACTTCAACGTAAAATTGGAAATACTATATCCCACCATCTACATTACATAATATCATCTATTCAAAAATTCTGGAAAAATCTATGTACACAAAAGACAAGCTCGACGGTCAATATAGGATGCTTGTGATCTACGGGACCTCAGGCAGCACTGCATTAAAACCTGGCATGATTCGGTCATGCAAATTGCAGGAATACTTCCAGAAATACAGTGGGTACGGAAAGTATTCAGACCCCTTTAAATTTTTCACTCTTTGTTTCATTGCAGTCATTTGGTAAATTCTAAA
Source organism: Phyllobates terribilis (assembly GCF_046119375.1). Lineage (NCBI taxonomy): Eukaryota > Metazoa > Chordata > Amphibia > Anura > Dendrobatidae > Phyllobates > Phyllobates terribilis. Next base: position 906,718,808 of record NW_027362762.1, read on the forward strand.
AAGTTCATTTTTTTTTCTCATTAAAGTACACTCTGCACCCCATCTTGACTAAAAAAAAACAGAAACGTAGACATTTTTGCAAATTTATTAAAAAAGAGAAACTGAAATATCACATGGTCAGAAGTATACCTACATCACACAAGAATGGGACAACATTCTTTTCCCAAAACTACAGCAGTTGGTCTCCTCACTTCCCAGATATTTACAGACTGTGGACAAAAGAAGTGGGGATGTTACGCAATGGTAGACATGGCCCGGGCCAACTTCATGTATACTGCTTTTAGATGGAATGAAAAGGTCCAAAAATTGCTCAGCTGCACAATCATGGGTTCCTATGAATGAGCTTTAATGTACATCAGTCTTCATTATCACAATACTTGATGTTGTACACACTCACACAACACTACTGCCCTCAACAAAGATGCCAGACAACTGACAAGGAAGGATATGATGGGCTTCATTCATGTCTTACACTGCTCTGGTAAAATGAAAGATGATCTCTGAAAATTCCATAACTTTTCCTTCTTGGCATTGCAATTTCAATGTTGTGGAGTGTACATACATATCCATATATACTGTATATTGTAACAAAATGTTCATATATACTGTATACATATATATCAACCTGTGTCTATGCATTTATGCAGTAGTTTGCATTAATGTGTTTCGATCTGAGCTTTTCAATAATCCGTAAAATAATCAGTTTGACTGTAGGAATCAGCACCGGCACATCGCATAGAGTCCAAGGAATAGAGGGCAGTGTGTGATAAACCACAAAACTTACTTCATCCAACATACAGGAGATTTGTGAGCTTCTGAATAAAATTATGGTCCAGCTGGGCAGTTTACCATCAAGACTTGCTGATCCATACATCCCAATCTATAAATATTAACGACAGACCATAAATACTAAGACATACACCAGGCAGCGTTCTTCATGAGTCATCTGTATCACTCGTTCTCGGTAGTGGATCTTCCTGTTGATTGTGACACTTCTGATTTTGACAGTGATCTGAAAATTATAATGTTAAATAGTTTGTCCAAAAGAGATAAGTGTCATACACATTTTGTCAAGGCAATTGGAGGCTTTGGAGGTCTTTCAATTTGTCACAAATTGAATTTCCTGGAAAAAATTAGGCAAATCTTTCAAATTTCAATTTTAAAAGTTCCGCTTATCGCTACTTCCCAGCTCTGCGTCATTGCTGGGCTCTACTAAATAGATGAATATTTATTATTGTGCCATTATTCCAACTGTCCATCATGGGTCTCCCTTCACAATGTCTCCAGTTTCTCTGTGGCCCAGAACTATACTCCTCTAGTTGTGATCCACTCATCACAGTCTCCATTTCTTCAGTTTGTCCAGGGAGTCAATTGATCAAATATGGATTGAGTCATGGCTGTAAGAGGCTAAAGGCTCAAAAAGGCTAACTCAGACTAACTCAGACAGACTTTTCACAAGACACTCCAGAGGAACCCCAACCTTCACCCTTTAACCCCAATACAGGGATCTGGCCTTACAGCAATGTCCACTGGATTGCTTCCGCAGAATCGCTGCCGGCCTGAGGAGCAAACCAGAACCAAGAAGCGTAGCCACGCTGTGTCAATGCCAAAAGGTCATGTCATGGACAAAATCGGAAGACAAGCAGATGGTCAAAATTCAAGCTGAGGTCAGAAAATGGGAGAAATCAGAGACACAACACAAGAGCAAAGACTAGAACTGCAAACCAGGTAAGTAGAACTTAATTTACTGGCAGGGGAAGTGGACCCGACTGTTTAAATAGCAGGCAGCCCCGCCTCAGAAAGGAGTAATCAAAACTAAACAATTCACCCCATAGCTCCCTGATCTAGCAGCACCAAAAGTCCCAGGAATAAAACAGGATTGACCCACAGCACCGCTTAGCGGGCAAAGCAGAAAAAGAGGGACAGGAACCGGCATAGATGTTACAGATGGCTTAACTTATATTTTCTTTCTTTAAGCATAAAGTGAATTACCAAGATTAATTAATTGTAGCATACTCCCATCTAAAGTAGGAAAACCTTTTTAAGTACTAATGTAACAGGTATCATTCTGGTCTAACACACTTATGAAAAGCCAGTAATATCAAAAAGAAAAATAGATTTTTCACAAAAAAGTTTTACCACTAGTAAGTAAAATCTGTAATGTTTTTATCATTATCAAGTATTTAATTAACTCGCAAAAGCCACTCGGAAAAAGAAACAAAGCAGGATGAGCATAAACATTCTTATTCCTGTGCTGATTATTTTTCAATTTAGTTTTTTTTTTTTAAATAAATTAAGTTCAATATTTTACCAATAATATTTTTTTCATATACTGTACCTTTGTAATTGTCAAGCCTTTTATTCTGATAAGAGGCTTGATAAGAAGTTCAAAACCCAATTACAAAGTTACATAATAAAATTAAGTCCATCTGCAGCCACCACTAGGGGGAGTTCAGGAGTTTAGTAGATATTACCTACTGTACCTCACCCATCCCTTGTAGATTGTGAGCCCTCGCCGGCAGGGTCCTCACTCCTCCTGTACCAGTAGCCGTCACATTGTGTTCAAGATTATTGTAATTGTTCTTGTATGTATACCCCTTCTTCACATGTAAAGTGCCATGGAATAAATGACGCTATAATAATAAATAATAATAATATTATTATTTTATTGGTCGATGGTGAGTGCTTCCTAGAGATGGTTGGAGTGTAACTCACTTTTAATAATAAAATTATAAAAATGCCTTAAAACATTCTCTCTCATTATTCTGGCATTTGGCAAATATTAAAAATTATGGTAATATTAATTGACCTAAAATGGGAAAGGTTTATTCTGATTTCATGTCAGATACTGAGAAAAACATGCACATGTGTCTTTTTATATAGTGTATGTAAACTTCTGGTTTCAATTGTAGATAGGTATGAGAGATAGATAGATAGATAGATAGATAGATAGATAGATAGATAGATAGATAGATAGATAGATAGATAGATAGATAGATAGATAGTGATGAGCGAGCGTGCTCGCCACTGCTCGGTACTCGCTTGAGCATCACCCTGCTCAACATGCTAGGCGAGTATTTCCGGGTTGCTCGGGCGGGAGCTCGGGTCCCCTCCCTGCATGTTTGGCACTCTTTAGAGAGCCAATGAACATGCGGGGATTGTCTGGCACACACTGTAATGCCGTAGCCATTGTGGTTGTGGCATTACAGTGATTGGCTGGCCGCATTGAGTCCTCGGGTCTACATAAGACCTGGTGACCCTATGCTCGTCACAGTCTATCCCGGAAACAGGCAGTGTAGGGAGAGGTGCTGCTGTGTGAGGGACAGAATTGGCGGTGTAATAGTTAGATATAGGTAGTGGTACTCCAGGAGTATATATATATCCATCTGAACTAATAGTCCTTCTGAGGACTAATCCAGCTGCATACATTAATCCTGATAGCAGCAGTTTGGCAGGCACGCATGGTTTGTGGCAGTGTATAAAGTACAAGAGGATCCATTGCATGTTCTATCTGCTCTTGCTGTTACAGATATTCCTAGACAAAGCCCCAGATATAAGGGGCCAGGGCTAATTTTTTTTTACCTTAATCCTGATTATTTGCTTAAAAAGCAATCCAGAGTGCACCATTTTACTGCTCCATTTGCTTGTTTGCAGAATACAGCCAGATATTTTTGATTTTATTCACATTACTGTATTGTGGAAGCAGAGAAACTTTTTTCAATGATCAGATGTGATCTCATATAACGGCCAGAATAATACAGAAATTTTGTGGAGCATGCCAAATATTCCACTCCTTTTAAAGTATTGGAGTTGTGGGTTCAAACCTATTCACAGTTGGTCGCTGGCAAATAGTATATCTGTGAACAATGTTGTCAGAGTATTATGCCACTTTTACGGACTGACAAAAAAAAACATATAAAAAAACAAGCTAAAATTAAAAAAAAATTAAGGTAAAAAATATACAAAAAAAAAAAGTTATGGACTGTGGAAGACATTTATGTAACCAGAATGAACACTCATCTGGAGCTGATGAAACTGATTCGCCCCCTGGGCCGTGGGGCACTCGGATCCAGGCAATAGGGGAACGATCGGGGTAGTAGTGGCGACCCGGTCCGTGGTTCAGGGTGGTCAGACCAGTGGTAGTCCCTTTATAAGTTTTAAGTGATGTCCGACTACGCCACCCGTGGATTGCGGTTATTAGGAACCGCCGCTGCAAGGCAGACCGCTGGGGCTGATGATGTATGCAGCTGGGATAGTATGACTCCCCACGGGAAGAGTGCGGCCCCAGGGCAGTATAATGGAAGATGGGGATGATGGTGTAGGGCGTCCCAGTACCGTTAGTGCTGGAGGAGCAAGGAGCACACAGACAACAGATTGCAGTCCAGGGTCTTTACTAGAACAGGTGAACTGACCCACAAACAGTCCCGGCTAGGAGGGGACCTGGATGTCTGAGAGCAATTGGGAAATTGGCCCTGGTCAGGGTGAGGGTGTAGGCCTACCATGCTCTCTGCGCCCCTTCTGGCTATCTCCTCCTGATAGGGTAACAGCCCACGGTCCGAGCTCACCGTGTATTCTCGCCTGTATGGCCTGCAACGTGGGTCCCTTTCTACTCCCGGCCTGGTACGGCTTTGCTGGTCCCTTCTGTTGTGGCAGAGCCTCCGGGCTTCTTAGGCCAAGGAACATACAGTCCCCTGCGGACTGGTTATCTGCTGCAGGACGAGGAATCCTCACAGCCTCAGACACCAAAGTCTGGTAAAATGGAGTTCTTTGTCTGCCCAGACAGGCTCACTTCGCCTGTTGTCTCTGGCTTGTGGCTCTTCTACTGCCACACTTCCTCTTAGGGTGCAATACAACTGTCCCTCTCTGCTCTGGGATATTTCTCAATCCTGAGACAGGTCGTCCAGTTCTCCCTAACCCTGCCCCCAGTTCCAGCTTTTATAGGGGCAGCCTGCTCCCCCTACAGGCCTGAGACAGGAGGTATTGCATGCTAATGTTCCCCTGACCAGAGAACCTCCCCCTTGCTCTCAGACACAGCTTTATTATATTTGTGGCATCCAGGCCAGGGTGACACATTCCCCCCTAGTAAAATTTAGTACTCCGGGACTAAACAATAAACAAAGATAATATGCATGACCATAAAACATTATCAGGAAAGTGACGCACAGATTGAGTTCTTAAGGTCACAGTGTGGTCTGTGACCGGGTGTCCGTATCACCAACAAAACGGGGAGCCTTAACCAGGTGGGGGTCTGTCCTACCCCATGTCCTTTACAGTCTTAGTTCATTCCTTGGTTAGGCTCCAAACGCAGTCCATACAAGGTCCCGGTTATTAAAAGTCCATAACGTTTGAGTCCTTACGGTAACTGCAAGAAACTGAAATACACTATTAATAATCATGCAGGTAACTTTGCAAACATTTTAACATTTGGCAACAGGATTATTTACAATTTTAGTGCACCCTATATTCTCCAGCGAGCGGGTATCTGCCCCTTTGTGCTCCTGGTTGACCTGCGTAACCCACTGTCTGGTGGTGGACCGACCTGGCTTTCCCCACTAGTGTTAGGGGTACAGCTACCAGCTGGACTTATAGGCAGGGCAGGCAGCTGTCTGCGGGTCCTTTGGCTTACCGCAGGCATGGCAGGCTCACTGTCAGCAGAGGGTTGATTCTCCTGGGCTGCTGGTACAGGCTCTTCTGCCTCTGGAGCTGCTTGCTCTTCTTCACCTTCCGGCTCTGGTGCAGGTTGTTGCTCAGTCGGTTGCAGGAAATGCAGGACGGGTACCACTATGGCATCGTTTATTCGAGTCCAGGACTGAGGAAACTCTCCGAGAACGGTGCTGATCATTTCTTCCTTGTCCTCTGCGGGTTCAAGGTCACTTTGATCCTCTTCTGCACTAGGGAGTTGCTCGGGGCACCTTTTTAGGTGGTCTCTGGAGACGGTACTAGTGGTTTCTCCTCCGTCCTTGGTGATCACGCACACCTTCGGGTTGTCGTGGTCAGACTGCAGTACGGTGTAGGGTTCCCTTTCCCACTGGTCGTCCAACTTATGTAGCCTTCTCTTTCGCTTCAGGACCTGCTCACCAGGTTCTAGGGGACCAGCAGGGGCGTGTTGGTTGAAGAGTTTTTCTTGCCTCTCTCTCACCTGGGCAAGGCTCTTCTCCACACTCTCCTGTACCTTCTTGTACTGCAGTTGCCTTTCCGTATCCCAGTCCGCATCCGGGGAGGTGTCCTCAGGTGTTAGGACTCCCATCTCCAGGTCTACTGGCAGCTTACCTGGTCTTGCTCGCATCAGGTAAGCCGGGGTGCAGTTTGTAGCATTCACCGGGATATGATTGTATAAGTCTATCAGATCTGGTAGTTTTTCTGGCCACAGGCTGCGTTCCTCCAATGGCAACGTCTTCAGGAGATCAATGACTATGTTGTTCATTTTCTCACACATCCCGTTGGTTTGTGGGTGGTAAGGCGTTGTCCGAATCTTCTTACAGCCATAGAGGTTGCAGAATTCTTGGAAGATTTCAGCTTCGAACGCTGGACCCTGGTCCGTCAGGACCTGTTCCGGATACCCGTGTGGAAGGCAGAAGTATTGCTGGAAGGCTCTGATCGCAGTTTGGGCTGTCAAGTCTTTCACCGGGTCCACCACTAGAAAACGGGAATAGTGGTCCACGATTGTCAGGGCGTAGATGTATCCTGACCGGCTTGGAGCCAGTTTGACGTGGTCCAGAGCTACCAGCTCAAGAGGCTGCTGGGTGACGATGGGCCTCAAGGGTGTCTTCAGGCTGGTGCGGTCCTTCCTCCTTAGATTACAAGGGCCACAGTCTCTACAGCCCCTCTCATGCCGACCCAAAAGAACCGTCCTCTTAGCAGGAACTCCAGTTTCTTCCAACCGAAGTGCCCCGCTCTGTCATGGTAAGCCCCCAGGACCATAGCTGCATCCCGCCTCGGGACCACGACTTGCCAGGTCAGCTCATGTGTCCGGTGGTTGACAATCCTTCTACACAGCTTGCCTTCATAGAGGAACAGCTTGCTCTTCTCTTTCCATAGCTGCTTGGCTTCCTCTGGAGCATCCAGACCTAAGCGGGCGTCTTCCTGGGTCAGCAGATCTTTCACCAGGCGGATTTGCAGGGTCACTATCTTGGGTCTCGGCCCAGCTGTGGTGAGGTAGGGGATTGATCATAACGGTTGTTAAATCCTCCTCCTTCACACGGTGGGAGTATTGAGCGGCTCCATACCGGTGAAATGCGGGGAGTTCTACCTCCTCCAGCTCTTCTGGGTCTTCGTCACCTTCAGGCAAGTGAGGCATTCTCGACAGCGCGTCAGCGTTGGCATTGGTTTTGCCTGCCCGGTACTTGATCACGAAGTCATAATTGGAGAGACGGGCCATCCACCGCTGTTACAGGGCACCAAGTCTTCCACTGTCTAGGTGTGTTAACGGGTTGTTGTCCGTGTACACAGTGAACTTTGCGGAGGCCAGGTAATGCTTGAAGCGTTCCGTTACGGCCCACACCACCGCCAAGAATTCTAGCTTGAAGGAGCTGTAATTCTCCGGGTTCCTCTCGGTGGGCCTCAGCTTCCGGCTGGCGTACGCGATCACCCTTTCTCTGCCCTGTTGGTTTTGTGACAGTACGGCTCCCAGTCCCACATTACTGGCGTCTGTGTGGAGAATAAAAGGCTGGCCATAATCAGGGTAGGCCAGGATCTCATCCCCTGTGAGGGCCATCTTCAACTGGCGGAAGGACTCCTCTTCCGGTTGTTCCCACTTGAAGGGTGGCTTTTGACTTCTGGACTTAGACTGTCCTATCAGGAGGTCCTGCATAGGAGCTGCCATCTTAGTGAACCCGGGGATGAACCTTCGGTAGTTGCCTACCAACCCGAGGAACTGCCTTACTTCTTTGATGTTCGAGGGGCTTGGCCAGCTCTTGATTGCCATGACCTTGTCAGGGTCGGGGGCTACTCCTTCCACACTTACCACGTGCGCTAGGTATTGGACCTTCGGTTTCAACAGGTGACACTTTGATGGTTTCACCTGCCAGGGCTTCGAACACCTCGGCCAGGTGCTTTAGATGGTCCTCGTAAGTCTTCGAATAGACGATCACGTCGACAAGGTAAAGGAGGACAGTCTCGAAGTTTCGGTGCCCTAGACAGCATTTCATCAGCTTCTGGAAGGTCCCTGGTGCGTTGCAGAGCCCGAAGGGCATACAGTTGAACTCACTCAGTCCCATCGGGGTGGTGAAGGCGGTCTTCTCCTTGTCAGCCTCTACCACAGGAACCTGCCAGTACCCGCTAGTAAGGTCCAAAGTAGAAAAGAAGTTAGCTGACTTTAGTGCGGCTAAAGACTCCTCTATTCTAGGCAGCGGATATGCGTCTTTGTGGGTGATACGGTTGATTTGTCTATAGTCCACGCACATTCTCATGGTGCCGTCTTTCTTTTTTACCAGAACCAAGGGGGCAGCCCAGGGGCTACAGCTATCTCTAATGACCCCAGCTTCTTTCATTTCCCGCAGCATACCCTTGGCGTTCTGATAATGTGCAGGGGGTACAGGTCTGTGTCTCTCTTTTATTGGTGGGTGGCTCCCGGTGGGGATGTGGTGTTCTATCCCTTTTACTCTGCCGAAGTCTAGCGGGTGCTTACTAAAGACTCTCTCGTACTCCTGTACCACCCGGTAGACTGCTTGTTTTTGGTGCAGGGGAGTGGAGTCAGCACCCACATGGAGTTTCTGGCACCAGTCCTCCTTTTGTTTCTGGGAGCCATTACCCTCCGCCTGTGGAGATGGAGGCAAGGGTTCCACGGCCCTGATAGCTTTGTGCTCAACCGCAAACAGTTTAGCAAGTGTAGCGTACCTGGGTAAATGTACCGCCCTCTCCCCAATGTTGAGGATGCGGACGGGCACCCTCCCATGACGGACATCGACCACCCCCCGGGCTGTCAAAATGGTGGGCCTGCTGTCTGAGTACACGGGTTCTACCATGGCTTGGTAGTCTCTACCTCTCAACCCGATTGCAGTCCGATACCAGATCATCATTTCACTTTTGGGAGGCATGGAAATGGGGAATGGGTCACTCAGTCTTACGCTACCGATCTCACCACCAGACAGTTTTACCTGCAGCCGTCTCATCAGGGCTTTTATCTCCTTGTTGAGGACTCTCTGTTGGCTGGAACTAGCATTCACCGCCACCTGTTGTAGAAATACAATTACCTCTGAAAGACAATTTTCAATCACGTTAGTACCCACAGTTATTTTAGGGTGACTTTCACGACGGTCAATGTCCACAATAATCACTCCTACTTGAACCCCATCTGCGGCACGGGCAAGCCATTACTGGCGATGATGCTCAAGTCACTGTCTGGATACCGTGTTATATCAGCATCAGTCCAATACTGCTTAAAAAGTACATAAGGGATAGTAGTTACTTGCGACCCGGTATCCAGCAAAGCGCTCATGGGGATACCGTCCAGCACCACGGGTAAAACCGGGCGCCCCCCAACGCACTTATTACGCCAATTGTAAGGGCCTGGTGATCTTATGCCTGGGGGTTGGCCCTCTGCCCCAGGTTGGACCCGTTTAAATTACAGTACCTGGAAATGTGTCCGGGCTGGTTGAATCGACGGCAAATGGGCTGTCCATCCTCTGCGTAGCGGTCTGTGGGCCTCCCTCGGAACGACGGGATCCTCCTCTGTCAACGCCACGGGACATCCTCCGCACTTGATGCCAGCTCGATGGGTCTTGATGGGTCCACTTGTAACGCCTGGACGGTCCTGGTCAATGCCGCGACGCTCCTGGTCAGCTCCTGGACTTGGTGGTGCAGATCTTTCGACGGGGCTTGGTTCAGGGCCTGTGCGTCAGCCCCCACAGAGTCCATAGGGGAGGGCGCCGCCTCCTGGTGGTAGGTGAGAGCAGGGCACCGGGGGTTTATAGCGCCACTTGTTGCGGGTTCACGGAGCACCCTTATGGCCCTGTCCTTAAATTGGGCAAAGGTCAGATCAGGATTCTGAAAGAACATGAGGCGCAGTTGGGCCCTGTGGGCGCTAGACAGCAGACCTTCTATGAATTGTTCTGTTAGTAGTTTATCCGTTTCCTGCACCCTGCCAGGGTCAGTTTCTTTGATGGCCCTCAAGGCTTCCTGCAAATTTAGGGCATAGTCTCTGATGCTGTCCTGTGCCCGCTGCTTACATCCATAGAATCGCATTTTAATTTCAGCGGAGGTACGGGTATTAAAGGTACCTCGCAGCCGGGCCAGAATGTCCTTCACAGTCCTTTTCTCCTCAGCGGGCCATGACTTTACCTCCCTTTGGGCTGCGCCAGTTAACTGCCCTGTTAGTATGCTGACCTTCTGTTCCTCTGTCAGGGGGTAAACTTGGAACAAACTGTACAGTCTTTCCTTAAAATCAGTTAGGGCATGGGGCTCCCCTGAATACTTAGGCAGCCAGGCCGCTCCAGGGATGTAGGGCAGGGAAAATGGCATCACCGCTGCTGCAGCTGCGCTGGTGGTAGTGGGTGCCTCCGTGTCCGACATCTTCCTCCCCCGTAGTTAAGCGTGGCCTATCTTCCGACGATCCTCTTCTGTAGGCCGCGGCTCCGCTGGTGCTGCTCTGGACGAGGACCTTGCGTCGCGTCCTGGTGACGTCAGCGTCGCTCTCTCTCCCTTCCAGGACCTTGCGCAGCGTCGGTGCGTGGGGCGGAGCTTCAGGTCTCGCGCGGTTTGGACGTCCACGCCCCTCTTCTTCCCGCGTGGCGTCCTGAAGATGGCGTCCGATGGCGGGAAAACGGCTGAAGATGGCGGGAACCGACAGAAGATGGCGGGAGACGGCTGAAAATAATAATAATAATAATAATAGTTAATTTTTATAGCGCCAACATATTCCGCAGCACTTTACAAATTTTAGGGGGGACTTATACAGACAATACAGAATAAGCATATCTCATATCGAAAGGAGTGAGGGCCCTGCTCGCGAGCTTACAGTCTATGAGGAAGTGGGGGAGACACAAAAGGTAAAAAGTACATATATTGTATAATGCAGCCTTGATATACTGAATAGGATAAATAATAATACATGGACTGGTCGCCAGCCAGTATGTGTGCAGTCCTGACAGAGGCTTTTATGTGCATGGTTGGTTTGAACCCGAAGTTGAAGAAGATTTTAATATGGGGGAAACCTGGGATGGACAGAGTGTGTTTAGGTGATACGCCAGTCTAAAGAAATGTGTTTTTAGGGTTCGCTTGAAACTGTGGGTATTGGGAATTAATCGAACTGTCCTGGGTAGTGCATTCCAGAGAATTGGCGCAGCACGCGAGAAATCTTGGAGACGGGAGTGGGAAGTTCGGATTATGGAGGATTTTAGTTTCAAGTCATTTGCAGAACGCAGGGCACGTGTAGGGCGGTAGACTGAGACGAGGGAGGAGATGTAGGGGGGTACTGAAGCATGGAGCGCTTTGTGGGTAAGCGTGATAAGTTTAAAATGAACTCTATATTGGATGGGCAACCAATGCAATGACTGGCACAGGGAAGAGGCATCTGAGTAGCGGTTGGCGAGGAATATGATCCTGGCTGCTGGCGGGAAACGGCTCCGGATGGCGGGAAACCTCTTCTTCAGGTAGTTGTACAGTATTTTTCAGGCACGCAATACCCGTTTGTGGTGGGTTGGTTACTATCCTGCCGACTACGCCAAAACTGACTCGCCCCCTGGGCCGTGGGGCACTCGGATCCGGGCAATAGGGGAACGATGGGGGTAGTAGTGGCGACCCGGTCCGTGGCTCAGGGTGGTCAGACCAGTGGTAGTCCCTTTATAAGTTTTAAGTGATGTCCGACTACGCCACCCGTGGATTGCGGTTATTAGGAACCGCCGCTGCAAGGCAGACCGCTGGGGCTGATGATGTATGCAGCTGGGATAGTGTGACTCCCCACGGGAAGAGTGCGGCCCCAGGGCAGTATAATGGAAGATGGGGGTGATGGTGTAGGGCGTCCCAGTACCGTTAGTGCTGGAAGAGCAAGGAGCACACAGACAACAGATTGCAATCCAGGGTCTTTACTAGAACAGGTGAACTGACCCACAAACAGTCCCGGCTAGGAGGGGACCTGGATGTCTGAGAGCAATTGGGAAATTGGCCCTGGTCAGGGTGAGGGTGTAGGCCTACCATGCTCTCTGCGCTCCTTCTGGCTATCTCCTCCTGATAGGGTAACAGCCCACGGTCCGAGCTCACCGTGTATTCTCGCCTGTATGGCCTGCAACGTGGGTCCCTTTCTACTCCCGGCCTGGTACGGCTTTGCTGGTCCCTTCTGTTGTGGCAGAGCCTCCGGGCTTCTTAGGCCAAGGAACATACAGTCCCCTGCGGACTGGTTATCTGCTGCAGGACGAGGAATCCTCACAGCCTCAGACACCAAAGTCTGGTAAAATGGAGTTCTTTGTCTGCCCAGACAGGCTCACTTCGCCTGTTGTCTCTGGCTTGTGGCTCTTCTACTGCCACACTTCCTCTTAGGGTGCAATACAACTGTCCCTCTCTGCTCTGGGATATTTCTCAATCCTGAGACAGGTCGTCCAGTTCTCCCTAACCCTGCCCCCAGTTCCAGCTTTTATAGGGGCAGCCTGCTCCCCCTACTGGCCTGAGATAGGAGGTATTGCATGCTAATGTTCCCCTGACCAGAGAACCTCCCCCTTGCTCTCAGACACAGCTTTATTATATTTTTGGCATCCAGGCCAGGGTGACACAATACCACCTAGCAGCACCTGTCCCTATGGTAAATGCATCTAACAGCGTTATCGAAAGAGAATAGGATAGATTTTGAATTTTTTTGGGCAGCAGCACGTAGTATAAGGCAATAATACCTGGCTGGATCAGTGTAATACACTATCCATACTGCGATACCTCACCTGTAAACAAATTTCAGGAGTGCGTCTCCTATACTGTTATTGCATATGCAGCAATTTCAAGGGCTGCCAAAAATTAAGACGCACTCCAATACACATTTGAAGAGATGTTAAAAAAAAAAAAACAGTAGGATCTTTCTTTAGTATAAAAACCAGACTCGCCAATCTAACCTCAATGTAATCACATTGTTCAGCTCCTGCACCTCCTCCTGTTTGGCCTCCATCTCGGAAATGACCACATCAGTCACAAGCTGGAAGCACTGCAGCACTGCCTTGGCTAAGCGGCAACAGTTTGTGCTGAAGATAATACAAGTGCTTCTCACCAAATTAGAATAACATCAAAAAGTTAATTTATTTCAGTTCTTCAATACAAAAAGTGAAACTCATATATTATATAGAGTCATTACAAACAGAGTGATCTACAGTGGGTATGGAAATATTCAGACCCCTTTAAATTTTTCACTCGTTGTTTCATTGCAGCCATTTGGTAAATTCTAAAAAGTTCATTTTTTTTACACTGTATACTCTGCACTCCATCTTGACTTAAAAAAAACTGAAATGCAGAAATTTTTGCAAATTTATTAAAAAAGAAAAGCTGAAATATCACATGGTCATAAGTATTTAGAAAAGTCTGTGTGAAGGTGCCTGGACACTCTGTGGCTGCATTTGAACTCCCATGCAAACATGGGGAGAACATACAAAATCCTTGCAGATGTTGTCCTTGGTGGTATTTGAACCCAGGACCCCAGCGCTGCAAGGCTTCAGTGCTAATTACTGAGCCACTATGCTGCCATTCTCCCTCTGATATCTAACATGCTGGAGAAACTTGCACCTACTGCCACTCAATATCTTCAGCTCCTTTGTGAGAACCTAATGTATTTGGGCAGCCACTCAGTCTACCCAAAAAAATTCCTGAGAAGGAAATTGTGGATGGCTTCACTACTGGTACTGAGGACACTGCTAATATCATGGCGTCGTGCCATAGTTCACTGGAAATATTCCAGACTGGTTGGAGCCAATCTGATTCCCACAGAAAAGTACCAGCAGGAAGCTAAGGAGATGGTGGCCTCTATCATCATCACGACCTGCAAGGTTTGCACTATGAACTCTCCTGAAGGAGAAGCCAGGGCCCACCGGAGGAGTCTTCGGTTCTCTGGTGGGCCCGTCCAACCTTGCCGAGAAGCAGCCCTGGCTAAAAAAAAGTCTGTGGGAGGTTCCCGGACACTCTATGGCTGCTTATTTACTGTGGACTGCCTCCAGCAATCTATAAGACTGCAATCTATAAGACTGCAATCTATAAGATCCCTTCACTGGCTCCCCATTGCCCAGAGACTCCAGTTCAAAACCCTAAGCATGACATGCAAAGCCATCCACAACCTGTTTCCTCCATATATCTGTGACTTAGTCTCCCAGTACTTACCTGCATGCAACCTCCGGTCCTTACAAGATCTCCTTCTCTACTCCTTCCTGTCTTATCTCCTCTTCCCACAATCGCATACAAGATTTCTCCCGTGCATCCCCCTACTCTAGAACTCTGTACCCCAACATATCAGATTCTCGCCTACTGTTGAAACCTTTAAAAGGAACCTGAAGACCCACCTCTTTCGACAAGCTTACAACCTGCAGTAACCTGCACATGAGGTTGTGGAAAGCTTAAAAGCCTAAAAGGCAACATTTCAAGTGCAAGCAGTCCAGAAATGTGGCAGTTTAGTATTGTGGCCTGTGGGTGGGTGGGTGACTGGCTGCATACTTGAGCTGGCATTCCAAGTAACAGAAAGCTAAGGAGATGGATGGCCTCATCATGAATAATTAGCTTGTTATCTAGGAGACCGACCACTGCTGCTGTCTACCTTCTGAACATTGTGTTGAAGCTTGATTGATCCAGGGCCCGCAATCCTCTGTGTCGGGAGGATGTGCTCCATCCCAGGGTTCCACTGGGTCCATGCTTCCGCAATATTAACCCAGTGGAATGCGTCAGTGAGATGTACCATCCCTGGCCACATTCACTTGTCCACGTGTTTGTGGTTAGGTGGTCCTTTCCACTAACTGCGCTGGGAAGGGCATGGGTAATGTGTAAGACGGGGACGACACAAGGAAAAACAGTCGCAGCTGGGGACCGAGTACGGAGCCCCGGCCGCCGCCATGAGGTTGTGGAAAGCTTTCGTCTCCACAAGCCTAAAAGGCAACATTTCGGCTACAAGCAGTTCAGAAATGTGGCAGTTTAGTATTGCGGCCTGTGAGTGGGTGCGTGGCTGGCTGCATACTTGCGCTTGCATTCCAAGGACTGGGGTAGGGACAACTGATCGCTGCGCTGGGACAAGGACGTGGAAGGTGATGGTTGCAAGTCTGCAACAACAGGTGCAGGGCGGGAGGCATTTTCGCATGCGCCATGGACAGGGGATTATTGGTGTGCACGCTCAACAGCGGAAGAAGCAGTGGTGTCACCCGCAGACACTGTTTCTGGAACTTGGCGTTCGGCCCAGCTAGTCGGGTGCTTTGCTGTCATGCCCCTGAGCATGCTGGTGGTGGTCAGGCTAGTAGTTTTGGTGCTCTTGCTGATGCTGGCCTGGCAGATGTTGCAAATGGCCTTTTTGGGGTTATCTAAACAGTAACCAACTAGCAACTCCATCTCCCTATTATTTTTGCTGGAAATAGTGGTGGCAACACTCTGTACCACTAGGAGAGATCACTCACCACTGTGAGGAAGCTCTTTTGGCATTTTTAAGCACTTTTTAAGCACGGAGTCACTTATTTTCTATATAATACCCGTGCCTTCCCAAATGCCTAACATACTCTCCTTATGATGTCTCCGAAAGGAGAAAGAAATGCGTCGGAAGGGTTTTTATGGGACTAAGTTGAGGGTATACTTGGCAGGAGCCATTACCAGGGCACGACAGGGTAGAATAGTCCAGGAAAAGAACTCATGAACATGTACGACTATCCCTGAAAAATGCTTACCAGTGAAATGGGTGAGATCCACACATTTTCCTTCTTTGTTATTTTTGTGCACTTGTTTATGATCATCTATGTTATCTAACTGTCAGGATATTACATGTAAAGAGATATGACAGATATGACATTTATGAATATAAGAGTTTATTGTGTCTGTTATATATCGCTCTTAATGTCCTGAGGTTAGAAGGGTCTTTTTTTATTAAGCTTCTCGGGTCTATGGCAATTGAGGCCAATATTTTTTTAAAAAAGAACCAGACTCAGGAAGACCTAACAGTTCTACTGGCAACTTCCGTCGTGTTGGTGTTCTGGGGAAGGGTTGCCCGCCTTGTGTCTGTGGCCACCACACTGCTTGGTCCTGCCTGTTGTGGTGCTATGCCACTATCCCTCTGTGTGCTGTTGTCCTCGCTCTGCATGTCCCCTTACCAGGTCGGGTCAGTGACTTCATCGCCCACCGCTTCATCTTCCACTTCCGCACCCTGGTCCTCCTCCTGACTTTCTGTCCATTGTATCTCATCATCATCCACCTATTGCGACCGTAATTACACTTTCCCACCGTCACCTTCGGGTGACCATGGCTGCTCAAATTGCTACATGTGATCTTCTGTTGCCCTGCTTGAAGCTGGCCGGGCGAGAGGCCGGAATCTATCAATGGAAAAGTGAACAGCTCTTGGGGAAACCATGGACTCTAATCTCTCCTTCAAAGCACATATCCAAGCTCTTTCCACTTCTGGGTGGACCGAGCGAGAGGCCAGAATCGATAAATGAAAAGATGGACAAAACAGCTCTACGAAGTGTCCAAGTGTGGGATCAGTTGTCTCAGAGCACTCGGATTGGTGGGAATAAGGAGGATCAGGGTGAGGAAGATGCCGACTCCAAATAAAAAAAATCTCCGGGATCTGCACATTCCTCAACCACGAATCTACAAAAACACTAGTGCACGCCCTCATCATCTCCCATCTCGACAACTTCAACCTCCTGCTCTGTGGCCTCCCTTCTAACACTCTCGCATTCATCCAATCTATCCTAAACTCTGCTGCCTGACTAATCCACCTGTCTCCTTGCTATTCCCCGGCCTCTCCTCTCTGTCAATCCCTTCACTGGCTCCCCATTGCCCAGAGACTCCAGTTCAAAACCCTAACCATGGCATACAAAGCCATCCACAACCTGTCTCCCCCATACATCTGTGACCTAGTCTCCCGGTACTTGCCTGCAAGCAACCTCCGATCCTCACAAGATCTCCTTCTCTACTCCCTTCTTATTTCCTCTTCCCACAATTACATACAAGATTTCTCCTGTGCATCTCTCCTTCTCTACCCCAACATTTCTGACTCTCGCCTACTGTTGAAACCTTCAAAAGGCACCTGAAGACCCACCTCTTCCAACAAGCATTCAACCTGCAGTAACCCTCGCTCCACCATACCGCTGCACGACCGGCTCTACCCTCACTTACTGTATCCTCACCCATCCCTTGTAGACTGTGAGCCCTCGCGGGCAGAGTCCTCCTCTCTCCTGTAGCAGTTGCTGTTACATTTTTGTTCAAGATTATTGTAATTGTTTTTGCAATGTAGTTGTATACTCCTTTTTCACATGTAAAGCGCCATGGTATAAATGGCACTAAAGTAATAATAATAATGTGGTCCAGACTCACGGTGACTGAGACTGGACTGTGTAGAAGACAGGGAGGTGATGATGACAAAGTGACTGGAAGCATTATCTGCTATCCAACCAACAACCTTTTCACACTGCTCTGGCTTCAATAGCGGCCCCCTGGAAATTGGGACAGGAAGGTAGTTCGACATGATGTGGGTGTTCATTGTGCTCCCTCAGCAGGCACAGTTTCATCTTGCCCACGGCCTCGGCCTCAGCGTGCCCCATCACCATTATGTCCACTTCCCCGTCCCTTGACACACATGTTGCCCATTTTAAATGGAGTTTAATATTTGTCACGTTGCCAAAAATGTCTGTATTATTACCGCAGTAATATAGGATCACGTCTGATGGGCACACTTTTAGGCAGTGACCTGGGAGTCAGAGATGCTTCCAGAGGTCTTCCCCATGCTGTTCCCATGTCTTTTCAGCACTGTATGCACGTGTCTGATGATGTGTCACAGACCACATGTCCAGATAAGGTTGTAAAATGTTAAAATGACATTTACCGGTGAATGTATTTGTCACGGTTGAAAGCAATACAAAAGTGCAAAAACGCATCAAAAATGCTACGTGTGAACATAGCCCAAGGTGTGGAGGAGTATTTTTGTTTTTGGTTATTTATTTTGCCTTATATACAAGTCATTACCCTGGAAAGGATGTTCCTTAACATATTTCCCAGGAAAATCTATTTTGGTTTTGTTTTTGTATGTTTTATTGTGAGTCCGTAAAAGTGGAGTAATACTCTGACAATGTTGTTGACAGCAGTGATCTGGGAGTCAGAGATGCTTTCAGGGGTCTTCCCCATGCTGTTCCCATGTCATTTGATCACTGTTACCATCGATTTGGGCAGTTTTTAGGCCCTCTGCAGACCTCCAGGGGTTAGGTGGGGGGGAGGGGGAGGGCACTGAGCATTAAGCACCCAAGCATTTTAGTGCTCGTTAATCAATAAGATATTTTTAAGGACTTTTTAAGGAATGAAATACCAAAGCACAACTAGTTCCTGCTGTGTTAGTAAAATTTTATTTCAGGAATAAGAGTGCCCTCCTGTGGAATAACTGAAGAATACTTTTGTGATTTTCAGATCAATGAAAATGTAATTTGGGATAAGAAAATTAAATAGATTTATTATCAGGGAAGCAGCTTAGAAGGCTGTCCAGAATATTAACTGCATAAGTCTGTCAGGAAAATTTCATAAAAAAGGCCATGCAGCTATCTGAGAAAAAACAGAATCATGCCCTAGAGGTTATATGGTTCAATGCTCCATAGTGTGAATAAAGCCATGGGCGCAGAGCCTGTAGGCACTTTGTGTTGCACTCTATGGTGCCCTTGTACTGTATTATATTACAGCATGATAAAACGGTATCCATTTTTTTTTATAGTTCTAAGTTAATTGAATAGGAAAAAAATGTGTATAGCACACAGGTATATACAGGCTATATATTGTATGTCTGCTGCATTACAGCTATGTACAACTTAGTGCTTACATGGAGCCAGAATACTTCCATATGTATGAGCCCTACTGTAAATCAATGTATTTTCAAATGTATGTGGTATGAAAGGAAATGGAAACATTTATGGTAAATATGAATAGATATATAATTTCTATTGAAAGGGCGAAAAACAAAAAATTTAGCGATAATAGTGTAGAGTAGACATAGTAAGTGACACTAGCGACCAGCGCCAGTCTGCTGCTGCTAAAGCAAGAAGGATCATGGATCTATCTATCTATCTATCTATCTATCTATCTATCTATCTATCTATATCTATCTATATCTCTATCTATCTATCTATCTATCTATCTATCTATCTATCTATTTATCTATCATGACATTGCTCTGTTTAACCGAAAGGCATGACCAAAAGAGTCCAAAGCATATTGTGTGCATTATTTTAGCCTTCCCATTGACTTCTATTGTAAAATATTGAGCATCTTCCTAGCAAAAAATGTCTGAAGAATGTACATGATAGTTCTTTTATGCGCTTGGCAATACTCTCAAGAGCCTGAACATATGAACAGCAAGTCACTTTTCCAAAGAAATGTATAGGAAGATACCTTTGAACATTTGTGAGCATTTTTCTGGCATTTTTCAGAGTGGACAAGCTCAAAAAATGCTGGAAAAAATTATATTGGAGTTCGGAATACAGTCAAGCAAATGCACCCGGCTCACGCATGCGCCATCACCTCATTATTTACTGGTTGTCAGATGCCAACCAGCCTTATGAAGATACGTGTGGATCTCAGAGGAGGGACCCACATCTGTCAGACATTTATGTAATCTCAAAAGTAGCCCCTCTAAAAAGGAACTGTGCATTCAACAAACTTTGCATAAATTAACAGCACATATGAATATTAACTTTGTAATACATCTTATCAGAGAATTCTGCTTGTTTCTCCACTTAAGAGCCACTTTTATACCTCTCCCATGCCTCCCGAACTTGTCATCCATGTCTTGAACTTGTCATCCACATCTTGAATTTGTCATCCACGTCCGGAACTTGTCATCCACTTCCTGAATTTGTCACCCTCGTCCTGAACTTGTCATCCACTTCCTGAACTTGTCACCCACGTCCGGAACTTGTCACCCACGTCCTGAACTTGTCATCCACTTCCTGAACTTGTCACCCACGTACGGAACTTGTCATCCACTTCCTGAACTTGTCACCCACGTCCGGAACTTGTCACCCACGTCCTGAACTTGTCATCCGCTTCCTGAACTTGTCATCCACTTCCTGAACTTGTCATCCACGTCCGGAACTTGTCACCCAAGTCCGGAACTTGTCATCCACATCCTGAACTTGTCATCCACTTCCTGAATTTGTCACCCAAGTCCTGAACTTGTCATCCACTTCCTGAACTTGTCATCCACTTCCTGAACTTGTCACCCACGTCTGGAACTTGTCATCCACGTACTGAACTTGTCATCCACGTCCTGAACTTGTCATCCACTTCCTGAACTTTTCATCCACGTCCTGAACTTGTCATCCACTTCCTAAACTTGTCACCCATGTCCGGAACTTGTCACCCACGTCCTGAACTTGTCATCCACTTTCTGAACTTGTCACCCATGTCCTGAACTTGTCATCCAGTTTCTGAACTTGTCACCCATGTCCTGAACTTGTCATCCACTTCCTGAACTTGTCACCCACGTACGGAACTTGTCACCCACGTCATGAACTTGTCATCCACTTCCTGAACTTGTCACCCACGTACGGAACTTGTCATCCACTTCCTGAACTTGTCACCCACGTCCGGAACTTGTCACCCACGTCCTGAACTTGTCATCCACTTCCTGAACTTGTCATCCACGTCCGGAACTTGTCACCCAAGTCCGGAACTTGTCATCCACGTCCTGAACTTGTCATCCACTTCCTGAATTTGTCACCCAAGTCCTGAACTTGTCATCCACTTCCTGAACTTGTCACCCACGTCTGGAACTTGTCATCCACGTACTGAACTTGTCATCCACGTCCTGAACTTGTCATCCACTTCCTGAACTTGTCATCCACGTCCTGAACTTGTCACCCATGTCCGGAACTTGTCACCCACGTCTGGAACTTGTCATCCACGTCCTGAACTTGTCATCCACTTTCTGAACTTGTCACCCATGTCCTGAACTTGTCATCCAGTTTCTGAACTTGCCATCCACTTCCTGAACTTGTCATCCACTTCCTGAACTTGTCATCCACGTTGAAAAAAAAAAAACTCAACTCCATTTTGCTCAACAGAAGACTGACGAAGTGAGGAGCAGAGTGAGAAAACGGGCAAAAAGAGACACAAGATGTAGTGAGCTTTCTAATAAGTATTTTGTCTCACCATAGAGCTGGACTCACATCCACACAGCTCAGTGCTGCTGAACGTTGTCCTCCATGCCGCTGATTCTCTCTGTGCGCTAAGGAATGAAGAGCATGAATCTTTGTGTGCTTTACTGTGTGTAGGAGTCATCATAGCAGCTATGAATATCTTCACTCTGTATATATTAACATACCTATTATTATATGACATACAATATTACTGTAATTGATGTATTTTCTTTTTATATTATCATAATTTTTCTTGCCTATTTCTTGGTCTTTTGTATACTATAGGAATTATGAATGCAGTATTCTATATACACAACCTTTAATTATTCACTATAGGCAGACGTTTTAATTATATATACATATTTATTACAATAAATATTTAGATTAGTATACACATACGATTGTTACTCTATGTAGACATGCATATATTACATTATTTATTTCTATACACACTATATGTCGTCACTGTTTTCACTTTCTATGTATGATTATACATTTTTATTTTTATTCATTTAAATTTTTGAATCCTTTATTGCCTGTTTTCTATTACAATGACTATAATGTCCTCCAGTTATCATCAACTGAATACGCTCCATTCGTGCGCTGTGACATTTTTATACATTTTTGTCTACTTTAATAGCATTATATTGCTGTGTTATCTATTGTATTAAATCCTCCTTTTGTCTCTAGATCTCCTTGGGCCTTATATAATGGTGTCTATTTAGCCTTTCTCACTAACCGTTTTATACAGTATATATTATCCTTGATCATTATTGATGATTTTGCTAGCAAAGCACATACTCCTAATATAATTAGGCTATACCTCCCTGTCTTTTCTGGCTTTATACACAGCTAGTCTTTTCTCACCAGCTCAGAGTCAATTGCAAATTAGGAGTAAGGCTATGCGCCCACGATGCAGAAATGCTCAGGATTTTTTCCTGAGCGTTTCTGCAGCTCCCTGGCAGAAAAAAATGCATGCGGATTGTACATGTGGATTGTACATGCGGATTGTACATGCGTTTTTCATGCCAGGGACATGCGGAAATGAAGCGTTCTTCACTGGCTTTCCGCATGAGGGTGTCAAGCGCTTTCCAAGCGATTTTAGCATCACTTGGAAAGTGCTTGACAACTAGGTCACACTATATAAATCCATGCAAAAGGCATGGATTTATACAGTGTGACCCGAGAGAATGGTTAAAAATAAAAAAATAAACCTATACTTACCTTCTGATGGCCCCCGAGACTTGCTGCGCTCCTGTGCTGGCTGCCGGCAGATCGCAGTACGCTGTACTGAAAGACCTGCCGTCACATGACTGTGACGTCAGCGCAGGTCCTTCAGTCCTGCGCGATCTATCAGCAAGCACAGGGAAGGAGTCCGGGGGCCATCAGAAGGTGAATATAATCTTTATTTTTTATTTTATTCTTTTTTTTTACAGCTTTTAATGGTACCTGGGTGTGGAGGAGAGTCTCCTGTCCTCCACACCCAGGTACCATCCGCACATTAGAATGCGACAATAACGCAAGTACAAATGCAGTCTTGCGGAATTGGCGCGTTCTAATGCAAGTCAATGGTGGCGAAAACGCCGCACTTCCGCAAAATTAATGGATATGCTGCGGATTTTTGAGCGCAGCATAAACGCTGCGGAAAAATCCGCAGCATGGGCATTGAAAGTGCGGAATTGCATTGGAGACCATGGGGGAAGGTTTACAAAGCATTTCCCAAGCGTTTACGCTGCGGAAATTCCGCAGCGTAAACGCTTGAAAAACGCATCGTGGGCACATAGCCTTAGAGTCGGCAGAGGGGAAAAACTGGTGAAAATGCAGGATACAAGTCGTATAATGGCAAGATATCATGTTATTACTCACGTACAGACACCTGACAACTTATTCTGAAAAGTTATTTGTAAGTCAAGTTACCCTTTAAAAATCTTCATGTGATCATTTCTTTAAAGGGAACCTATCGGGTGATTCCTGCTGCTCAAACCATGGGCTGCGTGAATCAGAGTTTGGCTGTGGAGTTACAGCTACTGTATTCTCTGAAATGCTTTATATATACTTTGAAGATCTTCTCAGTGCTGCTGCAGGGAATTGACAGGTCAAAGGTCATCATCTCCCTCTGCACAGATCAAAATGTGCAGAGAGAGATGGTAGGGGAAGAACCAGATGAAGGGGCCATCCCCACACGGACCTCCGACGCGCGTTTTGCATTGCTTTTTCAACGCACATTTTTTCTGGTAAGAGCGCCATTGGTGTCAATATTTTCGCTACTGACCACTTGGTCCTTAAATGATTGACATATATCTTTTTGAATCCTTTTGCTCTCTATTGCTATAGGCACATTGTCTTGGTGCCCAAGTGCTCTTTTTGCTGCTGAGAGATATTTGCATCACATATGGTCATACTGCAGCACACTATGGATTGTCTTGAAGCACTATTGTCACTTTATTTCTGTGTGCAGAGCTAACATGCTTTTATCTCCTGCTGTCCTAGTCATATTTTAGTACTAGTCATGTAAATGTAATTCTAAATACATTTTTAATATTTTTTGGTTCAAATCATATTTTCCTCTTTTCTTTGTGTATGTTTAGTAAATACTTGTAATTCCCATTGTGCCATTCCTCTTTTATCCCTCCTAGCAATGCAGGATAAATTGAAAACCGAGTATTACCAGTTAGAAGTGCGTCCCCACACAATGACACTGTCCATGATTAATAGGGTGAATAGTAACAACCTGTTGTTAATTTATATCCATACAAATTCATGAGGTACAACATGGGAATTTCACAAAGAAAAGATGCTTCACAAAGAAAAGATGTGCCAGAATTGTCATTTTATAAAGAATGCAAATATTTAATAAAACATACAAAATTAATCGTGTGAGCCAATGCAACCAATTTTTAAATCTGCAATGATATCACCTCCTTAATAATGCCCCACCAGCTCTCTCTTTACCCTCTGTTGCAATTGGCTTCATCCTCCAGTAGTTTCAATGCTTCTTGTCAAGCATGTACAGATGCATCTAATGACCATGTGTAGTAAAACATTCTCACAGCATCTCACTTGATCTGACAGCTCGGTTGTAGCACAGCTCAGCTATGTTATGCTCAGCTCTGATGACCCCACTGATAATAGCTGCAATTGCACCTAATTACCCTGTTGAATTCATGAAAAACAGATTCCCCTAATGACCCTTTCTGATAAAACAATCTCACTCCATCTTTAGACAGCAATGTTATAGCACAGCTCAGCTATGCTATATTCAAGTCTGTTATGCATGCAGGAGAGAGCTTGTTCATATTTACTATAGGAGAGTGGGAAATCTAAGGGCACAATGTAAGTACAAAAGTAACCTTATGACATTTTTTTTCTTAAAATTGTGTTTGTACTTATATCGATCACCTAGTACAATAACTAGTCTACTATACTACTTCTTTGTTTTCCTTCTTTCCCCGTTTCTCCTCAATGTCTCTCTCTTTTCTGGTTCTCAGTCTCTTTCCCCACTTTCTTTTTCTCATCACTGTTTTTTTTCACTCATACTTCTCTGTCTCACTCTAATCTCTTTCTCTATGTATTGTGATCTATCCACCTCTATCAAGAAGAACACAGTGGGGCAGTGGAAGGGTCTGCAGCACAGAGGAGAAGCAGTGTGCTGCTTGGAAATGTAATTTTAACAGATAAGAATGGGACCGTTCATTATGCGATGAGAAGCTGGAGACACAGATGGGCAAAAGGAAATGAAAAAAACACAAAGGTACAAGTAAGAAACTTTACGTTCTCCTTGTATTATATATCAACAATAGTCACGCAGATACTGAGATTTATAAAACATATTGCCATTGTGTTAATAATCCTTTAAGTAATATTTTAGATAGTAGAGTAGAGTAGAATGACCATAATCTCAGCGAAGATAGAAAATGCACTGTAAAGTTTTAGCGCGTGTCTCTAAAGAATATAAAATTTTATATACTGTCATAAAGATAAAAAAAAAAAGTACATTTGGCTATAGAGTTCTGTCTGCTCAGTCAGGTGGACAGACTGTAGATAACTTTATTCTATATGTCTTTACAGATCATCAGCATTTACGGTACTATGTATGTATCTGTAAAAATAAAAGTGAAGGTTCAATATATTAAATGCCCCAGAATTTTGACTCAGTTTGCATTAAAAAAGTTGCACGAGGACACATTTTTAGTAAAAAACCGTTGTGGTCTAATGTGCAACATGGTACACAAAAATGCACCAACATTTTACTAATAGGTGTCAGAAACTTAGTGGGGGGTCATCATTCCCTTAACACCAGTTTTATGGCGTCACAAAGTTTTGCATAAGCCGTATTCAAAGATCCATTTTGCAACTTTTTAAGTCATCCCTGACAGTTTTCTTAAAATTGTTGCATGACCTACTACTAGAGATGAGCGAGTATGTTTTGTTAACCCTTTCGCCGAGTATGCTCAGGCCAAGCACCGAGTAGTTACAGCTGCTCGGTGATAGGTTTGAATCACTCCCGTGTGCATGATTTGCGACTGTTGAAAGGTTTAATACATGGGAGGAATGTCTATTTCTTACACATTCCTAACATGTATTAAAGCTGTCAAACAGTTGCAAATCATGTTCCCGGAGCGACGAAAACTTCAAGCCCGAGCACGCTATAAATACTCGGTGCTCAGCCGAGTATATTCGGCGAAAGGGTTAACAAAACATACTCGCTCATCACTACCTACTACTATTAGTGATGAGTAGTGATGAGCGAGTATGTTTTGTTAACCCTTTATCCGAGTATACTCGGGGGAGCACCGAGTAGTTACAGCTGCAGTTATGTTTGAATCACTCCAGTGTGCATGATTTCCAACTGTTTGACAGCTTTTATACATGTGAGGAATGTGTAAGAAATAGACATTCCTCACATGTATTAAAGCTGTCAAACAGTCGCAAATCATGCACACGGGAGTGATTCACACATAACACTGAGCAGCTGTAACTACTCTGTGCTTGCCCGAGTATACTCGGCGAAAGGGTTAACAAAACATACTCGCTCATCACTAGTGATGAGCGAACGTGCTCGCCACTACTCGGTACTTGCCCAAGCATCATGGTGCTCGACAAGATCGACGCTCGGTGAGTATTTCCGGGTTGCTCGGGTGGGAACTCGGGTCCCCTCCCTGCATGTTTGGCGCTCTTTAGAGAGCCAATGAACATGCAGGGATTGCCTGCCATGCACTGTAATGCCGTAGCTATGTTGGTTGTGGGCATTACAGTGATTGGCTGGCGGCACAGAGTCATCAGGTGTATATCAGACCTGGCATCGCCATGCTCCTCACAGTCACTCCAGAATCAGACAGTGTAGGGAGAGGTGCTGCTGCTGAGTCAGGGACAGATTTGCTTGTGTATTAGGTAGTGTAGGGAGAAAAACCGTACATTACACATATCCATCTTAACAAACAGTCCTTCTGAGGACTAACTAATCCATCTGCAGAGATATCAGGCAGGCAGTGTATATAGGCAGGCAGGCAGTATATATAGCAGACGGCAGTGCACATAGCACAAGAGGCTCCATTCCAGTTCTGTCGGCTGCTGCTGTTAGATATTTCTGGAAATAGGCCCAGGTCTCAGGGGCCAGGAATAATTTTTTTTGCATGTTAATCCTCATTATTTGCTTAAAAAGCAATCCAGAGAGCACCGTTTTTCTGCACCATTTGCTTGTTGGCACTGCAGAATACAGCCAGGTCCTTTCCATATTACAGCGCTAAAAATCCATCTATTTAAAACTGTGTTTTCTCCATCACACGGATTACATATATGTTTTCAGAAAATACTGCCATTTCTGGCCTCCATTAAAAAAAATTTTCAGTGTGTCAGCAAAGTTTTTGACACTGGTTTGCTGTTCAAAATAGTTACCTACAGGCCAGGTATTTAAAACTCTGTTTTCTCCGTCACACGGATCACATATAAATTCGCTTCAAACTCAGTCATTTGTAGTGAGCGTGGAAGATACTGTCCGCCATTTAAAATGGGCAAGGCACGTGGCAAGGGACAGATGGGGAACTGGACGTGATGGTAATGGTGCAAGCAGAGGCCGAGGACAAGGCCGTGGGAAAGCCGAAATTGTGCCACAACAAACACCCACATCTTCTCACCTGACCTTCCTGTCCCAATTTCTGCGCCATTAGCTTGTTGGCACTGCATAATACAGCCAGGTCCTTTCCATATTACAGCGCTAAAAATCCATCTATTTAAAACTGTGTTTTCTCCATCACACGGATTACATATATGTTTTCAGAAAATACTGCCATTTCTGGCCTCCATTAAAAAAAATTTTCAGTGTGTCAGCAAAGTTTTTGACACTGGTTTGCTGTTCAAAATAGTTACCTACAGGCCAGGTATTTAAAACTCTGTTTTCTCCGTCACACGGATCACATATAAATTCGCTTCAAACTCAGTCATTTGTAGTGAGCGTGGAAGATACTGTCCGCCATTTAAAATGGGCAAGGCACGTGGCAAGGGACAGATGGGGAACTGGACGTGATGGTAATGGTGCAAGCAGAGGCCGAGGACAAGGCCGTGGGAAAGCCGAAATTGTGCCACAACAAACACCCACATCTTCTCACCTGACCTTCCTGTCCCAATTTCTGCGCCATTAGCTTGTTGGCACTGCATAATACAGCCAGGTCCTTTCCATATTACAGCGCTAAAAATCCATCTATTTAAAACTGTGTTTTCTCCGTCACACGGATTACATATACGTTTTCAGAAAATACTGCCATTTCTGGCCTCCATTAAAAAAAATTTTCAGTGTGTCAGTGAAGCAATTGACACCAGTTTGCTGTTCAAAATAGTTACCTACAGGCCAGGTACTTAAAACTGTGTTTGCTCCGTCACATGGCTCACATATACATTGTCAGAAAATACTGCCATTTCTGGCCTCCATTAAAAATTTCTTTCAGTTTGTCAGTGAATCAATTCACAGCAGTTTGCTGGTCAAACTACTTACCTAAAGGCCAGGTATTTAAAACTCTGTTTTCTCCGTCACACGGATCACATATAAATTTGCTCCAAACTCAGTCACTTGTAGTGAGAGTGGAAGATACTGTCCTCCATTTAAAATGGGCAAGGCACGTGGCAAGGGACGGACGGGGAACTGGACGTGATGGTAATGGTGCATGCAGAGGCCGAGGACAAGGCCGTGGGCAAGTCCACATCTTCTCACCTGACCTTCCTGTCCCAATTTCTAGGGGACCGCAGCATACCACTATTGAATCCAGAGCAGTGTCAAAAGGTTGTTGGTTGGATAGCGGATAATGTTTCCAGTCACTTAGCCACCACCACCACCACCCTGTCTTCCACACGGTCAAGTCTCAGTAGCCATGAGTCTGGACCGCATATTACTCACACTGATCCTCCTTCCTCCCACCATGCTGAGTACCCAGAGACAACTGATCCCACACTTGGACACTCTGAAGAGCTGTTCACTTTTCCATTTATAGATTCGGGCCTCTCGCCCGGTCCACTTGAAGCGGGGCAAGAGGAGATCGCGTGTAGCGATGCCCAAATATTTGCGCAGCCACGGTCACACGAAGGCGACGGTGGGAAAGTGTCACAAGAGGTGGATGATGATGAGACACAATTGCCAGAAAGTCAGGAGGAGGACCAGGGTGTGGAAGTGGAAGATGAGGTGGTGGATGATATAGTAACTGACACAACCTGGCAGGAGGACATGCAGAGCGAGGACAGCAGCACACAGGGGGAGGGAGACAGAGCACCCCAACAGGCAGGAAGTAGCAGTGTGGTGGCCGCAGACAGAAGGCAGGCAACCGTTCCCCGTAACACCAACACGAAGGAAGTTGCCAGTACAACTGTTAGGTCTTCCCGAGTCTGGTTGTTTTTTAAAGACTCTGCCGATAACCCCAAAAAGGCCATTTGCAACACCTGCCAGGCCAGCATCAGCAGAGGTGGCAAAACGACCAGCCTGACCACCACCAGCATGATCAGGCACATGGCAGCAAAGCACCCGAACCACAGGGTCCAGGAACAGTGTCTGCGGGTGGCACCATTGCTTCTTCCGCTGTTGTGCATGCAAGCCAATCCCCTGTCCATGGTGCATGCGAAGATGCCTTCTGCCCTGCACTTGTCATTGCACACTCTCAAGTAGCAGCATCAGGAAGCACGTCCATGTCCTTGTCCCAGCGCAGCGTTCAGTTGTCCATACCCCAATCCTTGGAACGCAAGTGCAAATATGCAGCCAACGCCCCACTGGCCACACTACTAAATTCTCACATTTCACGACTGATTGCGCTCGAAATGTTGCCTTTTAAGCTCGTGGAGATGGAAGCATTCCGCAACCTGAAGGCGGCGGCCGTCCCTCTGTACTCGGTCCCCAGCCGCCACTATTCTCCCGGTGTTCCGTCCCTGTATTACACAAGCACATGTCCCAAAACATTAGCCGTGCTCTGAACAACGAAGTTACCAGTAAAGTCCACCTAACCACGGACACGTGGACAAGTGCTTGTTGGCAGGGACGGTACATCTCGCTGACGGCACACTGGGTTAACATAGTGGAAGCCGGGATCCAGTCGGACCTTGGGACGGAACACGTCCTCCCGACGCCAAGGATTGCGGGCCCTAGGTCAATCAGGGTTGCCCCCACGGTCTACAGCTCCTGCACCTCATCCTCCTCAGCCTCCTCCTCCTCTTCAGCCTACATCTCTGAAATGACCACATCAGTCACAAGCTGGAAGCACTGCAGCACTGCCTTGGCCAAGCGGCAACAGGCTGTGCTGAAGCTAATATGCTTAGGTGAAAAACCACACAATGCTGAAGAGTTGTGGACAGCTTTGAAAGAGCAGGCAGATCTGTGGCTCACACCACTGAACCTACAGCCAGGCATGGTCGTGTGTGACAATGGCCGGAACCTGGTGGCGGCTCTGAGGCGAGGCAAGCTCACACACGTACCATGCCTGGCCCATGTGCTTAACCTTGTGGTTCAACGGTTTCTTAAATCCTACCTGGAGCTGCCGGATCTGCTTGTTAAAGTAGGCCGCCTGTGTGCCCATTTTAGAGAATGCAGTGTTTGCAGCTTCCGGTTCACAGACTGGTGTGTGATGTCCCCACGCGTTGGAACTCTACACTGCAGATGTTGGGAAGGATTTGTGAGCAGAAGAGGGCAGTTGTTGAGTACCAGCATCAACAAGGCCGTCGGTATTCAGTTCAGACTCCACACATAAGACCTCAGGAGTGGACATGGATGTCAGACATATTTACCATCCTCCAAAACTTTGAGGACTCTACCAAGATGGTGAGCGGCGATGAAGCCATAATTAGCGTCACCATCCCGCTTCTCTGTCTTCTAAAACGCTCTCTGCTCACAATCAAAGAGGGTGCATTGCAGGCGGAGCACGATGAGATGGAGCAAGGAACCATACAGGGTGATTACACACAGCCAAGCCTCATCTCATCCCAACGTGGATTGGGTGACAATGAGGAAGAGGAGGAGAAGGAGGAAGGACAGGAGCTAGTTTCATGCACTATAGACGGTACTACCTGCACAGCTGTCATACCGTCTGTTCAGCATGGATGGCCAGAGGACAGCGAGGAGGAGGAGAGCATGGTCAGTCATCCTCTTAGTGAGGACACGGAAGTCTTGCCTGTTAGTAGTCTGGCACGCATGGTCTATGTTACTCTGCCTTTCCCATGACCCTCGCGTTCTCAAAATTTTGGGTGACAGTCATTACTGGTTGGTGACACTTCTAGACCCACGCTACAAGGAGAACTTTATATCTCTTATTCCTGAGGCGAACAGGTCTACAAAAATGGGGCAGTACCAGAAGGCCCTTGTTGCGGAACTATTAAAAATATTCCCATCTGAAAACGCTGGCGGCAGAGGGCACACTTCGTTGGACAACCAAGGAGTACAGGCAAGAGAGACACAACTTCAATCCAGCAGAGGCAGGGGAACACTGTCAAAGTTCTGGGAGAGTTTTCTCAGACCCTCCCATCGGACAGGCCCTGAGGCGCGGGGTACTCGCACAAGGAGTGCAAAGTTTGGGAAGATGTTGAGGGAGTACCTTGCCGACCGTAGCAACGTCCTCCGCGATTCCGCTGTGCCTTAAAATTATTGGGTGTCCAAGCTGGATACGTGGAATGAACTGGCTCTCTATGCCTTGGAGGTCCCGGCCTGCCCTGCCACCAGCGTTTTATCTGAGCGGGTTTTTAGTGCCGCTGGTGGAATTATAACTGATAAGCACATCCGCCTGTCAACTGAAAATGCTGACAGGCTGACTCTTATAAAAATGAACAAGGGCTGGATTGGGCCAGACTTCTCAACACCACCGAATAATAGCAGCATAACATAAACTCCAATCCAGTGTCTTTTCTTGGGAGGTGTATTCCCATGCACCTTTTCACACCCACACATGGGTATAAGCTTCCTGATTTTGGCTGTTTGCTCTTGTCCTCCTCCTTCTCCTCATCCTCCACCACCATATCACCAGGGTGACCGTGGTCCGTGATGCAACACCCATCTAATTTTTTGAAAGGGTGTTTATGATGCCCGTAAAACAAATTTTTTATACAGTATGTTCATGTATACCCTCCAGGGGTAAATGTTTGTCAGCCCATACACTTAGTGCATGGGCATTACAAGTAGTGTTGAGCCACCCCCGTAGTGTTCGAGTTCGGTTCGGTTCGTCGAACACCCGTGTGTTCGCCGAACTGTTCGTCGAACTGTTCGTCGAACACCTTCGAACACCGTTAAAACCAATGGCAGGCAAACAAAAACACATAGAAACACATAGAAAACACCTTCAAAGGTGTCCAAAAGCTGACAAACTGCTCAGAAGACATAACTAACACATGGAAAAGTGACAAGTACATATAGTCATGCGAAAATAAAAGAGGTGGAGGAGTAAAAGGAGGAGGAGACACAGATATAGGCATGTCATGCCCTTCTAAAATCCAAAAAGTGAGAAGCCGACACGGCCAGTCCGCTCCTGCCCGTGCCACCTCCGTGTCGCCGGGTTTGTGCCAGAGCCGCGGTGAACCCTGATGGCCAGCCCCCCTCTCCCAATACTGGTGCCTGTCCGCTGGTGGGTCGAGCGAGCCCCCCTGTGGTGGAGGCAGCTCTAAGCTTTTTAATTTAAATTGTCTCTCTAATTTGAATGAATACACTTTAAATCCATTTACAAGGATCTATTGGAGGGCAAGTCTCATGCCAGCAGCCGCGTAATTCCAGCTCCAGTAGCGTCCACTAAAGCTGCTGCAGTTAAAAAGCTTTTATAAGGATCGAGCTCGGCTGTCCACCGCAAGGCATCCTACTGCCAGTCCCAGCCCCTATGCCTTGGGGTGCCTCCTGATGCTCTTCACTAAGTATCCCATGGTCCCGAAGCATTTCCTTTGAAAAAATTAAGTGTCTAAACTACAGGTGGTGTAGCTTGCTTAACAGCCGGGATAATCCGCTGACTAGCAGACACTGCTACTAGGCACAAAGTATTTCCTGGGCTAGATGCAGTTAAAAATTTGTAATTAGATACTCTCGGATGCTGAGAAAGCATTCCATAGAGTCTCCTGGCACGCCATATATGATTCTCTTAAAAAGCTTGGGGTAGGGGTCTAGGGGACCCTTTTATAGCCAAAATCACGGCCCTGTATCACAATACGTCACCTAGGCTGAAGGTTAATGGAACTGTAGCACCCTGAGGGCTCGGTTGCTACAGACGTATTGCACCTCACCCAGAGGTGTGATATCTCACTCTCAGGTAAGGATGGAGTGTGGATCAGGACCCGACACCTGCATGCATTACACCACATTGCCGTGGGGCAGGGCGACCAATATGCCCCTGAGATGGGCACGACAGTCCCTGTCCCTGGCTGAAGTGGGGGGAGGGAACACTGAGGAAGGGGAACCCTGTAGTGCAGGAGCAGGGAGGAAGCAGTTCCTGGGTGCATTGAGAAGGGAGTATAAAAGGTGGGCACCATCTTAGTTCAGTGCAGAGAAGTCTGAGCAGAAGTGGCAGGGAGCAGGGGCTCTGCATGAGCTCTGCTCCGGAGGCGGGCCTAGTAACAGAGGCCCAGGCCTGGAAGAGGGAGAAGGAAGGAGGAGGAGTGGAGAAGGCTCCAGGAACGAGGAATGAAGGGATCCCAGGGGTGCGGACGGGCGAGTCGCCACCGCACGCCCGAATCCACCTGCGTGGAGGGGTCAGGCCAAAGGGGGAGACCGGTCCCCGAACTAGTGGAGGCAGGAAACGACCCTCAGCTAGAAACCGGAGGCTCTGACATTTTATGTGGCGCAGACCCTCGCTACACCCGCTAGGAAGGCACCACATAGGGTCAGGGAAACTGGCGCCAAGTTTACCAAGAGGAGGCCCGAGGCAGCCGGACAGAAGTGTTGGTAAGAAAGGCCAGACGAAGGACACACAAAGGGGGTCCTGTGAAGTGCTCCAAAGTTATCTGGGAGTTGTCTGAGCCCCTCACCTGGTGAGCACAGTACGACGTGGGCAGCCGTTACCTGCAGACGTGGTCTGGATAATAAGAACTGTGAGTAAAGGCCCTGAACTGCATCACTGACTCCGTGTCGTTACTGCTGCTGCCCTGCACCATCACCCCCATCCTCCGCATACACTGCCCTGAGGCTATACTCCTCCCGTGGGGAGTTATGCTACGCTCTGCTGCACCCACAACACCAGCCTCAGCGGTCTGCCCTGTAGCGGCGGTTCACTCTGACCGCAATCCACGGGTGGCGTAGTCGTACATTTAAACATCAAAACCACATAAATAGTTCCGCCAGTGGTTTGACCGCCCTGAGCCACGGAACCGGGTCGCCGCCACGAAGACTACAACCACCAGCATCCACCAAAAAGGGTCCGGCTCCGGGTGTCCCAAGGCCCAGGGGGTGCGTCAGAACATTTTCATCACCTTTCACAATCACCAATGGGACAAGGCAGGGATGTCCTCTGTCCCCTCTCTTATACATCCTAGTGACGGAGCACCTGCTCTCATCAATTCGCCATAACCCCAATATTAGGTGGATTGAGGTGGGAGGCACCGAGTACAAGTGCTCTCTATTTGCTGATGATGTCCTAGTATATATCACTCAATCACATATATCCATCCATGCTGTTATGGCTGAAATAGATCACTTTGTTACATGGTTAAATTTTAAAATCAATGCAGCGAAGTCTGAGGCCCTCGATGTCTCCCTCCCCAAATCCATATAGGATTCCATCCAGTCCAACTTTCCCTTTGCCTGGCCCTCACAGGGTGTCAAATACTTAGGAATTCCTATTCATAGAGACCTCTCCCATCTATGTTATCTTAATTTTGGGCCCTTTATTGAATAACTCCATACAGACCACGGTTGGCAAGTTAGAACTGTAAGATTCACTACGTGAACCGCAGGTGTTTTGTGGAAAAGCACATGTACACTGCGTTCCAAATTATTATGCAAAAAGTGTTTAGGAGTGATAAGGGAAGAATTTGTTTGTTTGTCAGTTAAACTCATTGATGGTGATGTGTGTCAGGGCTCTTTATATCACTGTAAGCAATTGCAGACACCTGTGCTAATTAGTTTGGCAGGTGTGTCCAATGAAAGGCAAG
This sequence comes from Phyllobates terribilis, assembly GCF_046119375.1. Lineage (NCBI taxonomy): Eukaryota > Metazoa > Chordata > Amphibia > Anura > Dendrobatidae > Phyllobates > Phyllobates terribilis. The sequence continues at coordinate 906,753,658 of NW_027362762.1, forward strand.
ACTACTTAAGAAGGCTCTCTCACATTATTAAGCAGCCTACATTTTCTGCCAAAATGGGAAAGAAAAAGGATGTGTCGGCTGCTGAGAAGCAACAAATTGTGGAGTGTTTAGGTCAAGGCATGACTACAATCAACATTGTGCGATGATCAGGATGAAGTGTCTTGGCAATCAAGAAGTATGTAGCTGATTCACAGTACACACCTGTGCGTGCTGATAAGGGCAAATTGAGGACTCTTTCCTACAGGCAATTACGTCAGGTTGAAAGAGCAGCGGCAAAAAAGCCTTGTCATAGCAGCAGACAAGTTTTTGAAGCTGCTTGTGCCTCCAACGTCCCCCGAACAACAAGATGCAGGGTCCTTCAGAGGTTTGCAGCTGTGCATACGCCATCCTGTCGACCTCCTCTATCCACTTCACACAAGCAGAAACGGCTCCAGTGGGCCAAACATTACATGAAGACTGATTTCAAAACAGTTTTGTTCACAGATGAGTGCCGTGCAGCGCTCGATGGTCCAGATGTATGGAGTGGAGGATGGCTGGTTGATGGACACCCCACGCAAACACGGCTACAGCGCCAACAAGGAGGAGGTGGAGTAATGTTTTGGGCTGGAATCATGGGGAGAGAGATTGTCGGCCCCTTTAGGATCCCTGAAGGCGCTAAAGATGAACTCCATAATGTATGTGGATTTTCTCAAACAGCACTTCCTGCCATGGTTCAAGAAGAAGAACCGTGTATTTCACAGCAAGATCATTTTTCTGCATGATAATGCACCATCTCGAGCTGCACATAAAACATCTGCATCTCTGGCTGATATGGGCATAAAAGGGGACAAACTTAGGTGTGACCCCCATGCTCCCCTGACCTCTACCCCATTCAGAACCTTTGGAGCATCATTAAAAGGAGTGTCTATGATGGCGGGAGGCAGTTCACATCTAAGCAACAGCTCTGGGAGGGTATTCTGTCCTCATGCAAAACAATTGAAGCAGAAACCATCCAAAACCTGACAAATTCAATGGACGAGAGAGTTCAGAAGCTCCTTTCGAACAAGGGGTCCTATGTGAAAATGTAACATCACCTAGAATAAAGTTTTGAGTTGAAAACTGTTTGATTTCAGTTTCTAACAACCTGCTAATGCTTATAATTTCAAAAATGACCATTTTTTTGGTCTTTATTAAAATGAAAAGGTTGATCGAAAAGTTTGGGGGATCTAAGAGTGTGGCAACCCAGTAGTCAGGATTATTTCTAATTCTCACAATTCGAGGGTCATGTTGCAGGTAGTGCAGCAAGAAGGCACTCATGTGTGTTGCGCATCCAGGAGCACCAAGTCCCTGTTGTGTTGGTGGCGAGGTAACAATCATGCTTCCTTCCTCTGTCCTCTCCCCCCAACCTCGCACAACAGAAATGTGATCAAGGTCTCCCTCATCTGATGAGTCTTCCATCAGTTCGTCCTCCACTTCTTCCTGGGCTCCTGCACCTTCCTCACTAGTTTGGCTGCTACCATGCGCCCTGGTAAAACCGTCTCCCCCACCCTCACATGCCTGCCGCGTTGGTGCTGCCGACCGTCTGGACCTTGCAGATGATAGCCCTTCCGCATACAACTCCTCCTCCTCTACTTCCTCCACCTCCTCTTGTGCCACCACCTGACTCCGAATTCTGTTTAACATGTGCTCCAGCATGTAAATCACCGGAATAGTCATGCTGATAATGGCATCGTCAGCACTAAACATCTTCGTCGCCATTTCAAAACTGTGCAGAAGGGTGCATAGGTCCCTGATCTGAGACCACTCCTCCAGCGTGATTTGCCCCACCTCTGAATCTCGTTGGCCCAGGCTATACGTCAGAACGTATTGCACCAGGGCTTGTCGGTGCTGCCACAGTCGCTGCAACATGTGCAGAGTTGAATTCCACCGGGTAGGCACATCGCATTTTAGCCGGTGAAGTGGCAGGCCCAACGACTTCTGTAGAGATGTAAGTCGCTGAGCTGCGGGATGCGAACGGCGGAAGTGAGCACACAGCAACCGTGCCCTCTGCAGAAGGCCATCTAGTCTGGGATAGTGGGCTAAAAATTGCTGGTCAACCAGGTTCAACACGTGAGCCATACAAGGCACGTGTGTGACATTGCCCCGGCGAAGGGCCGCACCCAGGTTTGCAGCATTGTCGCACACGGCCTTCCCTGGTTTCAGGTCCAGTGGAGACAACCATTCATGAAATTGGTTCTCCAGAGCTGACCACAACTCCTCAGCTGTGTGACTCACATTTCCCAGACATTTCAATGTAAAAACCGCCTGATGACGTTGAGCCCTACTGCCAGCATAGTAAGGAGGTGTGCAGGATCCCTTCTGCGCAGTTAGAAAGCTTGTGGCATGACCAGACAGGCTTTGGGTGCAGGTGGAAGACCGAGAGGAGGTTGAGGAGGCAGAAGCAGTGGAGGAACTTTGACATAAAGAGGATTGACGCACAACTCGTGGGGACGGCAAGACTTGGACAGCAGCCCCTTGTCCTGCTGTCACTATAGTTACCCAGTGCCCAGTCAGCGACATGTAACGTCCCTGTCCATGCCTACTAGTCCAAGTGTCTGTGGTGAAATGCACCCTTTCACACACAGAGTTTCTCAAAGAAGCGGTGATGTTGTGTGCGACATGCTGGTGGAGCGCAGGCACACCTTTCTTTGAGAAGTAGTGCCGACTGGGCATCTGGTACTGGGGCACTGCGACGGACATAAGGTCTCGAAAATCCTCTGTGTCCACCAGGCGGAAAGGCAGCATTTCTGTAGCCAAGAGCTTGCAGATGGTGAAATTCAACCTCTTAGCTTTCTCATGGCTAGGAGGAAATGGTCTTTTACTTGTCCACATCTGAGGGACCGAGGGCTGGCTATTGTGCTTAGACGGGGTTGATAAGGCAAACTGCCGGTCTGTGAGGAAGATGCAGGCGGACATGTTAGGTTGCCTTGATCCAAAGGTGGTGCTATCGATGTCGGACAGCGCTCAACACCAGCTGGTGTTCCCACCTCCAAAGAAAATGATGACCTGCCAATCACGCTGGCTGTTGCGGGTAAAGAGGTGGCAGGTCTGCGCCCCAAAACAGGTGTGACTGCTGTCCCCCCAGTCACAGAGGATGAAGAGGCCGCGGATGCACAAGATATGGCAGATGGTGGTTGGCCCGGCCGGCTAGGCCGCATTGTAGCACACTGAGCTTCCCACTGCAACTTATGCTTCATGTCCATGTGCCGGTTCATGCATGAAGTACTCAAACTATGTATTTTTTGGCCTCTACTTAGCTTTTGCTGACAAATGTTACAGATAACACGAGTTGGGTCATCTTTATCGATCTGAAAAAATGCCCAGGCTATGCAAGGCTTAGCACCCATGCGACCTGAAGAGCCACCACGACTTGTGGTGAGAGGCAGAGTTGTGTTTGAGGATGCAGTTGTTGACGTGCTTCCAGTACTACGTCTCTGTCCAGGAAGGCGCAACCTGACCTCGTCGTCACTAGCATCTTCCTCCACCTCCTCTGCTGACCTCATCTCTTGGCTGACTGTGGGTTGACAGTAAGTGGGATCTCCAACCTCATCATCATCACCCTGTGCGTTATCACACCCGTCGTCCTCAGAGCCAACCTGTTCCTGCCCTGACAAAAAACTAAAGTTGTCGCTCCAATCAGGTATTTGAGTCTTATCATCGTCTTCCTCATTGTCTCCACCAACAGGAGTTACAGTTTGGGAATGAGGGTCTACATTATGGTCAGAACCTTCTGCGTCTGGTCCTGGATCCGACTCATAAAGATTCTGGGCATCAGTGCAGATCATTTCCTCGTCTGGATTCACAGAAGCGCTGGAGTCGACCTCTGATTCCCAGGCTATAGTATGAGTAAACAGCTCTGCAGACTCAACCATCTGTTCTACCTCATACTCAGACGGGCAGCTGGAGATTTGGGAGCTGTGAGGAAGCAAGTGCGATTGGGGAGACACCTTTGAGGACTGGAGTATTTGTGATGTTGAAGTTGATGTGGAGGAGAGCCCACTTAAAGGAGCACTTGATATCCGTTGAAGCACCTGCTGTTTTTGTGCCTCATCTGGAATTTGTAGCGATTGGCGTGGCCGTAAGAAAGGGATCTTATCACATTGTCCGCTAAAAGAAGTAGACATTTTAGTTTGGCTGGAAGATGGTCTTTCTTCTGCAGATGTTACTGTTGCTTTAACACCTACCCCACGGACACAACCTTTTTTCCCCTTCCCAACACGCCTATTCCCCTTTCCACCAGCAGCAGGCCTTTTTCCACTCATTTTGGTGGTTAACTAATTCACAACTCTGGAGTTGTTTGCACAAAAAAACAATGGATGGTAACCGAGCAGAGCTGAGTGGCCAAACTGTGGTATTAGGCCAAAACTATTGGCTGGGTTAGATGCAGAAAAAAATTATATTCAATTTGCAACCTGATGGAGGTCAGTATAGATGGACTAATACAACAAGTCCCACACACAGCTAGAAGCCCAATATTTTTTCAGAGGTAGATGCAGAAAAAAATATATTCAGTTTGCAACCTGATTGAGGTCAGTATAGATGGACTAATACAACAAGTCCCACACACAGCTAGAAGCCCAAATATTTTTTCAGAGGTACTGTAGATGCAGATAAAAATTATTTTTAATTTGCAACCTGATGGAGGTCAGTATAGATGGACTAATAGAGAAAGTCCGACACACTGCTAGAAGGCCAAATATTTTTTCAGAGCTAGATGCAGAAAAAAATTATATTCAGTTTGCAACCTGATGGAGGTCTGTATAGATGGATTAATAGAACAAGACCCACACACAGCTAGAAGCCCAATATTTTTTCAGAGGTAGATGCAGAAAAAAATATATTCAGTTTGCAACCTGATGGAGGTCAGTATAGATGGACTAATACAACAAGTCCCACACACAGCTAGAAGCCCAATATTTTTTAAGAGGTAGATGCAGAAAAAAATATATTCAGTTTGCAACCTGATGGAGGTCAGTATAGATGGACTAATACAACAAGTCCCACACACAGCTAGAAGCCCAATATTTTTTCAGAGGTAGATGCAGAAAAAAATATATTCAGTTTGCAACCTGATGGAGGTCAGTATAGATGGACTAATACAACAAGTCCCACACACAGCTAGAAGCCCAAATATTTTTTCAGAGGTACTGTAGATGCAGATAAAAATTATTTTTAATTTGCAACCTGATGGAGGTCAGTATAGATGGACTAATAGAGAAAGTCGGACACACTGCTAGAAGGCCAAATATTTTTTCAGAGCTAGATGCAGAAAAAAATTATATTCAGTTTGCAACCTGATGGAGGTCTGTATAGATGGATTAATAGAACAAGACCCACACACAGCTAGAAGCCCAATATTTTTTTAGAGGTAGATGCAGAAAAAAATATATTCAGTTTGTAACCTGATGGAGGTCAGTATAGATGGACTAATACAACAAGTCCCACACACAGCTAGAAGCCCAATATTTTTTCAGAGGTAGATGCAGAAAAAAATATATTCAGTTTGCAACCTGATGGAGGTCAGTATAGATGGACTAATACAACAAGTTCCACACACAGCTAGAAGCCCAATATTTTTTCAGAGGTAGATGCAGAAAAAAATATATTCAGTTTGCAACCTGATGGAGGTCAGTATAGATGGACTAATACAACAAGTCCCACACACAGCTAGAAGCCCAAATATTTTTTCAGAGGTACTGTAGATGCAGATAAAAATTATTTTTAATTTGCAACCTGATGGAGGTCAGTATAGATGGACTAATAGAGAAAGTCCGACACACTGCTAGAAGGCCAAATATTTTTTCAGAGCTAGATGCAGAAAAAAATTATATTCAGTTTGCAACCTGATGGAGGTCAGTATAGATGGACTAATAGAATGATGCTATGCCCAAAAGATTTTACTTCACTAGGTGCAGTAAAAAAATTGGTATTCTATACACAGGTGGTATATCTTGCAACACAGATAGGCTACTCCACTGACTAACACACTCTGCAATAGGCCAAAAAGGATTAGCTTTGCTAGATTCAGCCAAATGCTGTGAAAAAAACTTGCACAGCACTGGCACAGACCTGCCTGGCAAAAACTGATAGGAACTGATGTAACCTAGTCCTGAAAAGGACTCCAATTACAATTAGTCTTTACTCCCACAATCTATCTATTTAAGAGCACAGACCTCCCTGATAAAAGTCGTAGGAAATGCTGTAACCTAGTCCTTAAAAGGACTGCAATCACAACTATTCCCTACTCCCAAGCTATCTGTATATTTGTGCGAAAATTGGCTTGAAATTAACAAGGTATAGCGCACACAGCAACAGCGGTGCCGTCTAACACGCAGCTGCAGCAGTGAGAAAATGGTGGCGACGGGGAAAATGGCTTGGTCTTATAGGGCAAGGACATGTGACATACACTGCCAATGACACATGCCCTTGCTTGTGTGAAAATAAGCACTTCGCTCCGTGTGTGCGCTGCTGATAGGCTGACAGATTGCACCTCCCCACTGCAAATGCGGGAAAGAGAAAAAAAAATGGAGATCTTCATTGTTCCTGCAGAGATCCATCCACTGCCCCTCCCCCCACCCCGCTGTACACTCAAACTGTGTATTAACATTAATTTTCATCATTACTGAGAAAAAATCCAGTTATGATTTTGGTGCACGAACAGTTATCGAACATAACCTCGAACAGCCGAATTTTTCTCAAATTGTTCGTGTTCGCCGAACGGCTCGAACACCGCCCAAAACAGCTCGAATTTGAGATTGGCGAACAGTTCGAGTAGAACAACGCTCATCTCTAATTACAAGTATAGGAGGCCCACTCCTTTCTAATGGGAACATTTTTTTATGAGGCCCTCCTCCACGTCTCTTCCAAGGGGCATTGAAGTGCCTCCAAATTTTTGGCAGCCCTTGCATTCACTGCATAGGCCAACACTATGGTAGACTCTCTCCTTTCTAATGGGAATTTGTCATTACTGTGGCCCTGCTCTGTGTGTCTTTAAATTCTTAGTGGGGTCTTTCCTAAAATTGTCAGCCGTTGGACTCACTGCATACCCTATAACTGTATAGCAGACCCTCTCCTTTCTAATGGGAACATGTCGTACCTTGTTACTGTGGCCCTGCTCCATGTGTCTATAAATTCTTAGTGGGGTTTTTCCTAAAATTGTCAGCCGTTGGACTCACTACATACCCTATCACTGTATAGCAAACCCTCTCCTTTCTAATGGGAACATGTTGTACCTTGTTACTGTGGCCCTGCTCCATGTGTCTTTAAATTCTTAGTGGGGTTTTTCCCAAATTTTGGCAGCCCTTGCAGTCACAGCATGGGTATTACCACTATAGGAGACCCGCTCCTTTATAATGGGAACATTTTTTTTTTACTGAGACCCTCCTCTATGTCTCTTCAAAGGGGTATTGGGTTGCGTCCAAATTTTTGGCAGCCCTTGCAGTCACTGGATACGCAATAACAGTATAGGAGACCCACTTGTTAATAATGGGAACAACAAAGCATAGCCGGCTGATGGCTCTCTAACAATAGCTAGGGCCGACTGCTGGCCTTTTAAGAATAGTAAGGGCTGTCTGATGTCCCTATAAAAATTGGCTTTATGACTTTCAGAGTCCCTTCATCATAAATAAAACAGGATGAGTCTGATGATGTGTCACACAGCACATAGCCAGATAAGATTGTAAAATGTTAAAATGACATTTCCCGGTGAATGCATTTGTCTTAAAAAAATTTTTAAAAAAAACAAACAATAGGATCTTTCTTTAGTATAAAAAACAGCATCACCAATTTAACAACAATGTAATCACATTGTTCAGCTCATGCACCTCCTCCTCCATCTCCGAAATGACCACATCAGTCACAAGCTGACAGCACTGCCTTGGCCAAGCGGCAACAGGCTGTGCTGAAGATAACATGCTTAATGCTTAATTGACAAACTGCCCAGCACTGCAGAGTTGTTGAAAGCTGTAACACCGCAGCCTGATCTGTGGCTCTCACCGCTGAACATACAGCCAGGCATGGTCGTGTGTGACAATGGGCGGAACCTGGTGACGGAGAAATGACAGCCGAGGTAGATACGGTTTCCCTCTATGCCAGTCCTTTCACCGAGCTAAAGAATATGGCTGTGGTGAAATACAACTCCCACTGAGAAGCTGTTTCAGATTGAAAAACATTGGGCCCACCAGAGGATTTGATTCTGAGGGCTAACCTTTCTCCCCCGCTCAAGAGCCCCATAGCAGCTGCAAAGTTAGCACTATCATGAACTCTCCTGAGGTAGAGGCAAAGGCACACCAGAGGATTCTCTGGTGGGACCGTCCAACCCTGCCAAGAAGCAGTCCTGGCTAAGAAAAGTGTGTGGAAAGGTTCCCGGACACTCTATGGCTGCTTTTTTACTGAGGAGGAAACACACGCAAACACGGGGAGAACATACAAAGTCCTTGCAGATGTTGTCCTTGCTGGGATTTGAACCCAGGATCCCAGTGCTGCAAGTCTTCAGTGCTAACCACAGATCCAATGTGCTGCCGTTCACCCTCTAATATCTAACAGGCTGGAGAAACTTGCACCTACTGCCACTCTATCTTCAGCTCCTTTGTGAGAAAATGTATTTGGGCAGTCACTCAGTCTACAAAATAAAATTTCTGAGAAGGAAATTGGGGATGGTTTCGCTACTGGTACTGGGGGCAGTGCTTATACCATGGCGTCGTACCATAGTTTGCTGGAAATATTCCAGGCTGGTAGGAGGCAAGCAAATTCCCACAGAAAAGTACCAGTAGTAATGTTCAGGGACCCGCGCTTGTAGAAGACGGAGACAACACCGGGAGAAATAGTGACGGCTGGGGACCGAGTTTGGACACGAGGCATGAGGTTGTAAAAAGTTTCCGCCTCCAATAGCCTAAAAAGCCACATTTCAAGTGAAAACAGCTTTACAGGACTTCTTGTGGGAAATGACACGCAGGGTAGATAGGGTTTCCCTCTATGACAGTCCTTTCACCGAGCTAAATACAACAGTCAACAAAAAAAGTTGTGGACTGGCTCCGTACCGTCCCTGCTCACATTCACCTGTCCACGTGTTTATGGTTAGGCGGTCCTTCCCAGTAAGTGCACTGGGGAGGGCACGGGTAATGTTGTGGGACCCGTGCTTGTGGAAGGCGGAGGCGATACCGGGAAATATAGTGGCGGCTGAGGACCGAGTATGGACACCCGGCTGCCGCCGGCATGAGGTTATGAAAAGCTTCCGCCTCCACGAGCCTAAAAGGCCACATTTCAAGTGCAAGCAACTGTCAAATATTTGGCAGTATAGTATTGCAGCCTGTGGGTGGGTGGGTGGCTGGCTGCCTGCATACTTGCGCTTGCATTCCAAGGAATGGGGTAGGGACAACTGAACGCTGCAGTGGGACAAGGACGTGGACGGTGATTGCTGCAAGTCTGCAATGACAGCTTCATAGCGGGAGGCATCTTCGCATGCTCCAAGGATCACTTATAATGGGCACACTTTTAGGCAGTGACCTGGGAGTTAGAAATGCTTCCAGAGGTCTTCCTCATGCTGTTCCCATGACTTTTCAGCACTGTATGCATGTGTCTGCTGATGTGTCACACACCACATGGCCAGATAAGGTTGTAAAATGTTAAAATGAAATTTCCTGGTGAATGCATTTGTCTTGGTTGAAAGCAATGCAAAAGTGCAAAAACACATCAAAAACGCTGTGTGTGAACATAGCCCAAGGTGTGGAGGAATATTTTTGTTTTTGGCTACTTATTTTGCCTTATATACAAGTCATTACCCTGGAAAGGATGTTCCTTAACATATTTCCCAGGAAAATCCATTTTGGTTTCGTTTTTGTATGTTTTATTGTGAGTCCGTAAAAGTGGTGTAATACTCTGACAACACTGTTGACAGCAGTGACCTGGGAGTCAGAGATGTTTCCAGGGGTCTTCCCCATGCTGTTCCCATGTCATTTGAGCGCTGTTCCCATCGATTTGGGCAATTTTTAGGCCCTCTGCAGACCGCCGGGGGGAGCCGCCTGAAAAATGCTTGAGTTTCCCATAGACTTACATTGGGCTCGTTGTTCGGGTCGAGCACCCGAGTATTCCAATTTGCTCGACCCGAGCAACGAGTACCCGAGCATTTTAGTGCTCGCTCATCACTAACTACTATGCAACAAATTTACTATTATATGGCATTAACTAGATCAGAAATCTATGCCAGCTCATAGATGGTACAGAGTTCATATTCTGGAGCAAAGGCAGCCAAAAGACGTGCCAAATTTATTAAGAGATACACACAATTGGAGCATCTTACTCCAGCATGGTTTTGTTTCTAGACTGCCATATAAAAAGCCAGTCTTGATAAACTTCCCCCTTAAACTATACAGTCTTTTAATGTGTCAAATTTATCAAATACCATTGGTTACTATGATACATTTGGTGCATTTTAAGACTGTATTGTCATCATTCACTTTGAAAAATAATTAAAACAAGTCCTTGTCAATACAAGACAGACTACCAGTTCACTGATGGATGAGAATACAGCTGCCTTTTAAGGTCTATCGAGAGGGGGCAGAGCAGAGAAAAGAGAAAAACAGAGGCATGCATAGATTGTGCTGCTTTCTAGTAAGTGTTTTATCTCAGACCCCAGGTACACTACTCAGCACTGCTGTATAATTTCCTCCATGCATCTGCTACTTCTGAACATGTGCTACATAAAGACAGGAGAGCAAGAATTCTCATGTCTGTGTGTGCTGTTTATTGGAAACATCATAGCAGCTAGTATCTACCCACCAGCTCAGAGACAGCTGGAAATGAATAGAGAGATGACTAATTATACTCTGTGGGAGTTTTCTTATCCAAAGAAATGATTGATTCCTTTTTTATTTTTTTTACTATGGGCCTAAGAACAAACAGGCACGGACTTGCTCGCTGCTCGCTGCCAATCTCTACAGGCTCAGTGCGGTCACAGATGGCTCCTCCTGGCAATTCTTTGGCTTCCGTCGATGTTACGTTGATAGAGCAGCTGCTTCTCTACCACTCTGCTCTATCGACATGGCATGATTGCCGGTCTCATGCTAATTGACAGCCAGATCCCCGCTGCCTAGCTGTGGGAACCCAGCTATCAATAGGCCTGGTGCCAGCAATCACGCCCCATCCACAGAGCAGTATAGAAGAGGAAGAGTTGCGCTGTTGATGTGAAACAGCAGAATCACCGGCAGAAACTGTCCATGACCACTCTGAGTCGGCACCGGTTAGCGACTACCTTCCTGTTAGTTCTTAAGCCAATAGTTAAAAGAAAAATACAAAAGTCATGGTAATCCCTTTTAATAAGAAGTAGGCTTTTATGAACTTGCAGAGGAGAATACCACAAATATTAGGACAGATCTACAATGCATCTCCTGGGTATGACAATGAGTTTTTTCTGGATGAGATTTTATAAAAGGTCTCATCCACACCCCTCACACCTCCTCCTGGTCAGGTGAGAGGAGGATGGCTAATTGTATGCAAGGAAACATGAGAGAAAGACCTAAGTCAAGTCAAAGACATACACACAAGACAAGCACAGTACACAAATAAATGGATTAAACACAGAAATGAAAGGGTCTCATCCAAATCCCTCACCTCTCCTCCGGGTCAGGTGAGAGGAGGATGGCTAATTATATGCATGGAAAGATGGGTGCAAGGACATGATTATTTCTCAGTGAAATAATATGACTGTCTTATTTCTGAACATACCATCACCATCTAAACATGACTATGATGTATCCTTAATTTGGGTTGATATAACATTTCTGTGGTTTCCCAAGGACAAAAATCTTAGCTCTTGAACCCTCAGATTCAATTATATCCCCAGATCCCAGATATATCTGTGGATGGTGTTAATATCAGATTATTTTCAATGTATCAGGGACATATTGCATTTCCATTGCCAGGTGATGTTCCTGGTATGCTAGGGACGTACCATCTACCTTAGGGGCTATTATCTTCTCCCGCATATTTTAGCACCTCTATGCAAGCAAGAAAAATACACAGACAATGTTTGTTCTTCCTACCACTGTGGGCACATTGTTAATTAAATTTTTTACTCACAGAAAAGGTGCGGCCTGCTATCCAGCGATATCAGAATTATTATTTATCTAATCTGTCATAGAGAAAAATTAAAATCCATAAGACATCTCCGGAGAAGGGATATATCACCCTCACATTGAACATATGGGATTAATTATACCTGGGGAAAAGACAAACTAATTAGAACTGGGGAAGTGGGAGGAATCTGACACTTCAACCTCCATTGAAGTATGGGCCTCTTGGAGTGAACAGGCAATGACAACAGGAGATTTCGTTTACGCAGAGGTGGAAAAATACACTCCCTAAGCATACACTTCCTTTGCATGGCACTGAGACCTTTTGGAGACAGTTGTCCGTGATGAATATTGGGGTTTGCATCAATCCAATATTTATGAGAGATATATTTTCAGTGTCGTAGCGAAGGGATGAAAATAACGCATTCACTTACATCACTGTAAACCCTCCAATATAATATTGGTCTAATAGATGGTGCTATTCATGCCATGTTTCATCTCTATAGACAGGTAAAATTGCAATGAGAAACATGATGACAATATCTACTGCCTGGGACCCCCAGGGGCCAAGATATCCTAAAAGCTGGGATCTCATAAAATTCTAACAGCCTAGCACATCCCACAACCAGCCTTCATATGAGCTCACCAAAGGGAGGTATGTGGGAGTAACCTTCATCTAATAAGAAGCAAAATTTGGGTTTGGTGATTTGTTCATTCTGAAAGCCATAGTTCGCTGTGAGAGTGTTCCATTTTTCCAACTGGAGTGCTTTCCTCCATAAAGATAAAGAACATTCCTTCAACATCAGGTTTAGTAAAAAATTTTTTCGTTATTTCTTTTTATGCTATATAATTGTATATACCGTATTGTTTTGTTCTCATTTTCTATATTTTTTTTATAAGCACAGCCTGCCTTTCTATATAAAATGTAATAGCTCTGTAAACTGCACCCCTGAAGCCATACGCTAACTGTAACGGTGTCAAATCGGCTTGGATAAATTGGTGGTGGCAGCTAGTAGTTAATTTTGTTATTATGGATCTGCTAGTGACTGGACCAGGGTATATATATATTCCATCCATTGGAATAGAAGGTGTATATACCATACGCTCACTGTTAGTTCCCCAATAACCGGCCTAGTAGTGGAAGAAGCCGTGGCCTCGTCCGTCAATTGCGTCATTTTCTTGACGATTGGAGGCAGCGGAGCTGGGTTCCCTGTGAAACTGGTGACAGCGGTGGGATCTGTGGGATCCTCCTGCTGTTATCCCTCACAACTGGTAGCAGCGCTGGGATTTGTGCGACCCCTCTGGCTATTATCCATGACATAATTCATACCACGATTTATAACACAGTGCTAAAAACAGACACCATACAGATTGCATTTATGAGCTGTCCTCAATTTTCACAAACCCATTGACTTGTATGGGTGATTTTGATCAAAAGGGACATGTCTCTAAGATTTTTTCGAGGATACAGGGTCCCCCAAAAAACATTGAGATATACCCAGCACCATAGACTATAACAGGTATATGTTCTATCTGAGAAAAACCCAGGTAAAGTATGTATGTGAAAAATGGAAATCTGAATGAGGCCTAGGTTGGCGTCATTTTCTCCAGCATTGTGATCACAACGTCTACTCCTTGGTATAATCAGCTCATAATCTGGGATGATTTGCAGCCGGGTATGGCAAATAATTTCTGAATCAGCTTTAAGTGGAGAATGCAACACAACTAATCTGAGCCATAAAAAACAAGCGCAGCTCCCAGTGTTTAATGATGACATTTTGTGGGCAGTGTAGGTGCCTGTAATTTTAAACATACATCTTCTTTGACAAGGTCATTAAAAAAAAAAAGTTTTGAAAGCATTACAGAAATCCATTTTCCCCAATATATGGCATATGGCATTGTAGCTGCTACGACTCGGTGCCAAAAGTCAAGTTATATAGAAAACTAGAAACTCTCAGACAAGGTCATAGAAGAAGTGAGGTTATATTTCAAATTTATGGTATGTTTCCTACAGAAAATCAATTAAAATTAGAGAAAGTGAATCATAAATGCTGAGGATTTTTTTTTTTTATCAAAGATACCTGAACGTCCTTCCAACAAACAGACATAAATATTGGGAGGGTTATTTTATGAAGGGGAAAATAGAACTTGTAGAAAAGAAGCTTTTTGTTCTGAGGCAAAGTTTATTTTCCATGAGAAAGAATATGTAAACATATACAGTACAGACCAAAAGTTTGGTCACACCTCATTTAAAGATTTTTCTGTATTTTCATGACTATGAAAATTGTACATTCACACTGAAGGCATCAAAACTATGAATTAACACATGTGGAATTATATACTTAACAAAAAAGTGTGAAACAACAGAAAATATGTCTTATATTCTAGGTTCTTCAAAGTAGCCACCTTTTGCTTTGATGACTGCTTTGCACACTCTTGATGAGCTTCAAGTCACCGGAAATGGTTTTCACTTCACAGGTGTGCCCTGTCAAGTTTAGTAAGTGGGATTCCTTGCCTTATAAATGGGGTTGGGACCATCAGTTGTGCTGTGCAGAAGTCTGGTGGATACACAGCTGATAGTCCTACTGAATAGACTGTTAGAATTTGTATTATGGCAAGAAAAAAGCAGCTAAGTAAAGAAAAACGAGTGGCCATCATTACTTTAAGAAATAAAGGTCAGTCAGTCCGAAAAATTGGAAAAACTTTGAATGTGTCCCCAAGTGCAGTTGCAAAAACCATCAAGCGCTACAAAGAAACAGGCTCACATGAGGACCGCCCCAGGAAAGGAAGATCAAGAGTCACCTCTGCTTCTGAGGATAAGTTTATCCGAGTCACCAGCCTCAGAAATCGCAGGTTAACTGCAGCTCAGATTAGAGACCAGGTCAATGCCACACAGAGTTCTAGCAGCAGACACATCTCTACAACAACTGTTAAGAGGAGACATTGTGCAGCAGGCCTTAATGGTAAAATAGATGCTAGGAAACCACTGCTAAGGACAGGCAACAAGCAGAAGAGACTTGTTTTGGCTAAAGAACACAAGGAATGGACATTAGACCAATGGAAATCTGTGCTTTGGTCTCATGAGTCCAAATTTGAAATCTTTGGTTCCAGCCACCGTGTCTTTGTGCGACGCAGAAAAGGTGAATGGATGGACTCTACATGCCTGGTTCCCACCGTGAAGCATGGAGGAGGAGGTGTGATGGTGTGGGGGTGCTTTGCTGGTGACACTGTTGGGGATTTATTCAAAATTGAAGGCATACTGAACCAGCATGGCTACCAGAGCATCTTGCAGCGGCATGCTATTCCATCCGGTTTGTGTTTAGTTGGACCATCATTTATTTTTCAACAGGACAATGACCCCAAACACACCTCCAGGCTGTGTAAGGGCTATTTGACCAAGGAGAGTGATGGGGTGCTACGCCAGATGACCTGGGCTCCACAGTCACCAGACCTGAACCCAATCGAGATGGTTTGGGGTGAGCTGGACCGCAGAGTGAAGGCAAAAGGGCCAACAAGTGCTAAGCATCTCTGGGAACTCCTTCAAGATTGTTGGAAGACCATTTCCGGTGACTACCTCTTGAAGCTCATCAAGAGAATGCCAAGAGTGTGCAAAGCAGTCATCAAAGCAAAAGGTGGCTACTTTGAAGAACCTAGAATATAAGACATATTTTCAGTTGTTTCACACTTTTTTGTTAAGTATATAATTCCACATGTGTTAATTCATAGTTTTGATGCCTTCAGTGTGAATGTACAATTTTCAAACTCATGAAAATACAGACAAATCTTTAAATGAGGTGTGTCCAAACTTTTGGTCTGTACTGTATAGTGTAGGGTGTTACAAAATTTGCTCTATTATTTTTCTTTTATGTTATTATAGATATATTCGTACTTAATATATTCTATCAGCTCTTGAATTTCACAGATTTATTCTTCTGTATTAAGAGGTGAGATACACTTGTATTTGCTGTGAATTTGGGGATGTTTGCACTTTTTCTCCCACAGTTATACTTTTTACATCTTTCAAACACAATTTTTTCATAGTACTGTAACAATGCTACTCACTTGGGAGCAGAATGAGGTATCACAGGAACCGTTTCTATTTAAAAGTCCAGCTGGTTTATTTCGCTCCTCATAAACTGTATCCCAGGAAAACTTAAATACAGCCTGTGAAGACCCAGGGTCTTCTGTGTGAAGAACACTACTCAGACAACACAGGGTGAGGGTAAAACTGTGTGGCAATACTTTATTGAACCACAAAGCAGACAATAAACACATAGAGTAGTCCCAGCTAATACCCAAGATGGTACAACATTCCATAGTCTCACCCTTCCACTCTGCCTGCCAAGAATAGAGCAGCTGCAACTTTGGGACTTCCAGGGCCAACGACCTCAACCAATGGCCCCCTGCTTTTGGCGGGCCCTCACAGAGAGCAAGTAGAGGAAAGCTTCGGAAGCTGACAGTCCATTGAGTAACAAAGCCAGGAGACCCAGCCCATCCTGGGCACTCAGAGAGAATCCATGGGGGCAGGTGACCGGCTGGTCCCAATCTGGCTTCTCCGAATGTCTCCATGGGTTCCAGGCGACTGGAGGGTCCCACCTGGTAACCCCAAACAACATTTACATGAGGCCAGGTGACTTCATCGTCCCAACCTGGTCTTCCCAAATGTATCCATGGGTTCTCTGATGGTCATTGGAGCAGATCCGTATCCTTCCATTCATGGCCGTGTACCCTTAGGCTGGAATCATGAAGAATCCAAATCTGTGTCTCTCTGGATAAAGCCATTCTACCAAGCTGATGTCCTGAAGAGTCTGTCTGATCTTTAATTCTCTCTGTAAAGTCTGCCTGCTACAGAGGCATATGTCCTTCAAATAGTTACAACTGTCAAGTACACATCCACAGGTCAAGGATTAGGGAGGGTACTATTCCACAGGGCTCAGGTCTCATTCTATGTGCATTTAATCACTTTACATAGTTGGTATAGCATGGGGCTCGTGTAAATTAACATCTAGCTGGCTTTATTACAATTTGCAATTATATAGTAATATATTGTATAGTAACAAACATCATTGTTTCAGAGTAAGAGTGTTAGAACCCTCCTGTTTGTTTTTTCCATCTTGTGTTTTGCGGTCACGTGACCATCTGCCTTTATATTCCAGCTCCGCCCTTTTGGCTGTGCTGGATTTCAGTGTTGTTTGACTGTTTTGCTAGCCAGGTGCTTCGGTGCCTTTCTCTGTCAGTTCGCTTGGTCCTTCTGGGACCTCTAGTACCTTTTTGTCAGTTTGTCTTTTTGTGTTCTACAACAACTTTCTCTGTTCAGGAGGTGTCCCATTTTTGTTCCAGTCCTTAGCTCTTTTAGGGACCCCTCCCCTTATGCTATAGGTCTTCGTTCAGAGTAGCCGAGGACTAAGGCGGGTCTGTTCGCAAGGAACAGGCAGCCCGCTACATCGTAGGGATTCAGCTTAGTCTTACTGTAGGGACAGATTTCCCCTTTCTTCCTTAGTACATGTTGCAGATCATAACAGTAAGTCCAGCCCAAAAACCTAAAAGGAAAGAAATTCGGGGATCAGTATGGTTTCTGTCCAGGATTTGGCTCAATGCTTGCAGGGATTGTCTCTGGGGGTGGCCGAGCTCCAGCAACACGTGAGTTGCTGTTCTGGAGCACATTTTGTGGAACCCAAGGTAGGACTGCCTGATGTTTTTTATGGTAAACAGCAAGATTTTTTTCCTTTAAAAATGCTTGTTTGTTATGTTTTCATTTGAGACCAAGGTCCTCTGAGAATGAATCACAGTGCATTGGTTTTATTATGTCACTTTTGCGCAATGAACCACAGGAGTGGGCCTTTTCTCTCCAACCTAATGATTCAAGCTTAAGGTCGGTAGAAGAATTTTTTTCTGCTATGGGGCTATTATATGATGATCCTGATCGAATCTCATCGCTGAGGCAGAACTCAGGCGTTTGATTCAGGGATCAGGTGATGTTGAAAATTATTGCACACACTTTAGAAGATGGGTTTCTGAAGTTAAATGGAATGATCCTGCTCTGAAATGTTTATTTCTTGCTGGTCTGAGCGAAAGGGTTAAGGATTTGCTAATTGCATTCCCGGCACCTGAGACTCTGCAGGATGCCATGCAATTAGCTGTTCGTGTGGATAGGAGGCTGAGGTCCAGGCAAAATGAGGTAAAGACTCCTGTAATGCTAGGTCCTAGTTCCCAGAAAATTTGCTCAGATGGCGGAGAACTGATGGAGGTTGGGGCGATGTCACTCCGCTCTCAGGATAGAGACCGGAGGTTCGCCGAGGGATTATGTCTTTATTGCGGTAATGCTGACCTTTTGATTAAGTATTGTGAGCTTCGTTTAAGTAAAGAAAAAAAAAAGAGGTCAGGTATGCCCGTATAGCTTGTGTACGCTCTGCAGGAGTATTTCTTTCAGGGAGTACTACTTTGCAGGAAAATTTGATTGAATTTCAGGTATTTGTGGATTGTGGTTCAACACTTAATGTGATTGATAAAGGGTTTTTGGAAAAACTTAAATTGAAATCCAAACCTTTGTCATCACCTATTTCTGTGATTGTAATTGATAACACTCCCTTGAAATGTATTACTCACAAGGTTGCTGCATTCCCCCTCACTATCAATGGTCTTCACCAAGAAATTTTGGACTTGGTTGTATTAGATAATTTACCCTCTCCGGTCGTTCTAGGATTGCCTTGGTTAAAATTGCACAATCCTTTGCTGGACTGGTCTACTAATGTCTTTAAGTCTTGGAGTCCAAAGTGCTATGATAAATGTTGTAATGGTCGCATTGCGGCTGTGGAATTCCCGGTACCTATTCAAGATTTTTGGAGGGTTTTTTCGGAGGAGGAGTCGCAAGTTTTACCTCCTCATAGGGATTATGATTGCGCCACTGAGTTTGTTCCGGGAGCTACTCTTCCCAAGAGTTGCTTGTTTATTCTGACTATCCCTGAAAGAAAGGCCTTGGAGGAATACATACAGACTAGCCTGGCTGCTGGTCACATTAGACCTTCTAAGTCACCTGTTAACGTCCTAGTCTGGATTTTCGTGAAATTAATAAGATTACCGTACACAATTCCTACCCATTGCCGTTAATTCCTGACTTGTTTAACCAGTTAGTGGGGGTCAAGTGGGTCTCTAAAATTGATCTCCGGGGGGCATACAATTTGTTACGAGTGAAGGAGGGTAATGAATGGAAAACTGCTTTTAACACTCTGGTAGGTCATTTTGAGAATCTGGTGATGCCTTTTAGTCTTACCAATGCACCTGCATTTTTTCAGAACCTTATTAATGACATCCTGAGACCCTTGATTGGTAAGAATGTGGTTGTATATTTGGATGACATTTTGATTTATTCGACCGATCTGGAGTCCCATTGGCAGAGTGTACGTGAAGTTTTGCAGTTATTGAGTGCTAAGCTAGAGAAATGTGAGTTCGCTGTGCAGAAAATTAGTTTTTTGGGCTGCATTGTCTCCAGCGAGGGCTTTGAGATGGACCCGGTGAAGGTTCAGGCTGTGCAGGAATGGCATAGGCCATTTGGTTTGAAATCTATACAGAGATTTTTGGGTTTTGCCAATTATTACAGGAAATTCATTAAGAATTTTTCTGTAATTGTTAAGCCTCTAACCGATCTCACCAGGAAAGATGCGAATACGGTCCAGTGGACTACTGAGGCCACTGAAGCATTTAAGTATCTCAAAGAGAGGTTCAGTTCTGCCCCTATCCTTATGCAGCCTGATGAGACCAAGCCTTTTTTGGTCGAGGTCGATGCTTCATCGGTGGGGGTCGGAGTAGTTTTGTCTCAGGAGAACAGGGAAGGAGTACATCCTTGTACCTTCTTTTTGAAAATTTTTTCGGAAACCGAACTGAATTATGATGTTGGAAATTGGGAGTTGCTGGCTATTAAACTCGCATTTGAACATTAGCGTCATTTTTTGGAAGGCGCTAGATTTCCTATTCAGGTTTTCACAGATCATAAGAATTTGATCTATCTGGATGCTGCCAAGCGCTTGAATGCCCGTCAAGCTAGGTGGGCACTTTTTTTTTCTCGGTTTCATTTTTCTGTTACCTATATTCCTGGTACTAAGAATGTTAAAGCTAATGCTTTATCTCGCAGCTTTATCTCGGTCGGTGCCGAGGAGGAGGAGAGCATTTTACAGAAAGGAGTTGTGGTGGCGGCATTGGACTCTGTTTTGGAGAATGGGATTCTGAAAGCTCAAGATGATGCTCCATCTAACACTCCCCATGGGAGGTTGTCCGTGCCTAGAACTTTTAGGAGAGACTTGTTTGTGGAGTGTCATGAGTCTCGGTTGGCAGATCATCCAGGAATTTCTGAGACTAATAGACTTATCAGTCGCAGTTTTTAGTGGCCTGGATGGCAGAAAGAAGTCACCAAGTGGGTGCGTCAATGTACGGTGTGTGCTAGGTCAAAGGCTTCACATACTCCTGCTGCAGGGTTGCTTTGCCCTCTGGAGGTTCCTAGTGCACCTTGGACGCATCTCACAAAGGGTTTTATTACTGATCTTCCTGTGTCCGAGAGTTTTACTGTCATCTGGGTGGTCATGGACTGTTTTAGTAAGATGTGTCATTTGGTTCCATTCATTAAGTTGCCTTGCGCCAAGACACTCGCTAAGGCGTTTGTTAAGGAGATTGTCAAGCTTCATGGCGTTCCCACAGATACTGTTTCTGATAGAGGACCTCAGTTTGTGGCTCGCTTTTGGCGTGCTTTTTGTGACAGGTTGGGAGTCCATTTGTCATTTTTGTCTGGATATCATCCTGAGTCTAATGGACAGACTGAAAGAAAGAACCTGGATGTAGAACAGTTTTTGCGTTGTTTTGCGGCGGACAATCAAGAGGTGTGGTCTGGGTTTCTGCCTCTCACAGAATTTGCTCTTAACAATCATACATCCTCCTCTACTAGGTATTCTCCTTTTTTTTGTTGCACTGTGAGACATCCGTTTTTTGGTTCGTTTTCTAAATGGGGGTCTGCAGTGCCGGAGGAGGAGAATTTTTCCGGTGATTTGGAGAGAGTTTGGACTAATGTACATTGCAACCTTCAAGAGGCTAACAAGAAGTCCAAGAAATATTTTGACAGGAAACGTAAGGAGGTTTTGTATACTGTGGGTGACATGGTTTAGTTGTCCTCAAAGAACCTGCGGTTGAGGATTCCCTCTAAAAAACTGGGTCCTAAGTTTGTGGGTCCATTTAAAGTGCTCCAGGTTGTTAACCCGTCTGCGGTTAGGTTGGATGTCCCTACTTCCTGGAAGATTAATCCTGTGTTTCATGTTTCCTTGTTGAAAAAGGCGGATGTATCAGATAGGGATGCCACTGTCACAGTTCCTCCTGTGGTGGAAGACAGCGAATATGAAATTTCTCGTAGCTTGAATTCTAGATGGCATAGAGGGAGATTACAGTATCTTGTCTCCTGGAAGGGTTTCGGTCCTGAAGATAACTCCTGGGTGAGGGCGGATGATGTCTCTGCTCCTAGGCTTGTTAGAGCTTTCCACAAGAGGTTTCCGGATAGGCCTGGGCCTGGAGGATCCGGAGGATCCTCATAAAAGAGGGGGTACTGTTAGAACCCTCCTGTTCGTTTTTTCCATCTTGTGTTTTGTGGTCACGTGACCATCTGCCTTTATATTCCAGCTCTGCCCTTTTGGCTGTGCTAGATTTCAGTGTTGTTTGACTGTTTTGCTAGCCAGGTGCTTCGGTGCCTTTCTCTGTCAGTTCGCTTGGTCCTTCTGGGACCTCTAGTACCTTTTTGTCAGTTTGTCTTTTTGTGTTCTGCAACAACTTTCTCTGTTCAGGAGGCGTCCCATTTTTGTTCCAGTCCTTAGTTCTTTTAGGGACCCCTCCCCTTATGCTATAGGTCTCCGTTCAGACTAGCCGAGGACGAAGGCGGGTCTGTTCACAAGGAACAGGCAGCCTGCTACATCGTAGGGATTCAGCTTAGTCTTACTGTAGGGACAGCTTTCCCCTTTCTTCCTTAGTACATGTTGCAGATCATAACAAAGAGAAGTCAACATTCAGGTTTATACACATAATAGAATGACCTACTTGACCAGCCACAGATATACACATACATTTACAAGTCAATACAAACACAATCGCAGCTATACAAAGAAATTGATAAAGTCCGCTCACCTATAAACGCCTTCCCGGTGTTTCCTCCTTTCTGCTTGGATAGCAGCAGGCTGCTGCATTGAACACAACTTCAGACTAAAATCCAGTGAGTGAGGAGACTCCAGCAATATGGTGTAATTAAAATTTCTATTTATTTGAAGGATGATATTTCCCTAAAAAATGCACTTACAAAGAGAGCCTTGTACCATGACTAAGGCTTTTCTAAGCCGAAACGCGTAGCGTTTTTTTACTCTGTTTGCCCATATGGTGTGAATTGGCTCTCTTCGTAAATGCATTTATTATGGAAATATCATCCTTCAGCTGCTCACATTAAACCCGACCCCTGTCATGGCCGATTAAACCCTTTTAGTACTGTGTGTACTAGAGCATTAGTCCAGGTTTACATCACAGAAGACAACCACCTCTATGATATATATCTATCATCCACTATGTGTTCAGCAGCCACCTTACAGTACTAACTATTTATCTACAGACAGTAGCATAATGTTATTGGATATGGATCTGTTGCACACTTAGGCAGGGGCGGACATCATTGGTGCCTGTGCACTCACACAGGGGCCCAAGAGGTAAGGGGGCCACTACCACCTTCAAAGCAGGTGAAATTGTGCATTATGATGAAATATTGGACTGCAAAGGGCCCATATACTGTTCTTGCCCTCCTCTGTCTATGTCCGCCAGTGCACTTATGTATACGATACATAAGGTGTCTAAGGTTTAAAGGGTTTTTGTAAGATTTATTCTTTTGTCTTCCTCTAGCTTGCCCATATTAAAGATAATAAAATAAGTAGTAATCACCCACCATAGGTCTGGCATTGTTTTTTTGGCTCTGCCCCTGGTTTTTATTGACAGGCAGCAGAGGTGACATCATAACTACAGCACACATGACCGCTGCAGCCAATCCCTGGACTTAGCGGTGATGCCTATGTACTCAGCACAAGCATGCTGAGCTCAAAGATCGGTGATCAAGTACGCTGTAGTTGTGCCATTAATGCAACAGAAACCAGGTGCAGTGGCAGAGCAGTAGCATTGGACCATTAGTGGTTGAATAACACACATTTTTTTTATTTTTACAGTGGGAAGCCGATGAAATACTAAAAGCAATTCTGGAAAACCACTTTGATATATTTTATTATACCTTTGTGTTATGTGCTTTATGCATTGTACAGTAAGCACAGAGAGGTTTTCTTTCTAGACAGAGAAAGCTTTTTTCTAGAAAGGCGAGGAATAGCTTCATGACTAATGATTTAATTGAGCCGAAGCTGAAGAAGAATTGGAGGATGTGCCGGATGCCCATTTGAACGTGTGGACTTGATCTTTTAGATGCGCATTTGCCTGGTAACCAATTACCATTTAAGAGTATTCAGACTCAAAGATTGTAACTACAAAGTAGGAGTAACCTTGGAACGTATACCATCGCGGGAGGTAGCAAAGTGTCCTTCTGATGTTTAAGTACCACCAGAGGAAGCCACTGCGTTCATCCATTGGAATGACTGTCCAAACCAAGCACAGGAACTCGGTGCTTCACACCCAAACCAATTATTTAAATACATCTTCCAAACTGCTTGGTTTTCATCTATCTCCACTCTTCTCTGGCCCGATGAAGTCAGAGCTGTCAATCAAAGAAGATGGGGGTTGAGATTCAGGGAAAACATTGGGATTGTGCATTTAAATGATTGGCCCCACCGTGAAGCACCAAGCGGTGGGACTTAGTTTGAACAGTCATTCTGTACTGACAGAATCCCTTTAAAACTCATGAGAAGCAGGGATGTGTATCCATGCAAGATGAGTGGCCCCATTCCTATCCATAAAGATTCATTACATGCCTCCCCTACCTTTTCTTTGCCATGGGATGGATACAATACAGTTGTTATTGGCACTGGACCACCTCACACCAATGGAAATGCAAGGAAGGCATGGTTCAGACTCTCCAAATAGATCCTAATGCTTTTGTGATGGTCATTAGGGAGAAAAAGAGAATGGGTGCCGTATGGGCTTATGACTATTTCATACACGCAATGGAGCCTTTGTCCTTATTCCATATAAAAACAAATAATACTTAATGTATAACTAAAATGTATTTACGGTGGCTTGCGAAAGTATTTAGAGTATTGTTTTTTTACCTATGTTGTTACATGAAACCCTGTATTTAAATATTTTTGTAATCCGATTTGTGTGTGATGCATCAGCACTAAATAGACTAGTTGGAGAAATGAAGTTAGAAAAATATAGGCATAAATTAAATTTATGGGATCAAATAACTAAAAATTGGCATGTGCATATGTATTCACCCCTTTTACTATGAAGCCCCTAAAAATTTCTGGTGAAAGCAATTACCTTCATAAGTCCCATTGACCACCCCAGGGGATGGGGATGACTCGGTAACCGGGCCTTTTGGGGATGTCGCGGTGGTCGGCTCCTGGGCCCGTACCCTGGGGTCAGCTTTAAAAAAAAGGGGATTGTATACTGGAATAATAGGTTTGTTAGTTTTATGAAAGTTCGTGACGCCACCTGTGGCTTCTGGTGAGAATCACCAGCGCTGCGCAGTCCACTGAGGCCGATGATAAGGCAGCTCGATGGTATAGCTCCCCACAGGTGGAGCTGGACCTCAGGGCAGCGTACAGAGAGGGAGATGCAGGACAGGTGAGACCCAGCCGGGTCAGAGCAAGAACAGGGACAGACACTATATTCACTACAGTACCTTTTACTGATGGAAAATCAGGCACATCCCGGAGCACTGTAGGGTGAAGGGTGCATATTAGGATCCTCCCCAATGAGTGGGTGTAGGGCCTCCTGTTGCTTGCCTCTGCGTAGTAAGTTTCTGACCTGCCTGGAGCTAGGCCTAACTTTGTTTCTGTCCTGCGCTGGCTGACCTTGTGGTAAGGCCTTTTCTTGGAATACATGCTCCTCAGCTTGCGGGGCCTATGTGTCTCCCGGCTCTGTTACGTATCAGCACTTTAGCGATCCTGGGACTTGTAGTTCTCCAGGGATTCCGGTTATGCCTTACTGGGTCATAGAGATCCCGGTAAGCTCGGACCCGGTGTCCGGTATCTTCTTCGGGGTGAGCCGGTTAAGCTCCTCTGCCCCCTATGTACTAACTCTCCACTCGCCTTCGGCCTACTCGGGCCCTAACTAGGCTATACACACTAACGGCAGCCTGCCGCGCTTCACCGATCTTATGGCGCCGACACACCTAAAGCTCACTATTCTGAGCTACAACTGAGTCTAGACTGGATAAGCTCCACTGCAGGCTAGCAACCACAGGAGCTGGAACAGGTTCTGTCCTCTGAGGTAACTCTTCAGAGAAACTGCTGAATCACTTTGTACTCTAAACTAGACTGAACTAGACTAAACTGCCTGGCTCCACCTTCTCTATTTATATCCCTAATGGGCTCCCTCTGCTGGTCTGAGGTGGAAGGTGGAGATGTGTGAATGTTTATGGGGGCCTCTTGTGGAGGATTCCATCAATGCACTCTTCTAGGATCTGTGATACCAAGCGCAGCTGGGCGTCACACCATGCTTAGTGAAAGAAAGTCCCCATGTGTGCAATCTAAGTGTCACATGGTCTGTCAGTATATACACTTTACCTTTTCTGAAAGGCCACAGAGGCTGTAACATCATTAAACAAGAGGCATCACTAACCAAACAACACCATGAAGACCAAGGAGATCTCCAAACAAGCCAGGGACAAAGTTGTTGAGATGTCCAAGTCAGGGTTGGGTTATAAAAAAGGATTCCCATCTCTGATGATCACCGGAGCACCATCAAATTCATTATCATCAAATGGAAAGAACATGGTACCACAACAAGTCTGCCAAGACAGGGCCGCTCACAAAAACTCTCAGCCCAGGCAAGGAGGGCATTAATCAGAGAGGCAGCACAGAGATTAAAAGTAACCCTGAAGGAGCTGCAGAGTTCCCAAGCAGAGACTGGAGTATCTGTCCATATGACTACAATAAGCCATACACTCCAGAGAGGTGGCCTTTATGGAAGTGGCCAGAGAAAAAAGGCTTTTCAGCTATTTTGTCCTATTTGTTGTTTGCTTCACATTAAAAAGAAAACCAAATGTTGACAGTTGTAGGCATGTTCTTTACATGAACTGATGCAAACCCTCAAAAAACTGTGAAATTTTAAGTTGTGAGGTAGCAAACCACTGTACTTACATGGTGCAGACCTTTAAATGGAAACTACCTGTATATTTTCAATTAACTTTTCAAAATAAGATGTTATGTGTGTAAATGATACATAACACTATTTCTTGCCATTACATGACTTATATAATAAACTAGCTATTGAACCCGTTCTACGCCCGGGTGGCGAGCATTTTTATTGGTATATGGTATCCCATGCTGGTATGTGCTGCCCCCCTCCTTGTATTTGTGCTGCCCCCATCCTGTCTCCTATCCTGGTATGAATGGCACCTCTCACCCCCAATCCTGGTATGCGTGGCACCCCTCACCCCCAATCCTGGTATGCGTGGCACCCCTCACCCCCAATCCTGGTATGCGTGGCACCCCTCATCCCCAATCCTGGTATGCATGGTCCCCTCACCCCCCAATCCTGGTGTGCGTGGCAGCCCTCATCCCTATCCTGGTATGCATGGCAACCCTCATCCCTATCCTGGTATGCATGGTACCCCATCCCTCTTCCCTATCCTGGTATGTATGGTATCCCTCATTCTGGTATGCATGGTACCCTATCCCTCATCCCTATCCTGGTATGTATGGTATCCCTCATCCTGGTATGCATGGCACCCCATCCCTCATCCCCAATCCCGGTATGCATGGCACCCCATCCCTCATCCCCAATCCCGGTATGCATGGTACCCCTCATCCCCAATCCAGGTATGCATGGCACCCCTCATCCCCAATCCCGGTATGCATGGTACCCCTCATCCCCAATCCCAGTATGCGTGGCACACCTCATCCCCAATCCCGGTATACGTGGCACCCCTCATCCCCAATCCCGGTATGCATGGCACCCCTCATCCCCTATCCTGGTATGCGTGGCACCCCTCATCCCTTTCCTGGTATGCATGGTACCCCATCCCTCATCCCTGTCCTGGTATGTATGGTATCCCTCAACCTGGTATGAATGGTACCCCATCCCTAATCCCTATCCTGGAGTGTATGGTATTCCTCATCCTGGTATGCATGGCACCCCATCCCTCATCCCCAATCCCGGTATGCGTGGCACCCCTCATCCCCAATCCTGGTATGCGTGGCACCCCTCATCCCCAATCCCGGTATGCGTGGAACCCCTCATCCTCAATCCTGGTATGCGTGGCACCCCTCATCCCCAATCCTGGTATGCGTGGCACCCCTCATCCCCAATCCCGGTATGCGTGGCACCCCTCATCCCCAATCCCGGTATGCGTGGCACCCCTCATTCCCAATTCCGGTATGCGTGGCACCCCTCATCCCCAATCCCGGTATGTGTGGCACCCCTCATCCCCAATCCCGGTATGCGTGGCACCCCTCATCCCCAATCCCGGTATGTGTGGCACCCCTCATCTCAAATCCCGGTATGCGTGGCACCCCTCATCCCCAATCCCGGTATGCGTAGCACCCCTCATCCCCAATCCCGGTATGCGTGGCACCCCTCATCCCCAATCCCGGTATGCGTGGCACCCCTCATCCCCAATCCCGGTATGCGTGGCACCCCTCATTCCCAATCCCGGTATGCATGGCACTCCTCATCCCCAATCCCGGTTTGCGTGGCACCCCTCATCCCCAATCCCAGTATGCATGGCACCCCTCATCCCCAATCCCGATATGCGTGGCATCCCTCATCCCCAATCCCGGTATGCATGGTTCACTCATCCCCAATCCCGGTATGCATGACACCCCTCATTCCCAATCCCGACATGCATGGCACCCCTCTTATCAATCCTGGTATGCGTGGCACCTCTCACCCCCCCAATCCTGGTATGCGTGGTACCCCTCACCCCCCAATCGTGGTATGTGTGGTGCCCCTCACCTCACAATCCTGGTATGTGTGGCACCCCTCACCCCCAATCCTGATATGCATGGTCCCCTCACCCCCCAATCCTGGTATGCGTGGCACCCCTCACCCCCCAATCCTGGTATGCGTGGTACCCCTCACCCCCCAATCGTGGTATGCGTGGTACCCCTCACCCCCCAATCCTGGTATGTGTGGTACCCCTCACCCCCCATTCCTGGTATGTGTGGTACCCCTCACCTCACAATCCTGGTATGTGTGGCACCCCTCATCCCCCAATCCTGGTATGCATAGTCCCCTCATCCCTTTCACACTGTACACACATGCAAAAAAATAAACAGTTATACTCACCTTTCTTCTCTGTACTCCAGCGCTGCCGCGTCCTGTTCTGCCGGAGGCCGGGGAATTAGTGCGGCGCTGGAGAACCGCGCTGTCCAGCGCCATTTTGCTGAAGACACACTGTAAATGTGTCTTCAGTAAAATGGCGCCGGATAGCGCTATGCGCACGCGCCGATCCGACGCCTCACGCCTGCCTCGGTTTCTGGCGAAGAGAGGCGCCGCGGCAACGCTCCTCCCGGTCAGGTAAGTATGCAAGTATGGCGCCGGAGATCGCGGTATGCGTTCAGTGCATATGCATACCGCGATCTCCGGCACCATACACCTCCTCTTACCTGTAACGGCTGGATGCGTGCTTCTGTCTGGAGCCAGACTGAGCGTCACGCATGCGCAGTCTATCGAGGCTTCAGACAGAGGGACGCATCCCCGGTTATATTATAGATAATAATCTTTTTATTTATATAGTGCCAACATGTTCTGCAGCGCTTTTCAATTCAGACAATTTACAGACATTATCGGCACTGTCCCCATTGGGGCTCACAATCTACATTCCCTATCAGTATGTCTGTGGAGTGTGGGAGGAAACCAGAGAACCCATAGGAAACCCACACAAACACAGGGAGAACATACAAACTCCTTGCAGATGTTCTCCTTGGTGGGATTTGAACTCAGGACCCCAGCACTGCAAGGCTGCAGTGCTAACCACTGAGCCACCATGCTATATCCTACATTTCCAACAGTTTTACCCTCTGCAGGCTATATAGTTCACCACATACATTAGATAGCTGTCAGAGGAACGATGGTTCAACTAATAGCTACTTTTTCCGGCTCGGCCAACTACTCCTGTGTTCTCTATGAGAGAGCTACTGTCAGACTCCTCTGGTTATCTCCCAAAGAACAAAAATATCGGCTGTTGGAGATCCACTGTGCAGAATCCTTCTCTCCTTAGACATAATCTGTCGGGGAAGAGTCGGGAGGCCCCCATAACCTACAGTTAGACTATCCCATCAATATCGTTGGGTTTGGCCGACTTTGGTCTACTAATGTAATTTTCAATTTACTCTGAGCTAGTGTATGCTGACTAGCTGCTATGAAGTCTCTCATAGTGTAAGGAAAGAAATAGAAGGATTCTTCCTCTTTTACCATTTGATAGCACACAGACAGAAGCAGCAGATGCATGGATAAACATATGTAAAAACAATAACATAAAGTTGTACTTCCTCTGCCTGCACAGGTCCTTTCTTCACAGCCCAGGTCCAGTCCATTCACCAGTGCAGTCTTCACTAGGACAGTTTTGGAGTCTTCTGGTGCGCGGCATCCTGGGCGTCTCCTGTGCATACTAGGCCTTGACATCACGATGATGGAGGACCCACATCAAGGCGGCATTCACTCTGTTATCTTTGGTGTCTCTTGTATGCGGCATCTTTGGCATCTCCTACGCTGACTAGACCTCAACAACATGACGATGTGTGTCACACATCATGACCTACTCAATGCAGGAAACTCCAAATATGCCAGACCCATCCTTGGCCCTTTTGAACCAAGCAAAATAGTGACTAGCAGATAGCCATTTTGCTGGATTCGCACAAATTGGATACAACTCTTTTGTTAAAAATATTTATTTTGTGTTAATTTGACTCATCTCTATTACTTTTTTTTCTCGGAATGAGCAACTGGGATGGTCGAACATGCGAGTTGGTGGTCGAGCTGCTGGAGTACATCCTCACACATAATTTTTTTGTTTTTAAAGATCAGTTCTATGTGCAGAAGCGAGGCACAGCAATGGGGGCGGCCTGCGCGCCCTCGTACGCAAACCTTTTTATGGGTTATTGGGAAAGAACAATTTTTGGCGACGAGGACGCGCAGATGATGCCATCCGTCCCCATGTGGCTTCGTTATATAGACGACATTTTGTTTATTTGGCAGGGTGATGGGGATGTGCTCCGGCAGTTCATGACCTCTCTCAACATGAATGAATTCAACATTAAACTGACCTACAAATGCAGCAGGGAGAAGATCGAATTCTTGGACATTTTGATAGAAGTGGATGAGAAATTACAAATACAAACAGATGTCTATAGAAAAGAGACTGCGGTCAACTCCCTCCTGCATGCAGGGTCAGGTCACCAATATTCAACAGTTAAAGCCATCCCAGTTGGTCAATTTCTGAGAATTAAGCGGATCTGCTCAACTAAAGAGGGATTTGAGAGGCAGGCTGAGGATCTGAGGGTGAGATTCTCAGAACGTGGGTATAGTAAAAGAACAATAAAACACGGCTATAATAGAGCAAAAGGGGTGTCACGTGATGCGTTGTTGCGGCCGACCCAAGTAGGCGCCGGTAGGGGAGGCACCATAAGATTTATTTCAACGTATAACTCAGAATGGCAGACCATGAGATCTGTTCTGGAAAAACATTGGCCAGTTCTACAGACTGAACCATCTTTTTCCGGAGTGTTGTCTAAAAATCCACAGATGACCTCCAGGAGGAGTAAAAATTTGAGAGATATCCTGGTAAAGAGTCACTATACTCCGGCAAAATGCAGTCTGTTTAACTTAGGACCACCGAGTAATGGCTGTTACCCATGCGGCGCCTGCGTGGCCTGTTGCAACATCGTAAGAACAAAGACTTTCTCAACATCTGATGGTAGTAGGGAATTTTTTATTAGACAGAGGATAACCTGCAATACGTCACAAGTGATATACTACGCCACCTGTAACTGCAACAAAATTTATATAGGCTTAACAACACGCCAACTTAAAATCAGAACCCGTGAACACGTGCTTGATATAATAGCCTCCAAGACACAGGATAACATTGAAGAATTAAAAACTATCCCACGACACTTCAAACTGGAACATGGGAGTAACCCCAAAAGTTTGAAAGTAAGAGGTATAGAACATGTCCATTTGGGTATTAGAGGGGGCGATATTAGAAAAATCTTAGCACAACGGGAATGTAAATGGATCTACGTTCTGGGAACTAGAGCCCCCATGGGTTTGAATGAAGCTTTTAGCTTTTCTCCCTTTCTATAATAGTTTCCTCTAGGGCCCATGTTCTACTAAAATACTCCACATCAGCAGCGCCCTTTGGTCAATTGAAATTTATGAAAATCGCCTTGGTTTTTAACAAAACCATTTTATTTTAAAAAAATATTTTTTAACCTGTTTGTCTTCTCTGAGCACATTCTCTCATTTTATGTATATTCGGGCTCTAATCAAATTGCCCTTATTATTTTCAGGCCGAATGTCAATTCATTCTGATGATTCCACATGTTGAATATGAAAGACAGAACACTAAAGAAACTGAAATCCCATATAAAGTCTGCATGACTCCTATTTGAAGGAACTATGTGAGTGCAGACTGGCAGACATTGTTTTGCAGAAGCCCAGTAGGTAATGTAATAATGAAGTTTACTAAAAAAGTGGTTAATTTATAAGGTTTTGGGTTCTGCAAGACTCATGTCATGCCGGTCTGCACATTGACATTTGAAAATGTAATAAGCAGATTGAGGAATGTTTTATAGAGATTCTCTGTGTGTTCTCCTTTAAGATCTGATTCTCTGGCACTCGGCCTCAAAACAGACTCTATAGGGTTACCCTTTGTTTACAGTGCTCTCTCTCTCCTGTTCCTGATTAGGTGCCTTGCGCCACCCTCCCTCTCCACAGTCCATCGCTGTCAGTATCCAGCAGGTGACTTAATCCTGATGTCCAGACATGCGTGGTTGAGGAGCGAGGGACGGTGGGGGGAGGGTAGGAGGGGCTGAATGCATGCGCCGCCTTCTAGTCGGCATTGGACAGATTGAAGCACGTGATCTCTTAGCCCGACATAAAAGAGTGATTGGCTGAGCCTGTAGCCACGCCCCCTTGAGGAAGCTAGTGCGAAATGCGCATTGGGGCCAGGGGTCACGTGGTAAGTGGGTCACAACAGCCTTCCTGACTGGTAATAGCATGATTCAACACTGCTAACACCACAAAATGAGATATTCTTGCTTGATTCAGTGAGGTGACACTAACTGGGGTCTGAGATTTCAGCACAGGGTAACTGTGTACTGGGCACATGAGCATTGATAGTCTGCAGCCTGTATTTATGATTGCACCTGAGGCATAGACTGAGATATATATACACATAATCGTGTGCTGTTAAACTGTGACTTGTGTTTTCTCTGCCTGCTGTTTGCTACCTCCCGTGGAGAGGGGAAGATAAAGCCCTTCTGATTACTAAAAAGACTGGTGTTAAACTGTTTACTGCAATGTGATTTAACTGATGTTAATACCACTCAGGATATATATTTGTAAACCTGCAAACCACCCCAATTGATCGGTTCATTATTTACTATGGCTCACTGTCTGCTAAATAATTGTTTTTAATTGTTTGTCAGCATATATGTAAAATTAATGGATTTATACTTTTTCATAAAAATTGCTGCATGTGTAATTACTCTGTCTCTCTAAGTAAAATGCTTAATAATGGAGTTAGCATGATTTATATCAAAGTCTGGTTCTTTTTTTTTTTTTTTTGGTACATTCTATTACTAAGCAATGTAGCAGTGAATCCAGCCCTGGGATAAGCTATGTAAAATCTGAATGTTCTGTTTCTCTGCTGATCTCCTCCTCACCCCTCCCTAAACTTCAATATGATATGTAACCTGACACCTCACCTTGTTTTGAGTAATACAGATTTCAGTCATTTTTTAAGGGTGAATGATGAATTCAGGAGACAGAGGGTAGAGGAAAAAGTTTGGTAGGGGAGAAAGAAGAAGAACTCCCTGATAAGACATCACAAAGTTTGTTATATTTGCTTGTACTGTTAATTTATGCAAAGTTTGTTGAATGTACAGTTCCTATTTTAAATTCCTGCACATGTTTGAGGGTTCTGGGTCTGAAAAAAATGGGCAGACTAAGTGCTGAGGTCCTGAAGATGTAGGTACACTTTAACGAAGTAAAAACAATGAACTACTTAGGCAATATCTTGTCTTGCTCAGCTTGAAGTCCAAAAAAAACATATAAGTCATGGTCACCTCTCTAGTGAAAAGTATCTGCATCTCTCTTAAGTGGCGCACAGTCATGTAAAAAAGCATGTACACCCCCCTTAATAATTTTTTTAAGGAATCTGTCATCAACTTTATCCTGCCTTCAGAGAAGTAAGGTAGTGATAGACATCCTGATTCAGCCTTGTATTTCAGCCTGTTATTTGTGCCTCTGGTCTGTTTTTTTGTGAAATGTAGAATACATAGTTGCACGGCTCAGTTTCGTCTCCTCGTTCTACCTTTGCTGATTGACAGTTTTTCCCTTATTACTGTGCATAGGGAGAGTAGAGACAGGGGCGCAAATAGCGCTGTTATCCAACAACAACCATGTAGGTAAAAGAAATAATGCTCACCTTTATGAGTTGTGTAATGCACAACTCATGTAAAAATATGTAGCGAAGGGTTGTAACCAGCACAGTGTCCCAGAGGATCTTGTAGAATTACTAGTAGTAAGATGAAGATGGTGCCGGACCAGGACCGCTCTCCTCCGTGATGAACAAAAGTGCCGAGAGATTGTATGATATTAACAATCTTTTGTTTATTACTTAATTACTAAAAGCTACAATTACTACGTGTTTCATGGACGTCCGGCACCATCGGTCCTGGTCCTGCACCATCTTCATCTTACTAATTGTGCGTAGGGCGAGAATAGGGAGAGAAATGTCAATCACAAACTGGAGGTGGGGTTGAGCAGTGTTACAGCCCACATACACATTGGATGGCTGTTAGCCATTTCAGCTGTCTGTCCCATACAAAGGAGCACTTCTTCTGCTGAGCCCTTCTATGTTCTCTATGAGAAATCTCCAGCCAGACATCTTGGCTTGCAGCTTAACTGCGGGAGAATAAAGTGATCGGCAAACGGAAATCGGACATGCCGGATCAGCATCTCCCCCAACGTATCAGTTGGCCGGTGCCCCCATACACATAAGACTGTCTGCCAAACACATCGATATAGACAGGTGTGGGAGACATCAGTCTAATGTGTATGGGGGGCTTTATCCTGCAGCTCATGAATATTGAAGACTCGCTAGCACTGCAAATAATAAGGTGTACTTTTCACAAAAACTACAAATTTTTCAAGACATTCCAGTACTAAACTGCACCGCTCAGCTGATGTGAAATAGTATTCCCCATTGCTGGTCTTTCTGCTGTCATAACAGAAGCATCGCCCCCTCTGGCTATTGTCACAGATAAATAAAATCAGAATAATCTACTGCGCGATGTATCCATAATAGTAAAAAAGATGGTTCTAATTCAAATCGTTTTACAGCGAAACTGCTTCAGGGAATAACACAGAAAAAATGTGAACCGAGAGCAAAGCATCAGCGACTGTGCAGCATCAGTAAAGATCAATACATGCAAACGTCTGTTCTACCAGATCTGCAAGAAGAAAAACCAATAGTGGTAAATGAACATTTCTTCAGGAAGGCTGCAATTTAGTACTGAAACTAGTGTGGCTATCTGAGATGGTTTAGTGAGTCCTACATTGAGCAGGAGGTTGGACACGATGACCCTGGAGGTCCCTTCCAATTCTAACATTCTATCATTCTATCTAGGTTCTAGTATCATTATTCTATCATGCATTTTTTTGCATCTATCCTTTTCTTGTTTAATCAGGTTTACTCCATATTGTCTATTTTTGGGCTTATAATGCTACCACATATACTTCACTTATTATAATGCTTTTCATTTTACTGTCCTTTAACGATTGTGTGCTCGGCATTACCAATACCCTTTTCGTGGTTACTTTTTGTCTAAACTTTCTCCGATCAACTTATAATCATGTCCTTTACTTCTTATATATATTTTTCTACTATCATGATTTGTTGTTGTCTTACCTGTGATGATGACGCCTGTTTCAGACCACGTGATCCATTTTATCTGTTCCTTTAAAACAATTCTATTTTATATATAATAAAAAAAAATTCTGATATTTTTGTTTATGATATTTTTATATTTACCTGGCACCATTTATTTTCGGGGATTATACTGTAGCTATGGCACTATAAAGATACCTTGTTTAATATCTGGCAATCCACTTAGTTCTGCCACTTAAAGGTGACAGCATGATTGGCTGTCGTGTGACTTTTTGCAATTTTGACATTTTTGTTTTTTTTGACTATGCAGGTTATAGTACGACAACAGAAATGTTGGCATGTATCACATACATCTGTAAGAAGTGAGAGGGCAGCAGCTTTCACTTCCTCTGGATTTATATGATTTGTCCTAAAGCGGGGAGAGTAAAGTAGCCACTTACTGGCCGCAGGGATTGCATGACATAGCAATAAAAGAGCCAGTGCCGACACCGCTGGAAGAGCTGGGATCGCATGACATAGCAATAAAAGAGCCAGTGCCGACGCCGCTGGAAGAGCTGGGATCGCATAACATAGCAATAAAAGAGCCAGTGCCGACGCCGCTGGAAGAGCTGGGATCGCATGACATAGCAATAAAAGAGCCAGTGCCGACACCGCTGGAAGAGCTGGGATCGCATGACATAGCAATAAAAGAGCCAGTGCCGACGCCGCTGGAAGAGCTGGGATCGCATGACATAGCAATAAAAGAGCCAGTGCCGACACCGCTGGAAGAGCTGGGATCGCATGACATAGCAATAAAAGAGCCAGTGCCGACACCGCTGGAAAAGCTCTAGCACGGGAGGTGAGTATAAGTGCTATTATTTTACTGAGGCAAACATACAGATTGAGCAGAGCTTGTAGTGGACAACCCCTTTAAATCAGAAGTTATTTAATGCTTTTCCCCTATATCTACAGTGGACGTCAGGTGCACATGTAAGGAGAAGCTCAGTAGCTAAGCTCGATCTAAACATAATGGGTGAACCTGCCTCAAACAGCAGCGATCAGAACTAGCTCCGATCGCTGCTGTTTAACCACTTAAATGTCACTGTCAATTTCTGACTGTTGCATTTAAGTGTCACAATCCGAAACAGGGGTTTGTTTGAACTGACACAATTGTGGGGCGTCAATGATTTACCCTGTAAGGCGAAGTGCTATTGAAAGCCCCCAACACTGCCATCTTTGTACTCCTATGAAGCCCAATCTATTGCTGGATTTTATAGTAGATTGTAAGTTTCAATACATACTGCGATACTTCAGCAATGGAATATATAGTGCATGTAATCAAATGATTAAAGGTTAAAGTCCCTTAGGAGGACAAAAAAAAAAACTTTTGAAAAGCCATGAGAAAAAAAATGTTCTATGTTCATTTCTAAGCCAATTATGGTGGAAGGTGACATAGAATCCTTACATCACTGAAAGGCGAAACCATAAAGACTGAATGGGCTAATGTACAGGCTTTGCTGACACAGACCTGAGTATCTTATTCATGCTACAGTAGTGTTCAAAATAATAGCAGTCCAATATGACTAACCAGATTAATCACTGTTTTTGGTATAAATTATATTACCACATGTCAAACTATTTACCAGTTGGTGCAGTAGATTCTAAGGAAACCAACACACTCAGCATTCATCATCTGCATGTTTTTGAGTCTGTGTATTTGAATAATTAATTGTAAGGGGGTGTGTTCAAAATGATAGCATTCAATCATTCTGTGAAGAAACAGGTGTGAATCAGGTAGCTCTTATTTAAGAGTGAAGCCAGCACATGTTGTACATGCATTTCTCCTTGAAAACCTGAGAAATATGGCTAGTTTGAGACATTGTTCAGAAGAACAGTGTACGTTGAATAAAAAGTTGATTGGAAAAGGTAAAACTTATAAAGAAGTGCAGACAATGATAGGCTGTTCAGCTAAAATTATCTCCCATGCTTTAAAATGGAAAGCAAAACCAGAGAGACGTGGAAGAAGATGGAAGACTACAATTCGAATGGATCGAAGAATAGCCAGAATGGCAAAGACTCAGGCAATGATCAGCTCAAGGATGATCACAGACAGTCTCAAGTTACCTGTGAGGACTGTGACAGTTAGAAGATGCCTGTGTGAAGCCAATCTATTAGCAAGAAGTCCCCACAAAGTCCATCTGTTAAAAAAAGACATGTTCTGAAGCGGATAGAATTTGACAAAGAACACATCAACTGGCCTAAAGAGAAATGGAGAAACATTTTGTGGACTGATGAAAGTAAAATTGTTTTTTTGGGTCCAAGGGTAAAAGACAGTTCGTCAGACGACCCCCAAACTCTGCATTCAAGCCACAGTACACTGTGAAGACAGTGAAGCATGGTGGTGCAAGCAAAATTATATGGGCATGTTTCTCTTACTATGATGCCGGACCTATTTACCGCATACCAGGGATCATGGACAAGTTTGCATATGTTAAAATATTTGAAGAGGTCATATTACCTTATGCTGAAGAGGATATGCCCTTGAAATAAGTATTTCAACAAGACAACGACCCTAAACATACCAGTAAATGAGCAAAATCTTGGTTCCAATGCAACAAAATTGAGGTTATGGAGTGGCCAGCCCAATCCCCGGACCTTAATCCGACAAAAAAACACTTGTTGGGTGACATCAAAAATGCAGTTTCTGAAGCAAACCAACAAATGCCAAAAAATTGTGGGATGTAGTCAAAGCATCCTGGGCTGGAACAGTTGACAGGAGCCAGAAGTTGGTTAACTCTATGCAACATGGATGTGAGGCAGTTCTAAAAAAACTGTGGGTATACAACTAAATATTAGGTTAGTGATTCACAGGAATACTAAATCCTAAAAAAAGTACATATTGTGAGTTTGTAAAGACAAATGCAGACATTGCTATTTTTTAGAACAGCCCAATGTTCATTTTTTGTTATTTTCTGTAAAGTAGTTAAAAATTATATACATTTCTCTTCATGTTTTGAATTAGAAAACTGTGTGCAATGTTCCCAATGCTGGAAATAAAAACTAGTATAAAGATTTTGTGCTTAACTCATGTTTTTGAACACACTGCTATTATTTTGAACACTACAGTATGTAATAATGGAATGAATTTTGATGTTACTTGCTGTTGAAGGTAAGATTTTAATGATGAGTGGTGTGCATGCTGCTAATTTATGGCAACACTGATCTGCTTTGTGTCTCTTTTAGGCTGTTGGCTATGTACAGATCACACCTTCACGAATATCAAGTAGATCCAGAGTCCGTGGCATAAGAAACAAGACCAGTCACATTAGTAAACAGTTACACAGGAATATCTCTTGAACCACCAGAGGGCGCTGTGTGTGTTATCCAGTTATAACTGAAAGAAATTATCTGCCTCTAATATTATTATGTAATATTATTACTGATGTCTCAACCTCATGTCCTTTATTTAGTAACTACTTTTTTAACATAAACTTAAATATTTTTGGATCATTGATTTGCTGAACATTTATAGTTTGATCTGGCCTTTAGATTCACAGCTTGTATATCCGTCTCTCTTGGAATGCATATCGAGTATGTGTTTTCAAACATGGGAGCCTAAAGGTGGTGGATGGTATCCGGCAAAGGCATCCGTCACAGCATCTCTTGACTACCCTGTCTCATGGCTTGTCCATGAGTAGTAACTCAGCATCACATTTGCGAGCAGGGCCCTCACTCCTCTGGTAACTGTGGAACTATATGTTACTTTGTGATGTCTTTATTGTAAGAACATGCCCCCAATTAATTGCAAAGTGCTGGGGGATTTGTTGCTGCTATATAAATAAAATTATTATTTAGGTCATTAGACTGAGTGAAGGGGGTATCTGGATCAGGACAGCGGGGCACCACCGGGTTGCCAAGCTGCATAGCAAGGGGTTAAGCTCAGGTGAGGCAAAACATCTGAGTGGGCCCCTAACCAAGTAATCCTGATTACAACTACGGTGGTGCATCTTAATAGTGGGTATAGGGGAACTTCCGCAGGTGACCAGGTTGTTACTGAAAATAAATCTCAATACAAAGAAGAACACTGATATTACAGTCATATAGTTACCATAGAGTGGTAGATACTAGTCCTGTAGAACATGTATTAGATTTCAGTACATTTATAGATGATGACTTACAGCTAAAGTTCTTTCTTATGGTGTCATTCACTTTTCCCCATCTTTTCCATCTTGCCCAGACCGCCATATCTTCTTAGAATCATAGAATGTTATAGTTGGAGGGGACCTCCAGGGTCCTCGTGTCCAACCCCCTGCTCAATGCAGGATTCACTAAACCATCTCAGACAGATGTCTGTCCAGCCTCTGTTTAAAGACTTCCATTGAAGGAGAACTCACCACCTCTTGTGGCCGCCTGTTCCACTCATTGATCACCCACACTAATATCTAATCTGTATCTTCTCCCATTCAGTTTCATTCAATTGCTACTCATGTTTCCATTTGCAAATGAGAATAAGAATGATCCCTCTACAAACTGTAACATCCCTTCAGATATTTGTAGACAGCTATAATGTCTCCTCTTAGCCTTCTTTTTTGCATGCTAAACATTCCTAGACCCTTTAACCGTTCCTCATAGGACATAGTTTGCAGTTCGCTCACTATCCTGGTAGCTCTTCTCTGAACTTGGTCCAGTTATTTTATGTTCTTTTTAAAATGTGGTACTCAGAAATGGACACAGTATTCCGGATGAGGTCTGACCAAGGAGGAATAGAGGGGGATAATTACTTCATGTGATCTAGACTCTATGCTTAATACATCCCAGAAAACTGTGTTTGCCTTCTTTGCTGCTGCTTCACACTGTTGACTCACGTGCAGTCTGTGATCTATTAGTATACCCAAGTCTTTTTCACTCATGCTGTTGCTTAGTTCTATTTCTCCCATTCTGTAGATGTAATTTTCATTTTTCTTGCCCAAATGTAGAATGTTGTAGTTCCCCAGTTAAATACCATTCTATTAGTCGTTACCCATTGTTCAAGCTTATCTAGAGCCTTCTGAATCTTTTCTCTGTCTTCTCTAGTGTTAAGGCCCCATCACACTAAGCAACGCTACAGCGATACCAACAACGATACGACCTGTCAGGTATCGTTGCTGTGTCGCTATGTGGTCGCTGGTGAGATGTCAAACAGTCAGATCTTCCCAACGACGCAGCAACGATGCGGCGACCCGTAACGATCTGTATAACGATGCACGCTTATGTGTTTCTGTGTCTGAGTTGTCAACAAGGTCGTTGGTAAGGTGTCAAACACACCGATGCATGCTACCCAGAGGGGCTTCAACGATCAAAGAAATGTCCAGACCATTCCGACACGACCAGCGATCTCACAGCAGGGAGGGGCCTGGTTGCTGCTAAGTGTCAAACGTAGCGAGATCGCTATTGAGGTTGCTGTTGCATCACAAAACTTGTGACTCAGCAGCGATCTCGCTAGCGATCTCGCTTAGTGTGACGGGGACTTAAGCTATCCCTCCTAGCTTTGAATGATCTGCAAATATGATTAGTTTACCTTCAGTTCCCTTATCTAGATAATTTATAAAAATGTTGAACAACATTGTGGCCAAGACAGAGCCTTGTTGTACCCCACTTGAAACACTCTTCAAATTGGATGTGCAACCATTTATTTCCACCCTTTGAGTACGATCAATGAGCCAGTTATGAATCCACCTAACCGCAGCCTTGTCATCCCATACTTGGTCATTTTTTCAATAAGGATAGTATGAGATACTTTATCAAATGCTTTGCTGAAGTCGAGATATACTACTGTATATCAACCGCATTTCCTTGATCCACCCAGCCAGTGATTCCATTATAGAAGGAAAACCAATACTGGCTCAGGTTCATTATTGTATTGTTATCCAAGTACTTAAATACATGCTGCTTAATAATTTGTTCAAGGATTTTTCCTGGTATAGAAGTAAGGCTCACTGGCCTGTAATATCCTGGCTACATCTTTTTTGCTTTTTTGAAGATAGGGACATTTGCCCTTCTCTAATCTTCTAGGACTTCTCCTTTTCTCCAAGTATTTTCAAAGATTCTGGCTAGTGGTTCTGCAATTTCCTCTGCTATCTCTTTTAGTACCCTAGGATGTAATTCACCTGGACCAGGAGATTTAAATTCATTTAAATTAGCTAAGTGTTCCTCACCATCTCTCTGTTTATAAGTAGTGTGGATTATTTTATTCCTTCAATAGCACAGTGAAGATCAGTTGATGTTACATTTGCTTGTTTTAGAGAACACAGATGCAAATTGGAATATAAAAGATTGGCCTTCTCAACATCAT
Source organism: Phyllobates terribilis (assembly GCF_046119375.1). NCBI lineage: Eukaryota > Metazoa > Chordata > Amphibia > Anura > Dendrobatidae > Phyllobates > Phyllobates terribilis. Next base: position 906,795,344 of record NW_027362762.1, read on the forward strand.
TTTTGACCACTTCACCCTTTTCATTCTGTAAAAATTCTATAGCATCTTTGACTTTTCTTTTGCTTTTGGCATACCCCCAAAATCCTTTTTTATTGCTTTTGGTCTCCCTTGCAAGCCTCACTTCATTACTGGCTTTAGGTCTCCTAACACTTGCCCAGAATTCCCTGCCGTCAGCAGTACATTCTTCTTTAGATATGCCCCTTTCTTTCCATTTGATATACATTTATTTTTTCCTTTTTAGCAAGTCTTTACTTTCTGTGTTCGTCCATCCTGGTCTCTTTAAATGCTTCCAATTCTTCCTTCTTTTCAGGATTGTTACTGATTGTGCAGTGAGAATTTCATTTAGGAAAATCTCCTATCCTTCTTGGACATTTCTGTCCTTTAGAACATCCAGCCATTGGACCTTTCCTAATCTCTTTCCGAGTTCATTAAAATCTGCCTTTCTAAGTCCAACTTTGAAGTCCTCGCAGGTCTTCCTCCTCATCTAATCCAAAATTTGAGGATACCATGATCGCTGCCTCCTAAATTCCAGCCACCTTTACTTCCTCAACCATTTCCTCCCTGTTGACAAGAATTAGGTCTAAGGTGGCAGATCCTCTTGTTCTCTCTTCTACCTTTTGAAAGATAAAGTTGTCAGCGTGAGAAGATAAGAATTTTCTGGACACATTACTTTTTCCTGAGAGAAATTCCCAACAAATATCTGGATAGTTAAAATCTCCCATGATTACTATGCCATACTTTTTTGAGAACAAAGACATCTGATGTAAAAAGAGTTCATTCATATCTTCAGTCTGTTCCAGTGGCTAATAGTAAACACCTACGTGTACTTTCTGTCCTTCTATTTTCGTATTCTTACCCAAACAGTTTCTACAGAGCTACCATTCTCTGAAGCTTGGATCTCTGAGGAGATATACACATTCCTAACATACAATGCAACACTTCCTCCCTCTTGTTAATCCTGTTTCTTATAAATAAGTTGTAGCCTTCAAGGTTTGTATTCCAATCATGTGTAACATCCCACCAAGTTTCAGTGATGCCTATGACTTCATATCTCTCTTCCTGTGTTAGCAGCTCCAATTCTCCTTGTCTGTTTCACACATGCTTTGTGCATTTTATTTTGTAGTTTGTTTTTCTTGCTCCTCTATTTTTATTCATAATTTGTTGTCTTTGTTCTTTACTTCCACTTCTAATAGCAGGGTTCTCAACAGAATCCATTAGCTGCATACTTGTTTCTGGCCATATATTTCCCATCCCATAGCGCTATAATTTAAAGCTCCCCTGATGAGTGCAGCAAGGCGTCTACAAATATGTTTGTCCTGTTTTCATAAAATGCAACCCTTCTCTAGGAAGGAGTCCATCATGCAGATAATTCACTCTATGCTCAAAAAACCCAAAACGTTGCTGACAGCACCATCGACGTAGCCAGATGTTCACCTGTAGAATCCTGTTCAATCTCCTTGTTCCATGTCCATCCGCTGGGAAGATGGACGAGAAGACAATCTGCGCTCCCAGTTCCTTCACTTTCCGGCCTAGGTCTTCAAAGTGCCTACATATAGTTACCAGATCCTTTTTTGCTGTTTCATTTGTTCCTACGTGTAATAGTGGACGTAGGTGGTTGTTTGTAGGACTGCAGAGTATTGATACCTTATCAGATACATCTTTGATTTGGGCACCTGGAAGACAACATACTTCTCCAGAGGTGATGTCCAGTCGACAGATAGCGGCTTCTGTTAATCTCAATAGGGAATCCCCCACAACCACCACTCTCCTTTTCTTCACCACAGCACTGCTTTTTCTCTCTTCAAGAGACTTCTGATTGCTTACTGGAGTCTTCTTTGTGGACAAAGCATTTTTTTCATGTACATCTTTGTAGTTGTCCTGTGTGAAAGCCAGGTAGCGGTTCTTCAGTTGTATGGGTGCTGACTGCCTCCTCATCCTCCTGCTTTTTTGGGTCACATGCTTCCATTTCTCTTCTTCTGCAGGTACATTGAAAGGTGCTTCTCTTCAAACACTCTGAATAGTCAGGACTCATCTGCAGAGATTACAACAAAGACACATTTGACTTCTCACATTTCCAGCACTGTCCCGGCATACGCCCTGGACATCAGAGACCCGGCACGATGACACCACCACACTGGGACCCTGATGTGCGTGCATCAGTGCTTCTGTCCCTGCATCCCACTGACGTTCTATAGACCGCAGGCGTAAAACAGACATACAGAAAGAAGAACGGTAGTGCAACGAGATCACATCTCCTTGCTCCACAGCACAGCTTAACTATATCGGCTCGAGCAATACAGATAAAAGTAGTGGCAGCTCCGGGTGGGTCCCTTTGAGCATGGGGCCTCCTTTACCACTCCCGAGAGCTATGCTACTGGGGCTGCGTGCCTCTATGTCTGTCTTGGCTATATGCTTATTAAAAGGCACTGCCTACAGGCAATAATGCTTTGGTATAATAAGTACTGTATACCAAAGCAATGTTTTAGTAATCTGAAGATCACATTGTGAAGTCTACTTGAGAGAGTAAATGAAGAACTAATCCAAGTCTTCTATACTTTATTTCTTGTATACACGTGTGCACAGGAGCCGTATATTTGGACAATATCCTCACAGATGACGCCGCTTCTCATGGACTGGTTTTGTTAGGACTCTCTAAGGTAGATGACTTGCTGCCCCTTCGTCGCTTTATATAAAGCAATTTCAAGTAGAAGAATGTTGCTTGTAGCGTTACAGCATGGCATGGCTGGGCAGCCTGTCACAATATGCCATAAATGCTATGAATTTCTCTGTGTAAGGAAATATGTCTGTGACAGTGACCTTTCCAGCTGGCTATAAACATCACATTTGGCCAAAGGGCAGTAACTTTCCAGCCTTGGTACACAAGACATGATGCAATAGACAGCGACTGTCCAGATCAAGCGAATATACATTTTGCTGCAATGTGTTCATGTAAAAATTGAACGTTGCAGAAAAAGCGTGGAAAAGTAGAAGCAATCACAGCGAAATATGTTGTGTGTGATCGAGCACTACAGGGCCACAACTAACGTCCTTTCAGATGATCCAATAAGGAGACATAAAAGGGTTTTGTCCTAATCCTATAAGATAACGGAGCATCAGCACGTGAAGTACAGCACTGCTACTTGAATGGACACATTCTACCAGACTGTCCTATACAGCGGCTCACCATAAAAATACCTGCTTTTTTTTTAATGGTTCCCTATGGTGGAGAGATGCCACAGCATCCATCTAGAACATGGACCCCAAAGGACTCATACTCATAAGACAGTAGCCAAAAAACACTATGTTTACTCAAAGGGAACATGATAGTGGATACATGCTGCCCAAATCACGGGCAACATGAATCAGGCACTGAATGTATGATTTCAGCCATGAACAGTAGATATAAAAAAATCTACACACCCCTGTTAAAGAAGGTTTTTGTCCATTTACTCAAATAAGGAAGTTTTTTAGGGACGGAAATACACTGCTCAAAAAAGGGAACACTCAAATAACACATCCTAGATCTGAATGAATGAAATATTCTCATTGAATACTTTGTTCCGTACAAAGTTGAATGTGCTGACAACAAAATCACACAAAAATCATCAATGGAAATCAAATTTATTAACCAATTGAGGCCTGGATTTGGAGTCACCCCCAAAATTAAAGTGGAAAAACACACTACAGGCTGATCCAACTTTGATGTAATGTCCTTAAAACAAGTCAAAATGAGGCTCAGTATTGTGTGTGGCCTCCACGTGCCTGTATGACCTCCCTACAACGCCTGGGCATGCTCCTGATGAGGTTGCGGATGGTCTCCTGTGGGATCTCCTCCCAGACCTGGACTAAAGCATCCGCCAGCTTCTGGACAGTCTGTGGTGCAACGTGACGTTGGTGGATGGAGCGAGACATGAAGTCCCAGATGTGCTCAATCAGATTCAGGTCTGGGGAACGGGCGGGCCAGTCCATAGCTTCAATGCCTTCATCTTGCAGGAACTGCTGACACACTCCAGCCACATGAGGTCTGGCATTGTCCTGCATTAGGAGGAACCCAGGGCCGACCACACCAGCATATGGTCTCAGAAGGGGTCTGAGGATCTCATCTCGGTACCTAATGGCAGTCAGGCTACCTCTGGCGAGCACATGGAGGGCTGTGCGGCCCTCCAAAGAAATGCCACCCCACACCATTACTGAACCACTGCCAAACCGGTCATGCTGAAGGATGTTGCAGGCAGAAGATCGCTCTCCACGGCGTCTCCAGACTCTGTCACATCTGTCACATGTGCTCAGTGTGAATCTGCTATCATCTGTGAAGAGCACAGGGTGCGAGTGGCGACTTCGCCAATCCTGGTGTTCTGTGGCAAATGCCAAGCGTCCTGCAGTGTTGGGCTGTGAGCACAACCCCCATCTGTGGACGTTGGGCCCTCATACCACCCTCATGGAGTCGGTTTCTAACCACTTGTGCAGACACATGCACATTTGTGGCCTGCTGGAGGTCATTTTGCAGGGCTCTGCCAGTGCTCCTCCTGTTCCTCCTTGCACAAAGGCGGAGGTAGAGGTCCTGCTGCTGGGTTGTTGCCCTCCTAAGGCCCCCTCCACGTCTCCTGGTGTACTGGCCTGTCTCCTGGTAGCGCCTCCAGCCTCTGGACACTACGCTGACAAACACAGCAAACCTTCTTGCCACAGCTCGCATTGATGTGCCATCCTGGATGAGCTGCACTACCTCAGCAACTTCTGTGGGTTGTAAAATCCGTCTCATGCTACCACGAGTGTGAAAGCACAACCAACATTCAAAAGTGACCAAAACATCAGCCAGAAAGCATTGGTACTGAGATGTGGTCTGTGGTTCCCACCTGCAGAACCACTCCTTTATTGAGTGTGTCTTGATAATTGCCAATAATTTCCATCTGTTGTCTATTCCATTTGCACAACAGCATGTGAAATTGATTGTCAATCAGTGTTGCTTCCTAAGTGGACAGTTTGATTTCACAGAAGTTTGATTTACTTGGCGTTATATTCTGTTGTTTAAGTGTTCCCTTTATTTTTTTGAGCAGCGTATATAGTCATTTAACAGCATATCACCAACTTAAGGTCCCTTCTTCACCCATAGTAAAGTGTTACTCTCAAGATGTGTCTTCAGCAGCACACAGCTCTCCAGTCTCTTAATTTCCTTGTTGCTGGGGGGGGGTGGGCATAACAGTTCTGGTCAGTATTCGTCTGCTGAGCATATCGTGCTACTATGACACATTCAGGTCTGCCAGTGGCTTGTTCTGAAGTCTACACTGTTATCATTATATTTGCATATAAAGATAACAAAGCCTTTGAACATGGCTTGGGAAAGTGAGAGCAGTGATTAGGAAACTGCTCTGGAAGCAGCTCCACGTAGGGCACCGGGGGCTTGTGATTTTGCAGAACTAATAACATCTGCTCCGGATCAAAGGCTAACAGTGAGCAACTAATTGCTTTATAGAAATTAAAAGGCTGGAGAGAGCTGACTGGGATCTGAAAAGTTAACTCCTCTCCTGGAATGTAACTACTGCGCACACTGGCTCTGGAGACTGAGCTTCATGGAAACAAGCTGTACACTATGTAAGATAAAAGCTATCACAGCAGGAGAATGTTTGCAATGAAAGCAGACAGAAAAGTCAATTGAAAACTTGCCTATTTTCATGTATGAACCCTTGCACTATTTACAGCAAAGCCAACGTATTGCTGTATATAACCATTCATGGTCTCCAAAAATGCAGTTATGCAATTGTTTTAGGGGTTTTATCTTTATGGCATTCATTCTTTGGTAAAAATAAACTAGTAGTATGATTCTCCGAGCCAGTACGATTAGGGCAATACCAAACGATCATTTTATTTAAATGGCGAAAAAAAAAATAAAATTCATAAACATTTTTGCTTGTGTCACCATTTTCCATAAGGTTGTATGAGGTTCTGTTTTTGCATGGCGAGCTAATGTTTTTATTGATATCATTTTTATTTACCAGCATTGCATGGCCTAGTAGTCTCCTTATGCAGGCTCAGCAATCTCCACAAGGGGAGACGTTATCTCTTAGTTCACCATCCTAGACACATCAATCACAACTATGGTATATCCATAATTTTGATTGATTTTACTTTTTTATGGTTTTCCAAGGCTTAAAATCCTAGCGCTTGAACGTACAAAAGCGATTGTGTTCCCCGATCACAGATATATCAGTGGATATTAGATTATTATCGATGTGGCGCGGAAATATTGCATTTCCACTGACATGTGGTGTACCTGGTTATGGGTTAGAGACATGGAGTCTGCTCTAGGGGCAATTATCGTTGCATGCAATGTAGCACCTATTTACTAATGAGCAAGTACACAGTAATAGTTTGTTCTTCCAGAAACTGTCAGCTACTCGCTAATTAATTTATCTACATACAAAGGAGGATGCTGCAGTGATTTTGATTTATTAGATTCCTAAAACCTCCCCCTTTTTAGAGATGTAATGGAAGACTGAATCACAAATCATCTACCAAGCCCATATGACCAGCTTCTACCTGGCGAGCTAACTCATCAATAGTGTTGAGCCACCCCCATAGTGTTCGAGTTCGGTTCGGTTCGTCGAACACCCGTGTGTTCGCCGAACTGTTCGTCGAACTGTTCGTCGAACACCTTCGAACACCGTTAAAACCAATGGCAGGCAAACAAAAACACATAGAAACACATAGAAAACACCTTCAAAGGTGTCCAAAAGCTGACAAACTGCTCAGAAGACACAACTAACACATGGAAAAGTGACAAGTACATATAGTCATGCGAAAAGAAAAGAGGTGGAGGAGTAAAAGGAGGGGGAGACACAAATATAGGCATGTCATGCCCTTCTAGAATCCAAAAAGTGAGAAGCCGACACGTTCAGTCCGCTCCTGCCCGTGTCGCCGGGTTTGTGCCAGAGCCGCGGTGAACCCTGACGGCCAGCCCCCCTCTCCCAATACTGGTGCCTGTCCACTGGTGGGTCGAGCGAGCCCCCCTGTGGTGGAGGCAGCTCTAAGCTTTTTAATTTAAATTGTCTCTCTAATTTGAATGAATACACTTTAAATCCATTTACAAGGATCTATTGGAGGGCAAGTCTCATGCCAGCAGCCGCGTAATTCCAGCTCCAGTAGCGTCCACTAAAGCTGCTGCAGTTAAAAAGCTTTTATAAGGATCGAGCTCGGCTGTCCACCGCAAGGCATCCTACTGCCAGTCCCAGCCCCTATGCCTTGGGGTGCCTCCTGATGCTCTTCACTGAGTATCCCGTGGTCCCGAAGCATTTCCTTTGAAAAAATTAAGGATGGAGTGTGGATCAGGACCCGACACCTGCATGCATTACACCACATTGCCGTGGGGCAGGGCGACCAATATGCCTCTGAGATGGGCACGACAGTCCCTGTCCCTGGCTGGAGTGGGGGGAGGGAACACTGAGGAAGGGGAACCCTGTAGTGCAGGAGCAGGGAGGAAGTAGTTCCTGGGTGCATTGAGAAGGGAGTATAAAAGGTGGGCACCATCTTAGTTCAGTGCAGAGAAGTCTGAGCAGAAGTGGCAGGGAGCAGGGGCTCTGCATGAGCTCTGCTCCGGAGGCGGGCCTAGTAACAGAGGCCCAGGCCTGGAAGAGGGAGAAGAAAGGAAGAGGAGCGGAGAAGGCTCCAGGAACGAGGAATGAAGGGATCCCAGGGGTGCGGACGGGCGAGTCGCCACCGCACGCCCGAATCCACCTGCGTGGAGGGGTCAGGCCAAAGGGGGAGACCGGTCCCCGAAACTAGTGGAGGCAGGAAACGACCCTCAGATAGAAACTGGAGGCTCTGACATTTTATGTGGCGCAGCCCCTCGCTACACCCGCTAGGAAGGCACCACATAGGGTAAGGGAAACTGGCGCCAAGTTTACCAAGAGGAGGCCCGAGGCAGCCGGACAGAAGGGTTGGTAAGAAAGGCCAGACAAAGGACACACAAAGGGGGTCCTGTGAAGCGCTCCAAAGTTATCTGGGAGTTGTCTGAGCCCCTCACCTGGCGAGCACAGTACGACGTGGGCAGCCGTTACCTGCAGACGTGGTCTGGATAATAAGAACTGTGAGTAAAGGCCCTGGACTGCATCACTGACTCCGTGTCGTTACTGCTGCTGCCCTGCACCATCACCCCCATCCTCCGCATACACTGCCCTGAGGCTATACTCCTCCCGTGGGGAGTTATGCTACGCTCTGCTGCACCCACAACACCAGCCTCAGCGGTCTGCCCTGCAGCGGCGGTTCACTCTGACCGCAATCCACGGGTGGCGTAGTCGGACATTTAAACATCAAAACCACATAAATAGTTCCGCCACTGGTTTGACCACCCTGAGCCACGGAACCGGGTCGCCGCCACGAAGACTACAACCACCAGCATCCACCAAAAAGGGTCCGGCTCCGGGTGTCCCAAGGCCCAGGGGGTGCATCAGAACATTTTCATCACCTTTCACAATCACCAATGGGACAAGGCAGGGATGTCCTCTGTCCCCTCTCTTATACATCCTAGTGACGGAGCACCTGCTCTCATCAATTCGCCATAACCCCAATATTAGGTGGATTGAGGTGGGAGGCACCGAGTACAAGTGCTCTCTATTTGCTGATGATGTCCTAGTATATATCACTCAATCACATATATCCATCCATGCTGTTATGGCTGAAATAGATCACTTTGTTACATGGTCAAATTTTAAAATCAATGCAGCAAAGTCTGAGGCCCTCGATGTCTCCCTCCCCAAATCCATATAGGATTCCATCCAGTCCAACTTTCCCTTTGCCTGGCCCTCACAGGGTATCAAATACTTAGGAATTCCTATTCATAGAGACCTCTCCCATCTATGTTATCTTAATTTTGGGCCCTTTATTGAACAACTCCATACAGACCACGGTTGGCAAGTTAGAACTGTAAGATTCACTACGTGAACCACTGGTGTTTTGTGGAAAAGCACATGTACACTGTGTTCCAAATTATTATGCAAAAAGTGTTTAGGAGTGATAAGGGAAGAATTTGTTTGTTTGTCAGTTAAACTCATTGATGGTGATGTGTGTCAGGGCTCTTTATATCACTGTAAGCAATTGCAGACACCTGTGCTAATTAGTTTGGCAGGTGTGTCCAATGAAAGGCAAGACTACTTAAGAAGGCTGTCTCACATTATTAAGCAGCCTACATTTTCTGCCAAAATGGGAAAGAAAAAGGATGTGTCGGCTGCTGAGAAGCAACAAATTGTGGAGTGTTTAGGTCAAGGCATGACTACAATCAACATTGTGCGATGATCAGGATGAAGTGTCTTGGCAATCAAGAAGTATGTATCTGATTCACAGTACACACGTGTGCGTGCTGATAAGGGCAAATTGAGGACTCTTTCCTACAGGCAATTACGTCAGGTTAAAAGAGCAGCGGCAAAAAAGCCTTGTCATAGCAGCAGACAAGTTTTTGAAGCTGCTGGTGCCTCCAACGTCCCCCGAACAACAAGATGCAGGGTCCTTCAGAGGTTTGCAGCTGTGCATACGCCATCCTGTCGACCTCCTCTATCCACTTCACACAAGCAGAAACGGCTCCAGTGGGCTAAACATTACATGAAGACTGATTTCAAAACTGTTTTGTTCACGGATGAGTGCCGTGCAGCGCTCGATGGTCCAGATGGATGGAGTGGAGGATGGCTGGTTGATGAACACCGCACGCAAACACGGCTACAGCGCCAACAAGGAGGAGGTGGAGTAATGTTTTGGGCTGGAATCATGGGGAGAGAGATTGTCGGCCCCTTTAGGATCCCTGAAGGCGCTAAAGATGAACTCCATAATGTATGTGGATTTTCTCAAACAGCACTTCCTGCCATGGTTCAAGAAGAAGAACCGTGTATTTCACAGCAAGATCATTTTTTTGCATGATAATGCACCATCTCATGCTGCACATAAAACATCTGCATCTCTGGCTGATATGGGCATAAAAGGGGACAAACTTATGGTGTGACCCCCATGCTCCCCTGACCTCTACCCCATTCAGAACCTCTGGAGCATCATCAAAAGGAGTGTCTATGATGGCGGGAGGCAGTTCACATCTAAGCAACACCTCTGGGAGGGTATTCTGTCCTCATGCAAAACAATTGAAGCAGAAACCATCCAAAACCTGACAAATTCAATGGACGAGAGAGTTCAGAAGCTCCTTTCGAACAAGGGGTCCTATGTGAAAATGTAACATCACCTAGAATAAAGTTTTGAGTTGAAAACTGTTTGATTTCAGTTTCTAATAACCTGCTAATGCTTATAATTTCAAAAATGACCATTTTTTTGGTCTTTATTAAAATGAAAAGGTTGATCGAAAAGTTTGGGGGATCTAAGAGTGTGGCAACCCAGTAGTCATGATTACTTCGAATTCTGACAATATGAGGGTCATGTTGCAGGTAGTGCAGCAAGAAGGCACTTATGTGTCTTGCGCATCTCGGAGCCCCAAAATTATTTTCCGGGCTAGATGCAGCTAAAAATTATTATTAATTTTAAATCTGGTGGAGCTTAGTATAGATGGCCTAATAGTATCAGTGCTGCACACTGCTACAAAGCCCAAATTATTTTCCAGCCAAGATACAGATAAACATGATTAGTAATTTTAAATCTGGTGGAGCTTATTATAGATGGCCTAATAGAATCAGTGCTGCACACTGCTACAAAGCCCAAATTATTTTCCAGCCAAGATACAGATAAACATGATTAGTAATTTGAAAGCTTAAAACGGTTGGTAGGGTGATTTTAACCAATCATCAAGCTTTTACTCTCCCCAGGATGACACAGGGGTAGAAAAGTCGTTTCGGATCCATGATTTGTTCATCTTTATGAACGTGAGTCTGTCTACATTATCAGTGGAGAGCCGCGTGCGCTTATCTGTCAGCACACCACCAGCAGCGCTGAACACACGTTCAGACAGAACGCTGGCTGTGGGGCATGACAAGATCTCCAAGGCGTAAGTGGCTAGCTCCGGCCATTTATCCAGATTGGAAGCCCAAAAAGAGCAAGGGTCCAGTGACACAGTCATGGCTTCAATGTTTACTTGGAGATACTCCTGTACCATCGTCTCTAGGCGTTGACTATGTGTCAGACTTCTTGTCTCCTGTGGCCTTGCAAAGGATGGGCTAAAAAAGTGGTGAAATGATTCCGCAAAATTGATGTTACCAGCAGATACTGTGGTTCTGTTTCGGTTTGAGTGCTGAACACTTGACGGTCCCACGGTTGGCAAGTTGGAACTGTGAGATTCACTACGTGCACCACTGGTGTTTTGTGGAAAAGCACATGTAAGATTCTGCAACAGTCTCTGCTGATACTCCTGCATGCGTGCATCCCTTTCTATGGCAGGAATAATTTCTGCAAATTTACTTTTGTACCGGGGATCTAACAGTGTGGCAACCCAGTAGTCAGGATTATTTCTAATTCTCACAATTCGAGGGTCATGTTGCAGGTAGTGCAGCAAGAAGGCACTCATGTGTGTTGCGCATCCAGGAGTACCAAGTCCCTGTTGTGTTGGTGGCGAGATAACAATCATGCTTCCTTCCTCTGTCCTCTCCCCCCAACCTCGCACAACAGAAATGTGATCAAGGTCTCCCTCATCTGATGAGTCTTCCATCAGTTCGTCCTCCACTTCTTCCTGGGCTCCTGCACCTTCCTCACTAGTTTGGCTGCTACCATGCGCCCTGGTAAAACCATCTCCCCCACCCTCACATGCCTGCCGCCTTGGTGCTGCCGACCGTCTGGACCTTGCACATGTTAGCCCTTCCGCATACAACTCCTCCTCCTCTACTTCCTCCACCTCCTCTTGTGCCACCACCTGACTCCGAATTCTGTTTAACATGTGCTCCAGCATGTAAATCACCGGAATAGTCATGCTGATAATGGCATCGTCAGCACTAAACATCTTCGTCGCCATTTCAAAACTGTGCAGAAGGGTGCATAGGTCCCTGATCTGAGACCACTCCTCCAGCGTGATTTGCCCCACCTCTGGATCTCGTTGGCCCAGGCTATACATCAGAACGTATTGCACCAGGGCTTGTCGGTGCTGCCACAGTCGCTGCAACATGTGCAGAGTTGAATTCCACCGGGTAGGCACATCGCATTTTAGCCGGTGAAGTGGCACGTCCAACGACTTCTGTAGAGATGTAAGTCGCTGAGCTGCGGGATGCGAACGGCGGAAGTGAGCACACAGCGACCGTGCCCTCTGCAGAAGGCCATCTAGTCTGGGATAGTGGGCTAAAAATTGCTGGACAACCAGGTTCAACACGTGAGCCATACAAGGCACGTGTGTGACATTGCCCCGGCGAAGGGCCGCACCCAGGTTTGCAGCATTGTCGCACACGGCCTTCCCTGGTTTCAGGTCCAGTGGAGACAACCATTCATGAAATTGGTTCTCCAGAGCTGACCACAACTCCTCAGCTGTGTGACTCACATTTCCCAGACATTTCAAAGTAAAAACCGCCTGATGACGTTGAGCCCTACTGCCAGCATAGTAAGGAGGTGTGCAGGATCCCTTCTGCGCAGTTAGAAAGCTTGTGGCATGACCAGACAGGCTTTGGGTGCAGGTGGAAGACCGAGAGGAGGTTGAGGAGGCAGAAGCAGTGGAGGAACTTTGACATAAAGAGGATTGACGCACAACTCGTGGGGACGGCAAGACTTGGACAGCAGCCCCTTGTCCTGCTGTCACCATAGTTACCCAGTGCCCAGTCAGCGACATGTAACGCCCCTGTCCATGCCTACTCGTCCAAGTGTCTGTGGTGAAATGCACCCTGTCACACACAGAGTTTCTCAAAGAAGCGGTGATGTTGTGTGCGACATGCTGGTGGAGCGCAGGCACACCTTTCTTTGAGAAGTAGTGCCGACTGGGCATCTGGTACTGGGGCACTGCGACGGACATAAGGTCTCGAAAATCCTCTGTGTCCACCAGGCGGAAAGGCAGCATTTCTGTAGCCAAGAGCTTGCAGATGGTGAAATTCAACCTCTTAGCTTTCTCATGGCTAGGAGGAAATGGTCTTTTACTTGTCCACATCTGAGGGACCGAGGGCTGGCTATTGTGCTTAGATGGGGTTGATAAGGGTGTCCCCGGCAAACTGCCGGTCTGTGAGGAAGATGCAGGCGGACATGTTAGGTTGCCTTGATCCAAAGGTGGTGCTATCGATGTCGGACAGCGCTCAACACCAGCTGGTGTTACCACCTCCAAAGAAAATGATGACCTGCCAATCACGCTGGCTGTTGCGGGTAAAGAGGTGGCAGGTCTGCGCCCCAAAACAGGTGTGACTGCTGTCCCCCCAGTCACAGAGGATGAAGAGGCCGCGGATGCACAAGATATGGCAGACGGTGGTTGGCCCGGCCGGCTAGGCCGCATTGTAGCACACTGAGCTTCCCACTGCAACTTATGCTTCATGTCCATGTGCCGGTTCATGCATGAAGTACTCAAACTATGTATTTTTTGGCCTCTACTTAGCTTTTGCTGACAAATGTTACAGATAACACGAGTTGGGTCATCTTTATCGATCTGAAAAAATGCCCAGGCTATGCAAGGCTTAGCACCCATGCGACCTGAAGAGCCACCATGACTTGTGGTGAGAGGCAGAGTTGTGTTTGAGGATGCAGTTGTTGACGTGCTTCCAGTACTACGTCTCTGTCCAGGAAGGCGCAACCTGACCTCGTCGTCACTAGCATCTTCCTCCACCTCCTCTGCTGACCTCATCTCTTGGCTGACTGTGGGTTGACAGTAAGTGGGATCTCCAACCTCATCATCATCACCCTGTGCGTTATCACACCCGTCGTCCTCAGAGCCAACCTGTTCCTGCCCTGACAAAAAACTAAAGTTGTCGCTCCAATCAGGTATTTGAGTCTCATCATCGTCTTCCTCATTGTCTCCACCAACAGGAGTTACAGTTTGGGAATGAGGGTCTACATTATGGTCAGAACCTTCTGCGTCTGGTCCTGGATCCGACTCATAAAGATTCTGGGCATCAGTGCAGATCATTTCCTCGTCTGGATTCACAGAAGTGCTGGAGTCGACCTCTGATTCCCAGGCTATAGTATGAGTAAACAGCTCTGCAGACTCAACCATCTGTTCTACCTCATACTCAGACGGGCAGCTGGAGATTTGGGAGCTGTGAGGAAGCAAGTGCGATTGGGGTGACACCTTTGAGGACTGGAGTATTTGTGATGTTGAAGTTGATGTGGAGGAGAGCCCACTTAAAGGAGCACTTGATATCCGTTGAAGCACCTGCTGTTTTTGTGCCTCATCTGGAATTTGTAGCGATTGGCGTGGCCGTAAGAAAGGGATCTTATCACATTGTCCGCTAAAAGAAGTAGACATTTTAGTTTGGCTGGAAGATGGTCTTTCTTCTGCAGATGTTACTGTTGCTTTAACACCTACCCCACGGACACAACCTTTTTTCCCCTTTCCAACACGCCTATTCCCCTTTCCACCAGCAGCAGGCCTTTTTCCACTCATTTTGGTGGTTAACTAATTCACAACTCTGGAGTTGTTTGCACAAAAAAACAATGGATGGGAACCGAGCAGAGCTGAGTGGCCAAACTGTGGTATTAGGTCAAAACTATTGGCTGGGTTAGATGGAGAAAAAAATTATATTCGATTTGCAACCTGATGGAGGTCAGTATAGATGGACTAATAGAACAAGTCCCACACACAGCTAGAAGCCCAAATATTTTTTCAGAGGTAGATGCAGAAAAAAAATATATTCAGTTTGCAACCTGATGGAGGTCAGTATAGATGGACTAATAGAGAAAGTCCCACAAACTGCTAGAAGGCCAAATATTTTTTCAGAGCTAGATGCAGACAAAAAATTATTTTGAATTTGCAACCTGATGGAGGTCAGTATAGGTGGACTAATAGAACAAGTCCCACACACTGCTAGAAGGCCAAATATTTTTTCAGAGCTAGATGCAGAAAAAAATTATATTCAGTTTGCAACCTGATGGAGGTCAGTATAGATGGACTAATAGAACAAGTCCCACACACAGCTAGAAGCCCAAATATTTTTTCAGAGGTAGATGCAGAAAAAAATTATATTCAGTTTGCAACCTGATGGAGGTCTGTATAGATGGATTAATAGAACAAGTCCCACACAAAGCTAGAAGCCCAATATTTTTTCAGAGGTAGATGCAGAAAAAAAATTATTTTTAATTTGCAACCTGATGGAGGTCAGTATAGATGGACTAATAGAGAAAGTCCCACACACTGCTAGAAGGCCAAATATTTTTTCAGAGCTAGATGCAGAAAAAAATTATATTCAGTTTGCAACCTGATGGAGGTCAGTAGAGATGGACTAATAGAACAAGTCCCACACACAGCTAGAAGCCCAAATATTTTTTCAGAGGTAGATGCAGATAAAAATTATTTTTAATTTGCAACCTGATGGAGGTCAGTACAGATGGACTAATAGAGAAAGTCCCACACACTGCTAGAAGGCCAAATATTTTTTCAGAGCTAGATGCAGATAAAAATTATTTTTAATTTGCAACCTGATGGAGGTCAGTATAGATGGACTAATAGAGAAAGTCCCACACACTGCTAGAAGGCCAAATATTTTTTCAGAGCTAGATGCAGATAAAAATTATTTTTAATTTGCAACCTGATGGAGGTCAGTATAGATGGACTAATAGAGAAAGTCCCACACACTGCTAAAAGGCCAAATATTTTTTCAGAGCTAGATGCAGATAAAAATTATTTTTAATTTGCAACCTGATGGAGGTCAGTATAGATGGACTAATAGAGAAAGTCCCACACACTGCTAGAAAGCCAACTATTTTTTCAGAGCTAGATGCAGAAAAAAATTATATTCAGATTGCAACCTGATGGAGGTCTGTATAGATGGATTAATAGAACAAGTCCCACACACAGTTAGAAGCCCAATATTTTTTCAGAGGTAGATGCAGAAAAAAAATATATTCAGTTTGCAACCTGATGGAGGTCTGTATAGATGGATTAATACAACAAGTCCCACACACAGCTAGAAGCCCAATATTATTTCAGAGGTAGATGCAGAAAAAAAATTATTTTTAATTTGCAACCTTATGGAGGTCAGTATAGATGGACTAATAGAGAAAGTCCCACACACTGCTAGAAGGCCAAATATTTTTTCAGAGCTAGATGCAGAAAAAAATTATATTCAGTTTGCAACCTGATGGAGGTCAGTATAGATGGACTAATAGAACAAGTCCCACGCACAGCTAGAAGCCCAAATATTTTTTCAGAGGTAGATGCAGATAAAAATTATTTTTAATTTGCAACCTGATGGAGGTCAGTATAGATGGACTAATAGAGAAAGTCCCACACACTGCTAGAAGGCCAAATATTTTTTCAGAGCTAGATGCAGATAAAAATTATTTTTAATTTGCAACCTGATGGAGGTCAGTATAGATGGACTAATAGAGAAAGTCCCACACACTGCTAGAAGGCCAAATATTTTTTCAGAGCTAGATGCAGATAAAAATTATTTTTAATTTGCAACCTGATGGAGGTCAGTATAGATGGACTAATAGAGAAAGTCCCACACACTGCTAGAAGGCCAAATATTTTTTCAGAGCTAGATGCAGAAAAAAATTATATTCAGTTTGCAACCTGATGGAGGTCAGTATAGATGAACTAATAGAGAAAGTCCCACACACTGCTAAAAGGCCAAATATTTTTTCAGAGCTAGATGCAGATAAAAATTATTTTTAATTTGCAACCTGATGGAGGTCAGTATAGATGGACTAATAGAGAAAGTCCCACACACTGCTAGAAAGCCAACTATTTTTTCAGAGCTAGATGCAGAAAAAAATTATATTCAGATTGCAACCTGATGGAGGTCTGTATAGATGGATTAATAGAACAAGTCCCACACACAGTTAGAAGCCCAATATTTTTTCAGAGGTAGATGCAGAAAAAAAATATATTCAGTTTGCAACCTGATGGAGGTCTGTATAGATGGATTAATACAACAAGTCCCACACACAGCTAGAAGCCCAATATTTTTTCAGAGGTAGATGCAGAAAAAAAATTATTTTTAATTTGCAACCTTATGGAGGTCAGTATAGATGGACTAATAGAGAAAGTCCCACACACTGCTAGAAGGCCAAATATTTTTTCAGAGCTAGATGCAGAAAAAAATTATATTCAGTTTGCAACCTGATGGAGGTCAGTATAGATGGACTAATAGAACAAGTCCCACGCACAGCTAGAAGCCCAAATATTTTTTCAGAGGTAGATGCAGATAAAAATTATTTTTAATTTGCAACCTGATGGAGGTCAGTATAGATGGACTAATAGAGAAAGTCCCACACACTGCTAGAAGGCCAAATATTTTTTCAGAGCTAGATGCAGATAAAAATTATTTTTAATTTGCAACCTGATGGAGGTCAGTATAGATGGACTAATAGAGAAAGTCCCACACACTGCTAGAAGGCCAAATATTTTTTCAGAGCTAGATGCAGATAAAAATTATTTTTAATTTGCAACCTGATGGAGGTCAGTATAGATGGACTAATAGAGAAAGTCCCACACACTGCTAGAAGGCCAAATATTTTTTCAGAGCTAGATGCAGATAAAAATTATTTTTAATTTGCAACCTGATGGAGGTCAGTATAGATGGACTAATAGAGAAAGTCCCACACACTGCTAGAAGGCCAAATATTTTTTCAGAGCTAGATGCAGATAAAAATTATTTTTAATTTGCAACCTGATGGAGGTCAGTATAGATGGACTAATAGAGAAAATCCCACACACTGCTAGAAGGCCAAATATTTTTTCAGAGCTAGATGCAGAAAAAAATTATATTCAGTTTGCAACCTGATGGAGGTCAGTATAGATGGACTAATAGAACAAGTCCCACACACAGCTAGAAGCCCAAATATTTTTTCAGAGGTAGATGCAGATAGAAATTATTTTTAATTTGCAACCTGATGGAGGTCAGTATAGATGGACTAATAGAGAAAGTCCCACACACTGCTAGAAGGCCAAATATTTTTTCAGAGCTAGATGCAGATAAAAATTATTTTTAATTTGAAACCTGATGGAGGTCAGTATATATGGACTAATAGAGAAAGTCCGACACACTGCTAGAAGGCCAAATATTTTTTCAGAGCTAGATACAGATAAAAATTATTTTTAATTTGCAACCTGATGGAGGTCAGTATAGATGGACTAATAGAGAAAGTCCCACACACTGCTAGAAGGCCAACTATTTTTTCAGAGCTAGATGCAGAAAAAAATTATATTCAGTTTGCAACCTGATGGAGGTCTGTATAGATGGATTAATAGAACAAGTCCCACACACAGCTAGATGCCCAAATATTTTTTCAGAGGTAGATGCAGATAAAAATTATTTTTAATTTGCAACCTGATGGAGGTCAGTATAGATGGACTAATAGAGAAAGTCCCACACACTGCTAGAAGGCCAAATATTTTTTCAGAGCTAGATGCAGATTAAAATTATTTTTAATTTGCAACCTGATGGAGGTCAGTATAGATGGACTAATAGAGAAAGTCCCACACACTGCTAGAAGGCCAAATATTTTTTCAGAGCTAGATGCAGATAAAAATTATTTTTAATTTGCAACCTGATGGAGGTCAGTATAGATGGACTAATAGAGAAAGTCCCACATACTGCTAGAAGGCCAAATATTTTTTCAGAGCTAGATGTAGATAAAAATTATTTTTAATTTGCAACCTGATGGAGGTCAGTATAGATGGACTAATAGAGAAAGTCCCACACACTGCTAGAAGGCCAACTATTTTTTCAGAGCTAGATGCAGAAAAAAATTATATTCAGTTTGCAACCTGATGGAGGTCTGTATAGATGGATTAATAGAACAAGTCCCACACACAGCTAGAAGCCCAATATTTTTTCAGAGGTAGATGCAGAAAAAAAATATATTCAGTTTGCAACCTGATGGAGGTCTGTATAGATGGATTAATAGAACAAGTCCCACACACAGCTAGAAGCCCAATATTTTTTCAGAGGTAGATGCAGAAAAAAAAATATTTTTAATTTGCAACCTGCAGATCCTGCAGGGCACGTATCAGGTTAGCTAAAGCTGACAATGAATTAAGGCTTGCAAGAGATGTCAAAAGCAATAAAAAAGGATTTTGGGGGTATGTCAAAAGTAAAAGAAAAGTCAAAGATGCTATAGGATTTTTACAGGATGAAAATGGAGAAATGGTAAGAGAGGATGTTGAGAAGGCCGAACTTTTTAATTCCTATTTTGCATCTGTTTTCTCTCAGAAAGAAAATGTAACATCAACTGATCTTCACTGTCCTTTTAAAGGAATAGAGGAATCAAAGTTATCTGTAAACAGAAAGATTGTGAGGGAATATTTAGCTAACATAAATGAGTTCAAGTCTCCAGGTCCAGATGAATTACACCCCAGAGTACTGAAGGAGATCGTAGAAGAAATTTTAGAACCACTCTCCATAATCTTTGAAAATTCTTGGAGAACAGGAGAAGTCCCAGAAGACTGGAGAAGAGCAAATGTTGTTCCTATCTTCAAAAAGGGGAAGAAGGTGGACCCAGGGAACTATAGGCCGGTGAGTCTGACTTCTATACCAGGAAAGATCTTTGAACAAATTATTAAACAACATGTATGTAAGTACATGGATAAGAATGAAGTGATTAACCAGAGTCAGCATGGGTTTGTAACTAACAAGTCATGTCAGACTAACTTAATTTCCTTCTATGACAGAATCACTGACTGGGTGGATCAGGGAAATGCTGTAGATATAGTATATCTTGACTTCAGCAAAGCATTTGACAAAGTATCTCACACCATCCTTATTGAAAAAATGACCAAGTATGCAATGGACCAGGCAACTGTTAGGTGGATTCATAACTGGCTTAGTGATCGGACTCAAAGGGTGGTTGTAAATGGCTTCACATCCAGCTGGATGAATGTCTCAAGTGGGGTACCACAGGGCTCCGTCCTGGGACCTGTATTGTTCAACATCTTTATCAATGATTTAGATGAAGGAATTGAGGGTAAACTGATTAAATTTGCTGATGACACAAAGCTAGGAGGGATAGCTAATACTAGAGAAGAGAGAGAGAGGATTCAAAAAGACCTAAATAAACTGGAGCAGTGGGCAGCAACCAACAGAATGGTTTTTAACAGGGAAAAATGCAAAGTACTACATCTGGGCAATAAAAATGAAAAAAGCATATACAGAATGGGAGGAATAGAGCTAAGCAACAGTACATGTGAAAAAGACTTAGGTATACTAATAGATCATAGACTGAACATGAGTCAACAGTGTGATGCAGCAGCAAAAAAGGCAAATACAATTCTGGGATGTATTAACAGAAGCATACAGTCTAGATCACGTGAAGTCATTATCGGTCTTTACTCCTCTTTGGTCAGACCTCATCTGGAATACTGTGTACAGTTTTGGGCACCACATTTTAAAAAAGACATAGACAAACTGGAGCAAGTTCAGAGAAGAGCGACCAGAATGGTGACTGGTCTGCAAACCATGTCCTATGAGGAACGGTTGCAGGATTTGGGAATGTTTAGCTTGCAAAAAAGAAGACTGAGAGGAGACTTAATAGCTGTCTACAAATATGTCAAGGGCTGTCACATTGTAGAAGGATCATCTTTATTCTCATTTGCACAAGGAAAGACTAGAAGCAATGGGATGAAACTAAATGGGAGGAGACACAGATTAGATATTAGAAAAAACTTTTTGACAGTTAGGGTGATTAATGAGTGGAACAGGCTGCCACGAGAGGTGGTGAGTTCCCCTTCAATGGACGTCTTCAAACAGAGGCTGGACAGACATCTGTCTGAGATGATCTAGTGAATCCTGCTTTGAGCAGGGGGTTGGACCAGATGACCCAGGAGGTCCCTTCCAACTCAACGATTCTATGATTCTATGATTCTATGATTCTATGATGGAGGTCAGTATAGATGGACTAATAGAGAAAGTCCCACACACTGCTAGAAGGCCAAATATTTTTTCAGAGCTAGATGCAGAAAAAAATTATATTCAGTTTGCAACCTGATGGAGGTCAGTATAGATGGACTAATAGAACAAGTCCCACACACTGCTAGAAGGCCAAATATTTTTTCAGAGCTAGATGCAGATAAAAATTATTTTTAATTTGCAACCTGATGGAGGTCAGTATAGATGGACTAATAGAGAAAGTCTCACACACTGCTAGAAGGCCAAATATTTTTTCAGAGCTAGATGCAGATAAAAAATATTTTTAATTTGCAACCTGATGGAGGTCAGTATAGATGGACTAATAGAGAAAGTCCCACACACTGCTAGAAGGCCAAATATTTTTTCAGAGCTAGATGCAGATAAAAATTATTTTTAATTTGCAACCTGATGGAGGTCAGTATAGATGGACGAATAGAGAAAGTCCCACACACTGCTAGAAGGCCAACTATTTTTTCAGAGCTAGATGCAGATAAAAATTATATTCAGTTTGCAACCTGATGGAGGTCAGTATAGATGGACTAATAGAACAAGTCCCACACACAGCTAGAAGCCCAAATAATTTTTCAGAGCTAGATGCAGAAAAAAATTATATTCAGTTTGCAACCTGATGGAGGTCTGTATAGATGGATTAATAGAACAAGTCCCACACACAGCTAGGAGCCCAATATTTTTTCAGAGGTAGATGCAGAAAAAAAATATATTCAGTTTGCAACCTGATGGAGGTCTGTATAGATGGATTAATAGAACAAGTCCCACACACAGCTAGAAGCCCAATATTTTTTCAGAGGTAGATGCAGAAAAAAAATTATTTTTAATTTGCAACCTGATGGAGGTTAGTATAGATGGACTAATAGAGAAAGTCCCACACACTGCTAGAAGGCCAAATATTTTTTCAGAGCTAGATGCAGAAAAAAATTATATTCAGTTTGCAACCTGATGGAGGTCAGTATAGATGGACTAATAGAACAAGTCCCACACACTGCTAGAAGGCCAAATATTTTTTCAGAGCTAGATGCAGATAAAAATTATTTTTAATTTGCAACCTGATGGAGGTCAGTATAGATGGACTAATAGAGAAAGTCCCACACACTGCTAGAAGGCCAAATATTTTTTCAGAGCTAGATGCAGATAAAAATTATTTTTAATTTGCAACCTGATGGAGGTCAGTATAGATGGACTAATAGAGAAAGTCCCACACACTGCTAGAAGGCCAACTATTTTTTCAGAGCTAGATGCAGTAAAAAATTATATTCAGTTTGCAACCTGATGGAGGTCTGTATAGATGGATTAATAGAACAAGTCCCCCACACAGCTAGAAGCCCAATATTTTTTCAGAGGTAGATGCAGAAAAAATATATATTCAGTTTGCAACCTGATGGAGGTCTGTATAGATGGATTAATAGAACAAGTCCCACACACAGGTAGAAGCCCAATATTTTTTCAGAGGTAGATGCAGAAAAAAAATTATTTTTAATTTGCAACCTGATGGAGGTCAGTATAGATGGACTAATAGAGAAAGTCCCACACACTGCTAGAAGGCCAAATATTTTTTCAGAGCTAGATGCAGAAAAAAATTATATTCCGTTTGCAACCTGATGGAGGTCAGTATAGATGGACTAATAGAACAAGTCCCACACACACCTAGAAGCCCAAATATTTTTTCAGAGGTAGATGCAGATAAAATTTATTTTTAATTTGCAACCTGATGGAGGTCAGTATAGATGGACTAATAGAGAAAGTCCCACACACTGCTAGAAGGCCAAATATTTTTTCAGAGCTAGATGCAGATAAAAATTATTTTTAATTTGCAACCTGATGGAGGTCAGTATAGATGGACTAATAGAGAAAGTCCCACACACTGCTAGAAGGCCAAATATTTTTTCAGAGCTAGATGCAGATAAAAATTGTTTTTAATTTGCAACCTGATGGAGGTCAGTATAGATGGACGAATAGAGAAAGTCCCACACACTGCTAGAAGGCCAACTATTTTTTCAGAGCTAGATGCAGATAAAAATTATATTCAGTTTGCAACCTGATGGAGGTCAGTATAGATGGACTAATAGAACAAGTCCCACACACAGCTAGAAGCCCAAATAATTTTTCAGAGCTAGATGCAGAAAAAAATTATATTCAGTTTGCAACCTGATGGAGGTCTGTATAGATGGATTAATAGAACAAGTCCCACACACAGCTAGAAGCCCAATATTTTTTCAGAGGTAGATGCAGAAAAAAAATATATTCAGTTTGCAACCTGATGGAGGTCTGTATAGATGGATTAATAGAACAAGTCCCACACACAGCTAGAAGCCCAATATTTTTTCAGAGGTAGATGCAGAAAAAAAATTATTTTTAATTTGCAACCTGATGGAGGTTAGTATAGATGGACAAATAGAGAAAGTCCCACACACTGCTAGAAGGCCAAATATTTTTTCAGAGCTAGATGCAGAAAAAAATTATATTCAGTTTGCAACCTGATGGAGGTCAGTATAGATGGACTAATAGAACAAGTCCCACACACTGCTAGAAGGCCAAATATTTTTTCAGAGCTAGATGCAGATAAAAATTATTTTTAATTTGCAACCTGATGGAGGTCAGTATAGATGGACTAATAGAGAAAGTCCCACACACTGCTAGAAGGCCAAATATTTTTTCAGAGCTAGATGCAGATAAAAATTATTTTTAATTTGCAACCTGATGGAGGTCAGTATAGATGGACTAATAGAGAAAGTCCCACACACTGCTAGAAGGCCAACTATTTTTTCAGAGCTAGATGTAGAAAAAAATTATATTCAGTTTGCAACCTGATGGAGGTCTGTATAGATGGATTAATAGAACAAGTCCCACACACAGCTAGAAGCCCAATATTTTTTCAGAGGTAGATGCAGAAAAAATATATATTCAGTTTGCAACCTGATGGAGGTCTGTATAGATGGATTAATAGAACAAGTCCCACACACAGCTAGAAGCCCAATATTTTTTCAGAGGTAGATGCAGAAAAAAAATTATTTTTAATTTGCAACCTGATGGAGGTCAGTATAGATGGACTAATAGAGAAAGTCCCACACACTGCTAGAAGGCCAAATATTTTTCCAGAGCTAGATGCAGAAAAAAATTATATTCAGTTTGCAACCTGATGGAGGTCAGTATAGATGGACTAATAGAACAAGTCCCACACACAGCTAGAAGCCCAAATATTTTTTCAGAGGTAGATGCAGATAAAAATTATTTTTAATTTGCAACCTGATGGAGGTCAGTATAGATGGACTAATAGAGAAAGTCCCACACACTTCTAGAAGGCCAAATATTTTTTCAGAGCTAGATGCAGATAAAAATTATTTTTAATTTGCAACCTGATTGAGGTTAGTATAGATGGACTAATAGAGAAAGTCCCACACACTGCTAGAAGGCCAAATATTTTTTCAGAGGTAGATGCAGATAAAAATTATTTTTAATCTGCAACCTGATGGAGGTCAGTATAGATGGACTAATAGAGAAAGTCCCACACACTGCTAGAAGGCCAAATATTTTTTCAGAGCTAGATGCAGATAAAAATTATTTTTAATTTGCAACCTGATGGAGGTCAGTATAGATGGACTAATAGAGAAAGTCCCACACACTGCTAGAAGGCCAAATATTTTTTCAGAGCTAGATGCAGATAAAAATTATTTTTAATTTGCAACCTGATGGAGGTCAGTATAGATGGACTAATAGAGAAAGTCCCACACACTGCTAGAAGGCCAAATATTTTTTCAGAGCTAGATGCAGATAAAAATTATTTTTAATTTGCAACCTGATGGAGGTCAGTATAGATGGACTAATAGAGAAAGTCCCACACACTGCTAGAAGGCCAACTATTTTTTCAGAGCTAGATGCAGAAAAAAATTATATTCAGTTTGCAACCTGATGGAGGTCTGTATAGGTGGATTAATAGAACAAGTCCCACACACAGCTAGAAGCCCATTATTTTTTCAGAGGTAGATGCAGAAAAAAAATTATTTTTAATTTGCAACCTGATGGAGGTCGGTATAGATGGACTAATAGAGAAAGTCCCACACACTGCTAGAAGGCCAAATATTTTTTCAGAGCTAGATGCAGATAAAAATAATTTTTAATTTGCAACCTGATGGAGGTCAGTATAGATGGACTAATAGAGAAAGTCCCACACACAGCTAGAAGGCCAACTATTTTTTCAGAGCTAGATGCAGAAAAAAATTATATTCAGTTTGCAACCTGATGGAGGTCTGTATAGATGGATTAATAGAACAAGTCCCACACACAGCTAGAAGCCCAATATTTTTTCAGAGGTAGATGCAGAAAAAATATATATTCAGTTTGCAACCTGATGGAGGTCTGTATAGATGGATTAATAGAACAAGTCCCACACACAGCTAGAAGCCCAATATTTTTTCAGAGGTAGATGCAGAAAAAAAATTATTTTTAATTTGCAACCTGATGGAGGTCAGTATAGATGGACTAATAGAGAAAGTCCCACACACTGCTAGAAGGCCAAATATTTTTCCAGAGCTAGATGCAGAAAAAAATTATATTCAGTTTGCAACCTGATGGAGGTCAGTATAGATGGACTAATAGAACAAGTCCCACACACAGCTAGAAGCCCAAATATTTTTTCAGAGGTAGATGCAGATAAAAATTATTTTTAATTTGCAACCTGATGGAGGTCAGTATAGATGGACTAATAGAGAAAGTCCCACACACTTCTAGAAGGCCAAATATTTTTTCAGAGCTAGATGCAGATAAAAATTATTTTTAATTTGCAACCTGATTGAGGTTAGTATAGATGGACTAATAGAGAAAGTCCCACACACTGCTAGAAGGCCAAATATTTTTTCAGAGGTAGATGCAGATAAAAATTATTTTTAATCTGCAACCTGATGGAGGTCAGTATAGATGGACTAATAGAGAAAGTCCCACACACTGTTAGAAGGCCAAATATTTTTTCAGAGCTAGATGCAGATAAAAATTATTTTTAATTTGCAACCTGATGGAGGTCAGTATAGATGGACTAATAGAGAAAGTCCCACACACTGCTAGAAGGCCAAATATTTTTTCAGAGCTAGATGCAGATAAAAATTATTTTTAATTTGCAACCTGATGGAGGTCAGTATAGATGGACTAATAGAGAAAGTCCCACACACTGCTAGAAGGCCAAATATTTTTTCAGAGCTAGATGCAGATAAAAATTATTTTTAATTTGCAACCTGATGGAGGTCAGTATAGATGGACTAATAGAGAAAGTCCCACACACTGCTAGAAGGCCAAATATTTTTTCAGAGCTAGATGCAGAAAAAAATTATATTCAGTTTGCAACCTGATGGAGGTCAGTATAGATGGACTAACAGAACAAGTCCCACACACAGCTAGAAGCCCAAATATTTTTTCAGAGGTAGATGCAGATAAAAATTATTTTTAATTTGCAACCTGATGGAGGTCAGTATAGATGGACTAATAGAGAAAGTCCCACACACTGCTAGAAGGCCAAATATTTTTTCAGAGCTAGATGCAGATAAAAATTATTTTTAATTTGCAAACTGATGGAGGTCAGTATAGATGGACTAATAGAGAAAGTCCCACACACTGCTAGAAGGCAAAATATTTTTTCAGAGCTAGATGCAGATAAAAATTATTTTTAATTTGCAACCTGATGGAGGTCAGTATAGATGGAGTAATAGAGAAAGTCGCACACACTGCTAGAAGGCCAAATATTTTTTCAGAGCTAGATGCAGATAAAAATTATTTTTAATTTGCAACCTGATGGAGGTCAGTATAGATGGACTAATAGAGAAAGTCCCACACACTGCTAGAAGGCCAACTATTTTTTCAGAGCTAGATGCAGAAAAAAATTATATTCAGTTTGCAACCTGATGGAGGTCTGTATAGATGGATTAATAGAAAAAGTCCCACACACAGCTAGAAGCCCAATATTTTTTCAGAGGTAGATGCAGAAACAAAATATATTCAGTTTGCAACCTGATGGAGGTCTGTATAGATGGATTAATAGAACAAGTCCCACACACAGCTAGAAGCCCAATATTTTTTCAGAGGTAGATGCAGAAAAAAAATTATTTTTAATTTGCAACCTGATGGAGGTCAGTATAGATGGACTAATAGAGAAAGTCCCACACACTGCTAGAAGGCCAAATATTTTTCAGAGCTAGATGCAGAAAAAAATTATATTCAGTTTGCAACCTGATGGAGGTCAGTATAGATGGACTAATAGAACAAGTCCCACACACTGCTAGAAGGCCAAATATTTTTTCAGAGCTAGATGCAGATAAAATTATTTTTAATTTGCAACCTGATGGAGGTCAGTATAGATGGACTAATAGAGAAAGTCCCACACACTGCTAGAAGGCCAAATATTTTTTCAGAGCTAGATGCAGATAAAAATTATTTTTAATTTGCAACCTGATGGAGGTCAGTATAGATGGACTAATAGAGAAAGTCCCACACACTGCTAGAAGGCCAAATATTTTTTCAGAGCTAGATGCAGATAAAAATTATTTTTAATTTGCAACCTGATGGAGGTCAGTATAGATGGACTAATAGAGAAAGTCCCACACACTTCTAGAAGGCCAACTATTTTTTCAGAGCTAGATGGAGAAAAAAATTATATTCAGTTTGCAACCTGATGGAGGTCAGTATAGATGGATTAATAGAACAAGTCCCACACACAGCTAGAAGCCCAATATTTTTTCAGAGGTAGATGCAGAAAAAATATATATTCAGTTTGCAACCTGATGGAGGTCTGTATAGATGGATTAATAGAACAAGTCCCACACACTGCTAGAAGCCCAATATTTTTTCAGAGGTAGATGCAGAAAAAAAAATATTTTTAATTTGCAACCTGATGGAGGTCAGTATAGATGGACTAATAGAGAAAGTCTCACACACTGCTAGAAGGCCAAATATTTTTTCAGAGCTAGATGCAGAAAAAAATTATATTCAGTTTGCAACCTGATGGAGGTCAGTATAGATGGACTAATAGAACAAGTCCCACACACAGCTAGAAGCCCAAATATTTTTTCAGAGGTAGATGCAGATAAAAATTATTTTTAATTTGCAACCTGATGGAGGTCAGTATAGATGGACTAATAGAGAAAGTCCCACACACTGCTAGAAGGCCAAATATTTTTTCAGAGCTAGATGCAGATAAAAATTATTTTTAATTTGCAAACTGATGGAGGTCAGTATAGATGGACTAATAGAGAAAGTCCCACACACTGCTAGAAGGCCAAATATTTTTTCAGAGCTAGATGCAGATAAAAATTATTTTTAATTTGCAACCTGATGGAGGTCAGTATAGATGGACTAATAGAGAAAGTCCCACACACTGCTAGAAGGCCAAATATTTTTTCAGAGCTAGATGCAGAAAAAAATTATATTCAGTTTGCAACCTGATGGAGGTCAGTATTGATGGACTAATAGAACAAGTCCCACACACAGCTAGAAGCCCAAATATTTTTTCAGAGGTAGATGCAGATAAAAATTATTTTTAATTTGCAACCTGATGGAGGTCAGTATAGATGGACTAATAGAGAAAGTCCCACACACTGCTAGAAGGCCAAATATTTTTTCAGATCTAGATGCAGATAAAAATAATTTTTAATTTGCAACCTGATGGAGGTCAGTATAGATGGACTAATAGAGAAAGTCCCACACACTGCTAGAAGGCCAAATATTTTTTCAGAGCTAGATGCAGATAAAAATTATTTTTAATTTGCAACCTGATGGAGGTCAGTATAGATGGACTAATAGAGAAAGTCCCACACACTGCTAGAAGGCCAAATATTTTTTCAGAGCTAGATGCAGATAAAAATTATTTTTAATTTGCAACCTGATGGAGGTCAGTATAGATGGACTAATAGAGAAAGTCGCACACACTGCTAGAAGGTCAAATATTTTTTCAGAGCTAGATGCAGATAAAAATTATTTTTAATTTGCAACCTGATGGAGGTCAGTATACATGGACTAATAGAGAAAGTCCCACACACTGCTAGAAGGCCAAATATTTTTTCAGAGCTAGATGCAGATAAAAATTATTTTTAATTTGCAACCTGATGGAGGTCAGTATAGATGGACTAATAGAGAAAGTCCCACACACTGCTAGAAGGCCAAATATTTTTTCAGAGCTGGATGCAGATAAAAATTATTTTTAATTTGCAACCTGATGGAGGTCAGTATAGATGGACTAATAGAGAAAGTCTCACACACTGCTAGAAGGCCAAATATTTTTTCAGAGCTAGATGCAGATAAAAATTATTTTTAATTTGCAACCTGATGGAGGTCAGTATAGATGGACTAATAGAGAAAGTCCCACACACTGCTAGAAGGCCAACTATTTTTTCAGAGCTACATGCAGAAAAAAATTATATTCAGTTTGCAACCTGATGGAGGTCTGTATAGGTGGATTAATAGAACAAGTCCCACACACAGCTAGAAGCCCATTATTTTTTCAGAGGTAGATGCAGAAAAAATATATATTCAGTTTGCAACCTGATGGAGGTCTGTATAGATGGATTAATAGAACAAGTCCCACACACAGCTAGAAGCCCAATATTTTTTCAGAGGTAGATGCAGAAAAAAAATTATTTTTAATTTGCAACCTGATGGAGGTCAGTATAGATGGACTAATAGAGAAAGTCCCACACACTGCTAGAAGGCCAAATATTTTTCCAGAGCTAGATGCAGAAAAAAATTATATTCAGTTTGCAACCTGATGGAGGTCAGTATAGATGGACTAATAGAACAAGTCCCACACACAGCTAGAAGCCCAAATATTTTTTCAGAGGTAGATGCAGATAAAAATTATTTTTAATTTGCAACCTGATGGAGGTCAGTATAGATGGACTAATAGAGAAAGTCCCACACACTGCTAGAAGGCCAAATATTTTTTCAGAGCTAGATGCAGATAAAAATTATTTTTAATTTGCAAACTGATGGAGGTCAGTATAGATGGACTAATAGAGAAAGTCCCACACACTGCTAGAAGGCAAAATATTTTTTCAGAGCTAGATGCAGATAAAAATTATTTTTAATTTGCAACCTGATGGAGGTCAGTATAGATGGAGTAATAGAGAAAGTCGCACACACTGCTAGAAGGCCAAATATTTTTTCAGAGCTAGATGCAGATAAAAATTATTTTTAATTTGCAACCTGATGGAGGTCAGTATAGATGGACTAATAGAGAAAGTCCCACACACTGCTAGAAGGCCAACTATTTTTTCAGAGCTAGATGCAGAAAAAAATTATATTCAGTTTGCAACCTGATGGAGGTCTGTATAGATGGATTAATAGAAAAAGTCCCACACACAGCTAGAAGCCCAATATTTTTTCAGAGGTATATGCAGAAACAAAATATATTCAGTTTGCAACCTGATGGAGGTCTGTATAGATGGATTAATAGAACAAGTCCCACACACAGCTAGAAGCCCAATATTTTTTCAGAGGTAGATGCAGAAAAAAAATTATTTTTAATTTGCAACCTGATGGAGGTCAGTATAGATGGACTAATAGAGAAAGTCCCACACACTGCTAGAAGGCCAAATATTTTTCAGAGCTAGATGCAGAAAAAAATTATATTCAGTTTGCAACCTGATGGAGGTCAGTATAGATGGACTAATAGAACAAGTCCCACACACTGCTAGAAGGCCAAATATTTTTTCAGAGCTAGATGCAGATAAAATTATTTTTAATTTGCAACCTGATGGAGGTCAGTATAGATGGACTAATAGAGAAAGTCCCACACACTGCTAGAAGGCCAAATATTTTTTCAGAGCTAGATGCAGATAAAAATT
Organism: Phyllobates terribilis; assembly: GCF_046119375.1. Lineage (NCBI taxonomy): Eukaryota > Metazoa > Chordata > Amphibia > Anura > Dendrobatidae > Phyllobates > Phyllobates terribilis. The sequence goes on from NW_027362762.1 coordinate 906,826,122, forward strand.
ATTTTTAATTTGCAACCTGATGGAGGTCAGTATAGATGGACTAATAGAGAAAGTCCCACACACTGCTAGAAGGCCAAATATTTTTTCAGAGCTAGATGCAGATAAAAATTATTTTTAATTTGCAACCTGATGGAGGTCAGTATAGATGGACTAATAGAGAAAGTCCCACACACTTCTAGAAGGCCAACTATTTTTTCAGAGCTAGATGGAGAAAAAAATTATATTCAGTTTGCAACCTGATGGAGGTCAGTATAGATGGATTAATAGAACAAGTCCCACACACAGCTAGAAGCCCAATATTTTTTCAGAGGTAGATGCAGAAAAAATATATATTCAGTTTGCAACCTGATGGAGGTCTGTATAGATGGATTAATAGAACGAGTCCCACACACTGCTAGAAGCCCAATATTTTTTCAGAGGTAGATGCAGAAAAAAAAATATTTTTAATTTGCAACCTGATGGAGGTCAGTATAGATGGACTAATAGAGAAAGTCTCACACACTGCTAGAAGGCCAAATATTTTTTCAGAGCTAGATGCAGAAAAAAATTATATTCAGTTTGCAACCTGATGGAGGTCAGTATAGATGGACTAATAGAACAAGTCCCACACACAGCTAGAAGCCCAAATATTTTTTCAGAGGTAGATGCAGATAAAAATTATTTTTAATTTGCAACCTGATGGAGGTCAGTATAGATGGACTAATAGAGAAAGTCCCACACACTGCTAGAAGGCCAAATATTTTTTCAGAGCTAGATGCAGATAAAAATTATTTTTAATTTGCAAACTGATGGAGGTCAGTATAGATGGACTAATAGAGAAAGTCCCACACACTGCTAGAAGGCCAAATATTTTTTCAGAGCTAGATGCAGATAAAAATTATTTTTAATTTGCAACCTGATGGAGGTCAGTATAGATGGACTAATAGAGAAAGTCCCACACACTGCTAGAAGGCCAAATATTTTTTCAGATCTAGATGCAGATAAAAATAATTTTTAATTTGCAACCTGATGGAGGTCAGTATAGATGGACTAATAGAGAAAGTCCCACACACTGCTAGAAGGCCAAATATTTTTTCAGAGCTAGATGCAGATAAAAATTATTTTTAATTTGCAACCTGATGGAGGTCAGTATAGATGGACTAATAGAGAAAGTCCCACACACTGCTAGAAGGCCAAATATTTTTTCAGAGCTAGATGCAGAAAAAAATTATATTCAGTTTGCAACCTGATGGAGGTCAGTATTGATGGACTAATAGAACAAGTCCCACACACAGCTAGAAGCCCAAATATTTTTTCAGAGGTAGATGCAGATAAAAATTATTTTTAATTTGCAACCTGATGGAGGTCAGTATAGATGGACTAATAGAGAAAGTCCCACACACTGCTAGAAGGCCAAATATTTTTTCAGATCTAGATGCAGATAAAAATAATTTTTAATTTGCAACCTGATGGAGGTCAGTATAGATGGACTAATAGAGAAAGTCCCACACACTGCTAGAAGGCCAAATATTTTTTCAGAGCTAGATGCAGATAAAAATTATTTTTAATTTGCAACCTGATGGAGGTCAGTATAGATGGACTAATAGAGAAAGTCCCACACACTGCTAGAAGGCCAAATATTTTTTCAGAGCTAGATGCAGATAAAAATTATTTTTAATTTGCAACCTGATGGAGGTCAGTATAGATGGACTAATAGAGAAAGTCCCACACACTGCTAGAAGGTCAAATATTTTTTCAGAGCTAGATGCAGATAAAAATTATTTTTAATTTGCAACCTGATGGAGGTCAGTATAGATGGACTAATAGAGAAAGTCCCACACACTGCTAGAAGGCCAAATATTTTTTCAGAGCTAGATGCAGATAAAAATTATTTTTAATTTGCAACCTGATGGAGGTCAGTATAGATGGACTAATAGAGAAAGTCCCACACACTGCTAGAAGGCCAAATATTTTTTCAGAGCTGGATGCAGATAAAAATTATTTTTAATTTGCAACCTGATGGAGGTCAGTATAGATGGACTAATAGAGAAAGTCTCACACACTGCTAGAAGGCCAAATATTTTTTCAGAGCTAGATGCAGATAAAAATTATTTTTAATTTGCAACCTGATGGAGGTCAGTATAGATGGACTAATAGAGAAAGTCCCACACACTGCTAGAAGGCCAACTATTTTTTCAGAGCTACATGCAGAAAAAAATTATATTCAGTTTGCAACCTGATGGAGGTCTGTATAGGTGGATTAATAGAACAAGTCCCACACACAGCTAGAAGCCCATTATTTTTTCAGAGGTAGATGCAGAAAAAAAATTATTTTTAATTTGCAACCTGATGGAGGTCAGTATAGATGGACTAATAGAGAAAGTCCCACACACTGCTAGAAGGCCAAATATTTTTTCAGAGCTAGATGCAGATAAAAATTATTTTTAATTTGCAACCTGATGGAGGTCAGTATAGATGGACTAATAGAGAAAGTCCCACACACAGCTAGAAGGCCAACTATTTTTTCAGAGCTAGATGCAGAAAAAAATTATATTCAGTTTGCAACCTGATGGAGGTCTGTATAGATGGATTAATAGAACAAGTCCCACACACAGCTAGAAGCCCAATATTTTTTCAGAGGTAGATGCAGAAAAAATATAGATTCAGTTTGCAACCTGATGGAGGTCTGTATAGATGGATTAATAGAACAAGTCCCACACACAGCTAGAAGCCCAATATTTTTTCAGAGGTAGATGCAGAAAAAAAATGATTTTTAATTTGCAACCTGATGGAGGTCAGTATAGATGGACTAATAGAGAAAGTCCCACACACTGCTAGAAGGTCAAATATTTTTCCAGAGCTAGATGCAGAAAAAAATTATATTCAGTTTGCAACCTGATGGAGGTCAGTATAGATGGACTAATAGAACAAGTCCCACACACAGCTAGAAGCCCAAATATTTTTTCAGAGGTAGATGCAGATAAAAATTATTTTTAATTTGCAACCTGATGGAGGTCAGTATAGATGGACTAATAGAGAAAGTCCCACACACTTCTAGAAGGCCAAATATTTTTTCAGAGCTAGATGCAGATAAAAATTATTTTTAATTTGCAACCTGATTGAGGTTAGTATAGATGGACTAATAGAGAAAGTCCCACACACTGCTAGAAGGCCAAATATTTTTTCAGAGGTAGATGCAGATAAAAATTATTTTTAATCTGCAACCTGATGGAGGTCAGTATAGATGGACTAATAGAGAAAGTCCCACACACTGCTAGAAGGCCAAATATTTTTTCAGAGCTAGATGCAGATAAAAATTATTTTTAATTTGCAACCTGATGGAGGTCAGTATAGATGGACTAATAGAGAAAGTCCCACACACTGCTAGAAGGCCAAATATTTTTTCAGAGCTAGATGCAGATAAAAATTATTTTTAATTTGCAACCTGATGGAGGTCAGTATAGATGGACTAATAGAGAAAGTCCCACACACTGCTAGAAGGCCAAATATTTTTTCAGAGCTAGATGCAGATAAAAATTATTTTTAATTTGCAACCTGATGGAGGTCAGTATAGATGGACTAATAGAGAAAGTCCCACACACTGCTAGAAGGCCAACTATTTTTTCAGAGCTAGATGCAGAAAAAAATTATATTCAGTTTGCAACCTGATGGAGGTCAGTATGGATGGACTAACAGAACAAGTCCCACACACAGCTAGAAGCCCAAATATTTTTTCAGAGGTAGATGCAGATAAAAATTATTTTTAATTTGCAACCTGATGGAGGTCAGTATAGATGGACTAATAGAGAAAGTCCCACACACTGCTAGAAGGCCAAATATTTTTTCAGAGCTAGATGCAGATAAAAATTATTTTTAATTTGCAAACTGATGGAGGTCAGTACAGATGGACTAATAGAGAAAGTCCCACACACTGCTAGAAGGCCAAATATTTTTTCAGAGCTAGATGCAGATAAAAATTATTTTTAATTTGCAACCTGATGGAGGTCAGTATAGATGGACTAATAGAGAAAGTCCCACACACTGCTAGAAGGCCAAATATTTTTTCAGAGCTGGATGCAGATAAAAATTATTTTTAATTTGCAACCTGATGGAGGTCAGTATAGATGGACTAATAGAGAAAGTCCCACACACTGCTAGAAGGCCAACTATTTTTTCAGAGCTAGATGCAGAAAAAAATTATATTCAGTTTGCAACCTGATGGAGGTCTGTATAGATGGATTAATAGAAAAAGACCCACACACAGCTAGAAGCCCAATATTTTTTCAGAGGTAGATGCAGAAACAAAATATATTCAGTTTGCAACCTGATGGAGGTCTGTATAGATGGATTAATAGAACAAGTCCCACACACAGCTAGAAGCCCAATATTTTTTCAGAGGTAGATGCAGAAAAAAAATTATTTTTAATTTGCAACCTGATGGAGGTCAGTATAGATGGACTAATAGAGAAAGTCCCACACACTGCTAGAAGGCCAAATATTTTTCAGAGCTAGATGCAGAAAAAAATTATATTCAGTTTGCAACCTGATGGAGGTCAGTATAGATGGACTAATAGAACAAGTCCCACACACTGCTAGAAGGCCAAATATTTTTTCAGAGCTAGATGCAGATAAAATTATTTTTAATTTGCAACCTGATGGAGGTCAGTATAGATGGACTAATAGAGAAAGTCCCACACACTGCTAGAAGGCCAAATATTTTTTCAGAGCTAGATGCAGATAAAAATTATTTTTAATTTGCAACCTGATGGAGGTCAGTATAGATGGACTAATAGAGAAAGTCCCACACACTGCTAGAAGGCCAAATATTTTTTCAGAGCTAGATGCAGATAAAAATTATTTTTAATTTGCAACCTGATGGAGGTCAGTATAGATGGACTAATAGAAAAAGTCCCACACACTTCTAGAAGGCCAACTATTTTTTCAGAGCTAGATGGAGAAAAAAATTATATTCAGTTTGCAACCTGATGGAGGTCAGTATAGATGGATTAATAGAACAAGTCCCACACACAGCTAGAAGCCCAATATTTTTTCAGAGGTAGATGCAGAAAAAATATATATTCAGTTTGCAACCTGATGGAGGTCTGTATAGATGGATTAATAGAACAAGTCCCACACACTGCTAGAAGCCCAATATTTTTTCAGAGGTAGATGCAGAAAAAAAAATATTTTTAATTTGCAACCTGATGGAGGTCAGTATAGATGGACTAATAGAGAAAGTCTCACACACTGCTAGAAGGCCAAATATTTTTTCAGAGCTAGATGCAGAAAAAAATTATATTCAGTTTGCAACCTGATGGAGGTCAGTATAGATGGACTAATAGAACAAGTCCCACACACAGCTAGAAGCCCAAATATTTTTTCAGAGGTAGATGCAGATAAAAATTATTTTTAATTTGCAACCTGATGGAGGTCAGTATAGATGGACTAATAGAGAAAGTCCCACACACTGCTAGAAGGCCAACTATTTTTTCAGAGCTAGATGCAGAAAAAAATTATATTCAGTTTGCAACCTGATGGAGGTCAGTATGGATGGACTAACAGAACAAGTCCCACACACAGCTAGAAGCCCAAATATTTTTTCAGAGGTAGATGCAGATAAAAATTATTTTTAATTTGCAACCTGATGGAGGTCAGTATAGATGGACTAATAGAGAAAGTCCCACACACTGCTAGAAGGCCAAATATTTTTTCAGAGCTAGATGCAGATAAAAATTATTTTTAATTTGCAAACTGATGGAGGTCAGTACAGATGGACTAATAGAGAAAGTCCCACACACTGCTAGAAGGCCAAATATTTTTTCAGAGCTAGATGCAGATAAAAATTATTTTTAATTTGCAACCTGATGGAGGTCAGTATAGATGGAGTAATAGAGAAAGTCCCACACACTGCTAGAAGGCCAAATATTTTTTCAGAGCTAGATGCAGATAAAAATTATTTTTAATTTGCAACCTGATGGAGGTCAGTATAGATGGACTAATAGAGAAAGTCCCACACACTGCTAGAAGGCCAACTATTTTTTCAGAGCTAGATGCAGAAAAAAATTATATTCAGTTTGCAACCTGATGGAGGTCTGTATAGATGGATTAATAGAAAAAGACCCACACACAGCTAGAAGCCCAATATTTTTTCAGAGGTAGATGCAGAAACAAAATATATTCAGTTTGCAACCTGATGGAGGTCTGTATAGATGGATTAATAGAACAAGTCCCACACACAGCTAGAAGCCCAATATTTTTTCAGAGGTAGATGCAGAAAAAAAATTATTTTTAATTTGCAACCTGATGGAGGTCAGTATAGATGGACTAATAGAGAAAGTCCCACACACTGCTAGAAGGCCAAATATTTTTCAGAGCTAGATGCAGAAAAAAATTATATTCAGTTTGCAACCTGATGGAGGTCAGTATAGATGGACTAATAGAACAAGTCCCACACACTGCTAGAAGGCCAAATATTTTTTCAGAGCTAGATGCAGATAAAATTATTTTTAATTTGCAACCTGATGGAGGTCAGTATAGATGGACTAATAGAGAAAGTCCCACACACTGCTAGAAGGCCAAATATTTTTTCAGAGCTAGATGCAGATAAAAATTATTTTTAATTTGCAACCTGATGGAGGTCAGTATAGATGGACTAATAGAGAAAGTCCCACACACTGCTAGAAGGCCAAATATTTTTTCAGAGCTAGATGCAGATAAAAATTATTTTTAATTTGCAACCTGATGGAGGTCAGTATAGATGGACTAATAGAAAAAGTCCCACACACTTCTAGAAGGCCAACTATTTTTTCAGAGCTAGATGGAGAAAAAAATTATATTCAGTTTGCAACCTGATGGAGGTCAGTATAGATGGATTAATAGAACAAGTCCCACACACAGCTAGAAGCCCAATATTTTTTCAGAGGTAGATGCAGAAAAAATATATATTCAGTTTGCAACCTGATGGAGGTCTGTATAGATGGATTAATAGAACAAGTCCCACACACTGCTAGAAGCCCAATATTTTTTCAGAGGTAGATGCAGAAAAAAAAATATTTTTAATTTGCAACCTGATGGAGGTCAGTATAGATGGACTAATAGAGAAAGTCTCACACACTGCTAGAAGGCCAAATATTTTTTCAGAGCTAGATGCAGAAAAAAATTATATTCAGTTTGCAACCTGATGGAGGTCAGTATAGATGGACTAATAGAACAAGTCCCACACACAGCTAGAAGCCCAAATATTTTTTCAGAGGTAGATGCAGATAAAAATTATTTTTAATTTGCAACCTGATGGAGGTCAGTATAGATGGACTAATAGAGAAAGTCCCACACACTGCTAGAAGGCCAAATATTTTTTCAGAGCTAGATGCAGATAAAAATTATTTTTAATTTGCAAACTGATGGAGGTCAGTATAGATGGACTAATAGAGAAAGTCCCACACACTGCTAGAAGGCCAAATATTTTTTCAGAGCTAGATGCAGATAAAAATTATTTTTAATTTGCAACCTGATGGAGGTCAGTATAGATGGACTAATAGAGAAAGTCCCACACACTGCTAGAAGGCCAAATATTTTTTCAGAGCTAGATGCAGAAAAAAATTATATTCAGTTTGCAACCTGATGGAGGTCAGTATTGATGGACTAATAGAACAAGTCCCACACACAGCTAGAAGCCCAAATATTTTTTCAGAGGTAGATGCAGATAAAAATTATTTTTAATTTGCAACCTGATGGAGGTCAGTATAGATGGACTAATAGAGAAAGTCCCACACACTGCTAGAAGGCCAAATATTTTTTCAGATCTAGATGCAGATAAAAATAATTTTTAATTTGCAACCTGATGGAGGTCAGTATAGATGGACTAATAGAGAAAGTCCCACACACTGCTAGAAGGCCAAATATTTTTTCAGAGCTAGATGCAGATAAAAATTATTTTTAATTTGCAACCTGATGGAGGTCAGTATAGATGGACTAATAGAGAAAGTCCCACACACTGCTAGAAGGCCAACTATTTTTTCAGAGCTACATGCAGAAAAAAATTATATTCAGTTTGCAACCTGATGGAGGTCTGTATAGGTGGATTAATAGAACAAGTCCCACACACAGCTAGAAGCCCATTATTTTTTCAGAGGTAGATGCAGAAAAAAAATTATTTTTAATTTGCAACCTGATGGAGGTCAGTATAGATGGACTAATAGAGAAAGTCCCACACACTGCTAGAAGGCCAAATATTTTTTCAGAGCTAGATGCAGATAAAAATTATTTTTAATTTGCAACCTGATGGAGGTCAGTATAGATGGACTAATAGAGAAAGTCCCACACACAGCTAGAAGGCCAACTATTTTTTCAGAGCTAGATGTAGAAAAAAATTATATTCAGTTTGCAACCTGATGGAGGTCTGTATAGATGGATTAATAGAACAAGTCCCACACACAGCTAGAAGCCCAATATTTTTTCAGAGGTAGATGCAGAAAAAATATATATTCAGTTTGCAACCTGATGGAGGTCTGTATAGATGGATTAATAGAACAAGTCCCACACACAGCTAGAAGCCCAATATTTTTTCAGAGGTAGATGCAGAAAAAAAATTATTTTTAATTTGCAACCTGATGGAGGTCAGTATAGATGGACTAATAGAGAAAGTCCCACACACTGCTAGAAGGTCAAATATTTTTCCAGAGCTAGATGCAGAAAAAAATTATATTCAGTTTGCAACCTGATGGAGGTCAGTATAGATGGACTAATAGAACAAGTCCCACACACAGCTAGAAGCCCAAATATTTTTTCAGAGGTAGATGCAGATAAAAATTATTTTTAATTTGCAACCTGATGGAGGTCAGTATAGATGGACTAATAGAGAAAGTCCCACACACTTCTAGAAGGCCAAATATTTTTTCAGAGCTAGATGCAGATAAAAATTATTTTTAATTTGCAACCTGATTGAGGTTAGTATAGATGGACTAATAGAGAAAGTCCCACACACTGCTAGAAGGCCAAATATTTTTTCAGAGGTAGATGCAGATAAAAATTATTTTTAATCTGCAACCTGATGGAGGTCAGTATAGATGGACTAATAGAGAAAGTCCCACACACTGCTAGAAGGCCAAATATTTTTTCAGAGCTAGATGCAGATAAAAATTATTTTTAATTTGCAACCTGATGGAGGTCAGTATAGATGGACTAATAGAGAAAGTCCCACACACTGCTAGAAGGCCAAATATTTTTTCAGAGCTAGATGCAGATAAAAATTATTTTTAATTTGCAACCTGATGGAGGTCAGTATAGATGGACTAATAGAGAAAGTCCCACACACTGCTAGAAGGCCAAATATTTTTTCAGAGCTAGATGCAGATAAAAATTATTTTTAATTTGCAACCTGATGGAGGTCAGTATAGATGGACTAATAGAGAAAGTCCCACACACTGCTAGAAGGCCAACTATTTTTTCAGAGCTAGATGCAGAAAAAAATTATATTCAGTTTGCAACCTGATGGAGGTCAGTATGGATGGACTAACAGAACAAGTCCCACACACAGCTAGAAGCCCAAATATTTTTTCAGAGGTAGATGCAGATAAAAATTATTTTTAATTTGCAACCTGATGGAGGTCAGTATAGATGGACTAATAGAGAAAGTCCCACACACTGCTAGAAGGCCAAATATTTTTTCAGAGCTAGATGCAGATAAAAATTATTTTTAATTTGCAAACTGATGGAGGTCAGTACAGATGGACTAATAGAGAAAGTCCCACACACTGCTAGAAGGCCAAATATTTTTTCAGAGCTAGATGCAGATAAAAATTATTTTTAATTTGCAACCTGATGGAGGTCAGTATAGATGGAGTAATAGAGAAAGTCCCACACACTGCTAGAAGGCCAAATATTTTTTCAGAGCTAGATGCAGATAAAAATTATTTTTAATTTGCAACCTGATGGAGGTCAGTATAGATGGACTAATAGAGAAAGTCCCACACACTGCTAGAAGGCCAACTATTTTTTCAGAGCTAGATGCAGAAAAAAATTATATTCAGTTTGCAACCTGATGGAGGTCTGTATAGATGGATTAATAGAAAAAGACCCACACACAGCTAGAAGCCCAATATTTTTTCAGAGGTAGATGCAGAAACAAAATATATTCAGTTTGCAACCTGATGGAGGTCTGTATAGATGGATTAATAGAACAAGTCCCACACACAGCTAGAAGCCCAATATTTTTTCAGAGGTAGATGCAGAAAAAAAATTATTTTTAATTTGCAACCTGATGGAGGTCAGTATAGATGGACTAATAGAGAAAGTCCCACACACTGCTAGAAGGCCAAATATTTTTCAGAGCTAGATGCAGAAAAAAATTATATTCAGTTTGCAACCTGATGGAGGTCAGTATAGATGGACTAATAGAACAAGTCCCACACACTGCTAGAAGGCCAAATATTTTTTCAGAGCTAGATGCAGATAAAATTATTTTTAATTTGCAACCTGATGGAGGTCAGTATAGATGGACTAATAGAGAAAGTCCCACACACTGCTAGAAGGCCAAATATTTTTTCAGAGCTAGATGCAGATAAAAATTATTTTTAATTTGCAACCTGATGGAGGTCAGTATAGATGGACTAATAGAGAAAGTCCCACACACTGCTAGAAGGCCAAATATTTTTTCAGAGCTAGATGCAGATAAAAATTATTTTTAATTTGCAACCTGATGGAGGTCAGTATAGATGGACTAATAGAGAAAGTCCCACACACTTCTAGAAGGCCAACTATTTTTTCAGAGCTAGATGGAGAAAAAAATTATATTCAGTTTGCAACCTGATGGAGGTCAGTATAGATGGATTAATAGAACAAGTCCCACACACAGCTAGAAGCCCAATATTTTTTCAGAGGTAGATGCAGAAAAAATATATATTCAGTTTGCAACCTGATGGAGGTCTGTATAGATGGATTAATAGAACAAGTCCCACACACTGCTAGAAGCCCAATATTTTTTCAGAGGTAGATGCAGAAAAAAAAATATTTTTAATTTGCAACCTGATGGAGGTCAGTATAGATGGACTAATAGAGAAAGTCTCACACACTGCTAGAAGGCCAAATATTTTTTCAGAGCTAGATGCAGAAAAAAATTATATTCAGTTTGCAACCTGATGGAGGTCAGTATAGATGGACTAATAGAACAAGTCCCACACACAGCTAGAAGCCCAAATATTTTTTCAGAGGTAGATGCAGATAAAAATTATTTTTAATTTGCAACCTGATGGAGGTCAGTATAGATGGACTAATAGAGAAAGTCCCACACACTGCTAGAAGGCCAAATATTTTTTCAGAGCTAGATGCAGATAAAAATTATTTTTAATTTGCAAACTGATGGAGGTCAGTATAGATGGACTAATAGAGAAAGTCCCACACACTGCTAGAAGGCCAAATATTTTTTCAGAGCTAGATGCAGATAAAAATTATTTTTAATTTGCAACCTGATGGAGGTCAGTATAGATGGACTAATAGAGAAAGTCCCACACACTGCTAGAAGGCCAAATATTTTTTCAGAGCTAGATGCAGAAAAAAATTATATTCAGTTTGCAACCTGATGGAGGTCAGTATTGATGGACTAATAGAACAAGTCCCACACACAGCTAGAAGCCCAAATATTTTTTCAGAGGTAGATGCAGATAAAAATTATTTTTAATTTGCAACCTGATGGAGGTCAGTATAGATGGACTAATAGAGAAAGTCCCACACACTGCTAGAAGGCCAAATATTTTTTCAGATCTAGATGCAGATAAAAATAATTTTTAATTTGCAACCTGATGGAGGTCAGTATAGATGGACTAATAGAGAAAGTCCCACACACTGCTAGAAGGCCAACTATTTTTTCAGAGCTAGATGCAGAAAAAAATTATATTCAGTTTGCAACCTGATGGAGGTCAGTATAGATGGATTAATAGAACAAGTCCCACACACAGCTAGAAGCCCAATATTTTTTCAGAGGTAGATGCAGAAAAAAATATATTCAGTTTGCAACCTGATGGAGGTCTGTAGAGATGGATTAATAGAACAAGTCCCACACACAGCTAGAAGCCCAATATTTTTTCAGAGGTAGATGCAGAAAAAAAATATATTCAGTTTGCAACCTGATGGAGGTCAGTATAGATGGACTAATAGAGAAAGTCCCACACACTGCTATAAGGCCAAATATTTTTTCAGAGGTAGATGCAGATAAAAAATATTTTTAATTTGCAACCTGATGGAGGTCGGTATAGATGGACTAATAGAGAAAGTCCCACACACTGCTAGAAGGCCAAATATTTTTTCAGATCTAGATGCAGATAAAAATTATTTTTAATTTGCAACCTGATGGAGGTCAGTATAGATGGACTAATAGAGAAAGTCCCACACACTGCTAGAAGGCCAAATATTTTTTCAGAGCTAGATGCAGAAAAAAATTATATTCAGTTTGCAACCTGATGGAGGTCAGTATAGATGGACTAATAGAACAAGTCCCACACACTGCTAGAAGCCCAAATATTTTTTCAGAGCTAGATGCAGAAAAAAATTATATTCAATTTGCAACCTGATGGAGGTCAGTATAGATGGACTAATAGAGAAAGTCCGACACACTGCTAGAAGGCCAAATATTTTTTCAGAGGTAGATGCAGATAAAAATTATTTTTAATTTGCAACCTGATGGAGGTCAGTATAGATGGACTAATAGAGAAAGTCCCACACACTTCTAGAAGGCCAACTATTTTTTCAGAGCTAGATGCAGAAAAAAATTATATTCAGTTTGCAACCTGATGGAGGTCAGTATAGATGGATTAATAGAACAAGTCCCACACACAGCTAGAAGTCCAATATTTTTTCAGAGGTAGATGCAGAAAAAATATATATTCAGTTTGCAACCTGATGGAGGTCTGTATAGATGGATTAATAGAACAAGTCCCACACACTGCTAGAAGCCCAATATTTTTTCAGAGGTAGATGCAGAAAAAAAATTATTTTTAATTTGCAACCTGATGGAGGTCAGTATAGATGGACTAATAGAGAAAGTCCCACACACTGCTAGAAGGCCAAATATTTTTTCAGAGCTAGATGCAGAAAAAAATTATATTCAGTTTGCAACCTGATGGAGGTCAGTATAGATGGACTAATAGAACAAGTCCCACACACAGCTAGAAGCTCAAATATTTTTTCAGAGGTAGATGCAGATAAAAATTATTTTTAATTTGCAACCTGATGGAGGTCAGTATAGATGGACTAATAGAGAAAGTCCCACACACTGCTAGAAGGCCAAATATTTTTTCAGAGCTAGATGCAGATAAAAATTATTTTTAATTTGCAACCTGATGGAGGTCAGTATAGATGGACTAATAGAGAAAGTCCCACACACTGCTAGAAGGCCAAATATTTTTTCAGAGCTAGATGCAGAAAAAAATTATATTCAGTTTGCAACCTGATGGAGGTCAGTATAGATGGACTAATAGAACAAGTCCCACACACAGCTAGAAGCCCAAATATTTTTTCAGAGGTAGATGCAGATAAAAATTATTTTTAATTTGCAACCTGATGGAGGTCAGTATAGATGGACTAATAGAGAAAGTCCCACACACTGCTAGAAGGCCAAATATTTTTTCAGATCTAGATGCAGATAAAAATTATTTTTAATTTGCAACCTGATGGAGGTCAGTATAGATGGACTAATAGAGAAAGTCCCACACACTGCTAGAAGGCCAACTATTTTTTCAGAGCTAGATGCAGAAAAAAATGATTTTCAGTTTGCAACCTGATGGAGGTCAGTATAGATGGATTAATAGAACAAGTCCCACACACAGCTAGAAGTCCAATATTTTTACAGAGGTAGATGCAGAAAAAAAATATATTCAGTTTGCAACCTGATGGAGGTCAGTATAGATGGACTAATAGAGAAAGTCCCACACACTGCTATAAGGCCAAATATTTTTTCAGAGGTAGATGCAGATAAAAAATATTTTTAATTTGCAACCTGATGGAGGTCAGTATAGATGGACTAATAGAGAAAGTCCCACACACTGCTAGAAGGCCAAATATTTTTTCAGATCTAGATGCAGATAAAAATTATTTTTAATTTGCAACCTGATGGAGGTCAGTATAGATGGACTAATAGAGAAAGTCCCACACACTGCTAGAAGGCCAAATATTTTTTCAGAGCTAGATGCAGAAAAAAATTATATTCAGTTTGCAACCTGATGGAGGTCAGTATAGATGGACTAATAGAACAAGTCCCACACACTGCTAGAAGCCCAAATATTTTTTCAGAGCTAGATGCAGAAAAAAATTATATTCAATTTGCAACCTGATGGAGGTCAGTATAGATGGACTAATAGAATGATGCTATGCCCAAAAGATTTTACTTCACTAGGTGCAGTAAAAAAATTGGTATTCTATACACAGGTGGTATATCTTGCAACACAGATAGGCTACTCCACTGACTAACACACTCTGCAATAGGCCAAAAAGGATTAGCTTTGGTAGATTCAGCCAAATGCTGTGAAAAAAACTTGCACAGCACTGGCACAGACCTGCCTGGCAAAAACTGATAGGAACTGATGTAACCTAGTCCTGAAAAGGACTGCAATTACAATTAGTCTTTACTCCCACAATCTATCTATTTAAGAGCACAGACCTGCCTGATAAAAGTCGTAGGAAATGCTGTAACCTAGTCCTTAAAAGGACTGCAATCACAACTATTCCCTACTCCCAAGCTATCTGTAGATTTGTGGGAAAATTGGCTTGAAATTAACAAGGTATAGCCCACACAGCAACAGCGGTGCCGTCTAACACGCAGCTGCAGCAGTGAGAAAATGGTGGCGACGGGGAAAATGGCTTGGTCTTATAGGGCAAGGACATGTGACATACACTGCCAATGACACATGCCCTTGCTTGTGTGAAAAACAGCAGTTCGCTCCGTGTGTGCGCTGCTGATAGGCTGACAGACTGCACCTCCCCACTGCAAATGCGGGAAAGAGAAAAAAAAATGGAGTTCTTCATTATTCCTGCAGAGATCCATCCCCTGCCTCTCCCCCCACCCCGCTGTACACTCAAACTGCGTATTAACATTAATTTTCATCATTACTGAGAAAAAATCCAGTTATGATTTTGGTGCACGAACAGTTATCGAACATAACCTCGAACAGCCGAATTTTTCTCAAATCGTTCGTGTTCGCCGAACGGCTCGAACACCGCCCAAAACAGCTCGAATTTGAGATTGGCGAACAGTTCGAGTAGAACAACGCTCATCTCTACTCATCAATAACTAAGAATGACATAACCTGTTTTTTGGTTTCTTGATTGGGTCAGACGTCGATTGTATCCACCCTCCTAGCTTCTAGTGGAAATTCATTGGCTACCCTCAGTATTTACTTCTGAAACTGATAGAGCACAGTGAGTTGGGTATACACAAGATCATTATGACATGTCTCTAAATTACTGGTTCCCAAATTCTACGTTACCTGATCAGTCATGAGACATTGCTACAGTAGTACCAGGTTCGGCACAACTAAGAGTGGAATCACCAAGACATGTCTCTAGAGCACACATGTCAAACTCTGGCCCGCGACACCAGAACCACCACCGCTATGTGGGGCCATTATTCTGTATGGA
This sequence comes from Phyllobates terribilis, assembly GCF_046119375.1. NCBI lineage: Eukaryota > Metazoa > Chordata > Amphibia > Anura > Dendrobatidae > Phyllobates > Phyllobates terribilis. The sequence continues at coordinate 906,841,725 of NW_027362762.1, forward strand.
GGACTTTATGGGGCTCATTATTCTGTATGGAGGACTATGTGGTGCCCATTATTCTGTATGGAGGACTATGTGGTGCCCATTATTCTGTATGGAGGACTATGTGGGGCCATTATTCTGTATGGAGGACTTTATGGGGCCCATTATACTGTATGGAGGACTATGTGAGACCCATTATTCTGTATGGAGGACTTTATGGGGCCCATTATTCTGTATGGAGGACTATGTGGGGCCATTATTCTGTATGGAGGACTTTATGGGGCCCATTATACTGTATGGAGGACTATGTGAGGCCCATTATTCTGTATGGAGGACTTTATGGGGCCCATTATTCTGTATGGAGGACTATGTGGAGCCCATTATACTGTATGGAGGACTATGTGAGGCCCATTATTTTGTATGGAGGACTATGTGGGGCCCATTATTTTGTATGGGCAACTGTGTGGGGCCCATTATTCTGTATGGAGGACTATGTGGGGCCCATTATACTGTATGGAGGACTATGTGGGGCCCATTATTTTGTATGGACGACTGTGTGGGGCCCATTATTCTGTATGGAGGACTATGTGGGGCCCATTATACTGTATGGAGGACTATGTGGGGCCCATTATACTGTATGGAGGACTATGTGGGGCCCATTATTTTGTATGGACGACTGTGTGGGGCCCATTATTCTGTATGCTGGTTGGCCTGTGGCTTTGGCCAAGTTTTTCATGTTGGCCCTCTGTGTGTTTTGAGTTTGACATCCCTGCTCTAGAGCAATACTGATTACCAAACAACTACAGGTCACATTCTCAATATCACACAATGTTACTACATTACTAGCTCCCCCATGGTCCCAAATCACAGTAACATCATCAGACACTTCCATAAGAAGGCAAGGTTTGGCACAGTTAAGAGGGGAAAAAATTACCTCATCATCATTGAGCATTACAACAGAGTTTGAAGGGTCATCTGCAAAATACAGAATACCAGCCATCCCAGATCAGTACCTAATAAGATATCCCCACCTTACACCCCAGTCAAGATAAACCTAGGCCATCAGCAGGGCAGGGTTGATTACTTCAATTCCTGTAACAGTCAGGGTGTTGTCTGGTATAATATCATTGGACGAAATAAGTTCTGGATGGACCAGGGGCATCTCAGTACCAATGTCTCGTAGGTCCAAAGTAACTGTATAGCCAATAGTAGTGGACTGTAAATTGTCACTGGGTTTACCTACCCACAAATAAAACAGCTGGAGAAGTGACAGAGAGCTTGGGTGAGTGGGTGCTCTTCTTTTTGTCATTGTAGATAGTGCTGGCATGTCCCACTTTGTTGCACACAAAACATCTGCAGGAATCAAATGCAGGCCTAGTAGTGGGAGTTGTGGCAAGACCCAGTGAGGGTTGGTGGGTAAGGGTGTTGGGTATTGGCTCACTCTCTTTGCAGCTGGTGACTGCTTCTGCACCTCAGGTATTCAATTGACAACATATGAATCTAAAATCTGTGCTGCATCCTTGTGTTCCCAGTCTCCGACAAACTGTCGTACTTCTGTGGGGCAAATGTGCAAAAATTGATCTTAACCCATCAGGTCCTTTAAGTCCTCAAAGGTAGAAAAGGATAATCCTTGGACCCACTGATAAAGGTTGGTATTCAACCCATCAACCACATCAGATTAACTGTTGTTAGATATACATTGGATTGTCTAGAATATTTTGCGGTATACTTTTGGGGTGAGATTCTGTATCAATGTCTGTTCAATGGCCTTGTAATCCTCATCTTTGTTTTGGGGGAGAGCGGCAAATATTTCCAGGGCTTTGCCTCTTAACCATGGGGTTAGGTACCTGGCCCATTGCTCACTAGGAAGAGAGTACTGTCTGCAAGTCTTTTGGAATCCTCCTAGGAAAGTGTCCAGGTCTCCATCGATTTTCATAACAGGAAAGTGCTCCAAAAGGTTTTTAAAAGTGTCTGCATCACTGTTCTGTGGGTTGTAGCGCTGCCTTTGGGGTCTTGCTAACACCAACTGGCACTCTCTTTTTCTGCAGCGTCTCACTCAGCCTGCAGCTGTTACTCTGCATTAGTGTTGAGCCACCCCCGTAGTGTTCGAGTTCGGTTCGGTTCGTCGAACACTCGTATGTTCGCCGAACTGTTCGTCGAGCACCTTCGAACACCATTAAAACCAATGGCAGGCAAACAAAAACACATAGAAACACATAGAAAACACCTTCAAAGGTGTCCAAAAGCTGACAAACTGCTCAGAAGACACAACTAACACATGGAAAAGTGACAAGTACATATAGTCATGCGAAAAGAAAAGAGGTGGAGGAGTAACAGGAGGAGGAGACACAGATATGGGCATGTCATGCCCTTCTAAAACCAAAAAAGTGCGAAGCCGACACGGCCAGTCCGTTCCTGCCCGTGCGACCTCCGTGTCGACGGGTTTGTGCCAGAGCCGCGGTGGACCCTGACGGCCAGCCCCCCTCTCCCAATACTGATGCATACCCGCTGGTGGGTCGAGACAGCCCCCCTGCGGAGGAGGCAGGTCTAATCTTTTTAATTTAAATTGTCTCTCTAATTTGAATGAGTACACTTTAAATCCTTTTACAAGGATCTATTGAAGGGCAAATCTCATGCCAGCAGCCGCGGTAATTCCAGCTCCAGTAGCGTCCACTAAAGCTGCTGCAGTTAAAAAGCTTTTATAAGGATCGAGCTCAGCGGTCCACCGCAAGGCGTCCTACCGCCAGTCCCAGCCCCTGTGCCTTGGGGTGCCTCCCCGATGCTCTTCACTGAGTGTCCCGGGGGCCCGAACCATTTCCTTTGAAAAAATTAAGTGTCCAAACTACAGGTGGTGTAGCTTGCTTAACAGCTGGGATAATCTGCTGACTAGCAGACACTGCTACTAGGCACAAAGTATTTTCTGGGCTAGATACAGTTAAAAATTTGTAATTAGATACTCTCGTTGGATGCTGAGAAAGCATTCCATAGAGTCTCCTGGCACGCCATATATTATTCTCTTAAAAAGCTTGGGGTAGGGGTCTAGGGGACCCTTTTATAGGCAAAATCACGGCGTTAGGCTGAAGATAAATGGAACATTTTCATCACCTTTCATAAGCACCAATGGGACAAGACAGGGATGTCCTCTGTCCCCTCTCTTATACATCCTAGTGACGGAGCACATGCTCTCATCAATTCGCCATAACCCCAATATTAGGTGGATTGAGGTGGGAGGCACCGAGTACAAGTGCTCTGCATTTGCTGATGATGTCCTAGTATACATCACTCAATCACATATATCCATCCCTGCTGTTATGGCTGAAATAGATCACTTTGTTACATGGTCACATTTTAAAATCAATGCAGCGAAGTCTGAGGCCCTCGATGTCTCCCTCCCCAAATCCATACAGGATTCCATCCAGTCCAACTTTCCCTTTGCCTGGCCCTCACAGGGTATCAAATACTTAAGAATTCGTATTCATAGAGATCTCTCCCGTCTATGTTATCTTAATTTTGGGCCCTTTATTGAACAACTCCATACAGACCACGGTTGGCAAGTTAGAACTGTAAGATTCACTACGTGAACCACTGGTGTTTTGTGGAAAAGCACATGTACACTGTGTTCCAAATTATTATGCAAAAAGTGTTTAGGAGTGATAAGGGAAGAATTTGCTTGTTTGTCAGTTAAACTCATTGATGGTGATGTGTGTCAGGGCTCTTTATATCACTGTAAGCAATTGCAGACACCTGTGCTAATTAGTTTGGCAGGTGTGTCCAATGAAAGGCAAGACTACTTAAGAAGGCTGTCCCACATTATTAAGCAGCCTACATTTTCTGCCAAAATAGGAAAGAAAAAAGATGTGTCGGCTGCTGATAAGCAACAAATTCTGGAGTGTTTAAGTCAAGGCATGACTACAATCAACATTGCCAAGACACTTCATCCTGATCATCGCACAATCAAGAAGTATGTATCTGATTCACAGTACACACGTGTGCGTGCTGATAAGGGAAAATTGAGGACTCTTTCCTACAGGCAATTACGTCAGGTTAAAAGACCAGCGGCAAAAAAAGCCTTGTCATAGCAGCAGACAAGTTTTTGAAGCTGCTGTTGCCTCCAACGTCCCCCGAACAACAAGATGCAGGGTCCTTCAGAGGTTTGCAGCTGTGCGTAAGCCATCCTGTCGACCTCCTCTATCCACTGTACACAAGCAGAAACGGCTCCAGTGGGCCAAACAATACATGAAGACTGACTTCAAAACTGTTTTGTTCACCGATGAGTGCCGTGCAAAGCTCGATGGTCCAGATGGATGGAGTGGAGGATGGCTGGTTGATGGACACCCCATGCAAACACGGCTACAGCGCCAACAAGGAGGAGGTGGAGTAATGTTTTGGGCTGGAATCATGGGGAGAGAGATTGTCAGCCCCTTTAGGATCCCTGAAGGGGTAAAGATGAACTCCATAATGTATGTGGAGTTTCTCAAACAGCACTTCCTGCCATGGTTCAAGAAGAAGAACCGTGTATTCCGCAGCAAGATCATTTTCATGCATGATGATGCACAGTCTCATGCTGCACATAACACATCTGCATCTCTGGCTGATATGGGCAGAAAAGAGGACAAACTTATGGTGTGACCCCCATGCTCCCCTGACCTCAACCCCATTGAGAACCTCTGGAGCATCATCAAAAGCAGTGTCTATGATGGCAGGAGGCAGTTCACATCTAAGCAACAGCTCTGGTAGGGTATTCTGTCCTCATGCAAAACAATTGAAGCAGAAACCATCCAAAACCTGACAAATTCAATGGACGAGAGAGTTCAGAAGCTCCTTTCGAACAAGGGGTCCTATGTGCAAATGTAACATCACCTAGAATAAAGTTTTGAGTTGAAAACTGTTTGATTTCAGTTTCTAATAACCTGCTAATGCTTATAATTTCAAAAATTACCATTTTTTTGATCTTTAGTAAAATGAAAAGGTTGATCAAAGAGTGTGGGGGATCTAAGAGTGTGGCAACCCAGTAGTAAAGATTATTTCGAATTCTGACAATCTGAGGGTCATGTTGCAGGTAGTGCAGCAAGATGGCATTCATGTGTCTTGCGCATCTAGGAACCCCAAAATTATTTTCCGGGCTAGATGCAGCTAAAAATTATTATTAATTTGAAAGCTGGTGGAGCTTAGTATAGATGGCCTAATAGAATCAGTACTGCACACTGCTACAAGGCCCAAATTATTTTCCAGCCAAGATACAGATAAACATGATTAGTAATTTTAAATCTGGTGGAGTTTAGTATAGATGGCCTAATAGAATCAGTACTGCACACTGCTACAAGGCCCAAATTATTTTCCAGCCAAGATAAACATGATTAGTAATTTTAAATCTGGTGGAGTTTAGTATAGATGGCCTAATAGAATCAGTACTGCACACTACTACAAGGCCCAAATTATTTTCCAGCCAAGATACAGATAAACATGATTAGTATTTTGAAAGCTTAAAACGGTTGGTGAGGTGATTTTAACAAATCATCAAGCTTTTACTCTCCCCAGGATGACACAGGGGTAGAAAAGTCATTTCGGATCCATGATTTGTTCATCTTTATGAACGTGAGTCTGTCTACATTATCAGTGGAGAGCCTTGTGAGCTTATCTGTCAGCACACCACCAGCAGCACTAAACACACGTTCAGACAGAAAGCTGGCTGCGGGGCATGACAAGATCTCCAAGGCGTAAGTGGCGAGCTCCAGCCATTTATCCAGATTGGAAGCCCAAAAAGAGCAAGGGTCCAGTGACACAGTCATGGCTTCAATGTTTACTTGGAGATACTCCTGTACCATCGTCTCTAGGCGTTGACTATGTGTCAGACTTCTTGTCTCCTGTGGCATTGAAAGGATGGGCTAAAAAAGTGGTGAAATGATTCCGCAAAATTGATGTTACCAGCAGATACTGTGTTTCTGTTACGTTTTGAGTGCTGAACACTTGACGGTCCCACGGTTGGCAAGTTGGAACTGTGAGATTCACTACGTGCAAAACTAGTGCTTTGTGGAAAAGCACATGTAAGATTCTGCAACAGTCTCTGCTGATACTCCTGCATGAGTGCATCTCTTTCTATGGCAGGAATAATTTCTGCAAATTTAGGTGATCTAACAGTGTGGCAACCCAGTAGTCAGGATTATTTCTAATTCTCACTATTCGAGGGTCATGTTGCAGGTAGTGCAGCAAGAAGGCACTCATGTGTCTTGCGCATCCAGGAGCACCAAGTGCCTGATGTGTTGGTGGCGAGGTAACAATCATGCTTCCGTCCTCTGCCCTCTCCCCCCAACCTCGCACAACAGAAATGTGATCAAGGTCTCCCTCATCTGATGAGTCTTCCATCAGTTCGTCCTCCACTTCTTCATGGACTCCTGCACCTTCCTCACTAGTTTGGCTGCTATCATGCACCCTGGTAAAACCATCTCCTCCACTCTCACATGCCTGCCGCATTGGTGCTGCCGACCGTCTGGACCTTGCAGATGTTAGCCCTTCCGCATACAACTCCTCCTCCTCTACTTCCTCCACCTCCTCTTGTGCCAACACCTGACTCCGAATTCTGTTTAACATGTGCTCCAGCATGTAAATCACCGGAATAGTCATGCTGATAATGGCATCGTGTAGTGCCGGCGTCCCTGCCCTCTGCTAGGCAGGGACGCTGCTCCTCTCACCGCTCTGCTCCGTGCCCGGCCTCCTCCCCCCGCTCTGCTGTCAGCGCGCGCTCCGTCCCGGCGTCCTCCTCCTGCTCTGCTCTCAGCGTGCGCTCCTTCCCGGCCCCTGTGCTTAGGGCGCGCGCGCGCGCGCTCCCCTCCTCTTAAAGGGGCCGCGCGCGCCGCCCTAAAGAGTCCCCGGCCAATGGCCGGAGGACTTCATCATATATAAGGCACCTCCTCCAAAATGGAGGTGCCCGAGCAATGTTGTTTGCACCTGTGTCTCACCTGTGCTTCAGCCCTCAGGTCCCGTTGCCAGTTTCCTGCCAGTTTCCTGCCAGTTTCCTGCTAGTTACCTGCCAGTACCTGCCAGTTACCTGCCTGATTCCTGCCTGAATACTTGTTACCTGTCTGCCAGTCTGAGGTCCGACGGTCTGCCTTACTACTCCTGTCAGTCTGTCTAAAGGACCAGCCTGCCCGCTCACCTGGGAGCGCATATCAGCTACCTGCCTGCTTGCCTGAGGTCCGACGGTCTGCCTTACTACTCCGGTCAGTCTGTCTATGGACCAGCTTGCCCGCTCACCTGGGAGCGCTTCTCCGTTATCTGCCTGCTTGCCAGCCCGGAGGCTCCGTTGTCACGTGCTGTGACCACCAGCTACTCCAGACTCTTGCCCGCTCACCTGGGAGCGCATCTCCGTTACCTGCCTGCTTGCCAGCCCGGAGGTCCCGTTGTCACGTGCGGTGACCATCAGCTATTCCAGAGACTCTTGCCCGCTCACCTGGGAGCGCTTCTCCGTTACCTACCTGCCTGCCAGCCCGGAGGTTCCGCCGTCACGTGCCGTGACCACCTGCTATTCCAGAGACTCTCGCTTGCTCACCTGGGAGCACACATCTACCACCTGCCTGCTAGCCTACCCGGAGGCTCTGCCATCACAGGTCGTACCTACCCCTTACCCAGAGACTGCCCTGATCACTTGCCGTAACTCCCTGTCCGTTCACCCAGAGACTGCCACCCGCTCCCTTACAAGGGCCGCCCCCTTGTATAGTAGCTCAGAGGTTCCGCCTCCCGGACCCGTTTCAGTCCGCCTCCCGGACCCGTTACAGTTTGCTCGGGCCATGGAACCCGGTGGCACCCAAGCTCCCTCGCTCTCGGACCTCTGTCTTGAACTGTCCCGTCAGAGGTCCCAACAGGAGGCCATCCTGGGTCACCTGCGGAATGTTAATACTCGCCTGAACACTCTGTCTGATCCACCAACAACCTCCGCCAGTGCCATATCTTGCAATCCGGCGGCTCCGCTGCTCACTAATACTATGGTATCCTACCCCGGACCCCGGCTTTCTGCACCTCCTCGCTTCGGAGGCGACCCCGTCCAGGCTCGGGGCTTCTTGAATCAGTGCACCCTGCATTTTGAACTTTTGTCCTACCAGTTTAACTCCGACCGGGCCAAAATTGCCTTCATCATGTCCCATCTCACCGGGGAGGCCCTGGCCTGGCTGAATCCTCTATGGGAGAGAGGAGACCCCCTGGTGTCCAACTTGCCTGCTTTTCTCACGGCTTTCCGGAAAGTCTTCGACGAACCCGGACGGAAGACCTCATCTGCATCATCGTTGCTACGCCTCCGTCAGGGGAGTCTCACCGTGGGCCAATATGCCATACGGTTCCGTACCCTTGCCTCGGAGCTGGCCTGGGATAACGACGCTCTGGTTTCCGTCTTCTGGGAGGGTCTGTCCGGCCGTATTAAAGATGAACTTGCCGGTCGGGACATTCCTACCACTCTCGATGACTTAATAACTCTTGCCACCCGAATTGACCTACGGTTTCAGGAGCGTGCCAAAGAGGTCACCCGTGAGAGAAGGATTCCACGTTTAGCTCCTACTTTCCAGAAACCCGTCATTCCCTCCATCTCTCCCCAGGTACACTCTCCTGAGCCTATGCAGGTCGACCAGACCAAGATGGTCAAAACCCGTCAGGACTCACGCCGTGCCGAGGGGAGCTGCTTCTACTGTGGCAGTAAGGAGCACCGGATCCGTGCCTGCCCGGAGAGGTCGGGAAACGCCTGTGTCTAGGTTCGCTCAGAGAGGTCCACCTAGACAAGAATAAATCCTCTCCATCCCTGCTGTTGTCAGTTTCGATCATCTACGGGGAGAACCGTTACTTCGAACTAGCCCAACTTGACTCTGGAGCAGCCGGGAACCTTATTTCACAGTCCCTGGTTGAGAAATACCGCATCCCCACCAAACCTCTGGCTGTACCCTTGTCTGTCGCTGCCGTGGATGGGGGCCTCTTACCTCGCCCCATTCAACTCATCACCGAATCCATTACCCTGCAGGTGGGAATGCTGCATTCTGAAAGTATCTCCTTTCATGTTCTGCCTGGACTCTCTCACGCCCTCTTGCTAGGTCTGCCCTGGCTCCAGAGACATGCACCCGTGCTAGACTGGCAAACCGGAGAGGTCCTTCGCTGGGGACAAGACTGTCATAAAACCTGCCTGGTTCCCGTCCATCCCGTCCGTCCCTCTCCTACCCCAGCTAATCTACCTGGACTTCCGATTCCTTATTGGTCTTATGCAGATGTCTTTAATAAAAAGGAGGCAGAGACATTACCACCACATAGACCATACGACTGTCCCATCGATCTGCTACCCGGTACTACTCCTCCCCGTGGGCGTATCTATCCTTTATCCGCTGCTGAGACCCGGTCAATGTCCGAATATATTGAGGAGAATCTGGCCAGAGGATTCATCCGGAAATCTACCTCCCCGGCGGGAGCAGGCTTCTTTTTCGTCAAAAAGAAGGACGGCTCTCTCCGTCCCTGTATAGACTATAGAGGCCTAAACCTGATCACGGTGAAGAATAAGTACCCCCTTCCGCTCATTCCAGAATTATTTGATCGTCTGAGGGGGGCTAGGATCTTCACCAAACTGGACCTTCGTGGGGCGTACAACCTGGTTCGTATTCGTCAGGGGGATGAATGGAAGACGGCATTCAACACCCGGGACGGCCACTATGAATACCTGGTAATGCCCTTTGGTCTCTGTAACGCTCCTGCCGTCTTTCAAGAGTTGGTCAATGACATCTTCCGGGACCTTCTCTACTCCTGCGTAGTGGTGTACCTGGACGACATCTTGGTCTTCTCTCCGGATCTCCAGACTCACCGGAGGGACGTTCGTCAGGTCCTGCTCAGGCTAAGGCAGAACCATCTCTACGCTAAATTTGAGAAGTGCCTCTTTGAGCAGACCTCGCTTCCGTTTCTGGGCTACATTATCTCTCAGACCGGCCTTCAAATGGATCCTGAGAAACTGTCTGCCATCGAGAAATGGCCCCGACCGGAGGGGTTGAAGGCCATTCAGCGTTTCCTGGGCTTCGCCAACTACTACCGCCTCTTCATACCACACTTCTCTTCCCGGACGGCCCCAATTTCTGCGCTCACCCGTAAAGGTACTAATCCCAAAGAGTGGCCACCCGAAGCAGAGGAGGCCTTTCTTTCCCTTAAACAGGCCTTCTCTTCCGCCCCGGTGCTGCATCGCCCAGATGGTAACAAGCAGTTCTTCCTGGAAGTTGACGCCTCCTCCTCTGGAGCCGGAGCGGTACTTACTCAAAAATCATCTTCCGGGAGGATGGTAACTTGTGGCTTCTTCTCTAAACTCTTCTCCTCCTCTGAGCGCAACTATTCCATAGGAGACCGAGAGTTATTGGCCATCAAACTGGCATTGGAGGAGTGGCGTTACCTGCTCGAGGGGGCTCTTCACCCGGTAATAATTTACACTGACCACAAGAACTTGGCTTACCTCCAGCATGCCCAGAGACTTAACCCGCGCCAAGCCCGGTGGTCCTTGTTTTTTGCTCGTTTTGATTTTGTCCTTCATTTTCGCCCGGCTGACAAAAACGTGAAGGCGGATGCCTTGTCTCGATCCTTTCTGGTGTCTGATCTCGAGGAGGATCCGAAACATATCATCGATCCCGCCAGAGTAATGCAGGTGGCTCCCGTGAGTCTAAATCGTCTTCCTCCTGGTAAGACGTTCGTACCAGTACCTGATCGGGAGAAGATTCTACACTGGGGTCATTCGTCTAAACTAGCTGGCCACGCCGGTCAGAAAAAGACCCTCCAGCTTATTACCCGGCACTACTGGTGGCCTAACCTGCACAAGGATGTAATAGACTTTGTTTCTGCCTGTGTGTCCTGCGCCCGCAACAAAGTTCCGAGACACCTGCCGGCCGGCCGCCTCCTACCTCTGCCAGTACCTGCTGCCCCCTGGCAGCATATAGCGATGGACTTCATTACTGATCTGCCCGTCTCTGCCGGTTGTACGGTCATTTGGGTGGTCGCTGACCGCTTCTCCAAGATGGCTCACTTCATTCCACTGCCAGGTCTTCCGTCTGCACCCGAGCTGGCTAAAGACTTTATCCGCCACATCTTCCGTCTTCATGGCCTGCCCCGTCACATCGTGTCGGATCGTGGGGTACAGTTCACTTCCCGTTTCTGGAGAGCCACTTGTAAATTGCTGGACGTCACCCTGGACTTCTCCTCCGCTTACCACCCACAGTCTAATGGTCAAGTGGAGCGGATCAATCAGAACCTGACCAGTTACCTTCGGCACTTCGTTAATGCCCACCATTCTGACTGGGTGGATCTCCTGCCATGGGCCGAATTCTCGTACAACAATCACGAGAGCGAGTCTTCCTCCAAATCCCCGTTTTTTGTAGTCTACGGTCAGCATCCTCGGATCCCGTTTCCCGTCTCCACCTCGGCGGACAATCCGGCTGCGGAATCTCTTGTTAACAAATTTTCCTCCATATGGGAGAGTACCCGGTCCGCACTCCTTCTGTCATCCGAGCGTATGAAAAGACACGCTGACAAAAAACGTCTGGACCCTCCTCAATTCCGCCCTGGGGATAAAGTCTGGCTCTCGTCCAAATATGTCCGGCTCAAGATCCCTTCCTATAAGTTAGGGCCTCGGTTCATCGGCCCACTGGAGGTCATCAGTCAGATCAACCCGGTGGCCTATAAATTGAAACTCCCGGCCAACTTACGGATCCCTAACTCCTTCCATGTGTCTCTCCTCAAACCTGTGGTACTTAACTCTTTTTCCAAGTCTACAGGTACGCCTCCTGCTCCGGTTTCTGCTGAGGACGAGTTTGAGGTAGAGAACATTCTTGCCACCAAAAGGGTAAGAGGAAAGACCTTTTTCCTGGTAGATTGGAAGGGGTTTGGTCCTGAGGAGAGAACGTGGGAGCCCCGGGAGAACATCCATGCCCCTCTCATCCTAGCTAAATTTCTGTCTGGCCTAAAAAAGGGGGGGCCTAAAGGGGGGGGTACTGTAGTGCCGGCGTCCCTGCCCTCTGCTAGGCAGGGACGCTGCTCCTCTCACCGCTCTGCTCCGTGCCCGGCCTCCTCCCCCCGCTCTGCTGTCAGCGCGCGCTCCGTCCCGGCGTCCTCCTCCTGCTCTGCTCTCAGCGCGCGCTCCTTCCCGGCCCCTGTGCTTAGGGCGCGCGCGCGCGCGCTCCCCTCCTCTTAAAGGGGCCGCGCGCGCCGCCCTAAAGAGTCCCCGGCCAATGGCCGGAGGACTTCATCATATATAAGGCACCTCCTCCAAAATGGAGGTGCCCGAGCAATGTTGTTTGCACCTGTGTCTCACCTGTGCTTCAGCCCTCAGGTCCCGTTGCCAGTTTCCTGCCAGTTTCCTGCTAGTTACCTGCCAGTACCTGCCAGTTACCTGCCTGATTCCTGCCTGAATACTTGTTACCTGTCTGCCAGTCTGAGGTCCGACGGTCTGCCTTACTACTCCTGTCAGTCTGTCTAAAGGACCAGCCTGCCCGCTCACCTGGGAGCGCATATCAGCTACCTGCCTGCTTGCCTGAGGTCCGACGGTCTGCCTTACTACTCCGGTCAGTCTGTCTATGGACCAGCTTGCCCGCTCACCTGGGAGCGCTTCTCCGTTATCTGCCTGCTTGCCAGCCCGGAGGCTCCGTTGTCACGTGCTGTGACCACCAGCTACTCCAGACTCTTGCCCGCTCACCTGGGAGCGCATCTCCGTTACCTGCCTGCTTGCCAGCCCGGAGGTCCCGTTGTCACGTGCGGTGACCATCAGCTATTCCAGAGACTCTTGCCCGCTCACCTGGGAGCGCTTCTCCGTTACCTACCTGCCTGCCAGCCCGGAGGTTCCGCCGTCACGTGCCGTGACCACCTGCTATTCCAGAGACTCTCGCTTGCTCACCTGGGAGCACACATCTACCACCTGCCTGCTAGCCTACCCGGAGGCTCTGCCATCACAGGTCGTACCTACCCCTTACCCAGAGACTGCCCTGATCACTTGCCGTAACTCCCTGTCCGTTCACCCAGAGACTGCCACCCGCTCCCTTACAAGGGCCGCCCCCTTGTATAGTAGCTCAGAGGTTCCGCCTCCCGGACCCGTTTCAGTCCGCCTCCCGGACCCGTTACACATCGTCAGCACTAAACATCTTTGTCGCCATTTCAAAACTGTGCAGAAGGGTGCATAGGTCCCTGATCTGATACCACTCCTCCAGCGTGATTTGCCCCACCTCTGGATCTCGTTGGCCCAGGCTATACGTCAGAACGTATTGCACCAGGGCTTGTCGGTGCTGCCACAGTCGCTGCAACATGTGCAGAGTTGAATTCCACCGGGTAGGCACATCGTATTTTAGCCGGTGAAGTGGCAGGCCCAACGACTTCTGTAGAGATGTAAGTCGCTGAGCTGCGGGATGCGAACGGCGGAAGTGAGCACACAGCGACCGTGCCCTCTGCAGAAGGCCATCTAGTCCGGGATAGTGGGCTAAAAATTGCTGGACAACCAGGTTCAACACGTGAGCCAAACAAGGCACGTGTGTGACATTGCCCCGGCGAAGGGCCGCACCCAGGTTTGCAGCATTGTCGCACACGGCCTTCCCTGGCTTCAGGTCCAGTGGAGACAACCATTCATGAAACTGGTTTTCCAGAGCTGACCACAACTCCTCAGCTGTGTGACTCACATTTCCCAGACATTTCAAAGTAAAAACTGCCTGATGACGTTGAGCCCTGCTGCCAGCATAGTAAGGAGGTGTGCAGGATCCCTTCTGCGCAGTTAGAAAGCTTGTGGCATGACCAGACAGGCTTTGGGTGCAGGTGGAGGACCGAGAGGAGGTTGAGGAGGCAGAAGCAGTGGAGGAACTTCGAGATAAAGAGGATTGACGCACAACTCGTGGGGACGGCAAGACTTGGACAGCAGCCCCTTGTCCTGCTGTCACCATAGTTACCCAGTGCCCAGTCAGCGACATGTAACGCCCCTGTCCATGCCTACTTGTCCAAGTGTCTGTGGTGAAATGCACCCTGTCACACACAGAGTTTCTCAAAGAAGCGGTGATGTTGTGTGCGACATGCTAGTGGAGCGCAGGCACACCTTTCTTTGAGAAGTAGTGCCGACTGGGCATCTGGTACTGGGGCACTGCGACGGACATAAGGTCTCGAAAATCCTCTGTGTCCACCAGGCGGAAAGGCAGCATTTCTGTAGCCAAGAGCTTGCAGATGGTGAAATTCAACCTCTTAGCTTTCTCATGGCTAGGAGGAAATGGTCTTTTACTTGTCCACATCTGAGGGACCGAGGGCTGGCTGTTGTGCTTAGACGGGGTTAAGAAGGGTGTCCCCGGCAAACTGCCGGTCTGTGAGGAAGATGCAGGCGGACATGTTAGGTTGCCTTGATCCAAAGGTGGTGCTATCGATGTCGGACAGCGCTGAACACCAGCTGGTGTTTCCACCTCCAAAGAAAATGATGACCTGCCAATCACGCTGGCTGTTGCGGGTAAAGAGGTGGCAGGTCTGCGTCCCAAAACAGGTGTGACTGCTGTCCCCCCAGTCACAGAGGATGAAGAGGCCGCGGATGCACAAGATGTGGCAGACGGTGGTTGGCCAGGCCGGCTAAGCCGCATTGTAGCACAGTGAGCTTCCCACTGCAACTTATGCTTCATATCCATGTGTCGGTTCATGCATGAAGTACTCAAACTATGTATTTTTTGGCCTCTACTTAGCTTTTGCTGACAAATGTTACAGATAACACGAGTTGGGTCATCTTTATCGATCTGAAAAAATGCCCAGGCTATGCAAGGCTTAGCACCCATGCGACCTGAAGAGCCACCACGACTTGTGGTCAGAGGCAGAGTTGTGTTTGAGGATGCAGTTGTTGACGTGCTTCCAGTACTACGTCTCTGTCCAGGAAGGCGCAACCTGACCTCGTCGTCACTAGCATCCTCCTCCACCTCCTCTGCTGACCTCATCGACTGGCTGACTGTGGGTTGACAGTAAGTAGGATCTCCAACCTCGTCATCATCACCCTCTGTGTTATCACACCCGTCGTCCTCAGAGGCAACCTCTTCCTGCCCTGACAAAAAACTAAAGTTGTCGCTCCAATCAGGTATTTGAGTCTCATCATCTTCCTCATTGTCTCCACCAACAGGAGTTACAGTTTGGGAACGAGGGTCTACATTATGGTCAGAACCTTCTGCTTCTGGTCCTGGATCCGACTCATAAAGATTCTGGGCATCAGTGCAGATCATTTCCTCGTCTGGATTCACAGAAGCTCTGGAGCCGACCTCTGATTCCCAGGCTATAGTATGAGTAAACAGCTCTGCAGACTCAACCATCTGTTCTACCCCATACTCAGACGGGCAGCTGGAGACTTGGGAGCTGTGAGGAAGCAAGTGCGATTGGGGTGACACCTCTGAGGACTGGAGTATTTGTGATGTTGAAGTTGAGGTGGAGGAGAGCCCACTTAAAGGAGCACTTGATATCCGTTGAAGCACCTGCTGTTTTTGTGCCTCATCTGGAATTTGTAACGATTGGCGTGGCTGTAAGAAAGGGATCTTATCACATTGTCCGCTAAAAGAAGTAGACATCTTAGTTTGGCTGGAAGATGGTCTTTCTTCTGCAGATGTTACTGGTGCTTTAACACATACCCCACGGACACAACCTTTTTTTCCCTTCCCAACACGCCTATTCCGCTTTCCACCAGCAGCAGGCCTTTTTCCACTCATTTTGGTGGTTAACTAATTCACAACTCTGGAGTTGTTTGCACAAAAAACAATGGATGGGAACCGAGCAGAGCTGAGTGGCCAAACTGTGGTATTAGCCCAAAAGTATTGGCTGGGTTAGATGCAGATAAAAATTATTTTGAATTTGCAACCTGGTGGAGGTTAGTATAGATGGACTAATAGAACAAGTCCAACACACTGCTACAAGCCGAAATATTTTTTCAGAGCTAGATGCAGAAAAAAATTATATTGAATTTTCAATCTGGTGGAGGTTAGTATAGATGGACTAATAGAACAAGTCCCACACACTGCTACAAGCCGAAATATTTTTTCAGAGCTAGATGCAGATAAAAATTATTTTGAATTTGCAACCTGGTGGAGGTTAGTATAGATGGACTAATAGAACAAGTCCCACACACTGCTACAAGCCGAAATATTTTTTCAGAGCTAGAAGCAGATAAAAATTATTTTGAATTTGCAACCTGGTGGAGGTTAGTATAGATGGACTAATAGAACAAGTCCCACACACTGCTACATGGCGAAATATTTTTTCAGAGCTAGATGCAGATAAAAATTATTTTGAATTTGCAACCTGGTGGAGGTTAGTATAGATGGACTAATAGAACAAGTCCCACACACTGCTACAAGCCGAAATATTTTTTCAGAGCTAGATGCAGATAAAAATTATTTTGAATTTGCAACCTGGTGGAGGTTAGAATAGATGGACTAATAGAACAAGTCCCACACACTGCTACAAGCTGAAATTTTTTTTCAGAGCTAGATGCAGATAAAAATTATTTTGAATTTGCAACCTGGTGGAGGTTAGTATAGATGGACTAATAGAACAAGTCCCACACACTGCTACAAGCCGAAATATTTTTTCAGAGCTAGATGCAGATAAAAATTATTTTGAATTTGCAACCTGGTGGAGGTTAGAATAGATGGACTAATAGAACAAGTCCCACACACTGCTACAAGCCGAAATATTTTTTCAGAGCTAGATGCAGATAAAAATTATTTTGAATTTGCAACCTAGTGGAGGTTAGTATAGATGGACTAATAGAACAAGTCACACACACTGCTTCAAGCTCAAACCCAAATATTTTTTCAGAGCTAGATGTAGATAAAAATTATATTGAATTTGCAACCTGGTGGAGGTTAGTATAGATGGACTAATAGAATGATGCTATGCCCAAAAGGTTTTACTTCACTAGGTGCAGTAAAAAAATTAGTATTCTATACACAGGTGGTGTAGCTTGCAACACAGATAGGCTACTCCACTGACTAACACACACTGCAAGAGGCCAAAAAGGATTTGCTTTGCTAGATTTAGCCAAATGCTGTGAAAAAAAACTTGCACAGCACTGGCACAGACCTGCCTGGCAAAAAGTGATAGGAACTGATGTAACCTAGCCCTCAAAAGGACTGCAATTACAATTAGTCTTTACTCCCAACCTATCTATTTAAGAGCACAGACCTGCCTGATAAAAGTCGTAGGAAATGATGTAACCTAGTCCTTAAAAGGACTGCAATCACAACTATTCCCTACTCCCAAGCTATCTGTAGATTTGTGTGAAAAAAAAATAACACTGAAGGTATAGCGCACACAGCAACAGCGGTGCTGTCTAACATGCAGCTGCAGCAGTGAGAAAATGGTGGCGACGGGGAAAATGGCTGGGTCTTATAGGGCAAGGACATGTGACTTACACTGCCAATGACACATGCCCTTGCTTGTGTGAAAAAAAGCACTTCGCTCCGTGTGTGCGCTGCTGATAGGCTGACAGATTGCACCTCCCCACTGTAAATGCGGGAAAGAGAAAAAAAAAGGGAGATCTTCATTATTTCTGCAGAGATCCATCCCCTGCCCCCCCCCCGCCCCGCTGTACACTCAAACTGCGTATTAACATTAATTTTCAGCATTACTGAAAAAAAATCCAGTTATGATTTTGGTGCACGAACAGTTATCGAACATAACCTCGAACAGCCGAATTTTTTTCAAACTGTTCGTGTTCACCGAACGGCTCGAACACCGACCAAAACAGCTCGAATTTGAGATTGGCGAACAGTTCGAGTAGAACAATGCTCATCTCTACTCTGCATCCTCTCACTTGGCCTGGGTCTGTTGATCTGCATCCTCTCAATCACCTTGTGTCTTAGCAGCCTCCGGCTTTACTTGGCATTCTTGTAAAACAAGCTACTGATGCATTTGCGGGCAATTCTTGCTGAAGAATTATTGCCAAGCAAGAGTCCATTCCACTTTGGGAGTTGTTGTTGCTGCTGATACCCTTTGGGATGGACAGTTCGGGAACCAGATCCATGACTGGATATCCTGGTGCAATATTGGTCCTTGGCTCTGGTAGCACAGTCTGTGCTTGGCATCGTCCTCGAAAAGACATGGATGAATATCTCCTTGGATTTATCTAATGATACCTCTCTTGTCACAAAGGGTCCACAGCTTTGTCTTACTTCTCATAAGAAGCCACCAAGCAGTTACTTGATAACGAAAAGATAGGAAAGAAACACTAGAATGGGGGCATACACATGGTATCACAATCAGCCTAAAATTTCCCTCTTCATGGTTGTGGGTATATTTAGAGCAGCAAGGAACAAACTTATTCAATTTTAGATTTAATATACGAAAAAAGGTATAGTGCTTACATAGTTAAAAAAAGATGAAATGACAAAAAGATGTACAGAAAGGAATGAAGAATAAAAAACAAACAGGGATAAATAAAGGAGGCTCCTACGATTAGGAGGATTTCACCACAGAAATTAGGACAGATCTACATTGCACCCTCTTGGTCTAACAAATAGCTTTACTGGATGAGATTTTATAAAGGGTCTCTTCTACACCCCTCACCCCGATCAGGTGAGAGAAGGATGGCTAATTGTATGGACAAAGACATGAGCAAAAGACCTAATTCTAGTTTATGTCATATTTTCCCACAGGAACCTTAGTGGAAAACTATGACGTTCATATTTTCACGCGTACTGTCACCACCTTAGACAAACCAAACAAGACTGTAATAAATTCCATAATAGGGGTTGCTATTACATTTGTTGTGGCTTCCCAAAGTCGAAAATCCTGGAGCTTGAACCCACAGAAGTGATTATGTCCCCTGATCACAGATATATCTGTGGATGGTGTTGATATTATTATCGATATAGTATGTTATGTGAGTATAGGTTGTTACATGTACAGTGGGTATGGAAAGTATTCAGACCCCTTTCATTTTTTCACTCTTTGTTTCATTGCAGCCATTTGGTAAATTCTAAAGTTCATTTGTTTCTCATTAAAGTACACCCTGCACCCCATCTTGACTGAAAAAAACAGAAATGTAGACATTTTTGCAAATTTATTAAAAGAAAAACTGAAATATCACATAGTCATAAGTATTCAGACCCTTTGCTCAGACACTCATATTTAAGTCACATGCTGTCCATTTCCTTGTGATCCTCCTTGAGATGGTTCTACTCCTTCATTGGAGTCCAGATGTGTTTAATTAAACTGATAGGACTTGATTTGGAAAGGCACACACCTGTCTATATAAGACCTCACAGCTCACAGTGCATGTCAGACCAAATGAGAATCATGAGAAAAAAAATGAACTTTGTAGAATTTACCAAATGGCTGCAATGAAACAAAGAGTGAAAAATTCAAAGGGGTCTGAATACTTTCCGTACCCACTGTATATGCTTACACGTATTATGAAGAGACCCCAAAGCATAATAACGGACATTCAATTTGCAGAGCATAAACTTTGCAGCAAATTATCATGGAAAAATCCATGCGATTTGGTAAATTCAAATTCTGTCTGATCCGCTGATCTTGACTATTAAGATTTCTCTATTTTTAAGAGCATTCATACTTTGCATCATTCTTTCCTCAGCAGCCTAAAATTTTGCACAGTACTGTGTATATACAGTCATGGCTGAAAGTGTTAACACCCTTAAAATTGTTCCAGAAAGTGAAGTATTTCTCCCAGAAAATTATTACAATTACATGTTTTGTTACACACGTCTATTTCCTTTGTGTGTATTGGAACAACACAAAAAAAACAGAGACAAAAAGGCAAACTGGACATAATTTCACACAAAACTCCAAAAATGGGCTGGACAAAATTGTTGGCACCCACAACTTAATATTTAGTTGCAGACCCTTTGGAATAAATAACTAAATAACTGCAATTAATCACTTCCTATAACCATCAACAAGCTTCTTACACCTCTCAACTGGAATTTTGGACCACTCTTCTTTTGCAAACTGCTCCAGGTCTCTTATATTTGAAGGCGCCTTCTGCCAACAGCAATTTTAAGATCTCTACACAGGTTTTTAATGGGATTTAGATCCGAACACATCGATGGCCACTTCCAAACTCTTCGCTTTGTTTCCATTTCTGGGGGCTTCTTGAAGTATGTTTGGAGTCATGGTCCTGCTGAAAGACCCAAGACCTAGGACGCAACCCCAGCTTTCTGTCACGGGCACAATATTGCAACCCAAAATCGTTTGGTAATCTTCAGATTTCATGATGCCTTGCGCACAGTACCTACAGTCAAATATGGTGGAGGTTCAAAGATGTTTTGGGCTTGTTTTGCTGCCTCTGGGTGCTGCAAAACAACCCCAAAACATCTTTGAACCTCCACCATATGTAGGTGCTGTGTTCTTTTCTTTGAAGGACTCATTCTCTTTTCGGTAAACAGTAGAATGATGTGCTTTACCAAAAAGTTCTATATTGGTCTCATCTGTCCACACAAAGCTTTCCCAGAATGATTTTGGCTTACACAAGTACATTTTGGCAAACTGCAGTCTTGCTTTCTTATGTCTCTGTGTCAGCAGTGGGGTCCTCCTGGGTCTCCTGCTATAGTGTGGGTGCTTATTGAAGCATCTTTGGGGTCATAGTCCTGCTATAAGACTCATGACCTAAGACGCAAACACTGCTTTCTGTCACTGGGCAGTATATTGCGACCCGAAATTCTTGGTAATCTTCAGAATTCATGATGTCTTGCACACAGTCAAGGCACCCAGTGCCAGAGGCAGAAAAACAACCCCTAGGTATTTTTGAACCTCCACCATATATGACTGTAGGTACTGTGTTCTTTTCTTTGTAGGCTTCATTCAGTTTTCAGTAAACACTAGAATGATATGCTTTACTAAAAAGCTATCTTGGTCTCATCTGTCCAGAAAACGCTTTCTCAGAAGGATTTTGGCTTTCGTACATTTTGTCAAACTGAAGTCTAGCTTTTTTATGTCTGTCAGCAGGGGTTCCCCATGGGACTCCTGCCATAGCGTTTCATTTCATTCACATGTCGATGAATAGTTTGCGCTAACAATGATACACCCTGAGCCTGCAGGACATCTTGAATTTCTTTGGAGCTTGATTGGGGCAGCTTATCCACCATCCGGACTATCCTGCGTGGTAACCTTTCATCAATTTTTCTCAGCTGTCCATGTCCAGGGATATTAGCTACAGTGCTATGGGTTGTAAACTTTTTGATTATGTCGCGCACTTTGGACAAAGAAACATAACAATCTCTGGAGATGGACATGTAACCTTGAGATTGTTCATATTTTTTAACAATTTTGGTTCTCAAGCCCTCTGTCAGTTCTCTCCTCCTCTTTCTGTTCTCCGTGCTTGGTGTGGCACACAAAGACGCACAACGCAAAGCTTGAGTCAATGTCTCCCCTTTTTATCTGGTTTCAGGTGTGATTATCATATTGCCCACACCTGTTGCTTGCCACAGGTGAGTTTGAACACACATCACCTTCTTGAAACAAAGCTGTTTACCTACAATTTTGGAAAGGTGCCCAACAACTTTGTCTGGCCCATTTTGGGGGTTTTGTGTGAAATGATGTCCAATTTGCCTTTTTTAACTGTTTTTTTTTTGTGTTGTTCCCATACACTCAAAGGAAGTAAACGTGTATAACAAAACACGTGTAATTGCAATAATATGTTGGGAAAAATACTTGAATATTCTGGGACAATTTCAAGGGTGCCAACACTTTCGGCCATGACTGTTTATTAGTGATGAGTGAGCACTAAAATGCTCGGGTCGAGCAAATTGGTATACTCGGGTGCTCGACCTGAGCAACGAGCCCAATGTAAGTCTATGGGAAACTCGAGCATTATTCAGGCGGCCCACCCCGGCGGTCTGCAGAGGGCCTAAAAATTGCCAAAATCGATAGGGACAGTGCTCAAATGACATGGGGACGGCATGGGGAAGACCCCTGGAAGCATTTCTGACTCCCAGGCAGGTCACTTCTGTCAACAACGTTGTCAGAGGTATTACGCCACTTTTACGGACTCACAATAAAACATACAAAAACGAAACCAAAATGGATTTTCCTGGGAAATATGTTAAGGAACATCCTTTCCAGGGTAATGACTTGTATATAGAGCAAAATAAATAACCAAAACTGCTCCTCCACACCTTGGGCTATGTTCACACGTAGCGTTTTTGATGCGTTTTTTTCACTTTTGCATTGCTTTCAACCGCAACAAAAGCATTCACCAGGAAATGTCATTTTAACATTTTACAACCTTATCTGGCCATGTGGTGTGTGAGATATCATCAGACACATCGTGTTTCATTTATGAAGGAAGGACTCTGAAAGTAACAAAGCCAATTTTTATGGGAATTGGATGTTTCGCCCCCAGCAATTTGCCCCCGGGTACATTTCGCCCCCGCACATTTCGTCACTAGCATTTGGCCCCCAGGATGTTTTGCCCCCGCACATCTCAGCCCCGCACATATCGCCCCCAGTTCAAAACGTCCTGGGGCAAAACGTGCGGGGGCGAAATGTGCGGGGGCGAAATGATAGGGGCGAAATGTACCTGGGGGCGAACAGATGGGGGCAAACTGCTGGGGGCAAGTTACTAGGGGCGAACTGCTGGGGGCAAAACTTCCTATAACCTATTTTTATAGGGCCATCAGGCGACCTTTACTATTCTTAACGGGCCAGCAGTCGGCCCTCACTATTCTTAGAGAGCCATCAGCCGGCTATGTTTTATTGTTCCCATTACTAAAGAGTGGGTCTCCTATACTGTTATTGCGTATGCAGTGAGTGGCAGGGCTGCCCAAAATTTGGACGCACCCCAATACCCCTTTGAAGAGACTTAGAGGAGGGCCTCCTGAAAACAATGTTCACATTGTTAGGAAGTAGGTCTCCCATTGTGTTTGCCAATGCAGTGGATGCAAGGGTTGACAAAAAATTGGAGGCACTCCAATGCCCCTTGGAAGAGACGTGGAGGTCAGAGGGCCTACTTAAAACAATGTTCCCATTATGAGGAAGTGGGTCTCCCATTGTGTTTGCCTATGCAGTGAATGCAAGGGTTGGCAAAAATTTGGAGGCATTCCAATGCCCCTTGGAAGAGATGTGGAGGTCAGAGGGCTTCTTTAAAACAATGTTCCTATTATTAGGAAGTGGGTCTCCCATAGTGTTTGCCTATGCAGTGAATGCAAGGGCTGCCAAAAATTGGAAGGCACTTCAATGCCCCTTGGAATAGACGTGGAGGAGGGCCTTATAAAAAAAATGTTCCCATTAGAAAGGAGCGGGTCTCCTATACTTGTAATGCCCATGCACTAAGTGCTTGGTCTGACAAACATTTACCCCTGGGGGGTATACATGAACATACTGTATACAATTTTTTTTTTACGGGCATCATAAACACCCTTTAAAAAAATTATGTGGGTGTTGCATCATGGACCACGGTCACCCTGGTGATATGGTGGTGGAGGATGAGGAGAAGGAGGAGGACAAGAGCAAATAGCCAAAATCAGGGAGCGTATGCCCATGTGTGGGTGTGAAGAGGTGCATGGGAATACACCTCCCAAAAAGAGACACTGGATTTGAGTTCATGTTGCGCTGCTATCAATTGGTGGTGTTTCAGTTGACAGGCGGATGCGCTTATAAGCTATAATTCCACCAGCGGAACAAAAAAACGGCTCTGATAAAACGCTGGCAGCAGGGTAGGCCAGGAACTCCAAGGCATAGAGAGCCAGTTCATTCCACGTATCCAGCTAGGATACCCAATAATTGTAAGGCACAGAGGAATCACGAAGGACGTTTGTATGGTCGGCAAGGTACTCCCTCAGCATCTTCCCAAACTTTGCACTTCTTGTGAAAGTACGCCGCGCCTCAGGGCTTGTGCGATGGGAAGGGCTGAGAAAATTCTCCCAGAACTTTGACAGTGTTCCCCAGCCTCTGCTGGATTGAAGTTGTGGTCATGGAAAAGGCAGCGTAACATAAACTCAGCCATGCGTGCCAGACTACTAAGAGGCAAGACTTCCGTGTCCTCACCAAGAGGATGACCGACCATGCTCTCCTCCTCTCTGTCCATCCACGCTGAACAGACGGTATGACATCTGTGCAGGTAGTACCGTCTATCGCGCATGAAACTAGCTCCTGTTCTTCCTCTTCCTCATTGTCACCCAATCCACGTTGGGATGAGATGAGGCTGGGCTGTGTGTAATCACCCTGTATGGTTCCTTGCTCCATCTTATCGTGCTCCGCTTGCAATGCATCCTCTTTGATTGTGAGCAGAGAGCATTTCAGAAGACAGAGAAGCGGGATGGTGATGCTAATTATGGCATCATCGCCGCTCATCATCTTGGTGCAGTCCTCAAAGTTTTGGAGGATGGTACATATGTCTGACATCCATGTCCACTCCTGAGGTCTTATGTGTGGAGTCTGAACTGAATACCGACGGCCTTGTTGATGCTGGTACTCAACACCTGCCCTCTTCTGATCAGAAATCCTTCCCAACATCTGAAGTAGAGTTCCAATGCGTGGGCATATCACACACCAGTCTGGAGCTGGAAGCTGCAAACGCTGCTGAAACACGGCAAGGGCGGTGGAAGCTGTAGGTGACTTCCTAAAATGGGCACACAGGCGGGGTACTTTAACAAGCAGATCTGGCAGCTCTGGGTAGGATTTGAGAAACTGCTGAACCATGAGGTTAAGCACATGGGCCAGGCATGGTACGTGTGTGAGCTCGCCTCGCCTCAGAGATGCCACCAGGTTCCGGCTATTGTCACACACGATCATGCCTGGCTGTAGGTTTAGCGGTGTGAGCCACAGATCTGCTTACTCTTTCAGAGCTGTCCACAACTCTTCAGCCATGTACGGTTTGTCACCCAAGCATATTAGCTTCAGCACAGCCTGTTGCCGCTTGGCCGAGGCTGTGCTTCCAGCTTGTGACTGATGTGGTCATTTTGGAGATGGAGGCTGAAGAGGAGGAGGCTGAGGTGCAGGAGCTGTAGACTGTGGGGACAACCCTGATTGACTTAGGGCCCGCAATCCTTGGCGTCGGGAGGACGTGTTCCATCCCAAGGTCCGACTGGGTCCTGGCTTCCACTATGTTAACCCAGTGTGCCGTCAACGAGATGTACCGTCCCTGCCCACAAACACTTGTCCACGTGTCCGTGGTTAGGTGGACTTTCCCGGTAACTGCATTGTTGAGGGCACAGCTAATGTTTTGGGACACGTGCTTGTGTAATGTGGGGATGGCACACCTGGAGAAATAGTGGCGGCTGGGGACCGAGGGACGGCCGCCGCCATCAGACTGCGGAATTCTTCCGTCTCCATGAGCCTAAAAGGCAACATTTTGAGCGTAAGCAGTTGTGAAATATGGGAATTTAGTAGTGCGGCCTGTGGGGCTTTGGCTGCGTATTTGCGCTTGCATTCCAAGGACTGGGGTATGGACAACTGAACGCTGCGCTGGGACAAGGACGTGCTTCCTGATGCTGCTACTTGAGAGTGTGCAACGACAGGTGCAGGGCAGGAGGCATCTTTGCATGCACCATGGACAGGGGATTGGCTTGCATGCACAACAGCGGAAGAAGCAATGGTGCCAGCCGCAGACACTGTTCCTGGACCCTGGGGTTCGGCCCACAAAGTCGGGTGCTTTGCTGCCATGTGCCTGATCATGCTGGTGGTTGTCAGGCTACTTGTTTTGCCACCCCTGCTGATGCTGGCCTGGCAGGTGGTACAAATGGCCTTTTGGGGTTATCGGCAGAGTTTTTAAAAGAACAACCAAACTCTGGAAGACCTAACAGTTGTACTGGCAACTTCCTTCGTGTTGGTGTTACGGGGAACGGTTGCCTGCCTTCTGTCTGCGGCCACCACACTGCTTCTTCCTGCCTGATGGGGTGCTCTGCCTCCCTCACGCTGTGTGCTGCTGTCCTCGCTCTGCATGTCCTCCTGCCAGGTTGGGTCAGTTACTATATCATCCACCACCTCGTCTTCCACTTCCGCACCCTGGTCCTCCTCCTGACTTTCTGGCAATTGTGTCTCATCATCGTCCACCTCTTGTAACACTTTACCAAAGTCGTCTTCATGTGACCGTGGCTGCTCAAATATTTGGGCATCGCTACATGCGATCTCCTCTTGCCCAACTTCAAGTGGACCGGGCGAGAGGCCCGAATCTATAAATGGAAAAGTGAACAACTCTTCAGAGAGTCCAAGTGTGGGATCAGTTGTCTCCGGGCACTCGGCATGGTGGGAGGAAGGAGGATCAGTGTGAGTAATATGCGGTCCAGACTCACGGCTACTGAGACTTGACCGTGTGGAAGACAGGGTGGTGGTGGTGGCTAAGTGACTGGAAGCATTATCCGCTATACAACCAACAACCATTTGACACTGCTCTGGGTTCAATAGTGGTGTGCTGCGGTCCCCTAGGAATTGGGACAGGCACGTCGGTCGAGAAGATGTGGGTGTTTGTTGTGGCACAATTTCAGCTTGCCCATGGCCTTAGCCTCTGCATGCACCATCACCATCACTTCCAGTTCCCCGTCCCTTGCCACGCGCCTTGCCCATTTTAAATGGAGGACAATATCTTCCACGCTCACCACAAATGGCTGAATTTGGAGAGAAGTTATATGTAATCCGTGTGATGGAGAAACCAGTTTTAAATACCTGGCCTGTAGGTAACTAGTTTGAACAGCAAACCGGTGCCAAAAAATTTGCTGACACACTGAAAAAAAATTTGAATGGAGGCCAAAAATGGCAGTATTTTCAGCACAATTATATGTGAATGTGATCAGTGTGACGGAGAAACCACAGTTTTAAATACCTGGCTTGTAGGTAACTATTTTGAACAGCAAACCGGTGCCAAAAACTTTGCTGACACACTGAAAAATAATTTGAACGGAGGCCAAAAATGGCAGAATTTTCAGCGCAATTATATGTGATCCGTGTGACGGACAAATTTTAAATAGCTGGATTTTTAGCGCTGTAATATGGAAAGGACCTGGCTGTATTCTGCAGTGCCAACAAGCAAATGGCGCAGAAAAACGGTGTTCTCTGGATTGTTTTTTAAGCAAATAATGAGGATTAAGATCCCAAAAAAATTATTCCTGGCCCCTGAGACCAGGGCCTTTGTCTAGAAATATCTAACAGCAGCAGAAGGCAGAACTGGAATGGAGCCTCTTGTGCTATATGCACTGCAGTCTGCTATATACCCTGCCTGCTTGCCTATATACACGGCCTGCCTGATATCTCTGCAGATGGATTAGTCCTCAGAAGGACTGTTTGTTGAGATGGATATGTGTAATGTACTTGTTTTCTCCCTACACTACCTAATACACAACCAAATCTCTCGCTAGCTCAGCAGCACCTCTCCCTACCCTGCCTGATTGTGGAGTAGACTGACGAGCACAGCGGCGCCAGGTCTGATATAGAACTGATGACGCTGTGCGGCCAGCCAATCACTGTAATGCCACAACCACAATGGCTGCGGCATTACAATGAGTGGCAGGCAATCCCTGCATGTTGATTGGCGCTCTAGAGAGCGCCAAACATGCAGGGAGGGGACCCAATCATCCGCCCGAGCATCTCGCAAGTACTCGGCGAGCTCTGAGCATCTCGAGTATCGAGTACTTGCGAGTATGCTCGCTCATCAGTACTGTTTATACACTGCTCAAAATAATAAAGGGAACACTTAAACAACAGAATATAACTCCAAGTAAATCAAACTTCTGTGAAATCAAACTGTCCACTTAGGAAGCAACACTGATTGACAATCAATTTCACATGCTGCTGTGCAAATGGAATAGACAATAGATGGGAATTATTGGCAATTATCAAGACATACTCAATAAAGGAGTGGTTCAGCAGGTGGGGACCACAGACCACATCTCAGTACCAATGCTTTCTGGCTGATGTTTTGGTCACTTTTGAATGTTGGTTGTGCTTTCACACTCGTGGTAGCATGAGACGGACTCTACAACCCACATAAGTTGCTCAGGTAGTGCAGCTCATCAAGGATGGCACATCAATGCGAGCTGTGGCAACGTTTGCTGTGTCTGTCAGCGTAGTGTCCAGAAGCTGGAGGCGCTACCAGGAGACAGGCCAGTACACCAAGAGACGTGGAGGGGGCCGTAGAAGGGCAACAACCCAGCAGCAGGACCTCTACCTCCGCCTTTATGCAAGGAGGAACTGGAGGAGCACTGCCAGAGCCCTGCAAAATGACCTCCAGCAGGCCACAAATGTGCATGTGTCTGCACAAACAGTTAGAAACCGACTCCATGAGGGTGGTATGAGGGCCCGACGTCCACAGATGGGGGTTGTGCTCGCAGCCCAACACCATGCAGGACGCTTGGCATTTGCCACAGAACACCAGGATTGGCAAAGTCGCCACTGGCGCCCTGTGCTCTTCACAGATGAAAGCAGGTTCACACTGAGCACATGTGACAGACGTGACGGAGTCTGGAGACGCCGTGGAGAGCGATCTGCTGCCTGCAACATCCTTCAGCATGACCGGTTTGGCAGTGGGTCAGTAATGGTGTGGGGTGGCATTTCTTTGGAGGGCCGCACAGCCCTTCATGTGCTCGCCAGAGGTAGCCTGACTGCCATTAGGTACCGAGATGAGATCCTCAGACCCCTTTTGAGACCATATGCCGATGCGGTTGGCCCTGGGTTCCTGGTGTGTCAGCAGTAGAGATGAGCGGTGTTCGACTAGAACTGTTCGCCAATCTCAAATTCGAGCTGTTTTGGGCGGTGTTCGAGTTGTTCCACGAACCCGAACGATTTGCAAAAAATTCGGCTGTTCGAGGTTATGTTCGATAACTGTTCGTGCACCAAAAGCGTGTCCTGCATGTCTGGCGCTATTTAGAGCACCAATCATGCAGGGATTGTCTGCCACTCACTGTAATGCCACAGCCATGGTGGTTGTGGCATTACAGTGGTTGCCCAAATCGATGGGAACAGTGCCAACAGTGAAACATGAAAAGCCGGCAATTCAGCAGCGGCATACACCTGTACCCGACAATTTAGAACCGAAAGAATAGGGCATCACACATAGATTAGATAGATAGAAACATGTCAGCCACATATATACGAAGTACAGTGAAAGTGTTGCTTACTGTACTTGTCATTTAGCGTAAAGGATTTATCAAAAAAAATAATAGTGTTTTCATGCACCGTCTCTTTAAAAAAGCCGGCCGGCAATTCAGCAGCGGTACCCGACAATTTATAACAGACAGAATAGAGCTTCACACATAGATTAGATAGATAGAAACATGTCAGTCACATATATATGAAGTACAGTGATAGTGTTGGTTACTGTACTTGTCATTTAGTATTAAAATAAAGGATTTATTATTAAAAAAATTGGCGTGGGGTTCCCCTTAATTTTAGGCTCTAGCGGAGGTTAAGCAGACGGCTGGGGCAGATGTTTGAAGCCTGGGAAGGGGGTAATACCCACGGAGCTTCCCAGGCTACTAATATCAGCCCCCAGCTGAATACATAGCCTTTACTAGCTATTAAAATGGGGGACACCCCAAAAAAAATGACGTGGGGTCCCCCCTAATTTAATAGCTAGCAAAGGCTAGGCAGACAGCTGGGGGCTGATATTAATAGCCCAGGAAGGGAGCCATGAATATTGGCCCCCTCCCAGGCTAGAAACACCAGCCGTCAGCCGCCCCAGAAATGGCGCATTCATAGGATGCGCCAATTCTGGCACTTAGCCTCGCTCTTCCACGCTGCCCTGGTGCGGTGGCAGGGGGTAATAGGGTTGGGGTTGATGTCAGCTTATAATGCCAGCTGACATCAAGCCCAGGTTAGTAATGGAGAGGCGTCTATAAGACACCCCCATTACTAACCCCATAGTCAAAGTTAAAAAAAACACAAACACCCAGAATAAAGTCCTTTAATTGAAATAAAGACACAATCCTTTATTGTTCTAAATTAAACCATACTTACTGTCACGCCCATTCCAGCTGAAGCCAACGATCTCCTGCAATAAAAGAAAAATAATAAAGCAACCTCATCCTTACCTTTCCATGGTTCCCACGACAGCTTCAGCTCTGCTACATCGAGATGACAGGCTGGACCGCAGCAGAACGCTGCCATCCAGCCTGTCATCCCGCAGACACTGAGAAGCGCAGGCTTGCTTGCGCTGCTCAGCGTCTCTCTGTGACGACATCCAGATGAGCCGAGTTCATGTCCAATGAACTCGGCTCACCTCATGCACGTCACTGACAGCGTGGGAAAATTCTCCTGCACTCAGCGCTTCAGCGTGGGAGAATTCTCACGCTGAAGCGGTGAGTGCAGGAGAATTCTCCCACGCTGTCAGTGACGTGCATAAGGTGAGCTCATGTCCAATGAACTCAGCTCACCTCCTGCACTTCACTGACAGCGTGGGAGAATTCTCCTGCACTCAGCGCTTCAGCGTGAGAATTCTCCCACGCTGAAGCGCTGAGTGCAGGAGAATTTTCCCACGCTGTCAGTGACGTGCATAAGGTGAGCTCATGTCCAATGAACTCAGCTCACCTCCTGCACGTCACTGACAGCGTGGGAGAATTCTCCTGCACTCAGCGCTTCAGTGTGAGAATTCTCCCACGCTGAAGCGCTGAGTGCAGGAGAATTTTCCCACGCTGTCAGTGACGTGCATGAGGTGAGCCGAGTTCATTGGACATTAACTCGGCTCATCTGGATGTCCTCACAGAGAGACACTGTGGAGCGCAAGCAAGCCTGCGCTTCTCAGTGTCTGCGGGATGAGAGGCTGGATGGCAGCGTTCTGCTGCGGTCCAGCCTGTCATCTCGATGTAGCAGAGCTGAAGCTGTCATGGGAACCATGGAAAGGTAAGGATGATGTTGCTTTATTATTTTTCTTTTATTTCAGGAGATCGTTGGCTTCAGCTGGAATGGGCGTGATGGTAAGTATGGTTTAATTTAGAACAATAAAGAATTGTGTGTTTATTTCAATTAAAGGACTTTTTTCTGGGTGTTGTGTTTTTTTTAAATACTTTACTAGAAATTCATGGTGGTCATGTCTAATATTGGCGTGACCTCATGAATTTCGGGCTTAGGGCCAGCTGATAATGCCAAGCTGGCCCTAACCCCTTTATTACCCAGTGAGCCACCGCACCAGGGCCCTGGATGAGTTGGGTACAGCGCCAGAAGATGGCGCTTCTATGAACGCGCCATTTTCCGGGGTGGCTGCAGACTGCAATTTGTAGCGGGGGGGGGCCCAGAAAGCTTGGGTCTCCCTGCGCTGCAGATTCCAGCCCCCAGCTGCCTAGTTGTACCTGGCTGGACACAAAAATAGGGCGAAGCCCCACGTACTTTTTTTTTAATTATTTCATGAAATAATTAAGAAAAAAAGGCCTTCCCTATATTGTTGTGTCCGGCCAGGTACAAATAGGCAGCTGGTGGTAGCCCGTTCCTGCCTGCTGTACCTGGCTGGACACAAATATAGTGCGAAGCCCCACGTCAATTTTTTTTAAATTATTTCATGAATTTCCTGAAATAATTTAAAAAAATTGAAGTGGGGCTTCGCACTATATTTGTGTCCAGCCAGGTACAGCAGGCAGGAACGGGCTGCCCCCATCCACCAGCTGCCTATTTGTACCTGGCCGGACACAACAATATAGGGAAGCCCTTTTTTTCTTAATTATTTCATGAATTTCATTAAATAATTAAAAAAAATTGAAGTGGAGCTTCGCACTATATTTGTGTCCAGCCAGGTACAGCAGGCAGGAACGGGCTGCCCCCAACCACCAGCTGCCTATTTGTACCTGGCCGGACACAACAATATAGGGAAGGCCTTTTTTTCTTAATTATTTCATGAAATTCATGAAATAATTAAAAAAAAAGTACGTGGGGCTTCGCCCTATTTTTGTGTCCAGCCAGGTACAACTAGGCAGCTGGGGGCTGGAATCTGCAGCGCAGGGAGGCCCAAGCTTTCTGGGCCCCCCCCCGCTACAAATTGCAGTCCGCAGCCACCCCGGAAAATGGCGCGTTCATAGAAGCGCCATCTTCTGGCGCTGTACCCAACTCATCCAGGGCCCTGGTGCGGTGGCTCACTGGGTAATAAAGGGGTTAGGGCCAGCTTGGTATTATCAGCTGGCCCCAAGCCCAAAATTCATGGGGTCACGCCAGTATTAGACATGACCGCCATGAATTTCTAGTAAAGTATTTAAAAAAAACACAACACCCAGAATAAAGTCCTTTAATTGAAATAAAGACACAATTCTTTATTGTTCTAAATTAAACCATACTTACCATCACACCCATTCCAGCTGAAGCCAACGATCTCCTGCAATAAAAGAAAAATAATAAAGCAACCTCATCCTTACCTTTCCATGGTTCCCACGACAGCTTCAGCTCTGCTACATCGAGATGACAGGCTGGACCGCAGCAGAACGCC
Source organism: Phyllobates terribilis (assembly GCF_046119375.1). Classification (NCBI taxonomy): domain Eukaryota; kingdom Metazoa; phylum Chordata; class Amphibia; order Anura; family Dendrobatidae; genus Phyllobates; species Phyllobates terribilis. The sequence continues at coordinate 906,874,036 of NW_027362762.1, forward strand.
GCCATCCAGCCTGTCATCCCGCAGACACTGAGAAGCGCAGGCTTGCTTGCGCTGCTCAGCGTCTCTCTGTGACGACATCCAGATGAGCCGAGTTCATGTCCAATGAACTCAGCTCACCTCCTGCACGTCACTGACAGCGTGGGAAAATTCTCCTGCAATCAGCGCTTCAGCGTGAGAATTTTCCCACGCTGTCAGTGACGTGCATGAGGTGAGCCGAGTTCATTGGACATGAACTCGGCTCATCTGGATGTCGTCACAGAGAGACGCTGAGCAGCGCAAGCAAGCCTGCGCTTCTCAGTGTCTGCGGGATGACAGGCTGGATGGCGGCGTTCTGCTGCGGTCCAGCCTGTCATCTCGATGTAGCAGAGCTGAAGCTGTCGTGGGAACCATGGAAAGGTAAGGATGAGGTTGCTTTATTATTTTTCTTTTATTGCAGGAGATCGTTGGCTTCAGCTGGAATGGGCGTGATGGTAGGTATGGTTTAATTTAGAACAATAAAGGATTGTGTCTTTATTTCAATTAAAGGACTTTATTCTGGGTGTTTGTGTTTTTTTTAACTTTGACTATGGGGTTAGTAATGGGGGTGTCTTATAGACGCCTCTCCATTACTAACCTGGGGTTGATGTCAGCTGGCATTATAAGCTGACATCAACCCCAACCCTATTACCCCCTGCCACCGCACCAGGGCAGCGTGGAAGAGCGAGGCTAAGTGCCAGAATTGGCGCATCCTATGAATGCGCCATTTCTGGGGCGGCTGACGGCTGGTGTTTCTAGCCTGGGAGGGGGCCAATATTCATGGCTCCCTTCCTGGGCTATTAATATCAGCCCCCAGCTGTCTGCCTAGCCTTTGCTAGCTATTAAATTAGGGGGGACCCCACGTCATTTTTTTTGGGGGGTCCCCCATTTTAATAGCTAGTAAAGGCTATGTATTCAGCTGGGGGCTGATATTAGTAGCCTGGGAAGCTCCGTGGGTATTACCCCCTTCCCAGGCTTCAAACATCTGCCCCAGCCGTCTGCTTAACCTCCGCTAGAGCCTAAAATTAAGGGGAACCCCACGCCAATTTTTTTAATAATAAATCCTTTATTTTAATACTAAATGACAAGTACAGTAACCAACACTATCACTGTACTTCATATATATGTGACTGACATGTTTCTATCTATCTAATCTATGTGTGAAGCTCTATTCTTTCTGTTCTAAATTGTCGGGTACCGCTGCTGAATTGCCGGCCGGCTTTTTTAAAGAGACAGTGCATGAAAACACTATTATTTTTTTTGATAAATCCTTTACACTAAATGACAAGTACAGTAAGCAACACTGTCACTGTACTTCATATATATGTGACTGACATGTTTCTATCTATCTAATCTATGTGTGAAGCTCTATTCTTTCTGTTCTAAATTGTCGGGTACAGATGCTGAATTGCCGGCCGGCTTTTTTAAAGAGACGGTGCATGAAAACACTAATATTTTTTTTAATAAATCCTTTACACTAAATGACAAATGCAGTAACCAACACTGTCACTGTGCTTCTTATATGTGTGACTGACATGTTTCTATCTATCTAATCTATGTGTGATGCTCTATTCCTTCTTGTCTAAATTGTCGGGTACCGGTGTATGCCGCTGCTGAATTTGCCGGCCGGCTTTTTTAAACAGAGTGTCTTCTGAGCAGTTTGTCAGCTTTTGGACACCTTTGCAGGTGTTTTCTATGTGTTTCTATGTGTTTTTGTTTGCCTGCCATTGGTTTTAACGGTGTTCGACGGTGTTCTAAGGTGTTCGACGAACAGTTCGACGAACAGTTCCTCGAACATCCCGGTGTTCGACGAACCGAACCGAACCCGAACACTACGGGGGTGGCTCAACACTAGTCAGCAGTTCCTACAAGATGAAGGCATTTAAGCTATGGACTGGCCCGCCCGTTCCCCAGACCTGAATCCGACTGAGCACATCTGGGACATCATGTCTCGCTCCATCCACCAATGTCACGTTGCACCACAGACTGTCCAGAAGTTGGCGGATGCTTTAGTCCAGGGAGGAGATCCCACAGGAGACCATCCCCAACCTCATCAGGAGCATGCCCAGGCGTTGTAGGGAGGTCATACAGGCACGTGGAGGCCACACACAATACTGAGCCTCATTTTGACTTGTTTTAAGGACATTACATCAAAGTTGGATCAGCCTGTAGTGTGTTTTTCCACTACTGACTCCCCGGGGCCTGCGCAAAAGAAACCTGCAGCGCAGTGCACAGGCAGACGGGGCCGGGATGAAGCAAAGCGCGCTCTGTGAGATCTATATGAGCTCGGCTTTGCACATGCCCGGGAAGTCAAGGAGCACAGTGCATGTCACAGGGCCCTGTGACGTGCAGGGGAGGGGGGAATATGATGATTAAGCATATAGGAGGGGATTTTGGGGAATAATAAGCACATAGGCGGGGATTTCTTGGCGTCCCCCGAACGCCAAGCCTGTGAAGAACGGAGTTTATAAAAACAGATTTCTCTGCAATCAAACCTTTACTATGTGCCATACAGGTAAGTATAGATTTACTTTTCTATACCCTGTATGCCCATAGTAGAGGTCTGATAACTCCAGTAAGTGGTGACAGATTCCATTTAAACCCATAGGGAATCTATGGGGTATTGTCAAGAGGAAGATGAGAGACACTAGATCAAACAATGCAGACGAGCTGAAGGCTGCTATCAAAGCAACCTGGGTTTCCATAACACTTCAGCAGTGCCACAGGCTGATCGCCTCCATGCCACATTGCCGCATTGATGCAGTAATTGATGTAAAAGGAGCCCCGACCAAGTATTGTGTGCATTTACTGAACATACATTTCAGTAGGCCAACATTTCGGATTTTAAAAACATTTTTCAAGCTGTTGTTATAAAGTATTCTAATTTACTGAGATAATGACTTTTGTGTTTTCATTGGCTGTAAGCCATAATCATCAACATTAAGGCTGTGTGCCCACGATGCGGATTTAATGCGTTTTCGCAGCACAACCATTTATTGTGCGATTTCGCGGCAAAATCGTCTCCATTGACTTGCATTGAACAGCATAACATCCGCATTTATACATGCGAATATTATGCGGTTCAATGCGCAGATGGTTCCTGGGTCTGGAGAAGAGGAGACTCTCCTCCAACCCGGATACCATGGTACCTGCAAGTTACAAAAGAATTGTAAAGTAAAAAAATATATATATTCATACTCACCTCTCTGGCGGCCCCCGGTCTCCTCCCGACCGCGTCCTCTCTCCTCGGCGTCCCACAGTGTACTGGCAGGGCCTGCGGTGACGTCATTTAGTTAGCTGATGGTCATGCGACCGCTGATGTCAGCGGTCATGTGATGGTCGCGTGACCATCAACTGACTAAATGACATCACCGCAGGTCCTTCCAGTACACTGTGGGACGCCGAGGAGAGAGGACGCGGCCAGGAGGAGACCGGGGGGCCGCCGGAGAGGTGTGTATGAATATTTTTTACTTTCTAATTCTTTTTTTTTTTACTATAGGTGCAGTATATTAAGCAGAAATCTCGGTCACATAATATAAATCCAAGCGAGTTGCATGGATTTATATAGTGTGACCAACATGTCAAGCCCTTTTCCAAGTGATGCTCAAAATCGCTTGGAAAAGCGCTTGAGAAAACGCATGCGGAAATGCATGTAAAAACGCATGTAAAATCTGCATGCGTTTTTTCTGCCAGGGAGAGGAAAAACCGCTCAGGAAATTTCTGCTTAAAATCTGCATCGTGGGCACATACCCTAAGAGAAATAAACACTTGAAATAGATCACTCTGTTTGTAATGACTCTATATAATATATATGTGTTTCACTTAGGCTGCGTGCCCACTATGCGTTTTTGCCGCGGAATTTCTGCAGCGAAAACGCTTAAAAAACGCTTGGTAATATGTGACCCATGGTCCCCAATGATAATCCACATGTGCTGTGCACATGCTGCGGAAATTTCTGCTGCGGATTATCATTGCGGAAAAATTAGCAGCATGTCCATTAATTTTGCGGACACGCAGCGTAATTGCCGCCATTGAATTGCTTAATATCGGCATGACTACATGTGCACATGCGGATATTAAGCGATTCTATGTGCGGATGGTACCCGGGTCTGGAGGAGTCTCTTCTCCAGACCTGGGTACCATAGTACCTGTTAAAAAAAAGAATTTAAAATAAAAAATATACATTATACTCACCTTCTGATGTCTCCCGGTATCCTCAGTGATGCGTCCTGGCTCCCCGGCGGCTCACGGTGGTGTAAAGGGACCTTCCATGACGTCAGTCATGTGACAGGTCACGCGACAGCTGACGGTGGTTGCGTGACCTGTCTTGACTAAATGACGTCATGGAAGGTCCTTTTACACCACCGAGAGCCGCACCAGAGACCGGACGCACCGGAGAGAAGACCGAGGGCCATCAGTTGGTGAGTATAATGTTTTTTTTATTTTTTACCATTTTTATTCTTTTTTTAACTATTAACTTGGTCACACTATATAAATTCATGCTGGAAAAGCACTTGATAACCCGCATGCAGAAATGCATACAAAAACGCTTGACAAACGCTTCTACCTGGCAGGACGAACGAATGTAAGATCCGCATGCGTTTTCCTGCCAGGGAGAAGCGGAAAAATTCTGTAGCATTTCTGCATCGTGGGCACATAGCCTTATTGTATTGAAGAGCTGAAATAAATTTAAAACTTTTAGATATTCTAATTTAGTGAGATGCACCTGTATCTAGTGATGGTCCGCATCAAAATTCAGGTCACTACAGCCCGGCCTAAACGGGTTCTGGACATCAGAATGGGCATTAAAGTGGGCAAATAGCCAATTTTTCACCTAGTGTATATAGCTATGGCTGTGTATATATGCGTGTGCTGTTGTATGTATCTAGATATTTTCCATGTATGTATCTGCGTTATTTCTTCACCCCATCCACACTACAAGGCCTGAGCCACTTCTTCCGGCGCCTCATTATGAGCTCAGCCCCTCGGAGCAGGACGCCCTCCCCTCCAGCCGCTCTGTAGTGAGGAGACTACAATGGAGGGTCTCTGGGCAGCTCCTGTCTGGCCATGTCAGTGCCGGCCTGTCTGCACGGCAGAGGCTCGTACTCCATAGTGGCCGCAGCCGTGTGAGTGAGCACAGCCGCCATAGGGAGCGCCGCGCTGTATCAGGCAGGGGAGCCCTCCAGGACGGCCGCCCCCTGCTGGACATGTGAGGAGTGGGCGTGGTGAAGCAGCGGCCGCCGCTGGGAGACTCGGGCGGTGTCGGTAGCAGCAGTTGAAGCCAGGTTGGGGCGTCTATTCCCGGCTGCCGGACCCCCCGCAGTGCATGGCTCATGTGCCCGCCCAGCTCTCCTGACACCCGGTCACTGTGCAGCCGCTGCCCCGTGCTCTGGATCTCAGCAGAAGCGGCGGGAGGAGGGGAGGAGCTGGGCCATGACCGTGGAGCAAAATGTCCTGCAGCAGAACTCCCAGAAGGTAAGAGCCGCCCTGCTGCCCCTGCTGTGTGCACGGTGCCCGGCCTGCGCTGCCCCGCATGCACTGCCCCCACATTTCCTGCTCTACCGGGCAGTGGACCCCCAAATTATGTGCATGGGGGCACATTGTGTGCCAGGGCATGCACTGGTGATCTATGGTGCCGCCCTCTACTGCAGGGGGATGTGTATGGCTCCAGCATAGCCTGCAGCGCTGTACAACCAGTAATAAGTCACTGGGCCATGGAGCTTGCCCTCCAGAGTCGGGGTCTCTCACCGTGTGCAGCCCCCTATATCTGTACATGTGATGTGCAGGGTGATGCATTGTCGCCGGCCCCCACGGATGCATTTTTGCCGGCCCGTCCTGCCCTCCTGTCTTTGGCTATTTTGTGCTAACGCGATCCATCCCCCTAGACGAGCGCAGGGTCGGGGGCAGCAGGCAGGTGGGTGGCCGTGTGAGGTGGCTGCTCCGTCGGCTTCTCTGTTTACTCCAGCTCGTGGTCTAGGAGCCTAATTCTGGAGTTGGGGGTGGGGCGCTGGTGCCACTCCCGTGCCGGCGGGGGGCGCTGGTGCCACTCCCGTGCCGGCGGGGGGCGCTGGTGCCACTCCCGTGCCGGCGGGGGGCGCTGGTGCCACTCCCGTGCCGGCGGGGGGCGCTGGTGCCACTCCCGTGCCGGCGGGGGGCGCTGGTGCCACTCCCGTGCCGGCGGGGGGTGCTGGTGTCACTCCCGTGCCGGCGGGGGGGCGCTGCTGGCACAATGCAGCCCCCTTCACCTGCCATGTAATGCAGCGGCGGCATATATGGACCTGTGTCCTGGCCAAAGTCATCGTGTAGCCCCAGTGGTGGTCAGTGGGTGACATGTCGCTGTAAGGCCTTCTGTCAGAGGTAGAGGTTGGCGAAAATCCCTGACAAAAGGCATAAACGCAGCATGGGACACCACTGAGCCCCCATAGACTTCAACGTGCTCCTTGTGACTCGCATGTGATCTGCATCGCCACTGTTTTTTTTTTTTTGTTTTTTTTCCAGCCAAATCGCAGTTCTTGTATGGTTTTGGTCACTGTGTTGTCCCAGTCTGCACTGTTAGAGGTTTCTTTTTATATCTGATTTTCAGAAAGCTGGGTGATGCCCTGACGGTCAGTATTCCAGCCACTCACCCCGACTGTCGCTCACGTTGCCTGTCCTGCTATATTGTGGTTCTTGTACATAGAAGTATCAGATTTGTCACTCAGGTGTCACCCAACTTTCCCAAACTCCAATCATTGTGCTGTAACTTCTACTTTTCCAGAATGCAGAAATTTATTTCCCTCACTAGGCGATAAATCCGAGCTGTATAGTGACACGCTGGTGGGTTTCTGGCCCTGGTCACAGGGCTGTGGAGTCAGTATAAAATGGACCGACTACGACTCCTAAAATATATAATAAATTGGGTACAGCAGTTTGTGGGGAATATTTTTTCATAAGAATTTGGGAAAGTTATGAAGTGTCCTATTCCTGATCTAAGGGTCTAGACTTTTAGCTGAGATGAATCTGTGCTACAGTAAATTTATCACTTAAACATGAGCCGTGTATGAGGGAGTCGGAGGTTTAGCTTACCAACTCCACAGCCCTGCTGGCCCAAACTTATTAATTCCATTTTAAAGTTTGCCATAATATATACACAACTTTTTGGACCTCCCTGATACCTGGAAGGAAAGGATTCTACCCTCCTTCTATCATTTCTAGAAACAATACTCCTGACGAGCAGAATGTATTCTCCGCAGTTTGACACTTTGTATTAATTAGGAATTTTATGAACACTGCTGGTCTATGGGGAGGGGGTGTGTTTTATTTATTTTACTTGCATATATAGCGCTTTTAATTCCACAGCGCTTTACATACATTACATACATCACTGTCCCCATTGGGGCTCACAGTTTACTTTCCCTATCCTTATGTCTTTGGAGTGTGGGAAGAAACCGGAGACCCCGGAGGAAACCCACACAAACACGGGGAGAATATACAGACTCCTTGCAGATGTTGTCCTTGGTGGGATTTGTTCCCAGGACCCCAGCGCTGCAAAGCAACAGTGCTAACCCCTGAGCCACCGTGCTGCCCATGAATGCATCCAGTCATTAACCCCGCAGTGCCTGTAGCTAGCGGCCGACCTCTGCACTTTGTGGCTTTCCATCTTGGCATATAGGGACAGGTTGTAACAGGGTGATACTTCCCTCCCTATTCTATTGATGGTGCATATAAAGGTAAAACTCCGGTGAAGAATTGGAACTTTCACTTATAATTCTCCTTTATGTTCTATGAGACATAAAAACTGAATCCGTGCCGGCCTTGACCATCACACGCTTTTTTATTTTGCTATCTGTGCGTTTTTCAGCGTAATGCTGTGTGTGATACCCAGGGCTGTGGAGTCAGAGTCGGTATAAAATGGACCGACTCTGACTCCTAAAATATATAATAAATTGGGTACAGTAGTTCAATGCAGAATGTTCTGAATATTTTTTCATAGGAATTTGGGAAAGTTATGAAATGCCCTATAAATGGCTGTTCTATTCCTGATCTAAGGCTACATTCACACACAGCGTTTTTGCTGCGTTTTTTGAGGATACGTTTTTCAGCTGCAAAAGCAGATCAGCTTTTTAAAAAACCGCATCACCTGAAAGGTTTTTGAGCTCGTAGATAATGTTTTCAATAGCAAAAGCAGATTAGAAAACAAATGCTGTGATGGCAAAATCAGTGCATACTCAGACAGTGATAAAAATGCTCCTACAAGAGCTTCCAATCTAAAAAGACATTTCCAACGCTTCCACCCAGAAGTTTTCAAAGCTGTGACTGAGAAAGATAATAGCAGCACCAAGAAACCCGCGCCCAGCACTTCCCGCCAGGCAAAGGAGGAGGAAAGAGCATCTCAAACATCATTAACAAGATATTTTGTAAGTGACAAAAGTTACTGTAACAATGACAGCTGATATGTTTAAAAGACAGCTCATCCAGCTTGTGAAGGACGGCGTACCATTATCATTATTTGCACGACCAGCTTTTACAGCTCTTAATGGAGAAATGGCTGCAAACTTGGTGTTTCTCTGGAAAGAGAAAGTATTAGAAAATTAGTGATTGAAGAAGCCCTTAAACAAAAGGAAGATCTTAAAAAGACTCTCAAAAGACGCGTCATATTTCTTAAAATGGATGCCTGCACTCATCACAGACTGAACTATTTTGCCATCAATGTTCGATATGTTTGTGACAACAAAGAAATTGTTACCAAGACACTGGCAGTAAAGATACTAAGGCTGAGTTCACACGATGCGTATTTCATGCGTTTCCGCGGCGTTTTTGCAGTTGCGTAAACGCCGCGGAAACGCATGAAAAACGCATGGTAGAAGGGAAGCAATGTTCCCCAATGGAAATCCGCATGTGCTGTGCCCATGATGCGGATTTTTGACCGCAGCGTGAACGCTGCGGTCAAAAATCCGCAGCATGTCAATTAATTTTGCGGAAACGCGGCGATTTCGCCGCCATTGACTTGCATTAGAACGCGCCAATTCCGCAAGACAGCATCTGTACTTACGCTATTGGCGCGTTCTAATGTGCGGATGGTACCCGGGTGTGGAGGAGAGGAGAGTCTCATCCACACCCAGGTACCATTAAAAAAGCTGTAAAAAAAGAATAAAATAAAAAATAAATGTATTCTTACCATCTGTCGGCCCGCGCAGCGCTCCCGCTTGGTTCCCGGCACTTGCAGTGAGTTGTAGGACCTGCGCTGACGTCAGTCATGTAACGGGTCACGTGACGCTGACGTCGGCAGGTCTTTCAATTCAAAGTTGCCGGCAGCCGGGAACTTTGTAAAGCAGGACAGCGCGGGCCATCGGAGGTAAGTATATACACTCTCTCGGGTCACACTATATAAATCCATGCTGTTTGCATGGATTTATATAGTGTGACCTAGTTGTCAAGCACTTTCCAGGTGATGCTAAAATCGCCTGGAAAGCGCTTGTCAATCTGCATGCGGAAACGCATCTGGATCCGCATGTATTCTGCAGGAAAAACGCATGCACAATCTGCATGCGTTTTTTTCTGCCAGGGAGATGCAGAAATTTTCTGCTTCATTTCTGCATCGTGTGCACATACCCTAAAGCTCATCACAGCAGCCAGTTTCTCCAGGCCTTAGTGGAAAAACTTCTGCAAGATTACCAACTCAAAAGAACAGGTTCTTGCTATTGTATCGGACAATGCTTCAAACATGATAAGTACAATTACTGATGAATGAGAGTAATGAACAACAGCTAGAAGAAAATTTAGGATCCAGTATGTTTGAGATGGAAGGCCACAGTGCTGTTCATGTAACTGAGGAACAAACAGATATTACAACAGAAGAACAGCAAAATTACACTTTAGAAATAGATGATCTTGTTGAAGCTGCTTCACACCTCTTTCCTATTCATCACGTGCGCTGTGTTATGCACACGCTTCACATGGCAATAAGAGATAGTCTGCAAAAGGGACATGCCGGAAATCTGATTGGAAAAGTGAGGAAATTGGTTATTGCCGCCAGAACCCCTAAAATTGATTCCATCTTGAAGAGACGTGCTGGGAAAGGGGCAATTGTTGATCAAGCCACTCGGTGGGGCAGCACTTATTTAATGATTGAGCGATTGCTTGAACTAAAACCCTTTCTTATAGATATGGCGAACCCTCAGGTAACCCTAAATGAAGGTCAATGGACACAGGTGGCTGAATTGAAGGAATTGCTTAATCACCCATTTACCGAGACTAAAAAATTACAAGCTGAGGATTTAACTCCTGGTATTTTCATAAGGGAGTGGAAGAACTTGCTATTTTGCCTGTCCCAAAGAGGAGGTTTAATCGCAGATGGCATTTCTGCTTCAATGAAACAGAGAGAGACACAGATATTGGAAAATAAAAATTTTCTGGCAGCTGTTTATGTGGACCCGAGTCATCGTATACTGCTTGATGATCAACAGCTTACTAAAGGAAAAGAAGCTCTGACTGAGGTAGCAGTTAGGATGAGTGGCCTACAGGAGGACTGCCAGGAGGACTTTGGTCCTGACAGTGCTACTGCTGCCATATCTTCATCCTCATCAGATGAGGAGTTTGACTTTGACAAGTATTTGGATGACATGGACCAGGCAAAGCGTTGCCGCAAGGAAAAAGATTTCACTCCGTCTCCTATAGCAAGCAGATTGACCATATTTCAGCAAAATGTTTCACTTGCTCTCAAAGAAATAGAAAAATTCAACCGTTCATCAAAACTGACTGTGCGCGAGGCAATTCCTTTATACCCGGGAATTGTTAGAGATATTGCCCATGTGGGTACGGCTTTGCCTCCAACCCAAGTTAGTGTAGAGAGGTTATTCTCTAGCCTTAAAATTATTAGGTCAGATTTGAGGTCATCTATGAAGGAGGATCTGATGGAGGCAATTCTATTTCTTAGAACAAATTCATAGACTGCACAAATGTTATTTAGTATGTTTTTGTTGAAAACTGTTTTTTGCCACTTACATAGTTTATTACATAGTGATATATATATATATATATTCGATATTACATTTACAATTTATTACAGTTTTTTGTGTTCTAAAGTTGTATTCCAATAAATAGAACATAATGTATATCTAAATATCATAAAAATGATTAAATGTCTGATGTTCACATTGTACTACAATCAATTTTTCACTTAAATATAAGCAATATATGTGGGAGTCAGAGTCGTGGAGTCGGTGTAAGGGAAATTGAGTAGTCGGAGTCGCAGGTTTGGCTTACCGACTCCACAGCCCTGGTGATACCAGCCTTGGGCTTCTTCACATACATCAGTATTTGTGTCAGTTTTGTTCTCTAATATTCTATGGGGATTTTCATGGGTCTTTATTTTTTTGTGGACGGAGTCCATCCATATTAAAAAAAAAATAATAATAATAAAAAAAATAAAAAAAATAATAATAATGGAGACGTCCTACTTTGGTTCAGTTTGCAGAAAGAAGTCGCCCCTTCAAGCAAATGGGTCAGTAAAAAAAAAAAAAAGACCCATGTGTGGTCTGTTTTTCTCTGACTTGACTGGTAGCTAGGAGAAGCTAGAAAAACCCAATTTGTTTATAAATTCTTCATAATTCCTGTCCTTTCAGGAAGCGATTTCAGAAGTTTCATTATCATCAGAGGCAGGATTACAATGACTGGTAACACCTCTTTACATTCTACACACAGCTCTGTACACAGCTGATAACACAGGATCCACCAAGTCCCATAGATGTCACAGCTCACCTACTCCCCCTCCCTTCACAATGATCTTTTGCACACGCTCATTAGATAATTCAATACAAAAGGTAGAGTCAGGGTTTGACTATCGTGGCTTTGTACACCTTTCCTGAAACAAAAGGAAGTTTGGTCTAAAAAAAAAACAAGATTTCTATTTTTTTAATAAAAAAAAAAATTAGGCCAATTTAGAGAATACACGCAGCATAAAAAACCTGATTTAAACAATACAACATTTCCTGATGTCAAATTCTCTTTAATACGGACAACTAGTCCTAGAGGTATGTCCCCCTGGCTTCACCCTGCTTGGCTAGATTGACAGGTTTCTGCGTATACGCACACAGGGAAGGAAGAGTCAGTCATGTAGAAGCCAACGGGGACACGGGTCTAGGCATATTACATACCTGAGTGCTATGTGATGTTTTATCGGCTAGCACTCGGCCCAGTGTTATACTATGGGGCAGTGCAGATCTGTTATTAGTTTCTCATGCCGATTCGGCACGCTGCGAGTGGCACCAATATTTGGCTCACGCACCCATACAAGTCTATGGGTGCATGAGAATCATCAGACTGCACTCAAATGTCATCTGAGTGCAGTCCAGTGTACTCTCACAGAGACAATGGAGAAATTAAGTTTTCCAACTTCCCCACACCTGTGCTGCGATCCCTTCATGCGAGAGAATCGGATCACCGTAAGATGACACTCGGAGCAAAGTCTGACAGAACTTGAGCCGAATATCGTTATCCCAATCATCCGGATTCTCTCACATGAGTGAATCTATGCCAGTGTGAGCGTACCGTTAAAGTATTTTTTTCTCTGAAACGTTGCAGCATTAATCGCACAGATTTTCACTTATTGGAATTGTCTATAATTAATTTATAATCATCTAACAGTTTCCTTTTAAGACCCATTCACACAGGAGATTTATTGCCTGACCGGTGATCAGTTGATCACATTTTTTATGCAGGCATAAATATGATCCTTGCGTGGCCGTGCATCCTCCTCGCGTGGCCGTGCATCCTCCTCGCGTGGCCGTGCATCCTCCTCGCGTGGCCGTGCATCCTCCTCGCGTGGCCGTGCATCCTCCTCGCGTGGCCGTGCATCCTCCTCGCGTGGCCGTGCATCCTCCTCGCGTAAACAGGGATGTGCTGAGGACACTTAGGACAAGGGAAAATGAACAATCCTTTGGCAGCAAGAACAATGATGGTCAGCCATGAATGTAAATTTCATAGTTCACCTGCTTTAGGGCTCATTCACACGTCCGATTTTTTTTAAATTTATTTTTCACCTACGAGAAAAACGGGCCGACTATTCTGATCAGAATTTGGTCCGAGTGTCATCAGTTTTTCTCGTACATGGAGAAATAAAAATGTTTCTACACCTTCTCCATTCAGACAGTACGTCAAAATCGGACCCCACTCAGATGTCATCTGAGCACTGTCTATTTTTTTTCCGCCGACCCTCAGATCAAACTTGGACATGTCTCCGAACCACTTGGTTCAAGGAAAAAATGGGGCATGTGCTCTGCCCTATAGAATATCATGAGTACAAGTGCTATCCGTGAAAACCATGGATAGCACTTGGACGCTTGAATGAGCCCTTAGACTGTAGTCTTGGATGCGTTCATGGCTTTTTAAAGGAAAGTGTGTTAAACTGTAATTCTATTAAAATTATATACAAAATATCTAGTTTTTATTTTGTGTACATGTTCATATTTAGCGTATTTTTCGGACCATAAGACGCACCTAGGTTTTAGAGGAAGAAAATAGAAAAAAATGTAAGCAAAAATATGGTTATAATGCACTGTTATGGGGGAGGGGGTCTGCTGCTGCTGACACTGCTGACTTCCCCTTGAGAAAGCGTGCGGGTGGCACGCGAAACGTGTGTTTTTCAGCCTTCTGCACTCCGGGCTGGGCCAGATTTGTTTCCTAATAATGGGTAAGGTTACTTATTCATGAAGATTTTAGGATTACTTGGTCATAATTTCTATACTATAAAAAAACTCTTCATATAAATTTATATTTGTTACCTCTGCTCCTTATCCTAGATTTACTATTAATGTGACAGTCAAACTTTTGATCACTGTGGCTTGTACCCGGAATGTTTATTACCATTTCTGTCTATCATGTCTATTTTTATGTGATTTCAATGTGATTTCTATGTGATTTTTTAATCTATTTTCTCTAATAAAAACGTGTATATTTTTATAAAAAAAGAGATACTCCTTTGTTTCTCCTGTTTGACATATATTTCTCTGTTGGAGTATGTAGTTATATATTATAAGCACTAATGATCTATAAGGGTCTCACTTAGATTAACTAATTATGCCCATGGGATTTTCTTTAATCATTTTGACACTGGTATTGAGGTAATGTCCCCCAATTCTGTTAATATCCTCCATACTGGTCCTGCCATGTGCCCTCACACAGTGATATGCCATGCCAGAAAATTTACTGCTCCCCACATTGGGATGTGTGCGTGGGGAGCAGTGACCATTCACTCTCTTCAATAGCGCGCACACTGTGACCGCAGCGCGGCTCCTGCTGCCGCTCCGCAGTCTGCGTGCCCGCTTTTAAAGACCATGAATATTCACTACAACCCATGGGAGTGGATTGTAGTGAATATTCATGGACTTTAAAAGCGGGCACACAGACCGCAGAGCGGCAGCAGGAGCTGCGCTGCGGTCACAGTGTGCTCTATTGAGGAAAATGAATATTCATTGCTCTCCACACCCATGGGCGCGGGGAGCAGGGAATATTAATTTTCTTTAGCAGCGAGCACAGGGTAGGCTGCAGAAGGCGGCTCCTGCCTCCTGTGCCCCGCTCATCCACCGCTGCCCCCCCACCCCACACAGCCATAGTATATAGTACAGATAAGGACATGTATAGTTTGGACTATAAGACGCACCCCCCACTTTCCTCCAAAATTTTTGGAGGAAAAAAGTGCGTCTTATACTCTGAAAAATACGGTACCTATTTTAGTTATATATGATGATCCCCATTAGGTTTCTTACAAGGCTATTTAGAACGTCACATGCTTTTTGGATACTGAATTTTGGCACTAAATAAAGAGATCCATAACTCTGGAACTATATAATGCATTTAAAAAACAAGCAATGAATACTTACTGGAGCAGCTGGAATAAAAAAGCAAAGATCGGCCACTTTAGTCCTCTTTAAAGGGAAAATGTCATCAGAAAATGACCTATTAACTCCCTCGTGAGGGAAACTGTTACAAACTCTTCCTGAAACTACAGGAAGTATGAGCCTAAAATAGCCCCCCATGGGCAGCAAGTGTGAAAATTGCAAGATTACGAATTTTGAGTTTTTTTTTAATGCAGGTCGTGATATGAAAAATAAAATTGCTATATATATATATATATATATATATATATATATATATATATATATATATATATATATATATATATATATATATATATATATATATATTTTTTTTTTACTGCAAAAACCTAATTTTTCTGATGATACGTTCCCTTTAAATCTAGCTGGCTCCTGAGCACTATAGTATTTTGTCCATCCCAATATTCATGGCTCCTAGATGGAATTTTTTTTGGGCATTTGGTATAAGCAATTGTTTTTTTTTTTTTTTTAAGAATTTTAAAAAGCTTAAATTTCGGGAGTTTTTGACCTAAAAAAAAAAAAAAACCATCACTAATGCCAGCAAACAATGCAGCCTTAGAAAGGAGAGATCATACAGAAATAACCCATATGATACAAGCCCGACTGTCTTGTTTACCTCTTTTTTGGCAGCAGATAAATTGATATTTTTGGAAGCCTTTTCAGGGAGAGTAAGATTCTAATAAGCTGCACTGCGTGTAATCCCGGTCAGTGTTAGAGTAGGGGGTCTGTGTTTTTGAGTACCATGTTTTTCACAGATAGCACTCGTGCCTACAATAATCTAAGGGGTTATTCACATATCTGTGATTTTTCGTGGACCAAGAAGTGTGCCCAAAATTGCGGAGACATGACCAATATTAGTCAGTGTTGGATCAAACTCGCCAATGCAAGTCTCTGGCTCCGTTAAAAAAAAAAAAATTGGGCGTTACTCGGATGCCGTCTGATTTTCAAGGAATGCTAGCAAGAGCCCTTAGGACAGGAATGTCAAACTCAAACACACAGAGGGCCAAAATGAAAAACTTGGACAAAGTCGCGGGCCAACCAGTATATAGTATAATGGGCCCCACATAGTCCTCCATACAGAATAATGGGCCCTACACAGTCCTCCATACAGGATAATGGGCCCCACACAGTCCTCCATACAGGATAATGGGCCCCACACAGTCCTCCATACAGGATAATGGGCCCCACACAGTCCTCCACGCAGGATAATGGGCCCCACACAGTCCTCCACGCAGGATAATGGGCCCCACACAGTCCTCCACGCAGGATAATGGGCCCCACACAGTCCTCCACGCAGGATAATGGGCCCCACACAGTCCTCCACGCAGGATAATGGGCCCCACTCAGGACAATGGGCCCCACGCAGTCCCCCCATGCTGGACAATGGGCCCCACACAAGGGTGGTGGTCCTTGTGCCGTGGGCCAAATATAACCACCCTGTGGGCCAGAGTTTGACATGTATGCCTTAGGATATGGTGGAGGAAATGTCTTCAACAGTATTCTGTCATCTGTGCTGGTCTTCTCTAGTGTGGTACTTATTTTCGTCGCTCTTGGTAAACAGGCTTTCCTTTTTAGATGTGGTCTTTTTCGCTTGCCAGCTTTTTGCATAGAAACTTTAGAGAGGTCACCAGGTTGAATTACTAAAGTAAGATTATTCAGGTCAGGACCCACTACGAGGTTTGCCGTGACGTGGCAGTGGCTTCATACAGTCTGATCAGAATGTTAAACTAAGAACCTCATGTTCAGTTATATGTATTTTTGCCGAAGAGGCATTAGATCAAATGTATGATTTTTGGAGGTGCGGTCCATGCTCTTTTTTTTTTCCCCCAAAAAGAGAGACTTTTGCTAACAGGTTGTATAAGGTTTTGCAGTATAGAAACACAGACCTTAAAGAGTCTATCTCCCGCAAACTTCAAATTAAACTAATTAAATATCTATAGAGTCCCTATGAAAATCATACCAGTAACGTACATGTTAGTGGTAGGTGCCCAAAATTTCACTTTTAATCCATATGCAAACAAGGGTGCACAATGTTTTGGTGCAGTTTTGCGCTATATGATTTGCTGAGCTTGATTGACAACGCTCACTTTCTTAGGCCTCTATCACACGTCTGGATATTTCCAGTACCGGAGATATCCGTGTGTACGATACGTGTGGCAACCGTGTGCCGTATCAGTATCACATATAACGGTGCCTGGGAATCAGCGGTACAGTGCCGAACGCTTTCCTCATCATTGTCCCCTGCACGCCCTGCGATCAGCGCCAGCAGGGGACAGTGTTGAGATTAGTATTCTGCTCCCGCTCTCTCCTAGGTTAAAAGTAAGAATAAAATTAAAAAATCCTTCTTTCAACTTCGGGCAGGTGAGTATAAGTGTCCTGCGCTGTAATCCATCTGACCGCACACGCTGAGGAGCAGAGGAAAATGACTCGCTCCAGCGAACGGGCCCCTGTCCTGTCACTCAGAGAGCTCAGCGCAGGTCAGCGGCGCGCTTGCTGCAGCGAGTCATTCTCCTCAGCGTGTGCGATCGCCTCAAGCCACCGCAGACACTGATGCAGAACTGTCAGATGGATTACAGAATGGGACAGTATGTCGGACATGTGAGTATTATGGTTGGTTTTTTTTTGTTTGTTTTTTTTACAGGGAACAATGGCTTCAGGAAATTAGGTGTAAAGGTGAGTATAATGTTTTTTTATTCTATTCTTATTTTACACTTGCTGGACACAGCAGGGGCTGAATACAACTCTCAACATTGTCCCCTGCTCAAGCTGATCTCAGCGCCGGCAGGGGACAATGATAACAGATGCCTGCAGCACCCAATGCTTTGGAATAGTGTGAACAGTACCGCTGATTCCCAGGCGCCGGTACGTGTCACACTGATGACACACAGTTTGGGCACCCTGATGCAAACGATTCGGCACCCTGCATGGTTAGTACCTAGTAGCGCCCCCTTTTGAATGCATCACATCTTGTAAACACTTTTTGTAGCCAGACAAGAGTCTTTCAATTAGTGTTTGAGGGATTTTCATCCATTATTCCCTGGAAAATTCTTCATTGTACATAACAAGGGCACAGTGCAAGTGTCCCCTAGGGTGTAGCACACTTTGTGAAACCCAGGTCTATTAACCTAGATTGAGACATTGGAATCGGTTAAGGCACATGCTCATGGATGCCACTTGTTCCTATGTAAGTCTAAGGGACTGTTCACATGTCTGTGATTTTTTTGCAGACTGAGTGGTCCATGCAAAATCACGGAGACCTGGTCAGTATTGATCCGAGTGTCTGATCGAACTCTGTAATGAAAGTCTATGGGTCTGTGAAAAAAAAAAATATCGGACAGGATTCGGATGCTATCAGATTTCTATCTGTTTTTTACAGACTGATGGGAGAAGGTGGAGAAACTATTTCATTTTTTTTAAAATTTTCTCAGAAAATCTGATCTATAACCCTGATGAAATTCTCGATCGAGAAAATCACTGACGACTGAGCGATCCCTTACTGATAGAACCAGCGGAAATATCCTCAGTGCAGTGCAATACCCTGGCAGTACATGGGTTACACACCTCGGAGGAACTTGGTCAATATTTCTTTATCTTCCGAACATTTGTCGCCTGCAAGTTATCTGCTTCCCAAGATTCCTTGTTCTTGGAATATATTCTGTTTTGGGGAATATGATGAATAGTATATCGTTACTATCCGACTTCTGCAAACCTCATTTAGGACCTCGATTTGTTGGGTAGACATTATTATGACTTAACCCCTGTGCGTTCCCACGATTGGCTCTTTTTACTAATTAAAAGATTTAAAATAGTGTATAGTGATGAGTAAAAGGGTCCTGCTTATTATTTTGCCTGCTAAGGTTATGGATGGGCGCCATTTTGATTTTTTGTGCCACCAATGGTTGAACTGCGTCTGCTCATTCCAAGGGGACTCGTATATCTTTTGGTACAATCTAAAAAAAAAAAAAAAAAAAAAAAATCCAGTGTACAATTTCTGATGGTTTCCCAGTGAGATAAGCGGACTTGGGTTTTTCTGGCACTTATCACTTCATCTGAAATAACATGCATACTTGGCTCAGCCGAGAATTCTCTTTGTGGGGACTCTGGCTGACCTCTCTTGTATATGGCCACCATTATATAAGTTCCGTCAGCCCAGAATGTAATGTAAAATGCTGGAGGAAAGGATGTTTTCTTTTTGATGGGAGAGACACCAGCCATCCCGGAAAGGTTAACCAACGTCCGATGTATTCACTGTTTGGCACCGTGTACGGCAGACGTGCAGTGAAACCTTATAATGTAAAGTGTGGGGGAACAGGTGGCGGTCATGGGATACGGAGATGTGCCAGGTCAGACTATGCACATAGGATTTGGCAGAGGTCTCCCAGCCGGGAAATATGTTGAATACGAAATTGAATCTATAACTTGAGAATTAAAAAATGCTGCGCCGGTCACATGTGTAATAAGTCCACAGCGGGGAGTTGTAATGCTGCCAGATGCTCCGTCATACTGTGCGTATAGGATTACTACCAAATGGAAAAAAAAAAGTACTATATTCTACCCCCCCCACAAAGTTCCCCTAAATAACACATTATCCCTATTAAAGAGGTTTTAAAAGAATCCAGAAAAGGAATTGGGGTTATGAGATAAAATAATAATAAAGTGCTCCTGATGCAGCTTCATTGCTCATAGAGATAAGCGAAACTGAGCCTAAACGTTTGGGTTTGGGTAAGAAATAAAAAAAATCTTCCTTTTTTTCTCACTAACTGTCCAGTCCGAACGCCAAAGTTCGGGTCTCCATTGTTTTCAATGGGTTTCGGGTTCAGTTCTGGTACCTGAACTGAACTTTGGAATAACGTTCGGGTCGGGTACCAGAACTTGAACTTCCACAGGGTCCGCTCATCTCTACTCAACTGTCTTTCTTAATTTGGCTGCAGGTATAAAATCCTGTCGATCATTCACCTTAGCGCCCCCCTCCCTCAATAAGCTACCCATCATCCCCACAATACGCGCTGCAACTCTAAATGCCAAGTGCTCTCTGGATGCAGAACCAGGTGATTTTGTGGTGTCCAGGAGAATGTGAATTGGCCTCTAGTTCGTGTTCAGATTGCTACAAACTTTTCACGGTTCATACAGGGACCCCAATGACGTAGAGGTTTTATTGTGTCCTCTGATAGCCACTTTCAACGACGATAGGGTTCTATCAGGTGACTTCCAGAACTGTTCACTTCCACATCGGTGGTGTTGATGACGTTCCAAATAGCACAACTGCCGAGTTGTTTGTACGTAACTTTGTCGGTGCAGAGGTTATTAACTCTGGATACCCCCGGATAACCCCTTTAAGTCCCATTCTAGTAGAATTCCAACATAGAGAACTGATAATCATGAAGGAGTTTTCCAACCCCAGGATTTTTTTTACGCCACTGGTTATATAAAATAAGAGTATTGCTCACTGCACCAACGCGCTTCCCTGTTATGCTGCTGTTCTCAGATCATTCTACTGCAAGAATGTTTTATTGATTAACATGAGACCGCTGCAGCCAGTCCCTGCCCTTCGTCATTGCTGGAACCTGGTAAACAACCACAGAAAGCTGATTAGTTAAGTTTTACTTGTTTTTGCTTTTTTATACGATTGAAGGTGAACAAGGAAGAAACGCTGGCACTGCTTACATAACTAAATCCAAGGGAAACGGAATCATCCAAAATATTCAGAATCTATGCCCAGATCTTGCGGTACTCCGCTTTAAAAAGATAGAGCATGATTCTTGGAAGGCAAAATATAGAATACATAGCAGCACTCCCCATTGGCATATCTGTGAAAACACAGTCATCTGATGGTCAACAAAGACATAAAACGAGCGATCAAAAATATGTTTTGCCTGAGTACGTGCTTCTTACGGCTCTCCTCCATTTTATATAATTGTCAATTGTCTGTAAAACGTTCATGGTGTTGGAAAACTGTCTTAACAGTTAGGAGACTATTGAAAATTTGTAAAAAAAAAAAAAAAATGTGTACCTTTGTTTTTTTTCCCTCTATTATATAGTTTTCTTTGTCTTTAGATTATTACAATAGAACTTGGTAATCAGAGTGGACAGCGCCTTGTGTAATGCTTCTTTCGTTTTATTTTTACCTCCTGACTTTCCTGATGTTTTACGTGGAGATACTTTTTTTTTTTATTTATTTATTTTTTACCCTTTTTGATTTTTTTTAAAGCAAAAAACAATTTTATGTTCTGCATCCTGTGAAACGAGAAGTCCTTCCGGTCTAAAATTAGCAGATCTGTAAGTTTATATTAATAGCGCGGTTTCGGTTTGTACGTCGTACTTGTGGTGAACGTTCTGCATATGGTACGTTTACATGGAAACTAGACCTGTATCGCATTGTTATAGATTTCTGTAAATTTGAATATTCAGCTTCCCCTTTTCTTCTATCACAGGTTTGTGTATATATACAGTGCGTGCATAGACACGAACACACAGACTTGTGATAGAAGAAAAGGGGAAACTGAATATTCAAATATATATAAAAAAAATCTATTCCTATTATTTTTTCTAAGCTGTTATTTGGAGATGATCCATTCAGTTCTCGTCCTGGTTCTGTCATTTACGGCAACCTCTCTTCACCTTTTCACTTGATATTCTGGGCACCTCCAGTACTTACTAGTCCCCGAGTAATGTACATGGTACTCCATAGATGCCTTATATATACTTTTGCACAAGTATATTTGATGTAACTGTTTGTTTTTTGTGTGTAGTTAAAAACTGTTTGCTACTGATCTTTGCGTTGTTCGCTTTCTTTTTCTTTTTTTTTTGCAAATAACTCAAAAGCAGTAGGTTATAGAGAGTGGATACTTGGTTTAAACCTGGTTTATCTGTATTACAATGGTGCAGATTGTCCCATCCTTTGGCTTTAAATTAATATTTGCTTTCGTGTTCCGTTTTTTTGGCAAATATCTCAAACGCTCTTGTATTATAATATTTCACATACATACACACTTCTCCTTCATGGACCCGTATACTTGTATTAGCCCTATTCATCCATAATACTGGAAAAAAATGATAAATAGCCCCGCAGATTATAATGGGTACTAGTATCTGTTGTTTTCAAGGATACAGCACGTACATCTTCATTGAGGCCTTAGACCAAACATGTCAAACTTTGGCCCGTGGGCCAAATCTGGCTCGCAGGGTGGTTTTATTTGGCCTGCGACACCACAACCACCACCCATATGTGGGGGCCATTATTCTGTATGGAGGACTATGTGGGGCCCATTATTCTGTCTGAAGGACTGTGTGGGGCCCATTATTCTGTTTGAAGGACTGCGTAGGGGGCCCATTATTCTGTTTGAAGGACTGTGTAGGGGGCCCATAATACTGTATGAAGGACTGTGTAGGGGGCCCATAATACTGTATGAAGGACTGTGTAGGGGGCCCATAATACTGTATGAAGGACTGTGTAGGGGGCCCATAATACTGTATGAAGGACTGTGTAGGGGGCCCATAATACTGTATGAAGGACTGTGTAGGGGGCCCAAAATACTGTATACTGGTTGGCCCATGACTTTGTCCAAGTTTTTCATTTTGCACCTCTGTACAAACAGAGTGATCTATTTCAAGTGTTTATTTCTGTTAATGTTGATGATTATGGCTTAGAGCCAATGAAAACACAAAAGTCATTATCTCAGTAAATTAGAATACTTTATAACAGCTTGAAAAATGTTTTGAAAATCCGAAATGTTTGTCTACTGAAATGTCTGTTCAGTAAATGCACTCAATACTTGGTCGGGGCTCCTTTTGCATCAATTACTGCATCAATGCGGCGTGGCATGGAGGCGATCAGCCTGTGGCACTGCTGAGGTGTTATGGAAGCCCAGGTTGCTTTGATAGCAGCCTTCAGCATTGTTGTGTCTGGTGTCTCATCTTCCTCTTGACAATACCCCATGGATTCTCTATAATAGATTCTCTATGGGGTTAAGGTCAGGCGAGTTTGCTGCCATTCAAGCACAGTGATACTGTTGTTTGTAAACCAGGTATTGGTACTTTTGGCAGTGTGGACAGGTGCCAAGTCCTGCTGGAGAATGACATTTCCATCTCCATAAAGCTTGTCGGTAGAGGGAAGCATGAAGTGCTCTAAAATTTCCTGGTAGACGGCTGTGCTGACTTTGGTCTTGATAAAACACAGTGGACCTACACCAGCAGATGACATGGCCCCCCCCAAACCATCACTGATTGTGGAGACTTCACACTAGACCTCCAGCAGCTTGGATTGTGGCCTCTCCACTCTTCCTCCAGACTCTGGGACCTTGATTCTGGCGTTGTCTATTGGTCATGAGTGGCTTGACACAAGGAATGCGACACTTGTAGCCCATGTCCTGGATACGTCTGTGAGTGGTGGCTCTTGTAGCAATGACTCCAGCAGCAGTCCACTCCTTGTGAATCTCCCCCCAATTTTTGAATGGCCTTTTCTTAACAATCCTTTTAAGGCTGCGGTTATCCTGGTTACTTGTGCACCTTTTCCTTCCACTCAACTTTCCATTAATATGCTTGGATACAGCACTCTGTGAACAGCCAGCTTCTTTAGCAATGACCTATTGTGGCTTACCCTCCTTGTGGAGTGTGTCAATGACTGCCTTCTGGACATCTGTCAAGTCAGCAGTCTTCCTCATGATTGTGGAACCTACTGAAACAGACTAAGGGACCTTTTTAAATGCTTAGGAAGCCTTTGCAGGTGTTTTTTGTTAATTATTGTAATTTACTGAGATAATGACTTTTGTGTTTTCATTGGCTGTAAGCTATAATCATCAACATTAACAGAAATAAACACTTGAAATAGATCACTCTGTTTGTAATGACTCTATATAATATGAGTTTCACTTTTTGAACTGAAATAAATTACATTTTTGATATTCTAATTTAGTGAGAAGCACTTGTACATCCTAATACAGTTTGTATGTTTGGTTGATTTGATCGTCCAGTCGCCAGACTCCTCGGATAGTTTCCTTGTCTGTAGCAAGGGCAGATGTGCTGTCGATAGGGCTTATTTTTAGACATGCATAGAAAAAGGGTTGGCACAAAGGCGTCCATGGTCGTGGAACATGTGCACACATTGATCAGAAAGTTGTTCACTCTCTGTAAAGTACTTGGAGTTGCACGACGTCTGCATTATGTAATTCTACTACAGTTTGTAGCTCTCTGTTTACCATGGATGCTTTTACTAGGTGTGTAAGTCTGGAGGCAGACGCTGATTAGTGTGCCAAGGAGCCGGGCGAGAACAAACATCCGCAGTTCCTCCCCGCTTTCCATAGTGGCGCTACTGTAAACAGCTAAAGGCTCATGATGGCTAATAGCTCCAATAACTTTGTAGCAAGTTATTATTGTTAATTCATGTGTTGTATTTTATTCTAATTATCCCCTCCAATCTTTTCCCTGCCATCAATTTATAGAATATATCAAAAATTAAAGCTCATGTTTCACCAGATTTCATAATAGACACTGCATACATGATTAAATAGATCTCTCTGATCCAGTGAGACTGTTGTATTTACTTTGAAAATGCATCCAGCCTATGTACATTGTCCAGATGAAGCCTGTGTTGGTTGTCGCCAAAGCTGCCTTGTGATGTGTCCAGCCACAGCACCTAAGGAACAAATATAATTTATGTATTATTAGGCAAGCAAAAAAAAAAAAGTGAAATCTACTTTTTTATTTTTAATTAGGCCAATTTGCCCTGTGACCCAGATAGAGAAATGGATATAGCTATATACCGGTAGGTGTTTGTGTGTATACACAGCGAGTGAAATAAGTATTGAACACGTCACCAGTTTTCCAAGTAAATATATTTCTAAAGGTGATATTGACGTGAAATTCTCACCAGATGTCATCAACGGCCAATCCACACACGCAAAGAAATCAACCCAAATGTGCCATAACAGCCGCACGAAAGTCCTGGGACCGCGCGTGCTGGCACGGGAGGTGAGTATAAGCATTAGAACGCATGGATTCCGCATCACTGCATCTGTACATGCGGATTCCATGTGTTTCAATGTGCAGATGGTACCCGGGTTTGGAGAAGAGGAGACTCACCTCCAGACCCGGGTACCATAGTACCTGTAAAAAAAAAAAAAAAAAGAATTAAAATAAAAAATAAATATTATACTTGCCTTATAATGGCCCCCTGTCTCCATAGCGATCCATCCTGGCTTCCCGGCAGCTTGCGATGGTCTAAAAGGACCTGCCATGACGTCATTTAGTCATGTGACAGGTCATGCGACCACTGATGTCGGCGGTCGCATGACCCGTCACATGACTAAATGACATCATGGCAGGTCCCCTTACACAACGGCGAGACACCGGGAAGACCGGACGCATCGGATAAGGAGACCGGGGGCCATCAGAAGGTAAGTATAATATTTATTTTTTACTATTCTTTTAAGGTCACCCTATATAAATCCATGCCGGTTGCATGGATTTATATAGTGTAACCAAGTTGTCAAGAACTTTTCCAAGTGATGCTAAAATCAACCCGCATGCGAAATCGCATGATCAAAGCGCTTCAATTCCACTTGTCCCTGGCAGGAAAAACGCATGTACAATCCGCATGTACAATCCGCATGTACAATCCGCATGCGTTTTTTCTGCCAGGGAGATGCAGAAACGCTCAAGAAAAATCCGGAGCATTTCTGCATCTTGGGCTCTTAGCCATACACAGAAACGAGGCCCCAACTTTTGTCTGTTTGATATGGTTAAAATGGTAAAAGAAACTTTTTTTCAGGTAAACAGGAGGGTTTCTAATCTCTGGATGTAAGCAGAGACTGTGAAACTGCTAAAAGAAAAAAAAAAAAGAGAAAATAAAAAAAATGTAGTTAAAAAAAAAAAAAAAACCAATGCCTACGGTATATCCTCATTCAACTTCAGGAAGGAAATTTCGTAGATGTCGTCATTGTATCCTCGTTACCAAAACAAAGCGTTCTGTTATAGTCAAGTGAAAATGAGAATAAACTAATTTTCCATTCGCATTAGAAAGAAAGAATAGGAAGATTATTGCCAACAACTGTGGAGTTTGACTTTCTCCATTCTCAGGAGACAAAGTGCCGTCTACTGGCCCCGGAGAGCAGCTGTGGATTATCTGACATGCAGAAGTTCTACCCTATTACTTCAACCATTACTTTTTTTTAAGTAATGTAATAAATTGTTTAAAGGAACACTTAGAGAATCCCAGAAGTTAACCTTAATCTTCCCTCCTACTCTTCATCACTGTTCTGTGTCTGGCTGTAAAACAGCTGGCTGCAGCAGAAGCCCCCCCCCCCCCTTGACTGGTTAGGCCCACTTTCTAATTCCCACCCCCTCTGGTCTGCCACTTCCAGAAAATGGAATTGACAAACTGGAGATTTACCTCAGTTAGTATGCAAACCGGGCAGAATATGTCACAGAATGACAAACCACAAGGGCAACAGTATTTAAGTCTGGGGAAACCTTGCGGTAACCTGATATTCAGCTCGCCCACGGACCAAGGATCTCCTCTGCAAGATCTTGTAGTGTGGCCAGAAGTCATCAATAAAGAGGAAAGGAAGGTACATTCAGCGAGGAATCATTAAATTCTGTTTTATTGCCAAGTCATTAAAATTGACATGGAGTAGACGCAGACGGGTTCCAGACTAAACGTCCTTAGTCATTGCATATATGCATATATATGCAATGACTAAGGACATTTAGTCTGAAACTCGTCTGCGTCTATTCTATGACTGGATATTAATGGATTGGCAATAAAAAAAAATATTTTTTTATTGACCCCGCACCCCCCTACTGGATGTGTACTTTCCTTTCTTCTTAACAGTATTTATTGTTACAGGCAGGGTGCGTGTATTTATGCTGGAGCTATTCTGGTTGCCGAGCTGCTTGATTCTGAGCAGGCTTTTCAGCAATCTGTGGTGGTCTTCGGACGTGTAAGGAGGTATAGCATGTAAAAAAGTCAAATGATTGTTACATTTTAAAAGAAAATTGCGTTACACAGCTGATTTCATGGGATTGAGCAGAAAGCCCATTGTTGCAGTTGTCGTACTGTCCACTAGATGTCAGTACAGAAAACCTGTGTCTTGCTTTCCAACTGCTGTGCAAACTAACTGTAATGTCTCCAGATGTTCCTGCACTAATGTGTCTACCTGTTTTTGTGTTCTAGCACCAGCAGACATTCATAAATCAGCTGAGGGAGATCACGGGCATTAATGATCTTCAAGTACTTCAGCATGCACTGAAAGTGAGTATTTTACTGCTCCCTAAACTCCATATATCAGACACCATTAGGTGACGTTCCCACTATGAGCAGCTGGTGAGTTTTTGATGTTGCAGATTTTCTGCATCTATTATGTAAATTACGACAGGCGTGAGATTTCTATGAATCCCACCCACTTTGCTAGAACTGTAAAGGAAATATGCAGCATTAAAATCTCACCCATAACCCATTGAGGGACCTTAGCGTTAGATGTTTACAAAGTAAAATGCAACAAATTGCGCCAAAATAATTGTGGAAAATTTTTTAATATGGTGTTATTTTATCTTGCCATGATTTTACAAAATTACTGCAATTTTTGGTGCATCACATCAGTTTCACTTTTCAGTCTCGTGATGAGAAGCACAAACTAATGTTCCCTGTTGGGGCATCATAGATGGGGCTCCACTGATCATGAGACCCCAGAATTAGAATAGCTCTGACAGATGCTGCCCATCGATGTATTACATGAACAGTGTTTCATGTGATATTATATGTCCAGTAAGACTTTGCTTCTCCTGGTGATAACAGCAAGGGGTTAAAATACCCCTTTAAATAAAATACCCCTTTAATAAATTTGCCCCATTGTCTTCGTGTTGACCACTGTGTTCTTGAGAACATTGCTGGAGTGGTTGTGCTCATCTATGACTGTTCGCTGCCTATGGGATTAATGGAGACGTTACTTGGCCATCAGTGAGCAGAGCAATGGTCCTCATGATGACCACCACTCCATTCCAGTGTCATAGTGTAGGAGGCCACAAGGGGGACAGCTGCCTTGGGTTCAAAACTCTTTGAAGGTGGAATATTTCTAAAAAAAAGAAAGACGACTTCTTCTTGGAGAAGGTTATGGGCAGTGCACAATATGGACGCCACTTTGAGCATCATGTCAACATGATGCCGATACAGTTGGATCCAGTAGTAGAGCCAAGGAGTCATTGGTTCCACCACTCTGCGTCCTGTTGGCCCTTGACTGTACAGTCTACAAAACAGCGGCGTCCCGATGCAACGTCATTGCATTGGACCGTCTATGTGGCGGGGTGGCAGGAAGGGGGCCTTAATACTGGTTTAGAGGCACATTAGTTGCTCGGGTTCTGGCAGCCAACAATACTCCGCTGCTTCTGCCACACAGAGGACATTGAGACCCATATTCTCATAATTGCTAGAGGTCTCGGTGGTCAGACCTTCTCAGCTGGCCTGTTGATGGCTGAAAAAATGTATTTGGTGGAAAAATCCCTGTGGAGGTTACATTAAGGGTGCTTTTACATTGCGTTTTTCTGCACGCATTCAATAGCCCTGTCGGAGTTTACATCTGAACTCCCCGCAAAAAAAAAGATGATTTTCCCAGATATTATTTTTGTATATTGAGTGGAATGCTTCTTTACGTAGTTTGTGCTCTATGCGAGCTGGCAGAGTAGTATTGATCCGATGGCGTATAGCTGCTGGAGTCTAATGTGGTGATATTTGTCTGATGAGGCTGCGGAGCGGAGGGAGGAGGTCAGGGCCGTTCCTACAACTTGGCAGCAATGCAGGGTATTCGGTATGTGGTGAACAATGCAGGGTGTGGAGGGACGGTATGATAAATGTGAGATCTATATCTGCGTCTCCTAGGAATGAAGGTGGATGTGTTGTTCTGAAGTCTAGGCTAATTGAGGAGATAAATGTTATATATTTCCTATTTATAGGGAATGTGTCATGCAGACATACCACGGATTATAAAGAACTTCTCTCCATAACAATTAACAATTTTTGGCAATGTTTTTTCTTAAAAAAAAAAAAAAAAATTAGTTGCCAATTTTTTTTTTTTTTAATGCCTTTAACACAGAAACCTGATTTAAACAATTGGTCGTTTTCTGATACTTTCCCTTTTAAAGCGGTTGTCCAGCCTAAAGCTACAAGTCTACAGTCATTTTATGTGACTGCAAACTTGTGAATCCCCACATCGTGCACACTGCATGTTGAGGATTCTCTGGTGCCGGAAGCAGGTGGCCATGTAGCCCCAGATATTCAATTTGCATACTTCCGGCCACATTCAGACTAGATGTGTCCAGCCTCACTCAATACACTTCCATTGAGCGAGGCTGCGCATGTCTAGTCGGCACGTGACCGCATGTATGCAAATCACTTAGGGCCCTTTCACACTGCGCTTTGTCACATGTTCGTTAGTTCGTTGGGGCTTGCCTCCGGACTCCTTCTCCCGCAGGAAACTGAATTCGGGCGCATGTGCTGACAAGGCCATAGGCTATAATGGTGCCAACAGAATTAGCGTGCTCTCTGCCGTGCATTATTTATGGGCATATAAGCTTACAAGAGGCTTACACTCAGACGCAGTCTATCCGATGGGACCAATGAACGTCTGACAAAGCGCAGCGTGAAAGGGCCCTTTCTTGCGGTCACACGGCTGCTGCTCCTGGTGCCGGCATCCGAGAATTCTCACAGCCTACAGTGCGTGCGATGTGAGGATTCACAAGTCTGCAGTCACATAGTGACTGCGAACTTGTAGCCTAAGGCTGGACAACCCCTTAAAAGCATTTGTTCACTTTAGGGAAAGTGGGTTCCAAGCTATGTAAAATATATAAAATAACAAACCTGGCAGGAACTCTCCCTCCCTAGGTCCCATGCTGGCTCCCCTTCGGCGCTCTTGTCTTGGTGTTTTGACTACAGAGGTGTCATCACGTCAGCATCTAATGTCACGGATTTAGCCAGTCACTGAGCTTTGTGTTCTTGCACTGAGGTAGACGGCCCGAGCCGCTGAGCTCCGTGCCCGAGCCGCTGAGCTCCGTGACTGGCCAGAGCCAGGACCGGTAGAAGGTCAGTGAACCGATGCTGGTCCCAGAGACGGGTAAGCACCTGCTGAGTTTTTCATCTATTTTACACAATTTGGCTCCAATTTTCTCCTGCAAGTGGACAACTCCTTTAAGGACTTTCTGCTGCAGACTATCTGACTAAGGGGGTTCGAAAACTTTTAATACTTCATATAGGAATTACGAGATAAGTCATCACTTTAGCAAAAAAAAAAAAAAAAAACTGGTGGGAACTGCAGGTGCAGTAGAAAATTTAGAGTAGTCGTTACTTTCTTTTTGTCTGATGGGTACAATCTAAGATGTAGCAAATCGGAAGGGTTTTGTGTCTTGAGTAGTGTTGAGTATTCCGATACTGAAATATCGGGTATCAACCGATATTCGCGGTATCGGAGTTCCGATACGGAGTTCCGATACTTTTAGAATATCGAATACCGGAATCGGAAGTTCCCATAATGCCTGCGCTCTGCAGTGTCTCTGAAGGATGACAAGCTGGATGGCAGCGCTCAGCTGCGATCCAGCCTGTCATCAGAATGCCATCCCAGCGTGAGAGAATTCTCCTGCGCTCATGGCAAGCGCAGGAGAATTTTCCCACGCTGTCAGTGACGTGCATGAGGTGAACCGAGTTCATTGGACATGACTAGTGTTGAGCCACCCCCGTAGTGTTCGGGTTCGGTTCCTCGAACACCGGGATGTTCGTGAAACTGCTCGTCGAACACCTTAGAACACTGTCGAACAACGTCGAACACCGTTAAAACCAATGGCTGGCAAATAAAAACACATAGAAAACACCTTCAAAGGTGTCCAAAAGCTGACAAACTGCTCAGAAGACACTCTCTTTAAAAAAGCCGGCCGGCAATTCAGCATCGGTACCCGACAATTTAGAACAGAAAGAATAGAGCATCACACATAGATTAGATAGATAGAAACATGTCAGTCACATCTATAAGAAGTACAGTGATAGTGTTGGTTACTGTACTTGTCATTTAGTGTTAAAATAAAGGATTTATTAAAAAAAAAAAATTGGCGTGGGGTTCCCCGTAATTTTAGTCTCTAGCGGAGGTTAAGCAGACAGCTGGGGCAGATGTTTGAAGCCTGGGAAGGGGGTAATGCCCACGGAGTGTCTGCGGCATGGCAAGCTGGATGGCAGCTTTCGGCTGCGATCCAGCCTGTCATGTGAATGTAGCAGAGCTGGAGCCGTCCTGGGAACCATGGAAAGGTAAGCATGAGGTTGCTTTATTATTTTACTTTTATTGCAGAAGACATTGGCTTCAGCTGGAATGGGCGATACTGTAAGTATGGTTTAATTTATAACAATAAAGAATTGTGTGTTTATTTCAATTAAAGGACTTTATTCTGGGTGTTATGGTTTTTTTTTAACTTTGACTATGGGGTTAGTAATGGGGGTGTCTTATAGACTCCTCTCCATTACTAACCTGGGCTTGATGTCAGCTGGCATTATAAGCTGCCATCAACCCCAGCTCTATTACCCCACTGCCACCGCTACAGGACAATGAGAAGAGCGAGGCTAAGTGCCAGAATTGGCGCATCCTATGGATGTGCCATTTCTGGGGCGGCTGACGGCTGGTGTTTCTAGCCTGGGAGGGGGCCAATATTCATGGCACCCTTCCTGGGCTATTAATATCAGCCCCCAGCTGTCTGCCTAGCCTTTGCTAGCTATTAAATTAGGGGGGACCCCACATCATTTTTTTTGGGGTCCCCCATTTTAATAGCTAGTAAAGGCTAGGTATTCAGCTGGGGCCTGATATTAGTAGCCTGGGAAGCTTCGTGGGTATTACCCCCTTCCCAGGCTTCAAACATCTGCCCCAGCCGTCTGCTTAACCTCCGCTAGAGACTAAAATTACGGGGAACCCCACGCCAATTTTTTTTTATAATAAATCCTTTATTTTAACACTAAATGTCAAGTACAGTAACCAACACTGTCACTGTACTTATTATATATGTGACTGACATGTTTCTATCTATCTAATCTATGTGTGATGCTCTATTCTTTCTGTTCTAAATTGTCGGGTACCGGTGTATGCCGCTGATGAATTGCCGGCTTTTCGTGTAATACATTCTACATTATTCTTAGTTGTTTTCCTTCATGTAGAATTAACCTACAGGGAATGAAAGAGTTTATTTTCATTCCGATATTTGTGTCCCATTGACTTGCATTGGTTTCCGGTATCGGAATCGGCGATATCTGATATATTTTGGGTATCGGTCCGATCCGATATTTCCCGATATCGGAAGGTATCGCTCAACACTAGTCTTGAGACCTCTACTGATCTCTCAGAAAGCCTCTCTGCTGTGTGCTCCTGAGCTTCTGTCTCGGAGAAAAGAACGGGCCCATAGACTGTCTATTGGGCTCACACACTACCCTGTGCACTTAAGCTGATAAAGTAAGCAGTATTAATAAATGTGAAAGGAAAAAATAAAGATGTAAAGTTCATCTATAAAAGGAAGTGTGTGGGAGCCTTGCACACGTATGTGTTTTATTTCTAAAATTTAATTTTAGAAAATTAATATGGTTCTCTTATTTTCCAGGAGAGCAATGGGAATCTGGAGTTAGCTGTCGCATTTCTCACTGCAAACAATGCTAAGCTCCCTCAGCCAGAAGAAGCAAGCTACTATCAGACCGCCATCCCCAACAATGACCGATACATCAGCGTGGGAAGCCAGGCCGACACCAGTAAGTGGATCCGAGGCTAACTGGCAACACATGTGTGACTTCGTCTGCCACGTGGCGGCATGCAAATTATAGTTGTAAAAAAAAAAAATTGCTGCCGTATATGTTGTGCTAATCATGCACAGCTTGCATTTAAGACTGAAATTAGTGCAAATTTTTGTGAAAATTATAGTAGGCGTAGCTTTCAATTTCTGTTGCAGGGAGTTGCCCAAGAGGCTCCAAATTTATAAGATGTGAGCCTCCTAATAAATTTGGCCCATTTTCAACTGGTGTAAAAATAAATAAATAAATCCAATCTCGGTGAGTCTTGTGTATCCACATGGGGAACCTCAGTGGTGATTGCTGACACATGGGGAGCCTCAGTGGTGATTGCTGGCACGTGGGGGAGCCTCAGTGGCAATTGCTGGCACGTGGGGGAGCCTCAGTGGCGATTGCTGGCACACGGGGAAGCCTCAGTGGCGATTGCTGGCACACGGGGAAGCCTCAGTGGCGATTGCTGGCACACGGGGAAGCCTCAGTGGCGATTGCTGGCACACGGGGAAGCCTCAGTGGCGATTGCTGGCACACGGGGAAGCCTCAGTGGCGATTGCTGGCACACGGGGAAGCCTCAGTGGCGATTGCTGGCACACGGGGAAGCCTCAGTGGCGATTGCTGGCACACGGGGAAGCCTCAGTGGCGATGGCGATTGCTGGCACACGGGGAAGCCTCAGTGGCGATTGCTGGCACATGGGGAAGCCTCAGTGGCGATGGCGATTGCTGGCACAAGGGGAAGCCTCAGTGGCGATGGCGATTGCTGGCACAAGGGGAAGCCTCAGTGGCGATTGCTGGCACACTGGGAAGCCTCAGTGGCGATTGCTGGCACAAGGGGAAGCCTCAGTGGCGATTGCTGGCACAAGGGGAAGCCTCAGTGGCGATTGCTGGCACAAGGGGAAGCCTCAGTGGCGATTGCTGGCACAAGGGGAAGCCTCAGTGGCGATTGATGGCACAAGGGGAAGCCTCAGTGGCGATTGCTGGCACACTGGGAAGCCTCAGTGGCGATTGCTGGCACACTGGGAAGCCTCAGTGGCGATTGCTGGCACACGGGGAAGCCTCAGTGGCGATTGCTGGCACACTGGGAAGCCTCAGTGGCGATTGCTGGCACAAGGGGAAGCCTCAGTGGCGATTGCTGGCACACGGGGAAGCCTCAGTGGCGATTGCTGGTACACGGGGAAGCCTCAGTGGCGATTGATGGCTGCTCGATACCCGCAAATACAGTGGCTCTCCTATTAGCCAAATGGTACATTCTTTTTATCTTCCATCTCTGGCTAATGGGAGCATGAACTTTTCCCTTTGCTGTAGAGTAGTATGGCAGATGCAAAAGGGTAAAAGGGTTGTCCTGCACATTTAAAGTAAATTTAAGGGGCATTCTGGAAGAAATGATAATCTGTAGCATGATCCTGCTTCTGTTGTTCTTTTTCTTTTCCCCGTACTTCCTATAAATCTACCAAATGTCTGTTTGGAAATGGGAAGGGTCTACGCCGTGACCCCCATTGATCACCAGAACGGGCACTTATATCCCCGTTTGTAAATAATGGCGTGGTGGTGGAGTAGTTGCACTGCCCGTCAGCATCAAAGAAAGGGTCTTGACAAGATGTGCCGGTGTGTCCACTGTTGGTAGGGGGTATATATTTAGGGATGGTGGGGACAGATAGAAGCGGTGGTAGATACGACCTTTAGATTTCTTACTGACCATTACTTCTGGATGTCTTGGCTGCGCTGTTACTGCAGCTGCGCGCTGTTACTGCAGCTGTTCGTGTCTCTGGACACTGCTGTTCGCTCGGGATTTATCCAGGATGTTTACAGCTCTGAGCCCTGGGAACCTCGACTGTAGGAGAGCGGGTGCATCCTGCTCATGTACACAAGTATACGTCGTATCACTGGCATCAGCCCTGACCAGAGATTATACAGGCCAGGACGTGCCTCCCTTACATGTTGTCAGACCGTCCCGCTCTGTAATTTACAGCCCTGGAACTAGTTATGCCGCGACGAGCTGCTACTTGTTCTTGGGATACATACATCATAATTATGGCACATGTGTGACCCGCTTGTTAACGTTACCGTCTCCCACCCAGTCACTAGCGATTGTCGTCCTCTCCCTGCAAGATTTATAGGTCTTATTGTTTGCTGTTATAGGCTCTCTCATTACTGAGCGACTCTAATCAGAGTGCTCTGGCTCCTAAAGTTGCTGATAATCATTAACCCTACAAGGGATAAGTAATATTGTAAGTCTGACAACTCTGGATGAATGCTTCTTAATCTAATACATGAGCAATTAGGGTCCCAGGCCAAGGGGGGATTCTCCTCTATGACCTTAAAGTGCAAATGGACAGGGATTGTGTTGATGGGACCACCCTTTTAAAGGGAATCTGTCACCCCCTAATCTGAGAGCAGCATAATGTAGAGACAGACACCCTGATTCCAGCGATGTGTCACTTACTAGGCTTCCTATAGTTTGGATAAAATTACTTTTACCAGCTGGTGAATTATCACTAGAGGACTAGTAAACCTGCTGCCAGGTAGTCTAAAACCTCCCCACCACTAATTGGCAGCTTTCTGCCTATGCACAGTGTATACAAAAGGCTGTCAATCAGTGATGTGGGCGGGGTTATACACAGCTCTACATTCCAAGCTCTGCTAGATCTGCAGCAGAGAAAACAGATTTTAGCAAAACTGCAGCAAGCAGCCCAGTAAGTGATACACCACTGGAATCAGGGTCTCTGCCTCTACGTCATGCTGCTCTCAGATGGGGTAGCAAAAGCCTGCTGACAGATTCTCAGTAAAGTTTGTTGGTGTTGCCAATATGGTGGCCACTAAAGCTACCACATAAGTCTTTACCCAGCTTAAAGGGAACCTGTCCCCCCAATTATATTGACTTGTAGCTTGTTGAAAGCTAATCCAGTCTGTACTTTTATTTATAAAATCTGCACTCCATAACAAAAAATAAATAATTACATTTTAATCTATATGCAAATAAGCTCCACCTAGCTCCACCTCCTTCTGTTTAACATCTCATTGGCTTGACTAGGAATAGAGCCTGGGAGGCAGAGGCTCGGGAAGTGCTCCGTTCAAGGCCAGAGCACTTCTGCCTCATTTGCATATAAATTAAAATGTGGAATTTTTGGTTTTGAAGTGGCTGATCTTATAAGTAAAGATACAGATTGGCTTATCGTTCAAAGAAGCTACATGGCAACATAAAGAATTTGCGGAAAGATTGACATGCCAGATTCCCTATAAGCAGTTAAACGCCGCCCCTTCCAACATCGCCACAAAACCGGGCTGCTTTTGGTAGTTTTGGAAAGCTGCATGCAGTAACTATTTATTGTCCTCAAAAACTTTGTTGGTATATGTTTTTTTGGGGGTGCAGTGGACAGACCCATCCTGCAATCCATTTACCCTGCAGGAGTTTTTCATGGATCTCTGTCTTGCACACACAGCTCAGAACGGGAGAGTAATAGAGCAGCTTTCCATTCTGGCTCATAGACGGGTCCCCATGAGAGGGGGGTCGTTCTCTAGTAAAAACATATCACCTATTAGAGCATGTTTTTGAGAAACATATTTTGGCATTTTAGTACGATCAAATATGAATTTTACTGGAATATCCAAACTCATGGTGGAGCGAGGGTTACTGCAGGTTGTAGGCTTGTCGGAAGAGGTGGGTCTTCAGGTTCCTTTTGAAGGTTTCCACGGTAGACGAGAGTCTGATATGTTGGGGTACAGAGTTCTAGAGTAGGGGGGGAAGCACGGGAGAAATCTTGTATGCGATTGTGGGAAGAGGAGATAAGAGGAGAGTAGAGAAGGAGATCTTGTGAGGATCGGAGGTTGCGTGCAGGTAAGTACAGGGAGACTAGGTCACAGATATATGGAGGAGACAGGTTGTGGATGGCTTTGTATGCCATGGTTAGGGTTTTGAACTGGAGTCTCTGGGCAATGGGGAGCCAGTGAAAGGATTGACAGAGAGGAGAGGCCGGGGAATAGCTGGGTGACAGGTGGA
Source organism: Phyllobates terribilis (assembly GCF_046119375.1). Classification (NCBI taxonomy): domain Eukaryota; kingdom Metazoa; phylum Chordata; class Amphibia; order Anura; family Dendrobatidae; genus Phyllobates; species Phyllobates terribilis. Next base: position 906,910,703 of record NW_027362762.1, read on the forward strand.
TTAGTTGGTCAGCAGAGTTTAGGATAGATTTGAGGGGTGCAAGAGTGTTAGAAGGGAGGCCACAAAGCATGACGTTGCAGTAGTCGAGGCGGGAGATGATGAGGGCGTGCACTAGTGTTTTTGCAGAGTCTTTGCTGAGGAATGTGCGGATCTGGGAGATATTTTGGAGTTGGAGTCGATAGGACGTGGAAAAGGCTTGGATATGAGGTTTGAAGGAGAGATCAGAGTCAAGGGTTACCCCGAGGCAGCGAGCTTGCAGGGCTAGGGATAATGGGCAGCCATTGACTTTGATGGATAGGTCAGATGGGGGCGGGGGTAGAATGAGATGGGGGAAAGATGATGAAATCAGTTTTATAAATGAATCTAGCAGAAATTCTAGCAGATGAGCGTTCAATGCGCAGGAGAGGCAGCAGCCTGTGCTTCGTACAACAGCATGCATGGCACAGGCAGGGGGCAACCCCAACCCACTGCAAGGAGGGGCAGAAATGACAGACTGGTGAAGATTTTGAGATTGTTGCAAAGGCTCAGACACATTATCACTTTTCATTAGAATACATTATGTTGTTCATCGATAAATGCATCTTGTAGTCTTTGTATGTAAAAGTGCATGATATATTATATTCTACATGGTGTATGTATGGAATGAAATGCCTTCTTCATTTTTAGATGTGATTGACCTAACTGGGGATGATAAGGATGATCTGCAGAGAGCCATTGCCCTGAGTCTGGAGGAGTCAAACAGGACGTTCAGAGAGACCGGAATTACCGATGAGGAGCAAGCCATCAGCAGGTCTGAGCAGCTCGCCTAATGCCTCACTGCCATCATACTGCATTGGCCAAATATTGAGTACCTACTCGTGTCCACCATGTTCTGGGTTGAAATTGGGAAAAATTGAAAGATGGTTTTTAATTTCATCAAAAAAATTGTAAAATCTAGCACAATTTATGGGAGAAATGTAGTTGTCGACTAAAGCGTTGATAACAGCAGTTACAGCAGTGATATCGATAACTAGAATAAGGTGCTGCGTTATTTGCAGAATTAATCCCGGGGAAACAAGGCTGTGGAGTCAGTAAGCCAAACCTCCGACTCCTCAATTTCCATGACTCCGACTCCCTCATACACGGCTTATGTTTAAGTGATAAATTTACTGAAGCACAGATTCATCTCAGCTAAAAGTCTAGACCCTTAAATCAGGAATAGGACAGACATTTATAGGACATTTCATAACTTTCCCAAATTCTTATGAAAAAATATTCCCCACAAACTGCATTGAACTACTGTACCCAATTTATTATATATTTTAGGAGTCGGAGTTGGTCCATTTTATACTGACTCCGACTCCACAGCCGTGCCGGGGAGGCACATGGATATAAATTATAAGCCTTCTAATTAATGGGGTATTCTGTACATACAAAATCATTGGTGAGTGAATGGAAAGAAAAAAACAAAACCCGCAAATACCACTTGTCTGGACCTGGATTAATCATATCGATTGCCTGCCGCGTGGATCATCCACAAATCTTCCTTTCCAGTGTAAATTTACGGAGCAGTTTGCCCAGGTCATCATTTCTAACATTTAAGCTGCACAATTTGAAGGAAGAAGGCGACTTTGGCCTCAATACCTACATTGCAGCGCTGCACAAGTGAATGGGGCAACGTTGCAGCCCGCAGGGTATGGAGACAAGGAAGTCGCTAAAAAATCTGATGCGTTTGGACAGCTTGCAGTTTGCTTGTTGTGGTCGGAGTACACTCAGGGGTCCTTCACCACCCCATTCCCTACCACTAGAGATCTTTCACCGCTGCACCTGTCGCTTGGCCAACGTCGTCGTGTAGCCTCAGCCTTGGGGATCCTGGACAACCCCTTATAAAAGGGGTGAAACCTAGAATAAATTTGGCACAACTCACCCCAGCTATTTCCATTAATTAGATTGGAATGTAAGAAATCACATGTCTTAGTACTATCAGCGACTGTGGGCTCTGCTAATATGGCTGAAAATCCAGAATGTCCCATTTGGTTCTTGACTTCTCTAATATTAAGAAGTGGAAATGGATAGCACATCCCCTCCAAGGAGCATCTTGGTCAAAAAGCCAAGATCCACTGCACCAGATGCTGATTGCTGCTTCTTCTTCTGTTTAGGGTGTTAGAAGCCAGCATAGCCGAGAACAAGGCCAGTCTGAAGAGGACGCACATCGAGGTTTGGAGCGACTCTCCTAATCCTTACGACAGGAAGCGTCAGGACAACTGTCCTGTGGGGTTGAAGAATGTCGGGAACACCTGCTGGTTCAGTGCAGTCATCCAGGTGAGGAGTCATCTTTTTCACCTTTTCCTTCCGTCCTTTGATTTACACACTGACCATATGTCTTGCATAGAGATGAGCGAACCCGAGCTGTAAAGTTCAGGGTTTGTACCGGACACCTAGTGTCCGGTAGTGATCTCCGAACACAGGCTTCTCCAGGAAGTCAGTTTTACTGTTTGGGAATTTGGGGAGGAGAGAGAATTTTCCAGCTCCAAAGTTCAGGCCCCCGTTGATTTTTATGGGGTTCAGGTACAGTTCTGGTACCCGAACCGAACTTTGGACTAAAGTTGAGTTGAATCCGATGAATTTCGATAACCATTGCATGCAAAGAATGAGCCACCTCTATTTTAATATAGGGAATCTGTCACCAGGTTTATGCTGCCCCATCTGAGAGCCGCAGAGATTCGGATTCCAGCAATGTGTCACTTATTGGGCTTTTTTCTATAATTTTGATAACAATGTGTTACCTGCTGCAGCTTTGCTAGTCTTCTCAATGACTCCTGCTATGTTGTCCTAGATGTTCATGAGTTTTCATTAACCCCTCCCCCTGCCCTCTACCCTTGATTGGCAGCTTTCTCCCGATGCACGGTGTTAGCAGAAAGCTTTCAATCAATGGTGAACTGTGAGGACTAGCAGAGCTGCAGCAGATAAGTCATTTTATGAAAAATACAGCAACGAGCCGAGTAAGTGACTCGAATCTAAGTATCTGTTTTTATTTTATACTGCCCTCAGATTGATGATGATGATTGCCTTTCACAAGCCTGATTAACCCCTTTCTGACGTGTGACCTAATAGTACGTCATGGTGACCTGGGCCGATTGGACCAATGACATACTATTAGGTCATATGGCGATCGTACCCGCACACAAGCGGTGCGGGTCGATCGCTGCCGGGTGTCAGCTGATACCCGGTACTATGTGCAGGGAGCGGTCCTGCGGGGGCAAGGGGAGGTGATCGCAATACTCACCTCCTCTCCTGGCCTCCAGCACTGTCTGCCACGGCTTCCCGGATGTTGGCATGACTACCCGATGTCGTCATGACAACATCCGAGTCACCAGACAGCAGGAAGATATTTTGGTCATGCACTGCGCATCTTCTGTCTCTGCAGCGCTGACAGCCTGTATAGCACAGGTATGGTGCTCCATTCCTGTGCTATGCAGTTGATCAGAGTAAAAAAAGTGAAAGTCCCATAGTGGGTCAAAGAATATATGTCCAAAAAGTGTTAAAAAAATGAAAAGATAAATAAAAAAAAATTGTAAAAATATAAAAAAAATAAATAAAAATAAAATAATAATCCACCAAAAATATTATGTACCCATCAATAAATATTATGAAAAAAAAACAATAAAAGTGCACATATTTAGTATCGCCGCGTCCGGAACGACCTGACCTATAAAACTCTCCCACTAGTTAACCCCTTTAGTGAACACGATAAAAGAAATTAATAAAAAACGAAGCAAAAAAAACAATGCTTTATCATCATACCGCCAAACAAAAAATGGAATAACACCCTATCAAAAAGACGAATATAAATAAAAATGTTACCGCTGAAAACGTTATCTTGGCCCGCAAAAAACAAGCCACCATACAGCTCCATCAGCCGAAAAATAAAAGTTATAGCTCTCAGATTAAAGTGATGCAAAAAATATTTTTTTCTCTAAAATAGCTTTTATTGTGTAAACGCGCTAAAACATAGAAAAAAAGATATAAATGTGGTACCGCTGTAAACGTACTGACCTGAAGCATAAAGCTGCCTTATCAATTTTACCACACGCGGAACAGCATAAAAAAAATCCATAAAAACAATTACGGATTTGCTGGTTTTTGTTTATTCTGCCTCCCAAAAATCGGAATAGAAAGCGATCAAAAAATGTCACGTGCCAGAAAATAGTACCAATAAAAACGTCAACTCGTCCCGCAAAAACAAGCTGTCACATGACTGTCGGCCAAAATATGGAGAAATTATAGCTCTCAAAATATGGCGATGCAAAAACTAGATTTTACAAAATAATGCGTATTTTAGTGTGTGACAGCTGTCAGTCGTAAAAACCCAATATGAATCTGGTATCGCTGTAATCGCACCGACCCGAAGAATAAAGTTGTCTAATCACTTATACTGCACGAGGAACGGTGTAAAAAATAAACTCTAGGGTTAGGGTTGGGCTAGGGTTAGGGTTGGGCTAGGGTTAGGGTTGGGCTAGGGTTAGGGTTGGGCTAGGGTTAGGGTTGGGCTAGGGTTAGGGTTGGGCTAGGGTTAGGGTTGGGCTAGGGTTAGGGTTGGGCTAGGGTTGGGCTAGGGTTAGGGTTGGGCTAGGGTTAGGGTTGGGCTAGGGTTAGGGTTGGGCTAGGGTTAGGGTTAGGGTTGGGCTAGGGTTAGGGTTAGGGTTGGGCTAGGGTTAGGGTTAGGGTTGGGCTAGGGTTAGGGTTGGGCTAGGGTTAGGCTAGGGTTAGGGTTGGGCTAGGGTTAGGGTTGGGCTAGGGTTAGGGTTGGGCTAGGGTTAGGGCTGGGCTGGGGTTAGGGCTGGGTTAGGGTTGGGTTAGGGCTGGGGTTGGGCTAGGGTTGGTGTTGAGCTAGGGTTGGGCTAGGGCTGGGGTTGGGCTAGGGTTGGGCTAGGGTTTGGTTAGGGCTGGGGTTGGGTTGGGGTTGCGCGGGGGTTGGGCTAGGGTTAGGGTTGGGCTAGGGTTGGGCTAGGGTTAGGGTTGGGCTAGGGTTAAGGTTAGGGTTGAGCTAGGGTTAGGGTTGGGCTAGGGCTGGGGTTGGGCTTATGGTTGGGGTTGGGCTAGGGTTGGGGTTATGGTTGGTTAAGGGTTGGGGTTATGGTTGGGGTTGCGCTAGGGTTAGGGTTGGGGTTGTATTAGGGTTGGGATTTTTTTCAAAAGTAAAAAAAACAAACAAAACAAAACAAAAAAAAACGACGATATGGCGACCAGTGTTGAGTTCAAGTGCTCGGGTATGCACAGAGTATCGCGGGTGCTCGAGTGACATGCTCTAGTCTCTGCCCCGTACGCTTCGTGGCCAAAAAAAACCTTGCGGGGATTGCCTGCCATGCACGAGCGATCCTCGCATGTTTTTTTTTGGGTGTCTAATAACCGTGAAACAGGCGAGCGGGGACTCGAGCATGTCACTTGAGTACATGCAATACATGGTGCATACCTGAGTACCTGATGCAAACTCAAGTAGCGAGTACTTGCGCTCAAGACTAATGACAACTTATTCAATATGATGACCTAATGTTATCAAATTCTGTGTCGTACCTTTGGGTTCAAAATGTTCACTATAACCCTTGATAAAATCCTTGAGGGGTGCAGTTTCCAAATTGGGTTCAATTGTGGGGGGTTTCCACTATTTAGTCACATCCGGGGCTCTCCAAACGCGACATGGCGTCTGCTCTCAGTTCCAGCCTGTTTTGCGTTCAAAAAGTCACACAGTGCTCCTTCCCTTCTGAACTCTGCCATGCGCCAAAACACTGTATTTTCCCCACATATGGGGTATTGGCGTACTCAGAAGATATTGCACAACAGTTTTTTGGGGTCCATTTTCCCCTCTTACACTTGTGAAAATAAAAAAATTGGGGCTAAAACATCATTTTTGTGGAAAAAGTTAGATTTTTTTATTTTCACGGCTCCATGTTATAAACTTTTGTAAAGCACTTGGGGGTTCAGGGTGCTCACCACACATCTAGATAAGTTCCCTGAGGGGTCTAGTTTCCAAAATGGTGTCACTTGGGGGGGGGTTCCACTGTTTAGGCACATCAGGGGCTCTCCAAACACAACATGGCGTCCGCTAATTATTCTAGCAAATTTTACATTCAAAAAGTCAAATGGCGCTCCTTCCCTTCCTAACCCTGCCGTGCGCCCAAACAGTGGTTTTTCCCCATGTATGGGGTATCTGCATGCTCAGGGGAAATTGCATAAATTTTGGAGTCCATTTTTTCCTGTTACCCCTACGAAAATAAAAAAAATTGGATCTAAAGTAACATTTTTGTGAAAAAAGTTAATGTTATTTTCTTCCACATTCCAAAAATTCCTGTGAAGCACCTGAAGGGTTAATAAACTTCTTGAATGTGGTTTTGAGCACCTTGAGGGGTGCAGTTTTTAGAACGGTGTCACTTTTGGGTATTTTCTGTCATAAAGGCCCCTCAAAGTCACTTCAGATGTGATGTGGTCCCTAAAAAAATAGTTTTGTAAATTTTTTGGAAAAATGAGAAATCGCTGGTTAACTTTTAACCCTTATAACTCCCTAATAAAAAAACAAAAAAATTTTGTTCCAAAATTGTGCTGATGTAAAATAGACATGTGGGAAATGTTATTTATTAACTCTTTTGTGTGACATATCTCTCTGATTTAAGGGCATACAAATTCAAATTTTGAAAATTGCAAAATTTGAAAAATGTTCGCCAAATTTCCGTTTTTTTCACAAATAAACGCAAGTGATATCGAAGAAATTTTACCACAGTCATGAAGTACAATATGTCACGAAAAAAACAATCTGAGAATCAGGGGGATCCATTGAAGCGTTCCAGAGTAATTACCTCATAAAGTGACAGTGGTCAGAATTGTAAAAATTGGCCCGGTCATTAACGTGCAAACCACCCTCGGGGGTAAAGGGGTTAAAGGTATAATTTAGCAATCAACATTGTGCGATTCAATTGACAGAATGTCCTGGGTAATACGAGGTATTACAATTAATTAGTATTGCTATATAAGTTTTATTTTATAATGACCCCTAGCTCTGGCCAGTATTGAAAAATTGATGAAAAACAAGACCAATCAATCACATTGGATGATTTATAGCCAGAGATGTCAGATGTGGTTAGAAATCATTGGCTGGTGGCTAATAACCCTCACAGCTGGACTATGCGGGGAGGGGGCAAGGAATTTAATATGGGGTTATCCTATAACAAGATGACTCATTAGAGGCATAAAAAGAGATATTCAGTGAGCGAGTGATCTCATGTGGCCTTGGCCAGGATTGTAACCCAATGCCTGGACTCTTTGAGCGTCTGCCCAGTTTATGTTTATGGACTGCACGGTGTGTACGCGGCCAATACAGTCATAAGCAGCGCGCTCGGATTTCATGCTACGTTATACACAGTAGTGACCAATCTGCCTCAATAAGAATATTACAACCCTGATTAAAGTGGGTGTCTGCATTTAATCTCGGTTTCATGATTGCTTTCATTGACCTATGAAGCAGGGTTGCCAACTTGACTTTATTTCCTTTTTCTGGACGGCTTATAAAAAAAAGTAAAAAAAAAATTACGGACAGACAGTATTTTTTTACGGATGCAATGTAAAACCGTAATAAATCATTGTGATTATTAGTGATCCATGTCTGGAGCCCATAATTGTGATATGAAGACATCATCTGCTTTTAATGTAAAATGGTGATAATTTAGATTGAAATTATCTGTAGAAGTTTCTTGAGCTTTTTTTTTTTTTACGGACCAGGCCCTATTTTTACAGGCTGTCCTGGAATTTCTCGACTTTTGTCAACCCAGATATTAAGTTGAGGAACTTTTCATGTACAAATTAAAGGCAAAGCACGTCCATTTTTTTCCTGATTAGTCAATTATTGCTGTGGTTCTAAAACCTATGGCAATGCCCCGATCTACCCAAAAAACAACCAGGTACTTTTATGCAAATATGTATGACCCCTACCAAGTTTCGGGAGGACAATCTAGAGAGAAAAAAAAAAAAAAAGAAATGGAGATATGACAACATAGAAATACTGGACACACTTTAAAGAAGCACTCCTCCTCTCACCACACATTTTTATCCTGTTAATATATTGCAGTCATCATTGCGCTTTTTGCCTTTCTACCTAGTTAATTCTCCTCTTTTCCATTAGGTCTATGACATCATGTGATTAAAAAGAACTAGCTGAGTCCTTCTAGGCTCTATGTAGAAGCAGGAGGTCAATTTTCCCTGCATGAGTCATAAATCGCTGCAAAAGTCCCTGACAGGGGGAAGAGGGAGCTGCTGGGTCAGGAGGAGAAGAGGGGAATGATTTCTGTAGGGACAAGAGACTTCCTGTGTCTGCACAGAGCAAAGAGAAGAATTAGATGGGTAGAAAGGCAAAATGAGCAATTGTAAGTACGCAGTGCTATATAATATGATGACTGCAATATATTAAGAGGATAAAAACTTTGATAGGAGAAGGAGGAGTGCTTCTTTAATATGAATAGCCCACAATATCAAACCTGAACGAACCTGGATCTATAAAGCAGAAAGCCACTGATGCATAGTGACTCTTTGCTGATAAGAAAAGCGCCCGAGCAGGGAATACCCCGCCATAATGCCTATATATGTTCTTACTGGGCATATGGGCAAGAGGTATCCTAATTGGACTGCCTCTGGTTGTTTTTATGAAGCTGGTAATTGCCTTAATTACCACTGACAGCAAGCAGAGGTCTTGTCATTGGTAAAGAATCTATGCACAAAGCTGTTGCTGTGTTGTTTTTTTTTTTTTTTTTTTCGTTTGTTTTTTAGAAAATAGCCAAATTAAAGGATCATTCCCGAAATATTAAATCATCCCCTCAGTAACCCAGGAAGCAGGTGCAGTGCTTGGCTATTCCCGACGACACACCCAGTGACAATGAATGGAGTAGAGTTTGAGCATGGCACCTATGCTCCATTCTAGACTTGGCTGCCGTTCTTGAGTTCTTGATCCCCATTCGCTTGGGGGTCCTGGTGGGTGCATCCCCAGCGACCAGCAAGTTATTTCCTATCCTTTGGATAACTTAACTTTAAAGGGGTATTCCCATCTCCAAGATATATCTTCCATATATTTAGTAAGTGTTAAAATATTAACAAATGCCTCTAATTAGAAATGTAATATACACAGCTCAAAAAAATAAAGGGAACACTCAAATAACACATCCTAGATCTGAATGAATGAAATATTCTCATTGAATACTTTGTTCTGTACAAAGTTGAATGTGCTGACAACAAAATCACACAAAAATCATCAATGGAAATCAAATTTATTAACCAATGGAGGCCTGGATTTGGAGTCACCCCCAAAATTAAAGTGGAAAAACACACTACAGGCTGATCCAACTTTGATGTAATGTCCTTAAAACAAGTCAAAATGAGTCTCAGTATTGTGTGTGGCCTCCACGTGCCTGTATGACCTCTCTACAACGCCTGGGCATGCTCCTGATGAAGTTGCGGATGGTCTCCTGTGGGATCTCCTCCCAGACCTGGACTAAAGCATTCGCCAACTCCTGGACAGTCTGTGGTGCAACGTGACGTTGGTGGATGGAGCGAGACATGATGTCCCAGATGTGCTCAATCGGATTCAGGTCTGGGGAACGGGCGGGCCAGTCCATAGCTTCAATGCCTTCATCTTGCAGGAACTGCTGACACACTCCAGCCACATGAGGTCTGGCATTGTCCTGCATTAGGAGGAACCCAGGGCCAACCGCACCAGCATATGGTCTCAAAGGCTCTGAGGATCTCATCTCAGTACCTAATGGCAGTCAGGCTACCTCTGGCGAGCACATGGAGGGCTGTGCGGCCCTCCAAAGAAATGCCACCCCACACCATTACTGACCCACTGCCAAACCGGTCATGCTGAAGGATGTTGCAGGCAGCAGATTGTTCTCCACAGCGTCTCCAGACTCTGTCACGTCTGTCACATGTGCTCAGTGTGAACCTGCTTTCATCTGTGAAGAGCACAGGGCGCCAGTGGCGACTTTGCCAATCCTGGTGTTCTGTGGCAAATGCAAAGCGTCCTACACGGTGTTGGGCTGTGAGCACAACCCCCATCTGTGGACGTCGGGCCCTCATACCACCCTCATGGAGTCGGTTTATTACCGTTTGTGCAGACACATGCACATTTGTGGCCTGCTGGAGGTCATTTTGCAGGGCTCTGGCAGTGCTCCTCCTGTTCCTCCTTACACAAAGGAGGACGTAACCGTCCTGCTGCTGGGTTGTTGCCCTCCTATGGCCCCCTCCACGTCTCCTGGTATCTGCTCCATGCTCTGGACACTATACTGACAGACACAGCTACCCTTCTTGCCACAGCTAGCACTGATGTGCCATCCTGGATGAACTGCACTACCTGAGCAACTTCTGTGGGTTGTACTGTAGACACCGCCTCATGCTACTGTACCTCTAGGGGTGAGAGCAATGGCAAAATGAGAAAGTGACCAAAACAACAGCCAAAAAGGATGAGAACAGAGAAATGGTCACCACCTGCAGAACCACTCCTTTATAGGGGGTATCTTGCTAATTGCCGATCATTTCTACTAGTTGTCTGTCCCATTTGCACAACAGCAGGAGAAGTTGATTCACAATCAGTGTTGCTTCATAACTGGACAGTTTGATTTCATTGAAATGTTATTGACTTGGAGTTACATTGTGTTTAAGTGTTCCCTTTATTTTTTTGAGCAGTGTAGTTCTTCTGATTCGCTATGTTGCTTACCCCATGTGCAGGGCATTGCAGTAGCTTATATATCCATGGTTACGACCACTCATAATGACAGTCAGTTAGATGTTAGTTGTCACAACTATGGATACCTAAGCTACTGCAATGCCCTGCACATGGGGTAAGTGACATAGTTAATCAGAAGAACTATACTACATTTCTAATTGGAGGTATTTGCTAATATTAGTATTGCACCTGCTACATATTGGGAAAGGATCTTGGAGATCCCTTTAACTTAATATTGTGGGAATAACCCTCTAATTCAACCAAAATAAACTTTCGGGAAACATGGAAACTTTTGAGAAAGTGGACTAAATAATGAAAGACCAAGAGAGATCAACTAATGATTCTAAAAAGTAACTGCTGTTGAAGGATCCTGCTAAATCGGATCAGTCAACAGCCACGTATTGTCTGACCGCCATCGGTTTATCTGGTCTTTCTTTGCCATTGGAGTGCGACTAGCACAAGACACAGGCTCGTCATTTGCCGGTCACAGCTCGCCTCTATTCCTTTCCATTGATGTAGAAATGTTATTTTGGTTTGTTTACAATAAATGGTCGGACTCTGCTGAAATCAAAGTCTCCACAAGTACCGTAACGGATAGTGACAGATGGCGAAGCATGGCCGCTGCTGTCAGCTGTCGAGACGGGATTGTTTACTTCCTGTGATTCATGTGTCTGCGTGGTTGTCTGACCTCAGCTGGAGGGATCCGTTATAGGGCTTTTTATTTTCTGCGCAGGACATCATTTGCACTTTATTAATGAAACTTCTTTAGTGCAAAAGAATAATCTCAACGAGTTAATGTAGTAAGTGAGGACCCCAGGCTGGACTCCCGCGGCGGTGATCTGCTGATCAGCTATGTGCGACCGCAGGGTCTGTTTATATATAAATATAGAATGTGGATGGCGAAAACATCATATGACCCGTGTTATCTGCACATCGGATAGATTTAAAGGGGTATTCTGGTTTTTGCAAATAAAGGGAATCCATTGTGTAATGAAAACATGTAACTTCTGACTCCCAGCGCCGCCACCCATCAGCTGATTGAAGTGGTAGTAGTGGGCCGACAAGCTTCACGTCCCCTCCATGGCTTACCAGGCACAGCTCCATACATTATTTGTTTTTAGTATTGCACCTCACTCCCATTCATTTGAATAACCCTTTAATGATCACAGAAGTAGCTAAGTTCTTCTCTTACACTCAATTCATTTAAAAGTCATATAGCTGACAGCTTGTATTTTTATAGTATGATAATATTACTTTTATGCACGGACAATTAATACGCATTCATGTAAATTGGCAGATAACCTTGTTATAATCGGTCAGGCCGAGTCTGGGGAAGGTGGCGGTGGTCAGGCCGAGTCTGGGGAGGGTGGCGGCGGTCGGGCCAAGTCTGGGGAGGGTGGCGGTTGTCAGCATGGCTTCCACTGCTCAGTCCTCCACTTACTAGATAATAATGTCCTGTCTCCAAGGATAAAGTAGGTGTGATTAAATATATATTATTTTTTCTTTTAAATATCTTTTTATTGATTATAAAATAAACAAATATCAGACAGCGGTACAAGGAGAAAGGACAAGTGGCACTGTGCCGAGAGCGCTCGAGAATGATAATTAATAGTACAAATGAATAGAAACTTATTTGTAGGGACAATTATAAATTGGCGAGATCCCAAACTAATGGTGGACCATCGTCAAGTGGGAAAGTGTAATGGTGGGATCTTTTAAAATTAGAAGAAAAACTTACCCTGTGATTGCAGAATATAGGATACAAGTTTCAAAATGTGTTGATGGACATTAAGTGGGTGAGAAGGGGTTTGAGGTTAGAGAGGACAAATTTGGGATGAGTCTCCGTTGGAAGTATAAAGTGACAAAGCACATTGGGCATTGTTCACACCGGTCATGATGACAAGAAGGACTGTAGTCAGACACTCCCGATTCATGAAGAGCTGCACATCGCCGGACGAGTTGTGGTCACCTCTGTGTGTGCCTGACCACAAATCCTATATTGACTCAGCCGGAGTAAAATTTGTGGCGTAGGGAATGCCGATGCTCGTTATGTATTTGACGAGCAGTGGTCGCATCGCCCCTGATCCACCTCAGTTCAGTCCACTTTGTCGGAGCTAGGCAAAAATGGAGTGAATATGCCGAAGTTGAATTTCTTGTGATTTCCAGTGTGATAGGAGTAGACAGCAGGAAAGTTATATACTGTATTTTCTGGCGTATATGACTACTTTTTAACCCCTGAAAATCTTCTCAAAAGTCAGGAGTCGTCTTATATGCCGGGTTTCATCTTATAGTGTGTATAATTATGGTAATTTATAAGCCCTCCCGGTCTCCAAGACTATCAGAGCGGTAGCACATCCCTCTGGTCCGCCCTTGTATCCTATTACTGGTACCTGTCTCTCTGATCTCTCTCCTGAGGACTGCAGTGAAGCGGCGCAGGCACGAGATCTGAGAGGCAGAGAAGGAGGTAATACAAGGGCAGCCAGATGAGTGAAAGAGGAGTGTTTTTCTGGGCACAGCACCGCTCTTTCTCTTTTTTCCATACCCCGGACGCCTGCAGCTTGCTTCACTTACACTTTCCCGGTGAGGCGCCCCCTCACCTCGTCACTGCAGTCCTTAGGAGCGAGATCAGAGAGGCAGAGAAGGAGGTACCGGTAATAAGTTACAAGGGTGGGCCAGAGGGATGTGCTACCGCTCTGATAGTCTTGGAGACAGGGAGAGCTGACCAATCCAAGCAGGATTTGTATACACAACCAGCCAATCGCCGGTAAGGTTCATCACTTTAAAATTACCATATTGAAATGAATTCTGATTTTTTTTTTTACATTTTTACCGTACTCTCCGTATAAAAGGGGTAGTCTTATGCGGCGAGTATATCCCAAACTCTATATTTTAACTGGAAAAGTTGGGGGTCGTCTTATACACCCAGTCGTTTTATACTCCGGAAAATACGGTATTTTTTTTTTTAGAGACTTTCGGTCAAGGACAGAACTAGCTTTATATAAAGTAGCATGGTGTTCAGAAATTCCAGTGTTTTCTATGAGATGCAGTTTTTGTGTGTCCTAGCTGCCTCCTGCTTGTAACATCTGACAGAAGGAAATCTATTATAAGCAGGAGGCAGGGAAGAAAGGCTGGAGCTACATCACATAAAATACACCAGAGAATTTACTGTGCAAATCAGAAGACATAATTATTATTAATTTTTAGACCACTATTGATTCCATGATTCTGTACAAGAGAAGGGGTTGCTTACAAAATACAACTATAAATTACAGTCAAATTAACAATGACAGCCTGGTACAGAAGTGAGAGGGCCCTGCCTTTGTGGCCTTACAGTGTACATAATCTAAAAAAATAAAAAACAAAGCTATACTCCCCTCCCGCAGATGCGTTTTTCCAGCTATGTTGGCGCTGCTATTCTGGGAGAGTGACTTGACTTGTGTCACAGCCAGCTGCAACCAATGAGTGTCCCCAGATTTTCTGCAGCTCATAAATATTCCGTCAGAGCGGAGGTCCCCTCTGATGAAAAAGTCAAGGCTGCAGCTAAACGGCAGCCTGCATGTGACACAACAATATCACTATCCAGAAACACCGGCCACAACATCAATGGAACAGCGCCACTGCGGATGTGCAGTATAGATTTTTTACTTTAATTAGGGTCATGAATTGATTAAGTGGGGATTGTGGAGTATTGGGGGACCCCTTTAATCACTTCTACTGCACTATATATTACTATCTGTCTGATGCACGTTGGTGGGTCATTGGCTCCTGTCACCGAGCTGATTGGCATAGGCCATTTGCAGTTTCCTAGAAGATTCTGGGCGGTGAACAGCTCGATCATTTTATCTTGAATTTCACAGAGAATGCTCCTAGCAAATTAGTTTATTAAAAGCGTTGGCTCCGACCGAGGAGGCAGTTGCACACAGGACGGGCACTGCCAGCCAGTTCTCTCCGGCGAGGAGCCATGACTTTCGCAGCCGATTAGCAGTTGAGACCGACGTCTTCCTTTATTTTGACAACTGTGAAAAGTGGCTGATGACAGACGGCTCCTTAGTGAGGCTAAATCTAAAAAAAGCTGAGACAATGTGTACTTGCCACCCTGCCGTGACATGCTGTCCTGTAAATAGATGCAAAAATATATTTAAAAACTATTTTTTTTTTTAATGTAATGTTGATCGCCTTGACTGCGTACGAACGCTCGAGATGGTTGGATATCTTGCAAAGTTCCCTCCTGCAACAGGAACAGAAGTTTAAAGGATGATTAAAGTGTTAATTCTACAAAACTTTTGTAATGTGGTAGAAACAAGTTAAAAGTTTTGTCCGGTGGCGTTCGGAGAGCCCAGCCAATCGCTGGAACTAAGGGAAGGGTTAAGGCTTTTCTGTTCAGCTTGTCTCTAGTCTTTGAGGACAACGTTTTTGCTCCCCTGCTGTAACAATCGGTGGGCCGGCAACGCTTGGACCCTCAACGATCAACTCTGCGGGTCTTCCATTTTTTACAAAAAGTACTAATCAAATGTTTTTTATCCCACTTTCAGGAACTAATGTAATGTAGCAAAAATAATGAATGGAGCGGGTACTTGCCCTCCCCAGGTCCAGCGCCAGCTCTCTGCCGCAACTCGGGTTCGGTGGTTTTGGCTGTAATGATAAAGGTACATCAGTGGCACATATTACCACTGTAGCCAATCACTGAGCTCAGCGGCTTAGGCCAAGGTATTTTACAGCAGTTGGGGTCCATTTACCTGAGAAATTAAATCCCCTATAAGTGTGAATTTGCTCCTTACACAACAAATGTCTGTATCTGACCAATCTTTAGTTTCCTATCTTGTACAGTTTGTTTACTAGAAATTAAGGATTGTTAAAAGTGGAAAATCCCTTTAATTGACCATATTGTCAGAATAGTCTTTGAGATCACACCTTCATCAGCAAAACAGTTTTAAAGGGAATGTGTCAGTAGGATCAACCCTACTAAGCCGTCTATATGGGCATGTAGGTCATAGAAAGCTGAATAAAATGATGCCTTGATACCTGAGATCCGATGTGAAATTCCAAATAAATCCTTGTTTTTCTTAATATGTAAATGAGCTGTTAAGATCTATGGGTCGGACATAGATCTCCCCGGGAATCTGCCTCCAGAGCATTTTTTAAATGAAAGGGGAATTTACCAGTGTGAGACATGTAATGACTGACAGTCTGCTCTCCTGATCTACATGTCTCACTCGCACTGTTAATATACCCACTCTCATCTGGGGCCAGATTATCAGGGAGATCTATGTCCGGCCCATAGATCTTAACAGCTCCTTTACATATTAAGAAAAATATTGATTTCTCTGGAGTAAGACATCAGATCACAAATATCAAGATATAATTTTATTCACAACCTACATGACCATGTAGACTGCTTAGGAGGGTGGCTTCTTCTGACCGATTCCCTTTAAACTCTAGGAAACCTGGTGTTCTTTTTTTCCTACAGTGCCACTACAGGGCGAATGAAGCATTACATGGGGAACACTGGAATCATTAGGCTATGTATGGATGTGGGTCCTCCAGAAGACTGTTGACCAAATACTGCAAAATTATCAAGCTTGGCCCACTTTTTCCAATGTGGATGCCCAGCTTTGGAAGCAAGCGGGCGGCTGTTTACATGGTGCCCTGAAACAATGTGACAGCAGCGTAAATGAGTATTTGAGAAGTAGTCAGTGTGTTGTTTAAACTTAAGTTCTCTTGTTTCTTCCTCTTTCAGTCTCTCTTTAATCTGCTGGAGTTTCGCAGGCTGGTATTAAACTACAGCCCCCCTGCCAGCGCCCAGGATGTTCCACGAAACCATAAGGTTGGTGTGCGATATACACGTGGGCATACATCCTGCATAATTGGAGCGGTTTTATCATTCGTGCTTAAACCCCCACAGCTAACAGAAAAAGTGTGAACCTATTATAACACGCATGAATTTCTGCATTTTGCAGTTCCTCAATTATTCCTATTGGAAATGTATTTATGGAAAAAGATAACTGGGTGGTACCATTTTCCTTTTCAAACTGGTAAGTGAGCCGTGACTGGACAGTGTCGGGGCGTGTCGAGCAGCGGCTGGACGGTGTTGGGGCGTGTCGGGCAGCGGCTGGACGGTGTCGGGGCGTGTCGGGCAGCGGCTGGACGGTGTCGGGCAGCGGCTGGACGGTGTCGGGCAGCGGCTGGACGGTGTCGGGCAGCGGCTGGACGGTGTCGGGCAGCGGCTGGACGGTGTCGGGCAGCGGCTGGACGGTGTCGGGGCGTGTCGGGCAGCGGCTGGACGGTGTCGGGCAGCGGCTGGACGGTGTCGGGGCGTGTCGGGCAGCGGCTGGACGGTGTCGGGGCGTGTCGGGCAGCGGCTGGACGGTGTCGGGGCGTGTCGGGCAGCGGCTGGACGGTGTCGGGGCGTGTCGGGCAGCGGCTGGACGGTGTCGGGGCGTGTCGGGCAGCGGCTGGACGGTGTCGGGGCGTGTCGGGCAGCGGCTGGACGGTGTCGGGGCGTGTCGGGCAGCGGCTGGACGGTGTCGGGGCGTGTCGGGCAGCGGCTGGACGGTGTCGGGGCGTGTCGGGCAGCGGCTGGACGGTGTCGGGGCGTGTCGGGCAGCGGCTGGACGGTGTCGGGGCGTGTCGGGCAGCGGCTGGACGGTGTCGGGGCGTGTCGGGCAGCGGCTGGACGGTGTCGGGGCGTGTCGGGCAGCGGCTGGACGGTGTCGGGGCGTGTCGGGCAGCGGCTGGACGGTGTCGGGGCGTGTCGGGCAGCGGCTGGACGGTGTCGGGGCGTGTCGGGCAGCGGCTGGACGGTGTCGGGGCGTGTCGGGCAGCGGCTGGACGGTGTCGGGGCGTGTCGGGCAGCGGCTGGACGGTGTCGGGGCGTGTCGGGCAGCGGCTGGACGGTGTCGGGCAGCGGCTGGACGGTGTCGGGCAGCGGCTGGACGGTGTCTGGGCGTGTCGGGCAGCGCCCCCAATACTTGCCTATGTGTCCATTTCTAGGAGGAGTGACAGAGGAACAGCACAATGCAGAGTTCTGAGATGATCCGGAGTTCTGATATTATGGGGAATGCAGTTACCTACTAGAACAGATGTACGTAGAGGAGTCACGTCCTTGTTAAGCACTGTAAAGCGTAGCCTCACCCTTTATATGCGGAGGCTGTGTCACCTATCAGCTGATCGTTGGATGTCCAGCTGCAGAAGCTCCCTGCCATCTGCTAGCTATACAGTTTTTTCCTACAGCAATATTAATACTGATTGCAAACCTGATGAATAAAGATTAAAGTTTTTCATGCATGGACATTCTTATCCAGGTATTTCCCTTTGGAATGCAAACCATTGAAACTAAGGTCCTCCTAATACGTAATGTCTCATAGCTGCCGAATCAAGTGCCACTCTATTAGCAGCTTTATACCTTGGCTCATAGAGGTGGCCCTGGCATCTTTTTTTTTTTCCCCTAAAAGTGCATATTGACAATACCCCTTTAAGCGATTGGTCCTATTGGTAGTTTTACTGTACATTAAAGTTTTCCCTCCAGTCATACATAAATCTCATTCTAGTGCAGGAATGTGAACAGTAATCTTTTTTCTAAATCTCTTGCATTACAGATTTTTGTTCTGAAGAGCATCGGGGACGGCCGCGGGCCCTGCGGACTCCCAGGTCACCACCTACGGTGTGAGATCCAGCGCTGTAGAATATAATGTGTCCTACAGTTGCTCGCTCTACTGTTGGAGATGGAAACCTTGGAGGCAGTATGGGCCGTGGCCCGTCTCTGCTGCTTTTAAGACATCTAAATCTGCATTGAAATGATCTTGGAAAAATATTCTGTGTAAATGGATATTCACTGTTAATAATTGTGGCCCATATGTATGGTTATGTATATAGTGTCGATTCACATAAAAAGTCTTTTATGGACACTTGCTACAGCTTAAAAAAAAATAGCTTTAATTCCCCGACCAGTGCTGTTTCTTTAATGTCAGCACTTTGTCACGTGACCACTGCAGATGAGGATTGATCAGTGATAAGTTACTGATACAACAACTGGGAACCCCATACATACCAAGGATAAGGTTGTGCACCACTGCTCCATTCATTCTCTATGGGACTGCTGGAGGATGCCGAGCACTGCGCTCTATTTCTAGTAGACCCATAGAGAATAAATGGCGAGGTGCTCTACATGCGAAGCCACCGTTCCCTTCAGTCTGGACTCTGCACAGCCCCATTCTCGGGATTGATGGGCGTCCCAGAGGTCAGCCAAGATCTCAGCTATCCAGTAGCTAGCTGATTACTGTGAAAGATGGAAATGCCTTTTAAAGTTTATATAAATTCCTAATAAACTTCAGTTTGGCCGGGTTCTCTGTTCATCCAGTATCTGCTCCGATTCTGGGTTTGGCAATGCTGCTCGAAGTCCTGCGCTTGACCCAAGAGCACGCTCCAAGTCTGCATGTGACAAGCGATGTGTGTGAAGGGGGCTGGCCGACTGCTCAATAATAAAGCTTAGCCACTCTATCTCAGTCAGTGAATTGACTTAGAAAGGGGGCTGGCTTAGCTGTTTAAATGAGCAGTCAGACAGCCCCCTTCAATGCACTGGTCACATGCCAGCCCGGTGAGTGTATATAATTCCACATGTGTTAATTCATAGTTTTGATGCCTTCAGTGTGAATGTACAATTTTCATAGTCATGAAAATACAGAAAAATCTTTAAATGAGAAGGTGTGTCCAAACTTTTGGTCTGTACTGTATATGTAACCGGACAAGCCCTTTACCATTGCACCAAGCTGAGGGAGTTGTAACCTTACAAGTGTCAGACTTCCGTTGATGCATCATTATTCCTGTTGTGCTGGACTCCATGGATTTTTTTTCTTTCCATGCTCCATTGGTTAAATGTCTATTGATAAAAAGTCCCAAAAACGAGCAAACATCACTCTATTAAGAAGGCCTCCACCACTAACCAATGCATCTTTTGCCATTTAGAAAGTGGATTCTTCCGTTAAGGTTGGGGGCCATGGTATATGCGAAATCCGGTGGATCCAACTACAACATGATGCATGGTCGGCTGCTGAGCAAATTCTGCGCCAGGCCAGAAGCCATGACGTCATCACTCATCTGTCACCGGAAGCCTTTGATTGGCTGTGGTGGTCAGGTGACCAGATAAACATCCAATATAATGCCGTTTTAGTCACCTGACTTCTACATCCAATCATAGGCCTCTGCTGCTTGGTAACAGAAGAATAGTGACAACATGGCTTCCAGTCTGGTGCAGTCCACTGAAGCAGCCTGCGCTGGATCCACAGCAGTTGAGATGCATCTGTTATTTCCCACCCATGCAATGGCGCCTGTGCACTTTTAGCATGACTGGACAACCATTTTAGGGCAATATCTGCTAGATTTGCTATTAATGGAGCATTCTTATTTTTGAAAGTCGTCTACCTGTGGGATAGGGGATAACTTACTGATCGCTGGGGGTCCTATTACTAGGGCTCCCAGCGATTCTGAGAACTGAACCCCGACTGAATGGAGTGGTGGTTGATGAGGTGCACCATTGCTCCATTCATTCATAATGGAATCACCAAAGATGGCCAAGTACTGTACTCGATTGGTCTTCAACAATCTCCTTAGGATGAATGGAGCGGCAGTACGCTTCACCAAACTCTGTTGTCTTTACACATGGCTATTTAAAGCCCCAGTTCTGGGGAACGCCGGGGGCTTGTCTCCCGTAACTGTCCATGAAGGGACCTTCAAGAGATGGAGAGATGTGGGAATGCTAAAAGTGTGAGTGACAACTTCTTCATGACCGGTTTTTAGTGATTTGTCCTGTGGGTTCCTGGTGCTGAGGCCTCCTCCAATCACTAAAACGAAAGAGCAGAATTGCTCCTCATGATCTCTGCCTACACCTTCTCCAGTGTCGAAGGAAAGCAGCCTTCAGCCTTCTACTCCTCCGTTTTAAGGATCGTTGGTGGGATCCTCCTGGCAGCCAGAACCCGACCCATCAAAACTTTTAACCAGTCTCTGACATCTAAGAAGTCTTTAGAAATGACGGTTATACTTTAGCCCTGCTATAGTAGTTCACCCCCAGGTGGTCTCACAGGAACATGGTGGTCACGCTCTGAAGGTGATCTCACATTCATATTTTGCTGTGTATTTCACTCTTTCAATGAGGATAATTGGCAACATAATAGGATGTAGCGGGGTTTTCCGATGGGGTCCGGATTACAGGATAGGTGATGGCTCACTCATTAGTAGTGGATTGACCAGTGGGACCTGCACCGATTGGCAGAACTGGGAATTATTATCCTTGACGGGCCATTTGTTACTCTTTCAAGATGGAACAATAGTTCGGACGCCCGACTTTTTCTGAAAAAGCAGAGTGCAGAGCTCATGCACTATGCATTTAAATTGGGATAAAAGTCAGACCTACCCCCAATCAACAAGCTATCACCCTATCCCATGAATATTCTGTGGATAGATGATGATTGGTTTTCATCGGAGAACTTGCTCTGAAAAGTGTCATCTCTTCTACAATTGTGTATCGTAGACACAAGAGGCTGCAATGGTCGTCTGCTTAGAACTGGGACAACTTTTGTATTTTATGTCAGGTATTAAAATAACTTCCTTGACTTTACCGTCTAAGTAGGACTGCCATTTTCTCTTATGCCACAGGAACATAGGAATCTGCCTTTTATGCGAGAGCTGCGCTATCTCTTTTCACTACTGGTCAGTTCTAAAAGGAAATACGTGGATCCTTCCCGGGCGGTGGATATTCTGAAAGATGCCTTCAAATCGAACGATTCCCAGCAGGTGAGTAATCAAGGAGTTGTGGCCATAGATCCCGCAGAATAGCTTATTAGTAAGGTGCTGGGCGTTCAGTGGTCGATATCTGCGCCTCCAGGCATTTCTTTCAGCAAACTTGTGTAGTTGAATGCTTGTGTGTACATTTTAAAGGAGCTTTTTGCTATCAGAAAATCACTTTATTTTTTTTTAACAAACTGTACTTTACCCACCCTCCCCGGGTCCAGTGTTGAGTCTCCACTGCTGCTCCCGGTGCCTCTTACTGTTTGCAGTGCTGAAGTCTGGTCAATTTGAGCAGTGTCACTGAGCTCATTGATTGACTGCAACGCTGCAGACAATTACACTGCCTGCAAATAACATTGTTGACACAAACAGCCATTGTAAACCCTCACTCGGATCCAGGAGCAAACCGAAAAGGGCCCCTGTGCAAGAACAATATATGGGCCCTTTGCAGTTCAATAGCTCAAAGTTAAAAATACACAATTCCACTTGTTGTAGGCTCCTGCATGGTCTGCACCAATGGTATGTCCACCCCTGATGGGACCCCTGTTAATGTCGTTGACGATGGGTCCAGCAGTGAGAGTCGCTCCCCCTCTCTCCAGCAGGAGAGTAACTATAGTAGGTGCAGGGGTTGCCGTTGCACCCCGGTTTTGTATTTTAGGCGGACCAAAAGGTCCCTTCTTCCCGTATGAGACACCACTGCTATTACGACCCTTGATACTTGGGGGGCCTTGTTGAAGATTTTGCATTGGGGCCCTCGAGCTTCAGGTTACTCTGCTGTGAGCCCGGCATGGGTGCGGGAGGTGGTAGTCTTAGGTGTATGGCCACCCTTATTTTCAGCATCATTAATCTGTTTCTCCTTCTTTCCTGTAGCAAGATGTCAGTGAATTCACACACAAGCTGTTAGATTGGCTGGAAGACGCTTTCCAGATAAAAGCGGAGGAAGAAAGGTGAGGGATTGCTATTTATATATGGAAATGTATGATGCCCCAATCTTGATGACTCTCCAGGTTATACATGGTCTATGTCTTGCTACGTTTTTATCCCAAAATGCATCAGATTATAGAGTTATTATAACTTTATGTGATGAAAAAGAAAACCTGTCCAGAACCTGGAAAATCAGCAAAGTAAACAAGTCTGTGACCCCAAAGAATCCATTCAGGGGGGCCGTCACTTTGAACAATCCTTTTTTTTTTTAAGAAGGACTCTTTGTGAATAAGCTGATCACACACTGTCCTGCTGAGACCCCGACCAATTGTAATCTGTGGGAAATATGATACTAAGTGTTCACTTTCCCTGTAGTTCCTCCGCAGAGGAAATGAAGCATTACACGCCGCCCAGTCCTCCAGGGCGAGAGGCGCTCATTGCATCCGATCTTTCATCTGATGTAGAAAACCTGAGAATCCCTGTATTAAATTGAGCAGATAACATTGGTAGAGTCTGTGATTTCGGGCCACTACTGAAGTGGCTTAAATGTGTAACGTGACCCTTCTGGCTTCCATCGCTTCAGTACTCCCACGAAGGCCAGCTCGTGGCTGTGCTTCATAGATCATCATTTCTCCTTCACGCTGCAATACTTTTAAGTATAAAGAACAAGCAATAAAATGATCACTGGTTCAAGTCCCCTAAGGATGGGAACACTGCGACCCTTGTAATGATGCAGGTGGATGGCAACAATGCGACCCTAGCAATGGTGCAGGTGGATGGCAACACTGAGGCTGATTCTTTACTGACAAAACAGTAAGAATAAGCAAACTGCGCGACCAGGGAATCAGCATAACAAATATATCATCTCCATCCATGATAGTCTTGGCAATCACCTCAATGAAAGATAGTCAGTGTGTGTCTAGGATTACTGAATCACCGAATGAACGATGGGGGCCGCTGAACAGTTGCCTAAACGCAATGTGAAGGCACCCTTAGGGATCCACCCCAGAATCTTCCCTCTGCAGGCCCTGCTGTTTCCTGTCCAGGCTGGAAATGTGGCCACCTCAGTCTGCAGAACTTTGTTTCCTCCTCAGTCTGGTGGACATTGCAGATCTGTAGCACTCTTATTTGGACGGGCTCATCATTCTGAGTGCAGATCTTTGGGTGCTACGCCTTAATCACACTGCAAACAATTGCTGTGATCCGATCTTGATTAGCTAAGGGGGTTATCAATGTCCTCCACATCGCTTCTCATGGGCATCTGTCCCGCTAGGTATCATGCACGTGTCCCATTCTTATTATTTGGACAGGTGCACCCATGTCAGTAGGGCTGACATCTCCTGATGTGGAAATGAGGGACCCCATTGTGAGACCCTCCAGATATAATATTGTAAGTAGATGTTATCATGGAGCTGATGTTTGTGGGCGGCCTATAACTGGAAACTCAGAGTGGACCTGCTATTCCTATGTTGCGTTTTAGGCTATGTTCACACACGTTGTGTTTTGCTGCGTATTTTGCAGCCGATTTTTATGCAAATTTTCAGCTGCCTCTTGCAGTACCAGCAAAGACTTTGAGAAACCAGAAATCTCTATTCACACTTGCTTTTTGTTTGTTGCATCTTTTCTGCCTTGCTTGTGTTTTTGGAAAATAAAGCAATGTCTATTTTGTGATTTAACTATCTTGTCTTGGTCACTGAGATGGTTGTTTGTATTGGGAAAGTTTAAACAAATTAGTGAGGTGTACAGTGCAAACATTAGCTGACCTAACTGTGAGATCGAACAATACCTGTGGCCCAGGGAGGTGTGAAATTGAACAATGCCTATGCAGCTGAATGGCAGACCCCATACTGTGAAAGCAAATAGTGTCCTACAAACTCAATGCATTGCCAGTGTCTAACTATTCCTGAACAGTTCACCTCCCCCACTATGCCAAAACCAGAATGATTTTTTATTCCACAGAACTTTATGTATATGCATGAATAGAGACAGTAGGACAGTGAAAAAAAACAAAAAAAAACGCAGCATAACCTGCTTTTTTTGACGCTGCTGTTTTCCTGCCAGAGAAAAGTTGTCAGCAGATTTGCTGCAGAAACAAAACACAACGTGTGTGAACATAGCCTAATTCTTGGCTTACTTGTAAGAGTCTCTTGTGATAATATGAAGGCAAATTAACAAGTGGACGGTCCATATGTATAAATTATATTATTTATTTTTTTTATTTCAGAGATGGAGAAAAGCCAAAGAACCCAATGGTGGAGCTATTTTATGGTCATTTTCTGGCAGTGGGCGTGCACGAAGGTTGGTTTATTTCTCTATTTTTCTCGCTTATATAGCGCCATTAATTCCACAGCGCTTTACAGACATTATCATCACTGTCTCCATTGGGGCTCACAATCTACATTCCCTATCAGTATGTCTTTGGAATGTGGGAGGAAACAGGAGGACCCAGAGGAAACCCACACAAACATGGGGAGAACATACAAACTCCTTGCAGATCTTGTCCTTGGTGGGATTTAAACCCAGGACCCCAGCGCTACAAAGGAGCAGGCTGAGCCACTGTGGAGGGCCAGTGACTGAGC
This sequence comes from Phyllobates terribilis, assembly GCF_046119375.1. Taxonomy (NCBI): domain Eukaryota; kingdom Metazoa; phylum Chordata; class Amphibia; order Anura; family Dendrobatidae; genus Phyllobates; species Phyllobates terribilis. The sequence continues at coordinate 906,935,723 of NW_027362762.1, forward strand.
CACTGTGGATGCGCTGTATTGTACACCTTTGCATATTATTCTTTGGAGGGACCTCAGCAAAGATCTAAACCCTTTTGCCATTTAACAGTTTGTAAGAAAAGGATTCTCCGGGATTGCTAAGAATAATAGAGTATTTCATAGGACAATCCCCTGTTCCAAATATGTTGTTGCGGGGGACAATGTTGTGTTTTCATTTCTAAGTGTGCGTTCACACATCTGTGTGAAATATTTTGCTTGTTTTTTATCGGGCTCCACTCGGGTCCATTCACACATCTGTGAGATTCCTGGATCCAAGAAGGAGAACCATGAAATTCAGAGCATGTGCTATACTGATCTGATGTTGCAAGTGTAGTCCGGTCTGAAACGAAAAGTCTTCAGTAGCTCGGTGGACCGTCGCTCGGTGGACCGTCGCTCGGTGGACCGTCGCTCGGTGGACCGTCGCTCGGTGGACCGTCGCTCGGTGGACCGTCGCTCGGTGGACCTGCAGGCTCTTGAATCCCCCCAGCGCGTGCACTATAATTAATAAATTCCTGCAAACCCCCCCATGTGAATAATGCCGTAGTTAATTGTTTCTGCGCCCTGCACACGTAGACTCAATGGAGAGCGTATAAAGGAAATCTAATATTCTCCAGTTTTAGTGTCATGTCTCTGACATCTGATTCTTTCTCGCCAAGGAAAGAAATTTGAAAACACGGAGATGTTTGGGCAGTACCCTCTCCAGGTGAACGGCTTTAAAGACTTACACGAGTGCCTGGAGGCCGCGATGATCGAGGGAGAAATTGAGTCATTACATTCAGAGAACTGCAGCAAGTCTGGTCAGGAGGTGAGGGAGCTGTAATAATACAGTGCTACATTGTTTCTGTCTTATGTAAGTGTGAGTAATACCATCCATACAGCATATAATACCGTGTGCCAAAAGTGACATTTAAAGGGGATGTCCACTAAGGGGACCGCCCCTTCTTACATGCTAAAATGGCCTTAATAAAATAGTGTGCTGTCTGATGGAAGTGTAAAGGCTGCAGACAATCAGCGGCTGCAGCGCGCCTGTGACACAACAATGTCACATGACCACCAAGAGAAACCATACCAATGGATATGGAAGGTGAATGTGTGTTTGTTTATTTTCTTTTTGTATTGGTGTGTCTGCTTTATAAAACCAATTTATAAATCCTGTATTAGGAAAGTGAATTAATATAAAGGATAGTCATCAGATCCGTCATCTACTAGAGGAAAGAGGCTACTAAAACCCCTGTAAACGGGCCTTGGCCTGTCTGCATTACAGGGATTGTTCATCAGTTCCAATGCGTACAGTGTAATGCTGCATATCACCTGTGGGGGTGCTGCAGGGCTTGCCACCTTCTGAGAGCCAAAACTTTTATTTTTTTCAATTGACACAACCTTATGATGGCTTGCGTTTTGGGACAGGAGTTGTATTTTAGCTATATTTGCACTATAAAAACATAAAAAAGCCAAATTATTGTATTTTTTATCAATGAAATTTGGGGGGGGGGGTGGAATATGAGAGGCTTTTTAGTTTTGTGGGGTATAACGTTTTTATTGGTTCAATGACTTTTTGAGGGAAAGATGATTAAATGAACAAAAAAGTCTCTTTTTTTTTTTTTTTTTTCTTTTTAGGGTCCGTGCCCACGATGCGTTTTTCAAGCGCTTTTGCTGCGGAATTTTTGCTTGTAAAACGCTTGGTAAGCCTTCTCCCATTGTCCCCAATGTAAATCTGCAAGTTCAATGCCCATGCTGCTGAATTTTCTGCAGCGTTTTTGATGTGCGGCAAATTCCGCAGCATGTCCATTATTTGTGCGTTTACGCATGCAGAATTACCATCTTCAATACATTAGAAAAACGCAAGGCAATTCCGCATGTGCAAAACGCTTAAAAAACGCGTGGAAAGCGCATGTCAAATTCCACATTCGTTTTTCCGGGCAAGGACATGCAGAAATGAAGCGGAAATTTTCCGCTTCATTTCTGCAACGTGGGCACATAGCCTTAAAAAACACGTTCACTATATGGGTAATTTTTTTTTTTTTTTTTTAGCATGACTAAGCTGTTTTATTAGAGAAGCAAATGACAATCTGTGTCAAATCAGGTCCCAGAACTTATAAAGAAAAAAACTAAAAAAAGACCCTCCTACTCTATGCAAAATATTTAATTAATAAATCATTGAAAAATAATTTATTCATTAAAAAAAAGACCCTCCCACTATATACAAAATTTTTAATGAATAAATTATTTTTCAGTGATTTATTAATTAAATATTTTGCATATAGTAGGAGGGTCTTTTTTTTTAGTTTTTTTTTTTCTTTATAAGCTGTTTTATTAGAAGTTTTTTTTTCTGATATTTTTTTTTTATTTTATTTTTTTCCCCTTCTGGTGTCTGTGGGACTTTAGCATGCGATTCTCTAAGCACCTTGCAATACTTCAGTGTATTACACCTATCTGTTGTGACGATGACAGGCAATCCACTGACCGCACCAAATAAGTGTAGTAAGATTGCAGCAATTGGGGCCATAATTGGACCTTCCCCATCTGCAATCAGGCTTGGAGTGGCCCACAGGAGAACAGGAGAATCCTCCGGTGGGCCCCCCATGTGGGGTTGGGCTCTCAAATCCACTTATGAGAAGTAGTTGTCACAATACATGTTTCACTATGAACAGACAAGGTCATCATCTCAACATTCATTTAACAAACTACCCCGTTTATTATCATATAGAAACTTAGGCAAATATGTGATATTTGCATGTAGCTGAAGTAGGGCCACCAGAGTCAGTTACTGGTGGGACCTTGGCAGCCCTGTCCGGTACTGTCTGTAACGATGATGTATCAGCCCCATCATGTGGGGGCATTAGGCAGAGTGAGTGCTCTCCTCTTTGATACCATGGACACTATTGATCGCAGCTGCACCTAAGGTACTGAATGGCCAGAATCGCTGATATCTGCAGTCCTGGGGTCTTGTAGCTGGGTGTCGGCAGTACGTTACAGCTTACACCCACTGTTGACTGCGCGGGCTCAACTCTGCCCCATCCATCCAGAACTGTACAGCAGATTGCGGTAAATGACCAATAATCTGGATGTACAGATGCATCTTTTTGCAGGAAGAGGTTAAAGCTACAGACAATAAGTTTTTCATCTTGAGTACTTAGAGTTCCTATATATTTATTTATTTTAACATAGGATCCAAAAACCCAATTTGTAATCCAAGCCTCAGTAGTTTGCAGTTCCCTTGCCCTGGTCATGTAGGGCGCGCAGAAGGTGGCATTTTCTTCTCTGCTTTATCAGGACGACATACTATTTATCACATGGACTGTCAGCAGCTATTAAATCATGACCTGGAATAGCCGGAGGCATGAGCATTTTTCCTAAAATAAAGTGTAACTTTGTTTAAAGCAACAATAAACCTAGGATAATAAAAGTAAGCTGAAGAAGAACCTTTGTAAGAAGCATGCAGCTGTTTTTGAACACGATGTGTGCCCGGGCTCCTGCTAATATCCAGCTGCCTTACAGCCAAGATGGGTCTGATATTTATCACTAACTTCACAGAACAGACATGTTGTAAAATGAAACTTAATGTGGACCATTAACAGATTTCATATTGCAAATTGCGTACGTTACTCAGATAAACCATGTCAGCATAGCTGTAAAATCCTTTCTTGAAAGTTTAACTTGATTTCCGCCCACCTAGCCTAATTGACAGCGCCTCAATGTCCCTCCTCTCTGCTGAGTTCTTTCACTGCTCCATACCAACTGCATCTATGGAAACAATGTTTAGGATCTGTTAACACTCGCATAAGATAATAGCTTGCATTTTCAGGGACCACCATCTCATATTTTGTCATATTTGATGGGAGGAATGCAGCGCTCAACTTTACGTCAGTCTTAGAAATACGTTGTGGTCTCCACTGTATAATCAACCACGACACAAATGTGAACAGAGCCTAAATAATTTTTCCTGCTGCAGTATTGCATCAATGTAGAGAAAAAATTGCACAGTCAAGCGGATCATAACTGTTTGTGACGGATCACACAGCGTCTATCATGTCATTCATTGATGACACCAGTTGGGACAGAGCTGCAAACACTCTGCATATAGTAGCAGTCCATGAATTTGTGAGATCTCCATAGACTGCTCATCTCATTGGGTTCTTCGCCTCCCATCTTCTCCGTTCCTCATGCCACGTTGTTTCTTTCTCTGCCCTTCAGCACTGGTTTACAGAGCTCCCGCCCGTCCTGACATTTGAACTGTCCAGGTTTGAGTTTAATCAAACTTTAGGAAGACCGGAGAAGATCCACAACAAGCTGGAGTTCCCTCAGTGTTTGTATATGGACAGGTAAGTAAGCGTGGCTGTCATGTCATTTCTTAAAGTGCATTTCCACTATCTGATAATCTGTAATAAATGCTCATCTCCCGATAACATGTCTAAACAGGCTGCCAATCAGTGAAGTAGCAAAATGCTCCTTTATTTGGTGAAATGGTTTTTAAGCTTGCTTTAACATTTCCGGACCACCCACAGACTTTAAATGTCCCGGAGGTCCGGCTCCTACTCTGAAGTGACGTTCAAAAACAGGCCTGTGATCACTGTGTATTGAGAGGGAGCAGGAGCTGCTGGGTCATAAAGAGAGCCAGACAGCGAGGAGGGGGGCTGCATTTCCTCTGTAACTGTGGCTAAAATATCAGCCCCAGTTACAGGGGAAATAAGATACAAATAAAAATATTGAAATGCCCCCAACACCCCCTTCCTCCCAAAATAAAATGTGACTTTATTGGGGGTGGGTACAATGTGTAAAATGTATGATATATATATATATATATATATATATATATATATATATATATATATATATATTTTAATATTTTACTGGTCCCTTGTGGTTATAAAAAAATGTGAAAAACAGACACTGATTTCCCTTGTTTTTCCACCATCATCAGCACAAAAAAAAGATGAGTGAGCTAAAACTAAAGCTCCATGTATCACTGAAAAAACCACCAAAATTACTTGACTATCCAAATGAGAAAAAAGGTTACTGCTCTTTAAACCACATGTACAAAGAAAACCTCCAAAAAAACAGGACTAAATGGGTTGGTCTTGAAGTAGTTTTAGAGGGGTTGTACACCTTTTGGGGACATTTTTTTCTTAAATGCCTAGATGCTTGTGCTTGGCTTTAAAAATCATTATTGCAATTGGATTTTATTAAATATTTTGCATGGTTTGCCTTCTATAGTGTCTATTGCTGACTTCAAAAAGAGTTTAAAGGGTATTCCCATCTCCAAGATCTTATCCCTGATATGTAGTAGGTGTAATAATTATAAAATTAGCAATTACCTCCAATTAGAAATGTAGTGTAGTTCTTCAGATTTGCCATGTCTTTCCTCATGTGCAGACATTGCAGGACCTTAGGTATCCATGGTTACGACCACTAGCAACTAGTTAACACTCACTATTTCAGTGGTCTTAAATATGGATACCTAAGGTCCTGCAATGCCCTGCACATGAGGAAAGAGACATAGCGAATCAGAAGAACTATACTACATTTCTAATTGGGGGTATTTGCTAATATTATTATTACACCTACTAGATATTGAGATAGGATCTTGGAAATGGGAATACCCCTTTAACTGAGACTCCCGTCAGTGAGCTCATTCTGAGCTCCTCTCAGCTGATTTTTGACTACAGACCACTTCAAGGTTAAATGCATGGAGTGGGCTGGTCTGATATTTTTTGTTTGTGTTCTGTATTGTTAAAAATCAGTAAAAAATCTTATCTGATTTAAAAAAAAAAAAAAAGTTTGTCTCTGTACAAAGGGCCTGTAAAAGCTGGCTGGTACAATAATTTTAATGAAAGCCAAATACAGAAAAAAAAATTTTAGTGTCAAATACATTCACTTAATATTTTTTTATAGGTAACTTTTTGCCTTAAGTTTTCAACCACTTTAAACACTCTCAACAGCACAGTGTCTTATGTAAACAGGAAATTTGCTGCCGACGATGGTCTATGCACTCGAAACGATCTTACCAGTTATCATTCTGTGTGCATGAAAGTAACGGCCACTATTAAAGGTAGCCGATCTGTAGTCTGCTGTCCCGTCAGTGTGAACGCACCCTTACATAAAATTGCAAATAACATGTAATTTGTTTTTTCTTTCTTAGGTATATGCACAAAAACCGGGAAATCACCAGAATAAAACGAGATGAAATCAAGAGAATGAAGGAGCATCTTACAGTTCTACAGCAACGGCTAGAAAGGTATCCATGCTTTATAGGAGACGGTGACTTTCACTATGGTATTGCAATATAAATTCGAAGCGATCAGATGATCACAGGTTTATATTCACTGAGGGGACTGACGGAATGAAAAATATATATTAAAAAAATATTTAAAAGTGTATAAAAAATTTGAATTTCCCCATTTTTTCCCCATAAAAAATAAGAAAAATATCACATTTGTAAAGTCCAATCTATCAATATATGAAATTCATTAACTCCATTGTTTTTTTTTTTGTCTCCGCAACACCTAAAAGAAAAAATGCAATCACAATGTAGTATCTAATCCAAAATGATATATCAGTAAAAAATGTCAGCTTAGGGCTCAAAAAACAAGGCTTATCGGCCGAATAAAGGTGACATTGTGGATCTCGGAACATGAAAAATCTAATTTATTTGCTAATTTCTGATTATTATTTTTTTTTTTTACCATTTTTAAATAAAAATAAAAAAACCTACAAGTTTGGTATCGCTGTAATCCTACTGACCTGGAGAATCATAATGCCAGATAATTTTTGTTGCACAATGATTGCCGTAAAACCGAAGCCCCAAAAAAGCAATTCAGTTTCACCGCTCTCAGAAATGTTTTTTAATGCATTATATGGTAAAATAAATGGTATCTTTCACATATGGAAAATAAATATATATATTTTTTTTAAATTCCATAAATTCACTTTCAAATGAGCGCTTTTCAATTTGTTGCCTTAACTTTCAAAATAATAATGCGGGTGCAATGTTGGAACACCAAAAATATGACATGCTTTATTCCTCCATGCAGAATATGGCATTATCACAAAATGCCTCATCCTCAATAGGAAATTAATTTGTTATTGGAGGAAGGTGCTCTTACTGTGCTTTATTCTCAGCCTTGTTTTTGTGAGGCAGCTTTGTGAATGTGATAAGGGGCAGTCTACTTTTTGGGGACTGCTAAAAAAAAAAGCAAAAAAAAAAACCTTTTGGTCTTACTAATTATTTTTGTAATTAGGTTTCATGCGTTTACGGGCTCTTTTGTTTGCTAACACATTCAATGTTGGTGTGGTGTATGGTCATAAATCAGTATAGCAGAGCTCTGAAAAAAGACAGATTAAAAGAGGTAGAAACTCTCCCATCATAACGAGCTCACTGATGGATTCTCAGTTAACTCCTTCCGCAGCCATTAATAGAACGACGGCTATAGAAGGAAATTGGGCAAAAATTTTAATGAAACCCAATTGCAAAAATTATTTTTCTCTCCAAATGCAGTCAAGAAAATTATCCTCAAAGGTAGACAACCTATGTAATTTTCTACCCACAGTATCTGCCGTTGCACTTTGATCTTCCTATCTCGATTAAAATGGCTGTCTGTGATATTCGCTGTCTGCACGCCTTTGGTAATGTTCGTTGTGTATTTCCATGTTCTCAGATACTTAAGTTATGGATCTGGCCCCAAACGGTTCCCTCTGGCCGACGTCTTACAGTATGCCCTAGAGTTTGCATCCAGCAAACCGGTCTGCACTTCCCCTGTGGAGGATATTGATACGAGTGCCCCCCCTAGTGGTCCTGTGGCCTCACAGCCCATGCAAAGGTAAGGTCTCATTCACAAACATCGCATTTCTTTTTAGTAATATCGCACCGTAATGGATTTCACCCTTTTATTGTACGAGGGTACATTCTGCAGCCCCATACTGTACCGCATGTGACTTTGGAGCAGAATCGCTGTGCAGTGCCAAGAATTTGCATTGGCACCGATAGCGGAAGAATTACACGTGTCCTTATTCCATACATTTTATACTTATCCTGAGTAAGGCCGGATTGCACAGCGCCGTGCCGGAGATCCCTGGTGAATCAGCCTTCATTTATCTTTACAACCGGCAGCATGACATTTGTGATCTTAAAGGGGCTTTTCCATCCTCATCTGGAGGTGAGCCCCACGGATGATGTCGCATATACAGATGCCTACCGGGACGCGCGTGCCATCATCTGGTATCGCGGACCTTTCTAATTCTTTAGTATTGTGCACATGTATGATACCCGCTGATCGTGCATGCTTGGTATAGTCTCAACGTCATCAGCGCCCAATGCAGAAGTGAACTACACCACAAAACCCCTAATGTCGTGGCCAAAAGTCACTCTGGAGGCCTAGCCTAAAGTCACGAGCAGCTTACAGGACCCAAAATGGGCTTGGGGTCACTAAATAAGTTATTGGTGGATATCGCAGAGCTTCGACCTCCACCAGCAGGGGTGTAAGGTGTAACTATAGTGGATGCAGGAGTCACAGTTGAGCCTTCGGAGGTCAAAAGGTCCATTTGGCGCACATAATAAGACGACCAATGCTATTAAAGACATCTGAAAGGTAAGGGCCCTATGGGAGATTTTTCTTGGGGGCCCACAACTGCACTGATCAGCAGTAAGAGTTCCTGACATGCATGTATTGCATTGAGATATATTGTAGGACCCCGGAGGTATGTTCTCTGTGCGGACAATACGTGGACCAGCCTTATAATCAGAAAGCGCCACTTTTCGTCCTCCTTGCTGGTTAATAGGAAGGGTCCCCAGTGGCTCCTATATACTTTGAGACCAACCTCTTACTATGACCTTACTGACAATGCTTTCACTACTGAAGTGCATTAACCCCTTTGACTATAACATCAGTGCCTGCTTTGTATGTGAAGCTGGATCATTAGCCGTCCATCATCATCTTGTATCGTTTGTAGTAGTAAATTGGCGCTCTGTAAGTATAGGATCACTCACCACTGTGAGGATCTATGTGCAAGTAAAACAAGGACAAGGCTGCGCAATATTATTCTTCTCCCCTGATGAATCATGGCTTTTGAGGAAATACTTCGAGGGTGAAGGCTGGGAAATTCTTGGACTAAGGGTAACATAAAGGATGACTACCTTCCCCTAATCTGAGGATCGTCGTTTTGGAACTGCAAGGACTGTCTTCTAACGAGATTGTTCCTTATTTATCTTATAATCCAGGACGTGTTGGTGGACACATTAGGGTTTGGAGTACAGACAGTTTGGTTTTGTGTGTTTCTTAATATGCCTCCGAATGGGAAATTTAAAATAATAGTTATATTTTACCTACTTTAATGCGGGTTCCACTCTGTGTAATTAACCATTTGCATCTTTCCAGCACAATGGAGCATCAGGGGTCGTCTTCATCCGGTGAGACACAAGCCAGCCAGCGCACGGTCATTCACAAACCATTCACGCAGTCCAGAATACCTCCGGATTTACCCATGCACCCTGCGCCGCGGCACATCACTGACGAGGAGCTGACAGTACTAGAGGGCTGTTTGCATCGATGGAGGACGGAAGTGGAAACTGATACAAGAGGTATGGGGGCCTTTACATTAACAAATACCGGGTGCCAAATGCACAAGCCACAGTGGTTAAATCTCTAGGCAAGGGCTGCTTTCAAGGAAAACGAAGGGCAAGCAAGATGGATTTTTTCTGCCCAAGCCTTTTTTTTTTTTAAACCCTTAGATAGGTGACATCAGCGCTATGCAACCGCTACTTATTTCCCACTTTTTATATTTATTTATATTACTCACTTATATATCGCCATTAATTCCACAGCGCTTTACAGACATTATGGGCACTGTCCCCATTGGGGCGCACAATCTAAATTCCGTATCAGTATGTATTTTTTAGATTCGATTATTGCTAACAAAAAAAAATCCCTGGCCCTGATGATTACTGCTTTATTTCACATAAGGCATTTTGCAAAAGTATTCAACCCTCTAAAAAATTCAGTGTGATATGCATGGTAAGAGCCATGCACAAGTGCGGCCACTTGCTCATTCATTCTCCAGCTGGTGTGCCACCGCTGTGCCCAAGCGGTCGGGAGGGTTTGGGACCCACATCAGTCCTGTGGATGTGCCGTAATTCTTCATACTCTTTAGCATAATCTGCTTTTTTACATATCACAGAATCGGTAAAGTGTGTGCACTAGTAACACTTGGAGACAACATTATAAATTTACTGTAGTTACCTTATTTATTGTGCTTTATCACATTAATAAACTGCCTTCAATCTGATCTATAAATCTGCTTACTATTCACATTGTGTTTTCAGACTTGCAGGACAGCATAGGTAGAATACACCGGACCATTGAACTTATGTATTCGGACAAGCTGATGACACAAGTAAGTTATGATTTCCTAAAGAGCAATCTATACGTGTGCACGTGTATCCAGCTACATAACCACAAGCCCTGTACAGCTTTTTATAGCCATCAGTCTAATATTTTACATCAAGAGTAAATTGCTTTTTATACCAAAGAGACGCCTTACCTTGGTCTGTGGTCAGGTCTGAGCTGAGCAGTAAAGATGTCGTTTTCTTAAAGGGATCTGGCACCAAGTTTTCCTTTATATACTCAGCATAAGTGACTTGTGCTCCCCCCCTCCTCTTCTCTCTAGCCAGGAGCCATAGCTGACCATGAACTGGAGCAGCTCTACATGGTTGGACACAGCCATTACGCAGTACATAGCAGGGGAACGTTTATAAGATTATCTCAGTACAGGAACATTTTATTTTAACACATCTAATTGTGGAAGTTATTATTATTCCAAGATCTATTTATTAAAATGTACTTTGTTCATGGGACAACTCCTATAAGTATGCAGAATAATCTGGAAAGTGGAGTGGTTTAGCCTATACTTAGACCCCTGGGTGCTGTTAGAGTTCAGTTGGGAATTGAGAGTTATAGCTAGTGAGAGGCAAGGAACAAGTCCACACAAAGGGTGTGTGTGATAGGAAGGACTAAAATAACATGCTCCTGAATAAATTTTGATGTGTAGCTGGCAGAACCTGCAACCAGGACTCCTGGAAAGATGGAGTGACTGAAGTGGTTCGACAGAAAGGTAGCTATTTTGTTTTTTGGGACCTTGAGACAGCAAAGGCGACGGGGACAAAGGCTATGTGTAAACTGGACTTGGAGTTAGGAGGAAAAACCCAGGGCACAGATAGCATACTATGTGTGAGCTGCAGGCCAGAAGGAAAGGAAAGTACTATCAGGAACGATGGAGGGCAATGTCAGCTAATTTGTGTAGCTACTGTATATACTATATAAGATTTGTGCCAGCACATGTAATCACTATGTATGTGTCTCTGTTTAAAACAGAAGATGTAATGAACAGGTCATGTACCTTCCATTCTCTATATAATAGTTCTATCAAGTTCATCTGTAAAATCCAATTTGTTATAACATAGACTGAATCTTTGTCTACACTGTAAATCTGTCTCCTCTAGAAGTGTGCAGCCATAGAGGGAATCATCTGCAGAGGTTAACATCCTACACAAACCCTGAGGAACTTAATTCACTGGCTTAGGCAAGAGACCTTGGCCCGTGCGACTCTTACAAATATTCCTTAAGGACCAAGTCACCGTACCCCTATAAGTGTAGCATAAGCAATGTTTGCATCCTCCATGATCAATGTGATGGTCGCCACATCTTGCCAGTTGTAGATTTGTTTTCTGTTTATTTTCTTAAGCCAAAATGATCTGTAAAATTGCTTTATTTTTCTCTCTCCTTCCTAGGTCCCGTACCGGTTACACGCTGTGTTGGTTCATGAAGGACAAGCGAACGCCGGTCATTATTGGGCGTATATATTTGATCACAATGAAAAGCGGTGGATGAAATACAACGACATCTCTGTGACCAAATCCTCGTGGGAGGAGCTGGAGCGCGATTCCTTTGGCGGTTACAGAAATGCCAGTGCCTATTGTCTGATGTACATCAATGATGGGGAACAGCATCTGATACAAGGTGATTATAATGGATGAACAATACTGTATGTAGATTAAGACTGTCCCAAGTCTAAAAAAAGGACCTGTCTTGCAAGAAAACACTGCAAATGTGGGGTTAATATACTGCCTGGCCATCTTACTACTAGAACAGCTACTGGGAAGAAATAAACGTATATTTTCCTTGGAGCTGCTTGCTTTCAGTCATAGCGGCATGCACGGAGCGTTTACAGTCATAACTCTCTAGATTGTGAGCGGCGGCAGTAATCGCTCCCCGGCACATTGATTGACATCTCGCTCTGCACAATTGTGCTGCAGGGTATAGTGAATGATGGCTGTAATCGGTCCGCGCACGCCCCTATGACTGGAAGCGAGCGACTTCCATGGGGATATAAGTCTAGTGCTTCCCAGTGCTTTAAATAAAGTAACCAGCTAGAATTTTAACATTATTTAACCCTATATCTGCAGGTAAATGGCACGACACTACAGGTTCATAAAACGTTTGTTCATCCAGTGAAATGATCTTTTGGTTTGCACGAAAGATCATCATTCTCGGCAGGTCGTCATCCATTGTAAAAACGGACCTGTGCTGCCGAGGACAATGGCATCCTAAGTGCACAGAGCGGTTTGTTACAGATCGCTCAGTCTGCTTGTGCATCCCCACTAATCCTCAAAAATTGGATTCCAAGATGTCCTGGGTCAATGGAGATGAGATGTGAGAATGGAGCAGTAATGTACATTTTTGACCACCACTCCAATGAAGAGTGAAATGAGACGTGGTCAGTGTTTCTCGCTAGTGTTGGTGTGGAAAACTCCTTTTATAGTCCCTTGTTCACTAGGTGTTCTCAGCACCCCAGGTCCATTGCTAGAGGATAGGAACAGTACCAGCGAAAGGTAGTGGTCTACTCCAACATAGAGATACATGGCACACCCGAGAGAATGCAGGACTTATCTTCTGACCATGGAAGGAAGCAGTGGAGTGTTGGTCCTCAGAAGTCCTCTGGTGTAAAGGGGTTTTCCAATCAATAGTGTCACCTCGAGACAACTGATCCAATGAACCTAGGGGAAACTCTTCTGTAGTAGAGATCCCTAGTTTAAGCTCAGCCATTAAAGAGGTTGTCCTCTCTTAGAAATCTTTATGCCTCATACTGTATAGCTATAAATGAACAGGGTATTACTACTTACCCTTGCCAGGTCCAGTTGTTTGGCTGCAGTGGTGATGTCATGTCGACAGCCAAACGGTGAGCTCAATGTAGATGCCAGTAGTCACTCACCGCTGCAGTAAAGGAGAATCGAGGGCAATTTTTTTTCCCCTTAAATAACCAGCACAAAAAATGGCATTAAGATTTCTAGGAGAAGACAACCCCTTCAAGGATGTTCACAAAAAACAAAACTTCTCATGTCTTCTTCAGATGCCCACTGTTGTAGGAGCTTCCCATAATGTCACGGGCTTTTCCAGCAACTTCTCCATTTGGATCTCAATACTTGTGCCGTGTTCATGCTTTATAGTTACAGGGATATTTTGGAAGTAGGGCGATGAGGGGTAAAGGAACACCCCAAATGAGGGGAAAATTTTCAGCTATTTTCCTCTTGACATGACTGCAGTTTTATTATTATTATTATTATTCAGCCTTGACCATCGTAAATCCATGGCACATTTCTCATGTCACAAATACTGAGACCCTCTGGTCCGGGGCGTACATGTTTAAGAGAGTAATAGAGATTGACACGCCAGCGATTTTCTGTGTGTGACATGCTGCTAGATGGATGTTCTCCTTGGGGCTAAAATCAAGTAGAATTACACTGATAAAACTTATGTGTGGTACGTACTTCTATTACGCAGAATGCCATACCTCTGGAGCCAGTGTTGGACATGGCCAAATGCCAGTAAAGTTGGCAGAAATACCTTTAAGCCAGGATCATACGTTTTGTCATCATTGTTTTTAGATGTTATTTTGTAGTGAGCTGAATTTAAAACGGATTTGTCGCCAGATTTCAGATTGCAAACTATACAGCTTCTTGAAAAAGTATTCATACCCCATGAACTTTTCCACATTCTTTCATGTTACACTCATAAACTTAAATGTATTTTATTGGGATTTTATGTTAAATACCAACACAACCTAGTAAGTATTTGTGGTACATGGTTTTATAATTATTTAAAAAATCTAAATCGGAAAGCTGTGACTTGCATTTGTATTCAGCCCCCCTTAGTCTGATACCCCTAAATAACATCCTGAGTGACCAGTTGCCTCCAGGAGTCACATAATTGATAAATTGAGTTCACCTATGTGTAATTTATTCTCAGTATAGCTACAGCTGCTCTGTGAAGACTTCAGAGGTTTGTGTGAGAACATTAGTGGTCAAGCAGCATCATAAAAACCAAAGAACTCACCAGACAGGTAAAGGATAAAGTTGTAGAGAAGAGTAAAACAAAGTAACACACCAGACGGGTAAAGGATAAAGTTGTGGAGAAGAGTATAGCAGTCCTAAATGGACTTTACACCAGGTGACTGATACTGAACTTGTAAGCACTTGTTGCGAAGAGTTGGAGTGAGGGACAGAGTGAAGACTGACAAAACCAGTCTCGGGGACTTTCTTAAAGTTCATTTGGAAGTGCTTGTTTGGCACAATCGCAAACACCAAAGTGGCACTTCTAAATGCACCTTAAAAATGTAACAAGTGGCTCTTTATCGGTCTACATGTGGCCATAGCCCATAATGGAGACAGAAGACCTTAATGCCCCTCAACAGCAGGAGTTTATTGGTAGCACATTCCTTACCCCGGGTGATATGCCGCCGATGACAATTTTTATGTTGGCATAAATAATTCAGTTATCTAATGAACAAGCTTATTTGTTGGGTGATCACTGGCATATTTACATTAGCCAATAACCAGGGATGAGGATTACTATGGACGCTCATTCGACAATCATTTACTTGTCTAAATGTGCGATTACTAAAGGTCTATTGGTGCAAGATCGTCCAGTGGGAATAGGCTGCTGATCACACGAAGGGGCAAAGCACTTGTTCATTGGGTGACATGATCTTTTGATTCACCCAAAACATCATTATTCTTGACAGCGCATTGTTCTGTGTACACAGGAGCTGTGCTGCCGAGAGCAGTGGCAGCCTGTTACAGATCATTCAGTGCACGTCTGAAGAGCGCTCAGCCTGTGTAAGTGAGGTATTAAATAGTGTTGAGCGAGCACTAAAATGCTCGGGTGCTCGAAGCTCGGGCCGAGCTCACCGTGATACTCGGATGCTCGACCCGAGCAACGAGCCCAATGTTAGTCTATGGGAGACCCGAGCATTTTTGCGGCGGCACCCCCAGCAGTCTGTAGAAAGCCTAAAAAGTGCCCAAAACGATAGTGACAGTGCTCAAATGACATGGGGACAGCATGGGCATCACCCCAGGAAGCATTTCTGACCCCCAGGTCACTGCTGTCAACAACGTGGTCAGAGGTATTAAGCCACTTTTACGGGCTCACAATAAAACGCTCAAAAACAAAACTGAAACTGCTTTCCTGTGAAATATGTTAAGGAACATCCTTTCCAGGGTAAAGACTTGTGTATAAGATAAAATAAATAACCAAAAACAAAAATACTCCTCCACACCTTGGGCTATGTTCACAAGTAGCATTTTTTTATGCGTTTTTGCACTTTTCTATTGCTTTCAACCGTGACAAATGCATTCACCGGGAAATGTCATTTTAACATTTTACAACCTTATCTGGCCATGTGCTGTGTGACACATGCATACAGTGCTGAAAAGACATGGGAACAGCATGGGGAAGACCCCTAGAAGCATCTCTGACACCCAGGTCACTGCCCTAAAGTGTGCCCATCAGAAGTGATCCTTGCCGCATCAGAAGATGCAGACTTGCAACTATCCCCGTGCAAGTCCTTGTCCCAGGGCAGTGTTCAATTGTACCTCCCCCATTCCTTGCAATGCAAGCGCAAGTATGCAGCCTGCCACCCACCCACCCCCAGGCTGCAATACCATACTGCTTGCTTGCACTTGAAATTGGGCCTTTTAGATATGTGGAGGCGGAATCTGGCCACCACATCATGGCTGCGTTGGCGGCCTGGTATCCATACTCAGTCCCCAGCCGCCCGGCGGCCGGGTTTCCACGCTTGGTCCCCAGCCGCCAGGGGGCGGCCGGGTGTCCATACTCGGTCCCCAGCCGCCAATATTTGTCCCGGTGCGCCTTATACACAAGCGCATACCATAACATTACCTGTGCCCTCCCCAGTGCATTTAGTGGGAAGGACAGCCTAACCACAAACACGTGGACAAGTGAATGTGGCCATGGATGGTCCATCTGACTGACGCCTTCACACTGGGTTAATATTGTGGAAGCCTGGACACAGTTGGACACTGGGATGCAACACGTCCTCCAGACATAGAGGATTGTGGGTCCTGGGTCAATCAGGCTTCAACACAAAGTTCAGAAGGTAGACAGCAGCAGTGGTCGGCCTCCTACATAACAAGTAAATTATTCATGATCATGAGGCCATCCATCTCCTTAGCTTTCTGTTCCTTGGAATGCAAGCGCATGTATGTAGTAGCGGCTAGGCCTGAGGTGGTCAGCGTTTTGGCGCATATCCTACCCCCTCCGAGGATTGCTGGATGTTTTCCTGCTACTATCCCAGTTCTATGACTCCCGTTAAAACAAAGCTTCAGGTGATGAATGATGGATGAGGTGGTGGCAAAGGAGAAAGAGCAGGAGGAACAGGGACCATTCACATCAATATCAGGCCAGTCAACCAGATATGTCTTGTAGGATATGTTTCTGTACCAAAAGGAGCGGTTCGGCTACACAGTTATAGGGCATACAGTGAGTGCAATGCCTACCAAAAATTTCGAGGCACTCCAATGACCCTTGGAAGTGACATGGAGGTCAGAGGGCCTTAACTAAACCGTTTTTTCCATTTATAGCAACTGGGTCTCCTGTACACTGTTGGCCTAAGCAGGGAATGGAAGTCTTTCCAAAAATTATGAGGAACTGCAATGCCCCTTGAAACAGATGTGGATTACAGCGTACTAAAAACCTTCTACCCATTATTGGGGAGTGGGTCTCCGTTAGTTTTCGCCTTTGCATTGAAAAGCAAAAGCTGGCTAAAATTAGGAGGAAATGCAATGCCCGTTGGAAGAGTCGTGGAGGTTACAGGTAATTAAAAACAACATTTCAATGCCCCTTGGAAGAGACGTGGAGTTCAGAATGGTTTAACAAGACGGTTTTAATGCCCCTTGGAAGAGACGTGGAGGTCACAGTAGCTTAACAAGACTGTTTTAATGCCCCTTACAAGAACCATGCAGTACAGCATATTAAAAGCATTATTCCCATTATTGGGGAGTGGGTCTCCCATAGTCTATGCCTATGCCTTCCAAGCAAAAGCTGCCAAAAATTAGGACGGAGGAACTTGCAATGCCCCTTACAAGAGCCTAAAAGTGTCACCAACCAGTAATGACTGTCACCCAACATTCTGACAACGCGAGGGTCACGGTTAAGGCAGCGTAACATAAAATCAGCCCTGCGTGCCAGACTGGTAACGGGCAAGACTTCCGTGTCCTCACCAAGATGACGACTGACGATGCTCTCCTCCTCCTTCTCCTACTCCTCCTCCCCTGTCCTCAGGCCACCCACGCTGAACCAACGGTATAACAGTTGTACAGGTACTACCGTCTACAGCGCATGGTACCAGCTCCTGTTCTTCCTCCTCCTCCTCTCGCTCATTGTCCCCCAATGCACGTTGGGATGAGATGAGGCTGGGCTGTGTGTAATCGCCCGCTACAGCTTCTTGATCCATCTCATCATACTCTGGCTGCAATGCCTCCTCTTTAATTCTCTGCAGAGAGCGTTGCATAAGACAAACAAGTGGGATGCTGTCCCTAATGATGGCGTCACTCACCATCTTGGTGGACTCCTCAAAGTTTGTCAGGATGGTACATATGTCAGACATCCAGGTCCACTCCTGAGTAGTGTTGAGCAATCCAATACTGAAATATCTGGTATTGACCGATATTCGCGGTATCGGAGTTCCGATACTGAGTACCGATACTTTTAGAATATCGAATACCGGAATCGGAAGTTCCCATAATGCCTGCGCTCTGCAGTGTCTCTGAAGGATGACAAGCTGGATGGCAGCGCTCAGCTTACTGTACTTGTCATTTAGTGTTAAAGGATTTATTAAAAAAAATAATAATGTTTTCATGCACCATCTCTTTAAAAAAGCCGGCCGGCAATTCAGCATCGGTACCCGACAATTTAGAATAGAAAGAATGCAGCATCACACATAGATTAGATACATAGAAACATGTCAGTCACATCTATAAGAAGTTCAGTGATAGTGTTGATTACTGTACTTGTCATTTAGTGTTAAAATAAAGGATTTATTAAAAAAAAAATTGGCGTGGGGTTCCCCGTAATTTTAGTCTCTAGCGGAGGTTAAGCAGACGGCTGGGGCAGATGTTTGAAGCCTGGGAAGGGGGTAATACCCACGGAGCTTCCCAGGCTACTATTATCAGCCCCCAGCTGAATACCTAGCCTTTACTAGCTATTAAAATGGGGGACCCCCCAAAAAATGACTTGGGGGTCCCCCCTTTTTTAATAGCTAGCAAAGGCTAGGCAGACAGCTGGGGGCTGATATTAATAGCCCAGGAAGGGTGCCATGAATATTGGCCCCCTCCCAGGCTAGAAACACCAGCCGTCATCCGCCCCAGAAATGGCACATCCATAGGATGCGCCAATTCTGGCACTTAGCCTCCCTCTTCCCACTGCCCTGTAGAGATGGCAGTGGGGTAATAGGGCTGGGGTTGATCTCAGCTTATAATGCCAGCTGACATCAAGCCCAGGTTAGTAATGGAGAGGCGTCTATAAGACACCCCCATTACTAACCCCATAGTCAAAGTTAAAAAAAAACACAAACACCCAGAATAAAGTCCTTTAATTGAAATAAAGACACAATTCTTTATTGTTCTAAATTAAACCATACTTACCATCACGCCCATTCCAGCTGAAGCCAACGATCTCCTGCAATAAAAGAAAAATAATAAAGCAACATCATCCTTACCTTTCCATGGTTCCCACGACGGCTCCAGCTCTGCTACATTCACATGACAGGCTGGATCGCAGCCGAAAGCTGCCATCCAGCTTGCCATGCCGTAGACACTGAGAAGCGCAGGCATGCTTGCGCTCTGCAGTGTCTCTGAAGGATGACAAGCTGGATGGCAGCGTTCAGTTGCGATTCAGCCTGTCATCTCAATGCCATCCCAGCGTGGGAGAACTCTCCTGCCCAAGCGCTGAGCGCAGGAGAATTTTCCCACGCTGTCAGTGACGTGCATGAGGTGAGCTGAGTTCATTGGACATGAGCTCACCTCATGCATGTCACTGACAGCGTGGGAAAATTCTCCTGCGCTCACCGCATGCACAGGAGAATTCTCCCACGCTGTCAATGACGTGCATGAGGTGAGCTGAGTTCATTGGACATTAACTCGGCTCATCTGGATGCCGTCAGAGCCAGACACTGAGGAGCTCAAGCCTGCCTGCGCTTCTCAGTGTCTGCGGCATGGCAAGCTGGATGGCAGCTTTCTGCTGCGATCCAGCCTGTCATGTGAATGTAGCAGAGCTGGAGCCGTCGTGGGAACCATGGAAAGGTAAGGAGGATGATGCTTTATTATTTTACTTTTATTGCAGGAGATCGTTGGCTTCAGCTGGAATGGGCGTGATGGTAAGTATGGTTTAATTTAGAACAATAAAGAATTGTGTGTTTATTTCAATTAAAGGACTTTAGTGTGTGCCCACGTTGCGGAAATGAAGCAGAAAATTTCTGCTTCATTTCCGCATGTCCTCTCCCGGAAAAACGCATGCGGAATTCCGCAAGCGTTTATCGCGTGCTTTTCACGCGTTTTCGACATGCGGAATTTCCTTCGTTTTTTCATGCATTAAATAAGGCAATTCCGCATGCGGAAACGCCAAATTAATGAACATGCTGCGGATTTTTGAACATTGCATAAACGCTGCGGAAAAATCCGCAGCATGGGCATAGAACTTGCGGATTCTCATTGGGGACTATGGGATGCGGAATACCAAGCGTTTTACAAGCGTTTCCGCTGCGGAAAATCCGCAGCAAAAACGCTTGTAATCCGCAACGTGGGCACGCAGCCTTATAGACGCCTCTCCATTACTAACCTGGGCTTGATGTCAACTGGCATTATAAGCTGACATCAACCCCAGCCCTATTATCCCACTTCCACCGCTACAGGGCAGTGGGAAGAGCGAGGCTAAGTGCCAGAATTGACGCATCCTATGGATGCGCCATTTCTGGGGCGGCTGACGGCTGGTGTTTCTAGCCTGGGAGGGGGCCAATATTCATGGCACCCTTCCTGGGCTATTAATATCAGCCCCCAGCTGTCTGCCTAGCCTTTGCTAGGTGTTAAAATAAGGGGGACCCCCACTTCATTTTTTTTGGGTTCCCCATTTTAATAGCTAGTAAAGGCTAGGTATTCAGCTTGGGGCTGATCATAGAATCATAGAATGGTAGAGTTGGAAGGGACCTCCTGGGTCATCTGGTCCAACCCCCTGCTCAAAGCAGGATTCACTAGATCATCTCAGACAGATGTCTGTCCAGCCTCTGTTTGAAGACGTCCATTGAAGGGGAACTCACCACCTCTCGTGGCAGCCTGTTCCACTCATTAATCACCCTAACTGTCAAAAGTTTTTTCTAATATCTAATCTGTGTCTCCTCCCATTTAGTTTCATCCCATTGCTTCTAGTCTTTCCTTGTGCAAATGAGAATAAAGATGATCCTTCTACAATGTGACAGCCCTTGACATATTTGTAGACAGCTATTAAGTCTCCTCTAAGTATATTACTAGCCTGGGAAGCTCCTTGGGTATTACCCCCTTCCCAGGCTTCAGACATCTGCCCAAGCCTTCTGCTTAACCTCCGCTGGAGACTAAAATTACGGGGAACCCCACGCCAATTTTTTTTTTAATAAATCCTTTATTTTAACACTATATGACAAGTACAGTAATCAACACTATCACTGTACTACTTATATATGTGACTGACATGTTTCTATCTAATCTATGTGTGATTCTCTATTCTAAATTGTCGGGTACCGATGCTGAATTGCCGGCCGGCTTTTTTTAAAGAGACGGTGCATGAAAACACTATTATTTTTATTAATAAATCCTTTAACACTAAATGACAAGTACAGTAAGCAACACTGTCACTGTACTTATATATGTGACTGACATGTTTCTATCTATCTAATCTATGTGTGATGCTCTATTCTTTCTGTTCTAAATTGTCGGGTACCGGTGTATGCCGCTGCTGAATTGCGGGCTTTTCATGTAATACATTATTCTTAGTTGTTTTCCTTCATGTAGAATTAACCTACAAGGAAAGAAAGGGTTTATTTTCATTCCGATATTTGTGTCCCATTGACTTGCATTGGTTTCCGGTATCGGAATCGGCGATATCCGATATTTTTTGGGTATTGGTCCAATCCGATCCGATATTTACCGATATCGGAAGGTATCGCTCAACACTACTCCTGAGGTCTTGTGTGGTGTCTGACCTGAATATCGACGGCCTTGTTGCAGCTGGTACTCCACAACTCCTCTCTTCTGCTCACAAATCCTTTGCAACATGTGGAGGGTAGAGTTCCAACCTGTGGGGACATCACACACCAGTCGGTGTGCCGGAAGCTGCAAACGCTGCTGCAACACAGCAAGGGCGGCGGAAGCTGTAGCCGACTTGCGAAAATGAGCTGACAGGCGGCGTACTTGGACGGTCAGATCTGGCAACTGGGGGTACGATTTAAGAAACCGCTGAACCACGAGGTTAAGCATATGAGCCAGGCATGGTACGTGTGTGATCTTGCCTCGCCTCAGAGCCGCCACCAGGTAACGGCCATTGTCACACACGACAATGCCTGGATGTAGGTTCAGCGGTCTCAGCCACAGATCTGCCTGCTCTTTCACAGCTGTCCACAACACACAAGCAGTGTGAGGTTTATCACCTAAGCTTATTTGTTTCAGCACAGCCTGTTGCCGCTTGGCTGAGGCAGTACTGCAGTGCTTCCAGCTTGTAACTGATGTGGTGATATCGGAGATGAAGGCTGAACATGAGGAGGAGGAGGAGGATGATGCGCAGGAGCTCTACACTGTGGGGGCAACTCTGACATAGGGCCCACAATCCTCGGTGTGGGGAGAATGTGTTCCGTCCCAAGGTCCGACTGGGTCCCGGCTTCCACTATGTTTACCCAGTGTGCCGTCAGGGAGATGTACCGTCCCTGGCCACAAGCACTTGTCCACGTGTCCGTTGTCAGGTGGACTCTCCCAGTAACTGCGTTGTTGAGAGCACGGCAGATGTTTTGGGACACGTGCTTGTGTAGTGCGGGGATGGTACACCTGGTAAGATAGTGTCGGCTGGGGACCGAGTACCGAGGGACGGCCACCGCCATAAGGTTGCAGAAGGATTCAGTCTCCACCAGCCTAAAAGGCAGCATTTCCAACGCAACCAAAAGGTTAATAAGATGGGTATTTGTACAGTCTGACTGAGGGAAAAAAAAAAAAAAGGATTTTTCCTGGCCCCTGAGACCTAGGGATAAGTCTAGCATTTGAAAAGCAGCGCACAGGACTGTAATGCAGTGTTTGTTGGTATAACCACTGCGTCTCCTATTCAGCCTGCCTGCCTGATATCTGGGATGGAGATTAGTCATGAGAAGGACTCTTTGTTTGATTTTGCAGGGTTTAGAGACCCTACACTACCAATTTCGCAGTATAAATCTCTCCCTAGCTCAGCAGCACTCTCCCTACACCGTCTTATCCGGAGCGCCTGGTTTTAAATACTCGAGGTGATGCTGTGCAGCCAGCCAATCACTGTAATGCCCACAAACAACATGGCTGCGGCGTTACAGTGACTGGCTGGCAATCCCTGCATGTTCATTGGCTCTGTAAAGAGTGCCAAACATGCAGGGCGGAGACCCGAGCTCCCGCTCGAGTAACCTGGAAATGCTCTGTGCTTTCCGAACATCCTGAGTAGTGAGATGCTCAGACGAGTACCGAGTAGTGTCGAGCATGCTCGCTCAACACTAGTATTAAACAACTGGCGACCGGCAAGTAAGTGGACAATTGGATGATCCTGCCCCAAACATAAGGAAATTATTTACACTGGTTTTACGAATATTTGGGGGAAAAAAATAGCAAAAATTGACATTTTATAATGAGTATCATGTTTCGTGACCATTTTATGTATTTTTTTGCTTGATACAGTACAGACCAAAAGTTTGGACACACCTTCTGATTTAAAGATTTTTCTGTATTTTTATCACTTTGAAAATTGTACTTTCACACTGAAGGCATCAAAACTATGATTTAACACATGTGGAATTATATACTTAACAAAAAAGTGTGAAACAAATGAAAATATGTCTTATATTCTAGGTTCTTCAAAGTAGCCACCTTTTGCTTTGATGACTGCTTTGCACACTCTTGGCATTCTCTTGATGAGCTTCAAGAGGTAGTCACTGGAAATGGTCTTCCAACAATCTTGAAGGAGTTCCCAGAGATGCTTAGCACTTGTTGGCCCTTTTGCCTTCACTCTGCGGTCCAGCTCACCCCAAACCATCTCGATTGTGTTCAGGTCTGGTGACTGTGGAGGCCAGGTCATCTGGCGTAGCACCCCATCACTCTCCTTCTTGGTCAAATAGCCCTTACACAGCCTGGAGGTGTGTTTGGGGTCATTGTCCTGTTGAAAAATAAATGATGGTCCAACTAAACGCCAACCGGATGGAATAACATGCCGCTGCAAGATGCTGTGGTAGCCATGCTGGTTCAGTATGCCTTCAATTTTGAATAAATCCCCAACAGTGTCACCAGCAAAGCACCCCCACACCATCACACCTCCTCCTCCATGCTTCACGGTGGGAGCCAGGCATGTAGAGTCCATCCGGTCACCTTTTCTGCGTCGCACATATACACGGTGGTTGGAAGTAAAGATCTCAAATTTGGACTCCTCAGACCAAAGCACAGATTTCCACTGGTCTAATGTCCATTCCTTGTGTTCTTCAGCCCAAACAAGTCTCTTCTGCTTGTTGCCTGTCCTGAGCAGTGGTTTCCTAGCAGCTATTTTACCATGAAGGCCTGCTGCACAAAGTCTCCTCTTAACAGTTGTTGTAGAGATGTGTCTGCTGCTAGAACTCTGTGTGGCATTGACCTGGTCTCTAATCTGAGCTGCTGTTAACCTGCGATTTCTGAGGCTGGTGACTTGGATAAACTTCTCCTCAGAAGCAGAGGTGACTCTTGGTCTTCCTTTCCTGGGGCGGTCCTCATGTGAGCCAGTTTCTTTGTAGCGCTTGATGGTTTTTGCAACTGCACTTGGGGACACATTCAAAGTTTGCCCAATTTTTCAGACTGACTGACCTTCATTTCTTAAAGTAATGATGGCCACTCATTTTTCTTTACTTGGCTGCTTTTTTGTTGCCATAATACAAATTATAACAGTCTATTCAGTAGGACTATCAGCTGTGTATCCACCTGACTTCTGCACAACACAACTGATGGTCCCAACTCCATTTATAAGGCAATGAATCCCAGTTGTTAAACCTGACAGGGCACACCTGTGAAGTGAAAACCATTTCCGGTGTCTACCTCTTGAAGCTCATCAAAAGAATGCCAAGAGTGTGCAAAGCAGTCATCAAAGCAAAAGGTGGCTACTTTGAAGAACCTAGAATATAAGACATATTTTCAGTTGTTTCACACTTTTTTGTTAAGTATATAATTCCACATGTGTTAATTCATAGTTTTGATGCCTTCAGTGTGAATGTACAATTTTCAAGTCATGAAAATACAGAAAAATCTTTAAATGAGAAGGTGCGTCCAAACTTTTGGTCTGTACTGTATATTGGCTACATTGTTTGCTTATCTGTTCATCAGAAAAGTAAAGGAAACCCGTAATTGCACCCTAATAGAGCCTCCTGGATGCAGATTAGCTTCCAGCAGTACAAAGGCTCCAACATGCTGTGGGGTAGATTTGACCCCTTCTTGCCATGGCCATTTTTTTCCCCACATTCCAGTCTTCCAAGAACTGATTAAAGAGTCACGTACACAGTAGATAGTTGTGGGCCTAAAGATGGTGCGGCTGATTGTTTGGCTGGCAGCTGTTTCTCCTCCATGCACAGGCGCGCTCCTGTGCTCTGTATTACAGAGCCGTTGCCAAACTCCTCTGACGGCGGCTTATCTTGGCCGAAAACAAAAGGATCTGCAAAACGAAATCTGACATGATCTACCCCATCATCATCTGTTGGGGGAGCATCTGGAAGCCCCCATACACTTTAGACTGTTGGCGAGCTCTCGCAGTCCAGCCGATGTTAGTCTGTGTATGGGCAAGTGCCAGATCCTGATCCACTCCACCCGGTGACACCCAACATGTGACTAACATGTGCGCCATATGTCAGGAAGGCTGTAAATGTAACCACTTATTACACTATAATCTCACTTTAAATTTTATTACTGTGTTCTTGTAATATCTTGAGTTTTGTGTATTTTAATTTTTTTTTCAGTCAATTCAAGATCTGCTTTTAATATTGGATTGTGGAAAATTAAAATGTGTTTTCAATTTTGCTGCCATGTCTTGTGTATAATGACGAGCTCTGCAAGTTTATAATAAACCTGTTTTTCAGTTCAAGATTTGAGGCATCTGCTTTTTGCCATTTGCATTTGATCAATCACTGGTAGAAAGCCGAGATCTTGAACATCTCAAGTTTGGACGTTATTCCCGGGCCATGGTTGGTCTTCGGCAGTCCCAAATGAATGAATAAATGAATGAATGGAGCGGCAGTGCACATGACCGGCCATCGCTCCAACGATCATACCTCCAGCAACCGGGATGTTATCCCTTATCAATTTGATAGGTGATAACTTACAAACTTGAGAAAACTCCTTTTAAGCACATACACTTCTTGGTTGCTTGAAACGACAGGAAAATATGTTAAGTTTTTTTTTTTTGTTTTGTTTTTTTATTTCAATTTACTGACTGCAAGCAGAGATTGCGAAACTGTTAAAAATGTACAAGAAAGTTGCACAACTTTTCATTTAGTAACATAGCTTCATTTTTTTATTTTGGCCCCTTTCCCTCCAATCAAATTACATTAGATTACTGTGCAATTCCTATTGTCTTCACTAATACTAAGATATCCTCCTTGGAGAAATCTTCACGGACATGTGCCACTTGTAGGATGACTTGGTATAATTCCATTTTCTTGTTTTGCACTTTTTTTTGTTATTCTAGAGGAGTACGACAAGGAGACAGGTCAGGTTCTTGCTGGAATGGACACCTTACCTCCTGATTTAAAGGAATTTGTCAAGGAAGACAACAGAAGATTTGAAAAGGAACTTGAAGAATGGGATAAGGAGCAGCTTCGGAAAGCCGAACAAGAGAAGATGCTGCTTGCGCAGAAAACTTTGAAGCCGACTCCATCTTCAGTTCATGGTATATTCAGCTCAGTCGCAGTTTTTTGTTGTTGTTGCTGTAACTTTATTCTGTAATGGCAAATGTTTCTATAACATGTATAATCTATACATAACAGCAAGTGACTAGGCAGGGCGGCGACGCACCTGGGTGGAGGCAGGGCGGCGACGCACCTGGGTGGAGGCAGGGCGGCGACGCACCTGGGTGGAGGCAGGGCGGCGACGCACCTGGGTGGAGGCAGGGCGGCGACGCACCTGGGTGGAGGCAGGGCGGCGACGCACCTGGGTGGAGGCAGGGCGGCGACGCACCTGGGTGGAGGCAGGGCGGCGACGCACCTGGGTGGAGGCAGGGCGGCGACGCACCTGGGTGGAGGCAGGGCGGCGACGCACCTGGGTGGAGGCAGGGCGGCGACGCACCTGGGTGGAGGCAGGGCGGCGACGCACCTGGGTGGAGGCAGGGCGGCGACGCACCTGACTGGGCAGCATCCAAGAACTTCCAGCCGCCACCAGTGACGGGTAATCGGCGGGAGTGCCTTGTGTCGCATCCCTATCAATCATCTATTGATGGGCTATGCTAGACCATCACAAAAAAAAAAGTAGTGGCCTACCCCTTTAAATAATTAGGCTATGATTTGTAGAGTTTCTTGTTTTTTAAAACGATAAAATGTAAAGTTTGTTAAAACAGATTTTTTTTTCATCAGAAATCACAATAAAAACAGCATAAATTATGAATAGCTCTTAGACCTGATGAGGCTGGTGAACTCTTGTGAATATCAATGTTAGAAGGGCTTGATCTTCTTTGCCCACCTAGCTTGATAGACCTCTCCTCAATGTCCCTCCTCTCCTCTGCTGCGCTCCTTCTCTCTGCTGCTGCTGCTGAGATCTCACACCTCTCAGAGCTCTCACTCTTCATCTTAATATTAGCATTCTGTAACTATTCTTATGCAGTTTTTCAGAGCAAGTACACCAGTCTAATCAAGTCTGAGAAATCTATTTAATAATGTATACAGTTTGTATTAGGAAATCTGGTGACAGATTCGCTGTAAAAAGTTTCCTGGAAATAAACCTATCACATAGTGAGCACCTCGCCATGGTTCAGCTGGAAACAAGTGTTCAGTTTCTCTGCAGCGCCTCTAATGGCAAAATGAAATATTACACGGTGCCCATTAAAATCCATGAATTCCCTAAAATGCATAATGTGCTGGGTGCTTCATACTAATTGATGGAGATCACCGTTTACATAGACTGTTGTTATCAGGACATAATTGATTTCGCCACATGCCATTCATGTTACATTTGTGCCCCTACGCAGCCCCGCTGAAAGATCCGGAGTACATGGAGCAACCCACGAGAACCGAGCTAACTACGGAGATTAAAGAAGAAACCACTAGTGCAATCACCCAGGCCGTCACCGAGTGTGAAGACAAAGGTCCGGAGGCTGTCCTGCAAACGGTTAGAGGAGCATTCACCATTACCCTTTTACCTCTGGTCCTTTGATGGTCCTTTGATGGTCCTTTGATGGTTCCTGCTCCGTAACTCTCAGTATGGGCAGGCTTCTCCCTGACCAACTGAAGCAAGGTCTCTTGAAAAGATATTGCCCGATCAGTGTTGTAGAACAGCAGACTGATACTTCTTCCCCTTGTATCCTGCCTAACATATTGATTTTGCCCTTAAAGCCTAAGCACATGGAGAACCTGAAAATGTATTTGCGCTGTTGATCAAATAGAACATTTGACCCTAAAAGGATATTCCCATCTTCAATATCCTATCCTTATATGTAGTCGGTATAATAATAATATCATCCAGTACCTCCAATTAGAAATCTAGTATAGTTCTTCTGATTTACTATGTTGCTTATAGGGCTATGGAGTCAGTAAGCCAAACCTCCAACTCCTCAATTTCCCTGACTTCCGACTCCAACTCCACAGCACTGGTCACTACTGAGTGTGTACATAAAGTGCAGCACAGATTATATCCACTAAAAGCCGAGGTCATAGATCAGGAACAGAACAGACATTTATAGGACATTTCATAACTTTACCAAATTCTTATGAAAACATTTAGGCTGTGTGCCCACGATGCGTTTTTTAAGCGTTTCCGCAGCGGCAAAAACGCTGCGGAAACGCTTAAAAAACGCATGGTGGAAGGCCTGTCATGTTCCCCAATGATAATCCGCATGTGCTGTGCACATGCTGCGGAAATTTCCGCTGCAGATTATCATTACGGAAAAAAACGCAGCACTACCAATTATTTTGCGGAAGTGCTGCGTTTTCGCCGCCATTGACTTGCATTAGAACGCATGGATTACGCATCACTAGATAAGCACATGTGGAATACATGCGTTCAATGTGCGGATGGTACCCAGGTGTGGAGGACAGGAGACTCTCCTCCGGACCCGGGTACCATAGAAACTGTAAAAAAAAAAAAAAAAGAAAAGAAAAAATAAATATATACTTACCTTCTGACTGCCCGCGGTGCGCTCCTCCTCACTTGCCGGCAGATCGCGATGGACTGAAGGACCTGCGCTGACGTCATAGTCATGTGACTGGTCACGCAACGCTGACGTCGGCAGGCCCTTCAGTGTACCGCGAGCTGCCGGCAGTCAGCAGCGAGCGAAGCAAGACACCGGGGGCCATCAGAAGGCAAGTATAGATTTATTTTTTACCACTCTCTCAGGTCACACTATATAAATCTATGCCGGTTGCATGGATTTATATAGTGTGACCAAGTTGTCAAGCACTTTCCAAGTGATGCTAAAATCGCTTGGAAAGCGCTTGTCAACCCGCATGCGGAAATGCAAGTGAAGAACGCTTCACATCCGCATGTCCCTGGCAGGAAAAACACATGTACAATCCACATGCGTTTTTTCTGCCAGGGAGATGCAGAAACGCTCAGGAAAAAAATCCGGAGCATTTCTGCATCGTGGGCACATAGCCTTACAGCACATCCTGCATTGTACTACTGTACCCAATTTATTATATATTTTAGGAGTTGGTCCATTTTATACCGACTCAGACTCCACCCAAATGGGCATCGACTCCTTAGCCCTGGTTGCTTACCCCATGTGCAGGGCATTGAAATAGCTTAGGTGTCTATGGTTACGACCACTGATATAGTGACAGTTACTTAGTAAGTTAGCTGTTAGTGGGTGTAACCATGGATACCTAAAGTACTGTAATGCCCTGCACATGTGGTAAGCGACATAGCGACTCAGAAGAGCTATACTACATTTCTAATTGGCAGTATTTGCTATTATTATTGTTATTACACCTACTACATATTGTCATAGTATCGTGGCGATGAGAAGTTAAACTCACAACGATCCAGGAAGCTAGGATATAGGGAGCTGTTTGATGGTCGGGTTTGCTATTAGTGTTGTAGTAGGGACATGATAGAAAAATTAAGATCACTTTTAAAGGGGTTTTCCATGAGTAATAGTTTTTTTTTGTTATTTGGCACAGGCTTGCAAAGTGATATAACTGCGATCTGAGAGGGTCTAACCTTCACTGACAATCCCCTATTATAGCACCATGCATGCTGACATCTTAATTCAGATAAGATCTTTTATGTACCTAACACTTTCTTTTAGAAATGTACCTTTACTCCCCACCTCGGCATATGCAAATGAGGCAGGACTAGTCCAGCGGAGTGTAATTTCCCCCAGACTAGTCCCGCTCATATCCTGTAATCAGGAGCAATAGAAACCTTACTATTACTTGTGTCATGCCGGTGGTTTTGATATTATGGGGATTTTATAGAGGCTATCAACCACACCAGAGAAGCCTGATAAGGAGATCCAATGCCTTGGGAAGCGGGGAAAAAGACTTGCAAATGCTAAGCTGGGGAATAAAAATACTTTTGAAAAGGTGCACAAGAGATGATGTGAAAATAAAGAAATCTGCAGGCATACCGCTATTGAGATATATAATTAATTTATTTTTATTTATATATATATATATATATATATATATATATATATATATATATTACATATATATATATATATATATATATATATATATATATATATATATATATTACATATATATATATATTACATATATTTAATAAAAAAATATATTCAGTACAGACCAAAAGTTTGGACACACCTTCTCATTTAAAGATTTTTCTGTATTTTCATGACTATGAAAGGCATCAAAACTATGAATTAACACATGTGGAATTATATACTTAACAAAAAAGTGTGAAACAACTGAAAATATGTCTTATATTCTAGGTTCTTCAAAGCAGCCACAGTCTGTACTGTGTATATGTATATATGTGTGTGTGTGTGTATATATATATGTATATATATATATATATATATATATATATATATATATATATATATATATATATATATATATATATATATATATATAATATTCATTACAGGTGCTTCTCACAAAATATGATATTGAATTTGGGTAAGTCTGATTGTGCCTCTCAAGTAGATGACCTACTTCTGAAAGTGACAGAATATTATGGTCAGTTTTAGAATTTTGGACCAAGTACAGATTAATTTCATGTAAAGCATTCTATTTGATTCCATATTTAATGGCTTATTTGGAATAATTTATATGCCAGTTGACATTCTAAAAACCGAAGCTTGTCCTCGGGCTGTGTTTGGCATTGCATTTATTTAAATATGATGACCAATCTGCAAGACCAAACACAGCCCAGGGTCAAGGGTGGCGCTGATTCTGGAAGAAATGTTCTACAACCTGTTTAATGGTAATATCATTACATACATAAAATATAGTGTATTCGATTGGGTCGCATATTTCCATAAGAGCTGGGTGTCTGAATCTGTGTACAATGAGAAGGGTTTTACGCTTAACGTGATAACATAGCTAACGTTGTATTCCCATAATCTCTTTCTCTGCAGCCCTCTGATAACACCCCAGTCTCAGCAGCTCCTAGCCAGCGAGTTGTGGAGGTGGCGATCCCTCACATAGGCACTTTTGTTATTGAGTCAGAGGAGGGGGGTTATGACGATGAGGTACCATTTATTTTTATTTTGGCTTCTGGGCGCCCCTTTGTGCCATCTCTTCCCTCCCCCTGGCGCTTTTTGTTTTGCTGCCTGACTCACTATTCCTCTGTGGCATGCCAACCAAATCTCAACTAACATGGCACTAGCATCTGCAAATCATCAGGCATTGCTCATGGGTGCTGGGAATAAGTTTGTGTGCATGTATCATGCCAACAAGTGACACGGGGTTCTGCTTGGGGGTGATGATTATTAACAATGTCTTCTTTTTTAATTTTGGTGTAATTGTTACTACCTTACACAAGAAAGTAACCAGTTTGTGTCTCCGTTTTCCCACCTACAATGAATCTTAGATTATAGATCTCTGGGGTCCAGACAGTTGGTATCTTTGCCACAATATTATTTATTTTACTCACTTATATAGCACCATTAATTCTACAGACATTATCATCGCTGTCCCCATTGGGGCTCACAATCTACGTTCCCTATCAGTATGTCTGTGGAGTGTGGGAGGAAACCGGAGAACCTGGAGGAAACCCACACAAACACGGGGAGAACATACACACTCCTTGCAGATGTTGTCCTTGGTGGGATTTGATCCCAGGACCCCCAGCGCTGCACAATAGAAGGACCTCAGAGGCTATGCAATATTATATATGCACATCCTCAGGGGTTTGCCATTAATACCGTTGGGAATTGCTTGAAAAGGACCTTGATTTCTAGAAAATAGTGTTGTCTGTCTGGTTTATGTAGTATTTTTTTGTTGGTTTGGTTGTATTTAAAGGATATAAAATAAGTGATGAGACAATCCAGCGTGGACGACCACTTTGCACCTTCCAAAGACGTGAGAAGGGCGTATAGGTGGCAAGAACTGGGTAAAATGTATTAATGCTAGAGATTGGTGCTAAGAAACATGGGAGTGAGTGGGAGGGAATAAATAAAGGAAAAAAAAACAAATTATTATAGCTGTCATGTGTTCTTCTAAACTTGGTGGGCCAAGGATGTGCAAGCCCCTGCTTTGGGCATCAAGATTGATTATTTATTTCGCTCCTGCGCCAACCTGATAAGTTTTTGAGTGGACATGAATTGTCCGTCATGAGATTGAAGACTCAAAGTCTGCAGCTTCTCTGCTCCATTGTCCAGCCACTATAGGCTTTACACAATATTGGTATAGATGGTGATTTGGTAGTGTAATATGTTGGAAATTTTATCATTCCCTCTACTCCAATTTTCTGGCTCCACACAAATGCAAAAATGGGTTTTGTGCCGAGCTTGGCACACTTCAACTTATCAAATGTACTAGAATCGACCTCAATACCGGCTCATTGATGAAATACATCACATTTTCTGATACTCTTGACAGCCCAAACATACTCTATTTCTATTAAGACCTGTGAATAAATTTAGTGCATCGATGTGTAAAACGCCAGTCTTAATTTCCCCTCAGTGTCGTTGTGATTGAACAAAAATAAAGTATTGTCACGTGGTACATTTCATTTAAGAATAAGTTCCCTTATGGTTTACATGCGGAAATCATATTTGTAAGTTTGTGTCTAAACTTTTGTGAACTTTCATGGTAGCTGTGGTCGCCTGCTTCTGTCGTTGGTCGGTTTAGATTAATATAAAGTTATAATTTTAAGGGTATGTCCACATTGTCCAGCCTGTGTGCCTGTTTATTTATTTTTTTTTAATTCACATGGATTTTGAATACTTTTAAATGTGGATCTTGAAGTGGCTTTTGACGTGGATCTTGAAGATTTCACATTGCACAAGTAAAGGAGGTATTTCATAGGACAACACCTTTTGGAAAGGAAATATAGTTTTTGCTAAAAAAGAAGGTGCTTCCTTACTGAGGTTGTGCTAGAGACAAAACAAGCACTGGTGCCAAGATGAATAAGTGTAGTTTTAATTGGACCACTTCCTTACGGATGACCATAATGATCGAGAGTGAATTGTGCTAGAAGATATGGAAAACAAGCGGTTCCTTGGGGTCGGTGCAATCTCCAGAAATAGATGGATGGATTTGGTTACAGAAAGGTTTCATTACTTTAAATTACAAGGCTTTTTGGAGTCATTTTCCTTTTTTGGGTAAATTCCTTCTGCTTTATTTTACCTGACTAATGAGAAGGACCGCCTCTAAAATCACCTTGTAATTTGAAGCATCTTAAAGGGGTTGTCCGGTGAAAACAAGCAATCACCTATATATGTGATAGGTGTTAATCTACTAATTGGTGGGGGTCTGACCTTTTGGGACCCAAACAGATTGTCTGAAGGGGGAACTTTTTATTCCAAACAAGAAACTTTTAATCCCAATAAAAAATGGCGCTGCTGGTTGGGCAGACACCCGACCGCTGCTTCATTCATTCTCTATGGGGCTGCTGGGCAAAGCCAAGTACAGCTCGATAGGGAACTAATGCAGCTGTCGAGAAGATCAGTGCGGGTCTCAGCGGTCAGAGCCCCATTTTTAGTAGTGGAACCCATTCATAAAGTTATGAAACCATGCTTTAGCCTTTATTATTATTATTATAGCGCCATTTATTCCATGGCGCCTTACCTGTGATACATAGCAAAAAACAATTACAATAATCTTGAACAATACAAGTCATCGACTGGTACAGGAGGAGTGAGGACCCTGCCCGCGAGGGATCACAGTCTACAATGGATGGGTGTCTATCCATTGTTGGGGTCTGCACCGTTCTGAGGAACCTCTTTTCCATATCTTGTCACCCGTTCTGTATCGTGGCCCAGGATTTTCAGTTCCTGCAGATGAGACTATGATCGGCCAGAATCTGGCTGATCAATTTTCTGTCAGATCTCTCGAATGAATGATCCAGCTATCAACATACCAAGCTAAACCAGTAGTTTTGTGGGTCCCTGATCGGCATTTTTGGCTGACTTGTCAGAACACCTCTTGTCTAGAGGTGTTAGAGGTGTGAACCTCTCCCTAATTGTTGCTGATGGGGAAGAGTTTTACGGACTATAGAATAGCAAAAAACTATAGTGACCTACATTGTTACTAACTCGTAATTCTTATGTCTTCATATTCTAGTGTTGTGTGGCCCAATTTGGTGCTTGTAGGGTTTTTGCTGTGGCAAATTTTTTAGGAAAAAAATGTACTGTAATGGAGGAGATTTATGAAATGATCTTTGTTGCCCATAGCAACCAATCATGGCACAGCTTTCATTTCCTATTGTGATGTTGAAAAATGAAAGCTGTGCTTTAGTTGCTGTGGGCAACAGACAGATTTTTAGACGTTTTTTATAAATCTGCCCCATCTTTGCTACATACAGTCCTATTGTCAGACTACTGTACGAGATGGATGCCTAGGCCTCGCCTTCCTGGATGGTCATGGCCTACGTTTTTTTCCTGGTTAATGCTGTGAGGATCTTGTACTGCATGTGTCTGCAAGTCATATTTTCCCCTCACTTCTCTCATTCATCTCCATTAACATTGTCTGTTGTACGGCAAGCAAACGTCACCCATAGATGCATGCGGCCGCTCGCTTCCCCGTGTTTTATTTCTGCATGCTTATGATCTATTTCACTAATATATGATGATCAATAAAACTTGAATCCTCTGTGGCAGGTCATGATGACCCCAAACATGCAAGGCATTATCATGGCCATAGGTAAATCCAGGAATGTGTATGACAGGTGTGGGCCCGAGGCGGGCTTCTTTAAGGTACTGACTATACTCATGTTCTCATTTGCCGTCTGCATCCTGTTTTTTTGTGCCTTGAATATTCATGTTGCATTTTCTCTGCTTTTACAGTCATAGTAAAGTGTGTATTTTGTGTTAATAGATTGCACATCCCATTATCGGATATTATGGAAACCCATTAAATGCCGCCTGGCGTAATCTGCCTCAGCCTTGAGCTGGGTATTGTAAGACAGACTTGTTGCTAGGGAAGTTCTGCCTGACAACCGGAATTAGACTAGTTACTAGACAGTGTATACCTAGCAACCAGGGTGTCAGGAATTGGACTGATGGGCTGGTTTGGCAAAGTAGGGGGCACTAGGCGCTGAAGGGGACCCAGCACTCATTGGAGAGTCATGACTAGGGTTTTGGGAGGTGGACCCCCACCAGTCAGATATTGATGGCCCTTCTCAAAATCCCCCTTTTTAAAAGGGGCTTTTCATTACATTTTACCTAACCCTTGTTTGCCCCAGTGGGTGTAATTAAATAAATAAAAAATCCCCTGCACTCTGAAGAGCACCACTCTGCCACTCTCATGGCTATCTCTCCCACCACTATTGGACTGCCAGCCTCAATACCTAGCAGAGGATGTCACGTGAAGGATGCAGCCAGTCAGCAGGTGCTAAAATTCTTGACTTGATTGGCTGCAGTCATCACATGACACTTTCACACACCGAATGTCAATGCTGGATGTCCAAGGGGAACACAGCTGCGAAAGGGGTGCAATGGCGCTCCTTGCGGAGGTGAACACACTTAGTATTTTATCGCATCCCGCTGGTCCATAGGACATGCCTCGCGGGTCTGCATTGGAGCTGCATACACATAATGGTGAGTCATGTAGTGTGCATATATCACCAGCTTCTACAATGCAAACTGTATATATATACTAAATGGCTATCTAGGACACTAAGATTTCTTTAAATGTTTTATGAATTTTTAACACAGTATCCGCTCACCTAGCCTGATTGACAGCTCATCAATGTCTCTCCTCCCTGCAGAGATCTCCTCCTTCTCAGTATGAGCTGCTGCTGTAATTCAGTGACTGAATACACTTTGACTTCGATAGGTCTCACGTTATAGCTTGACTTGATTTATTTCAGAGTTATACAGCCATTTTGATATGGCTTTTTAATCCCTTAAAGGGGTATTCTCAAGTTTGAAAGTTATAACCTACCCTTGGGATAAATGTTAACATACTGATCATTGGGGGTCTGACATC
Organism: Phyllobates terribilis; assembly: GCF_046119375.1. Classification (NCBI taxonomy): domain Eukaryota; kingdom Metazoa; phylum Chordata; class Amphibia; order Anura; family Dendrobatidae; genus Phyllobates; species Phyllobates terribilis. The sequence goes on from NW_027362762.1 coordinate 906,972,113, forward strand.
TGGGGCTCTGGGCGATCTCAAGAACCCGGGCTCTGAAGTGCCCCATGTGAATAGAGCGGTAGTCCATCTCGTGCATTACTGCTTCATTCACTTTTAATGGATGAACTGGAGATTTTTGAGCTGGTCCTTCTATTCTATTGGGAGTGGCAGTGCACATTATTGACCTCTTTATAGGTCCTTGAGATCACTGGGGGCCCCAGGTGTCCATTCCCCTGGCAATCAGAACATTATCCTGTATCTCATGGATAACCCATTGGTTCCGCACAATTGCGTCATAGGGGGCCAATGGGAACCAGTGCGTGAGAGCAATGGGAACCAGTGCGCGAGAGCAATGGGAACCAGTGCGCGAGAGCAATGGGAACCAGTGCGCGAGAGCAATGGGAACCAGTGCGCGAGAGCACTGGGGCGCGTTCCCTTTAAATGCGGCACAGAGTTCCTTAACCTCAGTTGTGCAGAATGGGTATCTGTGTACCCCAACTATACATATCCCCAGCTGTGCCTGATCAATGCTTATGCTAAGTATTTGTGGCATGCTAGTTGTATCATTTCTCCTTCGGAGGTTTATGAGGGACTATTGTTTGTTTTTTGTTTTTTTGTTTGTTTGTTTTGTTTTTTAAATGCAAGTTCACATTTTCATTGGTTTTATTTTGGGGTACTTGGTGAATAATAAAAGAAGTGAATCTAAAAGTTCTATTTCCCATTTATTTACGGTATTTATTTTTTAATATAGAATATAGAGCCAGTAGAAAGTTTTAAACATATATGAAAATACATCAATATTGCAATGTATTTTGCCTGTCAACGTAATTCTGTATTAAAGGGGAACCGCTCAGGTCCTATAACTGTTAACCTGCAGATATAAGGTTAATCTGTTGGTCAATAGCATTACGAAGGTCCCCAGCCGCCATTCTGAAAGTGCAGCACTAGGGAGAAACTGAACTTTATTTCTCCCAGAAGCCACCAGCTTTCAGTCATATAGATGTACCGGTGCTGCTACAGTCACTGCTGACTACACTGAGAGTGGCAGCTATAAGCACGCCCCGGCACTGACTGACAGCCAGTTCGTCAATGCATCCATGCAGAGCCGACTGTCAGTCAATGCTGGTCGTGCAGCTCTCGATTATGTAAGTTGCGACTGTAATTGCTCCGGACATGACTGAAAGTAGGCGGCTACCGGGAGAAATAAAGTTGTTTTTCTCCCGGATGCCGTATTTTCAGTATGGCTACCAGGTGCCTTCATAACGTTATTAACTTGAGGATTAACCCTATATTTGCAGGTCGCCAGCGTTATTAGACATGACAGGTTCCCTTTAAGATGGAAGTCCTGGAGGCCATTGCCACGCTTCCAAGTGCGAGAACAACCTAGTGGCTCACCACAATCTTATCGCAGATGGCCTATGGAAAGATTGGAGAAGCATCCTCTCTAGTCTGTGTATTGGGGCCTTAAGAAGCTAGACAGAGCATCGGACCTGAACCCCCCAATATCGGCAGAATCTGCCAACAGTCCAGTGAGGAAGAAAAGGATACAGCAAGTCTGATTTCGACGCCTGATCCTTTTGTCCTCCGGAAGATAATCCGGCCATTTCTCTCAACTTTTATGGTGTGTTTATTAGGGCCCTTAAACTTCTTTCTGATTGTGCCATTAGAGCTGGTTGACTGCAGGCTGTAAAATACGGTCGGCACCCACAAGAGATGGCAACTGGCACACTTCCAGCGTACTTGCGTCAATTTGCAGAATATGCATAGTTTTCCATGATAAAATAGTAAGTCATGAGGCAAGAAGAGATTAAAATTGGAATATCCATTTTATTCTATAATTTTCAAAAGGGCCTAAAGAAAACTAAGAATACCATTGGTTACTCTTTGCGACTGCTCATTTGATAAATCTCCCCCAAGGACTTGTTCTGTATGATTGTTTCATTCTTACTGGGAATACTTCTTTGATTTGGATTTTAAAAGTATAAGACGAACACTGACCGCTGAGGTCACAAGTAACCGCAATGTTACTTTGGTGCAGCTGAGATTTAAGAAAATATCCTCTGAAATTTATTTTATGGAGCGGTATCTACTAAAATGGTGGTCCTCTACCACATATGTGGTTATGGAGTACAGGAAAGATCTATCAAATTGACATTGGACAAGTGTAAAGACTAAAGGGAATTTGTCAGCAGGTTTTTGTCATGTAATCTGACAGCAGCATGATGTAGAGGCAGAGAATCTTATTCCGGTGATGTTCACTTTTTTGCAGTAGTTGTGACTATATTAACAGTTTTATCTGCAGCTGTTCCAGCAGAGCTCAGAATGCTGAGCTGTGTATAACCCCGCCCACACCCCTGATTGGCAGCTTCTGGTGTACAGTGTAGAGAAAGCTGCTAATCAGGGCTGGAGGCAGGGTTGGACCAGGAGGCACGAGACACCTAGTCCTGTAGTGATAATCTCCTACTTATAAAATTGAATTGAAACCTCAACACACAGCCCAGTAAATGACACCTCGCTAGAATCTGGGTCTCTGCCCCTACATCATGGTGCTCTCAGATTACATAGCAAAAACCTGCTGACAGATTCCCCTTAAAATCAGGGATCAGCAGCCTGCGGCACTGCAGCTATTGTTAAACTACAATTCCCAGCATGTCATCTGGTAGAGCATGCTGAGAGCTGTAGTTTATCAATGGCTACAGGATGCTGACCCCTGTACTTATATGAAATGGTTTGCTTCTATTATATACTATAGTCACAGTGCTACAGATTGTGTTTCATCTTTATTTTATAATGGAGGTCACATTGGTTAAGTTTTAATTTTCTTTTTTAGGTTTGTGGCTTTTCGCGTTTGCCAAATAACTTTTGACTCTTTTCTGTTTCCTATCCTCAGGCCATCAAAACTGAGTATGCACGGCTATTGAAATTAGCACAAGAGGATCCTCCTCCGGAGACAGATTACCGCTTACAACATGCAATAGTCTACTTCATCCAGAGCCAGGCGCCAAAGAAGATTATCGAGAGAACCCTCCTGGAACAATTTGCCGATCGCAACCTGAGTTTTGATGAACGGTAAGTAAACTTCTCCCATGAATTGTGATGTTTCATGGACGCACAGAGCTGGAGGTTCAGCCTCCTAGACGCACAGAGCTGGAGGTTCAGCCTCCTAGACGCACAGAGCTGGAGGTTCAGCCTCCTAGACGCACAGAGCTGGAGGTTCAGCCTCCTAGACGCACAGAGCTGGAGGTTCAGCCTCCTAGACACACAGAGCTTGGAGGTTCAGCCTCCTAGACACACAGAGCTTGGAGGTTCAGCCTCCTAGACACACAGAGCTTGGAGGTTCAGCCTCCTAGACACACAGAGCTTGGAGGTTCAGCCTCCTAGACACACAGAGCTTGGAGGTTCAGCCTCCTAGACACACAGAGCTTGGAGGTTCAGCCTCCTAGACACACAGAGCTTGGAGGTTCAGCCTCCTAGACACACAGAGCTTGGAGGTTCAGCCTCCTAGACACACAGAGCTTGGAGGTTCAGCCTCCTAGACACACAGAGCTTGGAGGTTCAGCCTCCTAGACACACAGAGCTTGGAGGTTCAGCCTCCTAGACACACAGAGCTTGGAGGTTCAGCCTCCTAGACGCACAGAGCTTGGAGGTTCAGCCTCCTAGACGCACAGAGCTTGGAGGTTCAGCCTCCTAGACGCACAGAGCTTGGAGGTTCAGCCTCCTAGACGCACAGAGCTTGGAGGTTCAGCCTCCTAGACGCACAGAGCTTGGAGGTTCAGCCTCCTAGACGCACAGAGCTGGGAGGTTCAGCCTCCCAGACGCACAGAGCTGGGAGGTTCAGCCTCCCAGACGCACAGAGCTGGGAGGTTCAGCCTCCCAGATGCACGGGGCTGGGAGGTTCAGCCTCCCAGACGCACGGGGCTGGGAGGTTCAGCCTCCCAGACGCACGGGGCTGGCGGTTCGGCCTCCCAGACGCACGGGGCTGGCGGTTCGGCCTCCCAGACGCACGGGGCTGGCGGTTCGGCCTCCCAGACGCACGGGGCTGGCGGTTCGGCCTCCCAGACGCACGGGGCTGGCGGTTCGGCCTCCCAGACGCACGGGGCTGGCGGTTCGGCCTCCCAGACGCACGGGGCTGGCGGTTCGGCCTCCCAGACGCACGGGGCTGGCGGTTCGGCCTCCCAGACGCACGGGGCTGGCGGTTCGGCCTCCCAGACGCACGGGGCTGGCGGTTCGGCCTCCCAGACGCACGGGGCTGGCGGTTCGGCCTCCCAGACGCACGGGGCTGGCGGTTCGGCCTCCCAGACGCACGGGGCTGGCGGTTCGGCCTCCCAGACGCACGGGGCTGGCGGTTCGGCCTCCCAGACGCACGGGGCTGGCGGTTCGGCCTCCCAGACGCACGGGGCTGGCGGTTCGGCCTCCCAGACGCACGGGGCTGGCGGTTCGGCCTCCCAGACGCACGGGGCTGGCGGTTCGGCCTCCCAGACGCACGGGGCTGGCGGTTCGGCCTCCCAGACGCACGGGGCTGGCGGTTCGGCCTCCCAGACGCACGGGGCTGGCGGTTCGGCCTCCCAGACGCACGGGGCTGGCGGTTCGGCCTCCCAGACGCACGGGGCTGGCGGTTCGGCCTCCCAGACGCACGGGGCTGGCGGTTCGGCCTCCCAGACGCACGGGGCTGGCGGTTCGGCCTCCCAGACGCACGGGGCTGGCGGTTCGGCCTCCCAGACGCACGGGGCTGGCGGTTCGGCCTCCCAGACGCACGGGGCTGGCGGTTCGGCCTCCCAGACGCACGGGGCTGGCGGTTCGGCCTCCCAGACGCACGGGGCTGGCGGTTCGGCCTCCCAGACGCACGGGGCTGGCGGTTCGGCCTCCCAGACGCACGGGGCTGGCGGTTCGGCCTCCCAGACGCACGGGGCTGGCGGTTCGGCCTCCCAGACGCACGGGGCTGGCGGTTCGGCCTCCCAGACGCACGGGGCTGGCGGTTCGGCCTCCCAGACGCACGGGGCTGGCGGTTCGGCCTCCCAGACGCACGGGGCTGGCGGTTCGGCCTCCCAGACGCACGGGGCTGGCGGTTCGGCCTCCCAGACGCACGGGGCTGGCGGTTCGGCCTCCCAGACGCACGGGGCTGGCGGTTCGGCCTCCCAGACGCACGGGGCTGGCGGTTCGGCCTCCCAGACGCACGGGGCTGGCGGTTCGGCCTCCCAGACGCACGGGGCTGGCGGTTCGGCCTCCCAGACGCACGGGGCTGGCGGTTCGGCCTCCCAGACGCACGGGGCTGGCGGTTCGGCCTCCCAGACACAACTGTGACACATAATTAAAACACTTCACTTTCACCAAACTTCCTTATAGTCAAAGCCTTATGGTTATAAAGAGATAAGACGAGCTGTATAAGCACTGCTTATCTCATTCTGTGCTCCCTGAAGAAGCAGAGTGAAACGCTTGTTGGGGCGCAGGGATATCAGGTCAGCTTTCCTCCTTTATATAGGTGTTCCTATATCTTAGCAATGTAATATATATTATATTTCTTTATTGACCCATATGAACCAGCATTGTAGTTTATGCTATGCATAAGCAGTAATCTTATATCTCTCATTATTTTATGTGGTAGAAAGCCTGCTACTCTTTTGGCGCCAGTTTTTGCTGTTCCTGTATGCTCCCCTCAGTCGTATTACTGTCAGTTTAACCAGAAACTTTAATTTAAATATTAAAATATATAACTTAACACTTGAAGTTTTCTAATCTAATTTATTCATTTTTGCATCTTTTTCATATTGATACAAATTTATGATACTGGCTGTGTTTTGTGAAAGTCTTCTGCTTTTTTTGGGGTGGAGGGGAACACTTTGCTGACTTTTTTTTATAGGAATATTTATTGTACTGTTGGAATGCTCCTTGTGCAGTGTATACAATTGCACATTATACCTTTTAAGTCTGCAAGTTAAATGGAACCTGTCACATCAAGAAACATTGTTTACTCGCAGATAAAGTTAAAATCCTGTTAAGTGGCTTACTGGAGTGGTGGCTACAGGGAGAAAATGAACTTATATCCTCCCGGCAGCTTCCAGTCATAGGAGCGGGACTGTAGTCTCTTCCCAACACCTACACTGACAGTCTGCCCTGCGCCCGCATGCTGCACACTGACAGTCTGCCCTGCGCCCGCATGCTGCACACTGACAGTCTGCCCTGCGCCCGCATGTGTTCGCAGAGCATGCTGTCACTCAATGTGCTGGGGAGTGATTACCGCACTTACTATATAGTGACCGATGACTGTAACTGCTACCTACACGCCTTGATAATTGGTAGAGAGCAGCTACAGAGGATAGAAGTTCATTTTCTCCCTGTAGCCACTTCTCCAGTTCACGTCACGTTTTAGACACGCGTCGGTGGCTCCGTCAAGACTTCCATCTGAAGCCCTGGAAAACGGGATTCAATTTTATCCACTGATGGGGCCCTTGACTTTATTGAAACAGTCACTTTATGGTCTGACTGACCTCATTTTCGGCTTGATAAAAATTGCTGTTGACCACATTTTCATTCTTAAACTAATATAAAAACAAAATGAGCAAATATCCTGCAGTAAATAAATAGCATAGTGAATGAAAATAAGATTGGGTACATGGTTTACATAATTTTGACAAAAAAAATGTCAAAGTCCTCCCACCACGTCAAGATGACCTTATTCGGGATGGTCTTAACCTCTCGATTTAATACTAGACATGGGGACCGTCCTGAATAGGGTCACCTTGATGTGGTGGGATGACTTTTACCTTTTCTTTTGTCAAAATGATGTTAACTAAGTATGTTGTTGTTTTCATGCACTATTTCAATTTATTTATTTTCTGCAGGGTATTTGCTCATATTGTTTATATCTTAGGTTTTGTCTGTTTAGTGGACAGTGTGAACATGCGCCTACATGTTGCATGCACACCAACTAATATTCCAGTTCATCTCTTTAGGTTTTTGTTTCACGTTTTCATGCTTGCCCCAAAAAGGCGGACACTGACGGAAATGGGGTAAGACAGAGCATAAAGCGACTCAATCTGTGGCCATGTCGGTGCATACTCCGACAGAGCCATAGACTTGTGGCTAAAGCGTGATGTGAACCTGGCGTTAGGCAGCTGAACACTATTTTACCCCTTTATCTGCAGTTAAATAGCGTTTCTGGACATAACAGGTTCCCTTTATCTTTGGTGGGAGGTTGGATGTAACTTCTGCCTGTGCTTTTGCTTTATAGCAGCATTTTGGACATTTAATGATCTTGGTGGCCGTGAAAGCTTCTCCCTTTGTCATAATAGATTTATTACTAGTCTAGTTGCGTGCTGGAGGCCAAATTCAAGGGATTTTCTGGTACTTGCCAATAGGCAAAGCTGTTATTACACCAGAATAGATATTGTCTGTCATCAATATGACAGTTTACCCCAAATCCTAAAAATACCCAAATTAAAAAATAGTATAAATGTAGTTCACCTGCAGCCGCATGTTTATATAGTTACTAAAGCTAACTGGTAATATTCTTATAATTGACAGTAGTGGTCCGTATATCCCATCCTCTAGCAGAAGTATATAGATATGTAAAGGCCCTTTTAAGATCTCAACCTCCCTGTCTGCTGAAATGTATTTTTTTGGATGGAGTCTTCACATTTTTTCTTACGAGTCGTCTCCCGTATCCTTATTCTGGGGTTTGTTCTCAATTTAGGTAACTGTTACGGGAAAGATAATCCGTCCATGGCCAGCCGGAGCTGAGCCTATAATACCCATGTGACCTTATGTATTTTTGGCCACTAGCTTTTGACCTTTTTCACAAGCCAGAAGGAGGATTATGGGGAAGTATCACAATGAATTAGATACTTTGACCTCTTGGATGCAACCAGTGCAGTAATTATTACTCTGTAGTAAGGGATAGTAGCCACTGACCTAAAAATGGTCTTTTCCTGAGATGCATGCAGAGTATGACCATGGCGTGGAGCCATCAGTTCTGTAGGCAGATATGGAGGAGATCAGGGATATATTGAGGTGCTTTAGGTTTTAAGACTTCCTCATTCTTTCTGTAGGTTTTGTGATCTTCTCCAAAGTCTGTGCACCTTATCTGGTGGCGCCATGTTGTACCTTTGCATGTCCTTGCCGCTTTTGACATTTGCTCAGCTTCATTAACAACTTCACGAATATTAAATCCCAAATATTTGGTTTGTGGATAATTAAAATAATTATTTGAATTAAAAACATTGGATGAAAAGCAAACCAGCTCGCTTACTTCATGTGCCAACCACATATAACAATAGCGGTGTTGTTTTTAAGCAGTAAGGTGCGGTATGTAATTGTGTCATTTTCAAGGGCTGAGAATACAGAAGCTTGATCGACGTGAGAGTCCCTAAATATCTGTCACTACTGGTTTCATATCTGCAGAGATGTCAGCTTGGCCAAATGTAAAACCTAAAACTAGATTGTCATTACATAGGTTGAAAAAACCCAAGTTCATCAAGTTCAACCTTTCTTGCTTTTTTCTAAAGTATTTTTCTATGTTCTGTATCATAGAATGTTAAGAGTTGGAAGGGACCTCCAGGGTCATCTGATCCAACCCCCTGCTCAATGCAGGATTCACTAAATCATCTCAGACAGATGTCTGTCCAGCCTCTGTTTGAAGACTTCCCTTGAAGGAGAACTCACCACCTCTCGTGGCAGCCTGTTCCACTCATTGATCACCCTCACTGTCAAAAGTTTTTTTTCTAATATCTAATCTGTATCTTCTCCCTTTGTTTCATTTCATTGATTCTCATGATTCCATGTGCAAATGAGAATAAGGATGATCCCTCTACAAACTGTAACATCCATTCAGATATTTGTAGACATTTGTAAACATTCCCGGATCCTTTAACCTTTCCTAGTAGGACATAGCTTATAGTCCTTTCACCATCCTGGTCGCTCTTCTCTGAACTTGCTCCAGTTTTTCAATGTCTTTTTTAAAACGTGGTGCCCAGAATTAGACACAGTATTCCAGATGAAGTCTGACCAAAGAGGAGTAGAGGGGAATAATTACTTCACGTGATCTAGACTGCGCGCGCGTCTCTTAATACATCCCAGAATTGTATTTGCCTTTTTTGCTGCTGCATCACACTGTTGACTCATGTGCAGTCTGTGATCTATTAGTATACCCAAGTCTTTTTTCACATGTGCTGTTGCTTAGTTCTATTCCTCCCATTCTGTAGATGTCATTTTCATGTTTCTTGCCCAGATGTAGAGTCTTGCATTTCTCCCTGTTAAATACCATTGTATTAGTCACTGCCCATTGTTCAAGCTTCTCTAGATACTTCTGACCCCTTTGTCTTATCTAGTGTTAGCTATCCCTCCTAGCTTTGCATAGTCTGCAAACGCTTCTACACAATTTTACCCTAAAATACAAGGCAACACAACTTGTATTCTTTCTCTTTACTGCCCTTTTTTACCTGTTCATTGAATATGTTCCCCGTTTTGTTCTTCATATTGGTTTTATTGCTGTTTCCTGGGTGGAGGGGGCTGTTAACAAACGTCTTTGGCTTGAAAGCAAAAAGTATTGACCAAGCGCCAATCTCTCCTGACTGGCTCATCTAGGGCAAGCTTTCATGTGTTGTCAATGGGACGCTGCTAGGCTCCAGGAGACTGGTATTCAACATGCTTGTTTTTTTTTGTTTTGTTTTCTGACATCTATCAAGAAAAATTGTTGGGAGGCCCATGTCTATTTCCAATACAATTGGCTGGTTTATCCCAGTATTCTAACCTAAAAGCTCCCATAGAAATGAGAAGACCCTGGTTTATATGCTGGGATAAAGGCTCTCCTTGTTTAAAGGCTCTCCTTGTTTAACCCCTTTAAAGCCCATGACGTACTAATACACGTCTGTGCCCTGGGCTTTAAGAGCCTGACCCGTATTAGTACGTCATCGCGATCGCGCGCGCACACAGGCTGTGTGGGCGCGATCGCCGCCGGGTGTCAGCTGATTGTCACAGCTGACACCCGGTACTATGTGCAGGGAGCAGTCCCGCAGCGGTCCCAGCACATTAACCCCCGCAATGCTGCGATCGAAGTCGATCGCAGCATTGCGGTGGCAAGGGGAGGTGATCGCAGATACTCACCTCCTCTTCCGGACTCCAGTGCTGTATGCCGCGGCTTCCCGGGTGTTGCCATGACGACCCAATGTCATCATGACAACATCCGGGTCACCAGACAACAGGAAGATTGTTTGGACATGCGCAGTGCATCTCCAAACTATCTTCTCCCTGTCCAGCGCTGACAGCCTGCATGGCACAGGGATGGTGCTGCATTCCTGTGCCATGCAAGCGATCAGAATAAAAAAAAAGTGAAAGTCCCATAGTGGGACAAAGTAAAAAAACTGTCTGAAAGTGAAAAAAAAAAATAAAAAAATAATTGTAAAAATCTTAAAAAAAAAATAGAAAAAATATTCCACTAAAAATAAAAATATAATGTACCCATCAATAAATATTATTATAAAAAAAACAAAAAAAAAAACAATAAAAGTACACATATTTAGCATCGCCGCGTCTGTAACAACCTGGCCTATAAAACTGTTCCACTAGTTAACCCCTTCAGTGAACACGGTAAAAAAGAAAAAAAAAAAGCAAAGCAAAAAACAATGCTTTATCATCATACCGCCAAACAAAAAATGGAATAACACGCGATCAAAAAGACAAATATAAATAAAAATGGTACCACTGAAAACGTCATCTCGTCCCGCAAAAAACAAAATAATCCACCAAAAATATTATGTACCCATCAATAAATATTATGAAAAAAAAACATTAAAAGTACACATATTTAGTATCGCTGCGTCCGGAATGACCTGACCTATAAAACTCTCCCACTAGTTAACCCCTTTAGTGAACACGATAAAAAGAAATTAATAAAAAACGAAGCAAAAAACAATGCTTTATCATCATACCGCCAAACAAAAAAATGGAATAACACCCTATCAAAAAGATGAATATAAATAAAAATGGTACCGCTGAAAACGTCATCTCGTCCCGCAAAAAACAAGCCGTCATACAGCTCCATCAGCCGAAAAATCAAAAAGTTACAGCTCTCAGAATAAAGCGATGCAAAAAAATAATTTTTTCTATAAAATAGCTTTTATTGTGTAAAAGCGCCAAAACATAGAAAAACGATATAAATGTGGTACCGCTGTAAACGTACTGACCCAAAGAATAAAGCTACCTTATCAATTTTACCACACCCGGAGCAGAATAAAAAAATGTAAAAAAACACAATTCCTGAATTGTTGTTTTTTGTTTATTCTTTCCTCCCAAAAATAGGAATAGAAAGCGATCAAAAAATGTCACATGCCTGAAAATGGCACCAATAAAAACATCAGCTCATCCCGCAAAAAACAAGCCGTCACATGACTCTGTCGGCCAAAATATGGCGATGCAAAAACTAGATTTTACAAAATATGTGTCTTTTAGTGTGTGACAGCTGTCAATCATAAAAACCCGATATGATTCTGGTATCTCTGTAATCGCACCGACCCAAAGAATAAAGTAATCTCATCACTTATACCGCACGAGGAACGGCGTAAAAAATAAACGCTAGGGCTGGGGTTGGGGTTGTTTTTTTTTTTTTTTTCAAAAGTAAAAAATAAAAAAAAGACGATATGGCGACTAGTGTTGAGCACAAGTGCTCGCTACTTGAGTTTGCATCGGGTGCTCGGGTATGCACTGATTATCGCGGGTGCTCGAGTCTCCGCCCCATATGCTTCGCGGCCAAAAAAAACTCGCGGGGATTGCCTGCCATGCACGAGCGATCCCTGCATGTTTTTTTGGGGGTGTCTAATAACCGTGAAACATGCAGGCGGGGACTCGAGCATTTCACTTGATACATGGTGCATACCTGAGTACCCGATGCAAACTCAAGTAGCGAGCACTTGCGCTCAAGAGTAATGATAACTTATTCAATATGATGACCTAATGTTATCAAATTATGTGTCGTACCTCTGGGTTCAAAATGTTCGCTATACCCCTTAATAAAATCCTTGAGGGGTATAGTTTCCAAAATGGGGTCACTTGTGGGGGAGCTCCACTATTTAGGCACATCAGGGGCTCTCCAAACGCGACATGGTGTCCGCTAACAAATTGAATGGAAAATCGGGTCAAATTGTTAGCAATTTGAGCTCCCCCACAAGTGACCCCATTTTGGAAACTAGACCCCTTAGGGAACTTATCTAGATGCATAGTGAGCACTTGGAACCCCCAGGTGCTTCACAAATTGATTCGTAAAAATGAAAAAGTGTTTTTTTTTCCACTTTTTCATTTTTACTAATCAATTTGTGAAGCACCTAGGGGTTCCATGTTCTCACCTTGCATCTAGATAGGTGCCTTGGGGGGTCTAGTTTCCAAAATGGGGTCACTTGTGGGGGGTTTCCACTGTTTAGGCACATCAGGGGCTCTCCAAACGCGACATGGCATCCGCTAATTATTCAAGCAAATTTTACAATCAAAAAGTCAAATGGCGCTCCTTCCGTTCCCAGCCCTGCCGTGTGCCCAAACAGTGTTTTTTCCCCACATATGGGGTATCTGCGTGCCCAGGGGAAATTGCACAACAAATTTTGGGGTCCATTTTTTCCTGTTACCCCTGCGAAAATAAAAAAAATTGGGTCTAAAGTAACATTTTTGTGAAAAAAGTTAAATGTTCATTTTTTTCTTCCACATTCAAAAAATTCCTGTGAAGCACCTGAAGGGTTAATAAAGTTCTTGAATGTGGTTTTGAGCACCTTGAGGGGTGCAGTTTTTAGAATGGTGTCACTTTTGGGTATTTTCTGTCATAAAGACCTCTCAAAGTGACTTCAAATGTGATGTGGTCCCTAAAAAAATGGTTTTGTAAATTTTGTTGGAAAAATGAGAAATCGCTGGTCAACTTTTAACCCTTATAGCTCCCTAACAAAAAAAAATTTTGGTTCCAAAATTGCGCTGATGTAAAGTAGACATGTGGGAAATGTTATTTATTAACTCTTTTGTGTGACATATCTCTCTGATTTAAGGGCATAAAAATTCAAATTTTGACATTTTCAAAATTTTCGCCAAATTTCCGTTTTTTTCACAAATAAACGCAAGTGATATCGAAGAAATTTTACCACAATCATGAAGTACAATATGTCACGAAAAAACAGTCTCAGAATCAGGGGGATCCGTTGAAGCGCTCCAGAGTAATAACCTCATAAAGTGACAGTGGTCAGAATTGTAAAAATTGGCCCGGTCATTAACGTGAAAACCACCTTGGGTTGTAAAGGGGTTAAAGGGTCTCGTTGTTTAAAAAAACACGGGCCTCAAAAAGGATATGAACTAAGTAGGTCGTGTCCTAAAATGATAGCAAAAACATAGCGTAGCCACTAAGCAACCTAAAATGCCATAGGCAGTAGAATACACTTGACGGTGGCCTGAGGCCAAGAAGACTCATTTGGTCTCCATGTGGCTATTACAATCCTATTGGACACCATTTTCAAATTTATACATAAAAAGTTGAGTAACTTGTTAGACATTACATTTATTGAATTATTGCCCACAGCAATGCCTGGCAGCATGAAAACAACTGTGCCGCACAGAGCTAGATAATGAAAAATTAAGTCTGAGCTATGATGGTATTGTATGATGAGTGTTTAAACAGTCTTCATAGATAACTGACAGTACAGAAAACTATAGCTAATTTTCTTAAATAGAAATGTTTTTATTTTATATATATATTGGGTATTCTATCTACGCCTTACTCAAGGGAATAAAGCTGAGCTCAATATTAGACATTGTTTATGGAATATAGATCCTTTTTTTTCTAATCTCCTAAAACCCCTGTTAACAGTCTTTTTAAATTTTTTTTTTTTTTTTGTTAGTTGTCGAAACATTATGAAAGTTGCCCAGGCTAAGCTTGAACTGATAAAGCCGGATGAGGTGAACATGGAGGAGTACAAGGTTGGTATGAGATGGAAAGTGAAATGTTGTAGATTTCTTGAGAGCAGAGCTCAATCTATTTTGTGATAATGTTTTGCGGAGATGTCCCTTATGCTAGATTAATAAACACGTTATTAAATCTAGTTTTTGCAATATTTATATTTTTATAGCCCCTCCTTAATATCTGACAGCTACATCCATGTGTTTAAAGAGTCTATTACCAACCCATTTTGATGACCAGGCACTTGTTCGTATATGCCGATTTAAGTAAATTTTTGTTGATATCTGGCAAAATATTAAAAAATAAATAATTATCTGTTTTTCACATTTTTCTTTACATTTTATTTTCCTTTCCATAACAATTATAGCAATTATAATTATTTTGTTTTTTACTCCATCTGGAACAGAGCTAAATACTGGTTTGGGACCTTCAGTGGCTTTTTTTTTTCCCAGCTTTTCGTTTCTTTAATTTTTCATTTATTTCACACGCTCTGCTAACCGTAAGGTTATAAAACAACTTTTGGGTTCATTTCAACATTTAGGGTATGTGCTCACGATGCAGATTTGAAGCAGAAATTTCCTGAGCATTTCTGCATCTCCTTGGCAGAAAAACCGCATGCGAATTTTACATGCATTTTTTCAGCTTTTTTACATGCGTTTATGCGTGCGTTTTTTTTCAAGCGATTTTGAGCATCACTTGGAAAAGGGCTTGACAAGTTGGTCACACAATATAAATCCATGCAACTGGCATGTATATAGTGTGACCAACTTAGGGGAAATTTCTACTATCAAATTCTGCATCTAAAGTAAAAAGAAATAAAAAACCTTATGTTCACCTCTCCAGCGGCCCCCGGTCTCCTCCTAGCCGCGTCCTCTCTACTCGGCGTACCGCGGTGTACTGGCAGGACCTGCGGTGATGTAATTTATTCAGCCGATTGTCACGCGACCATCACCTGACCACTGACGTCAGCGGTCGCGTGACCATCAGCTGACTAAATGACGTCACCGCAGGTCCTGCCAGTACACCGCGGTACGCCGAGTAGAGAGGATGCCGCCGGGTGGAGACCGGGGGCCGCCAGAGAGGTGAGTATGAATATTTTTTTTTATTTTTTACTTTGATTCTCTTTTTACTTGCGGGTACTGTCCGCGCATTGAGCCGCATAACATCCGCATGTATACATGCGGATATTATGCGGTTCAATGGGCGCGATTTCGCTGCGAAATTGCACCCAAATTGGTTGTGCTGTGGACTTTTCCGCAATGATAATCTGCAGTGTAAATTGCCCAATGATAATCTGCAGCACATGCGGTTTATCATTGGGATACATCCCAGACCTCTTAACAAGTGATTTTAATGAGTTTCCGCAGCGGAAATGCCGCCGCAGAAACGCATTAAATCCGCATCGTGGGCATTCAGCCTTAATGACATTGAATTTAATTGCTAATTTTCCCTGAAAGGCTATGTTCACACTGAGTTTTTTTTTTTTTTTTTTTAAATCACACTTTTTCAAGCAGAATGGTTTTTGCAGCCTTTTTATTGGACAGTGTCTAGTTTGGAGATGTTTCCCTCAGAACCTGTTTCAAAGAAATTACATACTGTTTTTCTTTTTTTTTTTTTTTCACCCAAAAGGTTTTCCAAAACTTCATCACGAATTTAGAAAATAAAAGCTCAACAACTCCTCATATGGGCAACAAATTAGATTTGCCATAGAAATTAATTGGAAGAGTTTTTCCAAGAGTTTTTAAAAAAAAAAAAAAGTCAGTGTGAACATGGCCTAACTGGGACTGGTATATTGGCCCCAGTTATTAGCAAATTCAGCCTCATGTCTTCATTGCAGAGCTAAACTGGGTCTGAGACCCAAGAGCTTCTGCTCCACTGGGCACCCAACAATCATGTAATCCCTGGATCCGGAGGATGAAGAGCGGTGCGGCTAGTGCTTCCTATACTGTGTACACACCTTCATTCATTTCTTTGTATCCAGCTATCAGAAGGGCAGAGATGATAATAATCTGGTTCTGTCTTCTCTAGGGGGAGTCAGACCATCACTGAACAGCCTTGCAGAAATGGTCAGACTTCTTGTAGAGTCTCTAACATCTTTGCAGAGTTCTATGCGGAACCGGCCGATGTTTTAAGACGTTGGACAGTTGACAAGTAGTCGAAACTATTCACGTGGTGTAACCACCATCGCTACCCATAGCCATTTTGTGTGTTTTTTAGCAATCAGCCACCAATTCCATTGATTTCATATCCTAGGAATAATTCCTGTCCAATCAGTAAAGAGAAAATGACATTGCAGATACTTCTTCATTCCTGGAGATCAGTGGGGGGGTGCCACTGTTGAAACTCTAATCTGACTTATAAATAAGTGCTTTTTAGGGAAAACCTTTCTGCACCTTTTGTAGACTGCTTGGTGCATGTATTTGCTCCTGATTTCTGTAATAAGCAACGTCTCTTTATGGATCTTTTTCCTGTATAGAGGTGGCACAAGGAATACAGGATCTTTCGAGAGACAACAATGTTGATCTTGATCGGATTGGAATTGTTTCAGAACAAAAGGTACGAGATTGTGATTTGCAGGTATTTCAGCATTTGTACACGTATTGGTACAATATATTCACTTGTGTCGTTTTTATATTTTTTCAATTGAAGGAAACCTGACATATGATCAATGCTCCCGGATCCATGGGCAGCATGTATATGGCACTAGTTGTATGATTTCAGCCATGTGTGATGACACGTCTGTTGACTGAGCCGTACGGAAGACTAGTCAGACAGGCGGGTCCCCGACTGCTTCTCCCCTCTGCTCCCTTGGAGTGACAAGACTTTATCTGTAGGAGCATGCAGGGAAACGCCTGTCGGTCAAAGGGAGCAGGTGGTCAGAAGCCACCAGGGATCTGTCTTTCCAACTAGTCTGCAGACGTGGGAGCCTCCAAAAGATCGAAAAGGGACAACGAGGCGTAAGAAATGCACAAATCTGAAGGTTCATTTTACTAAAAGTAGAAAACCCTTTTTAAGTTTACATGATTTGTGCAGTTTCTACATTAGGTATTGGGAGACATTGGGCAGGATGGTTGTCCACCAGGGACCGTGCACATCTTCTGTTTTAATCCACAGGACATTTGCACAATACCAGCCGGGCGTCCCCCCCCCCAGGGCACTTAAGGCGATACATTAATGATACAAA
This sequence comes from Phyllobates terribilis, assembly GCF_046119375.1. NCBI lineage: Eukaryota > Metazoa > Chordata > Amphibia > Anura > Dendrobatidae > Phyllobates > Phyllobates terribilis. The sequence goes on from NW_027362762.1 coordinate 906,989,191, forward strand.
CTGTACATCCCTTCTTAAGGGATAAGAAAAATTGGTATTTGAGTAGCGTTGGTACAAATGTCAATTATCTGTGGCCGGTGGACCATGCCTCAAGAACAGCCTCGTAACTCCTGGCATCCTCTCTTCTTATGATTAGTCTGCCTGGATCACGCATGTGTCAGGCTGCATCTATGAATCAAAATAATAAAAAAGAAGAATTGCGGATGCCATCAAGTAGGAGGCAGTTTTCGGGACTCCTGTCCCAACGGCTGCAGATTACCGTCATGGTTATGGGCCACATCCTTCGAGTAGATTTGCACCAACTTTAACATTGAGGGAGAAGAGTTTCATTTATTAGGATTGTGGATAACCCGGGCCGATTTAGTTGACATGGCCTCTGCCTCATCTCCTAGTTATGTGGAAGCTTTGCTGTACCTCATCTATGGCTACCAATACAACAAGGATCTTCTTTCAAGAGGCCCGTATAGAGGACACGACGAGGAGCTAATTTCTCATTATCGAAGGGAGTGTTTTCTAGTAAGTAGAAAACGTGCTCGATTATTCAGAATCCATCCCATGACCTCTGACCATCTGTGGGCAAAAAAGATAAAAAATAAACACTATATTATGTATAATAACTTTGCTCAATACTTTTTGGCATAAACTTCCCATAAGTGAAGTTTGTAGACCTGAGTGCCTAGTATACTTTATAAAATAAATAAGATTAATATTGTCATGGCCCCTTTATGCAGCCCTTGGCAATATGAGGCCACTGTTGTGAATTTTTGGTAGCTTGGCCCTGTTTCTAGGTATCATGTATAGACTATGACAATAAATGTGGCACATCACGCAGATTTGTGTATAAACCTTTTATTTTTTGTGTCCTGAAGAAACTGAATGAGAAAGCCGCAATCATGTTCGAATCCGGAGACGTAGAAAAAGTCAGCAGCGGCCTGACTCTGATGAATGAACTCATTGTGCCATGTTTGCCCATGTTGTTGGCTGATGAAATAGAAGAAAAGGACATAATTGCTGTAGAAGACATGAGGAATCGCTGGTGTTCCTACCTGGGGCAAGAAATGGAACGTGAGTCTCTGCGGTGGATTATATTGTTACGCCTAAAGGGCGCCGGCCCCAATTATCTCAGATTAGGACAAGTCTTATACATCTGACATTTGTGGTCTGAGTACACACAATAATGTCTGGACTGGTCATGGGTCTCCTGACCCCAATTCATCATCTTCATACACCTATATTAAGATGTTGAGTTCTGATGAGGAAACCTGCAACTGATCCGGACATCGCAGTCCATGTTAGGACTGGGAATCTTAGATTTTTTCAACTGGCCTTATAAGTATAATATATAGAAAGTATAGTAATTTCACCTTTAGGCTGTGTGCCCACAATGCGTTTTTGGTGCGTATTTGCAGCTCGTAAACGCTCTAGAAACGCGTTGCATAACTTATCCCATGACTTCCTATGACATTCTGCAAGTTCTATGCACATAGTCAGGATTTTTTCTGCACAGATTTTACTCGCAGAAAAAATACGGACATGACCAATTCTTGTGTGTTTCTGCATGCGTATTTGCCTATACAATGCATTGGAAAAACGCATGGCAAATACACATGCAAAAACGCATCGAAAAACCACATGCGTTTTTCTGCCAAGGAGATGCAGAAATGCTCAGGAAAATTTCTGCTTCATTTCTGCATCGTGGGCACTAAGCCTAAGGCTATGTGCCCACGTTGCAGAAATGAAGCAGAAAATTTCTGCTTCATTTCTGCAAGTCCTCTCCCGGAAAAACGCATGCGGAATTCCGCACGCGTTTATCGCGCGTTTTTCATGCGTTTATCTCGCGTTTTCCACATGCGGAATTGCCTTGCGTTTTTAATGCATTGCACAAGGCAATTCCGCTTGCGGAAACGCAAAATTAATTGACATGCTGCGGATTTTTGAACGCAGCATAAAAGCTGCGGAAAAATCCGCAGCATGTGCATAGAACTTGCGGAATCCCCTTGGGGACCATGGGGTGCGTATTAGCATGCGTTTTACAAGCATTTCCGCTGCGGAAATTCCGCATCAAAAACGCTTGTAATCCGCAACGTGGGCACGCAGCCTAAGACTGTGTGCCCACTATGCCTTTTTGATGCGGAATTTCCGCAGCAGAAACGCTTTAAAAACGCTTGATAATCCGCGCCCCATGATCCCCAATGAAAATCTTCATGTTCTGTGCCCATGCTGCGGAATTTTCCGCTGCGGATTTTCCCTGCGGAAAAATCCGCAGCATGTCCATTATTTGTGCGTTTCTGCATGCGGATTTGAGGTCCCAATGCATTTAAAAAACGCAAGTCAAATCCGCATGTAAAAACGCGTCAAAAACGCATGCAAAATCCGCAAGCATTTTTGACTGCCAAGAACATGCAGAAACGCAGCAGAAATTTTCTGCTTCATTTCTGCATCGTGGGCACATACCCTAAAAGTGTTTATTCCTCAAGACAACCAATATCACAGATTGATGTTGACCCACTAATCGGCTGTTATCACTGGGGAAAGCTGCATAGAGACTTTATGCATCAGCTCGATGCACGGGATCTCTCAGCAGCCGCTGGAGACGGATGTGCATGCACCCACATTGACATTGTGCACACTCGGGGCTCCTGCAGTGTCGGTGTGGAAGTACAGGGTTCAGGGATACAATTCAGGCAGTGTTTGCTTTGAGCAAGCGACCGCTATCACTCAAGCTAAAGGGAGGTATGCTGATTAAAGGGGTGTGGAATGGTGCCATGAGCCCTTCGTGATCCCTCCCCCCCCCCCCGTGCGGGACAGGATCGTGACCACCCTCACCCCTGTGCTGGCTGGGATCATGACTAACCCTTTCCCTTGTGCAGGGCAGTATCGTGACCCCACCTCCTGTGCAAGGCGGGACTGTGACTTCCCCCTGTGCTAGACGGGACCGTGACTTTCCCTTCCCCCTGTGCTGGGCGGGGATCGTGACTCCCCCTTCCCCCTGTGCTGGGCGGGGATCGTGACTCCCCCCTTCCCCCTGTGCTGGGCGGGGATCATGACTCCCCCTTCCCCCTGTGCTGGGCGGGGATCATGACTCCCCCCTTCCCCCTGTGCTGGGCGGGGATCATGACTCCCCCTTCCCCCTGTGCTGGGCGGGGATCATGACTCCCCCTTCCCCCTGTGCTGGGCGGGATCGTGACCCTCCCCCTGTGCTGGGCGGGATCGTGACCCCCTTGCACCCTGTGATGGATGGGATCGTGACCCTCCCCCTCCCCCTTGTGTTGGGCGGGATCGATTAAACCAAAAATCTTTCATTCAGTATAAACACTTTTATATGTTAACGGACGTGAGGACGTTGGCCCGCTGGGGTTGTGTCGTGTGCTCACTGAGCCCCTTCTTTCTTTCCTTCTCTCCAGCCTGTCTACAAGAAAAGCTGACTGACTTCCTGCCAAAACTGCTCGATTGTTCGACAGAAATCAAAGGTTTCAACGACCCGCCAAAGCTTCCCACCTTCTCCACGCACGAGCTGTGCGAGCGGTTTGCTCGAATTATGTTGTCACTTAGTCGTACGCCGGCTGACGGGAGATGAACAATGCACCTTCTTACGCACATTGTATAGACTTTTTATTTTTTTTTCCTTTTCTTTTCTTAGTTTTTAACTCATGCCTTCCCATGACAAGGTTTGCTTTGTTGCTGCTATAGGATTTTAACTTCTTTTTTTATGTTACAAACTGATAAAATGACTGTATAGACTTTATTTTTTAGCCAGACTGCACCCACACCTGAGTTACGCATGGCCTTCAGCATCCATTTTAAACAGAGCAGACGCAACCAAACTATTTATGGCAAGACCGCTTCAATGGCCACACCTTTGTGACAGTATTACATTGCTTTTATCTACAATAACCTCATTTTATCAATGCTTTTTGTTTTATTGTTTTCTCTTTTTTTTTTTTTTTTTTGTTCACCCCCTGCCCCCTTTAAGTCTGGATTTATTTTCTGTGACCGCCGCCCTTTTAATTATCTGGTGCCGTGTTAATAAAATGACATGGCGCCTGGTAGCTTGTAAATGACATTTAAAGAATAAAGTTTTATTTATGGCTACTGCGTTTGGAAAAAAAAAAATAATAAAAAAAAAAAAAGAAATTGTACATTTATGTATGAAAAGAATAGATAAGTATTTTTTGACGAGCCGAGCAGCACTTAAAGGACGGGTTTTGTGGGGGGTTAAACTGTTTTCTTGATTTGTTGAAGGATTATTATTTTTTTTTTCCCTTAGCACATTATGTCTCAAATAAATTTACTCTTTTTAAAAGAAAGAAAATGTTATGTGGGTGCAACTATCATGGAATAATCGATGTCTTGCGCAGTCTGTCCCTGTGCACATTGAAAATATACCACAACACCGTCCACTCCACTTCTGGACACTTTGGTTCCCAATATTCCTAGAAAATGCCAAAACGCCTTCTTCCAGTAGTCAAGGGGTTAACACATTGCGAAAAAGTCCTGTGGATTCTTTAGAGCAGGTCTGGCCTCAAAATTGTTTGCCTTATTTTTATTATTATTTATAAGAACATTTTCCTGTAGGGACAAAGATTCTGATTCCAGTGATGTGTCACTTATTGGGCTGCTTGGTGCACTTTTGATAGAATCCCTGTTTTCTCTATTGTAGATCTAGCAGTGCTCAGTGTTAAGCTATGTATAGTCCCACCCACACCACTGATTGGCAGATTGCTGACAATATACACAGCAGCCAATCAGTGTTGGGGGTGTGGTTACACGGATTAGCCTGACTGGCCTACACATGAGACCTAGTCCAGAAGTGATGATTTCCTGCTGATAAAACACTGATTGTATTGAAACTACAGCACACAGCCTAGTAAGTGATACATCGCTGGAATCTGGGCTTCTGCCTTTACATCATGCTGCTCTCAGATTAAATGGCAAAGATTCTCTTTCCATCATTAAAGAGAATCTCTGCAACAGGCTGAGCATTTACTCAATGGTCTATCATGCTTTTTTTAATGATAGGTACTTTTCTTGTACATCGGCATACACGGGGCACCACAGCTCAGCTATAGTTGCCCTCATCAGGCTTCTGTGTACGTTTAGAGCAGCAAGGAACACATGTATATTAAATATGACATTTTATAAAATAGGAGTACAGTGCTTAAATAAGGTTACAAAGATTAAATGATAAAAGGACATACATACAACCAAAAAACAGAATAAGATAAGAGTTAAATACAGAAACCTCTTATGAATTTGTATCCACGAGAGCTTCTGGTGGAGGAGAATACCGCAGAGAATATCGACAGAACTGCAATACATGTTGCTTCTCCTGGGGTCAGACACTGATATTTGGTAAATAAGATGTTGTAAAGGGTCTCGCCAGACCCCTCACCTTCTCCATCTACTGAGGTAAGGAAGGGGTCTGCTGATTAGACGTGATTCAAACCCAGTTTTGTCCCTAATTTCTACTGTTGGTCACATTTACCCCCTAGAACCTCCTAGAGAAACAATATGGCCGTCATCTTACCGAACATTCTTCAAGTGTTCTATATGCCACACAAGAATATAATTAATCTATATCCACACACAATCCTTTCTTGGTGCAGGAAGGAATAATGGTTGCATATGGCACACATGGATCTGAGTTTGAGATAATATAACAAGGAGGAAATTATTCCAGTCCTTTTAGGAAGAGTATTCACCATTCTCCTTATCCACAGAGACAGGGTTACAATGACAGGTAACACAGCTACAGTAATATGTACAGGTAATCTGACAGGTATACACAGCTGATGACACAGGATCCACCACAATATTCCGTGTCGCAGCTGACTCTGCTCTTCTTCCCTTCACAATGACTTTTGCACACGCTCATTAGATGCTTCAGTGCAAATGATAGGGTCAAGATTAGTGTTGAGCGATACCTTCCGATATCAGGAAATATCGTATCGGATTGGATCGGGCCGATACCCAAAAAGTATCGGATATCGCCGATTCCGATACCGGAAACCAATGCAAGTCAATGGGACACAAATATCGGAATGAAAATAAACCCTTTCTTTCCTTGTAGGTTAATTCTACATGAAGTAAAACAACTAAGAATAATGTAGAATGACATGAAAAGCCGGCAATTCATCAGCGGCATTCACCGGTACCCGACAATTTACAACAGAAAGAATAGAGCTTCACACATAGATTAGATAGATAGAAACATGTCAGTCACATATATATGAAGTACAGTGACAGTGTTGCTTACTGTACTTGTCATTTAGTGTAAAGGATTTATTAAAAAAAATATTAGTGTTTTCGTGCACCGTCTCTTTAAAAAAGCCAGCCGGCAATTCAGCATCTGTACCCGACAATTTATAACAGACAGAATAGAGCTTCACACATAGATTAGATAGATAGAAACATGTCAGTCACATATATAAGAAGTACAGTGACAGTGTTGCTTACAGAACTTGTCATTTAGTGTAAAGGATTTATTTAAAAAAATAATAGTGTTTTCATGCACCGTCTCTTTAAGAAAGCCGGCCGGCAATTCAGCATCTGTACCCGACAATTTAGAATAGAAGGAATAGAGAATCACACATAGATTAGATAGATAGAAACATGTCAGTCACATATATATGAAGTACAGTGACAGTGTTGCTTACTGTACTTGTCATTTAGTGTAAAGGATTTATTAAAAAAAATATTAGTGTTTTCGTGCACCGTCTCTTTAAAAAAGCCGGCCGGCAATTCAGCATCTGTACCCGACAATTTATAACAGACAGAATAGAGCTTCACACATAGATTAGATAGATAGAAACATGTCAGTCACATATATATGAAGTACAGTGACAGTGTTGCTTACAGAACTTGTCATTTAGTGTAAAGGATTTATTTAAAAAAATAATAGTGTTTTCATGCACCGTCTCTTTAAGAAAGCCGGCCGGCAATTCAGCATCTGTACCCGACAATTTAGAATAGAAGGAATAGAGAATCACACATAGATTAGATAGATAGAAACATGTCAGTCACATATATATGAAGTACAGTGACAGTGTTGATTACTGTACTTGTCATTTAGTGTTAAAATAAAGGATTTATTTAAAAAAAAATTGGCGTGGGGTTCCCCTTAATTTTAGGCTCTAGCGGAGGTTAAGCAGACAGCTGGGGCAAATGTTTGAAGCCTGGGAAGGGGGTAATACCCACGGAGCTTCCCAGGCTACTAATATCAGCCCCCAGCTGAATACCTAGCCTTTACTAGCTATTAAAATGGGGGACCCCCCCAAAAAAATGACGTGGGGTCCCCCCTAATTTAATAGCTAGCACAGGCTAGGCAGACAGCTGGGGGCTGATATTAATAGCCCAGGAAGGGTGCCATGAATATTGGCCCCCTCCCAGGCTAGAAACACCAGCCGTCAGCCGCCCCAGAAATGGCGCATCCATAGGATGCGCCAATTCTGGCACTTAGCCTCGCTCTTCCACGCTGCCCTGGTGCGGTGGCAGGGGGTAATAGGGTTGGGGTTCATGTCAGCTTATAATGCCAGCTGACATCAAGCCCAGGTTAGTAATGGAGAGGCGTCTATAAGACACCCCCATTACTAACCCCATAGTCAAAGTTAAAAGAAAACACAAACACCCAGAATAAAGTCCTTTAATTGAAATAAAGACACAATTCTTTATTGTTCTAAATTAAACCATACTTACCATCACGCCCATTCCAGCTGAAGCCAACGATCTCCTGCAATAAAAGAAAAATAATAAAGCAACCTCATCCTTACCTTTCGATGGTTCCCAGGACAGCTCCAGCTCTGCTACATCGAGATGACAGGCTGGACCGCAGCAGAAAGCTGCCATCCAGCCTGTCATCCCGCAGACACTGAGAAGCGCAGGCATGCTTGCGCTCCTCAGTGTCTCTCTGTGACGTCATCCAGATGAGCCGAGTTCATGTCCAATGAACTCAGCTCACCTCATGCACGTCACTGACAGCGTGGGAAAATTCTCCTGCACTCAGCGCTTCAGCGTGAGAATTCTCCCACGCTGTCAGTGACATACATGAGGTGAGGTCATGTCCAATGAACTCAGCTCACCTCATGCACGTCACTGACAGCGTGGGAAAATTCTCACGCTGAAGTGCTGAGTGCAGGAGAATTTTCCCACGCTGTCAGTGACGTACATGAAGTGAGCGGAGTTCATTGGACATGACCTCGGCTCATCTGGATGCCGTCACAGCCAGACACTGAGGAGTGGAAGTATGCCTGCGCTTCTCAGTGTCTGCGGGATGACAGGATGGATGGCAGCTTTCTGCTGCGGTCCAGCCTGTCATCTCGATGTAGCAGAGCTGGAGCTGTCCTGGGAACCATCGAAAGGTAAGGATGAGGTTGCTTTATTATTTTTCTTTTATTGCAGGAGATCGTTGGCTTCAGCTGGAATGGGCGTGATGGTAAGTATGGTTTAATTTAGAACAATAAAGAATTGTGTGTTTATTTCAATTAAAGGACTTTTTTCTGGGTGTTGTGTTTTTTTAAATACTTTACTAGAAATTCATGGTGGTCATGTCTAATATTGGCGTGACCCCATGAATTTTGGGCTTAGGGCCAGCTGATAATGCCAAGCTGGCCTTAACCCCTTTATTACCCAGTGAGCCACCGCACCAGGGCCCTGGATGAGTTGGGTACAGCGCCAGAAGATGGCGCTTCTATGAACGCGCCATTTTCTGGGGCGGCTGCGGACTGCAATTTGCAGCGGGGGTGGCCCAGAAAGCTTGGGTCTCCCTGCGCTGCGGATTCCAGCCCCCAGCTGCCTAGTTGTATCTGGCTGGGCACAAAAATAGGGCGAAGCCCCACGCATTTTTTTTTAAAATTATTTCATGAAATTCATGGAATAATTAAGAAAAAAAGGGCTTCCCTATATTGTTGTGTCCAACCAGGTACAAATAGGCAGCTGGTGGTTGGGGGCAGCCCATTCCTGCCTGCTGTACCTGGCTGGACACAAATATAGTGCGAAGCCCCACGTCAATTTTTTTTTAATTATTTCATGAAATAATTTTTTTAAAAAAGGGCTTCCCTATATTGTTGTGTCCGGCCAGGTACAAATAGGCAGCTGGTGGTTGGGGGCAGCCTGTTCCTGCCTGCTGTACCTGGCTGGACACAAATATAGGGCGAAGCCCCACGTCAATTTTTTTTAAAATAAGTCCTTTATTTTAACACTAAATGACATTTGAGGAGTTAATAAAGATGCAGTCCCTAAATTATTATTTATTTTTTAATTAATTTTTCCCAAAACTTTTGACGTGGGCTTCGCCATATTTTTGTATGCCAGCCAGGTACAGCATCCAGCTTCTATGAACGCGCCATTTTCCGGGGTGGCTGCGCACTGCAATTTTCAGCGGGGGGAGGGGGGGGGGCAGAAAGCTTGGGCCTCCCTGCGCTGCAGATTCCATCCCCCAGCTGCCTAGTTGTACCTGGCTGGACACAAAAATAGGGAGAAGCTTCACGTATTTTTTTTTTTAAATTATTTCATGAAATTCATGAAATAATTAAGAAAAAAAGGGCTTCCCTATATTGTTGTGTCCAACCAGGTACAAATAGGCAGCTGGTGGTTGGGGGCAGCCCGTTCCTGCCTGCTGTACCTGGCTGGACACAAATATAGTGCGAAGCCCCACGTCAATTTTTTTTAAATCATTTCAGGAAATTCATGAAATAATTTAAAAAAATTGATGTGGGGCTTCGCCCTATATTTGTGTCCAGTCAGGTACAGCAGGCAGGAACGGGCTGCCCCCAACCACCAGCAGCCTATTTGTACCTAGCCGGACACAACAATATAGGGAAGCCCTTTTTTTCTGAATTATTCCATGAATTTCATGAATTTAAAAAAAAAAAAACGTGGAGCTTCGCCCTATTTTTGTGTCCAGCCAGGTACAACTAGGCAGCTGGGGGCTGGAATCTGCAGCGCAGGGAGGCCCAAGCTTTCTGGGCCCCACCCGCTGCAAATTGCAGTCCGCAGCCGCCCCGGAAAATGGCGCGTTCATAGAAGCGCCATCTTCTGGCGCTGTACCCAACTCATCCAGGGCCCTGATGCGGTGGCTCACTGGGTAATAAAGGGGTTAAGGCCAGCTTGGCATTATCAGCTGGCCCTAAGCCCGAAATTCATGGGGTCACGCCAATATTAGACATGACCACCATGAATTTCTAGTAAAGTATTTAAAAAAAACACAAACACCCAGAAAAAAGTCCTTTAATTGAAATAAACACACAATTCTTTATTGTTCTAAATTAAACCATACTTACCATCACGCCCATTCCAGCTGAAGCCAACGATCTCCTGCAATAAAAGAAAAATAATAAAGCAACCTCATCCTTACCTTTCCATGGCTCCCACGACGGCTCCAGCTCTGCTACATCGAGATGACAGGCTGGACCGCAGCAGAACGCTGCCATCCAGCCTGTCATCCCGCAGACACTGAGAAGCGCAGGCATACTTCCACTCCTCAGTGTCTGGCTGTGACGGCATCCAGATGAGCCGACAATGAACTCGGCTCACCTCATGTACGTCACTGACAGCGTGGGAGAATTCTCCTGCACTCAGCGCTTCAGCGTGAGAATTTTCCCACGCTGTCAGTGACGTGCATGAGGTGAGGTCATGTCCCATGAACTCGGCGCACCTCATGCACGTCACTGACAGCGTGGGAGAATTCTCACGCTGAAGCGCTGAGTGCAGGAGAATTTTCCCACGCTGTCAGTGACGTGCATGAGGTGAGCTGAGTTCATTGGACATGACCTCGGCTCATCTGGATGACGTCACAGAAAGACACTGAGGAGCGCAAGCATGCCTGCGCTTCTCAGTGTCCGCGGGATGACAGGCTGGATGGCAGCGTTCTGCTGCGGTCCAGCCTGTCATCTCGATGTAGCAGAGCTGAAGCTGTCCTGGGAACCATGGAAAGGTAAGGATGAGGTTGCTTTATTATTTTACTTTTATTGCAGGAGATCGTTGGCTTCAGCTGGAATGGGCGTGATGGTAAGTATGGTTTAATTTAGAACAATAAAGAATTGTGTGTTTATTTCAATTAAAGGACTTTTTTCTGGGTGTTTGTGTTTTTTTTAAATACTTTACTAGAAATTCATGGCGGTCATGTCTAATATTGGCGTGACCCCATGAATTTCGGGCTTAGGGCCAGCTGATAATGCCAAGCTGGCCTTAACCCCTTTATTACCCAGTGAGCCACCGCACCAGGGCCCTGGATGAGTTGGGTACAGCGCCAGAAGATGGCGCTTCTATGAACGCGCCATTTTCCGGGGCGGCTGCGGACTGCAATTTGCAGCGGGTGGGACCCAGAAAGCTTGGGTCTCCCTGCGCTGCAGATTCCAGCCCCCAGCTGCCTAGTTGTACCTGGCTGGACACAAAAATAGGGCGAAGCGCCACACATTTTTTTTTTTAATTATTTCATGAAATTCATGGAATAATTAAGAAAAAAAGGGCTTCCCTATATTGTTGTGTCCGGCTAGGTACAAATAGGCAGCTGGTGGTTGGGGGCAGCCCGTTCCTGCCTGCTGTACCTGGCTGGACACAATTATAGGGCGAAGCCCCACATAATTTTTTTTTAATTATTTCATGAATTTCCTGAAATAATTAAAAAAAAATTGACGTGGGGCTTCACACTATATTTGTGTCCAGCCAGGTACAGCAGGCAGGAATGGGCTGCCCCCAACCACCAGCTGCCTATTTGTACCTAGCCGGACACAACAATATAGGGAAGCCCTTTTTTTCTTAATTATTCCATGAATTTCATGAAATAATTAAAAAAAAAAAAACGTGGAGCTTCTCCCTATTTTTGTGTCCAGCCAGGTACAACTAGGCAGCTGGGGGATGGAATCTGCAGCGCAGGGAGGCCCAAGCTTTTTGCCCTCCCCCCCCCCGCTGAAAATTGCAGTCCGCGGCCGCCCCGGAAAATGGCGCGTTCATAGAAGCTGGATGCTGTACCTGGCTGGCATACAAAAATATGGCGAAGCCCACGTCAAAAGTTTTGGGAAAAATTTATTAAAAAATAAATAATAATTTAGGGACTGCATCTTTATTAAGTCCTCAAATGTCATTTAGTGTTAAAATAAAGGATTTATTTAAAAAAAAAATGGCGTGGGATCCCCCATAATTTTAGTCTCTAGCGGAGGTTAAGCAGACGGCTGGGGCAGATGTTTGAAGCCTGGGAAGGGGGTAAAACCCACGGAGCTTCCCAGGCTACTAATATCAGCCCCCAGCTGAATACCTAGCCTTTACTAGCTATTAAAATGGGGGACCCCCCAAAAAAAAATGACGTGGGGTCCCCTCTATTTTAATAGCTAGCAAAGGCTAGGCAGACAGCTGGGGGCTGATATTAATAGCTCAGGAAGGGTGCCATGAATATTGGCCCCCTCCCAGGCTAGAAACACCAGCCGTCAGCCGCCCCAGAAATGGCGCATCCATAGGATGCGCCAATTCTGGCACTTAGCCTCGCTCTTCCACGCTGCCCTGGTGCGGTGGCAGGGGGTAATAGTGGTGGGGTTCATGTCAGCGCCAGCTGCCATGAAGCCCAGGTTAGTAATGATGGCCGTCTATATGACACCCCCATTACTAACCTACAAAGTGTTAAAAAGAAAAAACACACTACACCCAGAAAAAAATAATTTATTTGAAATAAAACACCATTTTATTTAATTCTTAGTTTACTAAAAAAAAAATAGTTACCTGTCCACGTTCCTGCGCTGATCTCCCATGCACAGCTGTCACATCTGGAGATGGTGACAGCTGTCATGGCTGCTGTAAGCTCACGCTGCCGGGAACACGTCCGCTCCCGGCAGCGGGAGCCACTGACTGAGGTCACCGGAGTGCATTCAGGCAGCGCAGCTCCGGAGACCTCCTTTACGGCAGTGCTGTACCGTGGGAATTTCTCACGATACAGCAGTGCCGTAAAGGAGCTAACCGGAGCAGCGCTGCCTGAACTCCGGCGAACCCTTACGGCCCCGTCATTCTAGCGGCGGCAGCGGTTCAGAGCGGTCACATTCTATGTGGCTGCTCTGAACTGGAGATCTTCGTGGGACACTCGTGGACTGCTACGGAGGGGTAAGGATAAGGTTGTGGTTTATTATTTTATATTTTATTACAGGAGATCGATGGCTTCGGGGAATTAGGTGTCTTGGTGAGTATAGGTGTAGTTTTTTATTTTTTACTTTATTTTAGGTGGCGATCGGCGGGGACAGGTAATGTATGAACTAATTTCTTTTAGGTAACCACTGGCCACCAATGACATGTATCTAACATTTATTGGGGACACAGTAGGGCAATTTAAATAGCAGGATCAGGCTGATGGGAACTACTGCTCCCATCGAGCTGATCCTGCTGGCAGGAGTGGACGGGGGACAGACATAGGCCGATGGGAGTAGTAGTGTCACATCGGCCTATGTCTGCCCGCACACACACCCGCACACATCGCACAGACACCCCGCACACACACCCCGCACACATCGCACAGACACCCCGCACACACACCCCGCACACACACCCCGCACACACACCCGCACACACACACACCCGCACACACACACACCCGCACACACACCCCGCACACATCGCACAGACACCCCGCACACACACCCCGCACACATCGCACAGACACCCCGCACACACACCCCGCACACACACCCCGCACACACACACCCGCACACACACACCCCGCACACACACTAATCATGACGGGTCCGGGAGGTGAGGCTGACCTGTGCGGCCGTGGGAAAGTTGATGTGAGTTCATGCAGTCAAGCATGAACTCACATGAACCCTCTGAGGGCACCGCGGCTACTTCAAATGAACAGCTGATCGGCATCACCTGATACCTCAGCTGTTCATTTGAAATAACCGGCGGGAAAGCGCAGCACAGAACGGGAAAGCCGGCGGTGAAGTCTTTTCACTGCCGGCTTCCCCGCCCGGGTCCTTCGCTCCTTGGTGCTGTGCTCCCCGCCCGGTCCTAATTTACGATCGGGATGGGAGGTGGCGAGGGGAGCGGAGGATCGGGGTGGGAGGCTGCGGGGAAGCAGTATGGGGCTGCGTGATTGTTTAAAAGCCGGCGGCTTTTTACCGCGCGCCGGCTTTTAAACAATCAGGAGAATTCTCCCACGCTGGGATGGCATTCTGATGACAAGCTGGATCGCAGCTGAGCGCTGCCATCCAGCTTGTCATCCTTCAGAGACACTGCAGAGCGCAGGCATTATGGGAACTTCCGATTCCGGTATTCGATATTATAAAAGTATCGGAATTAAGTATCGGAATTCCGATACAGTGAATATCGGCCGATACCCGATATTTCAGTATCGGAATGCTCAACACTAGTCAAGATCTGATCATTGCTGTTAATGTACATGTTTTATTTTCTAAAACAGGAAGTCAGTCTAAAAGAAAAAAAAAAGCCCTAGTGGCCAGTGTGGAATTTACAAGATTTATATTTATTTTTAATGCAAATAAAAAAAATAAATATAACAGTAAAACCTGATTTAAACAATAGGTGATTTTTGAAGCTATCCTCAATTGCTTTTTTTCATTTTTAATTTTTTTTTTCCCCTATATAACAAGCGGCAATAAGGTTAACATACAATGGTGTCATTTGTCATAAGACAAGGCTACTCCTCATCTAGACGTTGGATGGATAAATAACATTGGTGTGAAGAGTAAAGTTGTCCTCTTACTATATTTGAAGTGGGAGAGAAATGCCATGGAGATTCCAGTGCCTAATACTAGTCCTCTGTCTTCAGGTGTGGGATCTGTGTCTTCAACTTCACCTCTACAGCTAAGGCCACGTTCACACATTCAGTATTTTGTCACTATTTTATATCTGTATTTGTAAGCCAAAATCAGGAGAGAAACAATCAGAGGAAAAGTATAATAGAAACCTGTGCACGCCATCGCCTGCTCTATTCCCAGGAGTGTGATATCGGGGTCAATTAGTTCCTTGTCCTCCAATGATAACCTTGGGAATGTAACTTTATTTACTAACGCCTTAATGTCTTCAGAGTCTGATGTTAGGTGTGAGCTGTTAAAACTGCGGATAACAATCCTGAAATCTGTCCAAAATCTGATCATTGTCTAGTAATATATTTCCATTGTTCCATACTAATTTTTAAGATTGAGGAGAAGAATTTTTTTGATGACCAAGGTGAGCATAGAGCTTACTGGATGGATTGCTACATTCAAAATTCGATTTATTTTTATAATAATAAAACAACCACAAATACTACCACGCTAAGTACATTCAGAGCTGGTGCCTCTGACTAGATGATGGGTGTAGATAAATACAAAAAGAGAAAATGAAAGTGCTGCCCAAATGGATATCCTACTTCTAACTGCCCCCTCAGTGAGGATACACACATTGATCCCAGCTACAGCCAACAATAGTTCTATGAGAAAGAAACAGAGAGGGAAAAGTGGCAGCACTTACTTGGAGAAGTATGGGCTATTTCCGTAGAAAGGTGTGTTGACTAGGCAGGCTTTGCAGAATCACAGCCATCAGCTGTTGGTTGTGGCGTGGAAGTCCTCAGCCAGCCAGACCGAGCGCAATAGTTCAGCAGTTGATGGGCGCTATTACCATATGTCCAGCTGGGTCTGTACTGATGAGCCGGCGGAGTAAAACGGGAGCGTCCTCCCGAAAACGTGCCTCCGACCCACTCTAGCGCTGGTACAAACGCGGCGTGCTCCGGCCGGAAGCTTGGCCGCGTGAGCGCAGAGCTGGTTGGGGCGTAGCACTGTGACGGCACAGCCCAAAGTATGAGATGTACAGGGGGGCCACAAAAAAGACCGACGCGTTTCGAAGGACACAGTCCTTCCTCAAGGTGTGGCTCACCTAGACCTCCTGCCTTTAGCATTGCCAGCCTGCTGCCAACCAACAGCACACATCAACTGCTGAACTATTGCGCTCGGTCTGGCTGGCTGAGGACTTCCACGCCACAACCAACAGCTGATGGCTGTGATTCTGCAAAGCCTGCCTAATCACCACACCTTTCTATGGAAGTAGCCCATACTTCTCAGAGTAAGTGCTGCCACTTTTCTGTCTCTGTTTCTTTCTCATAGTGAGCCTGCTTACTACCAGCAGCTTTTATATCCTGTGTGAAGCGCCAGTGTGTTTTTTAGTTTGTGATTTATTTTTCTTTCAGTGAAAATCTTTTCTTTTGAGCCTTTTCATGCAGATGAATAAAGAATATCCTTCCCACCTGTAACCATAGGTATTTATTTACCTCCATACGGGTCTATAATGTATTTTTGCTCTTTAGTGGCACAGCTTTTAGATAGAAGAACTTTGTGACTAGTGGATGCTTTTTTTTTCTTTTGAGAAAAAAATCTATTCACTTTAAGACACCAAGGTCAGTAGGCTTTTAATGTGTCCCATATAATACTAGGATTGGTGGTATTAGTATCTGTAAAAACATGATTTTTGGTTACTCACTGTAAAATCTGTTTCTTTTAGCCTTCATTAGGGGACACAGGAAACCACGGAGTGTATGCTGCTGCCACTGTGCCCAAAAAAAGTAGCTCCTCCCCAGCAGTGTACACCCCACCGACTGGCTCTAAGTTAATCAGTTAGTGAGAAAGCAGTAGGAGAAGCAACATGTAAAGAATAACATAGACGGAAATGCACAAAAAAACAAACAATAGAAAATGTCAATACTGCTGTCAAGATTGGGTGGGTGCTGTGTGCCCCCAATGAAGGCTCCGAGAAACAATTTTATGGTGAGTAATCAAAAATCCTGTTTTCTCTATCTCTTCATCGGGTGACACCGGAAACCATGGGACGTCCCAAAGCACAATCCCCAGGGAGGGAAACAGCACAAACTCCATTCAGGTTGGAGATCTAGCCATAGCCGCTTGTAAGCTTTTCCTACCTAGGCTGGCATCTGCCGAAGCGTAGGTATGGACCCTGTAGAATTTTGCAACCGTGTGAGTAGAAGACCATGTTGCTGCTTTGCAACGCTGTAGGGCAGATGCCCGATGGTGATTGGCCAGGAGGTCCCCACCGCTCAGGTAGAGTGGGCCTTAATTCCAGGGGAGTTGCTCTGTTCTTAACCCAGTAGGCCTCCAAGATGGTCGTCCGGATTGAGTGGGTAATTGTAGCCTTGGACGCTGAAAGGCCTCTTCTAGAGCCCCGAGGGATCGCAAAAAGAGAATCCGCACTATGGAAGGGGGCGGTCCTAGAAGGTAAATTCGAATCACCCTGACCAGGTCCAACCTGTCCAGAGATCGCTCCAGAGGGTGAACCAGAGAAGGACAGAACAAGGCGAGGACTATGTCCTCATTGAGATGAAAGGCGGAGACTACCTTGGGAAGAAAGGAAGGTACAGGCCGCAAAACCATCTTATCCTGGTGCAGAACAAGGAAGGGTCAGTGACATGAAAGCTGCCAGCTCTGAAACCGGCCTGATGGAAGTGATGGGCACAAGAAAAAACACCTTCCAAGAGAGAAAAGGCAAAGAGACCTCATTGAGCTGCTTGAAGGGACTCCTGAGAGTCTCCAGAATCAGGTTGAGGTCCCAGGAATCTACCGGTGGATGATAGGGAGGGGCTGCATGGGCCACTCCTTGAAGAAAAGTTCTGACCTGAAAACGTGAAGCCAAATTCTTTTGGAAAAGAATAGCCAAAGAAGAGAGTTGGCCTTTCAGCGAACTGCAAGCTAGACCTGCGTCAAGCCCTGATTTGTAGAAAGGCCAGAACAGAAGTAAGAGAGAAAACCAAAGGAGCGGTATGAGTAGTCTCACACCAACGGAAGAAGGCTTTCCAAGTCCTATAGTAGACTCTAGACGATGCCAGCTTCCGAGCTCGAATCATCGTCTGAATCACTCATTCCGAGAACCCAGACGGTCTTAGAACAGCGGTCTCAACAGCCATGCCATCAAATCGAGCAACCGAGAATTCTGGTGGAAGATGGGTCCCTGAGAAAGCAGATCTGATCTGTCGGGGATCCTCCAAGGCATATCTACGAGTAAATTGATGACCTCTGCAACACAGGCCCTCCTGGGCCAATCCGGTACTCCTTCCACCTTGATATTTTTCAACAGCCTGGGAAGCAGGGGAAATGGCGGGAACATAAGGGAGAGCAAACTGTGACCAGGGTATCACCAGAGCGTCGACTCCCACCACGGGAGGATCGCGGGACCTGGAGACAAACTGCGATACCTTTCTGTTCATCCTGGAGGCCATGAGATTCACGGCCGGGGCGCCCCAACGTAGACCAATCTGATGGAAGACTTCCTGATGCAGAGACCATTCTCCCGCCGCAAGACCCTCGGCGGCCTATTTGTCTTCACCGGGAATGTATACCGCTGAAATTGCTGGAACCATGTGTGACGACACCGCTTCTAATCTTAATTAGCCAGGCTTCTGGATTTGTTAGGCCAGGAGAAATACACTATTGTGTTTGTGTTGACTTTGAATGTATGTGTTTGGTCCCATGGATATGTTGTTTCGGGTTGCCAGGTGGGACCCTCATGTCGTCTGGAACCCATGTTTGGAGAAGCCAGGGTGGGATCCTCGGGTCTCCTGGCCTTGTACCTTGATGGACTGTCAGCTTACTAAGCTTGCCGCTACCTCCTCTCTGTGGGTGCCCGCCAAAAGCGGGGGGCCACTGATTGAGGTAGTTTGCTCTGGAAGTCCCAAAATCGCAGCTGTTCTATCCCCGGCGGGCCAGCGGAAGGGTGAGACTGTAATTTTCCACCATCTTGGGTATTTGCTGGTACTGTTCTATATATTTGTCTGGTGGTTCAATAAAATATTGCCACACTGTTTTTACTCTCACCCTGTGTTGTCACCTTGTATTATGCCCACGGAAGACCCCAGCTTTTCAAACTATGTTCTCTGCCCAGAGAAGGATCTAGTAGACTTCGGTCAAGGCCAAAGGGCTCAGAGTTCCTCCCTGGTGATTGACATATGCCACCACCTTGACATTGTCCATTTGGACTCAAACCGGTAGGCCCCTGAGAAGGTCCTGCCAGTGGAGAAGGAACAGAAGAATGGATCTGACCACGAGAATATTGATCTGCAGCGAAATCTCTTCTGGTGGCAAACGACCCTGGACAGTGAGGTTGTGGAAGACTGCTCCCCAGCCGAGGGGACTGGCATCCGTTGTGACCACTTGCCAGTGGATAGGAAGTAAGGACCTAC
Organism: Phyllobates terribilis; assembly: GCF_046119375.1. Classification (NCBI taxonomy): domain Eukaryota; kingdom Metazoa; phylum Chordata; class Amphibia; order Anura; family Dendrobatidae; genus Phyllobates; species Phyllobates terribilis. Next base: position 907,008,347 of record NW_027362762.1, read on the forward strand.
TCTGTCGAATGAGGAGGGAGGACAGCCACCAGTTTATGGACGCCCTGACTCGGACAAAATCCCGATAGAACGATCCAGGGAGAGAACCGACCGGTTCCATTGGGACAGGATGGTCTGGTGAAGTGGCCTAGTGCGGAACTGAGCAAATGGGATTGCCGCTACCATCCTGCCCAGAACTGCCATGTCCGAGCTAAGGAATGGAGATCACGGGGCCTGTAGAGATTGCACCCCATTGGAGAGCTGCTCTCGTTTCTTTGGGGAGAAAGACTTTCGCCTGGAGGGTGTTGAAAAGCATGCCCAGGAAATTCAGATACTGGGACTGAACTAGACAAGACTTATACCTGAGAATTCAACCGAGCCAAGATAGGGTGTCGAGCGTGATGAACAGGATTTCCTGGGCTAGGGAGAAGGATTGGCTTTTGCGAGGATATCATCCAGGTAAGGTATGACCACTAGACCCCTGTCGGTAAAATGGCCATTACCGCTGCCATTATCTTTGTAAAGACTCGGGGTGCAGTTGCCGGGCCGAAAGGAAGGGCAAAGAACTGAAAGTGGTCTTGCCATACCGTGAACCAAAGGAATCTCTGATGGCCCGGAAAAATTGAGACCTGGAGGTAGGCAACCTGGATATCCATGTAACACAGGAAATCCTGAGATTCCTTGGAAGCTATTACTGAATAAATGGATTCCATCATAAAATGATATAAATGAACGCTCTTGTTCAGCAACTTGAGATACATGATGGGCCGAACGAACCCGTACTTCTTTGGAACTACAAAACGCTTTTAATAGAAACCTGTAAAATGTTCCTGAGGTTGGACGAGAACGATGGTGCCTGTTCGGAGGAGGGAGGCAATAGCTGCTCTTGGTGAGCAGGATTGGAAAAAACGGTCTCTGGGTCGCAAAATGAATTCTATTTTGTATCCTGAGGATACCACCTCTCTGACCCAGTGAATAAATGCCTGTCTGAAGCTAATCTCTTAGCAAGAAGTCCCCTCAAAGTCCCACTGTTTAAAAAAAAAAAAAGACGTACTGAAGTGGATACAATTTGCCAAAGAACACATCAACTGCCCTAAAGAGGAATGGAGAAACATTTTGTGGACTGATGAAAGTAAAATTGCGGCCCTTGGACCCAAAAAGAACAGACAGTTCATCAGACGACCCCCAAACTCTGCATTCAAGTCACAGTACACTCTGAAGACAGTGAAGCATGGAGGTGCAAGCATCATGATATGGGCATGTTTCTCTTACTATGGTGCTGGACCTATTTATCGCATACCAGGGATCAAGGACCAGTTTGCATATATTAAAATACTATAAATAAATACTGTACCTCTTGAAACAGTCAGGCTCTAGTAGGCGAGCGGGCAGAACCATTCTTTGGATCACCTGAACACTCTTCATTTGTTAGGGGCTAGGGTCCTGCCAGATAGACAGATGAGGATACGGGGTGGCAGCCCACGCCGTACTTACTGTCTCTACGTGGGACTGTTCACACTGTTTCTCTCCAGAGGTAGAGAAGAGCTCTTGTGGCGCCCCTGAGGATTCAGTCGCCACAGAGGTACTGCATCTCACTCAGAGGTGTGGTATCTCACTCTCAGGTAAGGATGGAGTACTGCCCGGGACCCTAACACCTGCATTCATTACACCACACTTCAGAGGGCAGGGCGAGATTGCTCCTATGGGAGAGCACAGTCCCTGGTCCCTTACTGGAGTGGGGGGGGACCAAGTGAGGGGGAACCATGTAGTGGGTGTGGGTGGAGGACGTAGATCAGGGGATCACTTCAGTAGCTGTATAAAGAGGGGAGCCATCTTAGAAAGACAAGCCAGTCAGAGGAGGAAAGTGAGGGGAACAGAGGCTCTGCAGGAGCTCTGCTCCAGAGGCGGGCCTAGCCAGTGAGGCCCAAGTCTGAGGGGAGTGAGAGGAGTGGGAGGAAGGCTCCAGAAGGAAAGAAGGGATCCCAGGGGTACGGGAAGTGCTGGAGGCTACCCGTACTCCCGAATCTGCCAGGCGGTGGAGGGAATCGAGCCGCAGAGGGGACCGACCCCTTAACTAGTGGAGAACTACAAGGTTCAGCTAGGAACCGGAGGCTGCTGTACTTGCAAGGTGCAATGGCCACATCCGCAATTACAGTGGCATGTAAAAGTTTGGGCACCCCTGGTCAAAGTTAGTGTTATTGTGAACAGTTAAGCAAGTTGAAGATGAAATGATCTCTAAAAGGCCTGAAGTTAAAGATAACAGATTTCCTTTGTATTTTAGGCAAAAAATATATATTTTTTAATCTTTTACATTTTAAAAATGACGAAAAAGGAAAATGGACCAATGCAAAAGTTTGGGCATCCTGCATGGTTAGTACCTAGTAGCACCCCCTTTTGAAAGTATCACAGCTTGTAAAAGCTTTTTGTAGCAAGACAAGAGTCTTTCAATTCTTGTTTGAGGGATTTTCATCCATTCTTCCTTGGAAAATCCTTCCAGTTCTGTGAGATTCCTTGGTCATCTTGCATGCACTGCTATTTTGAGGTCTAGCCACAGATTTTCATTGATGTTCAGAAGAGGGGACTGTGAGGGCCATTGTAAAACCTTCAGCTTGCACCTTTTGAGGTAGCCTATTGTGGATTTTGATGTTTGTTTAGGATCATTAACCATTTGTAGAAGCCATCCTCTTTTCAACTTCAGCTTTTTTACAGATGGTGTTATGTTTGCATCAAGAATTTGTTGAAATTTCATTGAATCCATTGTTCCCTCTACCCGTGAAATGTCCCCTGTACCATCGGCTGCAACACAACCCCAAAGCATGATTGATCCACCCCCATGCTTAATAGTTGGCGAGATGTTATTTTCCTGAAATTTGGTGACCTTTTTTCTCCACACATACCTTTGATCATTGTGGCCAAAGACTTCTATTTTAACCTTTTCGGTCGACAGAACTCGTTTCCAAAATGTATCAGGCTTGTTTAGATGTTCTTTTGCATACTTCTGATGCTGAATTTTATGGTGAGGCTGCAGGAGAGGTTTTCTTCTGATGACTCTTCCATGAAGGTCATATTTGTGCAGGTGTCTCTGAACAGTAGAACAATGAACCACAAAGCTAGAGTCTGCTAAATCTTTCTGTAGGTCTTTTGAGGTTAAGCAGGGGTTCTGATTTGCCTTTCTAGCAATCGTACGAACAGCTCTCACTGAAATTTTGCTTGGTCTTCCAGACCTTATCTTGACCTTCACTGTTCCTGTTAACTGCCATTTCTTAATTACATTTCAAACTGAGGAAAGGGCAACTTGAAAACGCTTTGCTATCTTCTTTTAGCCTTCTCCTGCTTTATGGGCCTCCACTATTTTCATTTTCAGAGTGCTAGGCAGCTGCTTAGAATAACCCATGGCTGCTGTTTTTTTGGCATAAAGTTAGAGGAGGCTTGGTTTTTATAAAGCTGGGAAATTTTCATCACCTGGCATTTCCTAACGATGGTAGTGAACAAGCCATAACCCTAACAGGCTAATTATGGTCAGAAACCTTGGACAAAATTATCAAAGTACACAAATCTCCAAGGGTGCCCAAACTTTTGCATAGGCCCATTTCCCTTATTGTAATTTTTTAAAATGAAAAAAAAGACAATATATATATTTATTTGCCTAAAATACAACTGAAATATGTCATCTTTAACAATATGCCTATTAGAGATCATTTCATCTTCAACTTGCTTAACTGTTCACAATAACAGTGATTTTGACCAGGGGTGCCCAAACTTTTACATGCCACTGTATATCGCCGAGAAGGTGGCTACAGAGGGTCCAGGGGACTGCAGGTCGCCCGACAAGACCAGAGGTTACCGGATTGGGATACTGATTGCGAGGCGCAGGGCAGGAGGGTGAGAGCCAGCGCAGGAAGACGACTGAGAAAGGCACACAGAAAGGGGTCCCGTTAAGTGCTCCTGAATTATCTGGGGGATTGCTGAGCCCCTGCTTGGTGAACGCAGCGCGACGTGGGAGGCTGTACCTGTACAGTGCAGCCTGAAGAGCTTAAGAACTGTGAGTAAACTTGGAACACTGCACCCCACTGTCTCCGTGATTATTGCCTGCGCCATTACCCCCCCCTGCACTACAACGCCCAGCATAATCCATAACATCTACACTGCCCTGGAGCTGAGCTCTACCTGTGGAGAGCCACACCATCCCTGCTGCAGTAACATCAGCTCCAGAGGACCTGCTCCGCAGCGGCAGCTCCATTAGCCACTTACCACAGGTGGCGTCACGAACTTTACACAATCACTATAAATCCCCTATCAATAACCCCTTTTTATTGACCGCCCTGGGTCATGGACCGGGTCACCGCCACTGTGACATTCCCCAGCATTTACTGGCCCGGCACCGGGTACCCCACGGCCCAGGGGGTGCGTCACTTTATTAAAAAGAAAGAGAAAAAAGATTACTGAAAGAACAACAATAACCGAGGTAGATATGGGTCTAGTGAAATACCCGTGTCCACCTCCTACTGACACTAAGGCCGGTTTCACACGTCCACATATCTCCGGTACCGGAGATATCCGTGCCCCATGTGTCCGGCAACCGCATGCTGCATCAGGATCACACGGACGGCGCTTGGGAATCAGCGCTACAGTTAGCGCTGTTCCAAGGCCGGTTGATGAATGCTGCCCTCATCATGGTTCTCTGCTGTCGCTGTGATCAGCACCAGCAGGGACAGCGATGAGGGTAGTAGTAGTCTGCTCCCTCAGTGTCCCCACCTGTAAAAATAAGAATAAAATAATAAAATAATAAAATCCATGTACTCACCTCTCCTAAGTGTCCCCCACTGTAATCATCTGTAATCGCTGCTGCAGAGGAGCCAGGGAGAATAAGCGGCTCCGGCTCCTCGGCAGCAGTCAGATGATTACCCTCATCCCTGTCCCTGCTGGTGCTGATCGCAGTGGCGGCAGGGAACCATGATGAGGGCAGCATTCAGCACCGGCGCTGGGGAACAGCTCTAACTCTAGCGCTGATTCCCAGGCGCCGGTACATGTCACACAGATGACGCACGGATGTCATCCGTGTGGTACATTTTGCGGACCCTGTATCCGCCAAAAAATGGACTTGTCTCCGTGTGGAGCACACGGACACACGGTCCGTGAAACCACACTGAGATGTGCACAGACCCATTCATTTGAATTGGTCTGCGTGTGTCAGTGTCTCCGATACGTGTGGAAACTCACCACTCGTACTGGAGACTGATTAACTTAGTGCCAGCTGGTGGGCTGTACACTGCTGGGGAGGAGCTAATTTTTTGTGCATAGTGTCAGCCTCCTAGTAGCAGCAGCATACACCCCATGGTTTCCTGTGTCCCCCAATGAAGCGATAGAGATAACTGATCAGGTATATGGTTTTGTTCTCCTATCAACTTGAGCCAAAAAGGGTGCACATGCCAATTGTGTTTGGGCATCTGGAAGAAATCTGAATGTCTTTGCACAACAGTAAGTGGTCTGACAGCTCCTTCTGGCTGTAACCTAGTTAGGTCCAGAAATATTTGGACAGTGACCAAATTTGTGATTTGGGCTCTGCATGCCACTATTTTAATTTTAAAATGAAACAGCTGAGAAACAACTGAAGTGTAGAGTTTCAGATTTACGTAATGGGGTTTAACAAAAATATCCTAAGTTCTGGAGCTCAAAAATAATTGGACAAATTAATTTCACCATAAATAAAATGTTCATTTTTAATATTCTTTTGAGAATCCTTTGTGTAACGGGTCTGGGAGGCGGAACCTCTGAGCAACTTATACAAGGGGGCGGTCCTTGTAAGGAAGCGGGTGGCGACCAGGGAAGACAGGCAGGTAGTCACAGCAGGTGACCGGGACAGTCTCTGGGTAAACGGGCAGGAGGTCACAGCAAGTGACCGGGCAGTCTCTGGGTGAACGGGCAGGAGGTCACGGCAAGTGACCGGGACAGTCTCTGGGTGAACGGGCAGGAGATCACGGCAAGTGACCGGGACAGTCTCTGGGTAAAGGGTAGGTACGACCTGTGACGGCTGAGCCTCCAGGTAGGCTAGCAGGCAGATGGCAGATGTGTGCTCCCAGGTGAGCAGGCGAGAGTCTCTGGATAAGCAGGTGGTCACAGCATGTGACGGCGGAGCCTCCAGGTAGGCTAACAGGCAGGTAGCAGATGAGTGCTCCCAGGTGAGCGGGCAAGAGTCTCTGGACTGGCAGGTGGTCACAGCACGTGACGGCGGAGCCTCCAGGTAGGCTAGCAGACAGGTAGCAGATGAGCGCTCCCAGGTGAGCGGGCAAGAGTCTCTGGACTGGCAGGTGGTCACAGCACGTGACGGTGGAACCTCCAGGTAGGCTAGCAGATGGGTAGCAGGTGGGCGCTCCCAGGTGAGCGGGCAAGCTGGTCCATAGACAGACTGACAGGTGTCGGAAGGCAGACCGTCGGACCTCAGGCTAGCAAGCAGGTAAGCGGATAACAGGCAGGAATCAGACAGCAATCTGGCAGGAAACTGGCAGGTAACTGGCAGGTAACTGGAAACGGGACCTGAGGGCTGAAGCAGAGTAGTGAACAGTGCAACAACATTGCTCGGGCACCTCCATTTTGGAGGAGGTGCCTTATATATGGTGAAGTCCTCCGGCCATTGGCCGGGGACTCCTTAGGACGGCGCGCGCGGCCCCTTTAAGAGGGGGGGAGCGCGCGTGCGCGCGCCCTAAGCACCGTGGCCGGGAAGGAGCGCGCGTTGCCAGCAGAGCGGGAGGAGGACGCCGGGCTCGGAGCGGAGAGGTGAGGGGAACAGCGTCCCTGCCTAGCAGAGGGCAGGGACGCCGACGCTACAATACCCCCCCCTTTAGGCCAGACAGAAATTTAGCAAGGATGAGAGGGGCATGGATGTTCTCCCGGGGCTCCCACGTTCTCTCTTCAGGACCAAACCCCTTCCAATCTACTAGAAAAAAGGTCTTTCCTCTTACCCTTTTTGTGGCCAGAATGTTCTCTACCTCAAACTCGTTTTCAGCGGAAACTGGAGCAGGAGGCGTACCTGTAGACTTGGAAAAAGAGTTAAGTACCACGGGTTTGAGGAGAGATACATGGAAGGAGTTAGGGATCCGCAAGTTGGCCGGGAGTTTCAATTTATAGGCCACCGGGTTTATCTGACTGATGACCTCCAGAGGACCGATGAACCGAGGCCCTAACTTATAGGAAGGAATCTTGAGCCGGACATACTTGGACGAGAACCAGACCTTATCTCCTGAACGGAATTGAGGAGGATCCAGACGTTTTTTGTCAGCATGTCTTTTCATACGCTCGGACGACTGAAGGAGTGCGGACCGGGTACTCTCCCACAAGGAGGAAAATTTGTTAACAAGAGATTCCGCAGCCGGATTATCCACCGAGGTGGAGACGGGAAATGGGATCCGAGGATGCTGACCGAAGACTACAAAAAACGGGGATTTGGAGGAAGATTCGCTCTCGTGATTGTTGTAAGAGAATTCGGCCCATGGCAGGAGATCCACCCAGTCAGAATGGTGGGCATTAACGAAGTGCCGGAGGTAACTGGTCAGGATCTGATTGATCCGCTCCACTTGACCATTAGACTGTGGGTGGTAAGCGGAGGAGAAGTCCAGGGTGACGTCTAGCAATTTACAAGTGGCTCTCCAGAAACGTGAGGTGAACTGTACCCCACGATCCGACACGATGTGGAGGGGCAGGCCATGAAGACGGAAGATGTGGCGGATAAAGTCTTTAGCCAGCTCGGGTGCAGACGGGAGGCCTGGCAGGGGAATAAAGTGAGCCATCTTGGAAAAGCGGTCAGCGACCACCCAAATGACCGTACAACCGGCAGAGACGGGGAGATCAGTTATGAAGTCCATAGCAATATGCTGCCAGGGGGCAGCAGGCACAGGAAGCGGAAGGAGGCGACCGGCTGGCAGGTGTCTCGGGACTTTGTTGCGGGCGCAGGACACACAGGCAGAAACAAAGTCTATTGCGTCCTTGTGCAGGGTAGGCCACCAGTAGTGCCGGGTAATAAGCTGGAGGGTCTTTTTCTGACCGGCGTGACCAGCTAGGTTAGACGAATGGCCCCAGTGTAGGATCTTCTCCCGATCAGGTACTGAAACGAACGTCTTACCGGGAGGGAGACGATTTAGACTCACGGGAGCCACTTGCATTACTCTGGCGGGATCGATGATATGTTTGGGTTCTTCCTCGAGATCGGACACCAGAAAGGATCGGGACAAGGCGTCTGCTTTGATGTTTTTGTCAGCCGGGCGAAAATGAAGAACAAAATCAAAGCGAGCAAAAAACAAGGACCACCGGGCTTGGCGCGGGTTAAGTCTCTGGGCATGCTGGAGGTAAGCCAAGTTCTTGTGGTCAGTATAGATTATTACCGGGTGAAGAGCCCCCTCGAGTAGGTAACGCCACTCCTCCAATGCCAGCTTGATGGCCAATAACTCTCGGTCTCCTATGGAATAGTTGCGCTCAGAAGAGGAGAAGAGTTTGGAGAAGAAGCCACAAGTTACCATTCTCCCGGAGGACGATTTTTGGGTAAGTACCGCTCCGGCTCCAGAGGAGGAGGCGTCAACTTCCAGGAAGAACTGCTTGTTGCCGTCCGGGCGATGCAGCACCGGGGCGGAAGAGAAGGCCTGTTTTAAGGAAAGAAAGGCCTCCTCTGCTTCGGGCGGCCACTCTCTGGGATTAGAGCCCTTACGGGTGAGCGCGGAAATTGGGGCAGTCCGGGAAGAGAAGTGCGGTATGAAGAGGCGGTAGTAGTTGGCGAAGCCCAGGAACCGCTGAATAGCCTTCAACCCCTCCGGTCGAGGCCATTTCTCGATGGCAGACAGTTTCTCTGGATCCATTCGGAGGCCGGTCTGAGAAATAATGTAGCCCAAAAACGGAAGCGAGGTCTGCTCAAAGAGGCACTTCTCATATTTAGCGAAGAGGTGATTCTGCCTGAGCCTGAGCAGGACCTGACGAACATCCCTCCGGTGAGTCTGGAGATCCGGAGAGAAGACCAAGATGTCGTCCAGGTACACCACTACGCAGGAGTAGAGAAGGTCCCGGAAGATGTCATTGACCAACTCTTGAAAGACGGCAGGAGCATTACAGAGACCAAAGGGCATTACCAGATATTCATAGTGGCCATCCCGGGTGTTGAATGCAGTCTTCCATTCATCCCCCTGACGGATACGGACCAGGTTGTACGCCCCACGGAGGTCCAGTTTGGTGAAGATTCTAGCCCCCCTCAGACGATCAAATAACTCCGGAATGAGCGGAAGGGGGTACTTATTCTTCACCGTGATCTGGTTAAGGCCTCTATAGTCTATACAGGGACGGAGAGAGCCGTCCTTCTTTTTAACGAAAAAGAAGCCTGCTCCCGCCGGGGAGGTAGATTTCCGGATGAATCCCCGGGCCAGATTCTCCTCAATATATTCGGACATCGACCGGGTCTCAGCAGCGGACAATGGGTAAATACGCCCACGGGGAGGCGTAGTACCGGGTAACAGGTCGATCGGACAGTCGTATGGTCTATGAGGGGGTAATGTCTCTGCCTCCTTTTTATTAAAGACATCAGCAAATGACCAATAAGAAATCGGAAGTCCAGGTAGATTAGTTGGGGTAGGAGAAGGACGGACGGGATGAACGGGAACCAAACAAGTCTTATGGCAGTCCTGTCCCCAACGAAGGACTTCTCCGGTCCTCCAGTCAAGCACAGGTGCATGTCTCTGGAGCCAAGGTAGGCCTAGTAAGAGGGCGTGAGAGAGTCCAGGCAGAACATGAAAAGAGATGCTCTCAGAATGCAGCATTCCCACCTGCAGAGTAATGGATTCGGTGATGAGTTGGATGGGACGTGGTAAGAGGCCCCCATCCACGGCAGCGACAGATAAGGGTACAGCCAGAGGTTTGGTGGGAATGCGGTGTTTTTCTACCAGGGACTGTGAAATAAGATTCCCGGCTGCTCCAGAGTCAAGTTGGGCTAGTTCGAAAAAACGGTTCTCCCCGCAGATAATTGAGACTGACAGCAGCAGAGATGGAGAGGATTTATTCTTGTCTAGGTCGACCTCTCTGAGCGAACCTAGACACAGGCGTTTCCCGACCTCTCCGGGCAGGTACGGATCCGGTGCTCCTTGCTGCCACAGTAGAAGCAGCTCCCCTCGGCACGGCGTAAGTCCTGACGGGTTTTGACCATCTTGGTCTGGTCGACCTGCATAGGCTCAGGAGAGTGTACCTGGGGAGAAACGGAGGGAGTGACGGGTTACTGGAAGGTAGGAGCTAGACGTGGAAACCTCCTCTCACGGGTGACCTCTTTGGCACGCTCCTGGAACCGTAGGTCAATCCGGGTGGCAAAAGTTATTAAGTCATCGAGAGTGGTAGGAATGTCCCGCCCGGCGAGTTCATCTTTAATATGGCCGGACAGACCCTCCCAGAAGACAGACACCAGAGCGTCGTTATCCCAGGCCAGCTCCGAGGCAAGGGTACGGAACCGTATGGCATATTGGCCCACGGTGAGACTTCCCTGACGGAGGCGTAGCAGAGACGATGCGGATGAGGTCTTCCGTTCGGGTTCGTCGAAGACTTTCCGGAAAGCCGTGAGAAAGGCAGGCAAGTCGGACACCAGGGGGTCTCCTCTCTCCCATAGAGGATTAAGCCAAGCCAGTGCCTCCCCCGTGAGATGGGACATGATGAAGGCTACTTTGGCCTGGTCGGAGTTAAACTGGTGGGACAGGAGTTCAAAGTGCAGGGTGCACTGGTTTATGAAGCCCCGAGCCAGAGCGGAGTCGCCTCCGAAGCGAGGAGGTGCAGAAAGCCGGGGTCCGGAGCAGGATACCATGGTATTGGTGGGCAGCGGAGCTGCCGGGTTGCGAGTCAAGACACTAGCGGTGGTTGCTGGTGGAGCAGTCAGAGTGTCCAGGCGAGAATTGACATTCCGCAGGTGACTCAGGATGGACTCCTGTTGGGACCTCTGACGGGACAGTTCATGACAAAGGTGCGAGAGCGAGGCAGCTTGGGTGCCACCGCGTTCCATGGTCCGAGCAAACTGTAACGGGTCTGGGAGGCGGAACCTCTGAGCAACTTATACAAGGGGGCGGTCCTTGTAAGGAAGCGGGTGGCGACCAGGGAAGACAGGCAGGTAGTCATAGCAGGTGACCGGGACAGTCTCTGGGTAAATGGGCAGGAGGTCACAGCAAGTGACCTGGCAGTCTCTGGGTGAAAGGGCAGGAGATCACGGCAAGTGACCGGGACAGTCTCTGGGTAAAGGGTAGGTACGACCTGTGACGGCTGAGCCTCCAGGTAGGCTAGCAGGCAGATGGCAGATGTGTGCTCCCAGGTGAGCAGGCGATAGTCTCTGGATAAGCAGGTGGTCACAGCATGTGACGGCGGAGCCTCCAGGTAGGCTAACAGGCAGGTAGCAGATGAGCGCTCCCAGGTGAGCGGGCAAGAGTCTCTGGACTGGCAGGTGGTCACAGCACGTGACGGCTGAGCCTCCAGGTAGGCTAGCAGACAGGTAGCAGATGAGCGCACCCAGGTGAGCGGGCAAGAGTCTCTGGACTGGCATGTGGTCACAGCACGTGACGGCGGAGCCTCCAGGTAGGCTAGCAGACAGGTAGCAGATGAGCGCTCCCAGGTGAGCGGGCAAGAGTCTCTGGACTGGCAGGTGGTCACAGCACGTGACGGTGGAACCTCCAGGTAGGCTAGCAGACGGGTAGCAGGTGGGCGCTCCCAGGTGAGCGGGCAAGCTGGTCCATAGACAGACTGACAGGTGTCGGAAGGCAGACCGTCGGACCTCAGGCTAGCAAACAGGTAAGCGGATAACAGGCAGGAATCAGACAGCAATCTGGCAGGAAACTGGCAGGTAACTGGCAGGTAACTGGAAACGGGACCTGAGGGCTGAAGCAGAGTAGTGAACAGTGCAACAACATTGCTCGGGCACCTCCATTTTGGAGGAGGTGCCTTATATATGGTGAAGTCCTCCGGCCATTGGCCGGGGACTCCTTAGGACGGCGCGCGCGGCCCCTTTAAGAGGGGGGGAGCGCGCGCGCGCCCTAAGCACCGTGGCCGGGAAGGAGCGCGCGCTGCCAGCAGAGCGGGAGGAGGACGCCGGGCTCGGAGCGGAGAGGTGAGGGGAACAGCGTCCCTGCCTAGCAGAGGGCAGGGACGCCGACGCTACACTTTGTAGGTAATGACTTGTGACATCCATGGCTTCCAGACTTTAAGCAAATGTTGGGTTTCTTCCTTTGTGATGCTTTACTGCAGCTGACTTCAGTTGCTTATTTGTGGCCTTACGTTTTGTCTTGGGTGTATGAAATGCTGCTTGATGGGGTTGAGATCTGATGATTGACTCGGCCACTGCAAAATATTCCACTTCTTTGCCTTAAACTCCTGGGTTGCTTTCACAGTATGTTTTGGGTCATTGTCCATCTGTACTGTTCAATTAACTTTGCTGCATTTGGTTGAATCTGGGCAGAAAGTATCGCCCTGTACACTTCAGAATTCATCAGGCTGCTTCTGTCTTAAGTCACATCATCAATAAACACCAGTGACCCAGCGCCATTAGAAGTCATACAGGCTCATGCCATCACACTGCTTTCACCATTTTTCATAGAGGATTTGGTTTGCTTTGGATCACGAGCCGTTCCAAGTCTTCTCCATACCTTCTTCCTCCCATAATTTTGGTACAGGTTGATCTTAGTTTCATCTGTCCAAAGAATGCTTTCCTGAACGGGGCTGGCTTTTTTAGATGTTTTTGGCAATGTCTAATCTGGCCTTTCTATTTTTAAGGCTGATTAATAGTTTTCATCTTGTGGTGAACCATCTGTATTTGCTCTCATAAAGTCTTTTCTTTATGATAGACTTAGATACTGATACACTTCCTGAAGGGTGTATCCACTTGGGTGGATATTGTGACTGGGTTTTTCTTCACCATGGAAAGGATTCTGCAATCATCCACCACTGCTGTCTTCCGTGGACGTCCTGGCCTTTTTGCGTTCCCAAGCTCACCACTGTGCTCTTTTTTTTTTTTTTTTGCAGAAAGTGTCAAACTGTTGATTTGGACACTTCTAACATTTCTGCTATCTCTCCAATGAATTTCCTCTTTTTTCAACCTAATAATGGTCTATTTCTCTTCCTTTGAGAGCTTCTTTGACTGCATGTTGTGGGTTCACAGCAACAGTTTCCAAATGCAAATGCCACACCTGGAATCAGCTCCAGCCTTTTACCTGCTTAATTGATGGATTAATGAGGGAATAGCCCATGCTTTTGAGACAATTGTTCAGTTACCTTTGGTCCCTTGAAAAAGAGGCAGCTGTATATTAAAGAGCTGTAATTTCTAAACCCTTACTCCAGTTTGGGTGTGAATACCCTCAAATTAAGCCTGAGCATCTGCACTTTAAGACCATATTGATTAAATAACTATATCTTGAATTTCTTTTGGTAAACGGCTAAAGCGCCAAAACTTGTGTCACTTTCCAAATATTTCTGCATCTAACTCTACTGTATTTTTATAATGGATTCATGTGTCACAACTGGGTGCATGGCATAGTCAATACATGATGAAGTATCTCTGTTCGACGAGTGGCATAAATACACCCTCTCTCTTGGATGATGCGCCTTCCAAAAATCAACCCAATTGACCTCGTCAAAGAAATTCTGAAAAGGTTTCAATTTACCTGGACCATTCAGGTAGGGGTCCAATCTAAAAAGTCTATCCAACTCATTATCAAGGGCCATATTGAGGTTCCCAATACATAATATTTTGCAATTTGGAAACTGCAAAGTAAAGAATCCCGCCTGATGCAATAGACCAATGTTTCACAAACTCCTGTCCTCACGGCCCCACAATGAATTTCCTTGGTATTGTACAAGTGAGAGATCCTGTGGCAATTTCAGGAGCCTTGATAATAAGTACATGAACAATACAGTAGTCATATTACTAGTCATGATAAAAAATCTAGGACAACATAGGCAATCTCTGTTTTAGTCCCCAACAACACAGGTTAAAAAATCAAATAAATAAGTTAAGGGTCTTAAAATGAGCAAAAACATATATATAATTTTTTTTCTTGTGCAAAACTTTGGTATTTCTTAGTGATCCACAGAAACTAAATTAACATGATAATTAAACCTTATAGTAAATGGAATAAACCTACAAGTGGCTGATTTTGGTGTTCTTTGTAGAGGTTGATCATTTGAGACTACAATGTTTGTGTTCACCATATTTCTCATAAGGTTGTGGTTGAGATGATCTTATTTTATTGTTTCTCTTTAGTATTAATGTCACAACACAAATCGCACAATTTTTTAAAAAAAATATATATATATTTTTTTCTCATTCCTATATTCTGAATAATAATTGATTAAATCAACCTCTTACCACCCACCCATTTTCTTTTTTAAAATTTTTGCTGGCAGGGAAATGCCTTCTTTACTATTTTAGGTCTGGCTGATCACATTTTTATAGCAGGTAAACCTCATATTCTGGGAAAAAGAGGCATTACAGTAATATTTTCTCGGAAGAAAGTGGCAGCGGTAGAAATTCCGTTAATCATGTGACGGAAACACAAACACGGTGCTGTTAGTGGAGAGAGACGGGTTTTTAATATTTAGTGCATGCACTCCCAGCGACAGTGTACAGACCACATGCTGACTGCAATAAGGTGATATATCAGAGTTTTATAAGTGTTTGCAGATACTAAAAGTCGTCTTTATTCCTGAAGATTTTCTGTAGATCTTAATTTTCATTTTAACCTCTATTTTATTCACTTTATTGTAGCCTATTGATGCTATTGGATACAGATGCTCAATAAATGGACAGGTAAGTGTTTAAAGGGGATGTTTCAAACAGATGACCCAAGCTTAACTTTGAATAGCTCATCAATGGGTCAGCTTCATAAGCAGGTTTGTCCCTCTTAATTGTTGTTTTTTTTTTTTTCTTTACATAAAATTGGATCTTGAAATAATGCAGTTTCTAGATTGGCAACTAGAATAAACATTAGGCTACCACTTCCCATCCTTTGCAGCTCTCTTCTGATCTTCACTGTACAGGTGGGGACAGAATGAGCAGAGTCATCTCATCATCATAAGATGAGTGACTTAATGATAGACACAGGGCTCTCTCACACGAGCATATAACACGGCCGATGTTTTATCATATACCATTCGGCCCAGTATTATTCTGTGGAGCAGCTCAGATCTGCAATCATGCCGATTCAGCATGAAAAAACAATTGCAGCATGCTACGAGTGGCTGCAAGACTCTGCTCACAATCACTCATAGAAGTCTATGGGTGCATGTCAAACATCGGACTGCACTTGGATGTCATCAAAGCGCTGTGCAATTACCGCGGACACCAGCAATGAAGGAGATGGCTTCTCCGCTTCTGTGCTGTTAGTCTCTCTTGCTAGAGAATCGGAGCACACTGACATGACACTGATCAAACTCTGACAAAGTTTTATCCAAGACTTTTAGCCCGGTTCTTTCGTATGAGAGGATCGATGGCCTTATTGTACTTACCTGATGACTAGATAAGGTCGGATACTAAGTGTTTACAGAGATGACAATAAGTGCACAGTTCCCTGTCATCCTATCTGGTTGTTGATGGAGGGGCTGTACTCCATCACTTCGTAAGGGTTGTAAAAATCGATGACATTTCTCTGTCAATAGGCCTTCATTCATTTTCGCCTCCATAAAGCACACACCGTACTTTCTGTGGTTATAGGAAGTTTCGCCCCCAGCTGTTCGCCCCCAGGTACATTTCGCCCCCGCACATTTCGCCCCTATCATTTCGCCCCCAGGAAGATTTGCCCCCGCACGTTTCGCCCCCAGAACGGGGTGAACTGGGGGCGATATGTGTGGGGGTGAAATGTGCGGGGGCAAAACATCCAATTCCCACTTTCTGTACAGACAATACAGAAAGGATGTGCGTGTCTCGTGTCTCCAGTATGGCCACCGCCCCTTGGTAAGGTTTGAAAAAGTCTCTTCTACTTTACTCCAAAGTTCAGTTCGGGTACCAGAACTGTACCTGAATTTGAACCCAAACAAGAGCCCCATTGACTTTCTCTCTCTTCCCCCTAGAACTCTGAACATTGCTGCGGACTTCCAGGAGGAGTCCGTGTTCTACGTTTAGCACCGGACACTAACTGTCCAGTACGAGCCCCGAGTTTGTAAATTCGGGTTGGCTCATCTCTATTTACTAGGGCAATGTGGTGGAAGCAGCTGCAGCACAAGAACTGTACATTGGGGACTTCATAGACTGGGTCTCCATGATGAAATAGACATACACAAGTCATGCGCAATTCTAAATGGTATGACATGCTGCCATCTCTACTGCCATCTTCCATAGTCTAGGGAGACAGTGCTGCAGCTTCTACCATCAGGATGGTTACGATGAGTCTAACTACAAAGTTGTAGAAATCACTTAAACAGTTTTAATGCAGTTTTTTGAACAAACTGAAAAGTGGGTTAAAAAAAAGAAACTCTTTTAGGGCCGGTACAGACAGCGGTAGATTCTCTCATCCGAGAGATTTGTGTCGATTATGCAGATCACACTCTGATCAAACTGATTTGATCAGAGTGTGGGCGCAGTGCGCTCCGATTCTATCCGATGAGGAGAAGATGGAGAAAAAAATTATATCCATTGTGTCAGTCGGGAAATCGGACTGCACTCAGATGTCGTCCGAGTGCACTCAGATGTCATCCGAGTCCAGTCTGATGTTTTCCATGGACTCATTGACTTGCATGGCCGAGTGCGATCTGAATATCGGATCAAACTCTGGCATGCAGCGATAGTCTGTGTGAGGAAAAAATCAGACATGTGCACGATCCCAACATTGACCGAGTGCGATTTGATGTTTTGTTGGATTGCACTTGGACCGAAAATATGCCCATTTGCACCTGCCCTTACACTTTTTTTTTTTGGACTCACTTTTGGCTTTGACTAACGGAAACTGCACCAAATCTACATGTGTGAATTAGGCCTTAAGGGTCTCTGACGTATTTTTTTTATGAATTTTTCATGCTATTTTTTAGATTAAAAAAAAAATTACAAAATTTTACAAGGTGTTATCCAGGGTGTCCCTAAAGTCTAGACACATAGGCAAAAAGACATATTTTCAAGAAATGAAATTTATTAACAACATTTTATTCAATTGGAATTTTAAATAACTTCTTTAATGTGATTTCCATCATTTGCGATGCAAAGGTTGATGAGCTTTGCAAAATTCTATTATAGTTAATTAAAGTTATATAGTCAATGAGAATTCCTTTGTGTCCAAGACTTTAGGGACATCCTGTGGAGAAGCTTTTATAAGCCAGAAAAGACACCGTACCCAGAGTTTACAGCATTTAAAAAAAAAAATACAACTGTCCTGAATATTGCACAAACCAAAAGGCTGTGTAAGTAGAGTTATGTATATTTCACCGTAGATTTTAACCCCTTCCTGACATCCGTACATGCACAGTGGACTGCAGTGGGTTCAGGAGCTGAACCTGGACCATACGGATGACGGATTTCTGTAACATTAGCGAATGAAGCTAGTTAAGATCGCTGCAGTTTAACCACTCAAATGCCACTATGAATCTCTAACAGCATTTATGTGGTATGATTCAGGTCGGGGGTCTGCTCCAGTGCCCATTGTCCCCCACGCAATGCAATCGCAGGATGTCAACTGATTGCCATGGGAGACGATGGCCTTCTGAAAGCCGCCCATTGCTGCCATCTTTGCCTGTTACTCAGCTTTATAGGAGACTTTTAATTTCACAACATACTGCAATACAAAAGAAAAGTGGCAAATAGTACAAGTAATCCAACAATAGCAGGTTCAAGTACTTAAAAAACAAGAAGGAATAAAATTGAAAGAAAAAAGTTTGAATCATTTTCCCTTTCTCAATGGAAATAATCAACTTAAAAGGTACTTTAAATTTAAATAAAAAAAATAAAAACATGCACAAAAGTCTGATCAACTTAACCTGTATGGTAAATGCTGAAAAGAAAAAGAAAAAAATCAATCACCAGAAATTATGCTTTTTGGTTGCTGCATCACTCAACAAACACGCAAAAAAAAAAGCATCAAAACATGGTACGGCCAAAAGTATTGAGAATGAGACAAATAGTAATTTTTCCAAAGTTTACTGCTTCATTTTTTGTAATGGCAATTTGCATATACTTCTGAATGTCAAAGAGTGATCAGCTTAACAGCAATTACTGTACTTGCAAAGTCAATATTTGCCCAGAAAATGAACTTTAACCCCCAAAACACATTTCAACATCATTGCAGTCCTGCCTTAAAAGGAGCAGCTAACATCGTTTTAGTGATTGATCCATTAACACAGGTGTGGGTGTTGATGAGGACAGGGCTGGCAATCAATCAGTCATGATTAAGTAAGAATGACATCACTGGACACTTTAAAAGGAGGCTGGTTCTTGGTATCATTGTTTCTCTTCAGTTAACCATGGTTATCTCTAAAGAAACACGTGCAGCCATCATTGCACTGAACAAAAATGGCCTAACAGGGAAGAGTATCGCAGCTACAAAGATTGCACCTCAGTCAACAATCTATCGCATCATCAAGAACTTCAAGGAGAGAGCTTCCATTGTTGTCAAAAAGGCTCCAGGGCGCCCAAGAAAGACCAGCAAGCGCCAGGACAGTATCTTAAAACTGTTTCAGCTGCGGGATCAGACTACCAGCAGTGCCGAGCTTGCTCAGGAATGGCAGCAGGCTGGTGTGAGTGCTTCTGCACGCACTGTGAGGCGGAGACTCTTTGAGCAAGGGCTGGTTTCAAGGAGGGCAGCAAAGAAGCCACTTCTCTCCAGAAAAAACATCAGGGACCGGCTGATATTCTGCCAAAGGTACAGGGAGTGGACTGCTGAGGACTGGGGCAAAGTCATTTTCTCTGATGAATCCCCTTTTCGATTGTTTGGGACATCTGGAAAACAGCTTATTCGGAGAAGAAGAGGTGAGCGCTACCACCAGTCTTGTCTCATGCCAACTGTAAAGCATCCTGAAACCATTCATGTGTGGGGTTGCTTCTCAGCCAAGGGAATCGGCTCACTCACAGTCTTGCCTAAAAACACAGCCATGAATAAAGAATGGTACCAGAATGTCCTCCAAGAGCAACTTCTCCGAAACGTCCAAGAGCAGTTTGGTGCCCAACAATGCCATTTCCAGCATGATGGAGCACCTTGCCATAAAGCAAAGGTGATAACTAAATGGCTCATGGAACAAAACATTTAGATTTTGGGTCCATGGCCTGGAAACTCCCCAGATCTTAATCCCATTGAGAACTTGTGGTCAATCATCAAGAGACGGGTGGACAAACAAAAACCAACAAATTCTGGCAAAATGCAAGCATTGATTATGCAAGAATGGACTGCTATCAGTCAGGATTTGGTCCAAAAGTTGTTTGAGAGCATGCGAGGGAGAATTACAGAGGTCTTGAAGAAGAAGGGACAACACTACAAATATTGACTTGCTGCATTAACTCATTCTAACTGTCAATATAACCTATTGGTACTCATAATATGATTGCAATTATATTTCTGTATGTGATATAAACATCAGACAAACACTAATAAAAACCAGAAGCCAGCAGATCATGTGAAAATATAATTTTGGTGTCATTCTCAAAACTTTTGGCCATGACTGTATGTACTCGAAAAACAATATCGCTTAAAAACAGCAGTTAAATAACAAGCCTTCACCCAGGTTCATCCACAGAAGAAAAAAACAGTCCGGGTCTTAGAAAATGGTGAAACAATCAATATATATATATTTTTTTTGTAACAAAGCTCAGAATTTTTTTTTTTAACTACTATAATAAAACAAAATATATAGAGGTGTGGTATCACCATAATCATACTGACATGGAGAATCATATTGCCAGCTCATTTCTACAAAATAATGAACGTCATAAAAACAAAATCCCATAAACAATGGCTGAATTGTAGTTTTTGTTCATCATTTCACTAAACAGAGAATTTTCCCTCTTGTTTTTAGTACATTGTTTTTATATTTTATATACATATATTATTTTTTTTTTGTGCACACACAAACAAAAGAGCAAGAAAAAAAAGTATCTCTGCATTGTTCCCATAATTGGTCAAATATCGCGAGACATGATAATGAATTTGGCTCAAAATCTACCAGGACAAAAAAATAAATACAGTCATGGCAGAAAGTGTTCCAGAAAATGAAGTATTTCTCCCAGAGAATTATTGCAATTACACATGTTTTGTTATACACATATTTATTTCCTGTGTGTGTATTGGAACAACACAAATAAAACAGAGAAAAAAAGGCAAATTGGACATTTCACACAAAACCCCCAAAATGGGCCAGACAAAATTGTTGGCACCATTCCAAAAATGGAGGTAAACAACTTTGTTTCAAGCATGTGATGCTCGATTAACCCCTTAAGCCCCGAGGGTGGTTTGCACGTTAATGACCAGGCCAATTTTTACAATTCTGACCACTGTCACTTTATGAGGTAATTACTCTGGAACGCTTCAACGGATCCCCCTGATTCTGAGAATGTTTTTTCGTGACATATTGTACTTCATGATTGTGGTAAAATTTCTTCAATATCACTTGCGTTTATTTGTGAAAAAAACGGAAATTTGACAAAAATTTTGAAAATTTTGCAATTTTCAAAATTTGAATTTTTATGCCCTTAAATCAGAGAGATATGTCACACAAAAGAGTTAATAAATAACATTTCCCACATGTCTACTTTACATCAGCACAATTTTGGAATCAAAATTTTTTTTTGTTAGGGAGCTATAAGGGTTAAAAGTTGACCAGCGATTTCTCATTTTTCCAACAAAATTTACAAAACCATTTTTTTAGGGACCACATCACATTTGAAGTCACTTTGAGAGGTCTTTATGACAGAAAATACCCAAAAGTGACACCATTCTAAAAACTGCACCCCTCAAGGTGCTCAAAACCACATTCAAGAACTTTATTAACCCTTCAGGTGCTTCACATGAATTTTTTGAATGTGGAAGAAAAAAATGAACATTTAACTTTTTTCACAAAAATGTTACTTTAGACCCAATTTTTTTTATTTTCACAGAGGTAACAAGAAAAAATGGACCCAAAAATTTGTTGTGCAATTTCCCCTGGGCACGCAGATACCCAATATGTGGGGAAAAAACACTGTTTGGGCGCACGGCAGGGCTCGGAAGGGAAGGAGCGCCATTTGACTTTTTGATTGTAAAATTTGCTTGAATAATTAGCGGACGCCATGTTGTGTTTGGAGAGCCCCTGTGTGCCCAAACATTGAAGCTCCCCCACAAGTGACCCCATTTTGGAAACTAGACCCCCCAAGGCACCTATCTAGATGCATAGTAAGCACTTGGAACCCCAGGTGCTTCACAAATTGATTCGTAAAAATGAAAAAGTGAAAAAAAAAAACACTTTTTCATTTTTATGAATCAATTTGTGAAGCACCTGGGGGTTCCAAGTGCTCACTATGCATCTAGATAGGTGCCTTGGGGGGTCTAGTTTCCAAAATGGGGTCACTTGTGGGAGAGCTTTAATGTTTGGGCACACAGGGACTCTCCAAATGCAACATGGTATCCGCTAACAAATTGAATGAAAAATCGGCTCAAATTGTTAGCAGACACCAAGTTGCGTTTGGAGAGCCCCTGTGTGCCCAAACTTTGGAGCTCCCCCACAAGTGACCCCATTTTGGAAACTAGACCCCCCAAAGGCACCTATCTAGATGCATAGTGAGCACTTGGAACCCCCAGGTGCTTCACAAATTGATTCATAAAAATGAAAAAGTGAAAAAAAAACACTTTTTCATATTTATGAATCAATTTGTGAAACACCTGGGGGTTCCAAGTGCTCACTATGCATCTAGATAGGTGCCTTGGGGGGTCTAGTTTCCAAAATGGGGTCATTTGTGGGGGAGCTCCAATGTTTGGGCACACAGGGACTCTCCAAATGCAACATGGTATCCGCTAGCAAATTGTTGGCTCAAATTGTTAGCGGACATCATGTTGCGTTTGGAGAGCCCCTGTGTGCCCAAACATTGGAGCTCCCCCACAAGTGACCCCATTTTGGAAACTAGATACCCCAAGGCACCTATTTAGATGCATAGTGAGCACTTGGAACCCCCAGGTGCTTCACAAATTGATTCGTAAAAATGAAAAAGTGAAAAAAAAACACTTTTTCATATTTATGAATCAATTTGTGAAACACCTGGGGGTTCCAAGTGCTCACTATGAATCTAGATAGGTGCCTTGGGGGGTCTAGTTTCCAAAATGGGGTCACTTGTGGGGGAGCTCCAATGTTTGTGCACGCAGTAGCTCTCCAAACGCAACATGATGTCCGCTAACAATTTGAGCCGATTTTCCATTCAATTTGTTAGCGGACACCATGTCGCGTTTGGAGAGCCCGTGATGTGCCTAAACAGTGGAGCTCCCCCACAAGTGACTCCATTTTGGAAACTATACCCCTCAAGGATTTTATTAAGGTGTATAGTGAACATTTTGAACCCAGAGGTACGACACAGAATTTGTTTACATTAGGTCATCATATTGAATAAGTTGTCACTAGTCTTGAGCGCAAGTGCTCGCTACTTGAGTTTGCATCGGGTACTCAGGTATGCACCATGTACAGCGTGTGCTCGAGTGACATGCTCAAGTCCCTGCTCCGCATGTTTCACGGTTATTAGACACCCAAAAAAAACCATGCGGGGATCGCTCGTGCATGGCAGCCAGTCCCCGTAAAGTTTTTTTGGCCGCGAAGCATATGGGGCAGAGACTCGAGCATGTCACTCAAATACCCACGATACTCAATGCATACTAGAGCACCCGATGCAAACTCAAGTAGCGAGCACTTGCGCTCAACACTAGTCGCCATATCGTCATCTTTTTTCTTACTTTTGAAAAAAATCCCAACCCCATCACAACCCTAACCCCAACCCTAACCCCAACCCCAGCCCTAACCGTAGCACAACCCTAACCGTAGCACAACCCTAACCGTAGCACAACCCTAACCGTAGCACAACCCTAACCCTAGCACAACCCTAACCCTAGCACAACCCTAACCCCAAACCCAGCCCTAACCCTAGCCCAATCCTAACCCACGAGTTTATTTTTGACGCCGTTCCTCGTGCGGTATAAGTGATTAGACGACTTTATTCTTTGGGTCGGTGTGATTACAGCAATACCAGAATCATATGGGGTTTTCATGACTGACAGCTGTCACACACAAAAAGACGCATTTTTTGTAAAATCTAGTTTTTGCATCGCCATATTTTGAGAGCTATAATTTTTCCAGATTTTGGCAGACAGTCATGTAATGGCTCGTTTTTTGCGGGATGAGTTGACGTTGTTATTGGTGCCATTTTCAGGCACGTGACATTTTTTGATCGCTTTCTATTCCGATTTTTGAGAGGCAGAATAAACAAAAACCAACAATTCAGGAATTGTTTTTTTTTTTTTTTTATTCTGTTCCGCGTGAGGTAAAAGTGATAAGGCAGCTTTATTCTTCGGGTCAGTACGTTTACAGCGGTACCACATTTATATCGTTTTTCTATGTTTTGCACTTTTACATAATAAAAGCAATTTTATAGAAAAAAATATTTTTTAGCATAGCTGTATTCTGAGAGCTATAACTTTTTTACTTTTCGGCTGATGGAGCTGTATGTCAGCTTGTTTTTTGCGGGACGAGATGACGTTTTCAGCGGTACCATTTTTATTTATATTCGTCTTTTTGATCGCGTGTTATTCCATTTTTTATTTGTCAGTATGGTGATAAAGCATTGTTTTTTGCTTCGTTTTTTTTTTTTTTACCGTGTTCACTGAAGGGGTTAACTAGTGGGACAGTTTTATAGGTCAGGTTGTTCCAGACGCGGCGATACCAAATATGTGTACTTTTATTGTTTTTTTTTATAATAATATTTATTGATGGGTACATTATATTTTTATTTTTGGTGGATTATTTTATTTATTTATTTTTTTATATTTTTGCAATTTTTTTTTTTTTTTTCACTTTCTGATAGTTTTTATACTTTATTACTTTGTCCCACTCTGGGACTTTCACTTTTTTTTCTCTGATCGCCTGCATGGCATAGGAATGGAGCACCATCCCTGTGCCATGCAGGCTGTCAGCGGTGCACAGTGTGAAGATTGTTTGGAGATGCACTGCGCATGTCCTAACAATCTTCCTGCTGTCTGGTGACCCGGATGTTGTCATGACGACATCGGGTCGTCATGGCAACACCCGGGAAGCCTTTGCAGACAGCGCTGGAAGCCGGAAGAGGAGGTGAGTATCTGCGATCACCTCCCCTTGCCCCCGCAATGCTGCGATCGGGGTTAATGTGCTGGGAGCGGTGCAGGACAGCTGACACCCGGCGGCGATCGCGCCCACACAGCCTGTGTGCGCGCGCGCGATCGCGATGACGTACTAATACGGGTCTGGCTCTTAAGTCCCAGGGCACAGACGCGTATTAGTACGTCAGATGTTATTAAGGGGTTAAAAAGGGGAGAAGTTGACTCAATCTTTGCATTGTGTGTCTGTGTGTGCTACACTAAGCGTGGAGAACATGTTTTTTTGTTTTGTTCCAATACACACAAAGGAAATAAACATGTGTATAACAAAACAAGTGTAATTGGAATAATTTTCTGGGAGAAATACTTGATTGTCTAGAACAATTTCAAGGGTGCCAACACCTTCGGCCAAGACTCAGTACAGACCAAAAGTTTGGACACACCTTCTCATTTAAAGATTTTTCTGTATTTTCATGACTATTAAAAGTGTACATTCACACTGAAGGCATCAAAACTATGAATTAACACATGTGGAATTATATACTTAACAAAAAAGTGTGAAACAACTGAAAATATGTCTTATATTCTGGGTTCTTCAAAGTAGCCACCTTTTGCTTTGATGACTGCTTTGCACACTCTTGGCATTCTCTTGATGAGCTTCAAGAGGTAGTCACCAGAAATGGTTTTCACTTCACAGGTGTGCCCTGTCAGGTTTAATAAGTGGGATTTCTTGCCTTATAAATGGGGTTGGGACCATCAGTTGTGTTGTGCAGAAGTCTGGTGGATACACACTGATAGTCCTACTGAATAGACTGTTAGCTGCTTTTTTCTTGCCATAATACAAATTCTAAGTAAAGAAAAACGAGTGGCCATCATTACTTTAAGAAATGAAGGTCAGTCAGTGCGAAAAATTGGGCAAACTTTGAAAGTGTCCTCAAGTGCAGTTGCAAAAACCATCAAGCGCTACAAAGAAACTGGCTCACATGAGGACCGCGCCAGGAAAGGAAGACTAAGAGTCACCTCTGCTTCTGAGGATAAGTTTATCCGAGTCACCAGCCTCAGAAATCGCAGGTTAACAGCAGCTCAGATTAGAGACCAGGTCAATGCCACGCAGAGTTCTAGCAGCAGACACATCTCTTCAACAACTGTTAAGAGGAGACTTTGTGCAGCAGGCCTTCATGGTAAAATAGCTGCTAGGAAACCACTGCTAAGGACAGGCAACAAGCAGAAGAGACTTGTTTGGGCTAAAGAACACAAGGAATGGACATTAGACCAGTGGAAATCTGTGCTTTGGTCTGATGAGTCCAAATTTGAGATCTTTGGTTCCAACCACCGTGTCTTTGTGTGACGCAGAAAAGGTGAACAGATGGACTCTACATGCCTGGTTCCCACCGTGAAGCATGGAGGAGGAGGTGTGATGGTGTGGGGGTGCTTTGCTTGTGACACTGTTGGGGATTTATTCAAAATTGAAGGCATACTGAACCAGCATGGCTACCACAGCATTTTGTAGCGGCATGCTATTCCATGCGGTTTGCATTTAGTTGGACCATCATTTATTTTTCAACAGGACAATGACCCCAAACACACCTCCAGGCTGTGTAAGGGCTATTTGACCAAGAGGGAGAGTGATGGGGTGCTATGCCAGATGACCTGGCCTCCACAGTCACCAGACCTGAACCCAATCGAGATGGTTTAGGGTGAGCTGGACCGCAGAGTGAAGGCAAAAGGGCCAACAAGTGCTAAGCATCTCTGGGAACTCCTTCAAGATTGTTGGAAGACCATTTCCGGTGACTACCTCTTGAAGCTCATCAAACATAGTAAAATAGTAACTTAGTTTGTAAAGCTGAATAAAGACTTGCGTCCATCAAGTTCGACCTGTTAGAGAATGCCAAGAGTGTGCAAAGCAGTCATCAAAGCAAAAGGTGGCTACTTTGAAGAACCTAGAATATAAGACATATTTTCAGTTGTTTCACACTTTTTTGTTAAGTATATAATTCCACATGTGTTAATTCATAGTTTTGATGCCTTCAGTGTGAATGTACAATTTTCATAGTCAGGAAAATACAGAAAAATCTTTAAATGAGAAGGTGTGTCCAAACTTTTGGTCTGTACTGTATATATATATAAATTGCAAATGGTGAATTAGGGTCTTTATGTGTAAATCCAGCCTACCAGTTACAGGAAAGTTATTTTTGATGGAATCATAAAGTGATCTAAACCACTAAATGCCCTACAGCCTACCTAACCTGTTATATGGCCACAGTCACAGTATGGACTTCTCTAGCCATCATATAGGCTGAACCATGACTACAGTGTTTAAATTTAATGATTTTGAGTCCAAAAAGAAAGTAATAAATGGAGCAACATGTCCAGCTCAGTGGAATTTTTTTTTGTTCATGCATTTGGGGGCTAAAAATAATGTTTTTAATTATATTTTATTAAAAATATTCACTGTTTTGCTTTTACAACCTCCTGCACATTGAACTTTGATGTGGTCTGTGGTCATAAGTCAGCTTATAGAAGTTAAAAAAAAAGATAAGAGTTACAAATTCTCCCCATTAGACTAACAGAATGAGCTCACTGACAGATTCTGAGTGAACTCATTCTGCAGCCAGAAATAGAAAGTACAACACAAAAGCTATAGAAAGCCAATCAGTGCTACATTTTTAATGAAACCCAATTACAAAAATGTTTTTTAGGCAAAAATACATGCATTTAATTAAGAAAAAATAATTATCCCCAAAGTTGAACAAGATAATTTCCTTATTAAGAAATATGGTATTTGTGATGTTGTTGAGACTCAATAGCTTATTCACAGGGGAAACTTTCTTGCTGATAAAATTAAAAGGAATATTAACATAAATGAGGGCCACATTTAAAATTGTGCACGTTTTTTTAGCTGCAATTCTCACATCTTAACAGCAGGTGGCGCTTACGCACTTCCGATATCACTAGCTTTAGCCCTACCTTGTAGATTTTTGCTGCTGATTATTGGGTGGCACTTTGTTAAATTCTTCTTTGAAAGAATAAAAGAAGCTAAGAGTACCCGCTTTTCATCTCCCATCTTACATAAAATATATAAAAGTTATGGTAATTCCATAAAGATGATGAAAGCCCCAGGAGGATCGCCGGCTTTTTCTCATGCTGCATTATGTCACATTATACTACTTTTCCCAAGTTTGTCCTGGTTCTTCTTAAGAATTATTTTCTTTTAAGATGAAAATCCAGTGAGGATTTACATTCAGATTGTACATTAAAGGGTCTTGTTTAGAAGTGAGACTCCTGATATCAGTCAAGTCAGTTCATTCCCCTCTCCAATGCTAATAATTCAGTCTGCGGAGAAGAGCTGCGAGCTAGGATTACACCGGGTTCTCTGGCCAAAACCGAGTCTTAAAATAAACTACTAGCAAATGCCTTTTACTTTTTTTTTTTTTGTTAGGATTTGAACCCCATTGTTCCCTTTTAGCTATAACATATAGGGCCAGATTTGTAAGGCGGTGCTCTGCTATGGCGTCTATGTTCGGCTTTGGAGTTATGCGCTAGGTCCTGGTTGTGTTTTAATGCTGACGCTCGGCTGCAACCGCTTCAATCAGAACTAGCTCCGATCCTGGTAAATCCCTGATCCAAGGGGTTGATGTCAAACTCAAATACACAGAGGGCCAAAATTAAAAACTTGGACAAAGTCACGGGCCAACCTTGATATTCATTAAAAAATGTCTACAATTGAGAGTTTTTTTTCCTTATCATCAAATATAAAGATGAAACTTTTCGTATGGAAACAAACTTAAAGGGTTTGTCCCAGGAACAAAGTACATTTTAATTAATAGATCTTACAATAAAATAGCACATAATCATAAATGGGTAATACTTGAATCATATACTATGTTATGTAAGAGCAATAAAAAGCATATAGCCCAATTTAAATATGTAATAAAGGATGAAAGAACATGAATTAATAAATAATACTATGATGCCAACACAAAAGCCCCCCAAACACAGGAAACACAGTGAATTACTCTACAGTACCCTCCACACACACGGTATGATGAGCCTACTGTACCTCCCCATTACAGTATGATGCCCCAAATGTGATCCCCACACATACTTCCACACAGTATAATGGGCCCCACATAGTCCTCCATACAGTATAATGGGCCACACATAGTCCCCCATACAGTATAATGGGCCACACATAGTCCTCCATACAGTATAATGGGCCCCTCATAGTCCTCCATACAGAATAATGGCCCCACATAGTCCTCCATACAGAATAATGGGCCCCACATAGTCCTCCATACAGAATAATGGCCTCACATAGTCGTCCATACAGTATAATGTGCCCCACATAGTCCTCCATACAGTATAATGGGCCCCACGCAGTCCTCCATACAGTATAATGGGCCCCTCATAGTCTTCCATACAGTACAATAGGCCCCACATAGTCCCACATACAGAATAATGGGCCCCACATAGTCCTCTATACACCATACAGAATAATGGGCCCCACATAGTCCTCCAAACAGTATAATGGGCCCCTCATAGTCTTCCATGTAGTACAATGGGCCCCACATAGTCCTCCATACAGTATAATGAGCACCACATAGTCCTCCATACAGTATAATGGGCCACACATAGTCCTCCATACAGTATAATGGGCCACACATAGTCCTCCATACAGTATAATGGGCCCCTCATAGTCCTCCATACAGAATAATGGGCCCCACATAGCCCTCCATACAGAATAATGGGCCCCACATAGTCCTCCACACAGAATAATGGGCCCCCACATAGTCCTTCATACAGAATAATGGCCCCACATAGTCCTCCATACAGAATAATGGGCCCCACATAGTCCTCCATACACCATACTGAATAATGGGCCCCACATAGTCCTCCATACAGTATAATGAGCACCACATAGTCCTCCATACAGTATAATGGCCTCACATAGTCGTCCATACTGTATAATGTGCCCCACATAGTCCTCCATACAGTATAATGGGCCCCACACAGTCCTAAATACAGAATAATGGGCCTCACATAGTCCTCCATACAGAATAATGGGCCCCACATAGTCCTTAATACAGTATAATGGGCCCCACATAGTCCTTCATACAGTATAATGGGCCCCACATAGTCCTCCATACAGAATTATGGGCCCCACATAGTTCTCCATACAGGATAATGGGCCCCACATAGTCCTCCATACACCATACAGAATAATGGGCCCCACACAGTCCTCCATACAGTATAATGGGCCCCACACTGTCCTCCATACAGAATAATGGGCCCACATAGTCCTCCATACAGAACAATGGTCTCAAATAGTCGTCCATACAGTATAATGTGCCCCACATAGTGCTCCATACAGAATAATGGCCTCACATAGTCCTCCATACAGAATAATGGGCCTTACATTGTCCTCCATACAGAATAATGGGCCCCACATAGTCCTCCATACAGTATAATGGGCTCCACCTAGTTCTCCATACAGTAAAATTGGCCCCACATAGTCCCCGGTGTCGAGAGCCAAATATAATCACCCTAAAGGCCCTGTCACACTTAGCGACGCTACAGCGATCCCGACAACGATACGACCTGTCAGAGATCGTTGCTGCGTCGCTAAGTGATCGCTGGTGAGCTGTCAAACAGGCAGGCTCACCAGCGATCAGGGGAGCAGCAACATCGTGGAAAGAATCTTTCCATGATGTCCTGCTCCTGGTTACCAGCCTGCTTCTTGGTAACCATGATAAACAGCGGGTTACTGGTGGCACACGCGCACTTAGTAACCCGCTGTTTATCATGGTTACCACTCTGCTACGGTGAGCGTAACCTCCCGCTCACCGTAGCAGAGTGGTAACCATGATAAACAGCGGGTTACTAGGTGCGCGTGTGCCCCTAGTAACCCGCTGTTTATCATGGTTTGGTTACCACTCTGCTACGGTGAGCGTAACCTCCCTCTCACCGTAGCAGAGTGGTAACCATGATAAACAGCGGGTTACTAGGTGCGCGTGTGCCCCTAGTAACCCACTGTTTATCATGGTTACCAGCCTGATTGCTGGTCCCGCTGGTCACACACAGCGATGTGTGCTGACCAGCGGGAGGGCAACGACCAAAAAATGGTCCAGGACATTTTGCAGCGATCAGCGACCTCACAGCAGGGGCCTGATCGCTACAAAGTGTCACACATAGCGACATCGCTGGTGAGGTCGCTGTTGCGTCACCAAAACCGTGACACAGCAGCGATCTCGCTAGCGATCTCACTATGTGAGACGGGGGCTTAAGGGCCAGATTTGACCTGCGGGCCAGAGCTTGACATGTGTGCCTTAGATGCTGCAGTCAATAGTGATTGCGTCATTTATGGTGGTAGATGAAATGAAGACTCACCGTCATCCCTCTCATTCCCTGTACTGTGATCATGGGGTACTGATAGGATTTAAAGAGGTACTCCAGGGAGATAACAGATCGTGGCCTGCTCCTATCTTCTAGTCACAGCTCCCTGAAAACATCTCCTTCCATTCAGTCTGAGATCGGGGGCATGGCCAGCCCCTGCCAAGCTGTAGTCATTCTATCTGAGCTCTCCCTCCTCCCACCCCATGCGGATCCATGACTGCTGATTTCACATCTTCTTTATTTCAGTAATAATAATAATTTTATTCATATAGAGCCAACATATTCCTCACCACTTTAAAATTAAGCGTGGACATGTACAGACAATAAAGACATCAGAAAGTAACACATAGTTCAACAATTACAGGAGGGCCCTGCTCGCAAGCTTCCAATCATTAAGGAAATAGGGGGGGGGGGGACACAATAGGCAGCAAGTGCTTGTCAAGTATGGTTCAGCCATCATTATAATAAATAGGGTATTGTAAATAAGCTGCGTGATCCGGTCATCAGCCAGTATATGTCTAGGTACAGTTGGCAACAGCTATTGGGAGCAAAGAGGAAGTGGACACAGATGAACAGAAGGGACCAAGTCCTGAGTAAAATTTAGAGAGTGGGAACAGGGGAAAGTTAGGTTAGTGAAGTGAGGTGATAGGCTTGTCTAAAGAGATGTGTTTTTACAGCACATTTAAAAACGTGGGGGACAGGTATTAGTCTGATTGTCCGGGGTAGTGTATTCCAGAAAACTGGTGCAGCATGAGAGAAGTCTTGGAGATGCAGGTGGGAGGTTCGGATTATAGGGACGTTAGTCTTAGATCAATTGCAGAGCGGAGAGCACAGGTAGGGTGATAGACAGAGATGAGAGGGGAAAAAAAAAGGTGCTGCTGAACTGTGGAGATCTTTGTGGGTGAGAGAGATAAGTTTATATTGTATTCTGTAGCGAATGGGCAACGAGTGCAATGATTGGCACAGGGTAGGCACAGTAATAGCTCACTCCACACTCCTGGACATGTCATAAAGAAGCTGCAAAAACATGCTGTGATTCACTTCAGTACAAGCCATGACAGTGCATAATGTGTACTGTCATGTATCAGGCAGGGAGCAGAGACAGAGCGCTGATCTACACATCTCAGTACATAATGCACTGCCATGGCTTATTCTGCACTGCACATACTTTGACATGTGTCAATCAGCACTCTGCCTCTGCTCTCTACCTGACACATGTATTAACATATACTCCCTACCAGGACACTTGTATTCACTTGTATTGAGCGAGGCTGTGCATGTCTAATCAGCATGTGACTGCATGTATGTAAATCGCATACCTGCAGTCATGCACCCGCCAACTCCCAGCGCAGACCCTAGGGAATCCTGACAGCGTGCTGTGTGCGTGCTGTAAGGACCCATAAGTCAGCAGTAACATAGATTGACTGCAGAATTAAACCCCAAGCCTGGACAATTCCTTTAACAATGGTACGGAGATACTGGTAGTGGTTATTAACAGCCATCATTAGACTGCAGACCATACAGGAACCACAGTACTGATGAGATATAGTCAGTTTCACAAACAGGCATTTACACCCAGATATCTGACAGGTGATATCTTTTCTGATTGTTCTCTTTCTTTTCTTCTCTATCTTGTCTAGATACAATGATGACTTTTCACGTTCACAGGTCGTCTTTGCAGACTTCCGCCTTCCTTGGCATTGTAAAACACATCTCAACATAAAATAACTTTGATAATAATGCTCCTAAATAAAATGATGTATCCTATGCTGTGCCCCTGAATAAACAACTGACCCTCACTGTGATTTCTGACCAAAATATGTTGCTGCCCTCTTTCCATACTGTCACTTCACACTATGTTTTGCCTGTACTAACCAATCTCAATACTGTGACCCACTTCTCACACCTGCATACTTTCCTCTACTTGTTTTGCCCTCACATTGTCTCCTGTCACTGCCCCATCTCTATGTAGCGCCCCGAGGGCTCGGCTGCTACAGGGGTATTGCACCTCTGCCAGAGGTGTGGTATTCCACTCCCGGGTAAGGATGGAGTATGGACCAGGGCTCAGTTAGCTGCATACAGCACACACACCCCATTTCCGAGGGACAGCTCAACGGTGCTCCCACTAGACAGAAGTGCAGGCACGACCGACTATGTCCCTGTCTGGAGTGGGGAGGGGGGTGGAATACCCAGTGCTGTAGGGGCAGATAGGGGTTGGTTCCTGAGCGTAGGAAGGAGCTCATTGGTTGCTGGTCATCTGGGCTCATGGCTAGAGGGAGGTAAAAAGGTGGGCATCATCTTAGTTCAGTGCAGTCTGTGAGGAGAAGTTGAGAGGAGAGCTGACAGGGAGCAGCAGCTCAGGCTGAGTGCTGATCCAGAGGCAGGCCTAGAGAAGAGGCCGGGGCCTGAGAGAAGAAGGAACAGGAGGAGAAGAAGGAACAGAAGCTGAAGGAACAGGAGAAGAGGGAGCTGGAGAGAAGGAGAAGAGAAAGAGAGAAACAGAAGGGCTCAGGAACAAGAAGGTGGAAGGGACCCTAAGAACCCACGAGAATCCAGGGTGAAGGGTCAGGCAGATTAAGGGTACCGGATCCCAAGTTGGTGGAGGAGAAACAACCCTCAGCCAAATACCGGAGGCTGTGACCATTTATTGGTGCAGTACCTCATCAAACCTGCTAGGAAGGCACCATAAAGGACAGCGTGGAACAGGGCCCACGTTTACCTGCGCAGGTCCGCGGCGACCGGACAAAAGTGGGTCACTGGTGAGGCAGGCCAGAGAAAGGAAAGAAGGGTGTCCTGTGCCATGCTCCTGAGCTGCCTGGGAGTTGACCAAACCCCGCACCTGGTGGATGCAGCACGGCTCGGGCAGTCCTTATCAGCTGAAGTGACTTGGAAACTAACTGTGAGTAAAGACCCTGGACTGTAACTTGTTGTCTGTGTGCTCCTTCGTGCCTCCAGCACTACCGGTACTGGGACTCTCACCACCATCACTCCCACCATCCACTACACTGCCCTGGGGCTGCACTCTTCCCGTGGGGAGTCACACCACCTCAGCTGCACCCGCCATCAGCCCCAGTGGTCTGCCCTGCAGCGGCGGTTCCTAATGACGGCAAATCCACGGGTGGCGTAGTCGGACATTATCAGCAGGAGACTACCACTGGTCTGACCACCCTGAGCCGCGGGACCGGGCCGCCAATACTACCCCCCAGCATCTCCCTATTGCCCGGTTCCGCGTGCCCCATGGCCCAGGGGGCGAGTCATCTATACTGCCCCTCCAGAATCTCCAGTCTCTATACTGTGACCCATCATGCTTTCCCCATAAGATCTCTTCACATTCCCCCCCCCATTTTATCACTTAATACTCTCCCCTAATACTTCATACTCACACTATACTCCATACTGTCTCATCATATATTTCTCCCATTATATATTGACACCGCACAGTTTCTCCCCCATATTGTCTTCTCATATATTTCTCCCCCATACTGTCACCTCCCACATTTTCCCCCATACTGTCTTCTTACACTATTCTCCACCCATACTGTCACCTCACACTATGCACCCCAAACTGTCCACTTACCCTTACTATCTCCTCAATCAATTTCCCCAATACTGTTTCCTCACACATTTCTTCCCCCTGTAAGGCAGCGCTAGTCATCATGCTGGGGGACACTCGCTTCACCGGGTCAATTAAAGCACACATGCAACATCTTTCCGGTATTTCACAATCCAGCAGTTTATTATTTATCATAAACCGCTCATAACCGAGTCCATCTCAGTGGCTCGCCGACATATTACACATATAATGTCCAAGAGCCTTTCCAGTGACAGATATGACCACTTGGCTCCAGATACAGCCTTCAGCAAGGTAACAATATAAATGTTCACATCAAGCAGCGTTTTTACCTAGCCAGGTTTTAGCTGCCTCTCTCAGCTCGGTTCTGCCGCCGCTGTGGCTTTATGGCTTCCCAGATGGGGCCTCTGGGCCTCGTACCTTCAAAGGCTACTGGTATCTCAAAACACAGGGGAGGTCCAGCCTTTGCCTTCCAGGCTAGTGGAGTCCCACACAGGGACCAGGCCTCTCGCCCTCCAAGGTTACTGGCATCCTAAACACAGGGGGATCCAGCCTCTGCCTTCCAGGCTTCACCAGGCCTCTCTTTCTAGGCCTCACCAGGCCAACGGTGTCCCACACACTGGGAACAGGCCTCACGCCTTTTTCACACTGTCTCAAAAGCACCAAGATTTATATATCCTTCAGTGCATACAGGACCTGTGCTGATGTCACAGTCATGTGATCAGTCCTTCTGTGTGCACAGGACCTGTGCTGATGTCACAGTCATGTGATCAGTCACCTGAGGGAGAGGTACATGGTCAGCCAGAACACACCCTGGACCATTACAGTAATGCCGCAAGCCGCTGCATTACATATCCCCCCCTCTGTTCAAACTTGTGGGGTTGAACACATAATATACACAATCACATTATAATCCACAGTTCACCTAGAGACCATGTACTTGACAATTGTGCTGCTCAGCCCCTGGAACATTAGTCATCGACATTAGCCCATTCCTTAGGGACCTACCATCTGTCATTGTCACTGACTTCGTCAAGTCACATTTCTGGGTCGTAACCTTGTCAGACCTCCCCCGCTCCCAGCGGTCAGTCGTAACCTTGTCAGACTTCCCCCGCTCCCAGCGGTCGCTCGTAACCTTGTCAGACCTCCCACGCTCCCAGCGGTCAATACAGCAGTGTGACTCACATGCCCTGATATCTAAGGTCCGGTTCAACTCCGTACTGTCCCGTACTCTATTGGGTCGTTTGTATGGGCCTCTCAGACCTGAGTTACTGGAGGTCTCACTACCTCTAAACCCACGCCCACTATCCTCAGGACATCTGGGAAAGTCTCTAACTTCTACTGTAGCCGTTTTATTATTTGAAGAGCCCTTTCTCTGTCTGGTCTCACAATTTATAGACGGCAGCCATCTTCTGCTGCTCAGGCGATTCTGTCTTTCCACTCGCAGTCTAGCGAGATTCAACTGTTCTACCTCTCGCAGGTAGGTCACTCGGTACTCCATCAGCATGCGTATATATGCAAGACTTTCTTACGTTCCTACAGCGGAGAATGATACCATGCCGTCTTCATCTGGTATCCAGTCCTGTCGATCACGTGGACTGCTTACTTTCATCACACCAGACTTCTTTACCATCATTTGCATGGCTCAGCCATTTCTCCCAATGAGCTTTCTAACCAGAGCATGAGGCACCCGGATGACCTCTTCACACAGACTTTGAGCTTTTCTCATAAGCTCCAGTTGTCTAATGGCTTGTTCCGTCTTCAACCGGACAAACCGCTTTGTGTGAATACATCGCCAGTGCATGTCACTTAGGATAGCCACCCTCTTCACTGTGACTTCGGTTGTGGACAGGACCACCAGCTGTTTAGCTTCTGAGGTCGAGTACACCTTATAGGCTCCCACGGCCTTCTTAAACTCTTCATGCACGGACTCACTGGTGCATTCTTCTCTCAAATCCTCGGGTACATCTATGAGGTACTTGTACTGAGAGGTTTCTGTCTCACCAGTGGTCTCCAAACGATCATCTGGCTCAGGTTTCAGGGACAACTGACTTTCAGCTTCTTCACCCTGTATGCTTCCCCTGAGCTGACTCACAGCTACAAATTCAGGAATTTTCATCTTGACCACTTCCATTTCATACTTATCTTCTGTTAACACTCTCTTAGCTCTCCTCAGGTCAACCTTCTCATGGTATAAAGAAGTAAGTGCAACTTGTTTGCCCTTTTCCTTCTCCAAGGAGGCCTCGTTCACTGAGTGATACTTTGCTAGGTGACCTTTGAGCTCGAAAACTTCTTCCTCTAGCTCAGCTACTCGCCTCTCAGCAGCCCATCTCTGAAGCTCTTCCTGCTTCAACTGCTCCTTTAACAGTAGAGTTCTCTCAGACCTCTCTGTCTCCAATGCGCCTACTCGGCTCTCAACAGCCAGTCTCTCAAGCTTCTCTTGCTTCAAATGGGCTTGTAGCGACTCCTTGAGCTCCTTGATCTCGGCTCTTACATCCACCGAATCATCCGAGCTCGCATTATTCGAGGAGGTATTTGCTTCATACCTCCCATCTCCTGTGGCCAACTCCTGGCCCTGGTCTGTGGCTTCTCCGATAGACTCCTCCATCTTTTTTCGCTCAGCTTCCATCTTGCTGATTCTTTCCTTAAGGCATGTCTCTGCCCTCCGGAGATTATCACAGAATGTCTGCAGCTCCTTCACCTGAGCTTCCAGACCTAGGGTCTTTCTGCGGAGATCATCATTTTCATCACCGGTGTCCAGCAGAGTGGTCTCAACCACTTGGCGCATGTGCTCTGCTTCAGCCTTATCCTACTCTAGTTTTTCCTTAACCTTGAGGAGATCCTCATAGTCTCTCTTAATTTGTTGCAGTTCCTTACTGAGTTCACCACACTCCTTCTTGGATTCACACAGCTCCTGGTTCAACTGTTCGAGCTGTCGTTCTAGGTTTTGATCACGTCCAGAAACTTCATCCTGCAGCGCCTCTTTTAGGGCAGACAGCTCCCTATCCCTCTGGTGTAGACCCTCATCCAGCTTTTGCTTCACCTGCCTCAGCTCTAACCGTACTAGGGAGAAGAGATCTTTCACCTCACACAACTCATCTTCACACTCCGCTTTGTCAAGCTCCAATTGAGAAACCTCCTCTTTATTTCTCTGGAACCTTTCTTTCCATTTGTTGATTTCCTCGCTGCTTTCTTCCAGTTCTCGCTGCAAGTTCCTTACAACCTGGTTTATTTTCTGCCGTTCAGACTCCAGGCCCAGCTGGTCTGAGGACCCGTTCTCCAGGTTTTCCCTTAGTTGCTGCTCATCACTCTGATACTGCTGCCTGATAGGCTCCTGCTCTTGGTCATGACTGGCCGCCTCCTCTTTCAGGGCTGTCGGATCCTGATCCTTCTGTCTCAGTACTGTATCGGAGGTTGCTACTGGCAACGTCACATCCTCTTCTTCTAAAAGAGGATCCAAACTCGGAATAAAGGCACACAGCCTTGCATTTTCTTTATTTGCCCTTTCAGCAAAATCTACAGGAGCAACTTTTTTGTGGCCCTTGCGCCGTTGACGACGAGAGGGGGATTCTCTCCCCTCGTCTAGCCCCTCCTGACTGAACTCTCTTTCTACTTTCATAGTGTCACCGTCAGTTGTGGGGTCTGTGTCACTCCCCATGGTGTCGTGGACCAACAAGTCACTTCCCACCTTGACATCAACCCCTTCTACTGGAGCTACCCCATTATCAACGGTCAAATTGTCATTTTTAGACGGTACCAACCCACAACCAGTAACAAATTTTAGTTTTCTATACGCCATGCTCTTTTGAAAATCCGCCCCCTTTTGAGACTCCGCCCCCTTTTGGACACCCACACCTGTAGGGAGATTTTTACAAAAAAAATCAGCAATAGTCTTAGGACCCAGTTCACAACATCTCTTACCACCTCCCCGGGTACTCTGGGACAATACCGGCGCCCCAGGAGAACTC
Organism: Phyllobates terribilis; assembly: GCF_046119375.1. NCBI lineage: Eukaryota > Metazoa > Chordata > Amphibia > Anura > Dendrobatidae > Phyllobates > Phyllobates terribilis. Next base: position 907,046,521 of record NW_027362762.1, read on the forward strand.
ACATCATGGTCCGCTGCCGCCTTTCTGTAAAGGGCCAATAGCTCCTGCCCTTCCTGCACCACGGCCTGTTGTCGTTTCTCAAATACCTGCTGTCGTTTCTCAAATACCTGCTGCTGCGATTTTAACAGGCACTTTAATCGCTCAATAGCTTCAGTCTCATTTGCTGCTCCCTTCACAGCCATCTTTATCTGCTCCTGCATTTCTTCAGGACACTCAATTTTTCTGCAGGACGTTTGCAGCCGGTCATCTAACCCCTTCTCCCTTCCGTCTGGAGATACTGCACCATTCATAGCCATCGCGGTACACTGTTCACACTAGACACCTCACACCGCTCTCCCCGGAAAAATTTTGTGGCCCCGCCGAGCCACAGCAAACCAGGTTTGAGTGCGAGGACAATTTTCGGAACCCCGCCGAGTTACAGCCAAATGCTTTCATTTTCATGACCCTGCCGAGCCACAGCAAACCAGGTTTGAGTGAGAGGACAATTTTCGTAACCCCGCCGAGTTACAGCAAGATACTTTATCCACACTCGTCGTCCTGTGTCGTTACCCTTAGCAACCAGGCTGCAGTTGCCCCTAGCAACCAGGCTGCAGTTGCCCGCATTCTCCAACCACATGTAAGGCAGCGCTAGTCATCATGCTGGGGGACACTCGATTCACCGGGTCAATTAAAGCACACATGCAACATCTTTCCGGTATTTCACAATCCAGCAGTTTATTATTTATCATAAACCGCTCATAACCGAGTCCATCTCAGTGGCTCGCCGACATATTACGCATATAATGTCCAAGAGCCTTTCCAGTGACAGATATGACCACTTGGCTCCAGATACAGCCTTCAGCAAAGTAACAATATAAATGTCCACATCAAGCAGCGTTTATACCTAGCCGGGTTTTAGCTGCCTCTCTCAGCTTGGTTCTGCCGCCGCTGTGGCTTTACGGCTTCCCAGATGGGGCCTCTGGGCCTCGTACCTTCAAAGGCTACTGGTATCTCAAAACACAGGGGAGGTCCAGCCTCTGCCTTCCAGGCTAGTGGAATCCCACACAGGGACCAGGCCTCTCGCCCTCCAAGGCTACTGGCATCCTAAACACAGGGGGATCCAGCCTCTGCCTTCCAGGCTTCACCAGGCCTCTCTTTCTAGGCCTCACCAGGCCAACGGTGTCCCACACACTGGGAACAGGCCTCACGCCTTTTTCACACGGTCTCAAAAGCACCAAGATTTATATATCCTTCAGTGCATACAGGACCTGTGCTGATGTCACAGTCATGTGATCAGTCCTTCTGTGTGCACAGGACCTGTGCTGATGTCACAGTCATGTGATCAGTCACCTGAGGTAGAGGTACATGGTCAGCCAGAACACACCCTGGACCATTACAGTAATGCCGCAAGCCGCTGCATTACACCCCACACAGTCCCCTTACAATTTTCTGCCCCTCATACTGTCCCATCACAGTTTTCTTCCCCATACTGTCCCCCAAAACTTCCCCCATACTGTCTCCTCACAATTTTCTCCTCCATACTGTCCTTCATTACTCCTCTGCATTTTCAGCTCCATTGGAGCACTTACCTTAGTGCTGACCATCTTCCTCTGTGGCACAGGAGTGATGCCAGCCGTGTGATCTGGTGATCATGTCACCTGATCACGCTTCTGTCTTTGCCCTAATTCAAGAAGTGCCAGCCGTTAAGTCTTCAAAGGCTTTAATTGTACTCTCACCTGAAAGATGCAAGTACTGTACTGTTGAGTGCCGGATTTGGCATTTCCCATGTTTTCCTTGCCGGCTGTCTGTTTTAGAAGATTTCCTTCTCTAAAAGGGTGGTACATTTTATATTTTTATTGTATTTAATTATAAACACTTTAAAATATAAAATACGTCAAGCAATTAAATTATTTAAAATAAAAAGAATGAAGGAGGGAGAAATAGGAAATATGCTTGACAGTGATTTTTCAGTTCACTGAATTTTTTAGTATTTGAAAGCTTTATGAAAGTTTGGAAAATTCCACAAACAGAACAAATTAATTTCTTTTCTCTTTTATCCTTACATGAACTTTCTAGTCCCACAAAATATCTTTTCCTTGTCCATCTTCTCCGAATTTCACACAATGTAAAATCCAGGCATGAATATAGTAAGATCAATGTTGGACTATGCAAAAGGTTGGAATCTTTTAAAAGGTGATTTTTGGAGGCCTTAAAAAGTTGGTATCATTTTACTCAACTTTCGACATGTCATAGAAATCCCCTCTGATTACATGGCTGGAGTATGCGGTCCATTCAACTCACATCACCTGTCTTAAGAGAGGTCAAAGAGTAATATACTGTCAGTATACATCTTTCCCAAGAAGTCTTATTGGAGAAGAATTGGCACTGCCCATGGACATTTTGTGCCAGTCTTAGCACCATTAATTACAACTTGTGTCCGAGACAGTTAAGTAGCTTATTGAAATAAAATGACCCCGTAGAGCAGGAGAGGGGAATCTTTTTCTGCCAGGAGCCATTTGGATATCTATACCATCACTTGGGGGTTGCACAATATTATCAACTTGAAATTTATCCTGCTACATTTGGTCAAACATTTAATTAACTCACTCCTAATGTGATGGCTAGAGCTGCTTCTCTTTGGTCTGACGTATGATGTTAGGTGGTATTGATGATGTTGCTACTGTCAACTGCTTTTCCAGATTTGCGTTAATCTGGAACGCAATCAACTCTTTGCAATGAATTCTGAAATAACCTGCAGCAGTAAGTTATGAACACAGATGTATATTACACTGCTGGTCTCCTCACAGTGGGAAGTCACTCTAAGTTACATTTATAGAACTTAAGTAATAGGAGGTCTGCTGTATATATCACATAGTAGACACTGAGACTACTGTATATACATCATATAAGAAACACTGGGGCTGGAGTATATACATTACACAGGAGACGCTGGGGCATATACATTACAAGAAGGGGTGTGGAATTTACATCATAGGGGATGCAAGAGCATAAACATCACCGAAGGAGATGGGACATATGGGACATATGTCACAGGAGACGCTGGTGCATATACATCATGAAAGACACCGGGGCTGGGGCATATACATTACAGAAGACACCGGGGCTGCAGCATAGACATCACATGAGACGCTTGGGCGCATACATCACAGGAGATGCCAGGACATATCTATAATATAATCATACAAGCAACCCTCTGTCTGAAGCCTCTATAGACTGCGCAAGCGCGACACGCCTGCGCAGTCTGGCTCCAGACAGAAGAACGCATCGAGCCGTTACAGGTAAGAGGAGTGTATGGCACCGAAGATCGCGGTATGCATAGACACTGAACGCATACCACGATCTCCGGTGCCATACTTACATACTTACCTGACCGGTAGGAGCGTTGCCGCGGCGCCTCTCTTCTGGCCGGAGACTGGGGGCGGAGTGAAGGCGTCGGAATTGGTGCATTCGCATTGCGCTATCCGGCGCCATTTTACTGAAGACACATTTGCAGTGTGTCTTCAGCAAAATGGCGCTGGACAGCACAGTATGGGCAAGCACATACTCCGGCGCCACACTCCTCCCCCGGCCTCCGGCAGAACAGGACACAGCAGCGCTGGAGCACAGGTAAGAAAAGTGAGTATAAGTGTTTTTTTTAATGTATGTGTGCAGTGTGAAAGGGATGAGGGGTGCGATACATACCAGTATTGGGCGGTGAGGGGGCCACACATACCAGGATTGGGTGATGAGGGGGCCACACATACCAGGATTGGGGGATTAAGGGGCCACACATACCAGGATTGGAGGATGAGGGGTACCATGCATACCGGGATTCGGGGGTGAGGGGTAACATGCCTACCGGGATTGGGGAGGTGAGGCGTACCATGCATATCGGGATTGGGGGTAAGAGGTACCATGCTTACCGGGATTGGGGGGTGAGGGGTACCATGCATACAGGAATTGGGGGGTGAGGGTTACCATGCATACCGGGATTGGGGGGTGAGGGGTACCATGCATACCGGGATTGGGGGGTGGGGGGTACCCTGCATACCGGGATTGGGGGTGAGGGGATCATGCATACTGGGATTGGGGGGTGAGGGGTGCCATGCATACCAGGATTGGGGGATGGGGGATGAGGGGTGCCATGCATACCAGGATAGGGATGAGGGGGGCCATACATACCAGGATTGGGGGATGAGGAGTACCATGCATACCGGGATTTGGGGGAGAGGAGTACCATGCATACTGGGATTGGGGGATGAGGGGTACCATCCATACCGGGATTGGGGGGTGAGGGGTACCATGCATAACGGGATTGGGGGATGAGGTGCACCATGCATACCGGGATTGGGGGATGAGGGGTACCATGCATACCGGGATTGGGGGTGAAGGGACCATGCATACCGGCATGGGGGGGTGAGGGGTGCCATGCATACCAGGATTGGGGGGTGAGGGGTACCATGCATACCGGGATTGGGGGGGTGAGGGGTACCATGCATACTGAGATTGGGGGGTGAGGGGTACCATGCATACCACGATTAGGGGGTGAGGGGACCATGCATACCGGGATTTGGGGGGTGAGGGGTGCCATGCATACCAGGATAGGGATGAGGGGGCCATACATACCAGGATTGGGGGATGAGGGGTACCATGCATACCAGAATAGGGATGAGGGGTACCATGTATACCAGGATAGGAATGCGGGGTACCATGCATACCAGGATGAGGGATGGGGTACCATGCATACCAGAATAGGGATGAGGGGTACCATGCATACCAGAATAGGAATATGTGGTGCCATGCATACCAGGATTGGGGGATGAAGAGTGCCATGCATACCAGAATAGGGATGAGGGGGCCATACATACCAGGATTAGGGGTACCATGCATACAAGGATTGGGGGATGAGAGGTACCATGCATATCGGGATGGGGGGATGAGGGGTACCATGCATACCGGGATCCTCCGGATCCTCTAGGTCGAGCCTTACCAGGAAATCTCCTGTGAAAAGCCTTAATTAGCCTTGAGGCAGAGACGTTCTCGGCCTTCACCCAGGAATTATCCTCGGGGCCGAAACCTCGCCAGGACACAAGATACTGTAATCTTCCTCTATGCCACCTGGAATCCAAAATGTGAGAAATCTCAAATTCACCGTCCTCATCAACAGGAGGAACAGTAGGTTTCGCCTTCTTATCAGGAGTGTCCGCCTTCTTAAGTAACGACACATGAAAGACAGAATTAATCCTCCAGGACGAGGGAATGCCCAACCTCACCGCTGCCGAGTTGACAATCTGAACCACTTTGAAAGGACCCACAAATTTAGGCCCCAGTTTTTTAGAAGGAATTTTCAAACGAAGATTCCTAGAGGACAACCAAACCATATCCCCAACAGCAAACAAGGACTCCTTTCTTTTTTTGTCAAAATACCTTTTAGATCTCCTGTTAGCCTCTTTAAGGTTCAGACGTACACTGGTCCAAACCCTCTCTAAATCACCAGCAAAATTGTCCTCCTCTGGTACAACAGCCCCAACTTTGGAAAAATGATCAAAAGATGGATACCTGCCAGTACAACAAAAAAAAGGAGAACAACCAGCCGAGTAAGAAGTATGATTATTAAGGGCAAACTCCGCAAGTGGTAGAAATTCTGACCACATTTCCTGATTGTCTGCCACAAAACATCTCAAAAACTGCTCGACATCCTGGTTCTTCCTTTCAGTCTGTCCATTGGACTCTGGATGATACCCCGACGAGAATGACAAATGAATTTTCAATCTGTCACAAAAAGCACACCAAAAAAGAGCCCCAAACTGTGATCCTCTATCAGAAACAATGTCCGTGGGAACACCATGGAGCCTAACAATCTCCTTCACAAAAGCTTTAGCAAGAATCTTGGCACAAGGTAACTTGTTGAATGGAACCAGATGACACATTTTACTAAACCGGTCCACAGCAACCCAGATGATAGAAAAACCCTCCGATAAAGGCAGATCGATGATAAAATCCATGGCAAGGTGCGTCCATGGCGAACTAGGAACTTCCAAGGGGCATAGCAACCCCGCAGCCGGAGCGTGAGATGCCTTCGACCTAGCGCACACAGAACACTGACGCACCCACTTGATGACTTCCCTTAGCCACCCTGGCCACCAGAAACTCCGACCGATACCCTTCCTAGTATCCGAAATCCCTGGGTGACCCGCCAACCGAGACTCATGACTTTCAACAAACAACGCTCTCCTCAAGGCTCTAGGCACAAACAATTTACCACACTGAGTGTTAGTTGGTGCCGCACTCTGAGCCCCTAGGATGCTATTCTCCAACTCAGAATCTAATGCGGCCACCACCACCCCTCTCTGCAAAATGCACTCCTTCCTCTCAGCATTCACCGCTTGAGAGAAACTACAAGACAAGGCGTCAGCCTTAACATTCCTTGTCCCCGGGGCAAAGGTTACGGAAAAATTGAACCGGGCAAAAAACAGTGCCCACCTAGCCCGATGGGCATTCAAACATGTAGCTGCGTCCAGATAAATCAAATTCTTATGATCAGTGAAAACCTGTATAGGATGTTGAGCCCCCTCCAAAAAATGTCGCCAATGCTCGAACGCGAGTTTAATAGCCAACAACTCACGATTCCCAACATCATAGTTGAGCTCTGTCTCAGAAATTTTTTTTGAAAAGAAAGCACAGGGATGCACCCCATCTTCACCCTCCTGGGACAGAACTGCCCCTACGCCTATAGATGAGGCATCCACCTCAACCAAGAATGGCTTGATCTCATCCATCTGGATAAGAACAGGAGCAGAGCTGAACCTCTCCTTGAGATGCTCAAAAGCTTCAATAGCCTCAGTGGACCATTGGACTGTATTAGTACCCTTCTTGGTGAGATCAGTAATGGGTTTAGCGATGACAGAGAAATTCTTTATGAAGTTCCTGTAATAATTGGCAAACCCCAAAAAACTCTGAATGGACTTCAAACCCTCAGGCCTCGGCCACTCCAGCACAGCCTGCACTTTCACCGGGTCCATCTCAAAACCATCACAAGAGACAAAGTAACTCAAAAAACTAATTTTCTGGACAGCAAACTGACACTTCTCCAATTTAGCAAAGACTGTGTTATCTCTCAAAATCTGAAGAACTTCGCAGACTCTCTGCCAATGAGACTCAAGATCAGATGAATAAATCAAAATTTCATCCAGATAAACAATAACACTCCTACCGATCAAGGGTCTCAGAATGTCATTGATGAAATTTTGAAAAAATGCAGGAGCGTTAGTAAGCCCAAAAGGCATCACCAAACACTCAAAATTTCCTTCCGGGGTGTTAAAAGCTGTCTTCCATTCATCTCCATCCTTCACCCGCAGCAAATTATATGACCCACGAAGGTCAATCTTAGAAAACCATTTAGCTCCGGTCAATTTGTTAAGCAAATCCGGAATAAATGGTAACGGGTAAGGATTGCGCATAGTGATCTTATTAATCTCCCGAAAATCCAGACATGGCCTAGACCCCCATCCTTCTTTTTGACAAAAAAGAACCCAACCGCCATAGGAGACTTAGAGGGTCTTATGTGACCTGCAGCTAAACTAGTCTGAAGGTACTCCTTAAAAGCCTCCCTCTCGGGAATTGTCAGATTAAACAACCGACTCTTAGGGAGTTTAGCATCAGGGACGAAGTCAATAGCGTAATCATAATCTCTATGAGGTGGTAAAGCTTTAGACTCCACCTCCGAAAAAACCCTCCAAAAATCCTGAATGGGTTCAGGTAACTCCCCCTTCACAACAGCAGCAATGTGAACATTACAACACTTACCATAACACCCCTGACCCCAGGATCTTATGGAACCAGACGACCAGTTCAGCAAAGGATTATGCACTTTTAACCGGGGCGACCCCAGGACAAATGGGGAAGGCAACTTAGCAAGTACAAATAAGTCAATCTGCTCCTGATGTTCCATATTCATAGTAAGCGGAAACCCAGTGACCTTTCGAAGAATGCTCCCATGCTCCAGGGGAGTATTATCAATCGCCACCACAGGGAAAGGAGACGACAAAGGTTCAGAATCAAAGTTATACTTTTCAAGAAATTGTTGATCAATCAAATTAAGTGCAGAACCACAATCCACCATAACCTGAAACTCAATCAAACGACCCTGACAGGTGGTATTACCAGGAAAAAACACCCCAGCAGAACGTAAAAACGCAGTGCGAACGGGAGTGTTATTTCTACTGACCATTTATTTTTCTTTCCTTAAGCGAACCTCGCATTGCTTTAAAAAATGATCAGCCTTACCGCAATACAAGCAAAGTCCCTCAGAGAACCTCCTGCCCCTCTCCTTGGAGCTTGATGACATTGCCCCGACCTGCATAGGTTCTTCAGTGTCGGCAGGAATATCATGAGAAACAGAATCCAGCAAAACAGGAAACTTCTCCTCATTCTGTCCAGCCCTCAACCTTCTATCCACACAGATAGCTAACTGCATGGCAACTTGCAAAGTATCAGGTGCAGGGAATGCAATGAGCAAATCTTTAACCCTTTCACTCAAGCATGCCAGAAACTGAAACTTGAGTGCAGGGTCGTTCCACCTGACCTCTGCAGACCATCGTCTGAACAGGGTGCAATAACTCTCAGCATGAAGAGAACCCTGTTTGAGATGTCTGAGCTCTGCCTCAGCTGATGTAACCCAATCAGGATCATCATATAGCAAACCCATGGCATCAAAAAGTGCCTCCACAGACCTCAAACAAAGATCATCAGGAGACCAGGAAAATGCCCAGATTTAAGGTTCCTTACGCAATAGAGACATAATAATTCCTACACGCTGTAGTTCACTCCCAGAATATCTAGGTCTGAGCCGAAAATACAATAAACAAGCATTTTTAAATGAAAAAAAATCCTGTTGTTTCCCCGAGAAACACTCAGGTAATCCTACATTAGGTTCTTCCTAGTGTTCTGCAGGGCATTTAGTCACGTACTGCTGAAGATCGGCAACCTCTAGAGTCAACCCTTGCAAGCATTGAGCAAGCTCCTGGATGGTAACCATACTGAAGAAAATCCAGGGAGAGGAGAGGAGAAGAAAAAAAACAAAAAAAAATAATTTATTTATTTTTTTGAACGTGGCCGGACATACTGTTATGTTCTGCAACTTAGAACTAAGGAATAGGAGAGAAAAGCTGTCCCTGCACTGAGACTCAGCTTTACCCTACGCTGGGGTGGGTGCCCTATTCCTTATGAATAGCCCCACTGAAACTCCTGCACTGAACTCAAACGAAGACCTGTAGGAAGGGGAAAGGGGTCCCTAAAAGATCTAAGGACTGGGAGCAAAAGCAGGAGACCTCCTAGCAGAAAAGTTAGTTGCAGAAACGAAAATCAAAGGAAACAAAACTGGTGGAACAAGAAGTCCCAGAATAACAATAGTCCAAAGCAAGTAGAACTAAACAAGGCTACTTAGCCAGAGTACGAGCATTACAATACTGATGTCCAGCAGGGAATGACAGCCAGGTGCTGAGTAATAAAGGGTGCAGAGATCACGTGACCAAGAAACCCAGCACCAGAGGAAAAGACTAGAAGCCAGCAAACCACAACAAGATGGCCGATAGTAAAATAACATAGATTCTAACAGTCACTGCCTCATTACCGCACAGTGTGAACACTGCCGTACTACAAGCCTTATATAGTACAGTATATATGGCAATATTAATGGAAATAGCATACGGATTCCTAGTTTATTGTCTTTAGTGAAGAGGGACACATACTGTATTTTACAGTAAGGTTCTTTGTTCTCAGAGATTCTGTAAGAAACAATGGAAAAAAATATTATGCCACATAGATAGCAAAACTTCAAGAGAGAATACACTGTCGCTGGAGACTATGTGGTTGGGAGTGCTTACACTTGTCTGTGTTATCCCTGTGCTCAAATAAAGAGTTGTCCCATGTGAATGGACCATAACCAGATACTATAGTAAAAACTAGTCTGTGGCTTGGATAAAATAAATGTGCCATTGAAAGAAATGTACATGGTTTTGCATTACAATGTTGACTAGTTGGTCTTTTCTGTTTCATTATTCGGAATCTTTTTCCCATTGAGTCACCTATTTTTTTCTAGATGTGATGCCAAGTCATTTCTGGTCTAATAAAGGATGGGTTGTGGTGTTAAAGTCGAATGATCCATCCTTATAGACAGAGTAGTATGAATAATACTTCCTGCCTCATTCAACAGCCTAATACAATCTTTATCGAGCTTTTTAGGGTGCCAGAGGTAAAAAAAAAAAAAAATGCTTGGCAGAAAACCTGCCGTTACTTGAAATTTCTATCTTCCCACTTTTTATTTTTTATAGCTTTTGCTCTTAATCACTGAGCCAAGTCTTTCTTTTTATGCCAGAGACATGAGGAATGGACTATGAAAGTCTCTTTGGCTAGTTCATGACTTGCTGGCAAGTTAATTAATTTGAGTTCCAGGAGATTTGTTCACCCCTTGCCCAAAGCTATATGAAGCCTATATAATAATCTAAGGGACAATTCCTGAGATTCATTCCCTCTGTTGCACGGGGATTAATTACTTCTTGATGACTCTTGAGTCTCTCTGAGGCGGCTCAAAAAATGCCATCAATTATTTTTGTGTAAATATGTTGTGCAAAGCTCGTTTTAAAGTTTCATGTATCAGTAACAAATGCCTCAACCTTTCTGGCTTCTACAGTTTGGAAGCACTGTGAAACGAGAGACATTTCTAGAAAGACACTTCAGGGACTGCACAGAACCCGGATGAAATGTAGGATGTTTGATAAAACAGTGGAAAAGGGTCACAGGGGCAAAGTAGTAAAAAGGTTATTTTGCACATACAATTCGGACTTATTCAAGACAGAACATTTTCCAAATATAAAACTTGTATTTCAAGGAATTAATTCATTTTTTTGTGCTCGAATTTAGAATTTTTATTCTAAATTGTGTAACAAATCTCTGGTGTAAAGTTAATCTCAGCATTTTAAGAACATGACTTTTTTTTGGCCAGTATACAGTGCTTTATAATTTCTTAAAATATCTTTATAGTATTCGGAGCTCCATTTTACTTCATCGCCTGCATAAACCTAGAGTTGTACAAAAAATTCTGACAGCTTGTCGCCACCACTAGGGGGAGCTTTGGAGTAAAATGTAAACCATTAAGTTCAAGGTATATATAGGACACATAAACTAAATGTAATATAAAATATAACATTTATTAGTGAGACCTGTCAGTACCAGTCTTAATATGTAACACATGCCTTATTCCTGTATACCATTCCCACTTTATTTGTGTTATCTTGATATGCATCTAATACTGTGAGAAGTATACTAGCACATGCACTTTACCACTATCTCACTTTATTACCTGCATACATAATATTTTTACATTTTATGTGGTGTATTGGTTGATGTATTTATTTTGTGCATGTTTTTTCCTGGCACTACTGATACTTTCCTTTGTGAACCCCCTTTTTTTCATTTTTTTCTTTTTTTCTTTTTTGTGATTCCTTTCCCCAATTCTTTTATTTCTATTTTTATTATGTACTTTTAAATTATCACTAATAAATGTTATATTTTATATTACATTTAGTTTATGTGTCCTATATATAGGTTCTATGGCTAAAATTGACACATTTACATCTATAAAAATTTTTTTTCTACACTCTTTTCTAATTGCATTAAGTTCAAGGTATAAATCTATAATATAACCGGGGATGCGTCCCTCTGTCTGAAGCCTCGATAGACTGCGCATGCGTGACGCGCAGTCTGGCTCCAGACAGAAGCAGGCATCCAGCCGTTACAGGTAAGAGGAGTGTATGGCGCCGGAGATCGCGGTATGCGTAGGCACTGAACGCATACCGCGATCTCCGGCGTCATACTTGCATACTTACCTGACCGGGAGGAGCGTTGCCGCGGTGCCTCTCTTTGCAGGAGACCGGGGCAGGAGTGAGGCGTCGGATCGGCGCGTGTGCATAGTGCTATCCGGCTCCATTTTACTGAAGACACATTTACAGTGTGTCTTCAGCAAAATGGCGCCGGACAGAGCGGTGCTCCGGCGCCGCATTCCTCCCCCGGCCTCCGGCAGAACAGGACGCAGCAGCGCTGGAGTACAGAGAAGAAAGGTGAGTATAAGTGTTTCTTTTTTTTGTATGTGTGAAAGGGATGAGGGGGCCACATATACCAGGATTGTGGGGTGAGGGGTACCACACATTCCAGGATTGTGGGGTGGGGGGTACCACACATACCAGGATTGGGGGGTGATGGGTACCACACATACCAGGATTGGGGGGTGAGCTGTACCATGCATACCAGGATTGGGGGGTGAGGGGTACCACGCATACCAGGATTGGGGGGTGAGGGGTACCACACATACCAGGATTGGGGATGAGGGGTGCCAGGCATACCGTGATTGGGGATGAGGGGTGCCACGTACACCGGGATTGGGGATGAGTGGTGCCACGCATACCGGGATTGGGGATGAGGGGTGCCACGCATACCGGGATTGGGGATGAGGGGTGCCACGCATACCGGGATTGGGGATGAGGGGTGCCACGCATTCCGAGATTGGGGATGAGGGGTGCCACGCATACCGGGATTGGGGATGAGGTGTGCCACGCATACCAGGATTGGGGACGAGGGGTGCCACGCATACGGGAATAGGGGGCGAGGTGTGCCACGCATACCAGGATTGGGGATGAGGGGTGCCACATATACCGGGATTGGGGGTGAGGGTTGCCACGCATACCAAGATTGGAGATGAGGGGTGCCACGCATACCGGGATTGGGGATGAGGGGTGCCACGCATACCAGGATTGGGGATGAGGGGTGCCACGCATACCGGGATTGGGGGTGAGGGGTGCCACGCATAACGGGATTGGGGGTGAGGGGTGCCACGCATACTGGGATTGGGGATGAGGGGTGCCACGCATACCGGGATTGGGGATGAGGGGTGCCACGCATACTGGGATTGGGGATGAGGGATGCGGTGCCATGCATACCAGGATGAGGGATACCATACATAGCAGGACCGGGATGAGGGATGGGGTACCACGCATACCAGGATTGGGGATGAGGGGTGCCATGCATACCAGGATTGGGAATGAGGGGTGCCACGCATATCAGGATTGGGGATGAGGGGTGCCACGCTTAACGGGATTGGGAATGAGGTGTGCCACGCATACCAGGATTAGGGACGAGGGGTGCCACGCATACCGGGATTGGGGATATGGGGTGCCATGCATACCGGGATTGGGGGTGAGGGGTACCATGCATACCGGGATTGGGGATGAGGGATGGGGTGCCATGCATACCAGGATGAGGGATACCATACATACAAGGATAGGGATGAGGGATGGGGTACCATGCATACCAGGATTGGGGATGAGGGGTGCCACACATACCAGGATTGGGGGTGAGGGGTGCCACGCATACCAGGATTGGGGGTGAGGGGTGCCATGCATACCAGGATAGAGGGTGAGGGGTGCCATGCATACCAGGATTGGGGGTGAGGGGTGCCACACATACCAGGATTGGGTGTGAGGGGTGCCATGCTTACCAGGATTGGGGGTGAGGGGTGCCACACATACCAGGATAGGATGGTGGAGACAGGATGGGGGCAGCACAAATACAAGGAGGGGGGCAGCACATACCAGAATGGGAGACCATATACCAATAAAAATGCTCGCCACCCGGGCATAGAACGGGTTCAATAGCTAGTGAATATAATAAACTCCTAAGCCCAAGCAGTAGATCTAAGCAGACAGACGTGTGGACTGTCTATTGATAAGAAGATGTGTCAATGATATGGCTTTGCAAGAAGGTTTGAGCTCTTTGTATGAAAAAAATTGAGCCCCAGTCTGCCATTGGTCAACACAGAAATTGGAACATGCTCGGAAAATCAAAATGGCTTTCGGGGGATACATTCATTTTAGAGCACAGGTTCACCAATAGTAGTGCATTTGTCTACATACAATTCTCCAGTCGGTACTAGTTATACAATATTTATAAGGTTGAATTGTGACTTCAGACTCCACAATTGAGGTTTAGTATGCACTGTATCAAGTAGGAAATTCTAATTTGAAGGGGATGGCCACTTTCTTGTTATTTCCACAAATGTTCTCTAAATAGCATTACAAACCACTTACTAAAATATAGGCCCTGATTCATTATTTGTGTTATTTTTAATCACTTATATTTTTTTGTCTTGATTTTTTCGCTGATGTTGACAGCATCAATTTCATTCAAATGCAAGTTCATGAATGCCGTTTATGAAATTGGTGCAAAGTAAAGAAAGGGGTTCTTTTTTTTACGACTTTTTGAGCAAAAAAGTTGCATCTTCTGCAACATGTCACAAAAAGATACGACTTTTGAGAAATATGCATAAAACTACAGCATGGGAGGGATCAAGAGTAGAGTTGCGCCAAAAATGTGCAACTTTTTAAAAAGTCGCAATTGATGAATCAGGCAAAATCATCTGGAATCACTAAACTCTGCCTACGGGAGCAGAAAAAGCAAAACAGGCACACATATAAATTAGACTTCAAAAAAGGCGCAAATAGAATAATAAATTGGGTGCAAACAAAAAAAAGGCGCAAAACACACAAAACTAGACAAAACACAGGCACTAAGGCAATGATGAATCTGGGCCATAATGTATAAGCTCAGATCTGTTGACTTTTTCTGTTGAGGTATATATCGCTTATTTGTACAGTCTGCTCCATAGACCATATGGGATTCTGGTCCTAAACATGACTGATGATGTCATAGCACGTGACAAGATCCTTTCCACTGGATAACACCCCGCTCTGCACTGCTCATGCGCTATCTTATACAGTTCACAATGCTATTTGATATATAGTGGGTACGGAAAGTATTCAGACCCCTTTAAATTTTTCACTCGTTCTTTCATTGCAGCCATTTGGTAAATTCTAAAAAGTTCATTTTTTTTCTCATTAAAGTACACTCTGCACCCCATCTTGACTGAAAAAACCCCAAATTTATTAAAAAGAAAAACTGAAATATCACATGGTCATAAGTATTCAGACCCTTTGCTCAGACACTCATATTTAAGTCACATGCTGTCCATTTCCTTGTGATCCTCCTTGAGATGGTTCTACTCCTTCATTGGAGTCCAAATGTGTTTATTTAAACTGATAGGACTTGATTTGGAAAGGCACACACCTGTCTATATAAGACCTCATCGCTCACAGTGAATGTCAGACCAAATGAGAATCATGAGCTCAAACGAACTGCCCAAAGAGCTCAGAGACAGAATTGTGGCAAGGCACAGATGTGGCCAAGGTTACAAAAGAATTTCAGCATTACTCAAGGTTCCTAAGAGCACAATGGCCTCCATAATCCTTAAATGGAAGAAGTTTGGGACCACCAGAAGTCTTCCTAGACCTGGTCATCCAGCCAAACTGAGCAATTGTGGGAGAAGAGCCTTGGTGAGAGAGGTAAAGAAGAACCCCAACATCACTGTGGCTGAGCTCCAGAGATACAGTAGGGAGATGGGAGAAAGTTCCACAAAGTCAACTATCACTGCAGCCCTCCACCAGTTGTGCCTTTATGGCAGAGTGGCCCAACGGAAGCCTCTCCTCAGTGCAAGACATATGAAAGTCCGCATAGAGTTTGCTCAAAAACACATGAAGGACTCCCAGACTATGAGAAATAAGATTCTCTGGTCCGATGAATCGGAGATAGAACTTTTTGGTGATAATTCTAAGCGGTATGTGTGGAGAAAACCAGGCACAGGAAACATGAATGCGGCCAAGTACAGAGATATCCTGGATGAAAACCTCTTCCAGAGTGCTCTGGACCTCAGACTTGGTCTAAGGTTCACCTTCCAACAAGACAATGACCCTAAGTACACAGCTAAAATAACAAAGGAGTGGCTTCAGAACAACTCTGTGACCATTCTTGACTGGCCCAGC
This sequence comes from Phyllobates terribilis, assembly GCF_046119375.1. Lineage (NCBI taxonomy): Eukaryota > Metazoa > Chordata > Amphibia > Anura > Dendrobatidae > Phyllobates > Phyllobates terribilis. The sequence goes on from NW_027362762.1 coordinate 907,062,426, forward strand.
CAGAGCCCTGACCTAAACCCAATTGAGCATCTCTGGAGAGACCTGAAAATGGCTGTCCACCAACGTTCACCATCCAACCAGACGGAACTGGAGAGGATCTGCAAGGAAGAATGGCAGAGGACCCCCAAATCCAAGTGTGAAAAACTTGTTGCATCATTCCCAAGAAGACTCATGGCTGTCCTAGCTCAAAAGGGTGCTTCTACTCAATACTGAGCAAAGGGTCTGAATACTTATGACCATGTGATATTTCAGTTTTTCTTTTTTAATAAATTTGCAAAAATTTCTACATTTCTGTTTTTTTTCAGTCAAGATGGGGTGCAGAGTGTACTTTAATGAGAAAAAAATGAACTTTTTAGAATTTACCAAATGGCTCAATGAAACAAAGAGTGAAACATTTAAAGGGGTCTGAATACGTTCTGCACCCAATGTAAGTGAAAAACCCAAGAGCTACAGCTCATATTCTAAAGGCCTCATTTAGCATGGTAAATGTTCAAATTAGGATGTGTCGTGTAATTCTATCTGCAGTACATTTGCGAAAGTACCAAGAAAGTGGACAATCCCTTTTATAGAAGAGAATCTTTAGTTAGCTCTTCATCTATTAACTAAAACAGAAAGTTACAAATAAGACATATGTAATGCTTAAGGCCCCCATACACACTCTCCTGACTCTCCCGTACTCAGGAACAGATTCGGCCGACTTTAGTCTAATGTGTATGGGCTTGAGTCCTTTGGATCCACCTGTAGCTGCACTTACTGTCAATTTCCCAACAGATGAAAGCTGATCCCTAGTTGTTACCACTAACTTTGAAAATTAATCCATAATATATTTATAAAATGTTATTGACTTTGATAGGATGAAAAAATATTTCCTCTATGTCTTTTATATTTATCAAAAGGCAAATGTAAAAAAAATGACTACTACTTAGCCACTTTGTCATTCACTTTTAAAAACATTTAATCACGATCAAGTCTAATATTCAGGCTTTCTCATGCACATTGCAGATTTCTAGATTCCAAATAACTGTACTTTCATTGTGAATTACTCAGATTTATAAGCGGATGTATAATTTGCTGTGCTCCTGGCATTTAATGACCGATAAAGTTATTTATAGTTGAAATAAAAATTATAGACTTTGGGGTGACTAAGGTTCCAAGTCAAACTTGGTCAAAGACTTTGATATTTTAAGGCACTTTGGTTCTTACTCTTTATTATATCCCTTTGGATTGTGTCTTAAATGCTTTTGATCCCAAAAAAAACATGAAAACTCAAATTAGTCAGTAGAAAAGCAAAACTGGTTCCAGACCGGTTGCCAAGTTGTATCAAACTAAGTTTTAGTCATTTCAAAAACCCTCTGAAAGAACTTGAGAAAGAAGGTAAAATAAGAAAAGAGTCAATGCCCCATGTATTCATCTCCAACTGGCAAGAATCACAAATTTCATGTTTCTGTTGGTTGAAGGTTAAATCAAGCTAATATTATATGATTTTAATGGAGATTATACTACTACAAAGGTCCATAGTGGAGTTGAGCAAAAAGATTTGCAGGCTTCTTGTCCAGCAATTATATTGGTAGTCCATGGGCGCCGCTCAAGACCACTACAAACCGCCTACTTTCTGCAGCATCCCCGGTGCCTCTTCTGATTAGTAGGCTTGTGACATCATCACGTTGGTGTGTGATAAATGCATGACGTTGCGGGCTTATTTTTGTGATAAGATTCCAGGGATGGCGCAGCTGGTAGGAGGTTCCAGTCTCTTTCTTCGGCAACCGCGGAATACAGGCATGGCCATTGGATAAGAGTCCTGCATATTTTTTTGCTCAGTTCTAATCGATACGGCATAGTTACATGAAGCTGAACTATCATTATGGGAGGGAGAGAAACAGCTGTGGCAATAACTATTCTTGTAGTTCATAGATGAGGAGTGTGAAAGTTTTATTGTCCACTGTTGAGGTCTGCTTCATGGTTGTGATGCCCCCACGAGATCTGATGGCCACATTCCTTAATTGATGTGGAAAGACATAAATCCGTGTGAAAAAATTCATTTGTGCTCTGAGTGTGTCAAAGGTTGTCATGAATTTGTTTCGATTTTCATCTCAAACACGTAAAAAACTCTATAATCTACAGATACAATCTGATATGTTCCAAGTCAGCAGATAAGAGACAAACACATTGGTGGCATCAAAAAGATATTTTTGAATCAGGGTTATCTTCCCTGAGCAAATAAAACCATTGTTTATAAGACCACCAGAATATCAAGAAATCATCTGATACAAGGCAAAACTAAACAAAGCAACTGATTATCTCTAGCAGTTACTGTACCTATAATCCAAATCTGGAGGTGTTAAGGGGAGTTGCAGGGAAACTAGATGGAGATGGACTTGTAACCTTGAGATTGTTTATATTGTTCAACAATTTTGGTTCTCAAATCCTCAGACAGTTCTCTTCTCCTCTTCCTGTTCTCCATGCTTAGTATGGTACACACAGACACACAATGCAAAGATTGAGTCAACTTCTCCCCTTTTTATCTGGCTTTAGGTGTGATTTTCATATTGACCACACCGGTTACTTGCCACAGGTGAGTGTGAACAAGCATCACATGCTTGAAACAAAGTTGTTTACCCACAATTTTGTCTGACCCATTTTTGGGGTTTTGTGTGAAATTATGTCCAATTTGGCTTTTTTTTTCTCTGCTTTTTTGTGTTGCTCCAATACACACAAAGGAAATAAACATGTGTCTGGTAATTGCAATAATTTTCTGGGAGAAATACTTTATTTTCTGGAACAATTTCAAGGGTGCCAACACTTTTGACCATGACTGAAGAGGGACAAAAGTATTGAGACAAACCTCTTACCTCATTAAATTAAGGCCTTTCATTCAGTCTTATGTGACACAATGGCTGGTGCTAAAGATCTCCGTTATACCAACGTGGTCCTGTAATAGGAGTCACCAGGGTAACAAGTCTGTTCATGACATTTCTTCCTTCCTAAATATTTTCCCGTCACCTGTGAATGATATTATTGAGGAAGTGGAAGGAACCGCAGCAACTCAGTTACAAAGTGACATTATAGAGCGGGGTCACCAAATGTTGAGAAGCAGAGGGCAGAAAAGTCACCAACGCTTTGACTCCATAAATGCAGGGCCTAAACCTCTTGTTACACCAGCCACTCAAAAACTTTCTAAGTCCAGCCCTACTCACCGCGTGTTTTGCTCTGCTCCACCAAGGACCTGATCATTGCCTTGAGCTGTCTATTACTTCACTTCCAGCTCTGCTATTTGTGAGTCATAGGGGGCGTAGCCAAATTCTGAAGGAATTTATATCCATTCTATCCTGCATAGATCGACTTCCCTGGCCTATCATCTGCCAGCAGGTGATATATCAGGCAAGTCCACCCTCCATTCCTTGCCTGAACTTACAGTGGGTACGGAAAGTATTCAGACGCCTTTAAATTTTTCACTCTTCGTTTCATTGCAGCCATTTGGTAAACTCTAAAAAGTTCATTTTTTTCTCATTAAAGTACACTGTGCAAACCATTTTGACTGAAAAAAAACAGAAATGTAGAAATTTTTGCAAATTTATTAAAAAAGAAAAACTGAAATATCACATGGCCATAAGTATTCAGACCCTTTGCTCAGTATTGAGTAGAAGCACCCTTTTGAGCTAGGACAGCCATGAGTCTTCTCGAGAATGATGCAACAAGTTTTTCACACCTGGATTTGGGGATCCTCTACCATTCTTCCTTGCAGATCCTCTACAGTTCCGTCAGGTTGGATGGTGAACGTTGGTGGACAGCCATTTTCAGATCTCTCCAGAGATGCACTATTGGGTTTAGGTTAGGGCTCTGGTTGGGCCAGTTAAGGCTGGTCGCAAAGTTGTTCTGAAGCCACTCGTTTGTTATTTTAGCTGTGTGCTTAGGGTCATTGTCTTGTTGGAAGGTGAACCTTCGGCCAAGTCTGAGGTCCAGAGCACTCTGGAAGAGGTTTTCATCCAGGATATCTCTGTACTTGGCCACATATTCATGTTTCCTTCAATTGCAACCAGTCGTACTGTCCCTACAGCTGAAAAACACCCCCATAGCATGATGCTGCCACCACCATGTTTCACTGTTGGGATTGTATTGGGCAGGTAATGAACAGTGCCTGGTTTTCTCCACACATACTTAGAATTATCACCAAAAAGTTCTATCTTCGTCTCATCAGACCAGAGAATCTTATTTCTCATAGTCTGGGAGTCCTTCATGTGTTTTTGAGCAAACTTTATGCGGGCTTTCATATGTCTTGCACTGAATCAATGGAAGGAAAAAATCGCGACATAAAGCCTAACACTATAATTCAAAGTATAAAAATACAAAAGTTTTGCATTTTTATACTTTGAATTATAGTGTTGGGCTTTATGTCGCGTTTTTTTCCTTCCATTGATTCCATGCCTTTCTTGCGATGCCCATTCTCTGATTGTCCATAAGTCTTCCCAGTGTGGCAGCATATTAGCTGTATGATGTGGACTCTTCAGTGGTATGTTGTAACTATATGTCTTGCACTGAGGAGAGGCTTCCGTCGGGCCATTCTGCCATAAAGGCCCGACTGGTGGAGGGCTGCAGTGATAGTTGACTATGTGGAACTTTCTCCCATCTCCCTACTGCATCTCTGGAGCTCAGCCACAGTGATCTTGGGGTTCTTCTTTACCTCTCTCACCAAGGCTTTTCTCCACGATTGCTCAGTTTGGCTGGACTGCCAGGTCTAGGAAGACTTCTGGTGGTCCCAATCTTCTTCCATTTAAGGATTATGGAGGCCACTCTGCTCTTTGGAACCTTGAGTAATGCAGAAGTTCTTTTGTAACCTTGGCCACATCTGTGCCTTGCCACAATTCTGTCTCTGAGCTCCGTGGGCAGTTCCTTTGAGCTCATGATTCTCATTTGGTCTGACATGCACTGTGAGCTGTGAGGTCTTATATAGACAGGTGTGTGCCTTTCCAAATCAAGTCCTATCAGTTTAATTAAACACAGTTGGACTCCAATGAAGGAGTAGAACCAACTCAAGGAGGATCACAAGGAAATGAACAGCATGTGACTTAAATATGAGTGTCTGAGCAAAGGGTCTGAATACTTATGACCATGTGATATTTCAGTTTTTCTTTTTAATAAATTTGCAAAAATTTCTACATTTCTGTTTTTTTTCAGCCAAGATGGGGTGCAGAGTGTACTTTAATGAGAAAAAAAATGAACTTTTTAGAATTTACTAAATGGCTGCAATGATACAAAGAGTAAAACATTTAAAGGGGTCTGAATACTTTCCATACCCACTGTAGGTTCTTAGTAGCTCTGTCTCTAGTTACCTGTATTGGCCTATTTCTGTTTTGTCTCACCTGCTATCGATCCGGCTTGCCTTCTTGTTTATCCTGATCTCTCTGCTCCTGACCTGCGAATTCTGAACTTGTGCTGCCTGCCACGATCTCAGACCATCTGACTGTGCTTCTGTCTCGCCCACCTGTACCCCATACCCAAGTCTCTGACCCTCAGGTCAGCTGCTGCAGTCCCGGGGACTGCCCTGGAGTGGTACTTTGTACATTTACTCATGCCGCTCCAGGGTAAGCTTGGCCTGTGGATCAGTGGGTCCACACCCAACAGCTTTACATCCCCTCTGAAATTCACACCTTCACAAAAACTGTGCACCAGGAGCTTCATGACATTGGGTAATCAGCTGCACACAAGCCTTATATCTTCAAGCACAATGCCAAAAGTTGAATATTGTGGTGTAAAGCCCCCTTCACTGGACTCTGGACCAGTGGAAATGTGTTCTGTTGAGTAATGGATCAAGCCTCTCAGTCTGGCATCTGATGAGCAAATTTGGGTTTGACAAATGCCAGAAGAATGTTACCTGTCTGACTGCACTGTGCCGGCTGTAATGTTTGGTGGAGAAGAGAGAATGTTTTTCAGGTGTGAGCCTAAAAAAGCCCTTAGTTCCAGTGAAGAGATATCTTAAAACTTTAGCATACAAGACATTTTGGACAATTGTAGTTTCCAACTTTGTGAGGACAGTTTGAGGAGGACTCTTTTCTATTTACCATGATTGTGCACCAGATTCATAAAGACATGGTTGGGGAGTTTGGTGTGGAAGAACATGACTGACCGCACAGAGCCCCGACCTCAGCCCCATTCAACACCTTTGAGATGAAGTAGACCACAGATTGTGAGCCTGACCTCTCCTCCAACATCAGTGTCTGACCTCACAAATACTCTTTTGAATAATTGGGCAAAAATTTCAACAGACACCTCCAAAATCTTGTAGAAATCTTTCCCAGAAGAGTGGGGGCTAATATAGCTGAAAAATGGCTAACTCCATATTAATGCCTATGGATGTAGAATGGGAAATCAGAAAAGCTCATTTAGGTGTAATGTGTAGTGTCCCAATACTTTTGTCCATACAGTTTATGTGGATGATGTTCTATTAGATACCAAGTATTGGAATAAATTCACTTTTTTCATTAAATGATTTCTAAAATAGAGAACATAGGCATATATTATTTTTTCTTAAAGCAAACCTGTCACCAGGTTTGACTGATATGAGATAACACCACTTTTCAGCCCTGATATACAGCATTCTATAATGCTGTTTATATGCCTTCAACCTGACCTGCAAGACAAGAAAAAAAGGTTTTATTATACTCACCTGGGGGGCGGTCCGGTTCAAGGGTTGTCGCTGGTCTTGGTCTGGTGCCTCCCTTCTTCTTGCGATGCCATCCTCCTTCTTGCTTCATGTGGATGATGTGTCCTACATCATCCACACAGTGTTCCTCGGGATCGTGCTCCTGCGCAGGCGTACTAAAGTACTGCAGTGTGCATGCGCCAAGGCTCTTTCACCTTTCCTGGCACATGCGCACTGCAGTACTTTGCTCTTCCCTCATCAGAGCAGAGAAGTACTCCTGCTCAGGACCGCGATTCCGAGGACACTGTGTGGATGATGTAGGGACTAGATATGATTGAGCACTAAAATGCTCGGGTTCATTGTTGCTTGAGTCGAGGAAATTGGAATACTCGAGTGCTCGACCCGAGCAACGAGCCCAAATGTAAGACTATGGGAAACTTGAGCATTTTTCCGGTGGCCCCCCCCAGAAGGTCTGCAAGGGGCCGAAAAGCTGCCCAAATCGATGGGAACAGTGCTCAAATGACATGGGAGCAGCATGGGGAAGACCCCTGGAAGCATCTCTGACTGCTGTGAACAATGTTGTCAGAGTATTACGCCACTTTTATGGACTCACAATAAAACATACAAAAACTAAACCAAAATGGATTTTCCTGGGAAAAATGTTAAGGAACATCCTTTCCAGGGTAATGACTTGTATATAAGGTAAAATAAATAACCAAAACCAAAAATGCTTCTCCACACCTTGGGCTATGTTCAAACGTAGTGTTTTTGATGCTTTTTTGCACTTTTGCATTGCTTTCAACTGTGAAAAATACATTTACCGGTAAATGTCATTTTAACATTTTACTACCTTATCTTTCCATGTGGTGTGTGAGACGTGATCAGACACATCCTGTTTCATTTATGAAGGAGGGACTCTGAAAGTCACAAAACCAGGCGGCCCTCACTATTGTTAGACAGTCATCAACCAACTATGCTTTGTTGTTCCCATTATTAAAGAGTGGGTCTCCTATTCTGTTATTGCGTATGCAGTGACTGCAAGGGCTGCCAAAAATTTGGACGCACCCCAATACCCCATTGAAGAGACATAGACAAGGGCTTCAGTAAAAAAATGTTTCCATTATAAAGGAGTGGGTCTCCTATAGTGGTAATACCCATGCAGTGACTGCAAGGGCTACCTAAATTTGGGAAAAACCCCAATACCAATTTAAAGACACATAGAGGTGGGCCTCCGTAACAACATGTTCCCATTAGAAAGGAGCAGTTCTGCTATACAGTTATTGCGTATGCAGCGAGTACAACGGCTGACTAAATTTGGGAAATACCCCAATACCAATTTGAAGACTCACAGAGGTGGGCCTCAGTAACAAAATGTTCCCATTATAAAGGAGCGGGTCTCCCATACTGTTCTCGCGTATGCAGTGACGGCAACGGCTGCCAAAAATTTGGAGGCACTCCAATGCCCCTTGGAAGAGACATAGAGGAGGGACATATTAAAAAAAAACTTCCCATTATTAGGAAGTGGGTCTCCTATACTGTTATTGCCTATGCAGTGAATGCAAGGGCTGCCAAAAATTTGGAGGCACTCCAATGTCCCTTGCAAGAGACGTAGAGGAGGACCTCATGAAATTTTTTTTCCCATTATTAGGAAATGGGTCTCACATATTCTTATTGCCTATGTAGTGAATGCCAAAAATTTGGAGGCACTCCAATGCTTCTGGCAAGAGACGTAGAGGAGGGCATCATGAAAAAAAATTCCCATAATTAGGAAGTGGGTCTCCCAGACTGTTATTGTCTATGCAGTGAATGCAAGGGCTGCCAAAAATTTGGAGGCACTCCAATGCCCCTTGCAAGAGACGTAGACATGGGGATATGGTAGATATTGTGGTGATATGGTGGTGGAGGATGAGGATGAGGAGAAGGAGGAGGACAACAGGAAATAGACAAAATCAGGAAGCGTATACCCATGTCTGGGTGTGAAGAGGTGCATGGGAATAGACCCCCCCAAAGAAAGACACTGGATTTGAATTTATATTATGCTACTATCATTCCGTGGTGTTGAGAAGTTTAGCCCAATCCAGCCCTTGTTCATTTTTATAAGAGTCAACCTGTCAGCATTTTCAGTTGATAGGCGGATGCACCTATCAGTTATAATTCCACCAGCGGCACTAAAAACCCGCTCTGACAAAACGCTAGTGGCAGGGCAGGCCAGGACCTCCAAGGCGTAGAGAGCCAGTTCATGCCACGTCTCCAGCTTGGATACCCAATAATTATAAGGCACAGAGGAATCATGGAGGACTTTGGTATGGTTGGCAAGGTACTCCTTCAGCATCTTCGGAAAATGATCCCTTCTTGTGAGACTACCCAGCTCATCAGGGCCTGTGCGATGGGAGGGTCTGAGAAAACTGTCCCAGAACCTTGACAGTGTTCCCCTGCCTCTGCTGGATCATATTCGTGTCTCTCTTGCCTGTACTCCTTGAGAAAGATAAAAACTGGGAAAAGAAAGGAGCGCTATCTGAGCGCAGTAAATGACATCACATATGGAATTTTGAAAAGGTAACTGGAGAGGCTCACCTTTGTGGGTTGTGCAGATCCAGGCACAACTCTAGTAAAGATTTAATAAAATATTTTACAGGGTCTCCACCAACGGTCTGCCGCTCATCCAAAAGCCATGGTTGCACACCTTGTCCTGGCCTGACATATTGCCTCCACGTGGGTTTGTGACAAGAGATTACCGGAGGCGCTCCCATGGATAATGATAGAGACTCCACTGTAAGTTTAGGGGAAACGTTCCAATAGGCTCACAGGTGACTGCTCAAAAGCGCATAGGTTTAAGATATAACAATTTATTTTGAATTAAAAACCACTCAAGGGATGAGTGGTTGGTATATAATAGCATGTAATGGCACAATGCGTTTCTGCTCTCAAGGAGCCATCATCAGGCTCAATTCAAAATAAATTTTTATATCTTGAACCTATGCGCTTTTGAGCAGTCACCTGCGAGCCTATTGGAACGTTTCCACTAATCTTACAGTGGAGTCTCTATCATTATCCACAGGAGCGCTTCTGGTAATCTCTTGTCTGTACTCCTTGGTTGTCCAAGGAAGTGCGACCACTGCCGCCAGCGTTTTCAGATGGGAATTTTTTTAATAATTGCGCAACAAGGGCCTTCTGGTACTGCCCCATTTTAGTAGACCTGTCCGCCGCGGGAATAAGAGATAGAAAGTTCTCCTTGTAGCGTGGGTCTAGAAGTGTCACCAACCAGTAATGACTGTCACCCAAAATTTGGAGAACACGCGGGTCACGGGAAAGGCAGCTTAACATAAACGCAGCCATGTGTGCCAGACTGCTAACAGGCAAGACTTCCGTGTCCTCACCAAGAGAATGACTGACCATGCTCTCCTCCAATCCTCCTCTTCCCTCTCCTCAGGCCATCCATGCTGAACAGACGGTATGACAGTTGTGTGGGTAGTACCGTCTATAGCGCAGGAAACTAGCTCTTGTTCTTCCTCAACCTCCTCCTCTTCCTCATTGTCACCCAATCCATATTGGGATGAGGTGAGGCTGGGCTTTGTGACCTTGTATAGTTCCTTGCTCCATCTCATCATGCTCCACCTGCAATGCCTCCTATTTAATTGTGAGCAGTGATCGTTTCAGAAGACAGAAAAGCGGGATGGTGATTCTAATTATGGCGTCATTGCCGCTTACCATCTTGGTGGAGTCCTCAAAGTTTTGGAGGATGGCACAGATGTCTGACATCCATGCCCACTCCTCAGCTCTTATGTGCGGAGGCTGACCTGAATACCGATGGACGTTTTGAAGCGGGTACTGAACAACAGCCCTGTGCTGCTCACAAATCCTTCCCAACATCTGCAAGGTTGAGGTCCAACCCGTGCGGACATTGCACACCAGTCAGTGAGCTGGAAGCTGCAAACGCTGCTAAATAACTGCAAGGGCGGTGGAAGCTGGAGCTGACTTTCTAAAATGGGCACACACGCGGCGTACTTTGATAAGCAGATCCGGCAGATCTGGGTAGGTTTTGTGAAACCGCTGAACCACGAGGTTAAGCACATGGGTCAGGCATGGTACATGTGTGAGTCCGCCTCGCCTCAGAGCCGCCACCAGGTTCCTGCCTTTGTCACACACGACCATGCCTGGCTGTAGGTTCAGTGGTTACAGCCACAGATCTGCCTGCTCTATCAGAGCTGTTCACAACTCTTCAGCGGCGTGCGGTTTGTCATCTAAGAATATTAGCTTCAGCACAGCCTGTTGCCGCTTGGCCAAGGCAGTGCTGCAGTGCTTCCAGCTTGTGACTGATGTGGTCATTTCAGAGATGGAGGCTGAAGAGGAGAAGGGGGCTGAGGAGGATGAGGTGCAGGAGCTGTAGACTGTGGGGGCAATCCTGATTGACCTAGGGCCCGCAATCCTTGGTGTCGGGAGGACATATTCCGTCCCAAGGTCCGACTGGGTCCCGGCTTCCACTATGTTAACCCAGTGTGCCGTCAGCGAGATGTACCATCCTTGCCCACAAGCACTTGTCCACGTGTCCGTGGTTAGGTGGACTTTCCCGGTAACTGGGTTGTTGAGGGCACAGCTAATGTTTTGGGACGCGTGCTTGTGTAATGCGGGGACGGCACACCGGGAGAAATAGTGGTGGCTGGGGACCGAATACCGAGGGATGGCCGCCGCCATCAGGTTGCGGAAAGATTCTGTCTCCACAAGCCTAAAAGACAACATTTCGAGCGCAAGCATTTGCGAAATGTGTGGAGCGTTGGCTGCGTATTTGCGCTTCCGTTCCAAGGACTGGGGTAGTGACAACTGAACGCTGCGCTGGGACAAGGAAGTGGTTGCTGATGGTGCTAGTTGAGAGTATGCAACGACAGGAGCAGGGCAGGAGGCATCTACGCATGAGCCACGGACAGGGGATTGGCATGCACGCACAACAATGAACCAAGCAGTGGTGTCACCCGGAGACACTGTTTCTGGTCCCTGGCGTTCGGCCCACTTAGTCGGGTGCTTTTCTGTCATGTGCCTGATCATGCTGGTGGTGGTCAGACTGCTAGATTTGCTACCCCTGCCGATGATGACCTGACAGATGGTGCAAATGGCCTTTTTGCGGTTATCTGCAGAGTCTTTAAAAAAGAAACAGACTCGGGAAGACCTAACAGTTGGACAGGTAACTTCTGTCGTGTTGGTGTTCCGGGGAATGGTTTCCGCCTTGTGTCTGTGGCCACCACACTGCTTGTTACTGCCTGTTGTGGTGCTACACCTCCCTTCCCCCTGTGTGCTGCTGCCCTCGCTCTGCATGTCAATGTCACCTTGCCAGGTTGGGTCAGTGACTTCATCGTCCACCACCTCATCATCCACTTCCGCACCCTGGTCCTCCTCCTTACTTTCTGGCAGTTGCGTCTCATCATCATCATCATCCACCTCTTGCGACAGCAATTGCACTTTCCCACCGTCGCCTTCAAGTAACCGTGTCTGCTCAAATATGTGGGCAACGCTACATGCATTCTCATCTTGCCCCGCTTGAAGGTGGCCGAGCAAGAGGCCCGAATCTATAAATGGAAAAGTGAACAGCTCTTCGGAGTGTTCAAGTGTGGGATCAGTTGTCTCCGGGCATTCGGCATGGTGGGAGGAAGGAGGATCATGGTGAGGAATATGCGGTCCAGACTCACGACTACTGAGACTTGACCGTCTGGAAGACAGGGTGGTGGTGGGAAAGTGACTGGAAGCATTATCTGCAATCCAACCAACAACCTTTTGACACTGCTCTGGGTTCAATAGTGGTGTGCTGTGGTCCCCTAGCAATTGGGACAGGAAGGTTAGGCGACAAGATGTGGGTGTTTATTGTGGCACAATTTCAGCTTGCCCATGGCCTCATCTTCGACCTCTGCATGCACCATCAGCATCATGTCCACTTTCCTATTAGTTTCCTATTATTCACAGCGACCACGTGTGAATAGTTTCACTGACACACTGCTACAAACTGTAAATAGAAGACAATATTTTTCACGATCTCTACAAATGGCTGGATCTGTCCTGCAGTTATATGTGAAACGTCTGACGAACGCCCAAGGTTTTAAATAGCGGGCTTATAGTTTACTATTATTCACAGCGACCACGTGTGAATACCTTCACTGACACACTGCTACAAACTGTAAATGGAAGACAATATTTTCCACGGTCGCTACAAATGGCTGGATTTGTACTACAACTATATGTGATACATCTGACGGACGCCAACGGTTTTAAGTAGCGGGCTTGTAGCTTCCTATGATTCACAGCGACCACGTGTGAATAGCTTCACTGACACACTTATACAAACTGTAATTGAAGGATAATATTTTCCTCGTTCACTACAAATTTCTGGATTTTTATCGCTGTAATATGTGATCACGTCTGATGATGGAAAAGATCTGTCTGTATTCTGCATTGCTAATAAGCAAATGGAGCAGTAAAATGGCGTACTCTAGATTGCTTTTTAAGCAAATAATCAGGATTAAGATAAAAAAAAAAAATTTGCCTTGGCCCCTGATTTCTGGGGCTATGTCTATGGATATCTGTAAAAGCAGGAGTAGACAGAACGTGCAATGGATCCTCTTGTGCTGTATACACTGCCTCAAACCCTGCCTGCCTAACTCCTGCTATCATGATTAATGTATGCAGCTGGATTAGTCCTCAGAAGGACTGTTAGTTCAGATGGATATATATATATATTCCTGGAGTACCACTACCTATATGTAACTATTACACCGCCAATTCTGTCCCTCACACAGCAGCACCTCTCCCTACTCTGCCTGTTTCCGGGATAGACTGATGAGCCTAGCGTCAACAGTATATATATATAAACCTGATGACGCTGTGCGGCCAGCCAATCACTGTAATGCCACAACCAACGTGGCTACGGCATTACAGTGTGTGGCAGACAATCCCTGCATGTTCATTGGATTTCATAAGAGTGCCAAACATGCAGGGAGGGGACCCGAGCTCCCGCCCGAGCAACCTGGAAATACTTGCCGAGCATGTCGAGCAAGGTGATGCCTCGGGTGAGTACTGAGAAGTGGTGAGCACACTCGCTCATCACTAGTAAGGACGTGTCATCCACATGAAGCACGAAGGATGACGGCATCACAAGAAGAAGGGAGGTACCGGACCAAGACAAGTGATGCCCGTCGGCCCGGACTGCTCCCCAGGTAAGTATAAAAAAAGCTCTTTTTCTTGTCTTGCAGGTAAATCAGGCCTGAAAGATGGTGGTCTAATCTCATATTGGTCAAACCTGGTGACAGGTTCCCTTTAAGGAACTTTTTTTCCACAGAAGTTTTAAAAAAGCATAAAGAGGCACATTGCATCCATACAGCTACAGACTGACACTGGATAAAATCTTATTCCTGATTTAGAGGTTTTGGTCAGAGAATTTGAAACCATTTATGAAAAATAACTTGATACATTTAGATTATCCCCAGATGGAAAGATTGTATCACATGTCTAACCACCAGGCCTCTTTTATATAAAGCAATCACATATATCACCCGCTCACTCCAATAGTAAAGTGTTTTTGCAAATTTGCCACTTCAGCTTTAACTCAATTATGTATTTCTTATTTTAAGCGTTGCCTGTCATCCAAGGGATCGGTTTCCCTCTCGTGTAGCCTAAACTTTCTAATTGATGACTTGACTTCCAACATTCTCACCTCAAACACACTTGTGGTTTGCACAGTATATTGTGTCCCTCATATATATGTGGATGGCATGCAGATGGATGTCAGCCTGAGAAAATAATGTATACATTACAACTCTGGTTTGGGTTAGCTGATGACCTATTCTGTTTCATTGGATAATTGAGTTGAAGCAATTAATTCTTCTCACCATAGGACACCAGAGATACTGAATCCCCACGTCTACCCGTTGTACTCTGGGGAGACAGGCAGATCCTGCCACTCAGATTAACATTGGAATACTAGCTCATAAAATACTAATGTGCAAAACACACTCTGCATTTTTACCATAAGCAGCGTGTTATGTCTCATCAGGTGAGGTGGCTCTGCAAAGCCCGTAAGGTCCCTATATACATTAGACTAAACAGCCAATAGTGACGGGATCAGCCAACAGTTTAATGTGTATGGGGGCGCCAGTCGACTGATGAGATGTCGATCGCGCACGTCAACTTTCGGACTGCCAATCACATTGTTCTCCCGAAGATAAGCCGAATGACATGTCAGTCAGTGGCTTTCTCAGAGAGAACACAGGAGCGCTTGGCCAAACAAGAGGCCCTATTTATGGAATAGATGGCTGAGATGGGTGACAGCCATCTATTGTGTATGGTGGGCTTTAGTCCTGAGGAGCAGTGGGTATGCAGCACAGACAGATGACTTTGGTGCAGCAGGAAGATACAGATTGAACAATGGAAGCTGTTATGGGAGGACGGCAACAGTGGGATCAAACGGGAATAATGGGATCCGATGAAGAGGTGAGATTATAGCAATAGACTAAGAAACCATAGGGAAGCAGAGGTGTCTCATTGAGGAGGAACCAGTGAAGCAGAGCTGTAGGTTCAGAAGCAGAGCAGGTCTGGCGACATAGCAGAATTAACTCAACATAGAAGATCTGATGAAACAGCTGGGTTATACATTATAGCAGAGTAGACTCAGCAATATAGCAAAACTGTGTTTGTCACAGAGTTCAATGCAGAGGTAACAACTACATACCATGTTTCTCCGAAAATAAGACAGGGTCTTATATAATTATTTGTTCCAAAAGATGGTTTAGGGCTTATTCTAAGGGGATGCCTTATTTTTTTTTTCCATGAACAACAATCCACATCCACATGTATTCTTGAACAAAAAAAAAATCAACATTTATTCAAATATAATAATGGCATCACACACACTGCACATACACATGTACGGTATATACACACTCTGCACAAACACATATACATCTATACACACACGTATACACTGTGTTCCAAATTATTATGCAAATAATATTTTCTCAGATTTTCCCAAATTACCTATATGAATTGCAGTCATTGTAATTTTCCAGTCAAATAACTATTAGAGTACAATTGAAAGGTTTTTGTACAAACTGCCTATGATAACAGTATATTTTAAAAAAAATAAAAAACTCAAACTGCACTCAAAATGCATGTTCCAAATTATTATGCACAGCAGAGTTTTCAACCTTTTCATTTTAATAAAGAACAAAAAAATGGTCATTTTTGAAATTATAAGCATTAGCAGGTTATTACAAACTGAAATCAAACAGTTTTCAACTCAAAACTTTATTCTAGGTGATGTTACATTTGCACATAGGACCCCTTGTTCGAAAGGAGCTTCTGAACTCTCTCGTCCATTGAATTTGTCAGGTTTTGGATGGTTTCTGCTTCAATTGTTTTGCATGAGGACAGAATACCCTCCCAGAGCTGTTGCTTAGATGTGAACTGCCTCCCGCCATCATAGACACTCCTTTTGATGATGCTCCAGAGGTTCTCAATGGGGTAGAGGTCAGGGGAGCATGGGGGCCACACCATAAGTTTGTCCCCTTTTATGCCCATAGCAGCCAGAGATGCAGATGTGTTATGTGCAGCATGAGACGGGGTGGGGTGGGCGCCACACTGAGGAGTCGGTCTCTACACTACCAGGTATGAATGGATCCAATATAACATTATTGTCATTTGTCAACCAACCCATTTGGGTATTCTATATCTTTTTGATATACACATGCATACACATGCATTGCCTGGGGATGCCTATTTTGGCTTAACTCTTTCACAAGATTATATCCCTATTGATCTAGGATATCATTTATATGCATGAGGTGATTTGGTGTTTAATCCAGCCCTGGTATTACTATTATCCATATACCCTCCCATTATCATTTGATATAATTAAGATATACGTGTGTGCGCTCTCTTTTTTCTTGCCACCCCAAAAAATTTTTTGTAATAAAGGTCTTTGTTTTTAACTTTTGACCTCTTGTCGGATTTATTACTATACTGGTTTTGTTATTGTCTTCCGATTGGTCTACCAATTTAAGTAGCAGATATACATTTATGCTATTATGTTGATCTATTGGATCAGTAAAAATATACATAAATATAAATGTATATTATCTGCTTGTCCTTTGCAACGGTTTTCTAATACACTGCCCTGAGGCCTAGCTCCACCTGTGGGGAGCTATACCATCGAGCTGCCTTATCACCGGCCTCAGTGGACTGCCGCAGGGCTGGTGATTCTCACCAGAAACCACAGGTGGTGTCACGAACTTTCATTAAACTAACAAACAATCCCTTTTTAAAAGCTGACCCCAGAGTACGGGCCTGGGAGCCGACCACCGCTACATCCCCAAAGTCAGGCAAAAGGCCCGGGTACCGAGTCGTCCCTATCACCCTGGGCGAGTCATATGCACATACAGTACATATCAGCCTGTCTCCTCTTCAGTTCCTCTAGGTCATACATGTCAAACTCTGGCCCACAACACTAGAACCACCACGTCTATGTGGGGCCATTATTCTGTATGGAGGACTTTGTGGGGCCATTATTCTGTGTGGAGGATTATGTGTAGCCCATTATACTGTATAGAAGGCAATGTGGGGCCTATTATACAGTATGGAAAGCTATGTGGGGCCATTATACTGTTTGGAGGACTGTGTGGGGTCCATTATTCTGTATGGAGGACTATGTGGGGCCATTATTCTGTATGGAGGACTATGTGTAGCCCATTATACTGTATAGAAGGCAATGTGGGGCCTATTATACTGTGTGGAAAGCTATGTGGAGCCATTATACTGTTTGGAGGATTGTGTGGGGTCCATTATTCTGTATGGAGGACTATGTTGGGCCCATAATTCTGTATGGAGGACTATGTGGTGCCCATTATTCTGTATGAAGGACTATGTGAGGCCCATTATACTGTGTGGAGGACTATGTGAGGTCCATTATACTGTGTGGAGGACTATGTTGGGCCCATTATTCTGTATGGAGGGCTATGTGGTGCCTATTATTCTATATGGAGGACTATGTGAGGCCCATTATTCTGTATGGAGGACTATGCGAGGCCCATTATACTGTGTGGAGGACTATGTGGGGCCCATTATTTTGTATGGAGGACTATGTGGGGCCATTATTCTGTATGGAGGACTATGTGTTGCCCATTATACTGTATAGAAGACAATGTGGGGCCTATTATACTGTATGGAAAGCTATGTGGGGCCATTATACTGTTTGGAGGACTGTGTGGGGTCCATTATTCTGTATGGAGGACTATGCTGGGCCCATTATTCTGTATGGAGGACTATGTGTGCCCATTATTCTGTATGGAGGACTATGTGGGGCCATTATTCAGTATGGAAGACTATGTGGTGCCCATTATACTGTATGGAGGACTATGTGGGCCCATTATTCTGTATGGAGGACTATGTGGGGCCATTATTCTGTATGGATGACTATGTGGGGCCCATTATACTGTATGGAGGACTATGTGGGCCCATTATTCTGTATGGAGGACTATGTGGGGCCCATTATACTGTATGGAGGGATATGTGGGGCCCATTATACTGTATGGAAGAATATGTGGTGCCCATTATTTTGTATGAAGGACTATGTGGGGCCCAGTATACTGCATGGAGAACTATGTGGGCCCATTATTCTGTATGGAGGACTATGTGGGGCCATTATTCTGTATAGAGCACTATGTGGGGCACATTATACTTTATGGAGCACTATGTGGTGCCCATTATACTGTATGGAGGACTATGTGGGGCCCATTATACTGTATGGAGGACTATGTGAGGCCCATTATTTTGTATGGAGGACTATATGGGGCCATTATTCTGTATGGAGGACTGTGTGGGGCCCATTATACTGTATGGAGGACTATGTGGGACCCATTATACTGTATGGAGGACTATGTGGTGCCCATAATACTGTATGGGGGACTATGTGGGGCCCATTATACTGTATACTGGTTGGCCTGCGACTTTGTCCAAGTTTTTCACTTTGGCCCTCTGTGTGTTTGAGTTTGACATCCCTTCTCTATATTCTTGCAGTTAAAGGACCTTTGGTGACATCATGATCACATGACAGTGATCTGTGTTTCTCAGAAAGTCCAAGGCTGAACTGGCTAGCATTATAGCAGAATTAGCCATCGAAAAATATGCCATAGCTTGATACAGTTGTCACAGAGTCCAGTCACAACTGGCTAGTGACATAGCAGATGTACCCAGTGATGTAGCAGAGCTAGCTTTCTCACAGAGTCTAGACAGAACTAGCCATCGATAAGCCGAATTTACCCAGAGATGTAGCGAGCGGGTTAGTGAGGAGTCTCAAAATGACCAGGAAGTCACTCCACTGTAGCAGTGTGAGTACTAACTAAATACTCAAGCGCCACCAAGCTGCTGCCCCAAAAAATTATTATTTTTTAAGTGCTTCTATTGTGCAAAATTATTAAGAGCTTCAAATATACTTCCAGTCACATTTCCATTTTGCTTCAAATGCTAATTTCTTAGCACTGGCACATTGGTTTTCTACAATACAAGTATGATTTTTTAATCTATGAAATTACCTGATTATCCATACCAATGGTTTAATTAGTAAAATTGACCTGTATACCATAGCACATTATATTTTTTATTGTCCATTTGGTTTCTAAATGCAAAGTTAACCAACTTTCTAAATGGTCTTCAATTCATTAAAAACTATAATGATGCAGAGGAGTATATGTAAGTCTTTTATCTAGATCTGCAAAAATGTTACAAAATGCTTGAGGTCTAAGGGGTAATGTTTCTCCTTATGGAGAGTGACACACCAACTCTGGCACGTCAAGGTAAGGAGGCTTATTCGCCATGCAATGCTCCTCTGGGAAATTTAATATGCAAATTGCCTCCTCTTTTTCTCTGAAGAGGCAATTTACAAAATGCTTTAAAGCTTCTTCTGCTGATAGCTCTGTGCTCTCCTCCTCCCTCCTCCAGGCACCTCGGTGAAGGTTGTGCAGAGATCTCCAATGAAGAGGGAAGAAGACATATACAGATTCATGGAAGGCATATGTGGCGCCCCTGAGGGTTCGGTCGCCACAGAGGTACTGCATCTCACCCAGAGGTGTGGTGCCTCACTCTCGGGTAAGGAAGGAGTACAGCTTGGGACCCAAACACCTGCATCCAACACTACACTACTCCAGACCAGCTGGAAGGGCAAGATGTGTCGCGCTTCCTGCTGAGCCCTGTCCCTGGTTGGAGTGGGGGGAACCAAAGAAGGGGGAACCATGTAGTGGGTGTGGGTGGAGGACGTAGATCAGTGGAGCATTGAAAGTAGTGATATAAAAAGAGGCTGGAACATTCTAGAAAGAGACAGTCCAGACAGGTCTTCAGTGAGAGGAGTTGGGAGCAGGGGCTCTGTAGGAGCTCTGCTCAGGAGGAGGGCCTGAGGAGAGGCCCAGGACTGAAGAGACAGAGAGAGAGAGGAGCAGGAAAGGCTCCAGGAACGAGGAAGGGACCCCAGGGGTATGGGCACTGCTGGAGGCCACCCGTACACCCGAATCTGCCAGGCGGTGGAGGTGTCAGGCCGTACAAAGGGGACCGGTCCCTAAACTAGCAGAGTTCTTCAAGCCTCAACTAGGAAACCGGAGGCTGTAGTATTTCAGGTACTGCAGCCACAATCCACATCAGTCTCACCAAGAAGGTAGCCATAGAGGACCCAGGGGACAGAGAAGACGTCGCCCGACAAGGTCCGCGGTCACTGAATTGGGACACTAGGTGTGAGGTGCAGGGAGACGGCCAGAAGGAACACACAGAAGGGGGTCCTGTCAGGCACTCTGGAGGTACCTGAGGGTTGGCTGAACCCCTGCCTGGTGAACGCAGCATGACATGGGAGGTTGTAAGCTGGACAGTGCAACCTGAGGAACTTGACAACTGTGAGTAAAACCCTGAAGACTGCACCCCACCGTTTCAGTCGGTTATTGCTGCGCCATCATCCCCTGCACTACACTGCAACATCCATAACTTCTCAGCACAGCCCTGGAGCTAAGCTCTACCTTTGGAGAGCTAAACCAACTCTGCTGCATTTACACCAGCTCCAGAGGACCTGCTCCGCAGCGGCGGCTCCATATAGCCGCATACCACAGGTGGCGTCACGAACTGTATATAAGAACTTTAATTCCCCTGTAAATATCCCCTTTTTATTGACCGCCCTGGGTCACGGATCGGGTCACCGCCACTGTGACATCTGCCCTAGCAACGACCGGCCAGGCACCGAGTAACCCACGGCCCAGGGGGCGCGTCACATTTATAACAGGTTATAGGCATGGAGGAAAGTGGGGGAAGTGCAGGATAGAAGTTGTGCTGGCATATGAGCTAATGAAGACAATAGTATCCTGGATACACACAGATGTCACATCCAGCCTATTTTCCTTGGAGAGACACTCTCACAATTGAAAAACCAAAAATCAGACTGCACATCAAGGAAAAAAATTAAATTGCAGACCGAAGCTGAGTATGGAAAAAAAAAACTAAGCAATTTTTTATTTTCATGCCAAAGTTGTGCCACGTTAACATCCTATCTTTTTAGGATTTAGATACAAATATTTTTTTTATTCATTGTCAAGTTTCTGAAGAGTAACCCAGCCACTGATGCATTAAAACCAGGTCCTCATTGATTGATACGGTTGTACACTGCCATACCGGCTGCCATTT
This sequence comes from Phyllobates terribilis, assembly GCF_046119375.1. Taxonomy (NCBI): domain Eukaryota; kingdom Metazoa; phylum Chordata; class Amphibia; order Anura; family Dendrobatidae; genus Phyllobates; species Phyllobates terribilis. The sequence continues at coordinate 907,083,748 of NW_027362762.1, forward strand.
AGCCCGTCTCTTATATAGGACAATGACACCAGCAACTTTCGAAGACTTTAACTCAGCAGAAAAGGAAATAGTGGATAATCCGCACCCCTCTTAATATTGATGGAAAGATGTCCCTTCTGTGAGAGAGGAAATCAATGCTGCTAGAAGTGGCTGAAGCGAAACCTTTAAAAGGATTCTCAAGACATTTTCGGCTATGTATACATGAATGAAGTGGAGCTGAGATTTTCACAGTACGCAGTAGAGGTTAGGTTGTATCTTTGCTATGATATTATATTAGATAAACCAAAAAACTGAGCTGGACTATAAGCTGGTATAGGTGGGTGTCTCAGTCTGACCCTGTCCTGCTCTCCCCTTATTCACATTGATGTCGTTTGACACATGGCAAGGTTTTGACACTAGAGACAGATTAGGACCATCTCGATGGAAACACCTTGTCTTAGTGGGATGGTTTTTAGTTTTTTTTTAAATCAAAATAGCGTTAAATGTACTATTACTATTTACTGATTTACTTGTTGTTGGGTATATGCTCATTTTTTGTTTTTTGCTTGGGTTTTGTCTCTGATATTATATTGTGTGATCATCATAAGACTGCAGGTAAATTTAGCAGAGAGACCTATCACTGGGCACAAAAAAGCTATTACATGACAAATTCAGCTTTACTACATTACCTAAAAGCTTTTCTGTAGATTTTTAGTTTCTAAAAAAGGTGAAGAAACCACAATCAGGGGACCCTGTTTTATGTCAATTTTTATGTTGCTATATTATGAGCATATTTTGGGCTCTGTTTAACCCTTTCCCTCTGTGGCCCATTTTTATTTTTGCTCTTTTATTTTTTCCTTTCCTTCTTTCAGGAACCACAACTTTTTATTCTTCTGTCTCTATAGCCATATGAAGGCTTGTATTTTGCGGGACAAGTTATATTTTTGAAAGACACCATTCATTTTATCATATAATGTACTGGAAAATAATTCCAAGTGGGGTGAAATGGTGAAAAGAAAAACAATTCCACCATTAGTTTTTGTTTGTTTGTTTTTACAGCATTTATTGTGCGGTAAAACTCATGTGGCACCATGATTCTTCAGGTCAGTGTGATTATGGCATTACCAAGCTTCTGAAGATATATATATATATATATATATATATATATATATATATATATATATAGCTGTGGCTGAAATCAAACATGGAGCTGTGGTGGACATCAAATGAGTGGCTGTGGCGGACATCAAATGAGGAGCTGAGGGGGACATCATATGAGGGGCTGAGGGGGACATCAATCATGGGTCTATGGTGGACATCAAATGAGGGTCTGTGGGGGATATCAAACCTAAGGCTGTGGTGGACATCAAACGACGATCTGTGGGGGACATCAAACATGGGGCTGTGAAGGACATTAAATGTAGGGCTGTGTTGGAAAACACATATGGGGCTATGGGGGACATCAATCAGGGGGCAGTGGTGGACATCAAACATGGGGCTGTGGTGGACATCAAACATGGGGCTGTGGAGGACATCAAGCAAAGGGGCTGTGGGAGACAACAAATGAGGGCCTGAGGAGGACATCAAACGAGGGGCTGTGGGGGACATCAAATGAGGGACAGTGGGGGACATCACATGATTGGCTGTGGGGATAATAAATGTGGGGGGACATCAAATGTGGGGCTGAGAGGGACATTGAATGTGGGGCTGTGTGGGACATAAATCAAGGGGCTGTGGGGGACAAACCACAAGGGGCTGCTTGGGACATCATAGTATATGAGTGACTGTGGTGACCATACTGTATATGGGGATGTGGCAGACATTATACTGTGGGATATGTTGCTCATACTGTATAAGGCACTGTGTGTGACATTATACTGGGGGCTATGGTGACTGTACTGGATAGGGGGCTGTGATGGATATCATAATGTGTGGGCTACTTTGGGAAACATTATACTGTGTATAAGGGGCTGTGGGAGATATAATACTGCATGGGGTGCCATGAGGGCCATCATTTTATATATGCAGGGCTGTGGGTTGACCATAATATATAATGGGGGGCTGTTGTAGATATCATACTGTATGGGCGGCTGTGGTGACCATCATACTGTGCAGGGGACAGTGTGAGAAGAGGGTACAGTTTAAAGAGGAAAGCATAGTGGATAGTACGAGGACATAGTGTGAAGAGGGGGCACAGAGTGAATATGGAGATGGGGCAGCATGACGTGGGGCACAATATGGAGCGAGGCTAGCATGATGGGGGATAGTGTGGAGATATTGAGTGTGTAAGAGAAAGCAGTGGAGAGCGGACAGCCATGGTATAGATCGTGGTTCATAAGGGTGGATGGTGTGGTGGTTATAGCTCATTAAATCAGACAGTATGGTGGTTATAGCTCATAAGGGCACCGTGTTCGGATGTGCTGCAGAAGGGGAGAAAAGGGAAGTCTGCTGAGACGAGCTGTAGATGTGAAAACTTAAGGTCATCATGGCATCTAGACAAGATGGAGACGAGAAAGAAGAGACAACTCATATCAGAGAAAATGTCACCTATAAGGCACCTGGATGTCAATGTATATTTGTGAAACTGACACTGTGGTTCCTGTTTGGTCCGCAGTCTGATAATGACTGATAGCAAAAACTCCCAGCATTCCCCTAACATTGTTAAGGACATACTGGGAGTTATAGGTTCATGTGATACAATTGTATATGGAGATGACTTGATATTAAAACCAATTGTTGTACTTAACTTTGTTCTTGCATTCACATACCTATGGTGGTTTAGTAATGTATTAATGTACTTATGGTAGTTCTGGTGATGCATTCATGTACTGATGGTGGTTCTGGCGATGCATTCATGTACTAACGGTGGTTCTGGTGATATATTCATGTACTGATGATGGTTCTGGTAATGCAATCTTGGACTGATGGTGGTTCTGGTGCCATGTTCATGTACTGATGGTTGTTTTGGTGGTGTATACATGTACTGATGTTGGTTTTTGTGACATAGTCATGTACTGAAGGTGGCTCTAGTGACGTATTAATGTATTCATGTGGTTCTGGTGATATTTTCATGTAATGATGGCGGTTCTGATGACTTAGTCATGTACGGATGGTGGTTTTGGTGACTTAATTATTTACTGATGATGGTTCTGGTGCCAAATTTATGTAATATGGATGGCTCTGGTGTTCTATTTGTGCACTGATGATGATTTTGGTTTCCTATGAATACATCACCAGAATCATCACCACTACATGCATACATCACCAGAGCCATCAGAAGTACATAAATACAGCACCAAAACAAACATCAGTACATGAATGCATCCCTAGAACCATTATTAATTTTGTGCATGAAAGATGCAAAAAAAATCATACGGATCCCTTTATCTATAATGGGGTCTGGTTATTTTCCAATAGGGTATACACCAAAAGACTGGACAGCTTAACAGAAATCAAATGGCCCCCATTATAGTTAAGCTATGCTAGTTTCCATGACTATCCTTGGGTCTAACATTTAAAATATATAACGTCAGGGATCAATATCTCTATTTGTCCCTTGTATTGCGTAAACAGTCCACAAACAATAAGTGATTCTATATTAAAGTTTGAAAATGCACTCCCTTTTTAAGCCCCACCACTATATTGTATCACTTTTTTTACTTTTACCTTCGATGGTATTTTTTTGGTGAAAATGGTAACTATTCTAGTGTAAGTGGTTGACATAGCTTGTTACCTGACCTATTAGGGGGGTGCATCCTGCTACCTTAGTCACCGACCCATTAATTTGCTTTGAGGCGAGTGGAGGCACCTCTGGCTTCATCTGCCTAGGGCACCAAAGAACCTTGTCCCTGCCCTGGGCTCAGCATTTGAGCCCATTTCATACACCCACACATAATATAGGATGGACTGCTATGTCCTGCGTCGGTAAATGGTTAAGAAACGCAACCCCAAGGTCTCCTTCAGAGAAACGTATAATTGATCCATGTTCGGTCCATATGCAAAACGCATATGGAAAGCACAAGGGCTAATGCAAGTCAATGTTCTGGTTCACATGAAAATTTGTACACATGGACTGATGCTCTGCGTTTAAAAAATTGCATCATGCGCTACTTAGATCATGATTTGGGATCAGAGTTGCCTATTATAAGTCAAATGGATGCACAACAAAACGGCTCACATACAGGTTGCCATCCGTATATCATGCATTTATTACAGATACATTACAATTATTAACAAAAGAAACTGCATTGAGTCTTGCATCATCTATCTGCTGATGCCAAAACCGGATGCCATATGGATGTCATAGGCCTGAAAAAACTATATACGGATGAAAAATTGTTTGTTTTTCCTGGATAAAATACCAACTATTTTGCACACGCTTGTCCAAACCTGGCCTACGTTATATCTATATGGCTTTAAAATGTTCATCTGCTCCTCCAAAATAACAGAGAACCTTGAGTTGTACTTCATATAATGTCTAGCACTTCCTGCAGCTTTGCCATTTCCCTCCCTGGGTGTTTTCCTCTCTCTACCACATCATCATCTAATTAACTGCTTCAGTACTGAGCCTTTTTTTCCATTTAGGAATATTTTTTTTATTTTTTTCTTTGTATTCAGAGCCATAAATATTTTTTAAAACTTTCTTTCGATGGAGCTGTATGAGGGATTACTTTTTTGGAGGATGATATGTATTATTCACTGGCACCATTTTAAGCAACACAAATAAAAGGGATTTTAAACCACTTTTTTAATGAAGCCAGAAGGAAGTAAGCTTTATAAATAAAATTAATCTTACCACACCAATCCCTCATAGCTCTCAGTTTACTGCTCAGTTAATCTCTGCCAGTACTGGAAGTAATAATAACCCATCCATTCAGTGACCTAACTTTTGAGGCCAGGTGACTAATGGACGGGACAACATTACTTCCGGTGAGATGACGTAACACTTAACAAAGCAGACAATCATTGTGTCTAAGCAGTCAGGTGACTGTATAGACGCTTATAGACATGATGACATAACTTCCGATCTTAATGGAGACCACTGGAACAGCGAGAATTGGAAAGGTAAGTAAAACTGCCTACATTATTAAATAGATTCTTAGACCTGATGAAGCTGGTGTACTTGATTTCCCTTAACCTATGTTGATTTATTTGACAGGCAAAAAGTAATAGTCACTTCAGGTCTTAGGGCATTTCTTAGGCCCTCAATTGACATGCTAAATGTCATGCTTCTGCTTCATTGATCCTGTACTTTGTGGTTGGCTTCTCTATCCACTGTGCCACAGCACTTATACCTTTTCTCTGGGTGTTTAGTTTCTGTTATCCTTGCTTTATTGCTTTAGTCTTTTTAGGTTAACAGTAGTGTTGAGCGAGCACTAAAATGCTCGGGTGATCGAAGCTCGGGCCGAGCTCGCCATGATACTCGGGTGCACGACCCGAGCAACGAGCCCAATGTTAGTCTATGGGAGACCCGAGCATTTTTGCGGCGTCACCCCCGGCTGTCTTTCAAAAGCCTAACAAGTGCCCAAAACGATAGTGACAGTGCTCAAATGACATGGGGACAGCATGGGGATCGCCCCAGGAAGCATTTCTGACCCCCAGGTCACTGCTGTCAACAACGTGGCCAGAGGTATTAAGCCACTTTTAAGGGCTCCCAATAAAACGTTCAAAAACGAAACTGAAACTGCTTTCCTGTGAAATATGTTAAGGAAGTTCCTTTCCAGGGTAAAGACTTGTGTATAAGGTAAAATAAATAACCCCCCAAAAAAATACTCCTTCACACCTTGGGCTATGTTCACAAGTAGCATTTTTTATGCGTTTTTGCACTTTTGTATTGCTTTCAACCGTGACAAATGCATTCACCGGGAAATGTCATTTAACATTTTACAATCCTTATCTGGCCATGTGCTGTGTGACACATGCATACAGTGCTGAAAAGACATGGGAACAGCATGGGGAAGACCCCTGGAAGCATCTCTGACACCCAGGTCACTGCCAAAAAGTGTGCCCATCAGAAGTCATCCTTGCCGCATCAGAAGATGCAGACTTGCAACTATCCCCGTGCAAGTTCTTGTTCCAGGGCAGTGTTCAATTGTACCCACCCCCAGGCTGCAATACCATACTGCTTGCTTACTTGCACTTGAAATTGTGCCTTTTAGGAATGTGGAGGCTTAATCTGGCCACCACGTCATGGCTGCGTTGGCGGCCTGGAGTCCATACCCAGTCCCCAGCCGCCCGGCGGCCGGGTGTCCACACTCGGTCCCCAGCCACCAGGGGGCAGCCGGGTGTCCATACTCAGTCCCCAGCCGCCTGGGGACAGCCAGGTGTCCATAAATGGTCCCCAGCCGCCCCTATTTCTCCTTGGAACATCCCCCCACAGACTTTTCTTAGCCCGGCCTGCTTTATGGCAGCATTGGACGAGCCCACCAGAGAACCAGACTCCTCCGGTGGGCCCTGGCTTCTCCATCAGGGGAGTTGAGAATACCAAGGTGAGGAGCATGATGATGATGATACAAGTTAGCATCTGCTTTGTTTTCTTTTAATGCAAGCGTAAGTGTGCAGCCTGCCACCCACCCACCCCCAGGCTGCAATGCCATACTGCTAGCTTGCACTTGAAATTGGGCCTTTTAGGCATGTGGAGGCAGAATCTGGCCACCACGTCATGGCTGCGTTGGCGGCCTGGAATCCATACTCAGTCCCCAGCCACCCGGCGGCCGGGTGTCCACACTCGGTCCCCAGCCGCCAGGGGGTGGACGGGTGTCCATACTCGGTCCCCAGCCACCCCGCGGCCGGGTGTCCACACACGGTCCCCAGCCGCCTGGGGGCAGCCGGGTGTCCATAAATGGTCCCCAGCCGCCCCTATTTCTCCTTGGAACATTCCCCCACACACTTTTCTTAGCCCGACCTGCTTTAGGGCAGCATTGGACGAGCCCACCAGAGAACCAGACTCCTCCGGTGGGCCCTGGCTTCTCCATCAGGGGAGTTGAGAGTGCCAAGGTGAGGAGCATGATGAGGATGATAAAAGTTAGCATCTGCTTTGTTTTCAAGGAATGCAAGCGCATGTATGTAGTAGCGGCTAGGCCTGAGGTGGTCAGCGTTTTGGCGCATATCCTACCTCCTCCAAGGATTGCTGGATGTTTTCCTGCTACTATCCAAGTTCTATGACTCCCGTTAAAACAAAGCTTCAGGTGATAAATGATGGATGAGGTAGTGGCAAAGGAGAAAGAGCAGGAGGAACAGGGACCATTCACATCAATATCAGGCCAGTCAGCCACATATGTCTTGGAGGATATGTTTCTGTAACAAAAGGAGCGGTTTGGCTACACAGTTATAGGGCATACAGTGAGTGCAATGCCTACCAAATATTTTGAGGCGCTCCAATGCCCCTTGGAAATGACATGGAGGTCAGAGGGCCTTAACTAAACCTTTTTTTCCATTTATAGCAACTGGGTCTCCTGTGCACTGCTGGCCTAAGCAGTGAATGGAAGGCTTTCCAAAAATTATGAGGAACTGCAATGCCCCTTGAAACAGACGTGGATTACAGCATACTAAAAACCTTCTACCCATTATTGGGGAGTGGGTCTCCCTTAGTTTTTGCCTTTGCATTGAAAAGCAAAAGCTGACTAAAATTAGGAGGAAATGCAATGCCCGTTGGAAGAGTCGTGGAGATTAGAGGTAATTAAAAACAACATTTCAATGCCCCTTGGAAGAGCTGTGGAGTTCAGAGTGGCTTAAGAAGACGCTTTTAATGCCCCTTTGAAGAGACGTGGAGGTCACAGTAGCTTAACAAGATGGTTTTAATGCCCCTTACAAGAGCCATACAGTACAGCATATTACAAACATTATTCCCATTATTGGGGAGTGGGTCTCCCATAGTAATTGCTTATGCCTCCCAAGCAAAAGCTTCCAAAAATTAGGACGGAGCAACTTGCAATGCCCCTTACAAGAGCCATGCAGTACAGCATATTACAAACATTATTCCCATTATTGGGGAGTGGGTCTCCCATAGTATTTGCTTATGCCTTCCAAGCAAAAGCTTCCAAAAATTAGGACGGAGCAACTTGCAATGCCTCTTACAAGAGCCATGCAGTACAGCATATTACAAACATTATTCCCATTATTGGGGAGTGGGTCTCCCATAGTATTTGCTTATGCCTTCCAAGCAAAAGCTTCCAAAAATTAGGACGGAGCAACTTGCAATGCCCCTTACAAGAGCCATACAGTGCAGCATATTACAAACATTAGTCCCATTATTGGGGAGTGGGTCTTCCATAGTATTTGCTTATGCCTTCCAAGCACAAGCTTCCAAAAATTAGGACGGAGCAACCATATTACAAACATTATTCCCATTATTGGGGAGTGGGTCTCCCATAGTATATGCTTATGCCTTCCAAGCAAAAGCTTCCACAAATTAGGACGGAGCAACTTGCAATGCCCCTTGCAAGAGCTATGTAGCACAGCATATTACAAACATTAGTCCCATTATTGGGGAGTGGGTCTCCCATAGTATTTGCTTATGCCTTCCAAGCAAAAGCTTCCAAAAATTATGAGGAAATGCAATTCCCGTTCGAAGAGTCGTGGAGGTCCCAGTAGCTTAACAAGATGCTTTTAATGCCCCTCAGAAGCGACGTGGAGGTCAGAATGGTATAACAAGACGGTTTTAATGCCCCTCAGAAGAGACGTGGAGGTCGGAGTGGTATATCAAGATGGTTTTAATGCCCCTTGGAAGAGACGTGGAGGTCACTGTGGTATAACAAGACGGTTTTAATGCCCCTCAGAGGAGACGTGGAGGTCAGAGTGGTATAACGAGATGCTTTTAATGCCCCTCAGAAGAGATGTGGAGGTCAGAGTGGTATAACAAGACGGTTTTAATGCCCCTGACAAGAGACGTGGAGGTCATAGTGGTATAATAAGACGCTTTTAATGCCCCTCAGAAGAGATGTGGAGGTCAGAGTGGTATAAAAAGACGGTTTTAATGCCCCTTGGAAGAGACGTGGAGGTCAGAGTGGTATAACAAGACTCTTTTAATGCCCCTCAGAAGAGAAGTGGAGGTCAGAGTGGTATAACAAGACGCTTTTAATGCTCCTCAGAGGAGACGTGGAGGTCAGAGTGGTATAACAAGACGGTTTTAATGCCCCTCAGAAGAGACGTGGAGGTCAGAGTGGTATAATAAGACGCTTTTAATGCCCCTCAAAAGAGACGTGGAGGTCAGTGTGGTATAACAAGACGGTTTTAATGCCCCTTACAAGAGACGTGGAGGTCAGAGTGGTATAACAAGACGCTTTTAATGCCCCTCAGAAGAGATGTGGAGGTCAGAGTGGTATAACAAGACAGCTTTAATGCCCCTTACATGAGACGTGGAGGTCAGAGTGGTATAACAAGATGCTTTTAATGCCCCTCAGAAGAGACGTGGAGGTCAGAGGGGTATAAGAAGATGGTTTTTATGTCCCTTGGAAGAGACGTGGAGGTCAGAGTGGTATAAAAAGACGCTTTTAATGCCCCTCAGAAGAGACATGGAGGTCAGAGTGGTATAACAAGAAGGTTTTAATGCCCCTCAGAAGAGACGTGGAGGTCAGAGTGGTATAACAAGACGGTTTTAATGCCCCTTGGAAGAGACGTGGAGGTCAGAGTGGTATAACAAGACGCTTTTAATGCCCCTCAGAAGAGACGTGGAGGTTCGAGTGGTATAACAAGACACTTTTAATGCCCCTCAGAAGAGATGTGGAGGTCAGAGTGGTATAACAAGACAGTTTTAATGCCCCTTACATGAGACGTGGAGGTCAGTGTGGTATAACAAGATGGTTTTAATGCCCCTTACAAGAGACGTGGAGGTCAGAGTGGTATAACAAGATGCTTTTAATGCCCCTCAGAAGAGATGTGGAGGTCAGAGTGGTATAAGAAGATGGTTTTAATGCCCCTTGGAAGAGACGTGGAGGTCAGAGTGGTATAAAAAGACGCTTTTAATGCCCCTCAGAAGAGACGTGGAGGTCAGAGTGGTATAACAAGAAGGTTTTAATGCCCCTCAGAAGAGACGTGGAGGTCAGAGTGGTATAAAAAGACGGTTTTAATGCCCCTTGGAATAGACGTGGAGGTCAGAGTGGTATAACAAGACGCTTTTAATGCCCCTCAGAAGAGACGTGGAGGTCAGAGTGGTATAACAAGACGGTTTTAATGCCCCTCAGAAGAGAAGTGGAGGTCAGAGTGGTATAACAAGATGGTTTTAATGCCCCTTGGAAGAGACGTGGAGGTCTAAGTGGTATAACAAGACGCTTTTAATGCCCCTCAGAAGAGACGTGGAGGTTAGAGTGGTATAACAAGACGGTATTAATGCCCCTTACAAGAGACGTGGAGGTCAGAGTGGTATAACAAGATGGTTTTAATGCCCCTCAGAAGAGACGTGGAGGTCAGAGTGGTATAACAAGACTCTTTTAATGCCCCTCAGAAGAGACGTGGAGGTCAGAGTGGTATAACAAGATGCTTTTAATGCCCCTTACAAGAGACGTGGAGGTCAGAGCGGTATAACAAGATGGTTTTAATGCCCTTTACAAGAGACGTGGAGGTCAGAGTGGTATAACAAGATGCTTTTAATGCCCCTTACAAGAGACGTGGAGGTCAGAGTGGTATAACAAGATGGTTTTAATGCCCCTTATAAGAGACGTGGAGGTCAGAGTGGTATAACAAGATGCTTTTAATGCCCATCAGAAGAGACGTGGAGGTCAGAGTGGTATAACTAGACGGTTTTAATGCCCCTCAGAAGAGACATGGAGGTCAGAGTGGTATAACAAGACGCTTTTAATGCCCCTCAGAAGAGATGTGGAGGTCAGAGTGGTATAACAAGACAGTTTTAATGCCCCTTACATGAGACGTGGAGGTCAGAGTGGTATAACAAGACGCTTTTAATGCCCCTTACAAGAGACGTGGAGGTCAGAGTGGTATAACAAGACGGTTTTAATGCCCCTTGGAAGAGACGTGGAGGTCAGAGTTGTATAACAAGACGCTTTTAATGCTCCTCAGAAGAGAGGTGGAGGTCAGAGTGGTATAACAAGATGTTTTTAATGCCCCTCAGAAGAGATGTGGAGGTCAGAGTGGTATAACAAGACAGTTTTAATGCCCTTTACATGAGACGTGGAGGTCAGAGTGGTATAACAAGACGGTTTTAATGCCCCTTGGAAGAGACGTGGAGGTCAGAGTGGTATAACAATACGCTTTTAATGCCCCTCAGAAGAGACGTGGAGGTCAGAGTGGTATAGCAAGACGGTTTTAATGCCCCTCAGAAGAGACGTGGAGGTCAGAGTGGTATAACAAGATGCTTTTAATGCCCCTTGGAAGAGACGTGGAGGTCAGAGTGGTATAACAAGATGCTTTTAATGCCCCTCAGAAGAGACGGGGAGGTCAGAGTGGTATAACAAGACGCTTTTAATGCCCCTCAGAAAAGACGTGGAGGTCAGAGTGGTATAACAAGACAGTTTTAATGCCCCTTACAAGAGACGTGGAGGTCAGAGTGGTATAACAAGATGGTTTTAATGCCCCTCAGAAGAGACGTGGAGGTCAGAGTGGTATAACAAGACGCTTTTAATGCCCCTCAGAAGAGACGTGGAGGTCAGAGTGGTATAACAAGACGGTTTTAAGCCCCTTACAAGAGACGTGGAGGTCAGAGTGGTATAACAAGACGCTTTTAATGCCCCTCAGAAGAGACGTGGAGGTCAGAGTGGTATAACAAGACGCTTTTAATGCCCCTCGGTAGAGACGTGGAGGTCAGAGTGGTATAACAAGATGCTTTTAATGCCCCTTGGAAGAGCCATACAGTACAGCATGTTAAAAATATTATTCTTATTATTGGGGAGTGGGTCTCCCACAGACTTTGCTTATGCCTTCCAAGGAAAAGCTGACAAAAATCAGGATGGAGGAACTTTCAATAATGGCAACATGGACCACGGTCACCCTGGTGGTATAGTGGTGGTGGAGGCTGAGGATAAGGAAAAGAACATAAAACAGCCGAAATGAGGAAGCGTATTCCCATGTGTGGTTGTGAAGCGGTGCATGTGAATACACCTCCCGAAATAACACAGTGGATTTGACTTTATGTTACTCTGCTGTCATTTGGTGGTGATGAGAAGTCTGGCCCAATCCAGCCATTGTTCACTTTGATAAGGTTCAGCTTGTCAGCTGACAGGCGAGTGCGCTTATCAGTTATAATTCCCCCAGCGGCACTAAAAACACGCTCCGATAACACACTAGCGGCAGGGCAGGCCAGGACCTCCAAGACGTACAGAGCGAGTTCATTCCAAGTGTCCAGCTTGGATACCCAATAATTAAAAGGCACAGAGGAATCACGGAGGCCGCTGTTACGGTCGGCAAGGTACTCCCTCACCATCTTTTGAAACTTTCCACTCCTTGTGAGAGTACCCCGCGCCTCAGGGTCTGTCCGAAGGGAGGGTCTGAGAAAACTGTCCCAGAACGTTGACAGTGTTCCCCTGCTTCTGCTGGATTTGAGTTGCATCTCTCTCGCATGTACGCCTTGGTTGGGCAACAACGAACTGTGACCTCTGCCGCTAGAGTCTTCAGATGGGAATTTTTTTAACAGTTCTGCAGCAAGGGCCTTCTGGTACTGCCCCATTTTTGTAGACCTCTCCACCTCAGGAATAAGTGAAAGTTCTCCTTGTAGCGGGGGTCTACAAGTGTCACCAACCAGTAATGACTGTCACCCAACATTTTGACAACGCAAGGGTCACGGTTAAGGCAGCGTAACATAAAGTCAGCCATGCGTGCCAGACTGGTAACGGGCAAGATTTCCATGTCCTCACCAAGATGACGACTGACCATGCTCTCCTCCTCCTCTTCCTCCTCCTTCCTCCTGTCCTCAGGCCACCCACGCTGAACCAACGGTATGACATTTGTAGATGTACTACCGTCTACAGCGCATGATACCAGCTCCTGTTCTTCCTCCTCCTCCTCCTCTCCCTCATTGTCCCCTAATGCACGTTGGGATGAGATGAGGCTGGGCTGTGTGTAATTGCACGCTACGGCTTCTTGATCCATCTCAACATACTCTGGCTGCAATTCCTCCTATTTAATTCTCTGCAGAGAGCGTTGCAAAAGACAGTCAAGTGGGATGCTGACACTAATGATGGCGTCATCGCCACTCACCATCTTGGTGGCCTCCTCAAAGTTTGTCAGGATGGTACATATGTCAGACATCCAGGTCCACTCCTGAGGTCTTATGTGTGGAGTCTGACCTGAATATCGACGGCCTTGTTGCAGCTGGTACTCCACAACTGCTCTCTTCTGCTCACAAATCCTTAGCAACATGTGGAGGGTAGAGATCCAACGTGTTGGGACATCACACACCAGTCGGTGTGCCGGAAGCTGCAAACGCTGCTGCAACACAGCAATGGCGGCGGAAGCTGTAGCCGACTTGTAAAAATGAGCTGACAGGCGGCGTACTTTCACGAGCAGATCTGGCAACTCGGGGTACGATTTAAGAAACCGCTGAACCACGAGGTTAAGCACATGAGCCAGGCATGGTACGTGTGTGATCTCACCTCGCCTCAGAGCCGCCACCAGGTTACGGCCATTGTCACACACGACCATGCCTGGATGTAGGTTCAGCGGTCTCAGCAACAGATCTGCCTGCTCTTTCACAGCTGTCCACAACTCACAAGCAGTGTGAGGTTTCTCACCTAAGCTTATGAGTTTCAGCACAGCCTGTTGTCGCTTGGCTGAGGCAGTACTGCAGTGCTTCCAGCTTGGAACTGATGTGGTGATATCTGAGATGGAGGCTGAACATGAGGAGGAGGAGGAGGAGGATGATGCGCAGGAGCTGTACACTGTGGGGGCAACTCTGACTGACATAGGGCCCGCAATCATCGGTGTGGGTAGGATGTGTTCCGTCTCAAGGTCCGACTGGGTCCCGGCTTCCACTATGTTTACCCAGTGTGCCGTCAGGGAGATGTACCATCCCTGGCCACAAGCACTTGTCCACGTGTCCGTTGTCAGGTGGACTCTCCCAGTAACTGCGTTGTTGAGGGCACGGCAGATGTTTTGGGACACGTGCTTGTGTAGTGCGGGGATGGCACACCGGGCAAAATAGTGTCGGCTGGGGACCGAGTACCGAGGGATGGCCACCGCCATAAGGTTGCGGAAGGATTCTGTCTCCACCAGCCTAAAAGGCAGCATTTCCAAAACAAGCAGTCGTGAAATGTGCGAATTTAGGACTGTGGCCTGTGGAGCGTTAGCTGCGAATTTCCGCTTTCGTTCAAAGGTCTGGGATATGGACAATTGAATGCTGCGGTGGGACGTGGACGTTGATTCTGTTTCTTGAGAAACTGCCATAACAAGTGAAGACTGAGAGCAGGGGGCATCTTTACATGCAGTATGGACAGGGGATTGCCTTGCACACACAACAGGGGGTTCTATTGCACGCACAACAGCGGAAGAAGCAGTGGTGACACTCGCTGACACTGGTCGTTGACCCTGGGGTTCACCCCACAAAGTCGGGTGCTTTGCTGCCATGTGCCTGATCATGCTGGTGGTGGTCAGGCTGGTAGTTTTGTCACCCCTGCTGATGCTGGCATGGCAGGTGGTACAAATGGCCTTTTTGGGGTTATCAGCAGAGTCTTTAAAAAAATTCCAGACTCTGGAAGACCTACCGCTTGTACTGGCAACGTCCCTCGTGTTGGTGTTACGGGGAATGGTTGCCCGCCTTCTGTCTGCGGCCACCACACTGCTTCTTCCTGCCTGTTGGGGTACTCTGCCTCCCTCCCCCTGCGTGCTGCTGGCCTCACTCTGCATGTCCTCCTGCCACGTTGGGTCAGTTACTAGATCATCCACCACCTCCTCCTCTTCACTTCCTGGCAATTGTGTCTCGTCATCGTCCACCTCTTGTGACAAATTGCCAGCGTCGACTTCCTGTGGCGGTGGCTGTTCAAATATTTGGGCATCGCTACATGGGATCTCCTCTTCCACCACTTCAAGCGGAGCAGGCGAGGGGCACAAATCTGGAATTGGACCAGTGAACAGCTCTTCAGAGTGTCCAAGTGTGGGATCAGTTGCTGTCTGACGACACTGCTGTCGAGACTCACGGCTATAAAGAGTTGACCGTATGGAAGACAGACCGGAGGTGGTGGTGCTCAGGTAACTGGAAGTATTATCTGCTATCCAATTAATAACCTGTTCACACTGTTCAGTTCGCAATACTGGTGTTGTTCTGTGCTTCCCTAGTAATTCGGTAAAGAAGTGGGAGCAAGAAGATGTGGCTGTTGGTTGTGGCACATTTTCACCTTGGCCACGGCCCCGTCCTCTGCACGCACCATCACCAGAACGTCCACTTCCACGTCCCTTGCCACGCGCCTTGCCCATTGGAAAGGAAGTAAAATAACTTACACTCGTACTATCAATGGAAAAAGGGTAATAGAAAGGAGATTAGAACCGTGGAAGAGGAAAACCACAGTTCTATTTCTCTGGCCTACACCTGACTCTTTTAAACAATCAGAACAATCAGGGAGATACTATTACTGTTTTTCTTTACGGAAAAAATACCAAAACCTGAATAATAGAGATTTTTTACCGTGGAATGGCAAAACCACAGTTATTGTTTACTGGGGTATACCATAAAATTTTAAATATATAAATTTGCGGCTGAACAGTGAGCGACACACTCAAACTGTTTTTTTTAAGATACAAAAGGCCCAAAACTGGATACTACAGAGATTTGACCCATGGAACTGCAAAACCACACTTGGATTTGTCGGGCCTACAACAGACTATTTTCAACAGATATATTTTTGTGTCAGAACAGTCAGGAGACAGTACTGTTTTTTTCAAGGCAAAAAATGCGAAAAACAGGATAATAGAGATTTTTTACCGTGGAACAGCAAAACCACAGTTATAATTTACTGGTGTATACCAGACTTTTTTAAATATATAGATTTGCGGCTGAACAGTGAGCGACACACTCAAACTGGTTTTTTTTAGATACAAAAGGCCCAAAACTGGATAATACAGAGATTTGACCCGTGGAACTGCAAAACCACACTGGGATTTGTCGGGCCTACAACAGACTATTTTCAACAGATATATCTTTGTGTCAGAACAGTCAGGAGACACTACTGTTTTTTTTTATGGAAAAAAATGTGAAAAACAGGATAATAGAGATTTTTTACCGTGGAACAGCAAAACCACAGTCATAATTTACTGGTGTATACCAGACTTTCTTAAATATATATATTTGCGGCTGAACAGTGAGCGACACACTCAAACTGTTTTTTTTAGATACAAAAGGCCCAAAACTGGATAATACAGAGATTTGACCCGTGGAACTGCAAAACCACACTGGGATTTGTCGGGCCTACAACAGACTATTTTCAACAGATATATTTTTGTGTCAGAACAGTCAGGAGACACTACTGTTTTTTTTAAGGCAAAAAAAGCAAAAAACAGGATAATAGAGATTTTTTACCGTGGAACAGCAAAACCACAGTTATAATTTACTGGTGTATACCAGACTTTTTTAAATATATAGATTTGCAGCTGAACAGTGAGCGACACACTCAAACAGTTTTTTTTAGATACAAAAGGCCCAAAACTGGATAATTCAGAGATTTGACCCGTGGAACTGCAAAACCACACTGGGATTTGTCGGGCCTACAACAGACTATTTTCAACAGATATATTTTTGTGTCAGAACAGTCAGGAGACACTACTGTTTTTTTTAAGGCAAAAAAAGCGAAAAACAGGATAATAGAGATTTTTTACCGTGGAACAGCAAAACCACAGTTATAATTTACTGGTGTATACCAGACTTTTTTAAATATATAGATTTGCAGCTGAACAGTGAGCGACACACTCAAACAGTTCTTTTTTAGATACAAAAGGCCCAAAACTGGATAATACAGAGATTTGACCCGTGGAACTGCAAAACCACACTGGGATTTGTCGGGCCTACAACAGACTATTTTCAACAGATATATTTTTGTGTCTGGACAATCAGGGAGACACAATTAATTTTTTTTTTTTTACTGCAAAAAATGCGAAAAGCAGGATAATAGAGATTTTTTACCGTGGAACAGCAAAACCCACAGTTATAATTTACTGGTGTATACCAGACTTTTTAAATATATATATTTGCGGCTGAACAGTGAGCGACACTCTAAAACTGTTTTTTTTTTAGATACAAAAGGCCCAAAACTGGATACTACAGAGATTTGACCCGTGGAACTGCAAAACCACACTTCTGTTTCTGTGGCCTATACCAGACTCTTTTCAACAGATATATTTGTGTCTGAAAAATCAGAGACACACTTTTTTTTTTGGGGGGGTGGGGACACGAATAGGTTAATAAGACGGGTATTTGTACAGTGTGAAGGAGGAAAAAAAAGAGGATTTAGATAAAAAAAAAGGATTTTTCCTGGCCCCTGAGACCTGGAGCTAAGTCCAGCAATTTCAGAAACAGGAGCACACAGGACTGTAATGCAGCGTTTGCTGGTATAACCACTGCGTCTACTATACAGCCTGCCTGCCTGCCTGATATCTGGGATGGATATTAGTGCTGAGAAGGACTGTTTGTTTGTTCTGGCAGCCTTTACAGACCCTACACTAACTATTTCGCAGGATAAATCTCTCCCTAGCTCAGCAGCGCTGTCCCTACACTGTCTAATCCGGAGCGACTGTGTCCAAGATGGTGGCGCCCGGTTTTAAATTCTCGAGGTGATGCTGTGCGGCCAGCC
Organism: Phyllobates terribilis; assembly: GCF_046119375.1. Taxonomy (NCBI): domain Eukaryota; kingdom Metazoa; phylum Chordata; class Amphibia; order Anura; family Dendrobatidae; genus Phyllobates; species Phyllobates terribilis. The sequence goes on from NW_027362762.1 coordinate 907,101,450, forward strand.
AATCACTGTAATGCCCACAAACAACATGGCTGTGGCATTACAGTGACTGGTTGGCAATCCCTGCATGTTCATTGGCTCTGTAAAGAGCGCCAAACATGCAGGGCGGAGACCCGAGCTCCCGCCCGAGTAAGCTGGAAATGCTCGGTGCTCGCAGAACATACCGATTAGCGTGATGCTCGGGCGAGTACCGAGCAGTGTCGAGCATGCTCGCTCAACACTAGTTAACAGATGTTTTCATTTATTCATTTGTCTGCCCTATCACCTTATGGGTGCAGCTTTATATACTTTCCCCCTGCTGGTATCTCCTGCTGGTGATAGTCTCATTTGGATGTCCAGCAATACTGCTGTAGTTTAAGCCAGTCAGTGGGAGACCAGCTAGGGTTTATCTCTCTGCTGATTATGCTTTTCACCCTGTATCTATCTTCTGTTTCTTGTTTAGGAAGAAGGCGGCATACTCTCTAGCAGTACGTACCTTATCTTTTCATTTTGTATTTGGTGGTTTGTTTTACTCATTCTGGAATCTCTTTCTATTTCAGCACTCCTTTTCTTCTGTAGGTAATTTGCACTCTGCTCTGCCCTCTGGTTCTTTAGATAGAACGTGAAGCGCTCAATGGTCTTTCAGGCAGCATAGGTCCAAGTTGTCATCATCTAGTCTGTGGTTAAGGCTATTCCAGCCCACGTTGGAACCACTAGGGACTGCGGGGTCAGAATCTCTAGTCTGTATAGGAATCGGCTGGGCCAGTTGCAGTTTTTTTTACTGTTTTACCTATTTTCCCGTGTGACTTGTTATACAATCATAACAATAAACCATCGGTACTTGCAATCAAAACTTTACATCCTTCCTTCTCCTTTTCTTTTTTGTAGTCACCTGAATAAGCGAATGATAAATAACCGATCAGCGGTGGGGATTCAATCACAGAGAAGCCGCTGATCCTGAGGATTTCTGATCCCTGCACTGCTTCATTCATTCTCAATGGGACTACCACAGCTCCATTCCTTTGGGGTATTTCAGAGCCCCGTTCTCAGGTTCCTGGCCCTCGTCCACTGGGACCCCACCAATTGATTAGAAAGTTATTACCGATCCTCTGAATCGGTGATCACTTTTATTGCTGGGAATAACCCTTTTAAAGAGTAATTAAACTTTCAGCTGGACTCTGCAGCCAATCAGTGGGCACTGATTTTTTTGTGCCATTACTAGTATATTTTCAATTAAGAAACATTTCCACAAAAGTCACAGAAAGAAACTTTTCTGCATGAAAGTCATCTACACTGTATTTCTTATTCCCTCAGTCCTGTGGTGAAGCTTATAAAATTCATCCTCATCCACAATTACTTTGAAGTTGATAACAACATATATTTCCATGAGACTGGTACAGCCATGGGAAGCAAAATGTCACCACAAAATGCAAATCTTTTCGTGGCCTAGCTTGGAAGTGACTTTTTGTCCGTTCCTTCCATCAGGTCTCTGGCCTACTACTATTACATTGACGATATTTCAGTCACCTGGACAGAGTCTGAGCAACAGCTGAAAACGTTCCATGAACACTTTCATCAGTTTCATCCCACCATTAACCTAACACTCAACTACTCCTGTACTGAAATCAACTTTTTGGACACCATCATTAAGCTACATAACAATGAAATAGAGACATCCTTGTACCGGAAGCCAATGGACCATCCAAAATATCTTAAATGGGACAGTTTTCATCCAAAACACATAAAAAACTCCATTGTCTACAGTGCAGCCATCAGAGACAATCAGATATGTTCCAACCCTAAATATAGAGACAAACACCTTGGTGGCCTCAGAAAGACCTTTTTGAATCAGGGCTACCATCCACAAACAACTGAAAACCAGATTACACGAGCCGCCAGAATATCAAGGAATCATCTCCTACATTACAAAACAAAAACAAGAAAGAAACCGGGTGCCTCTAGCAGTCACCTACAATCCAAATCTGGAGGTGTTAAGGGAGCTGCACGGAAACTACAACCTTTTTTACACAAAGATGCCCGATTACAATCCATATTTCCAGACCCCCCACTTCTGTGTTTTAGGCAGCCCCCAAATCTAAGAAACATCATTGTCAGAAGCTCCCTGTCCTCTCCAACAGCTACAGGAACCTTTCCCTGCAACCAGGAAAAAATGTAAAATCTCTGGAAATAATGACCACAGACAAGATAAAGATCCAGCTCAGATTCCAGGTACTTCAGCGGCACCACAACTAATGTGGTGTACTTAATTATATGTACCAAATGTCCAACTAGGGGTCTGTATGTGGGGGAAACAAGACAAAAGCTTAGAACAAGGGTGAATTCTCATCACCACACAATTAATGAAAAAAGAATAGCTCTACCTGTGGCCAAACATGGCAGTAGCCCTGATCACAGCATTATGGTCGTGAAATTGCTAGTATTGAAAGGTAACTTCACATCCCAGAGAGACAGAAGAGTCTGAGAGTACAAACTTATGATGTCCTGTGACACATTCAGAGTAAGAATAAATGTGTCGCATGGATTTATGTCTTTTTATGTCAATTAAGGAATGTGCTCCTCAAACCTTGTGGGGGCATCACAACCCTGGACCACATCTCAATCTGTGGACAATAAAACGTTCACAATTCTTACCTATGAACAGCTCCAATATTTACGGTCACAACTGTTTCTCCCTGTCCCATACTGATAGTTCTTCTTCACGTCACTTGTCTTATCTATTGCATTATCCCTGTGCTCTGTTGTGTATAAATATGTGACTCTTCAAATTTTGTGTTACTCTATACCCGATGAAGAGACCTGAGTAGTCTCGAAAGCTTGCAATCTTTTCAGTTAGTCATTAAAAGGTATCAACCACTGAGGTCTCTCAAATCTTAATATTTTTCTTTCAGTCCTGTGAGTTTGTACCTTTTATAACTCCTTTATATCCCCATCTAGTGGCAAAGCTGTATATTGCAATGGTGATAACATCTACTTATTTTTAATGTGTCTGCCCAAATGATTTGCAGCTTACATAATTGTCAGTACTCTCAGAGATAAAGCCAACACATCTCTTATGAAGCAATAAATCTGAAAGACATATCTTAAAGTGTGTTTCTGTTTGTTATACGGCCCCAATCCCTTAACATCTTCTTGAGTGCACCCAGATGAGCACCATGTGAGCACATGTTCCTAGCTCAGGATTACTCCTTCACTTAGGAGTAGTGAAATGAAATGTTCAACACGGGACAAGATCTTCATATGTAAGCACTTGTGCATTGTGAAACGCGGTCCCCGGTGATTATTACAAGTGCATATAATTATGATGTAGTAAATAAGTGAGCTGGGCCCATCATGGAGCACCATGAGTAATTTTGGGGGATAGCGTGCCGGAATTGGCAACATACGAAACCAACTGCCTTCAAATGTGTGACAGCCCATCAAGCTCGATCCTGTGATCACTTCCATATTTTTCTAGTAGTACAGACGGGAAAATAAAGACAGGCTTCAGTCTCTTAATCCATGTCTAAGAAATTACTTTTATGAGCATTTGGTAAAGCAGAGCTGGAACTCTTTCCAGCACCTAAAACTTTTAAGCGAATCCTATATGGAAAGAAGAGACTTTTACCAGTTACATGGTCAACTATATCAAATATAGAGAGCCGTTACCCAACGTCTGAGCTTGATTTTCCGTCACCTGCAAAAATTCAGCTTGCTGTTCTAACTGTGTATCTAATAAATAATAATAATTTTATTTATATAGCACCAACATATTCTGCAGCACTTTACAATTTAGCAGGGACATGTACAGACAATTAAGACAGAACAATGTAACACATAGTTCAACAGTTACAGGAGGAATGAGGGCCCTGCTCGTAAGCTTACAATCTATAAGGAAATAGGGGGAGACACAATAGGTAGAAAGGGCTTGTCAAGTATGGTTCAGCCATCATTATAATAAATAAGCTGCGTGATCCGGTCACCAGCCAGTATCTAAGTGCAGTTACCAAGTGCTACTGGGTGCATGGAGGATGTGGAGACAGATAAATAGGAGGGAGCAGATTCTGGGGAAAATATAGAAAGGGGGAACAGGGAGTTAGATTTATGAGGTGAGGTGATAGGCTTGCCTAAAGAGATGTGTTTTTAAAGTACACTTAAAAATGTGGGGGCTAGATATTGATTGGATTGTCTACAATAGTGCATTCCAGAAAACTGGCGCAGCATGAGGAAAGTCTTGTAGATAGAGGTGCAAGGTTCAGAATATGGAGGATGTTAGTCTTAGGTAAGTTGCAGAATTGAGAACACAGATAGGGTGGTAGACAGGGATGAGGGAGGAGATATAGGGTGGTTCAAACTCGGTGAGTGAGAGACACACGTTTGTATTGTATTCTGTAGTGGATGGACAACCAGTGCAATGAGTGGCACAAGGAGGAGACGAGTGTAGCGGCTGGACGTAAGAAATACGACCCTGACTGTCGCATTAAGCATGGATTGAAGAGAAGAAAGAATAGTAAGAGGGAGACCGCTTAGTAGAGAGTTGCAGTAATCCAAACGAATAAGAGTGACAGTAAGAGTTTTTGCAGTTTTAAGGTGAGAAAAGGTCAGATTCTGGAGATGTTTTTAAGATGCAGGTAACATGAGCAAGTGAGTGATTGGATATAGGGAATAAAGGAAAGTTCTGTCAAATATGACGCCAAGACAGCTAGCGTGCCGCTTGTGAGTTGTGGTTGTACCATCCAAGGCAATTGCTATATTAGTTATAGGTAAGTTAGCAGACGGAAGAAAGACGAGAAGTTCAGTTTTGGAGAGATTCAGTTTCAGATAGAGGGAGGACATGATGTTAGGAATCTAAATACCTAAGACAAGACTAGGTGCCCACTTCTCACACTCCAAATTACACCGCTGGCATATTGTTGGTGAGTTAGCATTATACAGATGTAGCAACCACCAACTTGACAGCTGCTGCCGACATGTAATGAACATGTACGTCACATATTGGGGACATAATGGGCTCAAGAGCTGAGACACCATCAATCTCATGATCGCCATCAATCTCTGGCAGTGGCGTTTAAGTGGCGCAATCACTTGACATGAATATTTTTGCACCCCCACCATCACAGTGACTCTTGGGGTGCCTCTGCATTCAAGCTGATATTCGTAAAAGGTCATTGTTACAATTTCTGATATATATATATATATATATATATATATATATATATATATATGTATATATTTATTTTTTCTAATTAAAAAAGAAATAAATAAAATAACATATAACCCTATACTGTGAAGGTATAAAATTAGTTCATCTAAAAGGTAAACAATATACTGAGAAAAAAAACACCAGCATTGCCATATTTTTGGTCAATGCACCTTACCATCAAAAAGCAATAGAAAAACAATCAGGACATCATATGTATCCAAATTGTATCAGTGAAAATGTCAGTTTGCTAACAAAGAAGCTTTCACGTAGCTCCATAAGCGAAAAAATTAAAACGTTAAAAGGGTAGCAACACAAATATTTTTTTTTGCCAAGTTCAGTTTTTTTTACCTCTAAAATATAAAAAACTATGCAAGCCTTGTATCAGTGGTATGATCTGGAGATTAAAAAGTCTTTTTTTTTTCTTTTCGATAAATGAACACTGTAAAAACTATATCTAAAAAAAATAATGACAGGTGTTTTTTTCTTTTTTTCACCCCCTGCACCTAGTTTTTCTGAACATTGTAAGATAAAGTAAACTACAATTTGTCCCACAAAAAAAAACAAGCCTCCATATGACTATGTCAACGGGAAATTATAAAAGTTATGGCTCTTGAAGGAAGGGCAGGAAAAAAAATGAAAATTCCCATGCCATGAAGGGGTTAATTTGGTAACTTGCTGCAGAACTCCACACTGTTTGTATGGAGAAGCTGGTCTTATTCACTTTTAATGAGCAATATGCTAATCAAATGGCATAGACACGCCATGGTATCTTCATTGGGATATCCATGCAAAAACAATTGCTGAAGTTCTACTTTAAAGGGAGTCTGTCAGGAGGAATTTGCTATGTAATCTGAGGACAGCATGAGATAGGGGTTAAAACACTGAATTCAGTGATGTATCATTTATTAAGCTGTGTGCTGTTGTTTACTTACAGTGAAGGTTTTATTACCAGGAGATTATCATTGCCAGGTCTGCTAGATGGACCACGCCCCCTCCTGAGAGAAGCAGCTCACTATCACTATACAATGTACATGGAGAGCTGTGTTGGGGGCGGGGTCAACTGTGGTGGGGGCGGGGTTAGCTTTCTGAGCTCTGCTTCATGCTACATCTAAACTCTGATTGTGTCACAACTGCTGCCCCCAGTAAACCGAATGATACATTGTTGGAATCAGGGTCTCTGCCCCTACATTATGCTGCTATCAGATGGGATAGCATAATCCTGCTGACATATTCCCTTTAAGAAAGGCAATCACGGAAGTGTACCAAAAATACATGTATTTTTCCTCATTGAAGTAATTTAGTAAAAAATGCAATAATTCACTAATAAAAAAAACAAAACAAGATATGCAACAGTTTTACCAGAGGATCTGGTGTAGGAAAGCAAAGTTGCCCCGAATGCTGGAATATAAAAGGCCAGCTAAGATGGATATTTGTCACTAAATATTCGAATGGTCCAAAAAGCAATCAAAATAATTCAGAAAGTGGTTCTGAAGAAAGGCTGTAAATTAGAGGGAATGTGCCACCTAAAATACCATCTGGGACTGCCATTTGTTTTTATTTTTTGGTTGTATATATTGCTGCCATAACAGATGTAGAAAATCACAAGCACCTGTAAAAAAAAATCAGGAATGTCCGAAAAACAACTGATTTGACTTGACTTGTATGAGCAGAGGGTATTGTGAGCATGGAAAGAGGGAGGAGACTGGTAGACTCCAAAACGCAATCCAGGACATGTGTGAGTAAAAATTCCTTATTTATAAGCTAAAATGGGACAAAAACAAATCGCGGACTACAGTGATATAATCCGCAAAAGTGGAAACTTATGACAATATATCTTGCCATGCACGGCATTGTTTCTCGAACCCCTACTGAACAAAGACCGCACATTTTCTCTGTATGGAATTGACTCAGGAGCTGAGCCCCCTCCATTGTGCCCCATTACTGACTTACATACCTGCCACCGGACAATATCTGATGCAGCCATTGTCACCGCACACCGTGGGATACCAATCAATTGCAATGGCAGCTGGGAGAGAGCTGGCCTACATGTAATAAGGCTTGGCGGATTGCTTCACTATAATGTCTTGCAGCTTTCACTGCACATGGTCTAGTACAGCTAATCAGGGGGTACTATCACAGCCAGTATAAAAGATGAGGTTCCGACCAAGTAGCGTTAATTTTATGCATTTTTATACAGTGATAGGGGGTCAGAACTCACAGCTCATTCCACCTTTGCATAGAAAAGGGCGTAATCTGATTGTGGTGTACTACTGCGGTGATGAATCACGCTGAGAATGGGAGTGGTAATCTCAGTTTGTGAATAATAATACATAGATTCAAGTGATGTACGGAGGTGCTGCACCTTCATAGTCAGTGTGACTATAAATTAATTGATCTCTAATGTACTGCAGTAATGGAACCTTAATAACAACATTTTTTTTTATTCTTGACACATTGAAAACAAGGAGGACAGATTAATACCCCTCTGTCCTAATTTTGGCACTGAAGAAAAATCCTGAAACCAAGGCTTGTGTGTCAAAGAAAGCATAATTCCTGCCTTGTCAGACAGGCAAGTCATAAGTTCATTTTATTTTGCATTAATTTTGCCTTTTCTTTTTAATTCATTTTTTTTAAATACAAGAGACAAATTTCTACATTCCAGAAATTTAAAAGCAGCTGTCTACATCACAAAGCGAATAACATTTTTTGCACTTTTCCTTGCTGTAATAGTTCAATATCAGACCCGTACACAAAACCTGAATAAAGCTGCATTTTGCAGGTGCTCGCTTTTAGGACATGAACCTACGTAGCTTTCCTTGTCCCTTCCTTTTTCCCTAGTCAGATAGTTTGACTTTAATAAGCCTGTGTTTGTGTTAAAGAGCTCAAGATTGGTGCAATACAGGAGAACTCAGTGTTATACATTTATTTTCTGAGTAATTAGATACTTAGCAGTAATGAGGTTTATGTAAATTTATTTGTCACAAAACAAATTTTGGAGGGAAAATTTGTAAAAGTCGATGAATTCAATTTTTAAAAAATTTGCTCATCTCTAATTGCAGTGTATTGCATAGTTAATCACAAGTTCAAGTCCTTTAAGGGAACTATTTAAAAATGTAAGATAAATAAATACAAGTTTAGATCACCACCTTTTTTTTCCAAACGTAAATAGGGAAATGTAAAAAAATAAAAAAAAATCAACATATTTGGCATTGGCGCTTGCATAATTGCCTGAAGTAATAAATTGTAAAAATACTAATTCCGTATGGTGACCTCCAAAGTGAAAAATTAAATTGAAATTCCAGAACTGTTGTTTTTCAGTCTTGACAATTCCCACCAAAAATGCAATCAAAATCTAAAGTTTATGCCCCCTATATTGGAAGTTATGTGATCCATCTCTGGCTCGTGCAAACTACTGCATTGTGTAAATTGATGGCAGTAAATTTCAAATTGTAAAAATTTTGCCAGGTCCACCGGATTCTCAAAAATTTGGATCAAAATGATTTGCTCATCTCTAGTCTCGTTACCTTGTTAAACTGCTGCTATTTAGAAGAGGTCATGACCACACTTTTTTATTTTTGTATAGACAATCCCTTTAAGTATAAGCATTGAAGATATGTATTCCACAAGAATTATCTGGCCACATAAAGTTTTACACTGTTATAATTATACTTCATGGACATGATTTGCCTGGTGGCTTCTTCTCAATAACCAGGTGATGGGGTGAATACAAGAATATCATTATTCTTCTCCTTTATTAAAATGACATAAAGGACCAGTGACATTGACTACAGGACATCCTTTGTTCATTTCAGCCTATTCAGTCACCATTAAAAAGGCTTTTTCCTAGCAGAGCAGCCTGGGTACTAATTGCAGTCAATGCCCCCTATTCTGCATGTCAGCTTTCCAGTGTGAAGTTCTGTTTGGGGTGCAGAGGGCTGTAGGGAAAGGGCAGGACTCCCATTGGAATGCAAATCGCACGCTAATACGTTTTCTATGTGGAAAATTTGGATGAAATTTATTGTGTAAAAGAAAAAGATTTTTTTTACTTAAAGATAATATTTTGATGGATTTTTTTTCATTTTAAACTTAAATTAAAGGAAAATGCCATAAAATAATAATGTATGCATTACATATATGTTACATCCCTCATGGTTCCAGCATTGATGCTTTAGTGCTGCAACAATGATGTCATATCAACACACATGACTGCTTGAATCCAATCACTGCTGCAGTCAGTGATTGGCTGCAGTGGTTACATGTCCCTGGGACGTTATCAAGTAGAGACTGGATGGTAACCGGGAAGCATCAATATGGAAGCCACAGGAAAAATCAATCATCATTACACAATTTCTATCGAAATCTACGGGTCAGTTCTAGTGATAGATACATCAAGTGCTCCTGAAGAGTTACATGCTCTTTGATTATTAGATATTATTAATTTAGTCTTAAAAAAGTTTTTCTCCATTGTGCACAAAAAAATATAACTTTGTCTCCTACTATCGAGGGTCTCACAGTCCCGAGAAGAGTTTGGTTTTGGTAAAGATCATTATTGCAAAATAATATAAACAGGCATTTTGCACGAACGGGTTATACATGGATGGTGCTGGTTGTATTATACAACTGGGAGCCATTTTGTCCGAGTCAGCTTAAAGAGAACCTGTCAGCATGATTTTGTATGTATGGCTGTAATTACGTTGTAATACGGATTAAATTGATACTTTTGGTGAACAAATCCGCTTTGTGGTTCTTCTTTAATCACCGTTTGAAGTTTACTGCTAATTAGATTTCGTTGCACAGGGGCCGGACTGTACTCTGGGTTTTCTCCTCCTTGTCTTTGACTCCCCAGCCCCTCCGACTGCCCCCAGTCTTTTCGTGACCTGTCTCCTCTGAAATCTCAGCAGTGACCTGTCTTTCTAAGATCGGAGGCAGCAGAGGGGCCGGGAAATGCAGTTCAAATTTCAAATACCGTATTCAATGTTTGCATGCATCTTAGTTCTTAGGCTGTGTGCCCACGATGCGTTTTTCATGCGTTTCCGCTGCTTAATTTCCGCAGCGGAAACGCATCAAAAACGCATGGTAATCCGCACCCCATGGTCCCCAATGGCATTCCGCAATGTCAATGCACATGCTGCGGATTTTTCCGCAGAGTTTCTGCAGCGCTCATAAATCCGCAGCATGTTCATTAATTTTGCGGAAGCGCGAAGCGGGATTGCCGCCATTGACTTGCACTGAGATGCATAATATCGGTGTCTGTACATTTGTACACGCGGATAATATGCGTTTCAATGTGCGGATGGTACCCAGTTCTGGAGGAGAGGAGAGTCTCATCCAGACCTGGGTACCATTGTACCTGTGAAAAAAAGAATAAAATAATAAATAAAGTTTATATTCACCTGTCCGGCGGCCCCTGCAGCGCTTACCTTCCAGGATCTGAGATGACGTCGCGGTCATGTGACCGCGGGCTGTCTCGCGATATGCCGGCAACCCGGAAGAAGCCAGGACGAGCGCGACAGCACACGCGGCGGGGGATCGGGGGTAAGTATGCATGGATTTATACAGTGTGACCTAGTTGTCAAGCACTTTCCAAGTGATGCTATCGCCTGGAAAGTGCTTGTAGTCCGCATGCATAAACGCATGTGAATCCGCATGTATGTAAATGAGCGTGTATTCTGCAGGAAAAACGCATGTACAATCTGCATGCGTTTTTTTCTGCCAGGGAGATGCAGAAACGCTGCAGAAATTTTCTGCTTCATTTCTGCATCGTGGGCACATAGCCTTACAGTGTGCTGCTGTATTCTTTTCTTTGTATCTCCTGATGTCATAGTGTCACAGGGACTTAGTAAGCAGCAGTGGTGCTAAGCAGAAGACTGCTGGCACAAAAGTGAGCACAGTCTTAAAGGGGTTCTCCCACAAACAAAAGTTAATTTTAATCAATAGATCTTGGAATAATAATAAGTTCCACAATTGGTTGTGTTAAATAAAATGTTCCTGTGCTGAGATAATCTTATAAATGTGTCCCTGCTGTGTACTGTGTAATGGCTGTGTCTGACCGTACAGGAACATGGTCTGATCATACCACAGCTCCTGGGCAGGGGGGGGAAGCAAAAGAGTATGCAGACAATACTGCAGGGGATCACAGCTGATTCTTTCTGTGAGGTAAAACATTTCCCTGCCTGTTTTTTTTAAACAATGTTTTACTTCAAAGAAAGAATCATTTTCAATCTCGTGCTGTAATTTCTGCATACTATCCCCCCACCCAGAAGCTGTGGTATGATCAGACCATGTTCCTGCACGGTCAGACACAGCCATTACACAGTACACAGCAGGGGCACATTTATAAGATTAGCGGACGCCATGTTGTGTTTGGAGAGCCCCTGATGTGCCTGAACAGTGGAAACCCGCCACAAGTGAAACCATTTTGGAAACTAGACCCCTCAGGGAACTTATCTAGGTGTGTGGTGAGCACCCTGAACCCCCTAGTGCTTCACAGAAGTTTATAATGTAGAGCCGTGAAAATAAAAAAAATCAAACTTTTTCCACAAAAATGATCTTTTAGCCCCAATTTTTTTATTTTCACAAGGGTAAGAGGAGAAAATGGACCCCAAAAAGTGTTGTGCAATTTCTCTTGAGTACGCAGATACCACATATGTGGGGAAAAAACACTGCTTGGGCGCACAACAGGGTTCAGAAGGGAAGGAGCAATGTGACTTATTGAAAGCAAAATTGGCTGGAATCGAGAGCAAAGGCCATGTCTCATTTGGAGAGCCCCTGATGCGCTTAAACAGTGGAAATCCCCCATAAGTGACACCATTTTGGAAAATAGACCCCTCAAGGATTTTACTAAGGGGTATAGTAAACATTTTGAACCCAGAGGTATGACATAGAATTTGATAACATTAGGTCATCATAATGGATATGCCATCATTAGTCCTGAACGCAAGTGCTCGCTATTTGAGCTTGCATGGGTTACTCGGGTATGCACCAAGTATCGCGGGGGCTCAAGTGATATGCTCGAGCCCCCACCCACATGTTTCATGGTTGTTATACACCCAAAAAAAAGCATGCAGGGATTGCCCGTGCATGGCAGGCAATTCCCACATATTTTTTTTGGGCTGTATAACAGCCGCGAAACATATGGGGCAGAGACTCGAGCATATCACTCGAGCACCCGCGATACTTGGTGCATACCGGAGCACCCAGTGCAAACTCAAGTAGAGAGCACTTGCGCTCAACACTAGTCGCCATATCGTCATCATTTTTTTTTCTTTACTTTTGAAAAAATCCCAACCGCAACACAATCCTAACGCAATTCTAATACAACCTTAACCCTAAAACAACCCTAACCATAACCCTAACCCTTGCACAACCCTAACTCTAGCACAACCCTAACCCTAGCACAACCCTAACCACAGCGTTTATTTTTCATGCCATTCATTGTCCGGTATAACTGATTAGACAACTTTAGTCTTCGGGTTGGTGCGAATACAGCGATACCAGATTCATATTGGGCTTTTAAGTTTGGCACCCGTCACACACTAAAAGACGCTTTTTTTTCAAAGACTAGTTTTTGCAATCATTTTTCCTTATTTTGGCAGAGAGAGTCAAATAAGGGCTTGTTTTTGCTGGACAAGTTGACATTTTTATTGATAGCATTTTGGGCTACGAGACATATTTTGATCGCTTTCTATTCCAATTTTTGGGAGGCAGAATAAAGAAAAACCAACAATTCAGGATTTTTTTTTATGCCGTTTCATGTGTGGTAAAATTGATAAGGCAGCGTTATTCTTCAGGGCAGTACGTTTACAGCGATACCTCATGTATATAGTTTTTTATGTCTTGGCGCTTTTACACAATAAAAAATATTTTATGGAAAAAAATTTTTTTTTGCATCGCCTTATTCTGAGAGCTATAACTTTTTTATTTTTTGGCTGATGGAGATGTATGGTGGCTTGTTTTTTGCGGGACAAGATGACGTTTTCAGCAGTACCATTTTTATTTACATTTGTCTTTTTGATTGCGTTTTATTCCATTTTTTGTTTGGCGGTATGATGATAAAACATAGGTTTTTTTTGTTTTATTTTACCGTGTTCACTAAAGGGGTTAACTAGTGGGACAGGTTTATAGGTCAGGTCATTCCAGGTGAGGCGATGCCAAATATGTGTGCTTTTATTGTTTTTTTCTTCATAATAATATTTATTTATGGGTACAGTATATATATTTTTTGAGATTATTTTTTCATTATTTTTTTGTAATTTTACAATTTTTTAAATTTTTTTTTCACTTTCTGACAATTCTTTTCCCTTTAACACTTTGTCCCACTATAGGACTTTCATTTTTTGTAGGCTGATCGCTTGCACAGCATAGGGATGCAGCAGCATCCTTGTGCTATGCAGGCTGTCAGCCCTGCAGGGACAAGTTACATAGATCGTTCACTGCTGCGCATGATCTATCTAACTTCCTGGTGACCTGGATGTTGTCATGACGACATTGGGTCACCATGGCAACGATCGGGTGTCTCCGATCCAAGGTAGGAGGGGCTCTCTTACCTCTGCTTGTCCCTCGATCACAGCATTTCGTGGGTTAATGTGGCGGGAGTGGTGCGGGAACACTCCTAGCACATAGTACCGGGTGTCAGCTGTTAGAATCAACTAACACCCAGCGGTGTGCGGGCGCGATCGCTGGGGCGTAATAATGCGTACCTGATCAATAAGGTCCAGGGTGCAGGGATGTATTATTACGCTCCACGTCAGAATGGGGTTAACTGTAGAAAAAAAGACAGTGACCGCACATCCAAAAATCATATATTGATCTAATGAAGTTGGGCAAAAATTTGCAAAACTGAAAATGATGATCACTTGGTGTTGGTGGATGTGTGGCGGCCATTGTTCCGATGATGTTGTGCCTGTTGGTTATGTGGTGCGGAGCCATGTGAGCTTTGCCTTGCAGCATGGGTGCTGTAGGACAACCGGTCGCTCCTTTTGATGGTGCACTGTACTTTGGTGGTGGTTGGTGTAGGTGCTGCACCTTTTAGGCTAGGGACCCTCTGAGAGGTTCACCGTGATGTGGCAGTGGGCTTCATACAGTCTGATCAGAATCTTAGACTAAGAACCTTATGTTCAGTTTTGTAAAAAAAATTATGATTTTTGAATGTGCGGTCCATTTCTTTTTTTTACATTTATAGTAAAAACAGCCTTGTCTCGGCTGACTCAGAGGACTCAACTGGACGCTGGACCAGGGCTCATCTCTAGCAGGAAGAATAATATGCAATGGCGGGTCAAATTCATTTTATATTTTCTTTCAACTACAGTCTTGAAGAATGCCATGGGTGACATTAGAAGCTGGAAGAAGTCTTATAAGATGGGATCCATGGCTGTGCTGCTTATAAAGTTTGGTGTTATTCAGCAGGTTCCTGTCTGTATGATATTGACACACATTTACTAAGACTGGCTCTGACGTTTTTGAGAGTCACTCTAAATAAAGAAGCCGGTGCTTTGAAACATAGATGCACCCTTAGTAAACTTGACACTGCCCTACAGTGGGAAAATCTTTATTTGTACAATATTTAATATGTTTCTCATAAAGACCATGGCTACTTTACTTGTCATTTGCCAAATTGTAATACACAAGACGACAACACTTTCCATGTTTTTGCTGTGTAGTATTTCAGTTTCTTAAAGGAATTTCTAGTAAATAACTACACAATAATTATCATCTAAATATGGCATTTTTTACATATTACTGATAAGTTCTAAAAAATATTTGTTGAGGAAAAAGAATAATGGACAAAACACCGTAGTCTCGAAAGCTTGCAATTTGTTACCATCTTTTCAGTTAGCCATTAAAAGGTATCAACCACTGAAGACTCTCAAATCTAAATATTTTTATATCTACTGGCTAACACGGTACAAGAATATATATTTTCCGTAGATCAAAACACCCTTAAAATTATCCATGTCTGCTTAAAGTAACTGAATGATAAAAGTAATGGCAGATAGTGTTTACTTCTTGTTAGTCTGCAGATTTTCTGCCTGTTCCTGACAACAGTCTTGTTGAAATCCTGTAGAGAAAACAAAAGGGTTATTACCCCTTCACCCCAGGGCCATTTCCGTTTTTTCGTTTTTGTTTTTTCCTTCCTTCTTTCAGAAACCACATTTTTTGGTCCACATATCCGTATGGGGGCTTGTTTTTTAGTTGGACAAGTTGTGCTTTTGAATGACATTATTCATTTTACCATGTAATGCACTGGAAAGCAGGAAAATCATTCCAAGTGCATTAAAATTTCAAAAAAGTACAATTTCCCAATTGTTTTCTGTTTATTATTCAACATATTAGTACACAGATACCAAACATGCAAAGTTTTGTATTATTTAAGAGGTGAAAAAATATTCGGAGGTTTATAAAATTTTTTTTTGCTTGTGTCACCATTTTCCAAGACTCGTAAAACACTTTCAATTTTCGGGATATGGGGCTGTACGAGGTCTTATTTTTTTGTACCCTGAGCTGATGTTTTTACTTATACCATTTTAGGGTACTTATGATGTTTTGATTGCCTCTTATGGAGTTTAATTTCAATGTTGCGGCGGCGGCAAAAACTAATGTAATTCTGGCATTTTGATTTTTTTTCTTGCTATGCCGTTTACCGATCAGATTAATTTAGTTTATATTTTGATAGATAGGACTTTTACGAATGCAGCGACACCAAATATGTGCATCTTTGATCTTTTTGATTGTTTTATTTTTAATTGGGCAAAAGGGTGGTGATGATTTTAACTTTTGTGCTTTTTTTTATTTTTTCATATTTTCAAAAACTTTTTTTTCCCACTTTTTAATGTATTAAATAGTCCCCTTAGGGCAGGGTTCCCTGACTCCAGATTTCCTTAGTATTGCACAGGTGATAATTACATCATCTGCACAGGCAATAATTCCATTACCTGGGCAATACTAAGGAAATCCTAAAAACATGCTCTGTTGGGGGCCTTGAGGACTGGAGTTGGGGAACACTGCCTTAGGGGACTTGAAGCCGTGATTGATTGATCGCTTGCGCAATACATAGACTTTCACAGGAGGATCATAATGATAGGCATAGGGGTCATCAGCAGACCACCGGGTGTCAAGGCAACTCATTGGTGCCCTGCAATCATGTCATGGACGTGTTAAATGCTGCTGTCAGAGATTGACAGTGGCATTTAGCAGGTTAATGGCTGCGGGCAGAGCTCCGTTCCACACAGGGTTGTAAGAAGCACATGATGGCTGATTAAATCAACCATCATGTGCGGGGAAAGATGCTGAGAGCCGGCATATGACGTACCAGTACATCATATGTCAGTAAGGGATTAATGTTCTTTTTTCAGCTGGGGAATTGCTGAGGACTTAAGAGATCTTAAAGCCCCTACACATTAGACTAACGTTGGAAAAAATCTGCCAGCGGGATCAGCCAACTGTCTAATCTGTATCGCGGCCTCCTGACTCGGAGGGAGAGAATGATCCGGTGTGTCCAATTTTGGAGTGCTATCATTGTTTTCTCCCTGAAATAAGCCGCCACCAGAGGAGTCCAGCAGAGGATCTCTTAAAATACAAGAGCATTTGACTTAGCCTAGTGCTCTTCTGTGTGTGGAAGTCAAGAGAGCTAGCTATTGGGCGATCGATTGACCCTACCATCAATCGGCCGTCAGCTATCCATTGTACATGAAGGGCTTTAGTATCTTTCTGCAGGAAGAGCATAGTGGGGAGAAGTTCCTGCAGCAGCCAGTTGTCTTACAGCCAAACACAAGATAGTATAGTGTAGTGATTTTCATGGCTGAGCTCCTTGGGCACAAAAGAAGGTTTCTTTCTTTATTTCTCAGTTTTTACTGTAAAAAAAATAGGTACAAAGGCGAAGAGAAAGAATTGCTGGTATTTTTTAATTTCTTTGTGTCCTTTCTACAGTATATTTAGTATTTTTTTTTTAACATTGTGGTGATAATATAAGATGATTATTACTTTGTATCACACTATTATCAAATTGGATCCTTTGCAGGTAAAGTGGCATTGTAGACAAAAAATACATATATAGATCTTCTCTTCGCGACTACAGACAAGGTTGTTGAACTTTGTTATGTAGGACCTCTGGTGCACACCCTTTAAATTCACACTTGATATTTGGAGTGTATTCAAGGTTAAGCTGTTAGAAAGTTCTTTGTTATGTAAATGGATCTTTGTTTTCCCAGACAGTGATTATGTTTCAGTCAGTGGTGTTAATTAGCTAGCGTGAGAGTGTATCAAATACCAAATGTCCCCCCAGGGTGATGGGTCATTCATTAGTGAATCTAGTGGTGACATCTCTCCCTGGTAGCCTGCTGCATTAGTAAAGAGGTTACAATTTACCTAGCAGGTTAGACCCTTAAAACAATGAAAGATTAATGTTAACCTCTATTAATCCACTATGGAAATTTCAGATCACGTTGACCATAAACATTTTTTACCACTTTGGAAGTTTGTCTGCAATCAACCTTGGTGATTTCTTATGGCTGGGTTCACACTCAGTGGTTACGAGTGACCGATGAAGTGATAATATAGATGAGTATATTGGTTTGAAGTGTAGCCAAATTATTCAAATGTTAAAGGGATTGTCCACCACTGGACAAACCCTGCCTAAACAATTCACAGCCTAACAGAAAAGAGAAACAATCTATATGGACCTCTCACACTTCCCGCAGTGGCGCCATTCCAGTGATGTCGGTGCTGCTGTTCCTGACGAATGGCGTGACATTGTTGTGTCTGATGAGCTGCGGTCAGTCAGTAGTGGCTGATTGGCTGCAGCAGTCTTGAGGCGCAACAATGTCATATCACTCTTCCGGCTTTTGCACAAGATAAGGACGCGTTTCCTTTATTGCCATGTCTTCAGTGCTGTGTGTAATTGGGACTGGCTTATTGGCTCAGTTTCATATCTAATCCTTTTTCGCAGACAATGCATAAAAAGGAGGCTGGCTTAGCTATTGAAATGAGTCAATTAACAAGCCCCTTTCATACACATTATTGGTGAATGGTGACACATCGACACATTAGAGAACCCATCAAAACAAGTAAAACTACTGGCACCGCTATTGGTGGCTAGAAACATATTAGAATGTATGGAATTTTATTAGTAGAGCATTTAAAGATCTTTTTTGTTAATTGGCATACACTTTAACAGGGTGGTCCGTTGGCAATTTTTTTCCCCTATCTATTTAGTCCCTTAGGTTAAGTGCCCACGTAGCGTTTTTGTGGCGTTTTTACGGCTGCGAAAACGCTTGTAAAACAGTCTGCCATGCAAAGCAATGTGAATTCGGATGTGCTGTGCACATGATGCGCTAATTTGCGCGCCGAATTCGCATTGCGTTGCAAAACGCAGCATGACCATTTCTACCGCAATTACGCTGCAAATTCGCGGCCTTTGAGGAACATTGAACGTTGGCGGGCTTGCTTGTGGTAAGGCGGAGCCTGCCTTACCACAAGCAAGCGCGCCAACGAGCAGCATACCACTGAAGCACGAGTCACCGGCCGGGACTCTGCTCACCAACACCACTAGCCAGAAATCGCCTTTCCTCAGGACTCTTGGACATCACAGAGGCTAATCACCTCTATAGCCACGCATTGAAGGCATCTTCATAGAAGCAGCCGCACTATACTCACGCTGCACCAAGGTATTGTACTGTAAGCACATAAAAGCTACATACGGACAGTGCACCTGTCGAAGGTAAGACTTTCTTCATAGACTGTGCCAACACTGATGACCGCACAATATACTCTAAATTGCGACACCTGATATTGGAAACTTTCCTTATGTGTCTCCTTCTCTCCCACAGCAGCCATCACTGCTACAAGGGTCTGCCTGAAACAATTCAGGTCCACACTATCTATCCAGCCCTAATCTTCCTGGAAATAGGTCTATACTATATTGACCGAACACAATCTACAAACATCTGTAGGGATCCATGCGGATTACCCCAGTATTAACTACTGCCTATGAATGAGAAAGCCTAATTCCTGTAATACCTCAGCAGCCTATCATACGCTACTGCACATATAATCAGGTAATAACATTACCATACCAATAGGCACATTGTTATGGATATATTCCTACACCTTATTAAATAACAGTTGTACCTTTCATATTCTAGCATTCAGCACTTCTGTACTCTAATCTGCACAGCCTTACAACAACAGGCATCACTACGGGGACCATCCTCCCACTACCCCATATGGGTAAGTAACGTATACGTTCCTACTTAGGCCCTCTATCAGGATACAATCACTATCCTTATATCTAAAAAATGTATTTCCTCCATTTAGGGCCCACCATTAACCATCATCAGCTCCAAATCTATAATACTACCTCTAGCAATAGGACCCAAATCCATCAAGTCGAGAATACTCAACAACTTATCCCTCTTTCCTCGTCCTATACAAATATTTTATCAATTTTAGTTGTATGATTTTATATCAATAAAGTATCTTTTAATCAATTATCTCAATTATTTAATTTTTAGCTCATTCACGCAACAGTTCAGCGCGAATTCAATATATTATATCCATTTATCCTACAGAAAAGTATTCATACCCTGTGAACCTTTCCACATTTTTTCATGCTGCCTCCACTATGTTTGACGGTCAGGATGGTGTTTTCAGTGTGATGTGCTATGTTAGTTTTCCATCACATAATAGCGTTTTCTATTTTGGCCAAAAAGTTGTACTTTGATCTCATCTAACGAGAGAACCCTCTTCCACATGTTAGCTGTGTTCCCTATATGGCTTTTTGCAAACTTTATCTGGAACTCTTATATCTTGCTTTCAAAAATTGGCTTTCTTCTTGCCACTCTTCTATAAAGGACAGATTTGTGGAGTTTATTACTAATTATTGTCCTCTGGACAAATTCTCCTGCCTGAGCTTAGAATCTCTGTAGCTCCTCCACAGTGACCATAAGGCTATGTGCCCACGATGCAGAAATGCTGCATATTTTTTACGCTTCTCCCTGGCAGGAAAAACGCATGCGGTTTTTACATGCGTTTTTCCCGCCAGGTAGAAGCATTTGTCAAGCGTTTTTGCATGCATTTCTGCATGCGGGTTATCAAGCGCTTTTCCAAGCGATTTTAGCATCATTTGGAAAAGTGCTTGACAACTTGTTCACACTATATAAATCCATGCAACCGGCATGGATTTATAGTAGTGTGACCAAGTTAGTTAAAAAAAAAAGAATAAGAATGGTAAAAAATAAAAAATAAAGCTTATACTCACCTTCCGATGTCCTCCCGGTGTTTTCTCTGCTGCGTCCGGTGTCTTGCACTGGTCGCAGTGTTGTGAAGGACCTGCGGTGATGTCATTGAGTCATGTGACAGGTCACATGACTCAATGACGTCATGGCAGGTCCTTCACAACACCGCGAGCAGTGCAAGAGACCGGACAAAGGGGAGAAAACACCGGGAGGACATCCGAAGGTGAGTATAAGCTTTATTTTTTATTTTAAATTCTTTTTTTTATAGTTTCTATGGTACCCAGGTCTGGAGGAGAGTCTCCTCTCCTCCAGACCTGGGTACCATCCGCACATTGAACCGTGTGATATCCGCTTGTGCAGATGCAGTGATGCGGATGTCACGCGGTCCAATGCAAATCAATGGCGGCGATTACGCTGCGTGTCCGCAAAATTAATGGATATGCTGCGGATTTTTGAGCAGCATAAATGCTGCGGAAAAATCTGCAGCATGGGCATTGACATTGCGGCTTGTCATTGGGGACCATGGGGGACGGATTACCAAGCGTTTCCCAAGCGTTTACGCTGCGGAAATTCCGCAGTATAAACGCTTGGAAAATGCTTCGTGGGCACGCAGCCTAAGTCTCTAGGCTGCTTCTCTAATTAGTGCTCTCCTTGTTCTGCATGTCAGTTTAGGTGGAAGGCCATATCATGGTAGGTTTGCAGTTGTGCCATACTCCTTCCACTTTTGGATGATACAGTATATTGAACAGTGCTCTGAGAGATGTTTATAGCTTTAGTATTTTTTCATATTCTAACACTGCATTACTCTTCTCCATAGCTTTATCCCTGACCTGTCTGATGTGTTCCTTGATTTTCATGATGCGGTTTGATCCCTAATGTTCTCAAACAACCCTCTGAGGCCTTCACAGAACAGCTGCCGTTATACTGAGAGTAATTACATAGAGGTGGACTCAATTTACTAATGTGACTTCTGGAGGAATTGGTCACTCAGGATTTTATTTAGGGGTATCAGACTACAGGGGGCTGAATACAAATGCACATCACAATTTTCAGATTTATATATTTTTTTAAGTAAGTAGAAAACCATCACTTCCTTTACACTTCAGAAATACTAGCTACTTTGTGTTCGTATATCACATACACACGTGGTCAAAATTATTGGCACCCCTCGTTTAATGAAAGAAAAACCCACAATGGTCACAGAAATAACTTGAATCTGACAAAAGTAATAAATTAAAAATCAATGAAAATGAACAAATGAAAGTCAGACATTGCTTTTCTGCTTCCACAGAATTAAAAAAAAAAAATTAAACTCATGAAATAGGCCTGGACAGATATAGGCCATGGTGGAACTTTATTTTTTATCATAGTGAAGATACAACGAAACATGCTAGGCTAGTCTTGTGTGGTATCCCAGTGCCGAGTCTATTGCTGCTGAGTAGAGATGAGCGTTGTTCTACTCGAACTGTTCGCCAATCTCAAATTCGAGCTGTTTTGGGAGGTGTTCGAGCCGGTCGGCGAACACGAACAATTTGAGAAAAATTCGGCTGTTCGAGGTTATGTTCGATAACTGTTCGTGCACCAAAATCATAACTGGATTTTTTCTCAGTAATGATGAAAATTAATGTTAATACGCAGTTTGAGTGTACAGCGGGGTGGGGGGAGGGGCAGGGGATGGATCTCTGCAGGAACAATGAAGATCTCCATTTTTTTTTCTCTTTCCCGCATTTGCAGTGGGGAGGTGCAATCTGTCAGCCTATCAGCAGCGCACACACGGAGCGAAGTGCTTTTTTTCACACAAGCAAGGGCATGTGTGATTGGCAGTGTATGTCACATGTCCTTGCCCTATAAGACCAAGCCATTTTCCCCGTCGCCACCATTTTCTCACTGCTGCAGCTGCGTGTTAGACGGCACCGCTGTTGCTGTGTGCGCTATACCTTGTTAATTTCAAGCCAATTTTCGCACAAATATACAGATAGCTTGGGAGTAGGGAATAGTTGTGATTGCAGTCCTTTTAAGGACTAGGTTACAGCATTTCCTACGACTTTTATCAGGCAGGTCTGTGCTCTTAAATAGATAGATTGTGGGAGTAAAGACTAATTGTAATTGGAGTCCTTTTCAGGACTAGGTTACATCAGTTCCTATCAGTTTTTGCCAGGCAGGTCTGTGCCAGTGCTGTGCAAGTTTTTTTCACAGCATTTGGCTGAATCTAGCAAAGCTAATCCTTTTTGGCCTATTGCAGAGTGTGTTAGTCAGTGGAGTAGCCTATCTGTGTTGCAAGATATACCACCTGTGTATAGAATACCAATTTTTTTACTGCACCTAGTGAAGTAAAATCTTTTGGGCATAGCATCATTCTATTAGTCCATCTATACTGACCTCCATCAGGTTGCAAACTGAATATAATTTTTTTCTGCATCTAGCTCTGAAAAAATATTTGGGCTTCTAGCAGTGTGTGGGACTTGGTCTATTAGTCCATCTATACTGACCTCCATCAGGTTGCAAATTAAAAATAATTTTTTTCTTCATTTAGCTCTGAAAAAATATTTGGGCTTCTAGCAGTGTGTGGGACTTGTTCTATTAGTCCTTCTATACTGACCTCCAGCAGGTTGCAAATTGAATATAATTTTTTTCTGCATCTAGCTCTGAAAAAATATTTGGGCTTCTAGCGGTGTGTGGGACTTGGTCTATTAGTCCATCTATACTGACCTCCATCAGGTTGCAAATTAAAAATAATTTTTTTCTGCATCTAGCTCTGAAAAAATATTTGGGCTTCTAGCAGTGTGTGGGACTTGGTCTATTAGTCCATCTATACTGACCTCCATCAGGTTGCAAATTAAAAATAATTTTTTTCTTCATTTATCTCTGAAAAAATATTTGGGCTTCTAGCAGCGTGTGGGACTTGTTCTATTAGTCCATCTATACTGACCTCCATCAGGTTGCAAATTAAAAATAATTTTTTTCTGCATCTAGCTCTGAAAAAATATTTGGGCTTCTAGCAGTGTGTGGGACTTGGTCTATTAGTCCATCTATACTGACCTCCATCAGGTTGCAAATTAAAAATAATTTTTTTCTGCATCTAGCTCTGAAAAAATATTTGGGCTTCTAGCAGTGTGTGGGACTTGGTCTATTAGTCCATCTATACTGACCTCCATCAGGTTGCAAATTGAATAAAAAAAATTTCTGCATCTAGCTCTGAAAAAATATTTGGGCTTCTAGCGGTGTGTGGGACTTGGTCTATTAGTCCATCTATACTGACCTCCATCAGGTTGCAAATTAAAAATAATTTTTTTCTGCATCTAGCTCTGAAAAAATATTTGGGCTTCTAGCAGTGTGTGGGACTTGGTCTATTAGTCCATCTATACTGACCTCCATCAGGTTGCAAATTAAAAATAATTTTTTTCTTCATTTAGCTCTGAAAAAATATTTGGGCTTCTAGCAGTGTGTGGGACTTGTTCTATTAGTCCTTCTATACTGACGTCCAGCAGGTTGCAAATTGAATATAATTTTTTTCTGCATCTAGCTCTGAAAAAATATTTGGGCTTCTAGCGGTGTGTGGGACTTGGTCTATTAGTCCATCTATACTGACCTCCATCAGGTTGCAAATTAAAAATAATTTTTTTCTGCATCTAGCTCTGAAAAAATATTTGGGCTTCTAGCAGTGTGTGGGACTTGGTCTATTAGTCCATCTATACTGACCTCCATCAGGTTGCAAATTAAAAATAATTTTTTTCTGCATCTAGCTCTGAAAAAATATTTGGGCTTCTAGCAGTGTGTGGGACTTGGTCTATTAGTCCATCTATACTGACCTCCATCAGGTTGCAAATTGAATAAAAAAAATTTCTGCATCTAGCTCTGAAAAAATATTTGGGCTTCTAGCGGTGTGTGGGACTTGGTCTATTAGTCCATCTATACTGACCTCCATCAGGTTGCAAATTAAAAATAATTTTTTTCTGCATCTAGCTCTGAAAAAATATTTGGGCTTCTAGCAGTGTGTGGGACTTGGTCTATTAGTCCATCTATACTGACCTCCATCAGGTTGCAAATTAAAAATAATTTTTTTCTTCATTTAGCTCTGAAAAAATATTTGGGCTTCTAGCAGTGTGTGGGACTTGTTCTATTAGTCCTTCTATACTGACGTCCAGCAGGTTGCAAATTGAATATAATTTTTTTCTGCATCTAGCTCTGAAAAAATATTTGGGCTTCTAGCGGTGTGTGGGACTTGGTCTATTAGTCCATCTATACTGACCTCCATCAGGTTGCAAATTAAAAATAATTTTTTTCTGCATCTAGCTCTGAAAAAATATTTGGGCTTCTAGCAGTGTGTGGGACTTGGTCTATTAGTCCATCTATACTGACCTCCATCAGGTTGCAAATTAAAAATAATTTTTTTCTGCATCTAGCTCTGAAAAAATATTTGGGCTTCTAGCAGTGTGTGGGACTTGGTCTATTAGTCCATCTATACTGACCTCCATCAGGTTGCAAATTGAATAAAAAAAATTTCTGCATCTAGCTCTGAAAAAATATTTGGGCTTCTAGCGGTGTGTGGGACTTGGTCTATTAGTCCATCTATACTGACCTCCATCAGGTTGCAAATTAAAAATAATTTTTTTCTGCATCTAACCCAGCCAATAGTTTTGGCCTAATACCACAGTTTGGCCACTCAGCTCTGCTCGGTTACCATCCATTGTTTTTTTGTGCAAACAACTCCAGAGTTGTGAATTAGTTAACCACCAAAATGAGTGGAAAAAGGCCTGCTGCTGGTGGAAAGGGGAATAGGCGTGTTGGGAAGGGGAAAAAAGGTTGTGTCCGTGGGGTAGGTGCAGAAGAAAGACCATCTTCCAGCCAAACTAAAATGTCTACTTCTTTTAGCGGACAATGTGATAAGATCCCTTTCTTACGGCCACGCCAATCGCTACAAATTCCAGATGAGGCACAAAAACAGCAGGTGCTTCAACGGATATCAAGTGCTCCTTTAAGTGGGCTCTCCTCCACATCAACTTCAACATCACAAATACTCCAGTCCTCAAAGGTGTCACCCAAATCGCACTTGCTTCCTCACAGCTCCCAAATCTCCAGCTGCCCGTCTGAGTATGAGGTAGAACAGATGGTTGAGTCTGCAGAGCTGTTTACTCATACTATAGCCTGGGAATCAGAGGTCGACTCCAGCGCTTCTGTGAATCCAGACGAGGAAATGATCTGCACTGATGCCCAGAATCTTTATGAGTCGGATCCAGGACCAGACGCAGAAGGTTCTGACCATAATGTAGACCCTCATTCCCAAACTGTAACTCCTGTTGGTGGAGACAATGAGGAAGACGATGATAAGACTCAAATACCTGATTGGAGCGACAACTTTAGTTTTTTGTCAGGGCAGGAACAGGTTGGCTCTGAGGACGACGGGTGTGATAACGCACAGGGTGATGATGATGAGGTCGGAGATCCCACTTACTGTCAACCCACAGTCAGCCAAGAGATGAGGTCAGCAGAGGAGGTGGAGGAAGATGCTAGTGACGACGAGGTCAGGTTGCGCCTTCCTGGACAGAGACGTAGTACTGGAAGCACGTCAACAACTGCATCCTCAAACACAACTCTGCCTCTCACCACAAGTCGTGGTGGCTCTTCAGGTCGCATGGGTGCTAAGCCTTGCATAGCCTGGGCATTTTTTCAGATCGATAAAGATGACCCAACTCGTGTTATCTGTAACATTTGTCAGCAAAAGCTAAGTAGAGGCCAAAAAATACATAGTTTGAGTACTTCATGCATGAACCGGCACATGGACATGAAGCATAAGTTGCAGTGGGAAGCTCAGTGTGCTACAATGCGGTCTAGCCGGCCGGGCCAACCACCGTCTGCCATATCTTGTGCATCCGCGGCCTCTTCATCCTCTGTGACTGGGGGGACAGCAGTCACACCTGTTTTGGGGCGCAGACCTGCCACCTCTTTACCCGCAACAGCCAGCGTGATTGGCAGGTCATCATTTTCTTTGGAGGTGGTAACACCAGCTGGTCTTGAGCGCTGTCCGACATCGATAGCACCACCTTTGGATCAAGGCAACCTAACATGTCCGCCTGCATCTTCCTCACAGACCGGCAGTTTGCCGGGGACACCCTTATCAACCCCGTCTAAGCACAATAGCCAGCCCTCGGTCCCTCAGATGTGGACAAGTAAAAGACCATTTCCTCCTAGCCATGAGAAAGCTAAGAGGTTGAATTTCACCATCTGCAAGCTCTTGGCTACAGAAATGCTGCCTTTCCGCCTGGTGGACACAGAGGATTTTCGAGACCTTATGTCCGTCGCAGTGCCCCAGTACCAGATGCCCAGTCGGCACTACTTCTCAAAGAAAGGTGTGCCTGCGCTCCACCAGCATGTCGCACACAACATCACCGCTTCTTTGAGAAACTCTGTGTGTGACAGGGTGCATTTCACCACAGACACTTGGACGAGTAGGCATGGACAGGGGCGTTACATGTCGCTGACTGGGCACTGGGTAACTATGGTGACAGCAGGACAAGGGGCTGCTGTCCAAGTCTTGCCGTCCCCACGAGTTGTGCGTCAATCCTCTTTATGTCATTTTTCCTCCACTGCTTCTGCCTCCTCAACCTCCTCTCGGTCTTCCACCTGCACCCAAAGCCTGTCTGGTCATGCCACAAGCTTTCTAACTGCGCAGAAGGGATCCTGCACACCTCCTTACTATGCTGGCAGTAGGGCTCAACGTCATCAGGCGGTTTTTACATTGAAATGTCTGGGAAATGTGAGTCACACAGCTGAGGAGTTGTGGTCAGCTCTGGAGAACCAATTTCATGAATGGTTGTCTCCACTGGACCTGAAACAAGGGAAGGCCGTGTGCGACAATGCTGCAAACCTGGGTGCGGCCCTTCGCCGGGGCAATGTCACACACGTGCCTTGTATGGCTCACGTGTTGAACCTGGTTGTCCAGCAATTTTTAGCCCACTATCCCAGACTAGATGGCCTTCTGCAGAGGGCACGGTCGCTGTGTGCTCACTTCCGCCGTTCGCATCCCACAGCTCAGCGACTTACATCTCTACAGAAGTCGTTGGGCCTGCCACTTCACCGGCTAAAATGCGATGTGCCTACCCGGTGGAATTCAACTCTGCACATGTTGCAGCGACTGTGGCAGCACCGACAAGCCCTGGTGCAATACGTTCTGACGTATAGCCTGGGCCAACGAGATTCAGAGGTGGGGCAAATCACGCTGGAGGAGTGGTCTCAGATCAGGGACCTATGCACCCTTCTGCACAGTTTTGAAATGGCGACGAAGATGTTTAGTGCTGACGATGCCATTATCAGCATGACTATTCCGGTGATTTACATGCTGGAGCACATGTTAAACAGAATTCGGAGTCAGGTGGTGGCACAAGAGGAGGTGGAGGAAGTAGAGGAGGAGGAGTTGTATGCGGAAGGGCTAACATCTGCAAGGTCCAGACGGTCGGCAGCACCAAGGCGGCAGGCATGTGAGGGTGGGGGAGATGGTTTAACCAGGGCGCATGGTAGCAGCCAAACTAGTGAGGAAGGTGCAGGAGCCCAGGAAGAAGTGGAGGACGAACTGATGGAAGACTCATCAGATGAGGGAGACCTTGATCACATTTCTGTTGTGCGAGGTTGGGGGGAGAGGACAGAGGAAGGAAGCATGATTGTTACCTCGCCACCAACACAACAGGGACTTGGTGCTCCTGGATGCGCAACACACATGAGTGCCTTCTTGCTGCACTACCTGCAACATGACCCTCGAATTGTGAGAATTAGAAATAATCCTGACTACTGGGTTGCCACACTGTTAGATCCCCGGTACAAAAGTAAATTTGCAGAAATTATTCCTGCCATAGAAAGGAATGCACGCATGCAGGAGTATCAGCAGAGACTGTTGCAGAATCTTACATGTGCTTTTCCACAAAATACCAGTGGTGCACGTAGTGAATCTCACAGTTCCAACTTGCCAACCGTGGGACCGTCAAGTGTTCAGCACTCAAACCGTAACAGAACCACAGTATCTGCTGGTAACATCAATTTTGCGGAATCATTTCACCACTTTTTTAGCCCATCCTTTGCAAGGCCACAGGAGACAAGAAGTCTGACACATAGTCAACGCCTAGAGACGATGGTACAGGAGTATCTCCAAGTAAACATTGAAGCCACGACTGTGTCACTGGACCCTTGCTCTTTTTGGGCTTCCAATCTGGATAAATGGCCGGAGCTAGCCACTTACGCCTTGGAGATCTTGTCATGCCCCGCAGCCAGCGTTCTGTCTGAACGTGTGTTCAGCGCTGCTGGTGGTGTGCTGACAGATAAGCGCACGCGGCTCTCCACTGATAATGTAGACAGACTCACGTTCATAAAGATGAACAAATCATGGATCCGAAACGACTTTTCTACCCCTGTGTCATCCTGGGGAGAGTAAAAGCTTGATGATTGGTTAAAATCACCCTACCAACCGTTTTAAGCTTTCAAATTACTAATCATGTTTATCTGTATCTTGACTGGAAAATAATTTGGGCTTTGTAGCAGTGTGCAGCACTGATCCTATTAGGCCATCTATAATAAGCTTCACCAGATTTAAAATTAAAAATAATTTTTAGCTGCATCTAGCCCGGAAAATAATTTTGGGGCTCCGAGATGCGCAAGACACATAAGTGCCTTCTTGCTGCACTACCTGCAGCATGACCCTCATATTGTCAGAATTCGAAGTAATCATGACTACTGGGTTGCCACACTCTTAGATCCCCCAAACTTTTCGATCAACCTTTTCATTTTAATAAAGACCAAAAAAATGGTCATTTTTGAAATTATAAGCATTAGCAGGTTGTTAGAAACTGAAATCAAACAGTTTTCAACTCAAAACTTTATTCTAGGTGATGTTACATTTTCACATAGGACCCCTTGTTCGAAAGGAGCTTCTGAACTCTCTCGTCCATTGAATTTGTCAGGTTTTGGATGGTTTCTGCTTCAATTGTTTTGCATGAGGACAGAATACCCTCCCAGAGCTGTTGCTTAGATGTGAACTGCCTCCCGCCATCATAGACACTCCTTTTAATGATGCTCCAAAGGTTCTGAATGGGGTAGAGGTCAGGGGAGCATGGGGGTCACACCATAAGTTTGTCCCCTTTTATGCCCATATCAGCCAGAGATGCAGATGTTTTATGTGCAGCATGAGATGGTGCATTATCATGCAGAAAAATGATCTTGCTGTGAAATACACGGTTCTTCTTCTTGAACCATGGCAGGAAGTGCTGTTTGAGAAAATCCACATACATTATGGAGTTCATCTTTAGCGCCTTCAGGGATCCTAAAGGGGCCGACAATCTCTCTCCCCATGATTCCAGCCCAAAACATTACTCCACCTCCTCCTTGTTGGCGCTGTAGCCGTGTTTGCGTGGGGTGTCCATCAACCAGCCATCCTCCACTCCATTCATCTGGACCATCGAGCGCTGCACGGCACTCATCCGTGAACAAAACAGTTTTGAAATCAGTCTTCATGTAATGTTTGGCCCACTGGAGCCGTTTCTGCTTGTGTGAAGTGGATAGAGGAGGTCGACAGGATGGCATATGCACAGCTGCAAACCTCTGAAGGACCCTGCATCTTGTTGTTCGGGGGACGTTGGAGGCACAAGCAGCTTCAAAAACTTGTCTGCTGCTATGACAAGGCTTTTTTGCCGCTGCTCTTTCAACCTGACGTAATTGCCTGTAGGAAAGAGTCCTCAATTTGCCCTTATCAGCACGCACACGTGTGTACTGTGAATCAGCTACATACTTCTTGATTGCCAAGACACTTCATCCTGATCATCGCACAATGTTGATTGTAGTCATGCCTTGACCTAAACACTCCACAATTTGTTGCTTCTCAGCAGCCGACACATCCTTTTTCTTTCCCATTTTGGCAGAAAATGTAGGCTGCTTAATAATGTGAGAGAGCCTTCTTAAGTAGTCTTGCCTTTCATTGGACACACCTGCCAAACTAATTAGCACAGGTGTCTGCAATTGCTTACAGTGATATAAAGAGCCCTGACACACATCACCATCAATGAGTTTAACTGACAAACAAACAAATTCTTCCCTTATCACTCCTAAACACTTTTTGCATAATAATTTGGAACGCGGTGTACATGTGCTTTTCCACAAAACACCAGTGGTTCACGTAGTGAATCTTACAGTTCTAACTTGCCAACCGTGGTCTGTATGGAATTGTTCAATAAAGGGCCCAAAATTAAGATAACATAGATGGGAGAGGTCTCTATGAATAGGAATTCCTAAGTATTTGATACCCTGTGAGGGCCAGGCAAAGGGAAAGTTGGACTGGATGGAATCCTATATGGATTTAGGGAGGGAGACATCGAGGGCCTCAGACTTCGCTGCATTGATTTTAAAATTTTACCATGTAACAAAGTGATCTATTTCAGCCATAACAGCATGGATGGATATATGTGATTGAGTGATATATACTAGGACATCATCAGCAAATAGAGAGCACTTGTACTCGGTGCCTCCCACCTCAATCCACCTAATATTGGGGTTATGGCGAATTGATGAGAGCAGGTGCTCCGTCACTAGGATGTATAAGAGAGGGGACAGAGGACATCCCTGCCTTGTCCCATTGGTGATTGTGAAAGGTGATGAAAATGTTCTGACGCAACCCCTGGGCCTTGGGACACCCGGAGCCGGACCCTTTTTGGTGGATGCTGGTGGTTGTAGTCTTCGTGGCGGCGATCCGGTTCCGTGGCTCAGGGCGGTCAAACCAGTGGCGGAACTATTTATGTGGTTTTGATGTTTAAATGTCCGACTACGCCACCCGTGGATTGCGGTCAGAGTGAACCGCCGCTACAGGGCAGACCGCTAAGGCTGGTGTTGTGGGTGCAGCAGAGCGTAGCATAACTCCCCACGGGAGGAGTATAGCCTCAGGGCAGTGTATGCGGAGGATGGGGGTGATGGTGCAGGGCAGCAGCAGTAACGACACGGAGTCAGTGATGCAGTTCAGGGCCTTTACTCACAGTTCTTATTATCCAGACCACGTCTGCAGGTAACGGCTGCCCACGTCGTACTGTGCTCACCAGGTGAGGGGCTCAGACAACTCCCAGATAACTTTGGAGCGCTTCACAGGACCCCCTTTGTGTGTCCTTTGTCTGGCCTTTCTTACCAACACTTCTGTCCGGCTGCCTCGGGCCTCCTCTTGGTAAACTTGGCGCCAGTTTCCCTGACCCTATGTGGTGCCTTCCTAGCGGGTGGAGCAAGGGGCTGCGCCACATAAAATGTCAGAGCCTCCGGTTTCTAGCTGAGGGTCGTTTCCTGCCTCCACTAGTTCGGGGACCGGTCTCCCCCTTTGGCCTGACCCCTCCACGCAGGTGGATTCGGGCGTGCGGTGGCGACTCGCCCGTCCGCACCCCTGGGATCCCTTCATTCCTCGTTCCTGGAGCCTTCTCCGCTCCTCTTCCTTCCTTCTCCCTCTTGCAGGCCTGGGCCTCTGTTACTAGGCCCGCCTCCGGAGCAGAGCTCATGCAGAGCCCCTGCTCCCTGCCACTTCTGCTCAGACTTCTCTGCACTGAACTAAGATGGTGCCCACCTTTTATACTCCCTTCTCAATGCACCCAGGAACTGCTTCCTCCCTGCTCCTGCACTGCAGGGTTCCCCTTCCTCAGTGTTCCCTCCCCCCACTCCAGCCAGGGACAGGGACTGTCGTGCCCATCTCAGGGGCATATTGGTCGCCCTGCCCCACGGCAATGTGGTGTAATGCATGCAGGTGTCGGGTCCTGATCCACACTCCATCCTTATCTGAGAGTGAGATATCACACCTCTGGGTGAGGTGCAATACGTCTGTAGCAACCGAGCCCTCGGTGCTACAGTTCCATTTATCTTCAGCCTAGGTGACGTATTGTGATACAGGGCCGTGATTTTGGCTATAAAAGGGTCCCCTAGACCCCTACCCCAAGCTTTTTAAGAGAATCATATATGGCGTGCCAGGAGACTCTATGGAATGCTTTCTCAGCATCCAACGAGAGTATCTACTTACAAATTTTTAACTGCATCTAGCCCAGGAAATACTTTGTGCCTAGTAGCAGTGTCTGCTAGTCAGCGGATTATCCCGGCTGTTAAGCAAGCTACACCACCTGTAGTTTGGACACTTAATTTTTTCAAAGGAAATGCTTCGGGACCACGGGATACTTAGTGAAGAGCATCAGGAGGCACCCCAAGGCATAGGGGCTGGGACTGGCAGTAGGATGCCTTGCGGTGGACAGCCGAGCTCGATCCTTATAAAAGCTTTTTAACTGCAGCAGCTTTAGTGGACGCTACTGGAGCTGGAATTACGCGGCTGCTGGCATGAGACTTGCCCTCCAATAGATCCTTGTAAATGGATTTAAAGTGTATTCATTCAAATTAAAGAGACAATTTAAATTAAAAAGCTTAGAGCTGCCTCCACCACAGGGGGGCTCGCTCGACCCACCAGCGGACAGGCACCAGTATTGGGAGAGGGGGGCTGGCCGTCAGGGTCCACCGCGGCTCTGGCACAAACCCGGCGACATGGAGGTGGCACGGGCAGGAGCGGACTGGCCGTCTCGGCTTCTCACTTTTTGGATTTTAGAAGGGCATGACATGCCTATATCTGTGTCTCCCCCTCCTTTTACTCCTCCACCTCTTTTCTTTTCGCATGACTATATGTACTTGTCACTTTTCCATGTGTTAGTTGTGTCTTCTGAGCAGTTTGTCAGCTTTTGGACACCTTTGAAGGTGTTTTCTATGTGTTTCTATGTGTTTTTGTTTGCCTGCCATTGGTTTTAACGGTGTTCGAAGGTGTTCGACGAACAGTTCGGCGAACAGTTCGGCGAACACACGGGTGTTCGACGAACCGAACCGAACTCGAACACTACGGGGGTGGCTCAACACTACTGCTGAGTGAAGCAGTTGTCGTGTGGCAGTGGATTTGTTCCAGTGTGGCACTCTGAGTTACAACACATTGAGTGCTGTAATGTGCATACACTGAAGATTCATAAATGTGCATCGTACTTTGCTGCCATCTACTGGTCAATGTATGCGTGTGAAAGTTAGGTGATTAATCTCCTCACAACAAGCAGCTGAGAGGAGCCTCCCAGTTCACTGCATACACTTCTTATGAACTGGTACAAACCAGTCTAGTCATGTCTAGTTAAGGAAGAGGAAGGGAGCTCCTCTGCTCCCTGAATCCATTCCAGTCCACGCTGAGGGGCCATCATCCAACCTAGTCACCTCCACAAAGGAATGAACCTTTATACAGTCAGGAGAGATGAGGCTGAACAAGTGCTCTCCTGAATACTGGTTATCCTATGTGCTCCCAGTCAGAAACCAGATCCATGTTTCTGACACACCACAAACTTTGTCCGACCAAACCCCTGCAATAGGGAACGGGTGAGGAATAATCAGAGAAAAGGTATAAAAGAAACTAGTCACCAATTCTGCATTTATCACCCACTCCTGGTTTTGGCTCCCACTCTTGAGAAAAAATACTGACCGAATACTGACCAAATACTGATAGTGGGGCCACGGCCTAAGTGAGAGACTGTACCATGTTTTCGGCTTCAGTAAAGTGTAACCTTTACAAGTTCACATGTGTCTGGCTGCTTGTAATTGCACAAACATCAGGAGTGCTCCAACACCTGCACCCAGACACCACCTCTACATGAATGCCCCGGGGGATCCTACACCATCTCCAAAAGTGCCGCTATTGTCAATTATTGTGCACATGACGGAAGTGTTTGGGGGTCCAGTGACCCAATTCAGCTACCATGACAGTAAAATCTGCTGCCAGTGATACTTCATATCCTAGCTGACCCCTCTCCAACAGCCTGGTAGGCAGTTACCACTCCTCCAATATAGGGTTGAAAAACGGAGGCAGCACACCAACTTGAACTATATATATATATATATACAGTACAGACCAAAAGTTTGGACACACCTTCTCATTTAAAGATTTTTCTGTATTTTCATGACTATGAAAATTGTACATTCACACTGAAGGCATCAAAACTATGAATTAACACATGTGGAATTATATACTTAACAAAAAAGTGTGAAACAAATGAAAATATGTCTTATATTCTAGGTTCTTCAAAGTAGCCACCTTTTGCTTTGATGACTGCTTTGCACACTCTTGGCCTTCTCTTGATGAGCTTCAAGAGGTAGTCACCGTAAATGGTCTTCCAACAATCTTGAAGGAGTTCCCAGAGATGCTTAGCACTTGTTGGCCCTTTTGCCTTCACTCTGCGGTCCAGCTCACCCCAAACCATCTCGATTGGGTTCAGGTCTGGTGACTGTGGAGGCCAGGTCACCTGGCGTAGCACCCCATCACTCTCCTTCTTGGTCAAATAGCCCTTACACAGCCTGGAGGTGAGTTTGGGGTCATTGTCCTGTTGAAAAATAAATTATGGTCCAACTAAACGCAAACCGGAAGGAATAGCATGCCGCTGCAAGATGCTGTGGTAGCCATGCTGGTTCAGTATGCCTTCAATTTTGAATAAATCCCCAACAGTGTCACCAGCAAAGCACCCCCACACCATCACACCTCCTCCTCCATGCTTCATGGTGGGAACCAGGCATGTAGAGTCCATCCGTTCACCTTTTCTGCGTCGCACAAAGACACGGTGGTTGGAACCAAAGATCTCAAATTTGGACTCATCAGACCAAAGCACAGATTTCCACTGGTCTAATGTCCATTCCTTGTGTTCTTTAGCCCAAACAAGTCTCTTCTGCTTGTTGCCTGTCCTTAGCAGTGGTTTCCTAGCAGCTATTTTACCATGAAGGCCTGCTGCACAAAGTGTCCTCTTAACAGTTGTTGAAGAGATGTGTCTGCTGCTAGAACTCTGTGAGGCATTGACCTGGTCTCTAATCTGAGCTGCTGTTAACCTGCGATTTCTGAGGCTGGTGACTCGGATAAACTTATCCTCAGAAGCAGAGGTGACTCTTGGTCTTCCTTTACTGGGGCGGTCCTCATGTGAGCCAGTTTCTTTGTAGTGCTTGATGGTTTTTGCAACTGCACTTGGGGACACTTTCAAAGTTTTCCCAATTTTTCGGACTGACTGACCTTCATTTATTAAAGTAATGATGGCCACTCGTTTTTCTTTACTTAGAATTTGTATTATGGCAAGAAAAAAGCAGCTAACAGTCTATTCAGTAGGACTATCAGCTGTGTATCCACGTGACTTCTGCACAACACAACTGATGGTCCCAACCCCATTTATAAGGCAAGAAATCCCAC
Source organism: Phyllobates terribilis (assembly GCF_046119375.1). Classification (NCBI taxonomy): domain Eukaryota; kingdom Metazoa; phylum Chordata; class Amphibia; order Anura; family Dendrobatidae; genus Phyllobates; species Phyllobates terribilis. The sequence goes on from NW_027362762.1 coordinate 907,137,091, forward strand.
TTATTAAACCTGACAGGAAACACCTGTGAAGTGAAAACCATTTCCGGTGACTACCTCTTGAAGCTCATCAAGAGAATGCCAAGAGTGTGCAAAGCAGTCATCAAAGCAAAAGGTGGCTACTTTGAAGAACCTAGAATATAAGACATATTTTCAGTTGTTTCACACTTTTTTGTTAAGTATATAATTCCACATGTGTTAATTCATAGTTTTGATGCCTTCAGTGTGAATGTACAATTTTCATAGTCATGAAAATACAGAAAAATCTTTAAATGAGAAGGTGTGTCCAAACTTTTGGTCTGTACTGTATATATATATATATATATATATATATATATATATATGTATATGTACATACACACACATATGTATACACATACATTACACACACACACATACTGTGTATTATTTATGTGGTCATTTATACAGGGAGTCAATAAAATCCAGGGGGTTGAGGCATCAAACAGATCAAGCAGAATATGAAAAGGTAGAGACAGCAACAGAAAGAAACTATTTTATTGATTGATCTATTGATTTTTATCATAAAAAAAGAGATTTTGAAGTAGGTAAACTTTAAGGTCTAATTCTCTCGGTCGACCCTTCAGAATAAGCTGAAGTGTCAGTACATGAGAAATAACACCCCCCCCATACACAATAGCTGTAGGCAGAACAATCATTTGTCTGACAGCTATCTCTCCCCCATACACAGGGACACTAGGTTGGCCAAATACTCCTGTATTCTCTAGGAGAAAACCACTGCTCTCTCTCATGTATCTCTTATTCCTCCTCCATTTATTTCTCCATACAATTCAATAGGCAACTGTAATATGATCCCTCAGTGAGCTAGCAGTCTTTCTTTGTTATATTTGTTTGTCCTATTGATTTGTGCAAAGTTTGTTGAAACAACAGTGATCTTTCAGGTTTGGATGAGCATGACTGAGTCGTAGGTGCAGTCAGATAGGGGAATTGGATAAGCTGGAGGACATGGGTAAGAGCAGGGGTGCATGTGAAGGTTAGCACCTGGAGCAGCATAAAACAGCAGAGCTGGGTGTGCTGGATGGCATGAATGTGGTGTGAAGATGCAGAGCTGGATATGTAGGATATGTAGGATGGCCTAGAACAACAGAGCAGTATATATATGCAGTTAACTTGAAACATCAGAGCAAGGAGTACGGACAGGCAACTTAGGGCACCAGAGCTGTATATTCAGGAACTTTGATACTGCAGGGATGAATGTGAGGACAGCGCCTTGGAATAGAATAGCTGTGTTAGCAGATGGGTGCCTTGGTATAGCAGTATGCAAATTGCCTCTTCAGAGAGGAAGAAGACTTGAACTCTGCAGCGCCACCTGTTGGAAGCAGCAATCCTACAAGTCCCTATTGACCCTTTAATGAGTCTTGCAATATGACTTAGGACAAAAGCAAAACCAGAATCTCAATTTGTAGACACAGTGTCTCAAACTATTTCCCCTCATCAGTGAAAAGTATGAGAACTGATTTGGCTAGGAGAGAGGCTCTGGACTGAGGTAACATTCCATGCCAGAGCCTGTATGTCACTCTTCACAAGGAGAAACGTTACCCCTTAGACCTTGCAATAGCAGAGCATTCCCCTCACACAGTCTGATGTCCCCCCACAGCATCTGAGCCCCCAAAACTCTTCTATATAAAGATTTTTCTGCTGCAAATATTTATTTTTTATTTATTTCTTTATTTTACTCACTTATATAGCACCATTTATTCCACAACACTTCACAGACATCATCATTGCTGTCCCCATTGGAGCTCACAATCTAAATTCAGTCTTTGGAGTGTGGGAGGAAACTGGAGAACCTGGAGGAAACCCACACAAACACGGGGAGAACATACAAACTCCTTGCAGATGTTGTCCTTGGTGGGATTTGTGCCCAGGACCCCAGTGCTGCAAGGTTGCAGTGCTAACCACTGAGCCACCGTGCTGCCCCATTAATGCCTCCTATTGGAGGTAGCGACCCTTCAAGTCAATAACTGATCCTTTAACAAGCCTTGTAACCTAATTGCAGATATTTAGACAAACTCGAGTCTTCTTCAAAAGGAAATATATCCATCTTTAGAAAATTGTTACAGGCAGACATTGTTACGGGCGGACAGACCATTGGTACAACCTGTGCAGCTGCCCAGGGGCCCAGGAGATAAGGGGACCCTCTCACCTTTCAAGCAACTTTCTACCATCTAATAACATAGCTTAGCTAACAAATATCTGTAAATTGCTGGAGAGACATATTGGAGTGTTGGTAAGAAAAATGCTGCATAAAATATGTAGCGTCGGCGTCCCTGCCCCCTGCTAGGCAGGGACGCTGTTCCCCTCACCTCTCCGCTCCGTGCCCGGCGTCTTCCTCCCTCTCTGCTGGCAGCGCGCGCTGCTTCCCGGCCACTGTGCTTAGGGCGCGCGCGCTCCCCCTCTCTTAAAGGGGCCGCGCGCGCCGTCCTAAGGAGTCCCCGGCCAATGGCCGGAGGATCTCACCATATATAAGGCACCTCCTCCAAAATGGAGGTGCCCGAGCAATGTTGTTGCATAGCCTATCACTCTGCTTCAGCCCTCAGGTCCCGTTACCAGATACCTGCCAGTTACCTGCCAGATTCCTGCTTGATACCTGCCTGATACTTGTCTATCTGCTTACATTCCTGCGGTCCGACAGTCTGCCTACCAGCCCTGCCAGTCTGTCTATGGATCTGATTGCCCGCTCACCTGGGAGCGCTCATCTGCTACCTGCCTGCTAGCCTACCTGGAGGCTCTGCCGTCACGTGCTGTGACCACCTGCCTGTCCAGAGACTCTTGCCCGCTCACCTGGGAGCGTCCACCTGCTACCTGCCTGCTAGCCTATCTGGAGGCTTAGCCATCACTTGCTGTGACCACCAGCCTGTCCAGAGACTCTTACCCGCTCACCTGGGAGCGTCCACCTGCTACCTGCCTGCTAGTCTACCTGGAGGCTCAGCCGTCACTTGCTGTGACCACCTGCCTGTCCAGAGACTCTTGCCCGCTCACCTGGGAGCGTCCACCTGCTACCTGCCTGCTAGCCTATCTGGAGGCTTAGCCGTCACTTGCCGTGACCACCCGCCTGTCAAGAGACTGTCCCCGTCACTTGCCGTGACCTCCTGCCCTTCTACCCAGAGACTGTCCCCGTCACTTGCCGTGACCTCCTGCCCTTCTACCCAAAGACTGTCCCCGTCACTTGCCGTGACTACCTGCTCGCCTACCCTGGGAGCCACCCACTTCCTTACAAGGACTGCTCCTTTGTATCATTGCCCAGAGGTTCCACCTCCCAGACCCGTTACAGTTTGCTCGGGCCATGGAACCCGGTGGCACCCAAGCTCCCTCGCTCTCGGACTTATGTCATGAACTTTCCAGTCAGAGGTCCCAACAGGAGTCCATCCTGAGTCACCTGCATAGTGTTAACTCCCGCCTGGACACATTGTCTACCTCTTCGGGGGCTGCCTCCACACGCACACTTACTACCCCGGCACCGCCGCAGCCCATCAACACCATGGCATCTCTTCCCGGTCCCCGCCTCTCCGCTCCTCCTCGTTTTGGCGGAGATCCCAGTCAGGCACGGGGCTTCATTAACCAGTGCACTCTGCACTTCGAACTGTTGGCACACCAGTTTTCCACCGACCGAGCCAAAGTAGCCTTCATCATGTCCCATCTCACGGGAGAGGCACTGGCTTGGCTAAATCCTCTATGGGAGAGAGGAGACCCCCTGGTGTCCAACCTGCCAGCCTTTCTCACGGCTTTCCGGAAAGTCTTCGACGAACCAGGGCGGAAGACCTCATCCGCATCATCTCTGCTACGCCTCCGTCAAGGAAATCTCACCGTGGGCCAATATGCCATACGGTTCCGTACCCTTGCTTCGGAGCTGGCCTGGGATAACGACGCCCTGGTGTCTGTCTTTTGGGAGGGTCTGTCCGGCCGTATTAAAGATGAACTCGCCTGTCGGGACATTCCTACCACTCTCGACGACTTAATAACTCTTGCCACCCCGATTGACATCCGGTTCCAGGAGCGCGCCAAAGAGGTCATCCGTGAGAGGAGGTTTCCATGTCTAGCCCCTACCTTCCAGAAACCTGTCACTTCTCCCGTTACTCCCCAGGCGCACTCACCCGAGCCTATGCAGGTCGACCAGACCAAGATGGTCAAGACCCGTCAAGAGTGACGCCGAGCCGAGGGAAGCTGCTTCTACTGTGGCAGTAAGGAGCACCGGATCCGTTCCTGCCTGGAGAGGTCGGGAAACGCCTGTGTCTAGGATCGCTCAGAGAGGTCGTCCTAGATAAGAGTAAACCCTCTCCATCTCTGTTGCTGTCGGTCTCTATCATCTGCGGGGAGAACCGTTATTTTGAACTAGCCCAACTTGACTCTGGAGCTGCCGGAAATCTCATTTCTCAGTCCCTGATAGAGAAATACCGCATTCCCACCAAACCCCTAGCTGTACCCTTATCTGTCGCTGCCGTAGATGGGGGTCTCTTACCACATCCCATCCAACTCATCACCGAATCCATAACCCTGCAGGTGGGAATGCTGCACTCTGAGAGCATCTTCTTTCATGTTCTGCCTGGACTCTCTCACGCCCTCTTGCTAGGCCTACCTTGGCTTCAGAAACATGCACCCGTGCTTGATTGGCAGACGGGAGAAGTCCTTCGCTGGGGACAGGACTGCCATAAGACTTGTTTAGTTCCCATCCATCCTGTCCGTCCTTCTCCTACTCCAGCCAATCTACCTGGTCTTCCGGTTCCCTATTGGTCTTATGCGGACGTCTTTAATAAAAAGGAGGCAGAGACATTACCCCCTCATAGACCATACGACTGCCCAATCGACCTGATGCCCGGAGCTACTCCTCCCCGTGGACGTATTTACCCTTTGTCCGCTGCTGAGACCCGGTCCATGTCTGAATATATAGAGGAGAATCTGGCCCGGGGATTTATCCGGAAATCGACCTCCCCGGTGGGAGCAGGCTTCATCTTCATCAAAAAGAAGGACGGCTCACTCCGTCCCTGTATAGACTATAGAGGCCTTAACCAGATCACGGTGAAGAATAAATACCCCCTTCCGCTCATTCCTGAATTATTTGACCGTCTGAGGGGGGCTTGAATCTTCACCAAGCTGGACCTCCGTGGGGCGTATAACCTGGTCCGTATCCGTCAGGGGGATGAATGGAAGACGGCATTCAACACCCGGGACGGCCACTATGAATACCTGGTAATGCCCTTCGGTCTCTGTAACGCTCCCGCCATCTTTCAAGAGTTGGTCAATGACATCTTCCGGGACCTTCTCTACTCCTGCGTAGTGGTGTACCTGGACGACATCTTGGTCTTCTCTCCGGATCTTCTCACTCACCGGAGGGATGTTCGTCAGGTCCTGCTCATGCTCAGGCAGAACCACCTCTACGCTAAATATGAGAAGTGCCTCTTTGAGCAGACCTCGCTTCCGTTTTTGGGCTACATAATCTCTCAGACCGGCCTACGAATGGATCCTAAGAAACTGTCTGCCATCCAGAAGTGGCCCCGACCAGAGGGGTTGAAGGCTATTCAGCGGTTCCTGGGCTTCGCCAACTACTACCGCCTCTTCATACCGCACTTCTCTTCCCGGACTGCCCCAATCTCTGCGCTCACCCGTAAGGGCACTAATCCCAGAGAATGGCCGCCCGAAGCAGAGGAAGCCTTTCTTTCCCTAAAACAGGCTTTCTCTTCTGCCCTGGTGCTGCATTGTCCGGACGGAAACAAACAATTCTTCCTGGAAGTGGACGCCTCCTCCTCTGGAGCCGGAGCGGTACTTACCCAAAAGTCGTCTTCCGGAAGAATGGTAACTTGCGGCTTCTTCTCCAAACTCTTCTCCCCTTCTGAGCGCAATTATTCTATAGGAGACCGAGAGTTATTGGCCATTAAGCTGGCACTGGAGGAGTGGCGTTACCTGCTCGAGGGGGCTCTTCACCCGGTAATTATTTACACGGACCACAAGAACTTGGCTTACCTCCAGAGCGCCCAGAGACTTAACCCGCGCCAAGCCCGGTGGTCCTTGTTTTTTGCCCGCTTTGATTTCGTTCTTCATTTTCGCCCGGCAGACAAAAACATCAAAACTGACGCCTTGTCCCGATCCTTCCTGGTGTCTGATCTAGAGGAGGAGCCTAAGCACATCATTGATCCCGCCAGAGTAATGCAGGTGGCCCCCGTGAATCTAAATCGTCTCCCTCCCGGTAAGATGTTCGTAACAGTACCTGATCGGAAGAAGGTCCTACACTGGGGTCACTCGTCTAAGCTAGCTGGCCACACCGGTCAGAAAAAGACCCTCCAGCTTATTGCCCGGCATTACTGGTGGCCTACCCTGCACAAGGACGTAATAGACTTTGTTTCAGCCTGTGTGTCCTGCGCCCGCAACAAGGTTCCGAGACACCTGCCAGCCGGTCGCCTCCTTCCTCTTCCAGTACCTGCTGCCCCGTGGCAGCAAATAGCTATGGACTTTATAACGGATCTCCCTGTCTCTGCCGGTTGTACGGTCATTTGGGTGGTCGCTGACCGCTTTTCCAAGATGGCTCACTTCATTCCCCTGCCGGGCCTCCCGTCTGCACCCGAGCTGGCTAAAGACTTTATCCGCCACATCTTCCGTCTCCATGGCCTGCCCCTCCACATCGTGTCGGATCGTGGTGTTCAGTTCACCTCACGCTTCTGGAGAGCCACATGTAAGCTGCTTAATGTCACCCTTCTCCTCCGCTTACCACCCACAGTCCAATGGTCAAGTGGAGCGGATCAATCAGATCCTGACCAGTTACCTCCGGCACTTCGTTAATGCCCATCATTCGGACTGGGTGGATTTCCTACCATGGGCCGAGTTCTCTTACAATAATCACGAGAGCGAATCTTCCTCCAAATCCCCGTTTTTTGTAGTCTTCGGTCAGCATCCTCGGATCCCATTTCCCGTCTCCACCTCGGTGGACAATCCGGCTGCGGAATCTCTCGTTAGCGAATTCTCCTCCATTTGGGAGAGTACCCGATCCGCACTCCTTCAGTCGTCCGAGCAGATGAAAAAACACGCTGACAAAAAACGCCTGGATCCTCCACAATTCCGTCCTGGAGATAAAGTCTGGCTCTTGTCCAAGTATGTCCGGCTCAAGATTCCTTCCTACAAGTTAGGGCCTCGGTTCATCGGCCCACTGGAGGTTATCAAACAAATCAATCCGGTGGCCTATAAATTGAAACTCCCGGCCAACTTGCGGATCCCTAACTCCTTCCATGTATCTCTCCTCAAACCCGTGGTACTTAACTCTTTTTCCAAGTCTACAGGTACGCCTCCTGCTCCGGTTTCCGCTGAAAACGAGTTTGAGGTAGAGAACATTCTGGCCACCAAAAGGGTAAGAGGAAAGACCTTTTTTCTGGTAGATTGGAAGGGGTTTGGTCCTGAGGAGAGACCGTGGGAGCCCCGGGAGAACATCCATGCCCCTCTCATCCTTGATAAATTTCTGTCTGGCCTAAAAAAGGGGGGGCCTAAAGGGGGGGTACTGTAGCGTCGGAATGCCCCCTGCTAGGCAGGGACGCTGTTCCCCTCACCTCTCCACTCCGTGCCCGGCGTCTTCCTCCCGCTCTGCTGGCAGCGCGCGCTGCTTCCCGGCCACTGTGCTTAGGGCGTGCGCGCTCCCCCTCTCCTAAAGGGGCCGCGCGCGCCGTCCTAAGGAGTCCCCGGCCAATGGCCGGAGGATCTCACCATATATAAGGCACCTCCTCCAAAATGGAGGTGCCCGAGCAATGTTGTTGCACTGTTCACTACTCTGCTTCAGCCCCCAGGTCCCGTTACCAGATACCTGCCAGTTACCTGCCAGTTACCTGCCAGATTCCTGCTTGATACCTGCCTGATACTTGTCTATCTGCTTACATTCCTGCGGTCCGACAGTCTGCCTACCAGCCCTGCCAGTCTGTCTATGGATCTGATTGCCCGCTCACCTGGGAGCGCTCATCTGCTACCTTCCTGCTAGCCTACCTGGAGGCTCTGCCGTCACGTGCTGTGACCACCTGCCTGTCCAGAGACTCTTGCCCGCTCACCTGGGAGCGTCCACCTGCTACCTGCCTGCTAGCCTACCTGGAGGCTCTGCCGTCACGTGCTGTGACCACCTGCCTGTCCAGAGACTCCTGCCCGCTCACCTGGGAGCGTCCACCTGCTACCTGCCTGCTAGTCTACCTGGAGGCTCAGCCGTCACTTGCTGTGACCACCTGCCTGTCCAGAGACTCTTGCCCGCTCACCTGGGAGCGTCCACCTGCTACCTGCCTGCTAGCCTATCTGGAGGCTTAGCCATCACTTGCTGTGACCACCTGCCTGTCCAGAGACTCTTGCCCGCTCACCTGGGAGCGTCCACCTGCTACCCGCCTGCTAGCCTATCTGGAGGCTTAGCTGTCACTTGCCGTGACCACCTGCCTGTCCAGAGACTCTTGCCCGCTCACCTGGGAGCGTCCACCTGCTACCTGCCTGCTAGCCTATCTGGAGGCTTAGCCGTCACTTGCTGTGACCACCTGCCTGTCCAGAGACTCTTGCCCGCTCACCTGGGAGCGTCCACCTGCTACCCGCCTGCTAGCCTATCTGGAGGCTTAGCTGTCACTTGCCGTGACCACCCGCCTGTCAAGAGACTGTCCCCGTCACTTGCCGTGACCTCCTGCCCTTCTACCCAGAGACTGTCCCCGTCACTTGCCGTGACCTCCTGCCCTTCTACCCAGAGACTGTCCCCGTCACTTGCCGTGACTACCTGCCCGCCTACCCTGGTCGCCACCCGCTTCCTTACACGGACTGCCCCTTTGTATCGTTGCCCAGAGGTTCCACCTCCCAGACCCGTTACAAAATACAAGCGTTTTTGATGTGTTTATTCTTCCATTCATTTGATTGAGTGAAAAACGCTGAAAGAATTGACATGGTGCAGATGTGAAACTGCAATAAAAGAAGGAAGGACGAACCTGTCAGCTCCCCGCTCCACCACTATATTCAGCTGCATCCGTGTCCCAAGTATGCAACTGAAGTGGGGACATAGCCCCGACCTCCCGGGACAACTCCCCAAAATCTTGAAAGCACTGGGATGGTTGGTGGGTAGGCAGCATGCAGACGCTTGAGCCAGCATTAAATATACTCCCCTGTCTTAGCTCCGGGGCTGGGGAGGTAAGATGCACGGACCGGCCCCGGAGCCAAGACAGGAGAGTAACGAGAGCATGATAAGATTTGTAGCTTCATGATAGCTGCAGAGCCACAGGGTGGAGCGTACTGCTTGAGGCTCACATACAGTAAATAACCAAGTGCTCACGGTATATGTGTCTATACTGAAACAGATCCCTGCTTCAATCCCATAAACCTCTGGGAACTATGAAAAAAGACCTTGCTGGGGGCACTAATCAGTCATCCTACCTTCCTGCATTGATCAGTAACACTTCAATACGGTAGAAAACACAACGCTGACCTTTCCTCCCAATGATCAGCACTTCTGCCTTCAGCGCTGAGAAATTGCAAGTTAGTAGACAAGTGGATGACAAGTTCAGACGAGCTTCTCTCAAATATCCTGACATTGTGCCATTAATCTGCTTGTCAGCTCCATTCACCGTAATAACACGGCTGCAGGAAGGACATTTCATTATGTTATGTATTAATCCCTGGCAGAGTAGTGCAGTCATGTACCTTTCTCTACAAAAAGCAGCCTCGGATCAGTTTATAAAGTTATAATTTATCCAAAGTGCTTTATAAATGCAGAACATGAGACAAGTAATGGTGCCCAACTGGTGGCCACGTGTCTTCTAATTATTCTTGAGGTTTTGCAAACATCCAGGTTCCTTTATGAGATTAGCAGTGTTTTGTGTTCCATCCAAATAACAGGGCGGCTCCGTGCTCCATCCGTTATGTCAGTGGTCATTTCTGATTTGGAGCTTTATATTTTGGCAGAATTAAGTAAAAATGTCTTAATGTGAAAAAAAAAGGAATTTTCATATCTTCAGATCAGATAAACGCAATCTACAATTTTATTTTTATGTGCCAACCTGAGGCTCTTATCTACAATGTGCCACTTGTCGTGTTTTCTTATGTGGCAGGGGGGGTTTTGGGTCCCCTCAGGAACGAGGTCTCAGGTGTGACTGCAGGTGCCCTATTAAGACATGTATGAAATAAAAGGAGGGGGGAGTTTGTGATCCTTCTAGTGGCTAAAGTTAAAGGGTTGGGTCCACCAGAGGGTGTCTATTCAAGCATTTGTCCTAACTTAGCAAGTTATCCACAGGGACCACATCGCCAGAACCACCATTGATCGACAGAAAAGGGCTCTGAAGTGCCCTATTTGAAAGGAGCAATGTCTGATACATTCATTGTGCTACACACCTGTCCTGGGTATTTCAGGCTCTGCTTCCTTCACCTCGGTCTGCTGCCCTCTGTTATGCTCCACGTCGGGATTTGCAGGTTGCTCAATGTGGCTCAGTGACATCATCTCGCTAGGCCTTTTAAGGCCCATTAAGAAACACACCTGTGTCTTAGGATTGAGATTCAAGACTTTCATTCTGTGTACTCCACATTCTGTGCACACTGTGCTAACCTGCTTCAAAAACCTGCTGACTTCCACTTCGTCCATCCTACTGCTCCCAAGATTGAAGTATGTGCCCACATCCTCTCTCCCCATGTGCCATCCTGCTAGCTACATCAATGCCCGGGTTCCTGTACCCACCTGGACCAGGGACTTAGTGGATCCACTTCACAAGCCTCACACTTTGTCTATGGGAGTGCAAAAAATAATCGAGGATATCTCCAACAGTCCCATAAACAACAAATGGACTGGTTATTCAGTTCAGATGGGGCAATTGAGAGCTCTGTTCTCAGTATAGGTGAAGGTCCCAGAAGTAGGATCATAATTAATCAACAAGTTATCACTAGTGATGAGTGAGCCTGCTCATTACTCGAGATTTACGAGCATGCTCAGGTGTTTTCCGAGTGTGCTCAGGTGTTACGTTTTCGTCACTCCGTGCTCATGATTTGCGACTGTTTGACAGCTTTAATACATGTGGGGAATGCTTGTTCCTTAGGCATTCCTCACGTGTATTAAAGCTGTCAAACAGTCACAAATCATGAGCACGGAGTGACTAAAACATGACACCTGAGCACGCTGAAGATACTTGACAAAGGCCCACGCCGAAACGCGCGTCGAGGTTGAGCACAGGTTCTGGTCTCTCCTGGTATATTCTCTTTTAAAGGTAATATGTTTGTACTTTATAAGCTATGGTCTGCCTACACAGACATATCTAGTGGACCAGTGTTTGAGATTCTTATCATGTATGCATATGTATAAGGAAATAGATACGGATACATTATATTGATATTGATATTATATGATAACCAAATTCATGTCTCCGTGTACTTACCTGTTATGCTGTTTCTCATATGGCAATTGCTATTTGATGTTTTATTCCACATTAACCTGTCTATATTTTAATCAATAAAGTTTATTTAATTGCATATTTGAGACATTATGATCATCTTTTTGGCGACTTGTCGCCCCCTCTTCCTCACTATCAATGGAGTTCACCAAGAAATTTTGGACTTGGTTGTTTTGGATAATTTGCCCTCTCCAGTTGTTCTAGGATTGCCTTGGTTGAGACTGCACAATCCTTTATTGGACTGGTCTACTAATGTAATTAAGTCTTGGAGTCCTAAGTGCTATGATAAATGTTGTAATGGTTGCATTGTGGCTTTGGAAAAATGGGAATTACCTGTACCTATTCAAGATTTTTGGAGTGTTTTTTCGGAGGAGGAGTCGCAAGTTTTACCTCCTCATAGGGATTATGATTGCGCCATTGAGTTTGTTCCGGGTGCTACTCTTCCCAAAAGTCGCTTGTTTAATCTGACTATCCCTGAAAGAAAGGCCTTGGAGGAATACATACAGACTAGCCTGGCTGCTGGTCACATTAGACCTTCTAAGTCACCTGTGGCAGTTGGATTCTTCTTTGTTAAAAAAAAGGACGGCGGTTTACGTCCATGTCTGGATTTTTGTGAAATTAATAAGATTACCGTACACAATTCCTACCCATTGCCGTTAATTCCTGACTTGTTTAACCAGTTAGTGGGAGCCAAGTGGTTCTCCAAAATTGATCTCCGGGGGGCATACAATTTGTTACGTGTGAAGGAGGGTGATGAATAGACAACTCCTTTTAACACTCCGGTAGGTCATTTTGAGAATTCGGTGATGCCTTTTGGTCTTACCAATGCACCTGCATTTTTTCAGAACCTTATTAATGACATCCTGAGACCTTTGATTGGTAAGAATGTGGTTGTGTATTTGGATGACATTCTGATTTATTCACCAGATCTAGAGTCCCATTGGCAGAGTGTACGTGAAGTTTTGCAGTTATTGAGTGATAATTCACTCTTTGCTAAGCTGGAGAAATGTGAGTTCGCTGTGCAGAAAATTAGTTTTTTGGGCTACATTTTCTCCAGCGAGGGCTTTGAGATGGACCCTGTGAAGGTTCAGGCTGTGAAGGAATGGCCTAGGCCTATTGGTTTGAAATCTATACAGAGATTTTTGGGTTTTGCCAATTATTACAGGAAATTCATTAAGAATTTTTCTGTAATTGTTAAACCTCTAACCGATCTCACCAGGAAAGGTGCGAATATGGTCCAGTGGACTACTGAGGCCATTGAAGCATTTAAGTATCTCAAAGAGAGGTTCAGCTCTGCTCCCATCGTTATGCAGCCTGATAAGACCAAGCCTTTTTTGGTCGAGGTCGATGCTTCATCGGTGGGGGTCGGAGCAGTTTTGTCTCAGGAGAACAAGGGTGGAGTACATCCCTGTGCCTTCTTTTCGAAAAAATTTTCGGAAACCGAACTGAATTATGATGTTGGAAATCAGGAGTTTCTGGCTATTAAACTTGCGTTTGAACATTGGCGTCATTTTTTGGAAGGCGCTAGATTTCCTATTCAGGTTTTCACAGATCATAAAAATTTGATCTATCTGGATGCTGCCAAGCGCTTGAATGCCCGTCAAGCTAGGTGGGCACTCTTTTTTTCTCAGTTTCATTTTTCTGTTACCTATATCCCTGGTACTAAGAATGTAAGGCTTAGTGCCCACGATGCAGAAATGAAGCAGAAATTTTCCAGAGCATTTCTGCATCTCCTTGGCAGAAAAACGCATGCGTATTTTACATGCGTTTTTGACGCGTATTTGACGCATATTTGACGCGTATTTGATGCGTATTTGAATGAGTATTTGCCATGCGTTTTTCCAGTGCATTGTATAGGCAAATACTCATGCAGAAACGCACAAGAATTGGTCATGTCCGTATTTTTTCTGCGAGTAAAATCTGCGCAGAAAAAATACGAACCATGTGCACAGAACTTGCAGAATGTCATAGGAAGTCATGGGATAAGGTGTGCAATGCGTTTCTGGAGCGTTTACGCACTGCAAATACGCACCAAAATACGCACCAAAAACGCATCGTGGGCACACAGCCTTAAAGCCGATACTTTATCTCGCAGCTTCTCTCCTACGGTTGGTGCCGAGGAGGAGGAAATCATTTTACAGAAAGGAGTTGTGGTGGCGGCTTTGGAGAATGGGATTCTGAATGCTCAAGATGATGCTCCATCTAACACTCCCCAAGGGAGGTTGTTCGTGCCTAGAGCCTTTAGGAGAAATTGGTTTGTGGAGTGTCATGAGTCTCGGTTGGCAGGTCATTCAGGAGTTTCTGAGACTAAGAGACTTATCAGTCGCAGTTTTTGGTGGCCTGGATGGCAGAAGGAAGTCATCAAGTGGGTGCGTCAGTGTACTGTGTGTGCTAGGTCAAAGGCTTCACATACTCCTGCTGCGGGGTTGCTTTGCCCTCTGGAGGTTCCTAGTGCACCTTGGATGCATCTCTCTATGGATTTTATTACTGATCTTCCTGTGTCTGAGGGTTTTACTGTCATCTGGGTGGTCGTGGACCGTTTTAGTAAGATGTGTCATTTGGTTCCATTCATTAAGTTGCCCTGCGCCAAGACACTTGCTAAGGCGTTTGTTAAGGAGATTGTTAAGCTCCATGGCGTTCCCACGGATATTGTTTCTGATAGAGGACCTCAGTTTGTGGCTTGTTTTTGCCGTGCTTTTTCTGACAGGTTGGGAATCCATTTGTCATTTTCGTCTGGTTATTATCCTGAGTCGAATGGACAGACTGAAAGAAATAACCAGGATGTTGAACAGTTTTTGCGTTGTTTTGTGGCGGACAATCAAGAGGTGTGGTCTGAGTTTCTGCCTCTCGCAGAATTTGCTCTTAACAATCATACATCCTCCTCTGCTGGGTGTTCTCCTTTTTTTTGTTGTACTGGGAGACATCCGTCTTTTGGTTCGTTCTCCAAATTGGGGTCGGCGGTGCCGGAGGAGGAGAATTTTTCCGGTGATTTGGAGAGAGTTTGGACTAATGTACGTGGTAACCTTCAAGAGGCTAACAAGAAATCCAAGAAGTATTTTGACAGGAAACATAAGGAGGTTTTGTTTACTGTGGGTGACATGGTTTGGTTGTCCTCGAAGAACCTGCGGATGAGGATTCCCTCTAAAAAACTGGGTCCTAAGTTTGTGTGTCCATTTAAGGTGCTTCAGGTTGTTAACCTGTCTGCTGTTAGGTTGGATGTCCCTAGTTCCTGGAAGATTAATCCTGTGTTTCATGTTTCCTTGTTGAAAAAGGCTGACGTATCTGATAGGGACGCCACTGTCACAGTTCCTCCTGTGGTGGAAGACGGCGAATATGAAATTTCTCGTATCTTGAATTCTTGATGGCATAGAGGGAGATTACAGTATCTTGTCTCCTGGAAGGGTTTCGGTCCCGAAGACAACTCCTGGGTAAGGACGGATGATGTCTCTGCTCCTAGGCTTGTTAAAGCTTTCCACAGGAAGTTTCCAGATAGGCCTGGGCCTGAAGGATCCGGAGGATCCTCATAAAAGAGGGGGTACTGTTAGAACCCTTCTGTTTGTTTTTTCTATCTTGTGTTTTGCGGTCACATGACCATCTGCCTTTATATTCCAGCTCCGCCCTTCTGGCTTTGCTGGACTTCAGTGTTTTACTGTTTCTCTAGTCTGTTGCTTCTGTGCCTTTCTCTGTCAAGTTCGCCTGGTCCTCTGGGACCTCTAGTACTTTTTGTCAGTTTGTCTTTTTGTGTTCTGCAACAACTTCTGTCTAGGAGGTGTCCCATTTTTTGTCCCAGTCCTTAGTTCTTTTAGGGATCCCTCCCTTAAATCTATAGGTCTGTTCACTAGGAACAGGAAGCCCGCTACATCGTAGGGATTCAGCTTAGTCTTACTGTAGGGACAGCTTTCCCCTATCTTTCCTTAGTACATGTTGCAGATCATAAAACTCTGGCCTTGAACTCTTACTTATCTTAAATCTATCTCTCAATGTAATCCAAACTGATCTGACCAGGAAGTGCTCCCCATATATATATATATATATAAATGTATATATATATATATATATATATATATGTGTGTGTGTGTGTGTGTATGTGTGTGTGTGTGTTCCCCTCCCATGCTGGGCTGATCCCAAGTATATAACCTTGTGCTCCACTTTCTATACCTAATATGCCCGCCTCTGCATATTTCCCTTTCCTAAATCTATCAGCCTTATACTATACCCTATGTCCTCATCTTTCTAGAGTCACTAGCTACCTCTAACCTAAACATTAAACTGTATCCGATACTTTCCCTATATCTTATACACAAATAACATTGTACATCAATCACAATACATTAAGTGAGCAGCACACGTTAGTGCCTGTAAAACTCTATGTAGTTTCACCTATCACAAGAATACAATAAAATCACACACTTTGTACAAACGCTGTTTTAAAAGGGAGAGGCATGAGTACCCTTTAAAGGAGTTTTTTATTCTGTTTTAAATATAATTAGAAGATTAAAAAATACTTATTATTGGCCACTTATGTCTCAGTAGGTGGTTCATGTTTGATATTAGAGCAAAATTTTGGTAAGTTCTCTTCCTCTCTTCTATTGTTTTAGTAGTAGTTTTTATGTTTTGATATAGTAATTGTAGCTGAAATGTATTTTCATTATTAACAATTAGGGCCTTGGAAATTTGAAGTCTGATGGTAAAAAAAGCTACAACCATTTACAGTTATATGAAAAAGTTTGGGCACCCCTATTAATCTTAAGCTTATTGTTTTATAAAAATTGGTGTTTTTGCAACAGCTATTTCAGTTTGGTGTATGTAATAACTGTTGGACACAGTAATGTTTCTGCCTTGAAATGAGGTTTATTATACTAACAGAAAATGTGCAATCTCCATTCAAACAAAATTTGACAGGTGCATAAGTATGGGCACCTCACCAGAAAAGTGACATTAATATTTAGTAGATCCTCCTTTTGCAAAAATAACAGCCTCTAGTCGCTTCCTGTAGCTTTTAATGAGTTCCTGGATCCTGGATGAAGGTATTTTTGACCATTCCTCTTTACAAAACAATTCCAGTTCAGTTAAGTTTGATGGTCGCCGAGCATGGACAGCCCTCTTCAAATGATCCCACAGATGTTCAATGATATTCAGGTCTGGGGACTGGGATGGCCATTCCAGAACATTGTAATTGTTCCTCTGCATGAATGCCTGATTAGATTTGTAGCGGTGTTTTGGATCATTGTCTTGCTGAAAGATCCATCCCCTGCGGAACTTCAACTTTATCACTGATTCTTGAACATTATTGTCAAGAATCTGCTGACACTGAGTGGAATCCATGCGTCCCTCAACTTTAACAAGGTTCCCGGTGCCGGCATTGGCCACACAGCCCCAAAGCATGATGGAACCTCCACCAAATTTTACTGTGGGTAGCAAGTGTTTTTCTTGGAATGCTGTGTTTTTTTGCTGCTATGCATAACGCCTTTTTGTATGACCAAACAACTCAATCTTGGTTTCATCAGTCCACAGGACCTTCTTCCAAAAAGAAATTGGCTTCTCCAAATGTGCTTTTGCATACCTCAGCCGACTCTGTTTGTGGCGTGCTTGCAGAAACGGCTTCTTTCGCATCACTCTCCCATACAGCTTCTCCTTGTGCAAACTGCGTTGAATAGTTGACCGATGCACAGTGACACCATCTGCAGCAAGTTGATGCTGCAGCTCTCTGGAGGTGGTCTGAGGATTGTCCTTGACTGATCTCACCATTCTTCTTCTCTGCCTTTCTGATGTTTTTCTTGGCCTGCCACTTCTGGCCTTAACAAGAACTGTCCCTGTGTTCTTCCATTTCCTTACTATGTTCATCACAGTGGAAACTGACAGGTTAAATCTCTGAGACAGCTTTTTGTATCTTTCCCCTGAACAACTATGTTGAATAATCTTTGTTTTCAGATCATTTGACAGTTGTTTTGAGGAGCCCATGATGCCACTCTTCAGAGGAGATTCAAACAGGAGAACAACTTGCAAGTGGCCACTTTAAGTAGCTTTTCTCATGATTGCATACACCTGGCTATGAAGTTCAAAGCTCAATGAGGTTACAAAACCAAAAAAAGTGCTTTAGTAAGTCAGTAAAAAGTAGGTAGGAGTATTTAAAACAAGAAAATGATAAGGGTGCCCATACTTATGCACCTGTCAAATTTTGTTTGAATGCAGATTGCACATTTTCTGTTAGTACAATAAACCTCATTTCAAGGCAGAAGCATTACTGTGTCCAACAGTTATTACATATATCAAACTGAAATAGCTGTTGCAAAAACACCAATTTTTATAAAACATTAAGCTTAACATTAATAGGGGTGCCCAAACTTTTTCATATAACTGTATTTGGTATTTTATATAATGAAAATGATCTTCAAATGATTGATATCCGAAAGCTGCCACTTCTCATAATGAATCCAGTTAATTCATGAAGAAAATTGTGTGATAAAGATTCATTATATCTCATGAACTACACTGTATTAATGAAGGATCTCAGACTCCGTGAATCATTAAAAAGGTGCATATCAAAAGGATATTTTGTCTAATGCCATGAGGAAATACAAAGGTGTCAGAGTTGTGTTTCCCACTTCACACAGCTCATGGTATCAATGTGTGTTATCAGTGATTACACATATTTAAAATCTTAAAGTCACTTTTTCATGACAGGGTTAGTTTTTATGTCTTAGACACTTAGTACAACTCCCTTGATGCTGTTAAAAATTGTGTATAAAAAGCAGTATGGCTAAGAGGAGGCCAAAAATGTGCCAAGTTTATTAATGGTGTGCACCAATTTTTGGCACAAAATATTGAAGTTATGTATTTCAGCCAAGAGGTCTTACATGTCTAGCAAGTTGCACAAAATGTATTAAACAGAATAAGACTTGGCCTGGGACCATAACAAGTGAACACCATGTACATTTATAGGAAGAAGGGTTTCTCCATTATCATAGATGGAATTTTTTACTCTAGGAGTTGTAAGATTATAGTCTTGCTGAGACCTCAAATTGATCTCAAATGAATAGGACCAAAAATCTGCAGTTTAATGGCAACATCCCCTAGACATTGAACGGAGCTGTCTGTTCAACGTTTACAACCGTCCATCAATATAGCTAAGAACAGTTGATCAGTAGATGTATCAGGTGTCAGACACCCCATGTATATGATATGGATGTCCTATTGTAAGAATATTATATGTTTGGAAAATTCCTTTAAGGAGAACCTATCACCACCTGATTTAAAGAATTTAATTAATTAAAAAGAGACCTTTCTCAACTATATATATAAATAGGAAAAGTAAAAAATGTCATCTCTAGTTTAATCGTATAAGCTCTTGCCCTTTCAGATAGGGAAAATGAAGTGGGTAGAAGTTGGGCTTTCCACTGTCTTACTACTTTGACAGATGTGTAAAACTTCCTGCTTCTGATCTGGGAGACACCAATGTGACTGTGCAGCATTTAAACACAGGGAAGATCTGTGCTGCTGTCTTATAATACGCTGGATGCAGTTATATACAGGGCTGTGGAATCTGTAAGCCAAACTTCTGACTCTGACTCCTCAATGTCCCTGACTCCTGACTCAGACTCCACGACTCTTACTCAGACTCCACAGCACTGCCTCACTGCTGAGCATGTACATAAAGTGCAGCATAGATTCATCTCAACTAAAAACCTAGATCCTTAGATCAGGTACAGAACAGACATTTATAGAACATTTCAGAACTTTCCCAAATTCTTATGAAAAAAATTATGGCACATACAACATTGAACTACTGTACCCAATCTATTATATATTTTAAGAGTTGGAGTCAGTCCATTTTTATACCGACTCCAACTCCGACTCCACCAAAATAGACACTGACTCCGGGTCTACGACTCAGACTCCACAGCTCTAGCTATATATATGTAAAAAGGATTCCTGTGTATTATGGGGAAGCAGCAGCAGCAGCATGAGGAGACTAAAAGAAGCTACAAAGGTAAAACTTGTACCAGCCTTCTCTTTAGCGTAGATCCTGAGGATTCTGTGTGTATGTAGTGAGAGATTCAGAATAATTTTTTTGAAGGCAGCTATAACCTCTTCTAGTAGATTAACCATTCATAAGCATCAATGACCTTATGTTGCAGTTAACCCTTTACAATCAGCTATGTCATTGTGCTTTAGCTGGGCTAAATAATACACAGGATCATCCTATTACATGACTGATAAATAATATTCTATTTTTAGTTAAGTTCAAGCTCCTGTGAGGAGGTGAGTGAAGTTTCTTTCTCAGTTGCATTTCATTGATTCTCTGCCCATTGGGGTACATTTGTTTTTTTCACTAAGCCTTAGATTATAATGGAGCAAAGAGGAGGAGGTGTCAATACAGCAGAGCAGGACTAGTCAGACAGCAAGGACCAGCAGAGCAGGATATGCAGGATGGCCTAAGGGTATGTGGAGATGGATGTGCTAGATGCAGCACAGCTGGCGTGTGTCTCTGACTAGCACCCTGGAACAGTAGAGGTAAGTAGACAGGCAGGCAACTTGATGCAGCAGATGAATGTGTGGTCAGCACCTTGGGTTAGCAGAAATAAATAGGTTGACAGCTACCTTGATGGAGAATATATGAGTTTATGGATACTACCCAGGATAGCCGAGACAAGTAGGCTTGCAGGTACCTGGATGCAGCAGAAATTACTGCGCAGATAGTACCTTGTATCATCAGAGACAAGTAGGCAAACAATTACCTTGAATCAGCAGAGTTGGGCATGCGAACAGTAACTAAGATGCCAGAGATGAGTATGCTGACATTTACCTGGAGGTAATCTTTACTTTTTATTTTTGTTTTTTATTGTTGTTTCATTGTTTTATATATATATATATATATATATATATATATATATATATATATATATATATATATACACCTGTATATTTTTTATGTATATATTTATTTTATTGTTTTTTATTATTTTATTGTTGTTTTTTATTTTTGGTGTGATTTGAACCCAGGACCCCAGCTCAGTGCTAACCACTGAGCCACCGTGCTGCCCACGGTAGGTAGGTAGCAGTGATGAGGATGCTGACAGCACCTCGGAACAGCAGAGACTAGTAGACAAACAGATACTTTGATGCAGCAAAGTTAAGTGTGTGAGCAGAGTTGAGCACTGAGGCCACAGTCTGATGTTCTATTGTAATAGGGCTGGATGTGCTTATAGCACTCATGAACAGCAGAGTTGAGTAGATGGTCAGACCCCTGGTTATAGCAGAGCTGAACATGTGGATGGCACTCAGTTAATACAGAGCTGAGTTGGTAGTTAGGCATCAGGTTAAAGAAGAGCTAGATGTGTGTATTGTGCTCAGGTACAGCAGAGTTGAGATGGTAGTCAGGTACTAAGTTCCATTGGCATACCTTAGCTTAATTGTAGCAGAACTGTATAGGATATAGTGGTAGCACAAGGTTGAAGTATGAAGTATGTGACCCAAACTCCAGAGCTGAGTGAGTGGCCTTAAGAGGCCTAGCAAGATGATATCCAAGGTGTGCACAAGATACCAGTGTAACCCTATGCGCACAAGAGCAGAGAAAGCTGTCTACAGCATAGGGGAGACGCTTTGACCAACTCTGGAGCCAGGACAGGTGAGTAACGACATTGATGAACTCACCATGCTTTGAGAACAATAAGGTCATCGACTCAACAAAACAACCAAAAAAAATATGGTTCAGCTCAAGCTATCTAGCATTCAGATACCGCATAGAATCAAGCGGAGCTAACATGAGTTGAAGTGACGCAGCGCCGTTTATTCCAGTTACCAGAAGGTTCATACACCTTTGTTGAGTCATGTACAATTCAGTTTTTATATCATAGATGCAAATGTTATCTTTGCATTGGTTCTCTTTGAAGTTGTAAAGAATACGGAGCTGATGTTTTTCTTTTTTTTATGTTTTTATTAAACATTTTCAACAACATTTTTCCTATCTTTACTAAGGAAGAACAAAATAAGTGATAAGGATGGCTATATGTCCTGGAATTTGATAACCAATTAAATTAATTTTGGGAGTTCTTGAATGCTCTCAGGTAATTCGAACCGTGGTGATATCCGGTGTAATGGCGAGAATGAGAATAGTACCCACGGTCAGGATTCGCTGCCGTTTTGACTCTGCGTATTTATACAGCTTCAAAACCGCAGCTTCCAGACGTTACAGCATAGTGGATGGGATTTCTAGAAATCGCATGTCCACTGTCAGTCTCTGTGCACCTGTGAAACTGATATGCGGTGGGTCTTTCAGATCCGCAGCACGTCAATTTCTCTTGCGCGTACACATGTGGATTTCCCCCCTACACTTGCTTAGATGGGGAAAATCTGCATGTGTAAGAAAAAGTCTGCTAATTTTCATAAAATAGTGCTGACGTGTTGTGGAAGTTCTGCAGCGTCAGGGGCCGCAGTGTCCTGAACGTGGAAACGAAGCCTGAGAGTTTAGATTGCTAATATGGAGACAGTGTCAAAGATATAGTAATACTTGATCAATATCCTTTCTATGACTATAGTCCTTGCACGTTTTATCTGAGCTTTATGGTCAACATGTGATAACAAGTTTAGCTGGCCATATAGAGAGCTACATAGGGGGCCAGGGTAGAAGGAAAAGGACATGCGGATGTAGTTCTTCTCAAGAGTCAAAACTTGAGGGATTAGGGAGGAGAAGGATTTTGTGAGTTTCCAAAGTATCAGAGAGTATTTGTAGACCTTGACCTCAAACCTTGTACCAACTAGAAGCAATCTGTAAGAATGCATCCACCTATTCCTTAAAAAGGTGAGAATTTTTTAAACAAATAAATGACCTTTGGACAACAGTCAAGTGTATAAGATAGTCTTGTAGACAAATATGCAGTAAGGAAGTATCTTGTGCGCTGAGGAGATATGGAGTGTCTGCACTGCGGTTCGATCTTGGACCAATTCCGTCTGACTGCGCCCTAACACATGAGATCTCACTCTTTCACTGTGGAGGGTGGCGGGATGCCGCTCTATAGGTCAAGATTCCACAACTCCGAAGTTCTTCCCAACTTTTACTACAATTAGGGAGGATTAGGGAGGGTTTTGTGCACTTTGAACTTATATTTAGTAAAATCACCAGTCTGAGGCTGCTTGCTATTTCAGTAGATAAAAAGGGCAGCCCCAGACCAGTGAGAGATAATCTATAAAGTATTTCTAGTATGAAATATGGAACGTAATGCAGCTTCTGAATGGGTCTGAGCTTACAAACAATGCTATAATATTTGCATATACTGCACAGCATATTGCAAGTGTGAATGAGGCCGTAACAGAAGACCTAATAGAAGAAACAGAAAAAAAGGTTTAAAGGGGTTGTCCCATGAACAAAAGTACATTTTAATTAATAGATCTTTGAATAATAATAACTTCCACAATTGGATGTGTTTAAATAAAATGTTCCTGTGCTAAGATAATCTTATAAATGTGCCCCTGCTGTGTACTGTGTAATGGCTGTGTCTGACTATACAGGAACATGGTCTGATCATACCACAGCTCCTGCACGGGGGGGGGAGCAAAAGAGAATATACAGACATTACAGCACAGGATCGCAAATGATTCTTTCTGAGAGGTAAAATAATTTTTAAAAACAAGCAGGAAATGTTTTATCTCACAGAAAGAATCAGATACAATCCCCTGCTGTAATGTATGTATACTCTTTTGTGTCCTCCCCTGCCCAGGAGCTGTTTGTTTGATCAGACCATGTTCCTGCCCGGTCAGACACGGCCATTACACAGTACACAGCAGGGGCACATTTATAAGATTATCTCAGCACAGGAACATTTTATTTAAACACATCCAATTGTGAAACTTATTACTATTCCAAGATCTATTGATTAAAATCAACTTTTGTTCATGGGAAAATCCCTTATAAAAAAATTCAGCTTTCCTACACCTGTAAAAAGTATGTATGTATAATTGCAGCAGGCAGTCCCATCATGGATTCTTTATTAATAATTAATGTATTTTTAAACATAAATCTGACATTTAAGTTTGAATAAGAAATAGGAGGCAGAATGAGCTTGATTTTTATATCAGAGGGCAATTAATAACGGAGATACAATGTAGCTTGGATGTAGGATGTGTCATAAAGTGTGTCGCACAGGCTGACATACTACATTTCCTTACTTTGGAGACTATCACGGTGCACAATGAGATCAGATAAATACTGGAGACAGGTGAATCTTTAAAAATCCGTCTGTCAAAGAGGAAATTCTCTATTAGGGCAGGTGCAGATGACTATATTTTTGGTCCCAGTGCGATCTGACAAAACATTGGATCACACTCAGACTCGGACCAATGTTATTCTTTGGAAAAAAAAGTAAGAACAAGTCCGCTCACCTTGAGGGGTGCGGAGTGTGTGCAATCCCGCACGGATCCAGTCAGAGCAGCTGTGATGAGGACTAGCAAAAAATACAAAACGTTCCAGCGGGAACTGCTAAAAAGTTAGTAAAACTTAGCTGTTATTTAGCCTTTAAAACATACAGGAATACTCCACCATATGTTGGCATTAGTGCACTATAAGAGTTACGACTAGTGTTGAGCCACCCCCGTAGTGTTCGAGTTCGGTTCGGTTCGTCGAACACCCGTGTGTTCGCCGAACTGTTCGTCGAACTGTTCGTCGAACACCTTCGAACACCGTTAAAACCAATGGCAGGCAAACAAAAACACATAGAAACACATAGAAAACACCTTCAAAGGTGTCCAAAAGCTGACAAACTGCTCAGAAGACATAACTAACACATGGAAAAGTGACAAGTACATATAGTCATGCGAAAATAAAAGAGGTGGAGGAGTAAAAGGAGGGGGAGACACAGATATAGGCATGTCATGCCCTTCTAAAATCCAAAAAGTGAGAAGCCGACACGGCCAGTCCGCTCCTGCCCGTGCCACCTCCGTGTCGCCGGGTTTGTGCCAGAGCCGCGGTGAACCCTGACGGCCAGCCCCCCTCTCCCAATACTGGTGCCTGTCCGCTGGTGGGTCGAGCGAGCCCCCCTGTGGTGGAGGCAGCTCTAAGCTTTTTAATTTAAATTGTCTCTCTAATTTGAATGAATACACTTTAAATCCATTTACAAGGATCTATTGGAGGGCAAGTCTCATGCCAGCAGCCGCGGTAATTCCAGCTCCAGTAGCGTCCACTAAAGCTGCTGCAGTTAAAAAGCTTTTATAAGGATCGAGCTCGGCTGTCCACCGCAAGGCATCCTACTGCCAGTCCCAGCCCCTATGCCTTGGGGTGCCTCCTGATGCTCTTCACTAAGTATCCCATGGTCCCGAAGCATTTCCTTTGAAAAAATTAAGTGTCTAAACTACAGGTGGTGCAGCTTGCTTAACAGCCGGGATAATCCGCTTACTAGCAGACACTGCTACTAGGCACAAAGTATTTCCTGGGCTAGATGCAGTTAAAAATTTGTAATTAGATACTCTCGTTGGATGCTGAGAAAGCATTCCATAGAGTCTCCTGGCACGCCATATATGATTCTCTTAAAAAGCTTGGGGTAGGGGTCTAGGGGACCCTTTTATAGCCAAAATCACGGCCCTGTATCGCAATACGTCACCTAGGCTGAAGATAAATGGAACTGTAGCACCCTGAGGGCTCGGTTGCTAAAGACGTATTGCACCTCACCCAGAGGTGTGATATCTCACTCTCAGGTAAGGATGGAGTGTGGATCAGGACCCGACACCTGCATGCATTACACCACATTGCCGTGGGGCAGGGCGACCAATATGCCCCTGAGATGGGCACGACAGTCCCTGTCCCTGGCTGGAGTGGGGGGAGGGAACACTGAGGAAGGGGAACCCTGTAGTGCAGGAGCAGGGAGGAAGCAGTTCCTGGGTGCATTGAGAAGGGAGTATAAAAGGTGGGCACCATCTTAGTTCAGTGCAGAGAAGTCTGAGCAGAAGTGGCAGGGAGCAGGGGCTCTGCATGAGCTCTGCTCCGGAGGCGGGCCTAGTAACAGAGGCCCAGGCCTGGAAGAGGGAGAAGGAAGGAAGAGGAGCGGAGAAGGCTCCAGGAACGAGGAATGAAGGGATCCCAGGGGTGCGGACGGGCGAGTCGCCACCGCACGCCCGAATCCACCTGCGTGGAGGGGTCAGGCCAAAGGGGGAGACCGGTCCCCGAACTAGTGGAGGCAGGAAACGACCCTCAGCTAGAAACCGGAGGCTCTGACATTTTATGTGGCGCAGCCCCTCGCTACACCCGCTAGGAAGGCACCACATAGGGTCAGGGAAACTGGCGCCAAGTTTACCAAGAGGAGGCCCGAGGCAGCCGGACAGAAGTGTTGGTAAGAAAGGCCAGACAAAGGACACACAAAGGGGGTCCTGTGAAGTGCTCCAAAGTTATCTGGGAGTTGTCTGAGCCCCTCACCTGGTGAGCACAGTACGACGTGGGCAGCCGTTACCTGCAGACGTGGTCTGGATAATAAGAACTGTGAGTAAAGGCCCTGAACTGCATCACTGACTCCGTGTCGTTACTGCTGCTGCCCTGCACCATCACCCCCATCCTCCGCATACACTGCCCTGAGGCTATACTCCTCCCGTGGGGAGTTATGCTACGCTCTGCTGCACCCACAACACCAGCCTCAGTGGTCTGCCCTGTAGCGGCGGTTCACTCTGACCGCAATCCACGGGTGGCGTAGTCGGACATTTAAACATGAAAACCACATAAATAGTTCCGCCACTGGTTTGACCGCCCTGAGCCACGGAACTGGGTCGCCGCCACGAAGACTACAACCACCAGCATCCACCAAAAAGGGTCCGGCTCCGGGTGTCCCAAGGCCCAGGGGGTGCGTCAGAACATTTTCATCACCTTTCACAATCACCAATGGGACAAGGCAGTGATGTCCTCTGTCCCCTCTCTTATACATCCTAGTGACGGAGCACCTGCTCTCATCAATTCGCCATAACCCCAATATTAGGTGGATTGAGGTGGGAGGCACCGAGTACAAGTGCTCTCTATTTGCTGATGATGTCCTAGTATATATCACTCAATCACATATATCCATCCATGCTGTTATGGCTGAAATAGATCACTTTGTTACATGGTAAAATTTTAAAATCAATGCAGCGAAGTCTGAGGCCCTCGATGTCTCCCTCCCCAAATCCATATAGGATTCCATCCAGTCCAACTTTCCCTTTGCCTGGCCCTCACAGGGTATCAAATACTTAGGAATTCCTATTCATAGAGACCTCTCCCATCTATGTTATCTTAATTTTGGGCCCTTTATTGAACAACTCCATACAGACCACGGTTGGCAAGTTAGAACTGTAAGATTCACTACGTGAACCACTGGTGTTTTGTGGAAAAGCACATGTACACCGCGTTCCAAATTATTATACAAAAAGTGTTTAGGAGTGATAAGGGAAGAATTTGTTTGTTTGTCAGTTAAACTCATTGATGGTGATGTGTGTCAGGGCTCTTTATATCACTGTAAGCAATTGCAGACACCTGTGCTAATTAGTTTGGCAGGTGTGTCCAATGAAAGGCAAGACTACTTAAGAAGGCTCTCTCACATTATTAAGCAGCCTACATTTTCTGCCAAAATGGGAAAGAAAAAGGATGTGTCGGCTGCTGAGAAGCAACAAATTGTGGAGTGTTTAGGTCAAGGCATGACTACAATCAACATTGTGCGATGATCAGGATGAAGTGTCCTGGCAATCAAGAAGTATGTAGCTGATTCACAGTACACACGTGTGCGTGCTGATAAGGGCAAATTGAGGACTCTTTCCTACAGGCAATTACGTCAGGTTGAAAGAGCAGCGGCAAAAAAGCCTTGTCATAGCAGCAGACAAGTTTTTGAAGCTGCTTGTGCCTCCAACGTCCCCCGAACAACAAGATGCAGGGTCCTTCAGAGATTTGCAGCTGTGCATGCGCCATCCTGTCGACCTCCTCTATCCACTTCACACAAGCAGAAACGGCTCCAGTGGGCCAAACATTACATGAAGACTGATTTCAAAACTGTTTTGTTCACGGATGAGTGCCGTGCAGCGCTCGATGGTCCAGATGGATGGAGTGGAGGATGGCTGGTTGATGGACACCCCACGCAAACACGGCTACAGCGCCAACAAGGAGGAGGTGGAGTAATATTTTGGGCTGGAATCATGGGGAGAGAGATTGTCGGCCCCTTTAGGATCCCTGAAGGCGCTAAAGATGAACTCCATAATGTATGTGGATTTTCTCAAACAGCACTTCCTGCCATGGTTCAAGAAGAAGAACCGTGTATTTCACAGCAAGATCATTTTTCTGCATGATAATGCACCATCTCATGCTGCACATAAAACATCTGCATCTCTGGCTGATATGGGCATAAAAGGGGACAAACTTATGGTGTGACCCCCATGCTCCCCTGACCTCTACCCCATTCAGAACCTTTGGAGCATCATTAAAAGGAGTGTCTATGATGGCGGGAGGCAGTTCACATCTAAGCAACAGCTCTGGGAGGGTATTCTGTCCTCATGCAAAACAATTGAAGCAGAAACCATCCAAAACCTGACAAATTCAATGGACGAGAGAGTTCAGAAGCTCCTTTCGAACAAGGGGTCCTATGTGAAAATGTAACATCACCTAGAATAAAGTTTTGAGTTGAAAACTGTTTGATTTCAGTTTCTAACAACCTGCTAATGCTTATAATTTCAAAAATGACCATTTTTTTGGTCTTTATTAAAATGAAAAGGTTGATCGAAAAGTTTGGGGGATCTAAGAGTGTGGCAACCCAGTAGTCATGATTACTTCGAATTCTGACAATATGAGGGTCATGCTGCAGGTAGTGCAGCAAGAAGGCACTTATGTGCCTTGCGCATCTCGGAGCCCCAAAATTATTTTCCGGGCTAGATGCAGCTAAAAATTATTTTTAATTTTAAATCTGGTGAAGCTTTAGTATAGATGGCCTAATAGGATCAGTGCTGCACACTGCTACAAAGCCCAAATTATTTTCCAGTCAAGATACAGATAAACATGATTAGTAATTTGAAAGCTTAAAACGGTTGGTAGGGTGATTTTAACCAATCATCAAGCTTTTACTCTCCCCAGGATGACACAGGGGTAGAAAAGTCGTTTCGGATCCATGATTTGTTCATCTTTATGAACGTGAGTCTGTCTACATTATCAGTGGAGAGCCGCGTGCGCTTATCTGTCAGCACACCACCAGCAGCGCTGAACACACGTTCAGACAGAACGCTGGCTGCGGGGCATGACAAGATCTCCAAGGCGTAAGTGGCTAGCTCCGGCCATTTATCCAGATTGGAAGCCCAAAAAGAGCAAGGGTCCAGTGACACAGTCGTGGCTTCAATGTTTACTTGGAGATACTCCTGTACCATCGTCTCTAGGCGTTGACTATGTGTCAGACTTCTTGTCTCCTGTGGCCTTGCAAAGGATGGGCTAAAAAAGTGGTGAAATGATTCCGCAAAATTGATGTTACCAGCAGATACTGTGGTTCTGTTACGGTTTGAGTGCTGAACACTTGACGGTCCCACGGTTGGCAAGTTGGAACTGTGAGATTCACTACGTGCACCACTGGTATTTTGTGGAAAAGCACATGTAAGATTCTGCAACAGTCTCTGCTGATACTCCTGCATGCGTGCATCCCTTTCTATGGCAGGAATAATTTCTGCAAATTTACTTTTGTACCGGGGATCTAACAGTGTGGCAACCCAGTAGTCAGGATTATTTCTAATTCTCACAATTCGAGGGTCATGTTGCAGGTAGTGCAGCAAGAAGGCACTCATGTGTGTTGCGCATCCAGGAGCACCAAGTCCCTGTTGTGTTGGTGGCGAGGTAACAATCATGCTTCCTTCCTCTGTCCTCTCCCCCCAACCTCGCACAACAGAAATGTGATCAAGGTCTCCCTCATCTGATGAGTCTTCCATCAGTTCGTCCTCCACTTCTTCCTGGGCTCCTGCACCTTCCTCACTAGTTTGGCTGCTACCATGCGCCCTGGTAAAACCATCTCCCCCACCCTCACATGCCTGCCGCCTTGGTGCTGCCGACCGTCTGGACCTTGCAGATGTTAGCCCTTCCGCATACAACTCCTCCTCCTCTACTTCCTCCACCTCCTCTTGTGCCACCACCTGACTCCGAATTCTGTTTAACATGTGCTCCAGCATGTAAATCACCGGAATAGTCATGCTGATAATGGCATCGTCAGCACTAAACATCTTCGTCGCCATTTCAAAACTGTGCAGAAGGGTGCATAGGTCCCTGATCTGAGACCACTCCTCCAGCGTGATTTGCCCCACCTCTGAATCTCGTTGGCCCAGGCTATACGTCAGAACGTATTGCACCAGGGCTTGTCGGTGCTGCCACAGTCGCTGCAACATGTGCAGAGTTGAATTCCACCGGGTAGGCACATCGCATTTTAGCCGGTGAAGTGGCAGGCCCAACGACTTCTGTAGAGATGTAAGTCGCTGAGCTGCGGGATGCGAACGGCGGAAGTGAGCACACAGCGACCGTGCCCTCTGCAGAAGGCCATCTAGTCTGGGATAGTGGGCTAAAAATTGCTGGACAACCAGGTTCAACACGTGAGCCATACAAGGCACGTGTGTGACATTGCCCCGGCGAAGGGCCGCACCCAGGTTTGCAGCATTGTCGCACACGGCCTTCCCTGGTTTCAGGTCCAGTGGAGACAACCATTCATGAAATTGGTTCTCCAGAGCTGACCACAACTCCTCAGCTGTGTGACTCACATTTCCCAGACATTTCAATGTAAAAACCGCCTGATGACGTTGAGCCCTACTGCCAGCATAGTAAGGAGGTGTGCAGGATCCCTTCTGCGCAGTTAGAAAGCTTGTGGCATGACCAGACAGGCTTTGGGTGCAGGTGGAAGACCGAGA
This sequence comes from Phyllobates terribilis, assembly GCF_046119375.1. NCBI lineage: Eukaryota > Metazoa > Chordata > Amphibia > Anura > Dendrobatidae > Phyllobates > Phyllobates terribilis. The sequence continues at coordinate 907,167,348 of NW_027362762.1, forward strand.
GGAGGTTGAGGAGGCAGAAGCAGTGGAGGAACTTTGACATAAAGAGGATTGACGCACAACTCGTGGGGACGGCAAGACTTGGACAGCAGCCCCTTGTCCTGCTGTCACCATAGTTACCCAGTGCCCAGTCAGCAACATGTAACGCCCCTGTCCATGCCTACTCATCCAAGTGTCTGTGGTGAAATGCACCCTGTCACACACAGAGTTTCTCAAAGAAGCGGTGATGTTGTGTGCGACATGCTGGTGGAGCGCAGGCACACCTTTCTTTGAGAAGTAGTGCCGACTGGGCATCTGGTACTGGGGCACTGCGACGGACATAAGGTCTCGAAAATCCTCTGTGTCCACCAGGCGGAAAGGCAGCATTTCTGTAGCCAAGAGCTTGCAGATGGTGAAATTCAACCTCTTAGCTTTCTCATGGCTAGGAGGAAATGGTCTTTTACTTGTCCACATCTGAGGGACCGAGGGCTGGCTATTGTGCTTAGACGGGGTTGATAAGGGTGTCCCCGGCAAACTGCCGGTCTGTGAGGAAGATGCAGGCGGACATGTTAGGTTGCCTTGATCCAAAGGTGGTGCTATCGATGTCGGACAGCGCTCAAGACCAGCTGGTGTTACCACCTCCAAAGAAAATGATGACCTGCCAATCACGCTGGCTGTTGCGGGTAAAGAGGTGGCAGGTCTGCGCCCCAAAACAGGTGTGACTGCTGTCCCCCCAGTCACAGAGGATGAAGAGGCCGCGGATGCACAAGATATGGCAGACGGTGATTGGCCCGGCCGGCTAGGCCGCATTGTAGCACACTGAGCTTCCCACTGCAACTTATGCTTCATGTCCATGTGCCGGTTCATGCATGAAGTACTCAAACTATGTATTTTTTGGCCTCTACTTAGCTTTTGCTGACAAATGTTACAGATAACACGAGTTGGGTCATCTTTATCGATCTGAAAAAATGCCCAGGCTATGCAAGGCTTAGCACCCATGCGACCTGAAGAGCCACCACGACTTGTGGTGAGAGGCAGAGTTGTGTTTGAGGATGCAGTTGTTGACGTGCTTCCAGTACTACGTCTCTGTCCAGGAAGGCGCAACCTGACCTCGTCGTCACTAGCATCTTCTTCCACCTCCTCTGCTGACCTCATCTCTTGGCTGACTGTGGGTTGACAGTAAGTGGGATCTCCGACCTCATCATCATCACCCTGTGCGTTATCACACCCGTCGTCCTCAGAGCCAACCTGTTCCTGCCCTGACAAAAAACTAAAGTTGTCGCTCCAATCAGGTATTTGAGTCTTATCATCGTCTTCCTCATTGTCTCCACCAACAGGAGTTACAGTTTGGGAATGAGGGTCTACATTATGGTCAGAACCTTCTGCGTCTGGTCCTGGATCCGACTCATAAAGATTCTGGGCATCAGTGCAGATCATTTCCTCGTCTGGATTCACAGAAGCGCTGGAGTCGACCTCTGATTCCCAGGCTATAGTATGAGTAAACAGCTCTGCAGACTCAACCATCTGTTCTACCTCACACTCAGACGGGCAGCTGGAGATTTGGGAGCTGTGAGGAAGCAAGTGCGATTTGGGTGACACCTTTGAGGACTGGAGTATTTGTGATGTTGCAGTTGATGTGGAGGAGAGCCCACTTAAAGGAGCACTTGATATCCGTTGAAGCACCTGCTGTTTTTGTGCCTCATCTGGAATTTGTAGCGATTGGCGTGGCCGTAAGAAAGGGATCTTATCACATTGTCCGCTAAAAGAAGTAGACATTTTAGTTTGGCTGGAAGATGGTCTTTCTTCTGCACCTACCCCACGGACACAACCTTTTTTCCCCTTCCCAACACGCCTATTCCCCTTTCCACCAGCAGCAGGCCTTTTTCCACTCATTTTGGTGGTTAACTAATTCACAACTCTGGAGTTGTTTGCACAAAAAAACAATGGATGGTAACCGAGCAGAGCTGAGTGGCCAAACTGTGGTATTAGGCCAAAACTATTGGCTGGGTTAGATGCAGAAAAAAATTATTTTTAATTTGCAACCTGATGGAGGTCAGTATAGATGGACTAATAGACCAAGTCCCACACACCGCTAGAAGCCCAAATATTTTTTCAGAGCTAGATGCAGAAAATTTTTTTATTCAATTTGCAACCTGATGGAGGTCAGTATAGATGGACTAATAGACCAAGTCCCACACACTGCTAGAAGCCCAAATATTTTTTCAGAGCTAGATGCAGAAAAAAATTATTTTTAATTTGCAACCTGATGGAGGTCAGTATAGATGGACTAATAGACCAAGTCCCACACACCGCTAGAAGCCCAAATATTTTTTCAGAGCTAGATGCAGAAAAAAATTATTTTTAATTTGCAACCTGATGTAGGTCAGTATAGATGGACTAATAGACCAAGTCCCACACACTGCTAGAAGCCCAAATATTTTTTCAGAGCTAGATGCAGAAAAAAATTATTTTTAATTTGCAACCTGATGGAGGTCAGTATAGATGGACTAATAGACCAAGTCCCACACACCGCTAGAAGCCCAAATATTTTTTCAGAGCTAGATGCAGAAAAAAATTATTTTTAATTTGCAACCTGATGGAGGTCAGTATAGATGGACTAATAGACCAAGTCCCACACACTGCTAGAAGCCCAAATATTTTTTCAGAGCTAGATGCAGAAAAAAATTATTTTTAATTTGCAACCTGATGGAGGTCAGTATAGATGGACTAATAGACCAAGTCCCACACACCGCTAGAAGCCCAAATATTTTTTCAGAGCTAGATGCAGAAAAAAATTATTTTTAATTTGCAACCTGATGGAGGTCAGTATAGATGGACTAATAGACCAAGTCCCACACACCGCTAGAAGCCCAAATATTTTTTCAGAGCTAGATGCAGAAAAAAATCATTTTTAATTTGCAACCTGATGTAGGTCAGTATAGATGGACTAATAGACCAAGTCCCACACACTGCTAGTGTGACACCCCAGGGGTCTGGTTGCCACAGTGATAGAGATATTATGTCTGAGAGCAGGTGGGAGGTCCTTTGGTCAGGGATCCTGTGCATGCCACACCTCCTGCCCAGTCTTGGGAGGGGAAGAACTTCCCCTGTATAAACCCGGGGCTGAGGCAGGGTGAGTCAGACAAGGAGAGTGGAGACAAGAAGCAGCATAGGAAACAGCAGAGTTACAAGGAGTCAGGGGCTGGCAGCTGCAGAGCCCGCCCTGACTAAGAAGATTCTTTACCGGACCCGGAGTCCGAGGCTGTGGGGACTAACTCCTACCCAGCAGCAGAATCCGTCGGGCAGGGGATTTCAGGTCCTCTGGCCCAGAAGCCCGAAGGCACGGTCACACGTGTGGGACCAGCACCGCCATCGTGGAGCGGAAGCCATTAGAAGGCCCCGAGTCACCGGCCATACGGGTGATCACCACACGGTACACTCAGGGACGTGGGCTACTTACATCAGCTTCTAGCAAGGTAGCCAGAAGAGTACAGTCAGTTTGGGAGGCCTACAACTACGCCTGGCCAGGGGAGATCCCATCTGCTCAAAGACTGACCAGGCCCCGTTTGCTAGCAAGTACTCCGGGAGGGTCTGTCGTTGTTACCAGTAAAGACCCTGAACTACACCGTACCGTCTCTGAGTGGTTCCTGCTACCCCCATCATCCACGTCGGCTGCCCTGAGGCCATACCCCTCCCGTTGGGGGTTATACTATCACGCTGCACAATCCTACCACCGGCCTCAGCGGTCTGCCCTGCAGCAGCAGCTTCCTGGCTGCACTCAACGGGTGGCGTAGTCATCAACTATTTACTACTAATAGACTGCCGTCTAGTTTGACTCCCTGGGCACGGACCGGGTCACCGCCACGAGATTACAACCCTCCACGGATCCGGCTCCGGGTAAGCTCCCGCGTGCGCACCGCAGCGCGACACAGGCCCAGGGGCGCGTCAACTTTGGCGTAGTCGGCAGGATTTCGTGCCCGCAACCACCGGGTACTGCGTGCCTGAAAAGCAAAGACTGTTCAAACTTACCAGTGGTGAAGGTTTCCCGCCATCCGGCGCCATCTTCTACCTTCTTCCCGCCATCCGCGAAGTTTTCCCGCCATCCGGCGCCATCTTCGACCTTCTTCCCGCCATCCGTGGAGTTTTCCCGCCATTGGACGCCATCTTGAGGACGCCGCGCGGGAAGAAGAGGGGCGTGGACTCCGAAAGCGCGCGAGAACTGAAGCCCCGCCTCACGTCCGGACGTTGCGTAAGGTCCTGGAAGGAGCCCAGCAGACGCCGACGTCACAGGAGCGCGACGGAAGGTCCTCAACCCTGACGATCCACTGCGGAGCCGCGGCCTACGGAAGAGGATCATCGCAAGGTAGGCCACGGTCCACTAGGGGGGAGGAAGATGTCGGATACGGAGGAGAGCTTCACTGCCTCAACCCCCGCCAGCGCTACCGCTGCTGCAGTTATGCCCTTCACCATGCCCTATATCCCGGGAGCAGCTTGGCTACCCCAGTACTCAGGGGAGTCACATACCCTGCATGACTTTAGAGAAAAGCTGGATAGCCTCTTCCAGGTGTACCCCCTCACAGAAGAGCAAAAAGTGAGCATCCTGGTGGCCCAACTAACCGGGGCAGCCAAAAGGGAAGTAAAATCCTGGCCACCTGGGAGGAAGACTTGTCGCAGGGATACTAACCCGGCTGAAGGACACCTTTGATACCCGCACCTCAGCCGAGATTAAGCTTAGATTCTACGGGTGCAAGCAGCGAGCGCATGAGAGTATAAGGGACTATGCACTAAACCTACAAGAGGCCCTGAGGGCCATAAAGCAGACCGACCCTGATGGGGTGGGAAACGAGGACAGGCTGTTGACTGAACAATTTATAGAGGGTTTATATTGCAATGCCCACCGAACCCAGTTGCGGGCAATGGCCTTACAGGATCCCCATCTGGACTTTGCACAGTTCAAGGACAGAGCCATCCGGGTGCTCCGAGAACCGGCACCAGGTGGCGTTGTGACCCACAGACGCCCCACTACCACTTACTACCAGGAGGCGGCGCCCTTGTCAGCAGGGCCTGTGGGAGCTGATGCGCAGGCTTTGGACAATGACCCGGCTCCAGACCTACACCATCAGGTCCAAGAGCTAGCTAAGAGCGTTGCTGCGCTAACCCGAACTGTGCAGTCTTTACAGGTTTCCACCCCAGGGAAGATCCAGCTGGCATCCGGACCGGAGGACATCCCGTGGCGTCGACCAAGGAGGACCCCACCGGCCAGAGGAAGACCCAGTGACCGATACAGTGAGGACGGACGACCCATCTGCCGCCGCTGCAATCAACCCGGACATATGGCAAGGTACTGTTCTTTAAACGGGCACAACCTGGGGTAGAGGGCCAACCCCCAGGAAAAAGATCACCAGGCCCATCGAACTGGCGCGACAGATATGTGGGAGGACGTCCAGTCTTGCCTGTGGTACTGGATGGCATTCCCATGAGTGCCCTACTGGACACCGGGTCACAGGTCACCACCATCCCGTACGTGCTCTTCAAGCAGTACTGGAATGACTCGGATATTACCCGCTACCCCGACGACGACTTGAGTATCATCGCCAGCAATGGTCAGCCCGTGCCACAGATCGGATTTAAAGAGGTGACCATCAAAATTGGTAGAGTCGAACTGGCCGCACAGGGACTGATCATTGTAGATATCGATAAACATGAGAGTCACCCAAAAATAACTCTAGGAACTAATGTAATTGAAAATTGTCTTGCAGAGGTGATTTTCCTTTTACAGCAGGTTGCCAAGAATGCCAGCTCCGGCGAGCAGCGGGTGCTCCAGAAAGAGATCCGGGCACTGATGCAACGGCAACAAGTGGAACTCTCCGGCGGTGAGATTGGTAGCGTAAGAATGTGTGACCCTTTTCCTATTGCCATGCCCCCAAAAAGTGAAATGATGATTTGGTGCCGGGCAGCTATTGGTCTGAGAGGTAGAGATTACCAGGCAATGGTAGAACCAGTTTACTCAGACAGTAGGCCCACCATTTTGACAGCACGGGGGGTGGTCAATGTACGCCATGGGAGGGTGCCCATTCGCATAATAAATATCGGGGAGAGGGAAGTGTACCTGCCCCGGTATGCCACGCTAGCCAAATTATATACCACTAATCAAAGTTCTGTACAATCTGTGGAACCCTTGCCTCCATCTCACCCGGAGGAAGGTAACGGCTCTAAGAAAGACATGGAGGACTGGTGTCAGCAACTACATTTGGGTACTGACTCCACTCCCTCACATCAGAAACAAGGAGTCTATCGGGTGGTTCAAGAGTATGAGAGAGTGTTTAGTAAACACCCGTTAGACTTCGGGCGAGTCAAGGGGGTAGAACATCGCATCCCCACGGGAGATCATCCTCCCATAAAAGAGAGGTATCGACCCGTACCCCCTGCACATTACCAACACGCCAAGGGGATGCTTAAAGATATGAAGGAGGCTGGGGTAATCCGGGATAGTTGTAGCCCCTGGGCAGCCCCATTAGTTTTTGTCAAAAAGAAAGACAACACCATGAGGATGTGTGTAGATTACCGGAAAATCAACCGTATCACACACAAGGATGCGTACCCCTTACCAAGGATAGAGGAGTCATTGGCTGCTTTAAAATCTGCTAACTTCTTCTCTACCTTGGATCTCACTAGCGGGTACTGGCAGGTTCCTGTAGCAGAGGCGGACCGGGAGAAGACCGCATTCACCACCCCGATGGGACTTAGCGAGTTCACCTGCATGCCGTTCGGACTCTGCAACGCACCAGGAACCTTCCAACGCCTAATGGAGTGTTGTCTGGGCCACAGAAACTTCGAGACGGTCCTGTTGTACCTGGACGATGTCATCGTATATTCCAAGACGTATGAGGACCACCTGAAACACCTGGCGGAAGTGTTCGAGGCTCTGGCGAGTTACGGCCTAAAGGTGAAACCCTCCAAGTGTCACCTCCTGAAACCAAAGGTGCAGTACCTGGGACACGTGGTGAGCGCTGACGGAGTGGCTCCCGACCCCGATAAGATCACCGCAATTAAGGGATGGCCAAGCCCCTCCAGCGTAAAAGAAGTGCGGCAGTTCCTCGGGTTGGTAGGCTACTACCGAAGGTTTATTCCCGGTTTCACCAAAAAGGCAGCACCTATGCAAGACCTCCTGATAGGCCAGTCCCGGAAGGCCAAGAACCAGAAGCCGCCCTTCAAATGGGAAGAGCTGGAAGAAGAGTCCTTCCGCCAGCTGAAGATGGCCCTCACGGGGGACGAAATCCTGGCGTACCCGGATTATAGCCAGCCCTTTATCCTCTACACCGACGCCAGTAACATCGGGCTAGGAGCCGTACTGTCCCAGATCCAGCAGGGGAAGGAACGAGTAATCGCCTACGCCAGCCGAAAACTGCGACCCACCGAAAGGAACCCCGAGAATTACAGCTCATTTAAGTTAGAGTTCCTGGCCGTAGTATGGGCAATCGCTGAGCGCTTTAAGCATTACCTCGCTTCTTCCCGGTTCACCGTGTACACGGATAACAACCCGCTGACACACCTGGACACGGCAAGACTCGGTGCCCTGGAGCAGAGGTGGATGGCCCGTCTGTCCAACTACGAGTTCACAATTAAATACCGGGCAGGACGCTCCAATACCAACGCGGACGCCCTGTCCAGGATGCCCAACCTGCCGGACGGAGGAGAAGATCCGGAGGGACTGGAAGAAGTTGAACTCCCTACGTTCCACCGTCATGGGACTATTCAGTATTCCCACCGGGTAAGGAGTAAGCAGGCTGCTACGTTGAACCCCTTACCCCACTACAACTGGGCGGAAACGCAAGACAGCGACCCTGCCGTCCGACTGGTGAAGGAGATGCTGACTCGGCCGGAGGCTCGCCTTGAACCAGACGCTCCGGAGGAAGCCAAACAACTATGGGCAGAGAAGAGTCGACTGTTCCTTTACAAAGGGAAGTTGTGCCGCAGAATGGTTAACTCCCGGACGCATGAATTACTCTGGCAAGTAGTGGTGCCACGAAGAGACGCAGCCATGGTGATGGAGGCATACCACGACGGAGCTGGACACTTTGGGTGGAAAAAGCTGGAGTTCCTGCTGCGCGAGCGGTTCCACTGGGTAGGCATGAGGGGAACCATCGAGAAGTGGTGCAGAGATTGTGGCCCGTGCAACCTGAGAAGGAAGGACCGAGCCAGCCAGAAGACTCCCCTGCAGTCCATCGTCACCCGGCAACCGTTGGAACTGGTAGCCTTGGATCATGTAAAACTGACCTCAAGCAGAAGTGGCTACGTCTACGCGTTAACCATCGTGGATCATTACTCCCGGTTCTTGGTTGTCGTCCCCGTCAAGGACTTAACGGCTCAAACAGCAGCTAGAGCCTTCCAGCAGCACTTCTGCCGTCCACACGGGTACCCGGACCAAGTGCTGACGGACCAGGGACCTGCCTTTGAAGCGGAGGTCTTTCAGGAATTCTGCAATCTGTATGGCTGCCGGAAGATAAGGACGACACCCTACCATCCGCAGACTAATGGACTTTGTGAAAAAATGAACCAGGTGGTAATGGATCTTCTAAAAACGTTGCCCCTGGAAGAACGCAGTCTGTGGCCTGAAAAGTTGCCCGATCTGGTGGACCTATACAACCACATCCCGGTAGGTTCCACCAACTGTACCCCGGCTTACCTAATGAGGGCAAGACCTGGTAAGTTACCTGTTGACCTGGAAATGGGAGTCCTGACCCCCGAGGACACTTCACCAGAAACAGACTGGGACACAGAGAGGCAGCAGCAGTACCGGAGAGTACAGGAGAGCGTGGAGCGAAGTCTCTGTCAGGCTAGGGAAAGACAAGAGAAAACTTACAACCAGTATGCTCCCGCTGTTCCCCTGGTACCCGGAGAGCAGGTCTTGAAGAGGAAGAGACGGCTCCACAAGTTGGACGACCAGTGGGAGAAGGACCCGTACACCGTACTGCCCTCAAGCCACGAGAACCCGAAGGTCTGTACCATCAGTAAAGACGGAGGGGAAACCACAGCCATTGTATCCCGGGACCACCTGAAGAAGTGTCCCGAACAACTGAGGAACCCTGAAGAGGAACAAGAAGACCATCGACCCGTGGAAGAAAGGGAAGATATGGTTAGTACCGTGCTCGGGGACTTTCCTCAGTCTTGGACTCAAGTCAATGGTGCAGTTGTGGTACCCGTACTCACCTTCCTCCAACCATCATCCCAAGAACCTACGGAGCAACGGGTAGAGCTGGAAGAACAGCCGGTCCAGGAGGCAGAAGACTCCACACAAGCAGAACAGGAGAATCAACCCTCTGCTTATAGTGAGCCTGCCGTACCCCTAGTGAGACAAAGAGCCGGTAGACAGCTGCCCAGTTTACCCTTGACAGCTCCTACACCCTGTAGTTCAGGGCCAGACAGTCAGCTCCGTAGGTCCACTCGGGCCACTAGAGGCCAGTTACCCGCACGCTGGAGAATTTAAAGTGTGTAAATTGTTTTATTTATGTTTTTCTGTGTCTTGTTGCTTGTGTATAATTTTGTGTTTCTAGTTATTTTTAGGAAACCTTGGTGGATTTACCGGGAATCCTTGTATATAGTTGGAGCGTAACCCAGGATGGACTAGAGAATGTTAAGGACTCGGGGTAGGACAGACCCCTACCTGGTTACGTCTCCCTGTGTTGGTGAAATGGACACCTTTGCTTTTCTTCAAAGACTGCATCCGGTTGCGGACACGCCGTAACCATCTTATGTGTTTTTCTTATAGTATTGTTATTGTTATACTTTGTTATGTTTTTCTAAATGTGTTTAGTCCCGGAGTACTAAATTTCACTAGGGGGGAATGTGACACCCCAGGGGTCTGGTTGCCACAGTGATAGAGATATTATGTCTGAGAGCAGGTGGGAGGTCCTTTGGTCAGGGATCCTGTGCATGCCACACCTCCTGCCCAGTCTTGGGAGGGGAAGAACTTCCCCTGTATAAACCCGGGGCTGAGGCAGGGTGAGTCAGACAAGGAGAGTGGAGACAAGAAGCAGCATAGGAAACAGCAGAGTTACAAGGAGTCAGGGGCTGGCAGCTGCAGAGCCCGCCCTGACTAAGAAGATTCTTTACCGGACCCGGAGTCCGAGGCTGTGGGGACTAACTCCTACCCAGCAGCAGAATCCGTCGGGCAGGGGATTTCAGGTCCTCTGGCCCAGAAGCCCGAAGGCACGGTCACACGTGTGGGACCAGCACCGCCATCGTGGAGCGGAAGCCATTAGAAGGCCCCGAGTCACCGGCCATACGGGTGATCACCACACGGTACACTCAGGGACGTGGGCTACTTACATCAGCTTCTAGCAAGGTAGCCAGAAGAGTACAGTCAGTTTGGGAGGCCTACAACTACGCCTGGCCAGGGGAGATCCCATCTGCTCAAAGACTGACCAGGCCCCGTTTGCTAGCAAGTACTCCGGGAGGGTCTGTCGTTGTTACCAGTAAAGACCCTGAACTACACCGTACCGTCTCTGAGTGGTTCCTGCTACCCCCATCATCCACGTCGGCTGCCCTGAGGCCATACCCCTCCCGTTGGGGGTTATACTATCACGCTGCACAATCCTACCACCGGCCTCAGCGGTCTGCCCTGCAGCAGCAGCTTCCTGGCTGCACTCAACGGGTGGCGTAGTCATCAACTATTTACTACTAATAGACTGCCGTCTAGTTTGACTCCCTGGGCACGGACCGGGTCACCGCCACGAGATTACAACCCTCCACGGATCCGGCTCCGGGTAAGCTCCCGCGTGCGCACCGCAGCGCGACACAGGCCCAGGGGCGCGTCACTAGAAGCCCAAATATTTTTTCAGAGGTAGATGCAGAAAAAAATTATTTTTAATTTGCAACCTGATGGAGGTCAGTATAGATGGACTAATAGACCAAGTCCCACACACCGCTAGAAGCCCAAATATTTTTTCAGAGCTAGATGCAGAAAAAAATTATATTCAGTTTGCAACCTGATGGAGGTCAGTATAGATGGACTAATAGAATGATGCTATGCCCAAAAGATTTTACTTCACTAGGTGCAGTAAAAAAATTGGTATTCTTTATATCTTGCAACACAGATAGGCTACTCCACTGACTAACACACTCTGCAATAGGCCAAAAAGGATTAGCTTTGCTAGATTCAGCCAAATGCTGTGAAAAAAACTTGCACAGCACTGGCACAGACCTGCCTGGCAAAAACTGATAGGAACTCATGTAACCTAGTCCTGAAAAGGACTCCAATTACAATTAGTCTTTACTCCCACAACCTATCTATTTAAGAGCACAGACCTCCCTGATAAAAGTCGTAGGAAATGCTGTAACCTAGTCCTTAAAAGGACTGCAATCACAACTATTCCCTACTCCCAAGCTATCTGTATATTTGTGCGAAAATTGGCTTGAAATTAACAAGGTATAGCGCACACAGCAACAGCGGTGCCGTCTAACACGCAGCTGCAGCAGTGAGAAAATGGTGGCGACGGGGAAAATGGCTTGGTCTTATAGGGCAAGGACATGTGACATACACTGCCAATCACACATGCCCTTGCTTGTGTGAAAAAAAGCACTTCGCTCCGTGTGTGCGCTGCTGATAGGCTGACAGACTGCACCTCCCCACTGTAAATGCGGGAAAGAGAAAAAAAAATGGAGATCTTCATTGTTCCTGCAGAGATCCATCCCCTGTCCCTCCCCCCACCCCGCTGTACACTCAAACTGCGTATTAACATTAATTTTCATCATTACTGAGAAAAAATCCAGTTATGATTTTGGTGCACGAACAGTTATCGAACATAACCTCGAACAGCCGAATTTTTCTCAAATTGTTCGTGTTCGCCGAACGGCTCGAACACCGCCCAAAACAGCTCGAATTTGAGATTGGCGAACAGTTCGAGTAGAACAACGCTCATCTCTAGTTACGACCTACGCGTTTCAACGTTAGTCTTAATCATGGTTACTCAGAACATGATTAAGACTAACATCGAAACGCGTAGGTCGTAACTCTTATAGTCCACTAATGCCAACATGTGGTGGAGTATTATGTTTTAAAGGCTAAATAACAGCTTTTTAGCAGTTCCCGCTGGAACGTTTTGTATTTTTTCCTAATGGTATTCTTTGGGGCCGTGCAAATGTCTGATTGTTTCTTTGGTCAGTTACTTACAAGGAACAAAAATCATAGCATGCCCAAGTTTGATAAGACATTTGGATCACACTCGGCCATGCAAGTCAATGAGTCCATAGGAAACATCGGACTGCACTCGGATGACATGTGAGTACAGTCCGATTTCCATGCACTGATAGAAAGGAGAAGATGGAGAAATTCTCCTCATCTGAGAAAAATTCCTCATTGGCATACAGATCAGAGTTTGATCAGAGTGTGATTTGCATAATCGACCCAAATCTCTTGGATGAGAGAATCTACAGCCGTCTGCACCGGCCCTTAGGCTGAGTTCCCACGATGAGTACTTTGTGCCCGATTTCTGCACCGATTAGTTAATTAAGGTTACTTGCGTTTTTTACTGTTTTTATTGCGTTTATTTTACTTTTTTTTCACCTGTGATTTTTATCTCTTGTTGGTAAGTCATGTTTTAAGTTAAACATTAATATTAAGTTAACTCATTTCTACAAACTTCACGGGGTAAAGTTATTCAATGTCAAACACTACATATTAAAAATGACTAAAAAGAACATAAAAACGTAAATCTAGTATTTCCGTGATATATGCTACAACATACGGCTACAGCGGGGCTGTGTTTCTCATTACGCTCCCTCATTTTCTGCCAGGATAACTGGATCGATTTACCTGCCATTGATATTTCGCCACCACGCTCTGCGCCAGATGACAAACTGAGCTCAACTCCATCTGTAATATAAATATGTAACTCCTAGAAAGCATTATATATTGGAGCGCACTGTTAGAAATGACCTGATAGTACTTCTCATATATTGCGGTATACCCCTGTACAATGAGACCTGTAGAGATAATATTCAGATGTAGCAGTGCTGAGTTTGTGATTTAGCGATTCAGCACAACTCATCATGAATGATGTCATCAGGATTTTTTTTTTTTTAAAAGTTCAGGTCAATCTATAAAAAAAGAATGAAAAATCATCTCTGCTGCGTGCACATCTGCAATTGAGATACCATTGTATTGGAGATACTTTATAACATTATGGCTGGTGCCAGCGTCATTACAGTGCAAAGCTGAAAGGGAAAAACAAGTGCATAACAGCACAGAGACGAGTCTTTGCTTCTCCCCGGCCATCACCGCCTGTACACTAATGGATAAAGCTTTATTAATAAAAACCTACCATCTGGTAATGACGCCGATCAGAAGTGAACTTGTAAAAAAGGCTCAGAACACGGATGATTTCACATCATGACAGTGCGAGTAAGGTGCCAAATAACAGATCCCCCTCCTGGCTGTGAAAGGTCAATGTACTTACAGGCTTTAAAATACTGAAAATTGATATCCTCCCCCCCCAAAAAAAAATCAAGGTGGGGGGGGTGTAGAGATTCCTCATCCAGGTGCCATCTTCACCCCCCTCTTGATTTTATTTCATTGTGCCAGCTTGAAGGTTCAGCTTTTGCTTACTGTCATGGCTGAATCTGCAGTCATAACATCCATTTAGTTCATGAATATGTTAATCCCACATGCATAAAAAAAAAAAAAAAGACTCAAATCAGTACGGAGGTTCCCACTATGCAGCGTTACATTTAACTAATTCGTGAAAAAACACGCTTCGCTATTCTGTCGCTTTATTTCACGCGCCAGAGAATCAGCACAATAGGTTTCCAATTAGTGAAGGTTTGAGATATACCATCTAGCTTTATGTAGATTCTTTTTTTTTTTTTTTAAATAGATTTTCCCTTTTTTTAAACAATAATAATAATAATAGTAGAAATAATAATAATAAAGAAAAAATTATTCCATTGTATATATTTTTTTTTACCCGAGACCTTTAAAAAATCAGGTGCATTTAACCCTTCTTGCAATCTAAAGCAGAATTCTTTTTTTGGGGGGGGTACATTTCCGTTAAAACAAACAAAAAAAATATATATCTATATTTATTATTATTATTTTTTAAAGTATATATATATATATTTTTTTTACCCAAGACCAAAATCTAAATCTAAAGTGGAATTTTTTTTTTTGGATACATTTTCCCTTAAATTAAATAAATAAATAAATAAATATTATATATATCAAAAAAATATACTTTAAAAAAATAATAAAAAAATAAAATTCTATCTATATATATATATATCTATATAGATATATATATTTAAAGTATATATTTTTTTTTACCCAAGACCTTTAATTAAATTGCATTTAACCCTTCTTGCAATCTAAAGTGCTGCTTTTTTCAGGTATATTTTCCATTTAAAAAAAATAAATAAATAGATAAAATATATACAATGCATATATATTTATATATGTATATATATATTTATATATATGTCTTTTTTTTCAACTATATATTTTTTATACCCAAGACCTTTAATTAATTGGGCGCCTTAAACTCTTCTTGCAATTTAAAGTGGCGAGTTGATACGCTAACATATCCCCAGCACATCGGAGGTTGCGTTCCCTTCCGACAACGGTCCGATAAGCCGTAATGAGCCGGGTTAATGAGATTATTTCAGCGCACTTCTCATTCTTCTAATGTTTAAATGCTGCTTGCGTTGAATAATTTGAGATTTTCCATATAGCGTTGAGTAGGGAGCGGGGATTTTTTTTGCATATGTATATGACGTGCATTATTACAGTACACACCACCCACCGTTATGGGGCGGATTATGTACAGCAATTAGGCGGTTATAATTACGGGGAAAGGAATTAGGCAGCCTGTGCTGCTTCTCCCCCCTCCCTTCCTTCCTATTGAATATTAAAGACCCAGGGATCCTAAGATATACAGTACATGAACCTGAGCTTGTATCAGGACACAGTGGCCAGGGCACCTATTGTGTCATCGCTGCAGAATGCGGCATAGTGATTGGACACTGTCTGCAGCACATAATACCGCCTGGTTATAAAGGACTTGTCTAGGGAAAACCTTTAGGTACTTCATTGTCTGCTAAACTTGATATGACTGCATTCTTTTTTATCAGGGGGGTCAGACAAGCTGAACTGTACAAGCCGAACAGATTTTCTTCTCTCCATTCCGCTTTTTTTTTATCTCGACACCATTTTGCATAGTTGTAAAGAATGCTCATTAAAAGGCGAAAAAAAAAATAACGACAGAATCGTAATTAGTTTTTCAGACCGCCGTTATGACCCAAATGCCTTTTTTTTCCCTTTTTTATCGCATCCAATCTGCTAACGAGGTAAAGAAATAAGACTTTTTTTTAATTATTATTATTATTTTTTGCCCATAATTAATATAATATTAATATTCTATTAGATGGGAAAATAAAAAAAAATGCCAAAAGAAAAAAAAAAATCAGGATAATAGTTAACTTGTTAATTTGTCCTCCTCTGCATGTAGATGCTGCGCTTTTATATTTATTTTGTCAAATACCTTTTCTTTTCTTTTTTTTGTATTATAGACAAATGTAAGATTGCAGTCTGGGCTGAGTGCCAAGGGTTGGTATTTCACAGCAGCGACCGCCTAGCAGACAAGAGCTGTGGGAAACAGGAGAGAGAGACTCCAGCTTTAGGGTACCACTACTATGGAGACGCAGCTGGGCTTATCAAGATTTGCAACGAAACAACGAGCAAGCGAGACAGAACGTGTCTGACTCGAGGGCTGCTCGAGCAGTAAGACTGAGGAGCTCGCAGCCAATCCGGCCATGCTGCACTGTTCGAAACCAGCTCTTCGTCTCAGCCAATCAGTGACATCATTGGTGAGAAACTCATTTACATCATGCGGTAATGAACCTTGTTTAACATATTTTTTTGTGCGATTAGATACCCCCATTAATTATTCTGCCAGCACAATTTGAATCACTATGCAAAAGAGTTGGCTCCGCGCCATCATGTTCCGTCTCTCGTCGCAACCAAGAGAATTATTCCATTTTTTTTTTTTGTCCAGTCCCCCACCCCTAGATAATATTTTAACCCTTTCATCCATACTGTTTGCAAAATTTCCCCCTTGTCGCCCGGTGTCAGCGTATCGCTGTTGTGTTTTAAGACTTAAAATCCACATTTTGCACAGTCGGTGTATATTCCCCCCCCCCCCCCTTTGTCTTCCCGATGACTTAAACATTTGATATATGTCTCTTCTGGCCCCAGTCAAGCACTCAATTTGTCGTGATTTTAATATATTAATCCGCTGGTGGAATCATTATTGAATATGTGTGATCCCCTCCTCCGTATAGTTGTCAACACCTTATTTGCATCTCTTCATATAGAAATTCATGCCCCAGGCAATGCAAGAACATTCTCGAGAATAAAATAGGGTCCTTGCATGCTGAGAAAATGCTCATTATTGGTAACCTTCGCGAGCAGAAAATGTTAACGTCCCCTCCTCATTTAAATAAACTATAGACTAGACGTTATATATTCCTGCTCTTATCTTGTTCTAAAAATTATTTCTGCTCAAAATAAAAAAAAAAAATGAAAAATTCAGATTTTTTTTTTTTGCCGCTTTGTACGTGCTCAAGGCCTTTCTGCAAAGCGCAAAAATAAAAAGATAGAAAATGCATTATGATAAGCGTTTTTTTATTTTTATTATTATTATTATTATTTCTTGGGGAAACGGAACTGTACATTTACATGTGTCAAAATAAAAAAATAAAATAAAATAAAAAAAAAATTGCAAACCTCCAAAGAACCTTGAAATACATCTCTATCAGCCAATGAGCAATGAGACAGAGAGATAATCAAGCGTGCAGTCACTCTGAAAAGAATACAGAGGACGTGAACGGTAAACTGTGGCTCTTTCAATGCGCGGTGCATTCCATCATCTCATCATCAGTATTCTGTGTGCGGCTGTCTCGGTTCAGCCACTCGCTCCCCTGCTGCAGATCCTGTAATTTGAATCATGCGTAATAATATATTATCCTTCTGGGGGCCTCTTTCTGTAGAAGAGTGGTTTTATACATTCTGCTGTAAGAGGAGTCCTGGCTCAATGCCAGCGCCTGGCCATTATTCACCCAGGCAATCAAGGCTGCCTTCCTTAAGGAATAACATCTGCACTTCAGCCTGTGCCAAAAAATCCTCCCCATGTTATAAATTAGAATTTCTTGGAAATAAAGACACTTAAAATACTGTGTCGGATTTAGGAAGAAAAAAAAAAAAAAGTAGGATCCATTTTCAGAATTCGCCTTTCCATGTTTTTGCATGTGCACCAGGAGACTACAATGCAGGAGGGAGGGTGGAGAGGATCGCTGCCTACTTGGCGGTGGACCAGGTTTTACGTGTTTTGGAGAAGTAGAATAAAGGAGCTCGCACATTTCATATATGGTTTTTATACATTTTACCTACTTTATCTGAGGTGTACAGGGATCATACAACATGATTTCCTCTGCCGGTCTCTCAAGCCCATGTGATTGGAGAACACCTGTGTCTGCCTAGGATTGCAGGATCACTGTTCCTACATCTGACTCTGGGGGTCGCTTTTGTCATCATTGAGTTTTTTTTCCTTTTTCAATGTGGAGCTTATTGTTTAGTGTTTCTGCTGGGTGTATATTCTAATACATAAATCGCTTTTCTTCTCTTTTTGTATATCTTTTTCTTTCTTCTTTTTATTCTTCTTTCTGCTTCCTTTCTATCTTCTTCTCTTCTGTCTTTTTATTCTTCCTTCTGCTTTCTTCTTTCTATCTTCTATCCTCTTCTTTTCTACTCATCTTTCTTCTTTTTATTCTTCCTTCTGCTTTCTTCTTTCTATCTTCTATCCTTTTCTTTTCTACTTATCTTCCTTCTTATTATTCTGCTTTCTTCTTTCTATCTACTTCTCTTCCCTCTTTTTCTTCGTCTTTCTGCTTTCATCTTTCTATCTTCTCTCCCTTTTTAATCTTCTTCCTGCTTTCTTATTTCTATCTTCTCTCCCTTCTTTTTAATCTTCTTCCTGCTTTCTTATTTCTATCTTCTCTCCCTTCTTTTTAATCTTCTTCCTGCTTTCTTATTTTTATCTTCTCTCCCTTCTTTTTATTCTTCTTTCTGCTTTCTTATTTCTATCTTCTCTCCCTTCTTTTTAATCTTCTTCCTGCTTTCTTATTTTTATCTTCTCTCCCTTCTTTTTATTCTTCTTTCTGCTTTCTTATTTCTATCTTCTCTCCCTTCTTTTTAATCTTCTTTCTGCTTTCTTATTTCTATCTTCTCTTCCTTCTTTCTATCCTTCTTTCTTATTTCTATCTTCTCTTCCTTCTTTATATTCTTCTTTCTTATCTCTTTTTTCTTCTCCCTTCTTCTTCACTCATAATATTATTCCATTGATATTTTTTATTTATTGTTACTTATATATACAGTACATCTTGTAAAATGACAGTATGCAAGATGTAATATATATATATATATAATTTATTGTTATTTCTATTCCTTTTTAGACTGGCATTTTGTAAAAAATGACTTAATATAGTAATGGTTTGCAAAGTATTATCATATCTTCATCTTATTTAGTGAGCTCCTGTTATACGTTTAGTGCTCTGGTGCACTCATCCTTTTGCATCAATCCATCACAACAACGTATTTGAAATGATGAGTACAAGGACATAAATTCCCCTACATTTCTGTGACTTCTGTGTGCCGTGCATTTGTATTGTTCTGATGAATGCCTGCTTTACTGTATGATACAATCAGAAGCAGAAGCTGCGGCTGTGACCGGTAATCTTCCATAATATTAATTCAGTACAGTCTGGAGTCTTAGTCATCATTTATTCATGCTGTATTACATTCTGCTGCATAAGATAGCGGTGTCCTCACAAAGCAGATGAGTCAGTGCCTATAGCTCAGGAACTTTTCAATTTGTCTCCTGTTTTCTATCTGTATAAATCTACTTATATGAGGTTCATCAATCCTTATCCTGCAACTCTAGAGATGAATATTTAAAAAAAATTCGACTAAAAGATTAGAAAATCCTTTATACTTTCCTCCATGGACTGCTCATAGCTCAGTCCTATTTTTTCCAATGCAATACCAACACTGACTGACAGACAAGGGTGGTACGGTTTTGGAAGAGAGAAGCTTATGCTTTACTAATATCGTAAAACTCGTTCAGACTTTAATCACACAGTTTGTTTTGTTTTTTGCAGCATTTTTTTTTTTGGAGGGGCTCGTGAAAAGCATTGATTTTGTACAAAGTTTTTTATAATGTTTTTCTATAAAGACGGGTTTAGGAAAATATATGAAAAAAAATGCCCTGGCCCTATAAAAGCATGCCTGAGAAGAAAACTTGTCTCTGGTGTGTTTCATATGTTCCTATTCACCAACAGCGTTTTTTTTGACCCAAGAAAATTGAAAAATAATCCAACAAAAAAACAAGGCTGTAATTAATTTTTTTTTATTAGTCAAAATGCTGGATCCCAACTGCATATAGCCTAAGCAGGACTACCATGCAGTAAAGGTGGACTTTCATATTAGAGTGCTTTCACATTGCATTTTGTCACACATTCATTAGTCCTGTCGGGGTTTGTGTCCGAACCCCCCTACAAAATGGGATTCGGGCATATGTGCTGACCGGACCATAGATTATAATGGTGCCAACAGAGTGAATGAACGTGTGACAAAGTGCAATGTGAAAGCACCCTTAGTGGTAGGTTGACCAAACCCACATGGTTTGAACAGAGCATGTCGACCATTTGTAAATGTCTGCCCCAACAGCATATATCAGGGGAAAGAAGGATCAGATACATGTCCAAGCCTTATGCTCCCACAAGAGGTAAACCGCCTTACACCTCATTCCCTACGGAGAACACATGCATGTTTGACCAAGCTGAGCGTTCATGTGTATAGGGAGTGGAATCGCTGTTGGCCAAATATGGAAGGAAGTAGTAAAGTAAATTCTATATGATCTAAAAAAATGGTTACCATAGACGTTGTTCAGGCCATTGTTATAATCAGTGGACTAACTTGAAGCTCATGGTCCTCAGTGCAAAATTTACAAACAAATTTCCTACAAGTGGGTATGATGCACCCCATACCGGAGATCACACTTGGACTAGGACACTGTTTTCCTGTAAAGTGCTAGAACGTAACTGGACAGCAGCTCAGTTATGACTACTGCTGTTGGTCACTTTACATAGCCATAAAAAAGTGACGTCTGGGACATCTTTGGAATTTAAATTTCTTGTCTGTCTATACTAATACACATATGACTAAGAATTTTTTGAAATGTATGAGTGCTGTAAAGTTTTTAGCATAAGGATCTGGGTGACTTTGTCAAGGTAAAATTGTGATGGCTAGACAAAGGTTTACAGTACTCCCAAAACCATGGGTCTTGTGGGGTGTTCCTAGTTGGTACCAAAATTGGTTAACAGAAGGGTAACAGATAAACCAGCATAAGCACCAAAGGCTCATTGATGTATGTGGGGAATAAGTGCTAGCCTGTTTGGTCCAACACTACAAAAATGCCCCAGTAGCACAATTTGGTCAAAAAATTTATTTTGACCATGAATTATGAGCACACACAGGACCAGATTTATCAAAGTTTTCATGCTGCAATTCTGGCGTAGAAGCTTTGAAAAGTTGCAAAACTTAGGTGCAGCTCTAAGTTTTGCCAAAATTTTGCAACTTTTGGTGCTTTCATGCCAGTTTCTCCCAACTCCAAAAATAAAATATAAAATGGGCAGAGCTGGGGCGGGATGAGGATATGTCGCCAAATTCATGAAGAGCGGAGATGTTTGCTATGTCACAAACTTTACTCCAGCAGGGGCTGGACTAGGATTTGTGGCAAGGTGCACACAGAGGAGCACGTTACTCGTCCGACACTGTTCATGAAGAGACCTAAAGCCTAAGTCTGAGTTTAACAAACCACCTCATCAAGGCCGACCTGAACAATGCTGGTCTTGATGAAACGAGCCCATGGTGTATAGCAGCCTGCTGTGTATGGGACTGAGTTGCCAAACACCAGTCAGAGTGCCCATCATAACCCCTGTCCACCAACAAAAATGACTAAAGTGAACAAATAAGTATCTAAACTGAACCATCGAGCAATGGAAGAAGCTAGCCTGGTCTGACAAATCACATTTTAACACTATGTGGATGGCTGGGTTCATAGTTTATATTAAGAAAAGCTGGTGACAGGTTCTCTTTAAGGTGACAATTGTCCTTTTCTTTTTTTGCAATTTTAATATTTTATTTACATAGATCTTAACATTTTTCTGCTTTGCTATGGTGGACATTTTTTCAAAAGTAACAATAGGAAATGCAGCCACAATGGTCGTTAACTTTCAATGATCTTCTCATTAAACACTTTGTTATTGATTAAACATATAAAGAGATTTTTTGCTTGATGATGTGCTTCTCAAAATAAAAGAAATTGAAGATAGTTACTAGTCTGACTGCATTTTGTTGTCACTTTTGCAAAAATGGGTGCTGGCAATATATGTCTTACTTATGATTTT
This sequence comes from Phyllobates terribilis, assembly GCF_046119375.1. Classification (NCBI taxonomy): domain Eukaryota; kingdom Metazoa; phylum Chordata; class Amphibia; order Anura; family Dendrobatidae; genus Phyllobates; species Phyllobates terribilis. The sequence continues at coordinate 907,188,840 of NW_027362762.1, forward strand.
TTTACGTCACCATAATGTAACAGAAATATTGTGCAAAAGAAATAGAACAACTATATTTCTAAACTAATTTAAAACAGATAGTGATACGTATCTCGGAAACAATAGTCTGTAGACGTTCCTTGTTTGTTCTATGGGGGAGTGCGGTGGGCATGCTCTGTGATCTGCGGGAGAGACAGAAGGTGAATGTCGAATCCTGAGTTATCTACATGTAGATGTCACCTTTCATTGTAATCCGGTCTGTAATGATAATGAAACTGCTGAGAGGTAAAGTCTACAGAACAAAAAGTATCAGCCTATTGTGAGGATCAGTGGTCAGTGTAAAAACTGCAGGATTTACAAATGTTTGCAAAGACAGATTGTACGGCTGGAACTGGATTTTATACAGAAGTGGCAATGGGACCATGAATTCAATGATTAAGACGTGTGTCTCGATACTTTTCGCCATACTGGGCAGATAGTGTAATTTAAAAAAGAAAAAATACTTAAAAATATGTTTCGCATATTTAGACAATAGGTTATTTTCTGATTACATATTTCCTTTAAAATGAGAAAAGTTCAGACTTGTCCCAAAGTAGAATCACTCCTATAAGATTCAATTGAACCTTTTATGTATTGTTAGTGCAGCATATGAGGTAATCAGAAGAATCGTAACTATAGACAAGAGCCAGTGCTTCTGACAGATGGAATAACATTGGTCAATATTGTATAATTTACCTTTATAGGATCTGGACTATATAAGGGGGATATTCACTACTATTATATTCATGACCTATCCACAATAAATATCATCAATATCAGATTGGGTAGGGGTCCAACACATGGTACCTCCACCCATCAGCTGTTCTCTGCTCTGGCAGCGGTGGGATGTACACAGTTGCAGAACTAAACAGCACAGCTCCTTCAACTGTTTATTTGCCCCGCTGGTGATCTGCAGCGGCCACTAAACAGTTGATAGAGCGGTGGATTTAAGCTCCACAATTGTTTATATCCGGCCACTTTCAGAGCTGTCAAAAGCTGTGTGTTGGACCCCCATTAATGCTACCTTTCCCTGAGTACCATGTATATTATCTGGGTAACTACAATGGTAGCAGATGCGATAACTTCTATGGGGCCCATCAACAAAGGGGACCCACCTCCATTTAGAGGTGAGGCTCAGTTGGGGACAACTGGTGTTGATTGATGACAGGAGTAGAAAAATGAATGCAGATCGTTGTGACGCGCCCAGGGGATGGGGACGACTCGGCACCCGGGCCTTGTTGTTGGTTTTGGGGGATGCCGCGGTGACGGGCTCCCGGGGCCGTACCCTGGGGTCACTCTTAAAAAGGGAAGGAATGGGGGAAAGGTGTATGGGAAAAGGGAAATTGTTTGTGACGCCACCCGTGGTGTCTGGTGAGGATCACCAGCCCTGCGACATCCTCTGAGGCCGGTGTTCAGGCAGCTTAGTTGGTGCAGCTCCCCACAGGTGGAGCGGTGCCTCAGGGCAGCGTAGGAGAAGGGATGCAGGACAGAGGGGACCCAGCCGGGTCAGTGGAAGGGTAGAAGAATAGGCACACACACCGGAGTTCACTTCAGTACCTTTACTGGTGGTGTTTCAGGCACGATCCAGGGCACTGTAGGGTGAAGGGTGCATATCAGGACTCTCCCCAGTGAGCGGGTGTGGGGCCTCCTATTTCTTGCCTTTTCCTGATAAGTTTATGACCTGCCTGGAGCTAGACCTAACTTGGTCTCTGTCTTGCACCGGCTGACCTGGTGGTAGGGCCTTCTGTTGGAGATCACACTCCCCGGTCTCTTGGGCCTCAGTGACTCCTGACCCTGGTATGACAGTCAGCTTCTGGTGTTCCTGGGACATATAGTTCACCAGGGGTTCCGGTTGTTTCTGCTGGGCCTTAGGGATCCCTGCAGACGCGGGCCCGGTGTCCGGTAAGTGGTTGTGGGGTGAGCTGGTTTAGCTCCTCTGCCCCCTATGTAGCTCGCTTACTCCACTTGCCTTCGGCCACGCTCGGGCCCTCACTAGGCTTCACACTGGCAGTAGGCCTCGCTACTCTTCACCGCTCTTACGGCGTCGGCACGCCTTAGGCTCACTAACCTGAGCTCCCTGAGTCTGGGCTGGACTGACTTTCTCACAGATTTCACTCTCTGTGGACTCCAGACTAGACTGTAACTGAACTCCTTACAGACTCCAGACTGACTAACTGCCTAGCTCCACCTTCCCTTTTTATATCCCTATCCCGGCTCCCTCTGGTGGTCTGAGGTGGAAGGTGGAGGTGTGTGAATGTTACGAGTGCCTCGTGTGGAGGAATCCATCCATGCACCCCTCTGGGATCTGTGGCACCAATGCGCAGCAGGGCGCCACATTCTCCCCTAGCAAAGCTCAATACTCCCGGACTGAAGTAATTTTTATAACAACAATAACAATAACTCTTCCCTTTATGGGAGGCACTTTGCTTAAACGTTGCATATAAAACATTATAAATAATAAATAGATATGTACATTTCAATAAGCAACCCCAGAATTCAAGTCTCTTCCGTTGAGGTTCCCCGACAGAATGTCCATCTCACAGGTTCTAACCTGTACTTGGCAGCTTGAGGGACCTGTCCAAAGCAAACCCTCCACGTAGGCCCTGGGGTGGCTGCAGGGCATGGCGATCCTGAGTTGGATCTCTGCTTGTGCCACACCAGACAGGTTTTTGTTCTGAGGTCACCTAAAGGGGCACTCCAGGGAGTGCAATTATTTACAGCAAATAGTTTTTGGGCTGCACACAGTCCTCAGCCACATAGTTCTTTATGTACCCTTACAGGTAACTAGAGGTAACAAGGGAAGTGTCCATATCACTTAGATTGTCCATTATAAGGCAAAACACAAGTTAATAAATACATATACAGGAAAATACACAATATAATACCCCAGGGGCAAGGCAACTATTTACACTGTCAGAGTTTCCTTCTTTACTCTCTGTATCTGACAGGGGTCTGACCTCATGTGCTACGTGTTAAACCTACGTGGTACTGGGATGCATGAGGCACTAGTGTTTGCACTACCTCCCATTCTGTCAGTTCTAAGTGTTGGGGAACTGCAGGGTTGCCTTAACCTCTCTACAGGACTGGCAAGTATACCATTGGCTGGGCCTTCTTGCTCTGCTCCAACCGGGGATCCTTCTTCCGTGGATTCTTTTTGTGCAGGCTCTTCTGAAGCACTTACAGGTTCTACTTGCTGTGGAGGGTCTTCTGGCTGTTAAAAGAAGTGGATCACAGGTATTATTACTGCTCCTCCTAGTTGAGGCCAATCTGCTGGGAAATCTCCTAAGTCAGTATGGAGTACTGCTTCTTTAGGCTCCTCCGGTACGGTGAGAGGCACCTCTTCTTGGGGCTTTAGCAGGTCTGGACACAACTTCAGATGGTCTCTAGATACCATTGGAGTCGTTATTCCTCCATCTTTGCTAATCAAACAAGTCTTTCTGTTATCAAATCTTGAATTTAACACAGTGTAGGGTTCTCTCTCCCACTGGTCATCAAGTTTGTGGTTTCTCCTTTTTCTCTTTAACACCACTTCTCCTGGTGCGAAGGGTTCTGCGTGCGAATTTTTATTGTAGTGGGCTTCCTGCTTGTCCCTCACCCGAGTGAGACTGTCTTCGACACAGGCCTGTACTCTTCTGTACTGCTCCTGTCTGGTCGTGTCCCAGTCCTCAGTGGACATATCTGCTTCTGGTTCTACTACACCAAGCTCCAGGTCCATGGGCAACTTCCCTGGTCTGGCTCGCATGAGATATGCTGGAGTACAATTGGTGGAACTCACAGGTATGTGGTTGTACAGATCTACCAGGTCAGGTAGCAGGTCTGGCCACTGATTTCTCTCCTCTAGTGGTAAGGTCTTCAGCAGGTCGATGACGATGTTATTCATCTTTTCACAGAGACCGTTGGTTTGGGGGTGGTACGGTGTAGTCCGGATCTTTTTACAGCCGTACAGATGGCAGAACTCCTTGAACAGTTCAGCCTCGAAGGCAGTGCCTTGATCTGTCAGCACCTGCTCCGGGTATCCATGGGGCCTGCAGAAGTACGCCTGAAACGTCTTCGCCGCAGTTTCTGCCGTCAGGTCCTTGATGGGGGCGACCACCAGGAACCGGGAGTAGTGATCCACCATGGTCAGGGCATAGGAATATCCTGACCTGCTGGGTGACAGCTTGACATGATCCAGGGCCATGATCTCCAAGGGACAAGTCGTCTTGATGGGTTGCAGGGGTGCCTTCTGGCTGCTGTAGTCTTTTCTTCTGAGGCTACAGGGTCCACAATTCCGGCACCACCTCTCAATGGAACTGCGCATTCCTACCCAATAAAACCGACACTTCAGCAAGGTTTCTAGCTTCTTCCAGCCAAAGTGCCCCGCCTGATCTTGGTAGGCTTCCAACAGCATCTGGATGTCTGTCTTGGGCACCACTATCTGCCATACCATCTCATGGGTTTTGGGGTTAACGTACCTCCTGCACAGCTTCTCTCTATAGATGAACAGCCGGCTCTTATCATTCCACAGCTGCTTGGCTTGCAGAGACGCTTCCTTCTCCAGGGAGGAACCTTCCTGGGTTATCAGCTCTTTGATACGGCTGACAACCGGGTTGCTGTCCTGGGTCTCCTTCCAGCTGTGGTGAGGCAGGGGGTTTAACGTCTTACCGCGATGCCTCCTGGAGTCTCGTTGCTCGTGGACCACTCCATTATGGTGGAAGGCAAGTAGCTCAATCTCCTCCAAGTTATCCACTTCTTCCTCATGTTAGAACTCTCCTGTTAGGTTTTTCTATCTTGCTGGTCACATGACCTTTTTTGCCTATTTAATCCTGCTCCGCCCTCCTGGCCTTGCTGGACTTCTTTGTAATTTCTACTCTTAAGTTAGCCTGGTGCTTAGTTACCTCTCTCAGTCAGTTTAGCTAGGTCTTCGGACCTTTATGTTCTTTGTTGTGTGTTTGTCTTTTACTGCTACAATTTCTGCTAGGAGGTGTCCAACTTTATCCCAGTCCCTAGTTCTTGTAGGGATCCCTCCCTTGCTTCTATAGGTCTTCGTACAGACTAGCCGAGGACTTTAGCGGGTCTGATCGCAGGATCAGGTTCCCCGTTACATCGTAGGGATCTAGCTTAGTTCTATTGTAGGGACTGATCTCCTTTCTTTCCTTAGTGCTTGTAGCAGATCATAACAGTAAATCCAGCCCAAAAATATCTCTAAGGAAAGACTTCCAGTTTCCATCACGGTGTCGGTTCAGGATTTGGCTCAACGCCTGCAGGGACTCTTTCTGGAGGTGGCCGAGCTCCAACAACACGTGAGTAGCTGTTCTGGAGCACATTTTGTGGAGCCAAAGGTACGTTTGCCTGATTTATTTTTTGGTGATCAAGAAGAATTTTTTTCCTTTAAAAATGCTTGTTTGTTGTATTTTCGTTTGAGACCCAGATCCTCTGGTGATGAATCACAGCGCATAGGGTTCATAATGTCACTTTTGCGCAAAGAACCTCAGGGATGGGCCTTTTCTCTCCAACCTAGTGATCCATGCTTTAGATCAGTGGATAGTTTTTTTTCTGCTTTGGGTTTGTTGTATGATGATCCTGATCGTGTCTCATCAGCTGAGACTGAATTGAGACGTTTGAGGCAGGGATCAGGTAATGTGGAAAAATATTGTTCTCACTTCCATCGGTGGTCTGCCCAGGTGGGGTGGAACGATTCAGCTTTGAAAAGTTTGTTTCTTGCGGGGCTAGGTGAAAGGGTTAAGGATTTGCTGATTGCTTATCCCAGTGATTTTCAACCTTTTTTGAGCCGCGGCACACTTTTTATACTTAGAAAATCCTGGGGCACACCACCAACCAAAATAGCACAAAATGACACTAAAACAGTCATATTATACATATAGTTAATAATATAGATTCTAAATTTATTTTACTCACTCAGTGTGAAACCTGGGCCTGTTTCGATAAACACAAAAGGGATATCCTGGCAGGAATGGTGGAAAGACACACACAAAGCTCTTCCTCAACAGTTCTCAGTTTCTCCCTGCTTTTAGTTTTTATCGCAGTCAAGCTTGAGAAGCCCAGCTCACATAGATATGTGGTTGAAAATGGGAGCAATGTCAAAATAGCTTTGTTGGCCAGAATGGGGAACTCCTTGGCAACAGATAACCAAAAACTGTCCAAAGGAAGATCAGCAAACTTTAGCTTTAAACCGCGATCTTGCTTCAGTTCAACGAGTTCCTCTTGCTCCTTTAAAGTCATGTCCTTTCCAGCAACGGATAATGAGCTGTATGGGTCCCTAACCCAGTCAAGGCATTCTGTGAAGGCTGAAGAGAAATAGAACGATAACTTCTCCTCAAGAGTTTTCAAATGTCTGCCAATCGCTTCGCACATTGCAGCAGTATTGTCATCATGCAGTTTCTCGGTGAGTGGGAACATCTGAAGGTTGCCACCCTGCACATGTTGTTGCCAGAGCTGCACCCTTAAACGGAATCCGTTCATTTTATCAGTGCTTGTAAGCAGGTTTTCATTTCGACCTTGCATCCGTGTGTTTAGTTCATTCAGATATTAAAATATATCAGCCGGGTATGCCAGCTTTGCACACCACTCATCACTTGCAAGCAGCTTTAAATAATCGGACCTCTCGTTTGTAAGAAATATTTTAAGTTCCTCTCGCAACTCATACACACGGGCCAGCACTTTGCCGCGTGACAGCCACCTGACCTCCGTGTGGAGCAATAAGATTTTATGTTCCGCTCCCATTTCTGTACACAAAGACGCAAATAAGCGACATCTCAAAGGTCGCGTCTTCACAAAGTTCACTATGCGCACAACATCATCCAACACAAGAGCTAGATCTGCTGGTAAGGTCTTTGCAACGAGGGCCTCACGGTGCAAGAAACAGTGGGTAGCAAGAACATCTGGGTTTCTTTCTTTAACCCTACTTACAAAGCCTTTGATGCGCCCGACCATGGCTGCGGCTCCATCAGTGCAGACACCTGTGCAGTTTTCCCATGTAAGTCCACTTTTATCAAGATATTCTGATGTGACTTGGAATATTGCCTCTCCTGTTGATTTTTCTGTCAGTGCCTTGCAAAATAGGAAGTTTTCTCTAATGGCTTCACCATCCACAAAACGCACATTGGCCAACAACTGACAATGTCCACTGATATCCGTCGACTCATCAAGTTGCAAGGCAAATTTCTTACTGATGCGCACCTTTTCCAAAACAACTGTTTCAATGTCCGCAGACAAGTCATCAATCCATCTGGCAATTGTGTTATCAGAGAGAGGCACTTTAGCTATCTCTTTAGCTGCTTCAGGGCCAAGCATCTCATTTACAATAGCTTTACAAGCTGGTAGTATTAATGTTTCTGCCACAGTGTGGGACTTTTTTGATTTAGCTATGAGTTCAGCAACAAGGTAGCTAGCTTTGAGGGCTCTCTCATTTACCTTTGTGCTTTTTCTCAAAAAAGTTGCCCCTTTCTCATTGTTTGTACGTAAGCGTACAAAATACTCCATCGGTTTATTTTGAACGGAAGGGTGTTTCGTTTGGAGATGGCGTTTAAGTTGGCACCATAGCGCTATTGGAAAGCTTCTCACCACACACCAAGCACAGTGGTGTTGGTGCTGTCGCATCCCCAGTGGAAGTAAATCCAAATGAAAGATAGCTTTCACTGTATTGCCTTGAGCTCACCGTCTTGTCTTTTTTCTTTTGTCGAACTCTCATACTAGGGCCTTCATTTGGGTTAGAATTGTGTCCAGGGTCCTGTTCGGCACTTGCCTTTTCCATTCTCAAATACTTCTCCATCACTGCTGAGATAGTGTGCGCAGCCACACACTAAAATAGAAGAGTATTACATTATCTGCCACACTTAAAGGACCTCTGCTAGGCATATTTAATTCCTGAGGGCTTAAAAAGCAGCTCTCGTGGTGACAAGAAGCTGATTTAAACCCCCCAAGAGTGAACTTCGCGAGAGCTGTATGTGTGTGACAATAACTTATATTACTACGGTCTGCATTTCCTGCTTGAATTGACACTAGTGACGTAGCACTCAGCTTTCTCTATAAGTAGAATAGAGCCGACTGCCAAGTGCTACGCCACTAGAGTCAATTCAAGCAGGACATGCTGCTGAAGAACGGTACTAATATCATTTATTATTCCATACATACAACTCTCACGGAGTTCACTCTTGGGGGCTTTAAATCAGCTTCTTACCACCACAAGAGCTACTTTTTTAGCCCTCAAGAGTGAAATATGCCTGGCAGAGGTCCTTTCAATAAATTATTTATTTTAAAAAAGTGAAATAAAAAAGGATAACCCCCTCATATATTCAATCCCATGTAACCTCATAAATACAGTCCCACGTATATGAGCACATGATTATCAGCATCATATACTGTGGTGATGTGCACTGTACAGCGCCACAGTATATGGTGCTGATTATTATGTGGCTCATATACTGCAATATAAAGGGGTACAATGAGAAGTACTATGGCCATGAGGCCAGAGTACAAGTGCCAGCTCATATACTCAGCATATGAGCTGGTACTTGTAGTACTCCAGCCTCATGACTATAGTATTTCTCATTTTACATTTCTCATTGTTATATGCAGTATACTGCTGGAGTACTAAAAGTACCAGCTCATATGCTGAGTATTCTGCCAACAGTTCATATACTCAGGCAAAAGCTCATATAGTCAGCATTATTGGCGGGCATTACCTTGGCGGCGGGCAAATGCGAGAGTCTCTCCGCTCTCAGGATGACGCGCCGGCCTCGGTGACGTCATTAAGTCGCGCGAGGTTCAAAGCTTGCGCATGTGTTATTGTACACGTCTCCTACATTGTAAGAAGGCGTGACTGCGCATCGAGCGCATTGCTGGGAAACAAAACACAGGGGGCACCATAGTTTGGGGAACTTTCCCCGCGGCACACCCGACCATGTGTCACTGGTTGAAAATCACTGGCTTATCCCACACCTGGAAACTTGCAGGAGGCAATGCAATTAGCTATACGGGTGGACAGGAGACTGCGTGCAAGGGTTAATGAGAGTAAATCCTCTGCCATGTCAGCTCTGAGTCTTGAGAGGGTCTGTACTGACTTTGGAGAGCCGATGGAGATTGGGGCGATGGCACCCCGCTCTCAGAAAAAAGACCGCAGATCTTCTGAAGGTTTGTGCTTTTATTGCAGGAAATCTGACCATTTTATTAAGAACTGTGTGCTTCGTATGAACAAAGAAAAAAAAAAGGTCAGTTACGCCTGTATTGCCTGTTTAAATACTAAGGGGGTATTTCTTTTTGCTACTACTGCTGCTCAGGAAGAATTAATTGAATTTCGGATATTTGTGGATTGTGGTTCTACTCTGAATGTGATTGATGGGAGATTCTTGGAAAAACTTAAATTAAAACCCAAACCTTTGTCATCCCCTATTGCTGTGGTTTCTGTCGATGGCTCCCCCTTGAAGAGTGTTACTCACAAGGTCTGTGAATTTCCCCTCACTATTAATGGTATTCACCAAGAAAATTTGGATTTGGTGATATTAAATAATTTGCCTTCTCCAGTAATTTTGGGGTTACCCTGGTTAAAATTGCACAATCCTGTACTGGATTGGTCTACCAATGAAATTAAGTCCTGGAGCCCTAAGTGTTATGACAAGTGTTGTAACGGACGTATTGCTGCGGTGGAAAAAGGGGAATTACCTGTACCTATTCAGGATTTTTGGAGAGTTTTTTCTGAGGAGGAGTCACAAATTTTGCCTCCCCATAGAGACTATGATTGTACCACTGAATTTGTCCCTGGAGCGACTCTTCCTAAAAGTCGTTTATTTAATCTTACTATTCCTGAGAGAAAGGCTTTGGAGGAATACATACAGACAAGCTTGGTCGCCGGTCACATTAGACCTTCCAAGTCTCCTGTGGCTGTTGGATTTTTTTTTGTTAAAAAAAAGGACGGCGATTTACGTCCTTGTCTGGATTTTCGTGAGATTAATAAAATTACTGTACGCAATCCTTACCCACAGCCATTGATTCCTGATTTGTTTAACCAGTTAGTGGGGGCCAAGTGGTTCTCTAAAATTGATCTCCGGGGGGCATACAATTTGTTGCGCATGAAGGAGGGTGATGAATGGAAGACTGCTTTTAACACTCCTGTGGGTCATTTTGAGAACCTGGTTATGCCTTTTGGTCTTACCAATGCTCCAGCTTGTTTTCAAAATCTTATTAATGACATCCTTAGACCTTTGATCGGCAAAAATGTGGTTGTGTATTTGGATGACATTTTGATTTATTCACCGGATCTGGAGTCTCATTGGCGGAGCGTACGTGAGGTATTACAGTTGTTAATTGACAATTCGCTTTTTGCTAAGCTGGAGAAATGTGAGTTCGCTGTACAGAGAATTAGTTTTTTGGGCTACATTATCTCCAGCGAGGGCTTTGAGATGGACCCGGTGAAAGTTCAAGCGGTTCAGGAAAGGCCTAGGCCTATTGGTTTGAAATCGATACAGAGGTTTTTGGGTTTCGCCAATTATTACAGAAAATTCATTAAAAAATTTTCTATTATTGTCAAACCACTGACCGATCTCACCAGGAAAGGTGCTAATGCGGTTCAGTGGACTACTGAGGCCATTGAAGCTTTTGTGTTTCTAAAGGAGAGGTTCAGCTCTGCTCCCATCCTTATGCAGCCTGATGTGACTAAGCCTTTTTTGGTTGAGGTTGATGCTTCTTCGGTTCGGGTCGGTGCGGTGTTGTCTCAGAAAAACAAGGATGGAGTACATCCCTGTGCTTTTTTTTCAAAATTTTTTTCTGAGACTGAACTTAATTACGATATTGGTAATCGGGAATTGCTGGCTAATAAACTCGCATTTGAACACTGGCGTCATCTCTTGGAAAGTGCTGAATTTCCCATTCAGGTTTTCACTGATCATAAAAATCTGATCTATCTTGATTCTGCCAAGCGCTTGAATGCCCGTCAGGCTAGGTGGGCACTTTTTTTCTCGCGGTTTAATTTTTCCGTTACTTACATCCCGGGTACCAAGAATGTTAAAGCTGATGCTTTGTCTCGCGGTTTTTCTCCCATGGTCGGTGCTGAGGAGGAGGAAAGCATTTTACAAGAAGGTGTTGTGATTGCTGCATTGGACTCCGTTTTGGAAGATGAGATTCTTAAAGCACAGGAGAATGCCCCATCTAACACTCCCCATGGGAGGTTGTTTGTGCCTAGGACCTTTAGGAGAGATTTGTTTGTTGAGTGTCATGAGTCTCGGTTGGCAGGTCATCCAGGAATTTCTGAGACCAAGAGACTTGTGGGTCGCAGTTTTTGGTGGCCTGGATGGCAGAAGGAAGTCATTAAGTGGGTGCGTCAATGTACGGTGTGTGCTAGATCTAAGTCTTCACATACTCCTGCAGCGGGGTTGCTTTGCCCTCTGGAGGTTCCTAGTGCACCTTGGACACATCTGGCTATGGACTTTATTACTGACCTTCCCCCCTCTGAGGGTTTTACAGTCATCTGGGTGGTCGTGGACCGTTTTAGCAAGATGTGTCACTTGGTTTCTTTCATCAAACTGCCCTGCGCTAAGACACTCGCTAAGGCCTTTGTCAAGGAAATTGTCAGACTACATGGCGTTCCTACTGACATTGTTTCGGATAGGGGACCTCAGTTCGTGGCTCGTTTTTGGCGTTGTAACGGGTCTGGGAGGCGGAACCTCTGAGCTACTATACAAGGGGGCGGTCCTTGTAAGGGAGCGGGTGGCGACCAGGCAGGCAGTCACAGCAGGTGACCGGGACAGTCTCTGGAAGAACGGGCAGGAGGTCACGGCAAGTGACCGGGGCAGTCTCTGGATGAACGGGCAGATGGTCACGGCAAATGACCGGGGCAGTCTCTGGGTAAAGGGTTGGTACGACCTGTGGCGGCTGATGGTAGACGTGAGCTCCCAGGTGAGCAGGCGAGAGTCTCTGGATAAACGGGTGGTCACAGCATGTGACGGCGGAGCCTCCAGGAAGACCAACAGACAGGCGGCAGATGAGCGCTCCCAGGTGAGCGGGCAGAAGTCTCTGGACAGGCGGGTGGTCACAGCACGTGACGGCAGAGCCTCCAGGTAGGCTAGCAGACAGGCAGCAGATGATTGCTCCCAGGTGAGCGGGCAGGAGTCACTGGACAGGCAGGTGGTCACAGCACGTGACGGCGGAGCCTCCAGGTAGGCTAGCAGGCAGGTAGCAGATGTGCGCTCCCAGGTGAGCGGGCAAGCTGGTCCATAGACAGACTGACAGGAGTTGGAAGGCAGACCGTCGGACCTCAGGCAAGCAGGCAGGTAGCTGATGTGCGCTCCCAGGTGAGCGGGCAAGCTGGTCCTTAGACAGACTGACAGGAGTTGTAGGCAGACCGTCGGACCTCAGGCTAGCAGGCAGGTAGCAGAATATCAGGCAGGAATAAGACAGCAAGCTGGCAGGAATCTGGCAGGTATCTGGCAGGTAACTGGCAACGGGACCTGAGGGCTGAAGCAGAGTAGTGAACAGTGCAACAACATTGCTCGGGCACCTCCATTTTGGAGGAGGTGCCTTATATATGGTGAAGTCCTCCGGCCATTGGCCGGGGACTCCTTAGGACGGCGCGCGCGGCCCCTTTAAGAGGGAGGGAGAGCGCGCGCGCCCTAAGCACAGTGGCCGGGAAGGAGCGCGCGCTGACAGCAGAGCGGGAGGAGGACGCCGGGCACGGAGCAGAGAGGTGAGGGGAACAGCGTCCCTGCCTAGCAGAGGGCATGGACGCCGGCGCTACAGTACCCCCCCCTTTAGGCCCCCCCTTTTTTAGGCCAGACAGAAATTTAGCAAGGATAAGAGGGGCATGGATGTTCTCCCGGGGCTCCCACGTTCTCTCCTCAGGACCAAACCCCTTCCAATCTACTAGAAAAAAGGTCTTTCCTCTTACCCTTTTGGTGGCAAGAATGTTCTCTACCTCAAACTCGTCCTCAGCAGAAACCGGAGCAGGAGGCGTACCTGTAGACTTGGAAAAAGAGTTAAGTACCACAGGTTTGAGGAGAGATACATGGAAGGAGTTAGGGATCCGTAAGTTGGCCGGGAGTTTCAATTTATAGGCCACCGGGTTGATCTGACTGATGACCTCCAGAGGACCGATGAACCGAGGCCCTAACTTGTAAGAAGGTATCTTGAGTCGGACATATTTAGATGAGAGCCAGACTTTATCTCCAGGACGAAATTATGGAGGATCCAGGCGTTTTTTGTCAGCGTGTCTTTTCATCCGTTCGGACGACTGAAGGAGTGCGGATCGGGTACTCTCCCAAATGGAGGAAAATTTGCTAACGAGAGATTCCGCAGCCGGGTTGTCCACAGAGGTGGAGACAGGAAAAGGAATCCGAGGATGCTGACCGAAGACTACAAAAAACGGGGATTTGGAGGAGGATTCGCTCTCGTGATTGTTATAAGAGAACTCGGCCCATGGTAGGAGATCCACCCAGTCTGAATGATGAGCATTAACGAAGTGCCGGAGGTAACTGATCAGGTTCTGATTGATCCGCTCCACTTGACCATTGGACTGTGGGTGGTAAGCGGAAGAGAAGTCCAGGGTGACGTCTAGCAGTTTACAAGTGGCTCTCCAGAAGCGTGAGGTGAACTGTACCCCACGATCCGACACGATGTGGAGGGGCAGGCCATGAAGACGAAAGATGTGACGAATAAAGTCTTTAGCTAGCTCGGGTGCAGACGGGAGGCCTGGCAGGGGAACGAAATGAGCCATCTTGGAGAAGCGGTCAGCGACCACCCAAATGACCGTACAACCGGCAGAGACTGGGAGGTCAGTTATAAAGTCCATTGCTATATGCTGCCAGGGGGCAGCAGGTACAGAAAGCGGAAGGAGGCGACCGGCTGGCAGATGTCTCGGAACCTTGTTGCGGGCGCAGGACACACAGGCAGAAACAAAGTCTATTACGTCCTTGTGCAGGGTAGGCCACCAGTAGTGCCGGGTAATAAGCTGGAGGGTCTTTTTCTGACCGGCGTGGCCAGCCAGTTTAGACGAGTGACCCCAGTGAAGGATCTTCTCCCGATCAGGTACTGATACGAACGTCTTTCCGGGAGGGAGACGATTTAGACTCACGGGAGCCACCTGCATTACTCTGGCGGGATCGATGATGTGTTTCGGATCTTCCTCGAGATCAGACACCAGAAAGGATCGAGACAAGGCGTCCGCCTTGACGTTTTTGTCAGCCGGGCGAAAATGAAGAACAAAATCAAAGCGAGCAAAAAACAAGGACCACCGGGCTTGGCGCGGGTTAAGTCTCTGGGCATGCTGGAGGTAAGCCAAGTTCTTGTGGTCAGTGTAAATTATTACCGGGTGAAGAGCCCCCTCGAGCAGGTAACGCCACTCCTCCAATGCCAGTTTGATGGCCAATAACTCTCGGTCTCCTATGGAATAATTGCGCTCTGAGGAGGAGAAGAGTTTAGAGAAGAAGCCGCAAGTTACCATCCTCCCGGAAGATGATTTTTGAGTAAGTACCGCTCCGGCTCCAGAGGAGGAGGCGTCAACTTCCAGGAAGAACTGGTTGTTGCCGTCCGGGCGATGCAGCACCGGGGCGGAAGAGAAGGCCTGTTTTAAGGAAAGAAAGGCCTCCTCTGCTTCGGGCGGCCACTCTTTGGGATTAGTACCCTTACGGGTGAGCGCGGAAATTGGAGCAGTCCGGGAAGAGAAGTGTGGTATGAAGAGGCGGTAGTAGTTGGCGAAGCCCAGGAACCGCTGAATGGCCTTCAACCCCTCCGGTCGAGGCCATTTCTCGATGGCAGACAGTTTCTCTGGATCCATTCGTAGGCCGGTCTGAGAAATAATGTAGCCCAAAAACGGAAGCGAGGTCTGCTCAAAGAGGCACTTCTCGTATTTAGCGAAGAGGTGATTCTGCCTGAGCCTGAGCAGGACCTGACGAACGTCCCTCCGGTGAGTCTGGAGATCCGGAGAGAAGACCAAGATGTCGTCCAGGTACACCACTACGCAGGAGTAGAGAAGGTCCCGGAAGATGTCATTGACCAACTCTTGAAAGACGGCAGGAGCGTTACAGAGACCAAAGGGCATTACCAGATATTCATAGTGGCCGTCCCGGGTGTTGAATGCCGTCTTCCATTCATCCCCCTGACGGATACGAACCAGGTTGTACGCCCCACGGAGGTCCAGTTTGGTGAAGATTCTAGCCCCCCTCAGACGATCAAATAACTCCGGAATGAGCGGAAGGGGGTACTTATTCTTCACCGTGATCTGGTTAAGGCCTCTATAGTCTATACAGGGACGGAGAGAGCCGTCCTTCTTTTTGACGAAAAAGAAGCCTGCTCCCGCCGGGGAGGTAGATTTCCGGATGAATCACCTGGCCAGATTCTCCTCAATATATTCGGACATCGACCGGGTCTCAGCAGCGGATAATGGATAAATACGCCCACGGGGAGGAGTAGTACCGGGTAACAGGTCGATAGGGCAGTCGTATGGTCTATGAGGGGGTAGTGTCTCTGCCTCCTTTTTATTAAAGACATCAGCATAAGACCAATAAGGAATCGGAAGTCCAGGTAGATTAGCTGGGGTAGGAGAAGGACGGACGGGATGGACGGGAACCAGACAGGTCTTATGGCAGTCCTGTCCCCAGCGAAGGACTTCTCCGGTCTGCCAGTCAAGCACGGGTGCGTGTCTCTGGAGCCAAGGTAGACCTAGCAAGAGGGCGTGAGAGAGTCCAGGCAGAACATGAAA
This sequence comes from Phyllobates terribilis, assembly GCF_046119375.1. Classification (NCBI taxonomy): domain Eukaryota; kingdom Metazoa; phylum Chordata; class Amphibia; order Anura; family Dendrobatidae; genus Phyllobates; species Phyllobates terribilis. The sequence goes on from NW_027362762.1 coordinate 907,204,543, forward strand.
GGAGATACTCTCAGAATGCAGCATTCCCACCTGCAGAGTAATGGATTCGGTGATGAGTTGGATGGGGCGTGGTAAGAGACCCCCATCCACGGCAGCAACAGACAAGGGTACAGCCAGAGGTTTGGTGGGGATGCGGTATTTCTCTACCAGGGACTGTGAAATAAGATTCCCGGCTGCTCCAGAGTCAAGTTGGGCTAGTTCGAAATAACGGTTCTCCCCGCAGACGATTGAGACTGACAGCAGCAGAGATGGAGAGGATTTATTCTTGTCTAGGTCGACCTCTCTGAGCGAACCTAGACACAGGCGTTTCCCGACGTCTCCGGGCAGGCACGGATCCGGTGCTCCTTACTGCCACAGTAGAAGCAGCTCCCCTCGGCACGGCGTAAGTCCTGACGGGTTTTGACCATCTTGGTCTGGTCGACCTGCATAGGCTCAGGAGAGTGTACCTGGGGAGAGACGGAGGGAGTGACGGGTTTCTGAAAAGTAGGAGCTAGACGTGGAAACCTCCTCTCACGGGTGACCTCTTTGGCACGCTCCTGGAACCGTAGGTCAATCCGGGTGGCAAGAGTTATTAGGTCATCGAGAGTGGTAGGAATGTCCCGACCGGCAAGTTCATCTTTAATACGGCCGGACAGACCCTCCCAGAAGACGGATACCAGAGCGTCGTTATCCCAGGCCAGCTCCGAGGCAAGGGTACGGAACCGTATGGCATATTGGCCCACGGTGAGACTTCCCTGATGGAGGCGTAGCAGTGATGATGCGGATGAGGTCTTCCGTCCGGGTTCGTCGAAGACTTTCCGGAAAGCCGTGAGAAAGGCAGGCAAGTCGGACACCAGGGGGTCTCCTCTCTCCCATAGAGGATTTAGCCAGGCCAGGGCCTCCCCGGTGAGATGGGACATGATGAAGGCAATTTTGGCCCGGTCGGAGTTAAACTGGTGGGACAGGAGTTCAAAGTGCAGGGTGCACTGATTTATGAAGCCCCGAGCCTGGGCGGAGTCGCCTCCGAAGCGAGGAGGTGCAGAAAGCCGGGGTCCGGGGTAGGATACCATGGTATTAGTGGGCAGCGGAGCTGCCGAATTGCGAGTCATGGCACTGGCGGAGGTTGCTGGCGGAGCAGTCAGAGTGTCCAGGCGAGAATTGACATTCCGCAGGTGACCCAGGATGGACTCCTGTTGGGACCTCTGACGGGACAGTTCATGACACAGGTCCGAGAGAGAGGGAGCTTGGGTGCCACCGGGTTCCATGGCCCGAGCAAACTGTAACGGGTCTGGGAGGCGGAACCTCTGAGCTACTATACAAGGGGGCGGTCCTTGTAAGGGAGCAGGTGGCGACCAGGCAGGCAGTCACAGCAGGTGACCGGGACAGTCTTTGGAAGAACGGGCAGGAGGTCACGGCAAGTGACCGGGGCAGTCTCTGGATGAACGGGCAGATGGTCACGGCAAATGACCGGGGCAGTCTCTGGGTAAAGGGTTGGTACGACCTGTGGCGGCTGATGGTAGACGTGAGCTCCCAGGTGAGCAGGCGAGAGTCTCTGGATAAACGGGTGGTCACAGCATGTGACGGCGGAGCCTCCAGGAAGACCAACAGACAGGCGGCAGATGAGCGCTCCCAGGTGAGCGGGCAGAAGTCTCTGGACAGGCGGGTGGTCACAGCACGTGACGGCAGAGCCTCCAGGTAGGCTAGCAGACAGGCAGCAGATGATTGCTCCCAGGTGAGCGGGCAGGAGTCACTGGACAGGCAGGTGGTCACAGCACGTGACGGCGGAGCCTCCAGGTAGGCTAGCAGGCAGGTAGCAGATGTGCGCTCCCAGGTGAGCGGGCAAGCTGGTCCATAGACAGACTGACAGGAGTTGGAAGGCAGACCGTCGGACCTCAGGCAAGCAGGCAGGTAGCTGATGTGCGCTCCCAGGTGAGCGGGCAAGCTGGTCCTTAGACAGACTGACAGGAGTTGTAGGCAGACCGTCGGACCTCAGGCTAGCAGGCAGGTAGCAGAATATCAGGCAGGAATAAGACAGCAAGCTGGCAGGAATCTGGCAGGTATCTGGCAGGTAACTGGCAACGGGACCTGAGGGCTGAAGCAGAGTAGTGAACAGTGCAACAACATTGCTCGGGCACCTCCATTTTGGAGGAGGTGCCTTATATATGGTGAAGTCCTCCGGCCATTGGCCGGGGACTCCTTAGGACGGCGCGCGCGGCCCCTTTAAGAGGGAGGGAGAGCGCGCGCGCGCGCCCTAAGCACAGTGGCCGGGAATGAGCGCGCGCTGACAGCAGAGCGGGAGGAGGACGCCGGGCACGGAGCAGAGAGGTGAGGGGAACAGCGTCCCTGCCTAGCAGAGGGCAGGGACGCCGGCGCTACAGGCGTGCCTTTTGTGACAGGTTGGGAGTTCATTTGTCGGTTTCATCCGGATATCATCCTGAGTCTAATGGCCAGACAGAAAGGAAAAATCAGGATGTTGAGCAGTTCTTGCGTTGTTTTGTGGCAGACAATCAGGAGGGGTGTTCTGAGTTTCTGCCACTTGCTGAGTTTGCTCTTAACAACCATACATCCTCTTCTGCTGGTTGTTCGCCTTTTTTTTGTTGTTCTGGGAGACATCCGTCTTTTGGGTCATTCTCCAAATTGGTATCTGCTGTGCCTGAGGAGGAGAGTTTTTCCGGTGATTTGGAGAGAGTTTGGACGGATGTGCGTGCCAATCTTCAGGAGGCTAACAAAAAATCTAAGAGGTACTTTGATAGGAAACGGCAAGAGGTTTTGTTTGCTATTGGTGACATGGTTTGGTTGTCCTCTAAGAATCTGCGGTTGAGGATTCCTTCTAAAAAATTGGGTCCCAAGTTTGTAGGGCCCTTTAAGGTGCTTCAGGTAGTTAACCAATCTGCTGTTAGGTTGGAGGTTCCTACCTCCTGGAAGATTAATCCGGTGTTTCATGTTTCTCTGTTGAAAAGAGCTTATGTATCGGATGGAGACGCCTCTGCCACTGTTCCTCCGGTGGTGGAGGACGGGGAATACGAAATTTCCCACATCCTTTATTCTAGACGGTATAGAAGGAGTTTGCAGTATCTCGTCGCTTGGAAGGGTTTCGGACCCGAGGATAACTCATGGGTGAGGGCGGATGATGTTTCTGCTTCCAGACTTGTCAGAGCGTTTCACAAGAGGTTTCCTGATAAGCCTGGGCCTAGGGGATCCGGAGTATCCTCATAGAAGAGGGAGTACTGTTAGAACTCTCCTGTTAGGTTTTTTCTATCTAGCTGGTCACATGACCTTTTTTGCCTATTTAATCCTGCTCCGCCCTCCTGGCCTTGCTGGACTTCTTTGTAATTTCTACTCTTAAGTTAGCCTGGTGCTTAGTTACCTTTCTCAGTCAGTTTAGCTAGGTCTTCGGACCTTTATGTTCTTTGTTGTGTGTTTGTCTTTTACTGCTACAATTTCTGCTAGGAGGTGTCCAACTTTATCCCAGTCCCTAGTTCTTGTAGGGATCCCTCCCTTGCATCTATAGGTCTTCGTACAGACAAGCCGAGGACTTTAGCGGGTCTGATCGCAGGATCAGGTTCCCCGTTACATCGTAGGGATCTAGCTTAGTTCTATTGTAGGGACTGATCTCCTTTCTTTCCTTAGTGCTGGTTGCAGATCATAACACCTCAGTGTCCGACTGGTGAGGCATCCTGGACAGGGCATCGGCGTTCGCGTTCTTGCGGCCCGTCCGGTACTTAATAGTGAATTGGTAGTTTGACAGCCGAGCCATCCATCGTTGCTCCATGGCTCCTAACTTGGCTGTTTCTAGATGAGTCAAGGGGTTGTTATCAGTGAAGGCAGTGAACTTACTGGAGGCTAGGTAGTGCTTGAACCGCTCAGTGATGGCCCAGACCAGGGCCAGGAACTCCAACTTGAAGCTGCTATAGTTCTCTGGGTTCCTCTCCGTCGGGCGGAGCTTCCTGCTTGCATAGGCGATCACCTTCTCTTTGCCATTCTGCTTCTGACTCAGTACAGCTCCTAATCCTTCGTTGCTGTCATCAGTGTACAGTAGGAACGGTTGGCTGTAGTCAGGGTTGGCTAGGATCTCTTTGCCGGTCAGGATCTCCTTCATCACCTCAAAGGATTCAGCTTGCTCCTTACCCCACTGGAATGGGGGGTTTCTGCCTGTCCCGGACTGTCCTGCCAGGGGATCTTGCAAAGGCGCCGCTTTCTTGGTATAGTCATTCACAAACCTCCAGTAATACCCGACTAGTCCCAGGAACTGACGTACCTCCTTTAGGCTCTTCGGCTCCGGCCATTTCTGGATTGCAGTGACCTTTTCCGGGTCTGGTACTACTCCCTCTGGACTAACGATGTGCCCCAGGTACTGTACCTTTTGCTTGAGCAGGTGGCACTTGGAGGGCTTCAGCTTCATCCCATACCGGGACAGCGACTCAAATACCTCTGCCAGGTGCTTCAAGTGGTCCTCATACGTTTTGGAGTACACTATCACGTCATCCTGGTATAGTAGTACAGTCTTGAAGTTGCGGTGTCCCAGGCAGCACTCCATCAATCTCTGGAACGTTCCGGGGGGCGTTGCAGAGTCCAAACGGCATGCTATTGAACTCGCAGAGACCCATCGGGGTAGTGAAGGCCGTCTTCTCCCGATCCTCCTCAGCAACAGCTACCTGCCAGTACCCACTAGTGAGGTCAAGGGTAGAGAAGTAATTTGCAGATTTTAAGGCAGCCAGGGATTCCTCTATACGTGGTAAAGGGTATGCATCTTTATGTGTAATGCGATTTACTTCTCTGTAATCTACACACATTCTCATGCTTCCGTCCTTTTTCCTGACTAGAACTAGGGGAGCTGCCCAGGGACTACAACTATCCCTTACTACCCCTGCCTTCTTCATGTCGTGCAACATCTCCTTCGCCTTCTGGTAGTGTGCTGGTGGTATAGGCCTTTGATGGGTGGATGGTCACCTGTGGGTATATGATATTGTACCTCTTTAATCCTCCCAAAGTCAAGTGGGTGTTTACTGAATACCTGCTCGTATTCCTGAACCACCCGGTGTACACCCTGCTTCTGATGGGCAGGAATGGTGTCTGTCCCAACATGTAGCTGTTGCCATCAAGCCTCCACCTGGGTTCCCGTTTCATTATCCTCCACTTCATCTGGTGAGGTTAAGGACTCCGCCGTGTGTATGGAGTTGTTATTTATTGTGTACAGTTTGGCAACAGTGGCATAGCGTGGTAATCTAACCTCGTCCTCCCCATAGTTTAGGAGGCATACGGGCACCCTCCCATTGCGTACACCCACTACCCCTCTGGCAGTCAAGAGTGTAGGTCTATGTTCCGAGCTAAGGGGCTCTACTACCGCCTGGTAGCTCCATCCTTTGAGACCTATTGCTGCTCTACACCAAATCAGCATTTCACTCATCGGGGGAATCACAATGGGTACCGGGTCTGTCACCAATACATTACCAATTTCACCGCCTGTTAGCTTTACCTGTTGCTGGTACATAAGGGCTCGGATCTCTTTCTGGAGCGCCCTTCTCTGCCCTGGTCTGGCAGTGTCAGCTATCTTTTGGAGCAAGAACAACACTTCTCCCAAACAGTTACTAACAATATTTGTGCCAAGTACCATATACAAGTCTGTATCATCAGGATTAGTCTCTACTACAATTAGCCCCTGGTCCTTCAGTTCCACTCTTCCCACCTTTACTGCCACATCCTTAACCCCGACTAGGTTAAGGGGAGGTCGTTTGAGGCATACAAGGAAAGATTTGGATCTGGTGGGTGAAGTTCGTCTAGGGACCAGTACCTTTTGTAGAGGACATCAGGCATGATGGTTACCTGAGATCCTGTGTCCAGCAGAGTGGGTGTCGCTATGCCGTCCAGCACGATGGACGGGAAAGGTCTTCCTCCCACGAACCTGCGGTACCAGTTTGATGGGCCTGAGGGGTCTACTCCTGGGTGTCGGCCCTCGGCCCCAGGGTTTGCTTGTTTAAAGGACAGCTCCGGACGGCGTGACCTGTCTTGTGGCAGGGGTGGCAGAAAGGGTCCTTCGGCGGGCGGCGTTGGTCGCTGGTCCTCCCAGGGGGTGGTGTTGTCCTCCTCTTCCTTCTCATCCAGGGGACATCCTCAGGGCTGTCGGCTAGCAGGTTCCTCTCTTCCTCCTCGGGCTCCGTCTGCAGCTGCAGGGCACTCAGTACAGTGGTCATGGTTTTGCTCAACTGACGCACTTCAGAGCGCAGGCTGTCCAGCTCACTAGGGGACGTTACTTGCACCTTGGCTTCAGCAGCCACCGGGGAAAAGGTGGATGCTGCAGGCACTGGAGTGGCCCCACCCTGGTAACATTGGATAGCAGTTGTTTCCAGGGGCTGCAGTCCTTTTATAGCCATGTCCTTAAGGGTGTCAAAGGTGGCATCTGGATGACCCAGGGACCACCAACGCACAGTCCTGCTCTCCTCTTGAGACCTCAGTCCCCGGATAAACTGTTCCTTCAGCATTTTATTTTCATTATCGATGCTGGTTGGACTAACCTGTTTCAGAGCTCGCAGGGCCCCTTGTAAACGCCAGGCATAGTCCCGAACACTGTCCTCCGGTTGCTGAGAGCAGTTGTAGAACCTCATCCGGAGGTCTGTCTCAGTACGATTCTCAAAGACAGACTGTAACTTTTTAAAGATTGCAGACACTGACTCCTGGTCTGCGGCCGACCAGGTTTCTACTTCTCGCTCCGCAGCACCAGTCAATTGTCCCAATACAACAGAGGCTCTTTGCTTGCCTATCATAGAGTACATGTCCAGTATACCGCATATTTTCCTTTTGAATCCAGACAGGGTATCCGGTTTGCCGCTGTACTGGGGGAGCCACTTCGCTCCAGGGATGTACGGTAGGGCCATGGGTATGACAGGGGTTTCAAGCCCTGCTGGTGGAGCGGCTGCTTCGGCCTGCTCGGTGCCGAGCGCGGGTTGATTATCAGGGCGGTTAACCGGTACTCCGGCGTTGTGCTGTTCTTCGAACATTCTGACACCCCCCTAGCGAACCGTGGCCTACCTTCTTTTCTTTTCTTCCGGTAGGCCGCAGCTCCGCAGGTGACGGTCTTCCTTCAGGACCTTGCGTCGCTTGCATCCTACGTCAGAGCGCTCACCGGGGCTCCTTCCAGGACCTGGCGCTTCCTGGTTTGAGGCGTGGGGCGTGTCCGGGGCTTTGCGCGCTTTAGCAGGTACGCCTCTCAGTTTCCCGCGGTTACGCCCTTCTTCCCGTTCGGCGGCACAACAATGGCGGCGATCTTCGCCACAGTAAAAGCGCACAGTACCCGGTGGCAACGGGCACAACACTCCGTCATTGCAGCGGGCACAGAATCCTGTTCGTGACGCCAGGAAGAGATGACACACCCAGGGGATGGGGACGACTCAGCGCCCGGGCCTTGTTGTTGGTTTTGGGGGATGCCGCGGTGACCGGCTCCCGGGGCCGTACCCTGGGGTCACTCTTAAAAAGGGAAGGAATGGGGGAAAGGTGTATGGGAAAGGGGAAATTGTTCGTGACGCCACCCGTGGTGTCTGGTGAGGATCACCAGCGCTGCGACAGTCCTCTGAGGCCGGTGTTCAGGCAGCTTAGTTGGTGCAGCTCCCCACAGGTGGAGCGGGGCCTCAGGGCAGCGTAGGAGAAGGGATGCAGGACAGAGGGGACCCAGCTGGGTCAGAGGAAGGGTAGAAGAATAGGCACGCACACCGGAGTTCACTTCAGTACCTTTACTGGTGGTGTTTCAGGCATGATCCAGGGCACTGTAGGGTGAAGGGTGCATATCAGGACTCTCCCCAGTGAGCAGGTGTGGGGCCTCCTGTTTCTTGCCTTTTCCTGATAAGTTTATGACCTGCCTGGAGCTAGGCCTAACTTGGTCTCTGTCTTGCACCGGCTGACCTGGTGGTAGGGCCTTCTGTTGGAGATCACACTCCCTGGTCTCTTGGGCCTCAGTGACTCCTGACCCTGGTATGGCACTCAGCTTTTGGTGTTCCTGGGACATATAGTTCGCCAGGGGTTCCAGTTGTTTCTGCTGGGCCTTAGGGATCCCTGCAGATACGGACCCGGTGTCCGGTAAGTGATTGTGGGGTGAGCTGGTTTAGCTCCTCTGCCCCCTATGTAGCTCGCTTACTCCACTTGCCTTCAGCCACGCTCGGGGCCCTCACTAGGCTTCACACTGGCAGTAGGCCTCGCTACTCTTAACCGCTCTTACAGCGTCGGCACGCCTTAGGCTCACTAACCTGAGTGTAACGGGTCCGGGAGGCGGAACCTCTGAGCTATTATACAAGGGGGCGGCCCTTGTAAGGGAGCGGGTGGCAGTCTCTGGGTGAACGGACAGGGAGTTACGGCAAGTGATCAGGGCAGTCTCTGGGTAAGGGGTAGGTACGACCTGTGATGGCAGAGCCTCCGGGTAGGCTAGCAGGCAGATGGTAGATGTGTGCTCCCAGGTGAGCAAGCGAGAGTGTCTGGAATAGCAGGTGGTCACGGCACGTGACGGCGGAACCTCCGGGCTGGCAGGCAGGTAGGTAACGGAGAAGCGCTCCCAGGTGAGCGGGCAAGAGTCTCAGGAATAGCTGGTGGTCACAGCACGTGACAGCGGAGCCTCCGGGCTGGCAAGTAGGCAGGTAACGGAGATGCGCTCCCAGGTGAGCGGGCAAGCTGGTCCATAGACAGACTGACCGGAGTAGTAAGGCAGACCGTCGGACCTCAGGCAGGCAGGCAGGTAGCTGATATGCGCTCCCAGGTGAGCGGGCAGGCTGGTCCTTTAGACAGACTGACAGGAGTAGTAAGGCAGACCGTCGGACCTCAGACTGGCAGACAGGTAACAAGTATTCAGGCAGGAATCAGGCAGGTAACTGGCAGGTAACTGGCAGGTAACTGGCAACGGGACCTGAGGGCTGAAGCACAGGTGAGACACAGGTGCAAACAACATTGCTCGGGCACCTCCATTTTGGAGGAGGTGCCTTATATATGATGAAGTCCTCCGGCCATTGGCCGGGGACTCCTTAGGACGGCGCGCGCGGCCCCTTTAAGAGGAGGGGAGCGCGCGCGCGCGCGCCCTAAGCACAGGGGCCGGGAAGGAGCGCGCGCTGAGAGCAGAGCGGGAGGAGGACGCCGGGAAGGAGCGCGCGCTGACAGCAGAGCGGGAAGAGGACGCCGGGCACGGAGCAGAGCAGGAGGAGGACGCCGGGACGGAGCGCGCGCTGCCAGCAGAGCGGTGAGCGGAGCAGCGTCCCTGCCTAGCAGAGGGCAGGGACGCCAGCGCTACACTGAGCTCCCTGAGTCTGGTCTGGACTGACTTTCTCACAGACTTCACTCTCTGTGGACTCCAGACTAGACTGTAACTGAACTCCTTACAGACTCCAGACTGACTAACTGCCTAGCTCCACCTTCCCTTTTTATATCCCTATCCGGGCTCCCTCTGGTGGTCTGAGGTGGAAGGTGGAGGTGTGTGAATTCTACGAGGGCCTCTTGTGGAGGAATCCGTCCATGCACCCCTCTGGGATCTGTGGCACCAATGCGCAGCAGGGCGCCACAGTTGGAACATCAAAGCCAGAAGAAAAACAACCAGGGTCGAAGTAAGGACCAAAATAATTTGATGATCTTTAATGAAGCGACTTTTGCTCTGTAGCCCCACGTTTTTTGATGCATATCTGATGCCTTTAGGCTCTGTGCAAACTGTGAACTCCGTATGTTATTTTGTGATATGTTATTTTGTGATTTTGTGATTTTTGCCCTCTATATTGCAAAGCATAGTCTCTTCTTTACTATACTGTTCAAAAAAATTCCACCTTGATTGGAACCAGAAGGACATTCTGGTCTTATCTTGGGTGAAAGCAACTCTAAGGATACATTTGCCGCACACCAGGAAAATATCCCTGCATGTATTTGCCAAATTGAAGGCTCAGGTGTAATTTGTCCTGATTCCTTGATGGATCTTTTTTACATTGGAGATGGGGCTGCTTGAATAGGGTTTCCAGCTACGAAAACAAAATTAGGTAAGATGTTAAATTAGTAAATTATGCAACTTAATAATAAACTTTACATCTAAAAGGTGCCTTGATCTTTAGCAATAGGCTCCAATCCTAGGCCCCACAGATCCTCTTCTGGTCAGTTATTTCAGTGTCAAGACAAGAGCTCTATCTGATAGTGATGGGTCATTCACAACTGATCTGAGACAAAAAGCTGACTCCCTGCTGGGAATGATGGGAACCAACACCTGAGGGAGACTCACTATAGTCTCAGAAAGGCTTTCACTGGGGGTAAAATGATGGTGTTCAGTGGCCAAAACCACGCTCATCTGAACCAATCTACACTCACCCATTGATTTCATTGGCTGGCTGCAAGGAGGCAGGGTTTGGCCGCGGGTGGAAGGGGTTTTGGCCAAGTTAATGCAATCTTAAATGTGTATTCACCTATGGTGATCCATTTAGGATCCCAAAGAGCCGGTTCTTTTTGGTGAACAGAGCCAAGTGATCCAGATGCCCAAAAAGAGCCGGACTGCCCATCACTAGTATCTGACTTATTGCATATTTCATTAGATAAGCCAACATACTTTCCTATCTACATATCTACACTGAAAAGTGGGCTGGCTTAGCTATCACATGAGCCGTCAGCCAGCCCCCTTATTGTCCCGTGTCAGACACAAACCAGAAGAGGGCATACTGTAGGTAAGAACTAAAGATTGGGACACGTTTAAGACAAAGTATTTTAGAAAGTTGCATAATTTACAAATTTAAGCACATTTTGCTATTTTTTTTTCTAAATTTGACAACCCCTTTGAAAAAGTGCTTATATTTAAAAATACAAATTCTGAGCTGAAGAGCTCATCTCATATGCCCTATGCAAGGAATCCTGGATACACCAACGACGCCATCCATTGTTTCTTTTATTTGAGACCTTATGACGGCTCCCATAGTAAAAAGAGAAAAAAAAAGCACCATTGCTTACGGCCCTACACACTGAGCCCATGTAGAGAACATGTTGGGCCAAATGATGCCTAGAGTCAAAACAAAACACATGTATGACTAGCCACATGGGATTTTACCAGTCCTGTCCATGGTAACGTTTTTATGAAGATGGTTTTCTTGCTGTTCCTTCTATTTCAAATGTATATTAAATCTTTAATCTGAATCCTTTAGTATGAAAGCCTGCAAAGAACAATATTAATCCCCCCAGAGTCATGATAATAAAGAAAGATGTTAGTGATATTATTAGGAGACAGAGTGAATAATATCAGCCTGGTTTCCCTTTGCCTTCATCTCTAATTAGTACTTTGTAATTTTGTATGAGCCTTACACGAGCGTTCATTAAGCCGGGGCCATATTGTGCTTTAAGATCACAAGGCAGAAATTATGTCTTAATTCTGAGCTGTGCTGACATTTTCATTCTGGTATCACAAGCTTTTAAGAGATATGTAAAAAGAGAGCCCATGGGGAAAAATTTATCACTGTGAAGGGATGGGCCATTACAATGGTGGACACCAACAGAAAAGGGCCCCTGTGCAAGAATAATATATGAGCCCTTTGCAATGCAATAGCTCTTCATAATTTACAATTCCACCTGCTTTGGAGGTGGAAATGGACCATCTTTCCTTTTGGAACCCTGTGAGACTGCGCAGGTTGCAATTGTATGTTTTTTAATTTGGAAGATTAAGGTGCAGGTATACAAAAAGTTAAGAGGGCCTCACAGTTGATGACTACTTGGCTCTTAGCTGCCTCTTACCTTACTACCAATGATCCCCGCACAACCCTTACCTTGTTATCCATGATCCCACCACACCTCTTAGCTTACTATTTATTATCTCCACGCAACCCTTACCCTACTATCCATAATCTACCCACACTCTTACTTTACTATCCATGATCCTCTTACTTTACTATATATTATTCCCTTACACTCCTTACCTCACTATTCATGATTCTCACCTAACCTTTACCTCACTATTCATGATCCCCACACAACCCATACCTCACTATTCATGATCCCCACTTAACCCTTACTTCACTATTCATGATCCCCACACAACCCTTACCTTACTATTCTTGATCCCCGCCCAACTCTTACCTCACTTTTCATGACCCCCGCCCAACCCTTACCTCACTATTCATGATCCCCACACAACCCTTACCACACTATTCATGATCCCCACACAACCCTTACCTCACTTTTCATGACCCCCGCCCAACCCTTACCTCACTATTCATGATTCCCACACAACCCTTACCACACTATTCATGATCCCCACACAACCCTTACCTCACTATTCATGATCCCCGCCCAACCCTTACCTCACTATTCATGATCCCCTCCAACCCTTACCACTCTATCCATGATCCCCACACAACCCTTACCTCACTATTCATGATCCCCGCTAACCCTTACCGCACTATTCATGATCCCCACACAACCCTTACCTCACTATGCATGATCCCCACACAACCCATACCTCACTAATCATGATCCCCGCCAACCCTTACCACACTATTCATGATCCCCGCCCAACCTTTACATCACTATTCATGATCCCCACACAATCCTTATCTCACTATACATGATCCCAACACAATACTTACCTTACTAATCATGATCCCTGCCCAGTCCTTACCTCACTATCCATGATCCCCGCTCAATCCTTACCTCACTATTCATGATCCCCACACAACCCATACCTCACTATTCATGATCCCCGCCTAACCCTTACCTCACTATTCATGATCCCCACACAAATCTTATCTCACTATTCATGATCCCAGCCCAACCCTTACCTCACTATTCATGATCCCCACACAACCCATACCTTGATATTCATGATCCCCGCCTAAGCATTACCTCACTATTCATGATCCCCACACAAATCTTATCTCACTATTCATGATCCCTGCCCAACCCTTATTTCACTATTCATGATCCCCACACAACCCATACCTTGATATTCATGATCCCCACACAACCCATACCTTGATATTCATGATCCCCACACAACCCTTACATCACTATTCATGATTCCCGCCCAACCCTTACCTCACTATTCATGATCCCCACACAACCCATACCTCACTATTCATGATTCCCGCCTAACCCTTATCTCACTATTCATTATCCCCACACAACCCATACCTCACTATTCATGATCCCCACCTAACCCTTACTACATTATTCATGATCCCCACACAACCCTTACCTTACTATTCATGATCCCCGCCCAACTCTTACCTCACTTTTCATTATCCCCACACAACCCATACCTCACTATTCATGATCCCCACCTAACCCTTACTACATTATTCATGATCCCCACACAACCCTTACCTTACTATTCATGATCCCCGCCAACCCTTACCTCACTATTCATGACCCCCGCCCAACCCTTACCTCACAATTCATGACCCCCGCCAACCCTTACCTCACTATTCATGACCCCCGCCCAACCCTTACCTCACTATTCATGACCCCCGCCCAACCCTTACCTCACTATTCATGATCCCCGCCAACCCTTGCCTCACTATTCATGATCCCCACCAACCCTTGCCTCACTATTCATGATCCCCACCAACCCTTACCACACTATTCATGATCCCCACACAACCCTTACCTCACTATTCATGATCCCCGCTAACCCTTACCGCACTATTCATGATCCCCACACATCCCTTACCTCACTATTCATGATCCCCACACAACCCATACCTCACTAATCATGATACCCGCCAAACCCTTACCTCACTATTCATGATCCCCGCCCAACCTTTACATCAGTATTCATGATCCCCACACAATGCTTATCTCACTATTCATGATCCCAACACAATCCTTACCTTACTAATCATGATCCCTGCCCAATCCTTACCTCACTATCCATGATCCCCGCCCAATCCTTACCTCACTATTCATGATCCCTACACAACCCATACTTCTCTATTTATGATCCCCGCCTAACCCTTACCTCACTATTCATGATCCCCACACAACCCATACCTTACTATTTATGATCCCCGCCTAAGCATTACCTCACTATTCATGATCCCCACACAAATCTTATATCACTATTCATGATCCCAGCCCAACCCTTACCTCACTATTCATGATCCCCACACAACCCATACCTTGATATTCATGATCCCCGCCTAAGCATTACCTCACTATTCATGATCCCCACACAACCCATACCTTACTATTCATGATCCCCGCCTAAGCATTACCTCACTATTCATGATCCCCACACAACCCTTACCTCACTATTCATGATTCCTGCCCAACCCTTACCTCACTATTCATGATCCCCACACAACCCATACCTCACTTTTCATGACCCCCGCCCAACCCTTACCTCACTATTCATGATCCCCGCCTAAGCATTACCTCACTATTCATGATCCCCACACAACCCTTACCTCACTATTCATGATTCCTGCCCAACCCTTACCTCACTATTCATGATCCCCACACAACCCATACCTCACTTTTCATGACCCCCGCCCAACCCTTACCTCACTATTCATGATCCCCGCCAACCCTTACCACACTATTCATGATCCTCGCCAAACCTTACCACACTATTCATAATCCCCACACAACCCTTACCTCACTATTCATGATCCCCGCCAACCCTTATCGCACTATTCATGATCCCCACACAACCCTTACCTCACTATTCATGATTTCCGCCTAACCCTTACCTCACTTTTCATGACCCCCGCCCAACCCTTACCTCACTATTCATGATCCCCGCCAACCCTTACCACACTATTCATGATCCCCGCCAACCCTTACCACACTATTTATGATCCCCACACAACCTTTACCTCACTATTCATGATCCCCACACAAACCTTACCTCACTATTCATGATCCCCGCCCAACCCTTATTTCACTATTTATGATCCCCACACAACCCATACCTTGATATTCATGATCCCCACACAACCCATACCTTGATATTCATGATCCCCACTAGAGATGAGCGTTGTTCTACTCGAACTGTTCGCCAATCTCAAATTCGAGCTGTTTTGGGCGGTGTTCGAGCCGGTCGGCGA
Source organism: Phyllobates terribilis (assembly GCF_046119375.1). NCBI lineage: Eukaryota > Metazoa > Chordata > Amphibia > Anura > Dendrobatidae > Phyllobates > Phyllobates terribilis. The sequence goes on from NW_027362762.1 coordinate 907,219,551, forward strand.
ACACGAACAATTTGAGAAAAATTCGGCTGTTCGAGGTTATGTTCGATAACTGTTCGTGCACCAAAATCATAACTGGATTTTTTCTCAGTAATGATGAAAATTAATGTTAATACGCAGTTTGAGTGTACAGCGGGGCGGAGGGAGGAGCAGGGGATGGATCTCTGCAGGAACAATGAAGATCTCCATTTTTTTTCTCTTTCCCGCATTTGCAGTGGGGAGGTGCAATCTGTCAGCCTATCAGCAGCGCACACACGGAGCGAAGTGCTTTTTTTCACACAAGCAAGGGCATGTGTGATTGGCAGTGTATGTCACATGTCCTTGCCCTATAAGACCAAGCCATTTTCCCCGTCGCCACCATTTTCTCACTGCTGCAGCTGCGTGTTAGACGGCACCGCTGTTGCTGTGTGCGCTATACCTTGTTAATTTCAAGCCAATTTTCGCACAAATATACAGATAGCTTGGGAGTAGGGAATAGTTGTGATTGCAGTCCTTTTAAGGACTAGGTTACAGCATTTCCTACGACTTTTATCAGGCAGGTCTGTGCTCTTAAATAGATAGATTGTGGGAGTAAAGACTAATTGTAATTGGAGTCCTTTTCAGGACTAGGTTACATCAGTTCCTATCAGTTTTTGCCAGGCAGGTCTGTGCCAGTGCTGTGCAAGTTTTTTTCACAGCATTTGGCTGAATCTAGCAAAGCTAATCCTTTTTGGCCTATTGCAGAGTGTGTTAGTCAGTGGAGTAGCCTATCTGTGTTGCAAGATATACCACCTGTGTATAGAATACCAATTTTTTTACTGCACCTAGTGAAGTAAAATCTTTTGGGCATAGCATCATTCTATTAGTCCATCTATACTGACCTCCATCAGGTTGCAAACTGAATATAATTTTTTTCTGCATCTAGCTCTGAAAAAATATTTGGGCTTCTAGCAGTGTGTGGGACTTGGTCTATTAGTCCATCTATACTGACCTCCATCAGGTTGCAAATTAAAAATAATTTTTTTCTGCATCTAGCCCTGAAAAAATATTTGGGATTCTAGCAGTGTGTGGGACTTGGTCTATTAATCTATCTATACTGACCTCCATCAGGTTGCAAATTAAAAATAATTTTTTTCTTCATTTAGCTCTGAAAAAATATTTGGGCTTCTAGCAGTGTGTGGGACTTGTTCTATTAGTCCTTCTATACTGACCTCCAGCAGGTTGCAAATTGAATATAATTTTTTTCTGCATCTAGCTCTGAAAAAATATTTGGGCTTCTAGCGGTGTGTGGGACTTGGTCTATTAGTCCATCTATACTGACCTCCATCAGGTTGCAAATTAAAAATAATTTTTTTCTGCATCTAGCTCTGAAAAAATATTTGGGCTTCTAGCGGTGTGTGGGACTTGGTCTATTAGTCCATCTATACTGACCTCCATCAGGTTGCAAATTAAAAATAATTTTTTTCTGCATCTAGCTCTGAAAAAATATTTGGGCTTCTAGCAGTGTGTGGGACTTGGTCTATTAGTCCATCTATACTGACCTCCATCAGGTTGCAAATTGAATAAAAAAATTTTCTGCATCTAGCTCTGAAAAAATATTTGGGCTTCTAGCGGTGTGTGGGACTTGGTCTATTAGTCCATCTATACTGACCTCCATCAGGTTGCAAATTAAAAATAATTTTTTTCTGCATCTAACCCAGCCAATAGTTTTGGCCTAATACCACAGTTTGGCCACTCAGCTCTGCTCGGTTACCATCCATTGTTTTTTTGTGCAAACAACTCCAGAGTTGTGAATTAGTTAACCACCAAAATGAGTGGAAAAAGGCCTGCTGCTGGTGGAAAGGGGAATAGGCGTGTTGGGAAGGGGAAAAAAGGTTGTGTCCGTGGGGTAGGTGCAGAAGAAAGACCATCTTCCAGCCAAACTAAAATGTCTACTTCTTTTAGCGGACAATGTGATAAGATCCCTTTCTTACGGCCACGCCAATCGCTACAAATTCCAGATGAGGCACAAAAACAGCAGGTGCTTCAACGGATATCAAGTGCTCCTTTAAGTGGGCTCTCCTCCACATCAACTTCAACATCACAAATACTCCAGTCCTCAAAGGTGTCACCCAAATCGCACTTGCTTCCTCACAGCTCTCAAATCTCCAGCTGCCCGTCTGAGTATGAGGTAGAACAGATGGTTGAGTCTGCAGAGCTGTTTACTCATACTATAGCCTGGGAATCAGAGGTCGACTCCAGCGCTTCTGTGAATCCAGACGAGGAAATGATCTGCACTGATGCTCAGAATCTTTATGAATCGGATCCAGGACCAGACGCAGAAGGTTCTGACCATAATGTAGACCCTCATTCCCAAACTGTAACTCCTGTTGGTGGAGACAATGAGGAAGACGATGATAAGACTCAAATACCTGATTGGAGCGACAACTTTAGTTTTTTGTCAGGGCAGGAACAGGTTGGCTCTGAGGACGACGGGTGTGATAACGGACAGGGTGATGATGATGAGGTCGGAGATCCCACTTACTGTCAACCCACAGTCAGCCAAGAGATGAGGTCAGCAGAGGAGGTGGAGGAAGATGCTAGTGACGACGAGGTCAGGTTGCGCCTTCCTGGACAGAGACGTAGTACTGGAAGCACGTCAACAACTGCATCCTCAAACACAACTCTGCCTCTCACCACAAGTCGTGGTGGCTCTTCAGGTCGCATGGGTGCTAAGCCTTGCATAGCCTGGGCATTTTTTCAGATCGATAAAGATGACCCAACTCGTGTTATCTGTAACATTTGTCAGCAAAAGCTAAGTAGAGGCCAAAAAATACATAGTTTGAGTACTTCATGCATGAACCGGCACATGGACATGAAGCATAAGTTGCAGTGGGAAGCTCAGTGTGCTACAATGCGGTCTAGCCGGCCGGGCCAACCACCGTCTGCCATATCTTGTGCATCCGCAGCCTCTTCATCCTCTGTGACTGGGGGGACAGCAGTCACACCTGTTTTGGGGCGCAGACCTGCCACCTCTTTACCCGCAACAGCCAGCGTGATTGGCAGGTCATCATTTTCTTTGGAGGTGGTAACACCAGCTGGTCTTGAGCGCTGTCCGACATCGATAGCACCACCTTTGGATCAAGGCAACCTAACATGTCCGCCTGCATCTTCCTCACAGACCGGCAGTTTGCCGGGGACACCCTTATCAACCCCGTCTAAGCACAATAGCCAGCCCTCGGTCCCTCAGATGTGGACAAGTAAAAGACCATTTCCTCCTAGCCATGAGAAAGCTAAGAGGTTGAATTTCACCATCTGCAAGCTCTTGGCTACAGAAATGCTGCCTTTCCGCCTGGTGGACACAGAGGATTTTCGAGACCTTATGTCCGTCGCAGTGCCCCAGTACCAGATGCCCAGTCGGCACTACTTCTCAAAGAAAGGTGTGCCTGCGCTCCACCAGCATGTCGCACACAACATCACCGCTTCTTTGAGAAACTCTGTGTGTGACAGGGTGCATTTCACCACAGACACTTGGACGAGTAGGCATGGACAGGGGCGTTACATGTCGCTGACTGGGCACTGGGTAACTATGGTGACAGCAGGACAAGGGGCTGCTGTCCAAGTCTTGCCGTCCCCACGAGTTGTGCGTCAATCCTCTTTATGTCATTTTTCCTCCACTGCTTCTGCCTCCTCAACCTCCTCTCGGTCTTCCACCTGCACCCAAAGCCTGTCTGGTCATGCCACAAGCTTTCTAACTGCGCAGAAGGGATCCTGCACACCTCCTTACTATGCTGGCAGTAGGGCTCAACGTCATCAGGCGGTTTTTACATTGAAATGTCTGGGAAATGTGAGTCACACAGCTGAGGAGTTGTGGTCAGCTCTGGAGAACCAATTTCATGAATGGTTGTCTCCACTGGACCTGAAACCAGGGAAGGCCGTGTGCGACAATGCTGCAAACCTGGGTGCGGCCCTTCGCCGGGGCAATGTCACACACGTGCCTTGTATGGCTCACGTGTTGAACCTGGTTGTCCAGCAATTTTTAGCCCACTATCCCAGACTAGATGGCCTTCTGCAGAGGGCACGGTCGCTGTGTGCTCACTTCCGCCGTTCGCATCCCGCAGCTCAGCGACTTACATCTCTACAGAAGTCGTTGGGCCTGCCACTTCACCGGCTAAAATGCGATGTGCCTACCCGGTGGAATTCAACTCTGCACATGTTGCAGCGACTGTGGCAGCACCGACAAGCCCTGGTGCAATACGTTCTGACGTATAGCCTGGGCCAACGAGATTCAGAGGTGGGGCAAATCACGCTGGAGGAGTGGTCTCAGATCAGGGACCTATGCACCCTTCTGCACAGTTTTGAAATGGCGACGAAGATGTTTAGTGCTGACGATGCCATTATTAGCATGACTATTCCGGTGATTTACATGCTGGAGCACATGTTAAACAGAATTCGGAGTCAGGTGGTGGCACAAGAGGAGGTGGAGGAAGTAGAGGAGGAGGAGTTGTATGCGGAAGGGCTAACATCTGCAAGGTCCAGAAGGTCGGCAGCACCAAGGCGGCAGGCATGTGAGGGTGGGGGAGATGGTTTTACCAGGGCGCATGGTAGCAGCCAAACTAGTGAGGAAGGTGCAGGAGCCCAGGAAGAAGTGGAGGACGAACTGATGGAAGACTCATCAGATGAGGGAGACCTTGATCACATTTCTGTTGTGCGAGGTTGGGGGGAGAGGACAGAGGAAGGAAGCATGATTGTTACCTCGCCACCAACACAACAGGGACTTGGTGCTCCTGGATGCGCAACACACATGAGTGCCTTCTTGCTGCACTACCTGCAACATGACCCTCGAATTGTGAGAATTAGAAATAATCCTGACTACTGGGTTGCCACACTGTTAGATCCCCGGTACAAAAGTAAATTTGCAGAAATTATTCCTGCCATAGAAAGGGATGCACGCATGCAGGAGTATCAGCAGAGACTGTTGCAGAATCTTACATGTGCTTTTCCACAAAATACCAGTGGTGCACGTAGTGAATCTCACAGTTCCAACTTGCCAACCGTGGGACCGTCAAGTGTTCAGCACTCAAACCGTAACAGAACCACAGTATCTGCTGGTAACATCAATTTTGCGGAATCATTTCACCACTTTTTTAGCCCATCCTTTGCAAGGCCACAGGAGACAAGAAGTCTGACACATAGTCAACGCCTAGAGACGATGGTACAGGAGTATCTCCAAGTAAACATTGAAGCCACGACTGTATCACTGGACCCTTGCTCTTTTTGGGCTTCCAATCTGGATAAATGGCCGGAGCTAGCCACTTACGCCTTGGAGATCTTGTCATGCCCCGCAGCCAGCGTTCTGTCTGAACGTGTGTTCAGCGCTGCTGGTGGTGTGCTGACAGATAAGCGCACGCGGCTCTCCACTGATAATGTAGACAGACTCACGTTCATAAAGATGAACAAATCATGGATCCGAAACGACTTTTCTACCCCTGTGTCATCCTGGGGAGAGTAAAAGCTTGATGATTGGTTAAAATCACCCTACCAACCGTTTTAAGCTTTCAAATTACTAATCATGTTTATCTGTATCTTGACTGGAAAATAATTTGGGCTTTGTAGCAGTATGCAGCACTGATCCTATTAGGCCATCTATAATAAGCTTCACCAGATTTAAAATTAAACATAATTTTTAGCTGCATCTAGCCCGGAAAATAATTTTGGGGCTCCGAGATGCGCAAGACACATAAGTGCCTTCTTGCTGCACTACCTGCAGCATGACCCTCATATTGTCAGAATTCGAAGTAATCATGACTACTGGGTTGCCACACTCTTAGATCCCCCAAACTTTTCGATCAACCTTTTCATTTTAATAAAGACCAAAAAAATGGTCATTTTTGAAATTATAAGCATTAGCAGGTTGTTAGAAACTGAAATCAAACAGTTTTCAACTCAAAACTTTATTCTAGGTGATGTTACATTTTCACATAGGACCCCTTGTTCGAAAGGAGCTTCTGAACTCTCTCGTCCATTGAATTTGTCAGGTTTTGGATGGTTTCTGCTTCAATTGTTTTGCATGAGGACAGAATACCCTCCCAGAGCTGTTGCTTAGATGTGAACTGCCTCCCGCCATCATAGACACTCCTTTTAATGATGCTCCAAAGGTTCTGAATGGGGTAGAGGTCAGGGGAGCATGGGGGTCACACCATAAGTTTGTCCCCTTTTATGCCCATATCAGCCAGAGATGCAGATGTTTTATGTGCAGCATGAGATGGTGCATTATCATGCAGAAAAATGATCTTGCTGTGAAATACACGGTTCTTCTTCTTGAACCATGGCAGGAAGTGCTGTTTGAGAAAATCCACATACATTATGGAGTTCATCTTTAGCGCCTTCAGGGATCCTAAAGGGGCCGACAATCTCTCTCCCCATGATTCCAGCCCAAAACATTACTCCACCTCCTCCTTGTTGGCGCTGTAGCCGTGTTTGCGTGGGGTGTCCATCAACCAGCCATCCTCCACTCCATTCATCTGGACCATCGAGCGCTGCACGGCACTCATCTGTGAACAAAACAGTTTTGAAATCAGTCTTCATGTAATGTTTGGCCCACTGGAGCCGTTTCTGCTTGTGTGAAGTGGATAGAGGAGGTCGACAGGATGGCGTATGCACAGCTGCAAACCTCTGAAGGACCCTGCATCTTGTTGTTCGGGGGACGTTGGAGGCACAAGCAGCTTCAAAAACTTGTCTGCTGCTATGACAAGGCTTTTTTGCCGCTGCTCTTTCAACCTGACGTAATTGCCTGTAGGAAAGAGTCCTCAATTTGCCCTTATCAGCACGCACACGTGTGTACTGTGAATCAGCTACATACTTCTTGATTGCCAAGACACTTCATCCTGATCATCGCACAATGTTGATTGTAGTCATGCCTTGACCTAAACACTCCACAATTTGTTGCTTCTCAGCAGCCGACACATCCTTTTTCTTTCCCATTTTGGCAGAAAATGTAGGCTGCTTAATAATGTGAGAGAGCCTTCTTAAGTAGTCTTGCCTTTCATTGGACACACCTGCCAAACTAATTAGCACAGGTGTCTGCAATTGCTTACAGTGATATAAAGAGCCCTGACACACATCACCATCAATGAGTTTAACTGACAAACAAACAAATTCTTCCCTTATCACTCCTAAACACTTTTTGCATAATAATTTGGAACGCGGTGTACATGTGCTTTTCCACAAAACACCAGTGGTTCACGTAGTGAATCTTACAGTTCTAACTTGCCAACCGTGGTCTGTATGGAATTGTTCAATAAAGGGGCCAAAATTAAGATAACATAGATGGGAGAGGTCTCTATGAATAGGAATTCCTAAGTATTTGATACCCTGTGAGGGCCAGGCAAAGGGAAAGTTGGACTGGATGGAATCCTATATGGATTTAGGGAGGGAGACATCGAGGGCCTCAGACTTCGCTGCATTGATTTTAAAATTTTACCATGTAACAAAGTGATCTATTTCAGCCATAACAGCAGGGATGGATATATGTGATTGAGTGATATATACTAGGACATCATCAGCAAATAGAGAGCACTTGTACTCGGTGCCTCCCACCTCAATCCACCTAATATTGGGGTTATGGCGAATTGATGAGAGCAGGTGCTCCGTCACTAGGATGTATAAGAGAGGGGACAGAGGACATCCCTGCCTTGTCCCATTGGTGATTGTGAAAGGTGATGAAAATGTTCTGACGCACCCCCTGGGCCTTGGGACACCCGGAGCCGGACCCTTTTTGGTGGATGCTGGTGGTTGTAGTCTTCGTGGCGGCGATCCGGTTCCGTGGCTCAGGGCGGTCAAACCAGTGGCGGAACTATTTATGTGGTTTTGATGTTTAAATGTCCGACTACGCCACCCGTGGATTGCGGTCAGAGTGAACCGCCGCTACAGGGCAGACCGCTAAGGCTGGTGTTGTGGGTGCAGCAGAGCGTAGCATAACTCCCCACGGGAGGAGTATAGCCTCAGGGCAGTGTATGCGGAGGATGGGGGTGATGGTGCAGGGCAGCAGCAGTAACGACACGGAGTCAGTGATGCAGTTCAGGGCCTTTACTCACAGTTCTTATTATCCAGACCACGTCTGCAGGTAACGGCTGCCCACGTCGTACTGTGCTCACCAGGTGAGGGGCTCAGACAACTCCCAGATAACTTTGGAGCGCTTCACAGGACCCCCTTTGTGTGTCCTTTGTCTGGCCTTTCTTACCAACACTTCTGTCCGGCTGCCTCGGGCCTCCTCTTGGTAAACTTGGCGCCAGTTTCCCTGACCCTATGTGGTGCCTTCCTAGCGGGTGGAGCAAGGGGCTGCGCCACATAAAATGTCAGAGCCTCCGGTTTCTAGCTGAGGGTCGTTTCCTGCCTCCACTAGTTCGGGGACCGGTCTCCCCCTTTGGCCTGACCCCTCCACGCAGGTGGATTCGGGCGTGCGGTGGCGACTCGCCCGTCCGCACCCCTGGGATCCCTTCATTCCTCGTTCCTGGAGCCTTCTCCGCTCCTCTTCCTTCCTTCTCCCTCTTGCAGGCCTGGGCCTCTGTTACTAGGCCCGCCTCCGGAGCAGAGCTCATGCAGAGCCCCTGCTCCCTGCCACTTCTGCTCAGACTTCTCTGCACTGAACTAAGATGGTGCCCACCTTTTATACTCCCTTCTCAATGCACCCAGGAACTGCTTCCTCCCTGCTCCTGCACTGCAGGGTTCCCCTTCCTCAGTGTTCCCTCCCCCCACTCCAGCCAGGGACAGGGACTGTCGTGCCCATCTCAGGGGCATATTGGTCGCCCTGCCCCACGGCAATGTGGTGTAATGCATGCAGGTGTCGGGTCCTGATCCACACTCCATCCTTATCTGAGAGTGAGATATCACACCTCTGGGTGAGGTGCAATACGTCTGTAGCAACCAAGCCCTCGGTGCTACAGTTCCATTTATCTTCAGCCTAGGTGACGTATTGTGATACAGGGCTGTGATTTTGGCTATAAAAGGGTCCCCTAGACCCCTACCCCAAGCTTTTTAAGAGAATCATATATGGCGTGCCAGGAGACTCTATGGAATGCTTTCTCAGCATCCAACGAGAGTATCTACTTACAAATTTTTAACTGCATCTAGCCCAGGAAATACTTTGTGCCTAGTAGCAGTGTCTGCTAGTCAGCGGATTATCCCGGCTGTTAAGCAAGCTACACCACCTGTAGTTTGGACACTTAATTTTTTCAAAGGAAATGCTTCGGGACCACGGGATACTTAGTGAAGAGCATCAGGAGGCACCCCAAGGCATAGGGGCTGGGACTGGCACTAGGATGCCTTGCGGTGGACAGCCGAGCTCGATCCTTATAAAAGCTTTTTAACTGCAGCAGCTTTAGTGGACGCTACTGGAGCTGGAATTACGCGGCTGCTGGCATGAGACTTGCCCTCCAATAGATCCTTGTAAATGGATTTAAAGTGTATTCATTCAAATTAGAGGGACAATTTAAATTAAAAAGCTTAGAGCTGCCTCCACCACAGGGGGGCTCTCTCGACCCACCAGCGGACAGGCACCAGTATTGGGAGAGGGGGGCTGGCCGTCAGGGTTCACCGCGGCTCTGGCACAAACCCGGCGACACGGAGGTGGCACGGGCAGGAGCGGACTGAACGTGTCGGCTTCTCACTTTTTGGATTTTAGAAGGGCATGACATGCCTATATTTGTGTCTCCCCCTCCTTTTACTCCTCCACCTCTTTTCTTTTCGCATGACTATATGTACTTGTCACTTTTCCATGTGTTAGTTGTGTCTTCTGAGCAGTTTGTCAGCTTGTGGACACCTTTGAAGGTGTTTTCTATGTGTTTCTGTGTTTTTGTTTGCCTGCCATTGGCTTTAACGGTGTTCGAAGGTGTTCGACGAACAGTTCGACGAACAGTTCGGCGAACACACGGGTGTTCGACGAACCGAACCGAACTCGAACACTACGGGGGTGGCTCAACACTAATCCCCACACAACCCTTACCTCACTATTCATGATTCCCGCCCAACCCTTACCTCACTTTTCATGACCCCCGCCCAACCCTTACCTCACTATTCATGATCCCCGCCAACCCTTACCACACTATTCATGATCCCCGCCAACCCTTACCTCACTATTCATGATCCCCGCCAACCCTTACCGCACTATTCATGATCCCCACACAACGCTTGCCTCACTATTCATGATCCCCGCTAACTCTTACCGCACTATTCATGATCCCCACATAACCCATACCTCACTAATCATGATCCCCGCCAAACCCTTACCTCACTATTCATGATCCCCGCCCAATTCTTACCTCACTATCCATGATCCCCGCACAGTCCTTACCTCACTATTCATGATCCCCACACAACCCATACCTCACTATTCATGATCCCCGCCTAACCCTTACCGCACTATTCATGATCCCCACACAACCCATACCTTACTATTCATGATCCCCGCCTAACCCTTACCTCACTATTCATGATCCCCACACAACCCATACCTTACTATTCATGATCCCCGCCTAACCCTTACCTCACTACTCATGATCCCCACACAAACCTTACCTCACTATTCATGATCCCCGCCCAACCCTTACTTCACTATTCATGATCCCCACACAACCCATACCTTGATATTCATGATCCCCGCCCAACCCTTACCTCACTATCCATAATCTATCCACAATATTATTTTACTATCCATGATCCCCTCACCTTACTATCTATTATCACCTTACACTCCTTACCTCACTATTCATGATCCCCGCACACCTCTTACCTTGTACACCCCTTACCTTACTATTCTTAATTTATTCACAATCTAACTTTACTATCTATTATCCCCTTATATTTCTTATCATATTATCCATTATCCCATTACACCCTTTTTTGCAAAGGGATTGTACAGGTCATCAGGCTGCACTCCATCTTCCCAGGGTTTTTTTTTTTCTATTTGAAGTACTCCAGTCATGAAATTTCACAACAGAAACTGTACATATTATTAAATAGATCTCTTAGGCTATGCTCACACACATGTTTTTTCTGCTGCAAATCTGCTGCTAACTTTTCTCTGGCAGGAAAACAGCTGGATTAAAAACGCAGGTTTTGATGCATCTTTTGTTGCATTTTTGCTGTGACCACCCATTACTTCCTATGGGTGCAAAAACGCTGCAAAAACGCTGGTACGTTTTCTGCTGAAAAAACGTTGAAAGAAGCGACATTCTCTATTTTCCAAAAACACAACCAAGTCACAAAATACGCAGCAAAAAAAAGCAACATGTCTGAACAGAGAATTCTGGTTTCTCATAGACTTTGCTTGTACTGCAAAACACAGCTGAAATGTTGCATAAAAATCTGCAGCAAAATACGCTGAAAAATTCAACGTGTGTGAACATAGCCTTAGACTGGATGAGGCTGGTGGTATGACAGAATCTCTATAATAATTTTTGAAAGCTTAAACTCAATCTTCACTGACCTAGTGTGATTGACAGCTTCTCAGTGTCCATCCTCCAGGTTGATGCTGAGATCTCTTACTGCTCAGTACATGCTGCAGCTGTCAGTCAGACTGGGTGGGTGGATGAATGCACTTGGACTCATGAGCTCCTGAGATATGGCATTTTATTCTGCGGACATTACAAAAACATAAGCACTGCGCAAAATCATGGACCTCGCAAGTGTTAAAATAAAGATGAAGTGGTAAATTCTTATAGGATAATCAATATGGAGAACAAGGAGGGTCATTGGTTTACAAATTTGGGGTTCAAAAGAAAATAGAAAAAAATGACAATTTTCAATGCAGTTTTGAGTGGTGGTCTAAAAGGAGTTTCACTACATAGGCTTTGAAAAGCAAATAAGTTAAATGGCTTATTCACGACTTGGGAAACTTTAAATACAATTGTACCCAATGAAAAAAAAACAATTAAAACTTTATACTCACCTCTCCAGACATTGCTGGAACAGTGCTGGATCTGCCTGTGTGACATTATTATGCAATGTGACCACTGCAGTCAATCAGTAGTGGACAAATCTTTTAATATGTGTTGACAGGTAGTAAAACAAAAACTTCATTGATCAACCTTTTCTGGTTGTTTTTTTGTGCCCTGTGTCCTTTTTTTACATTTTGTATTATTTGGGTTATATATTAATCATACTTTATGTAAGTCTTGTATTTAGATTATTTTGCGCCCTGTGACCATAAACCTCGTCAATTTACATTTTTTGGACATATTATACTCCTCTTTATCTTTTGCTCAGACTATCTTTATACCATTTTTATCTTTGTATATTATCTCCATTAGTCATTGGTCAGTTTTAACAAACTCTTAAACTTTGGATAAGGTAATTTGGGGTCACTTATTTTCATACCATCACCCTTTTTTGTGTTCTTCTAAGAATAAGCACATTGCTAAAACGCTCTTCCAATAAAAATATAAGGCCCAGTGACTATAAGACTACTGGGATTTGCTCCATAGACCTGTAAATGCCATACAGTATATCTTACCCAAGATTTATAGAAATAAAGTGAATACAGATTGTATCAATGTGCGGGATATTTTCTTCCCTTAGCCTATATAACACGGGGCATGGATCTCTCTAGTGCTTTCAATGTTAGTTATGTTTTTGTAAATGCAAGAAGAATTACAATAGTTTATATTATATAAAACTCCTCGCTCAGCCAAGCATACATATGTTTTCAATTAGGAGGTAGGAATAAGCTGCTGCCAGACATCACTGGCGATGGCTTTTCTCCCAGGAGAAGAAAAAGATTGGGCATGTTTCAATCCAATATGCCTGACCCTTCTTTTTCTCAGTATTTTCCATCAAGGAATGTCAGGACTAGTGTTGAGCCACCCCCGTAGTGTTCGAGTTCGGTTCGTCGAACACCTTCGAACACCATTAAAACCAATGGCAGGCAAACAAAAACACATAGAAACACATAGAAAACACCTTCAAAGGTGTCCAAAAGCTGACAAACTGCTCAGAAGATACAACTAACACATGTAAAAGTGACAAGTACATATAGTCATGCGAAAATAAAAGAGGTGGAGGAGTAAAAGGAGGGGGAGACACAGATATAGGTATGTCATGCCCTTCTAAAACCAAAAAAGTGCAAAGCCGACACGGCCAGTCCGTTCCTGCCCGTGCCACCTCCGTGTCGCCGGGTTTGTGCCAGAGCCGCGGTGAACACTGACGGCCAGCCCCCCTCTCCCAATACTGGTGCCTGTCCGCTGGTGGGTCGAGCGAGCCCCCCTGTGGTGGAGGCAGCTCTAAGCTTTTTAATTTAAATTGTCTCTCTAATTTGAATGAATACACTTTAAATCCATTTACAAGGATCTATTGGAGGGCAAGTCTCATGCCAGCAGCCACGTAATTCCAGCTCCAGTAGCGTCCACTAAAGCTGCTGCAGTTAAAAAGCTTTTATAAGGATCGAGCTCGGCTGTCCACCGCAAGGCGTCCTACCGCCAGTCCCAGCCCCTATGCCTTGGGGTGCCTTCCCGATGCTCTTCACTGAGTGTCCCGGGGGCCCGAACCATTTCCTTTGAAAAAATTAAGTGTCCAAACTACAGGTGGTGTAGCTTGCTTAACAGCTGGGATAATCCGCTGACTAGCAGACACTGCTACTAGGCACAAAGTATTTCCTGGGCTAGATACAGTTAAAAATTTGTAATTAGATACTCTCGTTGGATGCTGAGAAAGCATTCCATAGAGTCTCCTGGCACGCCATATATTATTCTCTTAAAAAGCTTGGGTTAGGGGTCTAGGGGACCCTTTTATAGCCAAAATCACGTCCCTGTATCGCAATACGTCACCTAGGCTAAAGATAAATGGAACATTTTCATCACCTTTCATAATCACCAATGGGACAAGGCAGGGATGTCCTCTGTCCCCTCTCTTATACATCCTAGTGACGGAGCATCTGCTCTCATCAATTCGCCATAACCCCAATATTAGGTGGATTGAGGTGGGAGGCACCGAGTACAAGTGTTCTGCATTTTCTGATGATGTCCTAGTATATATCACTCAATCACATATATCCATCCCTGCTGTTATGGCTGAAATAGATCACTTTGTTACATGGTCAAATTTTAAAATCAATGCAGCCAAGTCTGGGGCCCTCGATGTCTCCCTCCCCAAATCCATACAGGATTCCATCCAGTCCAACTTTCCCTTTGCCTGGCCCTCACAGGGTATCAAATACTTAGGAATTCGTATTCATAGAGACCTCTCCCGTCTATATTATCTTAATTTTGGGCCCTTTATTGAACAACTCCATACAGACCACGGTTGGCAAGTTAGAACTGTAAGATTCACTACGTGAACCACTGGTGTTTTGTGGAAAGGCACATGTACACTGTGTTCCAAATTATTATGCAAAAAGTGTTTAGGAGTGATAAGGTAAGAATTTTTTTATTTGTCAGTTAAACTCATTGATGGTGATGTGTGTCAGGGCTCTTTATATCACTGTAAGCAATTGCAGACACCTGCAAAAAGCCTTGTCATAGCAGCAGACAAGTTTTTGAAGCTGCTGGTGCCTCCAACGTCCCCGAACAACAAGATGCAGTGTCCTTCAGAGGTTTGCAGCTGTGCGTAAGCCATCCTGTCGACCTACTCTATCCACTGCACACAAGCAGAAACGGTTCCAGTGGGCCAAACAATACATGAAGACTGACTTCAAAACTGCTTTGTTCACCGATGAGTGCCGTGCAACGCTCGATGGTTCAGATGGATGGAGTGGAGGATGGCTGGTTGATGTACACCCCATGCAAACACGGCTACGGCGCCAACAAGGAGGAGGTGGAGTAATGTTTTGGGCTGGAATTATGGGGAGAGAGATTGTCGGCCCCTTTAGGATCTCTGAAGGGGTAAAGATGAACTCCATAATGTATGTGGAGTTTCTCAAACAGCACTTCCTGCCATGGTTCAAGAAGAAGAACCGTGTATTCTGCAGCAAGATCATTTTCATGCATGATAATGCACCGTCTCATGCTGCACATAACACATCTGCATCTCTGGCTGATATGGGCATCAAAGGGGACAAACTTATGGTGTGACCCCCATGCTCCCCTGACCTCAACCCCATTGAGAACCTCTGTAGCATCACCAAAAGGAGTGTCTATGATGGCGGGAGGCAGTTCACATCTAAGCAACAGCTCTGGGAAGGTATTCTGTCCTCATGCAAAACAATTGAAGCAGAAACCATCCAAAACCTGACAAATTCAATGGACGAGAGAGTTCAGAAGCTCCTTTCGAACAAGGGGTCCTATGTGCAAATGTAACATTACCTAGAATAAAGTTTTGAGTTGAAAACTGTTTGATTTCAGTTTCTAATAACCTGCTAATGCTTATAATTTAAAAAATGACCATTTTTTTGTTCTTTATTAAAATGAAAAGGTTGATCGAAGAGTGTGGGGCATCTAAGAGTGTGGCAACCCAGTAGTCAGGATTATTTTGAATTCTGACAATCTGAGGGTCATGTTGCAGGTAGTGCAGCAAGAAGGCACTCATGTGTCTTGCGCATCTAGGAGCCCCAAAATTATTTTCTGGGCTAGATGCAGCTAAAAATTATTATTAATTTGAAAGCTGGTGGAGCTTAGTATAGATGGCCTAATAGAATCGGTACTGCAAACTGCTACAAAGCCCAAATTATTTTCCAGCCAAGATACAGATAAACATGATTAGTAATTTTAAATCAGGTGGAGTTTAGTATAGATGGCCTAATAGAATCAGTACTGCACACTGCTACAAGGCCCACATTATTTTCCAGCCAAGATACAGATAAACATGATTAGTAATTTTAAATCTGGTGGAGTTTAGTATAGATGGCCTAATAGAATCAGTACTGCACACTGCTACAAGGCCCAAATTATTTTCCAGCCAAGATACAGATAAATATGATTAGTAATTTTAAATCTGGTGGAGTTTAGTATAGATGGCCTAATAGAATCAGTACTGCACACTGCTACAAGGCCCAAATTATTTTCCAGCCAAGATACAGATAAACATGATTAGTAATTTTAAATCTGGTGGAGTTTAGTATAGATGGCCTAATAGAATCAGTACTGCACACTGCTACAAGGCCCAAATTATTTTCCAGCCAAGATACAGATAAACATGTTAGTAATTTTAAATCTGGTGGAGTTTAGTATAGATGGCCTAATAGAATCAGTACTGCACACTGCTACAAGGCCCAAATTATTTTCCAGCAAAGATACAGATAAACATGATTAGTAATTTTAAATCTGGTGGAGTTTAGTATAGATGGCCTAATAGAATTAGTACTACACACTGCTACACGGCCCAAATTATTTTCCAGCCAAGATACAGATAAACATGATTAGTAATTTGAAAGCTTAAAACGTTTGGTGAGGTGATTTTAACAAATCATCAAGCTTTTACTCCCCCCAGGATGACACAGGGGTAGAAAAGTCATTTCGGATCCATGATTTGTTCATCTTTATGAACATGAGTCTGTCTACATTATCAGTGGAGAGCCGCGTGTGCTTATCTGTCAGCACACCACCAGCAGCGCTGAACACACATTCAGACAGAATGCTGGCTGCGGGGCATGACAAGATCTCCAAGGCGTAAGTGGCGAGCTCCGGCCATTTATCCAGATTGGAAGCCCAAAAAGAGCAAGGGTCCAGTGACACAGTCATGGCTTCAATGTTTACTTTGAGATACTCCTGTACCATCGTCTCTACGCGTTGACTATGTGTCAGACTTCTTGTCTCCTGTGGCCTTGCAAAGCTTGGGCTAAAAAAGTGGTGAAATGATTCTGCAAAATTTATGTTACCAGCAGATACTGTGTTTCTGTTACGTTTTGAGTGCTGAACACTCGACGGTCCCATGGTTGACAAGTTGGAACTGTGAGATTCACTACGTGCACCACTAGTGTTTTGGGGAAAAGCACATGTAAGATTCTGCAAGAGTCTCTGCTGATGCTCCTGCATGCGTGCATCTCTTTCTATGGCAGGAATAATTTCTGCAAATTTACTTTAGTACCGGGGATCTAACAGTGTGGCAACCCAGTAGTCAGGATTATTTCTAATTCTCACAATTCGAGGGTCATGTTGCAGGTAGTGCAGCAAGAAGGCACTCATGTGTCTTGCGCATCCAGGAGCACCAAGTCCCTGTTGTGTTGGTGGCGAGGTAACAATCATGCTTCCTTCCTCTGCCCTCTCCCCCCAACCTCGCACAACAGAAATGTGATCAAGGTCTCCCTCATCTGATGAGTCTTCCATCAGTTCATCCTCCACTTCTTCCTGGGCTCCTGCACCTTCCTCACTCGTTTGGCTGCTACCATGTGCCCTGGTAAAACTATCTCCCCCACCCTCACATGCCTGCCGCCTTGGTGCTGCCGACCGTCTGGACCTTGCAGATATTAGCCCTTCCGCATACAACTCCTCCTCCTCTACTTCCTCCACCTCCTCTTGTGCCACCACCTGACTCCGAATTCTGTTTAACATGTGCTCCAGCATGTAAATCACCGGAATAGTCATGCTAATAATGGCATCGTCAGCACTAAACATCTTCGTCGCCATTTCAAAACTGTGCAGAAGGGTGCATAGGTCCCTGATCTGAGATCACTCCTCCAGCGTGATTTGCCCCACCTCTGGATCTCGTTGGCCCAAGCTATACGTCGCAACGTATTGCACCAGGGCTTGTCGGTGCTGCCACAGTCGCTGCAACATGTGCACAGTTGAATTCCTCCGGGTAGGCACATCGCATTTTAGCCGGTGAAGTGGCAGGCCCAACGACTTCTGTAGAGATGTAAGTCGCTGGGCTGCGGGATGTGAACGGCGGAAGTGAGCACACAGCGGCCGTGCCCTCTGCAGAAGGCCATCTAGTCCGGAATAGTGGGCTAAAAATTGCTGGACAACCAGGTTCAACACGTGAGCCATACAAGGCACGTGTGTGACATTGCCCCGGCGAAGGGCCGCACCCAGGTTTGCAGCATTGTCGCACACGGCCTTCCCTGGTTTCAGGTCCAGTGGAGACAACCATTCATGAAACTGGTTCTCAAGAGCTGACCACAACTCCTCAGCTGTGTGACTCACATTTCCCAGACATTTCAAAGTAAAAACCGCCTGATGACGTTGAGCCCTGCTGCCAGCATAGTAAGGAGGTGTGCAGGATCCCTTCTGCGCAGTTAGAAAGCTTGTGGCATGACCAGACAGGCTTTGGGTGCAGGTGGAGGACCGAGAGGAGGTTGAGGAGGCAGAAGCAGTGGAGGAACTTTGAGATAAAGAGGATTGACGCACAACTCGTGGGGACGGCAAGACTTGGACAGCAGCCCCTTGTCCTGCTGTCACCATAGTTACCCAGTGCCCAGTCAGCGACATGTAACACCCCTGTCCATGCCTACTCGTCCAAGTGTCTGTGGTGAAATGCACCCTGTCACACACAGAGTTTCTCAAAGAAGCGGTGATGTTGTGTGCGACATGCTGGTGGAGCGCAGGCACACCTTTCTTTGAGAAGTAGTGCCGTCTGGGCATCTGGTACTGGGGCACTGCGACGGACATAAGGTCTCGAAAATCCTCTGTGTCCACCAGGCGGAAAGGAAGCATTTCTGTAGCCAAGAACTTGCAGATGGTGAAATTCAACCTCTTAGCTTTGTCATGGCTAGGAGGAAATGGTCTTTTACTTGTCCACATCTGAGGGACCGAGGGCTGGCTGTTGTGCTTAGACGGGGTTGAGAAGGGTGTCCCCGGCAAACTGCCGGTCTGTGAGGAAGATGCAGGCGGACATGTTAGGTTGCCTTGATCCAAAGTTGGTGCTATCGATGTCGGACAGCGCTCAACATCAGCTGGTGTTTCCACCTCCAAAGAAAATGATGACCTGCCAATCACACTGGCTGTTGCGGGTAAAGAGGTGGCAGGTATGCGTCCCAAAACAGGTATGACTGCTGTCCCCCCAGTCACACAGGATGAAGAGGCCGCGGATGCACAAGATGTGGCAGACGGTGGTTGGCCAGGCTGGCTAGGCCGCATTGTAGCACAGTGAGCTTCCCACTGCAACTTATGCTTCATATCCATGTGCCGGTTCATGCATGAAGTACTCAAACTATGTATTTTTTGGCCTCTACTTAGCTTTTGCTGACAAATGTTACAGATAACACGAGTTGGGTCATCTTTATCGATCTGAAAAAATGCCCAGGCTATGCAAGGCTTAGCACCCATGCGACCTGAAGAGCCACCACGACTTGTGGTCACAGGCAGAGTTGTGTTTGAGGATGCAGTTGTTGACGTGCTTCCAGTACTACGTCTCTGTCCAGGAAGGCGCAACCTGACCTCGTCGTCACTAGCATCCTCCTCCACCTCTTCTGCTGACCTCATCTCTTGGCTGACTGTGGGTTGACAGTAAGTGGGATCTCCAACCTCGTCATCATCACCCTGTGTGTTATCACACCCGTTGTCCTCAGAGCCAACCTCTTCCTGCCCTGACAAAAATCTAAAGTTGTCACTCCAATCAGGTATTTGAGTCTCATCATCGTCTTCCTCATTGTCTCCACCAACATGAGTTACAGTTTGGGAATGAGGGTCTACATTATGGTCAGAACCTTCTGCGTCTGGTCCTGGATCCGACTCATAAAGATTCTGGGCATCAGTGCAGATCATTTCCTCGTCTGGATTCACAGAAGCTCTGGAGCCGACCTCTGATTCCCAGGCTATAATATGTTTAAACAGCTCTGCAGACTCAACCATCTGTTCTACCCCATACTCAGACTGGCAGCTGGAGACTTGGGAGCTGTGAGGAAGCAAGTGCTATTGGGGTGACACCTCTGAGGACTGGAGTATTTGTGATGTTGAAGTTGAGGTGGAGGAGAGCCCACTTAAAGGAGCACTTGATATCCGTTGAAGCACCTGCTGTTTTTGTGCCTCATCTGGAATTTGTAGCGATTGCCGTGGCCGTAAGAAAGGGATCTTATCACATTGTCTGCTAAAAGAAGTAGACATCTTAGTTTGGCTGGAAGATGGTCTTTCTTCTGCAGATGTTACTGTTGCTTTAACACCTACCCCACGGACACAAACTTTTTTTCCCTTCCCAATATGCCTATTCCTCTTTCCACCAGCAGCATGCCTTTTTCCACTCATTTTGGTGGTTAACTAATTGACAACTCTGGAGTTGTTTGCACAAAAAACAATGGATGGGAACCGAGCAGAGCTGAGTGGCCAAACTGTGGTATTAGCCCAAAAGTATTGGCTGGGTTAGATGCAGATAAAAATTATATTGAATTTGCAACCTGGTGGAGGTTATTATAGATGGACTAATAGAACAAGTCCCACACACTGCTACAAGCCGAAATATTTTTTCAGAGCTAGATGCAGAAAAAAATTAGATTGAATTTGCAACCTGGTGGAGGTTAGTATAGATGAACAAATAGAACAAGTCCCACACACTGCTACAAGCTGAAATATTTTTTCAGAGCTAGATGCAGAAAAACATTCGATTGAATTTGCAACCTGGTGGAGGTTAGTATTGATGGACTAATAGAACAAGTCCCACACACTGCTACAAGCCGAAATATTTTTTCAGAGCTAGATGCAGAAAAAAATTCGATTGAATTTGCAACCTGGTGGAGGTTAGTATAGATGGACTAATAGAACAAGTCCCACACACTGCTACAAGCCGAAATATTTTTTCAGAGCTAGATGCAGAAAAAAATTCGATTGAATTTGCAACCTGGTGGAGGTTAGTATAGATAGACTAATAGAACAAGTCCCACACACTGCTACAAGCCGAAATATTTTTTCAGAGCTAGATGCAGAAAAAAATTCGATTGAATTTGCAACCTGGTGGAGGTTAGTATAGATGGACAAATAGAACAAGTCCCACACACTGCTACAAGCCGAAATATTTTTTCAGAACTAGATGCAGAAAAAAATTTGATTGAATTTGCAACCTGGTGGAGGTTAGTATTGATGAACTAATAGAACAAGTCCCACACACTGCTACAAGCCGAAATATTTTTTCAGAGCTAGATGCAGAAAAAAATTCGATTGAATTTGCAACCTGGTGGAGGTTAGTATAGATGGACTAATAGAACAAGTCCCACACACTGCTACAAGCCGAAATATTTTTTCAGAGCTAGATACAGAAAAAAATTCGATTGAATTTGCAACCTGGTGGAGGTTAGTATAGATGGACTAATAGTACAAGTCCCACACACTGCTACAAGCCGAAATATTTTTTCAGAGCTAGATGCAGAAAAAAATTAGATTGAATTTGCAACCTGGTGGAGGTTAGTATAGATGGACTAATAGAACAAGTCCCACACACTGCTACAAGCCGAAATATTTTTTCAGAGCTAGATGCAGAAAAAAATTAGATTGAATTTGCAACCTGGTGGAGGTTAGTATAGATGGACTAATAGAACAAGTCCCACACACTGCTACAAGCCGAAATATTTTTTCAGAGCTAGATGCAGAAAAAAATTAGATTGAATTTGCAACCTGGTGGAGGTTAGTATAGATGGACTAATAGAATGATGCTATGCCCAAAAGGTTTTACTTCACTAGGTGCAGTAAAAAAAATTGTATTCTATACACAGGTGGTGTAGCTTACAACACAGATAGGCTACTCCACTGACTAACACACTCTGCAATAGGCCAAAAAGGATTAGCTTTGCTAGATTTAGCCAAATGCTGTGAAAAAAAACTTGCACAGCACTGGCACAGACCTGCCTGGCAAAAACTGATAGGAACTGATGTAACTTAGTCCTGAAAAGGACTCCAATTACAATTAGTCTTTACTCCCAACCTATCTATTTAAGAGCACAGACCTGCCTGATAAAAGTCATAGGAAATGCTGTAACCTAGTCCTTAAAAGGACTGCAATCACAACTATTCCCTACTCCCAAGCTATCTGTATATTTGTGTGAAAATTGGCTTGAAATTAACAAGGTATAGCGCACACAGCAACAGCGGTGCCGTCTAACATGCAGCTGCAGCAGTGAGAAAATGGTGGCGACGGGGAAAATGGCGGGGTCTTATAGGGCAAGGACATGTGACATACACTGCCAATGACACATGCCCTTGCTTGTGTGAAAAAAAGCACTTCGCTCCGTGTGTGCGCTGCTGATAAGCTGACAGATTGCACCTCCCCACTGCAAATGCGGGAAAGAGAAAAAAAAATGGAGATCTTCATTATTCCTGCAGAGATCCATCCCCTGCCCCTCCCCCCGCCCCGCTGTACACTCAAACTGCGTATTAACATTAATTTTCATCATTACTGAGAAAAAATCCAGTTATGATTTTGGTGCACGAACAGTTATCGAACATAACCTCGAACAGCCGAATTTTTTTCAAATCATTCGTGTTCGCCGAACGGCTCGAACACCGACCAAAACAGCTCGAATTTGAGATTGGCGAACAGTTCGAGTCGAACAACGCTCATCTCTAGTCAGGACATCAACATTTACATTAAATGGTTGCCCAACACGTTTAGCCAGCATTTATCTTATATGTATGGCCACCTTTAAAGAGGCTAAATTGTTTGTTCAAGAACATTTCGACATGTTTTTTATTTTATTGCACACATGTAATCAATACAGTTTTCTTCTCTTTACACTCAGTCAATAGCACATATAAAGATCAGCACTGACCGCAGCCCATGACTGGATCCGAGATACATCAATAGTATGAATCCAGCTCCACAGCTTGCTGGAAGTAAAATCTAAAATTTTATTTAACCCCTCCACCACCTTGGGTTTTTCCGTTTGTGTTTTTTGCTCCCCTTCTTCCCAGAGCCATAACTTTTTATCTGTCCATTATAATGGGCATATGAGGCTTGTTTTTTGCGGGACGAGTTGTAATTTTGAATGAAACCATTGAATGAAACCAGCTGGTGAAATCAGCTGTCATGTGCCTGAAAATTTGCGGGCTCATCGCCGGAGCCTGCACCAAAAAGGTGGGCATATGTACGTCATAGGTCGTAAAAGAGGTTAAAATTTCGTAAAATCTTCCATGCTGCATAGGATATGGATTAAAAATCCACAGATACAACTCATTTCGGATCAACCATATCTAATAACTCATAAGCCCTAAATGCACATGTCGGATCTGTGGGGTTTTAATCTGTATCCTATTCACCTTGTGAAGATACTAAGCAAGTTTAAATGAAATTTAGCATTTTACTTCTAGCAAGTCATGAAGCCGGATTTGTACTATTAGTGAATTCCTGTCAATGTGCTTGTGCTGTGTCCTGTGCAAGAACTACATGCAGGGTATATTTTGATGTGATCCAGTTAATCTTTGTGGACTGCAGTTCTTGAGTTAGATTCAAGTCCCATTGGTTAGACTCTCATCTAATATACATTTACGACATGACCTAAGTATACGATATAAATATAGAAGATGTGATTACCCCTTTAAGCTACCTATATACAGTGGTGTGAAAAAAAGTGTTTGCCTCTTCCTGATTTCTTATTCTTTTGCATGTTTGTCACTTAAGTGTTTCAGATCACAAAATAAATTAAAATATTTGACAAAGATAACACAAGTAAACACAAAATGCAGTTTTTTAAATGAATGTTTTTATTATTAATGGAAAAAGAAATCCAAACCTACAGGGCCCTGTGTGAAAAAGTGGCTGCCCCCTATATCTAATAACTGGTTGGGCCGCCCTTGGCAGCAACAACTGCAATCAAGCATTTGCGATAACTGGCAATGAGTCTTTTACAACGCTCTGGAGGAAGTTTGGGCACTCATCTTTGGAAAATTGTGGTACTTCAGCCACATTGGAGAGTTTCCGAGCATGAACCACCTTTTTGAGATCATGCCACAACATCTCAATTGGATTAGGTCAGGACTTTGACCAGGCCACTCCAAAGTCTTAAAGCAAGCTGTTTTCATGAAAATTGGTGCAGCTATAAGTCATAGGGGTGTGCTTGTCATATTCAGTCATGGGCAGATGCAGCATTCACTCACTGCTGGCACCGCCCATGTATTTGAATCCTGCTCCCAGCAAGCGCTGATATTGTGGGGCGCAGGTGCACTTGTATATGTCCGGCCGCCTGCACAGTGAGGCTGTGTGATTATCGCTTCACTGCGCATGCGCTATGACGCTCTATTCCTCGCGCATGCGCAGTGAGGCTGTGTGATTACCAGCTTCACTGCGCATGTGCTATGACACTCTATTCCTCTCGCATGCGCAGTGAGGCTGTGTGATTACCAGCTTCACTGCGCATGCGCTATGATGCGCTATGTTTCTGTCATGGGTGTGTCAGAGGACAGTCGCCCTGCAGTGGTTTACAGGAGATTTCCATGTTTGGCAATGCAGACAGCTGCCTAGATAGGAGGCTGTGTTTAGGACCCAGCGACTACCTCCCTTTAGTCTGGGAGTTGAACCTACCAGCACAATGACGAGACTGTCTGATCATATAATGTGTATGGTGGTGTCCGTACACCTCCCCTCCCCCCCCGATGGTGTTAGAGAAAAGAAAGATCAGGCTGTTCGATATCAATATACTTCTTTTTCCCCATTAAAAACACGTGCACACTCAGCTGAACCAAGCATGCATACCCATAGGGTGATAGGGAGGGATGGCTGATCCAACGTTTGGCAGAAAGTTATCAAAAGTGTTTGACCAGCCTAATTGGCTTTCAATTACAGAGAATCGATCAGTAAATTTCACAAGCCAAGCTGCACACATTATTAAATAGATTTCATGAAACTGATAAGGCTGGTGTACTTACCTTAAAAATCCATCTTAGAATGGATATATAATTTTGCAGTTCATCGTATAAACAATCATTCCTGACCATTGCCCAGTATTAGGCTAGGGTCACACCACTGTATCTTCTCTCATCTAAGAGAATCGGGACAATTATTCTATTCACACTCTGGTCAGAGTTTGATCAGATTTTGATCATAGTGTGATCCGATTTTCTTGGATAGGGAGGTGAAAAAAAATCTCCATTTTCTCTCTATTGTCAGTTTGTGAAAATCAGACTGTACTCAGATGTCATCCGAGTGCAACCTGATTTTCCCCATGGGCTCATTGACTTGCATTGCCAAGGGCAATCCAAATAGCAGATAAAACGCATCGATTTTGTCCTCAGACTGGCTTGGTCCAAGGAAAAAATCTGATATGTGCATGGCCCCATAGAATAATATTAGTCCAAGTGAGGTCCAATGTTTTGTCGGATTGCACACATAACTCCAGAGTGGTGACGGATTCCCTTTAAAATCCAAAATGTTGGCCTACTGAAATGTATATTCAGTAAATACACTCGATACTTGGTCGGGGCTCCTTTTTTTATCAATTACTGCATCAATGCGGCAATGTGGCATGGAGGCGATCAGCCTGTGGCACTGCTGAGGTGTTATGGAAGCCCAGGTTGCTTTGATAGCAGCCTTCAGCTCGTCTGCATTGTTGGGTCTGGGGTCTCATCTTCCTCTTGACAATACCCCATAGATTCTCTATAATAGATTCTCTATGAGGTTAAGATCAGGCGAGTTTGCTGCCAATCAAGCACAGTGATACTGTTGTATATAAACCAGGTATTGGTACTTTTGGCAGTGTGGACAGGCGCCAAGTCCTGTTGGAGAATGACATTTCCATCTCCATAAAGCTTGTCGGCAGAGGGAAGCATGAAGTGATCTAAAATGTCCTGGTAGACGGCTGCGCTGACTTTGGTCTTGATAAAACACAGTGGACCTACACCAGCAGATGACATGGCTCCCCAAACCATCACTGATTGTGGAGACTTCACACTAGACTTCAAGCAGCTTGGATTGTGGCCTCTCCACTCTTCCTCCAGACTCTGGGACCTTGATTCCCAAATGAAATACAAAATTTACTTTCATCTGAAAACAACACCTTGGACCCCTGAGAACAGTCCAGGTCTTTTTCTCCTTGGCCCAGGTAAGACGCTTCTGGCGTTGTCTATTGGTCATGAGTGGCTTGACACAAGGAATGAGACACTTGTAGCCCATGTCCTGGATACGTCTGTGTGTGGTGGCTCTTGAAGCAATGACTCCAGCAGCAGTCCACTCCTTGTGAATCTCCCTCAAATTTTTGAATGGCCTTTTCTTAACAATCCTTTCAAGGCTGCGGTTATCCCGGTTGCTTGTGCACCTTTTTCTACTACACTTTTCCTTCCACTCAACTTTCCATTAATATGCTTGGATACAGCACTCTGTGAACAGCCAGCTTCTTTAGCAATGACCTATTGTGGCTTACCCTCCTTGTGGAGTGTGTCAATGACTGCCTTCTGGACATCTGTCAAGTCAGCAGTCTTCCCCATGATTGTGGAGCCTACTAAAACAGACTAAGGGACGTTTTTAAACACCTATGAAGCCTTTGCAGGTGTTTTTTTTAAATTATTCTAATTTACTGAGATAATGACTTTTGTGTTTTCATTGGCTGAATTTCAACATTAACAGAAATAAACACTTGGAATAGATCACTCTGTGTGTAATGACGCTATATAATATGAGTTTCACTTTTTCTATTGAAGAACTGAAAAAATAACATTTTTGATGATATTTTAATTTTGTGAGAAGCACCTGTATATGTCATATTACCCTATTATATAATGTAGAAGTCTCCAGAATAGGTCATTATATGACATCACCAGCAAATGTGGAAGCGACATCTAATGTTACACATTACTGAATTAATATCCCATCCTCAAGTATGTGACTTAAGAAATGCACTAAGTGAAGCATATAGCACAGCACTAGTAATTGTTGAGCATGCTGGGACACTGATTATGTCCAAACTTTGCTGTGTAACAGTGTCCTAATTACCTCTCCATTTCCTTCACTTAGGTCATCTTACATCATACAAGCATCATTAACTCATTTATGATGATTCTTTAATCATCCCATAATAAGAACAATACACAGCGCACATCCATTATACATTTCTAATTGTGCTTTCTTGAGCTCTTAGTCCTCAATTTAAAACGTTATTAAACACGTCTCTAACAATGAGGAGGGCATTAGAAGTGTTTTGACAAGGAGTTTTATGCCTCACTACTTCCATTTTATACCCAAAAGGTAAATGGCACCAAGATACTGGGCAGAGTACAATAGGGGACAGTAAAGAAGTAGAGAATTGCCTAGGGCATTTTATATACTCTGTCATATTAAAAGATGTCCTCCACTTAATAGAAAAATATATTTCATTTTATATATTTATTTATGGACCGAATAATTTAAATAAATTAAATTGAAAAAATCTCATCTATAGATTACTAAAGAAAAGCAACATATGGATATAGGGATGAGTGGACCTGTGGAAGTTTGGGTTCATCAGGTTCAGTCGAACTTTAGTCGAAACCTTGGTTCGGGTACCAGAACTTGACCCAGGACACGAACCCCATATAAGTCAATGGGAATCCAAACTTTCATGGACCATTCCCAGCCTATTAATATCAGCCCCCAGCTGTCTGCTTTGCCTTAGCTGGTTATTAAAAATAGGTCATGTCAGGTTCTATCCCGTCTTGTTTGGGTACACCTTGTCGCAGTGGGATGGCTTTTATGCTTTTTTGATCAAAATAGTTTTAACTAAGTACTCTATGTTATTTACATGTACTATTTATTTACTTACTATAGGGTATATGCTCATTTTGTTTTTTTCTTGATTTTTTTTAAAGGGCATTATTAGCTTTAAAGAAGGCACTTGTATAGTTAATTATTCTTAAGAGGGTACTCTGGGCATTAATACTTTACGAGGATCCTTCTGAGATATCATTACTTTATAAGGGGACAATTATTTTTTTCAAAGGGGCATTCAGAACATAAGTATCTTATAAGGAACATTTGCAGCATTATTACTTTACAAGTAGGAATTATAGGCTTCAAAGAGACACACAGGGGACTTCCACAATTTTATTTTTGCATAGAACATGGTTCTCAACCTTCTTTTTAGCTGAATGTGGCTCTCCAGGTAAAGAAGGTTGGCGACAACTGTTATATATGATCTCGTATTATGACGTTTTGGGGTTATACATTTGTGTATTAGGCCAGTTTGGTCTCTTTTGTACTACTGTAGCAGTATGTAACTTTCATTGCAAAAGTTCTTATTTTTATAGGTAGACAAGATGTACTTGTGTCTTCTCTCATCATTACGTAAGGTACAAGCTCTGCGCAGATCCATCAGACATAGCCGAGATCCCTGACCTGAGATTCCTCTGCAGAGCATGTAAGGACTCCACCCGACCCCTTGACTTCCAATATAATAATCCATTGTTTCTTCACCACAAAAGACCATTATGTAGTCTGGTTACATGCCATCTCTTAAAAGCTTCATATACCAGTATTTGTCATGAGCACAAATCATCTTTGGATATTTTAAGCATCTCTGTGGATTGTTTCCTTAGATAACTTGCCCGACATGGAGTGTTTTTCTATTTTGTACTTTTTGGTAAAGCCAATAAATACAGTAATATGTCTGGACTCATAATCTGCGTGTTGTCATAATGATCTCGCATTGATCTTTCTAACTAAACTGGGATTCATAATATTTATACAACAGAACATGGCGGATCTATACCAGTGCATACAGTAGTTTAGGTGACATAAAAATTCAAAATACCTGCGTATACCGAAGCAGCCTCATGTTACTTAGCTACTTGCTAATTAGAGGTGAGCAAATACCGTAGATTCTTATACTACAAATTTTTAGAAGTTTGTCAAAGTTTGCAAATGCAAAATAGTTTGTGAATTGTTTTGGGTGCATTTACTAAAATGGTCACGTAACAAGCGATAGAGAAGAAGGGTCAAATAACAATGCCTTTCAGTTATCACACCCTATACTCATTATAGGTCAATGATGACTCAGAACCACTATAAAAGCCAAAGCAGGAAATGAAGCTCCCACTTGGTGGGTAATGGGGATAGGAGGTAGGACCTCAGAGCTCAGTCAGAGAGCCATAGTAAACAGAATACAGACTATTGTGTGAGAGGAGAAGAGAATACATAGATTTAATTACAAGAAATTGATGGGATGGAGGATGGGAGTCACTCTGTATTAAGTGGAGAGCTGTCTGCTGCTATCAAGACTGCAATTTATGGCCCTCATTTCTTGCACTTGTGCCGTTTTAGCGATTGCTGAGTCTAATATTGCCATTATCATCCATTTACCCATACAAGTTGGTGTCTCATTGATATTACCAAGATTGTCTTTTAGCTTGTATACAATCCTAGGAGACTTCAGAGTGTCACTTATCTTTTCATGTAAATTGGAGGATTTGATGCACTTCCAATTTGTGTCTAATGCAAATGTTTAGACCGAATCGGACAAATCAAAGTCGAAGTAAACCTGCTGTCATGTAGTCCTCCATATTCATGAGCTCTGTGTAATCCCGCCTCCACCACTGATTGACAACTTTCTGCCTATGCACAGTGCACACAAAAGCTGCCAATCAGTGGTGTGGGTGGGTTATCTAGAGCTCAGCATTCAGAAAACTGGTAGATCTTCAGCAGAGAAAACTGATTTTATTAAAACTGCAGCAAGTAGCCCAGTAAGTGATATAACACTGGAATCAGAGTCTCTGCCCCTACATCAGGCACCTCTTTCATTGAGTAGCAAAAACCTGGTGACAGATTCCCTTTAAATGGAAAGTATAATCAGAAAACTATTGTTTAAATTATGATTTTGTTTTCATATGTATTTTTTTTATTTTTTTTGTATTTACTTTTCATATTACTATCTGTTGTATATTAAAAAATAATCTTGGAATTTTTCACACTGGCACTATCCCTAATATTATACTCCTACTTCCTTTTCTACACATGGACCTTACCAGCAATAAACAGGCTCAGACTCTTTTGGTTTTTATAAAAGTATAAACTGGGCATGCTCTAATCTGGGCAAAGGTCATTGTGAAGAAAGGAGGAGGAGGTGAGCTGTGACATCACTTATTGTGAATGGTGTATCCTGTGTTATCTACTGTATGCAGAGGTGTTATCTTCCATTGTAATCCGGTCTGTGATGGTATTGAGACTGCTGATATACAGAACAAGGAGTATGAGTCTAATATATGTAA
This sequence comes from Phyllobates terribilis, assembly GCF_046119375.1. Lineage (NCBI taxonomy): Eukaryota > Metazoa > Chordata > Amphibia > Anura > Dendrobatidae > Phyllobates > Phyllobates terribilis. The sequence continues at coordinate 907,249,517 of NW_027362762.1, forward strand.
TCAATGTAAAAGTTCTATTAAAAAAACATCAAAACTGAAAAAAACATCATTTTTTTAAATACATTTAACATAAACTTTCCCTTTAATACGTATGTTTAAAGAGCAGGATTCAGAGCCCATGTTTAATGGTAGCAATGACATTAAGGTGAAGTAATCCCATGTCACACAGAACATTATTCACGTTAATTCCAGATATATCAGGGCAACGTTCCTATAATGTTTGCTAGTAAAATTTTGACTTAAGACAATGTCAGACCCTTATGCATTTGTGTAGTGAAAGGCAAAAGACTTTCATTAATTTATATTACATATTGTGACATTTTATTAACAAATCTCTGATACCTGAATATGCCGATAATGATTTATGTCTATTAAAAGGTGAAAATGCAAAAATCATATATATCTTTCTGTATCGGCTGATTGAAGGTGCCACGAGGCAGAGGAAGTGGTGCGGCTTTGTACATTGTTCGGTGGCTGTGAATAGTACTGGACGCTCTATCCCATTTACTTGTATGGGAGTGAGCTGAATTACCATTACAATATATGGAGCTATGCAATTAGACTCTTCAGAAGGAAGAGGACTTGATCTCTGGCACCACCTTTTGGATGTAGCAACCATAAAAGTCACTGTCAACACTTTAACGAGCCACATGACTTAGGATGAGCAACCAAACTGGAAACTCCATTTGTGGATATGTGTTTTGGGGTGTTTGCCCCTCCTCAGTGTAAAGCAGCAGATCTGATTTGACTAGGTAAGAGGTCTCTGACTGGTGGTTTAATTGGTAATGTTTCTCCTTGTGGAGAGTGCCAAGCTGGTGTAAGGAGACTTATAGGCCATGCAATGCTTCTCTGGGAATTTAAATATGCAAATAGCCTCTTCAAAAAGAAGAAGGCTTCATGTCTGCTGCCACCTATTGGATGTAGGAATCCTAAAAGTCAATAGCTGTGTTGCTTCCAGTGCCCTGTAGACCCTTCAACCATCTGATTAGTGGTGGTGCTGGGAGTAAACCCCAACCAATTTAAAGATCTGAAATTGATGACCTATTTTAAAGGGAATTTGTCAGCATTTTTTTGCTATGTAATCTGAGAGCAGCATGATATAGGGGCAGAGACCCTGATTCCAGCGATGAATCACTTAGTTTACTGGGTGCAGCAGTTGTAAGAGAATCAGTTTTCTCTGTTGCAGATCTAGCAGAACTTGGAAAGCTGAGCGTTGCATAACCCCGCCCACACCACTGATTGACAGATTTCTGTGTACACTGTATATTGACAAAAAGCTGCTAATCAGTGATTGGGCGGGGTTGGAGCAGGATGCACAAGAAAGCTAGTCCTGTAGTTATAATCTTTGGCTGATAAAAGAATGGTTTTGTTGAAAGACCAAAACACAGGCTAGTAAGTGACACATCACTGTAGTCAGGTTCTCTCTCTCTACATCACGGTGCTCTCAGATTACAAAGCAAAATCCTGCTGACAGATTCCCTTTAAAGATAGATTAGTATTATAGTCCTAGAAAACCTATTTAAAGGGAACAAGGTACCAGGTTTGACCGATATGAGATATGGCCACCACCTTTCAGGGCTGATATACAGCAGACGCTGAGAAAGGTCAAAGAGCCCTGACGCATGTGCACTGCAGTACTTGACTTTGCCCTCGTCAGGGCAGAGAAGTACTCCTGCGCAGTCACGCAATGGCGGGGAGACTGTGTGGATGACGTAGGGACGCGTCATCCACACGACGCAAGAAGGAGGACAGCATCGCAAGAAGGAAGGCGCTGGACCAGTACCCTCGACACCCCTGAGACCGGACCACCCCCCAGGGGCGTATAATAAAAGTTCTTTTTTTGGCTTGCAGGTCTGGTTGTGGGCATATATACAGCATTTTAGAATGCTGTATATCAGGGCTGAAAGGTGGTGGCCGTATCTCATATCGGTCAAACCTGGTGACAGGTGCGCTTTAAGGTAGCCTTCTCTAAAATCCTTTTATGAATTCATGGTAATATTAGATAAATGATCTGGACATCAGTGCTATGCTATGGTAAGAATCTAAATTGTGTGACTCCAAAGTTCTCACTTTTACCTAAAGATTTGAGCTGCTGAACAGTCTGCAATGCCCAACTCCTTTCTGCCACTTGGTCCATCACGAGAAAGGGTCTAGAGATGTAAATATCTTGGTCTTGTTCAGTTGTGAATGCTTTCGCAGCTCGTAGTTTGCACATGTTAGAGGTGTTGTACTTTGTAACACTTTAAAAATATTTTCCATTCTCTAATTACTTGAAGGACTAACCGTGATAATACATTTGGGAATTGTGAATAATAGACACAGGAGTTCATATGAGTTTACAGGCAGCCCACACTCGGCCTTTGTTCCTATCCCCATTTCATCCCTTTGTTTCAGACTTTGGCCGGAGGAGGCTGTAAAAGTTCATTGTCCCAAGTGGGTGAGGAGCATTCTTTGGACTTCACTTTCTTTAGGTTGGCTATAAGGGCTTTACCGCTGAATTCTCTCCAGACTTCAGCAGAACACAAATATTCAATTTTACGGTGTGGTTTTGGTTTAAGTCTTTTCACATGAGTTTAAGTGTTATCTTTGGTAGAACAATAAAATGGTGTATTTTGGAATGGATTATAGTATTGTCTTGAAACAAATGTGGATATAAAGAAATGAAATCCATTTGTTGGAAATGTTAACTTATTTGCTTTTTACATATTGTAAGGATTCATGTATCCGTCTGGAACCCAGTGATACCAGCACATAGCAATATTTCACGTGTTGTGATGGTGTGTGGATAGGTCATGGCAGTGCAAACTGCTTACTAAGGCACTATTGTACTGACTTAAAAAAAAACATGAGCTTATTGTAATGTAGCAAGTCAGCAGGAGAATGAGGGGCCACACAAGCATGACTCTGCAGGACACATTACATTTTTGAGTTCCCAAGCTCACCAGTGCACTCTTTTTTTTGCAAAATGTACCAAACTATTGAGATGGCCACTCCTAACATTTCTGCTATCTCTCTGATGGATTTCTTCTTTTTCTTTTCAGCCGAATGATGGTCTATTTCACTTCCATTCACAGCTCCTTAGACCACATCATGTGAGTTCATAACAAAAGCTTCCAAATGCAAATGTCACACCTGGAATCAGCTGTAGACCTTTTATCTGCTTAATTGATGATGATTAAGGAGGGAAGAGCCGCTGAAGCCTATAAAAGAGCTTTTGAGATACTTGTCTAATTACTTTTGGTCCCTTGAAAAAAAGGCAGCTACAAATTAACCCCTTTACGACATTGTCAGTAATAGTATTCAGCTGCGCCCTGGGCCTTATGGACCAGCTACATACCATTACGCGAGCTGCGATGGCGCCCACAAACAAGTGGTGTGGGGCGATCGCTGCCGGGTGTCAGCTGACTGTTACATATAAGAAGCCCACAGAGCTTCAGGATTTGATGAGTGTTTGTGTGGAAGAATGGGTCAAAAATCACACCTGAGCAATGCATGCGACTAGTTTTTTCCATACAGGAGGTGTCTTGAAGCTGTCGTCACCAACAAAGGCTTTTGCGCAAAGTATTAATTAAATTTCAGTAATTGTGTTCAATACCTTTTCCCTGTGTCATACCTCATTATAACACACTAGATGGTGGCCCGATTCTAACGCATCGGGTATTCTAGAATATGTATGCGGCCGACCTGGCGCGACTAATCAGCGAAGCAGTGTTTAAATGGGTTGTGCACTACTTTAAATTAACCCCCCAATGTATCCCCCCGGGGCCCCTATTGAATTTTGTAATTACGTCATGTTGTCAATACTGCTTGTGACAACATCACTGACCACGCACAGCCAGCACGTAATTCCCCTGGCTGCAGCCGGCCCTTGCTTCCGCTTACATCATGACTATTTGCGGCTGCAGGCAGGGGTCTCCTGTTCCGCGTACCACGGTGAATGACGGGCTGTGGGCGGGGTTATCCCCCATCGTGTCACACCCTCATCCACCGCGCGCTCTGTCAATGAATGCTGGCCGCGACCAATCAGAGAAGCGGTGTTTTAAATTTCGCGCAAATATCGCTGATTGGTCGCGGCCGGGCGGGTGCGACCAATCAGCGAAGAGTGTTTCAAATCCGGCGCCAATTCGCGGCCGAACGGCGCTCATTGCTGATTGGTGGCGGCCGCCGGCTGCGACCAATCAGGACAGCGGTGTTTCAAATTTCATGCCAATATCGCTGATTGGTCACGACCGGCGGCCGCGACCAATCACGAACGGTGTTAGTGAGGACCAGGGAGCGGAGCTGCCTGTACGGGTACTTCCGCTGCGAGCAGCCGGGAGATGATCGGCTAGCGCCAGTCATCTCCTGGCTGCATCGCCACTGACCTCCATGCGGCTACCGTTGGGAGATCAGCGGCAAGTGTGAAGGGAGGACCGGGGAGCTGCGCCGCCTAGGCCGCCGGTCGAGGTAATTCTGCTGCGAGCAGTGCCGGTCATCTCCCGGCTGCATCGCCGTTGACCTCCGTGCAGCAGATGAGCCGCTAACGGCCGCCATCTTGTTCTGAAATCCCGCGTCGCTGATTGGCCGCGGCCGGACCAATCAGCGACGCGGGATTTCCTGGACGGACAGACAGACGGGATAAGCCGATTATATAGTAGATTAATTTATGGACATCTGTGGTTTGATTTCTTTGCCTGTGTGGATTGGATGGGTTGTTACTGACATCTGTTGATAATTTCATGTCAATAGCACCTTTAGAAATATATTTACTTAGAATATTGGTGACATGTTCAATACTTATTACAATCGCTCTATATATTGCAATTCATAAGTATTGAAAAGTAACTCTATTTATAAGAAGGAACAACCATGCCTATTAACAAGTACTAAAGGAATGTGCCCTCCTAGGTAAAGAATGGCATTTTTGATAGAATAATCTGTCAACGTCTATCCATTGAAACCCTCACCAATTCTGAGAATGAAGGAGGCAAAGCACTAAATCCACTTCAGAGTTTTTCCTCTGCACATGGGTGTGAATGTGCCATTTCCCTGTAGAGCTTGGTGGCCAGAAGCGGCGCCATGTGGGGATAATCTGTGAAGCAATGCTGCTTCCCCTTCATTCTCAGGATTGGTGGTGGTCTCAGAGGTCAGACCCTGTCACTTGGGAATAAAATTTGACATTCACGTCCCTATAAAACTTTCAGCAATATAATCACTGTTACCATTTGGGGCACATAAAGAAGATAATATTACTGTGCAGGGCATAGAGGGGACATTATTACTGTCTAGGGCACTGTTGATAGCACAATTTGGTTTGTGTAAAGATGAAAGACTGTGGACGGTACTGGAAAAGCGATAAACCAAAGATGTCTGTGTGTTACATTTTGCTGTGATGAGTTATCGATAGCAGAAGTGGTTATAGTGGTCTGGGCCAAATAGAAAAGAAAAAGGAAAGTGAATGACTAAGATCATTGAGAATAACTGAGATCAGCTATACTATAGGGGTTCAAGTTCCCTAAGCAGACTAAATACAATATATTAAAAACATCACAATATATTAAAAAAATGAATATATATATAAAAGTTTAATTCAACCCCTTTTCTGAAAATGCAAATGGTGAAGTCCGAAAACAATAAAAATAGTAATATTTTTGGTATTGTCACATGTATAAAAGTCCAAACTAATATAATATATTCATATTAAATGAACGCCAAAATGGAAAAAAATAAAAATGACAGAATTGCTGTTATTGGTCATGTAAAAAAAAAGAAATAAAAGGAGATCAAAAAATCGTACAGACTCAAAATAATACAAATAAATACTACAGCTCATTCCACAAAAAAAGAGAAGCCCTCATATAACTCTATCAACCGAAAAATAAGTTTTGGCTCTCAGAATATGGCGACTGGAGCCACTTTTTATTTTGCAAGATTTTTCAATTAAGTTTTCAAGTTGCAAAAAAAAAAACCTAGATGAATTTGATATCACTATAGCTGACTTTTTAAAGTTGAATAAAGTTGCCAGGTCATTTTTACTACAAAGTAAATGTCGTAAAAACCAAAACGGAAAAAACAATAGCAGAATTGCTGTTTTTTTTTTCTTCAATTCTGACACTCTAGAATAGTTTTTTCTCATTATTCAATACATTATAATGAATGATATAATTGAAATTTTCAATTATTCCCACAGAAAAAAAAACAATCCTTCTTTATGTTGACAGAGAATTAAAAAAAAGGCATGACTCTTGGAAGGCGAGGAGGAAAAAATAAGAAAGAAAAAACTGAAAATGACCATTTCTCCAAGTGGTTAAAGATTTTGCATTGGGGCATTGGAGTTTCAAGTTGCATTTCTGCACATCAGCGAGTAATGATATCTATGATTTACTATTATATAAAAGTAGGTTAATCTCTTTATAGTGACTTTACTTCCTTTTGCACTTTAATCCGAGATTTGTTAACAAAATAGCAGTAACACCTGGAACCGCCACTATTTATAGCATAGGAATCACTAAATTCCAGCTGACCTAAAGTCATGTATAAACTTTAATCTACGGTTACGGCACAATCCCTGCTGGCAGTTTGTTAGCAATGAAATGAAAACCTTTGTTCCTTTGGAAGAATAGACAGCGGCTGTGAGAAAATAGAGCTGCAGTCAACAGCTAGGTATGGCGGAAGGAGCCCATTGTGTTGTATTTTATACCTTTTTGGAAAGTTATTTCAAGCAGCAGTATCATAAACCGTTCTAACCCCAGCAAAACTATAGAGATATACAGACAGGCATAACCCGCCCCTGTATTTCTGACTAAAGCCCCATTCACACACTCAGTATTTGGTCAGTATTTTCCATCAGTATTTGTAAGTCAAAATCAGGGGTGGGTGAGAAGTACAGAAGCGGTGACGTGTTTCTATTATACGTTTCCTCTGATTGTTCCACTGCTGGTTTTGGCTTACATACAGTATACTGACGTAAAATACTGACCAAATACTGAACGTGTGAATAGGGATTCTATGCAATAGATTTATACATTGGTCAGCCATACTGTGAAATCTAAGCCACCTGCCAAATAATGTCCAGGTCCCTCTTGTGTCACAAGAACAGTCTGTCCCTTAGAGGTACAGTAAAGAATGTAATACATTGGAAAAAAAGGAAAATTCCAGCTCCTAAAATTCCAATATTTATTTAAAAAATTTTTAAAAACATGAATCCACAGTGCGGAGCAACGCGTTTCAAACTCACGCATCAAAGCCTTGATAAAGAACGCCTGCGTGCATGCGAAACGAGTTGCGCCGCACTGTGGATTCATGTTTTTAAGTTTTTGAGATAAATATTGGAATTTTAGGACAACTCCCACAAAAGACAAGCCGTCATGCGTCCATGTGGACAGAAAAATAAAAAACCTATGGCTCTTGAAAGAAGGGGAGGAAAAAACGAAGAATTCCCTGGGAGTGAAGGGATTAAGAGGCGCATGCCTCTTCATAAACTCAGAGTAACATTTCTAATGTAAAAATTGCCGCCAATATTGGTGAATTTGATGAGCGAACATCCCACCAAGATTCCACCGCAGCTCGTCCCATTTTGGTGGAGCTTCCTGAAACTGTTGTGAAAACGCAAAAAAATTGCAAAAAGTTTAGCGACTTTTCAAAGTTTTTTAACCGCTTCCAGACCGCCCACTCTACATAAACATCGGCGCTGCCTGGGCTCTGTGCAGCGCCGACGTTTATGAACGGGCGGTGGTCCCCCAGCCCTCAGGACCCCCTGGGTCCTGCAAGCGCTGCGGGTGCAGTGCAGAGCGACAGCTCTAACAGGGGACATCATCGGGACCTGATTGGATCAGGTCCCAATGATGTTAACCGTTTGCTATCTTCTATATGCTGCAATCTATAGTGATCGCAGCATTTAGAAGATAGTGAGAAGAGAGGGGGACCACTTACCTCTCCGATGGCCCCCTGATGTCTTACAGGACCTGCCGTTGTCATGGCAGCCGGAGGTCACATGACCGCCTCCAGATCTGCCATGTATGGTATCCTGCTAGACTCAGCCTGCAGCTGAAGTCTAGCAGGAGACAGACAGTGTGAAACTGTCATCAGAGCTCTCATGCAATGCAATACATGTCTATTGCATTGCATGAGAACAGTGATTAGAAAAATAAAAATTAATGTCCCATACAGGACTAAGTAAAAATGTAAAAAAAAGTCAAAAAAATGTTTTCAAACTGTTAAAAAAAAATCACAAAATAAATAAAAATAAATAAATAAAACATTAAACCAATAAATCCGTATATTTATGCAAAAACAAAAAAAGTACACATATTTGGTATCGCCGGGTCCGAAACAACCCGATCTATAAAACTGTCACACTAATTAACTCCTTCTGTGCACACCGTAATAAAAATAAATAAAAAACGGAGCAAAAAACTATGCTTTTTCATCATATCGCCAAACAAAAAGTGGAAAAAAATGCGATCAAAAAGCAAAATGGAAATAAAAATGGTACTGCTGAAAACGTCATCTTGTTCCGCAAAAAAAAAGCCGCCATACTGCTCCATCAGCCGAAAACTAAAAAAGTTCTAGCTCTCAGAATAAAGCGATGCAAAAAAAAATTTTTTTCTATAAATTTGTATTATTGTGTAAAAGCGCCAAAGCATAAAAAACATATACAGTAAGTGTAGTATCGCTGTAAACGTACTGACCCGAAGAATAATGCTGCCTTATCACTTTTATCACACGCTGTGAGGCATAAAAAAAACCCTCAAAAAACAATTCCTGAATTGTTTGTTTTTGTTAATTTTACCTCCCAAAAAACGGAATAGAAAACGATCAAAAAATGTCACGCACCCAAAAATGGTACCAATAAAAATGTCAACTCGTCCCGCAAAAAACAAGCCGTCACATGACTCTGTCGGCCAAAATATGGAAAAATTATAGCTCTCAAAATATGGCGATGCAAAAACTAGATTTTGCAAAAAAAGCGTCTTTTAGTGTGTGACAGCTGTCAATCATAAAAACCCGATATAAATCTGGTATCTCTGTAATCGCACCAACCAGAAGAATAAAGTAATTTTATCACTTATACTGCACGAGGAATGGCGTAAAAAATAAATAAAACCAATTCTTCACCTGCTACTGATTTGTTTATTATGTCTCCCAATGATCGCAGTAAGGCTCGGCGCACATTTATCCTGCGCTCTGCGCTGAGCACTTACACCAGAGTTTCCGTGTAAATCTCTGAAATATGTGATTCAGCCGGAACCCATGACGGAAGATTCCCTGTAATGAGGCAGATATAGGCCACTGTGGATGCTGTCTGGCCTGTGATCCCACGGTGTCAGTTTTTTTAGGTATGCATAAAAGTGCGGTTGGCCCCAGTTTTGTGCACTTCTGAAAAAAAGGACACTGCTAAACAGAGGCCAGACGGAGTCCAGAGTAACTCTGCTGCCTCATTACAGTGAATGGATCCCGCAGGGGTTTCATCTGAATTACATCACTTGGAAATTTAGATGGAAACCCCGATGTAAGTGCTCAGCCTAGAGCGCCGGATAAATGTTACGTAAAATGTTCCCAATAAAAGCTTCAACTTGGTCCTCAAAAAAATCTAGTCCCCACTCAGGTCCGTCATCTGTTAAAAATATAAGGGACTTCCAAGTTACTGGTAGCAGAAAGGCTCTGGAAAAGCGAAATGGCCCTTGCCCCCCAAAAGAAATTCAGAACATTTTGTGCTCCCAAATCCAAATGCCTATTCTACAATAATTTGTTCTCCAATTGTCAAATAGCACTCCGTCCCCCCCAGATCTCACCGTATGGCTAAGCGGTGCAATACAGCCACATATGGGGTATTGACACTTTTAGAAGAAATTGTGTGACACATTTCGGCACCATTTTTACCCATTGCCCTGTGTGAAAATGTAAAATCTGAGGGTAAAACATTTTTTTGTGGTAAAAATATAATTATGTTTTCTTCACTGCCCAATGGTATAAATTTAAAAATTAAAAATACTACTTCCCTAGATGAATTCCTTGAGAGGTGTAGTTTACAAAATGGGGTTACTTGTGGGAGTTTCTGCTGTTTCGGCATGTCAGCGACTCTTCAAATGTGACATGGTGTCTGCAACCTATCCCAGTCAACTTAGCGCTCCTTCCTCTTCTGAACCCTGCCGTACAAAGCAGTGGTTTTCCCCAACATATGGGGTATCGGCGTACTCAGGAGAAATTGCACAACAAATTTCATGGTGCAATTTATCCTGTTACCCTTATGATAATGCAAAATTAGGGGGTGAAAAACATTTTTTTGTGGGAAAAATGTGAAAATTTTATTTTTACTGCTCAAGGTGCTCACCACACATCTAGATAAGTTCCCTAAGGGGTCTAGTTTCCAAAATGGTGTCACTTGTGGGGGGTTTCCACTGTTTATGCACATCAGGGGCTCTCCAAACGCAACATGGCGTCCGCTAATTATTCAAACAAATTTTACATTCAAAAAGTCTAATGGCGCTCCTTCCCTTCCGAACCCTGCAGTGTGCCCAAACAGTGGTTTTCCCTCACATATGGGATATCAGTGCGCTCATGAGAAATTGCACTACAAATTGTGTAGTCCATTTTTTCCTGTTACCCTTGTGAAAATAAAAAAATTGGGTCTAAAATAACATTTTTGTAAAAAAAAGTTAAATGTTCATTGTTTTCTTCCACATTCCAAAAATTCCTGTGAAACACCTGAAGGGTTAATAAACTTCTTGAATGTGGTTTTGAGCACCTTGAGGGGTGCAGTTTTTAAAATGGTGTCACTTTTGGGTATTTCCTGTCATAAAGGCCCCTCAAAGTCACTTCAAATAAGGTGTGGTCCCTAAAAAAATGTTTTTGTAAATTTTGTTGGAAAAATGAGAAATCGCTGGTCAACTTTTAACCCTTATAGCTTACTAGCAAAAAAAAATTTTGGTTACAAAATTGTGCTTATGTAAAGTAGACATGTGGAAAATGTTATTTATTAACTATTTTGTGTGACATATCTCTCTAATTTAAGGGCATGAAAATTCAAAGTTTGAAAATTGCAAAATTTTCACCAAATTTCAGATTTTTTCACAAATAAACGCAAGTGATATCGAAGAAATTTTGCCACTACTCAAGAAGTACAATATGTCACGAAAAAACAATCTCAGAATTAGGGGAATCCGTTGAAGCGTTCCAGAGTAATTACTTCATAAAGTGACAATGGTCAGAATTGAAAAAATTGGCCTGGTCACGAAGGCAAACACAGGCTCTGGTGCGAAGTGGCTAATCCACTTTTTTTGCATTTGTGGCAAAAAATGTGAAACTTTTGAATCTGCTAAAAACATTTGGAAACCCCAAACCTCGTTCACAATGTTGAACGGTAAAGAAAAAGAAAAACAGACGAATACATATAAATAAACATTTTGATGAATCGAGGCCAAAATATGTTTGGTTCTGGTTCATGTCGAATACACAAGTTTTTGCCTCAATGTAAGCCTGAATTTTTGCACATTTTGATCTGATAATCCGTCCCCCTATTAGGTAGACAGCCGTATCGGACTGATATCAGACGGCAATGCATGGACCGGCTGGCGGCTCTTCTGACCCGAGTGTTACAACTTCATGGATTTCTATGCAGTTGTCACGCTCGGGTCAGGAGAGCCACCGGCCAGTCCGTACATCGTGGTTTGATCTTGGTCCGTTTTATACGGGAATTGGATGTTTCGCCCCCAGCAGTTCACCCCCAGCAATTCGCCCCCGGGTACATTTCGCCACTGCACATTTCGTCCCCAGCATTTGGCCCCCAGGATGTTTTGCCCCCGCACATATTGCCCCCAGTTCGCACCGGTCCGGGGGGCGAAACGTGCGGGGGCGAAATGTGCGGGGGCGAATCTTCCTGGGGGCGAAATGATAGGGGCGAAATGTGCGGGGGGCGAAATGTACCTGGGGGCGTACTGATGAGGGCGAACTGCTGGGGGCAAATTGCTGGGGGCGAACTGCTGGGGGCGAAACTTCCTATAACTGTTTTATACAGCTGTCTGACTGCGCACTTATGTCTGACTATCTTTTCCTTTTGCCTCTTAAGGCCCCCAAATACATTAGATTAAAGTGCCTTAAACCTACCTTTTTGTCAGGACTGGTTGACCATCTAATGTGTATGAGGGCCTCCCGACTCTTCATGGTTGATAATTTCGGGGGAGAGAAGTATTGAATATGGGGAATTACACCTGATCTATGATTGTCGCTAGTATCTGTGGCCTTGTTTCTGAAGCCAAAAATTAAGTTTTCGAATGTTTTTCACGATAAACTATTTGGTATTACCAACTTCTATATTAGACCATTCAGATGCCTTTGTCAAATAGGATAAAGAGATTGATAAACAGCCCCGTCACATCCTCACTTGATAATAATCCCAAATTGGCACTTGATCCTGACAAGAGAATGGAGCGTTTATTACATTCCAGAAATTCTCACATTGCAATATTTTCCCATCTAAGACAGAAAGACGCCTTTTTCTTTTCTTTCCTGTGCTACAGTCTTTCGAAAAGTATTTTCTGTACATGAAAACTTAATTTTTTTTCTCATGGAGACAATCAGACTTCTGATGTTATCAATAAAAAAAACAAACCCGCAGCGCTGTGTTATAATCAGGTCCCAGTCACGGCCCAGAAAGATAAAGGATTTAATTGCACACAGATCTTGATCCTTATCTTGGAGTTTATAGGAGTAGGACAGGCGGCTTAATGTGCTTTGGCATCACTGCAGACCGATCATGAGTCTTGCAGGTTCTGATTAGTTTATATTTATGTGTCTTTGGTGAAGACGTATACAAGGAAGACAGGGGAATTAAGGATGTTTAATAAAGCCAAAGGGTAAAGTACTGAGGTAGAAAAGTTGAACTTCTAAGCGTATGTTGAAATTGGGATTTTTGAGGTTTTTCGAGCAGATTCTGCTCCACTGAGTCAAAAAAATAAATAAAAAACAGCACAAAAAAGCATAAAAAAACCACACCAACGTTCACGCCGCGTCTTTTTCCGACTTTTAAAAATAACAATTTTCAAACAGAAGATTCTTCAGGTGGACTTTTTCCTTTTCCTGTTGTGTTTTGATTCTTGTGCACACAGAATTTTTGGGGTAAGTTTTGGAGCAGAAACTATTTTGGCCGCCAGCAGGTTTTTTGGAGGGTCTATCCTTCAAAACGACTTCTTTTTTACTGTTGCCTTCCAGTCATTTTTTTGTTCACTCCATTGAATACTGAAGAAACTGCTAGTGTTTTTCATTTAAGCAACGACTATGGCAAAACGCTCGAAAAGACATGCGGGCGTCTTCCGAGCATCTTTTGAGTTTTACCACTGATTTGAATTGTAAATTACAGAACTGCTTATAAGCGAAAAACAGGTAAATTAACTGGTTACTTCTTTTAACTGCTTGCCATTTTTAGAAACTTGAAATGGTTGAAAGACGTTTCAGGCTATGTTCTCACGATGAGCTTTTGGTGAGTTTTTGATGTTTATTCATCATTCCTGTCCCCATTAAGTAAAATCGGTTACTTGCAATTTTTTAAAAATATGTAGGGTAAAAAAAAATTGGAATATTTGGAAGTGCAGCCGGCTATTTGTGAAGACCATACATTTCTCATTATTGTCAAGAAAATTGTGCACAGCACACTTTTAGATTTTGGCATTTAATGTTTTGTATAATCCTGTTTGCCAGTCGCGCGTTACTTCAATGTCAATGGGTTTTCAGGCAAGTCGGGGCATGATGCAGCAGTGCTTGGTTTGTGCAGTACAGTAGGTCGAGTATTGGGTTGGCTTTGATAACAACCATTGATGCCAAGAGCAACAGTTCATGATGTGAGCTCTTCTCGAGTTGGAAGTCAACCCTCTAATATCCATCGTAGTTTAGAAGTGCGGTAATAAAGAGCAGAATCCAGTTTTAGTGCTCCAAACCAAACACGGCAAAGTCGTTTTATGAGTTGGGGATGAAGAGACAGGCATATAGGACCCTCATGCTGGTTTAGATGTAAAGTATGTCTTATAATGAAATGCAGCTCACATAGATATACGACCGCGTTCGCAGCCTGCTGTATTATATGTCACTCTAATACAGCACTTCGTGGTAGGTGACAGAAGACCGTGCCAGAATTTGGATGATTGGTTCCGACTCCCACAGTGTCAAAACTTCCTACTCTGCCAGATCCTTCTGAACATAAACTAACTCAAACCAACTCAAATGTCTCCAATGTCTCCAGTACGAATCTGTCAGATATTCCCTGTTGAAGCAAAAGGTAAAACTGGAGAGACAACTGGTAACAAAGTGGTGTAAAATATTATAGGTACTCCTATAAAAGTATGTAAGGGCTTCTGCAGGACCACCAATGGGGTACATTGCAATAAATGAGGAATACGGTGGTTCAGAATCCGCGCTGCCTGAGGTACAATCACACACAAAGGTGAAGCATGAATGCGGTTTATTGTGTTAACGCGTTTGAAGGTTTTCAGACCTCTCATCAGGACCTGATCACGCTCATTGTGATTTGGTCCTGATGAAGAGGCTTGAAAACCTTGAAACGCGTTGACACAATAAACCGCATTCATGCTTCACCTTTGTGTGTAAGTGTACCTTGGGCAGCGCGGATTCTTAACCACCGTATTCCTCATTTATTGCAGATATTCCCTGTTAACTCTCTGTCATACATAGAATATAGGAAATACAAGGATCTAAGCAGTAATGCGAATATTGGTTCAGGATGAAATATATGGTATTTATACACTACTCAATATTGACATAGAAATAATCAAAAATGTGAACATGTAGAGGTAAAAATTAGAGAAAGATGTAAACCCCATAGTAGGACTAAAGATATTAAGGACTACCAAAGTACATAATGTAGAAGACAAGGAAAAAGAAAAGAAACTTCGAAAAGCGTCCAATAATAGAAAATGTATATACTTTATTATCAAAAAGGAAACACAAATGGATCACAATGAGAATATAAAAACACAAGAGGAGGGAAAAGGATGTGCGAGCAAGGACAATCGGCTGGCATAGACAAAGAACAACCTCATGGGTGACACTTATACAAAAAGTGCAGAACATGAATCTATATATCCAGTAATTGATAGTCGATGGAAAAGGAAGGGTTATTTAAATCTGGTCACAGGTATCTAAATACAATAATAGGCAACATGTCAAAAACACCCCAATATTGGAACCTTAGTGATATAATATTATTATGGTTTGACAAGAAAACCTTGGTAATATCTCGTCATAATATGGATAGAACATGTGACCAGAGAAATTGCCCCAACCTAAGATGCCACAAGCAGAGGTAAGAATTACTCAAAGTCTATGCAAAAAATGCCAGTGTAAGCGCTGGAAGGATGTCATAAATAGGTACAAGTGCTAGTCATTATGTCTAGCAAGATAGCTACAGATGTTTGAACCCAAATGTACAACTTTTATCCCCAAAAGGGGAAAAAGGGGAGGAATAATAAATAAATGTGTGTCAGGATCAAACTCAGATGTAAATGGAGCTATCATGGAGAAAAGTGACAAAATCCGCGATCCAGCAGCAAATCCCACGTGTGGGTAACATACAATGTCAGACTAGAGCCGAAGCCTCGTGCTCACACACCACCCTCTACCCTACGCGCGTTTCGGCTGGGGATGCCTTCGTCAGGGGGTGGTGAACAACGAGAGTGCAAGGGATTAAAAGGCGACAATAGCCAATCACAAGTGGGGGAGTGTGTGTGAGAAGCCAATCACAGCGGAAGGGCGTGGTATGACGCGTGTGCAGTGCCGCCCCACCGCCGCAACCACGTCATGCAGCCGCCGGCTTGCGCAGTGTTGATCAGGGAGCTGCGCTTGCACAGTGTTGATTGGGGGGCCACGCTTGCGCAGCGTTGATCGGGGAGCCATTCTTGCGCAGTGTTGATCGGGGAGTCATTCTTGCGCAGTGTTGATCGGGGAGCCACGGTTGCGCAGTGCTGATCAGGGAGCTGCGCTTGTGACGCGCCCCCAGGGCCGTGGGGTACTCGGTAGCCGGGCCTCTGGTTGCCAGGGGATATCACGGTGGCTGGCCCGGTCCGTGACCCAGGGCGGTCAGTGAAAAAGGGAAATTTATAGGGGATTTGGGGAAAAGTTTGTGATGCGACCTGTGGAATGCGGTAAAAGGGGTGCCGCCGCTGCGGAGCAGTCATCTGGAACGGGTGTTACGGCAGCAGGGATGGTGTGGCTCTCCACAGGTAGAGCTAGCTCCAGGGCAGCGTGGGGTGTAATGGATGGTGGTGCAGGGGAGAGACGGCAGGACGATCCTGGAGGAAAGAAGGACACTCACACGGGGTAAGCTTCAGTACCTTTACTGGTGATGCTACAGGTACGGTCCAGGGTACTCCAGGCAAAGGGCGCACTTTGGGACTCTCCCCAGTGAGCGGAAATAGGGCCTCCGGATCCGTGGCTTTACTTGTTAAGCTTCTGACCTGCCTGGAGCTAGGCCTAGCTTGATTACTGTCTCTCTGCACCTGCTGACCTGGTGGTAGGGCCTTCTCTTTGGAGATCACTCTCCCTGGACTTTGGGGCCTCCGTGACTCCTAGCCCTGGTACTGTAGTCAGCGTTTGGCCCTCGGCCCCAGGGTTTTCTCGTTTAAAGGACAGTTCCGCACTGTGTGGCCTGCCTTCTGGCAGCGGTAGCAGATGAATTCTCCTGGAGGGTAATGTTGGTCGTTGGTCCTCCCACGGGGTGGCGTTGTCCTCCTACGGGGTGGCGTTGTCCTCCTACGGGGTGGCGTTGTCCTCCTTTGCCTCCTCATCCAGGGGACGTCCTCAGGGCTGTCGGCCAGTAGGATCCTTCCTTCCGGCTCAGGCTCCGTCTGTAGCTGCAGCGTGCTCAGGACAGTGGCCAGAGTTTTACTTAACTGGCGCACTTCAGAGCGTAGGCTGTCCAGCTCGCTAGGAGGCACTGTTTGCATCTCTGTTTCAGCCGTTACTGAAGGAGCAGTGGGTGCTGCGGGCACTGGGGTGGCCCCACCCTGGTAATGCTGGATAGCAGTATCTGTTGTTTCCAGGGGTTGCAGACCCTTTATAGCCATCTCCTTAACGGTGTCAAAGGTGGCATCTGGATGGTCTAAGGCCCACCACCGTATAGTCCTGCTGTCCTCCTGGGACCTCAACCCCCGGATGAACTGTTCCGTCAGCATTTTATTTTCGTTTTGTATGCTGGCTGGACTAACCTGTTTCAGGGCCCGCAGGGCTTCCTGTACGTGCCAGGCGTAGTCCCGGACACTGTCCTCAGGTTTCTGGACACAGTGGTAGAACCTCATCTGGAGATCTGTCTCAGTGCGGTTTTCAAACACAGTTTGCAGTCTCTTAAAGATGATGGATACTGATTCCTGTCTGCGGCTGGCCAGGTTTCAACTTCCCGCTCTGCGGCACCAGTCAATTGTCCTAGTACAACAGCGGCTCTCTGTTTGCCAGTCATAGAATACATGTCCAGTACACCGCATATTTATCTCTTGAATCCAGACAGGGTGTCTGGTTTGCCATTATACTGGGGAAGCCATTTCGCTCCAGGGATATACGGCAGGGCCATGGGTATCAACGGGGTCACGACCCCTGCTGGTGGAGTGGCCGCTCCGGCCTGTGCAGCATCGGGCGCAAATTGGGCATCAGAAGCATTAACCGGTGCTCCGGCGGCTTGCTGGTCGTCAGCCATGGTTGCGCCCCCTAGTGAACCGGAGCCTACCTTCTTCACTTTTCATCCGGTAGGCCACAGCTCCACGGGTGACGGTCTTCTTTCAGGACCTTGCATCACTCGCGTCTGACGTCAGAGCTTCCTCTCGGCTCCTTCCAGGACCTGACGCTTCCTGGTTCGACGTCAGGGGCGGGGCGTGTCCTGGGCTTCGCGCACTTCCAGCGGTTACGTCTCTCCGATTCCCGGGGTTAAGCCCCTCTTCTTTCCGCGCGGCGACAGGAAAATGGCGGACAATGGCGGGAAATCTCGGGAATGGCGGGAAACCTTCACCACAGTGAGTATCACAGTCTTTTAAGGTGCACAGTACCCAGTGGCAACGGGCACGGAATCCTGTTCGTGACGCCAAAACATGACGCGCCCCCAGGGCCATGGGGTACTCGGCAGCCGGGCCTCTGGTTGCCGGGGAATATCACGGTGGCTGGCCCGGTCCGTGACCCAGGGCGATCAGTGAAAAAGGGAAATTTATAGGGGATTTGAGGGAAAGTTCGTGACGCCACCTGTGGAATGCGGCAAAAGGGGTGCTGCCGCTGCGGAGCAGTCCTCTGGAGCAGGTGTTACAGCAGCAGGGATGGTGTGGCTCTCCACAGGTAGAGCTAGCTCCAGGGCAGCGTGGGGTGTAATGGATGGTGGTGCAGGGGAGAGACAGCAGGATGGTCCCGGAGGAAAGACGGACACTCACACGGGGTAAGCTTCAGTACCTTTACTGGTGATGCTGCAGGCACGGTCCAGTGTACTCCAGGCGAAGGGCGCACTTTTGGACTCTTCCAGTGAGCGGGTATAGGGCCTCCTGATCCGTGGCTTTACTTGTTAAGCTTCTGACCTGCCTGGAGCTAGGCCTAGCTTGGTTACTGTCTCTCTTTGCATCTGCTGACCTGGTGGTAGGGCCTTCTCTTTGGAGATCACTCTCTCTGGATGCTGGGGCCTCCATAGCTCCTAGCCCTGGTACTGTAGTCAGCGTTTGGTGAACCTGGGACCTGTAGTCCTCCAGGGGTTCCGGTGGTCCCTACTGGGTGTAAAGAGTCCCTGTAGGCGCGGACCCGGTGTCCAGTATATATATCGGGGTGAGCCTGGTATGCTCCTCTGCCCCCTCACTACTTCTTCCTTCTCCTCTCGCCTTCGGCCACACTCAGGCCCTCACTAGGCTTCCACACGTGCTGTAGGCTTTGGCTCGCCTAAGCACAGCAGCCAGCTTGCTGCTCTCTTCACTGCTCTCTGAGCGTCAGCACGCTCTCTGCTCAACTCTGAGCTGTGTTCCTCTCTGTCTCTGAACACTAAACTGAAACTCACTGAGCAGCCTGCTCCACCCTCCCTTTATATATTCCTAACGGGCTCCCTCTGCTGGTCTGAGGTGGTAGGGTGGAGGTGTGTGAATGTGTGAGGGCCTCTTGTGGAGAAGTCCATCCATGCACCCTTCTGGGTTCTGTGGCACCAATGCGTAGCAGGGCGCCACACTTGTGTAGTGTTGATCGGAGAGCCGTGCTTGCGCCGTGAAGACAGTGAAGCTGGGTACTACATACAGCTTCAGTGCACACACGTAACAGCGTAAGCGCGGCTCCTCGATCAACACTGCTCAAGCGCAGGATTTTTCAATGCGTAATTGAGTGACGTAGGTGCAACCCCGGGAACATCATTCAAATTGTGTGAGTGGCAACAAGCATGACTGAATGAAATGAAGCACACCCCTATGACTACGGTAAGCGAGCAGGTACAATCTAACTATACAGTTATATGAAAAAGTTTGGGCACCCCTATTAATCTTAAGCTTAATGTTTTATAAAAATTGGTGTTTTTGCAACAGCTATTTCAGTTTGATATATGTAATAACTGTTGGACACAGTAATGTTTCTGCCTTGAAATGAGGTTTATTGTACTAACAGAAAATGTGCAATCTGCATTCAAACAAAATTTGACAGGTGCATAAGTATGGGCACCCTTATCATTTTCTTGTTTTAAATACGCCTACCTACTTTTTACTGACTTACTAAAGCACCTTTTTTGGTTTTGTCACCTCATTGAGCTTTGAACTTCAGAGCTTCAGAGGTGTATGCAATCATGAGAAAAGCTACTTAAAGTGGCCACTTGCAAGTTGTTCTCCTGTTTGAATCTCCTCTGAAGAGTGGCATCATGGGCTCCTCAAAACAACTGTCAAATGACCTGAAAACAAAGATTATTCAACATAGTTGTTCAGGGGAAGGATACAAAAAGCTGTCTCAGAGATTTAACCTGTCAGTTTCCACTGTGAGGAACATAGTAAGGAAATGGAAGAACACAGGGACAGTTCTTGTTAAGGCCAGAAGTGGCAGGCCAAGAAAAACATCAGAAAGGCAGAGAAGAAGAATGGTGAGATCAATCAAGGACAATCCTCAGACCACGCCCAGAGAGCTGCAGCATCAACTTGCTGCAGATGGTGTCACTGTGCATCGGTCAACTATACAACGCACTTTGCACAAGGAGAAGCTGTATGGGAGAGTGATGCGAAAGAAGCCGTTTCTGCAAGCACGCCACAAACAGAGTCGGCTGAGGTATGCAAAAGCACATTTGGAGAAGCCAATTTCTTTTTGGAAGAAGGTCCTGTGGACAGATGAAACCAAGATTGAGTTGTTTGGTCATACAAAATGGCGTTATGCATGGCGGCAAAAAAACACAGCATTCCAAGAAAAACACATGCTACCCACAGTAAAATTTGGTGGAGGTTCCATCATGCTTTCGGGCTGTGTGGCCAATGCCGGCACCGGGAATCTTGTTAAAGTTGAGGGACGCATGGATTCCACTCAGTATCAGCAGATTCTTGACAATAATGTTCAAGAATCAGTGACAAAGTTGAAGTTACGCAGGGGATGGATCTTTCAGCAAGACAATGATCCAAAACACCGCTCCAAATCTACTCAGGCATTCATGCAGAGGAACAATTACAATGTTCTGGAATGGCCATCCCAGTCCCCAGACCTGAATATCATTGAACATCTGTGGGATCATTTGAAGAGGGCTGTCCATGCTCGGCGACCATCAAACTTAACTGAACTGGAATTGTTTTGTAAAGAGGAATGGTCAAAAATACCTTCATCCAGGATCCAGGAAATCATTAAAAGCTACAGGAAGCGACTAGAGGCTGTTATTTTTGCAATAGGAGGATCTTCTAAATATTAATGTCACTTTTCTGGTGAGGTGCCCATACTTATGCACCTGTCAAATTTTGTTTGACTGCAGATTGCACATTTTCTGTTAGTACAATAAACCTCATTTCAAGGCAGAAACATTACTGTGTCCAACAGTTATTACATATATCAAACTGAAACAGCTGTTGCAAAAACACCAATTTTTATAAAACATTAAGCTTAAGATTAAAAGGGGTGCCCAAACTTTTTCATATAACTGTATAAAGTGCTTTTTGCACATGATTAGACTGCCATTTTAATTTAAAAAAGACGCCCTGCAAACAGTTTACATGCTAAAAAGGACATGACAGTTTCCCTTTAAAGTACAGGAACCAATGGACTCCAACCCATCCTTAATGGTCTTCAACATCCATGGCAACTGGGCCCCATTGTTGGACTGTGTTACTTGCACTGCTACAGACATTTCTGGGTTAAATGTTATTAGTTAGGAGTGTTTTTGCCGTCACTTAAAAGGAAAGTGTCATCCAAAATTGTGGGCTAGCAGCATAGGTAGAATTGGGGAACTTATGATGTGATAGCTGTACTATTACACCCCCTAGGGAGCGTCCTCTGCTATCACGACATCGAAGTCTGCTGCAAATCAAATCACTCCTTTAAGAGTGTCACATATCTGTTGTGTTTGTCGGATATCATTTGTTTGCTGTTCCTTTTTATGTTCCCTGCATTTTTTCACCATTTTTCCCTATAAACAAACATATTAAGTGTTTCAGTCTCTTCTCTTGTGTGTACAGAGCGTGGAATAGGGGTTTCCCGAGTCAACTCCTGGCAGAA
This sequence comes from Phyllobates terribilis, assembly GCF_046119375.1. Classification (NCBI taxonomy): domain Eukaryota; kingdom Metazoa; phylum Chordata; class Amphibia; order Anura; family Dendrobatidae; genus Phyllobates; species Phyllobates terribilis. The sequence continues at coordinate 907,271,177 of NW_027362762.1, forward strand.
GAGGAATACTCTCCTGCATTCCCCTACAGTTCTCAGCAAGATTTTGGTGGAGGCGCTGCGCTATACTGAAGAGGTTCTATATGTACATGTATAGGTATGCAGCTTTTCCGGCTGTGTGAATGAGGTTGAAGACCTCATCCACATTATTCATAGGTGGAGGGCAGTGTTACAAGGCAGAGAGAGGCCGCCGATTCTCATCACACCGCTAGGTGCACATTAGAATGCAGTACTGGACAACTTCAAAGCCTTTTATTTTTTGAGGTATATGACACTATCTGCAGAATGTAATGGGTTTGACAGAAATGTATTAAAAGACTCGAGAGTGTGGTGGAAATGGCTTGTATAGGGAAAACTTGATGACAGGTTCCCTTTAAAGAGACTCTGTTATCACAGAATGACTGTTCAAACCAAGTACGGGCGCTCGGTGCTTGATGGCGGAACCAATTATTTAAATACACCTTCCCACCTGCTTGGTTTCTATCTATCGCTGCCCTTCTCTGGCTCTCTGAAGCCAGAGCTGTAAATCAAAGAAGATTAGGGAGGAGATTGAGGAAAAACAAGCAGGTGGGACGATGTATTGAAATGATTGGCTCCGCCGTGATTCACAGAACGGCGGGACTTAATTTGAACAGTCATTCTGTGCTGACAGAGTGCCTTTACGTATACTGCTGCTTTCACTTCTGGATATACTGATTAATAGACATTAGATAGATAATAATTAGTGATGGGCGAGCACTAAAATGCTCGGGTGCTCGTTGCTTGGGTTGAGCACATTGGAATACTCGGGTGCTCGACCCGAGCAACGAGCCCAATGTAAGTCTATGGGAAACTCGAACATTTTTCAGGCGGCTCCCCCCGGTGGTCTGCAGAGGGCCTCAAAATTGCCCAAATCAATGGGAACAGTGCTCAAATGACATGGGAACAGCATGGGGAAGACCCCTGGAAGCATTTCTGACTCCCAGGTCACTGCTGTCAACAACGTTGTCAGAGGTATTACGCCACTTTAACGAAATAAAGCATACAAAAATGAAACAAAAATGGATTTTCCTGGGAAATATGTTAAGGAACATCTTTTCCAGGGTAATGACTTGTATATAAGGCAAAATAAATAACCAAAAACAAAAATACTCCTCCACACCTTGGGCTATGTTCACACGTAGCGTTTTTGATGCATTTTTGCACTTTTGCATTGCTTTCAACCGTGACAAATGCAGTGCTTTCAGCTTGTGACTGATGTGGCCATTTCGGAGATGGAGGAGGAGGTTCAGGAGCTGAACAATGTGAACACATTGAGGTTACATTGGCGACTCTGTTTTTTATACTAAAGAAAGATCCTACTGGGTTTTTTTTTTACGTTATTTTTTAAGACAAATGCATTCACCCGGAAATGTAATTTTAACATTTTACAACCTTATCTGGCCATGTGGTGTGTGAGATATCATCAGACACATCGTGTTTCATTTATGAAGGAGGGACTCTGAAAGTCACAAAGCCTATTTTTATAGGGCCATCAGGCGGCCTTTACCATTCTTAAAGGGGCAGCAGTCAGCCCTCACTATTCTTAGAGAGCCATCAGCCGGTTATGCTTTGTTGTTCCCATTACTAAACAGTGGGTCTCCTATACTGTTATTGCGTATGCAGTGAGTGGCAGGGCTGCCCAAAATTTGGACGCACCCCAATACCCCTTTGAAAATTTGGATGCACCCCAATACCCATTTGAAGAGACTTAGAGAAGGGCCTCCTGAAAACAATGTTCCCATTATTAGGAAGTGGGTCTCCCATTGTGTTTGCCTATGCAGTGAATGCAAGGGTTGCCAAAAATTTGGAGGCACTCCAATGCCCCTTGGAAGAGACATTGAGGTCAGAGGGCCTCCTGAAACAATGTTTCCATTATTAGGAAGTGGGTCTCCCACTGTGTTGGCCTATGCAGTGAATGCAAGGGCTGCCAAAAATTGGGAGGCACTCCAATGCCCCTTGGAAGAGACGTAGAGGGCTTCATGAAAAAATTTTCCCATTATTAGGAAGTGGGTCTCCCATAGTGTTGGCCTATGCAGTGAATGCAAGGGCTGCCAAAGATTGGGAGGCACTCCAACGCACCTTGGAATAGACGTGGAGGAGGGCCTCATAAAAAAATGTTCCCATTAGAAAGAAGCGGGTCTCCTATACTTGTAATGCCCATGCACTAAGTGTATGGGCTGACAAACATTTACCCCTGGGGGGTATACATGAACATACTGTATAAAAATTTTTTTTTACGGGCATCATAAACACCCTTTAAAAAAATTATGTGGGTGTTGCATTACGGACCACCGTCATCCTGGTGATATGGTGGTGGAGGATGAGGAAAAGGAGGACAAGAGCAAATAGCCAAAATCAGGAAGCGTATACTCATGTGTGGGTGTGAAAAGGAGCATGAGAATACACCTCCCAAAAAAAGACACTGTATTTGAGTTTATGTTACGCTGCTATCATTCGGTGGTGTTGAGAAGTCTGGCCCAATCCTGCCCTTGTTCATTTTTATAAGAGTCAGCCTGTCAGCATTTTCAGTTGACAGGCGGGTGCGCTTGCCAGTTATAATTCCACCAGCGGCACTTAAAACCCGCTCTGATAAAACGCTAGCGGCAGGGCCGGCCAGGACCTCCAAGGCATAGACAGCCAGTTCATTCCACGTATCCAGCTTGGATACCCAATAATTATAAGGCACAGAGGAATCACGGAGGACGTTGGTACGGTCGGCAAGGTACTCCCTCAGCATCATCCTAAACTTTGCACTCCTTGTGAGAGTACCCCGCGCCTCAGGGCCTGTGCGATGGGTGGGGCTGCGAAAACTCTCCCAGAACTTTGACAGTGTTCCCCTGCCTCTGCTGGATTGGCGTTGTGTCTCTCTCTCATGTACTCCTTGGTTGTCCAACGAACTGTGACCTCTGCTGCCAGCATTTTCAGATGGGAATTTGTTTAATAGCTCCGCAACAAGGGCCTTCTGGTACTGCCCCATTTTTGTAGACCCCTCCGCCTCAGGAATAAGAGATAGAAAGTTCTACTTGTAGCATGGGTCTAGAAGTGTCACCAACCAGTAATGACTGTCACCCAAAATTTTGAGAACGCGAGGGTCATGGGAAAGGCATGTGACATAAACTCAGCCATGCGTGCTAGACTGCTAACAGGCAAGACTTCCGTGTCCTCACCAAGAGGATGAATGACCATGCACTCCTCCTCCTCCTCCTCCCTGTTCCCAGGCCATCCACACTGAACAGACAGTATGACAGTATGACAGTTGTGCAGGTAGTACCGTCTATAGCGCATGAAACTAGCTCCTGTTTTTCCTCCTCCTCCTCTTCCTCATTGTCACCCAATCCACGTTGGGATGAGATGAGGCAGGGCTGTGTGTAATCACACTGTATGGTTCCTTGCTCCATCTCATCGTGCTCCGCCTGCAATGCATCCTCTGTGATTGTGAGCAGAGAGCATTTCAGAAGACAGAGAAGCGGTATGGTGACGCTAATTATGGCGTCATGGCCGCTCACCATCTTGGTGGAGTCCTCAAAGTTTTGGAGGATGGTACATATGTCTGACATCCATTTCCACTCCTGAGGTCTTTTGAGTGGAGTCTGAACTGAATATCGACGGCCTTGTTGATGCTGGTAGTCAACAACTGCCCTCTTCTGCTCACAAATCCTTCCCAACATCTGCAGTATAGAGTTCCAATGGGTGGGGACATCACACACGAGTCGGTGAGCCAGAAGCTGCAAATGCTGCTGAAGCATGGCAAGGGTGGCGGGCATACAGGTGGCATATTTTGATAAGCAGATTCAGCAGCTCCTGGTAGGTTTTGAGAAACCGCTGAACCATGAGGTTAAGCACATGGGCCAGGCATGGTACATGTGTGAGCTCGCCTCGCCTCAGAGCCATCACCAAGTTCCGGCCATTGTCACACACGACCATGCCTGGCTATAGGTTTAGCGGTGTCAGCCACAGATCTGCCTGGTCTTTCAGAGCTGTCCATAATTCTTCAGCATTGTGCGGTTTGTCACCTAAGCATTTTAGCTTCAGTACAGCCTGTTGCCGCGAGGCAGTGCTGCAGTGCTTCCAGCTTGTGACTGATGAGGTCATTTTGGAGATGGAGGCTGAGGAGGAGGAGGATGCTGAGGAGGATGAGGTGCAGGAGCTGTAGACTGTGGGGGCAACCCTGATTTACCTAGGGCCCGCAATCCTCGGCGTCAGGAGGATGTGTTCCGTCCCAAGGTCCGACTGGGTCCCGGCTTCCACTATATTAACCCAGTGTGCCATCAGCGAGATGTATTGTCCCTGCCCACAAGCACTTTTCCACATGTCCGTGGTTAGGTGGACTTTCCCAGTAACTGCATTGTTGAGGGCACGGCTAATGTTGTGGGACACGTGCTTGTGTAATGCGGGGACGACACACCAGGAGAAATAGTGGCGGCTGGGGATCGAGTACTAAGTAAAGCTTCTGTCTCCACAAGCCTAAAAGGCAACATTTCGAGCGCAAGCAGTCATGAAATGTAGTAGTGTGGCCTGTGGGGCATTGGCTGAGTATTTGCGCTTGCGTTTCAAGGACTGGGGTATGGGCAACTGAACACTGCGCTGGGACAAGGACGTGCTTGCTGATGGTGCTAGTTGAGAGTGTGCAACGACAGGTGAAGGGCAGGAGGCATCTTCGCATGCACTATGGACAGGGGATTGGCTTGCATGCACAACAGAGCAAGAAGCAGTGGTGTCACTCGCAGACACTGTTCCTGGACTCTGGGGTTCGGCCCAAAAAGTTGGGTGCTTTGCTGCCATGTGCCTGATCATGCTGGTGGTGGTCAGGCTGGTCGTTTTGCCACCCCTGCTGATGCTGGCCTGGAAGGTGGTGCAAATGGCCTTTTTGGGGTTATCGGCAGAGTCTTTAAAAAACAACCAGACTCGGGAAGACCTAACAGTTGTACTGGCAACTTCCTTCGTGTTGGTGTTACGGGGAACGGTTGCCCGCCTTCTGTCTGTGGCCACCACACTGCTTCTTCCTGCCTGTTGGGGTGCTCTGCCTCCCTCCCCCTGTGTGCTGCTGTCCTTGCTCTGCATGTTCTCCTGCCAGGTTGGGTCAGTTTCTATATCATCCACCACCTCGTCTTCCACTTCTGCACCCTGGTCCTCCTCCTGACTTTCTGGCAATTGTATCTCATCATCGTCCACCTCTTGTGACACTTTCCCACCGTCACCTTCATATGACAGTGGCTGCTCAAATATTTGGGTATTGCTACACGCGATGTCCTCTTGCTCCGCTTCAAGTTGACCAGGCGAAAGGCCCGAATCTATAAATGGAAAAGTGAACAGCTCTTCGGAGTGTTCAACTGTGGGATCAGGGGAGCACTCGGCATGGTGGGAGGAAGGAGGATCAGGGTGAGGAATATGCAGTCCAGACGCACGGCTACTTGACCGTGTGGAAGACATGGTGGTGGTGGTGGTGGCAAAGTGACAGGAAGCATTATCCGCTATCCAACCAACAACGTTTTGACACTGCTCTGGGTTCAATAGTGGTGTGCTGCGGTCCCCTAGTAACTGGGACAGGAAGGTCGGGCGAGAAGATGTGGGTGTTTGTTGTGGCACAATTTCATCTTGCCCACGGCCTCGGCCTCTGCATGCACCATCATCACCATCACGTCCAGTGTGTCCCTTGCCACATGCCTTGCCCATTTTAAATGAAGGACAATATCTTCCACGCTCACTACAAATGGCTGAATTTGGAGCGAACTTATATGTGATCCGTGTGATGGACAAACCACAGTTTTAAATAGCTGGCCTGTAGGTAACTATTTTTAACAGCGACCTCATGTCAATAAGTTCGCTGACACACTGCAACAAAATTTCAATGGAAGCCAGAAATGGCAGAATTTTCAGCACAATTATATGTGATCCGTGTGATGGACAAACCACAATTTTAAATAGCTGGATTTTTAGCGCTGTAATATGGAAAGGATCTGGCTGTATTCTGCAGTGCCAACAAGCAAATGGTGCAGAAAAACGGTGTTCTCTGGATTGCTTTTTAAGCAAATAATCAGGATTAAGATAAAGAAAATAATTATTCCTGGCCCCTGATACCTGGGGCTATTTCTACAAATATCTGTAAAAGCACCAGCAGACAGAACTAGAATGGACCCTCTTGCTATATGCACTGCAGTCTGCCACATACACTGCCGGCCTGCCTATATACACTGCCTAGCACTGATATCTCTGCAGCTGGACTGTTAGTTGAGATAGATATGTAGAGAATCTTTTAGAATACCTACACTAACTAATAAACAAGCAAATCTCTCCCTAATCAGCAGCACCTCTCCCTACACTGCCTGATTGCGGTATAGACTGATGAGCACAGCGGCGCCAGGTCTGATATAGACCTGATGACGCTGTGCGGCTAGCCAATCACTGTAATGCTACAACCAACATGGCTGCGGCATTGCAGTAAGTGGCAGACAATCCCTGCATGTTGATTGGCGCCAAAACATGCAGGGAGGGGACCCGAGCTCCCGCCCGAGCATCTCGGAAGTACTCGGCGAGCTCCGAGCATCTCGAGCACTGAGATGCTCGGGCGAGTACCTAGTACTTGCAAGTATGCTCGCTCATCACTAATAATAAGTTGATAGATATTAGATAAAGACATAGTAGGTGTATTACAGATATAAAATGTATATTACATGGATTGCGTAGGACATACTCAGGAATCTTACTAAGGTGATGCTTCTTTTCCCATAAAATGCTTCCTTTAAGAAGGAAATGAATATATTACTGTATTTTTTAGTCCTTGAAGTCTTGGTTGTGTGAATTCCACCTGACAAGAACTTTCCACCTTCTCTGCCCAGCCTGTGGCTTTAGGTTTTTGTTTTCATAGGCAAGGCCGGTTCCTATAATTATAAAGAGCTGTGAGCTTCCATCCTTTTCCAGTGACTTCTAGTCCTCGGATATGAGGCATTATTAGTAATTAACTGGTGTTTAACTAAATCTAAGAATGGAAAATTTCTTGTAAAACAGGTCCCATAAAGTCATCCTGTCTGGACGGTCATTTTTCCACATTGATTTCCTGTTATTTCCGCTTGGAGCTATTGTGGTTCCTGTTTGCCTCGGCTCACCTAGCTTTTGAAGGAAGCAATATGGCAGCAGACTCCCATTCATGACTTGTGAAAGATTTACTCGTCCCTGGTTGTAGTATTGTGCCTTTGTCTTTGACCTACTCCGTGTCTCATGCAATGTTCAGGATATCAGCCTGCTTTTTGTTGGAAGACTATTGTTACCATTTTATAGTTTTTTTTGTCCATTTAGATACGAGGTGACCGCTTGTGTCGCAGATATTTTATGGGTTTTTTTTATAAGCCGAGCACCATGTTGCGATGATCACTCTGCTTCTACTGATTCCAAGAAATCTAATAAAATTAGAGTTCTCCATAAGATGAATTTCAGTGGCAGAATAGGTATTGTTAGTAGTACTTGAGGAATTTTGCAATTTATTGCATAATAACATTTTCAGCCATTCTTGATATATTAAAGGAGTGGTCCGAAACTGACATTAAATTGATTCTAAATGTCAATGTCTATCTATTTAATGTAATAATCTAATAGCTTTTCTATTATACTTTTATTAATAAGTCCCTACTGTTCTGATTTGATGACGCTTCATTTGAGTATCCCCAGTGCATGCTGGGATACTCAAATGAGATATCCTCAGGCATCAGTGCCGCAGCCTGTGCTCCCTCCCTGAAATGAAATGTCATCATTGACTTCCTTTCAGGGGCTGGGCTAGTCCCTGGCTTTTGAGTGTTCATCAGTTGTCAATTCTACACTCAGTACGAGCTTCCTTGTCGCTTTGCGATATTACTTTCAGTGCACAGTGACAGTGCACTCCCTCACCAGCTCTCAGAAGTGACGAGCCAGCAAGAGAGCGCACTATCTGTGCGCATTGTAAGGAGAGAATGTAGTGAGCATGGACCAGCCCTGCTCCCAAAAATGATGTAATTTTCAGGGAAGAGCCTGGCCTCTGTTTTTCCTCCTTGCCGAGGTTTCTCATTACAACTTCTCTTGACAGCTCACCACTTCTTTTTAGAGGCGTCGATGGAGCACACTGTCACTGTGCACTGAAAAGGATATTGCACAGTAACAAGAGCACTCGTGCTCAACATAGGTCAGAATTGGCAAATGATGCAAGGAGATACATAGAAACCATGGGACCCCATAGCAGAAGTTCTAATTGGGCCCCCCCCAACAAAAAAAAAAAAGATAATGATCCGCGGCGTCAAAGAAGAGCATATCTCACAACTTTGCAGCCTTTACAAAGTAATTTTCCTCTTACTAAAGCCCTAGATTTTCCTTTCATTGCACCCATAAAGTATGATGCCAACAAAAGTGCCCCACACACACACTGTATGATACACTTCCAGTGAATTTCTCCACAGTACCCTCCACACGCACAGTATGATGACCCTAATGTACCCCACCTCAACTCCCCACGGCAAAGTGTTGTGACCCCAACACAGTATGATCCCTTAACTGTGACCCCCACACAGCCCTCCATGCAATGTAATGAGCCTACATAGAGTATAATGGCTCCACACATCACCATACTGTATAATGGCCCCCACTAGCCCTCTACAAGTATGATAGACCCCACACAAACCTTCACACTGTATAATTGCTTACATACACTATAATGGCCCCCACATAGCCCTCCATAAAGTATAAAGGCTCCCGCATAGCCTTCCATATAGTATAATGCGCCCCCATAGTCCTCCATATAGTAAACTGCACTCCATAGTCCTTCATATAGTTTAGTACACTCCCCATAGTCCTTCATATAGTACAATGCACTCACCATAGTCGTTCATATAGTATAATGCACTCCTTATATTCCTCCACATAGTATAATGCCCTTCCCATAGTCCTCCATATAGTGTAATGAACTCACGATAGTCCTCTATATAGTATAATGCATTCCCCATAATCCTCTATATAGTCCTCCATATTTATTTTTATTTATTTTTCTCTCTTATATAGCGCAATTAATTCCACAGCGCTTCACAGACAATATCCGCACTGTCCTCGTTGGGGCTCACAATCTAAGTACCTATGTCTTTGGAGTGTGGGAGGAAACCGGAGAACCCGGAGGAAACCCACGCAAACACAGGGAGAACATACAAACTCCTTGCAGATGTTGTCCTTAGTGGGATTTGAACCCAGGACTCCAGTGATGCAAGGCTGCAGTGCTAATCACTGAACCACTATGCTGCCCATATAGTATAATAAGCTCCCCATAGTCCTCCATATAGTATAATACACTCCCCATAGTCCTTAATATAGTATAATGCCCTCCCCATAGTCCTCCATATAGTATATTGCCCTCCCCATAGTCCTCCATATAGTATAATACACTCCCCATAGTCCTCAATATAGTATAATGCCCTCCCCATAGTCCTCAATATAGTATAATACACTCCCTATAGTCCTCAATATAGTATATTGCCCTCCCCATAGTCCTCCATATAGTATAATACACTCCCCATAGTCCTCAATATAGTATAATGCCCTCCCCATAGTCCTCAATATAGTATAATACACTCCCTATAGTCCTCAATATAGTATAATGCCCTCCCCATAGTCCTCCATATAGTATAATACACTCCTCATAGTCCTCAATATAGTATAATACACTCCCTATAGTCCTCAATATAGTATAATGCCCTCTCCATAGTCCTCAATATAGTATAATGCAAACCCCATAGTCTTCCATATAGTATATTGCACTCATCATAGTCCTCCATATAGTATGATGCACTCCCCATAGTCCTGCATATAGTATAATACCCTCCCCATAGTCCTCAATATAGTATAATGCAAACCCCATAGTCCTCCATATAGTATATTGCGCTCATCATAGTCCTCCATATAGTATGATGCACTCCCCATAGTCCTGCATATAGTATAATACTCTCCCCATAGACCTCCATATAGTATAATGCTCCCTATTTCATCATTAATTTCAACTGTGTCAATATCCAGGATGCCGATAGGGTTGAATGTGTGATGACTGTGGGGTCCCGGTGCCGGCGCAGGACTGCCCGGTTCATGGGCCCCATAACAGTTGCGTGGCCTGCCGCTGTTGGCAGTATGCCACTGGATGCATGCTCAGTAGAGCAGGGACTAGCCCAGCCCCTGAGACGAGCGTTGCTTCATCTGAGGGTGGGGACAGAGGCTGCAGTAGTGACTGCAGAATCTGCCCCCTGATGACTCATTTGAGTATGTGAGCATACACTGGAAACATTGTCAAACCAAAAGTAGGTAAGAAAAATAAATACAGCAGTTAAATTGAGCAGAGAGGGAATGGTAAGGATTTTTTAATTAAAATATATTAAAAAAGAGATGTGATTATTACAGTAAATAGAAAGACATCTAGGATTAAAATCGGTGTTAGTTTATGACCACCCCCTATGAACGATTTTCCCAAAATTTGGTCTAAATTGATAAAGTGCCCCGATTCCTATTTGTTATTGTCACGAATGTGCCGAATCCTGCTGAGTCCTTTGGGGTATCTGGGATCAGAAGGTCGCAGCGATTGGCAGGTCCTCTTTGGAGTCCGCTCAGCGTTTAACTTGAGTGGAGCAGTTGATTTTCACTTGGTGTGGAAGGGGTTAAGAGTTCCTTTTTGATTTTTCTGGGATTCCATATGGCTCTAATCTCAGCTGCTGCATCTTACTGCCGCTCCCTGCCATTATTTAAACTCACTCCTAGCTCTCTCCTGTGCCGGTTATAGGTTTTCTACGCTGACCTCTTTGGATAAGTTGTTGTAATTTAAGCTGTGGAGTTCCATTTGCTGTTAGCCTCCATCCCTGTTTTAACCTCCCTGGCTCCCTCCCTCCCCGGCTCCCAGCCTCCCTCCCTGTTAGCCAGTCTCACTCCCTGTTAGCCTCCCTCCCTGTTAGCCAGTCTCACTCCCTGTTAGCCAGCCTCCCTCCCTGTTAGCCAGTCTCACTCCCTGTTAGCCAGCCTCCCTCCCTCCCTGTTAGCCTCCCTCCCTGTTTGTCTTGACTTTAGTAGTAAGACTAGTGTGTTGCTGCCCTACTCACTAGTCAAGTCCAGCTCAGGGCCAGCTAGAGCTTAGGTACGAGATCGCGCAAGGGGGTAAGGATCTGTCTAGGGATGATAGGGAGTGCAGGGTGCAGTCTCAGGTGAGTGTTTAGGGGTGTCCCCTCTCCCTATCGTCAGGGCACCCTTTACCTTCTTTCCCTATTTTGCACCACACGCTGGGCATTTCCTTGCTCTGGCGTAACAGTTAAGCTCTGAGGTCACTTTAAAGGGGCAGTAGCATAGCTACTGGAGGGGCAGAGGGGGCGGTCGCCCCGGGCCCCGCGCTCTGAGGGGGCCCACCCGGAGCTACGCTATTGTAACTGTAGTACGAGAAAATGACAGTGGAGAACAGGACCCACTGCCCCCTGAGGAAGTACGGAAACACGTGTCGTGGTCTCTCCTGACACCGTTGGTTGCCGCCATCCTTCCCACTAAGTATGTTATATTAGGCTTAATCCACGGGATATTTACACATTTGTGATGTTGAGTATTACTTATGGCTGATTGTTTAATTGGCCTTATATATGCTTTACTATATGACTTATTTGTATTGTGACTATCAACACACATTTTGTTGTTAACAATGAATTGTATTGGATATGCCATATGACCTTATGTGTTATAGGTCTGGTTTAAAATCTGACGCCAACTGTGTCTCTATCTACCCTCTTTTGCCTTGTCTGTCCATGTTATGTCTTATATTATACGGAATTTATGCAATGTGTTTTTCTAAATATATTTAATAAATTTATGAAATCTTTTTAGCCATCACATTGTGTTTAAACCATGCTTTATTTAGGGTGTTTGAAACACTTATGGTTCTCTCTTTTCTGTGCTATTGTAACTCTACCGGTATTCGCAGCACGCCTTTACAGTTACACTACGGGCAGAGCAGGGAGATTGGATGTCCCTGCACTGCCCGGCGGCCGCTATGGGGCCCTTGAGCAGGAGGGGGGGGGCCCGGTGTCAGCATCAGGCCCCCCGCCTGTCACCGCAAGCTAGTCAGTGATGAGAGACGGAGCGCGACGCTCCCTCTGCCATCAGTCCCCCTCTGAGTCTGACGTCAGTGACGTAATCACTTGGCACCCGGCCCGCTGTGCTAAGAGGAGTGTGGTTGCTCAGCGCAGCGAGGGAACATGGAGGAGAAGTAAGTATTATGTTTATTTATTTATTTCTCCTATGGGGGTGTGACGCCTCTTCTCGGAAGCCATTTCATTTACCCTGGGAGATGGGGGACTCGGAGTCGGGTCCTGTGGTGGAGAGATGGGGTGCAGCCGTGGCCCGGACCCGCTCCGTGCCCAGGGTCGTCACATTAAAAAGGATGGTACGGGCTTATCCGGGTTGAGTGGCTGATTACGACTACGCCACCTGTGGCACCTGGTGAAGGCCACCAGTGCTGCTGCAGTCCGCTGAGGCATGGTGGTATGGTAGCCGACGTTGTTACTACTCCCCACAGGCGGAGCAGGGCCCCAGGGCAGAGGGACAGGACGGAGGGGGGTAGTAGTCTAGGAGGTCTGGTGCTGCGTAATGCGGTGTAGTGCAGAATAAAGAGTCCGGAGGCCATAGGGGTGAACTTCCAAGGCTTTACTCACATAAGAGATGGCAGTAGGAAGGTGACTCCTTGCTCCTTGCGGAGTTCTGCGGTCACCAGAGACGAAGGGGGTCCGACAACCTCCAAGTAAGTCCAGTGTTCAATCAGGACCCCGCACCAGAGTGTTCCTAGACTTCAGACCGGGTCCTTTCCTGTCTGTGTGTGTGTAGATAGGCCGGGTCTCCCTCTGAACTTCTCTCAGAAAAAAGGGCACGGGTGGCAGCTCCGCTCTTTCCGATACCCGGTGGGATCCTCAGGGCCTAACCGGGCTTTCCCAACCAGGACATAGAGTAGCAAGGTCGGGTGTCGGGGGCCAGTATCCCTCTTGCAGCCGGACTCCCTCTGAGTATATCAGGTGGCGAGGACAGGTGGCATATACCGCTCCGTCTGCATCCTCCCTGGGATCCATTTGCTATGGAGCTACACTCTTAAGCTCCGGGCCTTCTTGATCATGGTCCTTGACCGGGCTGAGACATTCATTATCTGCAACCTGCCTCTCGACCCAAGGCCAGGGTACGAGGGCCGTGTCTCCTTCCGCTGCAGGTCCACACAGGATCCGCGTTCAGCGTGGGGGATCACAATACCAGAGACTTCTAACAAGGACCACTAACCAAGATGGCTGTGTATTAAATATGAATTATTAAGTGTCACTAAAATGTGAGTCCTCCACCCTCACCCACTAAATGGTTCCCCTAACTCTTGGTTCCCCAGTCTCCCTGCAACCAGTAGGGGCATCACCTAGTGCATTCTAGCCCCCTCTGGTGGGAGAAGTGTGGTGTTGGATGTGAAGGAAGGGTCCTGACCATCACACTGTTCTTACCTCAGAGGAGGAACACTACACTCCATTAGAGAAGTGCAGCATCCCTGTGGCGGTCGAACCCTCAGGGGTGCCACAGGGGATTATGCCACAGACTCTGCCTATGTGTGTATGGGGGGGGGGGTAGGAGAGATCATGCCACAGCCTCTGCTTATGTGTGTATGGGGGGGGGGATTATGCCACAGACTCTGCTTATGTGTGTATGGGGGGGGGATTATGCCACAGACTCTGCCTATGTGTGTATGGGGGGGGGGATTATGCCACAGACTCTGCCTATGTGTATTAGGGGGGGGGAGATTATGCCACAGACTCTGCCTATGTGTGTATGGGGGGGGATTATGCCACAGACTCTGCCTATGTGTGTATGAGGGGGGGGGGATTATGCCACAGACTCTGCCTATGTGTATATGGGGGGAGGGGGAGATTATGCCACAGACTCTGCCTATGTGTGTATGGGGGGGGGGATTATGCCACAGACTCGGCCTATGTGTGTATGGGGGGGGGTTATGCCACAGACTCGGCCTATGTGTGTATGAGGGGGGGGTGGATTATGCCACAGACTCTGCCTATGTGTATATGGGGGGGGGGAGATTATGCCACAGACTCTGCCTATGTGTGTATGGGGGGGGGATTATGCCACAGACTCGGCCTATGTGTGTATGGGGGGGGGTTATGCCACAGACTTTGCCTATGTGTGTATGGGGGGGAGATTATGCCACAGACTCAGCCTATGTGTGCATGGGGGGGGGGGATTATGCCACAGACTCAGCCTATGTGTGCATGGGGGGGGGATTATGCCACAGACTCGGCCTATGTGTGTATGGGGGGGGGTTATGCCACAGACTTTGCCTATGTGTGCATGGGGGGGGGGGATTATGCCACAGACTCGGCCTATGTGTGCATGGGGGGGGGGGATTATGCCACAGACTCTGCCTATGTGTGTATGGGGGGGATTATGCCACAGACTCTGCCTATGTGTGTATGGGGGGGGGGATTATGCCACAGACTCTGCCTATGTGTGTATGGGGGGAATTATGCCACAGACTCTACCTATGGGGGGGGGGTTATGCCACAGACTCTGACTATGGAGGGGATTATACTACTGATTTTGTCTATGGGGGGGGGGGATAATACCACAGACTCTGCCTATGGGGAGATTATACTATATAGAGTACTATCTGGTGCATTATACTATATGTAGGCTATTTATTCAGTGTGGGGATTACAGTTAGGGTCATACAGTGTGGGAGATTATGTGGGGTCTTTGCACAGTGTGGAGGCCATCATACAGTGTGGGAGATAATGTGGGGTCTTTGCACAGTGTGGAGGCCATCATACAGTGTGGGAGATAATGTGGGGTCTTTGCACAGTGTGGGGGTCATCATACAGTGTGGGAGATAATGTGGGGTCTTTGCACAGTGTGGGGGTCATCATACAGTGTGGGAGATAATGTGGGGTCTTTTTACAGTCAGGGGGTCATCATACAGTGTGGGAAATAACGTGGGGTCTTTGTAAAGTGTGGGGGCCATCATACAGTGTGGGAGATAATGTGGGGTCTTTGTACAGTGTGGGGGTCATCATACAGTGTGGGAAATAATGTGGGGTCTTTTTACAGTGTGGGGGTCATCATACAGTGTGGGAGATAATGTGGGGTCTTTGTACAGTGTAGGAGACATCATACAGTGTGGGAGATAATGTGGGGTCTTTGTACAGTGTGGGAGACATCCATTTGGAGGCTACTAAAGGGTCAGTATACTGTGTGTTGGGTACTATACGATGAGAGGGCATTATACTGTGTATAAGAGAGCACCATACTGTGTATAGGGGAGCTGTACATGGGGGGAGACTCAGGACATTATTAAATGTTAAGTGGACACTTATTGTTATAGAGGAACTCAGGTTATTATGACTGTCAAAGGGGCACACAGAGGGCACTATTACTTTCTATGGGGGCACAATGTGGGCACTGTTTTCAAGGGCACTTACACACGGCATTACTATATTCTAGAAGTTTGTTTCACCATCTAGAGAGCACACAGAAGGTGCAGTAATATGGACACGGCATCAGCGGCTCAGTATTGGATTATCAGCAGGATGAGGCATTTGTGAAGGTTGGGGATAGATGGGGACGGGGCCTGAAATGTTAGGAGTCAAATGTGTCTTTATTGTGATCTCTGCATACCTGAGACTCTGAGTCCTGGCTGGAGAAGTTGTCGTGTCGGTCTGGGCCAGATGGAAAAAACGGGAAAAGTGAACAATTTAATCAGAAAGAACGTCAGCTGTAAGTTACTATATATAACTGTGCTGTGATCTCTTATATGTTCTGCAGGACTGATGTCACCATATGGCAGTAATATCAGTGCTGGTCTTTGTATAGAGATTATTTTTAGTAACAGCACTGAGGTTCTCCTACATCCATTATTTGGGTGCGCCACCATAGTTGTAGTCAGGGTTACCTGGTTAGGGGCCCACTCAGAAGTTTCGCCCCCCCCCGAACCAAAACCCTAGCTACGTCTCTGAAAGGGGGTTAAAGGGTTACAAAACAACATATTATACTCGCCTGTCCTGGCGCTACACGTCTATGCCGGATCCTCAACAGTTTGGCCATAAACTGAATAGTCTGTCATTCAACAAAATTTCTCCAGAAGAAATAGTCTCAGTTGTCTCTTACCTTCCCATACTTCTTTGAGTAGAAACTCCATAACTCAGCAGGGGGCAGCAGTGAGCACGGTAGAGAAGAACTAAGTGAGTGTGAAAAATGGAAATGTTTAAAAAAAATAAAATTTGACAAAATCAATCTTCTCATTCAATTATAGATAGTCTATTGCACAAATACTGCGAATATCAACGGTGACTAGAATAATTAGTTTGCACATATTGACTACTTGTCACTCTTCGGTACTTATTCCTATAATGAGAAGGTTGTCATTAATTATCTCTACTGGAAACATTTCTTTTATTGGTAATATTAATTGAGTTTCTAATTGAATGAACCTAGTAATATTGGTAAATATGAATGTAATACAATAATAATAAGTGTCTGATTCCTGCCTCGGTTAGGCTGGGTTCACACTATCTTTTACCTGCATTTTTGTTGTATATTTATTTATTATCTGTTGACTATATAGCACCCACATATTCCAGAGCGTAGTATAGAAATTGTCACTGTGTACATCAGATCCTGTCTAATGTGGATACAATTTACTTATTTCTTGTTTAACAACTAATATAAGTTGCTTTCATTGTACAATGTATAGAATATTTCTCAAAAACTGGAATCTGGTTGAATACAGGATTGTTATACAGATGTAGCAGAGCTGAATCTGTCCTACCTTTTTTATTTTCTGCATATTCCTGAAATAAACAGTTTATAGGCTTTTCTTCAGATAGGTCATCAATATAAGATCGGTGGAGGTCCGACACTCAGCAGTTTTAACAGTGGCTGGATATAATCACAATACAAAGCTGAAACTGACCATGAAGTGAGCAGGAGCTGACTTGCATGCAGTACTTGAGAACGGCCACTACACAGTGATGGCGCTGTGCTGTTCACGGTTTTCATCTGGCCCGACCCCCACCAATATAATATTGATGACTTATCCAAAAAAATAGTTAAATGGAAAACCTCTTTAATCTCCTAATAATTGTGATGAAGGTTTGGTTTAGCCAGGGAGCAGGGCTAAGCTCCTGCTGCAGGCAGTTATATTATAGTCAGACACAGATTTGTAAAAAGGAGGGGAGTATAGCTGAGCTCCTGGCACACAAAGGAAAGCTTTATTTATTTTGTCAAAATGAGAGAATAAACAAGGAATTTCTAAGATTTTATTTTTAGTATTTTTTTTTTTTTATGATCATAATCTGCTTCTCCATTAAAGATGGCAAATATATATTTTCTACAAACATAGGCTCTAGCAATGGAAGGATACAAAATGAATAAAACAAATTGACAGGTTTTTGATATTTAATCTGAGAGCAGCATGATGTAGGGGTAGAGACACCTGATTCTGGTGTTTTGTCACTTACTAGGCTGTGTGTTGTAGTTTTAATACATTCATTGTTTTATCAGTAGGAGATTATCACTGCAGGACTAGGCGTCACATGCCAGCCAGTCCAGCTAATCTGTGTAACCCGCCCCCACTCAAGAAGCAGCCAATGAGTGGTGGGGGCGGGGTTATACACAGCTCCGCATTCTAAGCTCTGATACATCTACAGTAGAGAATACAATCCTCAGATCCGTCCTTTTTTTCCTTAGTAGCTGGTTCTAGGACCTTCAACATTTAGATATAAAGTCATGATGAGAAGATACTACACTTTGCAAATGTCTCTCTGCAAGAAGCTTTAAAGGGTTGGTACCCCTTAGATACCTGTCACTAAAAGTATTGATCGACTCACAGCTATTCCTTCCAAAAACCCTGCCATACAGCTCCAAGCTTGGATGTGCTCCCTCTAGAGCAGTGTTTCCCAAACCCCATCCTGACGGCCCCCCACAGGTCATGTTTTCAGGATCTCCTTAGTGTTGCACAGGTGAGAGAATTCCTGATGCCTTGATGATACTTCAGTCACCTGTGTAATGCTAAGGAGATCCTGAAAACATGACCTGTGGGGGGCCGTGAGGGTGGGGTTTGGGAAACACTGCTCTAGAGAGAGGGAAAGAAACATAATCAGACACCAAATTTACCAAAGGGTCCAGCCTGGTAAAAATCCAGCATGTCTGATCTTTATCTCTCTGCTGCCAGGAGAAAGTACAGACCCCCCTATTCATAAGATGGTCGGACAACTTTCATCTAATGTGTATGGCTGCCTACAGCAATCATTGGAGCAGATCTTGGGATATGATTGTGAGACTGATTGATAACTATTAGGCCACGTTCACACATTCAGTATTTTACATCAGTATTTGTAAGCCAAAACCAGGAGAGGAAAATTATAATTGAAACACGTCACCACTCCTAGTTTTGTCTTACAAATACTGATGTAAAATACTGATCAAATACTGAACGTGTGAACGTGGTCTTAGGTCTTATGCACAAATGATATTACGAATTACAGGACCACATACAGGAGAGAACAGGCCAATATAGTAGAGTACAGGTCCACAGGGGATAGAACAGGCCAATATAGTAGAGTACAGGTCCACAGGGGATAGAACAGGCCAATATAGGAGAGTACAGGTCCACAGGGGATAGAACAGGCCAATATAGTAGAGTACAGGTCCACAGGGGATAGAACAGGCCAATATAGTAGAGTACAGGTCCAAAGGGAATAGAACAGGCCAATATAGGAGAGTACAGGTCCACAGGGGAGAGAACAGGCCAATATAGTAGAGTACAGGTCCACAGGGGAGAGAACAGGCCAATATAGGAGAGTACAGGACCACAGGGGAGAGAACAGGCCAATATAGGAGAGTACAGGTCCACAGGGGAGAGAACAGGCCAATTTAGTAGAGTACAGGTCCACAGGGGAGAGAACAGGCCAATATAGTAGAGTACAGGTCCACAGGGGAGAGAACAGGCCAATATAGTAGAGTACAGGTCCACAGGGGAGAGAACAGGCCAGTATAGGAGAGTACAGGACCACAGGGGAGAGAACAGGCCAATATAGGAGAGTACAGGTCCACAGGGGAGAGAACAGGCCAATTTAGTAGAGTACAGGTCCACAGGGGAGAGAACAGGCCAATATAGTAGAGTACAGGTCCACAGGGGAGAGAACAGGCCAATATAGTAGAGTACAGGTCCACAGGGGAGAGAACAGGCCAATATAGTAGAGTACAGGTCCACAGGGGATAGAACAGGCCAATATAGTAGAGTACAGGTCCACAGGGGATAGAACAGGCCAATATAGTAGAGTACAGGTCCACAGGGGATAGAACAGGCCAATATAGTAGAGTACAGGTCCAAAGGGGATAGAACAGGCCAATATAGGAGAGTACAGGTCCACAGGGGATAGAACAGGCCAATATAGTAGAGTACAGGTCCACAGGGGAGAGAACAGGCCAATATAGTAGAGTACAGGTCCACAGGGGAGAGAACAGGCCAATATAGGAGAGTACAGGACCACAGGGGAGAGAACAGGCCAATATAGGAGAGTACAGATCCACAGGGGAGAGAACAGGCCAATATAGTAGAGTACAGGTCCACAGGGAAGAGAACAGGCCAATATAGTAGAGTACAGGTCCACAGGGGAGAGAACAGGCCAATATAGGAGAGTACAGGACCACAAGGGAGAGAACAGGCCAATATAGGAGAGTAGCGGTCCACAGGGGAGAGAACAGGCCCTTAAAAGTACCAAAGGGAAAATTACAAGTCCGCTAAACCTTTATGATTCTTTGAACTATTTTCTACTGCACTTTCCAAATATTTGCTGCTGCCAATGTGACTCATACTAAAAGGAGTCCCACACAAGTCTCTGCAGCAGTTTTTCCATTCATCTCATAGGTTTGCTCATTTGACAGATGATTGGTTAAAAAGCTGCACATGACTATTAAAGGCATATTCACATGATCCCTGGGCTGAGGGGACACCCTAATGTACAGTACAGACCAAAAGTTTCGACACACCTTCTCATTTAAAGATTTTTCTGTATTTTCATGACTATGAAAATTGTACATTCACACTGAAGGCATCAAAACTATGAATTAACACATGTGGAATTATATACTTAACAAAAAAGTGTGAAACAACTGAAAATATGTCTTATATTCTAGGTTCTTCAAAGTAGCCACCTTTTGCTTTGATGACTGTTTTGCACACTCTTGTCATTCTCTTGATGAGCTTCATCGGAAATGGTCTTCCAACAATCTTGAAGGAGTTCCCAGAGATGCTTAGCACTTGTTGGCCCTTTTGCCTTCACTCTGCGGTCCAGCTCACCCCAAACCATCTCGATTGGGTTCAGGTCTGGTGACTGTGGAGGCCAGGTCATCTGGCGTAGCACCCCATCACTCTCCCTCTTGGTCAAATAGCCCTTACACAGCCTGGAGGTATGTTTGGGGTCATTGTCCTGTTGAAAAATAAATGATGGTCCAACTAAACGCAAACCGGATGGAATAGCATGCCGCTGCAAGATGCTGTGGTAGCCATGCTGGTTCAGTATGCCTTCAATTTTGAATAAATCCCCAACAGTTTCACCAGCAAAGCACCCCCACACCATCACACCTCCTCCTCCATGCTTCACAGTGGGAACCAGGCATGTAGAGTCCATCCGTTCACCTTTTCTGCATCGCACAAAGACACGGTGGTTGGAACCAAATATCTCAAATTTGGACTCATCAGACGAAAGCACAATTTTCCACTGGTCTAATGTCCATTCCTTGTGTTCTTTAGCCCAAACAAGTCTCTTTTGCTTGTTGCCTGTCCTTAGCAGTGGTTTCCAAGCAGCTATTTTACCATGAAGGCCTGCTGCACAAAGTCTCCTCTTAACAGTTGATGAAGAGATGTGTCTGCTGCTAGAACTCTGTGTGGCATTGACCTGGTTTCTAATCTGAGCTGCTGTTAACCTGCGATTTCTGAGGCTGGTGACTCGGATAAACTTATCCTCAGAAGCAGAGGTGACTCTTGGTCTTCCTTTCATGGGGCGGTCCTCATGTGAGCCAGTTTCTTTGTAGCGCTTGATGGTTTTTGCAACTGCACTTGGGGACACTTTCAAAGTTTTCCCAATTTTTCGGACTGACTGACCTTCATTTCTTAAAGTAATGATGGCCACTCGTTTTTCTTTACTTAGATGCTTTTTTCTTGCCATAATACAAATTCTAACAGTCTATTCAGTAGGACTATCAGCTGTGTATCCACCAGACTTCTGCACAACACAACTGATGGTCCCAACCCAATTTATAAGGCAAGAAATCCCACTTATTAAACCTGACAGGGCACACCTGTGAAGTGAAAACCTTTTCCGGTGACTACCTCTTGAAGCTCATCAAGAGAATGCCAAGAGTGTGCAAAGCAGTCATCAAAGCAAAAATTGGCTACTTTGAAGAACCTAGAATATAAGACATATTTTTAGTTGTTTCACACTTTTTTGTTAAGTATATAATTCCACATGTGTTAATTCATAGTTTTGATGCCTTCAGTGTGAATGTACAATTTTCATAGTCATGAAAATACAGAAAAATCTTTAAATGAGAAGGTTTGTCCAAACTTTTGGTCTGTACTGTATATATATATATATTTGTCAGGAAGGTGCAGCAACCAAAAATTCTTTACTTTTTTTTTTTTCTACTGCATTTGCTAAAGGGGTTAAATAAATGTATAGTTTGATTATTCACAGCTTTGTGGATGTGGAGATATCAAATATGTGTACTTTAATTTTTTTACCTCAGTGAAAAAGCAGGCATGGAGTGTCCGGGAACATTCCCACACACTTTTCTTAGCCAAGACTGCTTCTTGGCAGGGTTGGACGGTCCCACCAGAGAATCCTCTGGTGTGCCTTGGCTTCTACCTCAGGAGAGTTCATGATAGCGCTAACTTTGCAGCTGCTATGGGGCTTTTGAGTGGGGGTGAAAGGTGAGCCCTCAGAATCAAATCCTCTGGTGGGCCCAATGTTTTTCAATCTGAAACAGCTTCTCAGTGGGAGTTGTATTTCACCACAGCCATATTCTTTAGCTCGGTGAAAGGACTGGCATAGAGGGAATCCGTATCTACTCCGGCTGTCATTTCTCCGTCACCAGGTTCTGCTCCTTTGTCACACACGACCATGCCTGGCTGTATGTTCAGCAGTGAGAGAGACAGATCAGGCTGCTGTGTTACAGCTTTCAACAACGCAGCGCTGGGCAGATTGTCACCTAAGCATTAAGCATGTTATCTTCAGCACAGCCTGTTGCCGCTTGGCCAAAGCAGTGCTGTCAGCTTGTGACTGATGTAGTCATTTCGGAGATGGAGGAGGAAGTGCAGGAGCTGAACAATGTGATTACATTGAGGTTACATTGGCGACACTGTTTTTTATACTAAAGAAAGAACCTATTGTTTGTTTTTTTTTACGTTATTTTTTAAGACAAAAATGCATTCACCGGGAAATGTCATTTAAACATTTTACAACCTTATCTGGCATTGTGGTGTGTGACACATCATCAGACACATCCTGTTTCATTTATTATGGAGGGACTCTGAAAGTCATAAAGCCTATTTTTATAGGGCCATTAGGCGGCCCTTACTATTCTTAAAAGGCCAGCAGTCGGCCCTCGCTATTGTTAGAGAGCCATCAGCCGGCTAGGCTTTGTTGTTCCCATTATTAACAAGTGAGTCTCCTATACTGTTATTGCATATGCAGTGACTGCAAGGGCTGCCAAAAATTGGGACGCAAACCAATACCCCTTTGAAGAGACATAGAGGAGGGTCTCAGTAAAAAAAATGTTCCCATTATAAAGGAGCGGGTCTCCTATCGTGGTAATGCCCATGCTGTGACTGCAAGGGCTGCCAAAATTTGGGAAAAACCCCACGAAGAATTTAAAGACACATAGAGCAGGGTCACAGTAACAAGTACGACATGTTCCCATTAGAAAGGAGAGAGTCTGCTATACAGTAATATGGTATGCAGTGAGTCCAACGGCTGACCAAATTTAGGAAAAACCCCACTAAGAATTTAAAGACACATAGAGCAGGGCCACAGTAACAAGTATGACATGTTCCCATTAGAAAAGAGAGAGTCTGCTATACACTTATAGGGTATGCAGTGAGTCCAACAGCTGACCAAATTTAAGAAAAACCCCACTAAGAATTTAAAGACACATAGAGCAGGGCTATAGTAACAAATACGACATGTTCCCATTAGAAAGGAGAGGGTCTGCTATACAGTTATAGGGTATGCAGTGCATCCAACGGTTAACCAAATTTAGAAAAAAAAAACACTAAGAATTAGAAGACACATAGAGCAGGGCCACAGTAATGACAAATTCCCATTAGAAAGGAGAGGGTCTCCCATAGTGTTGGCCTATGCAGTGAATGAAAGGGCTGCCAAAAATTGGGAGGCACTGCAATGCCCCTTGGAAGATACATAGAGGGCCTCATAAAAAAATGTTCCCATTAGAAAGGAGCGAGTCTCCTATACTTGTAATGCCCATGCACTAAGTGTATAGGCTGACAAACATTTACCCCTAGGGGTATACATGAACATATTGTAGAAATAATTTTTTTACGGGAATCATAAACACCCTTTAAAAAAATTATGTGGGTTTTGCATCACGGACCACGGTCACCCTGGTGATATGGTGGTGGAGAAGGAGGAGGACAAGAGCAAATAGCCAAAATCAGGAAGCGTATACCCATGTGTGGGTGTGAAGAGGTGCATGGGAATACACCTCCGAAAAAAAGACACTGGATTTGAGTTTATGTTACACTGCTATCATTCGATGGTGTTGAGAAGTCTGGCCAAATCCAGCCCTTGTTCATTTTTATAAGAGTCAGCCTGTCAGCATTTGCAGTTGACAGGCAGATGCGCTTATCAGTTATAATTCCACCAGCGGCACTAAAAACCCGCTCTGATAAAACGCTAGCGGCAGGGCAGCCCAGGGCTTCCAAGGCGTAGAGAGCCATTTCATTCCACGTATCCAGCTTGGTTACCCAATAATTATAAGGAACAGAGGAGTCACGGAGGACGTTGGTACGCTCATCAAGGTACTCTCTCAGCATCTTCCCAAACTTTGCACTCCTTGTGAGAGTACCCCGCACCTCAGGGCCTGTGCGATGGGAGGGTCTGAGAAAACTGTCCCAGAACTTTGACAGTGTTCCCCTACCTCGGCTAGATTGCATTTGTGTCTCTCTCGCCTGTACTCCTTGGTTGTCCAACGAACTGTGACCTCTGCTGCCAGCGTTTTCAGATGGGAATTTTTTTAATAGTTCCGCAACAAGGGCCTTCTGTTATTGTCCCATTTTTGTAGACCTGTCCTCCTCAGGAATAAGAGATATAAAGTTCTCTTTGTAGCGTGGGTCTAGAAGTGTCACCCAAAATTTTGAGAATGCGAGGGTCATGGGAAAGGCATCGTAACATAAACTCAGCCATGCGTGCCAGACTGCTAACAGGCAAGACTTCCATGTCCTCACCAAGAGGATGACTGACCATGCTCTCCTCCTCCTCCTCTCTGTCCTCAAGCCAACCACGCTGAACAGACGGTATGACAATTGTGAAGGTAGTACCGTCTATAGCACATGAACCTAACTCCTGTTCTTCCTCCTCCTCCTCCTCTTCCTCATTGTCACCCAATCCACGTTGGGATGAGATGAGGCTGGGCTGTGTGTAATCACACTGTATGATTCCTTGCTCCATCTCATCGTGCTCTGCCTACAATGCATCCTCTTTGATTGTGAGCAGAGAGTGTTTCAGAAGACAGAGAAGCAAGATGGTGACGCTAATTAGGGCGTCATCGCCGCTCACCATCTTGGTGGAGTCCTCAAAGTTTTGGAGTATGGTACATATGTCTGACATCCATATCCACTCCTGAGGTCTTATGTGTGGAGTCTGTACTGAATATAGACAGCCTTGTTAATGCTGGTACTCAACAACTGCCCTCTTCTGCTCACAAATCCTTCCCAACATCTGCAGTGTAGAGCTCCAACGCGTGGGGACATCACATACCAGTCTGTGAGCCGGAAGCTGCAAACGCTGTTGAAACACGGCAAGGATCGCGGAAGCTGTAGCTGACTTTCTAAAATGGGCACACAGGCGGCGTACTTTAACAAGCAGATCTGGCAGCTCTGAGTAGGATTTGAGAAACCGCTGAACCACGAGGTTAAGCACATGGGCCAGGCATGGTACGTGTGTGAGCTCGCCTCGCCTCAGAGCCGCCACCAGGTCCTGGCCATTGTCACACATGACCATGCCTGGCTGTAGGTTCAGCGGTGTGAGCCCCAGATCTACCTGCTCTTTCAGAGCTGTCCACAACTCTTCAGCATTGTGCGGTTTGTCACCTAAGCATATTAGCTTCAGCACAGCCTGTTGTCGCTTGGCCGAGGCAGTACTGCAGTGCTTCCAGCTTGTGACTGATATGGTCATTTTAGAGATGGAGGCTGAAGAGGAGAAGGGGGCTGAGGAGGATGAGGTGCAGGAGCTGTAGACTGTGGGGGCAACCCTGATTGACCTAGGAACCGCAATCCTTGGTGTCGGGAGGGCATGTTTCGCCCCAAGGTCTGACTGGGTCCCGGCTTCCACTATGTTAACCCAGTGTGCCGTCAGCGAGATGTACCGTCCTTGCCCACAAGCACTTGTCCACGTGTCCGTGGTTAGGTGGACTTTCCCGGTAACTGCGTTGTTGAGGGCACAGCTAATGTTTTGGGACACGTGCTTGTGTAATGCAGGGACGGCACATCGGAGGTGGCTGAGGACTGAGTACCGAGGAATGGCCGCCGCCATCAGGTTGCAGAATGCTTCCGTCTCCACAAGCCTAAAAGGCAACATTTTGAGCGCAAGCAGTCGTTAAATGTGGGAATTTAGTAGTGAGGCCTTTGGGGCGTTGGCTATGTATTTGAGCTTGCGTTCCAAGGACTGGGGTATGGACAACTGAACGCTGCACTGGGACAAGGACGTGGACGTGCTTCCTGATGCTGCTACTTCAGAGTGTGCAATGACAGGTGCAGGGCAGGAGGCATCTTTGCATGCACCATGGACAGGGGATTGGCTTGCATGCACAACAGCAGAAGAAGCAATGGTGCCACCCTCAGACACTGTTCCTGGACCCTGGGGTTTGGCTCACAAAGTCGGGTGCTTTGCTGCCATGTGCCTGATCATGCTGGTGGTGGTCAGGCTGGTCGTTTTGCCACCCCTGCTGATGCTGGCCTGGCGGGTGGTGCAAATGGCCTTTTTGGGGTTATCGGCAGAGTCTTTAAAAAACAACCAGACTTGGGAAGACCTAACAGTTGTACTGGCAACTTCCTTTGTGTTGGTGTTACAGGGAATGGTTGCCTGCCTTCTTTTTGCGGCCACCTCACTGCTTCTTCCTGCCTGTTGGGGTGCTCTGCCTCCCTCCCCCTGTGCTGCTGTCCTCGCTCTGCATGTCCTCCTGCCAGGTTCGGTCAATTACTATATCTTACTATATCATCCACCACCTCGTCTTCCACTTCTGTACTCTGGTCTTCCTTCTGACTTTCTGGCAATTGTGTCTCATCATCGTCCACCTCTTGTGACACTTTCCCACCATCGCCTTTGTGTACCTGTGGCTGCTTAAATACTTGGGCATAGCTACATGCGATCTCCTCTTGCCCCGCGTCAAGTGGACCAGGCGAGAGGCCCGAATCTATAAATGGAAAAGTGAACAGCTCTTCAGAGTGTTCAAGTGTGGGGTCAGTTGTCTCTGGGTACTCGGCATGGAGGGAGGAAGGAGGTTCAGGGTGAGGAATATGCGGTCAAGACTCACAGCTATTGAGACTTGACCGTGTGGAAGACAAGGTGGTGGTGGTGGTGGCTAAGTGACTGGAAGCATTATCTGCTATCCAACCAATAACCTTTTCACACTGCTCTGTGTTCAATAGTGGTGTTCTGCGGTCCTCTATTAATTTTTGACAGGAAGGTCGAGAGATAAGATGTGGGTGTTTGTTGTGGCACAATTTCAGCTTGCCCACGGCCTCGGCCTCTGCATGCACCATCATCACCTTCACGTCCAGTTCCCCGACCCTTGTCACTTGCCGTGCCTTCCACGCTCAGAACAAATGACTGAATTTGGGGCGAACTTATATATGATCCGTGTGACGGACAAACCACAGTTTTAAATACCTGGCCTGTAGGTAACTATTTTGAACAGCAAACTGGTGTCAATTGCTTAACTGACACACTGAAACAAATATTTAATGGAGGTCAGAAATGGCAGTATTTTCTGAAAACCTATATATGTGATCCGTGTGACGGAGAAAGCACAGTTTTAAATACCTGGCCTGTAGGTAACTATTTTGGACACCAAACTGGTGTCAAAAACTTTGCTGACACACTGAAAAAAAATTTAATGGAGGCCAGAAATGGCAGTATTTTCTGAAAACGTATATGTGATCCGTGTGACGGAGAAAACACAGTTTTAAGTACCTGGCCTGTAGGTAACTATTTTAAACAGCAATCTGGTGTCAATTGCTTCACTGACACACTGAAACAAATTTT
This sequence comes from Phyllobates terribilis, assembly GCF_046119375.1. Lineage (NCBI taxonomy): Eukaryota > Metazoa > Chordata > Amphibia > Anura > Dendrobatidae > Phyllobates > Phyllobates terribilis. The sequence goes on from NW_027362762.1 coordinate 907,298,755, forward strand.
TAATGGAGGTCAGAAATTGCGAGCATTTTTTGAAAACGTATATGTGATCCGTGTGATGGAGAAAACACAGTTTTAAATACCTGGGCTGTAGGTAAGTATTTTCAACAGCAATCTGGTGTCGATTGCTTCACTGACACACTGAAATTTTTTTTAACAGAGGCCAGAAATGGCAGTATTTTCAGCGCAATTATATGTGATCCGTGTGACGGACAAACCATAGTTTTAAATAGCTGGATTTTTAGCGCTGTAATATGGAAAGGATCTGGCTGTGTTCTGCAGTGCCAACAAGCAAATGGCACAGAAAAACTGTGTTCTCTGGATTGCTTTTTATAAAAATAATGAGGATTAAGATCCCCAAAAAATTATTCCTGGCCCCTGAGACCTCGGCCTATTTCTAGAAATACAGTAGCAGCAGACAGAACTGGAATGGAGCCTCTTATGCTATATGCACTGCAGTCTGCTATATACACTGCCTGCCTGATATTTCTGCAGATGGATTAGTCCTCAGAGGACTGTTTGTTGAGATGGATATGTGTCTCTAATATAGTTTGGTACAACTACACTAACTAGAAACAAGCAAATCTCTCCCTGACACAGCAGCAGTTCTCCCTACACTGTCTGATCCGGAGTGACTGTGATGAGCATGGTGGCGCCAGGTCTGATATAGACCTGATGATGCTGTGCGGCCAGCCAATCACTGTAATCCCACAACCAACATGGCTACGGCATTACAGTGAGTGACAGGCAATCCCTGCATGTTCATTGGCTCTCTAAAGGAGCAGGGGAGGAGACCCGAGCTCCTGCCGAGCAACCCCGGAAATACTCGGCGAGTGCTGAGCATCTCGAGCAGTGAGATGCTCGTGTGGCACCCTGCTACTACAGGTACCACAGAACCCAAAAGGGTGCATGGACGGACTTCTCCACAACAGGCCCTTACTACACACAGACACCTCCACCCTTCCACCTCATACCACCAGAAGGAGCCCTGCTAGGGATATATATACTGGAGGGTGGAGTTAGGTAGAGAGAGAGTGTGCTGACACTTTAGATCAGTGAAGGAGCAGCACGTCTGCTGCTGTGTTGAGGGCCCCGAGTGTGGCCGAGGCAAGGAGGCGAGGAGAGAGGAGTTAAGGGGGCAGAGGAGTATCTGAAGCTCACTCCAGGACACAAGTCGCCGGACACCGGGTCCGTGCCTACTGGGTCCTCTACACCCAGTATGGACAACCGGCATGCCAGGAGGATTCTAGACCCCTGGTTAACCTGAAGCTACCATCATTTACAGAACTAGGAACCACGAAGGCCCCAGCGTTCAGGGATAGTGGTATCCAGAGAAAAGTTCTACTACCAAGCTGACAGGTGAGAGAGTGAAACAGTACAGAAGCTAGGCCTAGTTTCAGGCTGGCCAGAAGCTCTAGGGAGAGGAAGAGACGGATCTGGAGGCCTTATACCCTCTCATTGGGGAGAGTCCAGAAGTGCACCCTTCCTACTAGGTACCCTGGACCATACCTGCTGTTACACTAGTAAAGGTACTGAAGCGAATCCCCTGTGTGCGTGTCCGTCATTCCCCCTGACCCGACTGGGCCACCTCTCACCTGCATCCCTTCCATCAACCCTGCCCCGGGGGCCCGCTCCACCTGTGGGGAGCAGAAACATCCCAGCTGCCATCCCATCACCCCCGGTGGTCTGCAGCAGCGCTGGTACCCATTGACATCCCAAGAAGGTAGTGGCCCGGGTACCGAGTCCCCCATATCCCCCTGGGCGAGTCAGCTCTTTCTGGTGTCACGAACAGGATTTCGTGCCCGTTGCCACCAGGTACTGTGTGCCGTATTTGAACTGTGTTTGAACTGTGGTGAACATCGCCGCCATTACCACGTCGCCGCGCGGGAAGAAGAGGGGTGTAACCGCGGGAACCAGAGAGGCGTGACCGTCGGTAGCGCGCGAAGCTCAAGCCATGCCTCGCGCTCTGATGCAGCACCAGGAAGCGTCAGGTCCTGGAAGGAGACCGTGATCTGCGGAGCTGCGGCCTACCTGGTAAAAGTAAAAGAAGGTAGGCTACGGTTTACTAGGGGGGCGCAACCATGGCCAATGACCAGCAAGACGCCGGAGCACCGGTTAACGCTCTCGATGCTCAACTCGCACCCTGCGCTGCTCAGGCCGGAGCGGCCGCCGCACCAGCAGGGGTCGTGACTCCTGTGATACCCATGGCCCTGCCGTACGTCCCTGGAGCGAAATGGCTTCTCCAGTGTGACGGCAAACCAGACACCCTGTCTGGGTTCAAAAGGAAAATATGCGGTGTATTGGACATGTACTCAATGACTGGTAAACAGAGAGCCGCTGTTGTGCTGGGACAATTGACTGGTGCCGCAGAGCGGGAAGTTGAGACCTGGCCAGCCACAGACCAGGAATCAGAATCCATTATATTCAAGAGACTGCAAACTGTCTTTGGAAACCCCACTGAGACAGATCTTCGGATGAGGTTCCACCACTGTACCCAGAAACCTGAGGACAGTATCCGGGACTATGCCTGGCATTTACAAGAGACCCTGCGGGCCCTGAAACAGGTTAGTCCAGCCAGCATACATGATGAAGACAAAATGCTGATAGAACAATTCATCCGGGGGTTAAGGTCCCAGGAGGAGAGGAGAACTGTACGGTGGTGGGCCTTAGATCATCCAAATGCCACCTTTGATGCCCTGAAGGACATGGCTATTAAGGGCCTTCAGCTCCTGGAAACATCAGATACTGCTATCCAGCATTACCAGGGTGGGGCCACCCCAATGCCCACAGCACTCACTGCCCCTTCATTAGCAGCTGAGGCGATAGTGCAAGCAGCATCCCCTAGCGAGCTGGACAGCCTGCGCTCTGAAGTGTGTCAGCTAAGTAAAACCCTGGCCACTGTCCTGAGCGCCCTGCAGCTACAGACGGAGCCCGAGCCGGAAAGAAGGATCCTACTCGCCGACAGTCCTGAGGATGTCCCTTGGATGAGGAGAAGAGGGAGGACAACACCACCCCGTGGGAGGACCAACGACCGACCTCGCCCTCCAGGTGAACTTGTTTGCTACCATTGCCACAAGGCAGGCCACACCACACGGATCTGTCCTTTAAACGGGCAAACCCTGGGGCCAAGGGCCGACACCCAGGAGTAGATCAACCAGGCCCATCGAGCTGGTACGACCGGTTTGTAGGAGGAAGCCCTTTCCTGTCCATTGTGCTGGACGGCATAGCAACACCTGCATTACTGGACACTGGGTCACAGGTAACCATCATACCTGATGTCCTCTACAAAAGGTACTGGTCCATAGATGAACTCCACCTGCCAGCCCCAAACCTCTCTGTGTATGCCTCTAATGGCCTTCCTCTTAACCTAGTTGGGGTTAAGGACGTGACAGTGAAGGTGGGAAGTAAACTAAAGGACCAAGGACTGATTGTAATAGAGTCTAACCCTGGTGATACAAACCCATATATGATACTTGGCACAAATGTTGTTGGTAACTGTTTGGTAGAAGTGTTGTTTTTACTCCAACAGATTGCTGACACTGCCAAACCAGGGCAGAGGAAGGTGCTCCAGAGAGAGATTCGAGCCCTCCTGTACCAGCAACAGGTAAAACTAACAGGTGGTGAGATTGGTAATGTTCGGGTGACAGACCCGATATCCATTGTCATTCCCCCAATGAGTGAAATGCTGATTTGGTGTAGGGCAGCAATAGGTCTCAAGGGACAGAACTACCAGGCGGTAGTACAGCCCGTTAACTCAGAGCACAGACCTACACTCCTAACTGCTAGAGGGGTAGTTGATGTGCGCAATCGGAGGGTACCCGTACGCCTCCTAAATTGTGGGGAGGAGGAAGTCAAATTGCCAAGATACGCCACTGTTGCCAGACTGTATACTGTGAATAATAATGCCATACACACAGTGGAATGCTTGACCCCACCAGATACAGTGGAGGACAATGACTCCAAAATCCAGCTGGAGGAATGGTGTCAACAGCTCCATGTTGGAACTGACGCTACTCCTGTCCATCAAAAACACGGTGTTTACAGAGTGGTTCAGGAATATGAACAGGTGTTTAGTAAACATTCACTTGATTTTGGAAGGGTCAAAGGGGTACAACACCACATACCCACAGGTAACCATCCACCCATTAAGGAGCGTTACAGACCCATACCACCAGCACATTACCAAAAAGCAAAAGAAATGTTGCATGACATGAAAAAGGCAGGGGTAGTAAGGGATAGCTGTAGCCACTGGGCAGCTCCCCTGGTCCTGGTCAGAAAGAAGGACGGTAGCATGAGGATGTGTGTAGATTATAGACAAATTAATCGAATAACACATAAGGATGCATACCCTTTGCCCAGTATAGAGGAATCCCTGGCTGCACTAAAATCTGCCAATTATTTCTCTACATTGGATCTCACTAGCGGGTACTGGCAAGTCTCTGTTGCTGAGGAAGACCGGGAGAAGACAGCCTTCACCACCCCGATGGGATTATGCAAATTCAACAGTATGCCATTTGGACTCTGCAATGCACCCGGAACGTTCTAGAGGTTGATGGAGTGTTGCTTGGGACACCGGAACTTTGAGACAGTGCTGCTATACCTGGATAACGTTATTGTGTACTCGAGAACGTATGAAGACCATCTAAAGCACCTGGCGGAGGTATTTGAGGCATTGTCCCGGTATGGGATGAAACTAAAACTTTGCAAGTGCCACCTGCTCAAACGGAAGGTTCAGTACCTGGGACACGTAGTCAGCTCAGAGGGGGTAGCACCAGACCCGGAGAAGGTCACTGCTATCCAGAAGTGTCCTGAACCAAGGAACGTCAAAGAGGTACGTCAATTTCTGGGACTGGTCGGGTACTACAGGAGGTTCATTAAGGACTACACCAAAAAGGCAGCACCTTTACAAGATCTCCTAGTAGGACAGTCCAAAAGAGGTAAAAGTCCCCCATTCCAGTGGGGCAAAGAACAGACTGAGTCCTTTGCATTAATGAAGGAAGCCCTAACCGGTGAGGAAATCCTGGCTTACCCAGACTACAGCCAACCTTTCCTGTTATACACAGATGCCAGCAATGAGGGACTGGGAGCTGTGTTGTCCCAGAAGCAAAACGGCAGAGAAAAGGTAATTGCCTATGCCAGTAGGAAGCTTCTCCCTACTGAGAAGAACCCGGAGAATTACAGTTCCTTCAAGCTGGAGTTCCTGGCCTTGGTCTGGGCTATCACTGAAAGATTCAAGCATTACCTAGCCTCAACTAAATTCACAGCCTTTACCGACAATAACCCCTTGACACACCTGGAGACAGCCGGGTTGGGAGCCATGGAACAGCGTTGGGTGGCCCATCACCCCCGGAGGTCTGCAGCAGCGCTGGTACCCATTACCAGGAGCCACAGGTGGCGTCACGAGACAAAAACTGTTAACAAACCCCTTTCAAAGAGTGACCCCAGAGTACGGGCCCGGGAGCCGAGTCCCCATATCCCTCTGGGCGAGTCACTCGGACGAGCACCGAGCCGTAGCGAACATGCTCGCTCATCACTAGTCACCAATTCTGCATTTATCACCCACTCCTGGTTTTGGCTCCCACTCTTGAGAAAAAATACTGACCGAATACTGACCAAATACTGATGGTGGGGCCGTGGCCAAAGTAACATTATTGGATGTGGAGGTAGCAGGACTGAGAAGGATGTCTCCATATTTCATGCTTCTTATGTCACGGCACTGAACTCTCTACTTTCCCACATTCTGCACTTTTGGATTCCGTTGAGGTCTGGACTTTGTCATGTGATTTACAAATCCCACTAAGGGCTTATATATGTTATTGTATTGTTAAATTGTAGCAAATCATTGTCACCAAATAGATGTGATTTATGTCTCTGTAGTTAGATGATAAATCTAATTGTAACCTTCTGGCACTTGTGAGCAGTATAACACAATGTTCACATGCAGCATTTTTTTCTGCAACCAAAACCTGCTCTTTTGACAGTAAAAATACTGCATTCAAAATGTCCATTTTCAGCATTTTTTAGCCCTTTCCTTTGCTTTGTTTTTTTTTTTTCTGGGTGCTGATTACATGTGAGCTTTGGCTATAGTTCGTGTTTAAAAAAGTTAGTTTTATTTTCACCAAAAACTTCTGCAAAGATGCAGTGAAAACTCCATTGTGTATTTTGCAAAGCTTTTTCACTTTCTCATTGCTTTGTATGGGTGAAAAAAATGCTGCAAAAATACTGAAAAAATTGCCATGCTGCAGATTTGAAAAAACTAAGAAATGCTGCAGTTCTCAAGTTCAGTCAGGAAAAGATAAAAACTAGAGGGTGAATTAAATTTCTGAAATCTCATTGCTTTTGCTGGTACTGTATAAAGTAGCTTTTAGTTTCCATTAAAAGAATAAAAAAAAACAAAAAAAAAAACGCTGCTTGTGAACATAGCCTGAGGGTATGCACACAGGACATCTTTTAGCTGATGGCATACCTGCATTTTGAAGCAGCAGACGTTTCAGGAAGATGCTGGCGGTGTTTTTCCTTAATCACCCATTTTAGCGCCTTTTTCGTTGTTTTTTTGCTTTGTTTTTTTTTATTCTATGTATAAGATAATGGTGTCTGAACAATAGTCAGGTCAGTTCGTTTTGCCGCTTCATGGCTTCTAAAGCCTGACATTGGATAAGACGTAACATATGCACAGCAATGTTGGTTTTTACATTTTTAACATTATTTTTAACTTTTATTGACTGATTTTTCAGGCAGATTCCAAGAGGAAACCACTTGAAAAAAACATCATGTGCACATACCTTAGAATCGGATCTGTCACCAAATTCTACTATACTAACTGCAGGCTCAAATGAATAGATCTGAAGTGAGAAGCTTTCCGGCCGTATTTCGGAATAAAAAATATGCGTAAGCTTTATTCTAACATGGTTAAAAATTACTTTCCAAAAATATATTTGTTTCCAACATGTTTCACACATCCAAAAATATATTTTCCAACGCATTTCAGACACTTATTGTTCATGGATAAAGACTAAGTTTTAGTCTGAAACGCGTAAGAAAACAAATGTGTTTTTGGATGGACTCGGAATGTCATTTTTAACCATGTTGGAGTAAAGTTTATACATATTTTTTAATCTGAAATACAGCAATAAAACTTCTTACTTCCGATTGTTGTTCCATAACATTGAGCAGAAGTGTTTTTCTTCCATGCCAAGAATCCTTGGAGCCTTTTCCAAGGTGAACTGGTTCGCACCCATGTTACATACCATTTAATAGATCTTTTAGATCTGATGAGGCTGGTGTACTTACTTTGAAAATCCATCTCAGAATGGCTTTATAACCCTGATATTAAGATGAACATTTTATCCAACCCCAACTGGAATCATTTTAATAATATACCGTCATTCTGACATGGATTTTTTCTTAATGTAAGTACACCATCCTCCTCAGGTCTAAAAGATCTATTTGAATAATGTACAGTATGTAGTTTAATCTCAATAGATTTACTATACGATGGTCTATAAGAATGTCTTCATTCAATAATGGCAGACATGGAACTTTAAAGTGTTGAGGAACTAAAAGTATTTTCAAATTGGGGGTAGGGGGCATGGCTGACCAGTTCCCAACAAATTCATGCTAATTTTTGCCACCAAAGTTGTATATATTATAAAAATACCACATAATAGCCAAAAAAGGCATCAAATTCATACTCCAGCACACCCTTGAAAAAGGCTAGCATAGAAAACATTAGCATTGATGAATTGGCCTCAAAGTATATGAGAAAGTTATGCAAACTTTCTTTTATTGGACCAATTTTATATAAGACAAGAAACAATTCTTGAGCCGAATATTCCACTTCTGTCATAATCACAAGAGCCCAGGAAGCTGAGATACGAGGTGCTGTTTAATAGAGACTGTGTGGCAGTGACCTTGTGGTTAGAGGGATATTCTAGTAATCTATAGCACTTTATGGTTAGTTTTTGACAGCGTTTAGGCTAACACCATCACCACCCTCGGGACAAAGCCTAAGCATCCAACGTAGAGCTCAGGTGTCCACCCCACCCGCATTGTGATACTTACCAGACCTTAGTATTTCTAGAATATATTGCTTCCAATCATACTTTTCTTTAGCCCTACAAATTTTTTGGCAAAATATCAATTATTTTTTTTGCCTCCGTTAATTGTGCAGCGCTTGACAATGCTTAAATCCTATTCTTTTCACCAAACGTGACATTCATAAAATATTACCTAATTATGAGTGAGAGCGGAAAATGTCTGATTCGTTAGACTTTTCTCAAATTGTTTCACAGTCTGTTTTGATGATTACAATAATTAGGAGGAAGCAGTAACAGCGGCTTTCTTGCATTTACCTGTAAACTGCAGACTCATCATTTTTCTCAGAAGTTTTTAGCACCATCATATTCTGCAATCATTGTCATGGCTCATGAGCTATATTTTAGATGATTAATTTTGTAATAGTGAAAGGTCACATACTTTTTATATTGAGGTCAACACTAATCTTCTAATATCCAAAGCTTTTAGGACACATGCAAATCCTGGTGGGTTCTTTTTAAAACAGAAGTAAATTAGAAAAAAGAGTCGTACAGCTTTTCTGATTTTCCCACCATCCTACATGGTCCAGTTCTGGCTTTGCTTTTAAAGTAAGTAAAGTAAGTTTTTAAAGTGCAGAAAAAAAACTCATTAAAACTTGCCCATTTTAGAACATTCTTACAACTCCTACTCATGAGAGTCTAGATAACTGAGATATGGAGCCATGTTTGGCCGATCCAAACTGGAATTTTTGGGTTTGCCATCGGTCATCAGTGACTTTCCTTTCCTAGGAGGAGATTCTTGTTGCCCAAAACACATGTAGCGTAAAATCCAGATGTGCTCCATCGTTACAAACAACTTTGTTTTACTCTAAGGGTATGTTCACATTGCGTCTTCTTCTGGCATTTTTGGAGCAGAAAACGCTGGAAATGCTAACAAAATGCTAGATAAAACCTATTGATTTGTATGCAAAAACTACGCTCTATTTATATGTTCCGCCTTTTGAGCTTCTTTCAAACACTTCAGACTTTTAGACGCCAAGCGTTTAAAAGAAGTAACATGTACAGTCTTTATTAGTTTTAGCCCAGGAAGATACTCCATAGTTTACAATACAAGTCATTGGGAAGGTTTACAAACGCCTGGAAGACGTTCAGGTGGATTTTATGGCAATTTTTAAGAGTTTCTGCTGCAAAAAAAACACTGGCTTTTTTGTCATTGCTTTATGGATTTAATAAAAAATGTCTGGGAAAAGACCAGTGAAAAACACTCATTATTCTGAAAAAACTGTTGGATAAAAATTTTGAAGAATCACCCAGGAAACAACCAAAAGAAGTGAAAAATAGGTGCTTCAGCATTACAGAACTGCAGAGAAGTGAAAAGATTCCTGAAGTGACTTCTGCTTGAAAAACCAATGTTTTTGACTGATGGAAAAATACCCGAAGATGGCACAGAATTTCTGGGGAAATGGTTTATAAGTAAGAGGAGAGACCTGTCAATCAAGACAAGCTGGGAGGGCAGGAACCAAAGGGAGCCACCCAACAGACTGTTCCCCACATCTGGAGTCTGGCTCATTTTTCAAGCTGTTTTCTCTGAATAAAACATACTGGTATAACATTAGGGAGCCAATCAAGCAGCATGTCTCCCTAAAGGGTTTTTTTGCCCTTCTTTAAAACTAAACAGTGGAAGACCTGCTTATGAAAGTAAAAAAAAGAAAACATACTTTTTTTTCAGAAGCCATCTTTCACTTCAGCACTGACGCACCGACTCTCTCTGTCAGACCGTAAGAGATGACGTCACTCCCGCTAGTTCATACATTGAGCAGAATGCACTTGGTACTATTCACTCGCCCCCTGGGCCGCGTGGGGAACCCGGAACCGGGCCTCTGGTGGGATGCTGGGGGTGGTAGTCTCAGTGTGGCGGCGACCCGGTCCGTGGCTCAGGGTGGTCAAACCAGTGGCAGTCTTAGTATTATGATAATTGTCCGACTACGCCACCCGTGGATTGCGGTCAGTGGGGACCGCCGCTGCGCTGGAGACCGCTGAGGCTGATGTTGTAAGCGCAGCCAAGTATGGGATAACTCCCCACGGGAGAAGTATTGCCTCAGGGCAGCTAGTGTGGATGATGGGAGTGATGGTGTGAGCGTCCCAGCACTGGTAGTGCTGGTGCGGCGATGAAACACAGAGACGTGGGGTTGCAGTTTCCAATGCTTTACTCACAGTTGTTATTCGTGTCAATCCTGCAGGTGATGACTGCCCGAGCCGTGCTGCGTCCACCAGGCAGGGGACTCGACCAACTCCCAGGCAATTCCAGAGCGTGGCACAGGGCTCCCTTCTCTTCCCTTCTCTGGCCGTCCTCACCATTGACCCACCTTTGTCCAGCTTCCTTGGGCCTTCTATTGGCGAAACCTATCTCCGGTTTCCCTGACCCTATATGGTATGCTTTCCTGGTGGATGTAGTGAGGGGTCGCACCAAGATGTATTCACAACCTCCGGTCTTTGGCTGAGGAATCTGTTGCCTCCACCAATTTGGGTCCCGGTACCCTGCTCTGCCAACCCTTCACCCGCAATCTCCTGGGCCTTTGGGGTTCCCTCTGTCCTCGTGTCTCTGGGCCTTTCTTGATGTTCTTGTTCCTTTCTTACTTTCCTTTCTGTTCCTTCTTCTCTCTCTCTCTCTCTCAGGCCCCGGCCTCCTGACAAGGCCTGCCTGGGGAGCAGAGCCCATGCAGCAGCTCTGCTCCTTGTCACTCCTCCTCAGACTGCACTCCTCTCTGAACTCTCTCCCCGGACTGAACACTGTTCTAAGATGGTGCCCACCTTATATACCTCCCTCTAGCACCCGAGCCCAGGTGACTAGCAACCAATGGGCTCCTACCTATGCCCAGAGACCCTCCCCTATCTGCTCCTACACCACTGGGTTTCCTCCCCCTCCCCACTCCAGCCAGGGACAGAAGCTGTCGTGCCTGCACTTCTGTGGGAGCACCGTTGAGCTGTCCCTCGGAAATGGGGTGTGTGTGGTGCATGCAGCCTAACGAGCCCTGGTCCACACTCCATCCTTACCCGGGAGTGGAATATCACACCTCTGGGTCGAGGTGCAATACCCCTGTAGCAGCCGAGCCCTCGGGGTGCTACACTATCGTGCCCCCCATAGTATAGTCTCTGATTGTATAACACTGTGTTAGGAACTGGGTTGGAGTAGTGATATTGCAACCACTAGAGGCAGCACCTGTCAGTAGCATAGTCAGGGAAGCCAGGAATTCGGTACACAGGAAAGCTGTATTGTCTTTGTAGGATTTAGTAGGTAGCATAGTCAGGGAAGCCAGGAATTCGGTACACAGGAAAGCAGTATTGTCTTTGTAGGATTTAGCAGGTAGCATAGTCAGGGAAGCCAGGTATTCGGTACACAGGAAAGCAGTATTATCTTGAAGGCTTTAGCAGGTAGCGTAGTCAGAAAGCCAGGAATTCGGTACACAGGAAAGCAGTATTGTCTTTGTAGGATTTAGCAGGAAAAGGAAGCGCTTGACTAGAGCGTGGGAGCTCAATAATTTCGCAAGGAGGGAGGTGCCAGGCCAGGTTTAAGTAGGGTGTTCAGGTTGAAACCAATCAGGTACAACAAAGGGTAGAGCTACTCAGGAACAATACAGGTACTAGAATCTAGATTAGCCAGGATCTGTCCAGCGCACTGAATAGCTCAGTGGGAAGAGCTGCTGCCTAATGCACAAGAGGTGCTGGGTTCGAGTCCTGACACACTGCCTCTTAACCTGATTGCACACAGTATTGGCAGTGCTCTGCCCCAGAAAATGCCATGTTTATTACTTCCAGACAAGAAAGAAAATGTGGCGTCTCTCACCAGTTGTATGAAACTCTATTTTTATTCAGTATAATCCACATAAAAGTAACAGGAGTGAGGATTTGGCTGGGTGTGCTGAAAGTCAACAGCTGCTTCGTATCACTTGATGGAACTTATTTTGTCAAAGTATCATGTGATGCAAAATTATTTAAGGGGTGACAAAAAGTGCATAATAGAGCATTACCCAGATACACTGGGTGTTAAGGCTGCGGTATATGCTCACCTTGCTGAGTTGTGATTGCACAACTCTCGTAAAGGCTTATGCAGATGTCCAGCTGCTGCTGCTCAGCTTATTGGAAAGGTACCAACGTATTATGGTTTTAGGTGATAGAGAAGCAGATAATTTGCTGCGCTGCTCGTTAAATAATGGAAGTGTGGTGGTGAAGAATCATGCAGATTATTTCCTATGCGTTTTGAAGTCATATGGGCTTTATCAGGATAACCACAGTGATAGTGGTTCTCCTGATGAAGAAGTCCTTATGATTTCGAAACTTAAAGAATAAACTACATGATTCTTCACCACCATGCCTCCTTGGAAAACTATTTTTCCAGCAGCGCAACAAATTATCCGCTTCAACTTCACATCAAACCATGTGATGAAAAATGGCTGTCACCTTTCTGAATGCCCTACCAGATCCCCACGCCAGTAGACTCTTGCATTTATGTGGCTCACAACCACTAGTTACCTGACCCTGCAACCATTCAGTAGTTTCAGTGGTCGTGACATCATCTGTTCCAGTTCCAAAGTGATCGGCGGAGCAGCAACACTGGAGCAGAGGGTGGAATCGAGGGTAAGCATAGCTCGTTCCTTCTCTCTCTGCTTGCCATTGTTTGGTTTCACAGAAAAGCAGAAGACCTCTTTAATTCAGAAAGCCATAGACTTTCATGACTACCTCTATTTTCAGTCTCCGCATGGATAGGCTAATGTAACTGTGATAAAGCGGTGATGATAATATCAATACTCTCCTATCAGTTATTTTTGGCATGTCTTGTAGATATCCTATAAACTGAGGTGGGAAAAACACCTTACGCCAATTTCAATCACAGTGCTTGCTCATGTCAGTGGTGGTTTCATTGTGGTTTTTTTTTATTTTTTTTTTATTTTTAAACGTTTAAACACTGCAACCTGAAGTTACTTTGAAGTCTACACTAAACTATTGAAAGTCTCCATATACAACATTTTGATTTTCAGTGTTTTTGGAGTTATTGGCACAATATGTTTTGCTTTGTGGCTTCTGTAATGCTGGGTTCACATAAAGTTTCAACCCACTTACAAGACTTCTTCACAGGCTTCTGTCTGAGGTCCTTGAAAATGGGATTTGGATGGAACACCATACGTTCGCCTCATTATAATTAATGGTCAATTGGGGGTTCCGTCAGAATCCCGCTCATGGAGGTGGACATCCCTGATAGAGTCTCAAATGTGGGTTAAAATGTGATGTAACATGTCACGGGGTGGTAACAGTGGGCAAAGTGGATCTAATCCTTATAAACAGGGAGGAAATGGTTGAGGAGGTAAAGGTGGCTGGGACCCTAGGAGGCAGCGATCATGCTATTATAGAATTTTGGATAACTAGAGGAGGAAGACATGTGAAGACTCAAACTTCAAGGTTAGATTTTAGAAAGGCAGATTTTAAGAGACTCAGAAAGAGAATAGGAGGGATCCAATGGCTGGATGTCCTTAAGGACAAAAATGTCCAGGAAGGATGGGAAATTTTTAAAAATGAGATTCTCAAAGCACAATCGTTAACAATCCCAAAAAGTAGGAAGAATGGGAAGCATTTAAGGAAACCAGGATGGATGAACACAGAACTTAAACACATGCTAAAAAGAAAGAAAGAAATGTTTATTAAATGGAAAGAGGGAGGCATATCTAAAGAAGATTATAATGCAGTCTGCAGATCCTGTAGGGCACGTATCAGGTTAGCTAAAGCTGACAATGAATTAAGGCTTGCAAGAGATGTCAAAAGCAATAAAAAAGGATTTTGGGGGTATGTCAAAAGTAAAAGAAAAGTCAAAGATGCTATAGGATTTTTACAGGATGAAAATGGAGAAATGGTAAGAGAGGATGTTGAGAAGGCCGAACTTTTTAATTCCTATTTTGCATCTGTTTTCTCTCAGAAAGAAAATGTAACATCAACTGATCTTCACTGTCCTTTTAAAGGAATAGAGGAATCCAAGTTATCTGTAAACAGAAAGATTGTGAGGGAATATTTAGCTAACATAAATGAGTTCAAGTCTCCAGGTCCAGATGAATTACACCCCAGAGTACTGAAGGAGATCGTAGAAGAAATTTTAGAACCACTCTCCATAATCTTTGAAAATTCTTGGAGAACAGGAGAAGTCCCAGAAGACTGGAGAAGAGCAAATGTTGTTCCTATCTTCAAAAAGGGGAAGAAGGTGGACCCAGGGAACTATAGGCCGGTGAGTCTGACTTCTATACCAGGAAAGATCTTTGAACAAATTATTAAACAACATGTATGTAAGTACATGGATAAGAATGAAGTGATTAACCAGAGTCAGCATGGGTTTGTAACTAACAAGTCATGTCAGACTAACTTAATTTCCTTCTATGACAGAATCACTGACTGGGTGGATCAGGGAAATGCTGTAGATATAGTATATCTTGACTTCAGCAAAGCATTTGACAAAGTATCTCACACCATCCTTATTGAAAAAATGACCAAGTATGCAATGGACCAGGCAACTGTTAGGTGGATTCATAACTGGCTTAGTGATTGGACTCAAAGGGTGGTTGTAAATGGCTTCACATCCAGCTGGATGAATGTCTCAAGTGGGGTACCACAGGGCTCCGTCCTGGGACCTGTATTGTTCAACATCTTTATTAATGATTTAGATGAAGGAATTGAGGGTAAACTGATTAAATTTGCTGATGACACAAAGCTAGGAGGGATAGCTAATACTAGAGAAGAGAGAGAGAGGATTCAAAAAGACCTAAATAAACTGGAGCAGTGGGCAGCAACCAACAGAATGGTTTTTAACAGGGAAAAATGCAAAGTACTACATCTGGGCAATAAAAATGAAAAAAGCATATACAAAATGGGAGGAATAGAGCTAAGCAACAGTACATGTGAAAAAGACTTAGGTATACTAATAGATCATAGACTGAACATGAGTCAACAGTGTGATGCAGCAGCAAAAAAGGCAAATACAATTCTGGGATGTATTAACAGAAGCATACAGTCTAGATCACGTGAAGTCATTATCGGTCTTTACTCCTCTTTGGTCAGACCTCATCTGGAATACTGTGTACAGTTTTGGGCACCACATTTTAAAAAAGACATAGACAAACTGGAGCAAGTTCAGAGAAGAGCGACCAGAATGGTGACTGGTCTGCAAACCATGTCCTATGAGGAACGGTTGCAGGATTTGGGAATGTTTAGCTTGCAAAAAAGAAGACTGAGAGGAGACTTAATAGCTGTCTACAAATATGTCAAGGGCTGTCACATTGTAGAAGGATCATCTTTATTCTCATTTGCACAAGGAAAGACTAGAAGCAATGGGATGAAACTAAATGGGAGGAGACACAGATTAGATATTAGAAAAAACTTTTTGACAGTTAGGGTGATTAATGAGTGGAACAGGCTGCCACGAGAGGTGGTGAGTTCCCCTTCAATGGACGTCTTCAAACAGAGGCTGGACAGACATCTGTCTGAGATGATCTAGTGAATCCTGCTTTGAGCAGGGGGTTGGACCAGATGACCCAGGAGGTCCCTTCCAACTTTACCATTCTATGATTCTTAAAGTGCTCATCTCTTGTGCCCCGGCATGTTACATGAAAGTGGGGTTCCTGGCTGGGAGTGTGGACTTGTGTTAATGGGGCGCTATGCCATTGCAGGCAGCATGTAACCGATGACTTTGGTTGGCCAGGACCAAATGTTTTACAGTTCAATGAGGGAGCCCACCAGTCAAAAATAAAATTTTTACTGAACGATAACTTGGCGGGGGTTATATACAGTAGATAGCTGGTACACAACTTGATGAATGTTTCCTTCACAATACGTAGCATTTTCTGATCATGGTTTCAACTCCTTCCTCATTTTGTTCACTATCTTCACCGTTCCTCGCTACTTCACCACAACACAGTTCAATACTACAGTCCAGTTAGCAAGAGTCCTTTACTCAACCTGCGGTTCTGCATCTCCTTTAGCCTCTAGGGAACTATACGACCAGTATGGCCGGTACTTATCTTCTATGTCTCTGACTCTCTGGTACTCCCGCAAGGGGTACTCTTTTCGTCTCACATACTCTGTCCTGTCTTGGCCCATTACCTCTCGGAGTTATAAACCCTGGGCCTTACTGCTAAGCGTCCTCTCCTGGGACTCGTCCGATCGGTCACTCTGACTTTCAGTCACTTCTCCCTTTCCTTCTTCTGGGATCACGCTATCTTCCGTCATGGTCTCCTCCCACGTTAGGGACACCCAAATCATGCAGCACTTCTCACTTCAGACCTTAAGTCTGCTTCCTACCCACACTGGGCCCTGTCTGATGTTCTGATAGGAAAGTGTCTCTGTCCCTTCACCTTAACCCCTTCCACTCTGGGTTAATCCCAGTCATTAACTCTAACTATCCCTACTGTCAGGCAGAACACAATACCAATACTATAACGCATGTCACAGTTCACATTACACATCAAAATACTTTTAAAACAATACATATGTTCTTTAAGGGGGTATGTGGACAATATGTCCATCTCCTTACAGTGATGTGAACCGAGCCCAAGGCTGAAATAAATAATAATAATTTTTTTTACATAGCGCCAACATATTTCGCAGCACTTTACAATATAGTGGGTACATGTAAAGACAATAAAGTCATCACAAAGTAACACATAGTTCAACTGTTTCCTGCTCGTAAGCTTACAATCTATGAGGAAATAGGGGGGACACAGTAGGTAGAACATGCCTTTCATGTATGGTCCAGCTATCATTATAGTAAATAGGGGTTATGATATAAAGCTGCATGATACGGTCATCAGCCAGGATCTATCTAGGTACAGTTACCAAGTGCTATTGGGTGCACGGAGGATGTGGAGACTGATGAATAGGAGGGAGCAGATTCTGAAGAAAAATTAGAAGGAGGAAAGAGAAGAGTTACGTTACTGAAGTGAGGTGATAGACCTGTCTAAAAATATGTGATTTTAAAGCAAGCTGAAAAATGTTAGGGCTCGATATTAATCAGATCTTCCAGGATAATGCATGTCAGAAAACTAGTGCAGCATGAGAGAAGACTTTGGAGGAGGAAATGGGAGGTTTGGATTATTGAGGATGTTAGTCGTAGAACATTTTCAGAACATAGAGCATGGATTCACGCTTTCAGAATTTGTGACAGTTTTTAATGTTTTTATAGCAAAACAAATGAGCGGAGTGTAGAAGTATCTTTGCTTTGTGTCCTCTCCTGAGTTTGGTTTGAAAAACTGTGTCAAAAACTCTGATAAAAACTGCACGTGTGATTCCAGCGTGTTAGATGTTTCACTGCCCATGATTGTTCTTTTTCTTTATTCGATGTTTTAAAAGTAAATGCTTGTCAAAGTCAACAAAACATTCGACAGCTTTATGTGAATAGGATTTATCAATCAGAAGTCGGGATGTGTGAATTTACTCTTTTAGTTTCTTCATGGATAACTTTCAACGTTGATTACTTTAGGAATGGTAAAGTGATTGCCAATTCTAACCTAAATTATTGATTTTAGACGATAAAGTGTCAATTTTTTTTTTCAAGCCAATGTTCCGACGAACCGGTGAATTGACTATTTAAAAAAAGGATTCTCATGACTGCTGCCCATGATTTCGTGCAGTGTAATGTCTCTGATATGTTTCTTTCTTTAATTTCGCATTTTACATTGTAGCTTTAGTTGTGACATTATCACCAGTACAGCAGGTAAGGGGGATGGATACTCTATAGCTGTACAGTTATTATGGCTGCTAGCAAATCTGAGACATGATACCTGTTCTGCTCAAGCATCTCTACGAGGAGGGGAGTGTGGGGTGGGGGGGGTCATGTATCAAATGCACAGAAAAATGCTGATTTTGTATTCCTTTACGGAACACCCTACACACACTTCTGCTGTGTGACCTCGGGTCACAAGTAATGCCTGCAAGCTAATTGATTAAGAAAGGCTTGTCTAGCTGGGGCCTCTCTGAGAGTCCTCCCTTTACATTCCAAAGTTTTGTGAAGGAGGCTAGCCTAGCGTAGCAAGAAGGAGGAAGTTTTCTAGGAGTCTGCACGGCTTTTCCAGCTCTCTTCCTTTCCACTTTCTGCAAACTTCCATCCTAACCCATAGCCGTAGCTGCATTTGCTTTCTCATTTGTCGATGGGGGGGCCATCTTTTTAATTTTTTTACTTTTTTTTGGGCCTGCTTTGAAAAATGATCACGTTATACAGAACGGGGCTCCAGTCAATGTGCACATCTGCCTAATTTTGAAAGTGGGACTGAGATTGAATGACAGGAAAATTAGCCGGCCCTGAGAGAGAGAGAGAGAGCGAGAGAGAACAAGCGAGCGAGGCCTATGTGGAGCCAGCAAGCTGCACAATGCAAGACGACTGCAGACAAAACGTGAAATGGACCATGGAGCAAAAATGCATCTGGGAGACCTCTACTATCACATGGTGAGTGCAGCCTTTCTGCCAGAGCTTGTGGTATTGCTGCGGAAGTAGACCTTTAGGCTACATTCCCACGATGAGCTTTTGATGTTGTAGATTTCCTGAACCCATTAATTTAAATAATTATTTGCATTTTTTTTTCTCGAAAATACGCAGCTTAAAAAACTCATAGTGGGGCAAAAAAATGCATGCAGACATAGCAGAGATGACTATGTCATTTAACTCTTTGGGGCTGTAAGAAATGTGGATGCAGTACCATGGAAATTCACAATGACATTGACAACGCAGGGCTACGCGACATCTGAAATATTATTTTTCGGTCTTGGTTTTGCAAAAAAAAAAGATAAAAAATTCCGCCCATGGTACAAGTCATCCCTGGGAAAAAAAAAAAAAGAAATCCAAGTTTAATGAAATCTGATGTTGCAGACACTTTATCACTGCCTTCTCTGCTGCCTTATCTAAGAAATTTAGGCTGCGGTCAATATGAAAAGGGCTTTGTGTGAGAATTCTTGGCAGTGTGAGAGGTCAGGGCCTGTGTGATCCATCTGCTTGCCAGAAAGATCCCCGAAGCTGCATTTTTTTTCTTTTTTTAATAGAAGCTGAAATCACCTTATAAAACGAGCTCGTAGGTTTCGAATGTGCGCTTTATGGAAAGAATAAAAACTCAATTTACTCTTAAACTGCTTCTTTTAGCCCTGGAGATTTCCTCCTGGCACTTACAGTTTTCTTTGTTCTAACTTGGGATCAGATACATATTTATTGACCGGTTTGTGGTTTTCTGGTTTTCTTGACTTTAACCCGGTAGACGTTATCAATAGGAAGCATATCGCTCATGTTTGCTGTCACAGAAGTGGAAATACAATCTGTAGCCTGACAAATCTAGGAGAACTGGAGCGGTTTGTGTCCAAAAATGTCAAATATTTGCATTGATAAAAAATGTTTTAAAATATTAATTACAAATGTAACATTGAAGTTGCTATTACATCATGTCATTGTGGAGGGAATGTTAACGGACAGGTGGAAATTGTCATCAATTTTAGGAAAAGCTTTTGTGTTTTTACAAAAATAATAATGTCGTCCTCATTTCTGGTACACATTTTATTATAATATTTTATCTTTTAGGATGATATCGTTTCTGGAAATATTTTTCTTGTAACAAAAATTAGAATAAAAAAAAAAAATCACAGAATTAAGATGCTGATTTTATATTTTGCAGCAAAGGTCAAGATCAATTGATTGTTTTAACCTATGGGGCATCTTAATAATTTTTCTAAAATTCTTTAAAAAAGCCCCCAAAAAATTGAACTATAATGTTCAGAACTTCCTTTGCCATTTTTGCCGGTTTTGACACACTTCATTTTTTTTTTGTACATTTAAGGTTTTGTTTTTTTGTTTTTAATTAGGGTTTTGCGCTACCTTTTTTTTTTCTCAATAATTTTCTGCAACCGCAGAAACTTTTGAGACAATTTTTATTTTTCTGAATTATAGAAGAAAAAGTTATCTTGTGAAAATTATTTATATGCTCCTGACATTGCTGTTAGCGTTTCTAAATTTGAAAGTCGTTTTTGTCAAATTTTTCAGTAATTTTTGAAAAAAAAAAACATTGTACTGGCTGAAGCCGGTATTGTTAGATGTCGTAGAGCGTTTTGTTGGTTTAAATTAATGCAGACCAGAGGCCCAAGGAAAAATCTTTGCCAGCTCCTTTTTTATTGTGCAAGTAAAGCTTGCTTTAGTGTGACATAAGAGGCTTTACAGATGATTAAAGCAGGCTTGCGGTTAGCTCAACAGTTTCACTCTCGGCAAGGTTTTTCACTAACTAAGGCTTTAACATCCAGATCTCTAGGCAGTTTCATTAACAACCTTACTCTTTTTTTGGAAGCAGGACTCATTATTTGAATTTTTTAAGGCATTCATTTTAGTTTGGAAATGTCTTTCCTTTTTTTTTATCTATAGTCAATACGTCAAAAATTGCGCAAAAATTTTTTTTTGTGATAAATATCGCCATATTTCTTTAAAAACTAAATTGGGGGTGTATTAATATATGCCCATAAAAAGGTTCACCTTTTTGTTTTTTTTGAAGGAAGGCAATTTGAAACCTCTTTTTAAATAAATCTTAAGAGTTTATACGAAGCACGCCATTATAAGTTGTTTTTTTTTCAGGTTTTTTTTTTTATTTTGTTTGGTTTAGTCTTAGCCTTTTTAATAGGTTGCGGAATAGCAAAAAGTGCCTAAGGGAATGGTTTACAAATAAAAAAAGTAATATAAAGACAGAAAATACTAATTAGTAAAGCAAAAGCTCACAACTTTCCATAAAAATTGCTGCTAATATGATGCATGTGTACAGTATAGGTAGATCTTTAGGTTGTGGAATATCAAAAAGTGACTAAGGGCAAGTCTCCAAATAAAAAAGTAAAATAAAGATAGCAAATAATAATCAGTGAAGCAAAAGTTCACAACTTTCCATCATGCATATCCAACTGACATCATGCAAGTGTACAGTATAGGTAGATGTTCCAAAATGTCCTCCAGAACTAGGTAGACCGCCTCTTCTCTCTTTTCTGGGAACAATAAATTGAAAAAGCAATTGAATATTAGGTTTGATGTCAAATTTACTGCCACAACCCACAACGACCAATGTTATTTCATCTTCCAGCCATATCCTTATGGGGTGATGTTAGCGACAATTGGTTGCAATGAAGTAAAACCCCAAAGAACCCAATACACTATTAAATAATTCGCTATGTTTAATGGTTGATATCATATTTGGGTTTGCTGCACTGATTAATACTTACAGGGTAATAAAATACGTTGCAAAAAAATAGAATAAAATAAAAGATGGAGTCATGCGCACAGCTCCGGCTATTCTCCCCCTTGGTTGTGCATTGGGTATAAATGAGTTGACTGCAGATGTTCCAGGCTTCGTCTACATACCTCTGTGCTTTCTAGGAAACCAGAAATGTCTGTGATACAGGCTGACTCATTCCAGCAGTTTGTCAAGCTGTCAGGCGAGCACGCCGTGGGTTTTCTTATTAAATGATACAATGCGCATAACTCTAAGAGTATTGTGATCTGGTTAAACTGTATGTCAGGAGCCGGGGGATGGTTTTTTTTTTCGGTCTGGCTTGGTTACTTACGAAGAAGTCTTATTCGATTTTATATGTTGCAAAGAACATAAAATTTCTGTGTTCGAGTGGATATCAAAATGGCCGCTTTTTATGAAAAAAGACTAGCGAGGGGATTAGCATGGTAAATCGCGTGCTCCACGTCCCCATTCATACATATGTTTCGTAGGTAGGGTTTATGGCATACATTTTTCATCAGTGTTCAGAAAGCAATTTTCAACCATTTTTGGTCCGTGTGTCTATTTTTTGCTGTGGTCGTGGCATTTATTTTTCTTTTATGCAAAAAAGTAAATAAATGACTTCTAAGCTTCTCCTTCCCACTAAACAGCAAAAAATTGACAACACTTTGATGGCATTTATTTGTTGACTGTTTTTTTTTCACAAACTCATTGATTTGGATGAATTTGTTCATGACTTGAATAAAAAGTGGCCATGTTTTGGACACTCCATTCTCAAAAACATACTAACATGTGCATAACCCCATAGACTATAATGGGCACGAGTTCTATCCATGGAAAACAGAGATAGAACACATATGTGAAAAACAGACATCCATATGGAGCGTCATGCCCACAGGTTTCACACGTGGTTCATGGAACCACTTTGCCACAGGGCTGAGCTTGCCTAGGAAGGGTTGTAGATAAGAGGATACCTGGTGTTCACTGGAGCTCCTGATGGTGGAGACAGGCTGGGCTGCAGGTAGCCACCAGGTACCACTCTTAGGCAGTCCCCCAGTACTGCAGCTGCTGACCCCTGGGGTCAGGTTCGCTGACACAGATAAGGACTGGGGCTCTGTTCAGACTACTAGGCTTTGGTTCATCCACAGAATGGTTACTGACATGGATTCTAGATATGTTTAGACTGGACTGATTCGGAGACTGGTTTTGGCACCGGCCGGCCACGGACTGGGGGACAAGGTTCAAGCACTGGTCACACTGGGACCAGGAACTTCGGGTTCAGGACTGGCCACACTGGGACCAGGGACTTCGGGTTCAGTACTGGCCACACTCGAACCAGGGACTTTGAGTTCAGGACACTAGCCACACCAGGATGAGGGATTCGTGTTCAGGACATTGGCCACACCGGGACCAGGGAACCTCACAACTGCACTGGTAGAACACCACACTACCTAATGACTAAACATGTTTCTTGGTGACTCCCTAAGGGGAAAGGAGTTCTTTATACAAGATGCCTCCCATCTATTGGCTGGGAACCATCTTGCAGATGACAATTATACTAAATGCCTCTCAGCTACAGGCTGAGGGCATTTTACTATATGCGCTTGTCGCCCCTTTAAAAGCAGGGGTGTGCACGCCACCGGGAGGTGCAACGTGTACACAGACCAGGAGGCAGAGAACACGCCGGAGACCACACCGCCGGGCCGGGGCGGTGAGTATGTCAGAATCCCTGCATGGTTGGGGAAAGGGAGCCATGTGGGGACGCCAGCAGCAGCGTTACATGGAGCATTACAGAGAAAATCAGATTTTGTGATAAAAATTTATAAAAGCATGTCTGCTTTTTACCAGAAAAAAAACACTCTCCAGGTCTATGAATTAGATTTGGTATTGCCATTCAAGTGATGACTACAATACCACACAGTATACAGCATTAATTATATCGTAGCCATGACTATGGATTTTGACTATTGGTGTGTCTTTCCATCCTGCATATGCATTTCCAATTATTCAGTCCATTGTGTCATATGAGTTTAAAGGAATTGTCTCTTCATAGACATCCTCTTTTAAAAATCATCCACTGGGGTCAGTCATCTGATTAGCCCCAGTCCCACTCATGACTACTAGCCAATTCTGCTAGGAGAAACCACAGCCATCCAGATATTCTCCAAGGCAGGGGAGATGTAGTGTAATAGGGTAGCCATTCACATTCAGTTTCGTAATACTTCAACACCTTGAGTCACCTCCAGAATGGCACTGCCAGGCACAGGGTGGGGGACCCAGCTCTTTGTTGTTTACAGAGCCAGACTGGCCATATAGCAATTCTGGTGAATGCCATAGGGGCCAGTCCGGCAATGGGCTGCTTTGGCCCACAACACTTTCAACAGTATCAGCATCCCATGATGTTGGACGAAAGGGCCGGGCTCTCAATCTTCATTCTAGTCAACCCAAAATGCTCTTCGACACCAAACTCACCCAAACAAGTCTTCATGGGTCTTGTTTTGTGCACTGGAACAGAAAGTGTCCTTCCCCAAACTGTTGCCAAAATGTTAGAAGCATTAATTGTTTAAAATGTCTTCTATGCTGAAGTATTAAGATTTTCCTTCACTGAAACTAAAGGGTCTAGGCCGATCCCTGAAAAACAACTCCATGGTATTATCCCTCCTCCACCAAACTTTACAGCAGGCACAATGTAGTCAGGCCGGTAATGTTCTACTGGCATTCACCAAAAACAGACTCATCCATCCAGAGAGAGATGTGCAATCCCTCACTCCGCAGAACATGTTTCCACTGCTTCGTGTTTAAATGAGCTGTGGTCTTAAAGACCCTAAGAGTCTAAGAGGACACCATTACTATGAATGACTGCTGATCATTTTAGTAGACCTTGTTAGAAGATACTGTATGATAAGCGGGTTTATGCTCTATGATCCCCACCAATCCTTTATAATGATACAGCTGTGACCCTCCTATGAGCACTGTGCACCCTCATGTTATGACATGGAGATCTTTCGATCATAGAGTCTGTAATCGTAAACCTCATGGTTGCTTTCTACTGACAATTGGTGATGTTACAGGGGACAGATGACATTTTCCGACACGTTTCAATGTTTTAAGGTGAAATGTCTCTTTATGGAAACATAATGGTCAAATGTCTATATCTCAAAGGAATATATATCAGGCTAGTGGTGACCCACCATTATACGAACACTTAGCTGGTGCATTGCTATATTATGTTTTCCACATTGAATCTAATTGATACTTTAACAACATATTTATTCAGCCTAATACTTAGATTATGTAATTCTGCTTGCTGCTCTCAAACATAAATGGCCCATAAGTCCACAGAAATAATGTAGTTTATATAAGGACTGCACATCTGTAATCTCCAACCCAGCTACAATCAAGATCCTGTTTGAAATGTTTTCTTGTGTCACGTCCAATAGGTTAGTGCCTAAGCTTAAAGCCAACAAATGACATCATACTGGGGAAAAAGGAGAGTATCGTAGATAATGGCTAACATCTGCTTAACATCACATTTAATCCCAAATACATAAGACATAGTGAAACATAAGAGAGAGCAAGCACACCGGCCATGATGGCCAAGAAAAACACTGCCTCCCAATGAACTTAGGTAAATGAAGCAAGAATACGCAATTTGGATCAATTTAGTCCATCAGATTTAAGATGATCCTTTCTCTACGTTTTCATCTCAAATTTAAATCATGTAAATGTAAAAATAAGTAAATGTATATATTTTTTATTGACGTGAAGAAGTTTCTCCGCCACAGGCATTTACGGCATATCCTTGGCCAGGGTTGCCAACCATCGAAAAATGATAGGACAGTCCTTTTTTTCCCCTTTGCGTAAATTTTTTTTAAGATGTCCGTGAATTTTTTGAAGCTGAAGAAACTTATACCGATTTTTTCTTTTTATTGTAATTGTCATCACTTTACATTTTACAGTGAATGCAGCTGATATCTTCAGATCAGAGTTATGGGCTGTAGACATGGATCACTGATAATCATAATGAGTTATTATGATTTTCCCATGTGTCAGTAAAAATATTGTCTGCCCATGATTTTTTGATGAGCTGTCTGGAAAAACATGAAAAGTCAAGTTGGGACCCCTGTCCATGGATCACCTCTTCACCTTGTCTTCTCATATGTACATGCACCAAATCATCCACAAAGAGAACTTGATTCTTCAGATCCGGTCACCTTTTGCCCTTTGCAAAATGGTCAAGTTCTGATGGTCCTGTGTTCATTGTAGATGTTTTAGTGGTGCACAAGGGTCAAAATGGGTAATCTAACCAGCCTGTGGATATGAAGACCCATTTACATGTGATCTACTGTGTCCTGACTTTTTTCTATTATTGCCAGTTACATTTTTCAGCTATTTGTAAGTATACTATTGACCAGACCGGCAAATCTTTGCCCTCATACGCATCAAGTAGTCTTGTGCATCGGTGGACCCGCCGCCTGTTTACCAGTAGCTCAATGGTAAGCATTGCTGCCTTCCACCACTGGGGTCTTTTGATTTATATTTGTCAAGGACTACATCTGCATGGAATTTGTATGCTGCCCTTTTAGTTGCTTGTCTTTCCTCCCAGTACTCCGATTTACACTTCAAAAATGTACAGAAAGGTTGATTGTAGAGTTGAGCAAAAAAGATTCACACTGCCTTGGTCCAGCATCCAGTTTGGTCCTCTATGAAAGCCAGACCAGGGTAGACTTCACTTCTGCAGTCGGCATTGTGGGCGCTTCTTTGTGACGTCAATAGGCCTCTCACAATATCATGACATCTCAGGGCCTTAAAAATGGTAGAGGTGCCCAAGATGCCGGGACTAGGATGCCGACCTCAGAAATAAAGACTGTCCTACAGGACTGGACTGGATGCAGGAACAGAGCACTGGGAATCTTTTTTGATCATATCAAGTTGAATGGCTTCTAATGATATTAACCTTAATGGGTGTTTGGGGGATGAATGCTGAGATACCACTCAAAAATTTCCATATTGTGCTTTTGATTTCTTGTGTTTGTTGTTCCTTGAACCACTTTTGGTAGGTTTTAACCACTGCATACCTGGAACATTGCATGAGACCTGACATTTTGGAAATTCTCTGGTTTATCATCTAGCCATCACAAATTGCCCCTTTTAATTTTATTTATTTTAGTCACTTATATAGCGCCATTAATTCCATAGCGCTTTACAGACATTAATGGCACTGTCCCCATTGGGGCTCACAATCTAAGTTCCCTATCGGTATGTCTTTGAAGTGTGAGAGGAAACCAGAGAACCTGGAGGAAACCCACACAAACACGAGGAGAACATACAAACTCCTTGCAGATGTTGTCCTTGGTGGGATTTGAACCCAGGATCTCAGCGCTGCAAGGCTGCAGTGCTAATAACCACTGAGCCACCGTGCTGCCGTTACCCCTTGTCAAAGTTGTTCAGATACTTATGCTTGCACATTTTTTTCTACTTCCTCAAGAACTTAATATTGACCTGCTGCTTAGTACTGTATATGTCACTCCTTGACAGATGGCACTATTGCGAGATAACCGGCATAAACTTCACCTACTTGCTTGAAGATTCCCCAATTAGAAGAACACGGAATATTCACAGGTTGTGACCGCCAGGAACTACTATTAGGGACAACTGGTAGTAAGTGTTTAATTTCCCTGCATGATCATCATTAGGGAAATTAGACATTACATAATGTTCCTGTCAACAAAGAATTCCTTAAAATAAAATTAAGTTTTCCAAAAAATAGTAACATGTTAAATAATACAAATGCTTTTCAAGTTCAGCCAAGGGGTGTGTGTAACATGGAGAACCCCTAAAGTTAAAAGGAATTTAACAAAATCTTATTCTACTTAAAAAGAAAACCTTACAGCCCTTTGGTACAAATGGTTACAATTTTAAAGAGAGCCTGTCAGGCTATTCATGCGCCCAAACCATGAGCAGCATGAATTACAGCTTGGCTACAAGATTGCAGCCAGGTATATTATTCTCTGAAGTGCCGGGCCATAGCCGGAGACCAAATTAGTCCGGTGCCCCCTCCGGCCGGTTCTTCCCAGTACTGCTGCAGGTGATTGACAGTTCTGTCCCTATGTACAGTACACAAGATGGAGAAAGAGGCACATAATTCTTTCTTTTATTTCCGAATTCAGGATCTGCTCCAGGTCTTTGTGGAATATTGAGTAGATCTCAAGTTGGACCACACATCTTTCCTAATCCTTGGCTAGAACATGTTTACTTGATTTGCAATTGGTCATTCAAACCCAATGGGTTATGGTATTTGCTCTGGACCTAATGGTGATCCTAACCCCAGTTCAATGTGATACAGTTAAATGTTGTCCCGTAAATAAAATTTATTATTATCTGCAGGGAAGATGACAGATATGTGATCACTGAGGTTTAGACTGCTGAGCCCCCCCCATCAATCCCAAGAACAAAGGGCGGCCCAAATTACTGCTCCATTCATGTAGGGGACTTTGGGCCATTGTTCTCACTATCAGTTCCGGTAATCATAAATTTATGGAGGGGTGATAAATGTCATTTATAGGACATCCATACCCTTCTCCTTAGATTTCAATGAACCAAACCTTCTGATTGTCTGGGGTGCATATTCTTCTAAGCTGTTACTGTTCCTAACAATGTATCTTCTACATGTTTATTCGATGCCTGTTAATAGTCTCCTGGAATTTTCATGCATTTTCTTAATCTGTGTGCTTATTATGTACACCCTATACATTACATTCTGTCTAAAAGATTTCTTTGGTAGTCTCTGACAGAGCAGACATTATTAGAAAGCATTTCCAGGAAGTGCAGAGAAATGCCAAGGCTTGTGTCTACCGCATGTAATTATAGCAGTCAGCACTCTCAGCTCATTTCTCAGAGTCTTTCCTTTGTTGCAGCACCTGTACAGATGTTAGAACCTGTCCCGCAACATAGATCAGTAATATACTAAAATGGTTCACATTTTACAGGTTAGACGGGGGACTTGAGAGCAAATGAATTTTTTTTAAGTTCTTTATTTTTGTATTTGCAAAAGGGGGGATGTGGTTCACACTTTCATTTTAGTTTTATGTTTACAAACTTTTTTCATTACTTTTTACATCCCTTAGGGAACTTAGATCTGCCATTATATGATTGCTTGTACTAGACAGTATAAAGTGACAGCGTCAAGCATAGGGTCAAAATACGGATGAAACAACCACTCACACACCTATCATTCATGGAAGGGGTGTTTGCCTAGTATTATAAATGCACATGGATAAGGTTTGTATAGGGCGCCAGTCACACAAATAAGTGTAGTGCACAGTGTCTGGCTTACTTTAGTAGTAAAGCCCGTACTATTAGATCAGGTGGGCTGCCCCGCACTATATAAGTACACCTCACAGGGACAGGCAGACTAAGTTTCCCCAGACAATACCAAAGGGCCTGGCTGCATCCTGCAAAGATTAAAAAATGTGCAGCAAAAAGGTGAAAAAATGCATGAGGTATTGGTTGATATTTTGGCCAAAATATGCAAGCTCACAACCCACGTCAAGAGTCCTCATTTTTGTCACGTCTCAGTTTGGTGATTTGATCTGCTGACCTGTTGCTGTGTGGTCGGTTCCCCTGTTTGCTGAGCTATTTCCTTTTCTTCCCTGTCCAAATGCTGATAGTTCTAATTGTCTTTGTTCCCCCTTCTTGGTTTGCTCTCACCTCTCCAGTTGTTTTCTTTTTTCCTGTTTTGGTCTGCTCTATCACATTCTGGGTTGGGTTTTATATATTTACCCTTCACTACACTTCCCTGCTGGCTATACATCTAGGTGGACTTTGGTTTAGGAGTTCCAACTCTTTAGCTAAGGGGTTTACCTTGCATGGTAAACACCAGGTGAATTCCTGCAGTGAGTCTGTTTGTTTTCCTTCCCAGTTTCCTCTTCCTTTTACCTCTTTAGCTTTCTGGGAGGTTATACTTGTTCTGTTTACTTTTGGCTCACCCTAGCTTTCCCTCATTACCCTATATGAAAATGTTTTAATTTTCTCACCCTGGGCTTTGCACACTTTCCTCTCTTCTTGTTGGCAGTGTGTTGTGGCCTCCCCTTTGGTCCCTCAGAAGGTGCAAGAAACTCCTTAATGTCCTTTTATGGAGCCAGGTCCGAGGTGGTGTTTTTGAGTTGTGTGACTAGGGTCTTTCTAGTCTGTACAGGGACTAGTTGGGTTTGGGTGCGGCGTCTCCCTGTAGTAGGTCTTCCCTTTTCCATTACCTGTGCGTGAGTGTTACATTCATAGCAATTGTCTGTCATGTCGCTACTCTAAAATTCAAAGCAAATCACCAAAAAGGACAACAAAAAAAATCACCAAAAAAAAAGCAGCCTTATTTACCAACACCAGGTCACCATACTAATGCAGTGAAGGATGCAGCAGGTTCTCATGATAAAGGCAAAGGCGGCACTGGAGCAAAATACTGATAAAGCAACCATTTACACACCAACCATTCATGGATTGGTGCTTGCCCAGTACAACAAATGCACATGGATAACATTTGTATAGTGTGCTAGTCACAGAGATACATGTAGTGCACAAATGTTTTTGTTGCACATTTTTTCATGTTTGTGCAAGATGCAGCTGGGCCGTTTAGTGTTGGCTAGGGAAATTGGGGTGTCTGTCCTTATAGGGTGCTCTTATATAGAGCTGGGTCGACCACCTAATCTAATAGGCTTCACTAAAAGGGCATCACTATTAGGCTGTATGCCAAACATTGTGCAGTACATATGTGTGACCAGCGCCCTATACAGACCTTATCCATGACCATTTATAATGCTAGGTAACCCTCCCCTCCCCCCATGAATGGTCGGTGTGAATAGTTTTTTCATCATTATTTTGCACCTCTGCTGCCTCCACCTTCTTCTTAGGGGCTGCTGCATCCAGCAGTGTAACAGTATTGTGATCTGGTTTTGGTAAATGCCTGTTAGAGGCAGATGCCAGCTGTATAACACAGTCGGCGCCCACTTTGTATGATGTGTGCTCAGCAGTTTTAATAAAATCATTTATATCTGCTTCAAATCTACCAGTTCTCTGAATGCTGAGCTCTATATAACCCCGCCCACATCACTGATTGGCTGCTTTCTGTGCAGCCTGTGTATAGGCAGAAAGCGTCCAATCAGGTGTGTGGGCAGGGTTATAAAAAGCTCATGAATATGGAGGACTACGTGACAACAGGTTTACTAGTCCTCTAGTGATCTCCTACTGATAAAACAGTGATTTTATCACAACTACAGCAAACAGCCCAATAAGTGACACATCGCTCAGCCTTTCTGTATCTACATTGTGCTGCATAGGTGACAAACTCCTGTGACACACTACCTTTACGAACTGCATACGTATAAGCATTTAGTTAGTTTCATGTGAATACTTTACAAAACATTTCAATTTGTGACCGTTCAGTTGACCCCATGGCTTTGTTTTTTCTTAGCAGTGATGAGTGCATGCTTATCTTATGAGGGTAGTACATGAAAGGGCCAATTATCATAAATCTCATCTCATTAAAATATGTTTCTATAACTCCTAGAAATGTTGTTTATTCATCCGGTGATGTCAATATAAAAGTGCTATTGAGATGACAGATGTGACTACTATGACTGACTGATTAGTCTCCTTCACATTCAAGCATTTTCTATAAATCCCTGAGATTCATTCTATGAGTAGATGAAAAGAAAAAACTGAAGTGATGCCTAAACAAAAACTTCAGTATTGACAAAACTTTTCTTCTGCCAGGTCTTTTCCATCTTCGCCACCTTCTTAAAAAACTTTTCAGAAATCTTTTGCAGTCATAGTTTTGTTGGAGCATCTATCATCATCTCCTTACTTTCAGTAGTGCAGCTGCAAAAAAAGAGTTGGGGATCATGCCCGACGTAAGGAGCCTAAAGGATTAAGATTAATCCATTTCATACAATGTGGCTGGAAACCACATGGCATTTGCAATCACACGGGACAAAAAAAGGATGTTTTTTTTTTTGTGAAACTGATTTTTCACTTTTGTCACGAATTTCAAATGTGCCTAAGGCTGTGTGCCCACGATGCGTTTTTGGTGCGTATTTTGGTGCGTATTTGCAGTGCGTAAACGCTCCAGAAACGCATTGCACACCTTATCCCATGACTTCCTATGACATTCTGCAAGTTCTGTGCACATGGTTCGTATTTTTTCTGCGCAGATTTTACTCGCAGAAAAAATACGGACATGACCAATTCTTGTGCGTTTCTGCATGAGTATTTGCCTATACAATGCACTGGAAAAACGCATGGCAAATACTCATTCAAATACGCATCAAATACGCGTCAAATATGCGTCAAATACGCCTCAAAAACGCATGTAAAATACGCATGCGTTTTTCTGCCAAGGAGATGCAGAAATGCTCTGGAAAATTTCTGCTTCATTTCTGCATCGTGGGCACTAAGCCTAAAGCAAAAAAAGAGTTCCTGCAAGAACAGAATATGACATATTGCTCTATGATAGAAATCATAGAAACTAGCTATTTTTGGTTGCAGTTCGTCCCTTTACCCACTGCCCTCCTGTGCATCTGCACAGGTTGCAGATACTATATACCTGCTCCCAGAAATACAAGCTCTTCTGGTAAACTATTAGACAAACACATCAATATTAGAGATGAGCGTTGTTCTACTCGAACTGTTCGCCAATCTCAAATTCGAGCTGTTTTGGGCGGTGTTCGAGCCGGTCGGCGAACACGAACAATTTGAGAAAAATTCGGCTGTTCGAGGTTATGTTCGATAACTGTTCGTGCACCAAAATCATAACTGGATTTTTTCTCAGTAATGATGAAAATTAATGTTAATACGCAGTTTGAGTGTACAGCGGGGCGGGGGGAGGGGCAGGGGATGGATCTCTGCAGGAACAATGAAGATCTCCATTTTTTTTTCTCTTTCCCGCATTTGCAGTGGGGAGGTGCAATCTGTCAGCCTATCAGCAGCGCACACACGGAGCGAAGTGCTTTTTTTCACACAAGCAAGGGCATGTGTGATTGGCAGTGTATGTCACATGTCCTTGCCCTATGAGACCAAGCCATTTTCCCTGTCGCCACCATTTTCTCACTGCTGCAGCTGCGTGTTAGACGGCACCGCTGTTGCTGTGTGCGCTATACCTTGTTAATTTCAAGCCAATTTTCGCACAAATATACAGATAGCTTGGGAGTAGGGAATAGTTGTGATTGCAGTCCTTTTAAGGACTAGGTTACAGCATTTCCTACGACTTTTATCAGGCAGGTCTGTGCTCTTAAATAGATAGATTGTGGGAGTAAAGACTAATTGTAATTGGAGTCCTTTTCAGGACTAGGTTACATCAGTTCCTATCAGTTTTTGCCAGGCAGGTCTGTGCCAGTGCTGTGCAAGTTTTTTTCACAGCATTTGGCTGAATCTAGCAAAGCTAATCCTTTTTGGCCTATTGCAGAGTGTGTTAGTCAGTGGAGTAGCCTATCTGTGTTGCAAGATATACCACCTGTGTATAGAATACCAATTTTTTTACTGCACCTAGTGAAGTAAAATCTTTTGGGCATAGCATCATTCTATTAGTCCATCTATACTGACCTCCATCAGGTTGCAAACTGAATATAATTTTTTTCTGCATCTAGCTCTGAAAAAATATTTGGGCTTCTAGCAGTGTGTGGGACTTGGTCTATTAGTCCATCTATACTGACCTCCATCAGGTTGCAAATTAAAAATAATTTTTTTCTTCATTTAGCTCTGAAAAAATATTTGGGCTTCTAGCAGTGTGTGGGACTTGTTCTATTAGTCCTTCTATACTGACCTCCAGCAGGTTGCAAATTGAATATAATTTTTTTCTGCATCTAGCTCTGAAAAAATATTTGGGCTTCTAGCGGTGTGTGGGACTTGGTCTATTAGTCCATCTATACTGACCTCCATCAGGTTGCAAATTAAAAATAATTTTTTTCTGCATCTAGCTCTGAAAAAATATTTGGGCTTCTAGCAGTGTGTGGGACTTGGTCTATTAGTCCATCTATACTGACCTCCATCAGGTTGCAAATTAAAAATAATTTTTTTCTTCATTTATCTCTGAAAAAATATTTGGGCTTCTAGCGGCGTGTGGGACTTGTTCTATTAGTCCATCTATACTGACCTCCAGCAGGTTGCAAATTAAAAATAATTTTTTTCTGCATCTAGCTCTGAAAAAATATTTGGGCTTCTAGCAGTGTGTGGGACTTGGTCTATTAGTCCATCTATACTGACCTCCATCAGGTTGCAAATTAAAAATAATTTTTTTCTGCATCTAGCTCTGAAAAAATATTTGGGCTTCTAGCAGTGTGTGGGACTTGGTCTATTAGTCCATCTATACTGACCTCCATCAGGTTGCAAATTGAATAAAAAAATTTTCTGCATCTAGCTCTGAAAAAATATTTGGGCTTCTAGCGGTGTGTGGGACTTGGTCTATTAGTCCATCTATACTGACCTCCATCAGGTTGCAAATTAAAAATAATTTTTTTCTGCATCTAGCTCTGAAAAAATATTTGGGCTTCTAGCAGTGTGTGGGACTTCGTCTATTAGTCCATCTATACTGACCTCCATCAGGTTGCAAATTAAAAATAATTTTTTTCTTCATTTAGCTCTGAAAAAATATTTGGGCTTCTAGCAGTGTGTGGGACTTGTTCTATTAGTCCTTCTATACTGACGTCCAGCAGGTTGCAAATTGAATATAATTTTTTTCTGCATCTAGCTCTGAAAAAATATTTGGGCTTCTAGCGGTGTGTGGGACTTGGTCTATTAGTCCATCTATACTGACTTCCATCAGGTTGCAAATTGAATAAAAAAATTTTCTGCATCTAGCTCTGAAAAAATATTTGGGCTTCTAGCGGTGTGTGGGACTTGGTCTATTAGTCCATCTATACTGACCTCCATCAGGTTGCAAATTAAAAATAATTTTTTTCTGCATCTAACCCAGCCAATAGTTTTGGCCTAATACCACAGTTTGGCCACTCAGCTCTGCTCGGTTACCATCCATTGTTTTTTTGTGCAAACAACTCCAGAGTTGTGAATTAGTTAACCACCAAAATGAGTGGAAAAAGGCCTGCTGCTGGTGGAAAGGGGAATAGGCGTGTTGGGAAGGGGAAAAAAGGTTGTGTCCGTGGGGTAGGTGCAGAAGAAAGACCATCTTCCAGCCAAACTAAAATGTCTACTTCTTTTAGCGG
Source organism: Phyllobates terribilis (assembly GCF_046119375.1). NCBI lineage: Eukaryota > Metazoa > Chordata > Amphibia > Anura > Dendrobatidae > Phyllobates > Phyllobates terribilis. The sequence continues at coordinate 907,333,258 of NW_027362762.1, forward strand.
ACAATGTGATAAGATCCCTTTCTTACGGCCACGCCAATCGCTACAAATTCCAGATGAGGCACAAAAACAGCAGGTGCTTCAACGGATATCAAGTGCTCCTTTAAGTGGGCTCTCCTCCACATCAACTTCAACATCACAAATACTCCAGTCCTCAAAGGTGTCACCCAAATCGCACTTGCTTCCTCACAGCTCCCAAATCTCCAGCTGCCCGTCTGAGTATGAGGTAGAACAGATGGTTGAGTCTGCAGAGCTGTTTACTCATACTATAGCCTGGGAATCAGAGGTCGACTCCAGCGCTTCTGTGAATCCAGACGAGGAAATGATCTGCACTGATGCCCAGAATCTTTATGAGTCGGATCCAGGACCAGACGCAGAAGGTTCTGACCATAATGTAGACCCTCATTCCCAAACTGTAACTCCTGTTGGTGGAGACAATGAGGAAGACGATGATAAGACTCAAATACCTGATTGGAGCGACAACTTTAGTTTTTTGTCAGGGCAGGAACAGGTTGGCTCTGAGGACGACGGGTGTGATAACGCACAGGGTGATGATGATGAGGTCGGAGATCCCACTTACTGTCAACCCACAGTCAGCCAAGAGATGAGGTCAGCAGAGGAGGTGGAGGAAGATGCTAGTGACGACGAGGTCAGGTTGCGCCTTCCTGGACAGAGACGTAGTACTGGAAGCACGTCAACAACTGCATCCTCAAACACAACTCTGCCTCTCACCACAAGTCGTGGTGGCTCTTCAGGTCGCATGGGTGCTAAGCCTTGCATAGCCTGGGCATTTTTTCAGATCGATAAAGATGACCCAACTCGTGTTATCTGTAACATTTGTCAGCAAAAGCTAAGTAGAGGCCAAAAAATACATAGTTTGAGTACTTCATGCATGAACCGGCACATGGCCATGAAGCATAAGTTGCAGTGGGAAGCTCAGTGTGCTACAATGCGGTCTAGCCGGCCGGGCCAACCACCGTCTGCCATATCTTGTGCATCCGCGGCCTCTTCATCCTCTGTGACTGGGGGGACAGCAGTCACACCTGTTTTGGGGCGCAGACCTGCCACCTCTTTACCCGCAACAGCCAGCGTGATTGGCAGGTCATCATTTTCTTTGGAGGTGGTAACACCAGCTGGTCTTGAGCGCTGTCCGACATCGATAGCACCACCTTTGGATCAAGGCAACCTAACATGTCCGCCTGCATCTTCCTCACAGACCGGCAGTTTGCCGGGGACACCCTTATCAACCCCGTCTAAGCACAATAGCCAGCCCTCGGTCCCTCAGATGTGGACAAGTAAAAGACCATTTCCTCCTAGCCATGAGAAAGCTAAGAGGTTGAATTTCACCATCTGCAAGCTCTTGGCTACAGAAATGCTGCCTTTCCGCCTGGTGGACACAGAGGATTTTCGAGACCTTATGTCCGTCGCAGTGCCCCAGTACCAGATGCCCAGTCGGCACTACTTCTCAAAGAAAGGTGTGCCTGCGCTCCACCAGCATGTCGCACACAACATCACCGCTTCTTTGAGAAACTCTGTGTGTGACAGGGTGCATTTCACCACAGACACTTGGACGAGTAGGCATGGACAGGGGCGTTACATGTCGCTGACTGGGCACTGGGTAACTATGGTGACAGCAGGACAAGGGGCTGCTGTCCAAGTCTTGCCGTCCCCACGAGTTGTGCGTCAATCCTCTTTATGTCATTTTTCCTCCACTGCTTCTGCCTCCTCAACCTCCTCTCGGTCTTCCACCTGCACCCAAAGCCTGTCTGGTCATGCCACAAGCTTTCTAACTGCGCAGAAGGGATCCTGCACACCTCCTTACTATGCTGGCAGTAGGGCTCAACGTCATCAGGCGGTTTTTACATTGAAATGTCTGGGAAATGTGAGTCACACAGCTGAGGAGTTGTGGTCAGCTCTGGAGAACCAATTTCATGAATGGTTGTCTCCACTGGACCTGAAACCAGGGAAGGCCGTGTGCGACAATGCTGCAAACCTGGGTGCGGCCCTTCGCCGGGGCAATGTCACACACGTGCCTTGTATGGCTCACGTGTTGAACCTGGTTGTCCAGCAATTTTTAGCCCACTATCCCAGACTAGATGGCCTTCTGCAGAGGGCACGGTCGCTGTGTGCTCACTTCCACCGTTCGCATCCCGCAGCTCAGCGACTTACATCTCTACAGAAGTCGTTGGGCCTGCCACTTCACCGGCTAAAATGCGATGTGCCTACCCGGTGGAATTCAACTCTGCACATGTTGCAGCGACTGTGGCAGTACCGACAAGCCCTGGTGCAATACGTTCTGACGTATAGCCTGGGCCAACGAGATTCAGAGGTGGGGCAAATCACGCTGGAGGAGTGGTCTCAGATCAGGGACCTATGCACCCTTCTGCACAGTTTTGAAATGGCGACGAAGATGTTTAGTGCTGACGATGCCATTATCAGCATGACTATTCCGGTGATTTACATGCTGGAGCACATGTTAAACAGAATTCGGAGTCAGGTGGTGGCACAAGAGGAGGTGGAGGAAGTAGAGGAGGAGGAGTTGTATGCGGAAGGGCTAACATCTGCAAGGTCCAGACGGTCGGCAGCACCAGGGCGGCAGGCATGTGAGGGTGGGGGAGATGATTTTACCAGGGCGCATGGTAGCAGCCAAACTAGTGAGGAAGGTGCAGGAGCCCAGGAAGAAGTGGAGGACGAACTGATGGAAGACTCATCAGATGAGGGAGACCTTGATCACATTTCTGTTGTGCGAGGTTGTGGGGAGAGGACAGAGGAAGGAAGCATGATTGTTACCTCGCCACCAACACAACAGGGACTTGGTGCTCCTGGATGCGCAACACACATGAGTGCCTTCTTGCTGCACTACCTGCAACATGACCCTCGAATTGTGAGAATTAGAAATAATCCTGACTACTGGGTTGCCACACTGTTAGATCCCCGGTACAAAAGTAAATTTGCAGAAATTATTCCTGCCATAGAAAGGGATGCACGCATGCAGGAGTATCAGCAGAGACTGTTGCAGAATCTTACATGTGCTTTTCCACAAAATACCAGTGGTGCACGTAGTGAATCTCACAGTTCCAACTTGCCAAACGTGGGACCGTCAAGTGTTCAGCACTCAAACCGTAACAGAACCACAGTATCTGCTGGTAACATCAATTTTGCGGAATCATTTCACCACTTTTTTAGCCCATCCTTTGCAAGGCCACAGGAGACAAGAAGTCTGACACATAGTCAACGCCTAGAGACGATGGTACAGGAGTATCTCCAAGTAAACATTGAAGCCACGACTGTGTCACTGGACCCTTGCTCTTTTTGGGCTTCCAATCTGGATAAATGGCCGGAGCTAGCCACTTACGCCTTGGAGATCTTGTCATGCCCCGCAGCCAGCGTTCTGTCTGAACGTGTGTTCAGCGCTGCTGGTGGTGTGCTGACAGATAAGCGCACGCGGCTCTCCACTGATAATGTAGACAGACTCACGTTCATAAAGATGAACAAATCATGGATCCGAAACGACTTTTCTACCCCTGTGTCATCCTGGGGAGAGTAAAAGCTTGATGATTGGTTAAAATCACCCTACCAACCGTTTTAAGCTTTCAAATTACTAATCATGTTTATCTGTATCTTGACTGGAAAATAATTTGGGCTTTGTAGCAGTGTGCAGCACTGATCCTATTAGGCCATCTATAATAAGCTTCACCAGATTTAAAATTAAAAATAATTTTTAGCTGCATCTAGCCCGGAAAATAATTTTGGGGCTCCGAGATGCGCAAGACACATAAGTGCCTTCTTGCTGCACTACCTGCAGCATGACCCTCATATTGTCAGAATTCGAAGTAATCATGACTACTGGGTTGCCACACTCTTAGATCCCCCAAACTTTTCGATCAACCTTTTCATTTTAATAAAGACCAAAAAAATGGTCATTTTTGAAATTATAAGCATTAGCAGGTTGTTAGAAACTGAAATCAAACAGTTTTCAACTCAAAACTTTATTCTAGGTGATGTTACATTTTCACATAGGACCCCTTGTTCGAAAGGAGCTTCTGAACTCTCTCGTCCATTGAATTTGTCAGGTTTTGGATGGTTTCTGCTTCAATTGTTTTGCATGAGGACAGAATACCCTCCCAAAGCTGTTGCTTAGATGTGAACTGCCTCCCGCCATCATAGACACTCCTTTTAATGATGCTCCAAAGGTTCTGAATGGGGTAGAGGTCAGGGGAGCATGGGGGTCACACCATAAGTTTGTCCCCTTTTATGCCCATATCAGCCAGAGATGCAGATGTTTTATGTGCAGCATGAGATGGTGCATTATCATGCAGAAAAATGATCTTGCTGTGAAATACACGGTTCTTCTTCTTGAACCATGGCAGGAAGTGCTGTTTGAGAAAATCCACATACATTATGGAGTTCATCTTTAGCGCCTTCAGGGATCCTAAAGGGGCCGACAATCTCTCTCCCCATGATTCCAGCCCAAAACATTACTCCACCTCCTCCTTGTTGGCGCTGTAGCCGTGTTTGCGTGGGGTGTCCATCAACCAGCCATCCTCCACTCCATTCATCTGGACCATCGAGCGCTGCACGGCACTCATCCGTGAACAAAACAGTTTTGAAATCAGTCTTCATGTAATGTTTGGCCCACTGGAGCCGTTTCTGCTTGTGTGAAGTGGATAGAGGAGGTCGACAGGATGGCGTATGCACAGCTGCAAACCTCTGAAGGACCCTGCATCTTGTTGTTCGGGGGACGTTGGAGGCACAAGCAGCTTCAAAAACTTGTCTGCTGCTATGACAAGGCTTTTTTGCCGCTGCTCTTTCAACCTGACGTAATTGCCTGTAGGAAAGAGTCCTCAATTTGCCCTTATCAGCACGCACACGTGTGTACTGTGAATCAGCTACATACTTCTTGATTGCCAAGACACTTCATCCTGATCATCGCACAATGTTGATTGTAGTCATGCCTTGACCTAAACACTCCACAATTTGTTGCTTCTCAGCAGCCGACACATCCTTTTTCTTTCCCATTTTGGCAGAAAATGTAGGCTGCTTAATAATGTGAGAGAGCCTTCTTAAGTAGTCTTGCCTTTCATTGGACACACCTGCCAAACTAATTAGCACAGGTGTCTGCAATTGCTTACAGTGATATAAAGAGCCCTGACACACATCACCATCAATGAGTTTAACTGACAAACAAACAAATTCTTCCCTTATCACTCCTAAACACTTTTTGCATAATAATTTGGAACGCGGTGTACATGTGCTTTTCCACAAAACACCAGTGGTTCACGTAGTGAATCTTACAGTTCTAACTTGCCAACCGTGGTCTGTATGGAATTGTTCAATAAAGGGCCCAAAATTAAGATAACATAGATGGGAGAGGTCTCTATGAATAGGAATTCCTAAGTATTTGATACCCTGTGAGGGCCAGGCAAAGGGAAAGTTGGACTGGATGGAATCCTATATGGATTTAGGGAGGGAGACATCGAGGGCCTCAGACTTCGCTGCATTGATTTTAAAATTTTACCATGTAACAAAGTGATCTATTTCAGCCATAACAGCAGGGATGGATATATGTGATTGAGTGATATATACTAGGACATCATCAGCAAATAGAGAGCACTTGTACTCGGTGCCTCCCACCTCAATCCACCTAATATTGGGGTTATGGCGAATTGATGAGAGCAGGTGCTCCGTCACTAGGATGTATAAGAGAGGGGACAGAGGAAATCCCTGCCTTGTCCCATTGGTGATTGTGAAAGGTGATGAAAATGTTCTGACGCACCCCCTGGGCCTTGGGACACCCGGAGCCGGACCCTTTTTGGTGGATGCTGGTGGTTGTAGTCTTCGTGGCGGCGACCCGGTTCCGTGGCTCAGGGCGGTCAAACCAGTGGCGGAACTATTTATGTGGTTTTGATGTTTAAATGTCCGACTACGCCACCCGTGGATTGCGGTCAGAGTGAACCGCCGCTACAGGGCAGACCGCTAAGGCTGGTGTTGTGGGTGCAGCAGAGCGTAGCATAACTCCCCACGGGAGGAGTATAGCCTCAGGGCAGTGTATGCGGAGGATGGGGGTGATGGTGCAGGGCAGCAGCAGTAACGACACGGAGTCAGTGATGCAGTTCAGGGCCTTTACTCACAGTTCTTATTATCCAGACCACGTCTGCAGGTAACGGCTGCCCACGTCCTACTGTGCTCACCAGGTGAGGGGCTCAGACAACTCCCAGATAACTTTGGAGCGCTTCACAGGACCCCCTTTGTGTGTCCTTTGTCTGGCCTTTCTTACCAACACTTCTGTCCGGCTGCCTCGGGCCTCCTCTTGGTAAACTTGGCGCCAGTTTCCCTGACCCTATGTGGTGCCTTCCTAGCGGGTGGAGCAAGGGGCTGCGCCACATAAAATGTCAGAGCCTCCGGTTTCTAGCTGAGGGTCGTTTCCTGCCTCCACTAGTTCGGGGACCGGTCTCCCCCTTTGGCCTGACCCCTCCACGCAGGTGGATTCGGGCGTGCGGTGGCGACTCGCCCGTCCGCACCCCTGGGATCCCTTCATTCCTCGTTCCTGGAGCCTTCTCCGCTCCTCTTCCTTCCTTCTCCCTCTTGCAGGCCTGGGCCTCTGTTACTAGGCCCGCCTCCGGAGCAGAGCTCATGCAGAGCCCCTGCTCCCTGCCACTTCTGCTCAGACTTCTCTGCACTGAACTAAGATGGTGCCCACCTTTTATACTCCCTTCTCAATGCACCCAGGAACTGCTTCCTCCCTGCTCCTGCACTGCAGGGTTCCCCTTCCTCAGTGTTCCCTCCCCCCACTCCAGCCAGGGACAGGGACTGTCGTGCCCATCTCAGGGGCATATTGGTCGCCCTGCCCCACGGCAATGTGGTGTAATGCATGCAAGTGTCGGGTCCTGATCCACACTCCATCCTTATCTGAGAGTGAGATATCACACCTCTGGGTGAGGTGCAATACGTCTGTAGCAACCGAGCCCTCGGTGCTACAGTTCCATTTATCTTCAGCCTAGGTGACGTATTGTGATACAGGGCCGTGATTTTGGCTATAAAAGGGTCCCCTAGACCCCTACCCCAAGCTTTTTAAGAGAATCATATATGGCGTGCCAGGAGACTCTATGGAATGCTTTCTCAGCATCCAACGAGAGTATCTACTTACAAATTTTTAACTGCATCTAGCCCAGGAAATACTTTGTGCCTAGTAGCAGTGTCTGCTAGTCAGCGGATTATCCCGGCTGTTAAGCAAGCTACACCACCTGTAGTTTGGACACTTAATTTTTTCAAAGGAAATGCTTCGGGACCACGGGATACTTAGTGAAGAGCATCAGGAGGCACCCCAAGGCATAGGGGCTGGGACTGGCACTAGGATGCCTTGCGGTGGACAGCCGAGCTCGATCCTTATAAAAGCTTTTTAACTGCAGCAGCTTTAGTGGACGCTACTGGAGCTGGAATTACGCGGCTGCTGGCATGAGACTTGCCCTCCAATAGATCCTTGTAAATGGATTTAAAGTGTATTCATTCAAATTAGAGGGACAATTTAAATTAAAAAGCTTAGAGCTGCCTCCACCACAGGGGGGCTCTCTCGACCCACCAGCGGACAGGCACCAGTATTGGGAGAGGGGGGCTGGCCGTCAGGGTTCACCGCGGCTCTGGCACAAACCCGGCGACACGGAGGTGGCACGGGCAGGAGCGGACTGGCCGTCTCGGCTTCTCACTTTTTGGATTTTAGAAGGGCATGACATGCCTATATCTGTGTCTCCCCCTCCTTTTACTCCTCCACCTCTTTTCTTTTCGCATGACTATATGTACTTGTCACTTTTCCATGTGTTAGTTGTGTCTTCTGAGCAGTTTGTCAGCTTTTGGACACCTTTGAAGGTGTTTTCTATGTGTTTCTATGTGTTTTTGTTTGCCTGCCATTGGTTTTAACGGTGTTCGAAGGTGTTCGACGAACAGTTCGACGAACAGTTCGGCGAACACACGGGTGTTCGACGAACCGAACCGAACTCGAACACTACGGGGGTGGCTCAACACTAATCAATATATATAATTTTGTATAGATGATTTAAAGGTTTTGCACACCTTCAAACACATTGCATGTTTGTTAATTTGCATCCAAAAGTTAAGCAACTTTATACATTTTTTTTTTTAATTCTGCCGTTTTGCTGCTAGAAAGTGTCTGTTAGTAATTTTCCTATCTGAGTGCTTTTGCAAAAATGTTACAATGTATATAGTAAATCCAGTGATTTACCAGTGGCTTCTCCAATTGAAATAATTTAAGGCTCATTTTCGCTTTTCATCTTCGCCCGGCGCAGACCGCTTTGACTTCTTCCAGCCAGTACTCATTTCTGCTGAAAGTAACGCACATATGTCTTTGACTGATCACTTCTTCAGCTCCTTGCACACTTTTTCCCCCACTTCTATACTGCGTCAAATGAATAAGAAAAGTGCTATAGTTACGACCTGGTGCCCTTCACAGTAACAGAACCTCCCTTTTCTCCCCAACTGTAACAGTATCCCCCAAAATAAAATATAAGTACTGTTGTCTCCCTTTGTGACCCCCTCACAGTAGAAATGTCCCCCTCTGTGGCCAAAATACAGTATCAATGCATATGTTCCCTACTGTGGCCCTGTGCATTAGTAAAATTCCTCTTTGCACTCCATAAACCTGTCATTTCTGTTTGGCCCCCATTCTGTAATAATAACCCCATCCTGCAGTAATGTCCTCAATCCTGGTCCCTTCCTGTAGTAATGTCCTCCGTCCTGGCCCCCATCCTGTAGTAATGTCCTCCGTCTTGGCCCCCATCCTGTAGTAATGTTCTCCGTCTTGGCCCCCATCCTGTAGTAATGTTCTCCGTCTTGGCCCACATCCTGTAGTAATGTCCTCTGTCCTGCTGGCCCCCATCCTGTAGTAATGTCCTCCATCTTAGCCCACATCCTGTAGTAATGCCCTCTGTCCTGCTGGCCCACATCCTGTAGTAATGTCCTCTGTTCTGCTGGCCCCCATCCTGTAGTAATGTTCTCCGTCTTGGCCCACATCCTGTAGTAATGTCCTCCGTCTTGGCCCACATACTGTAGTAATGTTCTCTGTCCTGCTGGCCCCCATCCTGTAGTAATGTCCTCTGTCCTGCTGGCCCCCATCCTGTAGTAATGTCCTCCATCTTAGCCCACATCCTGTAGTAATGCACTCTGTCCTGCTGGCCCACATCCTGTAGTAATGTCCTCTGTCCTGCTGGCCCCCATCCTGTAGTAATGTTCTCCGTCTTGGCCCACATCCTGTAGTAATGTCCTCCGTCTTGGCCCACATCCTGTAGTAATGTTCTCTGTCCTGCTGGCCCCCATCCTGTAGTAATGTCCTCTGTTCTGCTGGCCCCCATCCTGTAGTAATGTTCTCCGTCTTGGCCCACATCCTGTAGTAATGTTCTCTGTCCTGCTGGCCCACATCCTGTAGTAATGTCCTCTGTCCTGCTGGCCCCCATCCTGTAGTAATGTCCTCCATCTTAGCCCACATCCTGTAGTAATGCCCTCTGTCCTGCTGGCCCACATCCTGTAGTAATGTCCTCTGTCCTGCTGGCCCCCATCCTGTAGTAATGTCCTCCATCTTAGCCCACATCCTGTAGTAATGCCCTCTGTCCTGCTGGCCCACATCCTGTAGTAATGTCCTCTGTCCTGCTGGCCACCATCCTGTAGTAATGTCCTCCGTCTTAGCCCACATCCTGTAGTAATGTCCTCGATATTGGCCCCCATCCTGTAGTAATGCCCTCCGTCTTAGCCCACATCCTGTAGTAATGCCCTCTGTCCTGCTGGCCCACATCCTGTAGTAATGTCCTCTGTCCTGCTGGCCCCCATCCTGTAGTAATGTCCTCCGTCTTAGCCCACATCCTGTACTAATGTCCTCGATATTGGCCCCCATCCTGTAGTAATGCCCTCTGTCCTGGCTCTATCCTGTAATAATTTCCTCACTCCTGTAATAATGACCCCCATTGAGAATCAAAACATCCAGCTGAAAAAGACTCTGACGTCAGCGGGCCCCCTTCCTCCACAGACCCGGTCGCACCCCCTGCACCCCTGCCTAAAGATCACAACCAACATTGCTGAATGTCATTTTAAAATATCAAACAACATGGAAAAACACCAATAAAGCCTCATGCATAGGTGAAAACCGTGTACACAGACCCTGTGGACTGACACATGATATCCATATTATTTTCTGTGAACTGCCATATTCGGACTCCATGACACTCTGTATTCCTCCTTTTGGCACCTTGAGATAAAAGTATTTTTTGGCCTTGTGTTGTCCTTGTGGAAAATGGACAGCACACAGACCCAATGTTGGCCTATGTTCTAGTTCACATGGGCTGCTTTTCATATGGACTTAGGGTCCATGTGAAACAAATCACAGCATGCTCTAGTCTGGAGTGATATACAGACCAGATTTGTGCAAATCAATAGCAGGCAACTCCTGCGCTCATCCGCTATGCAGACGGACGTGACCGGCCTTAATTTTCCAGCGGCCATCGGAGCATAGGCTTTGAAGTATTGCCTAATGCTACACACCGCGCTGCATGCCATGCTCTGTTTCCTCATGGATTTTTTACGAATCTATGAGGTAAAACCATTGTGGACCTCTGTATCAAATCAGAGGCGCAGTATAAGCCAAGAGGCAGGCCTTATACAGGACCACGCAGCTTTGGCCACTGGTGGTTTCCATAACAGTAGAGTTTTCAATATGCGAGGAGCTGTTGCTTTAAGTAAATAGTGCTAACTAAGCAAGAGCTTTAAAAAGCCGCTGTAGGTATGACTGTAAACTGCAGCGCTCAGCAGTTCCTCCTAGGAATTGGAGAAGTGTGTCAGGAGCAAGAGAAAGAGCCATGGGGCAGAGTGGAGCATTAAATATTTATCACCGTGCACTTCACCCTGACAATGTCCTGTTTATACTATACATCTGTTCTGCTGGAATCCACTTTTTTTTTTTCTTCATCATTTGCTGTTACAAAAAAACAGCCATGCATTAAAGCAGAGAAGAAATAATATTGTAGTCAAGGATTTGAAATTATGAAAAGTCTGATACACTTGAATATTTATTTATTTTTGTAAAGATGCAAAGCATAGCGGATCATCTTCAGGCTGAGTGCAGACGAGTGAGTGTTCTCTCATCCGATTGAATGGGGTCAATTATGCAAATGATACTCTGATCAGAGTGTGATCATTAGTGTGATCCAATTCTCTCGGATGAGGAAAAGACGGAGTAAAAATTTCTCCATCTTCTCCTTTTTGTCAGTACGCGGAAATCGGACTACACTCAGATGCCATCGGAATGCAGTCCTATCACTCATTGACTTACATGGCTGAGTGCGATCCAAATATCGGATCAAACTTGGGCATGCAGAGATTTTTTTGTTTCCTCGGACCGGCTCTGTCCAAGGAAAAAATCGGACAAGTGCACGGTCCCTTAGAATAATATTGGTCTGCGTGCAATCCAATGTTTTGTCGGATCACGCTCAGACCGAAAATACGGCCATGTGCATGAGCCCTAATGTTAACCAGTTATCTTGAACCTGTGAGACTGCACCTTCCAAACTGATCTGCCCCCAGGAGTGTAGATATAAGGGGCGCACAGGTAGAAGTGGCACCTAAGCCGTGATCAGGGCTGACAACCATGCAGAAATTCCACGACAACCTGTAAAATTTTGATCACTTTTTTGCTCTATCCATAAAAAAAAATGAAGGCATCTGTGATTTTTGTGAAGCAAAGAGACCTATACAGATTATGTTAACTATAATTGATTTTACAGTTTACAGTGAGTGCAGCTGATGTCTTCATACCAAAGTGATGGGCTGTAGACATGCATCACTTATAATCATATATTATGTTTTTCTAGTGGGTCTGTAAAAAATATTTTTGTTTATTAATTTTTCCAGAAAAATAAAAAAGTCACGTTGGCAACCCTGAGCCTGATGTAGACCAAACGCTCCTCCACAATATTAGAAAATACCCCACTATTACAAATGGCACATGATACTGAAGGTTGTGGCCCTGTGACAGATTTGGGGCAGAGGAGCTACAAGTTACAGCTCCTACATTGCAGGTAAAAAATGAAACAGTGAAAGGTAAATTCTTACGCTTTCTAATTTGGCATTAAAAAGACAAAAATAATCCGGTTGCTGTTGACCAAGTCTTCAGTTTTTGTTCGGTGCGGTTCTCATGGTCCTCTGCTTTTTGTCTACTGGATATGATTGGTTGAACCATGAATTATTTTTTTCGTAAGTTTTGAAGATTGAGGACAATCAGCTTCTCCCTCATGGGGGTTGTTGTGCTAATAATGGATGAACATTGCAGAATTTTGAACCAGATGGATTTATATATTTTCTATTATGCAAATTGCCTCTTCAGAGAGGAAAACGACTTGAACGCTATAGCGCCACCTGTTGGAAGCAGCAATCCTACAAGTCACTATCGACCCTTTAACAAGCCTTGCAATATGACTTAGGATAAAAGCCAAATCAGAATCTCAATTTGCTGACACGGTGATTTGCCGCTCGTCAGTGCAAAGTATGATATCTGATTTGGCTAGGTGAGAGGCTCTGGACTGGGGTAATGTTTCTCCTTGTGGAGAGTGACATACCAGCCCTGGCATGCCAATATATTTTCTAACAATGCTAGAGTATGTCACTATGCGTTACACCTCCCCTTGTGAGGCCACAAGTAATTGTCTCTATGGGAGACACGGTATTTGTTACCTAAGGCTCTGTGCACACAATGTTTATGAGACACTGGTGCACCTGTTGGGTTTTCCCAGGTGAAGCTGTTTCAGGAAAACGCTGTTAATTGTTCTCCTGTAGCGACTGCAGTTTTGCTGGCGTCTTTTACTCTATACTTTCAAGTGTAGCGAAAGCCGCACGAAAAATAAGCATGTCACTTCTTTTAACCGTTTTAGGGTTTCCGAACCCATAAGCAGTTAAAAGACATGACATAATACTGAACATGTGCACAGCAATGTCATTTTTACATTGCTGTGCATTTTGCTGATTTTGTGGAGTCGCTTTTACGGAATTGAAATGATAAACATTCCGTGTGCAAATAGCCAAACTAGCTCTGCATTGGAGTATTATTTTTAAGGCTTCTTGTAAAGGGGTAAAACAATATGCTCATCCTTAAAGAGGACTTGTGACCAGGTCAAAGTAGGCAGTTTTTGCTCTAATTTTTTGTCAATGCTCCTGAGTATTACAATTTTATATATTGCGAAGGGCTCGTGCAGACGACCGTATTTTCGGTCCGAGTATGATCTGGCAAAACATTGAATTGCACTTGGACCAATTCTATTTTATGGGGCCATGTACATGTCCGATTTTTTCCTTGAATCAAGTCTGTTCAAGGAAAAAAAATTGCAACATGCACGCATCCGATTATCAGATCGCACTTGGCCATGCAAGTCAATGAGTCCATGGAAAAAATCAGACCACACTCGGATAACATCCAAATGTGGTCCAATTTTCACGGACTGACAGAATGGGAGGATGGATAATTTTTCTATCTTCTCCTCATCCGAGAAAATCGGATCACGCTATGCTCACACTTTGATCCAACTCTGATCAGAATGTCATTTGCATAATTGATCCTATTCTCTTGGATGAGAGAAAATATGGTGATGTCACGCTAGCCAAATTATCAAGGTCTTTATCAAGGAGGCTTGGCTCAAAATAATGCAGAGGAGCATAAAGACACACCCCTCCAATGAATTCTGTGACTGACGCCCCTTTGGACAGACCATAAAAACTAGCACAGAAAAAAAAAGGTCCATAACACTCAGTCCGTAGTACTGATTTTTAAAAATAAATGGGAAAACTCAGGTGAGCAGCAGGAATAAAATAAGAGCTAAATCTGGACACTTTTAACCTGGTGACTGGTTTTCTATAAAAGGAACCTGTAAATATGTTTTTTACATAAGGAAGCAGAGGTACGGCTGTATAGGAGTTTGTCTCTTAATATAAATAGCTCCTTTTTTTGTAGATATCTGATGTGCTAGACACTACAAATTTAAACCAAAAAACTGAGCTGGACTATAAGCTGGTATACGTGAAAAGCGTAAGAGCACATTCAACCTGTGGCCATTTCATAGACAAAACCCAATATAATATATTGGCTATATTGGGTATAAAACCCAATATAATATAATGATATAAAAGGCATAAAATACATCCTACCACGTCAAGGTGTACCCATTGGTCCAATCCTGATGGGTACACCTTGACGTGGTGGGATGTCTTTTATGCTTTATTGATCAAAATAGCATTACCTAAGTACCCTATGTTATTTACATGTACTGTTACCCTACAGCAAGTAAATCAGTAAATGGTATGTGCTCATTTTAGTTTTTTTTCTATTGTATTTTTCTTGGGTTTTATCTCTGATAAATTTAAAGTAGAAACCTTATGCAAATAAGGTCTGAAGTGCACTGGGGCGTGTCATTGCACCTCTCCTAAGTGCATACACAAGCACTGATGATCCATAGGCAAGGACAGGGACTCTCAGCCACAAAACTCATAAACATATCTCCTCATTGAAAGCAGTGCATAATTAATCTGATTTTAATAGAAATTATTAATGTGAGTGCAAGATGATTAATGTGTTTATTCATTATTCCACCAGGTTTTTTGTGAACTTAAAGAAATACTGACAAACTAGAGCTGCAGGTAATAGGGGCTTATAGGAATAGATGTAGATCCTATATCCTCACATAGTTTCCTAGAAGAAAGTCTGTTTATGTGTGTATTCACTCTTTTTCATTGTCAGTAATAATCTTGCCTATCAGGTCTCAAGCAGTATAATAGACAAGAATAGTCTATTGTGAATGTCTCATATTTCTATTTCTTTATTCAAAATCAGACTACTTATAATGCTTTTATAGAAGAGAATGTTTTGAGGGTCAACAATCTTCAGTTTTGGGTTGGAGCAAATTACATACATTTGAAATGAAATTTCTTAGATGTGACACATGTAAAATAGCTTTATAAAGCCGCATCTTCCATTACAGATAGATAATGGAACATCCAATGCTCCTAATGGAATACAGGTCAAAATGTTAATATTTTAAGATCCATACAGTGGGGCTATGCTGATAAAGTATGCCGCTCTGTCATTCATTTCAATCTGGGTACAAACAGCACTAAAAAACCTCCTAAGATGTCAACTCTGAACTGGATAGGGGCTTGGGATATGATGAACCCACCAAATTCCATCTTCATAATATAATAAATATTTACATGTACTGTATGTGTGTGTGTGTTTATATATATAAATATATATATATATATTTGTTGTAGTCAGACTCACTCGGCTGCTTAAAGAGGTAGTCACAGGAACACTTTCTGTTTACGTTTTCAGCTGGTTTATTAAAACCGTACTGCATAAACCAGTCCAAAATTAGATGAACAAACATGGCCCTTGTGGCATAATGGGAAAAACAAAATAGCATACAGTACAGTCTATGTGGCTGCGGGGATTCGCCCGGTAAGGGAAAAAAAAAAAAGGTTGTTAGCTTTAACACGAGCACAGCTCTGGAGATCTCATTTCCAGACACACCGAACATTGAACAAATCCAAAGGCTCCACATTTCCCTTCTGGCCCATGCCTTGGGGGTGGAGATATGTTGAACAGCCTCCCACCCACTCATCAGCTGTCCACAAAAACCCTGCCCTTTATATGGCTGATTAACCCCTCTCAGCACATAGTGTGCTGGAACATTTTTCGAAGTTCATATTACTGAGGCTAATATCCTCAGTGACACATATCTCCCCTCCAGTATTTTACCAGTGATTTTCTCACAATATACAGTGGGTAAGGAAAGTATTCAGACCACTTTAAATTTTTCCCTCTTTGCTTCATTGTAGCCGTTTGGTAAATTCTAAAAAGTTCATTTTTTTTTTCATTAAAGTACACTCTGCATCCCATCATGACTGAAAAAAACAGAAATGTAGAAATTTTTGCAAATGTATTAAAAAAGAAAAACTGAAATATCACATGGTCATAAGTAGTGTTGAGCCACCCCCGTAGTGTTCGAGTTCGGTTCGGTTCGTCGAACACCCGTGTGTTCGCCGAACTGTTCGTCGAACTGTTCGTCGAACACCTTCGAACACCGTTAAAACCAATGGCAGGCAAACAAAAACACATAGAAACACATAGAAAACACCTTCAAAGGTGTCCAAAAGCTGACAAACTGCTCAGAAGACACAACTAACACATGGAAAAGTGACAAGTACATATAGTCATGCGAAAAGAAAAGAGGTGGAGGAGTAAAAGGAGGGGGAGACACAGATATAGGCATGTCATGCCCTTCTAAAATCCAAAAAGTGAGAAGCCGAGACGGCCAGTCCGCTCCTGCCCGTGCCACCTCCGTGTCGCCGGGTTTGTGCCAGAGCCGCGGTGAACCCTGACGGCCAGCCCCCCTCTCCCAATACTGGTGCCTGTCCGCTGGTGGGTCGAGAGAGCCCCCCTGTGGTGGAGGCAGCTCTAAGCTTTTTAATTTAAATTGTCCCTCTAATTTGAATGAATACACTTTAAATCCATTTACAAGGATCTATTGGAGGGCAAGTCTCATGCCAGCAGCCGCGTAATTCCAGCTCCAGTAGCGTCCACTAAAGCTGCTGCAGTTAAAAAGCTTTTATAAGGATCGAGCTCGGCTGTCCACCGCAAGGCATCCTAGTGCCAGTCCCAGCCCCTATGCCTTGGGGTGCCTCCTGATGCTCTTCACTAAGTATCCCGTGGTCCCGAAGCATTTCCTTTGAAAAAATTAAGTGTCCAAACTACAGGTGGTGTAGCTTGCTTAACAGCCGGGATAATCCGCTGACTAGCAGACACTGCTACTAGGCACAAAGTATTTCCTGGGCTAGATGCAGTTAAAAATTTGTAAGTAGATACTCTCGTTGGATGCTGAGAAAGCATTCCATAGAGTCTCCTGGCACGCCATATATGATTCTCTTAAAAAGCTTGGGGTAGGGGTCTAGGGGACCCTTTTATAGCCAAAATCACGGCCCTGTATCACAATACGTCACCTAGGCTGAAGATAAATGGAACTGTAGCACCGAGGGCTCGGTTGCTACAGACGTATTGCACCTCACCCAGAGGTGTGATATCTCACTCTCAGATAAGGATGGAGTGTGGATCAGGACCCGACACCTGCATGCATTACACCACATTGCCGTGGGGCAGGGCGACCAATATGCCCCTGAGATGGGCACGACAGTCCCTGTCCCTGGCTGGAGTGGGGGGAGGGAACACTGAGGAAGGGGAACCCTGCAGTGCAGGAGCAGGGAGGAAGCAGTTCCTGGGTGCATTGAGAAGGGAGTATAAAAGGTGGGCACCATCTTAGTTCAGTGCAGAGAAGTCTGAGCAGAAGTGGCAGGGAGCAGGGGCTCTGCATGAGCTCTGCTCCGGAGGCGGGCCTAGTAACAGAGGCCCAGGCCTGCAAGAGGGAGAAGGAAGGAAGAGGAGCGGAGAAGGCTCCAGGAACGAGGAATGAAGGGATCCCAGGGGTGCGGACGGGCGAGTCGCCACCGCACGCCCGAATCCACCTGCGTGGAGGGGTCAGGCCAAAGGGGGAGACCGGTCCCCGAACTAGTGGAGGCAGGAAACGACCCTCAGCTAGAAACCGGAGGCTCTGACATTTTATGTGGCGCAGCCCCTTGCTCCACCCGCTAGGAAGGCACCACATAGGGTCAGGGAAACTGGCGCCAAGTTTACCAAGAGGAGGCCCGAGGCAGCCGGACAGAAGTGTTGGTAAGAAAGGCCAGACAAAGGACACACAAAGGGGGTCCTGTGAAGCGCTCCAAAGTTATCTGGGAGTTGTCTGAGCCCCTCA
The DNA here is from genome assembly GCF_046119375.1 of Phyllobates terribilis. Classification (NCBI taxonomy): domain Eukaryota; kingdom Metazoa; phylum Chordata; class Amphibia; order Anura; family Dendrobatidae; genus Phyllobates; species Phyllobates terribilis. The sequence goes on from NW_027362762.1 coordinate 907,351,098, forward strand.
CCTGGTGAGCACAGTACGACGTGGGCAGCCGTTACCTGCAGACGTGGTCTGGATAATAAGAACTGTGAGTAAAGGCCCTGAACTGCATCACTGACTCCGTGTCATTACTGCTGCTGCCCTGCACCATCACCCCCATCCTCCGCATACACTGCCCTGAGGCTATACTCCTCCCGTGGGGAGTTATGCTACGCTCTGCTGCACCCACAACACCAGCCTTAGCGGTCTGCCCTGTAGCGGCGGTTCACTCTGACCGCAATCCACGGGTGGCGTAGTCGGACATTTAAACATCAAAACCACATAAATAGTTCCGCCACTGGTTTGACCGCCCTGAGCCACGGAACCGGATCGCCGCCACGAAGACTACAACCACCAGCATCCACCAAAAAGGGTCCGGCTCCGGGTGTCCCAAGGCCCAGGGGGTGCGTCAGAACATTTTCATCACCTTTCACAATCACCAATGGGACAAGGCAGGGATGTCCTCTGTCCCCTCTCTTATACATCCTAGTGACGGAGCACCTGCTCTCATCAATTCGCCATAACCCCAATATTAGGTGGATTGAGGTGGGAGGCACCGAGTACAAGTGCTCTCTATTTGCTGATGATGTCCTAGTATATATCACTCAATCACATATATCCATCCCTGCTGTTATGGCTGAAATAGATCACTTTGTTACATGGTAAAATTTTAAAATCAATGCAGCGAAGTCTGAGGCCCTCGATGTCTCCCTCCCTAAATCCATATAGGATTCCATCCAGTCCAACTTTCCCTTTGCCTGGCCCTCACAGGGTATCAAATACTTAGGAATTCCTATTCATAGAGACCTCTCCCATCTATGTTATCTTAATTTTGGGCCCTTTATTGAACAATTCCATACAGACCACGGTTGGCAAGTTAGAACTGTAAGATTCACTACGTGAACCACTGGTTTTTTGTGGAAAAGCACATGTACACCGCGTTCCAAATTATTATGCAAAAAGTGTTTAGGAGTGATAAGGGAAGAATTTGTTTGTTTGTCAGTTAAACTCATTGATGGTGATGTGTGTCAGGGCTCTTTATATCACTGTAAGCAATTGCAGACACCTGTGCTAATTAGTTTGGCAGGTGTGTCCAATGAAAGGCAAGACTACTTAAGAAGGCTCTCTCACATTATTAAGCAGCCTACATTTTCTGCCAAAATGGGAAAGAAAAAGGATGTGTCGACTGCTGAGAAGCAACAAATTGTGGAGTGTTTAGGTCAAGGCATGACTACAATCAACATTGTGCGATGATCAGGATGAAGTGTCTTGGCAATCAAGAAGTATGTAGCTGATTCACAGTACACACGTGTGCGTGCTGATAAGGGCAAATTGAGGACTCTTTCCTACAGGCAATTACGTCAGGTTGAAAGAGCAGCGGCAAAAAAGCCTTGTCATAGCAGCAGACAAGTTTTTGAAGCTGCTTGTGCCTCCAACGTCCCCCGAACAACAAGATGCAGGGTCCTTCAGAGGTTTGCAGCTGTGCATACGCCATCCTGTCGACCTCCTCTATCCACTTCACACAAGCAGAAACGGCTCCAGTGGGCCAAACATTACATGAAGACTGATTTCAAAACTGTTTTGTTCACGGATGAGTGCCGTGCAGCGCTCGATGGTCCAGATGAATGGAGTGGAGGATGGCTGGTTGATGGACACCCCACGCAAACACGGCTACAGCGCCAACAAGGAGGAGGTGGAGTAATGTTTTGGGCTGGAATCATGGGGAGAGAGATTGTCGGCCCCTTTAGGATCCCTGAAGGCGCTAAAGATGAACTCCATAATGTATGTGGATTTTCTCAAACAGCACTTCCTGCCATGGTTCAAGAAGAAGAACCGTGTATTTCACAGCAAGATCATTTTTCTGCATGATAATGCACCATCTCATGCTGCACATAAAACATCTGCATCTCTGGCTGATATGGGCATAAAAGGGGACAAACTTATGGTGTGACCCCCATGCTCCCCTGACCTCTACCCCATTCAGAACCTTTGGAGCATCATTAAAAGGAGTGTCTATGATGGCGGGAGGCAGTTCACATCTAAGCAACAGCTCTGGGAGGGTATTCTGTCCTCATGCAAAACAATTGAAGCAGAAACCATCCAAAACCTGACAAATTCAATGGACGAGAGAGTTCAGAAGCTCCTTTCGAACAAGGGGTCCTATGTGAAAATGTAACATCACCTAGAATAAAGTTTTGAGTTGAAAACTGTTTGATTTCAGTTTCTAACAACCTGCTAATGCTTATAATTTCAAAAATGACCATTTTTTTGGTCTTTATTAAAATGAAAAGGTTGATCGAAAAGTTTGGGGGATCTAAGAGTGTGGCAACCCAGTAGTCATGATTACTTCGAATTCTGACAATATGAGGGTCATGCTGCAGGTAGTGCAGCAAGAAGGCACTTATGTGTCTTGCGCATCTCGGAGCCCCAAAATTATTTTCCGGGCTAGATGCAGCTAAAAATTATTTTTAATTTTAAATCTGGTGAAGCTTATTATAGATGGCCTAATAGGATCAGTGCTGCACACTGCTACAAAGCCCAAATTATTTTCCAGTCAAGATACAGATAAACATGATTAGTAATTTGAAAGCTTAAAACGGTTGGTAGGGTGATTTTAACCAATCATCAAGCTTTTACTCTCCCCAGGATGACACAGGGGTAGAAAAGTCGTTTCGGATCCATGATTTGTTCATCTTTATGAACGTGAGTCTGTCTACATTATCAGTGGAGAGCCGCGTGCGCTTATCTGTCAGCACACCACCAGCAGCGCTGAACACACGTTCAGACAGAACGCTGGCTGCGGGGCATGACAAGATCTCCAAGGCGTAAGTGGCTAGCTCCGGCCATTTATCCAGATTGGAAGCCCAAAAAGAGCAAGGGTCCAGTGACACAGTCGTGGCTTCAATGTTTACTTGGAGATACTCCTGTACCATCGTCTCTAGGCGTTGACTATGTGTCAGACTTCTTGTCTCCTGTGGCCTTGCAAAGGATGGGCTAAAAAAGTGGTGAAATGATTCCGCAAAATTGATGTTACCAGCAGATACTGTGGTTCTGTTACGGTTTGAGTGCTGAACACTTGACGGTCCCACGTTTGGCAAGTTGGAACTGTGAGATTCACTACGTGCACCACTGGTATTTTGTGGAAAAGCACATGTAAGATTCTGCAACAGTCTCTGCTGATACTCCTGCATGCGTGCATCCCTTTCTATGGCAGGAATAATTTCTGCAAATTTACTTTTGTACCGGGGATCTAACAGTGTGGCAACCCAGTAGTCAGGATTATTTCTAATTCTCACAATTCGAGGGTCATGTTGCAGGTAGTGCAGCAAGAAGGCACTCATGTGTGTTGCGCATCCAGGAGCACCAAGTCCCTGTTGTGTTGGTGGCGAGGTAACAATCATGCTTCCTTCCTCTGTCCTCTCCCCCCAACCTCGCACAACAGAAATGTGATCAAGGTCTCCCTCATCTGATGAGTCTTCCATCAGTTCGTCCTCCACTTCTTCCTGGGCTCCTGCACCTTCCTCACTAGTTTGGCTGCTACCATGCGCCCTGGTAAAATCATCTCCCCCACCCTCACATGCCTGCCGCCCTGGTGCTGCCGACCGTCTGGACCTTGCAGATGTTAGCCCTTCCGCATACAACTCCTCCTCCTCTACTTCCTCCACCTCCTCTTGTGCCACCACCTGACTCCGAATTCTGTTTAACATGTGCTCCAGCATGTAAATCACCGGAATAGTCATGCTGATAATGGCATCGTCAGCACTAAACATCTTCGTCGCCATTTCAAAACTGTGCAGAAGGGTGCATAGGTCCCTGATCTGAGACCACTCCTCCAGCGTGATTTGCCCCACCTCTGAATCTCGTTGGCCCAGGCTATACGTCAGAACGTATTGCACCAGGGCTTGTCGGTGCTGCCACAGTCGCTGCAACATGTGCAGAGTTGAATTCCACCGGGTACGCACATCGCATTTTAGCCGGTGAAGTGGCAGGCCCAACGACTTCTGTAGAGATGTAAGTCGCTGAGCTGCGGGATGCGAACGGCGGAAGTGAGCACACAGCGACCGTGCCCTCTGCAGAAGGCCATCTAGTCTGGGATAGTGGGCTAAAAATTGCTGGACAACCAGGTTCAACACGTGAGCCATACAAGGCACGTGTGTGACATTGCCCCGGCGAAGGGCCGCACCCAGGTTTGCAGCATTGTCGCACACGGCCTTCCCTGGTTTCAGGTCCAGTGGAGACAACCATTCATGAAATTGGTTCTCCAGAGCTGACCACAACTCCTCAGCTGTGTGACTCACATTTCCCAGACATTTCAATGTAAAAACCGCCTGATGACGTTGAGCCCTACTGCCAGCATAGTAAGGAGGTGTGCAGGATCCCTTCTGCGCAGTTAGAAAGCTTGTGGCATGACCAGACAGGCTTTGGGTGCAGGTGGAAGACCGAGAGGAGGTTGAGGAGGCAGAAGCAGTGGAGGAACTTTGACATAAAGAGGATTGACGCACAACTCGTGGGGACGGCAAGACTTGGACAGCAGCCCCTTGTCCTGCTGTCACCATAGTTACCCAGTGCCCAGTCAGCGACATGTAACGCCCCTGTCCATGCCTACTCGTCCAAGTGTCTGTGGTGAAATGCACCCTGTCACACACAGAGTTTCTCAAAGAAGCGGTGATGTTGTGTGCGACATGCTGGTGGAGCGCAGGCACACCTTTCTTTGAGAAGTAGTGCCGACTGGGCATCTGGTACTGGGGCACTGCGACGGACATAAGGTCTCGAAAATCCTCTGTGTCCACCAGGCGGAAAGGCAGCATTTCTGTAGCCAAGAGCTTGCAGATGGTGAAATTCAACCTCTTAGCTTTCTCATGGCTAGGAGGAAATGGTCTTTTACTTGTCCACATCTGAGGGACCGAGGGCTGGCTATTGTGCTTAGACGGGGTTGATAAGGGTGTCCCCGGCAAACTGCCGGTCTGTGAGGAAGATGCAGGCGGACATGTTAGGTTGCCTTGATCCAAAGGTGGTGCTATCGATGTCGGACAGCGCTCAAGACCAGCTGGTGTTACCACCTCCAAAGAAAATGATGACCTGCCAATCACGCTGGCTGTTGCGGGTAAAGAGGTGGCAGGTCTGCGCCCCAAAACAGGTGTGACTGCTGTCCCCCCAGTCACAGAGGATGAAGAGGCCGCGGATGCACAAGATATGGCAGACGGTGGTTGGCCCGGCCGGCTAGACCGCATTGTAGCACACTGAGCTTCCCACTGCAACTTATGCTTCATGTCCATGTGCCGGTTCATGCATGAAGTACTCAAACTATGTATTTTTTGGCCTCTACTTAGCTTTTGCTGACAAATGTTACAGATAACACGAGTTGGGTCATCTTTATCGATCTGAAAAAATGCCCAGGCTATTCAAGGCTTAGCACCCATGCGACCTGAAGAGCCACCACGACTTGTGGTGAGAGGCAGAGTTGTGTTTGAGGATGCAGTTGTTGACGTGCTTCCAGTACTACGTCTCTGTCCAGGAAGGCGCAACCTGACCTCGTCGTCACTAGCATCTTCCTCCACCTCCTCTGCTGACCTCATCTCTTGGCTGACTGTGGGTTGACAGTAAGTGGGATCTCCGACCTCATCATCATCACCCTGTGCGTTATCACACCCGTCGTCCTCAGAGCCAACCTGTTCCTGCCCTGACAAAAAACTAAAGTTGTCGCTCCAATCAGGTATTTGAGTCTTATCATCGTCTTCCTCATTGTCTCCACCAACAGGAGTTACAGTTTGGGAATGAGGGTCTCCATTATGGTCAGAACCTTCTGCGTCTGGTCCTGGATCCGACTCATAAAGATTCTGGGCATCAGTGCAGATCATTTCCTCGTCTGGATTCACAGAAGCGCTGGAGTCGACCTCTGATTCCCAGGCTATAGTATGAGTAAACAGCTCTGCAGACTCAACCATCTGTTCTACCTCATACTCAGATGGGCAGCTGGAGATTTGGGAGCTGTGAGGAAGCAAGTGCGATTTGGGTGACACCTTTGAGGACTGGAGTATTTGTGATGTTGAAGTTGATGTGGAGGAGAGCCCACTTAAAGGAGCACTTGATATCCGTTGAAGCACCTGCTGTTTTTGTGCCTCATCTGGAATTTGTAGCGATTGGCGTGGCCGTAAGAAAGGGATCTTATCACATTGTCCGCTAAAAGAAGTAGACATTTTAGTTTGGCTGGAAGATGGTCTTTCTTCTGCACCTACCCCACGGACACAACCTTTTTTCCCCTTCCCAACACGCCTATTCCCCTTTCCACCAGCAGCAGGCCTTTTTCCACTCATTTTGGTGGTTAACTAATTCACAACTCTGGAGTTGTTTGCACAAAAAAACAATGGATGGTAACCGAGCAGAGCTGAGTGGCCAAACTGTGGTATTAGGCCAAAACTATTGGCTGGGTTAGATGCAGAAAAAAATTATTTTTAATTTGCAACCTGATGGAGGTCAGTATAGATGGACTAATAGGCCAAGTCCCACACACCGCTAGAAGCCCAAATATTTTTTCAGAGCTAGATGCAGAAATTTTTTTTATTCAATTTGCAACCTGATGGAGGTCAGTATAGATGGACTAATAGACCAAGTCCCACACACTGCTAGAAGCCCAAATATTTTTTCAGAGCTAGATGCAGAAAAAAATTATTTTTAATTTGCAACCTGATGGAGGTCAGTATAGATGGACTAATAGACCAAGTCCCACACACCGCTAGAAGCCCAAATATTTTTTCAGAGCTAGATGCAGAAAAAAATTATTTTTAATTTGCAACCTGATGGAGGTCAGTATAGATGGACTAATAGACCAAGTCCCACACACCGCTAGAAGCCCAAATATTTTTTCAGAGCTAGATGCAGAAAAAAATTATATTCAATTTGCAACCTACTGGAGGTCAGTATAGAAGGACTAATAGAACAAGTCCCACACACTGCTAGAAGCCCAAATATTTTTTCAGAGCTAAATGAAGAAAAAAATTATTTTTAATTTGCAACCTGATGGAGGTCAGTATAGATGGACTAATAGACCAAGTCCCACACACTGCTAGAAGCCCAAATATTTTTTCAGAGCTAGATGCAGAAAAAAATTATTTTTAATTTGCAACCTGATGGAGGTCAGTATAGATGGACTAATAGACCAAGTCCCACACACTGCTAGAAGCCCAAATATTTTTTCAGAGCTAGATGCAGAAAAAAATTATTTTTAATTTGCAACCTGATGGAGGTCAGTATAGATGGACTAATAGACCAAGTCCCACACACCGCTAGAAGCCCAAATATTTTTTCAGAGCTAGATGCAGAAAAAAATTATATTCAATTTGCAACCTGCTGGACGTCAGTATAGAAGGACTAATAGAACAAGTCCCACACACTGCTAGAAGCCCAAATATTTTTTCAGAGCTAAATGAAGAAAAAAATTATTTTTAATTTGCAACCTGATGGAGGTCAGTATAGATGGACTAATAGACCAAGTCCCACACACTGCTAGAAGCCCAAATATTTTTTCAGAGCTAGATGCAGAAAAAAATTATTTTTAATTTGCAACCTGATGGAGGTCAGTATAGATGGACTAATAGACCAAGTCCCACACACCGCTAGAAGCCCAAATATTTTTTCAGAGCTAGATGCAGAAAATTTTTTTATTCAATTTGCAACCTGATGGAGGTCAGTATAGATGGACTAATAGACCAAGTCCCACACACTGCTAGAAGCCCAAATATTTTTTCAGAGCTAGATGCAGAAAAAAATTATTTTTAATTTGCAACCTGATGGAGGTCAGTATAGATGGACTAATAGACCAAGTCCCACACACTGCTAGAAGCCCAAATATTTTTTCAGAGCTAGATGCAGAAAAAAATTATTTTTAATTTGCAACCTGATGGAGGTCAGTATAGATGGACTAATAGAACAAGTCCCACACGCTGCTAGAAGCCCAAATATTTTTTCAGAGATAAATGAAGAAAAAAATTATTTTTAATTTGCAACCTGATGGAGGTCAGTATAGATGGACTAATAGACCAAGTCCCACACACTGCTAGAAGCCCAAATATTTTTTCAGAGCTAGATGCAGAAAAAAATTATTTTTAATTTGCAACCTGATGGAGGTCAGTATAGATGGACTAATAGACCAAGTCCCACACACCGCTAGAAGCCCAAATATTTTTTCAGAGCTAGATGCAGAAAAAAATTATATTCAATTTGCAACCTGCTGGAGGTCAGTATAGAAGGACTAATAGAACAAGTCCCACACACTGCTAGAAGCCCAAATATTTTTTCAGAGCTAAATGAAGAAAAAAATTATTTTTAATTTGCAACCTGATGGAGGTCAGTATAGATGGACTAATAGACCAAGTCCCACACACTGCTAGAAGCCCAAATATTTTTTCAGAGCTAGATGCAGAAAAAAATTATTTTTAATTTGCAACCTGATGGAGGTCAGTATAGATGGACTAATAGACCAAGTCCCACACACCGCTAGAAGCCCAAATATTTTTTCAGAGCTAGATGTAGAAAATTTTTTTATTCAATTTGCAACCTGATGGAGGTCAGTATAGATGGACTAATAGACCAAGTCCCACACACTGCTAGAAGCCCAAATATTTTTTCAGAGCTAGATGCAGAAAAAAATTATTTTTAATTTGCAACCTGATGGAGGTCAGTATAGATGGACTAATAGACCAAGTCCCACACACTGCTAGAAGCCCAAATATTTTTTCAGAGCTAGATGCAGAAAAAAATTATTTTTAATTTGCAACCTGATGGAGGTCAGTATAGATGGACTAATAGAACAAGTCCCACACGCTGCTAGAAGCCCAAATATTTTTTCAGAGATAAATGAAGAAAAAAATTATTTTTAATTTGCAACCTGATGGAGGTCAGTATAGATGGACTAATAGACCAAGTCCCACACACTGCTAGAAGCCCAAATATTTTTTCAGAGCTAGATGCAGAAAAAAATTATTTTTAATTTGCAACCTGATGGAGGTCAGTATAGATGGACTAATAGACCAAGTCCCACACACCGCTAGAAGCCCAAATATTTTTTCAGAGCTAGATGCAGAAAAAAATTATATTCAATTTGCAACCTGCTGGAGGTCAGTATAGAAGGACTAATAGAACAAGTCCCACACACTGCTAGAAGCCCAAATATTTTTTCAGAGCTAAATGAAGAAAAAAATTATTTTTAATTTGCAACCTGATGGAGGTCAGTATAGATGGACTAATAGACCAAGTCCCACACACTGCTAGAAGCCCAAATATTTTTTCAGAGCTAGATGCAGAAAAAAATTATATTCAGTTTGCAACCTGATGGAGGTCAGTATAGATGGACTAATAGAATGATGCTATGCCCAAAAGATTTTACTTCACTAGGTGCAGTAAAAAAATTGGTATTCTATACACAGGTGGTATATCTTGCAACACAGATAGGCTACTCCACTGACTAACACACTCTGCAATAGGCCAAAAAGGATTAGCTTTGCTAGAATCAGCCAAATGCTGTGAAAAAAACTTGCACAGCACTGGCACAGACCTGCCTGGCAAAAACTGATAGGAACTGATGTAACCTAGTCCTGAAAAGGACTCCAATTACAATTAGTCTTTACTCCCACAATCTATCTATTTAAGAGCACAGACCTGCCTGATAAAAGTCGTAGGAAATGCTGTAACCTAGTCCTTAAAAGGACTGCAATCACAACTATTCCCTACTCCCAAGCTATCTGTATATTTGTGCGAAAATTGGCTTGAAATTAACAAGGTATAGCGCACACAGCAACAGCGGTGCCGTCTAACACGCAGCTGCAGCAGTGAGAAAATGGTGGCGACGGGGAAAATGGCTTGGTCTTATAGGGCAAGGACATGTGACATACACTGCCAATCACACATGCCCTTGCTTGTGTGAAAAAAAGCACTTCGCTCCGTGTGTGCGCTGCTGATAGGCTGACAGATTGCACCTCCCCACTGCAAATGCGGGAAAGAGAAAAAAAAATGGAGATCTTCATTGTTCCTGCAGAGATCCATCCCCTGCCCCTCCCCCCGCCCCGCTGTACACTCAAACTGCGTATTAACATTAATTTTCATCATTACTGAGAAAAAATCCAGTTATGATTTTGGTGCACGAACAGTTATCGAACATAACCTCGAACAGCCGAATTTTTCTCAAATTGTTCGTGTTCGCCGACCGGCTCGAACACCGCCCAAAACAGCTCGAATTTGAGATTGGCGAACAGTTCGAGTAGAACAACGCTCATCTCTAGTCATAAGTATTCAGACCCTTTGCTCAGTATTGAGTAGAAGCACCCTTTTGCGCTAGTACAGCCATGAGTCTTCTTGGGAATGATGCAACAGGTTTTTGACACCTGGATTTGGGTTCCTCTGCCTTTCTTCCTTGCATATCCTCTCCAGCTCCGTCAGGTTGGATGGTGAACGTTGGTGGACAACCATTTTCAGGTCTCTCCAGAGATGCTCAATTGGGTTTAGGTCAGGGCTCTGGCTGGGCCAGTCAAGAAAGGTCACAGAGTTGTTCTGAAGCCACTCCTATGTTATTTTAGCTGTGTGCTTAGGGTCATTGTCTTGTTGGAAGGTGAACCTTCGGTCAAGTCTGAGATCCAGAGCACTCTGGAAGAGGTTTTCATCCAGGATATCTCTCTACTTGGCCGCATTCATGTTTCCTTCAATTGCAACCAGTTGTCCTGTCCCTGCAGCTGAAAAACACCCCCACAACATGATGCTGCCACCACCATGTTTCACTGTTGGGATTGTATTGGGCCGGTGATGAGCAGTGCCTGGTATTCTCCACACATACTGCTTAGAATTATCACCAAAAAGTTCTATCTTTGTCTCATCAGACCAGAGAATCTTATTTCTCATAGTCTGGAAGTCCTTCATGTGTTTTTAAGCAAACTCTATGCGGGCTTTCATATGTCTTGCACTGAGGAGATGCTTCCGTCGGGCCACTCTGCCATAAAGGCCCGACTGGTGGAGGGCTGCATTGATAGTTGACTTTGTGGAACTTTCTCCCATCTCCCTACTGCATCTCTATAGCTCAGCTACAGTGATCTTGGGGTTCTTCTTTACCTCTCTCACCAAGGCTCTTCTCCCACGATTGCTATGTTTGGCTGGACGGCCAGGTCTAGGAAGACTTTTGGTGGTCCCAAACTTCTTCCACTTAAGGATTATGGAGGTCACTGTGCTCTTAGGAACCTTGAGTAATGCAGAAATTCTTTTGTAACCTTAGCCAGATCTGTGCCTTGCCACAGTTCTGTCTCTGAGCTCCTTGGGCAGTTACTTTGAGCTAATGATTCTCATTTGGTCTGACATTAACTGTGAGCTGCGAGGTCTTATATAGACAGGTGTGTGCCTTTCCAAATCAAGTCCTATCAGTTTAATTAAACACAGCTGAACTCCAATGAAGGAGTAGAACCATCTCAAGGAGGATCACAAGGAAATGGACAGCATGTGACTTAAATATGAGTGTCTGAGCAAAGGGTCTCAATACTTATGACCATGTGATATTTCAGTTTTGCTTTTTAAATAAATTTGCAAAAATTTCTACATTTCTGTTTTTTTTTCAGTCAAGATGGGGTGCAGAGTGTACTTTAATGAGAAAAAAATATTAACTTTTTAGAATTTACCAAATGGCTGCAATGAAACAAAGAGTGAAAAATTTAATGGGGTCTGAATACTTTCCGTACCCACTGTATATATTTATATATATACAGTACAGACTAAAAGTTTGGATACACCTTCTCATTTAAAGATTTTTCTGTATTTTCATGACTATGAAAATTGTACATTCACACTGAAGGCATCAAAACTATGAATTAACACATGTGGAATTATATACTTAACAAAAAAGTGTGAAACAATTGAAAACATGTTTTATATTCTAGGTTCTTCAAAGTAGCCACCTTTTGATTTGAGGAATGCTTTGCACATTCTTGACATTCTCTTGATGAGCTTAAAGAGGTAGTCACCAGAAATGGTTTTCACTTCACAGGTGTGCCCTGTCAGGTTTAACAAGTGGGATTTCTTGCCTTAAAAATGGGGTTGGGACCATCAGTTGTGTTGTGCAGAAGTCTGGTGGATACACAGCTGATAGTCTTACTGAATAGACTGTTAGAATTTGTATTATGGCCGAAAAAAAGCAGCTAAGTAAAGAAAAACGAGTGGCTATCATTACTTTAAGAAATGATGGTCAGTCAGTCCGAAAAATTGGGAAAACTTTGAAAGTGTCGCCAAGTGCAGTTGCAAAAACCATCAAGCGCTACAAAGAAACTGGCTCACATGAGGACCGCCCCAGGAAAGGAAGACCAAGAGTCACCTCTGCTTCTGAGGTTAAGTTTATCCGAGTCACCAGCCTCAGAAATCGCAGGTTAAAAGCAGCTCAGATTAGAGATCAGGTCAATGCCACACAGAGTTCTAGCAGCAGACACATCTCTTCAACAACTGTTAAGAGGAGACTTTGTGCAGCAGGCCTTCATGGTAAAATAGCTGCTAGGAAACCACTGCTAAGGACAGGCAACAAGCAGAAGAGACTTGTTTGGGCTAAAGAACAAAAGGAATGGACATTAGACCAGTGGAAATCTGTGCTTTGGTCTGATGAATCCAAATTTGATATCTTTGGTTCCAACCACCGTGTCTTTGTGCGACGCAGAAAAGGTGAACGGATGGACTCTACATGCCTGGTTCCCACCGTGAAGCATGGAGGAGGAGGTGTGATGGTGTGGGGGTGCTTTGCTGGTGACACTGTTGGGGATTTATTCAAAATTGAAGGCATACTGAACCAGCATGGCTACCACAGCATCTTGCTGCGGCATGCTATTCCATCCAGTTTGCGTTTAGTTGGACCACCATTTATTTTTCAACAGGACAATGACCCCAAACACACCTCCAGGCTGTGTAAGGGCTATTTGACCAAGAAGGAGAGTGATGGGGTGCTACGCCAGATGACCTGGCCTCCACAGTCACCAGACCTGATCCCAATCGAGATGGTTTGGGGAGAGCTGGACCGCAGAGTGAAGGCAAAAGGGCCAACAAGTGCTAAGCATCTCTGGGAACTCCTTCAAGATTGTTGGAAGACCATTTCCGGTGACTACCTCTTGAAGCTCATCAAGAGAATGCCAAGAGTGTGCAAAGCAGTCATCAAAGTTAAAGGTGGCTACTCTGAAGAACCTAGAATATAAGACAGATTTTCAGTTGTTTCACACTTTTTTGTTAAGTATATAATTCCACATGTGTTAATTCATAGTTTTGATGCCTTCAGTGTGAATGTACAATTTTCATAGTCATGAAAATACAGAAAAATCTTTAAATGAGAAGGTGTGTCCAAACTTTTGGTCTGTACTGTATATATAAATATATACCATGTCTTTAGTCACTATATGGGATGTCTCACTCATCTGATATAGTTTGTTACCTTTTATCTGCAAAATTTGTAAAAAAGCATGTTCTTGATGCGTTCCTCTCCCACAACATGTTAGAAACTGCTTTTTGTGCGCATGTGTCCTAATATATCCAAGAACTGTCTAGATTCTCATGCTCTCTGACTTTTAATTCTTGTTTTTGAGTGAGCATTCTGCCAGCACTATAGGAGCAGGAGCTTTCTTTTCCTCAATTCCTAGCATGCATTGGTCAATAGCTTGTTTGTGTTGAACTGAAAGCCTGCCTTTCTTTATGTCTGGGCATAGTATGATGACTTAAAGAGGATGAGTAGAGAGTCAAAGATCTTCCCTTGCTTCATGTAATCTATTTTGATGTTTCTGCTGCTCAAGACAGATTTAATTTTAGAACAGTTAAATATAATTAAAGGGAACCTGTTAGTAGGATCAACCCTGCTAAGCCATCTATATGGGCATGCAGGTCATAGAAAGTTGAATAAAATTATAACTTGATACCTGGGATCTGATGTCTAATTCCCAAGAAATTCATGTTTTTTCTATTACGTAAATGATCTGTTAAGATCTATGGACCGGACATAGATCTCAATGAGAATCTGCTTCCAGAGCTTATTTTAAATAAAAGGAGGTGTTAACAGTGAGACATGTAGGTCAGGGAAGCAGACTGTCAGTCATTGCATGTCACAAACTGGTATTGCCCCCTTTTATTTAAAATAAGCTCTGAAGGCAGATTCTCGTGGAGATCTATGTCCGGCCAATAGATCTTAACAGCTAATTTACTTTATAATGAAAACATTGGATTACAAATATCAAGTTATCATTTTATTCAGCTTTCTATGACCAGCATGCCCATATAGACGGCTTAGGAGGGTTGTGTCGTGTCATGCAAGGTGTGGGAAGGACTAAGTGCAACACAAAGGCAAGAGGGAAAGGGATCCCAGACTCTAGGGTAAGGGGGAGTGGAGACCTCCTAGGCTGATCTGATATCACCCTGACTCCCCTATCATCCCTATATTGGTTCCTCACCAATTGCTGCACAGGAACCTAAGCCCTGTTTTTCCCTAGCGCTTGACCCTGGATAGGGAAGGGGGTTATGAGCACTAGTCAGTCCCCACTAGCAACTAAAGACAACAAGGGAGACACACACGGGGAAAAGTAACTTAGTTTGAGCCGACTTAAGAGAGATTACACCAAACGTCCTCCTAGCACCAGAGAAGAAGTAAGCAGACTGAAGCAGCTCCAAGCCTTCACAAGGAAACATGTGAATATCGCCGGCACGACCATGCTGCAAACATAAAGTATTTAAACACCCAGGCCTGGGTGTCAATTAGCAGGAGGGAGGTGGCCGCTGGGTCCTAGAGTGAGACAGATTCAAGAAGGTGTCTGGTTTGCCAAACGAAGGGATCTTATGCAACCAACTGAAGGGTGACTGTCTGTCACATCTGACACACCCGTGACAGGTTGATCCTACTGGCTGGTTCCATTTTAAAGAGAAGTCCAAATGCATACACAAAAAATTCAAGTCCTAAAATCTTTCATAATATAAACAAATTTGTCTTTTCCAGCACTCTAAAGAAGTCGTGTGACAACCATGTGGGAACCGTAATGATGACCATATTGCTTGTCGTCCATCTTTTTTTGTAAAACAAAAGTAATAATTTAATAGATTTTTTTAAATTTTTACTATGAACTTGACTTACGCAGACAACTCATGGATTTTTTTACATTTTTATTTTGATGAAAAATTGTTGATTTTAATTGTATAGCGAGTTTTCTTTTGGGTTGTGGTATTAATGAGCTTCTGGTCGATAAGAAATTCTGTAGAAAGTTTCTGCCATGCATTAAATGTAATACATTTTATTTACTACTTGTATATGATGGCTCTTATCCAGTTTTATAAAAAAAAATTACATTGAACCAAATTCTCCATGTAACTTAAACCTCTCATTTCCTTTATTAAATAATATTTTACAAAAATCGTTCTCGTCTATTAGAAAATAAACTGGAGAGAAAGTGAAGCCGCAGAGATTGTGAGGGAAAGCAGATGTAAAGTTCCTGCTTATGGTTCTGTATAGACATTGATTTTTCTTACAATTATAAAAGTCGAGGCCTCAGGGCATAAAATGGCTCTGGCTGGTCTATGTAACACTTTGCTTTGCCCTATAATTTACCAGACCTTGGTCGATCTTGGCTTTTATTTGCAAGATGTCAGCTTGGTGACAGGTGAGAAAGACCAGGCTCACGACAGAAGCGGGATCATGGAGTCTGTAAAATATTGACAAGAATTTGTACCAATTTACAGAAGATTGAGTATAAACATTTTACTTTTCTGTAAGATGTCTACAGAAGAGGTTTCTTCTCCATAAAATATGAAAATAATGTCAAAAGGTAAGACAAATAGTAAAATCGAGGGTTACTATTGATTCAACAAACTTTGTGTAACTCTCACCTGGTAAGGTGGATCCACTAAGTCTCTGGTCCAAGTGGGCACACGGACCCAGGGCGTTGGCGCAGGTTCCTCGAGGACATGTGGAACTATGAGGACTTGCACAGACAGCAATCACAGAAGCAGTAGGACAGATGAAGTGAAATTTACAGAAATGAATTGGAAGTTAATGCACAATAAACACAGATGGTGGAGCACACCAAACATAAGACTCTGGAGTCTAAATCCTAAAACACAGATGTGTGTCTTAGTGAGTCTTAAATAGGATTAGAGTGATGACATCACTGAGCCACACATGGCAACCTGCAAAACCCGACGTGGAGCACAACAGAGGGCAGGGGAATGAAGGTGAAGGAAGCAGAGTGAATATAAGAAATGTATGATATCTTATTAGCTAAATCTGCTTATTTCTCCACCTATGAGCCACTTCTCCTCCCCCTTTCTCAACTCACTGTTCACTCTGAAAAGCTATTAAAATCCATCTTGCTGAAAATAAAATCCAGGGAAACTCATTGAGGTATCAGATTTGTTAGAACACTCCTGTTAGTCTTTTTTCTATTTTTTTGGTCACATGACTTTCTGCCTATATAATCCAGCTCCGCCCTTCTGGCCTTGCTGGACTTCAGTGTTTCATTTACTCTCAAGCTAGCCAGGTGCTTTTATACCTAACTCTGTAGTTTGCTTGGTCCTTGGACCACTAGTACTTTTTGTTTGTTTGTCTTTGCTCTGCTACAATTTCTGCTTGGAGGTGTCCATCTATATCCCAGTCCTTAGTTCTTGTAGGGACCCCTTCCTTATATCTATAGGTCTGCGTTCAGACTAGCCGAGGACTTAGGCGGGTCTGTTCACAAGGAACAGGTCCCCCGCTGCATCGTAGGGATTCAGCTTAGTCCTATTGTAGGGACAGTTTTCCTATCTTTCCTTAGTGCTTGTAGCAGTTCTTAACAGTAAGTCCAGCCCAAAACAAAAATAAAACACTCTAAGGAAAGAAATCCAGATATCAGCATGGTGTCGGTTCAGGACTTGGCTCAATGCCTACAGGGACTGTCTTTGGAGGTGGCCGAGCTCCAGCAACACATGAGTAGCTGTCCTGGAGCGCATTTTGTGGAACCGAAGGTAGGACTGCCAGATTTTTTTATGGTAAACAGCAAGATTTTTTTTCCTTTAAAAACGCTTGTTTATTATATTTTCGTTTAAGACCCACATCCTCTGGAAATGAATCACAGTGCATTGGGTTTATAATGTCACTTTTGTGCAAAGAACCACAGGGATGGGTCTTTTCTCTCCAACCTAATGATCCGTGTTTTAGATCAGTGGAAGATTTTTTTTCTGCTATGGGGTTGTTGTATGACGATCCTGATCGAGTCTCATCTGCTGAAACTGAATTAAGACGTTTGAAGCAGGGGTAAGGTGATGTGGAAAATTATTGTACATACTTCAGAAGATGGTCGGCCGAAGTGGAATGGAATGACTCGGCATTAAAATGTATGTTTCTTGCTGGTCTAGTTGAAAGGGTTAAGAATCTGCTGATTGCCTTCCCAACACCTAGAACCTTGCAGGAGGCAATGCAATTAGCTATACGTGTGGACAGGAGACTGCGTGCTAGGATTAATGAAGAGAAATCTACTGCTATGGCAGCTCCTAGTTTTCAGAGGGTCTGCTTGGAAGGCGGAGAACCGATGGAGATTGGGGCGATGTCACCCCATTCTCAGGAAAAAGACCGCAGGTTTGCTAAGGGATTATGTTTTTATTGCGGTAAATCTGACCACTTTATTAAGAACTGTGTGCTTCGTTTGAGCAAAGAAAAAAAAAAGGTCAGTTACGCCCGTATGGCTTGTTTAAACTCAAAGGGTGTATTTCTTTCTGGAAGAGTTGATTGAATTTCGGGTATTTGTGGATTGTGGTTCTACACTCAATGTGATTGATAAGGGATTTTTGGAAAAATTTAAATTAGAATCCAAACCTTTGTCATCTCCTATTTCTGTGGTTGCTGTTGATGGCTCTCCTTTGAAATGTATTACTCACAAGGTTTTTGAATTTCCCCTTACCATTAATGGTATTCACCAAGAGAATTTGGATTTGGCTGTATTAAATAATTTGCCTTCTCCAGTGGTTTTGGGGTTACCTTGTTAAAATTGCACAATCCTGTACTGGACTGGTCTACCCATGAAATTAAGTCTTGGAGTCCTAAGTGTCATGATAAATGTTGTAACGGTTGCATTGCTGCTGTGGAAAAAGGAGAATTACCTGTACCTATTCAGTATTTTTGGAAGGTTTTTTCTGAGGAGGAGTCGCAAGTTTTGCCTCCTCTTAGGGACTATGATTGCACCATTGAGTTTGTCCCTGGAGCTACTCTTCCTAAGAGTTGCTTATTTAATCTGACTATCCCTGAGAGAAAGGCCTTGGAGGAATACATACAGACAAGCTTGGCCGCCGGTCACATTAGACCTTCTAAGTCTCCTGTGGCTGTTGGATTTTTTTTTGTAAAAAAAAAGGACGGCTGTTTACGTCCATGTCTGGACTTTCGCGAAATTAATAAAATTACCGTACGCAATTCCTACCCACTGCCATTAATTCCTGACTTGTTCAACCAGTTAGTGGGGGCCAAGTGGTTCTCTAAAATTGATCTCCGGGGGGCATACAATTTGTTACGAATGAAGGAAGGTGATGAATGGAAAACTGTTTTTAACACTCCGGTGGGTCATTTTGAGAATCTGGTTATGACTTTTGGTCTTAGCAATGCACCAGCGTTTTTTCAGAACGTTATTAATGACATCCTAAGGCCGTTGGTCGGTAAAAATGTGGTGGAGTATTTGGATGACATTTTGATTTATTCGCCGGATCTGGAGTCTCATTGGCAGAGCATACGTGGGGTATTGCAGTTGTTCAGTGACAATTCACTTTTTGCTAAGCTGGAGAAATGTGAGTTCGCTGTGCAGAGAATTAGTTTTTTGGGCTACATTATCTCCAGCGAGGGCTTTGAGATGGACCCGGTGAAGGTTCAGGTGGTGCAGGAATGGCCTAGGCCTATTGGTTTGAAATCGATACAGAGATTTTTGGGTTTCGCCAATTATTACAGAAAATTCATTAAGAATTTTTCTATAATTGTTAAGCCGCTGACCGATCTCATCAGGAAAGGTGCGAATACGGTTCAGTGGACTACGGAGGCCATTGAAGCTTTTGTGTATCTCAAGGAGAGGTTCAGTTCTGCCCCCATCCTTATGCAGCCTGATGAGACCAAGCCTTTTTTGGTCGAGGTTGATGCTTCTTCGGTGGGGGTCGGTGCTGTTTTGTCTCCCGAAAACAAGGATGGAGTACATCCCTGTGCTTTTTTTTCAAAAAAATTTTCTGAGACCGAACTTAATTACGATGTTGGTAATTGGGAATTGCTGGCTATTAAACTCGCATTTGAACATTGGCGTCAACTCTTGGAAGGTGCTAAATTTCTCATTCAGGTTTTCACTGATCATAAGAATCTGATCTATTTTGATGCTGCCAAGCGCTTGAATGCCTGTCAGGCTAGGTGGGCACTTTTTTTTTCGCGGTTTAATTTTTCTGTTACCTACATCCCGGGTACCTAGAATGTAAAAGCTGATGCTTTATCTCGCAGCTTTTCTCCCATGGTTGGTATCGAGGAGGAGGAGAGCATTTTACAGGAAGGTGTTGTGATAACAGCATTGGACTCTGTTTTGGAAGATGGGATTCTGAAGGCCCAGGAGGGTGCTCCGTCTAATACTCCCCATGGGAGGTTGTTTGTGCCTAGGAACTTTAGGAGAGATTTGTTTGTGGAGTGTCATAAGTCTCGGTTGGCAGGTCATCCAGGAATTTCTGAGACAAAGAGACTTGTAGGTCGCAGTTTTTGGTGGCCTGGGTGGCAGAAGGAAGTCATTAAGTGGGTGCGTCAATGTACTGTGTGTGCTAGATCTAAGTCTTCACATGCTCCTGTTGCGGGATTGCTTTGCCCTCTGGAGGTTCCTAGTGCACCTTGGACGCATCTTGCTATGGATTTTATTACTGACCTTCCTGCCTCTGAGGGTTTCACTGTCAAGATGTGTCACTTGGTTCCTTTCATCAAACTGCCCTGCGCTAAGACACTCGCTAAGGCTTTTGTTAAGGAAATTGTCAGACTCCATGGCGTTCCTACCGACATTGTTTCCGATAGGGGACCTCAGTTCGTGGCTCGTTTTTGGCGTGCCTTTTGTGACAGGATGGGAGTTCATTTGTCATTTTCATCTGGATATCACCCTGAGTCTAATGGACAGACAGAAAGAAAGAACCAGGATGTTGAACAGTTTTTGCGTTGTTTTGTCGCTGACAATCAAGAGGGGTGGTCTGAGTTTCTCCCACTTGCTGAATTTGCTCTTATCAACCATACATCCTCTTCTGCTGGGTGTTCTCCTTTTTATTGTTGTACTGGGAGACATCCGTCATTTGGGTCATTCTCCAAATTGGTTTCGGCTGTGCCGGAGGAGGAGAATTTTTCCGGTGATTTGGAGAGAGTTTGGACTGATGTACGTTGTAACCTTCAAGAGGCTAACAAAAAATCTAAGAGGTACTTTGACAGGAGATGTCAAGAGGTTTTGTTTACGGTTGGTGACATGGTTTGGTTGTCCTCTAAGAATCTGCGGTTGAGGATTCCTTCTAAGAAATTGGGCCCGAAATTTGTAGGGCCGTTTAAGGTACTTCAGGTAGTTAACCAATCTGCAGTTAGGTTGGAGGTTCCCACCTCTTGGAAGATTAATCCGGTGTTTCATGTTTCCTTATTGAAAAAAGCTGATGTTTCGGATAGGGACGCCACTGTTTCTGTTCCTCCGGTGGTGGAAGACGGTGAATATGAAATTTCTCGCATTCTTAATTCTAGATGGCATAGAGGGAGATTGCAGTATCTCGTCGCTTGGAAAGGTTTCGGTCCCTGGGTAATGGCCTATGATGTCTCTGCTCCTAGACTTGTCGGTGCGTTTCGCAGGAGGTTTCCTGATAGACCTGGGCCTGGAGGATCCGTAGGATCGTCATAGAAGAGGGGGTACTGTTAGAACCCTCCTGTTAGTCTT
Organism: Phyllobates terribilis; assembly: GCF_046119375.1. Taxonomy (NCBI): domain Eukaryota; kingdom Metazoa; phylum Chordata; class Amphibia; order Anura; family Dendrobatidae; genus Phyllobates; species Phyllobates terribilis. Next base: position 907,372,025 of record NW_027362762.1, read on the forward strand.
TTTTCTATTTTGTTGCTCACATGACTTTCTGCCTATATAATCCAGCTCCGCCCTTCTGACCTTGCTGGACTTCAGTGTTTCATTTACTCTCAAGCTAGCCAGGTGCCTTTGTACCTAACTCTGTAGTTTGCTTGGTCCTTGGGCCACTAGTACTTTTTGTTTGTTTGTCTTTGCTCTGCTACAATTTCTTCTAGGAGGTGTCCATCTATATCCCAGTCCTTAGTTCTTGTAGGGACCACTTCCTTATATCTATAGGTCTGCGTTCAGACTAGCCGAGGACTTAGGCGGGTCTGTTCACAAGGAACAGGTCACCCGCTGCATCATAGGGATTCAGCTTAGTCCTATTGTAGGGACAGTTTTCCTATATTTCCTTAGTGCTTGTAGCAGTTCTTAACAAGATTACAGCTGCCTATAAAAGTCTAAAGAGAGGTGTAGGAGGAGAATTGAGGAGCAGATTGACAGAGAGAGAGAGACAGAAAGATACTCACAAACTCTTCCTGCTTTCTAGTAAGTTTTTATTTCACCTCAGCGCTGGATTCACATCTTCACTACTCATTACTACTGTATATTGTTCTGAACATACGCCACATAGAGACATGAGAGCAGGAATGCCTCAGATCCTCAGATATCTGTGTCCTGTGTATGGGTGGCTGCATATCATTTAGTCTCCTCCTCAGAGACAACTGAAAACTAGAGCTATACCCTGCAAAGTGTAAAACTGGTGAAAAATGCAGGATACAAGTTATATCATTGGCAGAAATAGTATTAGTCCTCATGTACACACACAATACCTTTTTCTGAAAAAATATCTGTAAGGACAAGAACGCTATAAATTAAAAAAAATGGTATACATAGATAGATAAATAGATAGATCATGCTACCCATGATGATATTATGACCCATCTCACATGGGTCAATTAAGTCATTTCTTTCTTGCATTTTTTCATTTGGTGCGATGACTTTTTCTCTATTTTCCTATCTATAGGGGATTGAGAGCCAAGATCCTCAGGTTTTGCAGCAGGATATGAAAATCGCAGTGCTGCTCCAAATTTTTGTTTCCTTAGATACTGTATATGTATAGATACATAGATTAAATGTCTTGTAAGCAGTTTTGAAATGATCTCATTTATATCTACAACTGCATTGTAATTTTTTGCAATTCTTAGGTGAGAATACAGAAAATTTTTGCATGCAGATTGGAGACTATAGGCAGGGGTGGTGCTATCAGTGTGATTTCATGTAGAAACTGGCTTCCAAGATACTGATGGCTAAATGCGCTCTCCATGGCAGAACAAACTGTTGAATAGAAGGTTTAGGGGTTGTCCAGTCCAGTGCAATTTTTCATCAAGCACTGCAGTTTGCTGAATCCTAACAGTGTGCAGTATACACATCGTTAAGTTTCGACTCTGTTTGGCAGTTTGAGTGGTCATCAAGTGACTGCAAGTATGTTATTTGCATGCTTGCAGTCACATGCAGACTAGCTTATTAGTTGTTCAATAGATAATTGAGAGAAGTGGATGACCACAAGTATGTAAATCGCAGCTGCTTGAACTGGCAACCAGAGCCAAATCTTAACAGTGTGGATATTACACATTATTACATTATTAGGATTCGGCAAGCTGCAGTGCTGGCTAAAAAAATTGCACTGGGCTGAACAACCACTTTAAACAATCGAACATCAAGAGCAGATAACAGAGGATGGTGATGTGGTTTTTGCTTTAATTCCTTGGTGTTCAGTGTCCCACACTCCTTCATTCTTCCACTATATAGGACATTTTCTCTGAGGTAAGCCTCAAGCATATCTACAGAATATTTTACCATTGACGAAGTAGGTTAGCACCCCAAAATTAATAGCAATTCAATGAAAAGGACATCAAATCTAAAAGAATCACAGTAAAAAAGGGCTATACTTACTAATATCTCATCACAATATTAATGTAATACAAGATAAAGATAGGCCCCGGTGATGAAAGGTAGAGGTAATAGAGGTAATAGAGGTAACACAGGTCCAAAATATTGATGAACAACCACTCATACACCTACCATTCATGGTGGAGTAATTCCTTAGTATTATACGAGATGCACTCGGATACGGTCTGTATAAGATGCGTGTAGTGTACCATGCTGGTTTACAACCTATTGGTTACATCCATATTATTAGATCAGGCGGGCTGCCCAGCACTATATAAATGCACAAAACAAGGACCTGACCAACACTACAGCACCTTGTCACATCTTGCAAAGAGGAAAAACTACATAAGGTATTAGTTGATATTTTGGACAAAATACACAAGCTCGCAAATCAATTTATAGTAAAGAACACATTAGACAGCACATTTATATGAACTTCTCAAATAACCATAAGAAAACCACTTAAGTCATAGGGATCTCGAAAAAAAAATTCTGGGGTACCACAAAATGACCATGATGCTAAACTTGTATTGAATATTTAGGAATTCGCTAAACTTGGGCAATTCGTGATTTGCTTCTTATTAATTGCCTAAAATTGCCCCAGCTGTTTTACACATTGCAGAAGATTGCATCTTCCAGAGAAGGTTTACATAACCTTAAAGTTCCTCATGATGCCCTCCCCATAATGCAGCTGTCACATCACATTGTAGATCACAACCAATCAGAAGGAACTTTCATAGCCTGTATAAAAGCCAAGGCAGGGAATGCTGCTCCCAGTTTGTGGTGAATCTGAGAGAGACCATCAAAGTTTACTGCTTAGCAAGTGAGATAGAGAGAGAAAGCCATGAACACCGAAGAAACTGTACAGATAGTGTGTGTCAACAGCAGCGTAGTGAAGAAGATTAATGTGCGAGGAAAGGAGAATAATACAGATTTAATTGATAAGGAGAGAGCATTCAGAAGGTCATTGTGTTATGCATGGGTTTTCAGAGCAATTGGAGGCGTTGAAGTACTTTTGATTTGCTATGAATCAATCCATCGCTAATTGAATTTCATGGATAAATTATGTGAGGCTGGAGAATTCCGATATCAAAAGATTCGCTCATCTCTATAATTAAGGCATTGTTATTGTATTTTCACATTTATAGACAAATAGTGTGATTTTGTAGACTTTATTACAAAGATTAAGAATGTGTTTTCTGCTTATTCATTAAACACCTGCCTCTGGCAGTCTCCGTAAAGGTCCAACCCTGACTACACTTTACTCATGTGCTGACAACTCAAAGGAGTTCATAACCAAATATGTCTGACACTCAAGAGAAAGTTCAGCAAAAGCCGGAATATTAAGGGCTTTGTTAAACTCTTGGCCTGGATGAAAGATGAATTGGCTTTCTTTTGCAATGAACCTTTCATGTCAGAGTTGAACTGAAGGGCAATGAGGATTTAATCTGATCACCAACACATGGGATTCAGGAGCTATTCAGATGCTTTTTCGCAAAGTGACCCAAAAACTTTTTTTTTTTATATTTTAGCCTTTTGTCTTTACTGCATAACTGGGATCAGTTTTTCACAAGTTGAATTAATACATTTATAATTAAATTAAAGAAGTTGAAAAATTTTATTGTTGGAAAAAAAAATCTCAATTGAGACCAAATATTTGTGTAGAAGTTCCATATCACAGCTTGGGTTTTGTATTACGAACAAGATATAATTATGTGCACTGGAATCCTTCTAACAAAATAGTTTTAAAATAGTTTTGAAATGGTTTTAAAACCCATTTTCTAATGCTCTTTTTGGGTACTTTGGAAGAGGGGCTCCATTATTCAGGTCTCTCTTTAAAGGGGTTATGGAGGACTATATTAATCTATTACTGTGGGCCTTAGCACTAACTTCTAGCCAGGCTGATCTCTGTCAGCACAGAGCAGCCACTGACAGTTCTTGCCGGTGACTCTGATGTCACGTTGACAGAGCAGCGGCTTCTCTTCTGCTATGCACTGTTGATTGGGCGTGACTGCCGACGTCATGCTGATTGACAGCCGGCTTCCCGCAATTATGCAGCGGGGAGCTGGCTGTCAATCAGCATGACATTGGCAGTCACTCCCCGTTGAAAAAGAAGCTCTGAAGAAGAAAAGCTGCTCTGTTGACGTGGATCAGCTAAATTACAGGCAGGAGCTGTCACTGACCGCTCTGAGCCAATGCCAGATAGAACAGGCGGGGAGTTGTAAACTAGTTAGCAACTAGCCAGCTGTTAGTTTTTTGGTTCATAGTAAAAAAAATAATTAATTACTGGATAACCCCTCTAATTAGCCTCAGTAGAGAGTAGCTTAGAAGATGCATTGGACAATTAGACAACCCAACATGTCCTTGCATTACATGGAGAGCTGTCATTTTTTATTTCCCCTGGGTAGTTATACAATTGCTGTCGGGTACCCTCATGTTTTATAGGTTACGGCAGCAGGACTCCCTGTTCTTAACCCTTTCACGATTTTTGACATGCAGTACATGTACTTCAAAAGTTGTGTCCCTGCCCTTGATGCGGGCTTGCACGCTGAGCCGATATCTTTCCCTGCGCATGATAGCTGTTAGTTTGTTAAATGCTGCTAACAATCTCTGACAGCGTCAATTAACATACTCCGGCAGGAAGCATGTAAATTGTTGCTCCCATTGGTGCGCAGGTAACATGATCGCGGGGCACGGATGGGTTGACATTACATCCAGGAGTCAGCTGATGACCCCGTGCCTATCACTATGACCCTCCTGTGAATGCTGGCCCATGGCTGATGTTCATAGGAGATCGTGATTTTTACTATACAGTGGGGAAAATAAGTATTTGATCCACTGCCGATTTTGCAAGTTTTCCCACCTACAAAAAATGGAGAGGTCTGTAATTTTTATTGTAGGTACACTTCACCTGTGAGAGACAGAATCTAAATATAAAAAAACAGAAAATCACATTGTATGATTTTTAAATAATTAAATTGCATTTTATTGCATGAAAAAAGTATTTGATCATCTACCAACCAGCAAGAATTCTGGCTCTCACAGACCTGTTAGTTTTTCTTTAAGAAGCCCTCCTACTCTGCACTCATTACCAGCATTAATTGCACCTGTTTGAACTCGTTACCTGTATAAAAGACACCTGTCCACACACTCAATCAATCACACTCCAACGTCTCCACCATGGGGAAGACCAAAGAGTCCTGTCTAAGGACACCAGAAACAAAATTGTTGACCTGCACAAGGCTGGGATGGGCTACAGAACAATAGGCAAGCAGCTTGGTGAGAAGGCAACAACTGTTGGCGCAATTAATAGAAAATGAAAGAAACACAAGATGACTGTCACTCTGCCTCGGTCTGGGGCTCCATGCAAGATCTTGCCTAGTGGGGTAAGAATGATTCTGAGAAAGTTCAGGAATTAGCCCAAAACTACATGGGAGGACCTGGTTAATGACCTGAAGAGAGCTGGGAGCACAGTCTCAAACAATACTATTAGTAACACACTACACCGCCATGGATTAAAATCCTGCAGTGCATGCAAGGTCCCCTTGCTCACTCCAGCACATGTCCAGGCCCGTTTGAAGTTTACCTTTGACCATCTGGATGATCCAGCGAAGGCATGAGAGAAGGTCATGTGGTCAGATGGGACCAAAATAGAACTTTTTGGTATCAATTCCACTCACCGTGTTTGGAGGAAGAAGAAGGATGAGTATAACCCCAAGAACACCTTCCCAACCGTGAAGCATGGTGGGGGAAACATCATACTTTGGGGGTGCTTTTCTGCAAAGGAGACAGGACAACTGCACTGTATTGACGGGAGGATGGATGGGGTCATGTGTTGTGAGATTTTGGTCAACAACCTCCTTCCCTTATTAAGAGCATTGAAGATGGGTCTTGGCTGCATCTTCCAGCATGATAATGACTCAAAACACACAGTCAGGGCAACTAACGAATGGCTCCATAAGAAACATTTCAAGGTCCTGGAATGCTCTAGCCAGTCTTCAGACTTGAACACAATGGAAATCTTTGGAGAGAGCTGAAACTCAATGTTGCCCAGCGACAGCCCCAAAACCTGAAATATCAGAAGAAGATCTATATGGAGGAGGGGGCCAAAATCCCTGCTGCAGTGTGTGTAAACTTGGTCATGAGCTACAGGAAACAATTTCTGTAATTGCAAACAAAGGTTTCTGTACCAGATATTAAGTTCTATTTTTCTATTGTATCAAATACTTATTTCATGCAATAAAATGCAAATTAATTATATAAAAATCATAAAATATGATTTTCTGGATTTTTTTTATTAGATTCTGTCTCTCACAGGTGATGTGTACCTACGATAAAAATTACAGACCTCTCCATTCTTTGTAGGTAGAAAAACTTGCAAAATCGGCAGTGTATCAAATTCTTATTTTCCCCACTGTACATAGCACAAGTGATCAGACGATCGCAGATTCAAGTCCCGTAAGGGGACTATTCAATACAGTAAAAAGGAAACGTTTTTAAAAATATAAAAAAGCCTCACAAAAGTTCAAATCACCCGTTTGCCCCATTAAAAATAAAACAATTACAGTAGTAAAAAACAAAAAATGTACATATTTTGTATTGTTTCATTTATAAATGTCCGATCTATCAAAATAAAAAGTAAATTAATCCAAACAGTAAACGGTATAACAAACAAAAATCAAAATGCCAGAATTACATTTTTTTGGCTAACTTTGCAATACAAAAATAGCATTTCTACCCCAGAATGATATGAATAAAAACATAAGCTCAGGATGCAAAAAATAAGCCCTTACCCAGCCCGACATAAATGAAAATGTTACAGGTCTCGGAAAATGGTACAGGTCTCGGAAAATGGTGACGAAAGCAAATATTTTTTTCCTTACAAATTTCTGAATTTTTTTCACCACTAAAAAAAAACTCTACATATTTGGTATCAGCACACTCATATTCACCTGGAGAATCAAACTACAGTGTAAATAAAAACAACTAAAATACAATTGTGGAATTGCACTTTTTTCTGCAATTTCAACACACTTGGGATTGTTTTCCTGCTTTCCAGAATATCACATGATAAAATGAATAATGTCAATCAAATGTACATCTCATCCTGCATAAAACATGCCCTCATATGGCTATATGAACAAAAAAAATAAAAAAGTTAAAAAGGGGAGTAAAAAAAAAAATAATGAAAAACAGAAAATCGCCCAGGGGTGAAGGGGTTAAACAACTTTCTGTTCAACCCATTTATCCTATTTGATACCTATGTAACTCATACATAGGAATATTACTACTACCTTTCACTGTCTTGTCTTCATTTTGAGTTTAAATTCTTCTCAAATGTGCGTTTATGATTTCCATGACTGCATTAGTCTATCGTTTGCTTGCCTTGCAGGACTAAAGCTGTCCTTCCTTACATGGGCTTCTGCTCGGCACTCTGATTTCTTCTCCAAATGATAAATTGACTTAATAAGTTACTTCATATAAGAATTGCACTAGCATGTCGTGTGTGAAATTTGATTTTGAGTCTTCATACCCAGTCTATGGTTCTTCTGCTTCTTGGGAAAATGTCAATAGTGTGTCTATATGGCTTGTTCCCATAAATAACCTCCATCGAAAGTACATTACTTTGTTGATTTATCACGGCAGTCCTGACAAACCTCACATCTTAATAGTCTTCATCAAAAATATCCACCAAACCGAGCGACACCCCAGCCTATTACTTCCAAACTATTAAGTGTGCAGTTAATTAACCCACTTGAATATAATAACACCCCAAGGATTTGATCTCAACTCATTCTGAATTTTAATTTAGCTAGGAGGTATTCCAATCATCACTTTCTACACCTGCTAGTTCTTTTTATACATCAGCAATTTCTTCTGGATACTTTGGTCTATTTTTGCCTTCTTCACATTTAGCCAGCAACACAGAATGAACCAAAACTCCGGAACTTACATCACCGAGGTTAGCCACCTCGGCGACTCGTATCTCCCATCCAGGACTTTACCTTCTGCTTTCCTACAATGCTCAGTTCGAGTGTTTGCTGTTTTTAATGAGGAGATGTGAGTAAGCCCCTGTCAGACAAATCCAACCGTGGCCTGTCTCCCAGAATAACAACGGAATAGGGTACTGAAATTTAACGTGCCCCATTTTTATCTCCTCCAACATCATCTGATGGTCTCACCAAAATCAACAGTTTGGGCTGACTTTAAACTCTTCTATTGTCTATATTTCAGTTTATTACTGCTGCAACTAGCATTCATTTCAGGGGTAGAGGATTACTAGGACACACGAATTGTTGATGAAGCTCAGAGGAGTATCTGCGTCATAGACTCATTAAACACTTGTACAATTATCAGATGAGAAAACACATAACTGTTCTTCTAATGTTTTCTGGCTCTAAACCTGTAATCATAGTGTCTCTCATCTTTACATCAGTGTGATTAGTTCACTTAGTGTCCCATCTCTGCCAAAGAAAAGTTTAAATGTGAGTTATCCGTCATAAGGAATCGCTCTCGATACTACATCTAGCCTAGAAAGCTCCGTTTACTGGAGATAATTATTTGCACATCTGCATCAAGGGGATGTCCCATCACATGCAGCTCATTTCCATTTTGGAAATACAGGTCCAGCACAATTAATTTTGCCAGTGATAGCTATGGCTGCCTAGACATTTACAGAGGAAATTCAGTTCTACGTGATAGATTTTTATTTGGATGACATGAGTATGCTAGAGAGGGAGTCCCTCTTACAGACTTATAGACAGGGATGCCCAAGAGGAACCTCTATAACACCCATATTCCCTGGTTGTGGTTATAAAACAATTTATGTAATGGAGGGAAGGGAAACTATCCATCTATGGAGATAGAAAAGTATAAAAAGAGCTTTCTCTTTTTTTGGATCCAATCTTGGTTGTGGATTTAAATAATACAGGAAACATTTCAGAAAAAAAGGTCCATGTGTCTTTTAGATAAAATGAATGTACTAGAATATTGATCGATAATATCTTAGTTTTAGCATAGTTTTCCAACAACATATACAAATTCTTTAGTACAGTAAGCTAAGAAATTTATATGTTTTGGGTGGTCAGCATGGGCACTCTAATCTGTCTGTAGGTATCCAGCCCCGTACACAGCAAGTTGGTCAGACTGGCTAACCGTTGTTCCCTCTGTATCACAATAGGCATTGCGTGCCCATTACTATTATCTGTCCTTTAGGCCTTGGGTGCCCATTACTATTATTTGTCCTTTAGGTCTTGGGTGTCTATTACTATTAGTTGTCTTTTAGGTTTTGGTTGTCCATTACTGTTAGTTGACCTTGAAGTCTTGCGTACCCATTACTATTATTTGTCCTTTAGGCCTTGGATGTCCATTACTATTAGTTGTCCTCTAAGTCTTGGGTGTCCATTACTGTTAGTTGCCCTTTAGACCTTGATTGGCCATTACTAGTATTTGTCCTTTAGGCCTTGGGTGCCCATTACTATTATTTGTCCTTTATGTCTTGGGTGTCTATTACTATTAGTTGTCTTTTAGGTTTTGGGTGTCCATTACTGTTAGTTGACCTTGAGGTCTTGGGTATCCATTACTGTTAGTTGCCCTTTAGGCCTTGCATGGCCATTACTAGTATTTGTCCTTTAGGCCTTGGGTACCCTTTACTTTTATTTGTCCTTTAGATCTTAGGTGTCCATTATTGTTAGTTGCCCTTTAGGCCTTTCATGCCCATTAATATTATTTGTCCTTTAGGCCTTGGGTACCCATTACTTTTATTTGTCCTTTAGGTCTTGGGTGTCCATTATTGTTATTTTCCCTTTAGGCCTTGCATGCCCATTAATATTATCTGTCCTTTCGACCTTGTATGTCCATTACTTTTATTTGTCCTTTTGGTCTTGGGTGTCCATTACGGTTAGTTGCCTTTTAGGCCTTGTATACCCATTAATATTATTTTTCCTTTAGGTCTTGGGAGTCTATTGCTATTATTTGTCCTTTAGGTCTTGGATGTCTATTACTATTAGTTGTCCTCTAGGTCTTGGGTGTCCATTACTGTTAGTTGCCCTTTAGGCCTTGAGTGCCCATTACTATTATTTGTCCTTTATGTCTTGGGTGTCTATTACTATTAATTGTCCTTTAGATTTTGGGTGTCCATTACTGTTAGTAGGCCTTGAGGTCTAGCGTGCTCATTACTGTTAATTGTCCTTTAGACCTTGGAAGTCCATTACTATTAGTTGTCCTTTAGGTTTTGGGTGTCCATTACTGTTAGTTGGCCTTTAGGTCTTGGGTGTCCATTACTACTATTTGTCTTTTAGAGCTTGGGTGCCCATTACTATTAGTTGTTTTCTCTTGGATCACTTTTGGTAGGTATTAACTACTATATACCAGGAACATATCTAGTAAGTCCTGAAGTTTTCTGCAGCCATCATGCTATGATGCTTACGTTTGCCCATTCTTTCTGCTTGCAACCAACTCAACTTCTAGAACTGACTCTTCACTTACTGCTTGATATCTCCGACCTCTTTGCAAGTGCCATTGTACCAAGATAACCCATGATATTATTTTGCTTGTAATTAGTTTTAATGCTGTGGCTGATCGGAGTAGGAAATTTCAGCCATTGTCATTGCTATTCCCAGTGTTTGCTACTTTGCTTCATTAACACAGTAGTTATTATTAAGAAGAAAACTGGTGGTATGTTTTATCTCATGACACATTAGCGAGAAACATCCCATAATATGGAAATGTAAGGACTCTGTGTTTCTGAGTAGGGAATTTTTATCCAAGGTGGAAGGACATGTTGTTTTTCCTTGACTATTTTATATGTTTGGACCAACCATCTTGTATATTTTCTCAAAAAATAATTACTTTTCAAACCATATAAACATTAAGGATTGACGTTCGGCCGGAGATTTTATTATAGCAGAGGTTATCAAAATATTGAAACAAAATGCACAAAACACATGGAAACCATGATGATATGACAGCATAAAATAAATACCAGCGTCCATGTGATTACTTCCCGCTCCACAACACTTGGGAAATTGCTACAAACTGTGGATATTTTTCTGCTCGCTCACGGTCGGCCCTCGCTTACTTCTGGACAGTGTTTCTGAAACCAAGTGGGGATGCAAAGTTTGTCATCAGCTAGCAAAATGTTCTTGCAAATATAATTAAGGAATTATAGTAAAAGTGACGAGGTAAACGAGACAGTAACATTACAGGATACTAAAATCTCTCCAGTTTCATGCAGAAAAAGAAAGCACAAAGAAAAAAATGTCACGGTGGTCGTAGGGCCAACTGGCTCTTATCTGCCATCAGTAACTAATCATAATATGTTTGCGGTCTAAATTTTTCCAGAAAGTCTTCCATCAAAGTTTTGCTGTTGTGGGGTCACCACTAAGTCTACCCCTATTGCATGTGGTTTTTGGAAACAGCTGGTGATGGATAAAGTGCTGTGTAAATAATTCCCTTTGAATAGCTGGATGTCATCTTTCATATCCCGTATTTAGTATGATTCAAAGCAGAGAGGAACATCCCCGGTATCTGTTCAAAAATATTTTTTTTGTTGTATATACATGAAATACCTTCTGAAAAATAAGTTTTATATTTTAGTGATTTTTTTCATGCAGCTTTTGTACTGTATTTATGTATTTTTAAATGAGACAATCATTGTCTTTATTTGGTATATAAAGTATATAAACAGTGTATATGTGTGTGTGTATATATATCTATATCTAGATATATATATTTGTGTGTGTATATATATATTTACTGAACAAAAATATAAACGCAACACTTTTTATTTTGCTCCCATTTTTCATGAGCTGAACGCAAAGATCTAAGACTTTTTCCATTTAGACAAAAGGTAATTTTCTCTTGAATATTGTTCACAAATGTGTCTAAATCTGTGTTGGTGAGCTCTTCTCCTTTGCCAAGATAATCTATCCACCTCACAGGTGTGGCATATCAAGATGCTGATTAGACACATGATTATTGCATACGTGCCTTAGGCTGGACACAATAAAAGGCCAATGCAGTTTTACAGTGTTGAAGGGGTTCGTTCGAGGGGGTCAGAAAACCAGTCAGTATCTGGTGTGACCACCATTTGAGTCACACAGTGCAACCCATCTCCTTCTCATAGAGTTGATCAGGTTGTTGATTGTGGCTTGTGGAATGTTGGTCAGCTCCTCTTCAATGGCAAAGTTCTTGTATGGCAGCGTACTGACCGGACATGTCACCCGTTGAGCATGTTTGGGATGGTCTGAATTGGCTTTTACAACAGCGTGATCAAGTTCCTGCCAATATCCAGCAACTTCGCGCAGCCATTGAAGTGGAGCGGACTAACATTCCATAGGCCACAATCACCAACCTGATCAACTCTACGTGAAGGAGATGTGTTGCACTGTGCGAGGCAAATGGTGGTCACACCAGATACTGACTTGTTTTCTGACCCCCTCGGATCTCTCCAACACTGTAAACCTGCACATTTTAGAGCGGCCTTTTATTGTGGCCATCCTAAGGCACCTGTGCAACAATCATACTGTCTAATCAGCATCTTGATATGGCACACTTGTGAGGTGGATGGATTATCTCGGCAAAGGACAAGTGCTCACTAACACAGATTTAGGCAAATCTGTGAACAATCTAGAGAAAAAGGCCTTTTTTGTACATAGAAAAAGTCTTAAATCTTTGCGTTCAGCTCATAGAAATGGGAGAAAAAACTAAAGTGTTGAGTTTATATTTTTGTTCAGTGCATATGTATATATGTGTGTATATATATATATATATATATATAAATATATAGTGTATATATATTTATATGCATATAATATTTAATGTATGTCTTTACTTTTGTGTTTCATTTATTATATATATTTATTGCACATAATATTATATAATTTATTATATATAATATGTGTTATATATATAATTTATATGTGAAGCAAACATACAAAAATAAAGACATTTAAAAAATAAAAAAAATAAATACATGTATATATACATATCCATGCAAAAATATGGAGGCAGCACATAGAATAGAATAAAGTGATAAAGTTTAATAGCCCATACGGCAACGTTTCGGTCCAAAATTGTGGACCTTTCTCAAGCATAGGTAAGGTGCTAGTGCAGAGTATTTAAGGCAATCTAATTATAATAGTAATCAGCAGCAATTACATGAAAAGTGCATAATATACATGATATTTCAAAGAAACAATGTTACAAGACGTCATAGTGCATAATCAGTGTAAAGTGACATAGTGCATAAATACAATGATTACAGGCTTATAGCCATAAAGCTCATATCAATGCATAATTGGTCATATACAGCAGCTGTGTATACATAAAAGAAAACATGGCTCACCCAAAATTTCATTTTTCATATAGCGCCAAAATCTCGGCGTCCCTGTAACTAATACCGCACATGTCTGCACTTGCACCTTACCTATGCTTGAGAAAGGTCCACAATTTTGGACCGAAACGTTGCCGTATGGGCTATTAAACATTATCACTTTATTCTATTCTGTGTGCTGCCTCCATATTTTTTCATGGATACTTAAAGGACTGGTATGTACCTGGGGGGCTTTTTTGCACCAAATACTTTTTGTGCTGTTTCCTACTTCTTGTTGTTTGTATGTATACATATATGTAATGTTATTTTAAAATGCATTTTAAATACGCTATACAGTGTAGTATGGGACTTTACCCCTATAACAACCATACTAGCACTGTGCCTCTTACTGGCTGAAAAATAACTTTTAATTCATAAGGAGGAGACTTTGGTGCACCCTTAGTGTGGCCAAGAGTTTGGTGCACTGCTATGCCTTATTATTTGCATATTGGGGACCTTCCTCTTCTTCTGGATGTCAGTGCTCGCTTCCCAGAGCAAGCACTGTCTGAACACTACCGTCGTTTGTGCAAGCGCGCACGTTCTCCTCCCTGTCTTCTTTCTTCTGACACCACTTGCTGCGCTTCTGGGGGTATTATCACAGTGAGTGGCGTCAGAAGAAAGTGAGGGAAGAGCCCCAATGCGCAAATGAGGAGGAGTAACGGTGCACCAAACTCTTGGCCACACCAAGGGTGCACCGTAGCTTCTTTATTTACATGTGAATTAAAAGTTATTTTTAAGGTATTATTACAGTAACAGGTACAGCACTAGTATGGTTATTATAGGGGCTAAGTCACCTACAACACAGTATAGCCCATTTAAAATGCATTTCAGGGGTGACAGACTGCCTTGAAATATTTACAGTATTTATTTGTTCATTTTATTTTTTATATGTATGAATTTATGTGAAGAGAGTCAATAAATTGGTTTGTGAAGTTAAAAGACCAGTGGATGACACAAAATATCAATGGCTGCGCTTGTCACTTTTCAGCCTTTGAGTGCTTTACCTGTTGCAGATTTGTGGGGCTTGTTCACATGCTACAATTTGCATGAAGAAGTGTTAATACTGCAATATTTTCAGTCTCAAATCATACAGGGAAAAAAAGAAAAGTTTGTTTCTTAAAAGAAAATAACAGTAGAAAAAAAGAATAATTCTTTGTGAGTTCCATTGAGGCAGGGTATGTGTGCCTTTTTTTACATTATGTACTTGGATTGTGTGATGGCGTGCTGTATATTTGTTATATTTACCGTACATTTATCAAGGATATAAATCAGGTGAATGCATCTATATATCCATAAAATGTTCCTAAAACGCCACTAAATGAATTAAATCCGTACAATGAAGACTATTGGATACAACTCGATATTCACCAGTCAAAACCACATTAGAGTTCATATATTATGGAGCCCTGACTTAAATTAGGAATCTCATGAACAGCATTTATCACGTATACAGAGGATGTATGATTGCTGGGGGTCCAGCTGCTACTTTCCCCACTCATCATGAGAACATTTGTCCCAAATTGCACTGAGCATGTGCGACCACCTCTCCATTAAGTGGCTGTAACTCCTATTCCCAGTCAATGGAGCAGTGGTCGCACATGCTCAGTATGCTTCATTCACACTAGGGACTTTCTCATAATTATTGGCGGTCCCAACGAGCATATATTTATAATCTATCCTGTAGCTAGGTGATATATATTTTTATGGGACATTCACTTTACTAAAGCTTTTCACAATAGTCATTGAAGACAATTCTTTTGGATTGATGGGGGTGCCACTTAACTTTGCCAGTATCTCTCTTTCATTCACCAGGGCCCCATGTTCACTAGATCAGAGAGGGTTTCTGAAATCGGGTTTCATCCATTGTTCCTTTTTTAGCCTGTTTAACTGGTAGAATACCAAGGTCATTGAAATAAATCTAGACCCTGACTAGTGCATTCAGCTGTAGCTCTAGATTCCTCTTCCTAATTCTTTGTTGTTTAACTTACATTGGACTTTTATAGACACATTTATGCAAATATAAGTGATCAACCAGTCGCCATATGTAATCTGTTATTTTTTATTTTTTTTAGGTGTCCTAAGAATTAAAGTACATGACATCAGTCTGCACGGGAGTAAGAGTAAGTAAAATGCATATAAATATAATATAGGACAGTGTTCCCAACTCCGGTCCTGAAAAGCCACCAACAGGTCATGTTTCAGGATTTCCTTAGTATTGCCCAGGTGATAATTGCATCGTCTGGACAGGCAAGAAGTCCATCAACTGGGCTATACTAAGGAAATCCTAAAAACATGACCTGTTGGTGGCTCTTGAGGACCAGAGTTGGGGAACATTGATATAGGGTATTTATTCCAATACTGTAACACTGCCGCACAGAATTGTTCTCTTCCATACTAACAGACCAGAATGTTACAGCTGCCGACTCTGACTCTTTTACCCAACACGAACCCTGCCTGTTTGCTGTAAGGCTCTGTTTTGTCTTGGATGAGGAGAATTGGCGTGCCAACCGTGAAATGGCGAGTGGGAGGGCCCCTTGTATATGTTGATAGGAATTTTGTAGCACTCTCTTATTTCAGTAATGCAAAAAGGTTTTTTATTTCCCCATGCAAGTAGTAAGCAGACATGTATTAAACCTTATGGTGCAGGGAATTGAGCTACATAATTACTGAAATAAGAGTGGGCTGTTTTGTCTTAGGGTATAGTGTGGGTTTAGATCACCATCCGCCCTAACATCCATATATATTCACATACATAAACTCCACTGTTTAATCCTGGCAACATGTAGATATTGATGTGAATGGTTATTTGTATCTGCATTATATCCTTATGACAATCCTGGACATACAGAACATAGAACAGACACGTGTTGTTAGGTGTGAGAGGGGGTGGCACAGCGGCATTGGCTTTAGTGGCTTTTGGTTCTGATAAACATGCAAGGATTTTAATTATAGCTAACAAAGATAGTAATAACAGTGTGATTCTGGATTTGGCGATTTTCTGCATCACTAAGGATAGCAGTATCGGGTGCTACATTGCAATGTAATGAATGTTAATGTGGTCGTACACAACCTGAAAGTCACAGCGACCACAACGACCAAGTTGCCAGAAATCAAAAACCTGTTAATCAAGTTCTGATGTAATATTCCGATACTGCTGTCTTTAGCCGCCATGTATTGGCATTCCAGTTATTTAAAGAATATCTATTAGTGTTGAATAAATATGCTAAAATCCAAATTTGGCAGTTCTCATGAATTTGGTAATTTTCATCAAATTTATTCACAGTGAATCGAATGTGCATTATTGTACATTGTTATACTTTGAGGTTCCCAAAAATATATGTAAAAAAATGAAAAAAAAATTGTAAAGATTCAACACTCACCTGTCACTCACTCTCATTTGGTCGACTTCTTTGGTCCTCTCACAGTTTTCACTGGGCCATCTTTGGTGTCTATGTTACTTGAAATTTTTGGCATCTCCTACACTGGCATTGCGCAACTCACTCAACAAAACCTCATGAAGTTGCGGTCTAGTCTGGGAAGAAATTGCCGAAGATCCTGGATGCCAAAAGCACCGAAGATGGGGGGCAATAAAAGACATCAAATTTGGCCCAGTAAACACCACCTGATGACTGGATCAAAAAGGATGATGAGACAGGAATGGGTTAGTGCAGGGGGTACAGGGAAAGGCCAGGTGAGTATTTTTTTCATTTACTTAAACCCTTTCTGTCCCATTTGAATCCAGCAAAATGATGACCTCTATTTTGCTGGATTCTCGCAAATCGAATCTAAAAAAATTGAATTCTGACAAATTTGATTTTTTTTTGTGAAAGTTGAGGCCAATTTGATTTACCTCAAAATGATTTGCTAAACTCTATCATCAATAGTACCAGGCATTTATATGTTTTTTTCAGTGTAAAATATTGATAACATGGTGGGCCACTGGGGAGGCGCCAGGTGTTGCAGAAGGGCCAGCTGGGGTATGTAGTCTCACTAGCAGCAGATAATGATGTTACAGTAGCTGAAGTGGGTTGCTGGACCCCTCAACACTTCCCTCGTGTCCACAACAATTGTCAAAAGCGGAAGGTGGCACTTGTGGATTGCACGGGACCCCCCGGGGGGCTCTCCTGTAGCAGTGGTGGTTGGGTGCAGGTTTTGGGAGTGCCCGTGATGTTTGTGCAATCTCAAGCAGCCAGGCACACAGGTGAACTTGTAAACATAACAATTTTACTGAAGGAGGTAACAGGGTACAGTCTCTCTTAAAGGCAAAGTTCACAGTATATTGTGCATATGAAAGTAATGGTTCTCTCCTCATGAGACAAGCGAGGTTATGGCCTCTCAGGGCAGCTAGAGCAGAGTTCTCTTCACTTGCTTGTAGAGGACATGCTATGCTTGTTCTTGATGATTTGTCCAGTCTACTGGAAGCCTTCGGTTGTAGTTTTCGACGCGCCCAGGGGATGGGGGCGACTCGGCGCCCGGGCCTAGTTAATGGTGCTGGAGGATGCCGCGGCGGCCGGCTCCCGGGCCCGTACCCTGGGGTCACTCTTAAAAAGGAAAGGGGGGAAAGTTTATTTGGGAAAGGGGAATGTTTGTGACGCCACCTGCGGTTTCTGGTGAGGACCACCAGCGCTGCAGCAGTCCTCTGAGGCCGGTGTTCCGGCAGCTAAGATGGCGTAGCTCCCCACAGGTGGAGCTGGGCCTCAGGGCAGCGTAGGTAGGTAAGGATGCAGGACAGAGGAGACCCAGCTGGGTCAGAGCAAGAACAGGGACAGACACGATAGTCACTTCAGTACCTTTTACTGGTGGTATTCAAGGCACAATACGGAGCACTGTAGGGTGAGGGGTGCACATCAGGACTCTCCCCTGTGAGCGGGAGTAGGGCCTCCTGTTTCTTGCCTTTTCCTGATAAGTTTATGACCCGCCTGGAGCTAGGCCTAACTAGTCTCTGTCTTGCACCGGCTGACCTTGTGCTAGGGCCTTCTGTTGGAGGTCACTCTCCCTGCTTGCGGGGCCTCCGTGACTCCTGGCTCTGGTACGTATCAGCTTCTGGTGAACCTGGGACATGTAGTTCGCCAGGGGTTCCGGTTGTTTCTGCTGGTCCTAGAGATCCTTGCAGACACGGACCCGGTGTCTGGTATATGGTTATGGGGTGAGCTGGTTAAGCTCCTCTGCCCCCTATGTAGCTCGCTTACTCCACTTGCCTTCGGCCACGCTCCGGCCCCCACTAGGCTTCCCACTGGCAGTAGGCCTCGCTACTCTTCACCGCTCTTATGGCGTCGGCACGCCTTGGGCTCACTAACTTGAGCTTCACTCTAGGCTTTCTCACTAGAGGAACTGAACTGAGAACTCTGTCCCTCTCTGCTCTGAGCAGGGACTCTGTTCTCAAGACTGAGCTCGACTCTGTATTCAGACCTGTACTTGCTGAACTCTCCAGAGGAACTGACTGCCTAGCTCCACCTTCCCTTTTTATATCCCTAACGGGCTCCCTCTGATGGTCTGAGGTGGAAGGTGGAGGTGTGTGTTTGCTGTGAGGGCCTCTTGTGGAGGAATCCGTCCATGCACCCCTCTAGGATCTGTGGCACTAATGCACAGCAGGGCGCCACATTTTCCTTGGGACATCCCCATAACAACTCAGTAAGTGGTTCAGACACTTGAGCAAAGTGAGGAATAAAGCGGCGATAGTAGCCTGCAAATCTCAAAAAGCTTCGGACTTATATGACGGTAGTGGGCGTTCTCCAGTTTTGAACTGCAGCAATTTTGTCGTGGTCAGGTTGTACCCCTTCCGCGCTTACCACATGTCCAAGGTAATTGACTCATGGATTTTGTGACTGAGTTCCGGCCTCTGCTTTGCCGGACGAACATGGTCATCCTTCATGGATTCTGTGCGGGTAGCTGCCTCTACAGGCTGGGGAACAGGAAGTCTTTGGGAGGACAGAACCTGGCGTGACGGTTTACCTCTACGCCTTGCACGTCTGGACTGCCTCTTGAGGTTGGGAAGAGAAGTATTCTGTGGAGCATTGTCATCCTGTGTGGATTCTGTGTGGGCAGCAGTCTCTTCAGACTGGAGAGCTGGTGGGCTACCTACACGCATCACCCAACGGGACTGCTCCAAGATATTGGGAAGGGAAGCTTTAGCAGAAGCCTCAGGGTTAGGGTCATCAAAGACCATTAGAAAGGCCACGAGGAAGGCCTGCAGGTCAAAGACGATAGGATCCCATGCTTCCCATAGGGGAGTGATCCAATTCAAGGCATCACCCGCTAAGTAGGACATCATAAATGCTACTTTATCCCGATCAGTGGGAAAATAATGAGCATAGAATTTGAAATGCAGCATACATTGCTCCACAAACACACGGCTTTGTTTTGGATCCCCATGGTAGCGTGGTGGATCCGCAGGAACGAGTGCTGATAGCTTCATTTGGGCTGGTGCGTAAATTGCCTGGACCTCAGCTTGAGAAAAATGTTTTTCCTTGGTGCAAGTATTCGCCAGGCAAGAATTCAAATGTTACACTCACGCCCGGACTGACTGGCGTGAGCATGATTAGTGATCCCACTGGAACCGAGGAGTGCCTGGAGGGGTGTGACTAAGTATCAACCCGATCCGACCAAGGTCGCACGGTGGCTCAGTCGACTCCGTGAACCAGGGAGGAACCGAGCAGAGGGACCAGGTGCTACTTCCAGGTCAGACCCCGGTCACAGCTGTTGACCCACACCGGGGAATACAGGAACAGGCAGGTTAAACTGGCATATAGACAAGTGGGTACTGTCAGGCACGGCTGGTATGCAGACAGGTGGGTATTGGCAGACATGGCTGGTATGCAGACAGGTGGGCACTGGCAGGCACAGCTGGCATGCAGAAAGGTGGGCACTGGCAGGCACGGCTGGCATGCAGACAGGCGGGTACTGGCAGGTAGGTACGCAGGCAGGATAGGGACCAGTACAGACTGGGATACAGGAACGAAGCCGCAGGAGCGGTAGACAAGCAGAGCAGAGCAAAGCCCGCAGGTGCGGTAGACAAGCAGAGCAGAGCAAAAACCGCAGGTGCGGTAGACAAGCAGAGCAGAGCAAAACCCGCAGGTGTGGTAGACAAGCAGAGCAGAGGAAAACCCGCAGGTGCGGTAGACAAGCAGAGCAGAGGAAAACCCACAGGTGCGGTAGACAAGCAGAGCAGAGCCAAACCTGCAGGTGCGGTAGACAAGCAGAGCAAAGCAAAACCCGCAGGTGCGGTGAACAAGCAGAGCAGAGCGAAAACACCGGTGCGGTGAACAAGCAGAGCTGAGCGAAACCGCAGGTGCGGTGAACAAGCAGAGCTGAGCGAAACTGCAGGGGCGGTGAACAAGCAGAGCAGAGCGAAAACGCCGGTGCGATGAATAAGCAGAGCGGAGCAAAGAAAACCGCTGGTGCGGTGGACAAGCAGAGAGGAGCGAAACCGCAGGTGCAGTGAACAAGCAGAGCAGAGCGAAACCGCCGGTGCGGTGAATAAGCAGAGCAGAGCGAAACCGCAATTGCGGTGAACAAGCATAGCAGAGCGAAACCGCGGGTGCGGTGAACAAGCAGAGCAGAGCGAAACCGCAGGTGCGGTGAACAAGCAGAGCAGAGCAAAACCGCAGGTGCGGTGAACAAGCGAACCAGATACATACAAGGTACTTACAATGAAGTAGCGAGTGTACACAAAACTCACAAACAGAAGTTCAGAGACAACGAGTTGGAGCTAGGTGCAGGTTCAGACACCGCAGGAAAAGGGAAGGTTCGAACATAGAGACAAACAGGTAACCGGCTAGGACACAGTTCAGACAGGAACTGAACCAGGGACAAGATACAGGAACGAGCCTGGGAACTCAGCCCCCAGGATGGCGGAGACAGACTAGAAGTCACAGATACAAGTAACAGGCCTGGGTATACACCCCCCAGGGGCGGAACAGACAAGATACAGGACAGGACCTGGCAACTCATTTGCAAGGAACACACTGAAGAAAAGTGTTGCTCAGGCACCCCCTACTGGGTGGAGGGGGTTTAAGTATCCAGTGACTCACAGCAATAGGCTGGGGAGGCATTAGGAATGCGCACACAGTAACTATAAGAATCAGGCAGTCACCGCGCCGCCGCCCTAAGCAATCAGACATGAGACACAGCAGGTACTGGAGCAAAGTGTGCAGCCTGGATTGATAGGTAAGATGGCGGTCTTGCATGGTGAGAGGTGGTAAGCCATGCAAGCACGCCGCCAGGGATGTTACACAAACACAATAGTAGTGGTACAAAAGATATAAGCAGAGCTTAAGTGTCAGTTACCAGTCAGATGGAAAACCTGGCTTGCGGGGGAGGGGCTGCCACATGGGAGGTTTGTGGGGCCCTCTCTCTTTGTTGCAGGACTTCTCCCACACGATGTACCCTTGCGGCCTTCCAGGGATAAAGATACTGAGCTAGCTGCTGCTGGAGCTCTTAACCCCTCTGGGTCATTCCCCCTCGGGCCTCCTGGCTGAACCTAAATCTCCTCCCCTGGTCTCTCTCAGCTAAAAAACTCCAAAAATTAAAATGGACTATACTTCTTTTAGGGACGGTCCTAGGGAGCCGGTTCTGGTGTCATCGGATCCAGCCGGGCCCCTGCTACACATGGAGACCAAGCACAGTGGCCCTAGGGGCTCCCAAAAGGCTGTGCCGTGTATCTCCATTTGCTTATGTGCTGCACTGTACTGAAAGCCAGGGTGATATTCCCCCAGTTTGGGTGTTTCCAAAAATCTATTTGGTGTATCACTGGGATGTATCGTATTCCCATAACTCGGTGTTGAATTATAATTGTCTGACACAAAGGACTGCATGGCTTTGGGTCCACAGGGTGTCTTCCTGTGCAGCTCCACAGCTGCTGTGAGGTATTTGTCACTGCCTCTCAGCCCCCTCCCGTCTTTTTGCCGTTGAAGTGTCCGGTTTCAGTTTTGCATTTGTAAACCTCTATAATCCCCCGCCAAGCAGGGCACAATGATAGACATGGGATTATCTTGAATATTCTTCACAATATTAATCTGGTTAATCTGAGTATGTAAATGCCAAGGGGGCATATATCCTTCAAGAAGGATATATGGTGAAGTACCTAGTCCCTGTACCGAGCAGGTAGGATACCTTTTGTACTTCCCTCAGAGCGCCTCAAAAGTACTGTCCATTGTCTGGAGATAAGTTCAGGTGGAAGAAAAGTATTCTCTGTTGAGGTAGGAATGAACTGACGATAGCCAGGAAACGCAAATTGTGGAGCAAAGATAAGTTCAGTGAGGCTTGGCAGTCTTTCTGATGAATCTGGAGGATTCTGTGTTCCAATCAAAATTTACTTGAGTAATGGTGACTCTCTCAGGAGTTCTTCCTTGACAAACAGTTTTAGGCGGTTTCTGTGTACTGTCTGGGGTTTTCAAACAATTGTGGATATCTCGCACACATTGGCCAGTAGTTGGCAGGAAAGTACAATTTACAATGCAATATATTATATCCCCTAACTCACAGTGCCCACATTGAAACAAATCAACTGCCACACGACAACTGTCTCATTTAGCAGCAGTAGAACGGGTACCGGGATGCCACAATAAGTTTTGATTACTTATCAGTAGTGATGAGCGAGCATGCTCGCCACTGCTCGGTACTCGCCCAATCATCTCAGTACTCGAGATGCTCGGAGCTCGCCGAGTACTTTCGAGATGCTCGGGCAAGAGCTCGGGTCCCCGTCCTGCATGTTTGGCGCTATTTAGACCACCAATCATGCAGGGATTGTCTGCCACTCACTGTAATGTCACAGCCATGGTGGTTGTGGCATTACAGTGATTGCCCAAATCGATGGGAACAGTGCTCACAGTGAAACATGAAAAGCCGGCAAATTCATCAGCGGCATACACCGATTCCCGACAATTTAGAGCAGAAAGAATAGAGCATCACACATAGATTAGATAGATAGAAACATGTCAGTCACATATATAATAAGTACAGTGACAGTGCTGGTTACTGTACTTGTTATTTAGTGTTAAAATAAAGGATTTATTAAAAAAAATAATAATAGTGTTTTCATGCACCCGTCTCTTTAAAAAAGCCGGCTGGCAATTCATCAGCGGCATACATCGGTACCAGACAATTTAGAACAGAAAGAATAGAGCATCACACATAGATTAGATAGATAGAAACATGTCAGTCACATATATAATAAGTACAGTGACAGTGTTGGTTACTGTCCTTGTCATTTAGTGTTAAAATAAAGGATTTATTAAAAAAAAATTGGCGTAGGGTTCCCCGTAATTTTAGTCTCTAGCGGAGGTTAAGCAGACGGCTGGGGCAGATGTTTGAAGCCTGGGAAGGGGGTAATACCCACGGAGCTTCCCAGGCTACTAATATCAGCCCCCAGCTGAATACCTAGCCTTTACCAGCTAATAAAATGGCTCACATCAAGCCCAGGTTAGTAATGGAGAGGCGTCTATAAGACACCCCCATTACTAACCCCATAGTCAAAGTTAAAAAAAAACACAAACACCCAGAATAAAGTCCTTTAATTGAAATAAACACACAATTCTTTAATGTTCTAAATTAAACCATACTTACCATCACGCCCATTCCAGCTGAAGCCAATGTCTTCCGCAATTTAATGAAATAATTAAAAAAAAATTGACGTGGGGCTTTGCCCTATTTTTGTGTCCAGCCAGGTACAGCAGGCAGGAACGGGCTGCCCCCAACCACCAGCTGCCTATTTGTACCTGGCCGGACACAACAATATAGGGAAGCCCTTTTTATTATTATTATTTAATGAATTTCATGAAATAATTAAAAAAAAAAATAAGTGGGGCTTCGCCCTATTTTTGTGTCCAACCAGGTACAACTAGGCAGCTGGGGCTGGAATCCACAACGCAGGGAGGCCCAAGCTTTCTGGGCCCCCCCGGCTGCAAATTGCAGTCCGCAGCCACCCAAGAAAATGGCGCGTTCATAGAAGCGCCATCTTCTGGCGCTGTACCCAACTCATCCAGGGCCCTGGTGCGGTGGCTAACTGGGTAATAAAGGGGTTAGGGCCAGCTTGGTATTATCAGCTGGCCCTAAGCCCGAAATTCATGGGGTCACGCCAATATTAGACATGTCCACCATGAATTTCTAGTAAAGTATTTAAAAAAAACACAACACCCAGAATAAAGTCCTTTAATTGAAATAAACACACAATTTTTTATTGTTCTAAATTAAACTATACTTACCATCACGCCCATTCCAGCTGAAGCCAATGTCTTCTGCAATAAAAGTAAAATAATAAAGCAACCTTATCCTTACCTTTCCATGGTTCCCAGGACAGCTTCAGCTCTGCTACATTCACATGACAGGCTGGATCGCAGCCGAAAGCTGCCATCCAGCTTGCCATGCCGCAGACACTGAGAAGCGCAGGCATGCTTGCGCTCCTCAGTGTCTGGCTGTGACGGCATCCAGATGAGCCGAGTTCATGTCCAATGAACTCAGCTCACCTCATGCACGTCACTGACAGCGTGGGAAAATTCTCCTGCGCTTGTGGTGAGCGTGAGAGAATTCTCCTGCGCTCACTGCAAGCGCAGGAGTATTTTCCCACGCTGTCAGTGACGTGCATGAGGTGAGCGGAGTTCATTGGACATGAACTCTGCTCATCTGGATGCCGTCACAGCCAGACACTGAGGAGCGCAAGCATGCCTGCGCTTCTCAGTGTCTGCGGCATGGCAAGCTGGATGGCAGCTTTCGGTTGCGATCCAGCCTGTCATGTGATTGTAGCAGAGCTGGAGCCATCCTGCGAACCATGGAAAGGTAAGAATGAGGTTGGTTTATTATTTTACTTTTATTACAGAAGACACTGGCTTCAGCTGGAATGGGCGTGACGGTAAGTATGGTTTAATTTAGAACATTAAAGAATTGTGTGTTTATTTCAATTAAAGGACTTTATTCTGGGTGTTTGTGGTTTTTTTTAACTTTGACTATGGGGTTAGTAATGGGGTGTCTTATAGATGCCTCTCCATTACTAGCCTTGGCTTGATGTCAGCTGGCATTATAAGCTGACATCAACCCCAGCCCTATTACCCCACTGCCACCGCTACTTAGCGAGGCTAAGTGCCAGAATTGGCGTATCCTATGGATGCGCCATTTCTGGGGCGGCTGACGGCTGGTGTTTCTAGCCTGGGAGGGGGCCAATATTCATGGCACCCTTCCTGGGCTATTAATATCAGCTCCCAGCTGTCTGCCTAGCCTTTGCTAGCTATTAAAATAGGGGGGACCCCATATCATTTTTTTTTGGGTCCCCCATTTAAATAGCTAGTAAAGGCTAGGTATTCAGCTGGGGGCTGATATTAGTAGCCTGGGAAGCTCCGCGGGTATTACACCCTTCCCAGGCTTCAAACATCTGCCCCAGCCATCTGCTTAACCTCCGCTAGAGACTAAAATTACGGGGAACCCCACTCCAATTTTTTTTTTAATAAATCCTTTATTTTAACGCTAAATGACAAGTACAGTAATCAACACTATCACTGTACTTATTATATATGTGACTGACATGTTTCTATCTATCTAATCTATGTGTGATGCTCTATTCTTTCTGTTCTAAATTGTCTGGTACCGGTGTATGCCGCTGATGAATTGCCGGCCGGCTTTTTTAAAGAGACAGGTGCATGAAAATCGGAGGGCACTAGTGTGTTCCAATTGCCCTGCTATGTTTTTCATGCACCCTCCTATATACCTTGCCTGCCTGTCTGCCTATATATTCTGCCTGCCTGACATAGTAACATAGTTTGTAAAGCCGAATAAAGACTTGCGTCCATCAAGTTCGACCTGTTAGTTCTGTAATTGCTAAAGTTGATCCAGAGGAGGGCAAAAACCCCAAATGATTTAGCCAATCTTCACCTGAGGAAAAATTCCCTCCCGAGTCTGAAACCAGCAGTCAGAATAAATCCCTGTATCAACCTACTATTTTATTTTATTTTTAAGTATGTGCTGAAATCTGCCTGGTATCTAGAAATGCATCCAGTCCCCGCTTGAACTGGTGTAGTGAATCCGACATTACCGTCTCCTCACTCAGTGAATTCCATATTCTCACTGCTCTTACCGTAAAGAACCCCTTCCTATGCTGGTGCTGAAACCTTTTCTCTTCCAGTCTTAGTGAATGCGCTCTTGTTACCGTAATATCCCTCCTTTTGAACAAATCCCTGGCAAGATCTCTATACTGTCCCCTAACATTTTTGTACACATTTATTATGTCCCCCCTCAACCTTCTCTTTTCCAGGCTGAATAGTCCTAGTTTTGCCAACCTCTCTGGGTATTGCAGTCCCTCCATTCCCTTTATTAATTTTGTTGCCCTCCTTTGTACCTTTTCAAGCTCATTTATATCCTTTCTATATATTGGGGCCCATAACTGAGCACAGTATTCCAAGTGTGGTCTGACCAGTGCTTTGTACAGAGGAAGAACAATGTTCTCATCCTTTGCAGCTATACCTCTTCTGATACATCCCATTACCCTGTTTGCCCTTACAGCAGCGGCCTGACTTTGGGCACTCCAATTTAGTTTGCTATCAATCAAGATGCCCAAGTCCTTCTCCATCTCTGAATTCCCCAATGATTTCCCATTCAGTGAGTACTGGTGACTTCCATTTTTCCTTCCCATATGTATGACCTTACATTTCTCCTCGTTAAACCTCATTTGCCATTTAATGCTCCACCTACCCAGCTTATCCAAATCCCTCTGTAGGTCTGCACTGTCCTCTTTTGTATTAATTGTTTTACATAACTTTGTGTCATCTGCAAATATTGATATTTTACTATTTATCCTGTTGACTATGTCGTTAATAAAGATATTAAATAACATTGGGCCTAGTACAGACCCCTGTGGTACCCCACTAGTGAAGCTTACCCAATCTGAGTATATTCCATTTATAACCACCCTCTGCCTTCTATCCTTTAGCCAGTTAGCTACCCACTTGCAGACATTTTCCCCCAGCCCCATCATTCTCATTTTGTATACCAACCTATTATGTGGCACGCTATCGAACGCTTTTGAGAAGTCGAGATACACGACATCCACTGGATCCCCCTGATCTACTCGAGAGCTAACCTCCTCGTAGAAGTCAATCAGGTTTGTTTGGCAGGAGCGATTCCTCATGAATCCATGTTGGTTCGGGATTAAAAGATTATTAGCATCAAGATGCTCCGTAATTGCCTCTTTAATGAAGCTTTCAAAAATTTTGCCCACAACGGACGTCAGACTCACCGGCCGATAGTTTCCGGCGTCACTTTTCGCTCCCTTTTTGAAAATTGGCACTACATTCGCCTGTCGCCAATCAAGTGGCACAGACCCAGTCTCAACAGAGTCCTTAAATATAACATATAACGGTCTGTCTATCACATTACTTAGTTCCCTTAGTACCCGTGGGTGTATGCCATCAGGTCCTGGTGATTTGTTTATTTTAATGCTACTGAGGCGTTTCTGTACCTCAACTTGGGTTAGATTTGTCATACTTAGTGGAGGATTAAGCTTGTCACTTCTCATTTCTCCTGTTAGTTCTATTTCCTTTGTGAAAGTTGTCGAAAAAAAATTATTTAATAGATTAGCTTTATCCTCATCTTTCTCTATGATTTTGCCTTCCTCACTTTTTATCGGTCCAATATTATCCGATTTAATCCTTTTACTATTTATATACGTAAAGAACAGTTTGGGATTTGATCTACTTTCCTTAGCAATACGTTTCTCTGTTTCCTCCTTCGCTATTTTTATTTGTTTTTTACAGGTTCTCGTTTTTTCCTTGTAACACATTAGTGCCTCCTTAATGTTTTCCTGTTTTAATCTCTTGAATGCCTCTTTTTTGCTATTTAACGCCCCTTTTACGTTCTTGTTCAACCATATTGGTTTCCTCTTATTTCTGGCCCTTTTATTCCCATACGGTATATACCTCTCGCACTGAGTATTCAGAATTCTTTTGAAGGTTTCCCATTTACTATTCGTATTCCTTTGATTAAGTACTTTGTCCCAGTCAATAAGTTGAAGGTTTTCTATCAGCTGATCAAACTTCGCCCTCCTAAAGTTTAATGTTTTTGTTGTTCCCTTATTGATAACCCTACTGAAGGGCATTTTGAAGTCGATAATATTATGATCGCTATTACCTAGGTGCCCCCCTATCTGTACCTCAGTTATTCTATCAGGCCTATTAGTCAATATTAAGTCCAACACGGCCTTCCCTCTCGTTGGTTCCTGCACTAGTTGGGAGTGATAATTATCCTTAATATTTGTCAAGAACCTTTTTCCTTTCTGAGATCTACAGGTTTCTGTTTCCCAGTCAATATCCGGGTAGTTGAAATCCCCCATTACAATCACTTCATTATGTTTTGCTACTTTGTCTATTTGTCCTAATAGCAGATTCTCATTCTCCTCTGTTATATTTGGTGGCTTATAGCAGACCCCCAGTAATATTTTATTATTATTTTTTGCCCCCTCTATCTCTACCCACATGGACTCGACCCCCTCTTCTCCCTCTCCTATATCTTCCCTTAGTCTGGGTTTTAGACATGACTTTAAATATAAGCAGACTCCTCCGCCTTTCCCCTGTTTCCGGTCCCTTCTAAATAAACTATAATCTAATAAATTTACCACCCAGTCGTAGCTATCGTCTAGCCAAGTCTCTGTTATACCTACGATGTCATACCTCTCCTCCGATATAAGCGCCCGCAGCTCATCCGCCTTATTGGTCAGGCTTCTTGCGTTGGTCAGCATGCAAGATAAAACTTTGGGGTTATTTAGCATCCTATTCTTCTCTAACGATCTAACTGTACTATCCCCACCCCCCTCTCCACCCTCATTATATTCACTTCTCCCCTTCCCCCTTGCTTGCCTCATATCCCACCTTTTTCTTTGGTTTCCCCTCCCCGTCTCTAGTTTAAAAACTCCTCCAACCTATTAGCCATCTTCTTCCCCAGCACCGCTGCACCCTCCCCATTGAGGTGCAGCCCGTCCCTACGGTAGAGCATGGAGCCGACCGCGAAGTCGGCCCAGTTCTCCATGAACCCAAACCCTTCTGCTTTGCACCAACTCTTTAGCCACTTATTCACCTCCCTAACTTTCCGTTGGCGCTCCTGTGTGGCTCGCGGGATTGGTAGTATTTCTGAGAAAACTACCTTGGAGGTCCTTGCCCTAAGCTTCCTACCTAGGTCCCTGAAATCATTTTTAAGGACCCTCCATCTACCACTCACTTTGTCATTGGTGCCACTCACTTTGTCATTGGTGCAGTTTAATTGAGCACCGTTCCCATTGATTTGGGCAATTTTTGACCTTCTGCAGACCGCCGGGGGGGACCACTAGAAAAATGCTCGAGTTTCCCATAGATTTACATTGGGCTCGTTACTCGGGTCGAGCACCCGAGTATTCCAATGTGCTCGACCCGAGCTTCGAGCACCTGAGCATTTTAGTGCTCGCTCATCACTACTTATCAGTCATGCCATGTAGCATTGATCTCTCCTGTCTGTTCCTGGATACTTCCTGTGGCTGAATAAAATTCAGTTGTTCTGTATAGGAGCTGTCTAATCTCTACTTCCATAACAGACCTGTGCATGCACACAATATCATTGTTCTGCCGAATGCACAGACAGATTAATATTTGATACATGATGGATTTATGCTTATGACCAGAAAAAGGGGTACTGTAATTTAAGGACAATAGCTGTTTAAACTGGAGTAGCAATCCTTCTATTACTTGGTAGAGATGAGCAAATTCATTTGATTGGAATGGAATTTTCCTGGAATTTTACAAAACTTTGTATTCTCCAGAATATACATTTTTCCCACCATTTTTCTGAACAGTAGAGGGCTAGCAAAAGTTTTTAAAAAAAAATAAAAAAATAAATGTAATACTCACCTCACCTCTCACATGTCCCTCCACCCCAGCAGCCTGATGTCCAGTCCTCTGGGCCTCTTCTTTTCACCTTTCCTCATCGTGTGCATCTTCCTTGGCCTCTTCACTCGAGGCCGTGGCTTCTTGCGAGACTAGACTTCTTACTTCCTTGTGCCCAGTGCTGCTGTGGTACATTTTATGATGTGTGTTCCCCGAGGAGCTGACTAGGTCTCCGGTAACACACACATGTGCCACAATGGCATGGTGCACAGGGACGTAAGACGTCTTGTTTAATTGGAATCTGAGGTCCAGAGTGAAGCAGACCAAAAAGAAGAGGTACGGAGAACCGGATGGCGGGCTGCAAGGGCAGCGGACAGGTGAGCGGTGAGGTAAGTATTCATTTTTCTTTTTCTATATCCTACGTTTATTATGCTCTGGGATCTGAACAGAATCCTGATAACATTAAATTCTCATGAAATAACTTTGATGGAATTGTATTTCCTTGATAAATTCTAGAGATTTGCCAATTTTGAATCTCTGCAGATTCGATTATCTCTATCACTTAATTGTCCTGACTGCAGCAGTTTAGTAAATTTTAACCAGCTATTGCAACACACTTTTAATTAAAAGTAAACTACAACAATGAATAAAGCATACAAATATTACATCACACACAACTAGGGGAAAGAAAATAGATTGGGTGTCTCAAAGTGTTTTTAGGAAGTCTCGTGAACAACTCGCGAAGATTCATATTCACATTGTTCAACCTATTAATCTGTAGTGTTGACCTAAAGAAAAACAAAAACAACCCCTATGAGATAGTAGCCAATAATTCTCATGTCATGGGAAATAATATCTTGGCAGTGACAAATAGGAATATCAGAATAAATCCCTTGAGCAAATCTTGTCTGTATAGAAACCCCTATTTGACTTAATTTCAACAAATCAACCACCATAGCGGCATAATCAAGTATGCAGAGATATGGATTCCTTGTTCATACTAAAGCCATGTACATAACAGAAGGGATTTCAACCTTTGTGAACATTTTTTCTTTACTTAAATGCATTATTTTTGGGTCTAAAAATTATTTTTACAATGGGAGTTCATTAAAAAATTTACATTATTTGACTTCTACAGACTCTTTGATTCCCGGCACATTCAACTTTGATATGTTCAGTGATCATCAATCAGCTAAGAGGTGCACAGAAAAAGACAGATAAAAGATCAACAAACTTGTCTGTAAGACTGTCAGAACGAGCTCACTGATGGTTTCTCAGTTAACACATTCTGCAGCCAACAATAGACAGTATAACATAGAGGCTATAGAAAGCCAAATGTTTAATGAAACCCAATAGCAAAAGTTATTTCTAGCCCCAAGTAGATGCATTTAAGTAAAAAAAAATGTCACCTAAGGTGAACAACACTATTGATATGGTGGTAAATGCTTTAGCAAGGGTACCCCTGAGTCATCTTTTCTGTCTTTTATTTACATTGCTCGTCCTTGAAGTCCTCCAGTATCTTCCAGAGTTCTTTCCTATAGCTATCCTAAAGTACCAATTAAAAAGATAGACAACCCCTTTAAGAAAATGGCTCCGAGACATGAAATTACTTGGTATTCAACCTTCTGCTGACTACTATTTCATGCAGATTTAGGCTTTTATGTATTTCTACAAATTAGGCACATTTTTATGTTTGCTCAACAGTAATTTTTTTTTAACGTAAACTTAGTAAAATAGCCAATTCTAATATCGGTATGTACACTGCAATGTGAGAAGCTAAGATTATAATGAACACTTTATATACAGTCCAGCTGTATATACTGTATTATGGGTTGTAGTACAATATCTCAGTGTCAATCTAATATATCTATGTCTTTTAGTTATTTTATGCAATATTTTGAGTACTTTGGATTTAGGGCTTGTTCACATACTATGTTTTTGTCGCATTTTTTTCTGTGTGTTTTTCAAGCGAAAAAAAATGCTACACATTACAGTACCAGGAAAGTGAATGAGATTTTTGAAATCTCATACTCATTCCTTGCATGTTTGAATCTTCAGTGTTTTTTTTAAATATGCAGCATGTCAATTCTTTCAGCATTTTTCACTCATTCAAGTAAATGAGAAAAAAAATACACAAAGAAAAATCTAAATCAAAAGTGCACATAAAAATGTGAAAAAAGGTTTTAAAAATGCACATTTTATACACAGCGTTTTTCATGCTGATACTCTGTTTTTTGGTGAAGAAAAGTCTGTTGTAGATACTCAGTGTGTGCACATACCCTTAAGACATCCCATGTTTTTCCTTAGCTAGGAGCTTGCTATTAAATGGAACCTGTCACTTACAAAATCACAATTTATCTGCAGCTATAATGGTAATCTACAGGTAAATAATGTTTAAATCATGTTATGCTGCTTTACTGCAAACATGGTTAGTGAATGTGTGCAGATCAAGCTGTCAATCAAGGTGCAAGGGGGAGTTATTACACCGTGCTCACTATATAGCTAGTGGTGACTGTAACCACTCTCTGCACCGCCTGATGTCCGGAAGTGAGCGGCCGCAGGAAGAATAAAACTTCACTTTCTCCCTGTAGCTGTGCTTTCCATAAACCAGCCTAAGGCTGCGTTCACACATTGCGTATTTTCGCGCGCTTTTTTGCGCGCGCTTTTTGAAAATACGCAATGTGCTTTGTGCCTGCCAGCAAAGTGAATGGGAAATTCACTTTACCGTTCAGACACTGTGTAATTTTACGCAGCGGGAAAGCGCAGCTGCGTAAAGAATTGGCATGTCAATTCTTTACGCAGCTGCGTCCTGCGCTTTCTCACTATTGTGCCCTTTATAAGCGATGGAATTACGTAGTGGTGTTCACACACTGCGTAATTCCATCGCTTTTTTACGGAGGCGCAGGATGGATACTCACCTACCCGATGTCAGGGGAGAGGCGTCCGGTCCGGTCCGCTCCAATCCCGCGCTTCCAGCATCTGCCGGTGAGCCGATCAGCTGTTAGCTAACCGGCTTGTAACCGGCTTCCGGTCAGCTGATTACAAGCCGGTCTCGTGACAATCAGCTGATCGCTTCACGGCAGATGCTGCAAGCGCGGGACGGAGCAGACGCGTCTCTCATCCATCGGGTAGGTGAGTATCCATAGTCTGTATATACAATGCTAGGGACACACACACGACACATAGACACAGACAGTACACATGTCACACTGAAATGAAGGGTGACATTACACATGTCACCCTTCATTTCACACTGCGTTTTTTGCTGCGCTTTTTTACGCAGTGTGTGAATGGAGGTGCTTTTTTTTACCTGCGTAAAAAAATGCAGGTAAAAAAAGCAGGAAAATACGCAGCATAAAAAAACGCAGGGAAATGCGCAATGTGTGAACGCAGCCTTACACATTTTAAACACTAGTGAATGGAGTATATACTACCGAGCTCGCAGACGTCAAAAATAAGTGTCTGAAAGAATCTAGAACACCAGGGTAAACATATGTCAGGAGTAATGCAGATAATGTCGTAATAGACCTAGCTACAGTAGTGTCAATAATAAAATGGGAAAAAAAAATCCCTGCACCTGCAATCCCCTATTGTGCTGCTATAGGGATCACAGAGGCAACTGATAAAATCATCCAATTAGACACTACATATGGACCAATACGTTTTAAGCACTATTTACCTGTAGATTACAAACTATATCTGCAAGTAAATAACATTTTTGTAGATGATAGGTTCCCTTTAAGTAAAATCCTACTAAATGTAATTTGACACGAACTACAGGATTTACTAGTGGACAGCCCGCGGAGGCAGTTTCTTAGCTACCATTATAAAGATCCCTTTTGGAGCCATCATGTCTGCACTGTAAAATATTCAGATAGTGTTTTAGTTGCAATAATGGCACCAAGAGGTAGATAAATGGTTAAGAAAGTTCTTAAAGGGGATCTATGGGAATGCTAAAATAAAAAAATGAATAATTAAAGTAAATGTCATTATAAATAAATTCCTAAATACATTTAATTAGCAAATCAGAATGGTTTTGTCTAGAGAGTTAATTACTATAGAATTAAAATGGCCGTCACCTCGTTACACTGATAGAAACCTGTCCAAGAATGTAGGGACAGGAGTCAGTGAGCATGTGCAGTAGGAAGCTCCACTGCTGTGATCTGGACATACTTATACTGTTACTAGCTATTGAACCCGTTCTACGCCCGGGTGGTGAGCATTTTTATTGGTATATGGTCCCCTATCCTGGTCCATGCTCCCCCATCCTGGTCCATGCTCCCCCATTCTGGTCCATGCTCCCCCATCCTGGTCCCCATCATGGTCCATGCTCCCCCATGCTGGTCCATTCTCCCCAATCCTGGTCCCCCATCCTGGTCCATGCTCCCCCATCCTGATCTATGCTCCCCCATCCTGGTATTTGTGCCCCAGTCCTGGTATATGCTGCCCAATCTGGTCCCATATCCTGGTATATGCTCCT
Source organism: Phyllobates terribilis (assembly GCF_046119375.1). NCBI lineage: Eukaryota > Metazoa > Chordata > Amphibia > Anura > Dendrobatidae > Phyllobates > Phyllobates terribilis. The sequence continues at coordinate 907,406,619 of NW_027362762.1, forward strand.
CCATCCTGTTATGTGCTCCCTCATCCTGGTCCCCTATCCTGGTATTTGCACCCCCATCCTGGTCCATGCTCCTCATCCTGTTATGTGCTCCCCCATCCTGGTATTTGTGCCCCCATCCTGGTATATGCTGCCACATTTTGGTCCCCCATCCTGGTATATGCTCCCCCATCCTGTTATGTGCTCCCTCATCCCGGTCCCCTATCCTGGTATTTGCGCCCCCATCCTGGTCCATGCTCCCCATCCTGTTATGTGCTCCCTCTTCCTGGTATATGCTCCTCCATTCTGGTCCCCCATACTGGTATAAGCTCCCTCATCCTGTTATATGCTCCCTCATCCTGGTCCCCCATCCTGGTCCATGCCCCCCATCCTGGCATTTGTACCCCCATCCTGCTCCCACATCCTGATATATGCTCCCCCATCCTGTTCTGTGCTCCCCCATCCATCCATGCAACAATGAAATAAAAAAAACACTCCTTCTCACCTTTCCATCGCTCCCCTGCAGCGTGTCGCCTGTGTTATTTTACTGAAATGGTGCCGGAATCAGCACCTGTGTAGCGTGATATACGGCGCCATTTTGTTGAAGACCCACTGGAAATGTGTCTTCACTAAAATGGCACCGGATATCGCTCTATGTGCATGCGCCGATTCCAACGCCGAACAGTGGTGCCACACTCCTCCCCGGCAGGTATGTGCTTATAGTGCTGGAGATTGCGGTATGCGTTCAGTGCCTACGCATACCGCGATCTCAGACGCCACACTCCTCCTTCCTGTCACCTGTAACGACTAAATGTGTTCTTCTGTCTGGGGCCAGACTGTGCAGGTGCAGCCTATAGGGGCTTCGGACTGAAGGACACAACCCTGGTTATATTATAGATTCAGAAAGACAGGGCACTCAGAGGTTTGAGCGGTCTCTTTTTCCCTCAGCACCTCTGATATCTGGTATTAGTGGAACACATATTCCTAAATATGAAGGAGGGTGGAGCTTCCTACTGTACATGCTCACAGACTCCTGTCCTAACATCCTAGGACTGGTTTTCATTTTAATTCCAAAGTGATTACCAAGACAAAACAAATGTGATTTTTTAATTAAATGTATTTATTCATAATGACATTTTGTTTAGGTATTTAGCTTTTTCTATTACTGGAGAACCCCTTTAAGGGACACATGTCAACCAGGAATCAATGAGGAACCAATGAAGATATGGATTCACATGCTCAGCTTTCTTCAAAGGAGACAGTTACATAGACAACTCTACATCTGGTATCATATATGCAACTGCTTTTTCTTACCCTACGGGAGTCAGGAGACTCTCGTTCCCTTTATAGTTTGGGGGCCAGAGATAGGAAACCATACACAAGCTGAATGTTTCTGGCTATTTAAATTCTTTAAATGAAAGATTAGTGTAGTATAGAAAAATTGTAAAATCCATAAAGACACGTCCGGAGAAGGGACATATCACCCTCACATTGAACATATGGGATTAATTAGAAACTGGGCAAGTGGGAAAGAGCTGACACTTCAACCTCCATTGAAGTAAAATCTTCTGCTATTAACAGGTAATTATAACAGGGAATCTGATGAGAACCAGCCAACATGCCTAGTATTTGTATACTTAGAAGCGGAGAAGTAGAGGTGCTTCCTCTGTTCATAAGAATTGTCTCAGACTTTCCGGAGCCAGTGGTCAGTGATGAAAATTGAGGTTTGCATCGATCCGCTATTTATGGGAGATATATTTTCAGCATCGTAGCAAAGGGACAACCATAATGCATTCACTCACATCACCGTAAGGCCGGCTGAACATCTCCAACTTAGATGGATTATGATAGCCATGCCATGTTTCATCTACATAGAAAGGTAACATCGTGATAGGAAACATGACAACAATATCTCCTGCCTGGGGCTTCCAGGGACAAAGGTATCCTGAAAATTGGGGATCTCATAAACTTCCAAAAGCCCTAGCACATCCCATGACCAGCCCCCCCCATATGAGCTCAGCAAGGGGAGGTACAGTGCCTACAAGTAGTATTCAACCCCCTGCAGATTTAGCTGGTTTGATAAGATGCAAATAAGTTAGAGCCTTCAAACTGCAAACGAGAGTAGGTTTTATGAACAGAAGCATAAATCTTACAAACCAAAAAGTTATGTTGCTCAGTTGAATTTTATTAAATTTTAAACATAAAAGTGTGGGTCAATTATTATACAACCCCTATGGTTAATATTTTGTGGAATAACCCTTGTTTGCAATTACAGCTAATAATCGTCTTTTATAAGACCTGATCAGGCCGGCACAGGTCTGTGGAGTTATCTTGGCCCACTCCTCCATGCAGATCTTCTCCAAGTTATCTAGGTTCTTTGGGTGTCTCATGTGGACTTTATTCTTGAGCTCCTTCCACAAGTTTTCAATTGGGTTAAGGTCAGGAGACTGACTAGGTCACTCCAACACCTTGACTTTTTCCCTATTGAACCAGGCCTTGGTTTTCTTGGCTGTGTGCTTTGGGTCGTTGTCTTGTTGGAAGATGAAATTACGACCCATCTTAAGATCCTTGATGGAGGAGCGGAGGTTCTTGGCCAAAATCTCCAGGTAGGCCGTGCTATCCATCTTCCCATGGATGCGGACCAGATGGCCAGGCCCCTTGGCAGAGAAACAGCCCCACAGCATGATGCTACCACCACCATGCTTGACTGTAGGGATGGTATTCTTGGGGTCGTATGCAGTGCCATCCAGTCTCCAAACGTCACGTGTGTGGTTGGCACCAAAGATCTCGATCTTGGTCTCATCAGACCATAGAACCTTGAACCAGTCTGTCTCAGAGTCCTCCAAGTGATCATGAGCAAACTGTAGACGAGCCTTGACATGACGCTTTGAAAGTAAAGGTACCTTACGGGCTCGTCTGGAACGGAGACCATTGCGGTGGAGTACGTTACTTATGGCATTGACTGAAACCAATGTCCCCACTGCCATGAGATCTTCCCAGAGCTCCTTCCTTGTTGTCCTTGGGTTAGCCTTGACTCTTCAGACAAGCCTGGCCTCGGCACGGGAGGACACTTTCAGTAGAACTGTCAGCTGTGTATCCACCAGACTTCTGCACAACACAACTGATGGTCCCAACCCCATTTATAAGGCAAGAAATCCCACTTATTAAACCTGATAGGGCACACTTGTGAAGTGAAAACCATTTCCGGTGACTACCTCTTGTAGCTCATCAAGAGAATGCCAAGAGTGTGCAAAGCAGTCATCAAAGCAAAAGATGACTAATTTGAAGAACCTAGAATATAAGACATATTTTCAGTTGTTTCACACTTTTTTGGTAAGTATATAATTCCACATGTGTTAATTCATAGTTTTGATTAGTGTTGAGTAGTGTTGAGCGAGCACTAAAATGCTCGGGTGCTCGAAGCTCGGGCCGAGCTCGCCGTGATACTCGGATGCTCGACCCGAGCAACGAGCCCAATGTTAGTCTATGGGAGACTCAAGCATTTTTGCGGTGGCACCCCCGGCAGTCTTTTAAAAGCCTAACAAGTGGCCAAAACTATAGTGACAGTGCTCAAATGACATGGGAACAGCATGAGGATCGCCCCAGGAAGCATTTCTGACCCCCAGGTCACTGCTGTCAACAACGTGGTCAGAGGTATTAAGCCACTTTTACAGGCTCACAATAAAACGTTCAAAAACTAAAGTGAAACTTTTTTCCTGTGAAATATGTTAAGGAACATCCTTTCCAGGGTAAGGACTTGTGTATAAGTTAAAATAAATGACCAAAAACAAAAATACTCCTCCACACCTTCGGCTATGTTCACAAGTAGCATTTTTTATGCGTTTTTGCACTTTTGTATTGCTTTCAACTATAACAAATGCATTCTCCGTGAAATATCATTTTAACATTTTACAACCTTATCTGGCCATGTGCTGTGTGACACATGCATAAAGTGCTGAAAAGACAAGGGAACAGCATGGGGAAGACCCCTGGAAGCATCTCTGACTCCCAGGTCACTGTCTAAAAGTGTGCCCATCATAAGTGATCCTTACCGCATCAGAAGATGCAGACTTGCAACTATCCCCGTGCAAGTTCTAGTCCCAGGGCAGTGTTCAATTGTACCTCTCCCATTCCTTGCAATGCAAGCGCAAGTATGCAGCCTGCCACCCACCCACCCCCAGGCTGCAATACCATACTGCTTGATTGCTTGCACTTTAAATTGGTCCTTTTAGGCATGTGGAGGCGGAATCTTGCCACCACGCTATGGCTGTGTCGGCGGCCTAGTATCCATACTCAGTCCCCAGCCGCCTGGTGGCCGGGTGTCCCCGCTTGCTCCCCAGCCTCCAGGGGGTGGCCGGGTGTCCATACTCGGTCCCCAGCCACCCCTATTTGTCCCGGTAACCTTTCCCACACTTTTCTTAGCCTGGCCTGCTTTAGGGAAGCATTGGCCGAGCCTACCAGACTATCAGACTCCTCCGGTGGGGCCCTGGCTTCTCCATCAGGGGAGTTGAGAGTGCCAAGGTGAGGAGCATGATGAGGATGATAGAAGTTAGCATCTGCTTTGTTTTGTTGTAATGCAAGCGCATGTATGTAGTAGCGGCTAGGCCTGAGGTGATCAGCGTTTTGGTGCATATCCTACCTCCTCCGAGGATTGCTGGATGTTTTCCTGCTACTATCCAAGTTCTATAACTCCCGTTAAACAAAGCTTCAGGTGATAAATGATGGATGAGGTAGTGGCAAAGGAGAAAGAGCAGGAGGAACAGGGACCATTCACATCAATATCAGGCCAGTCAGCCAGATATGTCTTGTAGGATATGTTTCTGTAACAAAAGGAGCGGTTCGGCTGCACAGTTATAGGGCATACAGTGAGTGCAATGCCTACCAAAAATTTCGAGCCACTCCAATGCCCCTTGGAAATGACATGGAGGTCAGAGGGCGTTAACTAAACCTTTTTTTCCATTTATAGCAACTGGGTCTCCCGTGCACTGTTGGCCTAAGCAGTGAATGGAAGGCTTTCCAAAAATTATGAGGAACTGCAATGCCCCTTACAAGAACCATGTGTGGCACCCCAGGGGTCTGGTCACCACAGTAATAGAGATATTACGTCGGAGAGCAAGTGGGAGGTTTCCTGGTCAGGATCCCTTAAGCATGCAACATCCTCCTGCCCCAATCCTGGGAGGGGAGAATTCTGCCCTTATAAACTGGATCTGGGGCGGGGTTGAGTGAGTCAGAGAACAGTCAGAGTCAGAGTGAGAGCAAGGGAAAGTAACAGCAAGGAGCTCTGTAGGAGCTAGGAGCTAAAGACCAGGGGCTGGAAGCTGAGCAGAGCTCGCCCTGGCAGAAGACAATAGGAACCGGACACAGGAGTCCGAAGCTGTGAGGACTTATATATCCAGCAGCAGAAACCAGCCGGCAGGGGATTTCAGGTCCTCTGGCCATAGAAGCCCGGAGGCTCTTTCACAAGCAAGGGACCAGCACCGCCGTCGTGGAGCGGAGGCTAACAGAAGGCCCCAAGTCACCAGCCATACGGGTGAGCACTACACGGTACACTCAGGGACGTGGGCTACTTCTACCCGCTATACAGCAAGGTAGCCAGGAAGAGTGCAGACAGACGGGGAGGCCTACAACTCCACCTGGCCAGGGGAACTCCTGCTTGCTCACAGACTGACCAGGCCTCTTATGCTAGCCAGTACTCCCGGGAGGGTCTACCTTATAATCATCAGTAAAGACACTGAACTGCGCTGCAAAGACTCTGAGTCATTCCTGCTGTGCTCGTGCACCATCACCCCCATCATCCACACTCACTGCCCTGAGGCTATACTCCTCCCGAGGGGAGTTATCCTATTCTATGCTGCGCACACAACACCAGCCTCAGCGGTCTGCAAACCCTGACCGCAATCCACGGGTGGCGCAGTCGGACAATTAACCTCAAAACCTAAGAAAGACTGCCACTGGTTTGACCAGCCTGAGCCACGGGACCGGGTCACCGCCACGGAGACTACAGACCCCAGAGACCCGGCACCGGGTATCCCACACACGTGTACACAAGGCCCAGGGGGCGCGTCACATGCAGTACAGCACATTACAAACATAAGTCCCATTATTGGGGAGTGGGTGTCCCATGGTATTTGCTTATGCTTTCCAAGCAAAAGTTGCCAAAAATTAGGATGGAGCAACTTGCAATGCCCCTTACAAGAGCCATGCAGTACAGCATATTACAAACATAAGTCCCATTATTGGGGAGTGGGTGTCCCATAGTATTTGCTTATGCTTTCCAAGCAAAAGCTGCCAAAAATTAGGACGGAGCAACTTGCAATGCCCCTTACAAGAGCCATGCAGTACAGCATATTACAAACATAAGTCCCATTATTGGGGAGTGGGTGTCCCATAGTATTTGCTTATGCTTTCCCAGCAAAAGCTGCCAAAAATTAGGACGGAGCAACTTGCAATGCCCCTTACAAGAGCCATGCAGTTCAGCATATTACAAACATAAGTCCCATTATTGGGGAGTGGGTGTCCCATAGTATTTGCTTATGCCTTGCAAGCAAAAGCTGCCAAAAATAAGGACGGAGGAACTTGCAATGCTGGCACCCTGGTGGTATAGTGGTGGTGGAGGCTGAGGATAAGGAGAAGAAGATTAAACAGCCGAAACAATGAAGCGTATACCCATGTGTGGGTGTGAAGCGGTGCATGTGAATACACCTCCCGAAATAACACAGTGGATTTGACTTTATGTTACTCTGCTGTCATTTGGTGGTGATGAGAAGTCTGGCCCAATCCAGCCCTTGTTCATTTTGACAAGGGTCAGCTTGTCAGCATTGTCAGTTGACAGGCGAGTGCGCTTATCAGTTATAATTCCCCCAGCGGCACTAAAAACATGCTCCGATAACACGCTAGCGGCAGGGCAGGCCAGGACCTCCAAGGCGTACAGAGCGAGTTCATTCCAAGTGTCCAGCTTGGATACCCAATAATTAAAAGGCACAGAGGAATCATGGAGGACCCTGGTATGATCGGCAAGGTACTCCCTCACCATCTTTTGAAACTTTCCACTCCTTGTGAGAGTACCCCACGCCTCAGGGCCTGTAAGCTGGGCGGGTGTCAGAAAACTGTCCCAGAACGTTGACAGTGTTCCCCTGCCTCTGCTGGATTGGAGTTGCATCTCTCTCGCCTGTACGCCTTGGTTGGGCAACGAACTGTGACCTCTGCCGCTAGTGTGTTCAGATGGGAATTTTTTTAAGAGTTCTGCAGCAAGGGCCTTCTGGTATTGCCCCATTTTTGTAGACCTCTCCACCTCAGGAATAAGAGAGTGAAAGTTCTCCTTGTAGCGGGGGTCTACAAGTGTCACCAACCAGTAATGACTGTCACCCAACATTTTGACAACGCGAGGGTCACGGTTAAGGCAGCGTAACATAAAGTCAGCCATGCGTGCCAGACTGGTAACGGGCAAGATTTCCGTGTCCTCACCAAGATGACGACTGACCATGCTCTCCTCCTCCTCCTCCTCTTCCTCCTCCCCCCTGTCCTCAGGCCACCCACGCTGAACCGACGGTATGACACTTGTACAGGTACTACCGTCTACAACGCATGATAGCAGCTCCTGTTCTTCCTCCTCCTCCTCCTCTCCCTCATTGTCCCCCAATGCACGTTGGGATGAGATGAGGCTGGGCTGTGTATAATCGCCCGCTACGGCTTCTTGATCCATCTCATCATACTCTGGCTGCAATGCCTCCTCTTTAATTCTCTGCAGAGAGCATTGCAAAAGACAGACAAGTGGGATGCTAACACTAATGATGGCGTCATCGCCACTCACCATCTTGGTGGCCTCCTCAAAGTTTGTCAGGATGGTACATATGTCAGACATCCAGGTCCACTCCTGAGGTCTTATGTGTGGAGTCTGACCTGAATATCGACGGCCTTGTTGCAGCTGGTACTCCACAACTGCTCTCTTCTGCTCACAAATCCTTTGCAACATGTGTAGGGTAGAGTTCCAACGTGTGGGGACATCACACACCAGTCGGTGTGCCGGAAGCTGCAAACGCTGCTGCAACACAGCAAGGGCGGCGGAAGCTGTAGCCGATTTGCGAAAATGAGCTGACGGGTGGCGTACTTTCACGAGCAGATCTGGCAACTTGGGGTACGATTTAAGAAACCGCTGAACCACGAGGTTGAGCACATGAGCCAGGCATGGTACGTGTGTGATCTCACCTCGCCTCAGAGCCGCCACCAGGTTACGGCCATTGTCACACACGACCATGCCGGGATGTAGGTTCAGCGGTCTCAGCCACAGATCTGCCTGCTCTTTCACAGCTGTCCACAACTCACAAGCAGTGTTAGGTTTATCACCTAAGTTTATGAGTTTCAGCACAGCCTGTTGCCGCTTGGCGGAGGCAGTACTGCAATGCTTCCAGCTTGTAACTGATGTGGTGATATCTGAGATGGAGGCTGAACATGAGGAGAAGGAGGAGGAGGAGGATGCGCAGGAGCTGTACACTGTGGGGGCAACTCTGACTGACATAGGGCCCACAATCCTCGGTGTGGGGAGGATGTGTTCCGTCCCAAGGTCCGACTGAGTCCCTGCTTCCACTATGTTTACCCAGTGTGCCGTCAGAGAGATGTACCGTCCCTGGCCACAAGCACTTGTCCACGTGTCCGTTGTCAGGTGGACTCTCCCAGTAACTGCGTTGTTGAGGGCACGGCAGATGCTTTGGGACACGTGCTTGTGCAGTACGGGGATGGCACACCGGGCAAAATAGTGTCGGCTGAGGACCGAGTACCGAGGGACGGCCACCGCCATAAGATTGCGGAAGGATTCCGTCTCCACCAGCCTAAAAGGCAGCATTTCCAATGCAAGCAGTCGTGAAATGTGCGAATTTAGGACTGTGGCCTGTGGGGCGTTAGCTGCGAATTTCCGCTTTCATTCAAAGGTCTGGGATATGGACAATTGAACGCTGCGGTGGGACGTGGACGTGGACGTTGATGCTGTTTCTTGATAAACTGCCATAACAAGTGAAGACTGAGAGCAGGGGGCATCTTTACATGCAGTATGGACAGGGGATTGCCTTGCACACACAACAGGGGGTTCTATTGCATGCACAACAGTGGAAGAAGCAGTGGTGACACCCCCTGACACTTGTCGTGGACCCTGGGTTTCGCCCCACAAAGTCGGGTGCTTTGCTGCCATGTGCCTGATCATGCTGGTGGTGGTCAGGCTGGTAGTTTTGTCACCCCTGCTGATGCTGGCATGGCAGGTGGAACATATGGCCTTTTTGGGGTTATCAGCAGAGTCTTTAAAAAAATTCCAGACTCTGGACGACCTACCGCTTGTACTGGCAACGTCCCTCGTGTTGGTGTTAAGGGGAACGGTTGCCTGCCTTCTGTCTGCGGCCACCACACTGCTTCTTCCTGCCTGTTGGGGTACTCTGCCTCCCTCCCCCTGTGTTCGCTGGCCTCACTCTGCATGTCCTCCTTCCACGTTGGGTCAGTTACTAGATCATCCACCACCTCCTCCTCTTCCACCTGCGCACCACGATCCTCCTCCTCACTTCCTGGCAATTGTGTCTCGTCATCGTCCACCTCTTGTGACAGATTGCCAACGTCGACTTCCTGTGGCCGTGGCTGTTCAAATATTTGGGCATCGCAACATGGGATCTCCTCTTCCACCACTTCAAGCGTATCAGGTGAGGGGCCCAAATATGGAAATGGACCAGTGAACAGCTCTTCAGAGTGTCCAAGTGTGGGATCACTTGCTGTCTGACGACACTCGGCATGGTGGGAGGAAGGAGCATCAGGGTGAGGAGGAGTATGCGGTCGAGACTCACGGCTACTAAGAGTTGACCGTGTGGAAGACAGACCGGAGGTGGTGGTGCCCAGGTAACTGGAAGTATTGTCTGCTATCCAATTAATAACCTGTTCACACTGATCAGTTCTCAATACTGGTGTTGTTCTGTGCTTCCCTAGTAATTCGGTCAAGAAGTGGGAGCGAGAAGATGTGGCTGTTGGTTGTGGCACATTTTCACCTTGGCCATGGCCCCGTCCTCTGCACGAACCATCACCAGAAAGTCCACTTCCACGTCCCTTGCCACGCGCCTTGCCCATTGTAAATGAAGTAAAATAGCTTACACTTGCACTATCAATGGAAAAAGGGTAATAAAGAGTAGATTAGAACCGTGGAAGAGGAAAACCACAGTTATTGTTTACTGGGGTATACCACACTTTTTTAAATAGAGATATTTGCGGCTGAACAGTGAGCGACACACTCAAACTGCTTTTTTTTTAGATACCAAAGGCCCAAAACTGGATAGTACAGCGATTTGACCCGTGGAACTGCGAAACCACACTGGGATGTCGGGCCTACACAAGACTATTTTCAGCAGATATATTTTTGTGTCACAACAGTCAGGAGACACTACTGTTTTTCTTTACGGAAAAAACTACCAAAAGCTGAATAATAGAGATTTTTTACCGTGGGATGGCAAAACCACAGTTATTGTTTACTGGGGTATACCACACTTTTTTAAATAAAGATATTTGCGGCTGAACAGTGAGCGACACACTCAAACTGCTTTTTTTTTTAGATACCAAAGGCCCAAAACTGGATAGTACAGCGATTTGACCCGTGGAACTGTGAAACCACACTGGGATGTCGGGCCTACACAAGACTATTTTCAACAGATATATTTTTGTGTCACAACAGTCAGGAGATACTACTGTTTTTCTTTACGGAAAAAACTACCAAAAGCTGAATAATAGAGATTTTTTACCGTGGGATGGCAAAACCACAGTTATTGTTTACTGGGGTATACCACACTTTTTTAAATAGAGATATTTGCGACTGAACAGTGAGCGACACACTCAAACTGTTTTTTTTTTAGATACAAATGGCCCAAAATGGATAATGCAGAGGTATGAACCGTGGAAGTGCAAAACAACACTTCTGTTTCTCTAGCCTACACCAGACTATTTTCAACAGTTATATTTGTGTCTGAAAAATAAGAGACACGCTTTTTTTTGGGGGGGGGGAGGGGGGACACACCAAAAGGTTAATAAGATGGGTATTTGTACAGTGTGAAGGAGGAAAAAAAAAGGAGGATTTAGATGGAAAGAAAAGGATTTTTCCTGGCCCCCGACACCTGGTGCTAAGTCCAGCAATTTCAGCAACAGGAGCACACAGGACTGTAATGCAGCGTTTGCTGGTATAACCACTGTGTCTTCTATACAGCCTGCCTGCCTGGTATCTGGGATGGATATTAGTCCTGAAAAGGACTGTTTGTTTGTTCTGGCAGCCTTTACAGACCCGACACTAACTATTTCGCAGTTTATATCTCTCCCTAAATCAGCAGCGCTGTCCCTACACTGTCTAATCCGGAGCGACTGTGTCCAAGATGGCGGCGCCCCGTTTTAAATACTCGAGGTGACGCTGTGCGGCCAGCCAATCACTGTAATGCCCACAACCAACATGGCTGCAGCATTACAGTGACTGGCTGGCAATCCCTGCATGTTCATTGGCTCTGTAAAGAGCGCCAAACATGCAGGGCGGAGACCCGAGCTCCGGCCCGAGTAACCCGGAAATGCTCGGTGCTCGCCGAACATCCCGAGTAGCGTGATGCTCGGGCGAGTACCGAGCAGTGTCGAGCATGTTCGCTCTACACTAGTGTTGAGCCATCCCCGTAGTGTTCGGGTTCGGTTCGGTTCGTCGAACACCGGCATGTTCGCTGAACGGTTCGTTGAACGATTCGTCGAACACCGTCTAACACCATTAAAACCAATGGCAGGCAAACAAAAACACATAGAAACACATAGAAAACACATAGAGAACACCTTCAAAGGTGTCCAAAAGCTGACAAACTGCTCAGAAGACACAACTAACACATGGAAAAGTGACAAGTACATATAGTCAAGCGAAAAGAAAAGAGGTGGAGGAGTTAAAAGAGGAGGAAACACAGATATAGGCATGTCATGCCCTTCTAAAATCAAGAAAGACTGGAGTAAAAATCTAAAATCAGCCTACCAACACCCAGACGTCGTGACAAGAAAATTAAAAAAAGAAATATCTTTAGGTAGAATGGCGGTTCCATTCAGAACACTTTCCTTACAAGACATAGTGGTATCCCCATTGGAAGTTGTGCCAAAAACGGAACCCAATACATTGGGACTAATCCACCATTTGTCATATCCAAGGGGCAGGTCAGTAAACGACAACATCGACGCGGAACCAAATACAGTAGTATATACTGTACATAGAATCATAGAATCATAGAATCATAGAATGGTAGAGCTGGAAGGGACCTCCTGGGTCATCTGGTCCAACCCCCTGCTCAAAGCAGGATTCACTAGATCATCTCAGACAGATGTCTGTCCAGCCTCTGTTTGAAGACGTCCATTGAAGGGGAACTCACCACCTCTCGTGGCAGCCTGTTCCACTCATTAATCACCCTAACTGTCAAAAAGTTTTTTCTAATATCTAATCTGTGTCTCCTCCCATTTAGTTTCATCCCATTGCTTCTAGTCTTTCCTTGTGCAAATGAGAATAAAGATGATCCTTCTACAATGTGACAGCCCTTGACATATTTGTAGACAGCTATTAAGTCTCCTCTAAGTCTTCTTTTTTGCAAGCTAAACATTCCCAAATCCTGCAACCGTTCCTCATAGGACATGGTTTGCAGACCAGTCACCATTCTGGTCGCTCTTCTCTGAACTTGCTCCAGTTTGTCTATGTCTTTTTTAAAATGTGGTGCCCAAAACTGTACACAGTATTCCAGATGAGGTCTGACCAAAGAGGAGTAAAGACCGATAATGACTTCACGTGATCTAGACTGTATGCTTCTGTTAATACATCCCAGAATTGTATTTGCCTTTTTTGCTGCTGCATCACACTGTTGACTCATGTTCAGTCTATGATCTATTAGTATACCTAAGTCTTTTTCACATGTACTGTTGCTTAGCTCTATTCCTCCCATTCTGTATATGCTTTTTTTATTTTTATTGCCCAGATGTAGTACTTTGCATTTTTCCCTGTTAAAAACCATTCTGTTGGTTGCTGCCCACTGCTCCAGTTTATTTAGGTCTTTTTGAATCCTCTCTCTCTCTTCTCTAGTATTAGCTATCCCTCCTAGCTTTGTGTCATCAGCAAATTTAATCAGTTTACCCTCAATTCCTTCATCTAAATCATTGATAAAGATGTTGAACAATACAGGTCCCAGGACGGAGCCCTGTGGTACCCCACTTGAGACATTCATCCAGCTGGATGTGAAGCCATTTACAACCACCCTTTGAGTCCGATCACTAAGCCAGTTTTGAATCCACCTAACAGTTGCCTGGTCCATTGCATACTTGGTCATTTTTTCAATAAGGATGGTGTGAGATACTTTGTCAAATGCTTTGCTTAAGTCAAGATATACTATATCTACAGCATTTCCCTGATCCACCCAGTCAGTGATTCTGTCATAGAAGGAAATTAAGTTAGTCTGACATGACTTGTTAGTTACAAACCCATGCTGACTCTGGTTAATCACTTCATTCTTATCCATGTACTTACATACATGTTGTTTAATAATTTGTTCAAAGATCTTTCCTGGTATAGAAGTCAGACTCACCGGCCTATAGTTCCCTGGGTCCACCTTCTTCCCCTTTTTGAAGATAGGAACAACATTTGCTCTTCTCCAGTCTTCTGGGACTTCTCCTGTTCTCCAAGAATTTTCAAAGATTATGGAGAGTGGTTCTAAAATTTCTTCTACGATCTCCTTCAGTACTCTGGGGTGTAATTCATCTGGACCTGGAGACTTGAACTCATTTATGTTAGCTAAATATTCCCTCACAATCTTTCTGTTTACAGATAACTTGGATTCCTCTATTCCTTTAAAAGGACAGTGAAGATCAGTTGATGTTACATTTTCTTTCTGAGAGAAAACAGATGCAAAATAGGAATTAAAAAGTTCGGCCTTCTCAACATCCTCTCTTACCATTTCTCCATTTTCATCCTGTAAAAATCCTATAGCATCTTTGACTTTTCTTTTACTTTTGACATACCCCCAAAATCCTTTTTTATTGCTTTTGACATCTCTTGCAAGCCTTAATTCATTGTCAGCTTTAGCTAACCTGATACGTGCCCTGCAGGATCTGCAGACAAGGCAATCAGGCCGGTCAAGAAGTTTGGAAGGGGCACCCTAATGGCCAAAACAGACATTGAGGTGGTGTTTCGGTTACTTACTACCTGTGCCTCAGAATATTGTCCGCCTATTGGGCTGCTTCTGGGAAGGAGCATACTATATAGATCGCTGTTTGCCCATGGTATGCTCCAGATCCTGCTCACTATTTGAGGCGTTTAGTTACTTCCTTGAATGGGTCGTCATGGACGTTTCTAAGGGGGCACATATTATCCATTACCTTCACGACTTCTTATGCCTGGGCCCATAAGATTTGCCACAGTGTGAATACATGCGGTAGTCCACCTGTGAGAAGGAGAGAGCTGGAGGGAGAACGGACACCACAGAGCCGAGGGGTTAGATGGAGAATGGAAGAAGGAAAGAGGGCAAGGGAGGTAAGGGAGTATGGTGGAAGGCCGACCTGACATCCCCCACATTCGTTCTGGGCGGGGAACAGCCCTGGGAAGAAAAGCCATACTCCCTTTGCGCATCCCTTTGAGGTTACGGGCACGAGCGGGCAGAGGGACTACACTGGAGTGCGAAGCCGACACGGCCAGGCCGTTCCTGCCCGTGTGACCTCCGTGTCACTGGGTTTGTGCCAGAGCCACGGTGGACCCTGATGGCTAGCCCCCCTCTCCCAATACTGGTGCCTGTCCGCTGGTGGGTCGAAACCCCCCATGGTGGAGGCAGGTCTAAGCTCTGGAATTTGAATGAGTACACTTTAAATCCTTTTACAAGGATCTATTGGAGGGCAAGTCTGGTGCCAGCAGCCGCGGTAATTCCAGCTCCAGTAGCGTCCACTAAAACTGCTGCAGTTAAAAAGCTTTTATAAGGATCGAGCTTGGTGGTCCGCCGCAAGGCGTGCTACGCCAGTCCGAGCCCCCTTGCCTTGGGGCGCCTCCCCGATGCTCTTCACTGAGTGTCCCAGGGGCCCGAAGCGTTTCCTTTGAAAAAATTAAGTGTCCAAACCACAGGTGGTGTAGCTTGCTTAACAGCTGGGCTACTCTACTGACTAGCAGACACTGCTACTAGGCCCAAAGTATTGCCTGGGCTGGATGCAGTTAAAAATTTGTAATTAGATCTACCGGCGGTGTAGCTTGCAAAACAGCTGGGCTACTCCGCTGACTAGCAGACACTGCTACTAGGCCCAAAGTATTGCCTGGGCTAGATGCAGTTAAAAATTTGTAATTAGATCTACAGGCGGTGTAGCTTGCAAAACAGCTGGGCTACTCCGCTGACTAGCAGACACTGCTACTAGGCCCAAAGTATTGCCTGGGCTAGATGCAGTTAAAAATTGTTATTAGATACAAAGGCGGTGTAGCTTGCTTCAGATGGGCTACTCCACTGACTATGAGACACTGCTACTAGCCCAAAAGGATTTACTGGGCTAGATGCAGTAACAAATTATTAGATGCACAGGTGGTGTAGCTTGGTTCAGATGGGCTACTCCACTGACTACCAGACACTGCTACAGGCCCAAAAGGATTTACTGGGCTAGATGCAGTAAAAAATTGTTATTAGATACACAGGTGGTGTAGCTTGGTTCAGATGGGCTACTCCAATGACTAACAGACACTGCTACAGGCCCAAAAGGATTGGCTGAGCTACATTTAGCCAAATGCTGTGAAAAACACTTGCACGGCACTGGCACAGACCTGGCTGGCAAAAAGTGCTATGAACTGCTGTAACCTAGCCCTCAAGAGGGCTGCAATTACAACTAGTCCCTACTACCTAAACCTATCTCTCTATTTAACTGCAAATTCGCTCACAATTCACACAGTTATACTGTATAGCACCCACAGCAGCAGAGGTGCCGTCTAACACTCAGCTGTAGCAGTGAGAAAATGGTGGCGACGGGGAAAATGGCTGGGTCTTATAGGGCAAGGACATGTGACATACACAGCCAATGACACATGCCCTTGCTTGTGTGAAAAAAAAAGCACTTCGCTCCGTGTGTGCGCTGCTGATAGGCTGACAGACTGCACCTTCCCACTGTAAATGCGGGAAAGAGAAAAAAAAATGGAGATCTTCATTATTTCTGCAGAGATCCATCCCCTGCCCCTCCCCCCGCCCAGTCTACACTGAAACTGTCTATTAACATTGATTAACAGTATTACTGTGAAAAAATCCAGTTACGCTTTTGGTGCACGAACAATTATCGAACATAACCTCGAACAGCCGAATTTTTTGCAAATCGTTCGGGTTCGTCGAACGACTCGAACACCGCCCAAAACAGCTCGAATTTGAGATTGGCGAACAATTCGATTCGAACACCACTCAGCTCTAGTTTTGATGCCTTCAGTGTGAATGTACAATTTTCATAGTCATGAAAATACAGAAAAATCTTTAAATGAGAAGGTGTGTCCAAACTTTTGGTCTGTAATGTATATATATTCCATGCGGTGGAATCGGAGTTGTGTTCCCTGTCAATTGGTGGCAGTGGTGGGATCTGCGTGACCTCTCTGGTGTTCCCCCTGACAATTGATTAATAATTAAATTCAGAATTATTTTAAAGTCTGTGTTTTGTTATTACTCATGATACCTTTGTCTAGCATTATACATACACAATGTAGCGTCAGCGTCCCTGCCTCCTGCTAGGCAGGGACGCTGTTCCCCTCACCTCTCCGCTCCGTGCCCAGCGTCTTCCTCCCGCTCTGCTAGCAGCGCGCGCTCCTTCCCGGCCACGGTGCTTAGGGCGCGCGCGCGCTCCCCCTCTCTTAAAGGGGCCGCGCGCGCCGTCCTAAGGAGTCCCCGGCCAATGGCCGGAGGACTTCACCATATATAAGGCACCTCCTCCAAAATGGAGGTGCCCGAGCAATGTTGTAGCACAGTTCATCACTCTGCTTCAGCCCTCAGGTCCCGTTTCCAGTTACCTGCCAGTTACCTGCCAGTTTCCTGCCAGTTTCCTGTCTGATACCTGCCTGTCTCGTGTCAACCTGCTACTATTCCTGTGGTCCGACAGTCTGCCTACCAGCCCTGCCAGTCTGTCTATGGATCCGTCTGCCCGCTCACCTGGGAGCGCACATCTGCTACCTGCCTGCTAGCCTACCTGGAGGCTCCGCCGTCACGTGCTGTGACCACCAGCCTGTCCAGAGACTCTTGCCCGCTCACCTGGGAGCGCTCACCTTCTACCTGTCTGCTAGCCTACCTGGAGGCTCCGCCGTCACGTGCTGTGACCACCTGCCTGTCCAGAGACTCTTGCCCGCTCACCTGGGAGCGCTCACCTTCTACCTGTCTGCTAGCCTACCTGAAGGCTCCGCCGTCACTTGCTGTGACCACCTGCCTGTCCAGAGACTCTTGCCCGCTCACCTGGGAGCGTCCACCTGCTACCAGCCTGCCTGCCTACCTGGAGGCTCTGCCGTCACTTGCCGTGACCACCCGCCTGTCAAGAGACTGTCCCGGTCACTTGCCGTGACCACCTGCCCGTTTACCCAGAGACTGCCCCTGTCACTTGCCGTGACCACCTGCCCGTTTACCCAGAGACTGTCCCGGTCACTTGCCGTGACCACCTGCCCGTTTACCCAGAGACTGTCCCGGTCACTTGCCGTGACCACCTGCCCGTTTACCCAGAGACTGTCCCGGTCACTTGCCGTGACCACCTGCCCGTTTTCCCAGAGACTGTCCCTGTCACTTGCTGTGACTACCTGCCCGTCTTCCCTGGGCGCCACCCGCTTCCTTACAAGGGCCGCCTCCTTGTATAGTTGTCATGAACTGTCCTGTCAGAGGTCCCAACAGGAGTCCATCCTGGGTCACCTGCGGAATGTCAACTCTCGCCTGGACACTCTGACTGCTCCACCAGCAACCACCGCTAGCGTCATGACCCGCAACCCGGCAGCGCCGCTGCCCACCAATACCGTGGTATCCTGCCCCGGACCCCGGCTTTCTGCACCTCCTCGCTTCGGAGGCGACCCCGCTCAAGCTCGGGGCTTCATAAACCAGTGCACCCTGCACTTTGAACTCCTGTCCCACCAGTTTATCTCCGACCGGGCCAAAGTTGCCTTCATCATGTCTCATCTCACGGGGGAGGCACTGGCTTGGCTAAATCCTCTATGGGAGAGAGGAGACCTCCTGGTGTCCGACCTGCCAGCCTTTCTCACGGCTTTCCGGAAAGTTTTCGAAGAACCCGGACGGAAGACCTCATCCGCATCGTCTCTGCTACGCCTCCGTCAAGGAGATCTCACCGTGGGCCAATATGCCATACGGTTCCGTACCCTTGCTTCGGAGCTGGCCTGGGATAACGACGCTCTGGTGTCTGTCTTCTGGGAGGGTCTGTCCGGCCGTATTAAAGATGAACTCGCCGGTCGGGACATTCCTACCACTCTCGACGACTTGATAACACTTGCCACCCGGATTGACATCCGGTTCCAGGAGCGCGCCAAAGAGGTCACCCGTGAGAGGAGGTTTCCACGTCTAGTCCCTACTTTCCAGAAACCCGTCACTCCCTCCGTTACTCCCCAGGCACACTCACCTGAGCCTATGCAGGTCGACCAGACCAAGATGGTCAAAACCCGTCAAGACTCACGCCGTGCCGAGGGGAGCTGCTTCTACTGTGGCAGTAAGGAGCACCGGATCCGTTCCTGCCCTGAGAGATCGGGAAACGCCTGTGTCTAGGGTCGCTCAGAGAGGTCGCCCTAGACAAAAGTAAACCCTCTCCATCCCTGATGCTGTCAGTCTCTATCACCTGCGGAGAGAACCGCTATTTCGAACTGGCTCAACTTGACTCAGGAGCTGCTGATAATCTCATCTCTCAATCCCTGGTAGAGAGGTACTGCATTCCTACCAAACCTCTGGCCGTACCTTTATCTGTCGCCGCCGTGGATGGGGGCCTCTTACGACATCCTATCCAACTCATCACAGAATCCATAACTCTGCAGGTGGGAATGCTGCATTCTGAGAGCATCTCCTTTCATGTTCTACCTGGACTCTCTCACGCACTCTTGCTGGGTCTACCTTGGCTCCAGAAACATGCACCCGTGCTTGACTGGCAGACCGGAGAGGTCCTTCGCTGGGGACAGGACTGCCATAAGACTTGTCTAGTTCCCGTTCATCCTGCTCGTCCTTCTCCTACCCCAGTCAATCTACCCGGTCTACCGGCTCCCTATTGGTCTTATGCGGATGTCTTCAATAAAAAAGAAGCAGAGACATTACCCCCTCATAGACCATATGACTGTCCAATCGACCTGATACCCGGCTCTACTCCTCCCCGTGGGCGTATCTACCCTTTGTCCGCAGCAGAGACCCGGTCCATGTCTGAATATATTGAGGAGAATCTGGCCCGGGGATTTATCCGGAAATCTACCTCCCCGGCGGGAGCAGGCTTCTTCTTCGTCAAAAAGAAGGACGGCTCACTCCGTCCATGTATAGATTACAGAGGCCTTAACCAGATTACAGTGAAGAATAAATACCCCCTCCTGCTCATTCCTGAATTATTTGACCGCCTGAGGGGGGCTAGAATCTTCACCAAACTGGACCTCCGTGGGGCGTATAACCTGGTCCGTATCCGTCAGGGGGATGAATGGAAGACGGCATTCAACACCCGGGACGGCCACTATGAATATCTGGTAATGCCCCTTGGTCTCTGTAACGCTCCCGCCGTCTTTCAAGAGTTGGTCAATGACATCTTCCGGGACCTTCTCTACTCCTGCGTAGTGGTGTACCTGGACGACATCTTGGTCTTCTCTCCGGATCTCCAGACTCACCGGAGGGATGTTCGTCAGGTCCTGCTCAGGCTCAGGCAGAACCACCTCTACGCTAAATATGAGAAGTGCCTCTTTGAGCAGACCTCGCTTCCGTTTTTGGGCTACATAATTTCTCAGACCGGCCTACGAATGGATCCTGAGAAGCTGTCTGCCATCGAGAAGTGGCCTCGACCAGAGGGGTTGAAGGCTATTCAGCGGTTCCTGGGCTTCGCCAACTATTACCGCCTCTTTATACTGCACTTCTCTTCCCGGACTGCCCCAATTTCCGCGCTCACCCGTAAGGGTACTAATCCCAGAGAATGGCCACCCGCAGCAGAGGAAGCCTTTCTTTCCTTAAAACAGGCTTTCTCTTCCGCCCCGGTGCTGCATCGCCCGGACGGCAACAAGCAGTTCTTCCTGGAAGTTGACGCCTCCTCCTCTGGATCCGGAGCGGTACTTACCCAAAAATCGTCTTCCGGGAGAATGGTAATTTGCGGCTTCTTCTCCAAACTCTTCTCCTCTTCTGAGCGCAACTATTCTATTGGAGACCGAGAGTTATTGGCCATTAAGCTGGCTTTGGAGGAGTGGCGTTACCTGCTCGAGGGGGGCTCTTCACCCGGTAATAATTTACACTGACCACAAGAACTTGGCTTACCTCCGGAGTGCCCAGAGACTTAACCCGCGCCAAGCCCGGTGGTCCTTGTTTTTTGCTCGCTTTGATTTTGTTCTTCATTTTCGCCCGGCTGACAAAAACATCAAAGCGGACGCCTTGTCCCGATCCTTTCTGGTGTCTGATCTCGAGGAGGAACCTAAACATATCATTGATCCCGTCAGAGTAATGCAGGTGGCTCCCGTGAGTCTAAATCGTCTCCCTCCCGGTAAGACGTTCGTCACTGTACCTGATCGGGAGAAGATCCTACACTGGGGTCACTCATCTAAACTTGCTGGCCACGCCGGTCAGAAAAAGACCCTCCAGCTTATTACCCGGCACTACTGGTGGCCTACCCTGCACAAGGACGTAATAGACTTTGTTTCTGCCTGTGTGTCCTGCGCCCGCAACAAGGTTCCGAGACACCTGCCAGCCGGTCACCTCCTTCCGCTTCCTGTACCTGCTGCCCCCTGGCAGCATATAGCTATGGACTTCATAACAGACCTCCCTGTCTCTGCCGGTTGTACAGTCATTTGGGTGGTCGCTGACCGCTTTTCCAAAATGGCCCATTTCATTCCCCTGCCAGGCCTCCCGTCTGCACCCGAGCTGGCTAATGACTTTATCCGCCACATCTTCCGTCTTCATGGCCTGCCTCTCCACATCGTGTCGGATCGTGGGGTTCAGTTCACCTCACGCTTCTGGAGAGCCACATGTAAACTGCTAGACGTCACCTTGGACTTCTCCTCCGCTTACCATCCACAGTCCAATGGTCAAGTGGAGCGGATCAATCAGATCCTGACCAGTTACCTCCGGCACTTCGTTAATGCCCACCATTCAGACTGGGTGGATCTCCTGCCATGGGCCAAATTCTCTTACAACAATCACGAGAGCGAATCTTCCTCCAAATCCCCGTTTTTTGTAGTCTTCGGTCAGCATCCTCGGATCCCATTTCCCGTCTCCACCTCAGTGGATAATCCGGCTGCGGAATCTCTCGTTAGCGAATTTTCCTCCATTTGGGAGAGTACCCGATCCGCACTCCTTCAGTCGTCTGAGCGGATGAAAAAACACGCTGACAAAAAACGCCTGGATCCTCCACAATTCCGTCCTGGAGATAAAGTCTGGCTCTCGTCCAAGTATGTCCGGCTCAAGATTCCCTCCTACAAGTTAGGGCCTCGGTTCATCGGCCCACTGGAGGTTATCAAACAGATCAACCCGGTGGCCTATAAATTGAAACTCCCGGCCAACTTGCGGATCCCTAACTCCTTCCATGTATCTCTCCTCAAACCCGTGGTACTTAACTCTTTTTCCAGGTCTACAGGTACGCCTCCTGCTCCGGTTTCTGCTGAAGACGAGTTTGAGGTAGAGAACATTCTGGCCACCAAAAGGGTAAGAGGAAAGACCTTTTTTCTGGTAGATTGGAAGGGGTTTGGTCCTGAGGAGAGAACGTGGGAGCCCCGGGAGAACATCCATGCCCCGCTCCTCCTTGCTAAATTTCTGTCTGGCCTAAAAAAGGGGGGGCCTAAAGGGGGGGGTACTGTAGCGTCGGCGTCCCTACCTCATGCTAGGCAGGGACGCTGTTCCCCTCACCTCTCCGCTCCGTGCCCGGCGTCTTCCTCCCGCTCTGCTAGCAGCGCGCGCTCTTTCCCGGCCACGGTGCTTAGGGCGCGCGCGCTCCCCCTCTCTTAAAGAGGCCGCGCGCGCCGTCCTAAGGAGTCCCCGGCCAATGGCCGGAGGACTTCACCATATATAAGGCACCTCCTCCAAAATGGAGGTGCCCGAGCAATGTTGTAGCACAGTTCATCACTCTGCTTCAGCCCTCAGGTGCCGTTTCCAGTTACCTGCCAGTTACCTGCCAGTTTCCTGCCAGTTTCCTGTCTGATACCTGCCTGTCTCGTGTCAACCTGCTACTATTCCTGCGGTCCGACAGTCTGCCTACCAGCCCTGCCAGTCTGTCTATGGATCCGTCTGCCCACTCACCTGGGAGCGCACATCTGCTACCTGCCTGCTAGCCTACCTGGAGGCTCCGCCGTCACGTGCTGTGACCACCAGCCTGTCCAGAGACTCTTGCCCGCTCACCTGGTAGCGCTCACCTTCTACCTGTCTGCTAGCCTACCTGGAGGCTCCGCCGTCACGTGCTGTGACCACCTGCCTGTCTAGAGACTCTTGCCCGCTCACCTGGGAGCGCTCACCTTCTACCTGTCTGCTAGCCTACCTGGAGGCTCCGCCGTCACGTGCTGTGACCACCTGCCTGTCCAGAGACTCTTGCCCGCTCACCTGGGAGCGTCCACCTGTTACCTGCCTGCTAGCCTACCTGGAGGCTCTGCCGTCACTTGCCGTGACCACCCGCCTGTCAAGAGACTGTCCCGGTCACTTGCCGTGACCACCTGCCCGTTTACCCAGAGACTGCCCCGGTCACTTGCCGTGACCACCTGCCCGTTTACCCAGAGACTGTCCCGGTCACTTGCCGTGACCACCTGCCCGTTTACCCAGAGACTGTCCCGGTCACTTGCCGTGACCACCTGCCCGTTTACCCAGAGACTGTCCCGGTCACTTGCCGTGACCACCTGCCCGTTTTCCTAGAGACTGTCCCTGTCACTTGCTGTGACTACCTGCCCGTCTTCCCTGGGCGCCACCCGCTTCCTTACAAGGGCCGCCCCCTTGTATAGTTGCTCAGAGGTTCTGCCTCCCAGACCCGTTACACACAATATCAACAAAAGTATTTGTCACATGAACATCACACCTACACAAGCTTTTTTAACATCTTATTCTCTGCATTAACACAAAGTTACTCCTCACATTTGCAGCTAAAACAGCGTCATGTTTTCTGGGAAGGTTTTCTACAAAATTTTGGAATTTGTCTGTAAGAAAATTTGCTTAATCATGCAGAATAGCCATGTGTCAGGTGGCCAGGCTTGCAATCTTTAGTTAATCTCAAAGGTGTTGGATGGGGTTGTGGTCAGTGCTCTGTTCGGCCGGTAATGTTCTTCCACACCAAACTCACCTGACCATGTGTTTATGGACATTGTGCACTGGGTACAGTCATGTTGAAACAGAGAAAGACCTTCCCCAAACTGTTCCCACAAAGTTGGAAGCTACAATTGTCCAAAATGTCTTGATATGCTGAAGTATTAAGATTTTCCTTCACTGGAATGAAGGGGCTAAGTTGTCTGCAGTGTTGTCTGCTTTTCACCGCACCATCCAACAGTTGTCATTGTGCTAGTTAATGCAAAGCTTGCATGCAGCTGCTCAACCATGGAAACTCCATCAACCATATTTTCACATGACTACTTGATGGCCAACTTTTTGGGGCTCCCTTTTATGTTCATGTTTACGATGCCTATCAAAAAGCAGCTACAGGTACATCATGAACTGACTTACACTGATGACGATGTATTGCTGAAGCACTCTTGCTGGTATCAGTGAGTTCTTTAGAATGAATCATTCTTTCACAAATATTAGCCAAGGCAGACAGCGAGGGGCTGGATTTTATACATAATAAACATAGAAGCATAGAAAAAACACAACGCAATTATCTATTTCTGATCTTGGAAAGGCTGGAACTTCGGAACATCCCCATTGCCATATGTTTGTAGAGACTGTAGAAAATTATAGTTTATCCAGCTGTGTATTTTTCTTTTTTGTAACTTCTTTTTTAACAATCATTAAAATCCATTTCAATGTGGAAAAAGTAGAAATAGCAGTTGGAAGATTTCTTTCCGCACTGAGATTGATTTTATTCTTATTTTTACGCATTGAAATGGATTTTAATGAATATTAATAAAAAGCATTTTTTAGAAAAATATGGATTCAGCTAAACAAACTATTATTTTTTCGTCTATTTTATTCACAGGATAACCTGAATTCAAATGTTAAGAAGTACTGTATGCTCAAAACCTTTTCTCCATATTATGTATGCTTACTGAATAACTACTCTCAGATTACAATTGTTCTGTACATCCTCTGTAAAAAATGGAGTAATTCAAAAAGGTTGGTCAATTGGGATATCCCAAAATCATATGAATAAAGCTAGCCATTAAAGTGATTCTAAACTCCTTCCACCATATTTTCACATGACTACGTGGTGGCCAACTTTTCGAGTCTTCCTTTTATGCCCATATTTAGAATGTCTATAAAGAAGCACCTATATAGTGACAACAGTCATTAATCATTAGTAAATAGCAGGCTGCATGCTTTGCTCTCAACTAGGTATCTAATTAATCCTGTAGTTCATGTGCTTTAGACTTGTCATACCAGCTCTCACAAGTAATGAACAATTCCAACTTAGAACAAAAATTGCGTGAACAGACCGAGTCCTCCTAACGTGTGATGTAACATATTGAGTTAAGGCCAAAATGTGCGTGCTGTAGGAAATCCCCAGCCACCACTACAATTATACAACCCTTTGGGCTATATTAAAAGCCCTTAAATTAATGGGCTGCATCTTCGTCTGATGAAGAGCTTTTAATGTAGCTCGAAAAGTTATGAGATTCTAGTGTTCCTCGGAGAATTGGACGTGAGATTTTTTTACATTACCTTCTGTGTTCCATTTTCGCTGTGTTCTCCAGCCTCAAAGTCTTGATCCTTTTATTTGAAATCATAAAAATGTTTTATCTCTTATCTCCTGTGGTTAAGTTGAGGACCAGTTTACATCTTTGTGGTTAGTATCAAAGAAAGAGCGCTGTGAGAGCTTGGAAGACCATGAATGCATTTCACTGACTCTCAACCTAAGAATAAAGTATTTATTAGATTATAGACAAGGTTCAAAGATAAAGTTTATACTAATGATTTTGTGTCTAACCTGCATATGTTTTGTCTATTTAGATCCTTTTGCATGCATGTATTATTATTCTTTGCAGCTTTCCAAGTAGGCAGGTTCTACGGGCGCGATAATAGCCTTTACTTTGGTGTCTTTCCTTGTTAACCTCACACACTGTTTTGCTGTGTACAACACCCAGACTTCTTCCCAATTCTTCTATACCCTCCCTCCTTTCTGAAAGAGAGAGAGAATCTGCAGATGTATTTCCCTCCGCCCGACTTATATCTTATGTCTCTGATGAGCGTGTAAGTGTTCTGTATGGTTAGGATGGTAAGCTGCTACCAGACACCTCTGTTGGTGGCTTATCTCCAGGAAAACAAACGCATGCACATTAGATGACTGGCCGGAAATAATAAAATCAACGGGTTTAGCTCATTTAACTCATCTATATTGTTTGCTCATATTCCATCCCTAAAGTGTTATTAAACACATGTGTGCTCACAGTATTATTTATTAGAGCTTGTTCACATGATCGTGCACAATCCATCAAAACATTGGATTGCACTCAGACCAATATTATGCTATGAGGCCGTGCACATGTCCGATTTTCTTCTCGGACTGCGATGGTCCATTGAAAAAATCGCGGTATGGCCGACTTGAATCCGATTATCGGATCGCACTCCTCTATGAGACCGTGGAAAACATCGGACTGCAGTCGGATGCAGGCCTTTTGCAGTTACTTGAGAGTTTTTGACCACCTGCCTACTCAGGAATCTGTTGGCAGCCGGTGACTGCTTCTTATTTCTGCCACTTCCGGGGAGTGTATCCAGTGTTCCATTAACTTGGAACTTGCAAGCTGCTTCCATCTGTATCTCTAGGAACATTCTCTTTGAATATTTTTGTATCCTTTGGGCTTGGTTCAGGCTATGAAACTGAGTCTACCTGTATAGCTGTTTGGATCAGGAGACCTGCGATCGGTTCAGACATAGTGGTCCATAGTCTGACTATGAAATACTGCTGTCAGCACCTGGCCTTATCTTGATTGTGCAAAGCAAAGATATCTTCTCTTAACTTTCTGGACCACTCGCTTGACACAACATCTGATGTACAAAGTGTGTCATTATGGGGAATTCTGTTCAGGAGGTTGAATCTTTCTAAGACTACAATAGTTATTAAAAGAGGCATTTTGTGTTGGTTTTGGAGAAACCACTTGTTATAATAGTTGTGTTGAGCTATTTATAGTATTCTTGTCTTGATAGTTTATTGGAAACATCAGAGTTTCCTAATTTGCAATGGAGCTTGAATAATTTCAATTGCAACTGTATACAATATGTGTTCTTAATGGAAAAATTTTTTTTTTTCCATTTTCATATCCATTTATTAAATATACCACTAAGGCTAGAGACCAAGAGCAAAGACAAATTAAGGTAAAATTAGGTAAAATCACTAACCATGTGACTCCAATTATTCTCCATGGTAGAAAAAAATGTAAGAATTTCCAACATTTTCTAACCTAACTATTGGAAATAAAAGATGGCATTCATCCCGAATTCTCAGCTAGCGGGTAGCTATAGTTTTAAATTCGGGTTCAAAATATGTGAATGGGGCTTAATAACTATTCTAATTCAGGTTTCGAAAGCTGCCTTAAGCCAGCCACCTGGCTATAGGAACCCACAATCTGTGGCCTGACTTTAACCTCAGGAGCCTAAGAGCATAACCCCAGAAACTGTCATATGTGACCCATGTCTTGTGGAGCCAAAGGTTATTTTGCTAGGAAGCATGAACTCTAACTCCTTTTCAAAGGGGTCAAGTGCCAATGACTTCTATGCAACCTTTAGAAAGATATTTTATATTCTATAGCTGTGACCTCCTGGCTCTTCGTGGTGATTCTACTCATATATTATAGTGAAAATCATTACATTCTTATTTCTTAAATCTCTCAGCTGCAATTTGGTGTTCAGTTGTCTTAGGTTTTACTTGGGACTGCAAGAAAAAACACTGAGCTCTCCTACATAGAGATGAGTGAATCGATTTGATGTAGAGCGAATTTGTGTAAAATTTTAGTCAATTCACTGGACTCAATGAATTCGATCAATTTGCAATTTGATCACTAATCACTACAAAAATTCCCATCACCATTTTACAGAAAGAAGAAAATGTAACTGTTTCGCAACCCTGGGATTGTCCGTTTTTGCATTTTCGTTTTTTGCTCCCCTTGTTCCCAGAGTCATAGCGTTTTTATTTTTTGGTCAATATGGCCATGTGAGGGCTTATTTTTTGCGGGACGAGTTGTACTTTTGAACAACATTACTGGTTTTACCATATTGTGTACGGGAAAACGGGAAAAAAATTCCAAGTGCGGTGAAATTGCAAAAAAAGTGCAATGCCGGAGCCCTCACTGAACCGGGGGTTACAGCCTGGTGCGTACTAATACTTACCAGGCTTTAATGTTACATGAGCCAGAGAAGGAACACATGTCCTTACAAGTAGCCGTCTCACATCCAATCAAAAGGAGCTATCGCAGGCCAAAGGCGAATCTAGGTTTTCCGTGCAGGTGCACTAGAGCAAAAATTCAGTTTTTGCACCTCCTCCTATACACAGCTTAAGCCGTTTGAGTAATCATCATGTAACCGCTCATATGCAATTTGCACACTAAGGTTACGGCCCCACTATCAGTATTTGGTCAATATTCGTTCGGTATTTTTTCTCAGGAGTGGGAGCCAAAACCAGGAGTGGGTGATTAATGCAG
This sequence comes from Phyllobates terribilis, assembly GCF_046119375.1. Classification (NCBI taxonomy): domain Eukaryota; kingdom Metazoa; phylum Chordata; class Amphibia; order Anura; family Dendrobatidae; genus Phyllobates; species Phyllobates terribilis. Next base: position 907,434,568 of record NW_027362762.1, read on the forward strand.
AATTGGTGACTTGTTCCTATTATACCTTTTCTCTGATTGTTCCTCACCTAGTTTTGGCTCCTACTCCTAAGAAAAAATACTGACCGAATACTGACCAAATACTGATAGTGGGGCTGTGGCCTTACAGTCATATGCCTACTAACTGCTCTTACTATTTCTCTCAATGTTCAGTGAAAAACCAACAGCCCTTGCTTCATTGAAAGAAGCAGGAAGAGAAGCTAGTTGGCATGTGACTGTAAGGCTATGTTCACACAGGGCGTTTTTGGTGCATTTTTTTTCCGCAGCAAAACCTGCTCTCTTGGCAGTAACGTTTCTTCCTCAATAAAGCAGGTTTTGCTTGGTTTTTGCTGTTTTTTTTTCTGCGTTTTTGTCACTGTCCATTTGTTTCTTATGCATGCTGATAAAGTTTAGTAAAAAAAAATTACCTAATTCAACGTCCTCAGGTTTTAGCACAAAAAACGCAGCAAAACCTGATACCTGCGTTTTTGCAGCATATTTTCAACTACCCATTGCTTTCAATGGGTGAAAAACGCTGCAAAAACGCTGAAAGAAGTGACATGCTCCATTCTGCAAAAACACAGCTCTTTATAAAAACAGTCTAGAAAAAAAACAAGCTGTGTGCATGAGATTTCTGAAATCTCATAGACTTTGCTGGTACTGTAAATGCTGCTGAAAATTTGCATAAAAAATGCACCAAAAAAGCCCTGTGTGAACATACCCTAAGTATGAAAATCCCATATGAGTAGAGATGAGCGTTGTTCGACTCGAACTGTTCGCCAATCTCAAATTCGAGCTGTTTTGGGCGGTGTTCGAGCCGTTCGGCGAACACGAACGATTTGAAAAAAATTCGGCTGTTCGAGGTTATGTTCAATAACTGTTCGTGCACCAAAATCATAACTGGATTTTTTCTCAGTAATGCTGAAAATTAATGTTAATACGCAGTTTGAGTGTACAGCGGGGTGGGGGGAGGGGCAGGGGATGGATCTCTGCAGGAACAATGAAGATCTCCATTTTTTTTTTCTCTTTCCCGCATTTACAGTGGGGAGGTGCAATCTGTCAGCCTATCAGCAGCGCACACACGGAGCGAAGTGCTTTTTTCACACAAGCAAGGGCATGTGTCATTGGCAGTGTATGTCACATGTCCTTGCCCTATAAGACCAAGCCATTTTCCCCGTCGCCACCATTTTCTCACTGCTGCAGCTGCGTGTTAGACGGCACCGCTGTTGCTGTGTGCGCTATACCTTGTTAATTTCAAGCCAATTTTCGCACAAATCTACAGATAGCTTGGGAGTAGGGAATAGTTGTGATTGCAGTCCTTTTAAGGACTAGGTTACAGCATTTCCTACGACTTTTATCAGGCAGGTCTGTGCTCTTAAATAGATAGATTGTGGGAGTAAAGACTAATTGTAATTGCAGTCCTTTTCAGGACTAAGTTACATCGTTCCTATCAGTTTTTGCCAGGCAGGTCTGTGCCAGTGCTGTGCAAGTTTTTTCACAGCATTTGGCTAAATCTAGCAAAGCTAATCCTTTTTGGCCTTTTGCAGAGTGTGTTAGTCAGTGGAGTAGCCTATCTGTGTTGCAAGCTACACCACCTGTGTATAGAATACCAATTTTTTTACTGCACCTAGTGAAGTAAAACCTTTTGGGCATAGCATCATTCTATTAGTCCATCTATACTGACCTCCATCACGTTGCAAATTGAATATAATTTTTTTCTGCATCTAGCTCTGAAAAAATATTTGGCCTTCTAGCAGTGTGTGGAACTTGCTCTATTAGTCCATCTATACTGACCTCCATCACGTTACAAATTGAATATAATTTTTTTCTGCATCTAGCTCTGAAAAAATATTTGGCCTTCTAGCAGTGTGTGGGACTTTCTCTATTAGTCCATCTATACTGACCTCCATCAGGTTGCAAATTGAATATAATTTTTTTCTGCATCTAGCTCTGAAAAAATATTTGGGCTTCTAGCAGTGTGTGGGACTTGTTCTATTAGTCCATCTATACTGACCTCCATCAGGTTGCAAACTGAATATAATTTTTTTCTGCATCTACCTCTGAAAAAATATTTGGCCTTCTAGCAGTGTGTGGGACTTGTTCTATTAGTCCATCTATACTGACCTCCATCAGGTTGCAAACTGAATATAATTTTTTTCTGCATCTAGCTCTGAAAAAATATTTGGGCTTCTAGCAGTGTGTGGGACTTGGTCTATTAGTCCATCTATACTGACCTCCATCAGGTTGCAAACTGAATATAATTTTTTTCTGCATCTACCTCAGAAAAAATATTTGGGCTTCTAGCAGTGTGTGGGACTTGTTCTATTAGTCCATCTATACTGACCTCCATCAGGTTGCAAATTGAATATAATTTTTTTCTGCATCTACCTCAGAAAAAATATTTGGCCTTCTAGCAGTGTGTGGAACTTATTCTATTAGTCCATCTATACTGACCTCCATCAGGTTGCAAATTGAATATAATTTTTTTCTGCATCTAGCTCTGAAAAATATTTTGCCTTCTAGCAGTGTCTGGGACTTGTTCTATTAGTCCATCTATACTGACCTCCATCAGGTTGCAAATTGAATATAATTTTTTTCTGCATGTAGCTCTGAAAAAATATTTGGCCTTCTAGCAGTGTGTGGGACTTGTTCTATTAGTCCATCTATACTGACCACCATCAGGTTGCAAATTAAAAATAATTTTTATCTGCATCTAGCTCTGAAAAAATATTTGGGCTTCTAGCAGTGTGTGGGACTTGGTCTATTAGTCCATCTATACTGACCTCCATCAGGTTGCAAACTGAATATAATTTTTTTCTGCATCTAACCCAGCCAATACTTTTGGGCTAATACCACAGTTTGGCCACTCAGCTCTGCTCGGTTCCCATCCATTGTTTTTTTGTGCAAACAACTCCAGAGTTGTGAATTAGTTAACCACCAAAATGAGTGGAAAAAGGCCTGCTGCTGGTGGAAAGGGGAATAGGCGTATTGGGAAGGGGAAAAAAGGTTGTGTCCGTGGAGTAGGTGTTAAAGCAACAGTAACATCTGCAGAAGAAAGACCATCTTCCAGCAAAACTAAAATGTCTACTTCTTTTAGCGGACAATGTGATAAGATCCCTTTGTTACGGCCACGCCAATCGCTACAAATTCCAGATGAGGCACAAAAACAGCAGGTGCTTCAATGGATATCAAGTGCTCCTTTAAGTGGGCTCTCCTCCACATCAACTTCAACATCACAAATACTCCAGTTCTCAGAGGTGTCACCCCAATCGCACTTGCTTCCTCACAGCTCCCAAATCTCCAGCTGCCCGTCTGAGTATGAGGTAGAACAGATGGTTGAGTCTGCAGAACTGTTTACTCATACTATAGCCTGGGAATCAGAGGTCGGCTCCAGCGCTTCTGTGAATCCAGACGAGGAAATGATCTGCACTGATGCCCAGAATCTTTATGAGTCGCATCCAGGACCAGACGCCGAAGGTTCTGACCATAATGTAGACCCTCATTCCCAAACTGTAACTCCTGTTGGTGGAGACAATGAGGAAGACGATGATGAGACTCAAATACCTGATTGGAGCGACAACTTTAGTTTTTTGTCAGGGCCGGAACAGGTTGGCTCTGAGGACGACGGGTGTGATAACACACAGGGTGATGATGACGAGGTTGGAGATCCCACTTACTGTCAACCCACAGTCAGCCAAGAGATGAGGTCAGCAGAGGAGGTGGAGGAGGATGCTAGTGACGACGAGGTCAGGTTGCGCCTTCCTGGACAGAGACGTAGTACTGGAAGCACGTCAACAACTGCATCCTCAAACACAACTCTGCCTCTGACCACAAGTCGTGGTGGCTCTTCAGGTCGCATGGGTGCTAAGCCTTGCATAGCCTGGGCATTTTTTCAGATCCATAAAGATGACCCAACTCGTGTTATCTGTAACATTTGTCAGCAAAAGCTAAGTAGAGGCCAAAAAATACATAGTTTGAGTACTTCATACATGAACCGGCACATGGACATGAAGCATAAGTTGCAGTGTGAAGCTCACTGTGCTACAATGCGGCCTAGCCGGCCGGGCCAACCGCCGTCTGCCACATCTTGTGCATCCGCAGCCTCTTCATCCTCTGTGACTGGGGGGACAGCAGTCACACCTGTTTTGGGAAGCAGACCTGCCACCTCTTTACCCGCAACAGCCAGCGTGATTGGCAGGTCATCATTTTCTTTGGAGGTGGTAACACCAGCTGGTGTTCAGCGCTGTCTGACATCGATAGCACCACCTTTGGATCAAGGCAACCTAACATGTCCGCCTGCATCTTCCTCACAGACCGGCAGTTTGCTGGGGACACCCTTCTCAACCCCGTCTAAGCACAACAGCAGCCCTCAGTCCCTCAGATGTGGACAAGTAAAAGACCATTTCCTCCTAGCCATGAGAAAGCTAAGAGGTTGAATTTCACCATCTGCAAGCTCTTGGCTACAGAAATGCTGCCTTTCCGCCTGGTGGACACAGAGGATTTTCGAGACCTTATGTCCGTCGCAGTGCCCCAGTACCAGATGCCCAGTCGGCACTACTTCTCAAAGAAAGATGTGCCTGCGCTCCACCAGTATGTCGCACACAACATCACCGCTTCTTTGAGAAACTCTGTGTGTGACAGGGTGCATTTCACCACAGACACTTGGACGAGTAGGCATGGACAGGGGCGTTACATGTTGCTGACTGGGCACTGGGTAACTATGGTGACAGCAGGACAAGGGGCTGCTGTCCAAGTCTTGCTGTCCCCACGAGTTGTGCGTCAATCCTCTTTATGTCAAAGTTCCTCCACTGCTTCTGCCTCCTCAACCTCCTCTCGGTCCTCCACCTGCACCCAAAGCCTGTCTGGTCATGCCACAAGCTTTCTAACTGCGCAGAAGGGATCCTGCACACCTCCTTACTATGCTGGCAGTAGGGCTCAACGTCATCAGGCGGTTTTTACTTTGAAATGTCTGGGAAATGTGAGTCACACAGCTGAGGAGTTGTGGTCAGCTCTGGAGAACCAATTTCATGAATGGTTGTCTCCACTGGACCTGAAACCAGCGAAGGCCATGTGCGGCAATGCTGCAAACCTGGGTGTGGCCCTTCGCCGGGGCAATGTCACACACGTGCCTTGTATGGCTCACGTGTTGAACCTGGTTGTCCAGCAATTTTTAGCCCACTATCCCAGACTAGATGGCCTTCTGCAGAGGGCACGGTTGCTGTGTGCTCACTTCCGCCATCTATACTAAGCTCCACCAGATTTAAAATTAATAATAATTTTTAGCTGCATCTAGCCCGGAAAATAATTTTGGGGCTCCGAGATGCGCAAGACACATAAGTGCCTTCTTGCTGCACTACCTGCAACATGACCCTCAGATTGTCAGAATTCAAAGTAATCCTGACTACTGGGTTGCCACACTCTTAGATCGCCCACACTCTTCGATCAACCTTTTCATTTTAATAAAGACCAAAAAAATGGTCATTTTTGAAATTATAAGCATTAGCAGGTTATTAGAAACTGAAATCAAACAGTTTTCAACTCAAAACTTTATTCTAGGTGATGTTACATTTGCACATAGGACCCCTTGTTCGAAAGGAGCTTCTGAACTCTCTCGTCCATTGAATTTGTCAGGTTTTGGATGGTTTCTGCTTCAATTGTTTTGCATGAGGACAGAATACCCTCCCAGAGCTGTTGCTTAGATGTGAACTGCCTCCCGCCATCATAAACACTCCTTTTGATGATGCTCCAGAGGTTCTGAATGGGGTAGAGGTGAGGGGAGCATGGGGGTCACACCATAAGTTTGTCCCCTTTTATGCCCATATCAGCCAGAGATGCAGATGTGTTATGTGCAGCATGAGACGGTGCATTATCATGCATGAAAATGTTCTTGCTGTGGAATACACGGTTCTTCTTCTTGAACCATGGCAGGAAGTGCTGTTTGAGAAACTCCACATACATTATGGAGTTCATCTTTACCCCTTCAGGGATCCTAAAGGGGCTGACAATCTCTCTCCCCATGATTCCAGCCCAAAACATTACTCCACCTCCTCCTTGTTGGCGCTGTAGCCGTGTTTGCGTGGGGTGTCCATCAACCAGCCATCCTCCACTCCATCCATCTGGACCATCGAGCGTTGCACGGCACTCATGGAAGTGCATTGAGGTGAAGGGTACATTGCTGGAAAAGGGGAAAAAGAAAAAAAAACTCTTTAAATCTCTTAGTTTGCGAGTGTGAACGAGCTGCGTGTGTCCGGAGCGTAAGTGCGAACGAAAGTAAGTGTTTGACTTGTTTTTCAGTGAAGAGGTATTGGGAATCCTGCAGAAAATACCTGTGTGAATTGTGGTGAGTGCTGCATTGTGACCTGCTGAGTGCTTTTCTACCTGTTTAGATTTATTGGGCTTTTTAAAATCTATTTTCTCACTACAGTTTTAGTTTCTTAGTTTACTACCTGTGTATATAAGGGTTAACTACATTGCGCTAAAATTCTGAGGTGTAGATTTACTCACAAGGGGTTAATTAAGGGGAAGGGGTCATAATTAAGGGTTTATAAGGGGCAGCTGGTTGGGCATCAAGTCCTTTGGAAGTGCATTGAGGTGAAGGGTACATTGCTGGAAAAGGGAAAAAAAAAAAAAAAAAAAAAAACTCTTTAAATGTCTTAGTTTGCGAGTTTGAACGAGCTGCGTGTGTCCGGAGCGTAAGTGCGAACGAAAGTAAGTGTGTGACTTGTTTTTCAGTGACTTTGGATTCAGGGAGTTTGGAAGGGAGGACTTAGGACTGAATTGCTGACTGTATTTCATTCTTTCTTTACTTTACTTTTTACTTAATTAATCCACCTGACCTACTTAGCTGATTCCCCCGTCCATACTTGATACTTAATTGATCCCTCATCCATACTTAACTGATCCCGCGCCGATATCTAATTGATACACTTGCACATCCCTAATTGATCCCCGTCCATACACCTATATATAAATAATTGTGTTTTGTACTTGTATATATATACTGACTGTATCCCCATATTTAGAATGACGTCCATGTTGGCCGGAGTCGTGCAGTGTACATCTTGCGCAATGTATGCATTCCGTGAGCACCCGCTCGAGGATCCATACTGCTGCGAGAGATGTGAGCATATCGTGCACTTGGAAGCCCAAATTCTGGATCTAAGTGCTCAGATAGCGGTACTGAGGAGCATCGACAACATGGAACGGAGTTTGCTGCTCACCGAGCAGACACTCAATGGGTCAATACTGGGGGTGGAGCATAGAGGGGAAGTGCAGGCTGAACAGGCAGGGAGCTGGATAACAGTTAGGAGGGATAGAGGGAAGAAGTATAGGAAGGCTGGTTCAGAACCGGCATTATTGGAGAACGACAGATCCTCTGACCGCCGGGGGAGTGTATGCTCCAGTAATGAGGGGGAGGGGGGAAGTGTAGGGCAGGCAAGACAGGTTCTGGTAGTGGGTGACTCTATTATTAGGGGGACAGACAGGGCAATCTGTCACATAGACCGGCATCGCCGAACGGTGTGCTGCCTCCCTGGTGCTCGAGTCCGGCACATCGCGGATCGGGTTGACAGGTTACTGGGTGGGGCTGGTGAAGACCCAGCGGTCATGGTCCACATCGGCACCAATGACAAAGTGAGTGGTAGATGGAGGGTCCTTAAAAATGATTTCAGGGACCTAGGTAGGAAGCTTAGGGCAAGGACCTCCAAGGTAGTTTTCTCAGAAATACTACCAATCCCGCGAGCCACACAGGAGCGCCAACAGGAGGTTAGGTAGGTGAATAAGTGGCTAAAGAGTTGGTGCAAGGCAGAAGGGTTTGGGTTCATGGAGAACTGGGCCGACTTCGCGGTCGGCTACAGGCTCTACCGTAGGGACGGGCTGCACTTCAATGGGGAAGAAGATGGCTAATAGGTTGGAGGAGTTTTTAAACTAGAGGGGGGGGGGAACCAAGGAAATAGGTGGGATGTGAGGCAAGCAAGGGGGAAGGGGAGAAGTGAATATAACGAGGGTAGAGAGGGGGGTGGGGATAGTACAGTTAGATCATTAGAGAAGAATAGGATGCTAAATAACCCCAAAGTTTTATCTTGCATGCTGACCAACGCAAGAAGCCTGACCAATAAGGCGGATGAGCTGCGGGCGCTTATATCGGAGGAGAGGTATGACATCGTAGGTATAACAGAGACTTGGCTAGACGATAGCTACGACTGGGCGGTAAATTTATTAGATTATAGTTTATTTAGAAGGGACCGGAAACAGGGGAAAGGCGGAGGAGTCTGCTTATATGTAAAGTCATGTCTAAAACCCAGACTAAGGGAAGATATAGGAGAGGGAGAAGAGGGGGTCGAGTCCATGTGGGTAGAGATAGAGGGGGCAAAAAATAATAATAAAATATTACTGGGGGTCTGCTATAAGCCACCAAATATAACAGAGGAGAATGAGAATCTGCTATTAGGACAAATAGACAAAGTAGCAAAACATAATGAAGTGATTGTAATGGGGGATTTCAACTACCCGGATATTGACTGGGAAACAGAAACCTGTAGATCTCAGAAAGGAAAAAGGTTCTTGACAAATATTAAGGATAATTATCTCTCCCAACTAGTGCAGGAACCAACGAGAGGGAAGGCCGTGTTGGACTTCATATTGACTAATAGGCCTGATAGAATAACTGAGGTACAGATAGGGGGGCACCTAGGTAATAGCGATCATAATATTATCGACTTCAAAATGACCTTCAGTAGGGTTATCAATAAGGAAACAACAAAAACATTAAACTTTAGGAGGGCGAAGTTTGATCAGCTGATAGAAAGCCTTCAACTTATTGACTGGGACAAAGTTCTTAATCAAAGGAATACGAATAGTAAATGGGAAACCTTCAAAAGAATTCTGAATACTCAGTGCGAGAGGTATATACCGTATGGGAATAAAAGGGCCAGAAATAAGAGGAAACCAATATGGTTGAACAAGAACGTAAAAGGGACGTTAAATAGCAAAAAAGAGGCATTCAAGAGATTAAAACAGGAAAACAGTAAGGAGGCACTAATGTGTTACAAGGAAAAAACGAGAACCTGTAAAAAACAAATAAAAATAGCGAAGGAGGAAACAGAGAGACGTATTGCTAGGGAAAGTAGATCAAATCCCAAACTGTTCTTTACGTATATAAATAGTAAAAGGATTAAATCGGATAATATTGGACCGATAAAAAGTGAGGAAGGCAAAATCATAGAGAAAGATGAGGATAAAGCTAATCTATTAAATAATTTTTTTTCAACAACTTTCACAAAGGAAATCGAACTAACAGGAGAAATGAGAAGTGACAAGCTTAATCCTCCACTAAGTATGACTAATCTAACCCAAGCTGAGGTACAGAAACGCCTCAGTAACATTAAAATAAACAAATCACCAGGACCTGATGGCATACACCCATGGGTACTAAGGGAACTAAGTAATGTGATAGACAGACCGTTATATCTTATATTTAAGGACTCTGTTGAGACTGGGTCTGTACCACTTGATTGGCGACAGGCGAATGTAGTGCCAATATTCAAAAAGGGAGCAAAAAGTAACACTGGAAACTATCGGCCGGTGAGTCTGACGTCCGTTGTGGGCAAAATTTTTGAAAGCTTCATTAAAGAGGCAATCATGGAGCATCTTGATGCTAACAATCTTTTAATCCCGAACCAACATGGATTCATGAGGAATCGCTCCTGCCAAACAAACCTGATTGACTTCTACGAGGAGGTTAGCTCTCGAGTAGATCAGGGGGATCCAGTGGATGTCGTGTATCTCGACTTCTCAAAAGCGTTCGATAGCGTGCCACATAATAGGTTGGTATACAAAATGAGAATGATGGGGCTGGGGGAAAATGTCTGCAAGTGGGTAGCTAACTGGCTAAAGGATAGAAGGCAGAGGGTGGTTATAAATGGAATATACTCAGATTGGGTAAGCGTCACTAGTGGGGTACCACAGGGGTCTGTACTAGGCCCAATGTTATTTAATATCTTTATTAACGACATAGTCAACGGGATAAATAGTAAAATATCAATATTTGCAGATGACACAAAGTTATGTAAAACAATTAATACAAAAGAGGACAGTGCAGACCTACAGAGGGATTTGGATAAGCTGGGTAGGTGGAGCATTAAATGGCAAATGAGGTTTAATGAGGAGAAATGTAAGGTCATACATATGGGAAGGAAAAATGGAAGTCACCAGTACTCACTGAATGGGAAATCATTTGGGCATTCAGAGATGGAGAAGGACTTGGGCATCTTGATTGATAGCAAACTAAATTGGAGTGCCCAAAGTCAGGCCGCTGCTGTAAGGGCAAACAGGGTAATGGGATGTATCAGAAGAGGTATAGCTGCAAAGGATGAGAACATTGTTCTTCCACTGTACAAAGCACTGGTCAGACCACACTTGGAATACTGTGCTCAGTTATGGGCGCCAATATATAGAAAGGATATAAATGAGCTTGAAAAGGTACAAAGGAGGGCAACAAAATTAATAAAGGGAATGGAGGGACTGCAATACCCAGAGAGGTTGGCAAAACTAGGACTATTCAGCCTGGAAAAGAGAAGGTTGAGGGGGGACATAATAAATGTGTACAAATATGTTAGGGGACAGTATAGAGATCTTGCCCGGGATTTGTTCAAAAGGAGGGATATTACGGTAACAAGAGGGCATTCACTAAGACTGGAAGAGAAAAGGTTTCAGCACCAGCATAGGAAGGGGTTCTTTACGGTAAGAGCAGTGAGAATATGGAATTCACTGAGTTAGGAGACGGTAATGTCGGATTCACTACACCAGTTCAAGCGGGGACTGGATGCATTTCTAGATACCAGGCAGATTTCAGCGTATACTTAAAAATAAAATAAAATAGTAGGTTGATACAGAGATTTATTCTGACTGCTGGTTTCAGAGTCGGGAGGGAATTTTTCCTCAGGTGAAGATTGGCCAAATCATTTGGGGTTTTTGCCCTCCTCTGGATCAACTTTAGCAATTACAGAACTAACAGGTCGAACTTGATGGACGCAAGTCTTTATTCGGCTTTACAAACTATGTTACTATGTCATCCGTGAACAAAACAGTTTTGAAATCAGTCTTCATGTAATGTTTGGCCCACTGGAGCCGTTTCTGCTTGTGTGCAGTGGATAGAGGAGGTCGACAGGATGGCGTACGCACAGCTGCAAACCTCTGAAGGACCCTGCATCTTGTTGTTCGGGGACGTTGGAGGCACCAGCAGCTTCAAAAACTTGTCTGCTGCTATGACAAGGCTTTTTTGCCGCTGCTCTTTTAACCTGACGTAATTGCCTGTAGGAAAGAGTCCTCAATTTGCCCTTATCAGCACGCACATGTGTGTACTGTGAATCAGCTACATACTTCTTGATTGCCAAGACACTTCATCCTCATCATCGCACAATGTTGATTGTAGTCATGCCTTGACCTAAACACTCCACAATTTGTTGCTTCTCAGCAGCCGACACATCCTTTTTCTTTCCCATTTTGGCAGAAAATGTAGGCTGCTTAATAATGTGGGACAGCCTTCTTAAGTAGTCTTGCCGTTCATTGGACACACCTGCCAAACTAATTAGCACAGGTGTCTGCAATTGCTTACAGTGATATAAAGAGCCCTGACACACATCACCATCAATGAGTTTAACTGACAAACAAACAAATTCTTCCCTTATCACTCCTAAACACTTTTTGCATAATAATTTGGAACACAGTGTACATGTGCTTTTCCACAAAACACCAGTGGTTCACGTAGTGAATCTTACAGTTCTAACTTGCCAACCGTGGTCTGTATGGAGTTGTTCAATAAAGGGCCCAAAATTAAGATAACATAGACGGGAGAGGTCTCTATGAATAGGAATTCCTAAGAATTTGATACCCTGTGAGGGCCAGGCAAAGGGAAAGTTGGACTGGATGGAATCCTGTATGGATTTGGGGAGGGAGACATCGAGGGCCTCAGACTTCGCTGTATTGATTTTAAAATTTGACCATGTAACAAAGTGATCTATTTCAGCCATAACAGCCTGCTGATGGATATATGTGATTGACATCATCAGCAAGTGCAGAGCACTTGTACTCGGTGCCTCCCACCTCAATCCACCTAATATTGGGGTTATGGCGAATTGATGAGAGCAGGTGCTCCGTCACTAGGATGTATAAGAGAGGGGACAGAGGACATCCCTGCCTTGTCCCATTGGTGATTATGAAAGGTGATGAAAATGTTCTGACCCGCCCCCTGGGCCATGGGACATCCGGAGCCGGACCCATTTTGGTGGATGCTGGTGGTTGTAGTCTCCGTGGCGGCGACCCGGTTCCGTGGCTCAGGGCGGTCAAACCAGTGGCGGAACTATTTATGTGGTTTTGATGTTTAAATGTCCGACTACGCCACCCATGGATTGCGGTCAGAGTGAACCGGCGCTGCAGGGCAGACCGCTGAGGCTGGTGTTGTGGGTGCAGCAGAGCGTAGCATAACTCCCCACGGGAGGAGTATAGCCTCAGGGCAGTGTATGCGGAGGATGGGGGTGATGGTGCAGGGCAGCAGCAGTAGCGACACGGAGTCAGTGATGCAGTCCAGGGCCTTTACTCACATTTCTTATTATCCAGACCACTTCTGCAGGTAACAGGTGCCCACGTCGTACTGTTCTCACCAGGTGAGGGGCTCAGACAACTCCCAGATAACTCTGGAGCGCTTCACAGGACCCCCTTTGTGTGTCCTTTGTCTGGCCTTTCTTACCAACCCTTCTCTCCAGCTGCCTCTGGCCTCCTCTTGGTAAACTTGGCGCCAGTTTCCCTTACCCTATGTGCTGACCTCCTAGCAGGTTTAGCGAGGGGCTGCGCCACATAAAATGTCACAGCCTCTGGTTTCTAGCTGAGGGTCGTTTCCTGCCTCCACTAGTTTCGGGGACTGGTCTCCCCCTTTGGCCTGACCCCTCCACGCAGGTGGATTCGGGCGTGCGGTGGCGACTCGCCCGTCCACACCCCTGGGATCCCTTCGTTCCTCATTCCTGGAGCCTTCTCCGCTCCTCTTCCTTCCTTCTCCCTCTTCCAGGCCTGGGCCTCTGTTACTAGGCCCGCCTCTGGAGCAGAGCTCATGCAGAGCCCCTGCTCACTGTCACTTCTGCTCAGACTTCTCTGCACTGAACTAAGATGGTGCCCACCTTTTATACTCCCTTCTCAATGCACCCAGGAACTGCTTCCTCCCTGCTCCTGCACTACAGGGTTCCCCTTTCTCAGTGTTCCCTCCCCCCACTCCAGCCAGGGACAGGGACTGTCGTGCCCATCTCAGGGGCATATTGGTCGCCCTGCCCCACAGCAATGTGGTGTAAAGCATGCAGGTGTCGTGGTCCTGATCCACACTCCATCCTTACCTGAGAGTGAGATATCACACCTCTGGGTGAGGTGCAATACCTCTGCAGCAACCGAGCCCTCGGGGTGCTACAGTTCCATTTATCTTCAGCCTAGGTGACGCATTGCGATACAGGGCCGTGATTTTGGCTATAAAAGGGTCCCCTAGACCCTTACCCCAAGCTTTTTAAGAGAATAATATATGGCGTGCCAGGAGACTCTATAGAATGCTTTCTCAGCATCCGAGAGTATCTAATTACAAATTTTTAACTGCATCTAGCCCAGGAAATACTTTGTGCCTAGTAGCAGTGTCTGCTAGTCAGCGGATTATCCCGGCTGTTAAGCAAGCTACACCACCTGTAGTTTGGACACTTAATTTTTTCAAAGGAAATGCTTAGGGACCACTGGATACTCAGTGAAGAGCATCAGGAGGCACCCCAAGGCATAGGGGCTGGGACTGGCGGTAGGACGTCTTGCGGTGGACAGCCGAGCTCGATCCATATAAAAGCTTTTTAACTGCAGCAGCTTTAGTGGACGCTACTGGAGCTGGAATTACGCGGCTGCTGGCATGAGACTTGCCCTTCAATAGATTCTTGTAAAAGGATTTAAAGTGTATTCATTCAAATTAGAGAGACAATTTAAATTAAAAAGCTTAGTGCTGCCTCCACCACAGGGGGGCTCGCTCGACCCACCAGCGGACAGGCACCAGTATTGGGAGAGGGGGGCTGGCCGTCAGGGTCCACCGCGGCTCTGGCACAAACCCGGCGACACGGAGGTGGCACGGGCAGGAACGGACTGGCCGTGTCGGCTTCTCACTTTTTGGATTTTAGAAGGGCATGACATGCCTATATCTGTGTCTCCCCCTCCTTTTACTCCTCCACCTCTTTTCTTTTCGCATGACTATATGTACTTGTCACTTTTCCATGTGTTAGTTATGTGTTCTGAGCAGTTTGTCAGCTTTTGGACACCTTTGAAGGTGTTTTCTATGTGTTTCTATGTGTTTTTGTTTGCCTGCCATTGGTTTTAACGGTGTTCGAAGGTGTTCAACGAACAGTTCGACGAACAGTTCGGCGAACACAAGGGTGTTCGACGAACCGAACTGAACTCGAACACTATGGGGGTGGCTCAACACTACATATGAGTGGTCATGTGTAGACCACTGAAATTGGCAAATACAGCCGAATCCCGACAGTGAGTATATTTCATGCTGTTAGGATTTGGCATGCTATAGTACTTAATTTTATAGTTAATTCTCATAACCTAAGCACAGATATAATAATCCAAATTTGAAGATTAGTAATCCTTAACTTGTCAGACGGTACAGTACTTTATTACCATCAGGTTTTCTGACAAGTTATGGATTGCTATATGTGTACAGGTTCAGAACCAATAACAGCATATGAATTCATCACCAGAACTACCAACAGTACATAAATACATAGTCAGAAACATCTACAGTACAAGAATACAGCATATCAACTATCATCAGTTCAGGAATACATCACCAGAAGCACCATCAGTACATGAACACATCATCAGAACACCATCAGTTCAGAAATACATCACCAGGACCACCATCAGCACATATATACGTCACCAAGCTTAGTACATCAATCAATTGTAATGTCTGGATAGTCCTATATACAATTGTATCACACGAACCTACAACTCCAAGTATGCCCTTGATAATAGTAATGCGATACAGAGAGTTGTTGTTAACATCTACCATCACACTGTGAACCATACAGGAATCACAGAGCTGATGAGACTAAGTCAGTATCACAACATTTACATCCAGGTACCATATAGATGACATCTTGTCTGATAGGAGTCATTCTCTTTATTTTCTTCTCTATCTTGTCCAGATTGCATGATCACGTTTCAAATCCACAGCTTGTCTGTCTTCTCCTGTCTTCTGTTGCATATCCTGACAAGACATTTGACGTACCTATACGTCATGGTCACATAGAGGTTCCCGGCCAATGACGTATATGTGCAGTATGTCATGGCGATCGTGCGGGGAACAGGAGCTATGCCCGCATAATCGCTGCTGGGTGCTTGGCTTACGTGATAGCTGAGCCTCGGCTCTTACAGCCAGGAGCAGTGCCCACACAACCGCTGGCTGTTTAACCCCCTAGATGCCACAATCGATATTGATTGCAACATTTAGGCGGCTGGGAGAGGGAGTGGGCCTGCAATGTCATCACAAGGGCCCAATCAATGTCATGGCAACTTGAGGTAGTATGATGACCTCCCTGTTTCTGCCAGCTACAGCAAGCCTGTTAGACCATGCATGGTCTAACATTGACAGGTAGAAAGTATTGCAATGCTGGTTCATTGCAATCCATTATACCAGTGATTAGAGGGACAAAGGTTAAAGTCCCATACAGGGACTAAGTAAAAAAGTTTAAAAAAAATTGCAAAAATATATATTTTTAAAAATCGCAAAATAATTAAAAAAATTTAAAAATTACACTCATAAATACATATTTTTATGTAAAAAAAACAAAAACAAAAAAGTACATATATTTGGTACCTGATCTATAAAACTGTCACACTAGTTAACCTCTTCAGTGAACACCCTAAAAAAAAAAAAATAAATAATCGGGCCAAAAAACAATGCTTTTTCATCATACCGTCGAACAAAAAGTGGAATAAAATGTGATAAAAAAGACGAATGTAAATAAAAATGGTCTTGCTGAAAGCCTCATCTTGTCCTGCAAAAAACAAACCACCTTACAACTCCATCAGTGGAAAAGTAAAAAAGCTATAGCCCTCAGAATACAGCGATGCAAAAGCATTTCTTTTTTTAATAAAAAAATTTTGTGTAAAAGCAGCAAAACAAAAAAATGATATAAATGTAGTATCATTGTAATCGTGCTGACCTGAAAAATAAAACTGTCTTATCACTTTTACCACATGGTGAATGGTAAAAACAAAAAACCCCACAAAAAACAATTCCTGAGTTTCTGTTTTTTGTTCATTCTGCCTCCCAAAAATTGGAATAGAAAGCGATTATAAAATGTCACATGCCTGAAAATGGTACCAAATAAAATGTCAATTCATCTCGCAAAAAACAAGCCCTCACATGACTCTGTCAGCAGAAATATGGAGAAACTATAGCTCTCAATATATGGCAATGTAAAAACTTTATTTTGCAAAAAAAAAAGCTTATTTTAGTGTGTGACAGCAGCCAAGTATAAAAAAATATATATATATGGTATCTCTGTAATAGCGCGAGAAGAATAAAGTCATCTTATCACATATACCGCACGAGAAACGGTGTAAAAAAGAAATAAAACTAATGTTTGACATGCTGTTGATTTTCTTCATTCTGCCTCCCAGAGATCGCAGTATGGCTCGGCTCACATTTATCCTGTGCTCTACACTGAGCGCTTATGTAGCACCCTGAGGATTCGGCTGCTACAGGGGTATTGCACCTCAACCCAGAGGTGTGATATTCCACTCCCGGGTAAGGATGGAGTGTGGAGCTGAGCTCAGTCAGCTGCTTGCACTACACACATCCCATTTCCGAGGAACAGACCAACGGTACTCCCACTTAGAAATGTGCAGGTACGACAGAGTCTGTTCCTGGCTGGAGTGGGAGGGGGGTGGTACATCCCAGTAGTGTAGGGGCAGATAGGGGGAGCAGCCTGGGTAAAGATAGGAGCTCATTGGGTGCTGGTCACCTGAGCTCACACATAGAGGGAGTATTTAAGGTGGGCACCATCTAAGATCAGGGTCAGTCAGTCAGTCAGTCAGCCACAGTCAGTCTGAGAGAAGTCAGTCTGTGAGTCTTGGCAGTGGAAGAAAGCAGAAGAGCAGAGCAGCCCCAGCCCAAGAGTGAGAGAGGAGAGCAAGAAAGACCCAGAGGGGGAGAAAGAAGGAACTCTGAGACCCCAAATACAATCACAGGGTGAAGAGTTGGCAACAGGGTACCGGATCCCAAACTGGTGGGGGCTACAGCACACCTCAGCCAGAGACCGGAGGCCGTGGGCAGCATCTGCCACGGCCACCCACCATATCCACCCAGAAGGCAGACCACGCGTAGGGTCAGGGAACCCAGAGTCAAGGGTTACCAACAGAAGGCCCGAGGGAGCCGGACATAGGTGGATCCCTGGTGGGGAAGGCCAGAGACGAGGACAGGACAGAACGGGAGCTCAGAACCACGCTCCAGAACTACTTGGGGGTTGGCCGAGTCCAGGACCTGGTGGACGCAGCGCGGCTCGAGTGGTCACTCAAGGCCGGAGTGACCGGAACATCTGCAGTAAGTAAAGAACCCTGAACTGCACAACCCGACTCTGACTCTCATTACCATCATCCCTGCACTTCCACAACCACCATCCTCTGCACCTGACCCCCTGAGGCTATACCCCTCCCGTTGGGGGTTATACTACCTAAGCTGCACAAACACCATCAGCCTCAGCGGACCCTGCTGCAGCGGCGGCCGTAGTGACCGCAATTCAACGGGTGGCGTAGTCGACATAAAGAACTTTAGTAACATCAGTAAGGACTGCCACACACTGAGCTTGACACCCTGGGCACGGACCGGGTCACAGCCACTCGGAGACTACAACCCCCCATCTGATCCGGCTCCGGGTATTCCCCTAAAGAATATGGCCCAGGGGGCGCGTCAACTTTGGCGTAGTCGGCAGGATCACGTGCCCGCAACACCCGGGTACTGCGTGCCTGAAGAAAAGAACAAGTTTACCTCAAAAAGAAGTCTCCTGCCGGTTCCGGAGGGTCCCCGCCATCGGACTCCATCACAGATCGATTCCCGCCGGTTGTCCGCCATTAACAGCTTTTTCCCGCCATCCATGGAGTTTCCCGCCACTGGGAGACGATTCCCGCCATTTCCAAAGGTTTCCCGCCTTGGAAGAGCGGACGCCATTATGGGCGTGCCAGAGGGTGGCAAGAGGCCGCCTCCCATCGTGGGCCAGGACCGAACATGGCGCCAAAAGTGGAAACCGCCCCCAACAACAGAGACTGTGATGCTAGAGGTGTCTGTCAGCGTGAAAGAACTGCCCCTGGAGCTGACAATCACCAAGTGGCCCCGGGACCGCCCTCGAAGTGGGAGGACTGAGAACAAGAGAGCAAAGATGGGTGTCGCCTGGAGCAGTCTGGAGAGAGCGCACCCGGAGACAAGAAGCCTGGAGCAGAGTCCAGAAAGAGCCTACCCGGAGATGGAGGGAGAGCCAGGCAGCACCGACCCAGTGGTCAGGAGCCTGATGCGGGCCGCCACTCCAGGCAGCACTGACCCAGTGGTCAGGAGCCTGTTGCCGGTCGCCACTCCAGAAGACCTGCTGGAGACAACGGGAGGAGAGCAGAGCAGCACCGACCCGTTGGTCAGGAGCCTGCTAGAAGCAACGACCCCACTAGGCTTAGTGGAGGTCCTGGCACAGCTCCCCCGAGATCGGGAGTGTGCACAGACCGCGCTGGAGGGCCTCGCACGGAGGATGGCCCGGGTGCAACGAGAGACGTTGGCGGAGTGGAGCCGAGAGATGGCCCAGCGGACCGAGACTCGTCAGCGGAGCACGCCACCCGAGACGAGGAGACAGACCGCCTCTGAGGATGGCGCAGGAGGACTGAAGGCCGGAGACGGCGCCGAGAAGGGAGCCGAACGAAAGGAGGCAGGTAAAGGGGACGTTTCTACCCCAAACCGGGAAACCGCGTACCTGCCCCAGCTCCCCGTCGCAGAGCCCGAAGTACCCCCTGCCGTGCCCGTAACCGCAACGTCACCGCCACAGACTAGGCCTCAACCGGAAGCCGCAGCCGCGACCCCTGTGACGTCACACGCCTCGACCCCGAGCGTGACCAAGCAGGAAGTACCACCAGCCTGGTCGCAAGGCCTAGTACCCCCGGGCGCCGCAATACCAACAGCGCCCCCTACCTCCGCGGAGCCACCGGCCTGGTCGCAGGGCCAAGTAGCCCAGGGCGCCGCCGTCCTTACGGTGCCCTTCACTTTCCAGGTGCCCCAGGCCTGGCCGCAAGGCCTGGGCAACCCGGGCGCCACCACCACCGCGCCCATAAAACCAAGAGTGCCGCATCTGGGAGAAGATCTGTTCGCCCAACATACGTGCCCGGATGGGCAGCCCTTTATATGGCCACCGGAGTTTCACCATCCCCGACTCCGGAAAGAGAGACCCCTAGACGAACCCCTGATTCCGGTTCCAAAGCCCGTAAAAAGGACCTCGCCCCCGCTAGAGGAGGCACAGTTTGAGTGGGACCCCACCGGAGAAGATCTCATGGGGTTCACTCAGGAGACTCGGGCAGCTGCAGCGGAGCGTGCAGAGTGCTGCCGGCAACAGCTCGAGGTCTTTGAGAGGGAGCGGAGAGAGAGGCGGGTCCGGGAACAACAAGCCCAAATAAAGAGCGCGGAGCAGAAGAGCCGGGCCAGGAGGAGTCCCCGTGCAGCTCATGGTCCCCCTTCCACCGGGACTGTGATCAAGTTTAATATGCAGCACGGGTGGGGCTTCATCCGAGATCACCGCACCCCAGGCGACGTCTTCGTGACAAGAAGAGACGTTGAGTCCCACCTACCGGAGGGACACAGAGGACGTGACCTGTATATAGGGGACGAAGTCACCTTCACCCGGCACAAGTGTGCCAAAGGACCCTACGCCCTCCATGTGCATCGCCTGACGGAGGAGGAGCTGCGGTGTGAAGAGGAGCAAGAGGACCCGGACGGGTCTGAAGCTAAAGTTAATCACAAAGAAAGAGCAGGAGGACGTCGTCGTTGAGTACAGCAGAGTAGAAGCTGTATATAGTTGCCCGTCGGGGCACAGTGAACAGTTGCTGCTAATATAGTCCCCGTTGGGACCAGAGAACTGAACTGTTAACCCGTATTTCCCTTAATCCCACTGACCGAGGACTGAGAGCGGTCATCCCTTTCCTAATACCTGGCCGAGGACTGAGAGCGGCCATATCCCCTTGTATATAGTTGCGCTTCCTAAAGCGCCCCCTACCGGTTTTATAGGAAACCGTGTTTCTTCAAGAGACTGTCGCACTTTACCCGGTCACAAGTTGCACCGTGACCGGAGGTACCAGAAGACAAGAAGTTTTATATGAAAAGTTTTATGATGCTGATATATATGATGTTTTATATGTTTATGTTTATGTTTATGAAAAAATTGTATGTTTTGGATGTTGTTTATATCTTACAGCCCGAGGACGTGCTGTGATTTACCAGGGGGGAATGTAGCACCCTGAGGATTCGGCTGCTACAGGGGTATTGCACCTCAACCCAGAGGTGTGATATTCCACTCCCGGGTAAGGATGGAGTGTGGAGCTGAGCTCAGTCAGCTGCATGCACTACACACATCCCATTTCCGAGGAACAGACCAACGGTACTCCCACTTAGAAATGTGCAGGTACGACAGAGTCTGTTCCTGGCTGGAGTGGGAGGGGGGTGGTACATCCCAGTAGTGTAGGGGCAGATAGGGGGAGCAGCCTGGGTAAAGATAGGAGCTCATTGGGTGATGGTCACCTGAGCTCACACATAGAGGGAGTATTTAAGGTGGGCACCATCTAAGATCAGGGTCAGTCAGTCAGTCAGTCAGCCACAGTCAGTCTGAGAGAAGTCAGTCTGTGAGTCTTGGCAGTGGAAGAAAGCAGAAGAGCAGAGCAGCCCCAGCCCAAGAGTGAGAGAGGAGAGCAAGAAAGACCCAGAGGGGGAGAAAGAAGGAACTCTGAGACCCCAAATACAATCACAGGGTGAAGAGTTGGCAACAGGGTACCGGATCCCAAACTGGTGGGGGCTACAGCACACCTCAGCCAGAGACCGGAGGCCGTGGGCAGCATCTGCCACGGCCACCCACCATATCCACCCAGAAGGCAGACCACGCGTAGGGTCAGGGAACCCAGAGTCAAGGGTTACCAACAGAAGGCCCGAGGGAGCCGGACATAGGTGGATCCCTGGTGGGGAAGGCCAGAGACGAGGACAGGACAGAACGGGAGCTCAGAACCACGCTCCAGAACTACTTGGGGGTTGGCCGAGTCCAGGACCTGGTGGACGCAGCGCGGCTCGGGTGGTCACTCAAGGCCGGAGTGACCGGAACATCTGCAGTAAGTAAAGAACCCTGAACTGCACAACCCGACTCTGACTCTCATTACCATCATCCCTGCACTTCCACAACCACCATCCTCTGCACCTGACCCCCTGAGGCTATACCCCTCCCGTTGGGGGTTATACTACCTAAGCTGCACAAACACCATCAGCCTCAGCGGACCCTGCTGCAGCGGCGGCCGTAGTGACCGCAATTCAACGGGTGGCGTAGTCGACATAAAGAACTTTAGTAACATCAGTAAGGACTGCCACACACTGAGCTTGACACCCTGGGCACGGACCGGGTCACAGCCACTCGTAGACTACAACCCCCATCTGATCCGGCTCCGGGTATTCCCCTAAAGAATATGGCCCAGGGGGCGCGTCACTTACTCTGGGGTTTCCGTGTCAATCTCTGAAATACTGTACGTGATCCAGACGAAACCCACAATAGAAGATTCCCTATAATGAGGCAGATAGAGACTCTATGGTCGCCGTCTGGCCAATGATCTGGTGGTGTCCATCTTAGCACAATGTACCGTGTCTCAAAAGTAGTTTTTGAACATAAATTGGGTATTGTTGCACTAGGGAGAAATTGTGTAACAAATTATACTGTTCATTTTCTCCTATTATCCTTTTGAAAACTGAAAACTTAGGGCCAAAGAAACATTCTAGTGGACATAACTCATTTACTCAGCCTAATGTTATACAATTCTGTGAATCACTTGAGGTTTAAAAATGCTCACTACACCCCTAGATGAACTCCCCAAGAGGTGTAGTTTCCTAAATGCATTCACTTGTGGGGTTTCTGCTGTTTTGGTAAGTCAATGGCTCTTCAAATGTGACATGGCCTCCACAATCTCTTCCAGCCAAAATTGCACTCCAGAATTCAATTTGTGCTCTTTCCCTTCTGAACCTGGTCGCGTGCCAAAACAGTAGTTTTCCACCACATATGGGGTATCGGTGTACATAGGAGAAATTGCACAACAATTTGTATGGTTCATTTTCTCCTGTTACCCTTGTAAAAGTGAAAAATTTGGGGCTGAAGCAACATTATTGTGGGAAAAAAAATATTTTCACAGCTCAATGATATAAAATTCTGTGAAGCACCTGTGGGTTCAAAATGCTCAACTCACCTCTAGATAAGTTCCTTGAGGGGTTTAGTTTCCTAAATGGGGTCACTTGTGGGGGACTTCCACTGTTTAGACACATCAGAGGCTCTGTAAACTCAATATGGAGTCCGCTTATCAATTCCAGCCAATTTTGCTCTCCAAAAGTCAAATGTTGCTCAGTACATTCCGAGCCCTGCCGTGAAAACAGTAGGTTTTCAACACATATGGTTCCGAGCTCTGCCGTGCGTCCAAATAGTAATTTTCCAACACATATGGGGTATTGTCATATGAAGGAGGAATTGCACAACAAATTGTATCGAGCTTTTTCTCCTGTTACCCTTGTGAAAATTAAAAATTTGGGGCTAAAGCAACATGTTTGTGATAAAAATGTATTTTTTCATTTTCATGGCTCAATGGTATAAAATTCTGTGAAGCACCTGTGGGTTCAAGATGCTCACCACACCTCTAAATAACTTCCTTGAGGGGTTTAGTTTCCTAAATGGGGTCACTTGTGGGGGACTTCCACTGTTTAGACACATCAGAGGCTCTGTAAACTCAATATGGAGTCCGCTTATCAATTCCAGCCAATTTTGCTCTCCAAAAGTCAAATGTTGCTCAGTCCATTCCGAGCCCTGCCGTGAAAACAGTAGGTTTTCAACACATATGGTTCCGAGCTCTGCCGTGCGTCCAAATAGTAATTTTCCAACACATATGGGGTATTGTCATATGAAGGAGGAATTGCACAACAAATTGTATCGAGCTTTTTCTCCTGTTACCCTTGTGAAAATTAAAAATTTGGGGCTAAAGCAACATGTTTGTGATAAAAATGTATTTTTTCATTTTCATGGCTCAATGGTATAAAATTCTGTGAAGCACCTGTGGGTTCAAGATGCTCACCACACCTCTAAATAACTTCCTTGAGGAGTGTAGTTTCCAAAATTGGTCACTTGTTGGGGTTTTTCGCTGTTTAGACACTTCAGGGGCTCTGCAAACGCAACATGGTGTCCCCTATCTATTCCAGCTAATTTTGAGCTCCAAAAGTCAAATGGCGCTCCTTCTCTTCCGAATTCTGCCATGTGCCCAAACAGTAGTTTTCCTCCACCAATGGGGTATCGGCGTACTCAGGAGAAATTGCACAACAAATGGTATAGTTCATTTTCTCCTGTTACCCTTGTGAAAATGCAAAATTTGGGGCTAAATGAACATTTTTGTGTGGAAAATTAAAACATTTTTTCCCTTCCACATTAGGGAAAAAAATCACCTAAATGGTTAATAAATTTCTTGAAAGTGGGTTTCAGCACCTTGAGGGGTGCCATTTTTAGAATGGGGTCAATTTTAGATATTTTCTGTCACATAGGCCCCTCAAAGTCACTTAAAATGTGATGTGGTCCATAAAAAAATGGTTTTGTAAATTTCATTGTAAATATTAGAAATGCAGATTAACTTTTAATCCTTCTAACTTCCTAACAAAAAAAAATATGTTTCAAAATGATTCTGATGTAAAGTAGTCATATGGGAATTGCTATTTCAAAATTATTTTGTGCAGCAGTTTGAAAATTGCGAAATTTTCTACATTTTCTCCAAAATTCTGATATTTTCACAAATAAACGCAAAAAAAATTTGACCTAAATTTACCACTAAGATAAAGTACAATGTGCCACGAAAAAACGTTCTCAAAATCAATGAGATTCGTTAAGTGTTCCATAATTATTACAACATAAAATGACACTGGTCAGAATTGTAAAATTTGGCCTGGTCAGGAAAGTGAAAGCAAGCCTCTGCACTTCTGATCATATTCTGACAGGGATTACTGTGTCAGTATGATTGCAGCAGTCTGTGAAGGGGACTCATTGGCTGCTTAGTTTAGTAGCTCAGCTGACTTCCTTCTCTCTTGCTATATCTGGAGTCACAAAAAATAGAGGTTGGTTGAAATCAACAGCCAACCCCCTTCACATACTGCTGCAGTCATAGGAAACTCTGGCCTGTGTAGGTGTTTATCAAGTGTTTTCACCCAGAAAGGGGTGAAAAAGTAATCAAAGGGCATAAAACTATTTTAAAAAGTTAGATATTTTACCATTTCTAATAGAAAAACCCTTTACGGCCATAATTAGAAAAAAATAAGCACAACGTTTGGCATAAATCTTTTAGCTATGAACAGGCGTGAATTTACTTTTCAGTTTATCTGAGAGATCAAAATATGTCAAATACTTTAATTATCCCATTTTTTTGTTTGACTGGCACACAATATGCCAGAGCTGCTTAGTGTGGGTTATTGAAGGGGGGTAGAGGGTCGGTAGCTATGGGCTGGAACTAAGTTCTCTTTGCCCTGAAACCCCTCTTTTAAACAGGAGTCTGACTTATGTGCTGTGCTGTGTTGTTCGTTCTATACTCACTTGTCATTTGGGAGTCCTTGTTACCCCCCGTCCATGGGACCGATTACAGCTACATACAAGACAGGAGACCATAGATCCGGTTCAACAGGTTCAGCTTTACTGTGCAATTTGGATACATGCGGTTCCATCACACAGAGTGAGACAGAATCCCCTCCAGATGATGTTCCCTTTGTCCAGTGTACTATCAGTCCTTGCCTACGTTCTGCCTACCCTGCCCACGCCTCAACAGCTCCTGTTGGTACCGGGAACCTTCTATCTGGCATAACAGCTTCCATGAGACCCACCATCCTTCTCTGTTGCTGAGATCCAGCCGGGATCTTCCTCACAAGGGAGACAGAGACATGACACTCAATGCCTCTTCTGAGCCCTAGGCCTAAGACTGCCCCAGTGTCCTCATGAAGCTTCAGATGTGTCCTCATACTTTTTGGAGACTTGGCACTGACCGAACCTTTTCGTCTCTGCTGCATCCACTTTCTTGGAACCTGTTGAATACTGTCACTATCTAGCACTTTCTCTGAACTCCACTCACACATTTGACTCTGAACTTGACTCTACTAGACTCCTCAACTCGACTCACTAAAGTAGGATGTGCTTCCCTTCTAATCTGATCTAACTCCCCCCAACTAGTGAACTAATCCCAATCTGTTAACTGTATATTACCCTGTGTGGTGCAAACTATATCCCTATGCTTTGTAATGGTTCCCCTAGTAAACAGACCTCCCTATTCCCAGGGACGGCATTGAGCCTAAAACATCTAGGAAACCGAGACACAAACCGGCCATATGGATAAAATGCAACACTCTTTATCAAACATGTAATCAAAACATATGCACAAATAAGGGTATGTGCACACGATGCAGAAATGAAGCAGAAAATTTCTGCATCATTTCTGCATCTCCCTGGCAGAAAAAACGCATGCAGATTGTGCATGCGTTTTTCCTGCAGAATACATGCGGATCCACATGCAGATTCACATGCGTTTCCGCATGCAGATTGACAAGCGCTTTCCAGGCGATGTTAGCATCACCTGGAAAGTGCTTGATAACTAGGTCACACTATATAAATCCATGCAAACAGCATGGATTTATACAGTGTGAACCGAGAGAGTGTATATACTTACCTCCGATGGCCCGCGCTGTCCTGCTCAATCTGTTCTCCCTCGCCGGCAACTTTGAATTGAAAGACCTGCCGACGTCAGCGTCACGTGACCCGTCACATGACTCTGACGTCACCGCAGGTCCTACAACTCACTGCAAGTGCCGGGAACCAAGCGGGAGCGCTGCGCGGGCCGACAGATGGTAAGAATACATTTATTTTTTATTTTATTCTTCTTTTACAGCTTTTTTAATGGTACCTGGGTGTGGATGAGACTCTCCTCTCCTCCACACCCGGGTACCATCCGCACATTAGAACGCACCAATTACGCAAGTACAAATGCTGTCTTGCGGAATTGGCGCGTTCTAATGCAAGTCAATGGCGGCGAAATCGCCGCGTTTCCGCAAAATTAATTGACATGCTGCGGATTTTTGACCGCAGCGTTAACGCTGCGGAAAAATCCGCATCATGGGCACAGCACATGCGGATTTCCATTGGGGAACATTGCTTCCCTTCTACCATGCGTTTTTCATGCGTTTCCGCGGCGTTTACGCAACTGCAAAAACGCCGCGGAAACGCATGAAATACGCATCGTGTGAACACAGCCTAACACTCATTCTCATTAACTCCTTCTTACCCCAACATCTTCTTCTACCCCCATGCACTATTTTAGTGTTAATGTTA
The DNA here is from genome assembly GCF_046119375.1 of Phyllobates terribilis. Lineage (NCBI taxonomy): Eukaryota > Metazoa > Chordata > Amphibia > Anura > Dendrobatidae > Phyllobates > Phyllobates terribilis. The sequence continues at coordinate 907,461,249 of NW_027362762.1, forward strand.
TGTCTCACATGTGGAGGTAGAGTTTTGAAGCTCTTGGTCCTGAGATGCAGCTATAATGCAGCACAGATAGATGACTGTGGTGCAACAGGGTGGTCCAAATAAATCAACTGAAGCTGTACAAGCCGCAAACAGAGGAACACACAGGAAAAGACAGGAAAAATCAGCGATGAGGAACTGGTGGAGATATATAGCAGAGCTAAGTTTGTCACAGAGTCTGATTCAGAGCTGGAAGACTTGGCTCAGTAATAGCAGAGCTGAGTTTGTCACAGAGTCCAAAGCAGAGGTGGCAGTGACTCGCCCCCAGGGCCGTGGGGTACTCGGCAGCCGGGCCTATGGATACCGGTGGGGGGATGTCACGGTGGCTGGCCTGGCCCGTGGCCCAGGGCGGTCACCGAAAAGGGGGGTTATTTACAGGGGATTTGTGAAGTGTTCGTGACGCCACCTGTGGAATGCGGCTAAAGGGAACCGCCGCTGCGGAGCAGTCCTCTGAGGCAGATGTTAGGGCAGCTTATGATGGAACAGCTCCCCACAGGTGGAGCAGGCCTCAGGGCAGTGTGAATAGCGTGGGTTGCGCTGGGCATTGTAGTGCCGGGAGGCAAGAGGGCGCAGACGAAAGAATGGACGGAGGCAGTACGGTGCAGTCAATCGAGTCTTTACTCACAATTCTCATGACAGTTCCACTGGTGCACTGTACAGGTGCCAGCCTCCCACGTCGCGCTGCGTTCACCAGGCAGGGGTTCAGCTCATCCTCAGGCAGATTAGGAGCACCTGACGGAACCCCACTTTCTTGTGTTCCTAGTTAGACCGTCTTCACGCTGGGTCTTTCTCCCTCCTGCCCTGCGCTTCCCCACTCTCAATCCCGCTCGGGTGCTCTGAGGTCCCTCCTGTCTTGCTGGAGTTCCCAGACCTGCTTGACCCTCACGGCGATTAGGATAGGGCTTCGGCAACTGGACTCTGAAAGCCAGAAGCCTCCGTTTTTTCCAGCCGAGACTTGAAGTTACACGACTGGTCCAGGGACCAGTCCCCTTCTTGCAGCCTACGATCCCTCTGTCTTCTGACAGATTCGGGGCGCACGAGTGCTGTCCCGCACTCGCCGTACCCCCTGGGATCCCTTCTTTAGATCGGAGCCTACTCCTCTGCTCCCCTCCTGGGCCTCTAGGACTAGGCCCTACTTGTGGAGCAGAGCTCCTAATGAGACTCTGCTCCCTGACTGTCTTCCTGAACTGTTCTTCTGAATTGCTCTGCCACCCTAAAATGACTTCCCTTTATATACCTACTGTCAAAGTGCTCCCCTAAACTACTTCCTCCACCCACACTCACTACTGGTTCCCCCAACCTTTGGGTTCCCCCCACTCCAGCCAGGGACAGGGCTCAGCAGGAAAACACATTGCATCTTGCGCTTCCAGCCAGCCTGGAGCAGTGTAGTGTTGGATGCAGGTGTTGGGGTTCCGGGCAGAACTCCCTCCTTACCTGAGAGAAGGGGATACCACACCTCTGGGTGAGGTGCAGTACCTCTGTGGCGACTGAACCCTCAGGGGCACCACAGGCAGCAGAACGACAGAGTTGGTTCAGCAATAAGAGAGCTGAATTGTCACAGAGTCCACTGCAGAACTGGAAGAAGTACAGCAGAGTTGATTCAGTGATAGCAGAGCACAGCTGGGTAGCAGTCTGCGTTAACAGCAAATGAGACCTACCTGGATTCTCTGCTGGAGTCTTGTCACCTGACCAAGGCTAAATGACCTGGGAGAGCAATTTCATAGGAAAATGCTGGATTGCTATGGCAATCTGGCGCAAAGAGGAGCTGGCAGTACCAGCCTGTGGATGGAGTGCTCAGCAGTGTATCCAGGAGAGATGACTAACAGTAATTTAGCATTTTGTACAATAAAGATTTGGGACATTCAATACATTTTTTAAATATTCAGAATTTTCTAACAACATTGCATTGTAAACTATAACATTTAGGAGATGGACAGAAGACAAGTACGTCGCCTCCAGCCCTTAACTGGGCTTAAAGGAAAACTCCACTATCCAATGCATTTTTGATTCAGAGCCTGAGCGGTTAGATATTACAGTTAATGGTCTACTTTTACAACGTACAGATTCCTGACTCTTGTTCCCATATTAATGCATTAGTAGGCAGGAGTGCTAGTCATCAGTGCAGGAAAGACTGGTGCAATTCTTATGGGAGCTATAGGAATTAAAAAATGTCTACATAAAATTTTTTGGATGGAGCAAGTCGAGTGAGGGGACACTTAGTGGTGATTTTGTGATTCTAGGAGGCGTTACCGTCTTATATTGTGTGTTACGAGAACATACTTATTGATAGGATTGTGTCCCTCCTTTCTTACCTTGCAATTGAATCTAAACATCTAATTCGAAGTTCCCTTTACCATCAGAGGCAATACAATATGGTATCGTTGCATTTACAGATCCCCCTCCTCTTTCTTATGTTCATATGATTCCACGGCCCATTTTCTTTCCCGTCCTCTCAGCGCTTTCTGTCTGTAGTGTCCGGCTTCTTCCTCATTACTAACCAGCAGGAGGGCCCATGTTTCCTTGTTTTGAAGCTGTTGGACATTTGTTATACCCTGTTTACAACCAGCAGGTGTCTATCCCCCACCTTCCCTTTCTACTTTATTGCATTCTTCTTTAATCAGCACTTGGGAGTAGGGGAGGTTGGGTTAGAAATCGGAAATAATCTTAATTAAATGTTTTCTATCCTGAAACAAGGAGAGTCTCTTTTTGAATACGAGGCGGTGTACCGGATCACAAAAGGCGAAGACAAATATTTACCAAAGAACAAAAAAAGAAGTCTGATGAGGCGAACGCTCAATTTGATTATCTTTGTTCTCCCGGTAGAAATGTTTAACAGTGTCAGATAATTGCTAGGACTCCTATAGAGGAGGCAATTTCCCTTCCCCAGCCCAGTGTGGCAGTGAACTATTATATAAATGATATCAACAGTTAATCAGTAAGAACAGTCAGAATGTATAATGTATTGTGGCTCCTCGCCGGCTTTAATTTTAGCATTGCGTCTAAAGAACGGCTCCCGCGAAGTCGTCTGTTTATGAATTGAAGCCATTTCTGTTTGTGTGCATTTACAGGTGGAATAGAATTTATTGAAGTTAGTAGAACAACGAAAAACTTTTTGGTGTTAGGTTTATTAGCTTAAATTATGTAACATTAAACTACTTCGAAATAAACCATTAAAAAGCAGAAAACTGCAGCAAATTAGAAAAAATATATAATAATATAACAAATTGTTATGTATTTATTTTATATAATTTTAATATTGTTAAAAATAATAATAACACTAATAATATAAATAATTATCTATTTATTTTTATATAATAATAATAATAACACGTTATTCTTTATTATTATACATAATACCGCTAATACTTTTTGATAAGAAAATAATGTCTCAATAATTTATCTCTTCATTGCTTATTTAATATATATTTTTAAATCTAAGCATTTTTTTAAAAATAAAAAAGCAGTCTGCACTCAAAAATGGGATTCTAACGAAAGTCCAGCAAAACTTTTAATAAGCCATATGTACAACAGGAAATCGGCAACGTGTTGGCTCCACAGAGCCTTTCTCAAGTACTTTATTATTTTAAAATACATTATAGCTTTGCTGACACTGCAATTTTAGCTACTATTGTTGCATAGCTGTCATGGCTCCAATAGAAACATATCCCAAGGACCCTGGTGTGAACCAAGCTTTTAGTTGGCCATACACACGAGATAGTTGATGGCTGAACAATCGTTCTTCTGCAGACAGTTATTTCTCCCAATCCCTTCCATACACATGAGTGCTTGCAGGCAAGGACTGGCCCATCCTCCGGTGGGCCCCTGTGCAAAAGTGGGCAAAAATGGCAATATAGATACCATACCCAGAACATGGTGCATTTTAAAAAGACTCCCCCAAAAAGTTTTATTACAACCAATGGAAAATATGGTGCTTTTAGTGCACTATACATGTTAATAAAGACATATATGTACCATTTGGCTGCAGAATTCAGAGTAAAAAAATACATTGGAAAAAAAAAACTTTTTTCAGCAAATACCATGTAAGAAACCAGAATAAGGCTACGTTCAGATAAATGTATTTTCAATCAGTGCGCAGTCCAAGTGTTCAATGGACTGAACACAGTCAGCACACTGACCGCTGTTAGTCAATGTGCAAGTGAGTGGTTATCTACATTGACCTTAGATCTGTGTTGTAAAAATCACTGCATGCATTGGTCTCGTCCATTATACATCCATCCATCATCCATCCATGACTAAATAATAGGGAATGATCCATTTTTTTCTGGTAATATGATGGACACCATGACGGAATCCTACTAGAGTCTGGGTCTATTAGGTCACCTCGTGTCCATCATGCACAAGGATTCAGCTCTGCTTTAATTTTTCTTGTTCTGCTTCTATGATGGCACATTACAGTGAAGGAAATAAGTATTTGATCCCTTGCTGTTTTTGTAAGTTTGCCCACTGACAAAGACATGAATAGACTATAATTTTAAGGGTAGGTTAATTTTAACATTGAGAGATAAAATATCCAAAAAAAATCTAGAAAATCACATTGTATAAATTAGATAAATTTGCATTTTGCAGTGAGAAATAAGTATTTTATCCCTCTGGCAAACAACACTTAATACTTGGTGGAAAAACCCTTGTTGGCAAGCACAGCAGTCAGACATTTCTTGTAGTTGATGATGAGGTTTGCGCACATGTCAGGAGGAATTTTGGTCCACACCTCTTTCCAGATCATCTCTAAATCATTAGGATTTTGAGGCTGTCGCTTGGCAACTCGGAGCTTCAACTCCCTCCATAAGTTTTCTATGGGATTAAGGTCTGGAGACTGGCTAGGCCACTCCATGACCTTAATGTGCTTCTTTTTAAGCCTCTCCTTTGTTGCCTTGGCTGTATGTTTTGGGTCATTGTCTTGCTGGAAGACCCAGCCACGACCCATTTTTAATGTCCTGGCAGAGGGAAGGAGGTTGTCACTTAGGATTTTACAGTACATGGCTCCATCCATTCTCACATACCTGCGGTGAAGTAGTCCTGTGCCCTTAGCAGAGAAATATCCCCAAAATATAATGTTTCCACCTCCATACTTGACAGTGGGGACGGTGTTCTTTGGGTCACAGGCAGCATTTCTGTTCCTCCAAACATAGCGAGTTGAGTTAATGCCAAAGAGCTAAATTTTTGTCTCATCTGACCTCAGCACCTTCTCCCAATAACTCACAGAATCATCCAGGTGTTCATTGACAAACTTCAGACGGGCCTGCACATGTGCCTTCTTGAGCAGGGGGACCTTGCGGGCACTGCAAGATTTTAAACCTTTAAAGCGTAATGTGTTACCAATGGTTTTTTTGGTGACTGTGGTCTCACTGCCTTGAGATCATTAACAGGTTCCCCCCGTGTAGTTTTAGGCTGATCTCTCACCTTCCTCATGATCAAGGATACCCCACGAGTTGAGATTTTGCATGGTGCCCCAGATCGATGTCGATTGACAGTCATGTTGTATTTCTTCCATTTTCTTACTATTGCACCAACAGTTGTCTCCTCCTCACCCAGCATCTTACTTATGGTTTTGTAGCCCATTCCAGCTTTATGCAGGTCTATCATCTTGTCCCTGACATCCTTAGAAAGCTCTTTGGTCTTGCCCATGTTGTAGAGCAGAGGTCCCCAACCGCCGGTCCGCGGACCAGGACCGGGCCGTTGGGGTTTTTCAGCCGGTCCGCGGGGAGAGGGGGCCCCTCCAGCCTCCAGCAGGGCCGCCATCAGGGCATGACTGCCCTGACTCCAGTATGGGGCCCGGCCGGTAGGAGCCCCCTCGGAGCCCCCCTCTTGTGCGTCTCTCTCCTCATGGGGCCCCCGGCCACATGCTAAGCGCCGGGTCCGGGAGATCTTAGCGCTGCGCTGCTGCGGCAGCACCTTCATGATTCCCCTGACTTCCGGTCATGTGACGGCGCCGTCACATGGCCGGAAGTCAGGAGAACCTGGTGTCAGCGATTTGGACAAGCGCCAGGATTCTGCAGGGATCGCATGGGGGTAAGTATAACAAGTTTTATTTTTTTTTAAATACAATTAACTAGGAGTGGGGGGAATGGGAGATGCACATGGGGGGAGGGGAGAGATGAGAGATGCACATGGGGGAGGGGAGAGATGAGAGATCCACATGGGGGGGAGGGGAGAGATGAGAGATGCACATGGGGGAGGGGAGAGATGAGAGATCCACATGGGGGGAGGGGAGAGATGAGAGATGCACATGGGAGGGAGGGGAGAGATGAGAGATGCACGGGGGGGTGAGAGATGCACGGGGGGGATGAGAGATGCACGGGGGGTGGATGAGAGATGCACGGGGGGTGAGAGATGCACGGGGGGATGAGAGATGCACGGGGGGTGGATGAGAGATGCACGGAGGGGGATGAGAGATGCACGGAGGGGGATGAGAGATGCACGGGGGTGAGCTGCACATGGGGGGGTAAGAGATGCACATGGGGGGGTTATGTTTACATAACTTTGTTGCCTTATGAAGGGCGGGGGGGGCCCCCAAAAATTTCTTGCACAGGGGCCCACTACAGTCTGTGTCCGCCCGTGGGATGAAGTAAATGCAGCTGAACAGCAGCTGTCAGGACAGCTGCCCTGTCCTGCTGCAGGGCGTGATGGGGCCTCAGTGATGGGGCTCCTGGCACAGCACATTATGTGGGGCTCCTGGCATAGCTCCTGGCGGGGACCTGGTCTACACTATATGATAAGTATGCACTAAACTCCAAATCCCTCCATTACCCCGCCCCCATATGACCAAAGCCCCGCCCACCCCACCCCCTCCTTGCTGGGCCATGGAAAAATGATCTTGCTTCAAGTCGGTCCCTGGTGCAAAAAAGGTTGGGGACCACTGTTGTAGAGGTTAGAGTCTGACTGATTAATTGAGTCTGTGGACAGGAGTCTTTTATACAGGTGACTATGTAAGACAGCTATCTTTAATGCAGGTAATGAGTTGATTAGGAGCGTCTAACTGGTCTGTAGGAGCCAGAACTCATAATGGTTTGCAGGGGATCAAATACTTATTTCTCACTGCAAAATGCAAATAAATTTATCTAACTTATACAATGTGATTTTCTTGATTTTTTTTGGATAGTCTATCTCTCATTGTTAAAATTAACCTACCCTTAAAATTATAGACTGTTCATGTCTTTGTCAATGGGCAAACTGACAAAAACAGCAAGGGATCAAATAATTATTTCTTTCACTGTATATTGACCCTTTCTTAGAATTCACATCCTAATCATTTTCTCTTTGTTGTATAAATATTGGCACCCTAACAAACTTGTACTATGATAAAGTCACTACAGGATTGATTTGCAGAGTTGAGCAAAACAATTAATAGGACCATGTTCCAGCAGCCACATAAAACTGAACAAGAGCACCATGAACCTCCTACTATCTACGACATTCCCGATGCCTCTTCTGTTTAGTAGGTGACATCATTATGTTGCAGTGGGCTACTAGCGATGTCTACTCAGTAGAGGCACTGGGGATGTCACAGGTAGTAGGAAGTTTTCAAGGCTCAACATGTATCTATACTCAAAAGATGAGAGGGATACAAGCCGTTGAAGGAGATATTGATATTGATATTTGGTTGCAGTTTAACTTCTTAATTCAAACTAATGACCTTTCACTTGGGAATCAACGTAATAACACACTGAGCTATTAGGGAATCTGAGAACAGGTTGTGATTTGTAGCAAACAGGAGGAAAAAGATTTTTCACCACCAGGAGCAAAATAGTAACAATGCAGTGACATGACGAAAATCTGCATAACTAATCATATTCTAAATAGTTACAAGTCAAATTTATGTATGCGATAACCAAGATGATTGTCTATAAAATAATGGTAGTAGTCGAAACAGTGGTGAATGGTGAGATATGGAGCCTGAAAGTCAAAAGTTCAAAACATTGTTACCCTTTTGCTTGTCACTGTATAACAAAAACAGTCACAGATCAGTGTAAAGAGGTGAAGTATTGAATGCATAAGGCTTTATATGCCATAGGTTACCCAATGAAATCCAGTAAAAATTCCAAGGTGTTGGTAAAGATCTTCCTCACCCGACGCGCGTTTTTCGGGAAATGCTTCGTCCAGGGCAAATTTGTACCATAATCTTAAATGGCTCTCATTTGTTTTTATTTATTTTTTTCCAAGTTTCTTCAGTGTCTCATCAGTGTTTCAGTTTTTACCATCAGTATTTCATCAGTGATTTTCCATAGCTTCTCTTATATATTGCAATGTTAACCACGCACAGTGCACATATTGCATACTGATGCCATCTGTGTGCTGTCTGTGAATTATACAGTAATTTTGATCCATGACTTGGATCAGAATCGGACATATCTCCGTGATTCTTTTGTGCACTGTCGGTCCGTAGAAAAACAAGGTCAAGTGCCAATTTCCATTGGCTTTAATGGGTACGTGTTCTATCTGTGAAAATAGCGGCTATAACATGTATGTGATTCCCGGACCTCTGCATGTCGTCTAAAAGGGTGTTGACCATATTATAATGTTTTACACGTGTAGTGGTTTTCAAAACTATTTCGACTTTCTAGGAAACATCTGGACATTCTTTTCCTAATTACAGAATACCATGCGAATAGCAAAACATTTCAATGTATGTGTCAAAAGATAACCAAATGAATGGAAATATTTTATGCAGAGAAACAGTTTTATGCATTGTATCATAAATTCGATGGCACTTCTTATAATTCATTAATCAACCGCAAAACAGCATTTAGGCACATTGGCGGAGAAGACTTCAAAAGCATTGTTTCATTCACAAATAAGGTGCTCTCCTCCTCTACAAGGACAATAAACATTATTATTTTATACTCAGTGGTTGCTATAAGCCACAATCCAAATGCAGGGACCTTTACACTTATTTTAAATTGAAGGTCATCTGTTCATAAAGGTGTTAAAAAGAGCGAAATGCCCTTCTGTATTGTACTTGAAATATTGAGATGAATGGTAATTAAGCAAAGTCTAGACATGGTGAATTATGCCTGAACTGTCCCCGGAGAAAAGCTAAGGATTTGTTTTCCACAGTAAAGATAAAATGTTTTGTTCTTTCAATAGATACATTTGTGCAGATAATAAAATCGGTAATTGAAATCTAATCACCTTTTATGATGATGCAAGGTAGGACGGCACCTCGGAATAAGGTTAACACATTTAACACACTCATTGAACATCAGGACTAGAGATTATAGCAATTTTCTGGATCAAAAATGAAGCGCTCCAATCAGGGTTGGACTGGGGTGTCTGGGGCCCACAGTAGGAATTGACCCTAGCGGCCCACCCTACAGCTATATGCAAATACCTGTAAGCCGTTATCTCTGTTATAGTACAGCATCGACTGCAAAACACGGGTGGCTCCTGCACATTTACTGTGCGCCACTATAACTGTGATGTACTATTATAGTAGTTTGCATTAAAGGGATTCCTTGATGAAAACAAATTATCACCGATCCACAGGATAGGTAGTTGATAACTTATTAATCATTAGAATCCAACCATTGGAAAGCGCACCAATCAGAAGAATGGGGAATTTTTATCCTTGACAGTTCACTTTTATCCCCCTTCTAAAATGAAGCGGCAGGAGGAATGTCTGACCGCTGCTCCATTCATCCTCTTTGGGGCTTACAGAAAAAGCCAAGTGCAGCGTGTAGCCACTTAGGGAATGAATCCGTGGTCGAGTCGACCATGCTGCTCCAAACTAATGGGGATAAAAGTTGCTCATGCTGCCAATTGGTGCGGGTCCCAGCAGTCGGATTCCCACCCATCGATAACTTATCACTTATCCTTAGGCTATGTTCACACGTTCAGTATTTGGTCAGTATTTTACATTAGTATTTGTAAGCCAAAATCAGGAGAAGAGCAATCAGAGTAAAAGTATAATGGAAACTGCACCTCCTCTTTTTTTTTTTAACCCACTTCTGGTTTAGGCTTACGAATGCTGATGTAAAATACTGTCCCCATCCTGGGCCCCTTTATTTAATAATGTCTCCCATACTAGACCCCATTGTTCCTCTATCCTGGGCTCCTATGTTTCTCCTTCCTGGATCTCTATTTCATCCATCTTGGGCCACTATGTTCCTCCGTCCCAGACCCCTATGTTCCTCCATCCAGGGCACCTATGTCCCCGTCCTGAACTCCTATGGCCATTACCCTTCCCATTCACAAAGAGGAAAAAAAAAGATTCTTCTCACCTTCCGACGTCCTCTTGCGGCTTCATATCTGGCGTGGTTGTTACAATGGCGGCTATCCCATCAGAGGCTGCACACTGAATCGCGTGGTCCCTGATAGGCCCGTGGTCATTCTAACGAAAACAGTTACCGTGAGGGCCCCCTCTATTTTCAGCATGGGGGCCACCGAGGACCCGGAGCCCACCGGAGGATTGTCCGATTCTAGTTCCAATCAACTGCATGGTTTTCTTTGTATATTATGGATTGCCTACAAATCTTGTGCTTCTGCTTTCACAATTAATATTGGTTATTTACATGTCATTAAAGGAAAATTCATTTGTTTTTGCTAAATAACATACAATCGTTTACATACAAAGAGATAGTGATATCAGAAAATTACCTATTGTAAATAATCAGTGGTTGGGTGCTTACGTTTATGACATCCCTATACATGTATATGACATAAAAGGGCTCATTGGCAGAAGTTATCCTCGGTCAACACCTCTCCATTTTTGCTCTTTATTGGAAATGACACAAAGCTTACCTAGAATGATGTCAATCTAATGATAGCTAAGGATTTGGTGTTGGGCTAAAATGGGGGAGAAAAGTCATGGGAGTTCTCATATTTTCACCTCTGTACAGGGATATGGTCTTTGCTACAGTAAATTCTTAGGCTGCTACTCCTAAAACCGTCTCCAGCAGGGCAGGTGCAGACGACCGTTTTTCCCCTTCTGAGAAAATTGGTCCGATTATGCTAATAACATTGATCAGAGTGGGATCCAATTTTCTTAGAAGTGGAGAAAAATTTTTTTTTATACCTTTTCCATTGTATCAATCCATGAAAATCTTCCGATTGAGGTCTAACTTTTTCCACGGACCCATAGATATGAATAGGTGAGTGCCATCTGATTCCCGGAGGCAAATCGTGCATGCTGCAATTTTTCCATTTGGTCCGAGGAAAAAAATCGGACATGTGCATGACTCCATAGGATAACATGGGTATGACTGTTATCCGTCAAAACCACGGACAGCACTCTTCCGATTAAAACAATCGTCTGCACGAGCCCTTAGTAAAAAAGTTTATGTTTAGAAGACTAAAAAGTCTAAGATGGAAAGCTTAGACGGGCAGATCCTGAGTCAGGGCAGGAGGAGTTTTATTACAATGGTAAAAAGAAAGAAGGTCAGGGCTGGCAGCAAACAGAAAGATCTGTTGAGAAACAAGTTGGGTCAGTAACCAACAAAACAGCAATAGCACACTTACACAGAGATAGGGAACCCAATGAACCAGTTTGTTCAGGTAAATGAAGATTTTTAAAAAGAATATGTCACCAAGTTTTTGTCAACTAATCTGAGAGCAGCATAATGTAGGGGCTGAGATTCTGATTCCAGTAATATCACTTACTTGGCTGCTTTCTGTAGCTTTGATAAAATGACTGTTCTTTCAGCAGGAGATTATCAAAAGAGGACTAGTAAACCAACTGGCAGGTAGTCCTCTATATTCATGACCTCTGTGTAACCCCTTTGTTACCATTGATTTGTAGCTTTCTGCCTATGCACAGTGCACACAGAAAGCTGCCAATCAGTGGTGTGGGCGGGGTTACACAGAGCTCAGCATTCAGAGAACTGGTAGGTCTGCAGCCGAGAAAACTGTGATTTTATCAAAACTACGGCAAGCAGCTCAGTAAGTGATACATCACTGGAATAAGGGTCTTTGCCCCTACATCATACTGCTCTAAGATGGGGTAGCAAAATCCTGGTTCCATATTACCTTTAAGATGCCTGGAGAATTAGCGGAGGACATGTGTAGCCTACAAGCCTGGGCTGTGTGTTGTACACATGTGTAACTATCAGAGGAGAGTAATGTATGCCCAGAACAGCGGTGACTCAGGTGAGGACGTCATGCATGGAGAATGATAAGAGTGTACAGCATTACAGAAAAAATGTGTACTGAAATTTTTATCCTAAGTCATATGTCAAGGCTTTTTAAAAGGGCCAATAATGACTTTTAGGATTGCTATTTCCATTAGGTGGCGCTAGAGTTCAAGCCCTCGTCCTCTCTGAAGAGACAATTTGCATATAGAAATTTTGAAATTTATTGATGAAGACAAGACAAGACCATGATCACACCTCACTGTAGTAGGCGATATATTATGGAGTTACTTATTTTCATATATCCATAAAACCAGAGGGGCACATTAAATATATCCTACCTTAGGGAGCATAGTGGATGCACCCACCCACACCTACGAAATATTCTCTCTAGGTGTACTGATTGGATTACTGTAAAATTCTTAAATTGAAGTCATGCTTGAGTACAATTAAGAAGAAGGATTCACAGTGCATATTTTAGCATGTGCTGATTTCATTAAGTTAGATGACATTTTTTGATGGCTTCTTGTAGACAGTATAATAATATTAACAACTGTTTTTATAGTAGAAAATGATAAATGAAATGAGCTGCAGATCAGTGTCTTATTTTTGGTTTATGTTTCGTCTGTACCTTGATTATGGTGATGATACATACCTTAGAAGGTTATTCCCCAAATCACAATGTGGTCTTATAATAATGTATACTTATATTTATTAATTTGTTCTAAAATAACAAATATGCCCCATTTTGCACATCATTCACAGAAAAGATGCCCGTTATTTACCCTTTTCGGTGATCCTCATCAATCACGCGCAGTGCAGTCTCTCTCGGCTGGTGTCCTGAGAGAGCGGCTCCTGTGTGGGATTATAATAACAGAAAGGGATGAAGCCACCTTCATTACATTGCAGAGATACCAGGAAGCAGCTGTGCTTGTGATGGCTGTAACTAACAGGAGTGATGTACTGCAAGAGAGGGCTTTATATAGAGGGGGCTGAAAGGAGACATATACAGTAGAATGGGGCTGTGTATAGAGGGGCAGTAAAAGTGATATACTGTCAGATTAGACTGTGTATACAAGGGGCTGAGAGGAGTGATGCACTGTGGGATGGGCTCTAAATAGAGGGGCTGAGAGGAGTGATGTACTGTGGGATGGGGCTCTAAATAGAGGGGCTGAGAGGAGTGATATGCTGTGGGATGAGGCTCTAAATAGAGGGGTTGAGAGGAGTGATGTACTGTGGGATGGGGCTCTAAATAGAGGGGCTGAGAGGAGTGATATGCTGTGGGATGAGGCTCTAAATAGAGGGGTTGAGAGGAGTGATATACTGTGGTATGGAGCTCTAAATAGAGGGGCTGAGAGGAGTGATGTACTGTTGGATGGGGCTCTAAGTAAAGGGGCTGACAGGAGTGATGTACTGTGGAATGGGGCTCTAAATAGAGGGTCTGAGAGGAGTGATATGCTGTTGGATGAGGCTCTAAATAGAGGGGCTGAGAGGAGTGATATACTGTGGTATGGAGCTCTAAATAGAGGGGCTGAGAGGAGTGATGTACTGTGGGATGGGGCTCTAAATAGAGGGGCTGAGAGGAGTGATATGCTGTGGGATGAGGCTCTAAATAGAGGGGCTGAGAGGAGTTGAATTGTTGGTTGCCTGCTGCTGAGATATGACCCCCTTTCCAGTATATCTAATCTTTTAGCCTACTGAGTGTGGTCCTCCACCCTTTTCTGTGGGGGTCTTCATGAGGACAATGCCCTGTTTGCAAAAATATACTAGATTTACATGCAAGAAAGAGTAGGCATATCTCAAGGAGGGAGAGGCACGGGGACAAAACAAAATCACCAGATTTAGGAGAATAGCCCCATTCATACCAGGTAAAAACAATTGTATATATGGAAAGGTCCTCTTTAAGATGCTTCAAATTGTGACAGCAATTTTGCAATCCTTTTGGCTGTAAGATAAGACAGCCATTAGGTGCTGTAAAGTTAGAAAAAAGTTTTTGAGGATGTGCCAAATTCATTTCCAAATGATCCATTGTGATAAATTGCATTTGCTCTTTACAAAAAAAAATGGACAGGATTAGTAAATCTGCTCCAAAGTGTAAGGAATAAATAATTGGCAAACTTGAAACCAAGCTTATTCCACTTTTCAGGAGCAGAGAGAAGCATCTAGAAAAATATTTTCACAAGAAGGACTCCAGTAATTTTTACAAGGTATTTTTTTTTGTATTAAATGTATGGGGAACAAACCATCAGCAGATGTCAATTCTTTCAATTATTTCTTGCAGAAAATGTTTTCACTTTTTTCTCCATCTTTTTGAACATTGAAGCATTACTGACTTCACCGTGTCGACAACTTGTCTGTTTTTTGTCTGTCATTCCCTTAACTTTAAAATTAAAAAAGTAATTGAAAGAAAAACTAGAAGCCCGATCTTTGTTCGTAATCAAAGTTAATTGAATTTATTCACTCATCTTCAGAAATCGATGAAAGATTCGTCTGCTGCTTGCATTCATCAAAAGAATCAATTTGACCTATTTGAGCCTCTTTTTTTGAAAATCTAAGTAATTGGAAAATATACCCTTCAATCTCGCAGATCAGGTGGATTCGCAAATACAATGGATCAGGCTCAGTTCATATACTATAAGCTTAACTGCATATGTGTTCATAGACTTTAATGGGAAGAGAAATGCAAGGCCTAGGGTTGTCAATCATGCCAAAGGAGGCGTGATTAGGAGATCTAAGGCAGGGCTAGTCTGGGTGAAGAAATGTCCTGCAGGACTAGTCCTGTCTCAATTGCATATTTGACACTTCGAGATTCGTGGAGGTCCAATATCTGGCACCACCACCAATCAACTGAAAAATGCTTTGTCGGAGGCTACATGCAAACACATGGAATGGAACTGCAGATCGTCGTCTCATTCAATGTGTACCATTCGCTTACAGGTACTGCAGATAATATCAGTAGCAATTAACAGCTGATCAATGGGGGTGCTGGGTGTTGGACCCCACAATCTCAAATTGATGACCTCTTCTTTGGATAGGTGATCAATGTGATGTGACTGGACAACCCTATATCCAGGTGCAAATTTTCATCTATACTGATAGCTGTGTCTGCTACTTACCAGCTCAGTCCAATTTAAAGGAGTTGTCCACTACTGCACAACCCTTTCTAAATTGTGGGGGAACACAACCCTGCGATGATACCGATCTGGGAAGTAAGTATGCAGCATTTCTCATGTTTCTGGGCCAGAACCCTTGAGCCTGCGCTTTGTGGTCGGCTTCTCTGCCCACCAAGCCAAAGCAGATACACCTTTTCTCTAGGTCTTTAGTTTCTGTTATCCTTGTTTTAGTCTTTTTAGGGTAACTGGTGTTTTCATTTACTCATTTGTCTGCCCTATCGCCTTTCGTGTACGGCTTTATATACTTTCCCCCTGCTGTTTTTTTCTGCTGGTGATAGTCTCATTTAGATATCCAGCCATACTTCTGTAGTTTAATCCAGTCAGTGAAAGATCAGCCAGGATTTATCTCTTTGCTGTTTATGATCTTTACCCTGCACCTATCTTCTGTTTTTTTTTATGAAGTAGGCGGTATATTTACTAAGAATATGTATTTAATCCTTTATTTTGTATTTCGTGGTTTGTTTTACTCACTTTGGGATCTCTTTCTATTTCAGCACACTTTCCCTTCTGTAGGTAATTTGCACTCTACTCTGCTCTCTGGTTCTTTAGGAGGAACGTGAAGCGCTCAATGGCCTTTCAGGCAGCATAGGTCTGAGTCGCCATCACCTAGTCTGAGGTTAGGGCTGTATCAGCTCACCCAGAAACCACTAGGGACTGTGGGGTCAGGATCTTTAGTCTGTCCAGGAATCGGAAGGGTCAGTTGTAGTTATTAATGTGTTACCTATTTTCCCAAGTAAGTTGCTACACAATCATAACACATTTTAATTTTATAATAACCAATAGAGGATTTAAAGAAGCTATTGTCTAGTACTGACTATTCCTTTTGGACTCCTCTCTTTATCCTTTTCTATAGTGGCAGTACTAGGAAAAGACTGACTATGTTAATAATATAATTTATTTTTGCTTTCAGTTGTATCCTAATTGGGAATCATCAGATCACATTAGGCTAAAAATGTTCAGTTCTATAAATGTTGATAACGTGTAAACTAAATACATATAAAAATGTGGCTTCATTAAAAGGTATTTCCACATAATCAAATCTGGATTTGTCCTTTTCTGTCACCAAGTAATAATCTCATGCTTTCTTTTTAATGCATATTTTGCAACCTGGAAAAATGGGAAATCTGGGTGCCAGATAAGAGACAAGCATGGGTAAAGAAGATTTTTTTCAGAAATTTTCTTTTAGATTTTTGACATTTTTTTTGACATTTTATTTATGTTGTATTTCTTCACTCATGTATTATCATTGTGTGTCCCTCTCCTCTAGGGTGAAGTGCTGAATAAGCCCGCAGAGGTAGCAGAGTTCTTGGTAAGTCTCTACTTGTTATGGTTTCTGTTGAGTTCTTAGTAATAAATTCAGCAGAAGGAAATTATTTTCCCCCTTTAAGTACCTTAATATATCAGAAAGTTATAATGAGAGTTTAAAGTCAGTGAACCCCAAAATGTGATTATGTATTTGTATATTCTATCACCAAAAAGGTATCAAACATTCAGAGTTACAAATGCCCAACAAAAATTACCACAATCTCTTTGATGTGTGAATAACAGGGACCCCATAGTGAAAATCATAATGAGGCACCTATTCTGCTGCGGGCCCACACCCTTCATCTGAGGACAGAAGAGCCAAAAGTTTGTTGGTCCCTATTTACCGATCTGTCCTTACTTACCTTTCTTGGTTCAAGATTTCCCAAGATGGCAGGATATGACCAGCTTTCAAAGAGAAAAATTGCATTACCTGTTGGGCATTGTTTTTTACTATATGTGTCAGCACGAGAATGCATTTAATTTAGGTCATCAGAAATTGGAGTCTTTAAAGGGTTATTTAGAAAATCCTCAGTTATCAATTATCCATAAAATAGGGTTAACTTGCTGATCGTTGAGAGTCTGACTGCTAGACCCCCAATATTCCCAAGACCAGGGCTCTAGAATTCCATGAACGGGGGGCTCTGGAGCACCATCCCCAGTGGAGCAGAGGTTCACATGCTTGGCCTCCACTCCATTCATTGTCGATGGAACCGTGAAAATAGCAATGCACAGCGCCCAGCTTTTTCAAGCAGTCCCATTGATAATGACTCTTCATGAGGTTCCAATGCCCCAAACTTGGGATCCCTTTGGATTTCAGCAGTTAGACCTCCAGTAATCAGCAGGTTATCCCATATCTGATGGGGTGGATACAATATTCTATCCCACAAATAGCCATCAAACATTTAGAGCAACAAATGGCCATCAAAAATTATATTCCACAAGCTCTTTGATGGGTGAATAAAAGGAAGCCCATAGTGAAAATCATAATGGAGCACCTATTCTGCTGCAAGCTCATACCCTCTATAGGGGACAGGAGAACCAAAAGCTTGTTGGTCCATAACTACAGATGTGTCTTTATTTACCTTTCCACTTGATTCACGATTTCCCAAGATATGTTAACCATCTTTGAAATAAAAAAAATAGTTTTACCCTATTGGGCATTGTTTTGTGTTATATGTGTCTGCATGAGAAGGTTTTGAATTTGTGTTGTGAGAGATTGGAGTTCTTAAAGATTTATTCCCAAAACTACAAGTTGTACCCTATCCATGGACTATGGGATAAGTTGCTAATCACTGAGGGTCTGACTGCTGGACCTCTGACAATCTTGAGATCAGGGCTCTAGAATCCTGAAAACATGGCTCTGAAGCCTCATTTTGAGTGGAGAGGAGGTGTTCATGATCTGCATCCGCTCCATTCATTCTCGATGGGACTGCCAAAAATACCCATGTATGGTGCCTTACTTTCTCCAGCAGTCCCATAGACAATGACTCTTCATGAGGTTCCAGAGGTTCGATTGTTGAGGATCCTAGCGGTTGGATCCTCAACTATTAGCAAATTATCTCCTATCTGATGGGGTGGATACATCTGTAACATAGAGTAGATTTCATAACTTTTGGGGCTTATGGTACCTGGAGAAAGGTGGAACCTCTGGCGTTTCATGAGCCACCAGCATTTGCTTCTACAATTTCACCTCTATCACTGTATAAACAGGCTAATATTTGGTCCAGGTCCTTTTGATGATTTTCAATTCGCTTTTTTTATTCTACCCTAAATATAACTTGTGCTCTCTGTCTTCTTTCCATCTACTGTTACTATGAATAACTCTACAAATGTAAATCTTACCTGTAGATATTTTTCTGGCAGAGATGAAGTAAGAACTGGATTTAATTACTGATCATATTTATGTAACCATGCTAGCTCAATATTGTAGCTGAATCAGCAGAAGTTAATGAGACGTGGAATATCCTCGAAGAGGAATATGATTTTTTTTTTTTTTGCTTCAGGTTTATGATGAGGAGCAGAAACTTAAAACAAGGCAACTAGGAGGCAGGATGGTACTGTACGATGCTGGGACATTGTTTATGGGAGATGCTGCGAGAACTAAGCAGTCATATTTCGAGTGGGAATGTTCTCACTTTTAGGTTTCTGTCTCTCATCTGTATTATTTTGGAGGGGTATTAAAAAAGTAAAGTCACCTCCCAACTAATAGCAATGGTGGAAGCCACTAAACACTAATGGTTCATTCTGCACCAGTGTGGTGGTGTTACCACATAACTTGGAAGATGTGTCATTCACCACCCTGTATATTAACGGCCATATAAGTTGGTCATCTTTTATAGGAACAGATGTAAGTAAAGGAAAGTTCACACCATGTTCAATACACACGTTGGCAGAAGAGCTGGAGGGTAATAAGCTGCAATGGACACGATTGATGCCATCATTTGTTATTTACCAGGCAGTTGTATGTGGGTACGCCCTTCTTTTTGCATCAAAATATGCCTAAGGTTCCTGTAATGAGCTTTTGGTAACTTTTTTAGCACCTATTAATTAGGTTAGTTGTGTTTTTTACATTACGTTTTTCACAGCATTTTTTTACATGCATTTCTTTTCACGGTTTTGAGGCTGCAATTTCTGTGTCTTTGCTACTTTGTTTTTGATAATTCCTGGTATTTGTCTTTAACAAAACTTTATTGATGCTGTCATGTGCGAATTGCATTAGTTTTTCATACATTTCCGCAGCAGAATCGCACTAGAAAGGCATATGCATTTTTTTACCTATGGATTTTCCACATCTAATGCAAGTCTATAGGGAAAGTCAGCACATAAAACTCAATACTTACAAGAGGAATTGACATGTTGTGGATTTGAAACCCACACCGCAACACCGCAGGACAGTTTACACTGAGTAAAGAAAAGCACAGTGGGCATGAGATTTCTATAAATCATAAGTACTTTGCTGAAACTGCACAGTGAAAATATGCAGCATCAAAAACTCATCAAAAGCTCATCAAGTTTTGAAAAACACCTTACCTCACCTCACTTAGATTTTTTGCTGAGTTTTGGAGAGGAAAACGATCAGAAACTCCAAATTTTTGAGGCGTTTTGAGTTTTTGAGGAGGATTTGGAGAGTTTCAGCTCAGTTTCTTCTCAAAATGATGGCTTTAATCCAACGGTGGAGTCACCAGAGTTTTCTTTCACAAAGCCGCTTGAAGAAAAAGCTGGTGGTCATTCTCGTGGTATCTTTTTCCTTTATCTTCTATTATAGTGAGCAGGTGGCTTCCAAATGACAATGCTTGAAGACTGAACAATTAATTCATTTAACCAGTCCAGTGTTTATGAACACTGACTCGGTTAAAAGAAGTGACATAAGACGGAGCATCTCCACAGCATTGTCATTTTGATATTACCATACGTTATATTCATGTTTTGCAGTGCTTTATCAGGCAGATTCCAGGTGACGTCCACCTGACAAAGACATTGTGTGTACCTAGCCTAGGTGCAAATCACTTATATAAAGTGTCTACTGATGAAAAACTGAGCATTGTCCAGTCAAAAGACTTCAAAAAGCACTTGAAAAATACTCTGCAAAAACTCTTAAAAACTGCTTGAGAAAACAAAAGTCTCTTCAAATAACTCCCCAGAGAGGGAACATTTTCTGAAGTGGTTTCCACTAGAAAACTTGTCGTTTTTGACCACCTGAAAATAAAAATGCACACTGAGGCTTTTTGCTGAGTTTGCGGAACAGAAACTAAGCAGAAACTCAACATTTTTTAGGACTTTTGAGGTTTGAAAGAGGATTTGCAGAGTTTCTGCTCAGTTTCCGCTCCACAAGCTGCTAAAAATCCTCTGTGTGCACATAGCCTAAGAAGCCACTAAATATACTATTTTTTTATACTGGATTCCTTTATACTCCTTAAAATGAACTTACAGGTCTTCTGACATTTTATTAGGGTAGGTAGTTATATAAGTCCATAAAACAACCTATACCATCTCATGTTAGAGTGCAGAATTGCACTGTACCTCTGTAAAGGCTCGTGCCGACGAGCGTATAAATCGGATGTGCGCCGTACGATTTTGATCCGATAGCACACAGACCGCTCACTGACCAATGTCATTCAATATGGCTTTTCAGATTAACAATTTTTCTTTCGGTCCGACTGTCCGTGAGAAAAAAATGACAGCATGCACTACTTTCTTCTGAGTCTTGGATAACACTTTCCAATTCAAGTCTATGGGTGTGTAAAAAAAATCTGATCCCACAGAGAACATATGGGTGGCATCAGATTTTTACAGATACATTTCTAGTAAACTGTACTTAATTATGTACATTTTTTAATGTAGATGTTTGAAAAAGGGATCTAATGCGAACATCATACATGTAAAAACAGGGAGCATGGATGAAAATGGGATGAAAATTGTCCGAGTTTTCCGGATGAAACGCGGACAATATTTCATATGCTCGTCTGCAGCCGACTTTCCTTCTAGTGCTGCCCCGTCTCACAGTGTGCTTCTCCTGAAAATGTATGCTTAAAGAAGCACTCTTCCTCCCACCAAAGTTATTATCCTCTTAACATATTGCAATCATCATATTATATAGCACTGTGTACTTACAATTGCTCATATTGTCTTTCTACCCAGATAATTTTTCTCTTTTCCGTTAGGTCTATGTCCATCACATGATTAAAAACTGACTAGCTGAATCCTTCTTAGCTCTATGTAGAAACAGAAGGTCGATTTTCCCTGCATGAGTCATAAGTCACTGCAAAAGTCCCTGGCAGAGGGAGGAGGGAGTAGAGATGTGCCAACCCAAACTGTAAAGTTCGGGGCTCGTACCGGTTCTGAACTCCAAACATGGACTTCTCCTGGAAGTCCTTTTTAGAGATCAGGAATCAGGGGAGAGAGAGAGTTATTTTACAGCTTCCAATTTCGGGTCACCATCGATTTCTATGGGGTTCGGGTTTAGGTTCAAGTTCGGATACAGTTCTAGTACCCGAATTGAACTTTGGACTAAAGTTCCGAAGAAACCCGAACTTTCACGGGTCTGCTCATCCCTGGTGGTCGGGAGTTGAAGAGGGGGATGACTCACGCAGGATAAAGAGAGAAGAAGAAAAGAGAAGAATTAGCTGGGTAGAAGGGCAAATTGACAAAAGGAACTGTAAGCCATGTTGTCAATATATGCATACATTTCCAGGAGGAATAACTGAGGAATTGCACAATGTAGACTTGTAAGTAAAGGTATTCTAGCATAATTATTTCATTAAGTATTTATTAAGGCAGACTTGTCAGAAGAGCTACAAGTCCTCTCTATGATTACGCTTTATGTAATGTCTAAAAAGACAGAGAGGAATAGAAGCAGAGTGTCTGGTATGAAATAGGAGTCATTATGGCACCGGAGCTAAGCAGCGGTGATTACATTATTACTGCACAGAAATCAGCCATAAAAAGTTTAGTTCCAGCAAATCAATCTCTAAGTATAGCATTTATCAGAGGCGCCACTAATGCAACGTAAGCACGGGTTAAGCAAACTTCTGCCATTGTGAAAATGGCTGGAATTATGTATTTCTGATATAAGATCTATACGATGAACATCAGGGGGAATTACTTAACCGGGGGAGAGAGGCCACAGGCTCCAGAAAACAGCTGCATCTGTATCATTATTCTTTATGAGGCTTTTTGTGTACAGATGTAAGACTCTCATAACACATCAGATGACATCAGCAAAATTGGAGTCTCAACATTTTGGTTTGCAAAAGTCTGAAAAGGACTTCTCCAAGCTGAGAATAAATTTGGATACAAGCCCAATAGAAAGCAAAAAAACCCCCCAAAATATATATATATATTTTTTAAATTAAGGATTAATTTACGAAAGGATCCTGCAAGGGGCAAGTTTTCTTAGCCTCTATTGACCTTCATACAGGTGCGTATGTACATGACATTAGTAGCATACAGTATATTATATTATAAGGCCTTGTTTCCATTAATTTGGCCATCTGGGTTCGTTTTTTGTAGTAGACTGGTGGGAAACTGTTGTAGAAACTGTTCCCGTAGTTTTCTAAGGGATCGTTCCTATTCATCCTGCACATTAATTGGACCCTTCAATGAGCCGGATTGCAAAATGCTAGGTGTTGCGTTTTTTGATCTGGCTCACCAGTTTTGCAGTAGGAATTAGTAAAAATAATAAAAGCCGTATGACAATGTCACGCAAGGTGTGGGAAAGACTAAGTGCACCTCTAAGGAAAGACAGGAAGGGAGCCCAGACGCTAGGGTAAGGGGGAGTGGAGACCTCCTAGGCTGATCTGATATCACCCTGACTCCCCTATTATCCCTCTATTGGTTCCTCGCCATTCGCCACACAAGAACCTAAGCTCTGTATTTCCCTAGGCCCTGAATAGGGAAGGGGGGATGAGCACTAGTCAGTCCCCACTAGCAACTAAAGACAACAAGGGAGACTCACACGGGGAAAAGTAACTCAGCTTGAGCCGACTTCAGAGAGATTACACCAAACGTCCTCCTAGCACCAGGGAGGAAGTAAGCAGACTGCAGAAGCTCCAAGCCTTCATATAGAAACATGTGAATATCACCAGCCCTTCCATGCTGCAAACTGAAAGCATTTAAACACCCAGGCCTGGGTGTCAATTAGCATGAGGGAGGTAGCCGCTGGGTCCTAGAGTGAGACATATTCAAGAAGGTGTCTGTAATTCCAAACGAAGAGCTCTTCTGCAGCGAGCTGCAGGGTGACAGTCGTCACATCTGACACAACCATGACCCATGACAGACAATGATCATTGATGCCATTTTGGCATCTAATCAGTTGAGGGTTATGAACACTGATCCCGATGGCATGGACAAATAGAAACTCAGCCTTAGAAGGAACTTTATATGGTTCTAGAAGGAATCCAGTTAAAGAGCTGTAAGAAAAAGGAGAAAACTCATAACTAGAGGACTAGGGGCTTTCTGCAACCCCCAGCATGGCAATTTGGTGTTCAGGTAACAAAGCAGTGTAAACATTAAAGAGGCTTCAGTGCTCATCTGAGTCTCGTGGTCTTTGCTAACAGCTTAATAACGGGGTGCCGACAGTCAGACACCCACCACATAATTACCAATATAGTTCCTGCTGTTAACTTAATGAGGTCTTAGTCCTGCCCCCACTCACACCCATTTGTATATGTATGTTAACCTCGTCCATTTTTGTCTGGAGTTAGGGCTCATTCACACGTTCAATTTTTCCATGTATGAGAAAAAAGTGTCATCCTCTTTTCTCGTACGTGGAGAAATATGGAAAAAGTTTTCTCCACCTTCTCCGTTCTGACTGTCTGCGAAAATCAGATTTTCACAGACCCATTGACTTGCATTGCCGACTTTGAACCGACAGGTACAAGTGCTATCCCTGAAAAACATGGATCACACTCTCATGTGAAAATTGGACGTCTGAATGAGCCCATACTGCAAATTTAAGGTAAAAAGAAACTGGAAAGAAAATAATAATAATAAAAAAAGAAAATAAGCACAAATAGGGCTTTAACTGGTTAAAGCATGGATAAAAAAGCGATAATACGCTCACCTTGTACAGTTGCAGTCCGAAACAGTATACACACATATGCCAGCTGCTGCAAAGCCACAGGTTCGACAGACCAGGTAGAAGAAAATGTAGATGGATAACGGCTTTTCCTTGCGCTGCTGGTGGATCCACATGGAAGGATGCATTCAAAGTGAGCAGTTCCCATGAAGAATATTTTTATTTCCAGGTTATAAAATCTGTTTCAAAGTGCATCTCACTTCTTCATCAGGACAAGAGATAACCAGCGCAAGGAAAAGCCGTTATCCATCTACATTTTCTTCATACTGCAAATCTGGGATTGTTTCTGAAAAATGAGGACGCTTTGGGAAAATTCTAGACAGATGGCATATATGCCACCAATTAGAAAATAATAACCTATTCTAAGGTTATACCATCACCATTTTGATCCTGGAAATCCCCCTTAATGGTGAAACTTCAACTATTGTTTAACAACTTAGATGCAACAGTTGCTATTGATCTGTGAAATCAAACAGCCAGGATCAGAGCTGTCTCTGATCTCCTCCATGACATTTGTATTACACACCAGACACCCACTGAGGTTGATACATTGATGGCATTCTGCATGGCGTCAACAGTGAAAATACAGTAAATGGGGCGAGGCAGTGAACTGGGTTAAAATTAAGGTTTGAAATGAGTTACATAGAGGTGGTTATTAGTGGAACACACTTAGGTTGGAACACATTAAACAGTGGGGTACCATAGGAGTCAGTATTGGGCCCTCTTCTTTTTAATATATTTATTAATGACAACGTAGGGGGAATACAGAGTAGGATTTCAATGTTTGCAGATGACACTAAACTCTGCAGGGTAATCAATACAGAGGAGAATAAGTTAATATTACAGAAGGATTTATATAAGCTGGGAACTTGGGCTGAGAAATGGCAATTGAAGTTTCATGTAGATAAATATAAGATCATGAACGTGAACAAAGGAAATAAAATGTATAATTATATTCTAAATTGTAAAATACTGGGAAAGCTGTCACTGAAAAAGACTTGGGAATATGGGTGGACGGCAAGCTCCACTTTAGTGACCAGTATCACACAGCTGCTGAAAAGGCAAATAAAATCATGGAATGCATTAGAAGAGGCAGAGATGCTCATGACGAGGACATTGTTTTCCCTCTATACAAGTCACTAGTACAGCCATACTTAGAATACTATGTGTAATTTTCGACTGCAGTGTATAAGAAGGTTATAGCTGCACTTGAGCACGTGCAGAGAAGAGCAACCAAGGTTATTAAGGGAAAAAGTTGACTGCAATATCAAGACAGGTTATTACACTTGGGGTTATTCCTAAAACAAAGGCTTAGGGGTGATCTTATTACAATGTACAAATATATGAGGAAGACAGTACAGAGGTCTGTATAATGATCTTTTTACACTTAGACCTGTGGCGGTGACAAGGGGTCATCCTCTACATCTAGAGGAAAGAAGGTTTAATCATAATCACAGACGGGGATTCTTTACTGTAAGAGCAGTGAGACTATGGGAATCTCTGCCACATGATGTTGTAATGAGTGATTCACTTCTAAAATTCAAGAAAGGTTTGGATGTCTTTCTTCATAATTATAATAATACTCGTTATACACACTAGATTCTGTAACGGGGAGATTATCCAGGGGACCAGTCTGATTGCCGTATGTGGAATCAAGAAGAAATTGTTCCCCTAATATGGAGCTATAAATGTCTGACCCATGGGGTTTTTGCCTCCTCTGGATCAACATGTTAGACTATAGGTTGGACTCTATGGATTTAAGTCTACCTTCAAATGTAAAAGCTATGAAACTATGGGTTAATGAGTTGGGTGGCAAAAATTTAAATTTGGTTCCCTTCAGAACTCTAAGTACTTGAAACAGGAGGGCTTAAGACTTTTTTTTTCTTTGCCCTCCACTTATTTTCCTTGATTCTTGTTTCCAGAACATTTTAAAGAGGTGATACCGACAGTGGGATTTCCAGCACCCATTAAAATATAGGATGCAGTCGAGCAAAGTCTGAACTGAGGCAACAAAGCACATATGGTTAGTCTTTATCTCACACACATACATGGTGAAGTTAGTGTGATGATAGTCTATAGATATATATCTATGTATATATTTTATATAAAAAATATAAAAAAATATACATATATACACTGCTCAAAAAAATAAAGGGAACACTCAAATAACACATCCTAGATCTGAATGAATGAAATATTCTCATTGAATACTTTGTTCTGTACAAAGTTGAATGTGCTGACAACAAAATCACACAAAAATCATCAATGGAAATCACATTTATTAACCAATGGAGGCCTGGATTTGGAGTCACCCCCAAAATTAAAGTGGAAAAACACACTACAGGCTGATCCAACTTTGATGTAATGTCCTTAAAACAAGTCAAAATGAGGCTCAGTATTGTGTGTGGCCTCTACGTGCCTATATGACCTCCTACAATGCCTGGGCATGCTCCTGATGAGGTTGCGGATGGTCTCCTGTGGGATCTCCTCCCAGACCTGGACTAAAGCATCCGCCAACTCCTGGACAGTCTGTGGTGCAACGTAACGTTGGTGCATGGAGCGAGACATGATGTCCCAGATGTGCTCAATCGGATTCAGGTCTGGGGAACGGGCGGGCCAGTCCATAGCTTCAATGCCTTCATCTTGCAGGAACTGCTGACACACTCCAGCCACATGAGGTCTGGCATTGTCCTGCATTAGGAGGAACCCAGGGCCAACCGCACCAGCATATGGTCTCACAATGGGTCTGAGGATCTCATCTCGGTACCTAATGGCAGTCAGGCTACCTCTGGCGAGCACATGGAGGGCTGTGCGGCCCTCCAAAGAAATGCCACCCCACACCATTATTGACCCACTGCCAAACAGGTCATGCTGAAGGATGTTGCAGGCAGCAGATCACTCTCCACGGCGTCTCCAGACTCTGTCACGTCTGTCATATGTGCTCAGTGTGAACCTGGTTTCATCTGTGAAGAGCACAGGGCGCCAGTGGCGACTTTGTCAATCCTGGTGTTCTGTGGCAAATGCAAAGCGTCCTGCACAGTGTTGGGCTGTGAGCCGGTCGGTTTCTAACCGTTTGTGCAGACACACGCACATTTGTGACCTGCTGGAGATCATTTTGCAGGGCTCTGGCAGTGCTCCTCCTGTTCCTCCTTGCACAAAGGCGGAGGTAACGTTCCTGCTGCTGGGTTGTTGCCCTCCTACGGCCCCCTCCACGTCTCCCTGTGTACTGGCCTGTATCCTGGTTGCGCCTCCAGCCTCTGGACACTACGCTGACAGACACAGACCTTCTTGCCACAGCTTGCATTGATGTGCCATCATGGATGAGCTGCACTACCTGAGCAACTTCTGTGGGTTGTAGAGTCCGTCTCATGCTACCATGAGTGTGAAAGCACAACAAACATACAAAAGTGACCAAAACATCAGCCAGAAAGCATTGGTACTGAAATGTGGTCTGTGGTCCCCACCTTTATTGATTGTGTCTTGATAATTGCCAATAATTTCCATCTATTGTCTATTCCATTTGCACAACAGCATGTGAAATTGATTGTCAATCAGTGTTGCTTCCTAAGTGGACAGTTTGATTTCACAGAAGTTTGATTTACTTGGAGTTATATTCTGTTGTTTAAGTGTTCCCTTTATTTTTTTGAGCAGTGTATATATATATATATATATATATATATATATATATATGTGTATACATTTTTTTATATTTTTTTCTCCTTCATTATTTCAGAGGCACATGGGAGCACAAAGACAATAATTAGTGAGCATAATATTTGCCATTCTTTACTACAAAGGAAACCAAGCTGGCCTGTCATTTATAAACCCTGTCCCTTATTGACATGTATCAGAATAAATTAAAAAGGCCAAAAGGGAGCTTGGTAAATGATAGAAGAATTGGGGGCAGGAGACATGGTCTCTTGCCCCCTACGTTTCCATGGTAAGATATCATTAATTGCCATGGGTTCTGTTCTTTGCACCATGTATGACCTTTCATTGTTTCCTTCGCTCTTCAGTTCATCCAATGTCAAAAAGCTGTGGGAAAATCGTCTAGCCCCTTGCATCAGCTGTTAGGCGCAAGTCATTGTCCTCCGGTCTTAATATTCTCTTTGGTTGAAGGTATCGGTGATGGCCAACTGCTCGGCAGGTGAGGGCCATTACCATGTTGTTCCCTTTGTGTCTATGTGGTTTCTGCAATCTGTTCCCTAGTGATCAGGTGTTAGAATGGTGTCGAGGGTGGAGGGAAAGGGGTTTTCTTTTTAATTTGGGAGGGGTTACAAGGATTAATTCCCACGAATAAAGAAAGGGGGATGAGAAAGATAGAGCAATTTTTTTTTTTCTTAGCCGGGGGATTCTCTGCATGACTTCCCCACTGATGTGATCATGTGCTTTCAGCCTGAGATTTTATTAACAATTCATATGGAAATTGAGGGCACCGGAGGAGCAGATTCTCACATAAACTTGATCTATTCATGAATGCAGTTCTCTGTTTGCCCTGACCCGGCATGGCTTAAGATACGCTTGCAAGCCAGAGAGCTAGACACAAAAAAGTAGAATGAAAGGCAAGCAAATTCCTGCAGTGCACACAAAGGCGGTGGAGCAGAGTTTCAGGGCTCACCTCCTTATCTTCTTCCTACCAAGATCTCATAGAAACGTTCCTGTTCTACTGTACCTATTGGATTTTATATTATGGAATACTTATATGTGTGTGTGTTTATGTGTATATATATATACAGTACAGACCAAAAGTTTGGACACACCTTCTCATTTAAAGATTTTTCTGTATTTTCATGACTATGAAAATTGTACATTCACACTGAAGGCATCAAAACTATGAATTAACACATGTGGAATTATATACTTAACAAAAAAGTGTGAAACAACTGAAAATATGTCTTATATTCTAGGTTCTTCAAAGTAGCCACCTTTTGCTTTGATGACTGCTTTGCACACTCTTGGCATTCTCTTGATGAGCTTCAAGAGGTAGTCACCGGAAGTGGTCTTCCAACAATCTTGAAGGAGTTAGACAGCCGTGACACATGTGGAGATTGCCTATTTGAAAGGGTTAACAATACACGCTCGCTCAGCAACACTAATTAATAGCTTTACTGCATTTTATTTTTATTTTATTTAAATAGATTTTTATTTCACAATTCTCCCTATTTACCTATGTAATGATGAGTAAGCACATTAACATAGTTACCGATCGCCATCTTCCTTGTTTTCCACCCGCCATTCCAGTCAACAACATGACCTGCAAACAGACTCGTCGGCTCACACAGGGGTTAAAGTCGCTTTCTATTTTAAAGTCAGTTAAAGAGGTTAAAGTCGCTTTCTAAGACTATGAAGCCTCATTCTGACTAGAGTTGGGTGAATTGAATTTTACAAAAATCCAGATTCTCCAGAATGCGTGTTTTTTAAATTTTCTGGCCAACATTTTGTTGAACCGTTGAGGGTCAGAAAGAGGTTAAAAAGAAAAAAAATGAATAACTTCCCAATTACATTACCCAGCTACCTCTGCTGTACTCTTTCACTCAAAACCCAAGAAAAAAAAACTGAACATATACCCTATAGTAAGTAAATAAGTAAACAGTAATAGTACATATAAATAACATAGGGTACTGCACTTAGTTAACGTTATTTTGATGGGGCACCTGTTCTGCTCTGTCCTTTTTCACATTTACGTTGTCTGACACAAGGTAAGGTTTTAATACTAGAGACAGGATAGGACCGTCCTGATTGGGTCACCTTGTCGTGGTAGGATGGCTTTTGATCAAAATAATGTTAATTAAGTACCTGTTTTTTCTTGGGTTTTGTCTGTGAAATGGCCACAATGTGAACGTGATTTGACGCAGTGCACACATACCTACTTATGATAATTTCATTGGTTTTGCTGCCTGCTCTCACTTGTATGCTCCTCACAATAATATTTATGCATAAAAAAATAATAAGAAAAAATATATATGCAGTATATTATTAAAAATCTCGATATTTATAAAAAAAATATATATTTAAAATCCAGTTTTGTTTCTGTTACAGCATATACCAACTTCACAGACTCATCAAGTGTATTGTTTTCCCTACAATAGTGTTCGTCTTTCTTGGACTTTTTAGGTGTAGTTGTATATAGTTATGAGTTATCACAATAAAGTTAAAGGTCCATTATTCATTATTGAGCTAAACCTGTTCGCGAGAAAATAAAACATGTATTATTGATACTAAACAGCAAAGTTTTTGAGCCCATATGATCTTTATAAACATTCATCTTGAAGCTTTTCTTCAATGCATTTATGATTGTGATCAGTTTTTTTGGAGGAGTTTAGTTTTAGTTCTGCAGATAATCCTCATTACAGGGGCAGCCAGAAACAGTACGGTTTCCCTGTGCAAGAACAATATAGGGGCCCTTTGATCTTAGTTGCTCATCATTGAACATCACCAGTTTTTGTGAGCTATGAAATGTATTAATTTAGTATCTTTATAGTTAATGTAATAGACAGTAAGAACGTGCTATCTGTTATAAAGTGGTTGTTTAACCTTGGGGACATTTTTTTCCACTCAAATGCCATGTATTTGGGATTTTTGTTTCATCTTTAATGTTGTTTGTGGTCATAAATCAACTTAGAGGTGGTCAGAAAAAAACACTCCAGATACAAACAGATATACAGCAATAGTTATACGCTACAGAAGGCAAATGGTGCAACATTTTGTCTTGAAACCATATGCAAAAATATATTTTAACTCAAAATAAATGCATTTACGTATAATAAATAATTGTTTTGTACTATTAATTTATGATTTGTGTTATTAGTATATCATTATTGTGTTATTATTAGTTCTGCCTTATTCTCCCTAGTTTTCCTGTTGATTTTGTATTATGTCACTCTTGACCACATAAGCTATTCTCGGAAAACTTTTCATAATTTCCTTAACTTCCCTAGTTATTTGACGTCTTAGCTCCTATACAGTTGGCTAAAATCAATAATATATGTAAGAAAGGAAGATATTTGTTCTAGCAACTTGGGACAGAATTAAAAAATTGTATTATAACATGGTTAAAATTGCATGAGAGGACAAAAGTGAGGCGTTTCTATCATTCTCAATGTTCTGATTAAGATTGCAAGAGTAAGATCGAAACGCGTCGCTTTTTTCCTCTGTTAAGGTTTTTCCATTTATGAGTGCCATGTAATTTTAACCATGTTATAATAAAGTTTTTGAATTTTATCCCAAGGAGCTGGAATGAATCCCTTCCTTTCTTCCTGGCTACACACTTCTGATCAGAATGGCGTTCCGCGCACCTGAAGCAATTTAGACTTTTTTTTACTGAGCTGGCTACATTATTTTTTTTTACATCAATGATACTTACTTCCCCCAATGACACCTATAAAAAAGGTAACCATTGCAAACTAAGTGGATCTCCACTTTAGCATAGAGATAAATTGGTTGTCCTCATCCAAAGCTACTCCGGCAAAAACTCATGTCGTCGATGTACCTAAACCACTTAAACTTGACCAAAACCCCTATAACAGCCGCAGCGTTTGTTTGACCTTTGCACTTGAGCCATAAAAGTTAATTTGTTTTAAAAACAGCAATTGGTAAATAATCAGAAAGTGAATTGGGTTTTAGGAGGCCCTGACTTTTCCTCTCCGCCCTATGAGGTCTTTACTCTGTGGGGGTTTCTTTTCAGTGATTTAGAGCTTAGTATCATTTCCCTATTGACTGGGAAGCCATCCTACAAAGGCCGGCTCAGTATGGGGTTGTCTTCTGTTTTAGCTTGATATGTAAACACTAGTTTACTGCTGAATACATACATAGCAGGGGGACACAATAGACCCGTCAAGACAATCACCCTCTTCCAATCTTGAGGGCTAAGATTGAGTCTCTGACAATTATTCTCCAAGCAATATCCCATCCGTTGGGTATCTTACCGGACGGGCATTAACAGATATAATAGCCAATTTCCTTTTCACTAAGGAAACTAATGTTTTTTGCTTTTTTTTCGAGAGAGAAAGTGCATAACTATCCACAAGCTAATCTTTGATTTGATATTTTTCGCCTCCCGGGCACTCGCCGTGGTCACGGATAATTATCTCAACAAAGGGACTCTCCAATTTTAGTTTTATGGGATTTTTGAAACAAAAAAAAAAAAATGAGCTGGAAAAATCATGACATCAATAAATGCCAGACAGATGTGAGAAACTGGCAACTGCGAAAAAATGTGTCTTGGTCATAAATTATTATTTTATTTCCGTCAATGAATTGGCATCTGCTCGGGTTGTGAAGTGTTTCATTACATAGACATCACAAAGACACAATGGGTCTGATAGGCCATTGAGAACCAGCTAAGATTACAGCCATTGAAATGGCTGCGGTCTATTAGCTTTTCAAAGGTTATTCTACTTTCTGGTTAATTGTTACACTTAAGATAATTGAGACTAATTGGTGACAAATTATTTTACTGCCTTTGTTGAGATAATGACATTATCTCTGCATTATCAGGTCCTTGTCCTAATGAGCCAGACCTTGGACTACCCTTCCTCCTGTCAAATTTCAGTGTCTCAGAATGAATTACACCAAACTACTTGGTCCTAATCCGTCATGTGTTACTGGGATGTTTGCTTTTCCCCTTGTTTGATGTCATGTTTATATATTATATGGTGTGAATGTTTTATTTAATGGTCCCACGGCTAATACATGAGTTTATATTCAGTCGGCTAAGTCCGTGAGACAAAATCTATTTAGGGATCAGGCAAATAAGTGGGTTATCTCTCATCGCAGAATATTAGGCAAAAGTATATAAATTGTTCCTTTATGCCCATGTAGCTAAGGATGAATCCGAAATCGCTGGTATTCAGAGCCATTCAATCCAACTTGCATACAGCTGCTTCATTCTTCTCAGCTTTTCCCAGGAAGGTTTGGGAACCATTGTGGCTGTGAAAAAGTCTTAAACTCAAGGATTGAGGGAACGCAACAAAGCGTAAACTGTAGAGAGGAGCAGATATGACAAAATTTGAATTCAGTAAATTGCACAGATTTTTCTGGGAAATTCGATTCAGAGCGAAGTTATTATTAAATGTTCTCTATTATGCCCTGAGGTCTATTGAGACCTCGGAGCATTCAGGTCAAACTCCGGCCCGCGGGCCAAATCTGACCTGCATAGAGTGATTATATTTGGCCCACGACACCAGAACCACCATTCCTGTGTGGGGCCATTATTCCGTATGGAGGACTATGTGGGGCCATTATACTGTATGGAGGACTATGTGAGGCCCATTTTTTGTACCGAGGACTATGTGGGGCCCATTATAATGTATGGAGGACTATGTGGGCCCATTATTCTGTATGGAGGACTATGTGGGGCCCATTATACTGTATGGAGGACTATGTGAGGCCCATTTTTTGTACGGAGGACTATGTGGGGCCCATTATAATGTATGGAGGACTATGTGGGCCCATTATTCTGTATGGAGGACTATGTGGACACCATTATTCTGCATAGAGGACTATGTGGGCCCATTATTCTGTATGGAGGACTATGTGGGGCCCATTATTCTGTATGAATGACTATGTGGGGCCCATTATTCTTTAGGAGAACTATGTGGGGGCCATTATACAGTATGGAGGACTATGTGGAGCCCATTATTCTGTATACAGGACTATGTGGGGCCATTATTATGTATGGAGGACTATGTGGAGCCCATTATTCTGTATGGAGGACTATGTGGGACCCATTATTCTGTATGGAGGACTATTTGGACACCATTATTCTGTATAGAGGACTATGTGGGCCCATTATTCTGTATGGATGACTATGTGGGGCGTATTATTCTGTATGGAGAACTATGTGGGGCCCATTATACTGTATGGAGGACTATGTGGGGCCCATTATTCTGTATGGAGGACTATTTGGGGACCATTATTCTGTATGGAGGACTATGTGGGGCCCATTATTCTGTATTGAGGATTATGTGGGACCCATTATTCTGTATGGAGGACTATGTGGGGCCCATTATTCTGTATGTAGGACTATGTGGGCCCTTTATTCTGTATGGATGACTATGTGGGCCCATTATTCTGTATGGAGAACTATATGGGGCCCATTATACTGTATGGAGGACTATGTGGGGCCCATTATACTGTATGCAGGACTATGTGGGGCCCATTATACTGTATGGAGGACTATGTGAGGCCCATTTTTTGTACGGAGGACTATGTGGGGCCCATTATAATGTATGGAGGACTATGTGGGCCCATTTTTTGTACGGAGGACTATGTGGGGCCCATTATAATGTATGTAGGACTATGTGGGCCCATTATTCTGTATGGAGGACTATGTGGACATCATTATTCTGTATAGAGGACTATGTGGGCCCATTATTCTGTATGGAGGACTATGTGGGGCCCATTATTCTGTATGAATGACTATGTGGGGCCCATTATTCTTTATGGAGAACTATGTGGGGGCCATTATACAGTATGGAGGACTATGTGGAGCCCATTATTCTGTATACAGGACTATGTGGGGCCATTATTATGTATGGAGGACTATGTGGAGCCCATTATTCTGTATGGAGGACTATGTGGGACCCATTATTCTGTATGGATGACTATTTGGACACCATTATTCTGTATAGAGGACTATGTGGGCCCATTATTCTGTATGGATGACAATGTGGGGCGCATTATTCTGTATGGAGAACTATGTGGGGCCCATTATACTGTATGGAGGACTATGTGGGGCCCATTATTCTGTATGGAGGACTATTTGGGGACCATTATTCTGTATGGAGGACTATGTGGGGCCCATTATTCTGTATTGAGGACTACGTGGGACCCATTATTCTGTATGGAGGACTATGTGGTGCCCATTATTCTGTATGTAGGACTATGTGGGCCCTTTATTCTGTATGGATGACTATGTGGGCCCATTATTCTGTATGGAGAACTATATGGGGCCCATTATACTGTATGGAGGACTATGTGGGGGCCATTATTCTGTATGGAGGACTAGGTGGGGCCCATTATACTGTATGGAGGACTATGTGGGGCCCATTATACTGTATGCAGGACTATGTGGGGCCCATTATACTGTATGGAGGACTATGTGAGGCCCATTTTTTGTACGGAGGACTATGTGGGGCCCATTATAATGTATGGAGGACTATGTGGGCCCATTACTCTGTATGGAGGACTATGTGGACACCATTATTCTGTATAGAGGACTATGTGGGCCCATTATTCTGTATGAATGACTATGTGGGGCCCATTATTCTGTATGGAGAACTATGTGGGGGCCATTATACAGTATGGAGGACTATGTGGAACCCATTATTCTGTATAGAGGACTATCTGGGGCCATTATTATGTATGGATGACTATGTGGAGCCCATTGTTCTGTATGGAGAACTATATGGGGCCCATTATACTGTATGGTGGACTATGTGGGGCCCATTATTCTGTATGGAGGACTATTTGGGGACCATTATTCTGCATGGAGGACTATGTGGGGCCCATTATTCTGTATTGAGGACTATGTGGGACCCATTATTCTGTATGGATGACTATGTGGGGCCCATTATTCTGTATGTAGGACTATGTGGGCCCTTTATTCTGTATGGATGACTATGTGGGGCCCATTATTCTGTATGGAGAACCATATGGGGCCCACTATACTGTATAGAGGACTATGTGGGGGCCATTATTCTGTATGGAGGACTATGTGGGGCCCATTATACTGTATGGAGGACTATGTGGGGCCCATTGTACTGTATGCAGGATTATGTGGGGCCCATTATACTGTATGGAGGACTATGTGAGGCCCATTTTTTGTACGGAGGACTATGTGGGGCCCATTGTAATGTATGGAGGACTATGCGGGCCCATTATTCTGTATGGAGGACTATGTGGACACCATTATTCTGTATAGAGGACTATGTGGGCCCATTATTCTGTATGAATGACTATGTGGGGCCCATTATTCTGTATGGAGAACTATGTGGGGGCCATTATACAGTATGGAGGACTATGTGGAGCCCATTATTCTGTATAGAGGACTATGTGGGGCCATTATTATGTATGGAGGACTATGTGGGACCCATTATTCTGTATGGAGGACTATGTGGGGCCCATTATACTGTATGGAGAACTATGTGGGGCTCATTATACTATATGGAGGACTATGTGGGACCATTATTCTGTATAGAGGACTATGTGGGGCCCATTATACTGTATGGAGGACTATGTGGGGCCCATTATTCTGTATGGAGGACTATGTGGGGCCCATTATTCTGTATGGAGGACTATGTGGGGCCCATTATACTGTGTGGAGAACTAAGTGGGGCCCATTATACTGTATGGAGGACTATGTGGGGGCCATTATTCTGTATGGAGGACTATGTGGGGCCCATTATTCTGTATGGAGGACTATGTGGGCCCATTATTCTGTATGGAGGACTATGTGGGGCCCATTATTCTGTATGGAGGACTATGTGGGGCCCATTATACTGTGTGGAGAACTATGTGGGGCCCATTATACTGTATGGAGGACTATGTGGGGGCCATTGTTCTGTATGGAGGACTATGTGGGGCCCATTATACTGTATAGAGGACTACGTGGGGCCCATTATACTGTATGGAGGACTATGTGAGGCCCATTTTCCTGTACGGAGGACTATGTGGGGCCCATTATAATGTATGGAGGACTATGTGGGCCCATTATTCTGTATGGAGGACTATGTGGACACCATTATCTGTATGGAGGAGTATGTGGGCCCATTATTCTGTATGGATGACTATGTGGGGACCATTATTCTGTATGGAGAACTATGTGGGGCCCATTATGCTGTATGGAGGACTATGCGGGGCCCATTATACTGTATGGAGGACTACGTGGGCCCATTATTTTGTATGGAGGACTATGTGGAGCCCATTATTCTGTATAGAGGACTATGTGGGGCCATTATTCTGTATGGAGGACTATGTGGGGCCCATTATTCTGTATGGAGGACTATGTGGGACCCATTATTCTGTATGGAGGACTATGTGGGGCCCATTATAATGTATGGAGGACTATGTGGGCCCATTATTCTGTATGGAGGACTATGTGGACACCATTATCTGTATGGAGGAGTATGTGGGCCCATTATTCTGTATGGAAGACTATGTGAGGCCCATTATTCTGTATGGAGGACTAGGTGTGCCCATTATTCTGTATGGAGGACTATGTGGAGCCCATTATTCTGTATAGAGGACTATGTGGGGCCATTATTCTGCATGGAGGACTATGTAAGGCCCTTTATTCTGTATGGAGGACTAGGTGAGGCCCATTATTCTGTATAGAGGACTATGTGGGGCCATTATTCTGCATGGAGGACTATGTAAGGCCCATTATTCTGTATGGAGGACTATGTGGGGCCCATTATTCTGTATGGAGGACTATGTGAGGCCCATTATACTGTACACTGGTTGGCCCATGACTTTGTCCAAGTTTTTCATTTTGGCCCTCTGTGTGTTTGAGTTTGACATCTTTGCCCCAGAGCATAAAAAGTAAGATGTAA
This sequence comes from Phyllobates terribilis, assembly GCF_046119375.1. Lineage (NCBI taxonomy): Eukaryota > Metazoa > Chordata > Amphibia > Anura > Dendrobatidae > Phyllobates > Phyllobates terribilis. Next base: position 907,498,975 of record NW_027362762.1, read on the forward strand.
AAAGAAAATCATACTCACCTTAACGCTCTCCTCTCTGACCGCCCATGCTGCTGTCTGCCAGCTGTTGGATCCTCTGCACCTCTATCATGCTGCATCTATGGACCAGTGTCCACTCTAGGTTGGAAAACCTCGGAGATGTGGCGCAATGAAGGCACTGAGGGCAAAACAGCTGGCAGAGAGCAGCGGAGGCGGCCAGGCAGCTGAGCGGTGCAGTGTGTATGATTTTCTTTTTACATCTTACTTTTTATGTGGCGGGCTGGCCGGAATGGTGAGCGGTAAATTGAGTATGTTTATTTTATCTTTTTAACCTTTTCCCAGCCCTCTACACTTCAGCAATAAGGTAGTCGCATCTGGCCACCTTTTGGCTGAATTTGTTCACAACCAATTCTAAAAAATTTATATTACACCGAATGCAGATTTTTGTAAAATTCACGTAGAAGTCAATTCCACTCTAATAAATTTTCCCATCTTTAGAAAACTACTGATCTAGATTGTAAGATCTTCTAAAAGATGTAATGCCCCCATATATTTTAGATTCCTCAGCCGACAGCTATCTTGGCCGTCTCTCTCATACACGGGAATGCTCCCTCTACCGGGCGCTTTCGTGTTCTCTGTGAGAAAACCAAAGTGTTGACAGCGGGATCCTTAACTCCCCCAACATCATCTGTCGGATCCCTCATACACATTAGACTGTTGGCCAAATCTGTTGATATCAGTGGGTTCATTCAACAGTAGTGAAAACATTAACCACCTATTGAATTTCTTGGGGTTCCGGTGGTCTGTGCTGGTCTTGCTGTGATATTGTCCCATCAGTCATTCAAATGACCTCTGCAGAATCTTCAGCCATGACACTTGCATGCTCGACACACAACCACGGAGTATTATCTATACTATTACTATGTATTCTATGTATTTTCATAGGTAAATACATGGGTGTTAATGGGGTTGGCCACTTTTTGGAAACATTTTTTTTTACTTGAATGCATGTTTTTTGGGTTAGAAATTTATTTCTGCAATTGGGTTTCATTAAAAATGTTGCATCATTTGGGTTTTACAGGGTCTTTGTTTCCAAGCATATTCACCTTTGATGTGGTTTGTGAATTCAAGTGAAAATAGAAAATTTGTACAAACGTTTTTTCATATTTTTTACTAGGACACTTGCTCAGTTTTGCATCATGTCCCTGTCAGCCAACAACTATCTCTCCAAATTTTCCCAGATGATTATTTGTGAATTTTTAATGGGGACAGTGGAGTAAGCCGCTGCTAGACAATTATTATAGCTGCTAACCTCCCCTGAGGACACAAGGATCGGAGTTTTTATCTCTCTTGACATCATCAGTTGGAGGACAGTCCAGATGATCCTGCCCCAATCTGCAGATTTACCAGACTTTAATCCAATGTCTATGGGGGCCCGTAGAGGTTTAATCCAGATTGAAGGGAAGAAACTCTGCTCGTACTCAACCTTTAATAGGAACTATAGTTCTTTGTGACTTCTTACGTCTCTTTTCTGCTAGCAACAATAGGTTCCAATACTAGAGATTTTAACTGGCAGCTGTAGATCTTCACGTTAGTCATGTTCTTGACATCTTATAGACTTGGTTTATGTGATCATCTTTCTTCTTTGATGAGATTTATACATTTCTTAGAAATCACACTTTGACAAAGTGCACCACTATTTCTCAACATTTTTTCTTTTAGAATTTGTTATAATCAGTTTTTTGTGTTACATGTATTTTTTTAAAAACAATGGCAATGTTTTTTTTGTCACATTACTATCTTTATTAAAAAAAAAATAAAAAAAACAATATTAGTAATCTTGCAACTTTCACACTGGCCACAGGGGCTTTTTTATTCTCTTACTTCTTGTCCTTTCAGGATAAGTTTTCAGCAGACTCCTTATTATCCGAGGCAGGATTACAATGACCTCTATACACAGCTGATAACACAGGATTCATCAATCCCAATAGGTGATGTCAAAGCTCACCTGCTCCTCCTCCCTTCACAATCACCTCTGATCTCTCTGCTCATTAGACACTTTCATTTCAAAAGATAGATTCAGGATCCGCCCCCATTGTGGCTAATGTACAAGTGGTTTTATCCTGGAGAAACAGGAATATAGAGTCTAATAAAGTCCAAGTGGCCAGTTTTTAACTTTTTAGCCAGTTCTATTTTATTACTTTTAAATGGAAAAAAAATATTGCCAAAAATGTTAAAAAAAATGATCCCAAAAATCTGATTTAAATAATATGTCAATTCCTGAAGATAGCTTCCCTTTAAGGAAATCTAAAGCTGCATTTACAAATGAGCTGAAGGGAAGAATCACATGGCTGTATAACTCAGACGAGGATCGCAACGTAATGCTCCGACTGGCCGGTGGTGCTCAAGACCCGAGCATGACAGCTTGTATTTTTATGCAGGTCGGTAGAGCATTGCGTTGCGTTCCTCGTCCAAGTTTTATGGCCTTCTGACTCTTCTCAAATAGCGACACGTACCCTCAATTTTGGTAATACCTGTCACCAATCAAATCTGTGTGGGAGCATCAGGACCCTCGCCCATTGGCAAATTCTTTGTTCTTCTAGAAAATTAGACATTGTCACAATTATCTGATAACAGCCTATCACCCGCTTCCCTTTTGAGGTAGTATACATAAGGGTAGGTAAGGGGAGATGGCTATCGGCTGGTTTGACCCTTTAACCTAAATCTTCTGACCATACCCCATGTAAATAAATGCAACATGTTGTTCTCACTTATTGATCGGAAGTCCAGAATAATCCCTGCCCCATAATACCTGCATTATCTCACATATCTCTAGCTCCTCTCTTAAGATCTTGAAGATATTACGAGCAGTCGTCTATAGACTTACTGTTCTTTTAAAGGAGCAATGCACAAAGGAACATGTCTGAATCCACTTATGTTCTAGCCATGTAGCATTATCTCCCCATGCCTTGGTCCACACACTATTTCATTACAGGAAGGTATCGTTTTTTTTTTCCTTTTGTCCCAGGTTTTGAGTGTGATTGATTCCCGGCAATCACCATAGCCTTTCTGGGAGTGTCTTGTATTATAACAGTGTCAGTCACTCCTTTTAACACAGTGATGAGATTATCAATAATGCATTGCAGATCTCAAGGACTGTGAAGAAACCATAATCACCAGTGGTGCAAGATTATCTGAAGGACCTGCTCTCATTGGAAGCAGCTGCAGTGTCTCCGAAGTTATGAAGTATCCGTAAAAGCAGATAAATCCAACCATCGGTTTTATTACAAGCAGATAATAGACCTGGTTTCTATACACCAACATCTGCAATCACCTTGAAAGTCAGCCGGGCAAGAAACGGAGTCTAGACATCAGGCAGCTTTTCTTTTCTTTATGGAGATTCCTAGTACTTTGGGAATACTTTTTGGGATACTAAAAATGGCATACCGACTGGCAGCCATATATGAAACTGCTGACTTGCAAAATCTAGTTTAATTTCTGATGGTGGCTTTTGTACCATATGTGGAGATCATTATAATTTATATGTCCAGGGGAATTAGGACAATGCAAAGTTTTCACCAACTATACGTTAGGTAGAATATATAAGTACGAGGAGCAAATGGAGTACACAGGTTTTCTAAATATGCAAAAGTAGTTTATTAGATTCAATAGAATCATAAGGTAAATCAGAAAACAGTGATGAGAGACAGTGCTTCCACAGCAAACAGCATGGCAGCCATAACATGACTCATTAAGGAAGCAAGTGCCAGTCAGGAGGACAAACCACCCCAAAATGCCCCAAAACAGTCATAAATTAAGTAGCACGTGCAAAGGAGAATCCCCTTAGGGGTAGTAGCATGGCACAAGGGGAATTGGAGAGTCTTACCAGTGTGAGGCTGCCCCTGGTGAGGTGGAGCGAAGGATGGAAAAGGCCCGACGCGCGTTTTGCATTGCGAACCAACGCTTTTTCAAGGGTCGGGGGGGGGTAAGGATGTGGAGGAGCAGACATCTGGTGAATGATCATTGATCATTAAGCTGATGAAGCCATATACATTTTAGTCCATGTTGGATGCTACAGTTGTCCAGACTGGTCATACATATTTTGACTTTCTGGTAATTTTCTTTCTAAGAAAGATCATTCATTGATGAAAGATCTTTTGACTAGCAGAAGAAAAATTCCAACAAAGCCATTCACTGGTCAGTGGCCATTCATGAGGAGATAAGATCCTATATATATTCCTATGCCGTTCTCGTTAGATCATTGAGTTCCCATTCCTCTGAACAGAAGCTGATCGGCAGTTCTCAGTGGACATTACACATTGAATAGAGCTGTGATGTTCAACTCTGTTCAGTGTCAACATCCGGCCGGCAGTGGTAACAGCCGATCTGTGGTGAGGAACCCCCACATATCTGATATTAATGACTTATCTTAAGGACTTGCTCACACCACCGTATTTTTCTTTCGAGTACAATCTGACAAAACATCACATCACACTCGGAGCAATTTTTATCTATGGGGCTGTGCACATGTCTGAGTTTGATCCGATTATTGGATTGCAATCGGCCATGCAAGTCAATGAGTGCATGGAAATCATCGAACTGCACTCGAATGACATCTGAGTGCAGTCTGATTTCCGCGCACTGACACAATGGAGAAGATGGAGAAATTTTGTTCTTCATCTTCTCCACAGTGTGCACCGATCCTCTCATCCAAGAGAATCAGAGCACACTATGCTGACACTATGATCAGAGTTTGATCAGAGTGTCATTTGCATAATCGTCCCGATTATCTCGGATTTAAATTTAAGTCACACGTGACATGCAACTTGTGTACAACTTGGCTGTTTTATTTACAGCAAAATCAGAGCTCTAAAATAGTCGCGCTGCAAGTCCCAGACAAGTTGCGCAAATGTTTTTGGTTTCACAACATGTCAGAGAACTACTGTCGTGTGAAACGTCACCATGTAGCACCAACCTAATTTATTCATTTATCCTCCCACTTTTCACTTTATTAGTGCTTTCAATACTATGAAGGCTCGGTCAGTATTGGTCAGTCACGGGGGTCACAAAAACTCTCATAAGGAGATTATTTTGGTGGATCCGGCCAAATGTTTACACTTGAATAGAGATCTCATTTTACTACAAATTTTACCCTTAATTCTGTATTCAAATTGCCTCTTCAGAGAGGAAGAGGACTTGAACTCTAGCACCACCTATTGGAAGTAGAAATCGTAAAAATCAATATTGACCCTTTAACAAGTTAACCCTTAATAAAATAAATTATCTTTTAAAGTTATGCTTCAGTTTGTCGCTTCACGTTAATGAAATATACTGTGGAAAACTGATAGTGTGAGCGTCTCTTTCCAGTAACTCTCAAGTCTTCTTTTCTGTCTTGGGCCACTATTGTCCAGAAGGGCTGGTGGCATTTATCCATATGTACCAACAACCTGCTATTGGCCCTGCTGGATGTCCACAAGAAGATGGGGATATCATCCTGTTGAACCACTGTTTTATCTTCTGCAGCTCTGCTAGTCCTCTCAATGAAGAGCTCTGCATAAATCCACCTGTGACACTGACAGCTTTCTGCCTTCACTGTGCATAGGAATAAAGCTGCCAATCAATTGTCAGAGACAGGGATAGCCGAAACGCTTGAATATTGAGGACTACATAGTAGGAGATCATCACTGAGAAGACTAGCAGAGCTGCTGCAGATATAAGTGTTTTATCAAGACTAAAGCAGAAAGCCCAGTAAGTAAGTGACACATCGCTGGAATCACGGTCTCTGTCCCTACTTTATGCTGCTCTCAGATGGGACAGCATAATCCTGGTGACACAGGTAACTTGTAACTTTGAAGATTTTATTTCCTTCCCTCTAAAAAAGAGGTATCCTAAAATGTGTACCCAACAGACTCCTCAGAGCTTGAGTTGATTCACTTTGCAATGCATTTGCAAAATACAGGCTGATGTAAATGTAGACAGATGACCGAACAAGCACATGGAATTTAGAATTTCTTATTATCCTGAACAATATTATTCCAATTTCTCTAGTTTTAAATTGAGATTTTTTGACAACAACATTACACTCAGATGCCAAACTAACTACAAGTTTAGATCTTCACTCCTACAAGTCAACATATAGTTTCCTTTAATAAACATTAATGGGGTATTCTCAAGTAAGGAAGTTATCCCCTATCCCAAGGATAGGGAATAACTTCCCAATTGCTGGGGTTCTGACAATTGGGTCCCCCACTGATCCTGAAAACCAGGGCTCTGAAGTGCCCCGTTTGTAAGGATCTGCTCCATTCATTCTTATGGGAGTCCCGAAGATTATCTTCGACAATCCCATTAAGAATGAATGGAGCAGCCGTGCGCATGATTGACCACTACTCCATTGACACAAGTTCTAGTGATTGGTGGAGCTCCCAGCGGTTGGGCCCCCAGCAATCAGGAAGTTTATGGATAGGGGATAGCTTCTAAACTTCAGAATATCCTTTTAATGAATTAGGAAAGCCATCTGTATTGATGTCATGCGTGGACTGGCTGCAGCTACTTCTACAGTGCGGAATTCCATTCTTGTCCTTAGAAAAAGGTTATTAAACTGGGTGTCCTCCTATACAATGTCCATGTGCTCCAATATTGCATTTAGAGAAGAGTTGCCTTAATGAGACACTCCCTTTTAATCCCCTACATGATATGCCCATGTGACGCCTCTACTCGAAAGCCCTTTTCTTTACCCTGGGAGATGGGGGACTCGGAGTCGGGTCCTATGATGGAGAGATGGGGTGCAGCCGTGGCCCGGACCCGACCCGTGCTCAGGGCTGTCACAATTAAAAGGATGGTGTGGGCTTATCCGGGTTGAGTGGCTGATTCCGACTGCGCCACCAGTGGCACCTGGTGAAGGCCACCAGCGCCGCTGCAGTCCGCTGAGGCATGGTGTTATGGCGGCTACGGTTGTTACTACTCCCCACAGGCGGAGCAAGGCCTCAGGGCAGAGAGACAGGATGACAGGGGTAGTAGTAGAGGAGTACGGGCGCCGCATCGTGCGGTGTAGCACAGAATAAGCGGTCCGGAGGCCATAGGGGTGAACTTCCAAGGCTTTACTCACATTAGAGATGGCAGAAGGAAGGCGACTCCCTGCTCCCCGCGGAGTCCAGGGACGGGTTCTACCTCCGAGCAAGTCCAGCATTCAATCAGGACCCCACACCAGAGTGTTCCTGAACTACAGACCGTATCCTTTCCTGTCTGTGTGTGTGGATAGGCCGGGTCTCCCTCTGAGCTCCTCTCAGAACAAGGGCACGGGTGGCAGCTCCGCTCCTTCCGATACCCGGTGGGATCCTCAGGGCCTACCAGGCTTTCCCGACCAGGACATGGAGTAGCAAGGTCGGGTGTCGGGGGCCGGTACCCCTTTTGCAGCCGGACTCCCTCTGAATATATCAGGTTGGTGAGGACAGGTGGTGTACGCCGCTCCGTCTGCATCCTCCCCGGGATCCATTTGCTGTGGAGCTACACTCTTAAGCTCCGGGCCTTCTTGGTCGTGGTCCTTGGCCAGGATGAGACATTCCTCGTCTGCAACCTTCCCCTGGTCCCAAGGCCGGGGTACGAGGGCTGTGCCTCCATCCCCTGCAGGTCCACACAGGATCAACTTTCAGGGTAGGAGATCACAGTACATGACAGCCAGACAAGTTGACTAACCAGGACCATCAAGGAACTAAACTACAGGAACCAGCGAAAGACCAAGAACCAAGATGGCTTTTTATTAAATATGAATTGTAAAGTGTCACTAAATTGTAAGTCCTCCACCCTCACCCACTAATTGGTTCCCCTAACTCGTGGTTCCCCAGTCTCCCTGTAACCAGGAGGGCAGCACCTAGTGCATTCTAGCCTCCTCTGGTGGAGAAATGTGGTGTTGGATGCAAAAGTTGGGTCCTGACCATCACACTGTTCTTACCTCAGAGGAGGAACACTACACTCCATTAAAGAAGTGCAGCATCCCTGTGGCGGTCGAACCCTCAGGGGTGCCACACACATGCCGCAGACACCCCCTTTCAATTCTCTACAAGATGTGCACATGCTGCAGACACCCCCTTTCAATTCTTTTCAAGATGTGCACATGCTGCTGACACCCCCTTTTAATTCTCTACAAGATGTGCACATGCCTCAGACACCCCCTTATAATTCTCTACAAGATGTGCACATGCCGCAGACACCCCCTTTTAATTCTCTACAAGATGTGCACATGCCGCAGACTCCCCCTTTTAATTCTCTACATGATATGCACATGCCGCAGACACCCCCTTTTAATTCTCTACAAGATGTGCACATGCCGCAGACACCCCCTTTCAATTCTCTACAAGATGTGCACATGCCTCAGACACCCCCTTATAATTCTCTACAAGATGTGCACATGCCGCAGACACCCCCTTTCAATTCTCTACAAGATGTGCACATGCCTCAGACACCCCCTTATAATTCTCTACAAGATGTGCACATGCCTCAGACACCCCCTTATAATTCTCTACAAGATGTGCACATGCCGCAGACTCCCCCTTTTAATTCTCTACAAGATGTGCACATGCCGCAGACTCCCCCTTTCAATTCTCTACAAGATGTGCACATGCCGCAGACTCCCCCTTTTAATTCTCTACAAGATGTGCACATGCCGCAGACACCCCCTTTTATTTCTCTACAAGATGTGCACATGCCGCAGACTCCCCCTTTTAATTCGCTACATGATGTGCACATGCCGCAGACACCCCCTTTTAATTCTCTACATGATGTGCACATGCCGCAGACTCCCCCTTTTATTTCTCTACAAGATGTGCACATGCCGCAGACTCCCCCTTTTAATCCTCTACAAGATGTGCACATGCCGCAGACTCCCCCTTTTAATTCTCTACATGATGTGCACATGCCGCAGACACCCCCTTTTAATTCTCTACATGATGTGCACATGCCGCAGACTCCCCCTTTTATTTCTCTACAAGATGTGCACATGCCGCAGACTCCCCCTTTTAATCCTCTACAAGATGTGCACATGCCGCAGACTCCCCCTTTTAATTCTCTACATGATGTGCACATGCCGCAGACTCCCCCTTTTAATTCTCTACATGATATGCACATGCCGCAGACACCCCCTTTTAATTCTCTACATGATGTGCACATGCCGCAGACTCCCCCTTTTATTTCTCTACAAGATGTGCACATGCCGCAGACTCCCCCTTTTAATCCTCTACAAGATGTGCACATGCCGCAGACTCCCCCTTTTAATTCTCTACAAGATGTGCACATGCCGCACACACCCCCATTAATTCTCCCCAAGTGTATAAATACACATTATTAATGAGGGCAGTGGATACCCTCATACGTCGTAATAAATTACACTTCAGTCAATTGGTCCCCAAGCACCTACTTCACTGTATACAAACGCATGTGTGCATTCTTCATCCTTGGCCGTTCTGTAGATAAAGGATTCTTTCTATTTAGTCTCCAAGGATTTCATGCGCCTCTGAACTCTATTTATACAGACCTGTAGAACCCTTTTACCATTATTTTGGATTTCCTTAAGAGATACAGTCAGCAAAAAAAAAAAACAAGTTGCACATTGACTAAATCATAAAATAATTCAAATGATCAATAAAATTCTTCTAAATCAATAAGTTTCAACTTTATTATGAATATTCGAATTTTTGAAATTTGAGATTTTTATTATTTCTGAAGTTTAACTTTTTTAATTTTATTTTAAGGAAATGGTAATATTTCCAATTCTCTTAATCCCTGGCGCCTGTGGGCTCCAACACTGGATACAGGCATCTTTATCAGTCCGCATGTAGCATACAAATGAGCTCCTTAGATTTTTATACACTGTGTTTCTTGTAAGTTTGTTCAAAGGGTTGTTTGCTCTTCAGCCCTCCTTGTTCTGGTCGGGATTGGCTTTCTGGTCACGTTGGAGGCTGCAAGTAATAGAGAAGGAGTATAAGTGAGTGTGGAAATGCAAAGCTGTCTCTTGTTACAATTTATCGATTTCATTCTGGTGTCATTCAATTAAGACAGAAGTGTGATGGATAGTCCCGGCATAGATCCGACTTTGCTCACTGGCCACCATAGATAAAGCTTTTTTTGTTCATGTTACGTGGATGGGGAATCAAGAAATAAAAGAGGAGTGTGTGCATGTGATTGGAATCTCTTCCTGCAATCAATAGTTCTTCTGCCATTTCATAAATATACATTGTTTTTGCAATCTTCATTTTGAGAATGTTTAACCTATCATCTCCCGGGCAAAATGCTTGGAAGGTCAACTGAATCTTGGCTCGCTCTTCGCAAGAGATGGAATATCTTGGAGCTCTACCTATTTCATTAATGACCGTTTGGTATTTGACTATAAGCCACTATGTAATTAAAAATAAATTGCAAATTTAAAGCCTCAAGCTGCAGACAAGAAAAGAAGAAATGCTGGATGTGCATAAAGTGTTTTTTCCTTAAACCCCCAGCCCAAAATAAAGTTTTTGTGATTTTTTTTAATGTTTTTTTTTATTGCACAAAAATGCTATGGCTAGGTGGAAATGTCTAAAGTAGAAAGTAAAATGTACTATGTATAATGGTTTGCAATATTTTTTGGATCAATGGTGTTTTTTGTGGGATTTTTTTCCATAGTCTTCTCCATCGGACTTAAAGGGAACATTTCAAAAACATTACCCCTCCAAATCCATTTATATCACTGTGCAACCCTTAAAAATATAATTCAGTCGATCCCTTTATGATTCCAAAGTGCTGCATTAGTAGCAAGGAATCACATTTTGAAGTTCAGTCTTGAAGTGCACTTGGACTTGATGATGCACTTACAGCTTCTCAGCCTCCACTTTATTCCTGAACTAGCAGCATCCACACGCACCTTATTGTCAGGTTGGTGGCCAGTGTACCAGAGCAAATGACCTGTCAATCAGCTAGAGGAGGGTATGGCTGGTTTGGGAATACAGAGGAGGCTGAGAAGCTGTAAGCGCATCAGTACACCCCCCAGTACTTCAAGACTGAAGTTGACTAAACATATTTGGTATCGCAGCATCCAGAATGACCCAACCTATAAAATTGTCACACCCCTTCAGTTAACTCCATAAAAAAATAAAAATAAAAGACATAGGAAAAACTATGCTTTTTGATCATATCGCCAAAAAAGTGTAATAAAACACAATCAAAAAGGCAAATATAAATAAAAATTGTATAACTGAAAATGTCATCTTGTCCCGCAAAAAAACCTCCCTACAACTCCATCAGTGGAGAAATATAGAAGTTACAGCTGTTAGAATATACCGATGCATAAACAATTCTTTTTTCTATAAAATTGTTTTTATTGTGTAAAAGCGGAAAACATAAAAAAAACTATATAAATGTGCTATTGCTGTAATTATACTCACCCGAAGAATAAAGCTGCCTTATCAATTTAACCACAAACGGAATGGCATAAAATAACCCCCCCCCCAAAAAAAAAAAATCCTGATTTGCTGTTTTTTGTTCGATCTGCCTCCCTAAAAATCTGAATAAAAAGCGATCAAAAAACATTATGTGCCCGAAAATGGTACCAATAAAAACGTCAAATTGTCCCGCAAAAAAAAAGTCCTCACATGACTCTGTTGGCAGAAATATAGATAAATTATAGCTCTCAAAATATGGTGATGCAAAAACTTTATTTTGCAAAAAAATAATTTTTTAGTGTGTGACAGCTGCCAAACAAAAAAACCCGATATAAATCTGGTATCGCTGTAATCGCACTGACCTGAAGAATAAAGTCGTCTAATCACTTATACCACACGAGAAACAGCATAAATACAAATAAAAGCTAATTCTTTACCTGCTGCTGATTTGTTCATTCTACCTCCTAAAGATCGTAGTAAGGCTCGGCTCATATTTGTCCTGTGCTCTGCGCTTAGCGCTTACACCCGGGTTTCCATGGAAATCTGTGACTTATGTGATTTAGACGGGATCCCAGAAGGAAGATTCCCTATAATGAGGCAGATGTAGACAATGTGGACTCTGTCTGGTTTATGATCAGGCGATGTCTGTCTTTTTAGGTGTGCATAAAAGCGCGGTCAGCCACAGTTTTGTGCACCTCTGAAAAGAAGGACACCACTGAACAGAGGCCAGACAGAGTCAGTACTACTAACTCTGCTGCGTCATTATAGTAAATGGAACCGTCGGAGGTTTCATCTGAACCACATCATTTGGACATTTAGATGGAAACCCCAATGTAAGTGCTAAGCGTAGAGCGCAGGATAAATGTGATCCCAAATGTTATGTAAAATGTTCCCAATAAAATCTTCAACTCAATCCACAACAAAAAAAAAACACTCAGGTTGGTCACCTGTTAACGGAAATATAGGGGGCTTTCATGTTACTGGTAGTACAAAGGCTCTGGAAAAGCACTATGGGTCCTCACCCCCAAAAGAAATTGAGTAAATTCTCCGAAATCCAAATGCCCCCCTCTCTTCTGAGCCCCATAGTGTGCCTAAACCACATTTAGTGTCCAAATGTTTAGCATTTCTTTAGTGATGAGAGCCTTAATTTACAGGTGCATGTCTCCAGAAGCATGATCTGGGCACAACTTAATGGTCACTACAGCTTACTGGTCACTACAACGTACTGGTCACTACACTGGCAACATCCATTGCTGCTTGTTTCTGGAAAACACCCATGGAGTCAAAACCGTCACTACACCTGTAGATAAACTCCCAGAGTGGTATAATTTCCAAAATGATGTTGCTTGAAAGGGGATTCTGCTCTTCTGGCACTTAGGGGCTCTGTATTATGGCGTCCACATACTATTCTAACAATAAATAGTTCTCCAAAAGTCAAGTAGTGCGTTTTCCCTCCTGAGTGTCACCATGTGGCTAAACAGTGCTGTACAGACACATATGCGTTACTGCCACGTTCAGCAGAAATTGTGTGATAAATTCTATTGCCATTTTTAGCCATTTCCATGTGTGAAAATATAAAATTTGGGGCAACAGTTTTAGGGTAAAAAATATTTTTTTGGTATGGAGTTCTGTGGCACACCTATGGTGTAAATATGATCATCGCACCCTTATATGAATTAATTGAGAGATGTAGCTTGTAATGGGGTCACTTATTTGGTGATCTGCTGTTCTGGCACCTCAGGGGATCTCCCAGTGTGCCATGGCACCCGCAAACCAGAACAGTAAAATCTGCACTATAATATGGCGCTCCTTCCTTTCTGACCTTTGCACTGTGCCAGAAAAGTATTTCCCATTACATGTAGGGTATTGGCGCGCTCAGGAAAAATTGCACAACAAACTGTGAGGTCCATTTTTTCCCATTAGCAAAAATTAAAAACTTAAGACTAAAACAACCTTTTTGTGGTAGAAATGTAATTATTCTTTCTTCACCTCCCAATGGTATAAAATTCTGTGAGGCACATGTTGTGTCAACATGATCACTGAACCCCTAGATGAAGTCATTAGGGAGTGTAGCTTGTAACATGGGATCACTTTTGGATAGCAAAATGTAATGTTCATTCTCTCTCTCGACAAAACATCAGACCACATTTGAATCAATGTTATTCTATGGGGCCGTGCACATGTCAAATTTTTCCCTTGGATAGAGTCTATCCAAGGAAAAAAATCGCATCATGCATGGTTTGCATCCGATATTCTGATTGTACCCGGCCATGCAAATCAGTGAATCTGTGGAAAAAATTGGAGTGCACTTGGATGACATCTGAATACACTCCAATATTCACAGACTGTCAGAATAGAGAAGATGGAAAAATGTGTTTTCCATTTTTTCCTCATTCAAGAAAATGAGATCACACTCTGATCACACTCTGACCAGAATGTGATCAGAATGTGATTAGCAAAATTGGCCCGATTCTTTCGGATGAGAGAAAAATACTGTTGTGTGACCCTAACCTCAGAATGGCCAATTCTCGAGGCACGTGCCACTTGCAGGCTCTATGCAAGTATTTGCCTGAATCTGGCCGAATTGTTGGTTCTACCAACTTCAGTCTCCCTGTCCTTAGCTTGCAGCAGGGGAGAGAGCGGTGGACTGAAGAATGAAGATTAGAAGAACTCTCCTTTATGTACCTGACAATGAATACGATCACCGTGATGTCAATACGTAGGCTAAAAGCATGGAGTATACATCATTTGATCAATTTAATTAAGAGAATCCCTGTAAATTCCAATCTTCCTTCTCCTACAAGAACAAAAGCTATCACAATCGTTATTACCTTCACACAGCTCTTGAGATTTTTATTCAGTCAATAATTTGCCTTCACCTTTATTAAGATTCCACCATTCACTAACCAACAGTTCATTAGTAACACAGATACAAAGTAAACAATAGTTGCAAGACAAAAAGGTGCCCTGTACATAAAAACTGTAGTACAGTAATAATGTGAAAAAAAAAAAAAAATTGTTGGAATAGGTGAGGTTTACCGTACGGCTTAATTCCCGCTGTGATTTCCCCATAGATTAAGGTGGATCCAAGTAGTGCAACACTTTCTAATGAGCCTATTGTTAAAGCCGCTTCTAAACTGTTGGGATTGTCGAAAGCTTAAAACCTGTTCATGTGTCCTTAGAAAGCATCAGAGACCCTGATTTCAATGCTGGGTTACTTACTGGGCTTCTTGCTATAGTTTTAAGCTAGTGCTGCAGCCAATCAATGAGCTCTACCCATAGCCGAAAGAGCATTTGATTAGTGTGTACCAATTTGGGTAACACATGACATTTTGATCACTTTTTATTGTATTATCTGTTAGGGAAGGGAGGAAACTAAAAAATAGCAATTCTGGCTTTTTAATTGTTGTTTTCTGTTCGACATTTAACATACAGTTTAAATAATTTTATATTTTGATCAGACTTTTATGGACATGACAATACAGAATTTTTGTTTTTCATTTATTCATTTATTTTTGATTGGGGAAAAGATTTGTTTTTTTTATATATATTTTTTTTACATATTTAATGTATTCATTTTTTTTTTTTTTTTTTTTTTTTTTTAGTCCCCTTAGGGAACTTAAACCTGCCCTTGCCATTATACAGCAGAATGAAAAGTCGACAAAATCACTTATTGTTAGAGATGTGTACTTTTGTTTGAAATCAATTCAATTCAGCTCCAAATTTTACAAAAAAAAATTGGATTCTACCTAATCAAAAATTTTTGCAGTTCACTTGCTTCAAATTCAGCCAAATGGCAGCCGTCCAGCCAACATTTTACTAAATTCTAGAGGGCTGGAGAAGAAATTAAATGATGATACCTTGCCGCTCACCTGTCCTGCCATAGCCGACTGTCAGGGCTTGCACTCCGCCCTGCCTTTGCTTTCCTTTGGCATACAACATCATCTTTGGGCTTCTTCACTCTGCCTGACATGATTTCATAGGCCACCTCACTGACAGGAGCTCCAGTGCAAAGTGAAGTTGCCCAATATGGACCTTGCGCGCTGGAGGAAAAAAGAGGTTGGACTGAGCAGATGACCAGATAATGGGCTGTGGTAGTGGTGGGACAGGTACGCATCGAGGTGAATATTCTTTTTTTTTTTTTACACCCAGATTTGATAATCCCTACTTATTATATACAGGTGCTTCTCACAAAATTAGAATATCATCAAAAATGGTGTTCTTTGTTAATTATTCTAATTTACTGAGATAATGACTTTTGTGTTTCATTGGCTGTAAGCTATAATCATCAAAATTAACAGAAATAAACACTTGAAATAGATCACTCTGTTTGTAATGACTCTATATACGGTAATATATGAGTTTCACTTTTTGCATTGAAGAATTGAAATAAATAACATTTTTGGGGATATTCTAACTTTGTGAGAAGCACCTATATGTATGTTCTCTTAGTGTACAAAATTAATGTGATTTTCCTAAAAAATAAGTCTAACACTAGACATTGTCATAAAATAAGCAATAACCACTTGAGTGGCTTTATTTAGAGCCCTGCATTGATGTTGTGCACATGACTGTTGGAGCCATTCACTGGCCTCCTCAGTCTAGTACTGTAAATGTAAGCATTACTACTGAGGCCTGTGATCGGCTGCAGCATTCACATGGATGTATCACACATCATGACTAAGCAATCTAATGCCGCACATAGCTAAAATAACAAAGGAGTGGCTTCAGAACAACTCTGTGACCATTCTTGACTGGCCCAGCCAGAGCCCCAACCTAAATCCAATTGAGCATCTCTGGAGAGACCTGAAAATGGCTGTCCACCAACGTTCACCATCCAACCTGACGGAGCTGGAGAGGATCTGCAAGGAAGAATGGTAGAGGATCCCCAAATCCAGGGGTGAAAAACTTGTTGCATCATTCCCAAGAAGACTCATGGCTGTCCTAGCTCAAAAGGGTGCTTCTACTCAATGCTGAGCAAAGGGTCTGAATACTTATGACCATGTGATATTTCAGTTTTTCTTTTTTAATAAATTTGCAAAAAATTCTACATTTCTGTTTTTATCAGTCAAGATGGGGTGCAGAGTATACTTTAGTGAGAAAAAAAATGAACTTTTTAGAATTTACCAAATGGCTGCAATGAAATAAAGGGTGAAAAAATTTAAAGGGGTCTGAATACTTTCCGTACCCACAGTAATATCCTCTATGAGAAGGCTCACCTAACCTTTAACGAGTTATATCCTCTAATCCTTAATGGATCGTCCAAGCTTTAATTTTTATTTGTTCTTCTAACCTAAATTCAGAAAAATCATTAAAAATCCTCAAAATTTTGTAATTCTTTTTGTAGAGTGATTGAAGGCAGAATAATAATGCTTCCATCCTGGAGGACCGGCTTAAGGGGGTTTTTGTGCAATGTTGTAATGACGTGAAGGTCAGTAGCTTCCCCCACATATAAGTCAATGGAGAAAGTGGAGCTGTCATCCAGGCAGGAGTCGTGTCCAGCAAGGAGCTGCTGAATTTGGCATTTCTGCTGAATTGATTAATGGCTCCAGATCAGGAACTAATGGGATTTTTTTTAAAAAATTGCCCTAATGCTGCACATAAATATCCATCATTATTACATTCATATACTATAAGTATCTAGGCAGACCAATAGTCCTATATAATACAGAGGAATAAAAAATTGTTTAAAGGTCTCTCTGATGAAAACAAGTTATCTCCTACCATTAGTAAGGGTGATAACTTGTGATTGGTGGGGGTCTGACCACTGGGATCCGCACCAATCAGCAACAACGGGGCACTTTTATGCCCATTAGAATAGAGCAGTAGGGCACATGCTTGACCGATGCTCCATTCATTCCCTATGAAGCGCTGCACCTGCCTTACCTGCCTCTCCATTATGTAATGGGGATAAAAGTGTCCCATCGGGGAGAAAATTTTACGTTCTGTCGATTAGTGTGGGAACCTGAGTTCGGATTCCAATTGATCTAGCCTGCAGATAGGTGATAATAACTTGTTTTCACCAAACAACTTTTTTTTTTTTAACTATACAAACAAATGAAGGCAGACAGACAATGACAAAATAATAAATATTCAATGAAAGAGCTTTAATTATATCAGGAAGGGGCATACAATGCACCAATCGGGCAGTATAGCGAAAGCTGTAATCCCTGCCAAGACCATCATCAAGATCAGACATGAAAGTCTTATAAATATTTGAGTTTCTCTTATGTACATAGTACAGTTATAATGCACCGAACAATACAGGTATGCACACAATGATGTCACAGTAGTGGGATAATACATATAGTGATGTCACAGTAGTGGGGTAATGCACACAGTGATGTAACAGTATTGGAATGATGTGTGTAGTGATGTCACAGTAATGGGATAATGGGCACAGTGATGTCACATAGTGATATAATATATATAGTAATGTCACAGCAGTGGAATAATGCACACAGTGATGACGCATAGTGAGATAATATGTATAGTGATGTCAGTAGTGGGATAATACATATAGTGATGTCACAGTAGAGGAATAATGCACACAGTGATGCAACAGCATTGGAATAATGTGTGTAGTGATATCACAGCTATGGGATAATGCACACAGTGATGTAACAGCAGTGAGAAAGTATGCACAATAATGTTGCACACGTGGGATAACATGCAAAGTGATGCCATAGCTGTGGGATAACGCACACAGTAATGGTGCAGTAATGTGACAATGAGCACAGTGATGTCATAGCTGTATGATAATGCACACAGTAATGGTGCAGTAATGTGATAATGAGCACAGTGATGTCATAGCTGTGGGATAATGCACACAGTAATGGTGCAGTAATGTGATAATGAGCACAGTGATGTCACAGTAGTGGGACAATGTAAACAGTAATGGCGCAATAATGTGATAATGAGCACAGTGATGTCACAGTAGTGGGAGAATGCACACAGTAATGGTGCAGTAATGTGATAATGAGCACAGTGATGTCACAGCAGTGGGATAATGCACACAGTAATGGTGCAGTAATGTGATAATGAGCACAGTGATGTCATAGCTGTGGGATAATGCACACAGTAATGATGCAGTAATGTGATAATGAGCACAGTGATGTCACAGTAGTGGGATAATGCACACAGTAATGGTGCAGTAATGTGATAATGAGCACAGTGATGTCACAGTAGTGGGATAATGCATACAGTAATGATGGAGTAATGTTATAATGAGCACAGTGATGTCACAGTAGTGGGATAATGCACACAGTAATGGTACAGTAATGTGATAATGAGCACAGTGATGTCACAGTAGTGGGATAATGCACACAGTAATGATGCAGTAATGTTATAATGCGCACAGTGATGTCACAGTAGTGGAATAATGCACACAGTAATGGTGCAGTAATGTGATAATGAGCACAGTGATGTCACAGCAGTGGGATAATGCACATAGTAATGGTGCAGTAATGTGATAATGAGCACAGTGATGTCACAGTAGTGGGATAATGCACACAGTAATGGTGCAGTAATGTGATAATGAGCACAGTGATGTCACAGTAGTGGAATAATGCACACAGTAATGATGCAGTAATGTTATAATGAGCACAGTGATGTCACAGTAGTGGGATAATGCACACAGTAATGGTACAGTAATGTGATAATGAGCACAGTGATGTCAGAGCTGTGGGATAATGCACACAGTAATGGTACAGTAATGTGATGATGAGCACAGTGATGTCACAGTAGTGGGATAATGAACACAGTAATGATGCAGTAATGTGATAATGAGCATAGTGATGTCACAGCAGTGGGATAATGCACACAGTAATGATGCAGTAATGTGATAATGAGCACAGTGATGTCACAGTAGTGGGATAATGCACACAGTAATGGTACAGTAATGTGATAATGAGCACAGTGATGTCACAGTAGTGGGATAATGAACACAGTAATGATGCAGTAATGTGATAATGAGCATAGTGATGTCACAGCAGTGGGATAATGCACACAGTAATGATGCAGTAATGTGATAATGAGCACAGTGATGTCACAGTAGTGGGATAATGCACACAGTAATGGTACAGTAATGTTATAATGAGCACAGTGATGTCACAGTAGTGGGATAATGCACACAGTTATGGTGCAGTAATGTGATAATGAGCACAGTGATGTCACAGCAGTGGGATAATGCACACAGTAATGGTGCAGTAATGTGATAATGAGCACAGTGATGTCACAGTAGTGGGATAATACACACAGTAATGGTACAGTAATGTGATGATCAGCACAGTGATGTCACAGCAGTGGGATAATGCACACAGTAATGATGCAGTAATGTGATAATGAGCACAGTGATGTCACAGTAGTGGGATAATGCACACAGTAATGGTGCAGTAATGTGATAATGAGCACAGTGATGTCACAGCAGTGGGATAATGCACACAGTAATGGTGCAGTAATGTGATAATGAGCACAGTGATGTCATAGCTGTGGGATAATGCACACAGTAATGGTACAGTAATGTGATAATGAGCACAATGATGTCACAGTAGTGGGATAATACACACAGTAATGGTACAGTAATGTGATGATCAGCACAGTGATGTCACAGCAGTGGGATAATGCACACAGTAATGGTGCAGTAATGTGATAATGAGCACAGTGATGTCACAGTAATGGGATAATGCACACAGTAATGGTGCAGTAATGTGATAATGAGCATAGTGATGTCACAGCAGTGGGATAATGCACACAGTAATGGTACAGTAATGTGATAATGAGCACAGTGATGTCATAGCTGTGGGATAATGCAAACAGTAATGGTGCAGTAATGTGATAATGAGCATAGTGATGTCACCGCAGTGGGATAATGCACACAGTAATGGTACAGTAATGTGATAATGAGACCAGTGATGTCACAGTAGTGGGATAATGCACACAGTAATGATGCAATAATGTTATAATGAGCACAGTGATGTCACAGTAGTGGGATAATGCACACAGTAATGGTGCAGTAATGTGATAATGAGCACAGTGATGTCACAGTAGTGGGATAATGCACACAGTAATGATGCAGTAATGTTATAATGAGCACAGTGATGTCACAGTAGTGGGATAATGCACACAGTAATGGTGCAGTAATGTGATAATGAGCACAGTGATGTCACAATAGTGGGATAATGCACACAGTAATGGTACAGTAATGTGATAATGAGCACAGTGATGTCACAGTAGTGGGATAATGCACAAAGTAATGGTGCAGTAATGTGATAATGAGCACAGTGATGTCACAGTAGTGGGATAATGCACACAGTAATGGTGCAGTAATGTGATAATGAGCACAGTGATGTCACAGTAGTGGGATAATGCACACAGTAATGGTACAGTAATGTGATAATGAGCACAGTGATGTCACAGCAGTGGGATAATGCACACAGTAATGGTGCAGTAATGTGATAATGAGCACAGTGATGTCACAGTAGTGGGATAATGCACACAGTAATGGTGCAGTAATGTGATAATGAGCACAGTGATGTCATAGCTGTGGGATAATACACACAGTAATGGTACAGTAATGTGATAATGAGCACAGTGATGTCATAGCTGTGGGATAATTAACACAGTAATGATGCAGTAATGTGATAATGAGCACAGTGATATCACAGTAGTGGGATAATGCACACAGTAATGGTGCAGTAATGTGATAATGAGCACAGTGATGTCATAGCTGTGGGATAATACACACAGTAAT
Source organism: Phyllobates terribilis (assembly GCF_046119375.1). Lineage (NCBI taxonomy): Eukaryota > Metazoa > Chordata > Amphibia > Anura > Dendrobatidae > Phyllobates > Phyllobates terribilis. The sequence continues at coordinate 907,520,107 of NW_027362762.1, forward strand.
GGTACAGTAATGTGATAATGAGCACAGTGATGTCATAGCTGTGGGATAATGCACACAGTAATGGTACAGTAATGTGATAATGAGCACAGTGATGTCACAGTAGTGGGATAATGCACACAGTAATGATGCAGTAATGTGATAATGAGCACAGTCATGTCACAGTAGTGGGATAATGCACACAGTAATGGTACAGTAATGTGATGATGAGCACAGTGATGTCACAGCAGTGGGATAATGCACACAGTAATGTTGCAGTAATGTGATAATGAGCACAGTCATGTCACAGTAGTGGGATAAAGCACACAGTAATGGTACAGTAATGTGATGATGAGCACAGTGATGTCACAGCAGTGGGATAATGCACACAGTAATGGTACAGTAATGTGATAATGAGCACAGTGATGTCATAGCTGTGGGATAATGCAAACAGTAATGGTGCAGTAATGTGATAATGAGCACAGTGATGTCACAGTAGTGGGATAATGCACACAGTAATGGTGCAGTAATGTGATAATGAGCACAGTGATGTCATAGCTGTGGGATAATACACACAGTAATGGTACAGTAATGTGATAATGAGCACAGTGATGTCATAGCTGTGGGATAATGCACACAGTAATGGTACAGTAATGTGATAATGAGCACAGTGATGTCACAGTAGTGGGATAATGCACACAGTAATGGTGCAGTAATGTGATAATGAGCACAGTGATGTCATAGCTGTGGGATAATACACACAGTAATGGTACAGTAATGTGATAATGAGCACAGTGATGTCATAGCTGTGGGATAATGCACACAGTAATGGTACAGTAATGTGATAATGAGCACAGTGATGTCACAGTAGTGGGATAATGCACACAGTAATGGTGCAGTAATGTGATAATGAGCACAGTGATGTCATAGCTGTGGGATAATGCAAACAGTAATGGTGCGGTAATGTGATAATGAGCATAGTGATGTCACCGCAGTGAGATAATGCACATAGTAATGGTACAGTAATGTGATAATGAGCACAGTGATGTCACAGTAGTGGGATAATACACACAGTAATGGTACAGTAATGTGATGATCAGCACAGTGATGTCACAGCAGTGGGATAATGAACACAGTAATAATGCAGTAATGTGATAATGAGCACAGTGATGTCACAGTAGTGGGATAATGCACACAGTAATGGTGCAGTAATGTGATAATGAGCACAGTGATGTCACAGCAGTGGGATAATGCACACAGTAATGGTGCAGTAATGTGATAATGAGCACAGTGATGTCATAGCTGTGGGATAATGCACACAGTAATGGTACAGTAATGTGATAATGAGCACAATGATGTCACAGTAGTGGGATAATACACACAGTAATGGTACAGTAATGTGATGATCAGCACAGTGATGTCACAGCAGTGGGATAATGCACACAGTAATGGTGCAGTAATGTGATAATGAGCACAGTGATGTCACAGTAATGGGATAATGCACACAGTAATGGTGCAGTAATGTGATAATGAGCATAGTGATGTCACAGCAGTGGGATAATGCACACAGTAATGGTACAGTAATGTGATAATGAGCACAGTGATGTCATAGCTGTGGGATAATGCAAACAGTAATGGTGCAGTAATGTGATAATGAGCATAGTGATGTCACCGCAGTGGGATAATGCACACAGTAATGGTACAGTAATGTGATAATGAGACCAGTGATGTCACAGTAGTGGGATAATGCACACAGTAATGATGCAATAATGTTATAATGAGCACAGTGATGTCACAGCGGTGGGATAATGCACACAGTAATGATGCAGTAATGTGATAATGAGCACAGTGATGTCACAGTAGTGGGATAATGCACACAGTAATGGTGCAGTAATGTGATAATGAGCACAGTGATGTCACAGTAGTGGGATAATGCACACAGTAATGGTGCAGTAATGTGATAATGAGCACAGTGATGTCACAGTAGTGGGATAATGCACACAGTAATGGTGCAGTAATGTGATAATGAGCACAGTGATGTCACAGTAGTGGGATAATGCACACAGTAATGGTACAGTAATGTGATAATGAGCACAGTGATGTCACAGTAGTGGGATAATGCACACAGTAATGGTGCAGTAATGTGATAATGAGCACAGTGATGTCACAGTAGTGGGATAATGCACACAGTAATGGTGCAGTAATGTGATAATGAGCACAGTGATGTCTCAGTAGTGGGATAATGCACACAGTAATGGTACAGTAATGTGATAATGAGCACAGTGATGTCACAGCAGTGGGATAATGCACACAGTAATGGTGCAGTAATGTGATAATGAGCACAGTGATGTCACAGTAGTCGGATAATGCACACAGTAATGGTGCAGTAATGTGATAATGAGCACAGTGATGTCATAGCTGTGGGATAATACACACAGTAATGGTACAGTAATGTGATAATGAGCACAGTGATGTCATAGCTGTGGGATAATTAACACAGTAATGATGCAGTAATGTGATAATGAGCACAGTGATATCACAGTAGTGGGATAATGCACACAGTAATGGTGCAGTAATGTGATAATGAGCACAGTGATGTCATAGCTGTGGGATAATACACACAGTAATGGTACAGTAATGTGATAATGAGCACAGTGATGTCATAGCTGTGGGATAATGCACACAGTAATGGTACAGTAATGTGATAATGAGCACAGTGATGTCACAGTAGTGGGATAATGCACACAGTAATGATGCAGTAATGTGATAATGAGCACAGTCATGTCACAGTAGTGGGATAATGCACACAGTAATGGTACAGTAATGTGATGATGAGCACAGTGATGTCACAGCAGTGGGATAATGCACACAGTAATGTTGCAGTAATGTGATAATGAGCCCAGTCATGTCACAGTAGTGGGATAAAGCACACAGTAATGGTACAGTAATGTGATGATGAGCACAGTGATGTCACAGCAGTGGGATAATGCACACAGTAATGGTACAGTAATGTGATAATGAGCACAGTGATGTCATAGCTGTGGGATAATGCAAACAGTAATGGTGCAGTAATGTGATAATGAGCACAGTGATGTCACAGTAGTGGGATAATGCACACAGTAATGGTGCAGTAATGTGATAATGAGCACAGTGATGTCATAGCTGTGGGATAATACACACAGTAATGGTACAGTAATGTGATAATGAGCACAGTGATGTCATAGCTGTGGGATAATGCACACAGTAATGGTACAGTAATGTGATAATGAGCACAGTGATGTCACAGTAGTGGGATAATGCACACAGTAATGGTGCAGTAATGTGATAATGAGCACAGTGATGTCATAGCTGTGGGATAATACACACAGTAATGGTGCAGTAATGTGATAATGAGCACAGTGATGTCATAGCTGTGGGATAATACACACAGTAATGGTACAGTAATGTGATAATGAGCACAGTGATGTCATAGCTGTGGGATAATGCACACAGTAATGATGCAGTAATGTGATAATGAGCACAGTGATATCACAGTAGTGGGATAATGCACACAGTAATGGTGCAGTAATGTGATAATGAGCACAGTGATGTCATAGCTGTGGGATAATACACACAGTAATGGTACAGTAATGTGATAATGAGCACAGTGATGTCATAGCTGTGGGATAATGCACACAGTAATGGTACATTAATGTGATAATGAGCACAGTGATGTTACAGTAGTGGGATAATGCACACAGTAATGATGCAGTAATGTGATAATGAGCACAGTCATGTCACAGTAGTGGGATAATGCACACAGTAATGGTACAGTAATGTGATAATGAGCACAGTGATGTCACAGTAGTGGGATAATGCACACAGTAATGATGCAGTAATGTGATAATGAGCACAGTCATGTCACAGTAGTGGGATAATGCACACAGTAATGATGCAGTAATGTGATAATGAGCACAGTGATGTCACAGCAGTGGGATAATGCACACAGTAATGGTACAGTAATGTGATAATAAGCACAGTGATGTCACAGTAGTGGGATAATGCACACAGTAATGATGCAGTAATGTGATAATGAGCACAGTGATGTCACAGCAGTGGGATAATGCACACAGTAATGTTGCAGTAATGTGATAATGAGCACAGTCATGTCACAGTAGTGGGATAAAGCACACAGTAATGGTACAGTAATGTGATGATGAGCACAGTGATGTCACAGCAGTGGGATAATGCACACAGTAATGGTACAGTAATGTGATAATGAGCACAGTGATGTCATAGCTGTGGGATAATGCAAACAGTAATGGTGCAGTAATGTGATAATGAGCACAGTGATGTCACAGTAGTGGGATAATGCACACAGTAATGGTGCAGTAATGTGATAATGAGCACAGTGATGTCATAGCTGTGGGATAATACACACAGTAATGGTACAGTAATGTGATAATGAGCACAGTGATGTCATAGCTGTGGGATAATGCACACAGTAATGGTACAGTAATGTGATAATGAGCACAGTGATGTCACAGTAGTGGGATAATGCACACAGTAATGGTGCAGTAATGTGATAATGAGCACAGTGATGTCATAGCTGTGGGATAATACACACAGTAATGGTACAGTAATGTGATAATGAGCACAGTGATGTCATAGCTGTGGGATAATGCACACAGTAATGATGCAGTAATGTGATAATGAGCACAGTGATATCACAGTAGTGGGATAATGCACACAGTAATGGTGCAGTAATGTGATAATGAGCACAGTGATGTCATAGCTGTGGGATAATACACACAGTAATGGTACAGTAATGTGATAATGAGCACAGTGATGTCATAGCTGTGGGATAATGCACACAGTAATGGTACATTAATGTGATAATGAGCACAGTGATGTTACAGTAGTGGGATAATGCACACAGTAATGATGCAGTAATGTGATAATGAGCACAGTGATGTCATAGCTGTGGGATAATACACACAGTAATGGTACAGTAATGTGATAATGAGCACAGTGATGTCATAGCTGTGGGATAATGCACACAGTAATGGAACATTAATGTGATAATGAGCACAGTGATGTTACAGTAGTGGGATAATGCACACAGTAATGGTGCAGTAATGTGATAATGAGCACAGTGATGTCATAGCTGTGGGATAATACACACAGTAATGGTACAGTAATGTGATAATGAGCACAGTGATGTCATAGCTGTGGGATAATGCACACAGTAATGGTACAGTAATGTGATAATGAGCACAGTGATGTCACAGTAGTGGGATAATGCACACAGTAATGGTGCAGTAATGTGATAATGAGCACAGTGATGTCATAGCTGTGGGATAATACACACAGTAATGGTACAGTAATGTGATAATGAGCACAGTGATGTCATAGCTGTGGGATAATGCACACAGTAATGATGCAGTAATGTGATAATGAGCACAGTGATATCACAGTAGTGGGATAATGCACACAGTAATGGTGCAGTAATGTGATAATGAGCACAGTGATGTCATAGCTGTGGGATAATACACACAGTAATGGTACAGTAATGTGATAATGAGCACAGTGATGTCATAGCTGTGGGATAATGCACACAGTAATGGTACATTAATGTGATAATGAGCACAGTGATGTTACAGTAGTGGGATAATGCACACAGTAATGGTACATTAATGTGATAATGAGCACAGTCATGTCACAGTAGTGGGATAAAGCACACAGTAATGGTACAGTAATGTGATGATGAGCACAGTGATGTCACAGCAGTGGGATAATGCACACAGTAATGTTGCAGTAATGTGATAATGAGCACAGTCATGTCACAGTAGTGGGATAAAGCACACAGTAATGGTACAGTAATGTGATGATGAGCACAGTGATGTCACAGCAGTGGGATAATGCACACAGTAATGGTACAGTAATGTGATAATGAGCACAGTGATGTCATAGCCGTGGGATAATGCACACAGTAATGGTGCAGTAATGTGATAATGAGCACAGTGATGTCACAGCAGTGGGATAATGCACACAGTAATGGTGCAGTATGTGATAATGAGCATAGTGATGTCACCGCAGTGGGATAATGCACACAGTAATGGTACAGTAATGTGATAATGAGACCAATGATGTCACAGTAGTGGGATAATGCACACAGTAATGATGCAATAATGTTACAATGAGCACAGTGATGTCACAGTAGTGGGATAATGCACACAGTAATGGTGCAGTAATGTGATAATGAGCACAGTGATGTCACAGTAGTGGGATAATGCACACAGTAATGATGCAGTAATGTTATAATGAGCACAGTGATGTCACAGTAGTGGGATAATGCACACAGTAATGGTGCAGTAATGTGATAATGAGCATAGTGATGTCACCGCAGTGGGATAATGCACACAGTAATGATGCAGTAATGTGATAATGAGCACAGTGATGTCACAGTAGTGGGATAATGCACACAGTAATGGTACAGTAATGTGATAATGAGCACAGTGATGTCACAGTAGTGGGATAATGCACACAGTAATGGTGCAGTAATGTGATAATGAGCATAGTGATGTCACCGCAGTGGGATAATGCACACAGTAATGGTACAGTAATGTGATAATGAGACCAGTGATGTCACAGTAGTGGGATAATGCACACAGTAATGATGCAATAATGTTACAATGAGCACAGTGATGTCACAGTAGTGGGATAATGCACACAGTAATGGTGCAGTAATGTGATAATGAGCACAGTGATGTCACAGTAGTGGGATAATGCACACAGTAATGATGCAGTAATGTTATAATGAGCACAGTGATGTCACAGTAGTGGGATAATGCACACAGTAATGGTGCAGTAATGTGATAATGTGCACAGTGATGTCACAGCAGTGGGATAATGCACACAGTAATGATGCAGTAATGTGATAATGAGCACAGTGATATCACAGTAGTGGGATAATGCACACAGTAATGGTGCAGTAATGTGATAATGAGCACAGTGATGTCATAGCTGTGGGATAATGCACACAGTAATGATGCAATAATGTTACAATGAGCACAGTGATGTCACAGTAGTGGGATAATGCACACAGTAATGGTACAGTAATGTGATAATGAGCACAGTGATGTCACAGTAGTGGGATAATGCACACAGTAATGGTGCAGTAATGTGATAATGAGCATAGTGATGTCACCGCAGTGGGATAATGCACACAGTAATGATGCAGTAATGTGATAATGAGCACAGTGATGTCACAGTAGTGGGATAATGCACACAGTAATGGTACAGTAATGTGATAATGAGCACAGTGATGTCACAGTAGTGGGATAATGCACACAGTAATGGTGCAGTAATGTGATAATGAGCACAGTGATGTCACAGTAGTGGGATAATGCACACAGTAATGATGCAGTAATGTTATAATGAGCACAGTGATGTCACAGTAGTGGGATAATGCACACAGTAATGGTGCAGTAAAGTGATAATGTGCACAGTGATGTCACAGCAGTGGGATAATGCACACAGTAATGATGCAGTAATGTGATAATGAGCACAGTGATATCACAGTAGTGGGATAATGCACACAGTAATGGTGCAGTAATGTGATAATGAGCACAGTGATGTCATAGCTGTGGGATAATACACACAGTAATGGTACAGTAATGTGATAATGAGCACAGTGATGTCATAGCTGTGGGATAATGCACACAGTAATGGTACAGTAATGTGATAATGAGCACAGTGATGTCACAGTAGTGGGATAATGCACACAGTAATGATGCAGTAATGTGATAATGAGCACAGTCATGTCACAGTAATGGGATAAAGCACACAGTAATGGTACATTAATGTGATGATGAGCACAGTGATGTCACAGCAGTGGGATAATGCACACAGTAATGGTGCAGTAATGTGATAATGCGCACAGTCATGTCACAGTAGTGGGATAATGCACACAGTAATGATGCAGTAATGTGATAATGAGCACAGTCATGTCACAGTAGTGGGATAATGCACACAGTAATGGTGCAGTAATGTGATAATGAGCACATTGATGTCACAGCAGTGGGATAATGCACACAGTAATGGTGCAGTAATGTGATAATGAGCACAGTGATGTCACAGTAGTGGGAAAATGCACACAGTAATCATGCTGTAATGTGATAATGAGCACAGTGATGTCATAGCTGTGGGATAATGCACACAGTAATGGTGCAGTAATGTGATAATGAGCACAGTGATGTCACAGTAGTGGGATAATGCACACAGTAATGGTTCAGTAATGTGATAATGAGCACAGTGATGTCACAGCAGTGGGATAATGCACACAGTAATGGTGCAGTAATGTGATAATGAGCACAGTGATGTCACAGCAGTGGGATAATGCACACAGTAATGGTGCAGTAATGTGATAATGAGCACAGTCATGTCACAGTAGTGGGATAATGCACACAGTAATGATGCAGTAATGTGATAATGAGCACAGTCATGTCACAGTAGTGGGATAATGCACACAGTAATGGTGCAGTAATGTGATAATGAGCACAGTGATGTCACAGTACTGGGATAATGCACACAGTAATGGTACAGTAATGTGATAATGAGCATAGTGATGTCACAGCAGTGGGATAATGCACACAGTAATGGTACAGTAATGTGATAATGAGCACAGTGATGTCATAGCTGTGGGATAATGCAAACAGTAATGGTGCAGTAATGTGATAATGAGCATAGTGATGTCACCGCAGTGGGATAATGCACACAGTAATGGTACAGTAATGTGATAATGAGACCAGTGATTTCACAGTAGTGGGATAATGCACACAGTAATGATGCAATAATGTTATAATGAGCACAGTGATGTCACAGTAGTGGGATAATGCACACAGTAATGGTGCAGTAATGTGATAATGAGCACAGTGATGTCACAGTAGTGGGATAATGCACACAGTAATGATGCAGTAATGTTATAATGAGCACAGTGATGTCACAGTAGTGGGATAATGCACACAGTAATGATGCAATAATGTTATAATGAGCACAGTGATGTCACAGTAGTGGGATAATGCACACAGTAATGGTGCAGTAATGTGATAATGAGCACAGTGATGTCACAGTAGTGGGAAAATGCACACAGTAATGATGCTGTAATGTGATAATGAGCACAGTGATGTCAGAGCTGTGGGATAATGCACACAGTAATGGTGCAGTAATGTGATAATGAGCACAGTGATGTCACAGTAGTGGGATAATGCACACAGTAATGGTTCAGTAATGTGATAATGAGCACAGTGATGTCACAGCAGTGGGATAATGCACACAGTAATGGTGCAGTAATGTGATAATGAGCACAGTGATGTCACAGCAGTGGGATAATGCACACAGTAATGGTGCAGTAATGTGATAATGAGCACAGTCATGTCACAGTAGTGGGATAATGCACACAGTAATGATGCAGTAATGTGATAATGAGCACAGTCATGTCACAGTAGTGGGATAATGCACACAGTAATGGTGCAGTAATGTGATAATGAGCACAGTGAAGTCACAGTACTGGGATAATGCACACAGTAATGGTACAGTAATGTGATAATGAACATAGTGATGTCACAGCAGTGGGATAATGCACACAGTAATGGTACAGTAATGTGATAATGAGCACAGTGATGTCACAGTACTGGGATAATGCACACAGTAATGGTACAGTAATGTGATAATGAACATAGTGATGTCACAGCAGTGGGATAATGCACACAGTAATGATGCAGTAATGTGATAATGAGCATAGTGATGTCACCGCAGTGGGATAATGCACACAGTAGTAGTACAGTAATGTGATAATGAGACCAGTGATTTCACAGTAGTGGGATAATGCACACAGTAATGGTGCAGTAATGTGATAATGAGCACAGTGATGTCACAGTAGTGGGATAATGCACACAGTAATGATGCAATAATGTTATAATGAGCACAGTGATGTCACAGTAGCGGGATAATGCACACAGTAATGGTGCAGAAATGTGATAATGAGCACAGTGATGTCACAGTAGTGGGATAATGCACACAGTAATGATGCAGTAATGTTATAATGAGCACAGTGATGTCACAGTAGTGGGATAATGCACACAGTAATGATGCAATAATGTTATAATGAGCACAGTGATGTCACAGTAGTGGGATAATGCACACAGTAATGGTGCAGTAATGTGATAATGAGCACAGTGATGTCACAGTAGTGGGATAATGCACACAGTAATGATGCAGTAATGTTATAATGAGCACAGTGATGTCACAGTAGTGGGATAATGCACACAGTAATGCTGCAGTAATGTGTTAATGTGCACAGTGATGTCACAGCAGTGGGATAATGCACACAGTAATGATGCAGTAATGTGATAATGAGCACAGTGATGTCACAGTAGTGGGATAATGCACACAGTAATGGTGCAGTAATGTGATAATGAGCACAGTGATGTCATAGCTGTGGGATAATACACACAGTAATGGTACAGTAATGTGATAATGAGCACAGTGATGTCATAGCTGTGGGATAATGCACACAGTAATGGTACAGTAATGTGATAATGAGCACAGTGATGTCACAGTAGTGGGATAATGCACACAGTAATGATGCAGTAATGTGATAATGAGCACAGTCATGTCACAGTAGTGGGATAATGCACACAGTAAGGGTACAGTAATGTGATGATGAGCACAGTGATGTCACAGCAGTGGGATAATGCACACAGTAATGGTGCAGCAATGTGATAATGAGCACAGTCATGTCACAGTAGTGGGATAATGCACACAGTAATGGTTCAGTAATGTGATAATGAGCACAGTGATGTCACAGCAGTGGGATAATGCACACAGTAATGGTTCAGTAATGTGATAATGAGCACAGTGATGTCACAGCAGTGGGATAATGCACACAGTAATGGTGCAGTAATGTGATAATGAGCACAGTGATGTCACAGCAGTGGGATAATGCACACAGTAATGGTGCAGTAATGTGATAATGAGCACAGTGATGTCACAGCAGTGGGATAATGCACACAGTAATGATGCAGTAATGTGATAATGAGCACAGTGATGTCACAGCAGTGGGATAATGCACACAGTAATGGTGCAGTAATGTGATAATGAGCACAGTGATGTCACAGCGGTGGGATAATGCACACAGTAATGATGCAGTAATGTGATAATGAGCACAGTGATGTCACAGCGGTGGGATAATGCACACAGTAATGGTGCAGTAATGTGATAGTGAGCACAGTGATGTCACAGTAGTGGGATAATGCACACAGTAATGGTTCAGTAATGTGATAATGAGCACAGTGATGTCACAGCAGTGGGATAATGCACACAGTAATGGTGCAGTAATGTGATAATGAGCACAGTGATGTCACAGCAGTGGGATAATGCACACAGTAATGGTGCAGTAATGTGATAATGAGCACAGTCATGTCACAGTAGTGGGATAATGCACACAGTAATGATGCAGTAATGTGATAATGAGCACAGTCATGTCACAGTAGTGGGATAATGCACACAGTAATGGTGCAGTAATGTGATAATGAGCACAGTGATGTCACAGTACTGGGATAATGCACACAGTAATGGTACAGTAATGTGATAATGAGCATAGTGATGTCACAGCAGTGGGATAATGCACACAGTAATGGTACAGTAATGTGATAATGAGCACAGTGATGTCATAGCTGTGGGATAATGCAAACAGTAATGGTGCAGTAATGTGATAATGAGCATAGTGATGTCACCGCAGTGGGATAATGCACACAGTAATGGTACAGTAATGTGATAATGAGACCAGTGATTTCACAGTAGTGGGATAATGCACACAGTAATGATGCAATAATGTTATAATGAGCACAGTGATGTCACAGTAGTGGGATAATGCACACAGTAATGGTGCAGTAATGTGATAATGAGCACAGTGATGTCACAGTAGTGGGATAATGCACACAGTAATGATGCAGTAATGTTATAATGAGCACAGTGATGTCACAGTAGTGGGATAATGCACACAGTAATGATGCAATAATGTTATAATGAGCACAGTGATGTCACAGTAGTGGGATAATGCACACAGTAATGGTGCAGTAATGTGATAATGAGCACAGTGATGTCACAGTAGTGGGAAAATGCACACAGTAATGATGCTGTAATGTGATAATGAGCACAGTGATGTCAGAGCTGTGGGATAATGCACACAGTAATGGTGCAGTAATGTGATAATGAGCACAGTGATGTCACAGTAGTGGGATAATGCACACAGTAATGGTTCAGTAATGTGATAATGAGCACAGTGATGTCACAGCAGTGGGATAATGCACACAGTAATGGTGCAGTAATGTGATAATGAGCACAGTGATGTCACAGCAGTGGGATAATGCACACAGTAATGGTGCAGTAATGTGATAATGAGCACAGTCATGTCACAGTAGTGGGATAATGCACACAGTAATGATGCAGTAATGTGATAATGAGCACAGTCATGTCACAGTAGTGGGATAATGCACACAGTAATGGTGCAGTAATGTGATAATGAGCACAGTGAAGTCACAGTACTGGGATAATGCACACAGTAATGGTACAGTAATGTGATAATGAACATAGTGATGTCACAGCAGTGGGATAATGCACACAGTAATGGTACAGTAATGTGATAATGAGCACAGTGATGTCACAGTACTGGGATAATGCACACAGTAATGGTACAGTAATGTGATAATGAACATAGTGATGTCACAGCAGTGGGATAATGCACACAGTAATGATGCAGTAATGTGATAATGAGCATAGTGATGTCACCGCAGTGGGATAATGCACACAGTAGTAGTACAGTAATGTGATAATGAGACCAGTGATTTCACAGTAGTGGGATAATGCACACAGTAATGGTGCAGTAATGTGATAATGAGCACAGTGATGTCACAGTAGTGGGATAATGCACACAGTAATGATGCAATAATGTTATAATGAGCACAGTGATGTCACAGTAGCGGGATAATGCACACAGTAATGGTGCAGAAATGTGATAATGAGCACAGTGATGTCACAGTAGTGGGATAATGCACACAGTAATGATGCAGTAATGTTATAATGAGCACAGTGATGTCACAGTAGTGGGATAATGCACACAGTAATGATGCAATAATGTTATAATGAGCACAGTGATGTCACAGTAGTGGGATAATGCACACAGTAATGGTGCAGTAATGTGATAATGAGCACAGTGATGTCACAGTAGTGGGATAATGCACACAGTAATGATGCAGTAATGTTATAATGAGCACAGTGATGTCACAGTAGTGGGATAATGCACACAGTAATGCTGCAGTAATGTGTTAATGTGCACAGTGATGTCACAGCAGTGGGATAATGCACACAGTAATGATGCAGTAATGTGATAATGAGCACAGTGATGTCACAGTAGTGGGATAATGCACACAGTAATGGTGCAGTAATGTGATAATGAGCACAGTGATGTCATAGCTGTGGGATAATACACACAGTAATGGTACAGTAATGTGATAATGAGCACAGTGATGTCATAGCTGTGGGATAATGCACACAGTAATGGTACAGTAATGTGATAATGAGCACAGTGATGTCACAGTAGTGGGATAATGCACACAGTAATGATGCAGTAATGTGATAATGAGCACAGTCATGTCACAGTAGTGGGATAATGCACACAGTAAGGGTACAGTAATGTGATGATGAGCACAGTGATGTCACAGCAGTGGGATAATGCACACAGTAATGGTGCAGCAATGTGATAATGAGCACAGTCATGTCACAGTAGTGGGATAATGCACACAGTAATGGTTCAGTAATGTGATAATGAGCACAGTGATGTCACAGCAGTGGGATAATGCACACAGTAATGGTTCAGTAATGTGATAATGAGCACAGTGATGTCACAGCAGTGGGATAATGCACACAGTAATGGTGCAGTAATGTGATAATGAGCACAGTGATGTCACAGCAGTGGGATAATGCACACAGTAATGGTGCAGTAATGTGATAATGAGCACAGTGATGTCACAGCAGTGGGATAATGCACACAGTAATGATGCAGTAATGTGATAATGAGCACAGTGATGTCACAGCAGTGGGATAATGCACACAGTAATGGTGCAGTAATGTGATAATGAGCACAGTGATGTCACAGCGGTGGGATAATGCACACAGTAATGATGCAGTAATGTGATAATGAGCACAGTGATGTCACAGCGGTGGGATAATGCACACAGTAATGGTCCAGTAATGTGATAATGAGCACAGTGATGTCACAGTAGTGGGATAATGCACACAGTAATGGTGCAGTAATGTGATAATGAGCACAGTGATGTCACAGCGGTGGGATAATGCACACAGTAATGATGCAGTAATGTGATAATGAGCACAGTGATGTCACAGCGGTGGGATAATGCACACAGTAATGGTCCAGTAATGTGATAATGAGCACAGTGATGTCACAGTAGTGGGATAATGCACACAGTAATGGTGCAGTAATGTGATAATGAGCACAGTGATGTCACAGTAGTGGGATAATGCACACAGTAATGGTGCAGTAATGTGATAATGAGCACAGTGATGTCACAGCAGTGGGATAATGCACACAGTATTGGTGCAGTAATGTGATAATGAGCACAGTGATGTCACAGCAGTGGGATAATGATAATGCACACAGTAATGGTGCAGTAATGTGATAATGAGCACAGTGATGTCACAGCAGTGGGATAATGCACACAGTAATGGTGCAGTAATGTGATAATGAGCACAGTGATGTCACAGCAGTGGGATAATGCACACAGTAATGGTGCAGTAATGTGATAATGAGCACAGTGATGTCACAGCAGTGGGATAATGCACACAGTAATGGTGCAGTAATGTGATAGTGAGCACAGTGATGTCACAGTAGTGGGATAATGCACACAGTAATGGTGCAGTAATGTGATAATGAGCACAGTGATGTCACAGCAGTGGGATAATGCACACAGTAATGGTGCAGTAATGTGATAATGAGCACAGTGATGTCACAGTAGTGGGATAATGCACACAGTAATGGTGCAGTAATGTGATAATGAGCACAGTGATGTCACAGCAGTGGGATAATGCACACAGTAATGGTGCAGTAATGTGATAATGAGCACAGTGATGTCACAGTAGTGGGATAATGCACACAGTAATGGTACAGTAATGTGATAATGAGCACAGTGATGTCACAGTAGTGGGATAATGCACACAGTAATGGTGCAGTAATGTGATAATGAGCAAAGTCATGTCACAGTAGTGGGATAATGCACACAGTAATAATGCAGTAATGTTATAATGAGCACAGTGATGTCACAGTAGTGGGATAATGCACACAGTAATGCTGCAGTAATGTGTTAATGTGCACAGTGATGTCACAGCAGTGGGATAATGCACACAGTAATGATGCAGTAATGTGATAATGAGCACAGTGATGTCACAGCAGTGGGATAATGCACACAGTAATGGTGCAGTAATGTGACAATGAGCACAGTGATGTCACAGCAGTGGGATAATGCACACAGTAATGGTGCAGTAATGTGATAATGAGCACAGTGATATCACAGCAGTGGGATAATGCACACAGTAATGGTGCAGTAATGTGATAATGAGCACAGTCATGTCACAGTAGTGGGATAATGCACACAGTAATGGTGCAGTAATGTGATAATGAGCACAGTGATGTCACAGCAGTGGGATAATGCACACAGTAATGGTGCAGTAATGTGATAATGAGCACAGTGATGTCACAGTAGTGGGAAAATGCACACAGTAATGATGCAGTAATTTGATAATGAGCACAGTGATGTCATAGCTGTGGGATAATGCACACAGTAATGGCGCAGTAATGTGATAATGAGCACAGTGATGTCACAGTAGTGGGATAATGCACACAGTAATGGTTCAGTAATGTGATAATGAGCACAGTGATGTCACAGCAGTGGGATAATGCACACAGTAATGGTGCAGTAATGTGATAATGAGCACAGTGATGTCACAGCAGTGGGATAATGCACACAGTAATGGTGCAGTAATGTGATAATGAGCACAGTGATGTCACAGCAGTGGGATAATGCACACAGTAATGATGCAGTAATGTAATAATGAGCACAGTGATGTCACAGCAGTGGGATAATGCACACAGTAATGGTGCAGTAATGTGATAATGAGCACAGTGATGTCACAGCGGTGGGATAATGCACACAGTAATGATGCAGTAATGTGATAATGAGCACAGTGATGTCACAGCAGTGGGATAATGCACACAGTAATGGTCCAGTAATGTGATAATGAGCACAGTGATGTCACAGCAGTGGGATAATGCACACAGTAATGGTGCAGTAATGTGATAATGAGCACAGTGATGTCACAGCAGTGGGATAATGCACACAGTAATGGTGCAGTAATGTGATAATGAGCACAGTGATGTCACAGTAGTGGGATAATGCACACAGTAATGGTGCAGTAATGTGATAATGAGCACAGTGATGTCACAGCAGTGGGATAATGCACACAGTATTGGTGCAGTAATGTGATAATGAGCACAGTGATGTCACAGCAGTGGGATAATGATAATGCACACATTAATGGTGCAGTAATGTGATAATGAGCACAGTGATGTCACAGCAGTGGGATAATGCACACAGTAATGGTGCAGTAATGTGATAATGAGCACAGTGATGTCACAGCAGTGGGATAATGCACACAGTAATGGTGCAGTAATGTGATAATGAGCACAGTGATGTCACAGCAGTGGGATAATGCACACAGTAATGGTGCAGTAATGTGATAGTGAGCACAGTGATGTCACAGTAGTGGGATAATGCACACAGTAATGGTGCAGTAATGTGATAATGAGCACAGTGATGTCACAGCAGTGGGATAATGCACACAGTAATGGTGCAGTAATGTGATAGTGAGCACAGTGATGTCACAGCAGTGGGATAATGCACACAGTAATGGTGCAGTAATGTGATAATGAGCACAGTGATGTCACAGCAGTGGGATAATGCACACAGTAATGGTGCAGTAATGTGATAATGAGCACAGTGATGTCACAGTAGTGGGATAATGCACACAGTAATGGTGCAGTAATGTGATAATGAGCACAGTGATGTCACAGCAGTGGGATAATGCACACAGTAATGGTGCAGTAATGTGATAATGAGCACAGTGATGTCACAGTAGTGGGATAATGCACACAGTAATGGTACAGTAATGTGATAATGAGCACAGTGATGTCACAGTAGTGGGATAATGCACACAGTAATGATGCAGTAATGTGATAATGAGCATAGTGATGTCACAGCAGTGGGATAATGCACACAGTAATGGTACAGTAATGTGATAATGAGCACAGTGATGTCACAGTAGTGGGATAATGCACACAGTAATGGTGCAGTAATGTGATAATGAGCACAGTGATGTCACAGTAGTGGGATAATGCACACAGTAATAGTGCAGTAATGTGATAATGAGCACAGTGATGTCACAGCAGTGGGATAATGCACACAGTAATGGTGCGGTAATGTGATAATGAGCATAGTGATGTCATAGCTGTGGGATAATGCACACAGTAATGGTGCAGTAATGTGATAATGAGCACAGTGATGTCACAGCAGTGGGATAATGCACACAGTAATGGTGCAGTAATGTGATAATGAGCACAGTGATGTCACAGCAGTGGGATAATGCACACAGTAATGGTGCAGTAATGTGATAATGAGCACAGTGATGTCACAGCAGTGGGATAATGCACACAGTAATGGTGCAGTAATGTGATAATGAGCACAGTGATGTCACAGCAGTGGGATAATGCACACAGTAGTGGTGCAGTAATGTGATAATGAGCACAGTGATGTCACAGCAGTTGGATAATGCACCCAATAGCGGCACATTAGCGGGATAAAGCGCAGAATGAAGTTGCATCATATCGGTAGTGTGCAAAGTGCTGTTAAATTGTAGGAAACTGCAGAAAACCTTCAAAATATAGTGTGACTGCAGTTCCCCCCACAGCTAGCTGTACAGTAAAACATATGAGATGAACTATGAATAAACACTGTGGCCGCTCATTCTCAGGATCAGTAGGGGTCTGTCCCTGAGTTTGGACCCTCACATATAGAGATTGCATATCCTCATGCTTTGCAGACAGTTTTTTTGCTGATGAAAAACACCCTTTCTGAATGTATTTTAGCAATTCAGACATCAATAACACACTACATGTAAAATGTAGTTATTTTTTCTTGAAACTTTCACATTGTACATGCTATAGTATTTAGGGAGGTAATCATGATCATGAGAAGGTGAACAGATTAATATACAGTAAT
Organism: Phyllobates terribilis; assembly: GCF_046119375.1. Taxonomy (NCBI): domain Eukaryota; kingdom Metazoa; phylum Chordata; class Amphibia; order Anura; family Dendrobatidae; genus Phyllobates; species Phyllobates terribilis. Next base: position 907,538,472 of record NW_027362762.1, read on the forward strand.
GTGAGATTCGGGATATCTTGTATTTTATCCATTTAAGTCCTTGCTATTTTAATGTTTTGGAGTCCTGTGAGTGGTCCTAGAAGGAAGGCTGTGACTCACTGAATAAGACCACCCACTGGACTCCTAAACATTGAAAGAACAGGGATTTAGATTAATGTATTTGAAGTTATACTACCCACATGACTCTGTATTAATCTGCTCTTCCTGCTCTTCTCTGCTATTCTCTGCCTGATCAGACACCATGTTCAACATGACAGATGCCCTTTCAGTCAGGCTAAAGATTACATTTGAAACAAAGCACGGATCTCTTTCTAACTCTGTTACAAGATGGTTTATTTTTATTAGATTTTTTTAAATTACAGTTTAATATTTATTGTCTCATATAGGAAGATGGCGGAATAAAAAGTTGCAAATTAATTATTTAATGTATAAGTGTTTGATAGATATAATTTAATGGTCATCTTATAGCCCTTGATCAGAAAGCTATGACAATGAATGTATATATTTATCAACCCTTATTATTTATATTACACCGACATATTCTGCAAAGCAATATTGGTAGATATACGGCACTCAAAAGGTCCAACACCTTATGCTTTCTGGACACAGGTCCAAGGCGTAAACCCAATACAAGAAGAAACTGCGATGGGGAGGACAATATAGGACACTCTAAGAGTGACGAGGTCACAAAGTCTGATCAATGTCCATGTCTAAGAGACGAAACAAAAGAGACCTCTTTTTTCTGGATTGCCTAAATAAAATACATATTGCGTATTTTAGAGTGCCGAGTATCTTGTTATATATTCTGCAGAGCATTACCTAGACTCAGATGGTTCCCTACATTGTGGCTTCTCCTGTAAATAATCTAAATCAAATCCACAGCAACTACTTTGCTGTTCAGCTGACAATTATCTCTCCCATGCACAGGTGTGCTCTTCTTGGCCGAGCGCTTCTGTGTTCTCTATGAGAGATCCGCTACCGGTCTTCTTTGCTGGCGGTTTATCTCCGGAGAGAACAAAAGAGTTGGCCATTAGAATTTCAAAGTATTGATACTTCTCTCCCCCAACATAATTAGTTGGGGATAGAACCAGGGGTTACTGATACAAATTAGACTGTTGGCCAATCCCGTTGATATCAGTGGGTTCAGGCCGACTTTAGTCTACGTTTGGGGCCCTTAATCGGCTGATAATACTCTTTTGTACTGGCTTTCCTACTTCTAATCAGTTTTGGTAAAAAGTAGAAATGAGAGAATCCATTTGTAACAAATCTAATATGTTAGGACTAGGGATGAGTGAACCCGTGAAAATTTGGGTTCTGGTACAGGACTCGAACTTAAGTCCAAAGTTAGGTCTGGGTATTGGAACTGTACCCGAACTTGAACCGGAACCCCATTGAAAACAATGGAGACCCGAACATTGGATCTGGAAAAAAATCTCTCGGAACACCGAACATTGCAACAGAATTCTGTGAGAAGTCCATGTTCGACATTTAACACCGGACACTAACTGTCCGGTACGAATCGTGAACTTTTAAGTTCAGATACGCTCATCTCTAGTTACGAATTTCTCCTAAATGTTGGATTCTGGTGAATCTGAAATTTTTGGAATTCAATTTGCATGAAGGAGTTATAACAATAAAATACTACATACTTCTTTTCCCTAGTCCCTCACTTATCGTTCCACAGTCGCAGCTCACTGTACCTCAGCCTTGGTCTTTGGTTGTTCGAGCACTCCTTTCCATGACTGAGGCCATTAATTGACCTTATGTAGTCACCTGGGAGGGAACACACATAATTGACATTACATAATTCACTCCATCACGTGGAAGGGGTGCACATCGATGACTTTTATCTCCTCTTATCATGACCCCATGAGGCCAATCTCTGTAAGGAAGTATCAGAAGAACCAAAGATCAGCTAGGTGGCTTGGGAAGCTGCCACGACAAAGGAGGCATAAGGACACATGAGGATCAGAATTAGAGGAAGTATACTTTTTTCATCATTTACATCTGGACACAATGTTGGGGGCCTTTATTCACATGCCTTGAGTATTATGATTTCAGTCACATTGTATTAGATTTAGTGTTGATAGGGTAAAGGAAAAAAAATTAGATATCTCTTTTTCCTTTTATAAGTAACATACATTAGTGCTCATTTTTTGTATTGTACACATTGGTGTATTGATGCATTAATGCTATCAATTTCTGGTTGTATCTAGTGATGGTCGGGAATCGTTCTCATGCATGTGACTGAAAATACGTTTTGGTTGGTCTCCTGGCTTTTGTGCCTTTCTTTGTATTATCTTAAAAGGATTTGATTTAAGCCTAGGGTATATCTAGTGACTAGGAGGGTGAGACGACAGTGAACGGGGGCGCCATTCTTGCGTTGCCTATTAGGGTGCCAACCAACACGGTCAGGTAGGATCAAGTTAATGATAGTCATAGAGGAAGGTTAGCAATTTTTGACCTGTGCTCCCCCCTTTTTGTTTCCCAGGGTATATCTGTTCGGCAATTGGTTATTATAATCAATATCCCTTTATCAAATAATTGATGTTTAGCATCTTGTTGTTTTTTCTAATTTTTAGAATATCACTAATAAAGTATCTACACTCTTAAAAAGGAAGGATTTTCTTTATGTTAGACGATCAAGGAAAGGTAAGTACACTGCTCAAAAAAATAAAGGGAACAATTAAACAACAGAATATAACTCCAAGTAGATCAAACTTCTGTGAAATCAAACTGTCCACTTAGGAAGCAACACTGATTGACAATCAATTTCGCATGCTGTTGTGCAAATGGAATAGACAATAGATGGAAATTATTGGCAGTTATCAAGACACACTCAATGAGTGGTTCTGCAGGTGGGGACCACAGACCACATCTCAGTACCAATGCTTTCTGGCAGATGTTTTGGTCACTTTTGAATGTTGGTTGTGTTTTCACACTCATGGTAGCATGAGACGGACTCTACAACCCACAGAAGTTGCTCAGGTAGTGCAGCTCATCCACGATGGCACATCAATGCGAACTGTGGCAAGAAGGTTTGCTGTGTCCAGAGGCTGGAGGCGCTACCAGGAGACAGGCAAGTACACTAGGAGACGTGGAGGGGGCCATAGGAGAGCAACAACCAAGCAGCAGGACCTCTACCTCCGCCTTTGTGCAAGGAGGAACAGGAGGAACACTGCCAAAGCCCTGCAAAATGACCTTCAGCAGGCCACAAATGTGCATGTGTCTGCACAAATGGTTAGAAACCGACTCCATGAGGGCGGTGAGGGCCCGACCTCCACAGATGGGGGTTGTGCTCACAGCCCAACACCGTGCAGGACGCTTGGCATTTGCCACAGAACACCAGGATTGGCAAAGTCGCCACTGGCGCCCTGTGCTCTTCACAGATGAAAGCAGGTTCACACTGAGCACATGTGACAGACGTGACAGAGTCTGGAGACGCCGTGGAGAGCGATCTGCTGCCAGCAACATCCTTCAGCATGACCAGTTTGGCAGTGGGTCAGTAATGGTGTGGGGTGGCATTTCTTTGGAGGGCCGCACAGCCCTCCATGTGCTCGCCAGAGGTAGCCTGACTGCCATTAGGTACCGAGATGAGATCCTCAGACCCCTTGTGAGACCATATGCTGGTGCGCTTGGCCTTGGGTTCCTCCTAACGGAGGACAATGCCAGACCTCATGTGGCTGGAGTGTCAGCAGATCCTGCAAGATAAAGGCATTGAAGCTATGGACTGGCCCGCCCGTTCCCCAGACCGGAATCCGATTGAGCACATCTGAGACATCATGTCTCGCTCCATCCACCAACGTCACGTTGCACCACAGACTGTCCAGGAGTTGGCGGATGCTTTAGTCCAGGTCTGGGAGGAGATCCCACAGTAGACCATCCACAACTTCATCAGGAGCTTGCTGAGGCATTGTAGGGAGGTCATACAGGCACGTGGAGGCCACACACAATACTGAGCCTCATTTTGACTTGTTTTAAGGACATTACATCAAAGTTGGATCAGCCTGTAGTGTGTTTTTCCACTTTAATTTTGGGGGTGACTCCAATTCCAGGCCTCCATTGGTTAATAAATTTGATTTCCATTGATGATTTTTGTGTGATTTTGTTGTCAGCACATTCAACTTTGTACAGAACAAAGTATTCAATGAGAATATTTCATTCATTCAGATCTAGGATGTCTTATTTGAGTGTTCCCTTTATTTTTTTGAGCAGTGTATAATGTATTATCAATTTTTATCCCCTTACATCCCCACTGCTTATTATGAATTGAAGTTTAGAAAGACCTCAGAGAATAATAAACTTTTTTTCACAGGAATTGGGGCATTTTTCATTTAGAATTATTTTATCTGGACAGAATCAAATCTGTTGGTTAGATCAAGCAAAACCAATTTCGGGAGATTAGCTTATCTCTAGCAGCCAGGGACATTGCTAGAGTTTTCAGAGATCAGGGTCCCAAACCCTAAAGCCCCCGTCTCACATAGCGAGATCGCTAGCGAGATCGCTGCTGTGTCACGGTTTTGGTGACGCAACAGCGACCTCACCAGCGATGTCGCTATGTGTGACACTTTGCAGCGATCAGGCCCCTGCTGTGAGGTCGCTGATCGCTGCAAAGTGTCCTGGACCATTTTTTGGTCGTTGCTCTCCCGCTGGTCAGCACACATCGCTGTGTGTGACCAGCGGGAGCAGCGATCAGGCTGGTAACCATGATAAACATCGGGTTACAAGGGGCACACGCGCACCTAGTAACCCGTTGATTATCATGGTTACGAGTCTGCTAAAGTGGGCGGTAACCTCCCGCTCACTGTAGCAGAGTGGTAACCATGATAAACAGCAGGTTACTAGCTGCGAGTGTGCCCCTAGTAACCCGATGTTTACCATAGTTACCAGCCTGCTCCTGCTTCAGCAGGCTCGTAACCAGGAGCAGGACATAGTGGAAAGATTCTTTCCACGATGTCGCTGCTCCCCTGATCGTTGGTGAGCCTGCCTGTTTGACAGCTCACCAGCGACCACATAGCGACGCAGCAACGATCCCTGACAGGTATTATTGTTGTCGGGATCGTTGCAGCGTCGCTAAGTGTGACGGGGCCTTAAGGGATGTCTTCCCATGTGCAAAGGTCATTGTGAAGGGAAGGGAATCAGAAGGGAAGGGATCTATGGCATCTCTTATTGTGATTGGTGGATCATTTGTTACCAGCTGTGTATACCTGCCTCTGATGATAAGGAGCCTGCTGATATATATATATTTTTTTAATTCTGTACCATGTAAAAGTTTTAGGCAGATAAGGAAAAAATGTGGAAAAACTGTTGTAACATATGAATGCTTTATGCTTTAAAAATACAAGTGTTTATTTTTATCAATTAGCAAATTGTAAAGTGAATGAACAAAAGAGAAATCTATGTCTAATCAATATTTGGGGTGACCGCCTTTACCTTCAAAACAGCATCAATTCTTTTAGTTACACTTGCACACAGTTTTTGAAGGAATTTGTAAGGGAGGTTGTTCCAAACATCTTGGAAAACAAACCGCAGATCTTCTGTGGATGTTGCGCAAATTTATCTGTATCTTCATGTAATCCCAGACAGACTTGACAATGATCAGGATTCATTAGGGATAATTAAATCACTTCCAGGACTCCTTCTTTATGCTGAAGATAGATCTTAATGACATTAGTTGTATGTTTGAGGCCTTTGGAAGTGCATTGAGGTGAAGGGTACATTGCTGGAAAAGGAAAAAAAAAAAAAAAAAAAAAAACTCTTTAAATCTCTTAGTTTGCGAGTGTGAACGAGCTGCGTGTGTCCGGAGCGTAAGTGCGAACGAAAGTAAGTGTGTGACTTGTTTTTCAGTGAAGAGGTATTGGGAATCCTGCAGAAAATACCTGTGTGAATTGCGGTGAGTGCTGCATTGTGACCTGCTGAGTGCTTTTCTACCTGTTTAGATTTATTGGGCTTTTTAAAACCTATTTTCTCACTACAGTTTTAGTTTCTTAGTTTACTACCTGTGTATTTAGGGGTTAACTACATTGCACTAAAATCATGAGGTGTATATTTACTCACAAGGGGTTAATTAAGGGGAAGGGGTCATAATTAAGGGTTTATAAGGGGCAGCTGGTTGGGCATCAAGTCCTTTGGAAGTGCATTGAGGTGAAGGGTACATTGCTGGAAAAGGAAAAAAAAAAAAAAAAAAAAAAAAACTCTTTAAATCTCTTAGTTTGCGAGTGTGAACGAGCTGCGTGTGTCCGGAGCGTAAGTGCGAACGAAAGTAAGTGTGTGACTTGTTTTTCAGTGACTTTGGATTCAGGGAGTTTGGAAGGGAGGACTTAGGACTGAATTGCTGACTGTATTTCATTCTTTCTTTACTTTACTTTTTACTTAATTAATCCACCTGACCTACTTAGCTGATTCCCCCGTCCATACTTGATACTTAATTGATCCCCCGTCCATACTTAACTGATCCCCCGCCGATATCTAATTGATACACTTGCACATCCCTAATTGATCCTCGTCCATACACCTATATATAAATAATTGTGTTTTGTACTTGTATATATATACTGACTGTATCCCCATATTTAGAATGACATCCATGTTGGCCGGAGCCGTGCAGTGTACATCTTGTGTAATGTATGCATTCCGTGAGCAACCGCTCGAGGATCCATACTGCTGCGAGAGATGTGAGCATATTGTGCACTTGGAAGCCCAAATTCTGGATCTAAGTGCTCAGATAGCGGTACTGAGGAGCATCGACAACATGGAACGGAGTTTGCTGCTCACCGAGCAGACACTCAATGGGTCAATACTGGGGGTGGAGTATAGAGGGGAAGTGCAGGCTGAACAGGCAGGGAGCTGGATAACAGTTAGGAGGGATAGAGGGAAGAAGTATAGGAAGGCTGGTTCAGAACCGGCATTATTGGAGCACGACAGATCCTCTGACCACTGGGGGAAAGTGTATGCTCCAGTAATGAGGGGGAGGGGGGAAGTGTAGGGCAGGCAAGACAGGTTCTGGTAGTGGGTGACTCTATTATTAGGGGGACAGACAGGGCAATCTGTCACAAACACCGGGACCGCCGAACGGTGTGCTGCCTCCCTGGCGCTCGAGTCCGGCACATCGCGGATCGGGTTGACAGGTTACTGGGTGGGGCTGGCGAAGACCCAGCGGTCATGGTCCACATCGGCACCAATAACAAAGTGAGTGGTAGATGGAGGGTCCTTAAAAATGATTTCAGGGACCTAGGTAGGAAGCGTAGGGCAAGGACCTCCAAGGTAGTTTTCTCAGAAATACTACCAATCCCGCAAACCACACAGTAGCGCCAACGGGAAGTTAGGGAGGTGAATAAGTGGCTAAAGAGTTGGTGCAAGGCAGAAGGGTTTGGGTTCATGGAGAACTGGGCCGACTTCGCGGTCGGCTACAGGCTCTACCGTAGGGACGGGCTGCACCTCAATGGGGAGGGTGCAGCGGTGCTGGGGAAGAAGATGGCTAATAGGTTGGAGGAGTTTTTAAACTAGAGACGGGGGGGGAAACCAAGGAAGTAGGTGGGATGTGAGGCAAGCAAGGGGGAAGGGGAGAAGTGAATATAATGAGGGTGGAGAGGGGGGTGGGAATAGTACAGTTAGATCGTTAAAGAAGAATAGGATGCTAAATAACCCCAAAGTTTTATCTTGCATGCTGACCAACGCAAGAAGCCTGACCAATAAGGCGGATGAGCTGCGGGCGCTTATATCGGAGGAGAGGTATGACATCGTAGGTATAACAGAGACTTGGCTAGAAGACAGCTACGACTGGGCGGTAAATTTATTAGATTATAGTTTATTTAGAAGGGACCGGAAACAGGGGAAAGGCGGAGGAGTCTGCTTATATGTAAAGTCATGTCTAAAACCCAGACTAAGGGAAGATATAGGAGAGGGAGAAGAGGGGGTCGAGTCCATGTGGGTAGAGATAGAGGGGGCAAAAAATAATAATAAAATATTACTGGGGGTCTGCTATAAGCCACCAAATATAACAGAGGAGAATGAGAATCTGCTATTAGGACAAATAGACAAAGTAGCAAAACATAATGAAGTGATTGTAATGGGGGATTTCAACTACCCGGATATTGACTGGGAAACAGAAACCTGTAGATCTCAGAAAGGAAAAAGGTTCTTGACAAATATTAAGGATAATTATCTCTCCCAACTAGTGCAGGAACCAACGAGAGGGAAGGCCGTGTTGGACTTAATATTGACTAATAGGCCTGATAGAATAACTGAGGTACAGATAGGGGGACACCTAGGTAATAGCGATCATAATATTATCGACTTCAAAATGCCCTTCAGTAGGGTTATCAATAAGGGAACAACAAAAACATTAAACTTTAGGAGGGCGAAGTTTGATCAGCTGATAGAAAACCTTCAACTTATTGACTGGGACAAAGTACTTAATCAATGGAATACGAATAGTAAATGGGAAACCTTCAAAAGAATTCTGAATACTCAGTGCGAGAGGTATATACCGTATGGGAATAAAAGGGCCAGAAATAAGAGGAAACCAATATGGCTGAACAAGAACGTAAAAGGGGCGTTAAATAGCAAAAAAGAGGCATTCAAGAGATTAAAACAGGAAAACAGTAAGGAGGCACTAATGTGTTACAAGGAAAAAACGAGAACCGGTAAAAAACAAATAAAAATAGCGAAGGAGGAAACAGAGAAACGTATTGCTAAGGAAAGTAGATCAAATCCCAAACTGTTCTTTACGTATATAAATAGTAAAAGGATTAAATCGGATAATATTGGACCGATAAAAAGTGAGGAAGGCAAAATCATAGAGAAAGATGAGGATAAAGCTAATCTATTAAATAATTTTTTTTTGACAACTTTCACAAAGGAAATAGAACTAACAGGAGAAATGAAAAGTGACAAACTTAATCCTCCACTAAGTATGACAAATCTAACCCAAGCTGGGGTACAGAAACGCCTCAGTAACATTAAAATAAACCAATCACCAGGACCTGATGGCATACACCCACGGGTACTAAGGGAACTAAGTAATGTGATAGACAGACCGTTATATCTTATATTTAAGGACTCTGTTTAGACTGGGTCTGTACCACTTGATTGGCGACAGGCGAATGTAGTGCCAATATTCAAAAAGGGAGTGAAAAGTGACGCCGGAAACTATCGGCCGGTGAGTCTGACGTCCGTTGTGGGCAAAATTTTTGAAAGCTTTATTAATGAGGCAATCATGGAGCATCTTGATGCTAATAATCTTTTAATCCCGAACCAACATGGATTCATGAGGAATCGCTCCTGCCAAACAAACCTGATTGACTTCTACGAGGAGGTTAGCTCTCGAGTAGATCAGGGGGAACCAGTGGATGTCGTGTATCTCGACTTCTCAAAAGCGTTCGATAGCGTGCCACATAATAGGTTGGTATACAAAATGAGAATGATGGGGCTGGGGGAAAATGTCTGCAAGTGGGTAGCTAACTGGCTAAAGGATAGAAGGCAGAGGGTGGTTATAAATGGAATATACTCAGATTGGGTAGGCGTCACTAGTGGGGTACCACAGGGGTCTGTACTAGGCCCAATGTTATTTAATATCTTTATTAACGACATAGTCAACGGGATAAATAGTAAAATATCAATATTTGCAGATGACACAAAGTTATGTAAAACAATTAATACAAAAGAGGACAGTGCAGACCTACAGAGGGATTTGGATAAGCTGGGTAGGTGGAGCACTAAATGGCAAATGAGGTTTAATGAGGAGAAATGTAAGGTCATACATATGGGAAGGAAAAATGGAAGTCACCAGTACTCACTGAATGGGAAATCATTGGGGAATTCAGAGATGGAGAAGGACTTGGGCATCTTGATTGATAGCAAACTAAATTGGAGTGCCCAAAGTCAGGCCGCTGCTGTAAGGGCAAACAGGGTAATGGGATGTATCAGAAGAGGTATAGCTGCAAAGGATGAGAACATTGTTCTTCCACTGTACAAAGCACTGGTCAGACCACACTTGGAATACTGTGCTCAGTTATGGGCCCCAATATATAGAAAGGATATAAATGAGCTTGAAAAGGTACAAAGGAGGGCAACAAAATTAATAAAGGGAATGGAGGGACTGCAATACCCAGAGAGGCTGGCAAAACTAGGACTATTCAGCCTGGAAAAGAGAAGGTTGAGGGGGGACATAATAAACGTGTACAAATATGTTAGGGGACAGTATAGAGATCTTGCCCGGGATTTGTTCAAAAGGAGGGATATTACGGTAACAAGAGGGCATTCACTAAGACTGGAAGAGAAAAGGTTTCAGCACCAGCATAGGAAGGGGTTCTTTACGGTAAGAGCAGTGAGAATATGGAATTCACTGAGTGAGGAGATGGTAATGTCGGATTCACTACACCAGTTCAAGCGGGGACTGGATGCATTTCTAGATACCAGGCAGATTTCAGCATATACTTAAAAATAAAATAAAATAGTAGGTTGATACAGGGATTTATTCTGACTGCTGGTTTCAGAGTCGGGAGGGAATTTTTCCTCAGGTGAAGATTGGCTAAATCATTTGGGGTTTTTGCCCTCCTCTGGATCAACTTTAGCAATTACAGAACTAACAGGTCGAACTTGATGGACGCAAGTCTTTATTCGGCTTTACAAACTATGTTACTATGTTACTATTGTCCTACTGCAAAATACATTTGAAGCCAGTCAGAAGCCTCCCTGATACCTGATGGTATCGCATAATGGATGTGTATCTGCCTGTATTTTTTAGCATTGCAGACAAAATTAATCCTGACCAAATCCCTACCTCTATTTGTTAAAATGCAGCGCACAAATTACTGAGCTGATGGCACTGCTGGATATCTTCCAATTTCAAAGGGAAGTGAGCAGGATATGTCTTTCATCTGCTGCACTAAGTTTCTGTGGCTGACCATTGCAACTATGGTCCTCAATGTTGCCTTTTTCTTGGTGATTCTTCAAAAGAACTTGAACAGCACGTCTTGAAACCCTCGTCTGCATTGAAATCTTTACCTGGGAGAGACCCAGGCTGTTCAAGCTTTTTTGAAGAATCAAACTACTGATACAGTATAACTAGATTGTGTCTTGTTGCTGAGCTCAATCTTGCCATTGTGTATGACGTGTGAAAAGAAACTGTCTTCCATAACCTCACCTTTGTAACAGAGTTTGGCTGTACCTCACCCAGTTATAAGACTACTACACAGCAGTTTTGTTTCAGTTAATGACTGTTTTACCCTACATATGAAATAATGATCATTAGCTCCTGTTTGGTATAATTGGTTGCTCATACACCTGACTAAAATTGTACAAAATCCTTGACTTTGTGTAAGTGTACCTAGAAAAATGGATGCTGTTTGAAGACAAAGGGCTGTCATACCGAATAGATTTTTGTTTTGTTTATTCGCTTTACATTTTGTTATTTGATAAAAAAGAAACTATTAACATTTTTATTTTTGAAAGCATCTTACTTTGTAGCATTTTTTCCACACCTGCCTAAAACTTTTGCACAGTACTGTACAGGTAATCGCAAAACCTGATTTAAACAATAGATCATTTTCTGCTGACACATTCCCTTTAGGATGCGTGCCCACTATGCGTTTTTCAAGCGTTTTTGCCGCGGAATTGCATGCCCCATGGTCCACAATGATAATCCGCATGTTCTGTGCACATGCTGTGGAAATTTCCGCTGCGGATTATCATTGCGGAAAAAAACGCAGCATGTCCATTAATTTTGCGGACACGCAGCGTAATTGCCGCCATTGACTTGCATTGAAACGCTTATTATCCGTGTGAGCTCATGTGCCCATGCGTTTATCATGCGGTTCAATGCGCGGATGGTACCCGGGTTTGGAGAAGAGGAGACTCTCCTCCGGACCCGGGCACCATAGTACCTGTAAAAAAAAGAAGTTAAAATAAAAAATGAAGATTATACTTACCTTCTGATGTACCCCGGTCTCCTCAGCGATGCGTCCGGTCTGTTGAATGGGTCGCTGTGGTTTTGAAAGGACCTTCCATGATGTCACATAATTAATTGACGTCACCGCAGGTCCTTTTAGACCACCGCGAGCTGTACAAGAGACCGGACGTATCGGAGAAAAGACAGGGGGCCATCGGAAGGTAAGCATAATGTTAATTTTTTATTTTTTACCATTTTTATTCTTTTTTTTTTAACTATTACTTGGTCACAATATATAAATCCATGCCGGTTGCATGGATTTATATAGTGTGACCAAGTTGTCAAGCACTTTCCAAGTGATGCTAAAATCGCTTGGAAAAGTGCTTGATAACCCGCATGCAGAAATGCATGCAAAAACGCTTGACAAACGCTTCTACATGGCAGGAAAAAAGCATGTAAAATCCACATGTGTTTTTCCTGCCAGGGAGAAGCGGAAAAAATATGCAGCATTTCTGCATCGTGGGCACATAGCCTTAGGAAATATGAAAGTTGTGTTTTCATCCTGACTTTGCAATAAATCGTGTTTAACTCTGTGCCGCCAAGAATTTGTAGCCCTGTAGGACATATTAATGGTCTAATTTTAATGTGACCATGGTAGGTATGTGACAAGTTTAGGAAGAGTTTAGAGATGAGCAGAAATACCAGTAAGCTTTGTCATTGGTGAAATCCATTGTGTCACTGATTTCTGATTGTTAACTGATCGGTAATAGATGGATGTCGGCTGCAACAATATTTCCTTTGCAGTAATGTTCACCGATAATCCCTACTTCAAGGAAATGAAAGGTATAAGACCAGTGATCAGAGCGTCTAGTGTTTTCTAAAAACATATCATGGCATCTTACCCCTGATTAATCAGACAGGCATTGTGTTCACGGCTTACACACAGCTGTACCACCAACATCTTGTAGAAAATTTGACTTGATCTCCATTCCTTAGCTGGGTTTTGTCTTTGGACTTGACTGTTGCATCATGCTTTAAATGGAATTGATTGTGTGGTTGTAATGAAAGCAACAAATTGATTTTTATCCAGAGTTACAAAGAGTAAATAGAAAAATGTTCCCATCTTGACCTTCTGGGGAAGCTTCTGGGATTTAGCGGCTTTAAACCCATTTTTTGTTTTATATTGTGTATTTAAATGCAAATAGAAAGCAACAGCATCAATACACTGCCCGAATTAATGTTCAGCTAAATGTATTCTAATGGTGTCTGATGGAGAAATGAAAGAATATGGCAATGTAAATATTATCAGTCGATCTAATATCTATTTGTATATAATATATTTATTACCCGTGAACACATACTTTTTTACTTTTTCCTCATATCTATCTAGCTAGTTCTGTGATGGAACCGAAACGTTGTCACATGGGCTAATAAAGAGACAACTTTTTTGCACTAGATAATTTATTGTAGTGCTTCTGAATATATGTCTTGGAGGCCTGAATTGGAAGAACCTAGTGCTGCTTCATTACTTGTTTATATGATCTTTTAATCTATTTATTGCCTGTGAAACAATATTTTTTTATTTTTATCTATCTATTATCTATCATATCTATCTATCTATCTCTCTATCTATTTATCCCATATCTATCTATCTATCTATCTATCTATCTATCTATCTATCTATCATCTATTATCTATCCATCTTCTATCTATTTATCTATCTATCTATCTCTTATCTATCTATCTATCTATCTATCTATCTCTCATCTATCTTATTAGACTATGTATCTCTCAGTTTATTTAAAACTTTTTATGTATATCTATATATCTATTTATTATCTATAAATTTAATATCTATCTATCTATAATCTATATTTTTTCTTCTTTACTTTCTATTATCTTTCTTTCTCTTTTTTTCTTTCTTTCCTTTTTTCTTTCTGTCTTTCTTTCTCTTTCCTTCCTTCTTTTGTATATTTTCTATAAGAAAACTCAGTTATATATTTTACACATATAGTTTTTAGTATTAAAGAATATCTATGTCTCCAGAGTTTTTATACATAATTAGATATCTATCTTTCTATACATCTATTTTTTCTCTTCTATATTTTCTTTTCTTCCTTCCTTTCTTAATTTCCTTTCTTTCTTTCCTTCTTTCCTTCTATCTTTTTTTATTTCTTTCCTTCCCTTCTTTCTTTCTTTCTCTTTCCTTCCTTCCTTCCTTTTCTCTTTTCTTCCTTTCCTTCCTCATTCCTTCTCTTCTTTTTTCTTTCTTTCTTTCTTTCTTTCTTTCCTTCCCTTCTATTTCTTTCTTTCTCTCTTTCCTTCCTTCCTTCCCTTCCCTTCTGTCTTTCTCTTTCTTTCTTTCCTTCTTTTTCTTTCTTTCTTTCCTTCCCTTCTATTTCTTTCTTTCCTTCCCTTCTTTCTTTCCTTTCCTTTCTTTATTCCTTTCCTTCTTTCTTTCTTCCTACCTTCCTTTGTATATTTTATATAAGAAAACTAAGCTGTTTCTTTTACAAGTCATAGTTCTTATGATGGCAGAACGTCTACGTCTCCAGAGTTCTTCTACGTCATTATAGATGTCTCCTATTTGTATAACACGCTTTTGCATTATAATGTAGAGATGTGCCTACAATCCCTGAGCCCTGGTTCACAGTGACCGCTTCTTGTACACATTTTTTTAATTATTTATCTGTACATAACATAAACACTGGATCTATTTATTCTAGTAATCCCAAAAAATCCCCATGCATTTCTCTGTCAACAGTAATCTCTAGCAGTGCTCTATTCTTTCAAGCCCACTTGATGTCCTGCAGGTTGTGGCAGAACAATACACAGGAAAGGCTTAGACATTGAGCTTGCATGCTTTTTGACTCCATTTTCAACCCTTTGTTCCCATCAGGGTGGCATTTTTTCACACAGCATGTGGCAGCTCTGAGTCTGATCCACTCTGTCTTATGAAATCAAAGTATGCCGGGTTTTTATTATTATTATTTGCTGAGCTGTCTCCTAAATCGTCTGTATGAGCCTCCGCTCCTTGCTCCGATCACTAGATCTAAATATGGAGAACTGACAATATACAGATCCTGGAAAACAAACATAAGGCATCAGCTTAAAACATTGATATTATTCCACATAAACGCTGGAATTCTTATAATTGCAGCAATTATAATTATTACTCTTCTTACCATCATTGTTTGTAATAAAAATTACAAAAATCCAAACAGATTAAATTGGAAAAATCCAGTTTTAATAAAACACAAAAGTAAACTTGGATATTTATTTATTTTACTCACTTATATAGCGCCATTAATTCCACAGCTCTTTACAGACATCATCGGCTACTAATGGAGATTTGTATCTATATTTAAAGAAAAAAGAAAAATAATCTGATTTGTATTTGAATATATAATTCATGCAAAGATTTACGAAGAAAGAATAGATTATAAATTATTAGGAAAAATTATATATTTAACAAGAATAAAAACAATAATAATAATAATTATAGATACAGAAGAAATTGTAATAATACCACGCTGTCATGTTAAGAATGTATCACAGTAATTTAGAGAATTTTAAAGGAAATTTTTTTTGTTTTACACATATATACAGAGATAGATTATTTTCACTTTGCTACTATAAATTCTAAAACAGGTGTTTTATATTACAAATTTTATTTTATGAATTTATAAACTCTATCTATCTATCTATCTATCTATCTATCTATCTATCTATCTATCTATCTATCTATCCCATACCTATCTATCTATCTATCCCATATCTATCTATCTATCTATCTATCTATCTATCCTCATATCTATCTATCTATCTATTTACCTATCTATCCCATATCTATCTATCTATCTTTCTATCTATCCCATATCTATCTATCTATCTTTCTATCTATCCCATATCTATCTATCTATCTATCTATCTATCTATCTATCTATCTATCTATCCCATATCTATCTATCCATATCCTATCTATCTATCTATCTATCTATCTTTCTATCTATCTATCTCTCTATCTATCTATCTATCCCATATCTATCTATCCATATCCTATCTATCTCCTATCTATCTATCTATCTATCTATTATCTATCTATCTTTCTATCTATCCCATATCTATTATCTATCTATCTATCTATCTATCTATCTATCTATCTATCTATCTATCTATCTTTCTATCTATCCCATATCTATCTATCTATCTATCTTTCTATCTATCCCATATCTATCTATCTATCTATCTATCTATCTATTATCTATCTATCTATCTTTCTATCTATCCCATATCTATTATCTATCTATCTATCTATCTATCTATCTATCTTTCTATCTATCGCATATCTATCTATCTATCTATCTCATATCTATCTATCTATCTATCCCATATCTATTATCTATCTATCTATCTATCTATCTATCTATCTTTCTATCTATCCCATATCTATCTATCTATCTATCTATTATCTATCTATCTATCTATCTATCTATCTATCTATTATCTATCTATCTATCTTTCTATCTATCCCATATCTATTATCTATCTATCTATCTATCTATCTATCTTTCTATCTATCCCATATCTATCTATCTATCTATCTATCTCATATCTATCTATCTATATATCATGTGTAAGATATTTTTGTATTGGTGCACATGCAAACCATAGTTAAAAAATATTTTTTTAAAGAAAGTCTTTATATAATTTCCCTGTAATATTGCATTTTCAATAGCAAACTGTAAGTTTTTCATATAAAAGTAATTACGGACTAAATATTGAAATAAAAATGGTAAATGAAAAAAGCAAGCGTAAAAATAAAACGTAACATGAAAAAGTTTAATGCAGAAATCGCTGACAATTTGCACCGTTAGTAAAACCCCAGCATCTTCACCATCTATTATTAGACTCTTAGGCTTATTTTATTATTTTACAATTAATTTGTCGTGTAAGGGGAGAAACTAAATGGATAAATTACAGAACGACTACAATGTAGATGCGCTAAGATTGTGGATGCAGAACAATACACACAGACACTTCTCCTGCATGCGGTGGGAGCGCGTCACACACGTATTGTGGACTTACATTATGTTACATTATGTTTCTTACACAGACATATAGCTTTTGTCAGTTTAGTATTTCGGGGTCTCTACGCCCTGACACCCTACTATTAATATCCAGTTGTACCTCTGCTGCCCTTAAATAGTTAAGTCTCTGTGTAATGCTGGGATGAGGGCGACGCTCATTGTGAATTATGTCTCATCTGTCCCAATAACCTTTTTTTCCTCTTAATGCGCCTCCCCTTCGCCTGTAGCAATTAAAAGGAAAAAAAAAAGAGGTAAAGAGTGTAGGATGAGATAACGCTGTGTCATCTCCAGAAAACATCCCAATGTCCTATACCGAGAGCGCGACCACGAAGAAGAGCGCGACCACGAAGATCAGTGATGTCCCCTTAGTCATTTTGGATTTCTCTCTATCAGACTTCTTTCCAGACTGAGCAGGCGGCGCTGGCTGTCGCCCTGGAGCTGTTTTCACTTTGGGGGAAACTTTTTGGATTTGGTTTATCCTAAAAAAAAATTTTTTTTTTCTTTTTCACTTATAAAAAATAGGAACATTATGAAATGATAGAAAGATAAAAAGATAAATTTAAAGAACGGTAGCTAGACAGATAGATAGATAGATAGATAGATAGATATGGGATAGATTGATTGATAGATAGATAGATAGATATGGGATAGATAGATAGAGATATAGATAGATAAGAGATAGATAGATATGAAAGATAGATAGATAGATAAGAGATAGATAGATAGATAGATAGATAAGAGATAGATAGATATGGGATAGATAAATAGATAGATAGATAAGAGATAGATAGATAAGAGATAGATAGATATGAAAGATAATAGATAGAGATAAACAACAATAGATAGATAATCCAATACAAGGGAAAAAAGGAAAAAAAAAACAGCACTTCAAAGCCATACAAAAACTCTTTTTATTTACTTATAGAGTAAAATCGACATTTCAGTTCCAAACACAATACTATCTATCTATCCCATATCTATCTATCTATCTATCTATCTATCTATCTATCTATCTATCTCATATCTATCTATCTATCTATCTATCCCATATCTATCTATCTATCTATCTATCTATCTATCTATCTATCTATCTATCTATCTGTCTATCTATATTATCTATCTATCTATCAATCCATTCTATCTATATATCTATTATCTATCTATCTATCTATCCCTCTATCCATCCATCTATCTATCTATCTATCTATCTATCTATCTATCTATCCCATATCTATCTATTTATCTATCTATCTATCTATCTATCTATCTATCTATCTATCTATCTATCTATCTATCTATCTATCCCATATCTATCTATCTATCTATCTATCTATCCCATATCTATCTATCTATTATCTATCTATCTATCTATTATCTATCTATCTATCTATCTATCCACCTATCTATCTCATATCTATCTACTAATGCAAATATATTATATATATACAGTGCATTTATATACGTATATACAAACATATGAGCTCAATATACGCAGAACGACATCTTAATAAATTACTATAAAATGTATACATTTCCTCTCCTGATAAATATATCTGTAGATAAATTGCTCCAAAATATATAACATACATCTCCAAATACAAAATATTATATATATATGTATATATGTACTAAACATATTTATTTCATAAATAAATTCTAAAGACAAATAAAATAAATATATATATACCGTGTATTCAAAAAATATCTCTTTACATATAGACAGATAAAATCCTATAAAATTACACCACGCCTTAATATTAAAACATTGCAAATAACACATTGTTATTAAATAACAATAAATGTCTTAAAATGTAAAAAAAAGCTACAAAATTAAGCATTTTTTTTTTTATTTACATGTTGAAAATGGAACATAAAATATATTTCGATAAAGGTTTAGATTATATTCTGTAGACGTCCCTATTATGTTCCTGTTATATTAATAGAAAAGAATGAAAAAAAAACAATACAAATTGATAAACTACCGTAAGCGAAATAAAATATCAAATATAACAGCATACTCAAACGGGTTATATATAAAGTGGCTACGTATTAAAATATAAGGCAAGTCAATAATATAATAAAGTGATATAAAAAGTAGCGATAGAGGACTGACATTAAATGGAAAAGAATGCAAAAAGATTTAATAGAAACAAAAAATAACATGCATAAAAAAAGAGGATAAGGAAGAAAGGAAAAAAATGGGGACAAGGAAGAAAGCAAAAAATGGGATAAGGGAGAAGGGAAAGAAAAATTGGGACCAGGAAGAAGGAAAAAAATGAGGACAAGGAAGAAAGAAACAAAATGAGGATAAGGAAGAAGGAAAAAAAATAATGGGGACAAAGAAGAAGGAGAAAAATGGGAACAAGGAAAAAGGAAAAAAAATGAGGACAAGGAAGAAGGAAAATAAAAATGGGGACAAGGAAAAAAAAAAAAAGTGTTTGGCCCACCGCTCAGGTTTGGTTGGAAAAGTGCTTGCTAAGCTATCTATTTCACACATGCAACGACAGAAGGTTCGATATTCATTCGATCGATGAGTGAAAAGGCACAATAGCAAAATCGGACCGTCTCCTTTTCAATACAGATCTCAAATGTCCCCCTACAGTCTGCAGTCGCGCGGCTGGTGGTGTGGATCTGAAGGAGCAAGGGTTACATCAAGGCTGTTCTCTCGACCGCTCAAACAGTCTAGACCAATGACCTGCATCACTGTGCCCTTTGAAGAAGAAGCAAGTTCGCTCATGGTGGATGAAAAATCAAGGCGTACCCCCCCATAACAAAAGGAAGCAGCTCGTGGCTGCAAAGAGGTAAGCAGGGGCAAGCAAAGAAAAGGCATCTGCTTCTATGGTTACAGGCCAACTATGAAAACCTCGCCTTTCATGGAGAACCGTTCTCATGCTCCCTCGCAGACTTGTGTCATGCATTAGAAGCAGAGGCTGGAATCCGCATAGTTATTTCACAGCAAAATGATACGCAGGCACATGGTTCATACCGGGGGAAAAAAAAAAGAAAGTCACATGACGCGTTTCAGGCTTCTGCTGTTTCATAAAAATCCTCTTGCTGGGTCAGAGCAAGACAAATGTTGGCTGGCATGTAGCCTTCTTATGAGAGTTAAGATTTGCCCTCTCCATTTTTTTTTCCTGATTGAAATAAAGGGTTAGAGGTCAAGGTTTGTGTGACCGGGCCACAAGCCCCCTTTTGTTGCTGCAGCTTTGGAGTGAATAGCATTTCGAGTAAGATTTTGCATCTCTTTAAATCCAAGCCGTTCTCATAGGTCTGACAAAGCATGAAAAGTAATGAATTTCTATCTTACTGACCTTAGCCGCATTGTCATTTTTTTTTTCTTTCTTGACTGCGCATTTCTTTCTTTTTTTCTTTCATTGTTGAATTTATTCTTAAAGCTGTCAGAAAGCAGCGGAGGGGATTTTTTATTTTGGAAGGAACAGAATTTTGTGTCTTTTTTTTTTTTTTATTTCGAATTGTGAAACGCTTGGTTATGTATCGGAGTTTGTGAACTTCAGGCAATGTGATATTAGACTATGGATGTTAAGAAATCTGACGGTTACATATTGCAAGCGGAACGGCTGACATAGGCGGAGGCGATTACTGATATGTATCCACCCAAAGTGTACGCTTGCTTTATGTGAATTTGTGCGCAAATCTTTTTGAATTGATGGAAACTTATGGAAAAGCTCAGTGTGATTTATCCCCAAAAAGTGCTTGCAATTATTTTATTTGTTATTTATCTAATATAAATGTAAAATACATATGTTTTATGATAGAGATATATAAAGAGATAGATAGATAGATAGATAGACAGACAGAAGAGAGACAGAGAGCGGAAGATATATATAGATAGATAACTAGATAGATAAATAGATAGCTAGATAGATAGAGAGAAGATAGAGACAGAGAGAGGAAGAGATATATATATAGATAGAAGATAGATAGATAGATAGATAGATAGATAGCGGACAGATAGACTGATAGAGAGATAGATAAAGATAGATAGAAAGTCATAGATAGATAAATACTGTTACAAAGATAGATATGGTGTTGGATGTTGCATAGCCTATCTATCTATCTATCTATCTATCATCTATCTATCTATCTATCTATCTATCATCTATCTATCATCTATCTATCTATCTATCTATCTGTCTATCCCATATCAATCTATCTATCTATCTATCTATAATCTATCTATCTATCTATCATCTATCTATCTATCTATCATCTATCTATCTATCATCTATCTATCATCTATCTATCTATCAGTCTATAATATAAAGTATAGAAATACTGAATATTTTGTACTATTTTTATGGTTTTTTATACATTCATCTATACACCTTGAAACCAGGGAACGATTTCCATTGAAGCCTCATTCTCACTGCGCTGGTCGGGTGAATTGAGGTAAACTAGTGCTAATGCTTTTTTTTGGGAGGGGACGCAGTTCTGATTTCATCCTTGCAGTGTTGCCGGGGTTTTCTGTGCAGATTTACAGGGAAGCTCCATGATGTGTAGAGTTTGCAGTTTCATTTTAGAGCAGCAAATACGCAGGGAAATTGAGTGACACGCCAAGGTCACAAGAAGCGGTCTCTGAAGGTCACCCGAGCAGGCGCTGTTTCTAATTTAGATTTGCCTTCATATTGGTCTGATTTTACGTTTTGGAGATGCACATTCGGTAATCTCATTAGCAGTGGGTTCCTTTTTTCTTCATTAAGTGCTGTGACTCAGTAATGATCTGAGCACGAGCTTACCATAATAATTATAGGTCTATCTATATGTTCTTGGCATCCTTTAGCTTGAGCTCTTAAGGTTTTTAATGAGACACTGAAACATTTATATAGTCCTTATTTTTGTGCCGTGGATCAGGATAGGTTGGCGCAGTTTTAGTACACAGGAATATTGCCTTTTCTAAAAGGAAGACGTTTATATGAGATTAGGTTCGGAGCAATAGTAACTAGTAAATTATGGCATCACATCTTTACAATTCCCTACTCTTGTTATACTATGGAAATTGCTTCACCTGCAGACACATATATACTATTAACCCCTCCATGGTAAGTGCCGAACAATTACCCTGTAACAGTTGTTAACTCCTTTACCCTCGAAGGCTGTTTGCACATTAATGACCATGACAATTTTTACAATTCTGACCACTGTCACTTTATGAGGTAATTACTCTGGAACGCTTCAACGGATCCCACTGATTCTGAGACTGTTTTTTCGTGACATATTGTACTTTATGATAGTGGTAAAATTTATTTGATATAACTTGCATTTATTTGTGAAAAAATTGGAAATTTGGCCAAAATTTAGAACATTTTGCAATTTTCCAACTTTGAATTTTCACGCCCCATTTGAAGTCATTTTGAGAGGTCTATATGACAGAAAATACCCAAAAGTGACACCATCATAAAATTTATACCCCTCAAGGTGCTCAAAACCACATTCAAGAAGTTTATTAACCCTTCACGTGCTTTGCAGCAATTAATAGAATGTAAAAGGAAAAAATGAACATTTAACTTTTTTTTCACTAAAATTTTACTTTAGACCCAATTTTTTTTTTTTCACAAGGATAACAGGAGAAATTGGACCCCAAAAGTTGTTGTGCTATTTCTCTTAAGTACTGTGATACCCAATATGTGGGGGAAAACCATTGTTTGGGCGCATGGCAGGGCTTGGAAGGGAAGGAGCACCGTTTGACTTTTTCAACGCAAAACTCGCTGGAATGAGAGTGGACGCCATGTCGCGTTTGGAGAACCCCTGATGTGCCTAAACAGTGAAAACCCACCCACAAGTGACTCCATTTTGGAAACCAGACCCGTTAAGGAACTTACCTAGATGTGTGGTGAGCACTTTCAACCCCTTTCATAAAAGTTTATAATGGAGAGTCATGAAAATAAAAAATCACTTTTTTCCACAAAAATGATCTTTTAGCCAAAAAAAAAATATTTTAACAAGGGTAACAGGAGAAAGTGGACCTCAAAATCTGTTGTGCAATTTCTCCTGAGTATGCGGAACCCCATATGTGGGAGAAAACTACTGTTTGGGTGCATGTCGGGGCTCGGAAGGGAAGGAGTAACGTTTTGGAAAGCAGACTTTGATGGAATGGTCTGCGGGTGTCATGTTGCATTTGCAGAGCTCCTGATGTGCCTAAACAGTGGAAATGCCCAACAAGTGCCACCTTTTTGGAACTGATCTACTGATTCCTGATATGTGAATTTTATAATTTAGTGTCAGTTGTGTAGCGTTCGTCAGGGTGTCTTACATCCACGTAGATGTCCCTTTCAGGCACGTACACTTCAGCAAACTTGTTGTTGAAGTGCTCGATGACCGGCCGAACTTTGAAAAGACGATCAAAGTTGGGGTCATCTCGGTAATGACACCATGCATTATCATTGTAATGTAAGAATTTGTGGATGGCCTAAAAACGTGTCCGAGTCATGACCATTCGGAACACTGGAGTGTTATACAAAACGTCAACACTCCTATATTGCTGAACTTCTGGCTTCTTCAGTATCCCCATGTGAAGGACCAGGCCCCAAAACCTCATAATTTCTACTGCGTCAACAGGAGTGCAGTTAGAAAATGATGAACGTTTTTGTGCCAAAAATTTCTGAGCATACAAATTAGTTTAGCCCACCATGAGGTTTACAAAATTCTCAGAGAAAAAGACTTTGAAAAGTGTATTTCTGTGAGGCTAGTGGTATCAAACGTGATTCCTGATTGTTCAGGGTCAGTAATGGGGGAACTGAACAGCCAATTGCAGTGATCATAGTTGCTGGGGGGGTGGCGACACCCCCCGGGACAATGCTACCTTCTACCAGGAGGTAAGATGGCTCCGGAATCTTAATGCGATCACCGCGAATGCGGTTGCGGTGCTACATTAAACGTGAGACGTAATAATAAATACTTGGTCAGCAGGGGCACATTTATAAGATTATCTCAGCACAGGAACAATAAAAAAAAAAGGAAGAAAAACAAAAATTAAAAATATTCTTACCAGTCTGAAGGCCAAAAGAGCTTAAAAATTAGCTTGACCCCATAAGTATCGGGCGATTTTTCATTTTTGCACTTTTAGATTTCCTCCCCTTATTCCAAGAGCCATAACTTTTTTATTTTCTGTCACATAGTCATATGAGGGCTTTTTTTTGCGGGATGAGTTGTACTTTTTATTGACACCATCCATTTTATGATGTGATGTACTGGAAAGCAGGAAAATAATTCCAAGTGTGCCAAAATAGAAAAAAAAAAGCGCAATTCAACAATTGTTTTTTAGTTTTTTTATTTACAGCGTTCATTTTACGGTAAAACTAACCTACTGATATCATTTTAGGGTAGAAACAGTGTTTTGATCGCCTTTTATTACATTTGATTATTCTGTTGTGGTAGTCAAAAGAACGCAATTCTGACATTTTTATTTCTATTCTCGCTACGCTGATTACCAATTAAATTAATTTATTTTATATTTTGATAGATCGGACTTTTACAAACGTAGCATACCAAATATGTGCATTTTTTATTTTATTAATTTTTAATGGGGGAAAAGGGATGCGATTTGAACATTTATGTTTTTTTAATTACATTTTTTTTACTTCACACGGTATCTGTTAGTCCCCTTAGGGGACTTGAACCTGCGATCAACTCATCACTTGTGCTACACACAGCAATGCTATGTATAGTGAAATTCGCAGTCTCCTATGAATGCCAGCTACATAATAGCTTTCACAGGAGTACCGTGATGACTGAAATCTATTAGCAATTAGGCTATGTGTCCACGAAGCAGAAATGCTCCAGATTTTTTCTGCATCTCCCTGGCAGGAAAAATGCATGCGGTTTTTACATGCGTTTTTCCTGCCAGGTAGAAGCGTTTGTCAAGCGTTTTTGCATGCATTTCTCCATGCGGGTTATCAAGCACTTTTCCAAGTGATTTTAGCATCACTTGGAAAAGTACTTGACAACTTGGTCACACTATATAAATCCATGCAACCGGCATGGATTTATACAGTGTGACCAAATAATAGTTTAAAAAAAATAAGAATGGTAAAAAATAAAAAAAAAACATTATACTCACCTTCTGATGGCCTGCGGTCTGATCTCCGGTGCGTCCGGTGTTTTGGGCAGCCGACGACAGCGGTCGCGTGACCTGTCACATGACTAAATGAAGTCATGGAAGGTCCTTTTACACCATCGCGAGCCGCCGGGGAGCCAGGACTCACCATACAGGAGACTGGGGGCCATCAGAAGGTGAGTATAATGTATATTTTTTATTTTAAATTCTTTTTTTAACAGGTACTATGGTACCCGAGTCTGGAGGAGAGTTTCCTCTTCTGCAGACCCGGGTACCATCCGCACATTGAAACGCTTAATATCCGCATTGTCACATAGTCCTGCGGATACTAAGCGATTCAATGCAAGTCAATGGCGGCCATTACACTGCGTTTACGCTGCGTTTACGCAAAAATAATGGACATGCTGCGGATTTTTCCGCAATGATAATCCGCAGCGGAAATTTCCGCAGCATGCACACAGCACATGCGGATTATCATTGGGGACCATGGGGCACGTATTACCAAGCGTTTTTTAAGCATTTTCACTGTGGAAATTCCTCAGCAAAAATACTTGAAAAACGCATAGTGGGCACCCAGCCTTGGAAAGCAATCCTACCACTTAGTGAAAAATAATATCAGCTGGTTAAACTGATAACCTATAAAAAGGTGTCTCATACCAAAGTACCACACAAGAAACATCTCATGATGGGTAAAACCAGCAGTGAGCTGTCTCAAGACCTTCGTTAACTTATTGTTTCAAAACATACTGATGACAAGATGAAGATGTGTCTCTAATTCTGCGCTCCTCTTTGTGATGAATTAATAAAATAAGTAAATTAACTTATTTATTCAAACATGATAAGGCTAAAAACAACGCGTTTCATGGACGTCCTGTCCACTTTCTCAGCTAAATAGCCAATGATAAAAACCAAGGTATTGCATCTATATATATACACAGATCAATTATGCTGAAAAAACGCATTGTTTTTAGCCTTACCATGTTTGAATAAATAAGTTATTAATCTACTTATTTTATTAACCACTGTTTTAATTCGTCACATGGAGGAGCGCGGAATTAGAGACACGTTTTCATCACCTTGGTACTAATCCTCACCCACGGTAGGTTGGTGTCTGCTGCAGCACTCCGTAAGTCAGCTACATGAGTTGTGCATTCTCACAACAATAGAAGGTGAGCAAAGTTATTATACTTTCTAACCTTGGCTATATCTTAGTAACAGCACTATTTGCAACCCTTTCTTATCTATTTGCAAAACACACTGATGACATAGGTTACCAAAGAATTTTCAAACTACTGAAGGTTCCAGTGATCACTGTTGGGGCCATAATTGGGAAGTGGAAAGAACATCTTTTCACCATAAACCGGCCACGACCAGGTGCCCCCCGCAAGATTTCAGACAAAGGAATAAAAACAATTATCAGAATAGTTGTCCAAGAGCCAAAGATCTCCTGTGTAGAGCCACAGAAAGACCTGGAATCAGAAGGTACAATTGTATCAAAGAAAATGCAGTCAACCTCCATGACCTGTATGTATGCTCACTACGCAAGACTCCATTGCTGAACAAAATGCATGTTCAAGTGCATTTAAAGTTTGCTCAACATTTAGACAAGCCTGTGAAATACTGGGAGAATATAGTCTGGTAAGATGAGACCAAAAGTGAACTTTTTGGATGCCATAATACACACCATGTTTGGAGGTCAAAAGGCACTGCATATCACCCCAAAATACCTCAAATACCAACAGTGAAGTTTGGAGGTGGGAACATCATGGTGTGGGGCTGTTTTTCAGCATATGGCACTGGCAAACTTCATATAATTGAAGGAAGGATGAATTGACAAATGTACCGCGATTTTCTTGATAAAAATCTGCTGCCACTTACCAGGATGATGAAGATGAAACGAGGGTGGAAATTTCAGCAAGATAATGATCCCAAACACACAGCCAAGGAAACTCGTCATTTGGTTTTAGCGAAAGAAAATAAAGCTGCTAGAATGGCCCAGCCAATCACCAGACCTGAATCCAAGAGAAAATGTATGGAAGGAACTACACTCAGAGTCCATAGAAGGAGCCCACGGGACCTTCAGGATGTGAAGAGTGTTTGTGTGGAAGAATGGGCCAAAATTACACCTGAGCAATGCATGCGACTAGTTTTTCAGGAGGTGTCTTGAAGCTGTCATCACCAACAAAGGCTTTTGTACAAATTATTAATTAAATTTCAATAAGCGTGTTCAATACTTTTTCCCTGTGTCATTTCTCATTATTACACTTAATTTATGGACATCTATGGTTTGATTTCTTTGCCTGTGTGGATTGGATGTGCTGTTACCGACATCTGGCGAGAATTTCGTGTCAATACCACCTTTAGAAATATATTTACTTAGAAAATTGGTGATGTGTTCAATACTTATTTCACTCGATGCATAAATAGATAGCAGCGGAGTTAAATCATTATTATTTACAATTTCATTTATATATTTAGACTCTGTTATTTAAAAAGTGTTATGTATAAAATTTGTAATTAGGCGAATATTGACGAAAAAATACTCATTTTATATTATTTAATCATTTATTAATTGCACTTTTTTATCTAATGGCTTCAATCGTTTCGCTCAACTCTTCTGGAGCCAGACTCTGAAATGTATATGTTCAATAGTATTTTTAATTTTTGGAACCTATTTGGAATATTCTCACCAATTTTTTTCTGTAGGACTAAAGTTTTGGTTTGGAAAAAATCTTTATTATGCAAGTGAGATTTTTCGATACACTATGCGATAAGAACCCTTTATTTGTATCCAATTTGTGTATATTGGTACAGGCTCTTTGCTTACTACATCCTATATATTCGAAACCACAACCCCAGTTCAATTTATATTACAAGAAAAGTGACTTCTACAGATCACATTTGATAAATCGGAGCCATACACTATACAAAATCTTTAAAGGTGTCCTGTGATATCTGGCTCTGAAACTATTGCAGAATAGCCTTTATTTTCTGTAAGTTTCGAGGCGAAGGCCTTTCATGGATCCAACACCTTGAGATCTAGTAAAATTGGAGGCCAAGTCAACACCTTAAACTCTTTATGTTCCTCAAACCATTCCTGAAAAGTTTTGTAGGGTGCATTTTCCAACAGAAGGAGGAAACTACTAGTCTAGAACAATTGTTAGGTCAGGGGTAGATGTCAAAGTAAATGTTGCGTGAATGCTAAGACCTACGGATTCACAGCAGAATATTACTCAAAGCTTCACACTGCCTCTGCTGTCTTATCTTCATCCCAGGGGTGGGCATATCATTGATGCAACAGGGGCCCAAGAGTTAAGGGGACCCATTTCCACCACCAGTGATAGTGGAATTCTGAATTATGATGGTCTATATGGACATCAAAGGGCCCATATACTCTTCTTGCACAGGGGCCTTCTTCTGTCTGTTTCCACCAGTGCTTCATCCCATTGTATATCCTGGTGCCATTCGTGGACCATGTAGGAGCCCATTAAATGCCAAATCATTGCTTGTCTTTCCTTGGATAGCTTTAATAGGTCCTTACCAGGAACCAGCATACCAGGAACACCCTACAAGACCTGCCATTTTGCTGATGCTCTAACCTATCACAGTTTGGACCTTGATAAAAATTTTTGCCTTGGTCAAAGTCTCTCAAATCTATATGCTTGCTTCTCTCATACTGTAGAAATGTAGCACTGACTATCATGACAGATGGTGTACCACACTGGCCTCACTGCGTTGATAACGTAGCACAACTTACCAATGCATTGACTATAAGCAATGTACGAGACGTTACTAGCGTAGTGTCCGGCGATGTTAATACTAGCACATTCATCATTGCTACAGCTGTATCAAATTTAAGATCTAATTAATATATCCTACACTTAATTAAGTGCCATTGCCACATTGAGAGAATCAATGGTATTTATTTAATCTCTGAGTGGTTTTAATGTCATGGATGAAGGTTGCATATCTGCTGGGAGTAAATATACACATATATATATACTGTATGTCAATACACAGTAGTAAACCTGAGTAGAAAAATTGCTTGGTTTTACAAAGAAGATTTAGATTTCTTAATTTCGCCTGTTGCTTTCTGCATTTTATATCTCTACAATCTTTGCTTTGTAAATTAGTTTCGGTGTAGGAAATAAATTAGGTAAGAGTGTGCTCTGGTGGTGCTGACTCCCAAATGAACTTCATAGAAAGCGGCTGCATTTTAAAAAATAAGTGACTTTTATTCAACAACTAAATTTAGTGCAGGTAAGAAAATAAAACAAAACACCTGAGTACATGACCTCAGCCAGACCCTCACCCACAATTAGGAACTGACTCGCTAGGACTTGTTAGCTCATGCTCAGGTCTTTTTAGCCCTGTCTTTGGGGTGGGCTCTATCTATCTACTCTTGTACCCAAGTTCTCCCTCCCTCATTTCTTTCTTTTTCTCTTTCTTTCCCTTCTTCTTTCTCTCCTACACATACACTACTCACAAAATATTAGGGATATTTGGATTTCAGGCAAAATTTCTGGAAAACTTAAAAAGTTCAAGCGATAGTAATAATTTGTCATGACAATAGGGAATTTAAGTAGAAGCAGGAGTGGTGATTTCCTCATCTCAAACAATTTATTTAAACAAAAGCCAACAACAGTGGTGGGTATACCACAACAAAAAATGACAATTTCTCAATAACTTGTCATGAGGCCGTGAGCATCAATTACAGCTTGACAACGACATCTCATGTTGTTCATAAGTGGAGTTATTGTCTACTGTGGCATGGCATCACACTCTTTTCGAAGGGTGGCCCTCAGGTCATTGAGTTTCTAGGGTATAGAGTTATGAGCCTCTACATGGTTACTCAGCTGATCCTATGGATTTTTTATAGGATTCAGGACTGGAGAAAGTGCAGGCCACTCCATTTGAGGTATCCCAGTCTCCAGCAGCCATTCCTTATTGATGCGACCTTGATGAGTTGGAGCATTGTCGTCCATGAAGATGACATTAGGCCTGTGTTGTTCGTGCAGAGGCACAATGAGTGGATTAATTATGTTATACAAGTAGTACGGGCTTGTCACTGTACCATTCACAAATTGTAGGGCAGTTCTGTATTGACTAGACACACCAGCCCACACTGTAACAACACCACCACCAAAGGCTCGTCTGGTGATAACAGTGGCTGATGCATAACACTCTCCTTGATGTCTCCAATATCGTTGGAGGCCATAATTTCTGCTCAGCGTGAATCGACCTTCATTAGTGAACAGTGCTGAGGCCCACTGGTCCCTTGTCCAGCGTAGACGCTCCCTGTGAAGATGCCTGTGCCTGGTGGTGTGGTCAGGTACCATTGCCGGTCATTTAGCACGCAGACCACGCTGATGTAAACAGTTTCGAGTAGTCTGATATGACACTTGGGTACTTCTCACCTACCTTAAATGTGCCTGGAGTTGTGAGGCATTCATCATCCTGTTCCGAAGGGACAGTTCACAATGAAGCGGTCATCAGTGCGGGATGTGGCCAAAGGACGTCCACTTTTCTGCCTTTCTGTCACTCTTCCAGTCTCTCTGTATCTCTGTTGCCAATCCGTCTGAGAACATCCTGCATTGTGAGGTAGTGCTGATCAATTGTTAGGTGTCGTCTTGATGATCTCATGTCAAAATGTGAACAGCATGATGAGGAGGACTGTTTAAATATCAATTCTAGTTGAACCTCAAAATGTATTGCATGATTCACTGATCAAACACCTGTTGTGAATTTTACCATTAAGTTCCTTGTTAGAGAACAACGAGTTGTGCAAAAAGTACTGAAACATTAAGCAGTTGTACATGTGCATTCAAAAGTTTAGAGATGGTCACATTAAGTTCACCTGAAAAATTTAGAGTGCATTTTAGGTTCATCCTGAAATTTCACCCAACAGCCAAGTATCCCTAACTTTTTGTGAATAGTGTATGTTTGTTCCTAAACAGAAAGTTTTATATTTTATAAATTGTTTTTACTATTTTGTTCTGATTGTTGCCTACTTTATAGATATTTAATAAAATTTTAAATATGAAAAAAAGTCTATGTTATCCTGGGTCAAAATGTCGCTACATATGCTAAATAAAGTCTGTATCTTTTTGCATCTAACACTTTGCTGCTGTCATTTTTGAAGTCTACATGAAAAGATTCTAGGTTTAGTCCCTGGAAACCCTACACCACCAATTTTACAGGTGCTGCTATCTATCTATCTATCTATCTATCTATCTATCTATCTATCTATCTATCTATCTATCTACATTATCTATCTATCTATGTTGCGATACTAGTGTAGTACTGCTGGAAACCAGTGGCCAAAGGAGCAAGAGTAGGAACAGCAAGCAGTAGTAGAAGTTCCTGGAGTTAGCAAAGGAGTTGTAGGAAACAATCCGTAGATAGGTGAGAACAGTCTGGGTAAGAATGTTCAGGAGCAGTAGACTGAAACCAGGCTAACAGCTAGACACAATACTCAAGCAATGAGTGAGAGATCCATGCAGCTTTAAATAGGCCCAAACAAGAAACAAGATGGATCCCACAGGTTCAATATCTGCATCTTAGTAAAGGGCATTTGCAGAACACAACAGCAGCCTCCATTGGTAAGGAGTGGGATTGCAGCATAATTAATAAGGTGAACAATAGCAGTCAGTAGTGGTCAAACTGTAGAAGGACAACATGAATTTTGACTATAAATCTCCTATCTGTCTATCTATCTATCTATCTATCTATCTATCTATCTCTATTATCTATATACACTCAAGGGTACACTCAAATAACACATCATAGATCTGAATGAATGACGTATTCTCATTGAATACTTTGTTCTGTACAAAGTTGAATGTGCTGACAACAAAATCACAAAAAAATCATCAATGGAAATCAAATTTATTAACCAATGGAGGCCTGGATTTGGAGTCACCCCTAAAATTAAAGTGGAAAAACACACTACAGGCTGATCCAACTTTGATGTAATGTCCTTAGAACAAGTCAAAATGAGGCTCAGTATTGTGTGGCCTCCACGTGCCTGTATGACCTCCCTACAATGCCTGGGCATGCTCCTGATGAGGTTGCGGATGGTCTCCTGTGGGATCTCCTCCCAGAACTGGACTAAAGCATCCGCCAACTCCTGGACAGTCTGTGGTGCAACGTGACGTTGGTGGATGGAGCTAGACATGATGTCCCAGATGTACTCAATCAGATTCAGGTCTGGGGAACGGGCGGGCCAGTCCATAGCTTCAATGCCTTCATCTTGCAGGAACTGCTGACACACTCCAGCCACATGAGGTCTGGCATTGTCCTGCATTAGGAGGAACCCAGGGCAAACCGCACCAGCATATGGTCTCACAAGGGGTCTGAGGATCTCACCTTGGTACCTAATGGCAATCAGGCTACCTCTGGCGAGCACATGGAGGGCTGTACGGCCCTCCAAAGAAATGCCACCCCACACCATTACTGACCCACTACCAAACCGGTCATGCTGAAGGATGTTGCAAGCTGCAGATCACTCTCCACGGCGTCTCCAGACTCTGTCACGTCTGTCACATGTGCTCAGTGGGAACCTGCTTTCATCTGTGAAGAGCACAGGGTGCCAGTGGCTACTTCGCCAATCCAGGTGTTCTGTAGCAAATGCCAAGCATCCTGCACGGTGTTGGGCTGTGAGCACAACCCCTATCAGTGGACGTCGGGCCCTCATGCCACCCTCATGGAGTCGGTTTCTAACCGTTTGTGCAGACACATGCACATTTATGGCCTGATGGAGGTCATTTTGCAGGGCTCTGGCAGTGCTCCTCCTGTTCCTCCTTGCACAAAGTCAGAGGTAGCGTTCCTGCTGCTGGGTTGTTGCCCTCCTATGGCTCCTCCACATCTCCTGGTGTACTGGCCTGTCTCCTGGTAGCGCCTCTAGCCTCTGGACACTACGCTGACAGACACAGCAAACCTTCTTGCCACAGCTCGCATCGATGTGCCGTCCTGGAGGAAATCCCACAGGAGACCATCCGCAACCTCATCAGGAGCATGCCCAGGCGTTGTAGGGAGGTCATACAGGCACGTGGAGGCCACACACAATACTGAGCCTCATTTTGACTTGTTTTAAGGACATTACATCAAAGTTGGATCAGCCTGTAGTGTGTTTTTCCACTTTAATTTTGGGGGTGACTCCAAATCCAGGCCTCCATTGGTTAATAAATTTGATTTCCATTGATGATTTTTGTGTGATTTTGTTGTCAGCACATTCAACTTTGTACAGAACAAAGTATTCAATGAGAATATTTCATTCATTCAGATCTAGGATGTGTTATTTGAGTGTTCCCTTTATTTTTTTGAGCAGTGTATATCTATTTGTCTATCATCTTTCAATGTCAGACTAAGGTTACTTACAACTACCAGAGGAATTTACTCTTAAGGGCTTACCCTTCATCTAGACAAACATCTCTGCATGTATAAAGTGCATATATGAGGAACTTTGGTAGCTATTAGGACACTGGATAAGGAGATGCTGATCAGCAGAGAAATAAGGGAATGGTGGCCTACAGGCAGAGGGCTGATGTGGAATGTAGGAAACTGGCACAGAGGTGCAAGATGGGAAACAAAATGTGACACGATGGATCTTTGTGTCCGATACATAGCTTGACGACACTACATTATTAGGAATAAGCATAATCTTTAATATTATATTTTAGCCCATAAAACTTGGCTTAATCTTCAATTACATATGCAATATTTGGTTGAGGTACTCATCCAGAGTCGGGAAACAGTGTGGAAAGTTTTACTTCTTAATTCTGTGTCTGCAA
The DNA here is from genome assembly GCF_046119375.1 of Phyllobates terribilis. Lineage (NCBI taxonomy): Eukaryota > Metazoa > Chordata > Amphibia > Anura > Dendrobatidae > Phyllobates > Phyllobates terribilis. The sequence continues at coordinate 907,572,318 of NW_027362762.1, forward strand.
GGGAGTGGTAGAAGGGGGAAGGATGTAAGTGATATCAGGAAAAATTATTCCATTCTATCATCTTTCCACTGTACAGCCCCCAAAGATTGCACTGGAGGATACAGGAACTTTTCCTCATGTTATCACCCTTTTCCTCAATCAGAGAACATGTGTGTGACAGGCGGAGCAGGAGAGGAGGTCAGCTGTAAAATCACAAGATACATATTGTAGATCCAGGCATAGGCGGCATGTGTGAACCGTGAACATGCTGAACTTTGCACATTGTTGTTAGCCTTGTAGCCACAAACAAGTTTTTTAATATTTTTCTTTAGCTTACGAAGGTGTTGCTTTGATGCAAAGTAAAGTTACATGAAGGCGCCCCTGATTGTACAGTGCTGAAGGATGTTTTTATAATGTCAGAAATATATGTGGTAGAGATTGCATCTGATAATTCAGGTTTTATTTATGCCTGTCAAAAATATGAACATTTTCCTGGCAGGAAAGAGATTAAAGGAAATGTATGATAAATGTGCACAGGGGGTAATCTTATCGCCATTCTTAGGCCTTATTGGCATGTCAGGTGGTTTTGGTTAGTGGTTCATTACTGTAAGCAATTTGGGAGTGGAACCTATAAGAAAAAAAACGATAGTTTTTGAAACAACTTCTGGTTTTGACTTTAAACTACTGATGATACACTGATCAGAAAAACTGATGTATGAATTAGGCCTTAGGGTTCATACACATGTTGAGTATTTGGAGCAAATTTTTCTGCAAAAAAAAAAATTCAAAATGTTGGCAGGAATAACGCTGTGTAAAATGCGCACGTCTTTGTGTGCATTTTTTATGTGTTATTACGCTGAAAGAATTGACATCATGCAGATGTGAAAACACACTTTGATTGTTCATCTCTGCAAGGAAAATAATAAGCAGCACCTGCAAAAAATTTCAAAAATTTCATTCACATTGTTGGTACCGTAAAAACGCAGAATTTTTCCCAAAGCGATAATGCAGTGTGTGAACAAGCCCATACTCAGGATTTTTATACATGTCCCTGAAACAAAACCAAGCTGAAAATAACAAGAGAGAATGGCCAACAAGTGAAATAATAGGTAAAATCTAAAACATTTACCATAATTTTAGTGTCCGTGCCAACTATAATTTTTGCCAAAATGCACGTTGGCGTGGACGTCATTCTAGCCGTAGAGAACAATATGGGTATGTGCTTTACTGTGGGCTTTTACTATGCGATTGTGTTGTGGTAAATGTGCCCATATTCTTTTATTTGTGTTAGACCCTGTTTACACGTTCAGTATTTGGTCAGTATTTTACATCAGTATTTGTAAGCCAAAACCAGGAGTGGGTGAAAAATGCAGAGGTGGTGCCGTGTTTCTATTATACACTTCCTCTCATCGTTCCACTCTTGGTTTTGGCTTAGAAATACTGATGTAAAATACTGATCAAATACTGAACGTGTGAACCTGGTCTTAGTGTGCCGCTCACTGGCTCGCCAATGTGGCTGCACTTTTGAGGGCTCATTTACTCCACATTTCCATCTGATATTAGGATTTGCAGAGTGCACAGTTTGAGAGATAGAGAGAATATTTTCCGGTCCAAAAGTCCAGGTCCCCACGGTTTTTAATGGGGTTTGGGTTCTGGTTCCAGTTCGAGTACAGTCCTGGTACCCGACCCGAACTTCCATGGGTCCGCTCATCCCTAATTCTTTGTCCTCTACTTCTATGTTTGACACTTACCCTTTGTGAGATTCACTTTTTAACCCTGCATTTTTGCAGGAAAAAAAATGATGTTGCTTGTTGGCCATTTTTTCTTGTGACTTAGAGTTTGGCTTCGTTCTTCAGGGCCATACCATTTCTAAAATAAGTGTGATGATTTAGGTGTCACCGGGTTAGTATCCATATTAACATTCTCCTTTCATGGTGATTTCATAGTGGTACACCGCCGACTGTTGGTCAAGTTTTAGTTCTCACATTCCAAAAGCAAAAAGACCTGTGGAAATTCTGAAACAAAAAGGGATTAATTTCCTCTTTTATTTTTGGTTGTTGATATCTTTCTTTGTGTCATACTGTAGACAGTAGAGGGGAGAAGCTCCTGCTGCAGTCAGACAGACACAAGACAATGAGGCGAAGGATACATTATATATTGCTCAAATTTAATTAAAATACAAAATTGGATAAAACGAGAAGAGAAAATTAAGGGAAAAAGTTGCATTTTAGGGCTCACACCTCGGTATAAATCAGATGAGTGCTATCTGATCTTTTATTGGATAGCACTCAGACCAATGTTATTCAATAGGGGAGTGCTGATGACCGATTTTTTTTCACTGACAGAATCACTCCGAAATTATATGGGTGCGAGAAAAAATCTGACCATCAGTATGGCATCCGATTTTTACGGATACATTACAATTCTGTACCATAGGAAACTGTACATTTTATTGTAAATGATTAACCCCTTTACAGCCTGGGGCATAATAGTACCCACCAGGCTGTCACCCTCTGTTCAGCGCAGGCTCCGGCGGTGAGCCCGCACTGAACCGAGCACATGTCAGCTGATTATTACAGCTGATATGTGCCCGCAACAGCCGCGGGTGGAATCGCGATCCACCCGCGGCTGTTAACTAGTTAAATGCCGCTGTCAGTCTCTGACAGCGGCATTGAACAGTGTTGCACCGGAAGCGTGTCACTTACCCCGCCCATCGATGACCATGTCACGTGATCGCGGGTCACCGATGCATGGGCAAGACAACCCGGGGTCTGCAGCAGACCCCAGTGGTTGTCATGAAAAGATTGCTATGAGCGCCACCTAGTGGTCGGCGCTCATAGCACAGGAGAAATTCTGCTTCATAGTGGTGATCTGCTCATCACCTCTATGTAGCAGAGGCGATCAGGTAATTGCCGCTTCTAGTTTCTAGACTATTGAAGCAAGCAAAACATGTAAAAAAATGTTTTTAAAAATATTAAAAAATTAAAAAAATATAAAAGTTTAAATCACCCCCCTTTTGCCCCATTCAAAATAAAATAATTTCAAAAAAATCCCACATACACATATTTGGTATCGCTGCGTTCAGAATCGCCCGATCTATCAATATAAAAAAAGAATTAAACCGATCGGTAAACGGCGTAACGAGAAAAAAATTCTAAACGCCAGAATTACGTTTTTTGGTCGCCTCAACATTGCAATAAACTGCAATGTCGGATATACCCCAAAATGGTATCAATAAAACTTCAGCTCGGCGCGCAAAAAATAAGCCATCACCCGGCCCAAGATCCCGAAAAATGGAGACGCTACAGGTTTTGGAAAATGGCGCCTTTTTTTTTAGCAAAGTTTGGATTTTTTTTTCACCACTTAAATAAAAAAGAACCTATACATGTTTGGTATCTACGAGCTCATAATGACCTGGAGAATAAGAATGGCAGGTCAGTTTTAGCATTTAGTGAACGTGGTAAAAAAAAAAAACATCTGTGGTATTGCACTTTTTTTGCAATTTCACCGCACTTGAAATTTTTTTCCCGTACATGATATGGTAAAACCAGTAATGTCGTTCAAAAGTACAACTCATCCCGCAAAAAATAAGCCCTCACACAGCCATATTGCCAAAAAAATAAAAACGCTATGGCTCTGGGAACAAGGGGAGCAAAAAACGAAAACGCAAAAATGGAAAATCCCAGGGTCCTTAAGGGGTTAATAGCTGCTGAGTAAAAAAATTGATTGTACAAGGACAGCACAAAGATGACAAGTAAAGAAAAAAATCGTCCCACTTTTCTGGATAAAAATCGTAACGATTTTTTATACTGTCGTGTGACCCCAGTCGTAAAGCGGTTCCAGCATGTCTGTAAACTGACCAACTAATATCTGAACTGGAAAATGATGAATGGAAGTGTTCGTGCATTGATCGGGGGAGTAGAAGTTTTCAATAATGTTACAATACCTTGTCTCCAATAATTGGCGATACATCTTACAATATAATGGATGAATTAAATACATTTTTATGATTTTTTTTGTCTCGTTAAAAACAAAATGCCTTTATTAAGGAATAATAAAATCTGGCTTGCAGTCCGTGAAATATGTGTAATTTTTAATCTCAAGTGCGCAATATGTTTCATTTTTTATCTGAAAAAATAATTTATGGAATGAAAAAATTAATACAGCTTTAATACAAATTCCATTATTCAATTTTTATACGATATAATGAAGGTAATTATGATATAGATTCTAGTATAAGCAGCACTTTCACAACGGCATTTGTTCATAGATTAGAACTCTAAAGTCATGGCCTCACTATCAGTATTTGGTCAGTATTTGGTCAGTATTTTTTCTCAGGAGTGGAACCAAAACCAGATGAGGAACAATCAGAGAAAAGGTAGAATAGAAACAAGTCACCAATTCTGTATTTATCACCCACTCCTGGTTTTGGCTCACACTCCTGAGAAAAAATATTGACCGAATACTGACCAAATACTGATATGGGGCCGTGGCCTTAGGCCTACGTAAGACTGGCATTTCTTATACCAGTCTTAATGTGGGGCGTGCAGGAATAAGACGCTCCTAATTCATTAAGATACACAAGCCACTTAATGAATTACTTGTAACCAAAACAATTAAAGTCCAGCGGAGGAACCTTTATTTCGGCATTTTTCTTAAAATCTTTTTATTCTTCAACAATCCTTAAAAGCACATCATTCCTTTTTGGTCCAGGTATGTACATACAGTGGGCACTTTATGGCAGTGTAGAGGACACAGCTGTCTAGGAACAGACTACGCGTTTCAACCGTATAGGTCTTATTCTAGGTCTTAATGAATTAGGTGCATCTTATCAGTGGCATGCACCTCCGTTATGTGTCCAACTTCAGTCTTTTGCAAAGAATCTTGTAAGCTGGGTGGAGTATGTAGGGCAACTATACAATCGTCATACAAGCCCAGGATGATAGAAGATACGCCACCAATAAGCAATGACATGGGAACGGAGCCGGTCAGTTAAAGACTTTGTGACAACGAGCTGTAGAGGAATCCATGTAGACAAATCTAGGAGGAACCGGTGGTGATGAACTATGTATTTCAATGACCCATGTCCATATGGTGTGGCATTCTGTCTCCAATGTTGGAAAATTGTAAGAGTACAACTGGGTAGGCAGAAACAGGACCAAAGAAAGACAGTTTTAGGTTGTGGGCTGAGTTGAGACCTACAGGACGTTCTGGTTGATGACCAAGCCCCACTGAGAACAAAGATATTAGAACAATTAAGAGTTTTTGGCTGGGAAACTAAGCCCAGGATTTTAAGGCTGGAGATGTAAGACTTGTGTTTGAATTCATCAATAAATGAAAGACAAAAGTCAAGATTTTAGGTTAGCCATTCCCTTAGCTTGTGTAAGGTTTCTGGTGGAATGAAGAGATAATATCACAGTTGATTGAAATTTTTCCACCTTGTCCACTCTTTCATTTTTAAGGTTGAGGTCTGTTTAACTGTCATGTAGTTCTTGTCAGAAAGCAGATTGTAGGCAAGTCGTCATTTTTCAGGTTTATGCAGAAAAACGAGCTGTTCTCATCCACAAAGTTGACTTGCCATGATGTTCGTTAGCTACCTTTGTTAGTGACAAGGATGTAAAAAAGTTTTCACTCCAGTCTCGTAAGAAAAAGAAGTAGAGAGTTTGAGGATTAAGGGAGTCCATAGTGACCGTAATCAGATCCACCTAGGACATCGCTAATGCTCCAGATTCTGCTTGAAGGCCAAGGGTAGATGGTTGATGAACCATATCGTGAACCCTGCTGAGTGCCAGAGGCTTCAGGATGGAAGTGCTCACCCCTGACAAGGGAGTCAGAGCTCTGCAGCTCTGAGATGCCATAATAAGAGTCTCTGTTACTTTTCCGGTGCTTAAGTCAGGCAATTTGTAGTTGAAGTTTTCTGGCTCTTGTAGAAACTTGGATCTTTCTTTCATCTAGCCATTACATAAAAATGACAAGTGTGTAGGTGACGCGCCCCCTGGGACATATTCCTTTTTGAGGGGAATACCCGGCACCGGATCAGATGGGGGGTTGTAGTCTCCGAGCGGCTGTGACCCGGCCCCGTGCCCAGGGCGTCAAGCTCAGTGTTATGTGGCAGCTTTACAGATGTTACTAAAGTTCTTTTGTGTCGACTACGCCACCCGTTGTAATGCGGTCACTGTGGCCGCCGCTGCAGCAGGGTCCGCTGAGGCTGATGGTGGATGTGCAGCTTGGTGGGATAACCCCCAACGGGAGGGGTATAGCCTCAGAGGGGACAGGCGCAGAGGATGGGGGTTGTGGTGGTGCAGTGCAGCCGGCAATGAAGACAGACTCGGGTTGTGCAGTTAAGGGTGTTTACTTACTGCTGATGTTGTACTGGTCACTCCAGCTGCTAGTGACCACCCGAGCCGTGCTGCGTCCACCAGGTCCTGGATCCGGTCAACCCCCAAACAAGTCCAGAGCGTGGCCCTGAGCTCTCCCTCTGTCCTTTCTTCAGCCGTCCCCACCAGTGATTCACCTAGGTCCAGCTCCCTCGGGCCTTCTTTTGGGACATCCTTGGCCCTGGGTTCCCTGACCCTTCATGTGGTTTGCCTTCAGGGTGAATGTAGTGGGTGACCGTGACAAACGCTGCCCACGATCTCCGGTCTCTGGCTAGGGATTGTTTTTGCCCCCACCAGCTTGGGTTCCGGTACCCTGATGCTGACTCCTCACCCGGTGCTCTAATTTGGGTTCTTGGGTCCCTTCAGTCTTCCCCCTCTGGGTCTTTCTCTTTCTTTCTCCTCTCTCTCTCTCCAGGGCTGCTGTTTCCTTCTCTCTCTCCAACTGACTTGTTCTCAGCGTCTGACCCTGATCTAAGTTGGTGCCCTCCTTATATATCCCTCTATGTGTGAGCTCAGGTGACCAGCACCCAATGAGCTCCTATCACTACCCAGACTGCTCCCCCTATCTGCCCCTACACTACATGGGATGTACCACCCCCCTCCCACTCCAGCCAGGAACAGGCTCGGTTGTACCTGCACATTTCTAAGTGGGAGTACCGTCGGCCTGCTCCTCTGGAATGGGATGTATGTAGTGCATGCAGTCTATCTGAGCTCAGTTCCACACTCCTTCCTTACCCGGGAGTGGAATATCACACCTCTGGGTTGAGGTGCAATACCCCTGTAGCAGCCGAATCCTCAGGGTGCTACATAGGTACTAGCCATCAGCATATGCAGGATCTGCTCCGTGTGCTGCTTAGCCTGCTCTCCCTGCTACGAAAAATATTAATATATTTTATACACTATAGACCGCAATAAATGTTTTACTCATAAACTACCGTAGGTAGAAGATAATATATATTAGCCCTTGAGCTACCAGGATTATTGACATTAAACCTTATGGGGTCAAATCGTGTAACCTTTTTACAGGCCACAACTATTTACACTCCTTCCTCATCCGTAAAATAAAGTAACTGTTCCTAACCAAAAATTAAAGACACATTACCCATCATCTGCAGTCCTATGTAACACCATAGATAGCAGTGATGACTTTCTTTAGTACATACAATGTAGTAGATATCATCTGCAGTCCTATGTAACACTACAGATAACAGTAATAACTCTCTGAGTATAGATAATTCAGTATATGTTACAGTACAAGCAGCCCTATGTAAAACCACAGATAACACAGTGATACCTCCCAGAGTACCCGCAGTTCTATGTAACACCGCAGATAACACATCACAGTGCTAATGCTGAATACAGAAAATAGAGTAGATGTTACTTACCTGCTTTACCTGAAGCCCTATGTAACTCCACAGTGCACAGTGATAACTCTGAATACAGATAATGTAGTAGGTGTCACCTGCAGTCCTATGTAACGCCACAGATAACAAAGTAATATCTCTCTGAGGACAAATGATATAGTTATCACTTGCAGTCCTATGTAACACTACAAGAAATACAGTGAAAACTCTCTGAGTACAGGTAATACAATAGCTGATACTTGCAGTCCTATGTAACACCACAGAGCTCATTGATAACTCTCTGAGTTCAGATAATGTACTAGATGTTCTCCAATGTCTCACATGTGACGTTGTCTCTGATCGTAGTCAGTCATTTTCTTTGGCGTTCTATGGCTGATTTTTTTTCTAGCCCCTTACCCACCTCTACACAAACCACATATTACTCTACCCAGACAAGTTACCCCAGCCAGAAGTACTGCCCCCACACAGTAAGGTCCCCCATTTATGCACCCACAAAAATAGTGCTCCCCAGACAGTAATATTCCCTTCTTTGTGTCCCCACACAACAATTGCCCTATTTGTGCCCCAGAATAATAACAGCGCTTTATATGTTAATGTCCACTATTCATTCCACCTACAATAGGAATATACTCCCTATCATAATAATAGTGCACCCACAATACTAATAGTTTCCCCATAGTAGTATGAGTGCCCCCAAGGAGTAATGTCCCATTTGCTGCATAAACACCTCAATCACAGGACTATCAGTGATGTCCTCTGTCTCCGTTCCGCCTGGCACAGGTGACATAATGATGTGACGCTCTTCTGTCGCCGGACGTCCTCCAGCACTCTGGTCTTCTGGCAGGCTGAGGCCTAAGCAGTGGGGCAGGGAGCTGATGGCTCTCTGCTCCACCATACAGCTTTGGTCTGGGAAAGTAGATATGTATGATTTTAATCCCTGTGGGGGAGGCTTTTTTCACCCACCCCCCTGACATCTATGTAGGGGGTTTCTTGCATTTAATATTTCGTTTCCAAAGCTTTTCTCTATAGGTGCAGTTGACCTCTGCCTACATAGTAGTATGGTACTACCCATGGATCGCTCTTTTTTGTTATACATATGGGACTAAACCAGTCCTCAGTAATGTGACATCCAATATATCATACTTCCATAAAAATGCTGTTTACCTCTTAGATTCATGGACAAGGGGTTAAATGACATGTGTGTGAGGGTCCCATGACTGACGCCATGTTTTGTTTTATTCAGCTATCCTTTAGAGGCATGGCACAGGCCAAAAAATATATATACTTTTTTTCACATTAACTACAGCACTGGTAAAATGAAGACATATGGGCACAATTTTAAATATGTGTACATGGAATTTTCGCATTCTTTAAAAATGACCAATCACCAGGTCAAAAGTAGGCAGTCGTTTTATCCGGCTGACCCCCTGAGTATGCCTATTTTTTGGGAGAGGTGGTGCTTGCAGGGTAAAAATACCGAACAGCATAAAGACAAGCCCCCAAGAATACTGTGAGCCACACCCATTTGTAAGGACCATAATAATTAATGCTAAAAAAAAATGGCCCATGTCTGGGGAACTAGAGAGCAAAATAAAAAAAACACATAAAACAAAAAAAAAAAACTCAACAAAACGGCCTCCTCAGGGAAGCAGAGGGAATAAAACAAGAGCAAAAACTGGCCTCTTTTAACCTGGTGACAGGTGTTAACTAAATGTTGGGACAAGAACTAAGTGTTGAAAAATGAAAATCTATATTAATGGGAACCTGTTAGGAAAATATTATTACTGAAACTCGTGGAAACAATAAAAATGATACCTGTTTTGGCAGTGTCGGACTGGGCTTGCAAGGACCCACCAGTAACATTCAATCGAAGGTCCCACTGTTCAGCTACATGAAAAAATAACCTGACTCTAGTAAATAAACTTACTTATTTTTTTATGTAATCTTAAACAAAATAGTTAGTATAATTAATGGTTGGATGATTTTTTTCTCTGTAAATATTAAATCAAGTGTATTAGCACTGCTCATTAGCACTCCTTCAAAGGGACCCACCGGGGGATTCTCCTGCTCCCCGGTTGACCAGTCCGAGCCTGTGTTTTGGCATAATCTGACATGCTTGCATTGAGAAATTAACTTTGTAGCTGTATGCAAATTAGCCTGGAAGTGCACTGGTGCTGTGTTAATGCTCTCGAAGTGCATCGACACGCCCCTAATGCACTAGAGACTTACAAACTCAACTTATCAGCGCTGGCACGCCAGATTACTGTAAACCAAGTATTTTTATTGATGTACTGTTCAGCCATACCATTCAGTGGTAAAGTCAATCTGACATCTTCCTTTCTACACATAAGAAACAATAAATAATTGCAGAAAAATGTGTATAATTGACTATATGGATGAAATGTTGTTTTCAAAATTAGATTGGAAATTTGGTTTATGATTATTATTAATGTGAATTATTCAGAATAATTATTAATTGAATATTCCTGGCAATATTGTAAAGGCAATAGTACAATGTCAAAAATAAAAAAAACTTATGGGAAGGACTGTTATTGTATTACTGTTGCGGCTGTGGACACCCATTTTCTATATACTACATTAGAAAATGTTAAAGAGTAACCAAACTTTTTTTCATCTAAGGCAGTGCAAAGCTATAATTTTTTGTAATATACTTTATTACTCTATTTTGCTTTCTACTTTGCTAATCACCATTCTGCAGAGCTGTTTCACTAAATCAGCTCATGCTTCTTTAGAAGCTGCTTTCAACTGCTGCTCAGAAACATCCATACTATACTTACAAACAATCAGAGTAGGGGAATTCCCCTCTCTGTGCCTTTCTTATTTTTTGTTCTGTAGATAATCTATCGTGCCACTGCTCACACAACAAAGAATTCATAGTCTCACTGCTCACATAGTAAAGAATCAATAATCTCATTGCTCGTACAGCAAAGAATCCATAGTCTCACTGCTTGCACAGTAAAGAATCCATAGTCTCACTGCTCGCACAGTAAAGAATCCACAGTCTCACTGCTTGCACAGTATAGAATCCAAAGTCTTACTGCTCGCACAGTAAAGAATCCATAGTCTCACTGCTTGCACAGTAAAGAATCCATAGTCTCACTGCTCGCACAGTAAAGAATCCATAGTCTCACTACTCACATAGTAAAGAATCAATAATCTCATTGCTCGTACAGTAAAGAGTCCATACTCTTACTGCTCACACAGTAAAGAGTCCATAATCTCACTGCTTGCACAGTAAAGAATTCATAGTCTCACTGCTCCTACAGTTATGAATCTATAGAATCACTGCTCACACAATAAAGAATCGATAGTCTTACTGCTCTCACAGTAAAGGATCGATAGTGTCACTGATCGCATAGTACAGAATCTATAGTCTCACTGCTCAAATTGGATATAATCCATAGTCTTACTGCTTGCACAGTAAAGAATCCATAGTCTCACTGCTCGCACAGTAAAGAATCCATAGTCTCACTGCTCGTACATTTATGAATCCATAGAATCACTGCTCACACAGTGCAGAATCCATAGTCTTACTGCTCTCACAGTAAAGAATCGATAGTGTCACTGCTCGCACAGTAAAGAATCCATAGTCTCACTGCTCGTACATTTATGAATCCATAGAATCACTGCTCACACAGTGCAGAATCCATAGTCTTACTGCTCTCACAGTAAAGAATCGATAGTGTCACTGCTCGCACAGTAAAGAATCCATAGTCTCACTGCTCTCACAGTAAAGAATCCATAGTCTTACTGCTCGCACAGTAAAGAATCTAAAGTTTCACTGCACACATAGTAAAGAATCCATAGTCTTACTGCTCGCACAGTAAAGAATCCATAGTCTCACTGCTTGCACAATAAAGAATCTATAGTCTCGTTACTCATGCAGTAAAGAATCCATAGTCTCACTGCTCACACAGTAAAGAATCCATAGTCTCACTTCTTGCACAGTAAAGAATCCATAGTCTCACTGCTCGCACAGTATAGAATCCATAGTCTCACTGCTCGCACAGTAAAGAATCCATAGTCTCACTGCTCGCACAGTATAGAATCCATAGTCTCACTGCTTGCACAATAAAGAATCTATAGTCTCGTTGCTCATGCAGTAAAGAATCCATAGTCTCACTGCTCACACAGTAAAGAATCCATAGTCTCACTGCTCACACAGTAAAGAATCCATAGTCTCACTTCTTGCACAGTAATGAATCCATAGAATCACTGCTCACACAGTGCAGAATCCATAGTCTTACTGCTCTCACAGTAAAGAATCGATAGTGTCACTGCTCGCACAGTAAAGAATCCATAGTCTCACTGCTCTCACAGTAAAGAATCCATAGTCTTACTGCTCGCACAGTAAAGAATCTAAAGTCTCACTGCACACATAGTAAAGAATCCATAGTCTTACTGCTCGCACAGTAAAGAATCCATAGTCTCACTGCTTGCACAATAAAGAATCTATAGTCTCGTTGCTCATGCAGTAAAGAATCCATAGTCTCACTGCTCACACAGTAAAGAATCCATAGTCTCACTTCTTGCACAGTAAAGAATCCATAGTCTCACTGCTCGCACAGTATAGAATCCATAGTCTCACTGCTCGCACAGTAAAGAATCCATAGTCTCACTGCTCGCACAGTATAGAATCCATAGTCTCACTGCTTGCACAATAAAGAATCTATAGTCTCGTTGCTCATGCAGTAAAGAATCCATAGTCTCACTGCTCACACAGTAAAGAATCCATAGTCTCACTTCTTGCACAGTAAAGAATCCATAGTCTCACTGCTTGCACAGTAAAGAATCCATAGTCTCACTGCTCGCACAGTATAGAATCCATAGTCTCACTGCTCGCACAGTAAAGAATCCAAAGTCTCACTGCTCGCACAGTAAAGACTCCATAGTCTCACTGCTCGCACAGTAAAGAATCCATAGTCTCACTGCTCGCACAGTAAAGAATCCATCGGCTCACTGCTCGCACAGTAAAGAATCCATAGTCTCACTGCTCGCACAGTAAAGAATCCAAAGTCTCACTGCTCGCACAGTAAAGACTCCATAGTCTCACTGCTCGCACAGTAAAGACTCCATAGTCTCACTGCTCGCACAGTAAAGAATCCATCGGCTCACTGCTTGCACAGTAAAGAATCCATAGTCTCACTGCTTGCACAGTAAAGAATCTATAGTCTCACTGCTCGTACAGTAAAGAATCCATAGTCTCACTGCTCGCACAGTAAAGAATCCAAAGTCTCACTGCTCGCACAGTAAAGAATCCATAGTCTCACTGCTTGCACAGTAAAGAATCTATAGTCTCGTTGCTCATGCAGTAAATAATCCATAATCTCACTGCTCGCACAGTAAAGAATCCATAGTCTCACTGCTTGCACAGTAAAGAATCCATAGTCTCACTGCTTGCACAGTAAAGAATCCATAGTCTCACTGCTTGCACAGTAAAGAATCCATAGTCTCACTGCTCGCACAGTAAAGAATCCATAGTCTCACTGCTTGCACTGTAAAGAATCCATAGTCTCACTGCTCGCACAGTAAAGAATGCACAGTCTCACTGCTTGCACAGTAAAGAATCCAAAGTCTCACTGCTCACACAGTAAAGAATCCATAATCTCACTGCTTGCACAGTAAAGAATCCATAGTCTCACTGCTCGCACAGTATAGAATCCATAGTCTCACTGCTCGCACAGTAAAGAATCCAAAGTCTCACTGCTCGCACAGTAAAGACTCCATAGACTCACTGCTCGCACAGTAAAGAATCCATAGTCTCACTGCTCGCACAGTAAAGAATCCATCGGCTCACTGCTCGCACAGTAAAGAATCCATAGTCTCACTGCTCGCACAGTAAAGAATCCAAAGTCTCACTGCTCGCACAGTAAAGACTCCATAGTCTCACTGCTCGCACAGTAAAGACTCCATAGTCTCACTGCTCGCACAGTAAAGAATCCATCGGCTCACTGCTTGCACAGTAAAGAATCCATAGTCTCACTGCTTGCACAGTAAAGAATCTATAGTCTCACTGCTCGTACAGTAAAGAATCCATAGTCTCACTGCTCGCACAGTAAAGAATCCAAAGTCTCACTGCTCGCACAGTAAAGAATCCATAGTCTCACTGCTTGCACAGTAAAGAATCTATAGTCTCGTTGCTCATGCAGTAAATAATCCATAATCTCACTGCTCGCACAGTAAAGAATCCATAGTCTCACTGCTTGCACAGTAAAGAATCCATAGTCTCACTGCTTGCACAGTAAAGAATCCATAGTCTCACTGCTTGCACAGTAAAGAATCCATAGTCTCACTGCTCGCACAGTAAAGAATCCATAGTCTCACTGCTTGCACTGTAAAGAATCCATAGTCTCACTGCTCGCACAGTAAAGAATCCACAGTCTCACTGCTTGCACAGTAAAGAATCCAAAGTCTCACTGCTCACACAGTAAAGAATCCATAATCTCACTGCTCGCACAGTAAAGAATCCATAGTCTCACTGCTCGCACAGTAAAGAATCCACAGTCTCACTGCTCGCACAGTAAAGAATCCATAGTCTCACTGCTTGCACAGTAAAGACTCCATAGTCTCATTTCTCATGCAGTAAAGAATCCATAGTGTAACCGCTCGCAAGTAATCCTGAAAACATTATCTGTTGGGGACCGTGAGGACTGGAGTTTGGGAAACACTAGTCTACAGGAAAGAAGTTAACCATCATCATCACAGACTACGATTCTTTGCTGTACGAGCAGTGAGTCTATGTATTCTTTACTGTGCAAGCAGTGAGCAGTGACACTTTGTCAGGCAAGATTTAGCTCCGTATTGGAACTTTTTAAAATATATTTGGATAAGCAAAGTCTGAGCTCACAGATCAAAGCTCATTAGATCATTCTCAACTAGATTGTTGGAAAATGGTTAGGACTTTCAATGTGGCACCATTCCGAGTACCTAGTGCATCCTGAAGAAGCCTCTATGCACACGCTTAGGAATGAATCGTGCGTTTGTTCAGTGCTATCACTTCAAACTCCTGCGTGCAACACAACATCCACACAAGGGCGCTCTCCCTCCCTTTATTACTTCTCTTGCTATTTATAATTGCTGTCTTTTGCCAGACCCTTGGGCTTCCTCCGGCATCAAGACCCAGGTGCATCTGCAACCTCTGCACCCCCTGTAGCTACGCCACTGGGCGTATTACATATTTTATGCATACAAACCACTACATTTATCTTTAAGATGCCTTAAGTATCCATGTTTTTTTTTTGCAAAGTCATACATGACCTAACGATCCGAGCTGTCACACAAACCATGAATCATTTTGGAACATATTCTGGCATTTAATAAAATGCAATAAATAAATAAAATAATAAAATAATACCGCTTTCCTTCCTCACTTGAAATTCTGTAATTTATCAGATCCATCGTTTTTCTGCAAAGTGCGGAGATTATTAGGGAGAAGAACAACATCTGGGTATCGGAAAAAAAGGATCTGGAATGTAGAAGGCTTGTCTAATTAGGGGTTCAGAGAAGTCTCTCTGGGGAAAAGCTACTCAGAAGTCAAACATGACTAATGTATACTCGTCAAAATACACAATCCCTGCCCTTCTATCAGGGCGCTGTTAATAATCGCTGGCTGTAAATAATCCCACAGGTAGAACTGGTCATTGTCATTGTGCTGCAGGCATTTAAAAAAAACAACAACCCTTAAAGAGTTAATATCTGGCTTGTACATCTGTTCCACTGTCAAAAACTGGCCATTTTCTTAACTTTGCAGAATAAAGGACTCCATTGTTCTTCCAAGTTCCTGAACTTAAAAGATGTAGTTACTGCCATCTGGTGGAGGAATTAATAAGTCATCTTTGAAGAAAGAATGTGCTGAGAAGGGGATATTTCTGCAGAGCATCTGGAAGCCTGACTGCGAACATTCATGTGTTCACTATCATGTTTTCATAATTCACCCGAGGACATGGACGGCTGCAGTAAACGTAAGTGACTCGCACTTTACTTACGTTCCCCTATTTAAGACCCTTATTGATTGCAAATATTGAATATTGACCTACGTGATCCCAAATCTGTTCAGAAAAATACAACCCACCTTTTATGTGTATATTTTTCGTCATTGGCAAAGGGTTGCAATAAAAGACGGCGGTGCACCACGTGATGCAACCATGCTGCAGGGGAAGCATTCCGAAAACGGTTTAACAAATGTATGCAATATCAACAGAAGACACCAGGTGGCGGTATTGAAACCAATTTTTGTGATAAAAAGCTGTTACTGATTATACAGGAAGGAAAAATGGCCATAACTGCAGTTCGTACCTTCGGTAGTAATAAAAGTGATAACAGTATTATTTTTGCGGATTTTCATACAGATCAAAGCTTGAAAAGTATTTCTTTATTTAAAATGTTATCATAGTATTATGGTTTTTGTTTTGTAAGAAGGGTTACGTGTTCCTATTGATTCCATCCTGCTTATTCTGTATGTGTATTATTCTTTGCTTGTTTGGATTTATCTAGTAAAATCATAATAAATATTGATTCAAGATATAAATTAGCACAAATATTATCCAAATGGTCTGATAAATAATGCAACAATATAGATGTGGCACTCTCATATGTGTGGTTAGGAACCAGATGGAGCATCATAGTTAAGTTTTTTTTTACGGCACATCAATTTCTCAGGTGAAAAAGAGGAACTTTTAACAAACGGAAAGAGATAGTGGGGCTCTGGTCCACAGTAGGGAGAAAGCAAGACTAGCAGGGAGACACCCCAGACCTCTTTTTCACTAAAAAGGGAGACACCCCAGACCTCTTTAAGAACTGGCAAAACTGGGTGCCATAGAAGCCCCTAGAGCTCCCCTAGTGACCGCCCTGAATATGGCACCAGGATGCATCATTCAGAGACTCAGCCCCGGGGGGTCCAGACGCACGTTCAAGGGGTAGAAGAAAGTGTAAGGTACATGGTTATGAAAAAAAGTAGAGAAGACTTGTCACTTGCAGCTTTTATTTAACTGTTTTATGCTGCTGTTCTCCTGAATCTTGTGTTGTTTTAGGCTCCTGCGTCCATCTGCTCCACAGAGATATCCTCTTTTCCCTGTATGTAAATCTTGCTAGCCAAGTGGGCATGGTCCTAAAGAAGACGGATGGCCGGAGGAGGGTCCCGCCCCCTTGACTTAGATAGGGAGAGTAGATTTACATACAAGGAAGAGGAGGTCATATCTCAAGAACAAAAGTAAAATAATTCCAGAACAGCGGCATTTACATTTGATGAAAAATTACGCATTTATGGCATGTAACAGGTCCTATTTACCTACTTCTGGACCGCCAGTAGACAAAAAAGTAAAGGCTCTACTCTGCAGTGATGTTCTAAAACATTGCTGAATTGTATAGCAGCTGTTCAACATAGAGGGGAACTGGTTGTCAGACACAGCTAGACTCTCCATAGAGAATGCAGAGATGGTTTATTACCAACTCTGCATTCTCTATCGCTTTATATACAGTACAATGATGAACAAACGCTGCGTAAACAATATAGGTAACACTGACAGTGCTTCCTCCTCTGGACCCAGTGATCATGTGATTGCTGGGTGCAGGGTCGGCATTAAGGGAGGGGCAAAAATGGGCCACCAGCATTTACAGCAGGAGCTACACTGATAACATTGAAACATAAAAAAAACATATATTTGGTATTACTGCATTGGCAAAAGTCTGATGTATCAAACTATAAAGTAAATAATCCGATTGGTAAATAGTGTAACGAGAAAAAAAATCAAAACATCAGAATTATGTTTTTTTGGCCACCAACAACACTGCAATAAAAAGCATCTGTTTTACCATAAGAGTGAACATGGGAAATAAAAAAACAAAAAAACCATTGTGGATTTGCATTTTTTTTTGCAATTTCAACGCACTTGGATTTTTTTTCCAGCACACTATGTGGTAGAATGAATGGTGCCATTCGAAAGTACAGCTCGTCCCACAAAAATTAAGCTCTCATATAGCTATGGGGACGGAAAAATGAAAAAAGTTATGACTCTTGGAAGGAGAAGAAAAAAATAATATGTATAAAAAAAAAAACACAGAAAATCGTCCAGGGCTGAAGGGGTTAAAATCCTTGTAATAACCATATAATAGCAGCACGAGCGCCCCCTGCAGGCTTGATTCTTTGGAAGTTCATGATGGGTTTATTAGGAAACTAAAAAAAATAATCATATCTATAAAATGTAGTTAGGGTCAGGGGACCTTCTTAATTCCTAAATGTGTAGACAATTATCAGACAGCACTTACCAACCATTAAGTGACACATTTCCACTAATGAAGCCAATAACATCACAAGACAGGAAGTGTTGCCATAGGGATTTTGGAACACCAGAATGGTGTGTAATGATTGAAATGTAACTTTTCGATGTAAAATAGACTTTATTATGAAGTATATTGGAGCTCTTTATTAAAAAATTAAATTTATGTAGATGATCCCATGAAAACGTTTTTCTTACTGACACTACAGTTTGTAAAACCTATTTTATTAAACATTTTTAGGTAATTTTTAATTAATATATGGAGTCCTGTGTCCATAATTCCCATCTCTTAGTATAAGTGGTTAAAAAAGAGCGTCTCTCTCTAGAGGACCCGTATGTATGACACAGACAGCCCAATGATGTGAACGGACGCGTGTGTATGTGTCTGTCTGTGTGTCTCTGTGTGTGTGGTTGAGCCTAGAAAATATGGACTCATGGTGATATACATATATACAGTATAAATATACATATATACAGTACAGACCAAAAGTTTGGACACACCTTCTCATTTAAAGATTTTTCTGTATTTTCTTGACTATGAAAATTGTACATTCACACTGAAGGCATCAAAACTATGAATTAACACATGTGGAATTATATACTTAACAAAAAAGTGTGAAACAACTGAAAATATGTCTTATATTCTAGGTTCTTCAAAGTAGCCACCTTTTGCTTTGATGACTGCTTTGCACACTCTTGGCATTCTCTTGATGAGCTTCAAGAGGTAGTCACCGGAAATGGTCTTCCAACAATCTTGAAGGGGTTCCCAGAGATGCTTAGCACTTTTTGGCCCTTTTGCCTTCACTCTGCGGTCCAACTCACCCCAAACCATCTCGATTGGGTTCAGGTCTGGTGACTGTGGGGGCCAGGTCATCTGGCGTAGCACCCCATCACTCTCCTTCTTGGTCAAATAGCCCTTACACAGCCTGGAGGTGTGTTTGGGGTCATTGTCCTGTTGAAAAATAAATGATGGTCCAACTAAACGCAAACCGGATGGAATAGCATGCCGCTGCAAGATGCTGTGGTAGCCATGCTGGTTCAGTATGCCTTCAATTTTGAATAAATCCCCAACAGAGTCACCAGCAAAGCACCCTTACACCATCACACCTCCTCCTCCGTGCTTCACGGTGGGAACCAGGCATGTAGAGTTCATCCGTTCACCTTTTCTGCGTCGCACAAAGACACGGTGGTTGGAACCAAAGATTTCAAATTTGGACTCATCAGACCAAAGCACAGATTTCCACTGGACTAATGTCCATTCCTTGTGTTCTTTAGCCCAAACAAGTCTCTTCTGCTTGTTGCCTGTCCTTAGCAGTGGTTTCCTAGCAGCTATTTTACCATGAAGGCCTGCTGCACAAAGTCTCCTCTTAACAGTTGTTGTAGAGATGTGTCTACTGCTAGAACTCTGTAAGGCATTGACCTGGTCTCTAATCTGAGCTGCTGTTAACCTACGATTTCTGAGGCTGGTGACTCGGATAAACTTATCCTCAGAAGCAGAGGTGACTCTTGGTCTTCCTTTCCTGGGGCAGTCTCGTGTCAGCCAGTTTCTTTGTAGCGCTTGATGGTTTTTGCAACTGCACTTGGGGACACTTTCAAAGTTTTCCCAATTTTTCGGACTGATTGACCTTCATTTCTTAAAGTAATGATGGCCACTCGTTTTTCTTTACTTAGCTTCTTTTTTTTTGCCATAATACAAATTCTAACAGTCTATTCAGAAGGACTATCAGCTGTGTATCCACCTGACTTCTGCACAACACAACTGATAGTTCCAGTCCCATTTATAAGGCAAGAAATCCCACTTATTAAACCTGACAGGGCACACCTGTGAAGTGAAAACCATTTCCGGTGACTACCTCTTGAAGCTCATCAAGAGAATGCCAAGAGTGTGCAAAGCAGTCATCAAAGCAAAAGGTGGCTACTTTGAAGAACCTAGAATATAAGACATATTTTCAGTTGTTTCACACTTTTTTGTTAAGTATATAATTCCACATGTGTTAATTCATAGTTTTGATACCTTCAGTGTGAATGTACAATTTTCATAGTCAAGAAAATACAGAAAAATCTTTAAATGAGAAGGTGTGTCCAAACTTTTAGTCTGTACTGTATATACATATATGTGTATGTATGTGCTCTGTATACATGTGTGTATGTGCTCAGTGTATATATGCATGTGTGTGTATGCTTGGTGTATACCTTTGTGTGCTATGTGCGTGTATACATGTATACATATGTGTGTGTTCTCGGTGTATACCTGCATGTGTGCCGTGTGTATACATATGTGTGTATGTGCTCAGTCTATACATGCATGTGTGCCATATATGTGTATACAGGTGCATCTCACTAAATTAGAATATCTTCAAAAAGTTAATTTATTTCAGTTCTTCAATACAAAAAGTGAAACTCATCTATTATATAAAGTCATTATAAACAAGTGTTTATTTCTGTTAATGTTGAAGATTATGGCTTACAGCCAATGAAAAGACAAACGTCATTATCTCAGTAAATTAGAATACTTTATAACAGCTTGAAAAATGTTTTTAAAATCCAAACTGTTGGCCTACTGAAATGTATGATCAGTAAATGCACTCAATACTTGGTCGGGGCTCCTTTTGCATCAATTACTGCATCAATGCGGCGTGGCATGGAGGCGATCAGCCTGTGGCACTGCTGAGGTGTTATGGAAGCCCAGGTTGCTTTGATAGCAGCCTTCAGCTCGTCTGCATTGTTGGGTCTGGTGTCTCTCATCTTCCTCTTGACAATACCCCATAGATTCTCTATAATAGATTCTCTATGGGATTAAGGTCAGGCGAGTTTGCTGCCAATCAAGCACAGTGATACTGTTGCTTATAAACCAGGTATTGGTACTTTTGGCAGTGTGGACAGGGTCCAAGTCCTGCTGGAGAATGAAATTTCCATCTCCAAAAAACTTGTTGGCAGAGGGAAGCATGAAGTGATCTAAAATGTCCTGGTAGACGGCTGCACTGACTTTCGTCTTGATAAAACACAGTGGACTTACACCAGCAGATGACATGGCTCCCCAAACCATCACTGATTGTGGAAACTTCACACTAGACCTCCAGCAGCTTGGATTGTGGCCTCTCCACTCTTCCTCCAGACTCTGGGACCTTGATTTCCAAATGAAAATTGGAACTCTGGGACCTTGTGGAGTGTGTCAATGACTGCCTTCTGGACATCTGTCAAGTCAGCAGTCTTCCCCATGATTGTGGAGCCTACTGAAACAGACAAAGGGACCTTTTTAACCGCTTAGGAAGCCTTTGCCAGTGTTTTTTTGTTAATTAATCTAATTTACTGAGATAATGACTTTTGTGTTTTCATTGGCTGTAAGCTATAATCATCAACATTAACAGAAATAAACACTTGAAATAGATCACTCTGTAATGACTCTATATAATATACGAGTTTCACTTTTTGTATTGAAGAACTGAAATAAATAAACTTTTTGATGATATTCTAATTTAGTGAGACGCACCTGTACATATGTGTGTGTAATATACAACGTGTGTGTCACATATGGTGTGTATGCAGCATCCACATTTATAAATCCCAGCAGCGCAGACGAGAGTTCATAGGTGTAAACATATCAGCATTCGCCCAATGAATGAGCAAAATGCCGTTCATTCATCCAGTGATTGGATTGTTTATGGTAGAACAAACATCATATCATTGTTCTCGGCAGCACATCGCCCGTTGTAAACTGCAGATGTGCTGCTGATAGCATGATATATGAGGGGACAGATTGATCTACTAGTGATTGTTCTGCGCCCATCATTCTTCCTCAGCCGATGTAAAGAGGCCGGGAAACAAGCACCGAAGGATTTCAATATTATTGATCGTGCTTGTTTCACTGCCTGAACTCAGTCCAGGTAAATGCAATGTAAATATTTGCGTGTGATGGTGCAATATGTGATCATACGGGGCCCCACTTTAAACTTTTGCCCAGGGCCCCACTTTGTCTAAAACCGGCCCTGGCTGGGTTCAAGGAGGGAGCAAGAGCTGCTGGAATATGGGAATCCCAGTCAGTTCTGCTATGCAGCCAAAGGCTGATTTCCACTGTAACTGGGGCTAATATACCAGCACCAGTTACAGGGGATATCAGATCCCACAAAAATATTTAATTTTTTAAATATCCCCTCCTCCAACCCACAAAGGTCTTTTATGTGTTTATGGAGGGTACTATGTATGAAATAAATGAAAATAAATTCATAAATATGTAAAAAGTAGAGAAAAAATAATTTAAAAAATCCAGACAGTCCAAATCACTGTTACTAGCCCCAACCCCTGATGAAAATATAACTGTGTCTGATGTATTAAAAAAAATTGTAACGCAAAGAGGAATAAAATTTAAAACATACGTTAGTGGTCCCTTGTGGTCATAAAAAAATGAATAAAGTGAAAAACAGACACTTATTTCCTTTATTTTCCCACCAATATTTCTTGATATTAGGAACAAAAAAACTGTATTTATATACTTGATAACAGAAAAAATTCGGGCCAACATATCACAAAAAATAAGATGCAAAAAATTATTTGCATACTCAGACGAGAAGCATTTTTTTTTTACAACTTTTTAAATCGCATGTATGAAAAAAAAAATGACTGGTCATGAACTAGGGTTTTCCACCTTTGGGGATAATTTTTTTTTTTTTTTACCTAAATGAATGTATTCATTTTCACAATTTAGCTTCATAAAATGATTTGCACCATTTGACTTTTACCGACTCTTTGTTTGCTTGAAAATTTAATGTGGTCTGTGGTCGTAAATCAGCTGAGAGGAGGTGAAAAAAAAAGACCAATAAAAGAGTTAGAAACTCAGCTCTTTGGATTGTCAGAATGAGCTCACTGATGGATCCTCAGTTAACTCATTCTGCAGCCAGAATGCAACAGTTCAACACAGAGGCTATAGAAAGCAAATGGGGCAAAATTTTTAATGAAACCCAATTGCAAAAATGATTTTCAGCAAAAAATACATGCATCCAAAGCACTACTCCAGCGTTTTGTATTTTATCCCTTTATTAGGGATCATATATGTGAGTGTAATGCACGTAGACTTATACTCATCGGTCGTTGTCTTTACCTGTTTTCAGCCCACGCTCTGGCACCACGTGACTGCAGCTGTGAGCTGCCAAATTACATAGCGGTTGCTCTGTGAAGCGGAGCACTCTTTTTTAAAGCTTCTCGATGCTGATTCCTTAGCCTCATTCTGAGTCCCATAAACTAATATTGAGAAAAGTGACTTTTGGAATGCACAGTGATGTTACCAAAGTTATGTGGAGCTGGATTGACGGGTCTGAAAACAGATGAAGATGTTGAACGGAGAGTATGTTACTACATTCATTACACTCACATGTGTGATTCCTAACAAAGGAAAAACAAAAAAAAACACTTGAGTGGTGCTTTAAACAGGTTGTCTGGCATTAGAGCTTGCTGTTAAGAGTCTCTGGTACCAGAATCGGGAGCGGTGGGCACGTGACTGCTAGTATGCGACTTGCAAGCATGCGGTCACATGCCGACTAGACGTGCACGGCCTCACTCAATGCAAGTGAATTGAGTGAACGTTTAGTTGGAATGTGTCCAGAATTATGCAGATTGCATACTTACAGTCACGCGCCTGCGCCCAGCACTGACACTGTGTGCACTGTGAGGATTGACAAGTCTGCAGTCACAGACTTGTACCACAACGCCAGGCAGCCCCTTTAAAGAAGCCCTTCTCCCATCCAAGCTTTTATCTTCTTACTATATTGCAGCCATCATATTATATAACACTGTGTACTTACTGTTGCTCATTTTGCCTTTCTACCCAGCTAATTCTCCTCTTTTCTCTGCTCTATGTAGAAACACAAAGTCTCTTTTCCCTACATGAGTCATCTCCCTCTTCAACTACTGACCCAGCTGCCCCGCTCCTTCCTCCAGGGACTTTGCAGTGATGTAGGATTGTAGTTCTAATGTTGACTCATGCAGGGAAAATGTACCTCCTGTTTCTACATAGAGCTTAGAAGGATTTAGCTTGTCTGTTTCTAATCATGTGATATCATAGACCTAATGGCAAAGAGAAGAATTAACTAGGTAGAAAGGCAAAATGAGCAATTGTAAAAAGAGGCTTCCTGTTTCTACATAGAGCAGAGAAAAGAGAAGAGTTAGCTGGGTAGAAAGGCAAAATGAGCAATTGTAAGTACAGAGTGTTATGTAATATGATGGTTGCAATATATTAAGAGGATAAAAACTTTGATGGGAGGAGGGCTTATTTAAGTAAGAAAAAAAGTGTCCCCATAGGTGGACAACTCCATGCATTGTTCTCTGAAGTTTCTTGCAAAACTGTGTAATTTTTTTTCAATTATGTCCAAAAGAGAAGCACTTAGGAGATACGCTGTAATTATATGTGGTCTTATATATAGTGGGTTTAGGGTTCGTGCACACTAACTACCCTGTGGGAGCGAAGTGCAACCTCTTACTTGTGCGGAGTCTTATATCTACAGGGTCTATCATAAAAGCCAAACAATGGCAAAAGATTTTATTTTTCCCCTTGCTTATAATGGGAGCGATACTTGCATGCATTACAGAACCGCTATTAATACATACACAGCCGCCACCTGCCAGAAAGCCTCCAGTTAATGCAGCCAGTCCATACACATAATACTGTTGATGCGGAGGCTTCACCTATGAAAAGCGTATTGTTTATTGTCCTTCCAGCTCATTTCCTGCATCAGGCTCCCGAATGATAAGCTGTCCTCATTTCACCAGCGTTGCATTTTTCCTGATTGGTGGGAAGTATAGGACATTGAAATGTAAAACCTGGTGCTACAAAGGCTGCGGTGACCCCTGATCTCGGCTTTTTATGGCCGTCTTGATGCTTGTACAGTGCTGAAGAACAAGAGGCGCTGTGGATGCTGCAGCCGCCCCGCTGGGTTGTACCATGGTGGGTGAAGCTGGGGTTCTCTATACGTCTTCACCAGCGCATATAACGCTGGGAGATGTGGGTGTACATCTGGCAGCACTTTTCCAGACCGCCATTATTCTGCTATGTAGGCGCACGTACAGCATGGAAGATAATAGTTGTCATTTCTAAGATGCCCGTATTCTCCACCATCTGTGGCTTATCAACAGTTTTTGCACATCAGTCAAAGCACCATCACTGAGCCTGATATTGCTTCACTCTAAGTCCTATAGAAAGGTAAGGAGTTTAACTGTAATACCAGACAGTGCCTATGAACCAGAGTGGCGCTGTTGCCTTAAAAAAAAAAGTATATATATTTTTTAATCTCTTCCAATCAAATTTCTACAAAAATGAGAATGTCGGAGAATCTGAACAAGTATGAAGACATCTCTTAATATAATCTCATTAAAGGGATATTTCAGTTTCAGAAAAAAACAAACTGCGCTTTACTCACCCTCCTTGGGTCCATTGTTAAGTCTCTGCTTCCAGTGCCAGTTATTGTCTGACGTCTTTGTCGACAGCGCTGCAGTCATTTAGTTAGATCAGTGGCTCTGACGACTTTTGTCGTCTACACGGGCAGAGCTGTTGACTTCAATGATTGGCTACAGCAATGTCAACGTGACATCATAGCTGCAGACCACAGAAGATACCAGAAAACTCAGCGCTGGACTCGAAGGGGGCGTGATTAAAGCACTGCTTCTGGAAACAGGACTTTTCTGAAAATGGAAAACCCCTTTAACTCAATGAAATAGCATTTTAAGAGATGTCCCAAACTTTTTGAAGCTTCGAATGCCATTTCCAGCTGTTTATGCATGGCCTTCAAAATATACCTCCACCCAATATCCTCTAAAGGTCCACTGATACTGGCTTTTAAAGGGATCATTAAGAGACCTTTAATCTACACTGCTACCTTTCTGCAGCTCTGTACAATAAGCCCTGCAATAATGTTTTGTGCAATCTTCACCTGGACACAGGGCTGTCTAATGACGGCTTAGCTCGCGCTGTAACAGTCAGGATTACAGGAGCCTCGGATATCAGACATTTCATCCACTGATCACAGCCACATCAGTCATAAAGTAAAAAGTTATGAATTCTGAAAAGTGGAGACAAAAATGAATAAATAGGTTGTCTCATTAAAGGGGTTGTCCAGGCTTGAGGCTCACTCTATATGACTGTAGACTTGTGAATCCTGACAGTGAGCAGTGTGCCTGATTTAAGGATTCTCCAGTTCTGGGAGTGGGCAGGCGAGAGACCTCAAGTATGTGGTTTGCATACATGCAGTTACGTGTCGATCTAGATACAAGTGAATTGAGCAAGGCTGGACACGTCTAGTCGGAATTTGGCCGTGAACATGTGACGCGCCCCTCGGCCTGTGTCGCGCTGCGTTGCGCACGCGGGAGCTTACCCGGAGCCGGATCTCTTGAGGGTTGTAGTCTCGTGGCGGTGATCCGGTCCGTGCCCAGGGAGTCAGACTAAGTGGCGCTGTATCAGCGGTAGATGATGGACGACTACGCCACCCGTTGAATGCAGCTATGGAGCTGCCGCTGCAGGGCAGACCGCTGAGGCCGGTGGAAGGATGGTGCAGCGTGGATGGTATAACCCCCAACGGGAGGGGTATGGCCTCAGGGCAGCCGACGTGGATGATGGGGGTAGCAGGAACCACTCAGAGACGATGCGGTGTAGTTCAGGGTCTTTACTGGTGACAAAGATAGACCCTCCCGGAGTACTGGCTAGCGGTTGGGGCCTGGTCAGTCCTTGAGCAGATGGGATCTCCCCTGGCCAGGCGGAGTTGTAGGCCTCCCAAACTAACGATACTCTTCTGGCTACCTTGCTAGAAGCGAGTATAAGTAGCCCACGTCCCTGAGTGTACCGTGTGGTGCTCACCCGTATGGCCGGTGACTCGGGGCCTTCTAGTAGCTTCCGCTCCACGACGGCGGTGCTGGTCCCATGCGTGTGACCGTGCCTTCGGGTTTCTTGGCCAGAGGACCTGAAATCCCCTGCCTGACGGATTCTGCTGCTGGGTAGGAGTTAGTCCCCACAGCCTCGGACTCCGGGTCCGGTAAGAAATCTTCTCAGTCAGGGCGAGCTCTGCAGCTGCCAGCCCCTGACTCCTTGTAACACTGCTCCCACAGAGCTCCTGTTGTTTCTTCCTATGCTGCTTCTCTTCTCTACTTCTTCTCTACTCCTGGCATGGCCCAGGAGCTGGGCCCAGCCGGAGCCACAGCTCCCTGTCAGCCCTCCTGGCTGAACTCTCCCTCTCAACTCCCTAACCCTGCCTCAGCCCCAGGTTTATACAGGGGAAGTTCTTCCCCTCCCAGGACTGGGCAGGAGGTGTGGCATGCACAGGATCCCTGACCAAGAGACCTCCCAGGTGCTCTCAGACATAACATTGCTTGTTACTGTGGAAACCAGACCCCTGGGGTGCCACATTCCCCCCTAGTGAAATTTAGTACTCCGGGACTAAACATATTTTTTTGTAAAACATAACAAGTAAAAACAGAAACAGTACAATAGAAAAAAAACATATTAGAATGGTCACGGCGTGTCCGTAACCGGGTGCAGTTTTTGAAGAAAAGCAAGGTGTCCATTTCACCAAAACAGGGAGACGTAACCAGGTAGGGGTCTGTCCTGCCCCGAGTCCTTAACAGTCTTTAGTCCATTCCTAAGTTACGCTCCAACCAATTGTTCAAGGATTCCCGGTAAATCCACCAAGGACTCCTAAAAATAACTAGAAACACATAATTATTTACAAGTAACAGACAGGTGACCACAAATAAAACAATTTAAACACTTCAAATTCTCCAACGTGCGGGTAGCTGGCCTTTAGTGGCCCTAGTGGACCTACGGAGCTGACTGTCTGGCCCTGAACTACAGGGTGTAGGAGCTGTCAAGGGTAAACTGGGCAGCTGTCTACAGGCTCTTTGGCTCACTAGGGGTATGGCAGGCTCACTATAAGCAGAGGGTTGATCCTCCTGATCTGCTTGTGTGGAGTCTTCTGCCTCCTGGACCGGCTGTTCTTGGCAACCTGCTGTAAAATAAAAATCACCTCTGCAAGACAATTTTCAATTACATTAGTTCCTAGAGTTATCTTAGGGTGACTCTCGCGCTTATCAATGTCCACAATGATCAGTCCCTGGGCTGCCAGCTCGACTCTACCGATTTTAATGGTCACCTCTTTAAATCCGATCTGTGGCACGGGCTGACCATTGCTGGCGATGATACTCAAGTCGTCGTCAGGGTAGCGGGTTATATCCGAGTCATTCCAGTACTGCTTGAAGAGCACGTACGGGATGGTGGTGACCTGTGACCCAGTGTCCAGTAGGGCACTCATAGGAATGCCATCCAGTACCACAGGCAAGACTGGACGTCCTCCCACATATTTGTCACGCCAGTTTGATGGGCCTGATGATCTTTTTCCTAGGGGTTGGCCCTCTACCCTAGGTTGTGCCAGTTTAAAGGACAGTACCTTGCCATATGTCCGGGTTGATTGCAGCGGCGGCAGATAGGTTGTCCGTCCTCGTTGTATCGGTCGCTGGGTCTTCCTCTGGCCGGTGGGGTCCTCCTTGGTCGGCGCCACGGGATGTCCTCCGGTCCGGATGCCAGCTGGATCTTCCCTGGAGTAGAAACCTGTAAAGACTGCACAGTTCGGGTTAGCGCAGCAACGCTTTTAGCTAGCTCTTGGACCTGATGGTGCAGGTCGGGAGCCGGGTCATTGTTCAAAGCCTGCGCATCAGCTCCCACAGGCCCTGCCGACAAGGGCGCCGCCTCTTGGTGGTAAGTGGTAGTGGGGCGTCTGTGGGTTACAACGCCACCTGGTGCCGGTTCTCGGAGCACCCGGATGGCTCTGTCCTTGAACTGTGCAAATCCCAGATGAGGGTCCTGTAAGGCCATTGCCCGCAACTGGGTTCGGTGGGCATTGCAATATAAACCCTCTATAAATTGTTCAGTCAACAGCCGGTCCTCGTCTCCCACGCCGTCAGGGTCGGTCTGCTTAATGGCTCTCAGGGCCTCTTGTAGGTTTAGTGCATAGTCCCTTATACTCTCTTGTGCTCGCTGCTTGCACCCGTAGAATCTAAGCTTGATCTCGGCTGAGGTGCGGGTATCAAAGGTATCCTTCAGCCGGGTTAGTATCCCTGCGACAGTCCTTCCCCCAGGTGGCCAGGACTTTACCTCCCTTTGGGCTGCCCCAGTTAATTGGGCCACCAGGATGCTCACTTTTTGCTCTTCTGTGAGGGGGTACACCTGGAAGAGGCTATCCAGCTTTTCTCTAAAGTCATGCAGAGTATGTGACTCCCCTGAGTACTGGGGTAGCCAGGCCGCTCCCGGGATATAGGGCATGGTGAAAGGCATGACTGCAGCAGCGGTGGCGCTGGCGGGGGTTGAGGCAGTGAAGCTCTCCTCCGTATCCGACATCTTCCTCCCCCCTAGTGGACCGTGGCCTACCTTGCGATGATCCTCTTCCGTAGGCCGCGGCTCCGCAGTGGATCGTCAGGGTTGAGGACCTTCCGTCGCGCTCCTGTGACGTCGGCGTCTGCTGGGCTCCTTCCAGGACCTTACGCAACGTCCGGACGTGAGGCGGGGCTTCAGTTCTCGCGCGCTTTCGGAATCCACGCCCCTCTTCTTCCCGCGCGGCGTCCTCAAGATGGCATCCAATGGCGGGAAAACTCCACGTATGGCGGGAAGAAGGCTGAAGATGGCGCCGGATGGCGGGAAAACTCCACCGATGGCGGGAAGGAAGCGGAAGATGGCGCCGGATGGCGGGAATCTTCACCACAGGTAAGGTTGAACAGTCTTTTTCAGGCACGCAGTACCCGGTGGTTGCGGGCACGAAATCCTGCCGACTACGCCAAAAGTTGACGCGCCCCTGGGCCTGTGTCGCGCTGCGTTGCGCACGCGGGAGCTTACCCGGAGCCGGATCTCTTGAGGGTTGTAGTCTCGTGGCGGTGATCCGGTCCGTGCCCAGGGAGTCAGACTAAGTGGCGCTGTATCAGCGGTAGATGATGGACGACTACGCCACCCGTTGAATGCAGCTATGGAGCTGCCGCTGCAGGGCAGACCGCTGAGGCCGGTGGAAGGATGGTACAGCGTGGATGGTATAACCCCCAACGGGAGGGGTATGGCCTCAGGGCAGCCGACGTGGATGATGGGGGTAGCAGGAACCACTCAGAGACGATGCGGTGTAGTTCAGGGTCTTTACTGGTGACAAAGATAGACCCTCCCGGAGTACTGGCTAGCGGTTGGGGCCTGGTCAGTCCTTGAGCAGATGGGATCTCCCCTGGCCAGGCGGAGTTGTAGGCCTCCCAAACTAACGATACTCTTCTGGCTACCTTGCTAGAAGCGAGTATAAGTAGCCCACGTCCCTGAGTGTACCGTGTGGTGCTCACCCGTATGGCCGGTGACTCGGGGCCTTCTAGTAGCTTCCGCTCCACGACGGCGGTGCTGGTCCCATGCGTGTGACCGTGCCTTCGGGTTTCTTGGCCAGAGGACCTGAAATCCCCTGCCTGACGGATTCTGCTGCTGGGTAGGAGTTAGTCCCCACAGCCTCGGACTCCGGGTCCGGTAAGAAATCTTCTCAGTCAGGGCGAGCTCTGCAGCTGCCAGCCCCTGACTCCTTGTAACACTGCTCCCACAGAGCTCCTGTTGTTTCTTCCTATGCTGCTTCTCTTCTCTACTTCTTCTCTACTCCTGGCATGGCCCAGGAGCTGGGCCCAGCCGGAGCCACAGCTCCCTGTCAGCCCTCCTGGCTGAACTCTCCCTCTCAACTCCCTAACCCTGCCTCAGCCCCAGGTTTATACAGGGGAAGTTCTTCCCCTCCCAGGACTGGGCAGGAGGTGTGGCATGCACAGGATCCCTGACCAAGAGACCTCCCACCTGCTCTCAAACATAACATTGCTTGTTACTGTGGAAACCAGACCCCTGGGGTGCCACACATGCAAATCACATACTTACAGTACATGACCCCCCACTCCCGGTGCCGACACCTGAGAATCCTGACAGCGCACAGTGCACAATGTGAGGATTCACTAGTCTGCAGTCACAGAGAGTGACTGCAGACTGCTGTGACTGAAAGATCTTTTTATCGGCTTTCAGTGAAAAGAAAAAAACAAACAAAAAAAACAACACAGCTGATTTCTTTCTTTCCTTCCAATAATGACTATCTGGGATTGTTTTGCTAAAACAATCATTATTTTTAACTGACAGTTTTGGCTGAAGTCGTTCACTTTCGTGAACTTTAAAGGGGTTGTACCCTTTCAGAAAACTGTTCCAGATATCTACAGATCATTTTAAAAAAAAAACTACACTTTGCTTTAGGCCACATTTAGACATCCGATTTTCACGTACGAGTGCTATCCGTGTTTGCCATGGATAGCACTCGTACTATAAGGCTGTGTGCCCACGATGCGTTTTTTAAGCGTTTCTGCAGCGGCAAAAACGCTGCAGAAATGCTTAAAAAATGCATAGTAGAAGGCCTGCCATGATCCCCAATGATAATCCACATTTGCTGTGCACATGCTGCGGAAATTTCCGCTGCGGATTATCATTGCTGCGTTTTCGCCGACATTGACTTGCATTAGATCGCATGGATTCCGCATCACTGTATATGTAGATGCGCATTCCATGTGTTCTAATGTGCGGATGGTACCCAGGTCTAGAGAAGAGGAGACTCTCCTCCGGACCCGGGTACCATAGAAACTGAAAAAAAGAATAAAATAAAAAATATATACTTACCTTCTGGCTGCACTCCTCCTCTCATGCCAGCAAATCGCAATGGACTGGAGGACCTGCGCTGACGTCATAGTCATGTGACGGGTCACGCGACGCTGACGTCGGCAGGTCCTTCAGTGTACCGCGATCTGCCGGCAGTCAGCCCCGAGCGAAGCAAGACACCGGGGGCCATCAGAAGGTAAGTATAGATTTATTTTTTGTTTTTTTACATTCTCTCGGGTCACACTATATAAATCCATGCCGTTTGCATGGATTTATATAGTGTGACCAAGTTGTCAAGCACTTTCCAAGTGATGCTAAAATCGCTTGGAAAGCACTTGACAACCCGCATGCGGAAATGCATGTGAAGAACGCTTCACTTCCGCTTGTCCCTGGCAGGAAAACGCATGTACATTCCGCATGTACAATCCGCATGTACAATCCGCATGTACAATCCGCATGTACAATCCACATGCGTTTTTTCTGCCAGGGAGATGCAGAAACGCTCAGGAAAAATCCGGAGCATTTCTGCATCGTGGGCACATAGCCTGATAGTCAATGGGGACATTCACATGTCTGATATTTTCCTCTAAGTGATCTGCGGAAAATATCAGAGACTTGTCCAATTTTGATCTGACATTCGGATTGCACTCGACCATGCAAGTCAATGGGTCCGTGAAAAGCACTCGGTTGATATGTGAGTGTGGTTTGATTTTCATGGACTGTCAAAAAGGAGAAGGTGGAGAATTTTTTTTAAAAAAATTCTCTACTTCTGAGAAAATCGGATGACGCAGCGCACTCCGATCAAACTCTGATTCAGAATAATTGATTTGATTTTCTCATACGTGAAAAAATCAGATGTCTGAGGATTTACTGGGTTTCCACCACTGTGCCAGTCTCCATTATTTGGCTGCAGGGATGGCCCGTGTTATCTAAACAGGCAAAGCCACTGAGCTCAAGGATTGGTTGCAGTGATGTGAAGTCACCACTGCAGCCAAGTAACGGAGACCCGGGCGGTGTTGTAGCCTCATCTCTGGACCCCTGCATGGTAGGTAAAGCATAGTTTGTTTTTTTCTCACAACAAATTGTCCATATCATGAAAAGTTTTCTAAAAGGGAGCAGCCCCTTTACGATCTATATGATTTGATATGATAGAGCTGCATTCACAATTTTGCAGCATTTATTGTGAGATCGACGTATGCGGAGCTTTGTTAAGGGTAAGGCTACACTGTGACTTTGGCCGTGACACCTGTAACGTGACCAAGCTTTGTTCAGTGCCGCTGCTACATCGCAGCACAATACAAGTGACTGAGATGCTTCCAGGATTCTTGAGGATACTGCGACCGCGTCAAGGAAGTCACAAGAAGTTCAATCTCATCAGCTTGTCGCAGTATCCTCAGGGTTGCGATACAACTCTTGTATTGCGCTGAGATGTAGCAGCACGCCGCGTACTTTGGTCACGTGGCAGGTGTCACGGCTAAAGTCGCCGTGTATCCCAAAAACTTAAGGCTCTCATAGAAATGTAGTCTAGAAACACCCACTTTAAAGTATTTCCAAAGTTACTGGGAAGATCCGTAACTCATCAGTTAGCACGGTTACTGTCTGCAAGGAGTTTGTATGTTCTCCCCGTGTTTGATCGGATTTCTTCCCAGTTCTCCAGTTTCCTCCAACAAGAAATTAGGATAGTGATCCCCAATGGGGACAGTGATGATGATTTCTGTTGAGCGAATATGATGGTACTGAATACGGAAGCATAAGAAATAAATATAACATTTTATGTAGATTATTATTATATAAAAACTGTAAAAGATTATAACCTATTAAGCCTCAGGATAATATAATGGTTTGTTTTTCCTACAAATAAAATGCATGCGTCCTCTCGAAAACTAATTTTTCTGACTTTAAACCTATAAGAGCCACTTAAACATCAAGCAGTAGAAAGGCGAAAGTTTTTAGAATACTGGGAATCTTGTGTAAGGGAGAATTTCATCTTGAAGTATTGCCTGATGCGTAGAATTGAAATGAGCATGTATTGATTCTTTGTATTTTAATGCAAATAAAAAGAAGCAGAGAGATTCCACAAGTGCCACTTACAGACGGCTTAGTTACAGCAATTTCATTTAAGGCAAGATCACTTGACCCGTGCACTGTGCAATATAAACACAACCCCGATGTAATTAGTCAGAGTCATATATGAAAATTGCTTTATGAGCTCTCAGATGAGTTACTAATTGTTTTTACTGCAGAAGGCTACATTCCATTATCAGATTTATTTTTCCCCCAGAGGTTAATATTTTC
This sequence comes from Phyllobates terribilis, assembly GCF_046119375.1. Taxonomy (NCBI): domain Eukaryota; kingdom Metazoa; phylum Chordata; class Amphibia; order Anura; family Dendrobatidae; genus Phyllobates; species Phyllobates terribilis. The sequence goes on from NW_027362762.1 coordinate 907,606,288, forward strand.
TTCCTCTTTTTCTTCTTCTTCTTCTCCTTCTATTTCTTCTCTTTCTTCTCCTTCTCCTCCTTGTTCTTCTTTTCTTTTTTCTTCTTCTTCTTCATGTCCTTCTCCTACTTCTTCTTCTTCTCCTTCTCTTTCTTTTTCTTCTGCTTCTTGTCCTTCTCCTACTTTTTCTTCTTCTTCTCCTTCATTAATTTTTTTTTCATTTCTTTAAGTAATAAATTCTAATCTTAATTATCGCAATGTGAATTAACAATCCAAAGAGCAACTGGAACCTATTTAATTAGTATCATAAAGTTCAGTCTTCACCTATATAAGACATCATCCGGGGATACTTCTAACTGTAACTATCGCATTTTTCGGACCATAAGACGTACCGGTTTTAAAGGAGGAAAATAGAAAAAAAAATTTAAGCAAAAAATGTGGTCATGATGCACTGTTAAGGGGGAGGGGGTCTGCTGCTGACACTGCTCTAGGGGTAATGTCCCCCAATTCTGTTAATATCCCCCATCCTAGTATATATGGCCTCTCCTTTCTGTTATACGTGACCCCCATCCCCATCCTGGTATACATGGCCCTCATCCCCATCCTGATATGCATGGCACCCCTCATCCCCATCCTGATATGCATGGCACTCCTCATCCCCATCCTGGTATGCATGGCACCTCTTATCCCCATCCTGATATGCATGGCACCCCTCATCCTCATCCTGGCCTGCATGGCACCCCAATCCACCATCTTGGTATGCATGGCACCCCAATCCCCATCCTGGTATGTATGGCACCCCTTGATCCCCATCCTGGTATGCATGGCACCCCTTGATCCCCATCCTGGTATGCTAGGCACCCCTCATCCTGATATGCATGGCACCCCTCATCCAAGTATGCATGCCCCCTCTCATCCTGGTATGTATAGCACCCCTTGATCCCCATCCTGGTATGCTAGGCACCCCTCATCCTGGTATGCATAGCACCCCTCATCCTGGTATGCATGGTGCCCCTCATCCTGGTATGCATGGCACCACTCATCCCTCTTCCTGGTATGCATGGCACCACTCATCCCTCTTCCTGGTATGCATGGCACCCCTCATCCAAGTATGCATGCCCCCTCTCATCCTGGTATGTATAGCACCCCTTGATCCCCATCCTGGTATGCTAGGCACCCCTCATCCTGGTATGCATAGCACCCCTCATCCTGGTATGCATGGTGCCCCTCATCCTGGTATGCATGGCACCACTCATCCCTCTTCCTGGTATGCATGGCACCACTCATCCCTCTTCCTGGTATGCATGGCACCCCTCATCCAAGTATGCATGCCCCCTCTCATCCTGGTATGTATAGCACCCCTTGATCCCCATCCTGGTATGCTAGGCACCCCTCATCCTGGTATGCTAGGCACCCCTCATCCTGGTATGCATGGTGCCCCTCATCCTGGTATGCATGGCACCACTCATCCCTCTTCCTGGTATGCATGGCACCACTCATCCCTCTTCCTGGTATGCATGGCACCACTCATCCCTCTTCCTGGTATGCATGGCACCCCTTATCCCTCATCTTAGTATGCATGGCACCCCTTATCCCTCATCTTAGTATGCATGGCACCCCTGATCCCCATACTGGTATGCATGGCACCCCTGATCCCCATCATGCTTGCACACACAAAAATAAACAATTATGCTCACTTCCTCTCTCCTCCAGTGCTGCGTCCCACTCTGCTGCCGACACTCTCACTGTGTGAGCTGTACATGGCGTCCCTGCCATGCGCCCTCACACAGTGTGAGATTCTGTGCCAGAATAATCAGTGCTCCCCGTGCCAGAACTGTGTGCGTGGGGAGCAGTGACCGTTCACTTACCTTAATAGCGCGCACACTGTACCCGCAGCGCGGCTCCTGCTGTGGCCAGCGGTCTGTGTGCCCCCTATTAAAGACCATGAATATTCACTACAACCCATGGGAGTGGATCGTAGTGAATATTCATGGCCTTTAATAGTGGGCACACAGACCACAGAGCGGCAGCAGGAGCTGCGCTGCGGGTACAGTATACGCGATATTAAAGAAAATGAATATTCATTGCTCTCCACGCCCATGGATGTGGGGAGCAGTGAATATTAATTTTCTTTAACAGCGGGCACAGCATAGGCTGCAGCAGGCGGCTCCTGCCTCCTGTGCCCCGCTCCTCTGCCGCTATCGCTCCCCTACCACCCACAGCCATAGGTATATAGTACGGGGCACAGTTCGGACTATAAGACGCACCCCCCACTTTCCTCCAAAATTTTGGAAGAAAAAAGTGCGTCTAATAGTCCAAAAAATACGGTAAATCATTTGTAAATGATTATTTTTTGCTTTCCTTCTGGCTAAAATCCAGCGGATACTAATAATGTCTTTGCACAGATCGGTCTGACTCATGTTCTAACCAGCCGGATCATCATAGCTTCTATCTCTTTTTTTTAAGCTTCTTTTTAGCTTCCATCTCTTTTCTTTTTTCTCTAGATGGAGCCTAGCTGAGCGACTCATGATATCACACTGTTAATGTTTGTAGACTTTTGTAGTATTTTTATGTTTTGCTCACTTAAAGCTGACCTGCCATGAGACATGAGTGAATCGATTCAAAGTAAAATTTATTTGGGGAATTCAGTGAAGCTGTCAAATTCTAACAGTTTGTGATTTGCTGTAATTCACCTAAAATGACCACACTGCAGAAGACTGCATTAACCAGAGAAGGCTCACAACTAGGGATGAGCGAACCCGTGGAAGTTCAGGTTCGTCCGGTTCAACGGAACTTTAGTCCAAAATTCGGTTTGGTTACCAGAACTGTGCCCAAACTTGAACCTGAACCCGAACTCCATAGAAATCAGTGGGGACTCGAACTTTGGAGCTGGAAAATTTCTCTCTCCTCTCAAAACTCCTGAACTATAACATGGACTTGCAGGAGAAGTCCATATTGTGAGTTCAGCATCGGACACCAGGTGTCCGGTACAATCCCCGAACTTTACAGTTCAGGTTCGCTCATCTCTACTCACATCACTTCAGGCGGGATTCCCCATATCGCCTTGCCTCTATAAAATCACATAGTATAGCACAGTCAGTCAATAGAGACTGTCGTAGCCTGTATAAAAGCAGAGACAGGGAAGGCAGCACCCATTTTGTGGTGAATTTGGATAGTGAGAAGATGTCAGACCTTGCAGTCATAGAGATAGTGAGAGAAAGCCATACAACACTGAATAAACTGTAAAGATAGTGTCTGTGAAAGCACAGCAAGGAAGAACAGTTACCATCCATTTCCCCATATACAGCGTGTTGAGGCCACTTGGATATTACTAAGGCTGTGTTGCATTCCTCATGTTTGGCCCCGTTAAAATAAAAACACCTATACTCACCCCCCAGCAGTGTCGGCACTCGTGTTCCCGGGGCTCACATGTGGTAGTTATGATGACACCTGGGTCCTGCGCCCAATCATTGCCAGATTCACTATCCCCGCCTTCGGACAAATCGGACATCAAGAGGAAGTCAGAAAGCAGCCGCAGCCCTGATGTCCTGTTGATGTTCAATATGTCCGGAGGACAGTGACACTGATTGGACTCAGGGCTCGCATGACGTCATAACCTCAAGTGAGCTCCAGGAACACAAGTGCCAACACGGTAGGTAAGTATAGCTGCTTTTATTTTAACAGGGCCAAACATGAGGAGTGAGTAGGGGTTTTTCCTAGTAGTGGATAACCCCTTTAAAGTGCTTAAAAGGGGTTTGATACAATTACACATGTCTTTTTAGGGCAATTACAGATTTTTCAGTAATTTTAATTAGCGGCTAACCAATTAGCTTGAAATCAAATTTTTGAAAAATTCAACAAAGTTGGCTACTTCACATTTCAAAAGAATTGTTCAGTTCATCTCCAGTTACTAGATTTCATAATACAAATCGTATAACTTATTAATCAGCTCTCCTAAACCAAATGAGGCTGGTGTATTTATTTTGAAAATATGTGTAATTCATATATTAAAATTAGCAATTTATATTTGAGAGTGAAGAGCTCATGAGTCCAAGTCCAGTCTGACTGGGAGTGGCAGCTTGTACTGAGCAGTGTAAGAGCTCATCAGGTAGGAGGGACACTGAGAAGCTGTCAATCATCCTACGAGTGCAGAGATTAAGTTAAACTTTCTGAAATGGATTTGCACAATTTTCTCAATGGTGCCCACCAGAAAACATTGACTTAAAATGGGGGTCTGTTGGGTTCCATTGTTCTGATGGAAAGAATAAAGCTGCATGTTGTGCTATCTTTGGCAAATGTGACGTAACTGCTGCCATGGGCTCTAACATGAGGCTCCCATGGCAATGTGAATGGTGCCTAACACAACAAGCTCTCCACCACCAATCTACTCTACAGATTGAAATACGGTTTTCATGGAAACTCACATTAAATGCTTCATTTCTTGTAATCATAATATCCATAAAATTGGTTTGGTTCATAGTTCAGCACTTACTTTACTCAGTATGTAAAATCTTCAAGGTACAGTAATACACTACAATGCTCAGCACTAAAGTAAAGCTAGACTTCCAGAATATTCAGACCTTTGGATATTTTCAGTCGGATATTGGACTTGGTGCTAGTCTTCCACTATTCACCTTCCAAAGGGCATTTTTAACAGGTCCTGGCACTTGACTCTACTGAGGTTTTGATACTTCTACAAACAGTAGATATTTTTGAACTAAATATTTGGCCTAGGACAATGTTAGGTGTATGATGAACCAATGGGACTGGCAGACCATCAGGAGGGGAAACTCATCCTGTGATGCAAATTGGGCAAGACAATTACTAAACCACATAAGTGTTAGTGGCTTACTTCCACACTGCAAAGATATACTCATTGGAAATTTAATTGTTGAGCCCCAAAGGTGACCGTGATGATGATGTCTGTAAAGCTCTGCAGAATATGTTGGCGCTATATAAGCAAGCGTAATGAATGCAAATAAATAGGTAAAATGTCCATAATGCCTTGCCACTATCACATCACATTGTATTGCACAGGCAGGCAGGAGGGACTATCATAGCCTGTATAAAAGCAGAAGCAGGGAATGCAGCAGCCATTTTGTCCAACTCTGAAGACTTGAAAACTCATATGGGAAAATAGTTGAGTCTCTTTGTGCCTAATTGCACTTCTATAAAAGTTTGGAATGTCAAACTTTTTGATTGATGGGGCTCTATATGCTGAGACCCCCACTGATTGCTGAAATAAAGGAGCAGAAGCATTCAATTGAGCATTGCTCTAATACAAAACAGGCTCAATTGACAGTCTGTGGAATCCATCATCAGTCTCTCCATCGATATAAGTGATTGGTTAGAGTCTCAGCCCCAACCACTCAAAATTTTTCACCTATATCTATAACCTGTCAAAAGTTTTCTGAAAGTGCAGCTATGCATTAAACACTTTTATAAGGTGGTACAAATTGTGTATCACAACTTCTGCACCACATTAGTAAAATTAATTTATGGGACCAACTCTGTGACCCGACATCAACATGCTCCTTCTCCTAACTCAAAGTCAACCTCTACAGGGGCCGAGAGGGATTTGAGGGATTATCTAATGAAAAATGATACCAGGGAATTCCAATTTTTCTATTTTTTTGGTCTTAGTATGAAGCATACGCAGGATATATACTATTTATCCCTTAGTCGCTCTTGATAAATTCTGATAACGTATGAATTAATATTGTGCTGCTGATTTCTTAGCCCCGATAATTGTCATTTCTGGCAGTGTTCTCCTGGAGTTTTGTTCCCAGCATTTAGTTTTGATTAGAGACTAAAGAACCTAGACCGGGCTTCTAATAACACTGACAATGTGAGGCCGCTATGCGTTTATTACAATTACACCATGACCTAATTTTGCAATAAGCATTAATATAAATTACTTTCTGAAACTCAGCACTTCACTTAATCTGCTTCTTATTAAATCTGACATCAAGTGAAGTTGTGTATGTTCAGACTGAAATTCACACAAGGCAATCAGATATTCCACATCAGAGATGTACTTGATTAACTTTTTTTTTGTCAATGTACAAGGACGTGAAGCACTTTTTTTAAGGAGATGATTAGAAAATGAAGTGTTTCTGGTGATTTAAGTATATAAAGATAGTTTGATGAAAGTCGTGGAGGAAGATTGTGTCAGTATATCATTTGATTCTGGTTATTATCATAAACCTGGTCATTTGTGATACCGTCCTTGGGCTTTCTTATTTTTATCACTGAATTTCCATAAAATTTGTAAAGTTTTCTTCAATTTTCTTTCATTCTTAAAGTTTAGATTTAAATGAGTTTTCCATATTAGGCTACATTCCAATGATGAATATTTGTTGAGTTTTTGATGTTGCAGATTTTCTGGCACCTATTAGTTTATTTTTTTACTTGTATTTTCATTACTTTTTTTTTTTTTATATATTTTTACTGTATTTTTGATGCTGCATTTTTCGTCTCTTTTTTTCTATGTCATGTTTTACATAAAGCTGCTATGTTTTTGATACTTCCTGGTATTTGGCTTTGACAAAACTTTATTGATGCAGTCATATGTGGTTTACATGTGCATTTAGTGCTTTTCCACAGTGTAAATACACTAAAAATGCTTGTGTATTTTTGACCTGTGGATTTTACGCATCTATTGCAATTCTATGGTGAAAATTGGCACATAAAACTCAGCGTACCCGCAAGAGAAATTGACGTGTTGCGTGTTTGAAACACGCACCGCAGGTCAGTAAATGCAGTGTTAAAAAAAGCATTGTGGGGATGAAATTTGTATAAATCCTATCGATTTTGCTGGAACTGTTTTTTTGATATTGAAAAAACAAAGCGTAAAAAACGAATCGTGGGAACTTAACCTGGGACATTTATGGCATACTAGTAGGATAAACCATAAATACTGGATATCTAAAGCCATCCACAACCTGTCTCCTCCATATATTTGTGACCTAGTCTCCCGGTACTTACCCGCACGCAACCTCCCATCTTCACAAGATCTCCTTCTCTACTCCCCTCTTATCTCCTCTTCCCACAATCGCATACAAGATTTCTCCCGTGCATCCCCCCTACTCTAGAACTCTCTACCCCAACATATCAGACTCTCGCCTACCGTGGAAACCTTCAAAAGGAACCTGAAGACTCACCTCTTCCGACAAGCCTACAACCTGCAGTAACCCTCGCTCCACCATACCGCTGCATGACCCATCCCGTGTAGATTGTGAGCCCTCGCGGGCAGGGTCCTCTCTCCTCCTGTACCAGTCAGTGACTTGTATTATTTAAGATTATTGTACTTGTTTTTATTACGTTTACCCCTTTTCACATGTAAGGCGCCATGGAATAAATGGCAATATATTAATAATAAATAATAATAATCTATTGAACATGGCTCTAGTATGAGCGTTCAGGAATGGCGATGTGGTTGCACATCTATGATAGCTGTAAAATGTAGAGCGGGTTTTATGATGAACTTCTGAAAGTCTACAGCTGCCATTGGCCAACTTACTATAGGTATTACATATAAATATACCTATACCTATAAATCTTTCCATCAAAGTCAATCGCAAGTTATCACAATTGCAAAACGACAGTAATACTTTCCTAAAAGTTGTGATTGGAATAGTCAGGCTAAAGTGTAGCATCTTGGAAGGTATAAGACCATTCCGGTGGCCATTACCAAGACACGTAATCTCAGATGCCGTACACCATGTAACCCATTTTTTACTGATGACCCAAAACCATTTTTCAAGCCATTTTATTGAGGTATATTTTAATTAAATTTGCACCTTTTCAAGTAAGTCAGATTGTCAGTCTCAGATATACCACTGCTAGAGGGATATATCCAAACAGGTGATCTCGGTTATCTCTACAAACCGAATTAATCTTGTGTACCAACCACAAACTATTTTTAAATTTGCAGTGATTTGCAGATATCACTCCGCCAATGATGACCCCACCTCCATTGCCACTGGATCCATCCTCCACTAGTTCTAATACTGTCAGTCAAGCATGCTCATATCATCTAATGACCCTGTGTAATAAAATATCTGACAGCTGGATTGTAGCAAATTTTAGCAATGATTTCTAAAAATCCATTTGCACCTAATGACCCTGTCTAATTAATGAAAAACAGATGCACCTATGACCTTGCCTGACAAAACACCCGTCAGATCTTTCATGGCATCCTCATCAACTGTGTTCCAGCACAGCTCAGCTACTCTATGCTCAGCTCTGCTGTGCATTAATGGGAGAGCATAATCAAGCTCTGACGATCCTTATGAGCCACCAATGAAATGTGGAGTTTGTAAGTAATAATGAATATTTCTAGTGTAGCACATTCAAAACTATCACCAGTCACTTCATCTATTTAATAAACATTTAATACATTGAGATATTTCTATCTCTATCAGGAAGCCAAAAGAAGAGCAAAGGAAGGGGCCTGTAGCACTGAGGAGAAGCAGGATGCTGCTGGTAAATGTCTTAGCAGATAAGAATAGGATCACCCCTTCAGAACTGCAAAGCTGGATGCACAGAGGGACAGAAGGAAATAAAAAAGACACAAATGTACAAAAAAGAAACTTTACATTGGGCTTGTACTGTATATAGTCATGCAGATATTATGCTTGGTATAAAATATTGCCATTGCGGGAATAACCCATTAACATTGTAAACTTTTCATATTTTTGATTACTTTTATCCGTTGCAGCCTAACTCGAAGGCTAGGGTCACATGAGTCTATATTTTCTCATCCGAGAGAATCTGGTTAATTTGATCAGAGTTGGATCAAAGTGTGATCACAGATGAGGAGAACCTGGGAAAAAAAATTCTTCATCTTCTTCATTCTGTCAATGCGCGGAAATTGGAATGCACTCAGATGTCATCTAAGTTTAGTCCGATGTTTTCCACAGAGTCATTAACCCACATGGCCGAGTGTGATCCGATAATCGGATCCACCTCGGGCATGCTGTGATTTTTTGTCGGACATGTACACGGCCCCATGAAATAACATTGTTCCAAGTGTGATCCATTGTTTTGTTGGATCGCACTCGGACTGAGAATACGGCGAAGTCCACAAGTCCTTAAGACATGGCAGCCAAACAATGTAGAACCGAAAGCTTGAGCTAAACATGGTCTTCATTTATTGTTCCTATATTAGATTGGACTTCAAGTATTGCCTTTTTCTTATATATAACAAACTATCTGATCACTGGACATAAAAACGTTTGAGTGGATGATCTGCGGCATGCTTACACAAGTCAATATCCCGAAAGAAGCACTTCTAGGATTATTGCCAATTATCGGCAAAACTAACTGGGCCTTTATTCTGTGCAATCTGTGGACCGTACAATATGTTTCGTAAAGGCCCCTTTAGACTTGACGCTTTTGGCCAGTTAATGAGCATTGCTCGCCTATATGGAAAATGTTTAGTACTTGTTAACTAGGTTGTGTACATGGGCACGAAGAAAACTAAAGGGAAAAAAGCAATCGATAATTCAATCAATCTATCCCGACCAGCATCATGTTCTCTGCAGCACATCTCCCATTTACACGGAGCCAATATTCTTTGGATAACAACAATTTATTATGCTGACCCAGACAATCTGATCGTGCCATAAAAAAGCTTTTTTCTTCCTCATCGGGTGTTTCGCTGACATGTGTACTCCGGCTCATAATCGGAAACAAGAGTCTGTTTGCCTTGTCTAAATGGACCTTATTTCTGAGGAATGGCCAAACTAAGGTCTAACCAGAGTGGGTCTAAGTGATAGCGTTAGGTTAATAATTTGAAGAAACTGGCATAACAAAAAGCGAAGGAGGTTTAATCTGAGTGGAAAAGGGGAGACTAAAGGTAATGGTACTCACCTGTGTGGTTGTCTACTCACAACCACTAAAAGGCTCAAGGCTGCTTCAGACCCACGGCTTAGACAAAAATGTAAAAGTAAAAAAATGGATAAAGAGAGGAGAAAAATGTCCTGGAATGCGTTTTTAATAGTCAACGCGTTTCGAAGTTTCAAGCTTCTTCATCAGGACAAAACCGCAGTGTCATCGGGAGTTCGATGGCATATGTACTCCGGCTCCTAATCAGAAACCAAAATTTATATGTCTAAATGGGCCTTAATTCTTAGGAAATTTTCCATTATTTATGAGGAATGGTCAAACTAAGGTCTAAATGGAGTGGATGTAAGTGATAAGGCTAATGGCAGCACAATCTCCTAATAAGCTACACATATAGTTCTAAAGCTACGTCATTAATAATAAAAAAAACACAAAATACTGGGGAAAATGAAGTAAACTGATAAATAATTAACACATCTTATGAAGGCTGATGGCTTGTAACTAAGAAACCGGACTATAATGGCCTTATTTCAGTGTGCCAGGCTGACGGGTACAAGCCAGAAAGCTGTAAAGGAAAAGGACATAGTCATTTGTTCGGAAACAGGAATGAAGTACACAGTGAACATGCTTTGACTGTAGAAAAACTGTTTTTGGAAGACCGGCATGAGAACCTGAAGAATGGAAATTCTGCTATAAAAAAAAAACATGGAAAAAAAAATCTGTGACTTTGAGCCAACAAAGCACAATGATGAATTGAGACGCTTGAATGGTGAAAATGGCTGCTCCAAAATGATGTAATCCCGTGGCCATATTGCAGGACTTTGTTCCATTTAGTTGGAGCATTCTCTTAGAAGAGAGAAGGAGAATGAAAAATGTCATGGATTTTATTATTTCTTTATTCATTCATTATATTTGTGATTAATAGAGTAGTCTGTCCAACCTGCTGTCTTAATTTATACATCTAAAGAGGACTTCCACCTTCATTCGTGCACCACAACCGTTGTGTCGGTGGAATTTTATTTCAATGCATTTCCTAAAGGGAATGTAATGTAAGCTGGCATTGCCCTCATTGTTGTATAATGTCTTTGAAACTTTATCACAACGTTAACGAGTTTTTTTTACAAAATTGTTGCTGTCCGCAAGTGGAACGTTCTCCTTTGAGGTGGAGACCTCTAGTGTAATATAGCTCCTCGGAACATTGACCATGACACCATGTTATTAAGGTACTGCCATGGGCTCTCTTTTGGGGACAAGCCAAGTATAAATTATGAGCGGTGCATAACTCAGCCCCTCAGTGCGGACATTAGTCAAACACGCCAATATAACACTTTGTTTTTGCAGGGTCAGGACAGGAGCTGAATATGAGTGTACAGAGTTAAATATCTATGACAAGATAGAGCAAGGGTCTCCCTCTGTTGCTATTCCAAAAAGTGGTGAGAAATCCCCCTACAAATTGCCGACACATATAAAGACTGTTCCGGTAAACCATATTTTAGCTGCCAAGTAAGTAAACATTAATTGACATACCAAGACTTTTTCAGGAGTCAGTGTGAAAACTGCAAGATATCAAGATTTTTTAAAATCTTAATATAGCCAAAAAAATGTAAAAGAATCACCAAAAATTCTTAAAAATATATTTTTTGGCTATAAATTTGCTTTAACCGCAAACCAGGGCTGAAGAATTAAAAAGTGGTAATTGCTCAAAGCGCCATTTTGCAGTTCTCACGAATGTTGTTGCTTTAAGTAGGGCGAAGTGGAACTGTGGTTAGAAAAAAAATCTTGTTGATGTATGGGGTGTATATCAGATGTATAGGCAAACAGGTAACTTCCAGAGATGCGGTTCTCACAAGAATAGCAGAGTATCAAATGTGGATAGCATCAGAATAGCAGAGATGAGCTTGATAACATAACTTGATACAGCAGAGCTGAGAGTGCAATAGCATAAAGAATTGCTGAACTGTGGTAGAAAGTAAAATCTTGTTGCAGGATAGACGACAGGAGATACAGGAAAGATAATTAAATACCTGGGTGGAACAGAGTCAAGAGGAAGATGAGGCAAACTTTAGGGAATGCTGCTATACTTGCATAATACTTACACTGTCTGGGATTGGCCTGCATAGCTACCACAGTAACCCAGAATGGACCAACACAGAGGGTGCTGGCAATAGGTCAAGGAAGCAAATCCTGGTGCTAAAGCCGGGCAGGTGAGTGTCAAAGACCACCTTAGAAGAATTTTAGAATTTTGACACTTAAATGATCAAATTACCAGTGCTTGATTTGCATGAAGAAAGCACAGGACAGGACACATGACATGAAGACTGGTATCTCCACCACTTGAGAATCTAAGGTCTGTCCACCATGCGCCCTCCATATCCAGGATAATTCTTCCAAGCTGACCAGCTCTTTTCGGGTCTCTTGTTGGGCCAGTTCATAACTTCCATAGAATTCAGAGGAGAGGACCATACTTATCCTATATGTGGCTTTGTATAAAAGATCAGGTGAGGTTCAAGTCTCATAAGTGGATTAAGGACACCCACCAAATCTTTTGTCCAAACCCACCACTAAACGTAATCTGTTTTTCAACAGGATAGGAGTCTACTGCAATTAGAAATATGGGAATATCTAAGCATAAGGGATACGATATCTTTGGAGTGCTGGAATTTTTGTAGACAGTATTCTTAATTGATAAAGATCTTGGTTCATGGATCCCCACCATTGCTAGAAGAATGTCAATGGTCACCTTACCGATTAAAGGCTCCAGTGAAGTTATTTGAGCACATTTGTACTATAAGCATCATGCTATAATTTATATAGGGCCATGTATTTGCTTTTATAGGAGCGTTTATAATGGGATGCATTTTCAGAGACCCAGGGGCTTTGGGTCCACGTGTTCAGTCATCGGAGGCAGCTGTATGTGAGGGTAGGTTGTGATGCCGAAGTCTCTGTAGACACTTGTTGATCGTGAGGGAATGAATACATCTTTCACTCTTGGATTGCAATGCCCTCAATACTCACTTGAGAACGTGTGAAATATCAGGAGGAGGAATGCTAGCATAACCTGAAATGACCCAATAGTACACTGATATGCATTTCATCTGTGCTAAGAATATGTTTTCTCTGGGTCATGAAAATCCCCCGGACTGTACAGAGCGCGGGCATTTAATCTGGCTCCCCAGCAGATGCGGTACAGCAGTTATTTATATATTATTCTTTTTTAGGTCTGGTGTATCGGCACATGTAGAAAGTCTTCAGTTGTGTTTCTTTAATTGAAATGCCCATGTTCTTTTACTATTGTCTTCTGTATTTCTTGTTAGCTCATGTGCCAGGTAACCATAGTCTATTGTCTGTGGTTTGGCATATGGCAATATGGTTGTCTTATAATAATAATAATAATAATTTTATTTATACAGCGCCTTCATGTATTGTGCTACACTTGCATATTGCATTGAGATGATTTACATTAAAATATAAAAAAAATAACAACGTAAAAACAGAGAAAATGAATCCCTGCACTAGAATTGATGAACATGAAGAAATGTCATCGAGATGCCTGAAAACAAAAGACTGGATGTTTCAGAGAAACATTGCTATATGGCAGTTAAATGTGACACTACAAGGTGTCATATCGAATATAAAACCTTGTATGGTATCCACTTTACGTAACAGATTGTCATTGAAGACCAATAAAGTTAGCAGGATTGACGATGGCCAGCTTTGGGCTACCTCGGGACGTTGCCTCATGTGACCCTAGTCAGCAGTAATAATACTAAATTAAAACTTGTTAAGGCCAAAGCTAGGCTTTTCTGATCCAAAATAAGACTAATATGAAATTATTCATGATGACCATCTGAGTCAGCCATATAATTTATTATTTATTATACTGGTGTTCGTCACCCCTGACAAAGCTGAATTTGCGAAATGTGGTATTTTTTTTGTGCGTAAACCTTTACCTTTTTCACTATGGCTTTACTTAGTAACAGAGTCTGTTTCTTCTTTTGCTTGCCTTTAGCATTTATCAGACATCCTTGGTATTCATCTCTTATGCTTCTCATTTGCTATTTATTTCCTTGAAGACCAGCTTTGAACATGATCATTATGATCTCTGTGACCTACCATCTGTTGGATGACAGTACTTCATTGTTATCTGTTGTTTTAATATATGGATAAATAAAGAATGATTTTATATACATGTGTACATGAGCCCTATACGTCTCTTTCATAGGTTTATACATTTGTGTTTTTTGGGCATTATAATAATCGTGAGTTACATTTGTAGAATTCTTGATCTTGTTAATTGTAGCAGAGGAGTCTTTGGGTGTCTTTAAGAGCAAAGGTAGTAGTGTGGTTGGGCCTCAGATACCCTCTCGCCACTTATCTCTGGACAAGAGCGCTTGATACCAATTGGATGTACTCTAAAAAAAATAAAATATGAATAGCTGGAGATGACCCCCCAAACACCCCTCCCCAAAATGATGGGCACAACGACACAGCGATGAGGTATATTAGTCAGCTTCAAGACAGTACTGTCAGTTTGTGATATTTTTCCAAATGGAACCAAAGATAAGTAGAGAATTTACTCTGAAGACAGGAAACACCTTCGGAGTTGCAGTTATATACCGCGTTAGTCATCAGTATCGGATGAAATGTATCGGATGAGTAAAAGCTGGATTTTATTGCAATTACAAAAGACTGAATCAATTACTTTCTTAGACCATAATGCAGTGACAAACATAAGGGATTTATATACAGGATAAAACAGGAAAGGGAAATTGCATCCCAATTGAGAAAATTCTTGTGGAAAACCCACATAGACAAGCCACAAAAGAGAAGCCGGCTGCATCTATAGAATGCAGAGTTTACATCCAGATGGTTTAAATGATGCGACTGAATCTGTCTGAGATACAATTACTTTTCATTTCTTATCTCAAATGTGTCCACATTTCACCCACCATATATTTTTCCCATGTTTGATCCTCATTTTCCTTTTTAGCATCTACCATGTCAGATGTTTTTTAATCCCCTTTTAGTACAAGAACATCTTATCCAGTGTGGTACTCCTACTGTACAGTGTACGCTGCATTCCGGCACACGTTTGGTGGCCCTGTCAGGTTAGTTTTTAGACCCATTCTAAAAACAAAAAAAGTCCTGGATAAACCCTTTAACTACTCTTTAACCTTTTTTTTCTTTTTAGTCCTCGCTGGTGTTGTGACCTTTGCCAAAACTTGTATGATACAATTTCCCTTTCCTGTTCCATCCTGTATATAAATCCCTCATGTTTGTCACTGCATTATTTCGGGATGGCGCTAGTAGGGGCCCAGCCCTTGCATACTGTAAATGCAAAGAACTAGGCACTCATATAGATATATTTATTTGCAATCCAACAGTGAGTGTACAATGTTTCAGTCATTGACTCTGACTTTCATCAGAGAAAAAAGTGGGTTTTTGTAAAGAGACATGAATCAAGTTGTGATCATGGGCTATAGGAAAAATGTATCATGCCTGCAGTAGTAAGAGAGGTTATCACAGCTCTGAAGGTATCCTGTGTTTCTCCTATAGTGCTTTATTGATACCTATCTCTGCAAAAATCATCTGTGCACCTGATGAAGGTCAGAGTCAAGGAGCGAAACATTGTACACTCATGTTTGGATTGCAAATAAATTTCCTACTATCTCATATTTATATAAGTGTCACTGCATCATGAACTGAGAAAGACACTGGTTCAGTACCGAAACGCGTAGCCTTTTGTTATGTCAATAAAATCCAACTTGTAATCCATTTATTCCAGTACTGAAGACTAAAACACAATATACCTGCAGCGCCAAATATATTTTCTGTCTCCACTGTGAAACAAATCAAATATGACTCCAACCACTTTCACCTTATAATCTGCCATGTGTCTATGGCCCCTATAGTGTGCATTGTTGAACATTGTGACATTCACTCCTAATTTCTTCTATAAGTAAATAGTTTCCATCAGAAATAGCTGAGAATAAGGGGCAGAGCCTCCTACATTTATGATATATGCATCTGGTCCATATCAAATTTTATAGCAAAGATCAAATTTTGTGTAAGATGTTCACCAGTACAAGTAACATTGTAAAAATTGCAGAAAGGATTCTGAAAACAAAAATTGTGTGAAAGAAAAACGTATCTGATACTTGTCCTTTGTTAGACCTGTATAGTTTAAAGGAGCTCTCCAAAACTTTGACAAATAACACATACTTGCTCATGGACCCCCGCCCCACACACTGCTCCTTTGAACGGCTTATTTCCTCTTCTGATGAGGGATTGCATGTGTCCACTGCAGCTGTTGATTGGCTATAAAAACAATGGACTGTGTTCCTTTTCCGGTCTCATGTGACCACTGCAGCCAATCACTTGCCACAGCAGTTACATGGCATCTCCAACTGCAAGAGGAAGCAATGAGACTGTTGGAAACTCACCCACCGGCTTGTATGTAAGTATATGTTGTTTATCATTTTTAGATCGTGCTAGACTTTTTTTTTAATAGGCCAAGTATATATTTGTACCCATCATCTATACAGGTGTCTATGGCCTTACCATACCAAAAAATGCTGATGCTTAAATGGGTATTCCTATCTCCAAGATCCCATCCCAATATGTAGTAAGTGTAATAATACTAATATTAGCAAATACCTCTAATTAGAAATGTAGTATAGTTCTTCTGATAAGCTCTGTCGCTTATCCCATGTGCAGGGCATTGCAGTAGCTTGGTTACGGCCACTAACAACCAACTGTCACTATGTGTGTGACTGTAACCGTGGATACCTAAGCTACTGCAATGCCCTGCACATTGGGTAAATTATATAGTTAATCAGAAGAACTATACTACATTCCTAATTGGAGGTATATGCTAATATTATTGGGATAGGATCTTGGAAATGGGAATACCCCCTTAGTTATGGTGATATTCTTCCACATTGGTTCACATTGGTTCACATTGATCGTAGGTTAGAATAATCTAATAATATGAGGTTTTGCAATCTGCCTATGGCCCCTCAGTGCAGAACCGCAGGGCGTCCATGTGGCACCATACGGCCTCCTGTACCAGTTTCTGCCTTGAGCAGAAGGTTTTTCGCTGAAGAAACTACAATTTGGCAAAGAAAGCAGCAGCCAGAGAGGTTCACACAATGTTGCGGATGGTCCTCACCTCTTCTTCTATCACAAATGATTTATTTTGTGCTAATGATCTGTCCTAAAAATGTGATCTGGGATATTTTATTACTAAGCCACTGACCTTTTCTCAGAGACAGTCCCACTTTGGGGGCATTCTATAAATGTTCTTCAAAGACATTTATTTGCTTTATTGTTCCATTGTTAAACATTTGCATGCGGTATGGGATTTCAGTGTTTGCTTTGAGATAAGGGCATGAATAGACTTTTTTTTTATCATCTTTGGCCAGTTTAGAGCGGAGCTAACCAAGCGATGATGTTGCAAGTTGTGATTAGCTATGACTAGTAGTACGGAGAAAAGTGTGTGAATTAAGGACATCCAGGCTGTAATGGTAGGGAACCGGCCAGCTCAAGACAGAACTCTTTGTAGGTATCTATGTTATGTTCTAAGCAGATATTACTATTACTTGTGGCCAGCATTGGGGCGAAGGGTTCAAATCCGATCAGGGCATACTACTGTATGGAAATCTCAAGTACTCCCCATTGTTTAGTGGGTTTACTTCTATTATTCTGGTTTCCTCAAGCAGTGTAAAAACATACATATAGTTTAGATTGGCAGCCGCCACTGTGTGTGTGAGCCTTGGAAAGGGAAATTAGATTGTAAGCCCCACTGGGCACAGGAAACTGATGTGAAAGATTACATTCTTACATTCTATATTTCTTCTGTATCAGCAAAGAAGAATAGAAAAAGCAAATAGGGAACCACAATAAAAAAAACAAAACTCACATACCGGGTATATGGCTAGTGTAAATGAATGGCCACTTTTCACTAGATGCTAAGTTTGCTTAGAATGCACTGTGCAGAATTTTGTTCACTCCTTTCTAAAACTTTTGCAGAGTAAGAATGCTTTAAAAAAAAAAGAAATGTTAATATTTATGTTTATCAATTAAAATGCAAAGCGTATGAACAAAAGGAAGACCAAAATCAAATCAATATTTGGTGTGTCTGCTCTTTGCCTTCAAAACAGCATCAATTCCTCTAAATATACTCGCACATAGTTGTTGAAAAAACTTTGACAGAGAGGTTGTTCTAAACATCTTGGAGAACTAACCACAGATCTTCTGTGGATGTCTCTTGCACAAATCGCTTAGTCTCTTCATGTAATCCCAGACAGACTTATGATGTTGAGATCAGGCCTCCATGGAGGCCATACCATGACTTCCAAGACCCCTTGTTCTTCTTTCTGCTGAAGATAGTTCCTGGTGCAATTGTCTGTATGTTTGGGGTCATTGTCCTGCTGCAGAATAAATTTGGAGACAATCAGATGCCTTCCTGATGGTATTACTTGATGGATAAGTATCTGCCTGTATTTCTCAGCATTCAGGACAACATTGATCCTCACCAAATCTACAACTCTGTTTGCTAAAATGCAGCCCCAATCTTGCAAGGACCCTTCACCATGCTTCACTGTTGTCTGCAGACATTCGTTATTTTACCTTTCTCCACCCATTCTATGGAAAAACTGCCTTTTGTTACAGCAAATATTTTACATTTTGACTCCTCAGTCCAGAGTACCCGCTAACATTTTTCTGCACCACCAGTTCCTATGTTTTTGTGCATAGTTGAGTTGCTTGGCTTTGTTTCCATCTTGAAGGTATGGCTTTTTGTCCACAATTTGTCCACAAAGATCAGTTCTGGCCAGACTTCTCTGAACAGTAGATGGGCACAGCTGGGTCCCACTGGTTGCTGCCAGGTCTGAGCTGATGTTAGTGCTGTACATTAGAGATGAGCGTTGTTCTACTCGAACTGTTCGCCAATCTCAAATTCGAGCTGTTTTGGGCGGTGTTCGAGCCGTTCGGCGAACACGAACAATTTGAGAAAAATTCGGCTGTTCGAGGTTATGTTCGATAACTGTTCGTGCACCAAAATCATAACTGGATTTTTTCTCAGTAATGATGAAAATTAATGTTAATACGCAGTTTGAGTGTACAGCGGGGTGGGGGGAGGGGCAGGGGATGGATCTCTGCAGGAACAATGAAGATCTCCATTTTTTTTTCTCTTTCCCGCATTTACAGTGGGGAGGTGCAATCTGTCAGCCTATCAGTAGCGCACACACGGAGCAAAGTGCTTTTTTTCACACAAGCAAGGGCATGTGTCATTGGCAGTGTATGTCACATGTCCTTGCCCTATAAGACCAAGCCATTTTCCCCGTCGCCACCATTTTCTCACTGCTGCAGCTGCGTGTTAGATGGCACCGCTGTTGCTGTGTGCGCTATACCTTGTTAATTTCAAGCCAATTTTCGCACAAATCTACAGATAGCTTGGGAGTAGGGAATAGTTGTGATTGCAGTCCTTTTAAGGACTAGGTTACAGCATTTCCTATGACTTTTATCAGGCAGGTCTGTGCTCTTAAATAGATAGGTTGTGGGAGTAAAGACTAATTGTAATTGCAGTCCTTTTCAGGACTAGGTTACATCAGTTCCTATCAGTTTTTGCCAGGCAGGTCTGTGCCAGTGCTGTGCAAGTTTTTTTCACAGCATTTGGCTGAATCTAGCAAAGCTAATCCTTTTTGGCCTATTGCAGAGTGTGTTAGTCAGTGGAGTAGCCTATCTGTGTTGCAAGATATACCACCTGTGTATAGAATACCAATTTTTTTACTGCACCTAGTGAAGTAAAATCTTTTGGGCATAGCATCATTCTACTAGTCCATCTATACTGACCTCCATCAGGTTGCAAATTGAATATAATTTTTTTCTGCATCTAGCTCTGAAAAAATATTGGGCTTCTAGCTGTGTGTGTGACTTGTTATATTAGTCCATCTATACTGACGTCCATCAGGTTGCAAGCTGAATATATTTTTTTCTGCATCTACCTCTGAAAAAATATTGGGCTTCTAGCTGTGTGTGGGACTTGTTCTATTAATCCATCTATACAGACCTCCATCAGGTTGCAAACTGAATATATTTTTTTCTGCATCTACCTCTGAAAAAATATTGGGCTTCTAGCTGTGTGTGGGACTTGTTGTATTAGTCCATCTATACTGACCTCCATCAGGTTGCAAATTAAAAATAATTTTTATCTGCATCTACAGTACCTCTGAAAAAATATTTGGGCTTCTAGCTGTGTGTGGGACTTGTTCTATTAGTCCATCTATACTGACGTCCATCAGGTTGCAAATTGAATATAATTTTTTTCTGCATCTAGCTCTGAAAAAATATTTGGCCTTCTAGCAGTGTGTGGGACTTTCTCTATTAGTCCATTTATACTGACCTCCATCAGGTTGCAAATTAAAAATAATTTTTATCTGCATCTACCTCTGAAAAAATATTTGGGCTTCTAGCAGTGTGTGGGACTTGTTCTATTAATCCATCTATACAGACCTCCATCAGGTTGCAAACTGAATATATTTTTTTCTGCATCTACCTCTGAAAAAATATTGGGCTTCTAGCTGTGTGTGGGACTTGTTGTATTAGTCCATCTATACTGACCTCCATCAGGTTGCAAATTAAAAATAATTTTTATCTGCATCTACAGTACCTCTGAAAAAATATTTGGGCTTCTAGCTGTGTGTGGGACTTGTTCTATTAGTTCATCTATACTGACCTCCATCAGGTTGCAAATTGAATATAATTTTTATCTGCATCTAGCTCTGAAAAAATATTTGGCCTTCTAGCAGTGTGTGGTACTTTCTCTATTAGTCCATCTATACTGACCTCCATCACGTTACAAACTGAATATAATTTTTTTCTGCATCTAGCTCTGAAAAAATATTTGGCCTTCTAGCAGTGTGTGGGACTTTCTCTATTAGTCCATCTATACTGACCTCCATCAGGTTGCAAATTCAAAATAATTTTTTGTCTGCATCTAGCTCTTAAAAAATATTGGGCTTCTAGCTGTGTTTGGGACTTGTTGTATTAGTCCATCTATACTGACCTCCATCAGGTTGCAAATTAAAAATAAATTTTATCTGCATCTACAGTACCTCTGAAAAAATATGTGGGCTTCTAGCTGTGTGTGGGACTTGTTCTATTAGTCCATCTATACTGACCTCCATCAGGTTGCAAATTGAATATAATTTGTATCTGCATCTAGCTCTGAAAAAATATTTGGCCTTCTAGCAGTGTGTGGGACTTTCTCTATTAATCCATCTATTCTGACCTCCATCAGATTGCAAATTAAAAATAATTTTTATCTGCATCTACCTCTGAAAAAATATTTGGGCTTCTAGCTGTGTGTGGGACTTGTTCTATTAATCCATCTATACAGACCTCCATCAGGTTGCAAACTGAATATATTTTTTTCTGCATCTACCTCTGAAAAAATATTGGGCTTCTAGCTGTGTGTGGGACTTGTTGTATTAGTCCATCTATACTGACCTCCATCAGGTTGCAAACTGAATATATTTTTTTCTGCATCTACTTCTGAAAAAATATTGGGCTTCTATCTGTGTGTGGGACTTGTTCTATTAATCCATCTATACAGACCTCCATCAGGTTGCAAACTGAATATATTTTTTTCTGCATCTACCTCTGAAAAAATATGTGGCCTTCTAGCAGTGTGTGGGACTTTCTCTATTAGTCCATCTATACTGACCTCCATCAGGTTGCAAATTCAAAATAATTTTTTGTCTGCATCTAGCTCTGAAAAAATATTGGGCTTCTAGCTGTGTGTGGGACTTGTTGTATTAGTCCATCTATACTGACCTCCATCAGGTTGCAAACTGAATATATTTTTTTCTGCATCTACCTCTGAAAAAATATTGGGCTTCTAGCTGTGTGTGGGACTTGTTCTATTAATCCATCTATACAGACCTCCATCAGGTTGCAAACTGAATATATTTTTTTCTGCATCTACCTCTGAAAAAATATTGGGCTTCTAGCTGTGTGTGGGACTTGTTCTATTAATCCATCTATACAGACCTCCATCAGGTTGCAAACTGAATATATTTTTTTCTGCATCTACCTCTGAAAAAATATTGGGCTTCTAGCTGTGTGTGGGACTTGTTCTATTAATCCATCTATACAGACCTCCATCAGGTTGCAAACTGAATATATTTTTTTCTGCATCTACCTCTGAAAAAATATTGGGCTTCTAGCTGTGTGTGGGACTTGTTGTATTAGTCCATCTATACTGACCTCCATCAGGTTGCAAACTGAATATATTTTTTTCTGCATCTACCTCTGAAAAAATATTGGGCCTTCTAGCAGTGTGTGGGACTTTCTCTATTAGTCCATCTATACTGACCTCCATCAGGTTGCAAATTCAAAATAATTTTTTGTCTGCATCTAGCTCTGAAAAAATATTGGGCTTCTAGCTGTGTGTGGGACTTGTTGTATTAGTCCATCTATACTGACCTCCATCAGGTTGCAAACTGAATATATTTTTTTCTGCATCTACCTCTGAAAAAATATTGGGCTTCTAGCTGTGTGTGGGACTTGTTCTATTAATCCATCTATACAGACCTCCATCAGGTTGCAAACTGAATATATTTTTTTCTGCATCTACCTCTGAAAAAATATTGGGCTTCTAGCTGTGTGTGGGACTTGTTGTATTAGTCCATCTATACTGACCTCCATCAGGTTGCAAACTGAATATATTTTTTTCTGCATCTACCTTTGAAAAAATATTGGGCTTCTAGCTGTGTGTGGGACTTGTTGTATTAGTCCATCTATACAGACCTCCATCAGGTTGCAAACTGAATATATTTTTTTCTGCATCTACCTCTGAAAAAATATTGGGCTTCTAGCTGTGTGTGGGACTTGTTCTATTAATCCATCTATACAGACCTCCATCAGGTTGCAAACTGAATAAATTTTTTTCTGCATCTACCTCTGAAAAAATATTGGGCTTCTAGCTGTGTGTGGGACTTGTTGTATTAGTCCATCTATACTGACCTCCATCAGGTTGCAAACTGAATATATTTTTTTCTGCATCTACCTCTGAAAAAATATTATGCCTTCTAGCAGTGTGTGGGACTTTCTCTATTAGTCCATCTATACTGACCTCCATCAGGTTGCAAATTCAAAATAATTTTTTGTCTGCATCTAGCTCTGAAAAAATATTGGGCTTCTAGCTGGGTGTGGGACTTGTTGTATTAGTCCATCTATACTGACCTCCATCAGGTTGCAAATTAAAAATAATTTTTATCTGCATCTACAGTAGCTCTGAAAAAATATTTGGGCTTCTAGCTATGTGTGGGACTTGTTCTATTAGTCCATCTATACTGACCTCCATCAGGTTGCAAATTGAATATCATTTTTATCTGCATCTAGCTCTGAAAAAATATTTGGCCTTCTAGCAGTGTGTGGGACTTTCTCTATTAGTCCATCTATACTGACCTCCATCAGGTTGCAAATTGAATATAATTTTTATCTGCATCTAGCTCTGAAAAAATATTTGGCCTTCTAGCAGTGTGTGGGACTTTCTCTATTAGTCCATCTATACTGACCTCCATCAGGTTGCAAATTAAAAATAATTTTTATCTGCATCTACCTCTGAAAAAATATTTGGGCTTCTAGCAGTGTGTGGGACTCATTGTATTAGGCCATCTATACCAAGCTCCACCAGCTTTGAAATTAATAATAATTTTTAGCTGCATCTAGCCCTGAAAATAATTTTTCCCAATAGTGGTAGCAATAGAAATATGGGGCGCGCGCCTGGCTAACAAAAATATACGCTTCATAACACAAAACACCAGCCTAGCGCACTGCATTAATAAGATGGCATCATCGTCTCTCCCAGTGCTAGGCCTTCTACGCAGGCTAGTATTCCTGTGCCTAAAACACAATGTATGGGTCCGCGCTAGCCACTATGCTGAGGGGTATAAAGCTGCTGCTAACGCTTTATAACAATTCAATTGGCAGATTTTCACAGAGCTCTTCCACAACGCCCACCCATCGGGCAACAGTTGCCCACCCTCCCTATGGGCTCTAGTGGCGAATAGTTGATGCCATTAATCAGAGCGTCAGTTGCCCCGTCAACGTGGCAAGCATACGGTAAGGCATGGGAAGAGTGGACACGACTAGTAGCAGGCAGACGGGTTGACCAATGTGAACAAGCCAGATCACAAGTCACCATAGAATTTCTCCACCAGCTAATGATGAGGGGCATATCAGGGGCGTCAGTGCAGCGGTGTCTTACCGGAGTAGCATTTCACTTCCAACTACTGAATTGGGGAGATGTGACAAAGATTCATCATCAGACAATCCATAAAAGGGTGGAAAAGGGGTCAGCCAAGTCAGGAATGTAGACGTCCCGTCCCGTGTCACTAAAACTGATTTCTCACATCTTATCCCTAACACCATTAACATGACACTCACAATTTGAAGCAACACTAATGTCTACTGCATTTGTGATCGCCTTCTTCGGGGCGCTATGTATAAGCGAATTAGTCCCTCAATCCAAAATTACCACCAGTGGACGCTTATTACACCAGGAAGTAGTCATAGCCAATAATGCAATATGTGTACGCATACACCAATCGAAAACGGTTCCAGCGGGCAGGGGTACTTGGGTACTTCTACAACCCACAAACGGTACACTGAGTCGGGTAACAATAGTAAAAACATATCTAACCATCAGATCACAAAGTAATTTCTTCGTATCACACATTGATGGAACGCCATTATCAAGATACCTGTTCCAAGCTATATTTAATAAATGCATAACATCGGCAGGGAACCACCCCAAAGATTACGGGACACACTCATTCCGCATAGGTGTGGCCACGGAAGCAGCAAGAGCAGGACTGTCAGAAACGGAAGTTCAGAAGATAGGGAGATGGCGATCCACGTGTTTGGCGAGATACATAAGACCGGACTTGTTATCCTAACGTGGTTTGTTTCTTTTACAGGTGACGCTAAGCCAACAGTGTGAGTGATAGGCCACTCGTATATATATTGGGCACAAAAAAGGGCGAAAGTCCGCCCAGGTGGGAGGAAATTAGAGTTTCATAACACATATTTCAACTGGAGAGGTATTAGAGGCCTGCTATGGCCACAGGTACTAATGGAGGTAATCAAGGTAGGGAGAGAGGCAAGAGGTCCGGTCATCTTAGTTATACAGGCCGGGGGAAACAACCTAGGTCATCACAAGAGCGCATAACTAATGGCAATAATGAAACTAGACACTGAGCGCTTCAGAGAATTTTTCACAAAATTAGCTATAGTATGGTCAGAGATTGTGCCGATAGCGGTATGGCAAGGTGCGCGAATAAATATTCGGATGGCAAAATTTAGAAGAGACAGAGGCGGTGTAGTGATACGACACCGACAACTGGAAGGAGATAAAGCAGGCCTCATACGGCCCGACGGTGTTCACTTAATAGATATTGGACTGGACATATTCCTGTCAGGACTCCAGGACGGAGTGGAACAAGCGTTAAGAGTGATGGGTGGGGGTCAGAGTCCTGCATGCGAGTACGCTGGATCCTCCGTGGCCTGGAAATAGAAAGGACATGTTGGAGAGTTACACTTGTTGGCCAACTTGCCGGAGTGGGGACCCAGGGCATGCTGCAACAAGCTGAATTATTTTAGAAATAAAATGCCTTTCTAATGGAATGAGTATAAAGAGTTAATAAAGCTGTGACCGATCCTCACCCATCCAGTTGTAAGAGTTACATTATTGGGTTGTCCATGAAAGGGGGGCGGTAGGGGGGCTGAGCATCTGGGTTTGGTTGGGGGTCCCCACAGTCTGACTAGGCTAGATTAATTTAAAAATTCTTATTAGATACACAGGCGGTGCAGCTTGCTTCGCAGCTGGGCTACTACGCCCAAAGTATTGCCTAGGCTAGATGCAGTTAAAAATTCTACGCTGACTAGCAGACACTGAAGATTTGGAGCAGACCTCTGAGTAAACAGCTCTTCAGACTCAACCATCTGTGTTACCCCAAGCCATAGTGTATGTAGTTTCTTACAGTTAAAAGGGGGGGGGTGCGACCCAACCCACCTGGAATTGACGATGCCAACGTCACGTAAGACACAGCAAGGGGACTCCCAAAATTGTGGCACAGACACCACTTAACCCTAGAACGCATACCTGTGGCCTTGCAGGCCCGCCCAGTTAATTGTTTTCTATTTTCTGCAAGATTGCTTTAGTTAGAATTTTGAAACTCTAGGTATTCTTCATGTATATAGTTGTTTGTCATTTGAGTTTGAGTTATTCCATGTTATTTGCACACGGGCCTAAAGGGCCCCAGGTATGTGAAAGTGTAGATTTTTATGGTCATGCGTTCTAGGGTTAAGTGGCATCAATTGCCCCACTGTTGCTTAAAACGGTTGGTGAGGTGATTTTACCAAATCCCCAAGCTTTTAGTCTCCCAAGGATGACACAGGGGTAGAAATGTCCTTGCGAATCCATGATTTGATCATCTTTATGAACGTGAGTCTGTCTACATTCTCAGTGGACAGCCGCGTGCGCTTATCTGTCAGCACACCACCAGCAGCGCTGAACACACGTTCAGAGAGAACGCTGGCTGCATGGCATGACAAGATCTCCAAGGCATGAGTGGCGAGCTCCGGCGATTTTTCAAGATTGGAATACCAAAATGAGCAAGGGTCCAGTGACACAGTCATGGCTTCGATGTTCACTTGGAGATTCTCCTGTACCATCCTCTCTAGGCATTGACTATGTGTCAGACTTCTTGTCTCCTGTGGCCTTGCAAAGGATGGTCTAAAAAAGTGGTGAAACGATTCCACAAAATTGCTGTTACCAGCAGATACTGTGCTACTGTTACTGTTTGAGTGATGAAGACTCGACAGTCCCACCGTTGGCAAGTTAGAACTGTGAGATTCACTACGTGCACCACTGGTGTTTTGTGGAAAAGCACATGTAAGATTCTGCAACAGATACTCCTGCATTCGTCAATACCTTTTTATGGCAGGAATTATTTCGGCAAATATACTTTTGTACCGGGGATCTAAGAGTGTGGCAACCCAGTAGTCGGGATTACTTCGAATTCTGACAATCCGGGGGTCATGTTGCAGGTAGTGCAGCAAGAAGGCACTCATGTGTCTTGCGCATCCAGAAGGACCAAGTCCTTGTTGTGTTGGTAGCGAGGTAAGAATCATGCTTCCTTCCTCTGCCCTCTCCCTCCAACCTCGCACAACAGAAATGTGATCAAGGTCTCCCTCATCTGATGAGTCTTCCATGCCCATTGCCAGTTCGTCCTCCACTTCTTCCTCGGCTCCTGCACCTTCCTCAACAGTTTGGCTGCTACCATGAGCCCTGGTTAATCCCTCTCCCCCACCCTCC
This sequence comes from Phyllobates terribilis, assembly GCF_046119375.1. Classification (NCBI taxonomy): domain Eukaryota; kingdom Metazoa; phylum Chordata; class Amphibia; order Anura; family Dendrobatidae; genus Phyllobates; species Phyllobates terribilis. The sequence continues at coordinate 907,633,502 of NW_027362762.1, forward strand.
CATGCCTGCCGCCTTGGTGCTGCCAACCATCTGGAACTTGGAGATGTTATCCCTTCCGCATACGACTCCTCCTCTACTTCCTCCACCTCCTCTTGTCCCACCACCTGACTCATCATTTCCTCATCTGGATTAACAGAAGCTCTGGAGCAGACCTCCGTTTCCCAGGCTATAGTATGAGTAAACAGCTGGGCAGACTCAGCCATCTGTGTTACCCCATACTCAGACGGGCAGCTGGAGACTTGGGAGCTGTGAGGAAGCAAGTGCGATTGGGGTGACACCTCTGAGGACTGGAGTATTTGTGATGTTGAAATTGAGGTGATGGAGAGCCCACTTGAAGGAGCACTTGATATCCATTGAAGCACCTGCTGTTTTTGTGCCTCATCTAGAATTTGTAGCGATGGGCGTGTCCGTAAGAATGGGATCGTATCACATTGTCCACGAAAAGAAGTCGACATCTTAGTTTGGCTGGAAGATGGTCTTTCTTCTGCAGATGTTACTCCCCCCCCCACCGTGGGGGGCCTCGACCCACCGGCGGACAGGCACCAGTATTGGGATAGGGGGGCTGGCCGTCAGGGTCCACCGCGGCTCTGGCACAAACCCGGCGACACAGAGGTGGCACAGGCAGGAACAGACTGGCCGTGTCGGCTTCTCACTTTTTGGATTTTAGAAGGGCATGACATGCCTATATCTGTGTCTCCCCCTCCTTTTACTCCTCCACCTCTTTTCTTTTCGCATGACTATATGTACTTGTCACTTTTCCATGTGTTAGTTGTGTCTTCTGAGCAGTTTGTCAGCTTTTGGACACCTTTGAAGGTGTTTTCTATGTGTTTCTATGTGTTTTTGTTTGCCTGCCATTGGTTTTAACGGTGTTAGAAGGTGTTCGACGAACAGTTCGACGAACAGTTCGGCGAACACACGGGTGTTCGACGAACCGAACCGAACTCGAACACTACGGGGGTGGCTCAACACTACTGTACATCTTCAAATTTTGGAAGGAAGTAAAAATGATTTGTCTTATCTGCTCCACTAAGTGTCTTTGGCCGACCTCTAAGTCTACTTTACCCATTTCTTGGTGCTTCATCAAAACAGCTTGAACAGCATATCTTAGAAACGTTAGTCTGCTTTAAAATCTTTAACTAGGAGAGACCCTGCTTATGCAGTATAACTACCTTGTGTCTTGTTGCTGTGCTCAGTCTTGTCAAGGTGTATGACCTATGACATGAAACTGTTTTCCACGACCTCACCTTTGAGCAGAGGTTGGCTGTTCTTTACCAAGGTTTAAGCCTCCAACACAGCTATATTGCACATATGAAAATGATGATCATTATCACTTGTTTGGTATAATTGGATATTCATAAACTTGACTGCAATCTTACAAAATCTGTCACTTTGTAAGAATCTATGCCGTTTTGAAGGCAAAGGGCTGTCATACCAAATATTGATGTGATTTAAATTTCTTTTTTTGTTCATTCAATTTGCATTTTAATAATTACAATTTGGAATGAAAAATAGAACTTCTATTTTTTTTACTATATACAGTTGAAACCAGAAGTTTACATACGCTATGTAAAAAGACACATATGCATGTTTTTCTCAATATCTGACATGAAATCAGAATAAACCTTTCCCGTTTTAGGTCAATTAGGATTACCATAATTTTTAATATTTGCCAAATGTCAGAATAATGAGAGAGAGAGAATTTTTTAAGGCATTTTTATTACTTACTGCAAAGTCAAAAGTTTACATGCATTTCATTAGTATTTGGTACCATTACCCTTAAACTGAATGAAACATTTGGGATGTCCTTCCACAAGCTTCTCACAATAGTTGGTCGGAATTTGGGCCCACTCCTCCTGACAAAACTGGTGTAACTGATCCAGGTTTGTAGGTCACCTTGCTCGCACCTGCCTTTTCAGCTTTGCCCATACATTTTCAATAGGATTGAGGTCAGGACTTTGTGATGGGCACTCCATAACATTGACTTTGTTATCCTTAAGCCACTTTGTTACCATTTTGGCAGTACGCTTCGAGTCATTGTCCATTTGGAAGACCCATTTCTGCCCAAGCTTTAACTTCCTGGCTGATGTCTTGAGATGTTGCTTCAGTATTGCCACATAATCTTCTTTTCTCATGATGCAATGTATTTTGTGAAGTACACCATTCCCTCCTGCAGCAAAACAACCCCACAACATGATGCTGCCACCACCATGTTTCTCAGTTGGGATGGTGTTCTTAAGCTTCCAAGCTTCTCCCTTTTTTCTCCAAATGTAACAATATTCATTATGCCAAAAAAGTTCAACTTTAGTTTCATCAGACCACAGGACATGTCTCCAAAAATGAAGGTCTTTGTTCCTGTGTGCATTTGCAAACATTAATCTGGCTTTTTTATGTTTGTTTTGCAGTAATGGCTTCTTCCTCTCAGAGTGGCCTTTCAGCCCATGTTGATACAGTACTCGTTTCACTGTGGATATTGACATAATCTTACCAGCTTTCGCCATCATCTTCACATGGTCTTTTGCTTTTGTCCATGGGTTGATATGCACATGTCAGACACAAACCCTGTCTCCTTCCTGAGCGGTATGATGGCAGTACATTCCCATATTGTTTGTACTTGCATATAATTGTTTGTACAGATGAATGAGGCACATTCAGGTATCTTGAAATTGTACGCAAGGGTGAGCCAGACTTGTGCAAGTCCACAATTCTCTTCCTGATATCTTGGCAGATTTCTTTAGACTTTCCCATGATGCTACACAAAGAAGCAGTGTGTTTCAGGTGTGCATTAAAATACATCCATAGGTGTGGCTCTAATTAACTCAGATGTTGCCAAAAGAAGCTTCCAAACACATGACATCATCATATGGGCAGTCCAGAATTGTTTAAAGGCATAGTAATCTTAGTGCATGTAAACTTTTGACTTTGCAGTAAGTAATAAAAATGCCTTAAAACATTCTCTCTCATTATTCTGCCATTTGGTAAATATTAAAAATTATGTTAATCCTAATTGACCTAAAATGGGAAAGGTTTATTCTGATTGCATGTCAAATATTCAGAAAAACATGCATATGTGTCTTTTTATATAATGTATGTAAACTTCTGGTTTCAACTATATATAGCAAACACTGTTATTTTTTATACTCTGTGACAATGATAATTAATAGTGGGACAACCTCTTTAATTGTAACATTTTAATGTGAAATGTAACAAACCAGTTGGTTCTTTTTTTAATAACATCTTATAAAAAGAAAATCGAGATTTACTAAAATAAAGCAATAATAGCTTCAAAAATAGCCATTCCTACGCATGATAATTCGGGAAGCAGTGACAATATTTTACACTGGTTTTAAATTACTTGTAGAAGCCCCAGGACAGATGTGACTCTAGGTGTGAAAAACCTATTTTCGCCCAGTTATCTGACAAAGGATTTTCACACCTATTAGGGAGAGCTCTTAAAATTAGAAATGAACTGGGGAGGTATGTAAGGAGCGTCTAGTAAACATCGCTCCTCGTTAGCCTTTTCCTGCCAGGTAGGCCTCTTAATGAGCTCCGGTGGGGGGGTGTTATTTTTTTTTTTTTTTTACTCTCTGGCAGGAGATGGGTTAAGCGTACTAAGGATGAGAGCACTCAGTACTTTGCAGAAATGAAAAGCCATAGCCTGTACATGCAGCTGTCTGATGCTGGGGGGACAAGAGATCTCTGCACCCGGTGTGCAAACGCTTCACTGGATATTGTTACAGCTTTTCCGTCAGCCATGGGCGATCATACACAAAGGGGCCTCACAGCGAGGGAGCTCTTGTATGTATACATGATTTTTCCAAGTTTGCAACCAGGTGGATTCAGTCAGCCATTGATTGTAGCAGGTAAATTGTTATAGTGACAGAAGCTGAAAAATGGAGGCATGTAAATGGGCACTTAAAAGGGACTCAGCGAGATTTTCTGTCATCTCTTCATTCATTTGCTTCTTGTGAAAATTCCCCACCCGTCCATCTTAGAAGAAATTCATGTCGAATTTCACTCTTTAATGGGAACATCAGGCTGGAATAGGATAATTGTGCTTTGGCTGAGCCCTGTCTTGGAAAGTGTATGCAGATGGAAACCTGTTATTTCTGCATGCTGCAACTTTACCCTAATACTATGTTGCAGATACAGTTGCTTTCCGCCAGAAGGGGGAGAATTGCTGAATCAGTGCCTTGGGTTACATTTCTGTGATGGTAATTGCCTACCTTGCGAGATTTGTCAGAAAAAGGTGCAATTTGTCCTGTGTCGCCAGTGCAGGTTCGCTCGTCTCTGCAGCTTTCCCTATAGATAGGACAATAAAATGTCTCATAAGATATCTGTTCTATATATCGAAAAATTCTGTAAGTAGTGGATGAAAGGGACAATACAGTGAGAAATCAGAGCTTTTATGGAGTATATGCCTCCTATAAGTCAATGGAGGATGAAATGTTGGAATATGGATTACTTTCGCTGCCTGCAGCTAATATGGCTCCATAATAGAACATTTCTGCATCGGTGAAGGCGAGTTTTCAAAGATTCACTCATCCTGATATAAAGTACTTTATATTGTAAGAAAATAGTAACACGGTGGAGTTTATACCCATACTCTTCAAAGGCAACTGTGTCCAGGATCCCAGGCTGAGAGCTGCCAAATATGGCAGCATTTTGGTTATGCCACATATAGTACACACAGGGTGATGGGGTGCAGGTTGGGGGCTGGTGCAGATCTGCATCTCTCATGGGGTCATTGTTTAGGTATTGTTCATGTGTTTGTGTATGTATGGGGACGGGTGACTTTACACTCCTTCCGTGCTCAAATTGATAATGGAAGGTTCTGGTTCTCCATGTGCAGATATGGAAAGTCTTAGGGGCATTGCAAAATACTAATATGTTCTCCTCCAGGTAGAAGAAAATTGTCTCTCTAGTGCCAACCTGATAGTCAATGTCCAACCCAGTAAAGGGATTATCTCAACCTCTTTAATGGGTAAAATTGCAAAGTGCTTGTAAAAAATACAATTTGCTTCAAATTGATTGTCACCGTTTTAAAGGACTAAGGGATTCATAATTTTAGAGTTTATTGCTTAGGTTGGGGAGCCACCTCTGCAGTCTTATCAGGGGTGAGCGATGAAACCAATCCAAATGCACATGCTTGCAAGCTGTTTGATATAGAGCTTGTAAGCGCTGCTCTAATCTGGTGATCTGGCCAGTTCGGTGTTTTTGTGCTTTACCCACGCTGCCTCTGCTTGTAGCATTGGAAAGTGCCAAGTTCAGACCAGCAGTGTGACCGTGCTGCGGACTAACCTGTCAATCTTCAGAAGCACACTGCCTCCAGCAATCAGGAAGTGAGGAAGCAGAGGAGCGGTGTGCTACTGAAGCTCCTGAAACTTTAAAAGGCTAGAGATAGCAGTCAAACCAAAGACCCCCTGTCATGATTAATGTTCTTTAAAGGGCTTTCTTCCTTTTGGGGTGATGCTCATCAGCTGCTAATGTTTTACATTTGTAACTCTCTACTTATAATGTAAGTGCATTACAGGGATACCATGTTAGTTCTGCAAACTCTCCATATTGAGTTGATAAAAGAAAGGTAGGTGCTGTAGCATTACTTTAATGGCACCCCATAGATACTGTGTACTGTATGTTAGTGTGTCTTATGCAGAGCCCCTCAATGCTCTAGGGTTCACCATCGACCATGAGGTCTTTGGCACTAAGAGCTTTCATTTCAGGTCCCAAATGTATAGAAAGGCAACTTTACTGTATGTGCAACTTCTTCCCCTACTGTATTGATTGGGTAATATTATTTGAGCACTACAATTTATCATGCATGTTAAGGTATGGCATCCATAAAAAGTACTGAACAGGGCAACAACCGATTTCTTAAAGTGTGTGCTGTGTGTCTGCTGTATGGCCATATGGGGAGAAGACTAGATTCCAGTAAGTTAAATTTTTTCAATTGAATATCTCGGAGAACTAGGAAGGAATTTTCTCTTAGTCATGGATTTTTCTCCCTAAAGAGGTTTTCTGATATCGGTAAAGTTGGCCATTCACATTAGACTTATGTTGGCCAAACCAACCTACTAATATCGATGGGTTCAGTTGATGGTCTAATGTGTATGGAAGAGCCCACCAAATGATGGTCAGAAGTGATGTCAATCAGGCAGGTCTGCAATATTCTCCTTGCGATAAGTCACCATCCAACATGTAGGCAGCTTTCTCATAGAGAACACAGGAGCAGTCGGCTTTCAGCTGAACAATCTTTTGGTCGACAGCCTTCTAATGTGTATAGCCGGCTAGGTTACTTGTAATGCAGCATTTTTCCTAAAGAAGGTCACTGTAGGGTAAATTACTTTTCCAACTTGGCAAAATCTGCTGATTGCCAGATTCTCAGGATCTGAACACTTCTGTGATGGTAAAACCCCTTTAAAGAACAAATCTAGTCAACACTGATATTGACAGCTATGCTTTTCTAATTATTTCTGTTAACAGAGTTTTCACAGTTATGCTCTGGATTTTCTCCCATCTTGTTTCATCAGAAATCACATTCACAAACCTTAAAGAAGCACTCCTTCTCCCATCACATTTTTTTTTTAACTCTTAATATATTGCAATCATCATATTGCATATCACTCTGTACTTACAATTGCTCATTTTGCCTTTCTACCCAGATAGTTCTCCTCTTTTTCATTAGGTCTATGACATCACTTGATTAAAAACTGACTAGCTGAATCCTTCTAAGCTCTATGTAGAAACAGGAGGTCAATTTTTCCTACATGAGTCATCATTTCAAAGTCCCTGGCAGGGGGAGGAGAGAGCAACTGGGTCAGGAGTTAAAGAGGGAGATGACTCATGAGTCATGCAGGAAAAAAAGACTTCCTGTTTCTACATAGAGCTTAGAAGGATTCAGCTAGTCAGTTTTTAATCAAGTGATGTCATAGACCTAATGAAAAAGAGGAGAACTATCTGTGTAGAAAGATAAAATATGCAAATGTTAGTACACAGTACTGTATAATATGATGATGGCAATATATCAGTATAATAACTTTGATGGGAGGAGGAGAAGGAGTGCTTCTTCCATTTCTGGGTGGAGTTTTCTTTTATGCTCATTGTTTCACACTGTTGCGAAATATTTTACTTGCTAAGAGCTGCCAAGTAGAGGAGGGCTGTAAGAAGGTCAAGCAGATGTATTGTCAGTGACGAGCAGAGATGAAGCCGATCATTGATCAGCTTCCTGATACAATCAACTTCAGTTTTGGTGATTGCTCTTTTCCCACCAAGAGACTGGCCATGTCTGATTGATTGCAGTGATGGCCAATGAGTAGTCAATTGTAAAATTAAAAATCCATCTGTTTTTTGAGAATGGAGAGAATTTTTGATAAAAGGTATATTACAAATTTGTTCGTTTGTATAAGCACTTTGCAAATTTACCCATTTATGATGTATAATTTAGCCTGTTTTTACCTTCATGAGCATGCCAAATTTTAAAATTCTGACCAGTGTCCCTTTATGAGGTAATAATGCTTCAATGTATCACAGTCACTCTGAGCCTGTTTTTTCATGACATATTGTATTTCATGATAGTGGTAAATTTCTTTGATATCACTTGCGTTTATTTGTGGAAAAGATGGAAATTTGGTGAAAATTTTGAAAATTTTGCAATTTTCAAACTTGAAATTCTTATTCCCTTAAGTCAGAGAGATATGTCACACAAAGTAGTTAATAAATAACATTTCCCACATGTCTATTTTACATCAGCACAATTTTGGAACCAACATTTTTTTTTTTGCTAGGAAGCTATAAGGGTTAAAATTTGACCAGCAATTTCTAATTTTTCCAACAAAATTTACAAAACCACTTTTTTAAGGGACCACATCACATTTGAAGGGACTTTAAGGGGCATATGTGACAGAAAATACCCCAAATTGACACTATTCTAAAAACTGCACTCCTCAAGCTGCTCAAAACCACTTTCAAGAAGTTTATTAACCCTTCAGGTGCTTCACAGGATTTTTTGGAATGTGGAAAAAAAATGAACATTTAACTTTTTTTCACAAAAATTTTAATTTAGACCCCAATTTTTTATTTTCATAAGGGTAATAAGACAAATTTGACCCCAAAATTTGTTGTGCAATTTCTTCTGAACCTGCATACATGGGGGGAAACCACAGCAGACCACAGATAGGAAGGAGCACCATATGACTTTTTGAATTTAAAATTTTCTGAAATAATTAGTGACCGCCATGTCACCTTTGGTGGAGAGCCCATAATGTGCCTAAACAGTGTAAAGCCCCCCACAAGTGACACCATTTTGGAAACTAGTCCCCTCATGGAACTTATCTTGATGTGTCCTGAGCACCTTGAACCCCCAGGTGCTTCACAGAAGTTTATAATGTTGAGTCATGAAAATAAAAAATCACACTTTCCACACAAAAATGTTTTTTAGCCTCAAATTTTGCATTTTCACCAGGATAACGAAAAATCACACTATACAATTTATTGTGCAATTTCTCCTGTGTGCGCCGATACCCCATATGAGGGTGAAAACTACTGTTTTGGTGCACGGCAGGGCTTTGAAGTGAAGGAGCGCCATTTCACTTTTTGAATGTAAAATTTGCTGGAATAATTAGCAGATGCCGTGTCACGTTTGGAGAGCCCCTGATGTGCCTAAACAGTGGAAACCACCCACAAGTGACCCCATTTTGGAAACTAGGCCCCTCAGTGAACTTATCTACATGAGTGTTGAGCACCTTGGACCCCAAGGTGCTTCACAGAAGTTTATAACGTTGAGGCGTGAAAATAAAAAAATCACATTTTCCCACAAAAATCTTTTTTAGCCTATAATTTTACGTTTTCACAAAGGTATCAGGAAAAATTGCACCATACAATTTGTTGTGCAATTTCTCCTCCTGAGTACGCCGATAGCCGATATGAGGGAGAAAACTACTATCTGGGTGCAAGGCAGGGTTTGGAAGGGAAGGAGCGTCATTTGACTTTTCGAATGTAAAATTTAATTGAATAATTAGCGGACACCATGTCGCGTTTGGTGAGCCCCCGATGTACCTAAACAGTGGAACGTGCTCGCAAGTGACCTCATTTTGGAAACTAGACCCCTCAAGGAATTCAACATGTGGTGAGCAACTTGAACCCCCAGGAGCTTCACAGAATTTTACAACTTTGGTCTGTGAAAATGATAAAATATATAGGTTTCCCACGAAAAAAAAATATTTTTACCCCCAAACTTTTTCATTTTCACCAGCATAGTAGGAGAAAATGGACCCCAAAATTTGTTGTGCAATTTGTCCTAAGTACACAGATACTTTATATGTCATTGACACGCCCCCTGGGCCAGTGTTGTTGGGGATACCCGGAGCCGGATCAGATGGGGGTTGTAGTCTCCGAGTGGCGGTGACCCGGTCCGTGCCCAGGGTGTCAAACTCAGTGTGTGGCAGTCCTTATAGATGTTACTAGATGTTCTTTTGTGTCGACTACGCCACCCGTTGATTTGCGGTCAAAAGGCCGCCGCTGCAGCAGGGTCCGCTGAGGCTGTTGGTAGGTGTGCAGCTTTGGTAGTATAACCCCCAACGGGAGGGGTATAGCCTCAGGGGGTCAGCCGTGGAGGATGGTGGTTGTGAAGGTGCAGCAAGGAGACTCAGAGGCTTAAAATGCAGTTCCAGGGTTTTACTTACTGGTGTTGCTCGGGTCACTGTGTACAGCAGTGACCACCCAAGCCGTGCTGCGTCCACCAGGTCCTGGACTCGGTCAACTCCCGGTCAACTCCGGAGTGTGGTCCTGAGCTCCTTTCTGTCTCTCCCTTCTTCTGGCCGTTCCCACCAGGGATCCACCTAAGTCCGGCTCCCTCGGGCCTCTTGTTGGTCAAGCCTCCTCTGGGCTCCCTGACCCTATTCTTGGTCTGCCTTCCGGGTGGATTTAGTGGGTGATCGTGGCAGATCCTGCCCACGACCTCCGGTTCCTGGCTAAGGTGTGCTGTAGCCTCTGCCAGCTTGGGATCCGGTACCCTGTTGCCGACCCTTCACCCTATTAGCTCTCTTATGGGCTCTTGGGGTCCCCTCTGCGCCTCTGGGTCTCTCTCTCTTCTCCTCTGCTCTGCTTCTCAGGTTACACTCTGACAGACTGACGTCTCACAGACTGACAACTGACTGACTGACTGACCCTGATCTAAGATGGTTCCCACCTTATATACTCCCTCTATGTGTGAGCTCAGGTGACCAGCACCCAATGAGCTCCTAGCTTTACCCAGGCTGCTCCCCCTATCTGCCCCTACACTACTGGGATGTTCCACCCCCCTCCCACTCCAGCCAGGAACAGACACTGTCGTACCTGCACATTTCTCTAGTGGGAGTACCATCGGTCTGTTCCCCGGAAATGGGATGTGTGTAGTGCATGCAGCCTACTAGCTCAGTTCCACACTCCATCCTTACCCGGGAGTGGAATATCACACCTCTGGGTTGAGGTGCAATACCCCTGTAGCAGCCGAATCCTCAGGGTGCTACATTCCCCCCTGGTAAATCACAGCACGTCCTCGGGCTGTAAAATATAAACATCCAAAACATACAAATTTTTTTCATAACATAAACATATAAAACATATAAACATTATCAGCAGCATAAACTTTTCATATAAATAACATTCTTGTTTCTGGTTCCTCCGGTCACTGTGCAACTTGTGACCGGGTAAAGTGCGACAGTCTCTTTTGGAATAACACAGTTCCCTATAAAACCGGTAGGGGGCGCTTTAGGAAGCGCAACTATATACAAGGGGAATATGGCCGCTCTCAGTCCTCGGTCAGTGGGAATAGGGACACACGGGTTTCAGTTCAATCTGCTGGTCCCAACGGGGACTATATTTTAACTAGAACAGTTCTTATACCCTGACGGGTAACTATATACAGTCTCTCTCTACCGTACTTCAACGACGGCGTCCTCCTGCTCCTTCTTTAGATTCTTCAGACCCGTCCGGGTCCTCTTGCTCCTCCTCACACCGCAGCTCCTCCTCCGTCAGGCGATGCACATGGAGGGCGTAGGGTCCTTTGGCACACTTGTGCCGGGTGAAGGTGACCTCGTCCCCTACATACAGGTCACGACCTCTGTGTCCCTCCGGCAGATGGCTTTCTACGTCTCTGCGGGTTACAAAGACGTCGCCGGGGGTCTGATGGTCTCTGATAAAGCCCCATCCATGCTGCATGTTGAATTTTATCACAGTCCCGGTGGAAGGGGGACCATGTGCTGCACGGGGATTCCTCCTGGTCCGGCTCTTCTGCTCCGCGCTCCTTATCTGCGCTTGCTGTTCCCGGACCCGCCTCTCTCTCCGCTCCCTCTCGAAGACCTCGAGCTGCTGCCGGCAGCACTCTGCACGCTCTGCTGCGGCCGCCCGAGTCTCCTGAGTGAACCCCATGAGGTCTTCTCCGGTGGGGTCCCACTCGAACTGTGCCTCCTCCAGCGGGGGCGAGGTCCTCTTTACAGGCTTCGGAGCCGGAATCAGGGGCTCGTCTAGGGGTCTCTCTTTCCGGAGTCGGGGATGGTGAAACTCCGGTGGCCATATAAAGGGCTGCCCATCCGGGCACGTATGCTGGGCGAACAGGTCTTCACCCAGGTGCGGCACTCTAGATGTTGAGGGCGCGTTGATGGTAGCGGCGCCCGGGTTGACCAGGCCTTGCGACCAGGCTTGGGGCACCCTAAAGGCAAAGGGCACCGTAAGAACGGCGGCGCCCGTGGTTACTCGGCCCTGCGGCCAGGCCGGTGGCTCCGCGGAGGTAGGGGGCGCTGTTGGAATGGCGGCGCCCGGGTGTACTAGGCCTTGCGACCAGGCCGGTGGTATTTCCTGTTTGGTCGCGCTCAGGGTCGAGGCGTGTGACGTCACAGGGGTCGCGGCCGCGGTTTCCGGTTGAGGCCTAGTCGGCGGCGGTGACGATGCAGCGACGGGCACGGCAGGGGGAATTTCGGGCTCTGCGACGGGGAGCTGGGGCAGGCACGCGGTTTCCCGACTCGGGGTAGAGACGTCCCCTTTACCTGCCTCCATTCGTTCAGCTCCCTTCTCGGCTCCGTCTCCTGCCTTCATTCTTCCTGCGCCATCCTCAGAGGCGGTCTGTCTCCTCGTCTCAGGTGGCGTGCTCCGCTGTCGGGTTTCGGTCTGCTGGGCCATCTCTCGGCTCCACTCCGCCAACGTCTCCCGCTGCACCCGGGCCATCCTCCGTGCGAGGCCCTCCAACGCGGTCTGTGCACACTCCCGGTCTCGGGGGAGCTGTGTTAGGATCTCTAGCAGGCCTTCTGGAGTGGCGACCTGCAACAGGCTCCTGACCACTGGGTCGGTGCTGCCTGACTCTCCCTCCATCTCCGGGTAGGCTCTCTCTGGACTCTCTTCCAGACGTCTTGTCTCCGGGTGCGCTCTCTCCAGACTGCTCCAGGCGACACCCATCTTTGCTCTCTTGTTCTGTCTCCGCCCACATTGAGGGTGGTCCCGGGGCAACTTTGTGATTGTCAGTTCCAGGGGCAGTTCTCTTACGCTGATGGACACTTCCAGCATCACAGTCTCTGTTGGTGGGCGCGGTTTCCGCTTTTGGCGCCATTCTTCGACCTGGCCCACGATGGGAGGTGGCCTTTTGCCACCCTCTGGCACGCCCATAATGGCGTCCGCTCTTCCAAGGCGGGAAATCTTCGGAAATGGCGGGAATCGTCTTCCAGTGGCGGGAAACTCCATGGATGGCGGGAAAAAGCTGCAAATGGCGGACAACCGGCGGGAAACGACCTGTGATGGGGTCCGTTGGCGGGGACCCTCCGGAACCGGCGGGAGACTTCTTTTTAAGGTAACGGTGAACTTTTCTTCAGGCACGCAGTACCCGGTTGTTGCGGGCACGTTATCCTGCCGACTACGCCAAAGTTGACGCGCCCCCTGGGCCAGTGTTGTTGGGGATACCCGGAGCCGGATCAGATGGGGGTTGTAGTCTCCGAGTGGCGGTGACCCGGTCCGTGCCCAGGGTGTCAAACTCAGTGTGTGGCAGTCCTTATAGATGTTACTAGATGTTCTTTTGTGTCGACTACGCCACCCGTTGATTTGCGGTCAAAAGGCCGCCGCTGCAGCAGGGTCCGCTGAGGCTGTTGGTAGGTGTGCAGCTTTGGTAGTATAACCCCCAACGGGAGGGGTATAGCCTCAGGGGGTCAGCCGTGGAGGATGGTGGTTGTGAAGGTGCAGCAAGGAGACTCAGAGGCTTAAAATGCAGTTCCAGGGTTTTACTTACTGGTGTTGCTCGGGTCACTGTGTACAGCAGTGACCACCCAAGCCGTGCTGCGTCCACCAGGTCCTGGACTCGGTCAACTCCCGGGCAACTCCGGAGTGTGGTCCTGAGCTCCTTTCTGTCTCTCCCTTCTTCTGGCCGTTCCCACCAGGGATCCACCTAAGTCCGGCTCCCTCGGGCCTCTTGTTGGTCAAGCCTCCTCTGGGCTCCCTGACCCTATTCTTGGTCTGCCTTCTGGGTGGATTTAGTGGGTGATCGTGGCAGATCCTGCCCACGACCTCCGGTTCCTGGCTAAGGTGTGCTGTAGCCTCTGCCAGCTTGGGATCCGGTACCCTGTTGCCGACCCTTCACCCTATTAGCTCTCTTATGGGCTCTTGGGGTCCCCTCTGCGCCTCTGGGTCTCTCTCTCTTCTCCTCTGCTCTGCTTCTCAGGTTACACTCTGACAGACTGACGTCTCACAGACTGACAACTGACTGACTGACTGACCCTGATCTAAGATGGTTCCCACCTTATATACTCCCTCTATGTGTGAGCTCAGGTGACCAGCACCCAATGAGCTCCTAGCTTTACCCAGGCTGCTCCCCCTATCTGCCCCTACACTACTGGGATGTTCCACCCCCCTCCCACTCCAGCCAGGAACAGACACTGTCGTACCTGCACATTTCTCTAGTGGGAGTACCATCGGTCTGTTCCCCGGAAATGGGATGTGTGTAGTGCATGCAGCCTACTAGCTCAGTTCCACACTCCATCCTTACCCGGGAGTGGAATATCACACCTCTGGGTTGAGGTGCAATACCCCTGTAGCAGCCGAATCCTCAGGGTGCTACATCATCACAAACTACTTTTGAGGCGCAGTGCACAGAAAGGAAGAAGCGCCATATTGGAGTTTAGATTTAGCTGGAAGAATGGTTTGAGGGGGCCATATCACATTGGCAGAGCCCCTGAGGTGCCAGAACAACAGAAACCCCCCATATTTGACGTCTTTTTACAAACTACACCCCCCAATAAATTCATCTAGGGATGCAGTGGTCATATTGACACCACATGTGTCTCAGAATGTTATACCATTGGGAGGTAAAGAAAGAATAAATTACATTTTTACCACAAAAATGTTGTTTTAGCCCCAAGTTTTCATTTTTCTAAGGGCTAATAGGAGAAGAACTAAGGTCCATTTTTCCTGAGTGCACCAATACCCTACATGTAATCGGGAAATACTTTTCAGGCACAATGCAAAGCTCAGAAGAAAAGGAGCATTTGGGATCACATTTATCCGGCGCTCTACGCTGAGCACTTACATTGGGGTTTCCATCTAAATCTCCGAATGACATGATTCAGATGAAATCCCAGCGGGATCCATTCACTGTAATGAGGCAGCAGAGTTACTCTCGACTCCGTCTGGCCTCTGTTCAGCGTTGTTCTTCTTTTTAGAAGTACACAAAACTGTGGCCAACCGCAGTTTTCTGCACTCCTAAAAGACAGACACCGCCGGATCACAGTGCCTTCATCTGCCTCATTACAGGGAATCTTCCGTTGGGGGTCCAGTCTGAATCACGTATTTCAGAGATTTACATGGAAACCTCGGTGTCAGCGCTCAGCACAAAGTGCAGGATAAATGTGAGCCGAGCCTTACTGCGATCTCTGGGAGGCAGAATGAACGAATCAATAGTAGATCAAAAATTGGTTTGATATATTATATACGCCGTTCCTCGTGCGGTATAAGTGATTAGATGACTTTATTCTTCAGGTCAGTGCGATTACAGCAATGCCAGATTTATATGTGATTTTTAGGTTTGCCCACTGTCACACGCTAAAAGACCTTTTTTTTGCAAAAAAATAATTGTTGCATCGTTATATTTTGAGGGCTATAATTTTTCCATATGTCGACCAACAGAGTCATGTGAGGGCTTGTTTTTTTTTGCGGGATGACTTGACGTTTTTATTGGTACCAATTTCGGGCACATGACTTTTTTGATCGCTTTTAATTCCGATTTTTGGGAAGCAAAATGAACAAAACCCAGCAGTTCAAGAAATGTTTTTTTAATTTTTTTTATTTTTGCCTTTCTACGTGTGGTAAAATTGATAAAATGACTTTATTCTTCGGGCCAGTACGATTACAACGATACCGCATTTATATATTTTTTATGTTTTGGCGCTTTTATACAATAAAATCTATTTTATAGAAAAAATAATTATTTTTGCATTGCTGTATTCTGAGAGCTATAACTTTTTTATTTTGTCCACTCATGGAGCTGTATGGCAGCTTGTCTTTGTGGGACAAGATGATGTTTTCAGTGGTACCATTTTTATTTACATTCGTCTTTTTTATTGCGTTTTATTCCACTTTTTGTTTAACGGTATAATGAAAAAGCATTATGTTTTGCCCCATTTTTTATTTGTATTTTTTACGGTGTACACTGAAGGGGTTGACTAGTGTGGCAGTTTATGGGGCAGGTCGTTCCGGACGCGGCGATGCCAAACATGTGTATTTTTTTTTATTATTTTTTTTTTACATAACATTTCTAATTTATCACTAGAATATACGGTATTTTTATTTTATTATTATTTTCTGATTTTTTAAAAAAAAATATTTTTACATTTTTTTTTTACTTTTTTACTTAGTCCCACTATGGGACTTTCACTTTCGTCAGTCTGATTGCATTTATAAAGCATAGCAATGTGCTATGCCTTATAACTGTCAGTTCTGTACTGACACAAGTTAGTTAGATCATGTACTGCGCATGACCTAACTAACTTGCTAGTGCCTAGTGCCGGTGATGATATCGGGTCACCATGTGAATGATTGGGCCCCCGTGACTTCACGCGGGGGCACCAATCCAAGAGCTGAGGGGTTTCTCTTCCTCTGCCTGACAGCTAAATGCTGCAATCACGACATTTAAGAGCTGACACCTGACGGCGATCGCGCGCTCACAGCCTGTGTGAATGCAAAATCGCCTGGACATTCTCAATACATCTAAGGTCGGTAAGTACATACCAACCAGGACGTACTGAGTACTTCTTAGGTCGGGAAGGGTTTAAAGGTTTATTCCCATCTCCAAGATACTATCCTCAATATGTAGTCAGTGTAATAAGAATAATATTAGCAAATACCTCCAATTAAGCATATGGAACTGTATAGTTCTTCTGTTTAGATACGTTGCTTACCCCATGTCCAGGGCATTGCAGTAGCTTAGGTATTGCAGGAAGTAATCCAGCTCACTGTTGCATGTAAGTGCTCTGATCCGGAGCACCGACAGCGTATCTGCCTGTATGTCACGATCAGAGGTAGGAATGAAGTAGTCGAGCTTCACAGAAAAGCAAATCTTCTTTTAGTAAATGTGCTGTAAGGTGGCTAATGGTCGCATAGTCGATGGTAGGTATGTATCACAGAGATGGCTGCCCTCTGTGATGTAACCCGGAGTGTTGCTTTAGTGCACGTAAGCACTAAGAGGACTAATTGGGACACCTTGGACCAGGTTACGGGTAGTTTGGAGAGTTGGGCGGGTCCAGCTACCCACATACCTCACCTCTGGATGTGATTAACAACCTATAAAATGGAGGCCGTTTGTTTGGCCCATGGTCTGTGTGTTTGGAGGGAGAAGGCCTCCTGTGTGTGGTTGTCTCCAGACTGAGGCAGGATACTGGATGCTACCCAGCCTGTGTGCCCACAGGACTGGCTATGCATAGACTTGCTTAAAGGACACTTTACTTTGTTTGCCTTAACTAAAGGCTGTAGGTGTTCCTTTTGCTTTTTGGTTTATGAAGTAATATACCGACATGGACTTTTAAAGGAAAATGCTTCCTGTTTGCCTCCCGTCGCACCAAAGTGAATAAGAACCCTACAGTTCATACAAACTGGTGACAGGTTAAAATGCGAACATCTACACGTTTATGGTGCTGAGAGCACCCTAAGTCATGACTACCTCCTTTCTTCCCCTAATAGTAGCTTAGGTATCCATATTTATGACCACTCATATAGTGACAGTCAGTTAGTTAGTTGTTAGTTAGTTGTTAGTGATCGTAACCATGAATACTTAAGCTACTACAATGCCCTGCACATGGGGTAAGTGGCATTATCTGAAGAGTTATACTACATTTCTAATTGGAGGTATTTGCTAATATTATTATTATTATACCTACTACATATTGGGATAGGATCTCGGAGATAGGAATACCCCTTTAATAGCAAATAACTGTGAGCAAATGTCTGATAAGTGGCTGTAGGTTTTAGAAACAGTTTATAATATTTGAGTATAGATCCCCAGATCATAGCACACACCGAGATGTATGGTGGAGAGACAACGTTTCCAAATGTAGTAACTGCTCTAAAGGCTGAAAATAATTTATCTGAAGCTGAAACCTTGTAGATCCGGATTTGTGTGTGCGGCGCGGGGTCATCAGTGCTATGATGGTGCACAGCTTAAAGCCAGAGAGTAAACAGCTGCTGAAGCCTGATTTCAGTTAAAATAGTGTCAGTGTTTAGTCTGGCGCTCTGCTCCAGGAAAGATTGGCAGCTGGGTCAACCAAAGTCACTGCCTTGGCATCCTTCCCGGTTTGCTAGCAGTTAGGTGCAGGACCCCTCTATCAGGGATAGCCTAACATCTGACCACACCCTCCATGTTTTATAACACCCCCCCCCAACCTCCCTTTAAAGATAAAATCCACATTATTCAATCTCAGCCCCCTAATTGAGTATTAGGAATGTCTATCTGTGTACTTTTTAGTTTGGATCTTCTTTAAACTTCCCCCCTGAGCACAGTGCAGAAGGCGGATTGCTGCACTGAAGGCTCCTGGCGCTCGTGAAAACAATATCTGTTTGCTTTTCCTGAAATATTTTTGATCTTCTGTGAGGAGGACGACATCCTGGTAAGGAGATCTGTTCTTACTGTCTTCTTTATGTGGCTGAAGATTTCTTATGGCTTAGATCAACTTGTCATTTAACACTTTGCAGTTTCACTTTTTTTGTTTTAATGTGACATCTATGCATAGGTTTTACCTGCAGTCCCATGTAAATCTCATACACTGAAGTCAGTAAATGAAGTGTGCCAAATGCAAACTCAATTAGCTCTGCTATGTCTGATCATCGCAATTCTGTGACATTTGGTCACCTCAGCTCTGCTATATAGGATCATTTACATCTTGCCACATGACCCCAGCTCTGCTATCGTTGATTGTCTTTGCATTTCTACTTGTGCGAAACTCAGCTCTGCTACATCTGATATAAAACTCTCATCTGTAGTCTATTACTTGTAATGATCTCCAGTATGTTATCCCTGATCATCGGAGCTCTGCTACATTTGTAAGCATCTGCGCTGCCACATTCCATCATTTCAACACTTCTGTGACAAACCCGACACTGCTACATCTGTAAATATATGTGCGGCCCCATCTGATCACTAGGGGTCTTCTACATGTGATAAATCCAGTTCTGCTTCATCTGTCACATCTGTTCATCAAAGCTCTGCCATATATGATAGACCCAGCTATGCTACATCTGTCACACCCAACTCTGCTGCATCTGTAAATATGTATGCTGCTTCATCTGATCATCTGAGCTCTACTACGTGATAGACCCAACTCTGCTTCATCTGTTGCATGTGATACAGTAGATACAGCTTTGCTACATATGTAAATATATGTGCTGTCTCATCTAATCAGTTTGGCTCTTCTACATGTGATAGACCCTGCTCTGCTACATGTGATAGACTCAGCTCTGCTACATGTGATAGACTCAGCTCTGCTACATGTGATAGACCCAGCTCTGCTACATGTGATAGACTCAGCTCTGCTACATGTGATAGACCCAGCTCTGCTTCATCTGTTACATGTGATAGACCCAGCTCTACTATATGTGATAGATCCAGCTCTGCTACATGTGATAGACCCAGCTCTGCTACATGTGATAGACTCAGCTCTGCTACATGTGATAGACTCAGCTCTGCTACATGTGATAGACCCAGCTCTGCTACATGTGATAGACTCAGCTCTGCTACATGTGATAGACCCAGCTCTGCTTCATCTGTTACATGTGATAGACCCAGCTCTACTATATGTGATAGACCCAGCTCTGCTACATTTCATAGACCCAGCTCTGCTACATGTGATAGACTCAGCTCTGCTACATGTGATAGACTCAGCTCTGCTACATGTGATAGACTCAGCTCTGCTACATGTGATAGACCCAGCTCTGCTACATGTGATAGACTCAGCTCTGCTACATGTGATAGACCCAGCTCTGCTTCATCTGTTACATGTGATAGACCCAGCTCTACTATATGTGATAGACCCAGCTCTGCTACATTTCATAGACCCAGCTCTGCTACATGTGATAGACCCAGCTCTGCTACATGTGATAGACTCAGCTCTGCTACATGTGATAGACCCAGCTCTGCTACATGTAATAGATTCAGCTCTGTTACATGTGATAGACCCAGCTCTGTTACCTGTGATAGACCCAGGTCTGCTTCACCTGTTACACGTGATAGACCCAGCTCTGTTACATATGATAGACCCACCTCTGCTACATGTAATAGACCCAGCCCTGCTACATTTGATAGACCCAGCTCTGCTACCTGTGATAGACTCAGTTCTGCTTCATCTGCTACATGTGATAGACCCAGCTCTGCTACCTGTGATAGACCCAGCTCTGCTACCTGTGATAGACCTAGCTCTGCTACATCTGCTACATGTGATAGACCCAGCTCTGCTACCTGTGATAGACCCAGCTCTGCTTCATCTGCTACATGTGATAGACCCAGCTCTGCTACCTGTGATAGACCCAGCTCTGCTACCTGTGATAGACCCAGCTCTGCCTAATCTGCTACATGTAATAGACCCAGCTCTGCTACCTGTGATAGACCCAGCTCTGCTACCTGAGATAGACCCAGCTCTGCTACCTGTGATAGACCCAGCTCTGCTACCTGTGATAGATCCAGCTCTGCTACCTGTGATAGACCCAGCTCTGCTACCTGTGATAGACCCAGCTCTGCCTCATCTGCTACATGTAATAGACCCAGCTCTGCTACCTGTGATAGACCCAGCTCTGCTACCTGAGATAGACCCAGCTCTGCTACCTGTGATAGACCCAGCTCTGCTACCTGTGATAGACCCAGCTCTGCTACCTGTGATAGACCCAGCTCTGCTACCTGAGATAGACCCAGCTCTGCTACCTGTGATAGACCCAGCTCTGCTACATGTAATAGACTCAGCTCTGCTACATGTGATAGACCCAGCTCTGTTACCTGTGATAGACCCAGCTCTGCTTCACCTGTTACACGTGATAGACCCAGCTCTGTTACATATGATAGACCCACCTCTGCTACATGTAATAGACCCAGCCCTGCTACATTTGATAGACCCAGCTCTGCTACCTGTGATAGACTCAGCTCTGCTTCATCTGCTACATGTGATAGACCCAGCTCTGCTACCTGTGATAGACCCAGCTCTGCTACCTGTGATAGTCCCAGCTCTGCCTCATCTGCTACATGTGATAGACCCAGCTCTGCTACCTGCGATAGACCCAGCTCTGCTACCTGTGATAGACCTAGCTCTGCTACATCTGCTACATGTTATAGACCCAGCTCTGCTACCTGTGATAGACCCAGCTCTGCTTCATCTGCTACATGTGATAGACCCAGCTCTGCTACCTGTGATAGACCCAGCTCTGCTACCTGTGATAGACCCAGCTCTGCCTCATCTGCTACATGTAATAGACCCAGCTCTGCTACCTGTGATAGACCCAGCTCTGCTACCTGAGATAGACCCAGCTCTGCTACCTGTGATAGACCCAGCTCTGCTACCTGTGATAGACCCAGCTCTGCTACCTGTGATAGACCCAGCTCTGCTACCTAAGATAGACCCAGCTCTGCTACCTGTGATAGACCCAGCTCTGCTACCTGTGATAGACCCAGCTCTGCTACCTGAGATAGACCCAGCTCTGCTACCTGTGATAGACCCAGCTCTGCTACCTGTGATAGACCCAGCTCTGCTTCATCTGCTACATGTAATAGACCCAGCCCTGTTACATTTGATAGACCGATCTCTGCTACCTGTGATAGACCCAGCTCTGCTACATGTGATAGACCCAGCTCTGCTACATCTGCTACATTTCATAGACCCAGCTCTGCTACCTGTGATAGACCCAGCTCTGCTACCTGTGATAGACCCAGCTCTGCTTCATCTGCTACATTTGATAGACCCAGCTCTGCTACCTGTGATAGACCCAGCTCTGCTTCATCTGTTACATGTGATAGACCCAGCTCTACTATATGTGATAGATCCAGCTCTGCTACATGTAATAGACCCAGCTCTGCTATATTTCATAGACCCAGCTCTGCTACATGTGATAGACCCAGCTCTGCTACATGTGATAGACTCAGCTCTGCTACATGTGATAGACCCAGCTCTGCTACATGTGATAGACCCAGCTCTGCTACATTTGATAGACCCAGCTCTGCTACATGTGATAGACCCAGCTCTGCTACATTTCATAGACCCACCTCTGCTACATGTGATAGACCCAGCTCTGCTACATGTAATAGGCTCAGCTCTGCTACATGTGATAGACCCAGCTCTGTTACCTGTGATAGACCCAGCTCTGCTTCACCTGTTACACGTGATAGACCCAGCTCTGTTACATATGATAGACTCACCTCTGCTACATGTAATAGACCCAGCCCTGCTACATTTGATAGACCCAGCTCTGCTACCTGTGATAGACTCAGCTCTGCTTCATCTGCTACATGTGATAGACCCAGCTCTGCTACCTGTGATAGACCCAGCTCTGCTACCTGTGATAGACCTAGCTCTGCTACATCTGCTACATGTGATAGACCCAGCTCTGCTACCTGTGATAGACCCAGCTCTGCTACCTGAGATAGACCCAGCTCTGCTACCTGTGATAGACCCAGCTCTGCTACCTGTGATAGACCCAGCTCTGCTACCTGAGATAGACCCAGCTCTGCTACCTGTGATAGACCCAGCTCTGCTACATGTAATATACTCAGCTCTGCTACATGTGATAGACCCAGCTCTGTTACCTGTGATAGACCCAGCTCTGCTTCACCTGTTACACGTGATTGACCCAGCTCTGTTACATATGATAGACCCACCTCTGCTACATGTAATAGACCCAGACCTGCTACATTTGATAGACCCAGCTCTGCAACCTGTGATAGACTCAGCTCTGCTTCATCTGCTACATGTGATAGACCCAGCTCTGCTACCTGTGATAGACCCAGCTCTGCTACCTGTGATAGACCTAGCTCTGCTACATCTGCTACATGTGATAGACCCAGCTCTGCTACCTGTGATAGACCCAGCTCTGCTTCATCTGCTACATGTAATAGACCCAGCTCTGCTACCTGTGATAGACCCAGCTCTGCTTCATCTGCTACATGTAATAGACCCAGCCCTGTTACATTTGATAGACCGATCTCTGCTACCTGTGATAGACCCAGCTCTGCTACATGTGATAGACCCAGCTCTGCTACATCTGCTACATTTGATAGACCCAGCTCTGCTACCTGTGATAGACCCAGCTCTGCTTCATCTGCCACATTTGATAGACCCAGCTCTGCCACCTGTGATAGACCCAGCTCTGCTTCATTTGCTACATTTGATAGACCCAGCTCTGCTACATGTGATAGACCCAGCTCTGCTACATGTGATAGACCCATCTCTGCTACCTGTGATAGACCCAGCTCTGCTACATGTAATAAACCCATCTCTGCTACATGTGATAGGCCCAGCTCTGCTACATGTGATAGACCCAGCTCTGCTACCTGTGATAGACCCAGCTCTGCTACCTGTGATAGACCCAGCTCTGCTACATGTAATAGACCCATCTCTGCTACATGTGATAGGCCCAGCTCTGCTGCCTGTGATAGACCCAGCTCTGCTACCTGTGATAGACCCATCTCTGCTACCTGTGATAGACCCAGCTCTGCTACCTGTGATAGACCCAGCTCTGCTACATGTGATAGACCCAGCTCTGCTACCTGT
Source organism: Phyllobates terribilis (assembly GCF_046119375.1). Classification (NCBI taxonomy): domain Eukaryota; kingdom Metazoa; phylum Chordata; class Amphibia; order Anura; family Dendrobatidae; genus Phyllobates; species Phyllobates terribilis. The sequence goes on from NW_027362762.1 coordinate 907,656,742, forward strand.
GATAGACCCATCTCTGCTACCTGTGATAGACCCAGCTCTGCTACCTGTGATAGACCCAGCTCTGCTACATGTGATAGACCCAGCTCTGCTACCTGTGAGAGACCCAGCTCTGCTACATGTGATAGACCCAGCTCTGCTACCTGTGATAGACCCAGCTCTGCTACATGTGATAGACCCAGCTCTGCTACATGTGATAGACCCAGCTCTGCTACCTGTGATAGACCCAGCTCTGCTACATGTAATAGACCCATCTCTGCTACCTGTGATATGCCCAGCTCTGCTACATGTAATAGACCCATCTCTGCTACATGTGATAGGCCCAGCTCTGCTACCTGTGAGAGACCCAGCTCTGCTACATGTGATAGACCCAGCTCTGCTACCTGTGAGAGACCCAGCTCTGCTACATGTGATAGACCCAGCTCTGCTACCTGTGATAGACCCAGCTCTGCTACATGTGATAGACCCAGCTCTGCTACATGTGATAGACCCAGCTCTGCTACCTGTGATAGACCCAGCTCTGCTACATGTAATAGACCCATCTCTGCTACCTGTGATATGCCCAGCTCTGCTACATGTAATAGACCCATCTCTGCTACCTGTGATATGCCCAGCTCTGCTACATGTGATAGACCCAGCTCTGCTACATGTAATAGACCCAGCTCTGCTACATGTAATAGACCCATCTCTGCTACCTGTGATATGCCCAGCTCTGCTACATGTGATAGACCCAGCTCTGCTACATGTAATAGACCCAGCTCTGCTACATGTGATAGACCCAGCTCTACTATATGTAATAGACCCAGCTCTGCTACATCTATAAACACATGTGCTGTTACATCCGATCATCTAATCCAGTGGTGTAACTTCAAGCTTGTGTGCTGTAATTGAAAATCTCCATAAGGGCCCTTAACTATTGTTAATATCATTGGTCTTTTCGCATAGGCCAAAGATTCATTTTGGGTTCCCCATACACCAGGGCTCGTGTATGACTGCAAGCCCTGCAACTACTGATCAGACCTCTGCTACATGTGATAAATTCAGCCGTGCTGTAGATTTAAGCATCTGCGCTACAGTACCCAAAATCTAAATTTGAAGTGTGAAATGACGACAATTACGATTCTTTTCTTCCCGGACTTTATGACTTTTTCTTCTGTGGCCTTTTCGTTGTATGGACGTCCATGAATCTGTACAGAGAAGGGCCGCTCTGCATATAATTTTGGCGTTTGTCCAACTTCATCTTCCCGGTGGTGAACGTTTACTGAAAAGACCCCGAGCGGATTTTCTTTTTTTTTTTTCTCCCCAAGATAAAAAAAAGTGAAGTCTGAAAAACTGGAAGCATTAAAGTCATTTTATTCTGCAGATTGAATCCATTTTATTCTCCTTAAATGCTCCTGGATTGTAATTGTAGTTCTGGTATTCTCGGGGATTATGGAGATGTTTTTAGCTAAGAAAACATTTTTTTTCCTCTAGTAATTTTGTACTTTATTGTATGATTACTCTGGTGGGGAAGATTTGTAAAAATGCCCTGAAAAACTGTGTAAATGCTGCGCAGAGTGTTATGTGCGTAGTTGTAGCTGAGCTGTGTGCGACACGTAACTACTGACTTATTATACAGAAAATCATGGAAATCAGTGATTCTGCTAAACAATTATAAAATGACATATTTTTATTTGTCCCAAATCTATCTATCTATGTGTTAAAAATATCTTGAGAATAAAAAAAAAAAAAGAAAGACAATTTTGCCCGAGAATATTTCTTTAACTTGGTCGGTTCGGTAATCTTCATCATCTTGCCGGTGGATATATATCCTGCAAAAAGACCAAATGAGTCGATATATCTTCAAAGATTATTAAAAAATATATATTTTTATTATTCAATACACACTAACAAAACAACATTAAACATTAAAAAATGTCCGTGCTGTTTAACACTGGCGCATAAGGAAAATGTTTTCCATATACATCAATCGATCAAGGTTAGTGAGGAGGGCCCAAAGAATAATGGGGGAACATAACATGGGTCCAAGGGATATAGCAGTAATGGATTTTTATGGTCAGTCAGCCACAACACATATGCACTATATGGACACGTGTAAAGGAAGATATAAATATATCTCGAAATGCTATAAAGCCACAATCTATGATCAATGCAGTCAAGGTAGTACTGATGTAAAAACAGTTGTAAATAGTGCAAATGTGAATATAGAAGCAACAATGTTAGGTAATACATCCTTAAAGGGGTTGTTCCACAAATAAAAGTTCACTTTAATCAATAGATCTTGGAGTAATAATAATTTCCACAATTGGATGTGTTTAAATAAAATGCTCCTGTGCTGAGATAATCTTATAAATGTGCCCATGCTGTGTACTGTGTAATGGCTGTGTCTGACCGTACAGGAACATGGTCTGATCATACCACAGCTCCTGGGCAGGGGAGGAAGGAAAAGAGTATACAGACATTACAGCAGGGGATCACAGCTGATTCTTTTTGTGAGGTAAAACATTTCCTGTCTGTTTATAAACAATGTTTTACTTCAAAGAAAGAATCATTTGTGATCCTGTGCTGTAATGTCTGTATACTCTTTTGCTCCCCCCCCCTGTGCAGGAGATGTGGTATGATCAGACCATGTTCCTGTATGGTCAGACACAGCCATTACACAGTACACAGCAGGGGCACATTTATAAGATTATCTCAGCACAGGAACATTTTATTTAAACACATCCAATTGTGGAAATTATTATTACTCCAAGATCTACTGATTAAAATTAACTTTTGTTTGTGGGAAAACCCCTTTAAATTATGCACATCCCAATGTAGTGGCATATTGTGAATAAATAGCAATAGCATGCATGGCAGAAAAAGACCAATAGTAAAAAGAAAGTGTCTCACCTGTGCACCCTGGTGTGTCCCCTGCTTCCCCAACGCACGTTTCAGTAGCTGGCACAGGAAGAAGTCCACTCTAAGGAAGATTCAAATAGATATATATTTTGTACTTTTACCAAGGTTGTGCTGCAAAGAAACGTCTAGTCATTGGTTCTATTTATCTATCTAATTATCTATCTATTTATCTATCTATCTATCTATCTATCAATCTATCTATCTATTTACCTATCTATCCAAAAACAAAAATGGAAGCAGCACTCCAAAAATAGTGTAAATTATAGGACTTTAATGGCTCACTTGGCAACATTTTAATTCATAATGTGATTGTGAACCTTTCTTCACACTATGAACTGCAGCATCACCACATGAGCCATTAAAATCCTAGAAATTGCACTAGTTTTGGAGTGCTGCTTTCATTTTTGTTTGCACCTCCGTTTGCTCTCTTTTTTATATATTACTAGTGCTGCTTTTTTTTACCTCTATTTATTTATCTATTATCTATCTATCCATATATCTACCTATCTATCTAATATATCTCATTCCATCAATCAATCATTCATATAACCATTTTCTCTAATATCTATCAATTTCTCTGCATTGTAAAGTGCTCTGGAATATGTTGGCGCTATAGAAATAGAAATTATTATATTATTATTAGTTCTATATATCTTATTTTTCTCTCTATATATGTATACATATATATATATATACAGTATATAATCTCTCTCGATCTATAGATATTGATTTATCTATGTGTCTATCATTCTATATCTATCTAATATCTATCTTCTGTCTATCTAATATCTATCTATCTCTCTATCTAATATCTATCTATCTCTATCTATCTATCTATCTATCTATCTATCTAATATCTATCTATCTATCTTTCTATCCCATATCTCTCTATCTATTATCTATCTAATATCGATCTATCTATCTATCTATCTATCTATCTATCTATCTATCTATCTATCTATCCCATATCTCTCTATCTATTATCTATCTAATATCTATCTATCTAATATCTATCTATCTATCCCATATCTATCTATTTATCTATCTATCTATCTCTCTATCTATCTATCCATCTATCTATCTATATCTATATATCTATCCCATATCTATCTATCTATCATCTATCTATCTATCTCATATCTATCTATCTATCTAATATCTATCTATCTATCTATCTCATATCTATCTATCTGTCTCTATATATCTATCTATCTAATATCTATCTATCTATCTAATATCTATCCCATTTCTGGCTATCTGTCTGTATATCTATCTATCATCAATCATAGATATAACATTACATTTGTAATTTTATTGTTTATTTTTCTATTTATTTTGATTAACTGAAACCACATTTATTAACGTAACAATATAGTTTCTATGGTTGAAAAAAAAAATTATCCATACAGTTCGATCTTTTGCAATGATCCAAAACAGGTCAAGACCACCTGTAGACTGTAAGCCCGCAAGGGCAGGGTCCTCGTCCCCCTATACCAGTCCATCATTGTTACTTTGTTTACTGTAAGTGATACCTGTATCTTGTATGTAACCCCTTCTCATGCACAGCACCATGGAATCAATGGAGCTATATAAATAAATAATAATAATAATAATAATGTTACCAAAATTATTATATTCTGACTGTAAATATGGAGACTCTATTAATAAATAAGAACCATCATATATAAACCCTTCCCCGGTGTTCTAGGAGCTGAGCTGTATTATTATGACTCCTGAGATAAGACATTGTACTGTTACAGACCACAGCTCTGATCGCAGCTCTGCTACATTGCAGACGCAGTGCGGCTATATCTGTGTGTGGCCCTATATTTATTTGTATTCATGGGACAAGAGAGTAAATAATGACTTCAGTATTTACTTTCATATAGATATCATCCTCTCTAAATAAACATTTGCTCAGTAATTGATCGGCTACGTAAATATCTGTGATAACATTTAGTGCTTGTCTGTGTCACGTCGTATATGAAAGTCTTAGCTCCACATTAATAATAGTTACAAATATCCAATGGAGCAGATTTATTAATACAGTTATAAGGTCAGGCAGGACATGAAAGTAGACAAGACTCATAGAGACTGCTCCAAATTTCTCATTAGTTCCAGCACCTCTCGGACTTTACACTAATAATTTGTGCGAAAAAACTTGAAGAAAACAAGTAATACATCTTGTGTCTCCTCTTAGCCAATCCATTTTTCTAGACAATTTTTAAAATTGCGTCGAAAAGTTCAAAAAGTGTCTAAGGATACATTTGTCACATGCCACTTTTTTGGAACATTTTATGTCACAATTCTGGCACATTGTGAATGATGATGATGATACATTTTAAGTTTGCTGTGTGCAGTCCTTCGCATCCAAAGACGAGAAGGAGCAAAAGTAAATGTAACTAAGATATACTTGTTACCAAGCTACAAAACATGATGAAAGATTAAAGCAAACATATAATAAAATAATTAGCTAGCTATATAGATATGAGTTAGATAGAATAGATAGATATGAGATAGACTTTAATTGAATTGATAAAATAGATAGATACTTAAATAAATAGATATGAGATATATATATATATAGATAGATAGATAGATAGATAGATGGATAGATACATAGATGGATAGATAGATATGAGATAGATATACGGATAGATAAAAAGATAGATATGAGATACATATAAGATAGATAGATAGATATAATTGAATTGATAGAATAGATAGATACATAGATACTTAAATAAATAGATAGATATGAGATAGATAGATAGATAGATAGATAGATAGATAGATAGATATGGGATAGATATATAGATAGATAGATAGATAGATATGGGATAGATAGATAGATAGATAGATAGATAGATAGATATGGGATAGATAGATATGGGATAGATAGATAGATAGATAGATATGGGATAGATAGATAGATAGATATGGGATAGATAGATAGATAGATATATAGATAGATAGATAGATATGGGATAGATAGATATGGGATAGATAGATAGATAGATAGATAATAGAAAGATAGATAGATAGATAGATATGGGATAGATAGATAGATAGATAGATAGATACGTAGGCAGCATTCAGTTGCAGAACAAGCCAGTTACTTTTATTCCATACCTGTGTATGTGACGATGTTTTGGTTCAAGATGGAATTTTTCTTGAAGGCTACCTTTTTTATATCCATGTTTATTTAATAACCATTATGGGTAAATAAATAGTACTTATTTTTCATTGTGATATAGTGTGCTGCATGTATTTTTCTGAATTAGATAGATAGATAAAGAGATAGAGTATGATAAAAACTTGGGTAGATACTATACTTGTACCTGTACGTCTGTAGAGAATCTAAGATGAAAGTACAATATTACAATGTAGAAATTTAAAGAAACACATCAGTTTTTAACTCACCAAATGGAAGTGCCGCTCTCTTTGTCTTCTCTTCTTTTTGACCATTTGTTTGACTTACCCCTTTGTCTTGATCCGATACCTTCCTGATTCTCTGACCTCGGACTGTTACATGACCATGATTTTGTTTTTTCCCTTTGTCTATTACGAGCCCTCTTGGTACTGGCCCCGGACCTCTTGACTACCCTGCCTCACAATAAGTGTGTGAGTAATGACCAGCGTCACATTGAGTAGTGACTAGCGTCACATTTTGTTTTTTATTTCCATCCCACTCACTTTTTACTACATTGTATGCTAAAATGAATGGTGTTATTCAAAACTACAACTCATCCTGCAAAATAAAACCCTCTGTCGATGGGAAAATGAAAAAAGATAGGGATCTCGATAGGCAGAGAGGGAAAAAACAAAAGGGAAAAAAAAAGAAAAATGTATGCATCTTAAAGAGGTTAATGGAATAGATTTACTACCGAGGAACTAGGGAATTGGCCAGGGGTATATGATTCAAAGGGGCTCACATCTGTGGAATCAAATAGTGCAATCTTAACACATTGATGTAGAGAAGCATCAAACCCATTTGGAAATATGGGAAGAACCTAGAGAACATGGTGTTATGTACTGTATTATCCATTAAATGTAAGGATTTGTTAACACAGCCACTTCTGTTTGGTTTCGTACATCTGGGACAGATCCATATTTTCCATAGGTGATTTAAGTCTCTACATTTAAATATCACATTGAGGACTTAATGAATCAATCCACTATATACCACTAACTCCATGAAGCAGGATGAAATGTCTCTCAAGTATTGCTGGAGGGTGAAAAGCCAAAGTTAAATTAAATGAGGCATAAGTCATTTCTGGCTGTGTGTCTGAGAAGGTATCATTGCCAAAAAATGGCACGTCTTATGTATAGAGCTATGTTTAGCAGGATTTGGTTTAATATATCACAATCTATAGAGAATTTGTAATGACAAGAAGCATAGCGGCACATAGAGTATCATGTAACAAGCCTAAACTTTATGGTGACGCTCCCTCTTTGGACTCTAAAAGGTATAAAATTTAATATGATATCTATTATTATGTGTTATGCATTTTGCTGTTTCTACCTGGAAACTGTCAAGATGTTGCTCTTGACTGATCTTTTATACTTATTTTATATCTATTTGGCTGTTTTCACCTTTTATTGGCATCACAGCTAAGTTGTGCCCACGATTTGGCCAAAATACAAACTGACAAGCTGATCGGCTGGGTCTCCAAATAACGGCAACTAAAAGATGTATAATCATTAATGACGGCGTGGTAATGCATGAAACAGCAGTTCACCAAGCAGCCATTAACATGAACCTGCTTTTAACACAGTCATTTTCGTATCTTAGTTGGCACCTCAGACACACCTCACCTCGGGCCTCAACATGTGAACTCAGCCTTTGCATACATTCCTAATTTTATAAGCCTCCTGAACTCTCACAACTGGCAGCTATTACATTTTTCTTTCTGTGTGTGTCCCCATTTTTTTTATTACTAGTCTTCCTCTAAATAATTCAGATATTACCATGATTAATTGTCCCTTTGTATCTGGAAATTCATGGTATACTTCTACTCATGTCATGTAACCACATTGTGAGACCACATGGCTTTATATTCTGGGGTCATCATCTCAGTCTGTAGAAGTTCCAACATGATGCAATTGCATGGAATGTACCACTGAAGTTCTCTACAAGCTATGCAGAAGCTCCTATCAATTATAATGATGATGACTGCACAGCTCCTTCTACACAGTCATAAAGTAGGAGATCATAATTCAGCTTCCTGCCATTATACTTATAATATAGAAGGAAGGATAATCACAGTGTCATCCCAGCAAATAGAAATGGCACTGGCTCTAGCTGCTCATGTGGTACTGTGCTGATGCAACACAGGATATATAGCAGACATTAGAGGAATAACAGGCAGAATGAAAGCCATGAATAAAGATAGAGGCTGATGGGAAGAAAACAGTGGTTTGAACTACATTGAAATAAGTACACCATGTATAAGAGAAGTGGAAAGTGTCATCGACAATCAGTTGGGGTTGCAGTTCTAAAAGAAATAAAAAAAATGGGAGTGTTTTTTAAGCGCTCAATTGAAGTACTGTATATTTATTACACTGCACAGTGATGTAATTTGAGTATTATATGTTAGATTTTTTTTTTGCTTTACTAAGTAAGGCACACTTATATGACCACTATTTGGTAGTATTATTTATCCACCCAAAGGCATTATTATTTTAGTACTGCATCTCCCTGTAAACAGACAGGTAGACATCCCTGTGGATACCTCATCTGTGGACACTATGGGTGTAAAAAAGGATAGTATCACATTTAGTGTCCTCATCATGGCCTTCATTTATATTCCAGAGGGCTACTGTAATTTTTCACTAAATTTTTTTTTTTTTTCGCTTTCATATCTATTTCAGGTATGGTTCTTATTGTATTACCCATTATTCCCTCTGCACTACAAGCCCTGGCAGTTTATCCTTGTGCCATTCTGCATTTGTTTCCCACCTTCCACTCCCACCTGCCTTCTTCATACTCTTCTTTATGCTCCAACGTTGATTTGATCCCTCACGGCAGACAGATCTGTAGAGAGATTTGAACATTTTTTGAGAGTAATTAGTGCATGACAAAAAGTGACTTAAAAGTGAAAGAGGAGGCATTTTTCTCTACTAAGATATATTACAAACTTTTCAGCTGCTCTTATATTGTTAATTTATGAAAAATAAAGTACAGTTCTTACATAGGAACAAACCACCTTAGTACTTTAGGGATTAGTAATAGCCTTTTATATATTTTATAAGGAAATAACTGGAATTTGGGTGAAACCTAAGATCATGATTTTCTTAAATCATCTAAAGCTAGAAATCACTTGAGATTGGGTAAAAAAAATGACATGTGATAAGCATCTGTACTCTTTAGGTTGTGTAACCGACGGGCTGGGGGTCATCAGGCACATTTTGAAAACTGGTGGTAAAGTTAGAGATTTTGGATGGCTGAAAAGACTGATTTAGACAATTCTCTGCCAACCATTGACCCTTTATGGAATATGAACAGATGCCATTCGATGACAGATGATCTGTTGTGTTGGATTTTTTAGGTTGCCATCAGGTGCTGTACTTGTGATTCAGTGATTCATGACGAATGACAGTTCTGTATTCTATCAATGAAAGCCCAGGTTAGGACATACCGAGATTGACCTGTAATCGGTCGTTTTAATTTATGGAATTGACATCCAAACTAATAATTTGCATTTCCAGTACCAGCAAAGCTCATGTTCTCTTTTATATTTGCAGTCCATACTAGCAATACTTATTTTATTATTTTATATAACATTAACATATTCTGAGATTCAGAGCAACTTCTATGGCTTGACCATGTCAATGTTTTCCTGCACCAGTTATGTTCTTCCATGTTTGGTTTAACAATGCTTAGCCTTGCCCTCAGAAATCTCCTGCTAGATGCTAAATGTAAAATATATCTTATTTCTTGATCATTAGAAGTGAATACAGTATAGGTGGAAGGAACTGTTCTTATACACCAGTATATGTGCTCCATGAGTCTTATTGTTTTGTTCCTGAATGTTCACAATAATCTGAATGAGTACACTCCAGCACCAGTCAATAGGCTAAAGATGTCCTTCTGTATAGTCTACATTTACTGCAAACATGTATTGCATTTATTCAGATGTCTTTAAAAAAAATAATTTGAATACTTTTTTATCAGAATATACCAGAATTGAATAGTACATAAAATAACTATCTATTTTGCCTTGACATATTCTTAGATGAGTAGCACGAGATTACTATCTTTGATAAAAAATTAAATTGCGATACACTATCATTATTACTATGCTTTGCTTATATAGCGCCATCATATTCCACAGCGCTTTAAAGACATGATCATCATTGTCCCCATTGGATTTCACAACCTATACTCCCTATCAGTATGTCTTTGGAGTGTGGGAGGAAACCGGAGAACCCGGAGGAAACCCAAGCAAACATGGGGAGAACATACAAACTCCTTGCAGATGTTGTCTTTGGTGGGATTTGACCCCAGCGCTGAAAAGCTACAGTGCTAACCATTGAGCCACCGTGCTGCCCTATGATACATTTTTGCTGTATGCTTCAATATGCGGCCCCCAAAGTGTTTTCGATGTGAGTTGCAGCCTATCTTGGATTTTGTCAGCATGTTGTGATATTGTATTAAAAATATATTTTGATTATTGAAGGCAATAGGCAATGATCAAAATAGGCTGTTCTGCATGTACATAAGAAGTGACACAATTTCTGGCCATTATATAACTTGTATCCTCATTTTTTACCAGTTTACTATTTGCAGGCTCTATCTCTTACTTGGCAATTGATGGTGAGTGGGTGGGATGAAGACTACTTTCCATGATTTCTACCATACACAGCACAGCACATAGAAGAGGGATTCTTCTTTTTTTTCCTTGTTAGCACACACAAAGAAGAAGCGCCTTTTGAGGATATTATACAACAGTACTAAACAGTGTAGATGTGAATCCAGCTCTGGGGTGAGATAAAATGCTTAAAAAGCTCAGCACAATCTTTTTGTATCTCCCTCTGCCTGTTTTCTCACTTTGCTCCTCATTCCTCCCTTGTCCTCTCTTCATAGAGGATAATAGTAAGTGTATACTCTCTGAGTATAGAGAGCAGCAGCTATAACAGTGCCCCCGGCCCTGACTGACACTTGCACTGCATTGGGGCTGGCTGTCAATCAAGGCCGGGGGTGTGGTTACAGCCTCCACGCTCTATACTCAGAGTGGTGGTTGCACCAGTGCTGGCGCCACCCCCTTGACTGAAACCCGAACGCTGCTGGGGAAAATAAAGTTCACTCTCTCCCCGCAGCATTCGGGTACATGCAGGCGCCGGGCAGGTTAGTAACACTATTAACCTGCAGATTAACCCCATATCTGCATGTTAATAGCATTTTTTTCTGGTGACAGGTTCCCTTTAAAGTTAAGGTTTTTCTGAATCATGGCCATTGTGAAGCATGCATTTATATGCTGCATGTATACCATTTTAAACCAAGCTCAAATTTTGTGTTTTTTTTCTTTGTATATTTTGCATTCTGTGCAAACCTGGGTGTGGCCTCCCTTCCTAGAGCTGGATAATACATTTAAAAAGCTTCCCTTGGCTGGTGTTCCAAGTTTGGGACCGGGGCCTCAGTCTGCCCTTATTCACACAGAGGTCAACTTTGACACATGGTAAGGTTTTTAATATTAGACAGAGTAGGTTCTATCCCGAACGGGTTCACCTTGTCGCTGGTGGGATAGCTTTCATACTATTTTTGATCAAAAACAGTATTTTTTTTAAATGCACTTGCTTTTTATTTATTTACAGCAGGGCTTCTGTTCATTTTGCTTCTTGTAGGTTTTTCTGATTCATGGCCATTGTGAAACATGCCTTTATGTGCTGCATGTATACCATTTTAAACCAAGCTCAAATGCCTGTAGTTTCTGGTGACTTTTCAAAATAAGGTTATATGTGTGTACATGAGGAATAACACTCTTGGTAGTCATTATATGACTTGAATTCTGCGTTTTTAACCTTATTCTCTTCTACCGGCTCTATATTAAATTTTCAGTTTTCTCTGTACTGGCAGGTGGACACTCGCTACTATAATGTATTTCATACACAATAAACATGGATTCCTGCACTTATTTTTCTGTTTCAAACATATCGTTCTTACTTTAACCAAGACAGATTTGGATTGTTTTTCAAAGAGGATGGTGAATTTAAGAGGTCTGGAAGATTTTGAGAAGTGGCTTATATAAGGAGACAGAAACAAATTTATTCTATTTATCTATATTACTTGTTTATATAGCGCCACTAATTCCACAGTGCTTAACAGATATCATCATCACTGTCCACACTGGGGCTCACAATCTAAATTCCCTATCAACATGTCTTTGGAGTGTGGGAGGAAACTGGCAAATTGTCTCTTCAGAGAGGAAGAGAACTAGACCTTTAGTGCCACCTATAGGAAGTAGCAATCCTAAAAGTCAACGAGCCTTGTCACATAACTTATATAAAATTAAGAGCCAGGACCAGAAACTCAATTTGCAGACACTGTGTTTCAGGTGGCATGTTAAAAATGGCACCAGAGAGATCCTGCAGAATCCCACCACTGCTACCACATGTGAAGAATCCACACCTCGCCACAAGCCTGACATCACAATTACGTCAGACAGATCACATGATACAGATCTGCCCTTTGCACCAACGTGACTTTCAGCCCCCTCTTAGGGACACGTAAGATCAGAATGGTACGGTTCTAAACAGACACCCCCTGTCTGCACGAGTACAGAAAGGTACCAGGAGTGAGGAAAGGTGGCCCACTCTGCCACTGACATGGCACCACACTTGCTCACACCCCTGACAGGCAGAGAGGCCCCTCTCACTGACCCCAGCAAAGCAGAACCTTGTTAGCCTGGTAGAGCTGCCACCAGTTCCTATTAAATATAAGCCCCTGGCCCACTAACGGGAACTATATCGGGCCAGCAACTAGCCCAGGTACCATGAGGATTAAGCTGAACAACGAACGTGTGGATTCGTGGATCGAGATAAAATAGCAGCCCAAGGTTAAATTATCTATTTAATCGCCTTAAGGGCACACTAGACAATGCACTGTATACATAAGGGTTAAACATACATAATGGTCAGAGATGCAAACAGTGTCTCATTGTGAGAATTAAAATACTAGAAATGACATTTTATCCAAAAATTTCTTTAAAAATATAAATAGATCTTCTTTAGAAAACATGGCTTTTATAGTGGTATAAAAGATATAAGCAGATATTAAGAGTCAGTTACCAGTCAGATGGAAGGCCTGGCTTGCAGGGGAAGGCTGCCACATGGGAGGCTTGTGGGTCCCTCTGTTGGGTGACTTCTCTCACACGATGTGTCGTTGCGACCTACCAGAGAAAAAACTGGAGGAGGAAACTGGAAAACCCAAAGGAAACCCACGCAAACTCGGGGAGAACATACAAGCTACTTGCAGATTTTGTCTTTGATGGAATTTGAATTCAGGATCCCAGAGTTATAAGACTACAGTTCTAAACACTGAGCCACCATGCTACCTCACTTTAATAACATGTATTACAAATGTTCTTTTACTTACTTGTACTATTGATTTACGCAATTTGTCAAAGTTACATTGACCATATAAAGTAATGTCTTAGACCTGATGAGGTTGCAGCATTTATTTTCAAAATCCATGTCAGAATGGCCACAGATTCTTTTCTGAATGTTAAAATACCAGTCTCCCCCTCCCAACATGATTGACAGCTCAGACATGTAAAATCATTTAATAATGTATGAAGTTTGATTTGTGAGTTCTGCAGGTTGCAAATTGTATATCAGGAAGTTCAGGAAGTTCCACAATGAATGAAGAAAATTAAGATTTCACACTGTAAAACAAACAATTGTTACATTCACATATAAAAGAAACCACTACAATGTAAAAATCATAATAATGTCTAATGTTTCCATAAATGTTAATGTTTTGTTTAGGTATGCAATTCATTTACGACTCCTCTCCTTTCTTTACAGGAGCATCAGGAGGATGGTATATCGAGTGTATTAGAAGGTAAGGAGAATATATTGCCTTGTACTGGAAATCAGTTCTTGGTTGTTGTAACACATTACATGGTTTCCAGATAGAAATAGAAAACTGAAGACAACCTTAACAATGCCCCTGCCTGTGTCCTTGCTTATTACTCTTTTATTGGACCAGTCATTTATATAGAGCTTGATAACAACAGGAGTCTTCAGCTTCAAGAGTGATCACTGACTGATACAACTCAGTTTCTTGTCCTACTATGAACTTTGGCAGTCAATTGGAGTTCATCAGTGGAGAACAGAAAATGGAAAACCATCAGGCACTGATTGTGCTGCAGGCTGGGAGCTGGTCCAAAACCCAGCAGGCAAGTTCCTTGTCATCAGCGGGAAAGTAATAGGCTATATTTTCTATACAAGCCTAATAAAGACGGGACTTTGTTCAACGACCAAAGAAAATGGGTACTGCTTTGTGCCATAAAAACATAATGGGTTTCTAGCCACAATGGCACATTATTGATAGACTATATAAAATTGATCTACTTTGTATACTAGTAGTGGCAGGGAGCTTTTACACTGTATATACATTATAACACTTTGCTATGCATTATTAATTTCTTAAGAATCTGTTTTATACGCTGGTCAAGCATAGATTTTGCTTTTATGTATCGGTTTGCCATAAGGGTTTACTGTAGCCGATCCTCCATATCTTTGCACTTTCTTGTGTAGCCATTGTAGTAGGACCTTGAATTCTGCCATAGTAAGACAAAGGTGATCAGCTCTGGCCAGAAACTGGGAGCGTGCTCATACGACTGTTCACACACCCCGGCTCGGCTCTGTCTACAGCTCCACTATGTGGCTTCGCTATTGTGCACTTGCCCTACAATAGGGCCCTTTGCACAATGCATAACATTTGGGCTTTGACATTGCTTTATCCACCTGCAAAATATCTACATTCTGCTAAGAATCCGATAAATGGTTTGCAATGGTATCAAGCCAATAGACTACACTATGCATTATATTCATGCCTACATAGTCATGTATGATCTTGTATGCAGCTTTTATGGATAGTTGCGTCACTGTAGAACCTTTACTCTAATCTAGTTATCGTATTGTGTTTATTGTATTTTTATATATGAAAAAATCTTTTGATATTTTTAAGGTAGGTGCTCATTGGATAAAAAAAAGCCTCTCAATAGTTGGATATAGAGATTACATTATTTATTTAGGGTCCTTTTTGTGTCTAACTACTTGCAACAGGAGGATTGGTTTTCCGATTTCCATGATACTTTGATGATATCCACTTTCGAGTATGTTATAAAGATTCTTATTTTTTAATTTTCTAAAAAGTTTAAATCTTCCTTAAATATATAATTTACTCTTTAGAAAAGGTAAAATATGCTTCATCAGCATTCATAAGTAATTTATTCTATGTGTGAGTGCTGTGTCAATTGGTTGGTTTTGTTGGCCAAGTCATTTTCCGACTTGGTTTAAAAGAGTTCTTCATCTTTAGGATGTATTTATTTATTTCTTAAATACATGTATTTTATTTAGGACTAAAATTCCTTTTTGCAATTGAGTTTTCTTAAAACTTTTGCATCATAAATCAGCTTAGAGAACCTCAGGAAACGACAGATCTAAGAGTTACAAACTCTTCCATCAGACTCTAAGATTGTGCTCACTGAAGGTATCTAAACGAAACCAAATTGCTAAATTTTTAGCCCTAAATACATGAATTTATGTTAAAAAAACAACTTCTTTAACATATGATGTTCGTATCTAATGTTTAACTTGGTCAGGGAAATATCCAGTCAGTCTAAATAGATTTTCCTATATCTCTTGGTAAATTCTAAGTGACACGGCTGGCAACTTGACTTCTTATTTTTTTCTGGACAGCTTACCATAAAATCATGGACAGACAATATTTTTTTATGGACCTTTTATGAAAAACCATAATAAATTGGAAAGATTTGAAGTTATCCCTGTCTACAGCTCATAATTTTCATAAGAAGACATGAGCTGAATTCACTGTAAACTATAAAATGATGATAATTCTAGTAAAAATAATCTGTATAATTTTCTTCAGCTTCAAAACAATCATGGACGCCTTAAATTTTTTTAATGGATCCTATTTTTACTGACTGTCCTGGGATTTCTGGACAGCTGGCAGCCCTGCTAAGTGACCATGGTTCCTGAGAGCTCACACATGTGCATAGGTGTGTCCATACGCTAGGATGTTGTCTCTTGGGCCACTTTCACACGTTCAGTATTTGGTCAGTATTTTACATCAGTATTTGTAAGCCAAAACCAGGAGAGGAACAATCAGTGGAAAAGTATAATAGAAACACTTCACCACTTCTGCATTTTTCACCCATTCCTGATATTGGCTTACAAATACTGATGTAAAATACTGACCAAATACTGAACGTGTGAATGTAGCGTTAAAGATATTTATATAGGTCCTATTAAGGAATAACGACTTTATAGAACAAATTTGGCACCTGGAATCCTCCTCTATGACCAAGAACAGAGAACTGCTCAGTAAGAGTGGTTCCTAACAATGGCCGACTTGAGATGTCTAAAAATTACATGTATGGCTAGTTTCAGGTACATCTGAAAGTGTTTGCCTTTGTTAAAACAATTAGTGAAACTCTAAAACAATAAAATCAAAAATAAACCAATAATCTAAAAAAAGTCCCCTCATATATATATATTTTTTTTCGGAACTAAATTTAATCTAATTCAATTTTGATATCTTGATAAATCTTCAAATCTAATTGACTCTTGCCAAAGATACAAGGTTAGGAAAAAGTTAGGGACCCAGAGGTTTGCCATGTCGAGGCAGTGGGCTTCATACAGTCTGATCAGAATGTTAAGTTTAGAACCTCAGGTCCTTTTTTAAAATATTTTTGACTAAAGGCATTAGATCAATGTATGATTTTTGTGATGTGTGGTCCATGTCCTTCTCAACAGCTATGGTATTTTGCCGGAGATACAAGGTTAGCTGATGATGGACCCATAGAGGTCTGGAAGTCCTCATCCTTTAACCTTAACTCTCTGGAGAGAGATCATAGCAGCCAAAGAGGTTCCTTACGTCAACCAGTGGTAATCTCTGCTCCTGAACTGCCGCCAATCAAAATGAGAAGTCAAAAATGTTGTCAAAGGGCCCATCTATATAAAAATGAACTTATTAATCAGAGTGGAATTTATGTTCTTCAGAAAACCATAATTACCAAATTTTAATTTCTACTACTTTCTAATCCAGAGCCTTGTCCAGCTTACCAGCTTATACACTTATAAGAGTTTCTCTAAAAAACTTATAACCTAAACAATAATAATTTTTCAGTTTTACGATAGAGATATAAAAACGAGAGAAAAATATTTGAACTCTGCTTTGCCCCTAAATAATGACTCATCAATGGAATTAATTGAGCCTATGAAAGTAATGATCTCTTCAATACAATAATTAGCCGAATATTGGACAAACGTTTTTCCCCCCTCAGCGTTTAATTACCCGAGTAGATACCAGTTTAACTAAGGCTGCTACATTTGTTGAAATGGGCAATTTAACAATATGCCATTGTTGCCGTACAAAATCGCTCTATTAGGGTTTGTTTTGAATAATGTATGTCCCCCGCAATGAGAGGTCCATTCTATAGAATCTGCAGGCACCGACTGAAGTGCATTTACTAAGTTTTAATCAGCCCTTCAGGAACAATGAAAGCTAAGCCACTCTTTCACTCTTCAACATGCTTCTCCTCTTTTCACTTTACTGAACAGCATCGGCTTAACGAGCAGCCGCGAGTTTGTAACTCAATATTCCAATTACAGGAAGTTTTATGGTATTCAAGGGTAACAGAGAAGAAATCTTAAAAAGAAGAATTAAGAGATTACTAATTCTCTTCCCTTACCGAGCACTGGGAACAGTTATGGGATGGGGTGAAAGAATTCTTACTCAACTTTTTTTTTCTTTTTAAAGTTTAAGAGATTGTAACATGTCAAATGAATTTTACCCGTAACACAAATTATTTGAAATGCACTTAACTTAAAATAATAAATATATATATAGATTACTTTAAACGCTTGAACTGAAATAGTTTAATGGATTTCACTTGGTAATTGAGATTTTTTTCTAGGAATATTAGAAATAGTTAAATGTTTTTGTTCAGTTTTACACATATTATAGGGTGTGATCATTAATATCAGTAAAACATTTTTTTTAGTTTAGTTGCTTTTGAATATTCCTTATTTTGTGTTATCTTCTTTTGCCTTCTTAAAGGAGCAGTTTAACATAAAAAATAATTAAAAAAACGTTTCTGTTACTTTTCCCAAAACAGTACCATATCTGTCTACAGGTTGTTAGTGGGATTGCAGTTTAGCCCTATACTATTCAATAGAGTTACGACAGGCACAACCTGTTGAAGGGCGTGGTGCTGTTTTTGGAATAAAATAGCTATGTTTTTCTAATTTTGAACATTTTCTTTAATTGCAGATTAGGATGAGAGCTTGAAGAAATCTAAAAAGCTTTAATTTTCTGTATTTTTATTTTTTTACAAGGACAACTAAAAAGCAATAGCCAGGACACCTGTTAGTATAAGTGTCACATCTCCACCAGGACCTGTTCCTGCGACATGTTCTTCGGCGGCACAGGCTGCGTCTAGCCACTTGGATTAGGGTGGCTAGGACCTGTAGGGCCGTCCTGTCTGACAGTATGGATGTGTATACCGTCCAGCTGAAGCTATCATCTCACTGCTCCAGCCCATTGGAGAGCACCACACCCTACTTAAGCTACCAGTGTACTGTTGGATGGTGCCAGATATACCAGACAGCTAGGGGAATCTATCTCAACAGATAAGACCAATATACTCCTCACCAATTCGTTGTAAACAGCCAGGGTATTTTAAAACTTAACGTTTAATAAGATATAATAAAACATAAAGCACATAATAAGGTGCTCATATTGCCAGTGCTCATTAAAAAAGTCACACTCTCACCCAGGACTTGTAGTTTCAGATGAATCCAAGGTACGAAGACAGGTCAGCCAGAATGCAGGAATACAGATCAATGTTCCCTATATACCCTGTCGTTCCCTGTTTGTCTCCTGCTCTTACAAGAGCAGTACCCCAGTGTAGCCTATCTAAAATAAATAACTCCCAAGAAAAAAACAGCCCTCAGAATGCGTTTCTGCCTCTACGGCGAGGCCTCATTCAATAAAAAAGGAAACAACGTCCATCCATACATGGGAAAAAGAACAGAGAGGAGCCAAAAAGGCTCTAAACTGCACGCAAAGATAAGTAAGCCAAGTGCTGCAGTGGCAGCCACATGGTAAAAAAGACCGCACAGAGTGCTGCCTGGTCAAAAGGGAGATGCGAGGGTCAGTCAATAAGTAATGCCTCTATTTTTTTTCTCCTTTTAATTGGCAAGAAATTCAAATGCAATTACATAGGTTGAAAACCACAACATTAACGATTAATTTGTCACTTTTCAATATAATCTCCATCCATTTCCACAGTCTTGGTCCACCGTTTAACAAGGGCATGTATTCCAGCATGGTAAAAAGCATTCTTGGGACCCACCGTGCACAAACTTTTCTGTATCCCAGTTGTCCAATAATTTTCATCACACTGCCTTTACTGAGGCAGATAATGCCACACAATTCATCTGCAATCACCCGGCGGTCACCACGAATGATGTCATCGACTCGCTGAATGTTGCTTGGAGTCACTGCGGTTACTGGCCTGCCGCTCCGCATTTTGTCAGCCAACGGTGATGGCCCTTCAGCTGTGTTACAGTGACGAACCCATCGTCTAACAGTACTGACATCCACTGTTGCATCACCGTACACATTTCTCATGAATTCGAATGGGCGTTTCACCTTCTGCATGCAAGAATTCAATCACAGAACGTTGTCTAATACGAACATCGATGTCAGCCATTTTGCAAACAGATACAGTCCAGCCACCTGTTGGAGAAGGAAGTTGCAATTGCTGTGGATTGGAATAGAAGGTTTGAGGAATTGTGCCAAATTCGAATATTTAACATAACTACCTTATTTAAGGAGAAAAAAAATAGGAGGCATTACTTATTGACTGACCCTTAGTGGATAATTTCTCAGCCCCAATGCAAACATTTTGACAATTATTGGGCCTTACAACTAGTAATACTTTCTTTTAAATAAAATTCTTTTTTAGTAGATTCATTAAAATTCAACAATTTTATGTAATTGGCAAACCCAAAAATGAAAGAAATACAGTTTGTACAGAAAGTATTCAGACCCCTTTAAATTTTCCACTCTTTGTTTCATTGCAGCCATTTGGTAAATTCTAAAAAGTTCATTTTTTTCTCATCAAAGTACACTCTGCACCCCATCCTGACTGAGAAAAAACAGAAATGTAGAAATTTTTGCAAATTTCTTAAAAAAGAAAAACTGAAATATCACATGGTCATAAGTATTCAGACCCTTTGCTCAGTATTGACTAGAAGCACCCTTTTGAGCTAGTACAGCCATGAGTCTTCTTGGGAATGATGCAATAGGTTTTTCACATCTGGATTTGGGGATCCTCTGCCATTCCTCCTTGCAGATCCTCTCCAGCTCCGTCAGGTTGGATGGTGAACGTTGGTGGACAGCCATTTTCAGGTCTCTCCAGAGATGCTCAATTGGGTTTAGGTCAGGGCTCTGGCTGGGCCAGTCAAGAATGGTCACAGAGTTGTTCTGAAGCCACTGCTTTGTTATTTTAGCTGTGTGCTTAGGGTCATTGTCTTGTTGGAAGGTGAACCTTTGGCCAATTCTGAGGTTCAGAGCACTCTGGAAGAGGTTTTCATCCAGGATATCTCTGTACTTGGCCGCATTCATGTTTCCTTCAATTGCAACCAGTCGTCCTGTCGCTGCAGCTGAAAAACACCCCCATAGCATGATGCTGCCACCACCATGTTTCACTTTTGGGATTGTATTTGGCAGGTGATGAGCAGTGCCTGGTTTTCTCCATACATACCGCTTAGAGTTATCACCAAAAAGTTGTATCTTAGTCTCATCAGACCAGAGAATCTTATTTCTCATAGTCTGGGAGTCCTTCATGTGTTTTTGAGCAAAATATATGCGGGCTTTCATATGTCTTGCACTGAGGAGAGGCTTCCGTCGGCCCACTCGGCCATAAAGGCCCGACTGGTGGAGGGCTGCTGTAATAGTTGACTTTGTGGAACTTTCTCCCATCTCCCTACTGCATCTCTGGAGCTCAGTCACAGTGATCTTGGTGTTCTTCTTTACCTCTCTCACCAAGGCTTTTCTCCCACGATTGCTCAGTTTGGCTGGACGGACAGATCTATGAAGACTTCTGGTGGTCCCAAACTTCTTTCATTTCAGGATTATGGAGGCCACTGTGCTCTTAGGAACCTTGAGTAATGCAGAAATTCTTTTGTAACCTTGGCCAGATCTGTGCCTTGCCACAATTCTGTCTCTGAGCTCCTGGGGCAGTCCTTTGAGCTCATGATTCTCATTTGGTCTGACATGCACTGTGAGCTGTGAGGTCTTATATAGACAGGTGTGTGCCTTTCCAAATCAAGTCCTATCAGTTTAATTAAACACAGCTGGACTCCAATGAAGGAGTAGAACCATCTCAAGGATGATCACAAGCAAATGGACAGCACGTGACTTAAATATGAGTGTCTGAGCAAAGGGTCTGAATACTTTTGACCATATAATATTTCAGTTTTTCTTTTTTAATAAATTTGCAAAAATGTCTACATTTCTGTTTTTTTCAGTCAAGATGGGGTGCAGAGTGTACTTTAATGAGAAAAAAAAATGAACTTTTTAGAATTTACCAAATGGCTGCAATGAAACAAAGTGAAAAATTTAAAGGGGTCTGAATACTTTCCGTACCCACTGTATCCATATACTTTAGTGTAACTAAGTATTAATAAATTAATTTAAGAAAGTGGCCTTGGTTACAAATTAATTTAATAAATGGCAAATAATCTAATAAGCAGCAAATAATGGTCATTTTTAAAATGTAGTTAAAATATGTTTTTCTCCAAGTTTTCTGGGTTGTCTAATTATAAAACCTTTGTCTGTATGTTCTTTTTTGAAACATGGGTGCCATATATGGTGTCCTATGCTTGGGCACATTCTGGCATCTTTCGTTCTCAATTCGTGACACAAAAATGATGGTGGTGCTTATAAATACTCATCATTCCTTCTAGTGAATATTTCTGTCAGCACTTAAGGTGTCCATGCAGACTAGACAAACATAAGCCAAACCTGTCTATCTCTCAGGGATGACGGGGGAATGAAACATCAATAATGCTGGATTTCAATATGCCAGTGCTTTGTTCTTGAAGGTGATAAGCCCCAGTATTGGTGTCTGTCTGGCAGTGGCTTGATACGCTCTTCCCATTAACAACACATGCATGTTCTGCTGAACAGAGCACCTATGCGAATGGGGGTACAGAGAGGAATAGCTCTTGGCACAATGAGCCTATTCCGCCAACAGCTATGGAAGGTGTTTAGGTACCATAAAAGTCCACAGTTTTAGGTTCACCAGATGAAGTGGATCCTGTAAGCCTCAGGTCTGGGTTGGCACATGGACCCCAGGCGTTGATGGGTCAGCAATGACTTGGCACAGTCAGGAATCTCAGGAGCAGCAGGACGAATGAATGAAACCCAGCAGGGATAGAGGCAAGGGCACACCAAACATAGAAGTGTAGAGTCTCAATCCCAAGACACAAGTGTGTGCATAAATGGGCTTTAATTAGGCGTAGGGAGATGATGTCATATATCCATGCCAGGCAACTTGCAAAATCCCACGTGGAGCACAACAAAGGGCAGCAAACCCAGTGGAAGGAAGTGGAGCCTGGGATACCCGGGACCAATGTGTAACACACAGTGGTGTCATGTATGGATGTATGGTTTAATCTACCCTGTTACTAAATATCAGTCAGAGCATATTTAGGCTTCTGTTCCTCCTAGAACTCATTTTTTTTTATTGGAGTTTCACTTTAACCTCTTAACACATAATCAAGTACATAATCAAGTACATGTATGTGATTGTGGGGGTGACCACTGTGCAGGAGGATCAGGAGTTGAGCTCTCTCCAAACACGGGTGATTCTTGTTATGTTACTTAGCTGTGAACTGTGTCCAACAGCACTGTCTTCGATCGCTGTTGTTAACCTTTGAAAGGGAACCTGTTGGGTCCCCCGTGCCCCCGGTACCACCAGTCATTGTGTTTGCATTTGTAAGCACCCATCCAAAACAATCTTTATATTACATTACACACATAAATAGATATTTAGAAAAAGTATTTCTGAAGTCTGTTCATGATATATAAATGAGGGCTTTTACGAGTCAAGGGGGCGTTAGTGTCCCCAGACTAAGACTAGTCGGCCCACTTAACCCATGTAGCATGTTATCACACCCTTGTGGGCATGATAACATAACTTACAAATGCTGGCGTCATCGCTAACGCTTACCTTGCGCATGTGCACGGCTTCTTCTCCTCTCATCATTGATCCTCTGAAGCCAGGTGTACTCGTGCCGGCTTCAGAGAGCCGCACTGCGCATGATCGGAAGGGCAGTGGGGAGCAAAAAATGAAAGTCAAAAAACAAAAATGGCTGTGGAGGCAAGGGGTTTCGGTTGAGCTAAAATGCTCAAATCCAAATTTTTTGAAAAGTAATAAATTGGAGTCATGGTTGAGCTTCAATCTCATCCAATATATTCTTGAAGTTCAGGTATGTAGGTCATGACACAATCAACTCCTCCATCACGAAACGTTAGAGAGATTATTCATTTATACATTGTTTGGACAGATCCTATCTCTTTTCCATTCACAATCTGAGGGTCTGGAGAAGCAGGCGGGAAAAACATTCATAAGGCTCCAGAGAGGTAACATTTTAGGGGTTTGAAAATTTACCCTATTCTAATTCGAAGATTGAAATTTTCTTTTTTCTCCTAGTGTACCCAAGAATCCAACATGCACTTTAGAGCTGTTCTAATGTACAAAGCACATTGTATAATTCAACTGTGAAGACTTAAGTAGCCATTTAGACCATTCATAAAGCCAATGTGTCATTATTTATGACCACAAAATAAAACCTTTCATATTAAATCCATATGGAAACCTACAAAAAATATAGGTGCCAGTAGCTGGTTTCTAGGAGCATTGGTTACATAGATCCTACCACTTTATAGACTATATTTATCCAATGGCTATCGCTCCTGTGTATTACACAACGGTTACATGATGTGCATATTTCACATACAGTTATTGTAACCGATGGAATGTTTAGTGCAAATGAGTCAGTAACATTATACAGGTCACATGCTGCACCCCTACAACTACAGCATGTGTTCTCAATTACTTCTTGCTCTCCCACTGATACCCATGTGTATTCCAGCTCTTGGTGTTATCTGTATCAACATGTGTGTTACATTCCTCAAGTTAGTCAAATACTCCCTTTTTGTGCAGTTGTTTGATTTTTTTAAGCTTGTCACTGTTATTCATTTATTAGAAACATTTTCAACGTTATAATGCATTGGCAAGCGAATATCATAGAATGGTGGAATCAATTTGTCATCTAAATGAAGCAAAGCTGAGTAGATGCATTAGAGCAGCGATTGGTAGATGTATCAGAGCAGAGTTTGGTAGATGGATTAGAGCAGAGTTTGGTAGATGAATTAGAGCAGAGTTTGGTAGATGAATTAGAGCAGAGTTTGGTAGATGGATTAGAGCAGAGTTTGGTAGATGCATTAGGGCAGAGTTTGGTAGATGGATTAGGGCAGAGTTTGGTAGATGGATTAGAGCAGAGTTTGGTAGATGGATTAGAGCAGAGTTTGGTAGATGGATTAGAGCAGAGTTTGGTAGATGGATTAGAGCAGAGTTTGGTAGATATATTAGGGCAGAGTTTGGTAGATGGATTAGAGCAGAGTTTGGTTGATGTATTAGTGCAGAGTTTGGTAGATGGATTAGAGCAGAGTTTGGTAGATGGATTAGAGCAGAGTTTGGTAGATATATTAGGGCAGAGCTTGGTAGATGGATTAGAGCAGAGTTTGGTAGATGGATTAGAGCAGAGTTTGGTAGATGTATTAATGCAGAGTTTGGTAGATGGATTAGAGCAGAGTTTGTTAGATGGATTAGAGCAGAGTTTGGTAGATGTATTAATGCAGAGTTTGGTAGATGTATTAGTGCAGAGTTTGGTAGATGGATTAGAGCAGAGTTTGGTCGATGGATTAGAGCAGAGTTTGGTAGATGTATTAGTGCAGAGTTTCATAGATGGATTAGAGAAGAGTTTGGTAGATAGATTAGAGCAGAGTTTGGTAGATGTATTAGTGCAGAGTTTGGTAGATGTATTAGTGCAGAGTTTGGTAGATGGATTAGAGCAGAGTTTGGTAGATGTATTAGTGCAGAGTTTGGTAGATGTATTAGTGCAGAGTTTGGTAGATGTATTAGAGCAGAGTTTGGTAGATGGATTAGAGCAGAGTTTGGTAGATGTATTAGTGCAGAGTTTGGTAGATGTATTAGTGCAGAGTTTGGTAGATGTATTAGTGCAGAGTTTGGTTTATGTATTAGTGCAGAGTTTGGTAGATGGATTAGAACAGAGTTTGGTAGATGGATTAGAGCAGAGTTTGGTAGATGTATTAGTGCAGAGTTTGGTAGATGGATTAGAACAGAATTTGGTAGATGGATTAGTGCAGAGTTTGGTAGATGTATTAGTGCAGAGTTTGGTAGATGAATTAGAGCAGAGTTTGGTAGATGTATTAGTGCAGAGTTTCATAGATGGATTAGTGCAGAGTTTGGTAGATGTATTAGTGCAGAGTTTGGTAGATGTATTAGTGCAGAGTTTGGTAGATGGATTAGAGCAGAGTTTGGTAGATGAATTAGAGCAGAGTTTGGTAGATGAATTAGAGCAGAGTTTGGTAAATGGATTAGAGCAGAGTTTGGTAGATGGATTAGAACAGAGTTTGGTAGATGTATTAGAGCAGAGTTTGGTAGATGTATTAGTGCAGAGTTTGGTAGATGTATTAGTGCAGAGTTTGGTAGATGGATCAGAGCAGAGTTTGGTAGATGGATTAGAGCAGAGTTTGGTAGATGTATTAGTGCAGAGTTTCATAGATGGATTAGAGCAGAGTTTGGTAGATGGATTAGAGCAGAGTTTGGTAGATGTATTAGAGCAGAGTTTGGTAGATGTATTAGTGCAGAGTTTGGTTGATGTATTAGTGCAGAGTTTGGTAGATGGATTAGAACAGAGTTTGGTAGATGGATTAGAGCAGAGTTTGGTAAATGAATTAGAGCAGAGTTTGGTAGATGTATTAGTGCAGAGTTTCATAGATGGATTAGAGCAGAGTTTGGTAGATATATTAGTGCAGAGTTTGGTAGGTGGATTAGAGCAGAGTTTGGTAGATGTATTAGTGCAGAGTTTGGTAGATGGATTAGAGCATAGTTTGGTAGATGTATTAGTGCAGAGTTTCATAGATGGATTAGAGCAGAGTTTGGTAGATGTATTAGTGCAGAGTTTGGTAGATGTATTAGTGCAGAGTTTGGTAGATGGATTAGAGCAGAGTTTGGTAGATGGATTAGAGCAGAGTTTGGTAGATGTATTAGTGCAGAGTTTGGTAGATGGATTAGAGCAGAGTTTGGTAGATGTATTAGTGCAGAGTTTGGTAGATGTATTAGTGCAGAGTTTGGTAAATGGATTAGAGCAGAGTTTGGTAGATGTATTAGTGCAGAGATTGGTAGATGTATTAGTGCAGAGTTTGGTTGATGTATTAGTGCAGAGTTTGGTAAATGGATTAGAGCAGAGTTTGGTAGATGTATTACTGCAGAGTTTGGTAGATGTATTAGTGCAGAGTTTGGTAGATGGGTTAGAGCAGAGTTTGGTAGATGGATTAGAGCAGAGTTTGGTAGATGTATTGGTGCAGAGTTTGGTTAATGGATTACAACACAGTTTGGTTGATGTTTTACTGCACAGTTTGATTGGTCTTGAACAGAGCTAATTATTTCTAACCAACGTAAATCATAAATAGAGGAAAAGTATAACCAACTCTAATTTTGACATAATTCGGTTCTGCTTTTTGTTGCCTTTGTAGAGCATGGTATTATGGAGGATTGATTCTGTATAGAATACCTCTGGAATGCAGCATGCCTTGACTCTTTTGCTTCATGAAGAATTCGACCCTCAAGAATCCGTCTATGCCTCAGAATGAATTTAAATAGTCTACCAGGGTATATTAGGGCTTCATATATTTCTTTTGGCTCTGTACAACTGGGAGATTGTATAAAACCATAATATTGTGATCTGCAAAAGGTATTAGAGTTTTAGATGTCCGATTATGTTGCACATAAAAAGTTTTTCATTGGCTTCCTAGTATAAATTAATTAAAAGGAATATTTTACTTTAATTGTGAAATTTTTCTAATAAGTCCCCAATTTCAGTACTTGTTCCATGACCTCTAATGTTCCATGTCTCTTTCATTTCGATAAAGGCAGAGAGCTTCATTCCCCTCTCTGCGTTAGTGATTTGCTTGAAGGCGGCTGACTGTTTTGTTCATTTGCTAAGCTAGCCCCCTTTTCTTGACCTTGCATCACAACGATGGAGATGGTAACCAGACAGCCAGCCCCCTTCATCATGTCACCGACATAGAAAGAGAGTAGTTTCTGCCAGTGACGGAACAACAGCATTGAAACTGAAAAATCCATTAAGGTTTCCCAATCAAATTTTTATAGTATGTTTAATTAATGTAAATTTGGAAACTAATGAGAAACTTTTTGTGTCATTGGACCACCCTTTGGAGTTGGGCGTTTGGTTTAAAAAGGACTTTGCTCCCAATACAGATAAGTGCCAATTTCCCCCAAATCCTCAATTTTATTTATTCATTGTGACCCTTGTTATGTTCTTCGTGCCTTACATTTTTTTTAGGAAAATTTTAAGTATGCAGTTACGAACTAATTTACAGTGCAATAAGTCTGGACTAATATAATGATACCGATATAATTTAAAAAAAGTTATCTATTTTTTCCAGTGAAACATTGCACCTCATGGTTAAAACTTTTTTCATGGAAGATTACTAGAACATATTTAATCCACGGCATCATGCATTCTTAACACTCGTCACATGCTGGGGTACATTGTTCCCAGGGTTGACGTCCAATTGGGAAATCAGCGATGTATTGTGGAAGACATACTAAGCCTTCTGGGTAGATTTTTTCAATGGTTTCAGAAGAGTGCGGATAATTTAAAGTGGTTTTCAAAGTGATACTAAGCAAATAAAGAGATCATCTTTCCTTAACAAGTTGACAGACGCTGTATGCTCCAGTTGGAAGAGGACCCCTAATCATCAACTATTGAAGAAGTAGCGTGCTGCTGTCACTGGGCATCTTTCCAGCATTGCTCACATGTATATCTCAATTCACTTTAAATTATTTGAACATCAAGAATTTGAAAATTTTTCTTAGTTATTGATTTTGGAACATGGAAAAAGATGGAACTTTTGAAAAAAATACCACTTAGTTTCTAGACAAACATCTAGATATGTCAAATTGCTCCAACAAGTGACCTTTCCCCATAATACCCATCCTGTAAATTCATTTTGTAGATTTTTTCTAATGTTTTTGTAAAGTACTACTTCAGGGTTCTTCTTTATTTCACCAATGGATAGGTATCAAAACTGTATGTTCCCTGTGTATACTGAAATACTTATCGGTCGATGTCTTCTGCTGTTTTCAGCGCTGCCCCAGTCCTCTTCTGCATGGAGTGGCACAAGAAACAGTAAAAGACAGCCATCGGTAAGCATTTGCTACACAGAGGGAAAATACATTACTGATACCTATCCGGTGGTGAAATAGAAAGAAAAGCTTCAAGCGTAAACTTGCTTAAATGTTTTTTACGATTTCAGTAAATCTTATCCAAAACTGAGATGGGTGTGTGAAACCCAAGTGCGATGACCAGTGAATCCGAGTATGAGTTCAACAATCTGTCCACCACATAATAATGAGAAATCTATATCTTCCTTGGTTTGTGTTTTAGTGCGTTTGCCTCCACTTTTTGTTCTAGTGAAATAGCCATTGGCAGCACATATAAAGACTTTTTAATTTTGACCATTTCTATTAGTGTCTTTTTCTACTGCACTTATAATAATTTTTTATAATAATTTTTTATTTTTATAGTGCCAACATATTCCGCCGCACTTTACAAATTTTAAGGGGGATTTATACAGACAATACAGAATAAGCATATTTCATATTGAAAGGAGTGAGGGCCCTGCTCGCAAGCTTACAGTCTATGAGGAAATGGGGGAGACACACAAGGTAGAATGTACATACAGTTATATGAAAAAGTTTGGGCACCCCTATTAATCTTAAGCTTAATGTTTTATAAAAATTGGTGTTTTTGCAACAGCTATTTCAGTTTGATATTTGTAATAACTGTTGGACACAGTAATGTTTCTGCCTTGAAATGAGGTTTATTGTACTAACAGAAAATGTTTACTGACTTACTAAAGCACTTTTTTTGGTTTTGTAACCTCATTGAGCTTTGAACTTCATAGCCAGGTGTATGCAATCATGAGAAAAGCTACTTAAAGTGGCCACTTGCAAGTTGTTCTCCTGTTTGAATCTCCTCTGAAGAGTGGCATCATGGGCTCCTCAAAACAACTGTCAAATGATCTGAAAACAAAGATTATTCAACATAGTTGTTCAGGGGAAGGATACAAAAAGCTGTCTCAGCGATTAAACCTGTCAGTTTCCACTGTAAGGAACATAGTAAGGAAAAGGAAGAACACAGGGACAGTTCTTGTTAAGGCCAGAAGTGGCAGTCCAAGAAAAACATCAGAAAGGCAGAGAAGAAGAATGGTGAGATCAGTCAAGGACAATCCTCAGACCACCTCCAGAGAGCTGCAGCATCAACTTGCTGCAGATGGTGTCACTGTGCATCGGTCAACTATACAACGCACTTTGCACAAGGAGAAGCTGTATGGGAGAGTGATGCGAAAGAAGCCGTTTCTGCAAGCACGCCACAAACAGAGTCGGCTGAGGTATGAAAAGCACATTTGGAGAAGCCAATTTCTTTTTGGAAGAAGGTCCTGTGGACTGATGAAACCAAGATTGAGTTGTTTGGTCATACAAAAAGGCGTTATGCATGGCGGCAAAAAAACACAGCATTCCAAGAAAAACACTTGCTACCCACAGTAAAATTTGGTGGAGGTTCCATCATGCTTTGGGGCTGTGTGGCCAATGCCGGCACCGGGAATCTTGCTAAAGTTGAGGAACGCATGGATTCCACTCAGTATCAGCAGATTCTTGACAATAATGTTCAAGAATCAGTGACAAAGTTGAAGTTACGCAGGGGATGGATCTTTCAGCAAGACAATAATCCAAAACACCGCTCCAAATCTACTCAGGCATTCATGCAGAGGAACAATTACAATGTTCTGGAATGGCCATCCCAGTCCCCAGACCTGAATATCATTGAACATCTGTGGGATCATTTGAAGAGGGCTGTCCATGCTTGGCGACCATCAAACTTAACTGAACTGGAATTGTTTTGTAAAGAGGAATGGTCAAAAATACCTTCATCCAGGATCCAGGAAATCATTAAAAGCTACAGGAAGCGACTAGAGGCTGTGATTTTTGCAAAAGGAGGATCTACTAAATATTAATGTCACTTTTCTGGTGAGGTGCCCATACTTATGCACCTGTCAAATTTTGTTTGAATGCAGATTGCACATTTTCTGTTAGTACAATAAACCTCATTTCAAGGCAGAAACATTACTGTGTCCAACAGTTATTACATATATCAAACTGAAATAGCTGTTGCAAAAACACCAATTTTTATAAAACATTAAGCTTAAGATTAATAGGGGTGCCCAAACTTTTTCATATAACTGTATATTGTATAATGCAGCCTTGATATATTATATAGGATAAACAATACATGGACTGGTCGCCTGCCACTATGTGTGCAGTCCTGACCGAGGCTATTATGTGCATGATTGGTATGAACTTGAAATTGAAGAAGACTTTAATATGGGGGAAAACTGGGATGGACAGATAGTGTGTGGAGGCGATACGCCAGTCTAAAGAAATGGGTTTTTAGGGTCCGCTTGAAACTGTGGGTATTGGGAATTAATCGAACTGTCCTGGGTAGTGCATTCCAAAGAATTGGCGCAGCATGCAGGAAATCTTGGAGACGGGAGTGGGAAGTTCGGATTATGGAGGATTTTAGTTTTAAGTCACTGGCAGAATGGAGGGCATGTGTAGGGTGGTAGACTGAGACAAGGGAGGAGATGTAGGGGGGTACTGAAGCATGGAGCGCTTTGTGGGTAAGCGTGATAAGTTTAAATTGAACTCTATATTGGATGGGTAACCAATGCAATGACTGGCACAGGGAAGAGGCATCGGTGTAGCGGTTGGCGAGGAATATGAACCTGACTGTTGCGTTAAGGACGGATTGGAGAGGGGAGAGATTAGTAAGAGGGAGCCCGATAAGTAGAGAGTTGCAGTAGTCCAGGCGGAAATGAATACGAGCTACAGTAAGAGTTTTTGCTGAGTCAAAGGTGGGAAAAGTCCTGATTCTTGAGATGTTTTTGAGGTGTAGATGACATGATCGAGCGAGTGATTTGATGTGAGGAGTGAAGGAAAGATCTGAGTCAAAAATGACCCCAAGACAGCGGGCTTGTTGCTGGGAAGTAATGGTTGAGCCACAAACGGAAATGGCAATATCGGGCACAGGTAGGTTAGTGGAGGGAGGAAATACGAGTAGTTCAGTTTTTGACAGATTCAGTTTTAGACATAGGGAGGACTTAATGTTAGACACAGCAGAAAGTCAATAACTGGTCTTTTGTAATAATGCAGGGGTGATGTCCGGTGCAGAGGTGTATAATTGGGTCTCATCAGTATAGAGATGGTACTGAAAACTGAACCTGCTGATTGTTTGTCCAATGGGAGTGGTGTATAAGGAGAAAAGAAGGGGGCCTAGGACTGATCCTTGAGGAACCCCAACAGTAAGGGGAAGGAGAGAGGAGGAGGAGCCCGCGAAAGACACAGAGAAGGAGCGGTCAGAGAGATAGGAGGAGAACCAGGAGAGAACAGTGTCCTTGAGGCCAATAGTGCAGAGCATAGTGAGGAGGAGCTTGTGATCCACAGTGTCGAATGCGGCAGAGAGTTCCAGGAGAATCAGCAGGGAGTAGTGACCATTAGATTTAGCTGTTAGTAGATCATTATAGACTTTAGTAAGGGCAGTTTCAGTAGAATGTAAGGAGCGGAAACCTGATTGTAAAGGGTCAAGAAGAGAGTTGTCTGAGAGATAGCGGATTAGACGGGAATGGACCAGGCATTCCAGGAGTTTAGAGATAAAGGGAAGATTGGAAACAGGTCTGTAGTTGGCCGTGCAGTTCTGGTCAAGGGATGGTTTTTTAAGTAATGGATGTATGCTGGCATGTTTGAAAGAAGAGGGAAAGATACCAGATGAGAGGGAGAGGTTGAAAATTTTAGTTAGGTGAATGGTGACAGCTGGAGCAAGGGACTGAAGGAGATGTGAGGGAATAGGGTCACTGGTGCAGGTGGTAGGGTGAGAAGATGCAAGGAGCCTGATCACTTTATCTTCCATGACTGGTTCAAAGTCAGAAAGTGAGCAAGATACAATGTGGCTGGGGAGAGCATGCACACCATTTGGTGATTGGGAGAAAATTTCCTGTCGGATATGGTCAATTTTTTCTTTGAAATAATTGGCCAGATCGTCAGTGCTGAGGTTGGTGATCGGGGCCTGTGCTGTTTGATTGAGGAGAGAATGAAACGTGTCAAAGAGTCGTTTAGGATTATTGGAAAGTGAGATTATGAGGTTGTTAAAGTAGGTTTGTTTGGAGAGGTGAAGCGCAGAGTTAAATGTTTTCAGCATAAATTTATAATGGAGGAAATCTTCAGGGAGATTAGATTTTCTCCACAGTGTTTCAGCGCACCTGGAACACCGCTGGAGAAGACGTGTTTGAGGTGTGTGCCAGGGTTGTCGCCGTCTATGCCGAATTGTTCTCTGCGTAGGAGGTGCGGGTTCATCCAGGGCACATTGCAATGTTTCGTTATAAAGCTTCAGTGCAGAGTCAGGACATGAGAGGGAGGAGATTGGGGCCAATGATGATTGCAACTTTTTCATAAATTTCTGGGTGTTAATGGCGCGTATATTTCTATAAGTGTGGAAAGTGGGGGGGTCTTGAGTAGAGTCACAGTTCTTGACAGAGAATGAAAGAAGATTATGGTCAGACAGTGGAAGGGGAGAGTTAGTAAAGTCATGTACTGAGCAAAGCCAGGAGAAGATCAGGTCCAATGTGTTCCCGTCCTCATGTGTAGGAGAATTAGCAAGCTGTGAAAGGCTGAAGGAGGAGGCTAGTGATAAAAGGTGAGTGGCAGATGGGGAAAGAGGATCGCCAATTGGGATGTTAAAATCTCCCATGATTATCGTGGAGATGTCGCAGGATAGAAAATTTGGAAGCCAGGCAGCAAAGTGATCCAGAAACTGACGAGAGGGACCTGGAGGGCGATAGACAGCGGCCACTCGCAAGGAGAGGGGCCGGTAGAGTCTGACTGTGTGGGCCTCAAAAGAAGGGAAGACAAGGGAGGGTACTGGGGGGATAACCTGAAAAGTACATTTTGTTGAAAGAAGCAGACCAACACCTCCACCTGATCTGTTGTCAGGTCTCGGAGTATGAGAGAAGTGTAGGCCACCATAGGAGAGAGCTGCTGCAGCGGTGGTGTCCGACTGCTGGATCCAGGTTTCAGTGAGAGCCAGAAGGTCGAGGGAATTAGGGAGGAAAAAGTCATGGATGTAAGAGAGTTTATTACATGCTGAGCGCGCATTCCAAAGGGCACAGTTGAATGAGACAGAAGATATGCAGGGAATATTAATGAGATTAGCAGGGTTACTGAATGTAACAGGGAAATACAAAGCACTTCTCCGAAAGATGGGTTAGGGCTTATTTTCCGGGGATGTCTTATCATTTGTTACATGAACAACAATCCACATTTATTCTTAAACAAAAAGTCAACATTTATTCAAATATAATCATGTCAATTGTGCAAGTTCTCCCACTTAAAAAGATAAGAGAAGCCTGTAACTGACATCATAGGTAGACCTCAACTATGAGAGACAAAATGAGAAAACAAATCCTGAAAATCACATTGTCTGATTTGGAAAGAATTTTTTTCCAATTTTGGTGGAAAATAAGTATTTGGTCAATTACAAAAGTTCATCTTAATACTTTGTTATATATCCTTTGTTGGCAATGACAGAGGTCAAAGATTTTCTGTAAGTCTTCACTAGGTTGGCACACACTGTTGCTGGTATGTTGGCCCATTCCTTCATGCAGATCTCCTCTAGAGCAGTGATGTTTTGCGCCTGTCGCTGAGCAACACGGACTTTCAACTCCCTCCAAAGGTTTTGTAAAGGGTTTAGATCTGGAGACTGGCTAGGCCACTCCAAGACCTTGAAATGCTTCTTACAAAGTCACTCCTTCATTGCCCTGGCGTTGTGCTTGGGATCATTGTCATGCTGAAAGACCCAGCCACGTTTCATCTTCAATGCCCTTGCTGATGGAAGGAGGTTTGTACTCAAAATCTCACGATACATGGCCCCATTCATTCTTTCATGTACAGCCCCAAAGCATGATGTTGCCACCCCCATGCTTCACAGTAGGTATGGTGTTCTTTGGATGCAACTCAGCATTCTTTCTCTT
Source organism: Phyllobates terribilis (assembly GCF_046119375.1). NCBI lineage: Eukaryota > Metazoa > Chordata > Amphibia > Anura > Dendrobatidae > Phyllobates > Phyllobates terribilis. Next base: position 907,691,384 of record NW_027362762.1, read on the forward strand.
CCAAACACGCCGAGTTGTGTTTCTTCCAGAAAGTTCTACTTTGGTTTCATCTGACCATATGACATTCTCCCAATCCTCTTCTGGATCATCCAAATGCTCTCTAGCAAACTTCATATGGGTCCGGACATGTAATGGCTTAAGCAGGGGGACACGTCTGGTACTGCAGGATCTGAGTCCCTGGCGGCGTAGTGTGTTACTTATGGTAGCCTGTGTAAAGTTGGTCCAAGCTCTCTGCAGGTCATTCACTAGGTCCACCCGTATGGTTCTGGGATTTTTGCTCACCGTTCTTGAGGTAATTTTAACCCCACGTGGTGAGATCTTGTGTGGAGCCCCAGATTGAGGGAGATTATCAGTGGTATTGTATGTCTTCCATTTTCTAATTATTGCTCCCACAGTTGATTTCTTCACACCAAGCTGCTTGCCTATTGCAGATTCAGTCTTCCCAGCTTGGTGCAGGGCTACCATTTTGTTTCTGGTGTCCTTCGACAGCTCTTTGGTCTTCACCATAGTGGAGTTTGGAGTGTAACTGTTTGAGGTTGCAGACCGGTGTCTTTTATACTGATAACAAGTTCAAACAGGTACCAGTACTACAGGTAATGAGTGGAGGAAAGAGGAGCCTCTTAAAGAAGAAGTTACAGGTCTGTGAGAGCCAGAAATCTTGCTTGTTTGTAATTGACCTTATTTTCCACCAAAATGTGAAAATAATTCTTTCCAAATCAGACAATGTGATTTTCAGGATTTGTTTTCTCATTTTGTCTCTCATAGTTTAGGTCTACCTATGATGTCAATTACAGGCCTCTCTCATCTTTTTAAGTGGGAGAACTTGCACAATTGGTGGCTGACTAAATACTTTTTTTCCCCACTGTATATACACACACACACTGCACATACACATATATACACAAACTACACACACTACACATACACATGTATATACACACACAATGCACATACACATGTATATACACACACTGCACATGAACATGTATATACACACACACTGCCCATACACATGTATATACACACAGCACATACACATGTAGATACACACACTGCACATACACATGTATATACACACACACTGCGCTTACACATGTATATGCACACACAGCACATACACATGTATATACACACACACTGCACATACACATGTATATACACACACACTGCACATGAACATATATATACACACACACTGCCCATACACATGTATATACACACAGCACATACACATGTAGATACACACACTGCACATACACATGTATATACACACACACTGCCCATACACATGTATATACACACAGCACATACACATGTAGATACACACACTGCACATACACATGTATATACACACACACTGCACGTACACATGTATATACACACACAGCACATACACATGTATATACACACACTGCACATATACATGTATATACACACACACTGCACATACACATGTAGATACATACACATTGCACATACACAATACACATGTATATACACACACAGCATATACACACATATATACACACACTGCACAAACACATGTATATACACATGCTGCACATAAAGATGTATATACACACACTGCACTGTAAGGTGGCTAATGGTCACATAGTCAATGTGTGAGTATGTGTCACAGAGATGGCTGTCCTCTGTGGTGTAACCCGGAGTGTTTCTCTAGTGCACATAAGCACTAAGAGGATCATTTGGTGCACCTGGGACCGGGTTATGGGTAGCTTGGAGAGTTGATTGGGTCCAGCTACCCACATACCTCACCTGTTGGTGTGGTTAAAATCCTTTAAGATGGATGCCATTGTTTGACACATGGGCTGTGTGTTTGGAGGGAGAAAGTCTTCTGTGTGTTGTTTCGCCGGACTGAGCCAGTGAGCTTAACGCTATGCAGCCTGTGTGCCCACAGGACTGGCTTAAGCAGAGACTTGCTTAATGGACATTTTTCTTTGTTTTGCCTGAACTAAAGGCTGTTTGTATTCCTTTATTTTTGCCGGGTTTATGAGGTAATAAACCAACATGAAGATTTAAAGGAACATGCCTCCTGTTTGCCTCCCACCGCACGCAAGTGAGTAAAACCCCTACAGCACATACACAAGTATATACACACATTGCACATACACATGTATACACACACTGCGCATACACATGTATACACACTCACTGCACATACACATGTATATACACACACACTGCACATACACATGTATACACACACTGCACATACACACGTGTATACACACACTGCACATACACATGTAAATACACACTGCAGTTGAAGTTCAGACTTTCAGCTTTCATTTGAGGGTATCTACATTAAAATTGGATGAAGGGTTTAGGAGTTTCAGCTCCTTAACATGTGCCACCCTGTTTTTAAAGGGACCAAAAGTAATTGGACAATTGACTCCAAGGCTATTTCATGGACAGGTTTGGGCAATCCCTTCGTTATGTCATTCTCAATTAAGCAGATAAAAGACCTGGAGTTGATTTGAGGTGTGGTGCTTGCATTTGGAAGGTTTTGCTGTGGAGTAACCATGCGGTCAAAGGAGCTCTCCATGCAGGTAAAACAAGCCATCCTTAAGCTACAAAAACAGAAAAAAAACATCTGAGAAATTGCTACAATATTAGGAGTGGCAAAATCTACAGTTTGGTACATCTTGAGAAAGAAAGAAAGCACTGGTGAACTCATCAATGCAAAAAGACCTGGGCGCCCACGGAAGACAACAGTGGTGGATGATCACAGAATAATCTCCATGGTGAAGTGAAACCCCTTCACAACAGCCAACCAAGTGAACAACACTCTCCAGGAGGTAGGCGTATCAATATCCAAATCTACCATAAAGAGAAGACTGCATGAAAGTAAATACAGAGGGATCACTGCACGGTGCAAGCCACTCATAAGCATCAAGAATAAAAAGGCTATACAGGACTTTGCTAAAAAACATCTAAAAAAGCCAGCACAGTTCTGGAAGAACATTCTTTGGACAGATGAAACTAAGATCAACCTCTACCAGAATGATGGAAAGAGAAAAGTATGGTGAAGGCGTGGTACAGCTCATGATCCAAAACATACCACATCATCTGGAAAACACGGCGGAGGCAGTGTGATGGCTTGGGCATGCATGGCTGCCAGTGGCACTGGGTCACTAGTGTTTATTGATGATGTGACACAGGACAGAAGCAGCCGAATGAATACTGATGCATTCAGAGCCATACTGTGTGCTCAGATCCACCCAAATGCAGCCAAACTGATTGGTCGTCGTTTCATACTACAGATGGACAATGACCCAAAACATAAAGCCAAATCAACCCAGGAGTTTATTAAAGCAAAGAAGTGGAATATTCTTGAATGGCCAAGTCAGTCACCTGATCTCAACCCAATTGAGCATGCATTTCACTTGTTAAAGACTAAACTTCAGACAGAAAGGCCCACAAACAAACAGCAACTGAAAACCACCGCAGTGAAGGCCTGTCAGAGCATCAAAAAGGAGGAAACACAGCGTCTGGTGATGTCCATGAGTTCAAAACTTCAGGCAGTCATTGCCAACAAAGGGTTTTCAACCAAGTACTAGAAATGAACATTTTATTTATAATTATTTAATCTGTCCACTTACTTTTGGTCCCTTTAAAAACAGGGTGGCACATGTTAAGGAGCTGAAACTCCTAAACCCTTCATCCAATTTTAATGTGGATACCCTCAAATGAAAGCTGAAAGTCTGAACTTCAACTGCATCTGAATTGTTTTGTTTAAAATTCATTGTGGTAATGTCTAGAACCAAAATTAGAAAAATGTTGTCTCTGTCCAAATATATATGGACCTAACTGTATACACACACTGCACATACACATGTATACACACAGAGCACATACGGTACATACCAACCTGTCTCCTCTTTAGTGCCTCTAGACTCCTGCAGTTAAAGGACCTTTGGTGACATAATTTCTTGTAAAATCATGCTGGGCTTATTTTCAGGGAAACACAATATCAAGAAAAACTGTCAAAACAATTATTTGGAGGAATTGCAAGACATTACATATTGTGGCTAGTATTATATGGATGATAAAGCATCTAATAAATGGGGTTGAAAAAAACATGCATCCTTGGTTCTGCCCATGTGTCTGTGTCCCCAAACCCATATGAGGCAATAAAAAATGGGATTGGAGGATGGAAATAAATTCAAGGAAATCCGTGATGCCTTAAGTATTGCTCTTTTTTGCCTGTGTTTTAGGCTTGGACTATATGGAGACTTTAGGTAGTGATTACGGATGAGCGGACCCGTGGAAGTTCGGGTCCGTCGGCTTCAGTCGAACTTTAGTCCAATGTTCGGTTCAGGAACCAGAACTGTACACGAACTTGAACCAGAACCCAAACCCCATAGAAGTCAATGAATACCTGAACTTTGGAGCTAGAAAATCTCTCTCCAGACTCCTGAACTGTAAACCAGGAGAAGTGCGTGTTTGAAGTTCCAGTGTTCCAGTGAAATTCCAGTGCTGGACACTACTTGTCTGGTACGAACCCCAAAATTTACAGTTCGGGTTTGCTCATCTCTAGTAGTAATAGCTGCAGACCACAAAAATTGAGAACAGCTCAATGTATGTCTTTGGATGTCAGTTGAATAGTTCAAATCACAGTTTTTCTACAACTTTTTTTTCTCCAGGTAGCCTACATTTTATGCAGTATTCGGTTGCAGATAGTCCTGTGAAGTGTCCGCAACACCAGTCCTCCGGTGTTGCTCTCTGGTGTCAGCCACACACAGCCTGGAGACCTCAATCTCCAGAGCACACACTCCTCTCTGGAAACAATCTGAATGACCACTTATATCCTGTTCAGCCACACCCTGAGGGGAGGTATGGGGAATGACTTCCCTCCCATCTCTACGTCATTCCCATAAAACCACACCCTTTTAAAGAGGTAACCCCCAGCATATAATATCTATTGATTTCAATACACACAGGCCAACAACCTGCGTGACACATACCTACCCTCGTATATAATACCAGTGACTCTGTCACAATCGATATTAGATAGATAGATATGAGATAGATATTAGATAGGTGGATAGATATATATGAGATAGATTAGATATGGAATAGATATTAGATAGATAGATATTAGATAGATAGATAGATAGATTGATATTAGATAGATAGATAGATAGATAGATATGGGATAGATATTAGATAGATATTAGATAGATAGCTAGATATTGATAGATAGATATGAGATAGATAGATATTAGATAGATAGATAGAGGGATAGATAGATAGATAGATAGATAGATATAAATATGAGATACATATATAGATACTGTAGTTAGATTAGACTATGTTAAAAGGGATCCACAGACAACAAAGAAGGAAGGCTGACCGCACTCACTAAGATGGACGCTCGTTCAAAGTTCCAAGGATCCCACTTGGAGGATTAACAGCTTAGAGGCAAAGAAACAGCGTCCAGTCCAGGGTGATGCATTTCAAAAGTTGAAGTTTATTCCGGCATTATACTGAATGCTGTTTGTTTGCCTCTATGTTAAAGGGGATGTCCACCTTTGGGGACAATTTTCTCTGTTTACTTAGATGCATGTATTTAAGGCTAAAAATCGATTTTATAATTAGGATTGATTAAAAAAATGTTGCACCAGGTGCCTTCTGTAACCTCTCTGTTGCACAACCTACATGGTGGGTGCAAAATGAATTAACTGAGAATCTGTCAGTGAGTTTATTCTGATGGTCTGAGAGGAGAGTTTGTAACTTTTTTTTATCTCACAGACAGACAAATAGATCGATAGGTAAGCAAAAAAGAAATGCAGGCAGCACTCCATGATGGTTTCAAAGTGATAAAATGGGTGTTCTGTTGGCTTCACATCTTTCTTTTTTTTTCTATTTTTTTTGCTAAACTTGTGCTGCTTCATTTTTCCTGATTTCTAGATAGATAGAGGAAATGCAATAGATTACTGTAAGGTAGATAATAATAATAATAATCAGATAGATAGCGGATAGGTGCAGGAGTTTTCTGTAATGACCTCTCTAGCAATTTCAGTTTTTGATTCCAATTCATCCCAACTTTTCTTCCTAGAATTTCTTGTTCTTGTAAATGCAGCGTGACCCATGTGTCAAAGTCTTGGGGCCAGCTGAGCACCAAGGGGATTGCATGAGCAGAATAACAGATAGATAGATAATAGATAGATAGATAATATATAGATAGATACAGGGGTGGACACAGACTGTAGTGGGCCCCTGTGCAAGAAATTTTTGGGCCCCCCCCCTGCCCTTCATAAGGCAACAAAGTTATGTAAACATAACCCCCCCATGTGCATCTCTCACCCCCCCCATGTGCATCTCTCATCCCCCCCATGTGCATCTCTCACCCCCCCATGTGCATCTCTCACCCCCCCATGTGCATCTCTCATCCCCCCCATGTGCATCTCTCACCCCCCCATGTGCATCTCTCATCCCCCCGTGCATCTCATCCCCCCGTGCATCTCATCCCCCCCGTGCATCTCTGATTCCCCCCACTCCTAGTTAATTAATTGTATTTAAAAAAAATAAAACTTGTTATACTTACCCCCATGCGATCCCTGCAGAATCCTGGCGCTCGTCCACGTTGCTGCCACCAGGTTCTCCTGACGTTCGGCCATGTGACGGCGCCACATACATAGCCAGCAGCTTTTGTTTTGGCCAAAAGATTTTTAAAGCCGCCACCACGATAAGGTAGACTCTTCTGGCCGGGCCCTACTCTAACCTATTATAATTTTCTTAAAATATCCAATACTCTTTTTAGATATATTTTTATTTTGTTTTCTTTAAGGGAATGTGTCATATACATTTTTTTTTTTAAATGACCAATAATACCACATACAGGGAATACCGCCACACCATGACCAGACCACATATTACCACAACATAGTGACCGAATAATACCACACAGAAGGAAGAAAAACTGCCACACCATGACCAGACCACATATTACCACCACATTACTAATATTACCACCACATTACTAATATTACCATAAGTGTCATTATACACGGGAGCTCTATACATGGTATGTATAATTTAAGTGTCCAGGTAATCTAGTGATCACCAGTGACATTATACACAGGAGCTCTGTATATAGTGTCAGTGTACAGGTAATACAGTGATCACCAGTGACATTATACACAGGAGCTCTGTATATAGTGTCAGTGTACAGGTAATACAGTGATCACCAGTGACATTATACACAGGAGCCCGGTACATAGTATATAGTGTAAGTGTACATGTAATACACTGACTCACTGGTGACGTCTCTAGGTGAAGTCCTTCAGCTACGCTTTTCTCCTTCATCCAGCACAGACCGCCATCACGTCTTCCAGCCAGGACTCGTCTCTGCATAAAATAACACAGTTATCTAGAGCACATTCCCCAACTTCTACATTACGCAGCTGAATACAGACGTGCATCCACCATCAATATATGGTTAGTTATTATGCAACCCACCATTCCAAATATAAATTGTAATCCACCACGGTGCCCCCATTAACTGTAAATAGGCACTTAATATGTAATTTAATTAGAACCTCTACTCTTTCCACCAATTTGTTACCAGTTACACTCCTGCATCCGCAACGCCCCCTACTCTATACTTCCTGCTCCCTGCATTCATTATTTACATGCACCCCCTGCCCCAATTCATTATATCATGTCCGTGCTCTCCCCACCCCATCATCATTTACTCTCCCCCACCCCACATTCATTATGTGCAGCTCATTATCCCCCTACTCCCAATTCCCCCATGTGCAGCTCATTTTCTCCCAATTCCCCCATGTGCAGCTCTCATCCCCCCCATGTGCACATCTCTCATCCCCCTCCCCCACATGTGCACCTCCCATTCCCCGCCCCATGTGCACCTCCCATTCCCCCCCATGTGCATCTCCCATCCCCCCCATGTGCATCCCCCATTCCCCCCCCATGTGCATCCCCCATTCCCCCCCCCATGTGCATCTCCCATTTCCCCCCCATGTGCATCCCCCATTCCCCCCCCATGTGCATCTCCCATTTCCCCCCACTCCTAGTTAATTGTATTTAAAAAAAATAAATAAAATTTGTTATACTTACCCCCATGCGATCCCTGCAGAATCCTGGCGCTCATCCAAATCGCTGACACCAGGTTCTCCTGACTTCCGGTCATGTGACGGCGCGGTCACATGACCGGAAGTCAGGGGAATCATAAAGGCGCTGCCGCAGCAGAGCAGCGCAGCGCTGAGATGTCCCGGAGGCCCCATGAGGAGAGAGACGCACAAGAGGGGGGGCTCCGAGGGGGCCCCTACAGGCCGGGCCCCATACTGGAGTCAGGGCAGTCATGCCCTGATGGCGGCCCTGCTGGAGGCTGGAGGGGCCCCCTCTCCCTCGGGGCCCCCGTTCAATGAACCGGCTGCACGGGCGGTAGTTCCACCCCTGGATAGATAGATAGATAGATAGATAGATAATAGATAGATAGATAATATATAGATAGATAGATAGATAGATAGATAGATAGATAGATCGATAGATCGATAGATAGATAGATAGATAATATATAGATAGATAGGAGATAGATTCATACATGGTGTATGATGTATGTACGGTCTATTAGATTGATAGTACAGCAGCTTCCCATCAATGACATGCCAACAACACATAACATGTGTAACGTGAGTAACTAACGGGACTTTTGCCGTTTAATCCATCAGCTGTGACCTCGTGGGACCGCAGCTTGACACCCTGCCTGGGAAGCTTAGGTTTTATTGGCTGGAAAAATCTCATTTCATGTTCAGGTCAAAAGAGCAAGTTTAATTTGTCATAAACCGGAGTGAGTGAATATGAAATGTGTGCAATCTCCGTCCACACACACTATGTATACTTGACTGTCTGGAGCTGCTCCCTCTTTGACCCGTATAATCAGCAGTTAGTTTAAGGAATATAGTAACACATGTTCTCCTGGTGGTCTTTAGTCCACGTCAATAAATTAGTTTCACAGTCTGAGCTTTCTCGTTCTATCCTCTATGCTATTCTTCACATGACCTCATGTGCGCTACATTTTCACAGAGGTTCAGAATTCGCGTTCTTGGACCTGCTTCAACTTCATCTTGTGGATGTTTCTTCTCAACCACCCCCTTCGGGTTCATTTATCCATCTTCCATGTATCTGAAGTTGTCTGCTAATCATTGAAGAGGAGCTGTCACCAGGTCAAAAGTGGCCAGTTTTTGCTCCTATTTCATACTTGCCACTTTCCTGAGTATTTCAGGTTTTGTTTTTAATGAAATCCACCATATAGCTCTATAGATGCGGAACAAGGGGACAAGGCTCATGGGATTCCGTGGGGGCATGTCTTTAGGTTGCTCAGCATTATTCCCCTGTGAACAATGTCTTCTTTATAAATACCATCAAAATTAGCCCTAAATAAAAATACTCATATCTTTGGAAGCATATGGTGGATATAAACCCCCCCCCCAAAAAAAAACATACAAATAAAATTGGAATTCTTATGGTAGCAGCAGGAATAAAATAAGAGTAAAAATTGGCCACTGTTGACCTGGTGACAGGTAAGTGCAGTAGATAGGAAAATAGGTTCAATGCTTGGATATTAGAAGCTGAGAATTGTTCTGCTTAATTTAGAATACTGAATCCAGGTTTGAAATAGATAGCCACATAGGCTACAAATGACCCTTGTAAAGTGATTAAAGAAGTGGAGGTCACTGGTAGGGTGGTAGATAGAGCTGAGGGAGGAGATGTATGGCGGTGCAGAACTGTGGAGAGCTTTGTGACTGCGAGTGATAAGTTTCTATTGGACACTGCAGTGGATGGGTAACCAGTGCAATGACTGGCACAGGCTGGAGGCATGAGTTTAATGGCTGGATAGAAATATCACCCTGGCTGCTGCATTCATTATAGATTGGAACAAGTTTACTAAGAGGGAGACTAATTAGTAGATGGTTTCAAAAGTTCAAACAAGAATGAATCAATGTAACAGTAAGGGTTTTTGCAGAGTCAAACATAAAAAAAGTTTGAATCCTTAAAATATTATTGAAACTACAGTCTGTATTGACCAGAAGAGTTATAGTTCTTGAAAGCAAAGGAAACCAACATCTTCATGAAGAAGGGCTCATTGAGTCTCTGTCACCAAAGCATGGAGGGTCCTAGAGCTTGGTCCTCAGTAATAATTAATGAGTACCTTTTTTTTTCTAAGGTATCATCCTTACTTATTCATTGACTATTAGTAATGGACCAGTTAAAAAAGGATGAAACTCTGAAGTACAAAGTTTGTCTTCAATGTTTCATCAGTTCTCTACGGATCCACCTAAGGGACAATTCTCAAGTTTAGTGATTCTCTTGTCGGTCTTGATGAGGGGGCATTTTGGAGCGGGTGCTCCTGATTCATTAAGAGGTGCACTTCTCTTAATGAATCAAGATTGTTGCGTAGTGTCGTTCACCTCTGTGCGCCTCGCCATATGTCTTACTCCAGCTTCTGGCGTAATTGAAATTTTTGGTGCAGCCGAACATCAAGAATTTGATGAATGGGGGTCGCCAGACCCCATCACGCCCCCTCCCCAGCTCCACCCACATTTTCACAGCTGGGATAAGAATTATGTGAAAATGGCAGAAATCACCCTTTTTTTGCACACCCTGTTGTTGCACACAAAAAAGGGACTTTTGAACAATTTTTTAAATCTGGCAAAAAATCTTTAATGAATCTCCCCCATAGAGTTGGCCCAGTCAGAGACATAAAACGAATGAGAATAGGAAATTATCTGAGACTCAAGAACCAGAGAGCAATAAATCTATTCTTCAAACTGATGTGCATATGGCTCAATGAAGATCCATGGGTCAGTGAACTGTTCGATAAAAAAAATGGACCACATACTGATGTGTGAATGCAGCCATAGGAGTCCTGTGCCAGGTCCCTGCATCGTACTGTGAAACACGGATGTATGAATCTGGACTACAGTGTAGCAATTGAAACACAGCTCTGCAACACCTTACAAACTCTGCTGCATTTGACAACCTCTGCTGCATCTGACAACCTCTGCTGCATCTGACAACCTCTGCTGCACCTGACAACCTCTGCTACATCTGACAACCTCTCCTGTATCTGACAACCTCTGCTGCATCTGACAACCTCTGCTGCACCTGACAACCTCTTCTGCATCTGACAACCTCTGCTGCACCTGACAACCTCTGCTCTTTACTTCACCAATCTTCTACACTTCTTGTCGGCTTCTGCTTTGTTATAAATGTCCATGAGGTTCCAGCCACTTGTATAATTAAATAGTGACGGCTCAAACATCGGATGATAATAAGCTGCGTCTCTTAATCAGGAATTTCATATAAAATATTTCTAATATTAAGAACCAATCAGAATGCTGTGATTATTTTTGATATTAGGGAAATGTAATTTCACAGACATTTACATTTCTAATATGCTTTCGTCTGGACTGTTTGGCTGAGATAATTTGCTGATACAGGATATTACGTGTTTATGAAGTCTAGTTACTGCCTCAAGTATAGAGCTAAGAAAAAAGCAGAGCAGCTGGCCATAGCGCCCGAGATTGCTAAATACACTGGAAAAATAAAACCTTTCCTGCTAACCTATAACTTCCTCTATTACTGCCTTCAAAATTGGGCATTTTTTTTACATTTTTGCTCTTTTTTTTTTTCCTTCCATTTTTTCAAGAGCTATAGCTTTCTTAATATTTTTGTTAACATGGCTTACGCAGACTTGTTTTTGTTGGACGAGTTGTAATTTTGATTGACACCATTCATTTTACTAAGTAATGTACTTAAAATTGGGAAAAGGTGAAAAAAAGGATCCTCTAGGGCGTGTATATAAGCTGCTCTGCATTATTAACCTGTGAGCACCGCCTCCTTGTAAAGACCATAAAAATTAGAACTAGTTAAAAAGGCCCAGATCTCTGGAACCATAAAGTGGATTTAAAAAAAATAACAGAAAAAAACCTTAAAAATGTAAAAAATGCAGCGGGATAAAGAAAAAGCAAAATATGGACACCTTTGACCTGGTGGCAGGTCTTCTTTAAGAAGAGAAATCTAAGAAATACTAAAGGTGGACATAAACACGCCTTAACCCCTTCAGGACACAACCATTTTTGTTTTTGTACTTTAGTTTTTTCCACATTTATTTTAAAGAGCCATAACTTTCTACATTTTCAGTCCACGTAGTAGTCTGAGAGCTTATATTTTAGCAGAATTAATGTACTGAAAAAGGGTAAAAATAGAAATCCCAAGGTTCGTGAATGGCTAAAAAGCACAATTCTGAAAATGTTTTTTCGTGTTTCCTAGTGTTTAACTTTTATGGTTTTCCATTGACAGAGCTACTTGGGACTTGTTTTATGTGTGGTGAGCTGATGTTTTTATTGCTACCATATGATACATATGTTTTCATCACTTTATATTGCATTTTTTGATGGGAGTTGTGGCAACTAAAAATCAGCAATTCTGACATTTCATTAATTAATTTTATACAGTACAGACTTTTATTTTTGAATCGGAAAAAAGGTGCTTGTTCATATTTTAATACTTTAAAAAAACAAAACACATTAATTATTCACTTTTTTTCTTTAATCCCCATAGGGGACTTGAATCTGCATGCTACATACCTCAATTCCCCAGTATTGCAGTATATAGTGAAATTGTTGATATGGGCTTGGCTTCATAGGAGGACTAAGATGGCAGTGATGGGGGTCTTCAGTAGGGCCCACTTTTTTCTAAATATGTTAATGAACTGTTAAGATCTATGAGCCGGACATAGATCTTCCTAAGAATCTGCCTCAAGAGCTTATTTTAAATGAATGAGGGCGCTACCAGTGTCAGATATGTATATCAGGAGAGCAGACTGTCAGTCATTACATGTCTCACACTGGTAACTCCTCCTTTCAATTATAATAATCTCTGGAGGCAGATTCTCTGAGAGATCTATGTCCGGCCCATAGAACTTAACAGCTCATTTACATAATAAGAAAAATGTGAATTTCTCTGGAATAAGACATTGGATATCAAGGTATAATTTTATTCAACTTCTATGACATACATATAGACGGCTTTGGACAGTTGATCCTAAGATTCCCTTTAAGCGTATGGATGGTTGTCCTTAATATTATTCAATGTACAATAATTAAGGTCAGAGAAATGTCCAAAAAATGTTTTCTTCCAGGATCACTACTTATATCCCGATTAGAAGACCTCCAGAAACAAATGCATTCATTTGAGTGAATATTATTAGCATCTTATCTCATATTTTAACTCATATTTTATACTAATTTCTAGAGTATTGTCACTTTGACGGCATATCAGAACATCATTGAAACCTACAGCATTAAATATGCGAGTATCTCTTAAACAATCGGTATTGACTTTTAGGTTTGCTATATCCAATAGGTAGTTCTAATTCTGTTCATCTCTAAAGAGGCTATTTGCATATTAATGTTCCTAGAGGAGTGTTGCATACCCTATAAGGCTCCTAACGCCTACTTGACACTCTCCACAAGGAGAAATATTACCATTTAGACATCCTGTAAGAGTCCTCTCACTGAACCAAAACAGTTCTTTCCTGCTTTGCACTGATGAATGGCAAACACCCTGAAACATGTGTCTGCAAATGGAGTTTCTGTTTTGGCTTCTTATCCTAAGACAAGTGGAAATGCATGTTAAATTGTTGATATTGAATTTTAGAATTGCTACCCCCCAATAGACAGCACTAGCGTTGCAGTTCTCTTCATGTCTGAAGAGGCTATTTGCATCTTCAGGACAGATAAATGGTGTCATTGAACCCCTCATTTGGAACACAAACTTTCATTTCCCCATATAAAAATATTGTAATCCTCGTGTAATATTAAGTGCATCCAACATGGTTCAATTCTCAATTCAGTTACTCTAACAGAATCTAAAATGAGGCTTTGTCTTATGTTCTGGAAATATTACCTTTATCCGGATCTAAGGCCGAATTCAGACATCCATAAATCACCGCGCAAGTACAGAACGTGATGCATGGACTGGCCACAGGTCTCCTGACCCAAACTTGAGAACCTTATATGTCAAGTGGGGGTCAGGAGATTCACGACCAGTCCAAGCACCATACAGTAGTCCATACTTGGAACGTAGTATAAGGACTTCTGAATTCTGGCTGAGTAGAGATCAGCAGATTTTTTGTGTGCTAAGTCATATATTTCCTTCAAGAGGTGTTACAGTTCTCCAAAATTGATGTCCTTTGAATAGTCCATTAATATTACATCATTGGGGATCTGACTCTCCGGTAGGTGAGCTTTTTCAAGAGGCTGCAGTCCCCTCTATTTGCAGTCTTTACTTGTACCTGGTATTACAACTTTTCCAGTCGTAATATATTCTACTGCTACTTTTCATGTAGAGTCAAAAGTCGCTTCGATTGACATTTGATCTGAATTTCTTCTCAACAATTTTAACTCAACTTCTTCTGAGTCTAATTTCTGCTGAGTCTAAAATTGCTGGAATAGATAATGCATCATTTCAGCTTTTTTATGATTAATTGTATATTAGGTATATAATAGCGGAGATCCATTGTGGTTCTATACACTCATAGTCATGGTATAGAACGTGACTTTTGCAGTAACACCCTTTAGCTCATTGTATTTAGGGCAAGTTGCCTAATATGAATAGTAACATGAAGTCAGGGTCAGAGGAGTGACTAGAGCACTAGAGAATCCTCCAGTTGTTCGAGAATCTGCACCATTAATTGGGCACACCTAAAATAAATCCCTTGAGGACCAGGTTTGGACAAACCCATTGGAAGCTGATATTTTTTGCTAGTCTTATTGTTGGGTTATTTCCAAAATAATATATTACCTCTTATTCAAGATATTCATGTTCTTGGGCATAACCTTGCTTGTATAGCAGAAAGCAATGAGGGAAACTTGAAACTTCAGGTCCCCAATGCTGGATTTGCAAGGCTACATGCAGGGTTTTTTGAATTTTTAGGAACATGTTTGCTCCAATAAATGCCTTAAAAAAAAATCACTCAAAAATGCTTGGCAGACTCTTCCTATTCATGTCTTTTGTAAAACTTCCTGCTGTTCACGTGTTCAGTCATTCGAGAGCCTTCAGTTTTTGAAAAAAGGCGTGGTAGGAAAAAAGGGAATACACATGATTTCTTTGAATCGATTCCTGATGGAATCTGCTCCAATCTAGACACTGTCCAAATCAGACAGCTGCAAAAGTCATTTCAGGAATAAAATTCACCCAAAACACTTAAAAAAAATCCCAAATGTAATATTCTGAGTACAGGTAAGTATAGTCTTTACATATGAGGTAGATGGACTTTTAGGCTTTTTTAGGCAACTTCTGTATTCTCTTTAGTAGAATTGGTGCAAATCGATTTTCAGAACCCAATCCATGGGTCGTGTCAGTGCATTTTGGCCACTGGATGAGGAGACAAAATAATTGTCCCTTCCCTGACGGCATTTGAGGCTCTGCTTTTGATTAGCTGGACTGGTGGAATGTCACATGCGGGTCATGTTGCATTGATGGCGTCCCGCCAGGCCAGCTGATCAAAAAGTCAGTTCTCAGGGCTCCCATCCAGTGGTCACAGATTACCGACCTGAACTATGGTCCAGGTTTTGTGACTTGATTGGCAATTACTCTACTTTTCAATTATGCTCAAAATATCCCAATTTTATAATTCCGTCCTCTAAGACTTATGCGGATCTTGGCTTAACCTTATCTAAATAAAATAACCAATGTAATTTGCATTTGTGCTAAATAAACACAGATTCTGATTATTCATTCTGAATGTACTATGAATATGATTAGGTCACATGCAAAGCAATACAGCAATTCATATGTAGTATAGCGTTACTAGAGAAAGTGCATTAATAGATAGTATCTGAAGCCAAAGTTGATTATGGGTATTTTGCTTAGGTCTGTGTTCATTGGGCATGTGGACTATTCTGCTGAAATGTATTATTTGTTATGCTTAGCCTTTTCTGATCCGCAAACAAAAATTACATTATGGCTGTGAAAGTGTTAAATTTGACTAATCTTTGTGTAATATTTATCACCTATACATTATTTTCAAAAATATTACAAAAGTTGACACCTTGTTATTTCTCCCTTTCATATTATAAAGATGCCCAGATTTTTTTTGGCACATAAAATATGCTCAAATATATTCATTTTGAGATTTTATCAAATGTATCTGATTAGGACTTACCTGTATATTATGTAGGTGCTGCTTACAGACTGTGGTAGTGTGGCATATTAATAGAGACCTGTCATCATTATAGCTAGGAAGGCACAATTTTGAGAATTTATAAAATATTCATAAATGTTATAGTTTATTTGCTTGGGACTTCACTTTGCATAAATATAAGTCAGATAACCTTCTAGATGATCAGACTGTTCTGTGTCTAAAGCCACTGCTATAGAAATTAGGATGTCCCAAATGGGTGCAAATCAGAGAATCTACATTAGTGGAAATATATGTGCATAAAAGTAAAGTGAGTTGTTACTTCATCAAGTAGCTACAAATCCAAGAGGACATTATTACAAGAAGGATCCAGGATGTTGGTCATTATTACAAGAAGGCAACATTATCACAGGAAGGGTCCAGGATCAGGAACATTATTACAGGATGGGGTCGGGAAGAGGGATATTTTTACATGGAAGATTAACACATATGTCTTTATAGGATCTAGAACTGTACAATGGTCCTTACATCTGACCAACATGCAGGTGGGGACCAAGGTCCAAAATTTGTACAATGGCCCATCATACACTAGTTACGCTACTGAACATAGACTAGTGACTGCTTTGGTAGAGGCATTCTTTCGGTAAGAACTCTTCATATTTTGGCTGATAGACCCAAGGATACAATTGGTGGTACTTAATCCTGCACATTCGTTGTCTCAGTTATTCATTTTCATAATTTAAGATCTGGAAGATGAAGAAGAGAAGATAAAAGCGAGCCTTCAAAAATGTAAAATGGCATAAAAAAAAAGTATTTCTTTTTGATATGTCATTTAGAAAAAATTAAATATCAGCTTATCAATATCTAATTTATTATACTAACTATTGCCATATTAGAAATAAATATTACGGTATCTCAGTTTGTCAGGACTGCCGATTTTTGTGCAGTTTTTAGAGCAGTTTCAAAAATGAGTTTGAGAAGTTTCATAAGTTATCTCAAGACCCTGCACAAATTAAACAAAAGTCTGGCGAACCTACAGATTTCTATGAGATCGGCTGACAGTCTAGGTTGTATGGTAGCCTAACCACCAACAGATGTTGTCAGGGAAGAAAAGGCTTGTTGAATTTTCAACAAACATTTGTTGTCGAGAAGAGAAGTCTAGCAGTGGTTCTCTCATAGACAACGTGAGTGCCCAACCAAGCAGAACTTTCCAGTATATAGGGAGAGTTGTAGATGATAACTGGTGGCCAAACGATCATGCAGGCGGCCTCTATATCATTGTGTACTAAGCCTGTAAAGGTCTATTAACACTGCACAATTATCATGAGCGAACATTCCAAGGAACGCTTATTTCATAATAACTGTTTGGTCCAAATAGGCTGCCGATCACTCGATAAACCAGTAAAACACTCGTTCGTTGGGTGAAGCGATATTTTGGTTTGCAAAAAAGGATCTTCATTCTCAGCAATTTAAACAAAAAAGTAGCAACCTACGCTGACTGAACAGTCCCCTCATGATCGTTTAGGGCACATCTGAAGTGGGGTCAGACTGTGTAAATAGGGTCATCAACTACTGCAAATAAGTGACTTTTCGGCAATCATTTACCGCAGTCAATCTACAGGTGAAATTAGACCTTTAGTGTGTAAGACACTTTTACTCCACTTGACTTTCAAAATCAATACAATGCATTCGCTCCAGTCCAGTCATAAGCGACCTGAGCATATAAAAGGGTTTTCACTTACAGTATTGTATTTTAACTTTTTGTAGAATTCTGACGGTGAAGTACTGATGAGCATCTCTTCTTCATTCACATTGTTTAACCATCTAACAAAGAGAAAAAGATTAACACTCAGAGCAGTAGACACAGCCTTCTGAAAAGCCTTTCCGACACAACATCATCGTTGACCACGCATGATGACTTGCCGGTAGTGATGAGCGAGTGTGCTCATTTAACCCTTTCGCCAAGCACACCCGGGTTATTTCCGAGTATCTTCGGCGTGCTCGTATATTAAGTTTGAGTCCCTGCGTCTGCATGATTTATGGCTGTTAGTCAGCCTCAACACATGCAGAGATTGCCTGTTTGTTAGGGAATCCTCACATGTGGTGAGGTTGACTAACTCGCTCATCACTACTTGCCAGGCCTACCAATCAGAAGAGTTGTGAGGGATTCCAGCAGGTAGGGGGAGTCTCGCAGGGCTCTGTTCCAGTGGTCACAGACTAACAATGTGACTGCTGTACAAAACTCATGTGAATATTTTTGCTCAACTCCAAACTGAAGACCAAGAGAAGAACTGATATTACACACCCTGGGAATAATTTCTACAAATAGAGCACACCAATGTTGTTGAATTTTCTTTGCCTATCTATTGGAGTTCTTTACATTTTTAATAAAATTTCAGCCAGCAGCACAAATTAAAGTGGTATACGTACAACCTGTAAATCATAGGTTTTTAATTTTCACCAGATGTTTTGGGGTATTTTATACATATTTAAAATAATGTAACATACAGATTTAGGGCCCCCATACATACAGTCATGGCCGAAAGTGTTGGCACCCTTGAAATTGTTCTAGAAAATGAAGTATTTCTCGCAGAATATTATTGCAATTACACATTTTGTCATACACATGGCTACTTTCTTTGAGTGTATTGGAACAAAAAAAAGAGAGAAAAAGCAAATTGGACATAATTTCACATAAAACCCCAAAAATGGGCCTGACAAAATAGTTGGCACCTTTCCAAAATTGTGGGTAAACAACCTTGTTTTAAGTATGGCAAGTAACCAGTGTGGGCAATATGAAAATCACACCTGAAACCAGATAAAAAGAGGAGACGTTGACTTAATCTTTGCATTATCTGTGTGTGCTAAACTAAGCATGGAGAACAAAAAGAGGAGAAGAGAACTGTCTGAGGACTTGAAACACTTTTGGCCATGACTGTATTAGATAACTGTCAGCTGAATGACAGCTATCTCGCCCGACTCTCCCATACACAGGAATGCTCAGCTTCGCCAAGCGGCAACTGCTTGTCAACCAGAGATAAAATGGATAAGTTGTTGGAAATTCAGCCTGTATGATCCTTCCATCCTCTGTCAGGAAGAGTCTGCAGACTCCAATACACATTAGACTATTGACTAATACTGCTAATATTGATGGGTTTGGCTGACTTTTTTTCTGAAGTGTATTGGGGGTCTTAAATTCATAGTAAAGGTTTTCATGACTCACAACTCACCATCTTGCGTACTTACAACGGAAGGTTATCTCAATTAAGAGGATTACAATAATTTAACATTGCACAAGCCCCTGACGGATGTCAAGCCAGTTGTCGTAAGTAAACTTTTTTGTACTGTGCTATCCCAGTGCTGTGTTATCTGAGTCAAATTGACCGTTGCTAGATCTGGTCCATCATTCACCTTCCAATGTTTATTTATTTATGAATACTAAAGGGGTTATCCTATGATCCAAAGCTAACATTCAGGGTGGTTGATCTTCTTCCGGGCTCTCTATTGATGGGGCGTGACTGCCAATGTCAAGCTGATTAACTGCTGGCTTCCCACATTTAGGCAACGGGGAGCCGACTCTCACTCTTCATGAGATCGGCACTCAAGCCCCATCAACAGAGCAGAGCGGAAGAGAAGTCGCTGCTCTGTCGATGTGACATCAGCGGAAGCCACAGAATCGCTGGCAGGAGAAGTCTGTGACCGCTTTGTGCCGGCAGAGATCTCCGCTAGGCAGAACAGCCAGGTAGTTAGCAGCTATCTGCCTGTTAGTTCTTAGACACACAGTAAAAAATTAATATAGTCTTGGATAACCCCTTTCAATTTTAAAAAATCTTAGCCCTTATCATGTACAACATCAGGTGCAGAATTTCTTTCATCATACAGTAGATTATTCCACCCTTACCTTATCCAATATTTCATTAATGACTCCAATTTCTCACTATGAAAATTCAATACGTTTTCGTCACAAGGTAGCAAAACTTTCGACAGACTGCAACTCACATCAGAGCCACTGGGTGGCCACATTTAGACACATATAGTGTAAACTACTTTCCAACAGAGAAACACAAAATCAGTACTTTGTTTTTTTTTTAATTTTAATCTTTGATCTGGTCATCTCGTGCCACTTATTTCGGGATATGTCAATTCAAAATGAAATCTATAGTCAGTTTTTTTTTAAGCCTTCTAACTTCAAAAATAAACTAAGGTTGTCTATCGCTTTTTATGGCAGTTATTGTGCATGGTGTCTATATACAGTGGTGTTACTTGAATCTCATGGGCTCCAACGCAAAAACTCCAATGGGGCCCCCAATTATTGCAAGTCTTTAATAGTAATGGTCTTTTTATAAAGGACAAAGAAACTTTTGGGGACCCTAAGGCTCCAGAGCCCAGGTGTGATTGCAACCCCTGCACTTATGGTAGCCGCACCCCTGTCTATACTTATGTGTTTGCTCTTGTCATTTTAACTTGTCTTCCATAACTAGATGTTATTTCCTGGAGATGATGTTTATGGCACAGTGCTGTTCATACATTTTTATGCAGTCCTATTTCATACTTACACATAGCAGTCTTTTTCCACTTGAGCTGCATTGCCTGCCAACAAGTATAATATGTTTTCAGAAATGAGAGAGCAGGAAGTATGCTGCCAGCTGTCTGTCTTATATGGTAACTGCAATCTATTATTCAGTTTAAGTTTTGGCTAATTTATTGTGGTCTCAAAGCCAGCACTGAAGTTTGTTCCATAAAACACAGATATTTCACCCGCTGTCCTGATGTGACCCAGGGAGCTAACACCATGCGAGGCGCAGGAAAGGTTGCAGTACAAGATCAGTGCAGATGACTGTTCCAAAGAGGGGCCTCCGATGTTCTGACGTTGAAAGCAACCGTCCTACACTATTTTCTTCTGCTTCGATCTCCTTGGTTAGCAACCAATGCAAGCAAATGCCTAATGCCATCTTTATCGGCAATGCCATATTGAGTTACATAAGTACGGTACTCGACTATTATAACTATATTACCATTAAAAAAGTTTTCTTTCCTCCACCTTTTTTTTTTTGTCAAGCTGAGATAATACAGCTATCCGGAGATTTCAAGCTGCTTGGATGTTCCTCTAAAAACAATAAAAAAATAACATGACCTCATCTTTGTATGTCCAGCTAAATATTTATAACAGAATGTTACAGAAAATAGGGAAAAATCAAGATGCCAGTGTTCCCACCCCAGGGGAGTGCATTTCATTGAGCTCAAAGGACAAAGGGCAGAAATTCGGGAGCCTAAGGGGGCATTTGCACTGCACGAATAAATTTACCTCCAACCGGCAACATGTTTGCAGATCGGCGAACATTTAATATCCTGTTTACACAGGCAAGAGCGCGCTTCAGATGTTCACTGAAAGATCAGCAATAGATTGTTCAGTGAGCGTAGACTACCATTGATATTGGCAGCATAGGTCCTGTTTCCTGTCGAAAACGATGCTCTTTTGGGCAAACCAAACAATCTTTTCATACGATGAACCATCATTTTGCTCATTCGTTGGATGAATAGGCTTACTTGTTGGAGAAACGGCTGTCAGTCAATGTGCCACGGTGTGCTGCCACTGACTGTATACTGAGCGATGTCTATAGCCATGCCAGCCGTGCCTCTATGACTGAAAGCCGGAGGCTCCCGGGAAAAATAAAGGTAATTTCCTCACAGTAGCCATGCCTTCAGAACAGCATCTGGGCAGCTTTGGAGCACTAGTATCCTGCAGATTAACCCTATATCTGCAAGTTAATAGCGTTTGAGGACATGACAGAGCCCTTTAAGAGTACATACGAGAGGTGAAGTCAACCGAATAGTAAGTAGTGTGGAGAAATGATTCCATATTCCGACACATGACGATGTCTAAAGTACATTGGATAGGAGTAGAAGCCAGTGATGAGGTAGATAGATGAACACATTCAGAGACTTGAGAAGGTCTTAAGTCAATATGTGCCAAACAGATGGATGTTATAAGGCCCCTGGAGAAAGCCTGGATGGTCTTCAATGTCCAGGACTATGAAATTGGTGTCCTAATATTAAGCTAATTTGTTGTGGTCTCAAAGCCAGCACTGAAGTTTGTTCCGTAGGATAGGTCATCAATATCAGATCCATGGGAGTCTGATATCTGGGATTCGACTGTTGCAGGTCCCATCGTGGCCAAAAGTACACAATGTGCAGAGCCAAAACATCACACCTCCTTACACTGCATGCCAGCCATTCTCAAGTACTGCAGATCAGCCCTCATTGAAATATCAACAGGATTGCCAGGTGACCTAGTGGTAGGTCATCAGTGAGATAGTCACAGAAGATCGTAAAAAAAAAGAAATGGGAAAGTGACAAATATGCACCAAGGGGAAAGCTCATCTTCAGAACATACTGTATATATAGTATAATGACAGACATATTTATGCTACCAATAGTTGTGCAAAACATTTTGTGACATAGCATTTTACACTGGGTGAGGCTTTACAGGACATGGGAGGTAAACCAATGCCTGACAGATTACCTATAACTTATTTCAGAAACTGCAGTAACTTTGAGCAGAAATCTACTCCAACTTATAACTGGTAGAGTTTTCCTTTTTTTGTCCCAGGTGACGAGCGTTAATCAGGAGGGGGCTTCATTTTCATTTCCAGTACTTACCCCACTCCTCTATGTGTTCCCTGAGAAATAGAGCAAAATGTTTTCTTAATATAAATTTGGGGACTTTTATCTACTTATGGAACATGACTTATCTGCCTTGAATCTATGAAATTAAGAGAGTGTTTAGCCATTTGGGTTGAAATCACATTTCTGGGATTCTCCTATAAAAGAAACATTTAGAAATTATTCCTATAGAAACACAACCTCTAGATACCAAAATCCCACCTCGCCTGGTGAACACAAGTCTGTAGTTGTCTAAAATATTATACAAAATGAACTTTTCCAACCCCAAAAAATTACCTGTCCATGAGAGATGTTCGAAATAGTAAATATCTAGAGACCTCCACCAAACATTTACACCCGGGTCCCGAATCCTTTGTTCTACCTCAGCAGCAAGGAGCACTCCATATAAACTTTACGGGAACTCTCTTACCTTTTTCGAAAACTCCAGTAGAGTTTGTATGAGCTTAGAGGTAGAGTTTGTGTCAGCCCACATAATCGGTCAGTGCACTTATACAATCTTCTCCCCACCAAATTCATGGATGGAAGAGTGAGGATCTTGCAACTTCTATAACTATGGTGACCCAATAATGAAGCCATATATCACCTATCCTTTGGTTTAACCTTGGGTGTACCAAGTTGGTAAATTATTACTATGCACAGGATACGTGATAACTTGCTGATCGTTGGAGATCCTATCTCAGGGATCACCACTAATCCCGAAAATAGGACTCTGCAATGCCCCATCTGAATGAAGCTGCAGTTGAGCATCTGCACCACCAATTTTATATTAAAAGGAATCTGCCAGCAGGTTTTTGCTGTGTAATCTGACAGCAGCATGATGCGGGGCCAGAGAACCTGATCCTACAGATGTATCACTTAGTTTACTGGGTGCAGCAGTTGTGAAAGAATCACAGTTTTCTCAGATCTAGCAGAGCTCGAAATGGTGAGCTGTGTATAACCCCGCCCACACCACTGATTGGCTGCTAATCAGTGGTGAGGGCGTGGTTGGACTAGAAGGCACAAGACACCTAGTCCTCTAGTGATAATCTGCTGCTGATAAAACACTGGTTTTATTGCAGCAGCAAATCACAGTCCAGAAAGTGACACGTCACTGGAATCAGGGTCTCCGCTCCTACAGATTGGCTTTGACATTCCAAAATTCTGTTAAATATGTAACTAATTACTGCAGCATTAATAATCCTGCATTAATGAGATGGGCTGATTGAGCCACTTGAAGTCCCATAGCCCGTTTTACACCCACAGCAGGACACTATTCCCCCCTTTAAAGTACTAAACAGAGACAAATAACAAAAACAACAGATCTGACAACAGCTACTTGTTGACAGCAACGGAATAAAAGCAATTACTATGGAGCCAATGATAAGCAGCCAATGATCACTTCACTTACAGCGCGTTTGCACCCAGCATTACCTCAATTTGCCTGTGAAATAAAATAAGACTGACAAGCCGAGATGCCAAAGTATTTCCTCCCAACATCTGCTTTCTCCCCCCTCTGCCTAATGTTAACTCCAGCTTCGAAGAGATTCTTTTTTTTTCCCCATGTTTGCCTGACCAGACCATTTTCTACCGGTAATCCCTTTTTGAGCCTTGTAATGGTGATACACTTCACCTGAAATGCTAAATACTAATGTCTTAGAGCGACTCTGTCACTTCTGAAAAATCCACAGTAAAAATTACAGTAATCAGTAAACAGCTTAAAGGGATTGTCCCATCGTGTACATTTATCGACTAGTCGCAGGCCATAAATGTCTGCTGCATACCGGTTCCATAGCTGGGATCCGTAAGGCTAGTACCTGGCAAACCTGGGCAAGTTCCATGAGAATACGGCAACCTGGGAGCCCAGGCCCATCTGCCCAGGTGTCATTTTGCAACATCTGTACAGCAGATTTGCATAGTCCATGTATAGACTTATGCTCAGTTTCCTCTATACAGCATGGGTGTTGGCTGTTTTA
Source organism: Phyllobates terribilis (assembly GCF_046119375.1). Classification (NCBI taxonomy): domain Eukaryota; kingdom Metazoa; phylum Chordata; class Amphibia; order Anura; family Dendrobatidae; genus Phyllobates; species Phyllobates terribilis. The sequence continues at coordinate 907,716,215 of NW_027362762.1, forward strand.
TACAGCAGGCATCCAAGTTAACTGCTGTGATCATGACAGTAGCATTTAAGATGATGAAAATGGGGGACGGTGTCCTTTCTGACTCCTATTGCACCCTCCGCAAGATGATTGCACAGTGTCAATGTCACTGGCATTGTCATGGCAGTCGATTGAGCCCTACTGATGGCGCCTGTATCTGCCATATTTGTACTCCCGTAAATGCCAACCTGTGACTGAAATTGAAAAAAAAAATTAAATGGGAGAAGTTCTGTTTTTTTTATCAATTTGTCTCCCAGAAACAGAGATAAAAAAAATCACAATGTCGTGTGGACCCCAAAGTAGAAATGTTAAAAACTACAACTTGTACTTCTAAAAACATGCACTCAACCAACTCTACTGAAAGATAAAAAAGTGATCGCTCTTGAGTGAGGAGGAAGAATTGAAAGCAAATAGGGACACACATCAACTCTGTCGCCCAATGGCTCGTATGAACCTGGTTCCGGGCCAGCCGGTCAGTATACATCTCAGAAACGGGGCTCCATCTGTCAATGGGTAGGTGGCCACACATACTAGCCTCTCTCTATTCATTTGTTTGGGGTTGGACTTGTTTCTATGAGAAATTTATGGCATATCCTGTGGATATGTTGGTAATGGGGCAGTATGGTGGCTCAGGGGTTAGCACTGTTGCTTTGCAACGCTAGGGTTCAGGGCTCAAATCCTATCAAGGACAACATCAGCAAGGAGTTTGTGTGGGTTTCCTCTGCATTCTTCGGTTTCCTCCCACACTTCAAAGACATATTGATTGGGAACTTAGATTGTGGCCCCCAATGGGGACAGTGATAGCAATGTCTATAAATCGCTGGTGAATTAATGGTGCTTCATAAGCAAAGCAAAATAAGTGATGTTTGGGATAGAAATAAGCCTTTGAATCATGCTGGAAGAGAATACGTGATTTTCATATTTATTCTTTTATTTCCCTTCTTCAAGCCTGAAAATGCAATCATGCACTACATGCTGATGCATAAAGAGGACTCCTAAGCTTGGTGACATAATGGTGAGGACTCCTACGACTCTTTCATCAGTTAAATAAAGGTCAATATGAAATCTTAAACAGGAAAAAAAATGACCGTATACACTCGAGTATAAGCCGACTTTTCAGCACATTAATTATGCTGAAAAAGCCAACCTTGGCTTATACTCGGGTATATACTTATCTGTACTTATATAGTATATTCCAGTGGTGGGGGGGGTTGCGGTGGAGGTGTGGGGCACATGCAGTAGCCAGCTGCTGCTGCTACCACATGTGAACGCTGCTAAAGAAAATGAATATTCACTCTTTTCCACGCCCATGGGAGTGGAAAAGAATGAATATTTATTTTCTTTAATAGCACGCAGTATCAGTTGCAGCCGACAGCTTCCTGCTGAAGCTCAGCTATCCTCTGTGCCCGCTATTAGAGAGTATGAATATTCACTCTTCTCCTCTCCCATGGGTGTGGAGAAGAGTGAATATTCATTCTCTTTAGTAGCAGGCACAGAGGATCTGCACAGAGGAACTGCTGACACTGCACTCTATTAAAGAAAATGACTATTCACTCCTCTCCACGCCCATAGTCCCGGCGTAGAAAGGAGTGAATATCCTGGCAGCTCACCTCAGCATCTGAGGGTGCATGGCAGTGATATCATGCGCTGATCAGATGCTGAGGTGAGCTGCTGGCAGAACAGGACACACTGGAGCAGAGGGAAGCAAGATGAGTAGAAGTGTTTATTTTTTTCATGTGTGCAGTGATGGGGGGCCATGTATACCAGGATAGTGGGGCCATGCATACCAGAATTGGGGATGAGGGAGCCATGCATACCAGGATTGGGGATGATGAGGCCATGCATACCAGGATTGGGATGAGGGGGCTATGTATACCAGGATTGGGGATGAGGGGGCCATGCATACCAGGATAGGGGGGCAATGCATACCAGGATTGGTGATTAAGGGGCCATGCATACCAGGATTTGAGATGAGGGGGCCATGCATACCAGGATTGGGGATGAGGTGACCATGCATACCAGGATTGGGGATGAGGGGGCCATGCATACCAGGATAGGGGGGCAATGCATACCAAGAGTGTTGATTAAGGGGCCATGCATACCAGGATTGGAGATGAGGGGGACATGCATACCAGGATTGGGGATGAGTGGGCAATGCTTACCAGGATGGCCAAATTTACCAGTAGCTGCTTCATTTCCCACCATAGGCTTATACTCGGGTCAATACGTTTTCCCAGTTTTTAGTGGTAAAATTAAGTGCCATGGCTTATATTTGGGTCGGCTTATACTCGAGTATATACTGTGTCTCAAAAGCAACAGATTATATGCCCCAGTGTATTGGCTTAGCTAAAAATTAGCCAATTTTTAAGCAATTTTGGAAGGTCTAAAATTTTGAATTGTTTAGTAAATCTCTACCCCTTTTAACCCCTTCACCACGTTGAGTTTTTCCGTTTTTGCATCTTTGTTTTTTGCTCCCCTTCTTCCCAGAGGCAAAACTTTTTATTTTTCCATCAATATGGTCATGTGAGGGCTTGTTTTTTGCGGGACGAGTTGTACTTTTGAACGACACCATTGATTTTACCATATTGTGTACTGAAAAACGGGAAAAAAATTCCAAGTGCAGTGAAGTTGCAAAAAAGTGCAATTCCACAATTGTTTTTATTTTTTACCATGTTCATTAAATGCTAAAATTTCCTGCCATTATGATTCTCCAGGTCATTACGAGTTCGTAGATACTAAAGATGTATGGGTTCTTTTTTATTTATGTAATGAAAAAAAAAAAGTTTGTAAAACTTTTTTTTGTTTGAGACCCATAGAGTCTCCATTTTTCAGGATCTGAGGCTGGGTGAGGGCTTATTTTTTGCGCACCGAGCTGACATTTTTATTGATATCATTATGGGATGGATACGATGTTTTGATCGCTCATTATTGTCTTTTATTGCAATGTTGCAGCGACCAAAAAAACGTAATTTTAGCATTTGATTTTTTTCTCATTACAGCGTTTACCGATTGGATTAATTCTTTTTCTATATTGATAGATCGGGCGATTCTGAACACGGCGATACCAAATATGTGTATTTTTTTTATTGTTTTATTTTGAATGGGGCAAAAGGGGGGTGATTTAAACTTTTATATTTTTTTAATTTTTTTATACTTTTAAAAACTTTTTTTTTACTTTTCACTTGCTTCAATAGCTGCGATCATCTGATTGTCTGTGTTACACATAGCAGGGCTTCAGTTTTGCTATATGGAGCAGAAATGCTCATCTGCTATGAATGCCGGCCACAGGCAACACTCATAGCAGTTCCGCAATGACAACCAACTCTCTCCTGCAGACCCCGGGTTGTCATGCCAACCCATCGGCACCCCGCGATCATGTGACAGGGGCGCCAATGGGCGGAGTTAATGATGCGTTTCCGGCGCAATTATGTTAAATGCCGCTGTCAAAGATTGACAGTGGCATTTAACATGATAACATCTGCAGCTGTTAGGGGCACATGTTTGCTGATGAAAAGGTGCGGGATCATTGCCGAAGCCTGCACCAAAAACAGGGAGGCGACCTATGATGTACCTATATGTCATAGGTCATAAAGGGGTTACAATGAATCTCTACCTTTATAGAACATGAATATTTTGTGCTGGAGAATATAACTTTGTATTTGTAGAGGCTCCAAATCCTGTAAAGAAAATGAACGTATGACTTTTTATCCTACATGGAGACATTTTTGCAGTTTAGTAAAGTCCATAATTGTGCGCTGTAACTTCCACGTACAGTCAGTGAATTGCAGGATGAGGACATGGGGCTAAAGCGAAAGATCCTGTAAGACTCTACCATGATTGGTAATCCTCGTATAATAAGATAATTGCTATTCCTTATCTTCTGACTTGTTCTGTGACATCTGTCCAGGTAAGGACACATTTAGTTGGCACAGATGCACAAAGTTTAGTAATGTCTCTAGATTTAACACCGTTCTTTAGCCTCATGTGACCTCAATAATAGAAATAAAGAACCTGCTGGCAGGAAAATGAAGATATAAACAGTATAGGTTTGCAGGCAAGGCATGAATATGCTGAATGATTATATTAGTACGCCTGTCATATCAATATATTTAAATAATATTAACTCCCGTTGTAAACCTGAGTGCAGAACAGAGGCAGCGTGCCAAGCCAAAGTTACACATGCTGGTCCCAGGGTGCGGGTAATTCTCTGCTTTATCGTTCGGATGAACAAGACTAGAAAATCATCAGCTCACCTGCAGTAATTCCAGATGAAGTATTTAAACTGCAATAAACTATCCAAAGGAGAATGGATGGTGGCTTTTACGTGTTCATTTTGCCCTTCAAGTTGGGTCTTTTAGGGTAAGTTCACATGTGGCAGATTTGTTTTTCCTATTCATTTCCATGGGGATTTTTTTTGGAAAGAAGTTCTGCATAAACAACCCCATAACAGATGATTCATCAAAGACATTTCTGAAATGATTCTGCTACATGTGGGCATCTCCTAACATTGTATCAAGGAACATATTATGCTTAAAGGGGTTATCCAGGACTATTTTTTTTTACTAGAGGTCTAAAAACCAGGGCTGTGGAGTCAGTGTCCATTTTGGTGGAGTCGGAGTTGGAGTCAGTATAAAATGGACCAACTCCTAAAATATTTAATAAATTGGGTTCGGTAGACCAATGCAGAATGTGCTGAATAATTTTTCATAAGAATTTGGTAAAGTTATGAAATGTCCTATAAATGTCTGTTCTGTTCCTGATCTAAGGATCTCGGCTTTTAGTTGAGATGAATCTGTGCTGCACTTTATGTGCACGCTCAGTAGTGAAGCTCCTCCTCAAAAGCTGTGGAGTCAGTGTCGGAAGTCGGAGTCTGGGAAATTGAGGAGTTGGAGTGAGACGTTAAACTTACCGACTCCACAGACCTGCTAAAAACTCACATACAGGTAGTTGGTAACTACATGCCTTTTCTATCCGGCGCCGGCGCAGAGCGGTCACTGACCACCACTGCTGTGCCAGTGATTCAGCGTCTCAATGTCAACAGAGAAGCTCTTCCTCCAGGCTGCTCTGTCGACAGGGTGTGACTTCAGAAGTCATGCTGACTGAAAGCCAGCTCCCTGCAGTTAGGGACATCAGCAGTCACACCCTATCAACAGAGCAGAACATAAGAGAAGCTGCTGCTCTGTTAATGTGACATCAGCAGAAGCAGAACAATCACTGGCTGGAGCGTCTATGAGCAATCTATGTCGGGCACAACCGGCTGGTAGTTAGCAGTTACCTGCCTGTTAGTGTTTAGGCACATTGCAAGAAAAATGAAATAGTATTGGCTAACCCCTTTAATGGATCGGTTGGTCATCTTCAGTGAAATGGCTCCAAATGGTCCTCTCCATTTCTTTAAAGGAAAGGTTAGCACAAAATGACTGTTTAAAAAAAATCACAGGCGCTTAGTGCACCCTTGCTAAGGCCAACAGCTGAGGGTACCTTCCCACTTGTTTTCTGTCTATATCTGCCCTCCTTTGGCTCCTGTAAAGTCAGGGCTGTCATTAAAGGAAAACAAGTAGGTATGAAGGTGGCAGCAGGCATGCTTGATAGCCACTCTGCTTCAGCTGCTCCTCACTGCTATCATACTGTAGACAGGAGCAAAGGCTCAGACCCCATTCAAGTGATAGATCCGCATCCAAAGACGGTAAGCAGTCGTTTTTACTGGAGCCTTAAAGGGGCTTCTGACCTTTTGCAGGTCATTTGTTTCCCTAAAATGCATGTATTTGGGGCTAAAAATTATTTTTCACTATTGGGTTTCATTAAAAAAAATAATTTTTGCATCATTTGACTTTTAAAGGTTCTTTGTTTCCCGACACGTTCATCTTCGAAGTGGTTTGTGTTCATAAATTAGCTGAAAGGAGATCAGAAAGCTAAGAGTTACCAACTCTCCTCTTAGAACATTTGAACGAGCTCACTGACGGATTCTCAATTAACTCATTCTGCAGCCAACGATATACAGTGCAATACAGAGGTTAGAGAAGGCACATGATGCAACATGATGACACCCAATTGCAGAAACTATTTTTAACCCCAAATAAAAAATAAAACAGGAAATAATAAAAATTGTCCCCAATTTTGGCCTCGGCAATGGTAGGAATATTCTCTGATTTATAACATCATTTCAACAACAAAAATCTGGACATATAAGACCCACCCAAGTCACACCTCCAAAAAGACATTGAATGACCCCAAACATCCACTTTTAGGTGGATATTGCATAACACCTGTCCCTTTTGAGCTCCGGTGTGCAGGAAGGTCTTAGCAAACCAACACTGTTGGCAAGTAGGGAGTTGGAATTGAAAAAAACAGCCTCATAAGGAAGTATTGACTGTGGAAGTCTTAGGTCTCCTAGGTTGTGGACACCTCAGGGTGTGCCCATCATTCTCTCTCAATTGTATCCACTTCTGGTTTAAAATCTTACACATTATTTTAATCAGGCAGATTAAGTAATGCAGTATAAGTCATGGAACATTTGGAGAACAGCAGTATGCTCAAGCGTGAAGTTTTATGTTTTTCTCTTCAAAGTGTAATACAATAAGTTTACTATACAAGTCCCATCCAAAAATGCTGCTCCCGAATTCTTTCATCAACTACTTGAAAAGTAGAGTCTTTTTCATAATTCCTATTGAATTATTTTTCAGTAGGGCGAGCAGACCCGTTGAAGTTCTAGTTCTGGAACCTGCCCCAATCTTTATTCCAAAGTTCGGTTCGGATACCAGAATTGTACCCAAACTTTAACCAGAACCCAAACTTCATTTGAAACAATGGCGACCCAAACTTGTGATCTAGAAAATATTGTCTCTCTCTCCTCCCGGACTTCCCCCATTGCAACGGACTTCCGGTGGGAAGTTCGTGTTCAGTGATTAAACTGTCCGGTACAAACCCCGAACTTTTAAGTTCGGGTTTGCTCATCTCTATTCTTCAGCACTATGGATGAGAGAACCCAAGTTAACTCATGTCTATTCAGCACCCTACAGTACTCTCCCTGTGATCATCCAGCATCATGACTCAATGGGTCTTATTTATTAAACCATGTAACCGAAAAACTAAAAAAATGGCACCATATTTGTCCATGTGTTGCTGTTGCTGCTCAGTCCTATTGAAAGGAGTTATCCGGGACTATTTTATGTTTTTCCTATGAAGCTAAGGACTAACAGGCCGGTAGTTGCTAACTATCTGCCTGTTTGTCTCACCACTTATCTCTGCCAGCACAGAGCAGTCTCAGACCGCTCCTGCCGACCATTCTGCAGCTTCCTTCTCTTCCGCTCTCCTCTGTTGACGGGGCGTGACTGCCGATGTCATCCTGATTGACAGTCGGCTCAATCATCACCTCAGAAGAGGAAGAACTGATCTGTTAACATGAAGCAGCAGAATGACGGACAGGATTAACTATGTGCCACTTAGTACTTAGGCCAATAGTATAAAAAATAAAATAGTTCCAGATAACATTCGTAAGAGAAACAGACTGAGCTGGAACATCAGACACTAAGCGTGGAAAGAAATGGCTCTGGTTTTGAAAGAAAATGGCCACGTTTTTCTAACCCCTATATTTTAATTAGTAAATGTCTAATGGCTGTGCTACTATTTTATTTTGTTCTGATTGATTTTTTCCAGATTGTTCACATTAGATGGATGACATTTGTACATGGCAACTTTCATATAGTAAAATAAAGAAAATTGGGTGCTCACTGATTGGGTGGTGCTCAGGAGTAAATGTAAAGCACAAAAAATCGGTAATAACTCCAGCACTCAAGAGTCTGTGAAAATGCAAAGTTCATTTAGCCATACCTAAGTGGAAGCAGATACATAAACAATGTTTCGGCCTGCAGTAACTGCACAAGTTGCATGACGGGACCCCACAGCTACCAGATACCTTGAAAAAGGCCAGTTCAGGTCAAAACGTTGTTTATGTATCTGCTTCCACTTGGATCTGGCTAAATAAATTTTTGCTCTTGAGTGCCGGAGTTATTACCGATTTTTTTTTAACTTTCATATAGTGCCACGGATTCATTTTTGGGTCTGGGCTACATTTTTTAGCAGGCTTCTTAGCAGTATTTTGCATCATCCATGATGAGTTCCAAAATAGTATCCAGGGACACACGTAATTGATAAGCAGAATCGTAATACCCCGTTGACAATTTATTCATACATTTTCAGAGGAAATGATGGAGGGACCTTTATATACTGTGTATACAGTCATGTGAAAAATAAAGTGTACCCTATTTGAATTTTAATGGTTTTATGTGTCAGGACATAATTGGAAAAAAAATTCCCTAGAAGGTTTTAGAATCAGAGAAATTCAACCTTAGATAAATAACAGAACATGAAAAATGTCACCATATCATTATTTATATACCAAAAACTAGGCCAAAACTGCTGAAGCGGTGATAGAGGCCTTCGATTTGGGCAGTTGCATATGGCAGGGCTGTCCCCTATCTCCCCTGCTTTTCACAATGTCCCTTGAACCACTGGCGGAGTGCATTAAAAGGCATTGTGGGATATTGGAGAAGCGATAGGGAGGAGAATTCTGCTCTCTACAAATGACATTATGCTGTTTCTTCAGGACACCGATTCATCACCTTTTAGGCTGCGTTCACAAATGTGGTATTGCTTATAGAATCATTTGAGAAGTACTCTAGTCTCTCTAGCAACTGGGACAAATAAGAACTATTGGTGATTCATGGAAAAGTCGAGGAGTTAGAAAGATTCAGGATTCTACAGGAATGTTAATCCTAAATCAAATGTTTGAGGATTCAAGTCTCAAAATCCATAGCTGTCTACTCACGTTTGAATATAGAATCCATCCTTAAAAGATTTAAACAAAAGTTAATGGTATAGAGGAGGCTTTCATTGTTGGTGGTGAGAATAAATCTGATAAAAATGACTTGAAGGGCTACAAGACCATCTCCAAATAATTTAGAGTCCATCATGCTATAGAGAATGAATATTTATTATTTACATGTGGAAAACATTCAAGACAGCGGAAAATCTTCCTAGAAGTGGACTTATCAGCATATTTGCTCCAAAATTAGGCCATGCAAAGCTCAGAGAAATTGCAAAAAAAAACAACAAAGAGCTAAAGCTCCAACTCTAAAGGCCTTTGTTAGCATATTAAATGTTCAAGAACATGACACTATAATTAGTAAACGACTGAACATATATGGCTTGTTTGGAGGGGTTGGCAGGGTTTTTTTTTTAAAGAACATGTCAGCATTGATAAAGTTTTCAAAGTTACATCTAAACAAACCACAAGACATCTGGAATAATATAATTTGGACAGATGAGCCATGTTTGGTGAAAGCTAAGAGTAACAAACACTTCATACCAGCTGTCAAGCATGGTGGTTGAGAGATGATGATTTGGGCTTCTTCTGCAGCCACAGGACTTGGACACTTAGCAGTCATTAAGTCAACCGTAAATTCCCCAGTATACCAAAGTATGATTGAGTTAAATGTGAGGTTATTTATTCAAAAGCTAAAGCTCGGTCGAAATTAGGTCATTTAACAAGACAATGATCCCAAGCACAGCAGCAAATCTACATCAGAATGGCTGAAAAATAAAAGAATCAAAGCGCTGCAATGACCCAGTCCAAACCCAAGACCCAAGTTCAGACCTCAACCCAATAAGAAAGTGTTGCATAAATGAATGCTCACAAACTTCAATGAAGATAAGCAAAATTTCTGCCGAAGAGTGAACCAAAATGATGTGAAAGACTGATAAAGTCATACAGGAAAAAATTACAATAAGTTATTGCTTCCATTGGTAGCTCCACAAGCATTCATGTGATGTTCTTAATTTTTCATCTAATTTTTGGCCTAGTTTTTACTAAATGACACGATATAACGTATCACGTGTTATTGTTTATCTGACATTGTATTTTACCTAATTTTAAGACCTTTTAGGGACCAAATGGTTTTTATTATGTCCTTATATATAAATCCACAGAATGTAAAACAGATATACTTAGTTTTTCTCGTGACTTACAGTTTTGAGACAGTATATATTAAAAAAAATGTATATTTTCTTTGTGGTAATGTGGGCACAAAACCACAGCAGCAGTTTCAGAGATTTGCTTCTAAGTAGACACCAGGACATATGAATGAAAAACTCATTGGCCCCGATTCATCAAGTGTTTGAGTCAGAGGTGCCGAATTCAGTAAACTTAATGAATCAGGCGCAACTTGAGAGTGGTGCGCGGCTCCATGCGCCTCGCCACAAATCGGTCAGGGACTGGAGTAAAATTTGTGGCGTTAGGTGCCCCACAGCTCATCAAGAATTAGAGAAGCGAGCGTCGTCCCGCCCATCCCACCCTAGCTCTGCCCATTTTGGTGGAACTGGTAGAATGTTTCGTGTAAACCTCACATTGCGTAAAAAAATGTGGCATTTCCGACAGTTTTATGCCAAAAAGGCGTAAATACCTTGACGAATCTGGGCCATTGACTTATATTGTAGAGTGTTGTGGACATGCTCAGATATAGCTGTGTAGGACGATGGCTGAAGTGGAGGCAGATTTGTTACAGGCGGTGGGCTCATCACCTAATGTCAGTGGTGGATGCAGCGTTGTCTGTGTTCTGTTTCATTATAACACTGCCATCTAATGAGAGTAGGGCACTTTACCATATTGTGAGGGCTCAAAAATGAGTTTAAATATGGCCATGCTTCAGGATATTTGAACGTTTATAGTGATGTGGCAAAAATAATAAAATCTAAAAAAATATAAAAACATAATGTATGCAACAGATCATCTAAAGATACATTTACCAAGCTGCATAAACCATGAAAACCTTAATTTACAAATCTTATGTTTCCTAGCCCTGACCTTACATCTTTCAGCAGTCTCTTAAAAAAAAAATAATTATAGAAAAAATAAAATAATAATAATAAAAAATAATAATAATAAAAAGACTAGACTCAAATGTTATACAAGCAGAGGAGATAGTAAAAAAAAATGATGACTAGTTCCAATAGCAACCGGGTCACTGACCCAATTAGGATTATAAGACATGATACAGCTTGGGCATGAAAATTAGGATGAACTATAGTACAATAGACTGCTTAATTGTTTTATAATGACACCTACAAAATCCAGAACAGGAAAAATAATAAAATATTAAAATAATATTTATTGAAAACAAAGTGGACAAGACACCATTAAAACCATATACAACAAAAGACAGACAAGATAAAATAAATGAAGGTGCTGCCTCAGTGTCTATACATATAATACGTGAAAGAAATGTCTATATTCAATATGACTATTTACCATAGAGGTTTAAAATTTTTTAAAAAAACATGTAAAAGTAGATGAGACGCTCCCTTTAAGAGTTTATCGCAAATCACAAATCTAAGGACAATTTTGTAACATCTGCGCCGATTTGTGGCTCCTTTGTTTCCTCTTTTGCCACTGGGCAATGGCGAACCTTTATAGCTGGTGACGTAAGATATTGACAGTCCAGTTTTTTTCCTGGGACTTTTGATGCTGCTTAATCAGGGAGCTATGGGGTTAATTTTGGTCTGGTTTTAATCACTCCTTGAGAGTCCTGGATGAGGCTGTCAGCTATTTAAACCCTTGAAGTTCTGACTTTCAGTGCCAGTCAATAGTTCTGCTTCCCTGCTCTATAACTCTATTCTGTGCATCTGTTGTGTCATCCTGATTTATCCCATTCCCTACCTTGGCTTGTATTTTGACCGCCCGCTTGCTTTCTGATTTTGTCTCTGCTATGACCTGTAGGTATCGACCCTGCATGATGACCCTTCTTGCCGCCAACTTGCTCCACCAGGCAACAGCTCACTCTGTGGCCACAGTCTAGGGGTTCTTATGTAAGCCCAGATCCCTGTACAGGGGTTAAAGGGTGGGAATCAGGGCAATCTGGTAAATAGAGTGACTTACGCTAATCCCCTCCGTGGAAGCTCTATTAACAGCTACCAGTCTTGCAAGAACAGTGCTATTGTGACAAATTCTACTTACAATCATGTGTGGCTTTTTTATATCAGACCTATTCCCATATGTAAAAATGTGAACCCATGCCTTAAACCAGGGTTCCTAAACCTTCTAAATCCAAATACCTCCCACTGCCATTTAACTATCATAACATATCCCCAAGACTATGATCATGATTGTGCTACGCTTTAAAAGCACAATATAAAGACAAGATAGGTACCTATCGGAGACTGTGAACATACCTCCTTGGAGTACACATTTTCTAAGTTGAAAACCTTAGCCTTAAGTAATAGGTGTCCATTGTCAATTTTTGGCCAACTGGTTGCCCATCTACTATTGGCAATACTATTTATAGGGGCATTCTACTGTGGCTAAAAGAAGGATCTCTTAATCATAGTATCCCCCTCTATTAAATATATATACTCTAACAAGAGGATTAATTCATTTAAGCTTACTTATCAGACTGACTTCCCTGGTTATTATCAGTCTTTGGATGAAGAATATTCTTTCTAGTCTTTCTTGTGTTTCGAAAGTTGCTGAATTTTGTTCTCATCTGGACCCCAGTTTTACCATATTGATTTAATAAGCAAATATTGATGCATATATGCAAGGACTCCGATGGTAATTTTTTTGAAAGTATCAAATATCTGTTTTTGAAATTTTGAGTATTTCTATCCAAAGAAACTGATAACAATTATTCTATATTTTTAAGGATCAGCGGCACATGGTTGATTGTCGTCGCTTATACAGTGATCCTGGCTTATACAGTGTCGTAGCTTATACAGTGCACAGACAGACTCTAGATGACTAACATCGGACTTACTTCAACTTTATCTCAAGTGGCAAAAGCATGAATTTATTTTTACTTTTATTCCAAGTCTTTGTGTTTTTTTTTTTTTGTTTTTTTTTTAGTAACGGGTGCTTTAAACTTAAGAGCAAGGAGGGGCGTACTATTGGAATCTAAACAGTTTTTTTTTTTTTTCGGGGCATTACTTCCAGCAAGAATTCTGCAGTACTGTATTTGCCATCGCTGCCGGCTATTGCTGTGCATCTACTTTCTAAGGAATTTTAAGTCTGACTGCACCGAACAAGATTTAAAAGGTTCCGTTATACAATACTTTAACAAGTCTGAAAAGGACAAGCTATTGGCAGCTCCTACTGCTCACCCCTTCCGTGACAGGAGGGAATAATTGTCAGATTTAACTCTTCTAAGCCCGGGATAAAAAATTTTGGCTGTCTACCCTCGTCGCAGGTTTCTCTTCTTTCCGAAAGCTGTGGAAAACTAGAAAAGTCGTTTTATACAATGCAGCAATGCCTGGTACGGGATCTTTCAAGGCTAAGGCTAGAAAGAGGTTAATGCAGTCCAGGGGCTTGACAGGACACGGTCTGATTTTTTTCTTTAAAGGATTTGAAGGCAATTTTTGAAACGCTTGAAAATCTAACAAGCAGTAACATCTTGTAGGAGATTTTTTTTTCTCCGTCTCTCTTCATCGCTGTTAAGTAGCTTGAAGAGTTTCTGCGAGAATGAATCAGATTCACTCTGGACAACTTTGCATTCCTAGTCATCATCCTATTAGGCAGCCACGATTCCATCTCTAGCTGATGGGCAGAGAAAGTGGGCAGCATGCCAGGTAGACGTTTCCATGACTCCCAACCCCCAAAGGTGATGCGTTTTTTTTTTCCAGCTAATTTAATGAAGAGTGGGCTGAGCTCAGGGTGTACAGTACGCCAAACAATAGCTGCCTTCGCAATATCAACAGAATGGTTTATGGGAATGCACTCCCGACTTGGCAGAGGATCACGTGACCGTACGGCTCAGATTTTGTGTGGATGCCAAGGGGTCTTGGATAGCAACATCCATGCTGACTTTCCCCCCTCTTCTTCTTTCAAGGCTCAGAAAATGGCGGATTTTAAAAACTTGACTTTAGTCAGACTCAGCAAGCGATTCAGCTTTGAAGCACAACTTCGTCTTTATTCCGGCTTTTTTTTTCTTTTGGCAGGCCACCAGGAGGCTGTCCCTTTCACGCCTGATACATTTTTTTTTTACTGCTTATCTTCCTACAGATAAAGACAAAATGTAAATATTATTTTCGCCAAATACGTTTTGAATACGCATTTGTAACGGGCATGCAACAATCCGATAGAATATTGCGACGGCTGGCAAAGTAAAAAGTTCTGGTTCGGATAATTAACAGGCAAATGGGGTGACAGCATACAACATGAGCTCATTGCTCTACACTGAAGGATACTGGCAACCTGCCTCTCTGACCCCCCCCTGCTCCGGCAGATCATTTTCCTTATTTTATAAAATGCAAGCTGCCTACATACATATCATGGGATCTCCCACCTCTATCGTGGTGCAGATTGTCGCGGCAAGGATTGGTGATGATTTTGTGCAGTGCTTTGTGCCGGGAATCCTGAGAAGTAAATTGGAAAAAAAAAAAGTCAGGATGCATCATAGACTTTCTGGAAAGACAGCTTCAAGTAATGGAAATATTTATATATTTTTTAAATATGATTTTAAATTTTTTAGATACTTTTTTTTTTACGTCCACGCATTTGATTTTGGTGGAATAGGCCACACAGCCGTGAACTGCACCCCTTTATATATCCAAAGGTATATTCTACTTTTTACTTTTCTAGAAATTTGTACTTGACAGTCCTCGCACGTAAATGCCATTCTTTGTGTTTATTATACATGTTTTTAGTGTTTTTTTTTAATATGACGGACTTGTATTATAGATTAAGACACAGAGCTGAGCAATATGTAGATAACCTGATTTTTTTTCTTTCTATGTCATCGCTACTTAACGGCAGCATTTTAGCATCAAACACTCTACTCGGACATTTGTTTGCCTTTTTAATTAAGTTCATTCGTAACTATATACGAAGTAGACACTAATGTTAAAGTATGTAATCATGCTTTGTTTGGCTGGAATGATAGCATTTTTTCAGTTTTACTGTGCACTTAGGAATACTAGATATTACTTTTTTTCCCCTTACTATTATACTCCTTTTTTCTTTTCTTTTGAAAGTTAAGTGCCTTATCGTAATTGAGATTGTCCGAAAGAAAAGTATCTTTCCAGTCCTTTAATGGAAAAGTAAATGTTTGAGACATGAAAAATGTTGACATGAATGGAAAAATAATGAATATTGATCTGAATAGTTAAAAAATCTGGTTGATTTTAAATATATATATATATATATATATATATATATATATATATTTCCATAACTGTCAAAAAGGACAACATCAATAGATCAATAGAAAGATGATGAATATTCACCTGAATAGTTAAAAAACCTGGTTGATTTTATGTATATATATATTTCCATAACTGTCAAAAATGACGACATCAATAGAAAGATGATGAATATTGACCTGAATAGTTAAAAAATCTGGTTGATTTTATTTGTACATATTTAAGCATATATTTCCATAAATGTAAAAATTTTGGCCAAAATATCAATTTACTAAATAAGTAAAGTAGTCCTCAGCATATCCAAAGATAGATATATATATGGATATAAATATATATATACATATAGATATATATCTGTATATAGATATCTATCTACTGTATATATATATATATACATATATTTATAAATATATAGATATATAAAGATATATATATATATACATTGAAATGTTGGGGACTACTTTACTTTTTTAGTAAATTTACATTCACTGGCTAGAATTTTGACATTTATATATTTATAATATTTTTCAAATTTGACATTTGCAATTGTAGTATTTTAGCGCCTCATAATATTTTCTGCTTAAAATGTCTGTAATAAACCCATATTTATTCTGTGTTGTTCCCTTGTAACTGGGCAAATATAATGAGAAAATTAAGGGCAGGGTTAAGTATAAAATATGTTCATATATATATATATATATATATATATATATATGTATATATATATATATATATATATATATATATATATATATATACCGTATATATGTGTTGGCTATGCCAGATCGTCATATTTAAAAATATAGCGATTTTTTTTAATTTTATTTTTTCTATCATTTTTACTAATTCTGATGTCATAATTTCAGACAACCCAAGAGGTTCAAACTTGTTACTGAACTTTCTAAAGTTTCCAAGAAATCAGCAAAGGTAAAGGGAGACTGTGATATCGCTCTTTAATGCAAATGGTTAACATGTTCTTATATTTTGCTGCAAGTGATTCTTATTTCTAAATTAGCCACATCAATCTTAGAAGGAGCTAAAAAGGAAAAAAAAAAACTAACAATTTATAAACTTTCTGCTGCCAAAATCCTTCACGTTGGTTGACAAGTGTATAAATATGTATGTGTGTTTGTTTTTACTCTTCAAGAGTTTAAATCTTGGAATAAAAAGTTATTTTCCGTCGTTGCGCATTGGATTCTGTCAGTTTCTAGCATCTGTTTATTAAAAAAGATTTTCTGTTTTATTCCAATGTATTAAAATTTGTAACACTAGAAAATGACCTGATGTGTTTTAGTACCGATCGATACTGGTTGTCGACAGAATTTAACGCATGAATGAGTTCTATGGAAATTTAAAAAAGTGTAAAAAAAAAAAGGAGGAAAATAAAAAAAAAATCAGTCCAGGCTGGTATCCCATAATGCACTGTTGAGGCTATGTCATATTATGTCATATCATTGTGCCTAATAGATTTCACCCTATACATTATCACTATAATTAGGTAATGGGGCAAACCTAATTTACTCATAACTTGTCCTAAAAAAAATGTTATTGCTTGGAAAAGAAAGATTGAAAGATAAAATATGATGCTTTTTTTTTGGCGGAAAAACAATTGTGAGTATTTTTATGCTAATTAAAAGCTATGTTAAAAAAAAATGTCATCTCAAAAAGTAAACTATTAATTCTTGCCAAGATTTTACTATTTGGCTCTAGAAAAAAAAGAATAATAAAAGAAATGTATAAAAGGATATGTAAAAGCTTTAATGCCTAAGAACATGAACCCGTAGATCCGATCTTGTGGTGAATTGTTCTGCTCAAGCTCGATTCTGTGGGTCTGTGTGATTGAGGTTCTGAATCCACATATTACTCAACCTGTTGAAATTATAAGTAATCAATTTGAATTTTACAATTTGAATGTAATTTTTAATAACTCTGTTTTTCTTTTAAGTTTTAAATTATGGCCAAAAATTCTATCTATCTATCTATCTATCTATCTATCTATCTATCTATCTATCTATCTATCTATCTATCTATCTATCTATCTATCTATCCTTCCAATATCTTTCTATCTATCCATCCAATATCTATCTATCCATCCAATATCTATCTATCTATCTATCTTTCTATCTATTCTATCTATCTATCTTATCTATAAGTTTAGATTTTTTAAGATAAATAAAATATATAGAATTAAGTAGATGTAAACACAAACATATTTATTACAGAACATGTATAATTTATTCAATTGTTCAATTTTATGTTTTAACCTCTCAGTTTTTTGTTTTTTCTTTCCTTCTCCTTTTAGCTTACTTAGTTTATTGCAACATTTTTACTTATTAATATAAGTTACTAATACGCTTGAGTAATTTAACAATATTATTGAGGTAGTACAGCACTTATTTTCCTCTGGCATGTTCCAGTGTTAAAAATGTTTCATTTCTAAGTATTCTTGAATTTGTAGATTTCTACTGTTTCTTTTTCCACATTTAATTCTCGATCAGTTAATAAAAAGCATGCTGTGCTTATAGCATGTACTTGTCGTTTTTTATAGCCGTTTAGTGTTCATAAAAAATAAAAACGAGGGGGTGATGGGGGAAAAATTGATGAGACCTGGAAGTGTACAAATCATGGAAGAAATGAAGATTTGGACTACGTTGGAAGCTGTGTGCATCCAGGTTGAGGTAGTAGGTTGTATGGTTTAGAATGACACCCTGGGAGTTAACTGTACAACCTTCTAGCTTTCCTTGGAGCACACTTGAACCATCGAGGAACCGTCATCTCCTGAGACAAAACATCTGTCTTCAGTTGTGTTCTAAAACTTGTATGATGCAAAACTGGAAGCTCCAAATGTCTTTAAATCATAACGTTTCGCAAATGAAAAAAAGTAAGAATATTCTACTCAACAATGTCAGATAATATAATGCAACCTGAAAAAAAAAATTAGAGAAAGAGAAATCCATAATTTTCAGTTCAATTGTCCTAAAAAAAATAATTTTTAAATTTTAGGCAAAATTAGTATTGTTCTACATAGGGAAGGAGGGCGGAGATATAAGGGGATGGACCTTTCCTGTCCATCTAAATAATCTTTGTAATTGGGGCACAAATCTTAGTATAATATCAGAGCTGCCATTACAAATATTGGAGGATGTTATTATATGAAGGACATGGTAACATATTTAAAGAATGTTAAGCAATTTCCATATTTTAATACTCATATTCTTTTCCGTCTTCGTAATTCCAAGGTTTAGGCGTAGACTGTTATCTATCCACGGTTAGCACAGAAGTAGAAATTGCGTCAGTCCAGTAAATTTAGAAGTCTTGGACATGAATCCAAATATGTTTATTTTGTTACTTGCTTTAACCACTTTGTTTGTACCCATCCCTCTCGCACAACGGAGGCGGCCATTTTGCACACGAACAATATTCATGAGCACGCAATGCTATGAATAAATTGGGTATGGATAAAAAAAAATGAAATACAAGCCGAAATAATTAGTGAATCCATAATGAGTCTCAGTCAAAGTTGAAGCTTGTGGCCTATGATCAAAAAAAGTATAAAATACCCTTGTAATGCTTCTACTTTGATTTCAATCATATCAAAATCCAAATGTTGCTTTTTGGTCTAGGTGTTGTGTTTTGGTGAATTTTCCATATGGCACAACTCAGCGTTTTCCCTGGGTTTTCTATAGACCTGTAGGTAAACCTAAACTAGTCTAATCAGGACTCACCTCTACATGGAATAAGATGGATCAGTGTACTAATATTTTTAGATTTTTATAGTGTTTTAGTGAATATTAATTTTAATATTGTATCAAGTCCAGGATCCAAACTGAGTTCGTATCGATCGTATTTTAACTTTTCTTTTTCTTAAATATTAACCCTATGTTTGGGCAAGCCATTTGACTTGATGTGGTACGTACTAAAATTTCTTCCATCGTAAATATAAAAAAAGTTTGTGTTTGTTTTTGTGATTTCTTAGAATAATGGATGCTATGTGTTATTTATATAGCCCTGTAATTATTCTGATTAGCTCTAACGACAAAGTAGAAAACCATTCATTTACAGTGGTATTTTGCATCAATGCAATTAGCATTCATGCCACTGATTGCTTGTATGTTCTTACCCCCTTTCACCTTAATTAAACATTTTCCTCATTATTGATGTACTCTCAAATTAAATGGCTGTAATAAGGCAGGCTACCATTTTTAGGTAATTTCCTGATATGCAGGCGTATGTGTCTTCGATTTATACCAGGTTTTGTCTAACGATGTATATCAACAGATTGCATGTAAAATATGGTAAGGTTTTAGCTGATGTATCAACCTGAAAATCCCACAAAAAAATTACATTTCAAATAGAAAATAGTTTTTTCCTGTGTCATTTACACTAAGCATTAACTCTTTAGTATCAATTATCAAGTTTGAAGTGTGGATTTTTGTAGGACTTCGTTTTAATACATGTTTTGCTCTTGTACATTTAAATGTCTTCTATCATTCATCTGGACATGGTACCTGTTAAATATTTGGCTAAAAATGAAAAGGGAAAAGTTAAATTATTAAAAATAAAAAACATTTGTACGCCTGTATGTCTAGTGATTATATTCATATTAGAATAAAAATCAACATCAAACCCAATGGTATAAAAAGCAATAAAGACATTGTAATATTACTGGAAAATATTGATGAATGATCTGCAGTTTATGAGAATATTAGAACTCAGGAAAGATTGTTTAACTGTATAACATTGTGTGGGTCAGACGATATTATTTATCTCTTTCCATATATTGATGTCCATGTTCGAAACTTGATGAAAGAGTTAATGGTTATAACAGTAGTCCAGGCTGAAATTGCTAAGTTGGGATCTAGTTTTTGGCCATTGTTACCGGCTTATTTGCTCCATATTTACTCGCTCCGCTGAATTTTTGTAAAAAGAATAGTTAGAAGACCAATTTTGGTTAAAGTGTTAGTTGCTATATAAGCATTCCTGGTGTTGAAGCTAAAGTTTTCTTATATGGCTATATTATAGATCCGTGGGTTCATTATGGAAATTATAGACTCAATTTTTTTATGGATGAATATAAAATTTGATGGTGAAAAAATTGTGCCATGTCCCATCAAATACTAAAGGTAATGTCCTATAAGGCATACATGAAGAAAGCGAGGTGGCACACTGATGTAATAAAATCTTCTTTTATTCCATTTCCATTAAAAATGCAGGGAAGCGGCACCTTATGCGGACAACGGCCGCTTCACGTGTCTATCACGCTTCCACGAGACCTGTGCCACCTCGCTTTCTTCATGTATGAATTGTGACTTACTTTGTTTCTGGAGGGAGTTGAACCCGATGGTAAGATTGATTGCTCCAGCTGATGAGGTCGAGCTTCTGGAGTCTCTGCACAAGGACTGAGTTGCTGCAGTGCTGGTTGCCTGTGCATTTGTATTTGGACATGTCCTATAAGGGCTTTCCTCCTATAAGTGTAGACAGTGTTTTAGGTGCTGTACTATGTGGAGCACAAGAAGTGCCAACAGGCCCATATTATGGTCTCGTATAGATTCCGTGCGCTGGACCATAAGGCCTGTGCACACATTGCATATTTGTCATGGTTTTGTCACGTCTTTTTTCTGCGGAGATTTGTCACAAAACCTGAAGGATTTCCTAGTATCAGTAAAGTGAATGAGATTCCTGAAGTCTCATGCACACAGTGCTTATTTTGACTCCCAGATTTGGTGCAGTTTTAAGTCTGCAGCATGTTAATTCTTTTAGCATTTTGCCGCAGATTTCACACATACTAATAAGTGGGGAAAAATCTTCAACAAAAATGAATAAAAAATTCACCTATTTTACGCTACATTTTTCCTGTCAAGAGATGCAGAAATGGTGCAGACATTTCTGTACCAAATACTTAACGTGTGCACATACTCTAAGGATACAAGTATACAGGAGTTATTTTTTTGTGTGTTACTTGTACATTCTTATCGTGAAGTTCAACGCCGTGGTCTGTATCTAACACTGTTTGGATCCATTTAAGCATGACAAACGCATTTAAGAATTCAGAAAGTATAAAACCCTCAGTATATTGTAGTATATAATTTTTTCAGGAAATTATTTTTATTTTATGGGCTACGAGATTACATCAGTACAAAAGCTGGAGCCTCCACTGATGCTGTGCCAGAAGCGTAGATTCGAAGGGACAATCTCAAACACTACTGATTTCAATAGTGGAGTGATAGAAGAAAGAAACAGGGTCAATGCATCATGGCATGGAAATCAAATGTTTTATACTTGGTTAGTTCAAATTATTGAAAATTAAAAAGTTAGGACAAATCGTAGTCAGTAGCTACTGGGTGCTTACGGGTGACTGTTTCTTCTTGGTATAGGACATTTCCTTCATAATTGTTGAAAATTTGGAAATGTAAAAGCCCCAAAAGAGAGTGGGTATCATTTTTTTACCTCTTTCAGTTGAGACCTCAATACACATTACATGAAAGTCATGAACCCACTAATTTCAGTGGAACCAGTCAACCATTTTGTGATGTGTATGGAGAGTCTCCCAACTCTCTTTCGATAGATAATGTAGGGTGACAAAAGGATCGGGAAGTTGGAATTTCAATTTCTGACCCTTTCATTCTCCAGGAGCTAACCAGAGTTGTCTGGCAGCAGGTTTCCCCTTTCTCCTGAGTGTTCATGTATATGGTGAAGTCAGGAAAGATAGCCATCTCTCCAACAAACATTTTCCGAAAGCTATCTTATGTGTATGGCTACCTTTGCATAGACCTTAAGGTTCTCTTAGCCATGCAGCAGGTTCATGTTTTCGATATCTCAGAATGAACCGTGCCAAGAGAATGAGCACTGATTAACGGCAGGTCTACATTTGGAAAAGGGTTTGTTTTCATAGGACAACCCAATTAAATCTGCAAAAGTGCATGCTTGGGAAACAAGGAACCTTATAACACTAGTAAAACACTGAATGAATAAACTGTATCTAATCAAAATTAAATAATAGTAAGCCTCAATGTCCTCAATACATAAATGGGTGCCCAGTAGAGTGTCGCAATCCACCGATGTAGAAGAACTAAACTTAAAGAGTGACTGTCATTTTAATTTTTATTTCAGAAATCAATTGTACACATGAAAATAAGTAATTATAATATATCTTATCAGGTGAATCTACTTCTGTCTCCTCCCATACTCATTTTTCATTTTCAGTTCATGGGTAAAATCTATAAAATCTGTATTTCGGAAAGACAGATTCCCTCAATGAGGAGATAACAAGGGAGAAGGGAGGAGCTAGAAACAGACATATATTCAGCTGAAAGTTCTCCTGGAATAACAGTTACAGTTTTACATAGAACTTTATTGGAAAGCAGATTTCCCTAATAAGATATATTACCCTTATTTTCACCTGAATTATTGATTTGAGGAAAAAAATAAAACAATGGTTACTCTTTTAAAGAATTAGTGTACTTGCAGTCAGAGACATAGTCGTTTGAGGATTTGGGTCCCATTGTAAGATTTGTAGCAGGACTCGCACCTACCATGTGCCATTTATAATACTATTGTCTTTTTATGTGACAGTGAGACCTTTAGGCTACTTAGCATTATCACCTGGTCCCTTGAGGCTTTTACTGCACTTGTTAGAGATAGTCTAATGCCTGCAGTGTTAAAAAATGACACTGTGTAAAATTCCTATAGATTGTGCAAAATTACAAATTAAAATACTAAATGTCTATTTAATATATGTCTGCAGCCGCCAACGTACTGCATGTCACTAACAAAGAGACTTCTTTTATTTTTTTGTTTTTGTTTGGTGGTCCTTTTGCAGGTCATAGTCATTATCATCACTTTACTATAATCATTCAATGCTGCTGATGTGTTACATAGTTATATAGGTTGAAAAAAGACATAAGTCCATCAAGTTCAACCTTTCTCCACCAGATCATTAAGGGTATTTTTTTTACTTAAATGCATGTAATTGAGATCAAAAATTTTATTTTCAATTGAGTTCCATTAAAATGTTGTATCATTTCCCTTCTATAGCCTCTGTGATCCACTGTCTATTGCTGACTGAAAAATGAGC
The DNA here is from genome assembly GCF_046119375.1 of Phyllobates terribilis. Lineage (NCBI taxonomy): Eukaryota > Metazoa > Chordata > Amphibia > Anura > Dendrobatidae > Phyllobates > Phyllobates terribilis. The sequence continues at coordinate 907,739,490 of NW_027362762.1, forward strand.
TAACTGAGAATCCATTAGTCCTCCTGCTATGACAGTCTGACGGGGACTTTATAACTCTTTTATCTGTTTTTTTTCTTAGCTGCTCTCAGTTGATTTATGACCATGGACCACATCAATGTTGACAGTGCAAGGTAATAAAAGGCATGCAAAAACCAAATGGTGCAACATTTTTAACGAAGCGCAATTGTAAATCAATTGTAAATGGTATTTTTAACCCCAAATATATGCATTTAAGTAAAAAAAAAAGTCCCCAACCCCTTTAATAACTCGTTTTAGAGTATCCAATGTGGACAGATAAATTTGGGCTACCAGTGATTTTTGTCCGACTTTCTAAAAAAAATTGCCAAACAAGCAAATAAGACGATATCAGCTGAAGTTAAGTAGTAGGATTTTTTATAAATGATTATACAATCTTTCAGTGATATACAGCTCTAAAGTCTCTCCCATAATTCTTTGTGGGTCACTGAGTTCGTACGTATAGCTTTGACTTCAGTACCATGTTGGCATTGGATGTTGCATTACTGAGATATTTTCCTCTTAGAAGCGTTTAGTTTATGGAAGAATATTCCCATATAATTGTGCTGTATGGGGGCTCTACACAACAGCACAAATATTGCTTTCGACACCATAATTGCAGCTGTCAGGCCACCATGTGCTGCTGTACGGGCCATGTGGAAGCATCTCTACCATGTGCATGAACCCCGATACTATAGAGTTAGTTCAAAAAAGAATTTCCACTGATCTCTTAGGAGTCTTATTTCTCCCGTAACTATAAATTGCCTTCATACAACTGTAGATAGTTCTGTTTGATGTATTGAAACCTGTTGAATCAGAATACCCCCGGGGGCTATAGACATTCCTTAACTATTTCAGTAATATGGTTATATAAAGTACAATACAGACAGGTCTTCATAATCATTCACTGGTGTCCACCGACCTCAGACATAAACCAAAGAATGAGCAGGAGATTAAAATGGATGATGGTTTTACATCTAGTCTAACAATCGTAATTGTAATTTCTTTATCTTTTTATTCTTTGCTGGACCCGTCGAAACGTCTTATCACCAAAATCTAAAATGTGAAGAAAACAAGATGTACAAGTTCAAACAGATTAATGGATTAAGTGTGTAATTGGCTTCTACTGATATGGAAACTATTATCTAAAATATTTTATACTTGGGGTTTTCTGAAAAAAAAAAAGATTTTATGTAATTTAAGATTTGTGTCTTAAAGCATTGGTTAACCTTGAGGGAAGCTATATTAATACCAGGAACAGCTTAAAGGGGCTTCTTACGTTGGACAATCCCTGCCTGTTATTAAAATCAATTGACAATAAATTGTAATCAACAGAAAAAAAAACTGTCAGTAAGAGTTCAACTTTATTGCAGCACCTCCGCAGGACCATTTGAGTATTACACAGTGTCCATTTATATTTTTGAGTTGTCTGAATAAAGTAGGACAGGACAGATCCTGAAAGCAAGAAACCCTTGTGTCTGCTTTCTACTTTAGCCAAGAGATGAGAAACCTAAACAGATAATCCCAACTATTTACTCAAATTTTAGAAATAGAGTGTAAGGGAATGGAGTTTCAAAAAGTAAATTCCTTCATAGAGCTGAGCAAAAATGGTTCATGGGGCCCCTAGTCCATAGCTACCCAACCAAGCCCTACATACCTCCTCCCACTTGTGCGTCCATGTCGATCGGTAGACCAGAGCTCTGCAAACCTCCTCCTGCCTATGCAGCCATGTCAGTAGTCTGTGCCATCTGACCAAACCCTGCAAACCTCCTCCTACCTGTGTGGCCATGTCGGTAGTCTGTACCACTGAACCAGAGCCCTGCAAACCTCCTCTTACCTGTGCAGTGTTGTCAGTAGTCTGTGCCACCGGACTGGAGCTCTGAAACCCTCATCCTACCTGTATGGCCATGTCAGTAGTCTGTGCCACTGGACCAGAGCTCTGAAAACCTCCTCCTACCTCTGCGGCCATGTCGGTAGTCTGTGTGATTGAAACAGAGCCTTGCAAACCTCCTCCCACCTGTGCGGCCAAGTCGGTAGTCTGGGCCACCTGACCAAGCCCTGAAAACCTCCTCCTACTTGTGCAGCCATGTCAGTAGTCTGTGCTACTGGACCAGAGCTCTGAAAACCTCCTCCTACCTGTGCGGCGATGTTAGTAGCAGATCTGTGGAGTCGGTAAGCCAAACCTCCGACTCCGACTCCTCAATTTCCATGACACCAACTCTGACTCCCTCATACATGGGCTCTTGTTTAAGTGATAAATTTACTGCAGCACAGATTCATCTCAGCTAAAAGTCTAGACTCTTAGATCAGGAATAGGACATTTCATAACTTTCCCAAATTCTTTTGAAAAACTATTCCCCACAACCTACTGTACCCAATTTATTATATATTTTAGGAGTTGGAGTCGGTCCATTTTATTCCGACTCCACCAAAATGGCCACCGAGTCCGACTCCACGACTCCGACTCCACAGCCCTGGTTAGTAGTCTGTGCCACTAGACTGGAGCTCTGAAAACCTCATCCTACCTGTGCTGACATGTTGGTAGTCTGTGCCACCTGACCAAGCCCTGTAAACCTCCTCCTACCTGTGCGGCGATGTTAGTAGTCTGTGCCACAGGACTGGAGCTCTGAAAACCTCATCCTACCTGTGCGGCCATGTCGGTAGTCTGTACCACCTGACCAAGCCCTGTAAACCTCCTTCTACCTGTGCGGCGATGTTAGTAGTCTGTGCCACAGGACTGGAGCTCTGAAAACCTCATCCTACCTGTGCGGCCATGTCGGTAGTCTGTACCACCTGACCAAGCCCTGTAAACCTCCTTCTACCTGTGCGGCGATGTTAGTAGTCTGTGCCACTGGACCAGGGCTCGGCTAACCACCTCCTGCCTGCCTGGATCTGTGGCACCCTTTCTGCATAGTAGGACCAGCACAAAGGCAAGTAGGAGGCTGTTTGCAGAATTTTGGTCAGACTACCACACACTAATAAGGTGGCCGTGGGATCATGGTCCTCTGAATGTTTTTGCTCAATTCTACTCCTTTAAATAAAAAATCCCTATTTTTATTGTTATTGTCATCACTCTTACCAAAGGTGACTCTATACCAATAATTCTGAAATGTCACTGCTGCAATCAACAAAATTTTGCACCATCATATTAAGAAACCTATTGTTCAGTCACATGTATAGACAGATATATGGCATCCCTTGTGGTGGAAATGAAGGCTAATCATAAGGTTTAATGAAAATTGCACATCATACATTTACCTACTCTCCAGGTTCACACATGGCAGTTCTGCTGTATCTTTGGGTCCGTGCTGAATGATATTGATTTTTTTCTTACCACAGTTAAGCTACATATCAACATTAACAAATGCTGTTACCCCTATATGTAAGTAATATATAGTATTGTGCAAAAGTTTAAGACAGGTTTGTAAAAAAGGCTACAAAGTAAGAATGCTTTAAAAAATACAAGCATTAATAGATTATTTTTTATCAATTAACAAATTGAAATCTAAATCAAATCAATATTTAGTGTCACCATTCTTTGCCTTCAAAACAGCTTAAATTCTTCTAGGTACACTCACACACAGTTTTAGAAGAAACTTGGCAAGGAGGTTGTTCCAAACATCTTGGAGAACCAAGCTCAGATCTTTTATCTTCATCCATCATGTTTCTCTTTTGTTCATTCACTTGGTTTGTATTTTGTTAATTGAGAAAAAGAAACTATTAACACTTCTATTTTTGAAAGCATTCTTACTTTATAGCTTTTTTCCACACTTGTCTAAAACTTTTGCACAATACTGTTTTTTTATTATTATTGAATTTAGTCTTATATGCATAATTCAGGTAATATTGAGACCGTAAAAGTTGCAACCAAGTCAAAAAATATGCAAGTTTAAAAAAATATATATTTTGCTAAAACTGCACTGAGATGCATTCAGTTGACTATATATGGGGCATACTATCCAAATAGGTTGCATAGGCTGTTTTTGTTACATCTGAATGTGGTTTTGTAAAAAATGTGTGTGAAATTTTGAATTTCATTGTGAAATCCAAATGTGGGCTTATAGTGCCGCTGAGGGGACATAAAATTCACTACACCTGCTGTCTGGACAATATCAACACAGTACAGCTTCTGATAAACATATGCCCTTACCTCTCTACCACTTTGGGTTTTTCCAGTTTCATTTTTTGCTCCCCTTCTTCCCAGAGCCATAGCTTTTTTTATTTTTCCATCAATATGGCCATGTGAGGGCTTGTTTTTTGCGGAACAAGTTGTACTTTTGAATTATACCAATGGTTTTACCATATCCTGTACTGGAAAATGGGAAAAAAATTCCAAGTGCGGTGAAATTTAAAAAAAAGTGCAATTTCACAAATGTTTTTTTTTTTTACCATGTTCACTAAATGATAAATCTGACTTGCCATTATGATTCCCCAGGTCATTACGAGTTTGTAGATACTAAAGATGTATAGGTTATTTTTTATTTAAGTGGTGAAAAAAAAATCCAAAGTTTAAAAAAAAAAAAAAGTCACCATTTTCCGAGATTCGTAGCATTTTCATTTTTTGGGATCTGGGGCCGGGTGAGGGCTTATTTTTTGCATGCAGAGCAGATGTTTTTATTGATACCATTTTGGGGTAGGTACAATCTTTTGATTGCCCGTTATTGCATTTTATTGAAATGTTGTAGAGACAAAAAAAACATAATTCTGGAGTTAAGATTATTTTTCTCGTTCCGCCGTTTACCGATCGGATTAATTCTTTTTTTTATATTGATAGATCGGGCGATTTTGAAAGCAGCGATACCAAATATGTGCATATTTGATTTTTATATTTTTTTAATTTTTAAAATATTTTTAAAAACATTTTTTTTTTTACTTTACACTTGCTTCAATAGTCTCCATGGGAGACAAGAAGCTGCGATCTTCTGATCACCTGTGATACACATAAAAGGGCTTCAGCGCTGCTATGTGCAGCAAAAATGATCATCTGCTATGAGTGCCGACTGCTGGGCGACGATCAAAGCATCCCTGCAGACCCCGGGTTGTCATGCCAACCCATCGGCGACCCGCGGTCATGTGACACGGGCGCCGATGGGTAGGATTAGTGACGCGCTTCTGGCGCGTGCATGTTAGATGCTGCTGTCAGAGTTTGATAGCAGCGTTTACCATGTTAACAGCCACGGGTGGATTGTGATTCCACCCTCGGCTGTAAGGGGCACATGACAGTTGTACTGATCAGCTATCATTTGCCCAAAAACATGCGGGCTCATCACCAGAGCCCAAATCAAGTGCAGGGATACAACCTTGGACGTACTCATACGTCCAAGGTCGTAAAGGGCTTAAAGGGAATCTATCACCCGGTTATTGCCATCTAATCTGAGAGCAGCATATTGTAGAGACAGCGACCCTGGTTCCAACATTTTATTACTTATTGGGCTGCTTGCTATAGATTTTTAAAAAGTTTTATCTGCTGCAGATCTACCAGTTCTCTGAATGCTAAGCTCTATATATCCCGCCCACATCACTGAATGGCAGTTTTCTATATACACTGCTGTAAATCTGTGGTGTGGGTTATACAGAGCTCAGCATTCAGAGAACTGCTAGATCTGCAGCAGATAAAGCTGATTTTATCAAAACTGCAGCAAGCAGCCCAGTAAGTGATAAATTGCTGGGATCAGAGTCTCTGCCTCTGCATAATACTGCACTCAGATTAGGCGGTGAAAACCTGATGACAAATTCCTTTCTAATTGAATTATATATTGTTACTGACATGTAATTTTGTTTAAATATATACATATATATCTGTATATATATATATATATATATATATATAGGTTTGTGTATATATATATATATATATATATATATATATATATATATATATATGTAATTTATAATTATAATGAATAGTAGCAAAATTAAAGTCTGAAAACATTTTACTTGCTATTGATATAAATCATCCATTTCTTTATTACTGTACAATATCTCCTATCTCGAACTTCTTCTCATTACAACAGCTACACAATTTCCCAGCCGCCCCCCAGGCATACATCTATAGCACTTCACAGGGTATTGTGCCCACTGCTGGCTCTTTGTGCAGACAAATAAAAGCCAAGGAGCTCTGAGCATGGATTTTGAAACCACAACCATGCCTTAATTGTTAGGGAAATCATTTCCAACTTTGTAATGACCTCAGCTTAGGTTACAACTTTGTGGCTATCCAGAGGAAATAAAAATAACACAAAAAAAACCCTATTCAGCCGCTTCAGAGAACTTTCTACACAATAATAAACAATTCTTTCCTGACCTCCAGAAGTGTTTAGATTAAATCACTGTTTCAGCACATAGCAATTACATCTCAGTTCATTTCACACAAAGTTTCCTTCCTGAGATCATATGTTAATTTCAATTCATTGTTTCTCTCCAGAAATATTTCCCATTGACCACTTCACCTTAAAACCCGGCTTATCTTTGTTACGGCCGCCCTCCATATATTCTGTTACTGTACATTTTATAAGGGTTCACTCAATAAAGTATAGTGACAAACCTACCTGCCATGTCATCTGGATTCGGAAGAGGTTTTGTATTAGTTTATTTTTCATCTAGCGTTAGATTAGTGTTTATATCATCGTTGTGACCTCCAACTTGCCTTATGTTCTCATCATTGTTGTGTCCTACTTGCCCTGGACGTACAATACACCTTATACTTTTTTATTTTTAGCTTTTATAAATTAAAGGAATTGTGTCATGAGACATTGGGGACATAGAGATAGTGTATGCCATCAAATATCTGGTCAGTAAGGGTCTGACACTGTTATCCCCTTGTGATTGCAGGAGTTAGGAAGCCATTGTGCCAATTCTTCTCCTATCTGCTCAACTCTCTGTTAAGGGTGCATAGTTGCCCAATTATAGCCAGTTGCCAACCTTGTAGCCAAATTGAAAAATTTGACAGGATGAAATGGAATGTTATTTTCTGAATACCTCTACCACTTCCTTCTAGTGACCGGTGGGGATCACAGTGGTTGGATCTCCACTGATCGGAATTTAGTGGCATTAATTTAAATTATTGGCCCAACATTCAACCTCTGAAAAAAGTGAAATGGAGTCATTTTTTTTCTTTATTTATTTTACTCACTTATATAGTGCCATTAATTCCACAGCGCTTTACAGACATTATCAATTGATAAAGTTCCACAACGCTTTCCTGATCTTCTTACACTCACAGTATTTCAAGCGATTAATATGGTCACAATGATCAGACAACCACAGTCAGATATTAATGGTAGCAATATACCAATTTCGGAACAGTTTTAGGTATAATAAATTTATGGAGATATGTCATGATAGACATTGGTGGCATAAAGTTAGGATATGCCATAAAAGTCTGATCGGCAAGCGTCTGACCACTGTGATCCCCGTGTTATTGCAGGAGGGGAGCTATGAAAGCCTTGTTTCACTTCTTATGTCGTCTCCACTCAACTCCCAGCGAATGATCCATAATGTCAATTAGTGGCCACATGGAAAAAGTTGAGCAGAGCCAACGATATGAAATGGAATGATGCTTTCTCAATAATTCTACCACTTTACTTTAGTGATTGGTGTCGATCACAGTGGACGGATCCACGCTCACCGTAATTAAGTGACAATCATTAAAAGGACAAACCTGCAACCACTAAAAAAAGTCAAATGGTGCCAAAGTGCTTTCCTCGGCTTCTTACACTTGACAGCAGCAATATACCAATTTTGAAACAGTTATTAGATAGATCTAATTTACATCGTGGATACATGTTGATCTCGACTGATGAGAAAATCTGCATCTCATGAGTATTAATTTATTTAAAGGCGACAATACAGTATTTGTGTAAAACTATATAACCCGAAAATGCAGGGACTTCAGTAGACCACCAAGTGTCCCTAAAATTTGCCGCAATGAAAGGATTGCCATGAACAGTAGATCAGGTCTATTTATTACATTTCCTGCCCACCTTACCAGAATATACAGATATATTTTGAGGTAGAGATATCCTTTACGTATGTAATATTTATCTCCTGCAGCACAATATATTGTGATAACGACAAAATATTTAGTCATGAAGAAGAAGTGGCGATCTAGTAAAACTATCAGTGTAGGGAAGTAAAAAGAATAATATGACATCCAGTGATATACTCTTACCATGGTTGATATTTATGTTTTATTCTTTCTTTTTAAACCATAGTGATACTTACGATCGGTAGTTTATTTAAATTGAATTGACAATTTTAAAGAAACTTGGCCAATTCTGTAAGTTCTTTTTTGCCGAAGAAGCAATATATATACATTATATGTATACTGTGTGTGTATATATATATATATATATATATATATATATATATGTATATGACGCGCCCCTGGGCCTGTGTCGCGCTGCGTTGCGCACGCGGGAGCTTACCCGGAGCCGGATCTTTTGAGGGTTGTAGTCTCGTGGCGGTGATCCGGTCCGTGCCCAGGGAGTCAGACTAAGTGGCGCTGTATTAGCGGTAGATGTTGTACGACTACGCCACCCGTTGAATGCAGCGAAGGAGCTGCCGCTGCAGGGCAGACCGCTGAGGCCGGTGGTAGGATTGTGCAGCGTGATAGTATCACCCCCAACGGGAGGGGTATGGCCTCAGGGCAGCCGACGTGGATGATGGGGGTAGCAGGAACCACTCGGAGACGGTACGGTGTAGTTCAGGGTCTTTACTGGTGACAAAGATAGACCCTCCCGGAGTACTGGCTAGCGATTGGGGCCTGGTCAGTCCTTGAGCAGATGGGATCTCCCCTGGCCAGGCGGAGTTGTAGGCCTCCCAAACTAACTGTACTCTTCTGGCTACCTTGCTAGAGGCGGGTATAAGTAGCCCATGTCCCTGAGTGTACCGTGTGGTGCTCACCCGTATGGGCGGTGACTCGGGGCCTTCTAGTAGCTTCCGCTCCACGACGGCGGTGCTGGTCCCACGCGTGTGACCGTGCCTTCGGGTTTCTTGGCCAGAGGACCTGAAATCCCCTGCCGGTCGGTTTCTGCTGCTGGATAGGAGTTAGTCCCCACAGCCTCGGACTCCGGGTCCGGTGATAGCTTCTCAGTCAGGGCGAGCTCTGCAGCTGCCAGCCCCTGACTCCTTGTAACACTGCTCCCACAGAGCTCCTGTTGTTTCTTCCCATAGCTGCTTCTCTTCTCTGTCTCTACTTCTGGCATGGCCCAGGAGCTGGGCCCAGCCGGAGCCACAGCTCCCTGTCAGCCCTCCTGGCTGAACTCTCCCTCTGAACTCCCTAACCCTGCCTCAGCCCCAGGTTTATATAGGGGAAGTTCTTCCCCTCCCAGGACTGGGCAGGAGGTGTGGCATGCATAGGATTCCTGACCAAGAGACCTCCCACCTGCTCTCAGACATAACATTGCTGTTACTGTGGAAACCAGACCCCTGGGGTGCCACATTCCCCCCTAGTGAAATTTAGTACTCCGGGACTAAACATATTTTTAGAAAAACATAACAAGGTATAAACAATAATAATACAATAAGAAAAACACATAAAAATGGTTACGGCGTGTCCGCAACCGGGTGCAGTCTTTGAAGAAAAGCAAGGTGTCCATTTCACCAAAACAGGGAGACGTAACCAGGTAGGGGTCTGTCCTTCCCCGAGTCCTTAACAGTCTTTAGTCCATTCCTAGGTTACGCTCCAACCATGTACAAGGATTCCCGGTAAATCCACCAAAGACTCCCATAAATTACTAGAAACACATAATTATTTACAGGATATGGCCGCTCTCAGTCCTCGGCCAGTGGGGATAAGGAATGGCTGCTCACAGTCCTCAGCCTGGTTTAAGATAGGGGCACATGGGGAACAATTCACTAATCCCAACGGGGACCATATTTTAATTAGCAGCAGTCCTTGTACCCTTACGGGTAGCTATTTACAGCTCTTTATTCACGCTACTTCCCTTCAGTAGCTATGTCCTCTTTGTGCTCCCTCCTGAGGGTAGTCCTCAGACCCGTCCAGGTCCTCTTGGCTTTCCTCGTATTGGTAGTACTGCAGCTCCTCCTCGGTTAGCTGGGTTAGTATCTCTGCGACAGTCCTCCTCCCAGGTGGCCAGGACTTTACCTCCCTTTGGGCTGCCCCGGTTAATTGGGCCACCAGGATGCTCACTTTTTGCTCTTCTGTGAGGGGGTACACCTGGAAGAGGCTATCCAGCTTTTCACTAAAGTCATTCAGGGTATGTGACTCCCCTGAGTATTGGGGTAGCCAGGCTGCTCCCGGGATATAGGGCATGGTAAAAGGCATGACTGCAGCAGCGCTGGCGCTGGCGGGGGTTGAGGCAGTGAAGCTCTCCTCCGTATCCGACATCTTCCTCCCCCCTAGTGGACCGTGGCCTACCTTGCGATGATCCTCTTCCGTAGGCCGCGGCTCCGCAGTGGATCGTCAGGGTCGAGGACCTTCCGTCGCGCTCCTGTGACGTCGGCGTCTGCTGGGCTCCTTCCAGGACCTTACGCAACGTCCGGACGTGAGGCGGGGCTTCAGTTCTCGCGCGCTTTTGGAGTCCACGCCCCTCTTCTTCCCGCGCGGTGTCTTCAAGATGGCGTCCAACGGCGGGAAAACTCCACGGAAGGCAGGAAGAAGGCTGAAAATGGCGCCGGATGGCGGGAATCTTCACCGATGGCGGGAGGAAGGCTGAAGATGGCGCCGGATGGCGGGAATCTTCACCACTGGTAAGTTTGAACAGTCTTTTTCAGGCACGCAGTACCCGGTGGTTGCGGGCACGAAATCCTGCCGACTACGCCAAAAGTTGACGCGCCCCTGGGCCTGTGTCGCGCTGCGTTGCGCACGCGGGAGCTTACCCGGAGCTGGATCTTTTGAGGGTTGTAGTCTTGTGGCGGTGATCCGGTCCGTGCCCAGGGAGTCAGACTAAGTGGCGCTGTATTAGCGGTAGATGTTGTACGACTACGCCATCCGTTGAATGCAGCAAAGGAGCTGCCGCTGCAGGGCAGACCGCTGAGGCCGGTGGTAGGATTGTGCAGCGTGATAGTATCACCCCCAACGGGAGGGGTATGGCCTCAGGGCAGCCGACGTGGATGATGGGGGTAGCAGGAACCACTCGGAGACGGTACGGTGTAGTTCAGGGTCTTTACTGGTGACAAAGATAGACCCTCCCGGAGTACTGGCTAGCGATTGGGGCCTGGTCAGTCCTTGAGCAGATGGGATCTCCCCTGGCCAGGCGGAGTTGTAGGCCTCCCAAACTAACTGTACTCTTCTGGCTACCTTGCTAGAGGCGGGTATAAGTAGCCCACGTCCCTGAGTGTACCGTGTGGTGCTCACCCGTATGGCCGGTGACTCGGGGCCTTCTAGTAGCTTCCGCTCCACGACGGCGGTGCTGGTCCCACGCGTGTGACCGTGCCTTCGGGTTTCTTGGCCAGAGGACCTGAAATCCCCTGCCGGTCGGTTTCTGCTGCTGGATAGGAGTTAGTCCCCACAGCCTCGGACTCCGGGTCCGGTGATAGCTTCTCAGTCAGGGCGAGCTCTGCAGCTGCCAGCCCCTGACTCCTTGTAACACTGCTCCCACAGAGCTCCTGTTGTTTCTTCCCATAGCTGCTTCTCTTCTCTGTCTCTACTTCTGGCATGGCCCAGGAGCTGGGCCCAGCCGGAGCCACAGCTCCCTGTCAGCCCTCCTGGCTGAACTCTCCCTCTGAACTTCCTAACCCTGCCTCAGCCCCAGGTTTATATAGGGGAAGTTCTTCCCCTCCCAGGACTGGGCAGGAGGTGTGGCATGCATAGGATTCCTGACCAAGAGACCTCCCACCTGCTCTCAGACATAACATTGCTGTTACTGTGGAAACCAGACCCCTAGGGTGCCACATATATATAATATATATATACATATATATACATATATATATATAACCCTTTAGGCGAGCATGCTTGGGTGCTCACCGAGTATTTGCGGTGTACTCGAATGTTATGTTTTAGTCACTCCCGTGTGCATGATTGTGACTGACAGCTTTAATTCATGTGAGAAATGCCTAACAAACAGGCAGCAAATCTTGCACACGGAGTGACTTAAACATAACATTCGAGCACGCTGAAGATGCTCGGAAACCACCCGAGCATGCTCATAAATCTCGAGTAACGAGCATGCTCGCTCATCACTACTGACTATGTATTGCATGGCCACATAAACACTCTCTGTGATCTGCTCAGCAAAATGGAGCTTCTAGGTATTAACCGATGCAGATTGGCTCTGTCAGTACGTTTTGCCACGGAAGGAGGCTGTTTTACCTAAAACTGAAGCTCGTATGGACACCATAATTGCAGAGAAAAACAACATAATAAAAAAAAAGATAATGTTCTCAAGAGATATTTTATGAAGGGGGATATACTATTCATGTATTATTCCATTAAAAATGCATTTTATTCCACCAACATTACATAAAACGCACATTTCAGGAATACATAATAATCTTAAGAATAAGCTCAATAAGTTATTAAAGGTAAAACCTGAAAAAATCATAAAAAACAATAGAAAAATCTAATTTTATCTTTATTTGCTTTTTTAAAAAAATGTATATAAATTACCCAATAATTTGTAAATAGCACCAATATAATATATAAATTATCCCACATAACACAAGGCTTCACACAGCCATGCTAGTGAAAAAAAAAATATGGTTGCTGAAACGTGCTGAAAATAATAATAATAATAATAATAGAAAAATATTTGAGCATTAAGCTGTTTTTGGGCCCAGTCATTAAGAGGTTAACTATAAAAGCTTTTAAAACGTCTTAAAAATGATCTTCAACCCCTTTAAATACGCGTGGGTTAAGTCATAAAGGACTCTGCCTTAAGAATACTTAAAGTCATCGGTGAAATAATAATTATTGAGGTAAAGTCATAGCCTCAGATGCCCTCTCAGCTAATTGCCAAGAAGACAAACTTCAGAACGAGCTGTTTAATACAAGAATGCCTCAACTCTGCCGAGTCCTGTCACAAAGTAACTAAAGTTTATAACATCCTGAGCCGCAGCGCTGCTCTTTCCAGACTGGAATAAATCTTACATGCTCACAAAGAAGATTTGCTTTTATTGTCCTATAAAAGTTATCCATAGACTGGTAGACTTTGATTTTCATGTTTGGAAGGAACATGTGGAATGTTATTTCTAATGATCGTTTGCAGTACAGAACCCTTTAAGTAAACACTGGCAGAGTCATGTGTCAATGACATATCTCCTTTTACAGTATATAAAGAGTGGTTCAGTATAGTACTTTATTCTATCCCAAGAGTAGACGAGACCCTGGAGACTTTCTAATTGCTTTCCTTGAAGGAATGGAAGAGCGTATTTGATGGCTCCATAAGAGTTTCTACTACTGGCCTCTAGATTTTTTTCACTTCCATCAGTATTTACATATTCAGCATATATTAACCTGTTTATTTATCTATCTATCTATCTATCTATCTATCTATCTATCTATCTATCTATCTATCTATCTATCTATCTATCTATCTATCCCATATGTATCTATCTATCTATCTATCCCATATGTATCTATCTATCTCATATCTATCTATCTATCATCTATCTATCTATCTATCTATCTATCTATCTACCTATCTATCTATCTATCTATCTATCTATCCCATATGTATCTATCTATCTATCTATCTATCCTATATCTATCTATCTATCCCATATGTATCTATCTATCTATCTATCTATCCCTCTATCTATCTATCTATCTATCTATCTATCTATCTGTCTATCCTACAGTACAGACCAAAAGTTTGGACACACCTTCTCATTTAAACATTTTTCTGTATTTTCATGACTTTGAAACTTGTACATTCACACTGAAGGCATCAAAACTATGAATTAACACATGTGGAATATATACTTAACAAAAAAGTGTGAAACAACTGAAAATATGTCTTATATTCTAGGTTCTTCAAAGTAGCCACCTTTTGCTTTGATGACTGCTTTGCATACTCTTGGCATTCTCTTGATGAACTTCAAGAGGTAGTCACCGGAAATGGTTTTCACTTCACAGGTGTGCCCTGTCAGGTTTAATAAATGGCATTTCTTGCCTTATAAATCGGGTTGGGACCATCAGTTGTGTTGTGCAGAAGTCAGGTGGATACTCAGCTGATAGTCCTACTGAATAGACTGTTAGAATTTGTATTATGGCAAGAAAAAAACAGCTAAGTAAAGAAAAATGAGTGGCCATCATTACTTTAAGAAATGAAGGTGAGTCAGTCCGAAAAATTGGGCAAACTTTGAATGTGTCCCCAAGTGCAGTTGCAAAAACCATCAAGCGCTACAAAGAAACTGGCTCACATGAGGACCTCCCCAGGAAAGGAAGACCAAGAGTCACCTCTGCTTCTGAGGATAAGTTTATCCGAGTCACCAGCCTCAGAAATCGCAGGTTAACAGCAGCTCAGATTAGAGACCAGGTCAATGCCACACAGAGTTCTAGCAGCAGACACATCTCTACAACAACTGTTAATAGGAGACTTTGTGCAGCAGGCCTTCATGGTAAAATAGCTGCTAGGAAACCACTGCTAAGGACAGGCAACAAGCAGAAGAGACTTGTTTGGGCTAAAGAACACAAGGAATGGACATTAGACCAGTGGAAATCTGTGCTTTAGTCTGATGAGTCCAAATTTGAGATCTTTTGTTCCAACCACCGTGTCTTTGTGCGACGCAGAAAAGGTGAACGGATGGACTCTACATGCCTGGTTCCCACCGTGAAGCATGGAGGAGGAGGTGTGATGGTGTGGGGGTGCTTTGCTGGTGACACTGTTGGGGATTTATTCAAATTTGAAGGCATACTGAACCAGCATGGCTACCACAGCATCTTGCAGCAGCATGCTATTCCATCCGGTTTGCGTTTAGTTGGACCATCATTTATTTTTCAACAGGACAATGACCCCAAACACACTTCCAGGCTGTGTAAGGGCTATTTGACCAAGAAGGAGAGTGATGGGGTGCTACGCCAGATGACCTGGCCTCCACAGTCACCAGACCTGAACCCAATCGAGATGGTTTAGGGTGAGCTGGACCGCAGAGTGAAGGCAAAAGGGCCAACAAGTGGTAAGCATCTCTGGGAACTCCTTCAAGATTGTTGGAAGACCATTTCCGGTGACTACCTCTTGAAGCTCATCAAGAGAATGCCAAGAGTGTGCAAAGCAGTCATCAAAGCAAAAGGTGGCTACTTTGAAGAACCTAGAATATAAGACATATTTTCAGTTGTTTCACACTTTTTTGTTAAGTATATAATTCCACATGTGTTAATTCATAGTTTTGATGCCTTCAGTGTGAATGTACAAGTTTCAATGTCATGAAAATACAGAAAAATCTTTAAATGAGAAGGTGTGTCCAAACTTTTGGTCTGTACTGTATATCTATCTATCTATCTATCTCATATGTATCTATCTATCTATCTATCTATCTATCTATCTATCCCATATCTATATATCTATCCCATATGTATCTATCTATCTATCTATCTATCTATCCCATATCTATATATCTATCTCATATCTATCTATCTATCTATCTATCTATCTATCTATCATCTATCTATCTATCATCTATCTATCTATCTATCCCATATCTATCCCTCTACCTATCTATCTATCTATCTATCTATCTATCTATCTATCTATCTATCTATCATCTATCCCATATCTATCTATCTATCTATCTATCTATCTATCTATCTATCTATCTATCATCTATCCCATATCTATCTATCTATATATGTATCTATCCCATATCTATCCATCTATCTATCTATCTATAAGCAAGACAATGCAGCAGCAATCTATGCCCTAAGATGTATACAAACATTGAACATAGGAAATTTGGACTGCATTTCTGCTATATTGAATAGAGTTCTAAAAATAAAAGTACGTAGCTCATAAATTGACCAATTCATGAGAGACCATCAGCCATGACAAGGTGGACCTTTCTTTGATGGGACCCTAAACCTAATACTTATCAGATGTGCCTCTCCTCGGCTAAAATCCTGCCACCTTAATGGGCAGGTGGGTTCCAGTATTAAGTAAAAACAGCCCAAAGGTGCAGTCAAACGGCCGTATAAATCAGATCGAGATCAGAATGCAGTGCACGGACTGGCTGGTGGGTCTCCGGACCCGAGTGTGACAGCTGCACAGAAATGCATGATGCTGGCACGCTCGGGTAGGTAGAGCCACTGGCCAGTCTGTGCACTGCTTTCCGATCACGCTCTGATTAATACGACTGTCTTTTACCTAGTTTTGGAGAAGAAGCTGGCTATGTGCACACAATGTCTTTGTCAGGTGGATCCTAGATGGAATGGCATGGAAAAACTCAACAAAAAATGGATATAATGCACAGCAATGTAAAATCGATATTGCTGTGCACATGTTCTGTATTTTGCTACTTATTTTAGCTGCTTCAGGCTTCATAAACCTTGGAGTGGTTAAAGGAAGATGTTCATTCTTTGGGCGGCTTCCACTTAGAAGCCGCCTGCTCTCTTAGGACTTATTCAGATGTTAGTTTTTCTTGCTAGGGTTCTATCCAAGTTTCTCACAGATAGCACTTGAACCTAAGATAGTCTACAGGGTAGTCCACATGTCCAATTTTTTAAACAGATGGAGTGGTTCCCCCAAAAGCACAGACCAGACTCGATGCACGTTCCACCCCTGGACGAAGCGTTTATATTGAAACGTGCATCGGGTGTGGTGTGCTCCTGGATGTTTTCAAGGTTAATATGTGTAATACTTATTAAATGCTTTACTTTTTGCTCAGTCATGTACTGTTTACAGATGAGTGCATATCGAACAGATTGTGCCTGATACGTATTTGACATTGTATATATGCGTACTTGTGGCCACAACTTTAAATAGGATACATATTTGCTTATAAACAGCCATGGCCATATAATCAGTATGCATAGAGTGTGAACCGAATCTTATTTAACAGAAATTAGCAACAAAATATCCACTGCATATTAGTCTCATGTGAACATACACTTAAAGGTTGTTAGGCATCGGGTGTTTGCTGGATTCAAAATGGGCTCAGAACCTTCTGTGGTCTCCCATTCTGGTCCAGCTGAGGCTGATGCTGCTCAGCATTGTCATCAGTCCCAACGCCTAGCTGGTCCACGAGAAGTACAGGTTGTCTCTCTTTGTGCCTAGCAACAGGAAGCATAGGTTGCGGAGGGAGACAGGGCTGTTAAAGTCTAAGTCCAGGTTTCTCAGTACTGAGCATGCCCGTGACATGGCGGACCGTGATTGGTGGTTTGGGAGTCAGCTGATCCGGTGACCTGGCACTGCCTGACTGGTCGCGGGTGACGGTGGGCGCGCTCTGATCATTGAGCAGTATGCTGTTGTGTGGACACTTGGCCTATAGAGCTCCACGTGTGCTTTAGTTGAAATAGGCGGGTGTAGTGGAAATAGGCAGGCTAGTGGAAATAGGCAGGTAGCTTGGTCGTACAGACTGGCTCCAACTAGGGGGTCGCCATACACCCCGAGCAGTCTGCAGATGCCGTATTCCCGGTGCCGCCTGTGAGCCACGTGGAGCGATTTTCCTCAGTCCGGTAGCACGCCGGCTGAGAGCATTTACACGCCGGCGTGAGTCACACATGCATCCTAGCGCCCACTGCGTAGTCCCTGTGTAGATAACAGGGCTACAGCTACTTCCCCGGTCGCACATCTCCCGTGCGGTTAACGGAGATTGAGCGAACCGCTATACCCGTTCCCGTGTGCAGTAACACGGAAGGGTTTATCATTTTAGTTGGTTGCTTTCCTTTTCACCCGGAAAGTGTTTGGCAACAGTCCACCAGGGGTCGGTTGCGTTCCATTATAATAAAGTTGTTTGCAACCGTCCCCTTAGCAAAGGGGTTGTCCACTACTTGGACCACCCCTTCTTGATCTAAATGTTTGGCCCCGGTAAAGTAAAAAAGCCTATAGAAGGTGTGGACAGTGACGCCAGCGCTGATTAGACGCCGGGGTCATGTGACACAACAACAGCAGCGGAGCCCCGGGTAGAGCGAATGCCGACACTGTGGTAATGGTGCCAACACGGGTGCGTATAAGCTTTTTTATTTTATCGGGGTCAATTGTGGGGTGTGAGAAGAAATTGTCTAAATAGTGCACAACTTCTTTAAGGGAAAATTACTAAAATGTATATCGTACCGGTCATTTGTAGATTTCTTGGACTTGCTTGTCCTTACTTTAAGGTCATTTTTAGTCTCAGCAAGGGGCTGATTCATCTTCCTAATTCCTTCCTGCAGATGTGCTGATGGCAGAGTTACAACTTTTACCTGCTCTTTGTTTCACATGAGGATCAAGGTGTGCACGAATATTTGAATTCCCTCCAAATCCACTTATATTCATTGGATAAAATCAGCCTTCCTGAATTTGATATTTTAATACTTGCTGTGCAAACAACAGAAAACTCATTGTTCGTTTAACTACCAACAAAAGTGCTTTGCAAATGAGAATTTAATTAAAGGAGATTTACCCAGACATCAAAGGAAGCTGTAAATTAGATGCTTTTGATTTAGATTCCAATATCAAGTTTTTGAGCGCCGAGTATGGGTAACATTCTCAGTGTACTGTGAATAAATGTATATTAAACATTTATAAACAACTGTTCACTTCAGGCTTCAGTAACCTGATTTACTAAGTCGGTTTCAGCAAAGAATAACTGAAGAATAATTTATAGTAAATATCCATATTGAAAGAGGGGTTTAAAGGTATTTGGGTGCCATACATTGGTTAAAAACATGGTTCAATGCACTTGGTTAAATAACCCTACTTAAAGTCGCAAATATCCCTCTGTGTACATCGATGCTCATATGGCTATGGATATGGTTAATTTAAACAATTAGTTCTTGTACTGTTCAGGTAAAGAGATTTTCTAGGCAAAAAACATTACCAGGAATAGTCAAAAAAGCCTCTATGCCTGGACAAACATCGAAGGCATACTGGAGTTCCACTAGAGAACACTGTGGCCAACATGGTCTGATCTCTCACCCCTCCTCTTCTGCTGCACTACCTGGACTGCTTGCTTAATTTTACAGCAGGGATGTCACATGACCGCTGCAGTCAATCAGTGGGTGCTAGGGCTAGTGCAAAAAATCGGATGAGTGCTAACCGTGGTTTTGACGGATAGCACTCGTACCCATGTTATTCTACGGGACCATGCACAAGTCCGATTCTTTCCTTGGACTGAGTGATCCGAGTAAAAAATTGCAGCCTTCACGATTTGCCTCCGAGAATCGGATGACACTCGCCAATTCAGCTCTATGGGTCCATGGAAAAAAATTGGATGGCCCTTGGATGACATCTGTGCTCAAACTGACGTTATAGAGAAGGTGGAGAAACTATTTTTTTTCTCTCCACCTCCAAGAAAATCGAATCACACTCTGATCAAACTCCGATAATAGTGTGATTAGCACAATCGAACAGATTTTCTCATATGTGGAGAAAGCGGTCGTCTGCACCTGCCCTTACCATAATTAATGTGTCACAGTTGTGATTGGCTACTGATTGGCAGTCACATGCCAACCCTTATTTAAGGGTTAGACCCACAAAATCCCAAATAGATGTCATAGCCTGACAACCACTGGTTTTGGAGTTCTATATCTGGGAAACCTCTTTAGCTTTGTCTTATAGCCCCTTTGTACTACTGATCACTGAGACTCCACCATTCACATATTAATGGACTACCAGAAATTAACTTTAAGCCTTATTTATATATAACCCTAAGCATAAAAATTGGATATCCCATTTAAGCTTACATTTTACTAAAAAGTCTTTATAATTGGTTATGAACAAAGCGAGAGAGAATATAGTTCTCTGGCCGCCAATGCGTCGGTTCCATCTAACACATCATCTGTAATATATCAAATGTTGGACGAAGCAGTGAAACTCTAGACCTAAAGACTACAAACACAAGCATAAGTTCTCCACCCCATGGAATGGGGGAAAATTGGAGGGAATATCTATTTTTATTGCCAAATTTACTTCACAAAATAAATTCTTTATGTCGTAATTATGAAGGATTAATCCAGACCACCAGTAAAATTATTTTTTTTAACTAAGAATAATTTGTGATTAACTTTATCGCATACTCTAAGGCTTTTCAAGTTACTTGTAGGTCAAAAATTTGTTTGTCTAACTGATATCCCCCCCCCCAGTTGATCACTTGGCTCAGCCAAGCTTATTTGTCAGAGGGTAAAGGGAATAAGCCACTGCCAGTAACCTCTGGTGGCAACTTATCTCCTCTAAGAATAAAGGACTTGGCATGTTGAAATCCAACTTCTCTCCCCCCCACTGTTGAGGAAAAGTCAGGAGACCCTCATACACATCAGATGATTGGCTTGTTAGTTCTGATGGAAATGATAGCTTTGGACACCTAAAATCTAAACAAAGGAAGTACTAATGTTAAATACTGGTGGTCAAATTGATGAAAGGTAGCTTTTCGTGGCCATGAAGTTTTCAGTGTAAAGTGATCATCCAGGGCTTGACCTTAGTGTTTCCAAAGCCAAGTCGTATATACCATAGTAGCATGATTAGGTTGACCTATTTTATTTTATGAGGGGTCAAGTTGCTAATAAATCCCACAAGTTCCTCAAACTTGGCAAACAAGGATGAACTGGTCCAACAATTATATCACCTTTCTCTAATGAAATGGCTTAGAAGAATTAAGGACAGAAGATGGTTTAATATACTAATCCTAAAAGTACAAGGAGGATTTGATTACATCAGCCAGAGACAAAAGGTAACAATTTTTAATTTATTTTAATGAACCCCTTGTTTAATGTCCAAGTGTCTCTTTCGGACCCATTTCCTTTGAGATCAGTGATGACCAGTTGGTGGTTAAAAACCCTAAAGTTTAAAGAGGTTTTCCGGTTGTAACTAAATAAGTATTAATCCCAATAAATGAAAAAAAATCTACCATTTTCTAAAATACTTTGTGTTTCCATTTCTCACGACTTAAAGGAAGTTAATTTGGAATCAGGAAATTAGAACAATCTTGTATACATTCAGAGGCAACAAAACAGAATATACAGAACCGAAACAACACTTGGTGCAGGAGTTGGAGTCGTATCCTGGCCATAAAGCATAGGGGAGGCCAAAAAGGTCTGGTTAGCTCATATAAGAAGATCAACACAATTAAACGACCGATGATAGTTGAAGACCCTGATTGAGATCTTGCTTCGAGCCAAGAGGCTTCAAATTACGCAACTGGGTACATTTTTATCCAATTTTATCCAATCAAGGCAATGTGAGATGAATGCATTGGCAGCAACAGCCTCTCTGGCAGTTTGCTACAATGTATCAGTCTGAAGTCCATGCTTTTCAGCTCACAGAGCATCAGTAGGTGTCCAATGTTTTAGTATGACAGAACCGGCAATGGAGCATTCAATGTAGATGTGAAAAATACCTATGGTAAATCATGATTTTTTTTTCTACTTTAATAAACTTCTGTGTTTTGTACGACAGTAAGGGAGGGAATACTGAAATAAGATGTTGCAAATACATTAAGATGTGTGTATCTTTTTAAGGAATTTACCATATCTTTCCACTATCGTGTGCTATGGGCTAGTGTACCTTTCTCTTTTAATATAGTGAACATAATGAATGAATTTGTTGGGCACACTTGTCTGTGTCCTGCTCTTCCCAGTTCTGCTTATTTTTCTAAATTAGGTATACGTGAAAAGAAACGTAGAAATATATATATATATACTTCTATAGCGAGTCTTAAATTCTATGTAATGACACGCCAACATGATTTCTTTAAAACTTATGTACTTCTTCTGTAGACTATAATACCTCCAGTGGAAATTTTTTTTAAAATATGTTTGGTTTGTTTATTTTTCAGAATGCGGCTTAGGCTTTACTGTACAGACCTTGACAGAGTATATATATTTTTATATCGAGCCTTAAACTCTATGTAATGACATGATGTGATTTCTTTAAAACTTATGTACTACCTCCAGTAAAAAGTTGAAAATATCTTTAAATATGTTCGCCTTGTTTATTTTTTCAGAATTTGGTTTGGGCTTTACCGTACAGACTTTGACAGAGTATAGGTAGGGCTTTACCATACAGACTTTGACAGAGTATAGGTAGGGCTTTACCGTACAGACTTAGGTAGGGTGAGATGGTGAATGGATGCACCAATTAGAGAGTCTGTAGAATGGTGGCCATTCCTGGTTATCCCTTATGGAAATCTATAATCTCTTAGACAAAGACTAATAAAACATCACAAAATCAAATTACTTTGGGGATTTTTATTTCCAGTTAGCTTTCCTTTATAAGAAGTAAAACTATTTTTTTACGCGAATGTGACTGCCATATATCTGTGAATAAGTGATAACTTCTTGATGCCTGCTGAATAAAGTAATTGCAGTAATTGCGGCATTCGGATTTTGATAAGCTGAGGGTTTGTGCGGTACTTAACCCAACAGCGACTTCTCAGCTTTGAAATGCGTTTCCTGCTTTCTTCATTCCCATGTGCAGATAATGAGCGATATTATTAATGCCATTACATGATGGGGAAGTACAATGTCCTTAAAGCTGAACTGTAAGGACTGATTCTAGCCTTCTATGCCATTGCCAGCTAGCTCTTTTCTAAGATAACATCTCCCCTGTTCCACAAGCTACTTCTATCACAAAAACAAGCACCCAACAGTCAGGAATAACATATTTTTCTTTCAAACTACTCAGTCAGAGCTAATGGAATAGTTGTAACACAAACAATATTTATCTACAAGTTAAAATGCACCATCGCCCACATACTGTGAAGTCAGACGTTTTATCATCTGAAACAATATTCAGTCTATGGAGACCAGATCATGGGGAACCAGCGATATCGCTAAAGTACAGGAACAAAAATGTTTAGCTAAAGTCTTTAAAGGGATTGTGTCATCAGAAAATGTCCTATTGTTTAAATCAGATTTTTATGTTAAATCCGTCGTTTATTTTTTTATTTCTTTTACAAAATTGACTACGGGTTTTTTTTTTTTTTGCTCATCTTTAAAATATATATTTAAAAATTCAGAAATCTTGCAGTTTTCACACCGGCCACTAGGCCTAATACTAGACTCATACATCCTGTTCATTCCAGGAACCACAATAGATTTAGGAACCAAAAAGAGTAAAGGACATTGTTTTGGAAAATGTTGAATGGTTGATCCTGTGTTACCTATTGCGCGTACGGCTGTTACTTGACATTGTAATCCTATCTGTAATGATAATGAGACTGCTGAAAAGTCATCTGTACAGGAAGTATGAGTTTAGTATTAGGCTTAGTGGCCAAAGTGGAAATTTCAAGAATTCTGAAGCATTTTGTAATAAAGATTGTTAAATGGGAAATTAAAAAAAAAAAAAATCTAAAAAAAAGAATAAATAAAAACATAAAAACAATTATTTAAATAAGAGATCATTTTCTTATCCCACATTAAAATTATAGGACCACTAAACCTAAAATGCATGTTATAATACTGATAAAGTGAGTTGTAAAGTCTACTTTCCTAGGGCACCCCCATTGCAGGTCATTCATCTACAATGACAAACGTTTACATTTAGGCTAAGGCTACACTGAATCCTATGATCATACTAAAATAACGGATCCATGACAGCTACGGGAGATCCATCTTTTGACAGATATCAGTAAAACCTTACAGATCCCTTTGACTTTTAATAGCGACCTTTGCATTTCCTCCAAGTTTGTAACTTTTATTTTGTAAACTTTTTATGTACATTTTTCATTTTTAGATATAATTTCATGCAAATAATATGAAAAAATTATACAAACATTTTTTAAAACTGAAAGTAAAGTGGTGCAAAGTGCAAACCATTGGAAATTTTCAGTCCGAGTGCGATCCGACAAAACATCAGATCACACTTGGACAGATCGATGTTATTCTGTGGGGCTGTGCACATGCCCGATTTTTTTCTTCGGACAGAGCCGGTCTGAGGAAAAAAATTGCTGTATGCCCAATTTTGATTCAATATTCGGATAGTACTTGGCCATGAAAGTCATTGAGTCCGTCGTAAACATCGGACTACACTGAGATGAAATCTGAGTGGAGCCTGATTTCCATGCACTGACAGAATGGAGAAGATGGAGACATTTTTTTCTCCCTCTTCTCCTCATCTGAAAGAGTTGGAGCACACTGTTATCACACTCTGATCATAGTTTGATTGGAGTGATACTTGTATAATCGACCCGATTCTCTCGGATGACAGAATCTATGGCCGGTCGCACCTGCCAAATGAATGTAATAAAATGGCCCTTGTGAATACCACACAGCTCCTCTGTCAGTTAAGGCACAGATCTCAGGAGCTGTGCTTCTTCAGACTGCAGCCTTTCTTGGGACGGGCTTCCCTTTAAATTATATGACGGGAGCCGTTTTATCACATTCTTGGAGAACTCTTTTAAAAAGTTTATCACTCCTTCGTGGCAAGCATTGTAGCTTACCAAATGATAATGGTGTTTAATGCACACACTATTAGGATTCGGCTCTGCTTGCCGATTCCAGCAGTAGTGAAGGGATCGCAAGTATGCGATTTGCAAAACTAAGGTTTCAGCTACACCTCACAATGTTCTATTCGGCATGTGTAAAAATTTCACCACTTGTGGAGAACCCCTTTAAGTCCATATAATTTGAACTTACTTCAAAGCAGACAAGCAGAAGGCTCGGAGAGGATTTAGTAAAATTGTTTTTTTTTCCCCCTAAACAGTCTGAGTGTATACATAGACTCTACAAATGGTTTACATAACTTTCCATAGCTATATTTGCTCATGCTGAAATAAAGACCTCCTGTGGTTATTGCATGTTGGATGGTGGAACAGTTCAGCTATGACCATCTTGTTCCAGCATCTTAAGTCATTTATTAATTTAAGGGTCTCTTCATACTACTGAAAGAAAAGTAGAAATGCAAAAAATGGCATTGTGGTCTAGCAAAATTACCTTCTTTTATATGATCTTATGATACAAGAAACACTGTGTCTATGATGAGATGTGTATTGTGTTAACACCAGACAGTATTGTGCCATTTTTTATCAAACTCTTACCATTAACGTGACACAACTGTTACGTGTTTGGTTTTGTTGTGGCCTACTGTTCACTTGAACAAGTCTTGGAATAAAAATAAATAAAATGGTAGATTTGATTTTTCAAGTGGACCCTAACTCCTCTTTACTCTTACCTTTCCAAATTTTGCATCTCTCCATCTTGTTTATCTTCTGTTGGCACCATTGGATTTTATTTTTTTCAACAAATTCGAATGTAAAACTTTCCTCTCTAATATTGACTTCCGGTAAGGAAATTCTTTAGATAGTCTTTCCTGGGTCTTTTTCAATCATGTTCTGATGGCATTTGAGTTACAGCATTGATTGGTTTCTTTGGCCGTAGTAAGGTAAACTGAGCTAAGGAACAGATAATATTATGGGGTTGAGCGAAGTCTGGAAATGCCCATCAGTCCACTCAGCAATTAGTATATGGAGAGGAACAATTTTAAAAGGCATTTTCTTACGTATATTGGGAGCTGTAAATGTATGAAGGATTTCCAGGTTGGTGGACATAGTTTACATATGGAAAATCTGGTGACAGGTTCCCTTTAAGGAGACATTTTATATCTCAAACCATTATCTAGGTCAATATCGGTGACCTTTTAAATTTAAAGTTCATTTGATTAAAGATGATTTCTCTTCATTTTTTAATGTTTTTTTTTCCATCTAGAGCAATTTTAGGTTCTACATATGAATTAAAAAGAAATCTGAAAATTTCAAGTTCCAGCTTCAAATAAAATCTTATTAGGTTAGTTTTGTGAATAATTTTGTACACACGTTTGTAGTTATTTAGGTCTATATGCAATAGGTCTACCATTATAGGATTCATATAAGCCGACAACTTCTGCCCGGACTTCAGCTTGACCCATATACATGGAACGATATCCTTTATTACGTGAAGTACTTTACCAGCAGGACGCATTTTGAGAAATCCCATCTGATCCTACAAGCTGTTTGACAGTTTCAAGCAACATAGTTTAATGGCCTCTGTTCTTCTGTATTATAGATTTGGCAGAATGTAACGGAGCGTTTGTCAGAGGGTCCGGTTTCTGAATAGGGCATATAGTATGTTATGTTACACATGGAGCAGCTCTCGCTTTCAAGTGCAGGCCTGTAGGATTACGCAGATGTATTATGTTCAGGATAAATGAAATCTGATATAGATAGACCCAAGATGTCTTGTATGCATTGAGAGCTTTGTTTTTGCAATATACATTTTTACAAGATAATGATGTCTTTGTTCCTGGTATTATTGACCAGAGATAAGTACCTGGTCCATGCTAGAGCTTATAATCTTCAGCAGCTGTACTGGGCTGACTACTCAAAATACATGTTAGGAGATGTATATCTTTTGCTGAAATATATACTATATGTTATGAGACAGATATACATATATATAATGGTGCTTAACCTTTGTGAACCTTTCAGAATCTTCAATATTTCTGCATAAACTTGACATAAATCTACTTCAAATTTCCACAAAAGTCCTAAAAGTAAATAAAGAGAACCAAATGAAACAGATTAGTCAAAAAATGTTATTTTTTTACATGAAGAAAATAATCCAATATCACGACGTTGTGGCAAAAGTATGTGAACCTTTATTATTAGGAGATAATTTAAAGATGAAATTAAAGTCTGGTATTTTCAATCAATTGGGTGACAATCAGGTGTGAGTGGGTAACCTATTTTATTTAAAGAACTGGAATTTATCAAAGTCTGATCTTCACAACACTTGTTTGTGGCAGTGTATCATGGCACGAAAAAAAGGAAAAGTTCTGAGCTTAGCTTAGCTTAATTGGTGTGCGCTTGCTCTGTTCTCTGTGTTCCTGTATTTGATGTTTGTGGCCTGACCTTGCCTCTGACCATCCGTTGCCTTGTGCCTTTGCCTTACCCCTTTGTTTATGACGAGCCCTCTAGGTATCTCATTCCGGACCTCTTGACTACCCAGCCTCATGGCTTGTCCGTAAGTAGTGACTAGCTTCACAGACAGACAGTGTTGACTCAAATGCAGTGCATATAATTGACTACTTTCTTCATTCATTACTAAGAGCTGCTTCTATATTTGTATTATATTTTTAAACTTTTTCTAACCCTAACTTCAGTTAAAGATTAGGTTAGGGTTAGCCTTAGGCGACAACCCCACTATCAGTATTTGGTCAGTATTTTTTCTCAGGAGTGGGAGCCAAAACCAGGAGTGGGTGATAAATGCAGAATTGGTGACTTGTTTCTATTATACCTTTTTTCTGATTGTTCCTCACCTGGTTTTGGCTCCAACTCCTGAGAAAAATGACTGACCAAATACTGATAGTGGGGACGTGGCCTTAGAGTTAGACTTAAGGATAAGGTTAGGTTTAGAGCTTGGGAAAAAAAATTGTTACATAAAAAATGTAATAAAAAGTAAAAAAAAATAATAACACCATGTTCACTATGCCCAGATTCATCAAGCAGTTTTTTGCCAGATTTATTGTACAAAACTGCTTGAAGTGATGCCAATTTTTTGCGCTACTCAATGTTGCTCAGAAATTTTGCAAATTTTGGTGTTTTCAGCTAGCCCCAGACAGCTGCACCAACTTTTCAAAAAGTAGCTGGAGTTTTGGCGGGACATGATGTGGTCAAGCATGCCCAACAAATTCATCATAATTTCTACAACAAAGGTAGTATAAATTAGGTTAGAAATATACTCTAGGTGTGAGTGTGCTACAATAGAAAGATGAACCAAATTCATTATCAGGCACTTAAGACTCTAAGACTACTTAAAGTGAATCTGTCATGCCCCCCCCCCGTTGTATCAGTGTAGCAAACGATGGCCGCAGACAGGAGAAAAGGAGTGCGCCACCACTCACACTTTGTGTGCACTTTCACTGACACTGTGTGCGCACTAGTGGGCTCCTGAATTGTCAGTGCACACAAGAGGGGTCATGGACAGAGTTCTGGCAACTCTTGCTCTCGATAAGCGAGCACTGTCAACCAAGATAAGAGACTCAGAATGCAAAATGAGGGGTGTAAGCCTTTAAGCTTCTGAAATTTATACTGCTGGTATTATTATTATTATTTATTATTATTGCGCCATTTATTTATTTACATGTGAAAAGGGGTATACATAATAAAAACAAGTACAATAATCTTAAACAATACAAGTCACTGACTGGTACAGGAGTAGAGAGGACCCTGCCCGCGAGGGCTCACAATCTACAAGAGATGGGTGAGGATACAGTACGTGAGGGTAGAGCTGGTTGTGCAGCTGCATAGTGGAGTAAGGGTTACTGCAGGTTGTAGGCTTGTCGGAAGAGGTGGGTCTTCAGGTTCCTTTTGAAGGTTTCCACGGTAGGCGAGAGTCTGATGTGTTGGGGTAGAGAGTTCCAGAGTAGGGGGGAAGCACGGGAGAAATCTTGTATTTAATTGTGGGAAGAGGAGATAAGAGGTAAGTAGAGAAGGAAATCTTGTGAGGATCAGAGGTTGCGTGCAGGTATGTATCGAGAGACTAGGTCACAGATGTCTGGAGGAGACAGGTTGTGGATGGCTTTGTATGCCAAGGTTAGGGAACTGGAGTCTCTGAGCAACGCGGAACCAGTGAAGGGATTGATAGAGAGGAGAGGCCGGGGAATAGCAGGGTGACAGGTGGATTAGTCATGTTGCAGAGTTCAGGATAGATTGGAGGGGTGCAAGAGTGTTAGAAGGGAGGCCACAGAGCAGGAGGTTGCAGTAGTCGAGGCGGGAGATGATGAGGGCATGCACTAGTGTTTTAGTGGTATGATATATTTAGGGGCTAAGTCTTCTATATAACTTTATAAGTAATTTAATTTAGTAGATGACATCTAGGTTTACATATTAAATATATTACACATACAAATTGTCAGAAATTGACACTTTTTTGTTTGCTTTCTCGGAAATGCTAACTTGTGAAGCTGCAAGTTCAGAGCTCAGTTGGTATACCTTTGACTCAATGTTCTATCATCTACCAGAGGCTCGTCTCTCATCCCTCTGTCAAATTATCATGTAAGCTTGCGAGCAGGGCCCTCACACCTTTTAATATCTAAGTTATGCTTATTTTGTAATGTCTTTTTGTCTGTTCAAGCCCCCCCCCCCTAAAATTGTAAATTGCTGCGGAATATAAAAATTATTATTATTATCATGACTGTGTACGCTGTGATTGTTGTGAGAAAATGCAGATCAGAGGTCTCCTCAGAGATATACTGTATACAATTCTGTGGATAAATAATACTGACCTGCATTGATCTCCTACATCTCTAGTTTTCAACATTAGGTTAGAAAGAAGCAAGGAAATAAGGAGAGCCAAGGAAATAAACAGTTTTTGTAGTCAGATAAAAAATCACTAGCTCGCATCAACCTTGTCCCTTTAGACCTGCAATGAACCTATATACACTAAGGGTCTGTGCACACGTTGCAGATCTGTTGCGTTTTTGTCTCATTTTTTCTGTGCAGATTTGTCAGAAAACCTGAAGGGTTTCCCAATGCTAGCAAAGTGAATGAGAAGCCAGATTTTTTCCCACTCATTAGTATTGGTGAAATCTGTAGCAAAAAGGCTGAAAGAATTGACATGCTGCAGATTTAAATCTGCTCCAAATCTGCAAGTCAAACATAAGCAATGTGTGCACGAGACTTCAGGAGTCTCATTTACTTTGCTAGCATCAGGAAACCCTTCAGATTTTTTAACAAATCTGCGCAGACAAAAACGTGACAAATCTGCAACGTAAGCACAGGTCCTAATTAGTGATGAGCGAGCATGCTCGTTACTCGAGATTTACGAGCATGCTTGCGTGTTTTCCGAGTATCTTTGGCGTGAACGAATGTTGTGTTTGAGTAACTCCGTGTGCATGATTTGTGACTGTTTGACAGCTGTTTGTTAGGCATTCCTCACATGTATTAAAGCTCTCAAACAGTCGCAAATCAAGCACACGGTGTGACTCAAATATAACATTCGAGCACGCCGCAAATACTCGGCGAGCACCCGAGCATGATCGCCAAAAGGATTAACAGAACACGCTCGCTCATTACTAGTCCTAATGAGTGGGAAAAACTCTGCACCAAAGATCAATGTAAAAAATGCATCGAAAATGAGTCTAAATGGCCTATTTTACACAGCGTTTTTTCTGCCGACAGATGCAGAAATGGTGCTGAAATTTCTGCTGCTAATACTTAACATGTGCACAATCCCTAAAGGTAGGAAACTGTTTGCCAAAATGGTGATTGGAGTGTTACTGAGCTGTGATTGGCTGCCACGAAGAAAAGAAAGATGGAAGGCCTTCTAGAGGGCAAATTAGCCCAAAATGAAAGTGGTAGTTGTCAACTACTTAGGAGCCCAGCATTTAAATAATGAAAAATTCTGAAGCACAAAAAATTTGAGCAAAATGGGCAAGAATTACCATACTGACCATCATAAAATATAAAGCATCATAAGCCCAAATAAGTTTTCCTTTTGGGCTGGAGTTAGGATAACAGTCTCTGAATATTTATATTACAGCAAACAAATGAAACATATGGGACTTATATATGGTTAAATTCTTTATTATGTTTTTTTATGATATATTTCTCTGAGTCTTTTCTTCTTTCCAGAGCTTGCATTATTTTAGACACGTTTCCTCCATGCAGTCAGCACCTGCTGTATTCAGCCTTTCTCCCCATAGACAAGAGTAGACATGCTGGATGTATAAAGCTGAGCTCAGCATACCTATGGACCTTCAGTCCTCAATGCACTCGCTCACATCTTCACCGCTCCCACATAGTGAGTTATTTCATATAACGGCTCAAGGTTTTTTTGAGAAATCAATATACCGCCTCTGATAGTGTCTTCAAAACCTTGCTTTATTTTACAGCAGGTCATTTGCTGCAGTCTTTTATATTATTCTTTTATTCTGCACAGTTTTTCTTAAGTAAGTATAGCTCAGAATTGTTATTTAAGATAAAGAAATACCCGTAAAAGTAGCTACTGCTTTTTGTTCATCTTTCACCCGTTTTAGCATGTTAGACTGGCCATATCATGGAATAGTGGATGCAGAGTTGAAAAAAAAAAGTATTTTAATTTTTTCATCTCTCATCTCCATTGCAGAGATATTATATTATCATGTAAAGTTTAGGTTACAATTTATGATAAGCCAAAAGGGGTATTGCCAGAGAGTTGTCTTTGGGGGCGTGTACTTTTCACCTTGCATGGCACTTCCTGCTTATGAATGGTCAACGTCATGAGAGAAGTAAATGGCGAAGGAAGAATACACCCAGAAAGTCAGAAAAAAAGTGCTTTCCTTGTGAGATCTAATGATAGACAGACATGCTCTCAGCCATGATCTTTGCTGCTACTGTGTAGAGTACAACAGAGGTGAGCGTGATTATAAACACTTTCATCTTTCATCTCACAGCAGTCAGTATGATGGGAGAGGAAGTACAGCTGAACTTAGTGTCATTACAAACACTGTAGCAACTGCAGCTTTCCTCTTACAATGCAGTCAGCTCTACTGTCTCCCTTCGCCCCACACTGACTGACATGAGATAAAAGCTGGCAATTAGTGTGGGGTTAGGAAGAGTACAGCAAAGCTGAGTGTGATTACTAACACTTTCAGTTTTCATCTCATGTCAGTCAGAAGTGTTTGTATACACACTAAGTTCAGCTGTACTCCTTCTTCCAACACACTGACTGCTATGAGATGAAAGCTGAAAGTGTTTGTAATAACACTCAGTTCTGCTGTATACTACACATTGGCTGCAGAGAGCTGGAATAGGAGCAGGGTTGTCTATCATTAAATCTCACAAGAGAAAGCATGTTCTTCTGACCTTCTGGTTGGCAAAAATTGAACAAAAAGCATCTGTTATCCTCTGTTATCCTCTTCCTGAACACTAACTTAATTAGTTACATTTGCATGATTATTGTAGTAAGGATGGCTACATCGAAATCCAACATTTCTTCTTAGGAACAATCCACTTTTCCCCATACATAGTAGATTGTTGAGAGATCTCACTCAAATCTGCTGCCATCGCCATCAATTATCTAATGTCACATTCCTCATTTATTTCTCTTTTTGCCATATTGGTTGTTTTATATTGATAATTATGATCTATTAGTAAAATCACAATAGATTCATCAGGACTGGTGTTACTTAAAGAAAAGTCCATTCATTTACTGTAACAATTTGCACCACTTTCTGATGTAGATTATTGTGAATCTGTTGGGCTGCATTTATCCATGCCTCTCTCGCTAAGCACTATCCACTTTTTAGAAAAGTTGGCTGGCCCCAAATAAGTTATCCTATGAATCGAGAAAAGATTTCTGGAGTGATCCAAATTATTGCTTCAACTATATCAATGCAAAAACACACCACTCTCGAGTGTCATTTTAACCCTTTTCAGCCTTTTTTCTAACCTCTATGTAATTTTGGCCTCTTCTCTTCTTGTCGACGGGTAGCAGCTTGTCCACTGTGACCAGCAACTAGATCAGAATTTTTCTGGAGTGCATCTATCGACCTTTCTACATCTATCTATATCTATCTCCTCTCTCTCATCCCTGATTCTTGCTATAAATAAGGTAATTCTCTTACTGCCACAAAGTATCAGCCTCTTCACTGTCAGATCGCTATTCTTAAAGGGAACCTGTCAGCAGGGTTGTTTTTAAGTAAACTACATGCAGTGTCGGGTTGGTGCCGTTACACTGATTAAAATAATTCTTGGGTTGATGAAATCCATAATGGGGTTGTTGTTCAATTTTTATTTGTAGTTTGGAGATAATTTGATTCTTGTGCTTCAGGGCGAGTCGGTGGGCGGGGATTTCATTGGTGCTCTGTTCTCATATTCATCATTGTGGCTTAAATGACAAGTCACTGAACCTTCAGTGACCTGCCTCTCACTTTAAATACTGCGCTTGTGCAGTTCATATTGTTGTATTTAAAAAACATTTTTTAACTCAAGCAAAATGGCGCCGGTGCTAGCGCATGCGCAGTAGCATCTATCGTTTGCCGACATAAAACAATATAAACTGCGCAAGAGCAGTATTTAAAACAGGAGGCATGTCACTGAAGGATCCTGTCATATAAGGCACAATGATGAAGCTAATGCCAGAACACCACATAAAGCCCCGCCCACAGGCCGCTCCGGAGCACGAGCATATCATTATCTCCAAACTGCAAATAAAAATTAAACAAGGATGAATTTCATCAACCCAGGTATCATTTTAATCAGTGTAACGGCACCAACCTGACAGTATGTGTAGTTTACTGAACACAATCCTGATGACAGTTTTGCTTTAATGAGCAGAGACAAATGCTAGGAAACTTCTGAGCATGCATGGGGCATGCTATAGGTGAAAATATCATATATTTGCAAAATCGCAATTTTTTTAATTGATGTGCCTTGCAGATAAACCTTTTTTTATTGATGTGCTTTGCAGATAAACCTTTATTTCACCATATTATTGAGTTTCAGCAATACCTTCATGAGACAACTTCATTAAACATGTCAAAATCAGCAGGATATTTGCACACGTACGCTTTGAGAATAAAAAAATTGCACTGTTTGTTCTCTAAAAAAAAACTGGCATTAAAAGCATAATGAATTCCCAATTTATTGGCTTGATGATTGACGCCATTTCTATTAGTGCTCTGGTGCGCAGGACTATAATAGCTAGAAGCCCTGAGGGCCCAGTCTAACCTGAGCTGAGTTTTGCTGTCTATGGTCATCCACAAAAAGTTTCCTTTTGGCATATAGCATCATGAAAAAAATATCTGTATTATGAATGCAAATATTGCATTGGGCTCATTGGGTCACAGAAGAAGAAGCTATTTAGGAGCACCTCGACTCTCCCTTGTTTGAACTTATTTATTATATATAGTCAGCATCATTCCTTGCTCCTGGGAATCTGCCTTGAAGACACACATCAGAAACTTATTAGTAAAAGCACCCCACAGATGACTCCAGCAGGGCTTCTAAAGTCATTTTGGAACCGAGAAGCCTTGTCTGTTTTTACAACCCTTACAAGCCCTGGAATTGTTTTACTTCATTTTTCTGCAAAAGACAGCATGTTTTATTTTTCTATATGGCCACATATCAGTAATACGCTCTATAATTGTCCACCGAATGCCGTAATGCATGAAGGAGTTAAGACGAGGTTGAACGTCCATTTCTAAATTCTGCTCACTGGTTAAGTGACTGCAGACTATGAGCTTTTGTTACTGTAGGCTTCTCACCGCTGGAAGGGTTTACATGCACTTTTCATGCAGCTTGTTTAAAATCCGCACACGTCGCCTTTCAGTTGCTTTGGAGAGTTTTGATTGAGCAGAAGCGATGATGGTTTGCTGCTATTTACTTCCAATGACGATTCAGAATTTATTTAGCAAACGACAGGATATGATTTCCTCAGACGTGTGTATTGATACTCTTATGGAGTTCAAGAGAATTGTACACTGGGTTTTTTTTAATTAAGTGGTGTAGGTGGTCCAACCGAGATAATCTCATTGTCTATACACATACATGAAGTTGATCGTAATGAAGGCCCCTTTAGAGTATAAAGATGTGCTAATCTCTGGTTCCAACTCTGAGATTTTTTTCCCATAAATCGATTTCAGACATTTTTTTTTTCATTTATTTATTTATTTTACTCACTTATATAGTGCCATTAATTCCACAGCGCTTTACAGACATTATCATCGCAGTCCCCATCGGGGCTCACAATCTACATTCCCTATCAGTATGTCTTTGGAGTGAGGGAGGAAACCGGAGAATCTGGAGGAAACCCACGCAAACACAGGAGAACATACAAACTCCTAGCAGATGTTGTCCTTGGTGGGATTTGAACCCAGGACCCGAGCGCTACAGTGCTAACCACTGAGCCACCCCATATTTATGTATTAATGTGTTTAAATTAGTTGAGGGAGGAGGGAATGGACTCTAAATTAACCCTCCCCTCTCAATTAGAAGTCCATTTTTCTCATGAAGAAAATTATTCTAAGGGGGAACCTTATGGAGTGTGCCAAGTCGGTGTTAGGAGACTTCTAGGCCATGCAGTGCTCCTCCAGGAATTTGAATATGTAAATATCCTCTTCAGAAAGGAATTCTAGTGCCAGCTATTGGAATAGTCATTATTGTCCCTTTAAAAAAAAAACCTTTACGACGTGGTGCGTAATAGTACGCACCACGTCGTAACCCCCGATTCCGAAGACCCCTGTGGTTGTCATGTCTCGATTGCTATGAGTGCCACCTACATACACATATTTGGTATCACTGCATTCAGAATCGCCCGATCTATCAATATAAAAAAATTATTAATCCGATTGGTAAATGGCGTAACGAGAAAAAAATTCTAAATGGCAGAATTGTTTTTTTTGTTCATCGTAACATTGCAATAAAATGCAATAAGGGGCGATTAAAATATAGGATCTACACCAAAATGGTATCAATAAAAACATCAGCTCGACGTGCACAAAATAAGCCTTCATCCAGCCCCATATCCCGAAAAATGGAAACGCTACGGGTCTCGGAAAATGGCGCCATTTTTTTTTTTTTTAACAAACTTTGTCACGTCTGTCACATGTGCTCAGTGTGAAACTGCTTTCATCTGTGAAGAGCACAGGGCGCCAGTGGCGACTTTGCCAATCCTCGTGTTCTGTGGCATTTCTTTGGAGGGCCGCACAGCTCTCCATGTGCTCGCCAGAGGTAGCCTGATTGCCATAAGGTACTGAGATGAGATCCTCAGACCCCTTGTGAGACCATATGCTGGTGCGGTTGGCCCTGGGTTCCTCCTAATGCAGGACAATGCCAGACCTCATGTGGCTGGAGTGTGTCAGCAGTTCCTGCAAGATCAAGGCATTAAAGCTATGGACTGGCCCGCCCGTTCCCCAGACCTGAATCCGATTGAGCACATCTGGGACATCATGTCTCGCTCTATCCACCAACGTCACGTTGCACCACAGACTGTCCAGGAGTTGGCGGATGCTTTAGTCCAGGTCTGGGAGGAGATCCCACAGGAGACAATCCACAACCTCATCAGGAGCATGCCCAGGCGTTGTAGGGAGGTCATACAGGCACGTGGAGGCCACACACAATACTGAGCCTCATTTTGACTTATTTTAAGGACATTACATCAAAGTTGGATCAGCCTGTAGTGTGTTTTTCCACTTTAATTTTGGGGTGACTCCAAATCCAGGCCTCCACTGGTTAATAAATTTGATTTCCATTGATGATTTTTGTGTGATTTTGTTGTCAGCGCATTCAACTTTGTACAGAACAAAGTATTCAATGAGAATATTTCATTCATTCAGATCTAGGATGTGTTATTTCAGTGTTCCCTGTATTTTTTTGAGCAGTGTATCTCCTTATAGTGCATGACAAGCTGGCATAAGGAGACTTATAGGCCATGCTATACTCCACTGGAAAATTACATATGAGACTTGAACTCAACAGCCTCATTCAGCCATCATGAGTAGTGTTGAGCCACCCCCGTAGTGTTCGAGTTCGGTTCGGTTCGTCGAACACCCGTGTGTTCGCCGAACTGTTCGTCGAACTGTTCGTCGAACACCTTCGAACACCGTTAAAACCAATGGCAGGCAAACAAAAACACATAGAAACACATAGAAAACACCTTCAAAGGTGTCCAAAAGCTGACAAACTGCTCAGAAGACACAACTAACACATGGAAAAGTGACAAGTACATATAGTCATGCGAAAAGAAAAGAGGTGGAGGAGTAAAAGGAGGGGGAGACACAGATATAGGCATGTCATGCCCTTCTAAAATCCAAAAAGTGAGAAGCCGAGACGGCCAGTCCGCTCCTGCCCGTGCCACCTCCATGTCGCCGGGTTTGTGCCAGAGCCGCGGTGAACCCTGACGGCCAGCCCCCCTCTCCCAATACTGGTGCCTGTCCACTGGTGGGTCGAGAGAGCCCCCCTGTGGTGGAGGCAGCTCTAAGCTTTTTAATTTAAATTGTCCCTCTAATTTGAATGAATACACTTTAAATCCATTTACAAGGATCTATTGGAGGGCAAGTCTCATGCCAGCAGCCGCATAATTCCAGCTCCAGTAGCGTCCACTAAAGCTGCTGCAGTTAAAAAGCTTTTATAAGGATCGAGCTCGGCTGTCCACCGCAAGGCATCCTAGTGCCAGTCCCAGCCCCTATTCCTTGGGGTGCCTCCTGATGCTCTTCACTAAGTATCCCGTGGTCCCGAAGCATTTCCTTTGAAAAACTTAAGTGTCCAAACTACAGGTGGTGTAGCTTGCTTAACAGCCGGGATAATCCGCTGACTAGCAGACACTGCTACTAGGCACAAAGTATTTCCTGGGCTAGATGCAGTTAAAAATTTGTAAGTAGATACTCTCGTTGGATGCTGAGAAAGCATTCCATAGAGTCTCCTGGCACGCCATATATGATTCTCTTAAAAAGCTTGGGGTAGGGGTGTAGGGGACCCTTTTATAGCCAAAATCACGGCCCTGTATCACAATACGTCACCTAGGCTGAAGATAAATGGAACTGTAGCACCGAGGGCTCGGTTGCTACAGACGTATTGCACCTCACCCAGAGGTGTGATATCTCACTCTCAGATAAGGATGGAGTGTGGATCAGGACCCGACACCTGCATGCATTACACCACATTGCCGTGGGGCAGGGCGACCAATATGCCCCTGAGATGGGCACGACAGTCTCTGTCCCTGGCTGGAGTGGGGGGAGGGAACACTGAGGAAGGGGAACCCTGCAGTGCAGGAGCAGGGAGGAAGCAGTTCCTGGGTGCATTGAGAAGGGAGTATAAAAGGTGGGCACCATCTTAGTTCAGTGCAGAGAAGTCTGAGCAGAAGTGGCAGGGAGCAGGGGCTCTGCATGAGCTCTGCTCCGGAGGCGGGCCTAGTAACAGAGGCCCAGGCCTGCAAGAGGGAGAAGGAAGGAAGAGGAGCGGAGAAGGCTCCAGGAACGAGGAATGAAGGGATCCCAGGGGTGCGGACGGGCGAGTCGCCACCGCACGCCCGAATCCACCTGCGTGGAGGGGTCAGGCCAAAGGGGGAGACCGGTCCCCGAACTAGTGGAGGCAGGAAACGACCCTCAGCTAGAAACCGGAGGCTCTGACATTTTATGTGGCGCAGCCCCTTGCTCCACCCGCTAGGAAGGCACCACATAGGGTCAGGGAAACTGGCGCCAAGTTTACCAAGAGGAGGCCCGAGGCAGCCGGACAGAAGTGTTGGTAAGAAAGGCCAGACAAAGGACACACAAAGGGGGTCCTGTGAAGCGCTCCAAAGTTATCTGGGAGTTGTCTGAGCCCCTCACCTGGTGAGCACAGTACGACGTGGGCAGCCGTTACCTGCAGACGTGGTCTGGATAATAAGAACTGTGAGTAAAGGCCCTGAACTGCATCACTGACTCCGTGTCGTTACTGCTGCTGCCCTGCACCATCAC
This sequence comes from Phyllobates terribilis, assembly GCF_046119375.1. Taxonomy (NCBI): domain Eukaryota; kingdom Metazoa; phylum Chordata; class Amphibia; order Anura; family Dendrobatidae; genus Phyllobates; species Phyllobates terribilis. Next base: position 907,777,949 of record NW_027362762.1, read on the forward strand.
CCCCATCCTCCGCATACACTGCCCTGAGGCTATACTCCTCCCGTGGGGAGTTATGCTACGCTCTGCTGCACCCACAACACCAGCCTTAGCGGTCTGCCCTGTAGCGGCGGTTCACTCTGACCGCAATCCACGGGTGGCGTAGTCGGACATTTAAACATCAAAACCACATAAATAGTTCCGCCACTGGTTTGACCGCCCTGAGCCACGGAACCGGATCGCCGCCACGAAGACTACAACCACCAGCATCCACCAAAAAGGGTCCGGCTCCGGGTGTCCCAAGGCCCAGGGGGTGCGTCAGAACATTTTCATCACCTTTCACAATCACCAATGGGACAAGGCAGGGATGTCCTCTGTCCCCTCTCTTATACATCCTAGTGACGGAGCACCTGCTCTCATCAATTCGCCATAACCCCAATATTAGGTGGATTGAGGTGGGAGGCACCGAGTACAAGTGCTCTCTATTTGCTGATGATGTCCTAGTATATATCACTCAATCACATATATCCATCCCTGCTGTTATGGCTGAAATAGATCACTTTGTTACATGGTAAAATTTTAAAATCAATGCAGCGAAGTCTGAGGCCCTCGATGTCTCCCTCCCTAAATCCATATAGGATTCCATCCAGTCCAACTTTCCCTTTGCCTGGCCCTCACAGGGTATCAAATACTTAGGAATTCCTATTCATAGAGACCTCTCCCATCTATGTTATCTTAATTTTGGGCCCTTTATTGAACAATTCCATACAGACCACGGTTGGCAAGTTGGAACTGTGAGATTCACTACGTGCACCACTGGTATTTTGTGGAAAAGCACATGTAAGATTCTGCAACAGTCTCTGCTGATACTCCTGCATGCGTGCATCCCTTTCTATGGCAGGAATAATTTCTGCAAATTTACTTTTGTACCGGGGATCTAACAGTGTGGCAACCCAGTAGTCAAGATTATTTCTAATTCTCACAATTCGAGGGTCATGTTGCATGTAGTGCAGCAAGAAGGCACTCATGTGTGTTGCGCATCCAGGAGCACCAAGTCCCTGTTGTGTTGGTGGCGAGGTAACAATCATGCTTCCTTCCTCTGTCCTCTCCCCCCAACCTCGCACAACAGAAATGTGATCAAGGTCTCCCTCATCTGATGAGTCTTCCATCAGTTCGTCCTCCACTTCTTCCTGGGCTCCTGCACCTTCCTCACTAGTTTGGCTGCTACCATGCGCCCTGGTAAAATCATCTCCCCCACCCTCACATGCCTGCCGCCCTGGTGCTGCCGACCGTCTGGACCTTGCAGATGTTAGCCCTTCCGCATACAACTCCTCCTCCTCTACTTCCTCCACCTCCTCTTGTGCGACCACCTGACTCCGAATTCTGTTTAACATGTGCTCCAGCATGTAAATCACCGGAATAGTCATGCTGATAATGGCATCGTCAGCACTAAACATCTTCGTCGCCATTTCAAAACTGTGCAGAAGGGTGCATAGGTCCCTGATCTGAGACCACTCCTCCAGCGTGATTTGCCCCACCTCTGAATCTCGTTGGCCCAGGCTATACGTCAGAACGTATTGCACCAGGGCTTGTCGGTGCTGCCACAGTCGCTGCAACATGTGCAGAGTTGAATTCCACCGGGTAGGCACATCGCATTTTAGCCGGTGAAGTGGCAGGCCCAACGACTTCTGTAGAGATGTAAGTCGCTGAGCTGCGGGATGCGAATGGCGGAAGTGAGCACACAGCGACCGTGCCCTCTGCAGAAGGCCATCTAGTCTGGGATAGTGGGCTAAAAATTGCTGGACAACCAGGTTCAACACGTGAGCCATACAAGGCACGTGTGTGACATTGCCCCGGCGAAGGGCCGCACCCAGGTTTGCAGCATTGTCGCACACGGCCTTCCCTGGTTTCAGGTCCAGTGGAGACAACCATTCATGAAATTGGTTCTCCAGAGCTGACCACAACTCCTCAGCTGTGTGACTCACATTTCCCAGACATTTCAATGTAAAAACCGCCTGATGACGTTGAGCCCTACTGCCAGCATAGTAAGGAGGTGTGCAGGATCCCTTCTGCGCAGTTAGAAAGCTTGTGGCATGACCAGACAGGCTTTGGGTGCAGGTGGAAGACCGAGAGGAGGTTGAGGAGGCAGAAGCAGTGGAGGAAAAATGACATAAAGAGGATTGACGCACAACTCGTGGGGACGGCAAGACTTGGACAGCAGCCCCTTGTCCTGCTGTCACCATAGTTACCCAGTGCCCAGTCAGCGACATGTAACGCCCCTGTCCATGCCTACTCGTCCAAGTGTCTGTGGTGAAATGCACCCTGTCACACACAGAGTTTCTCAAAGAAGCGGTGATGTTGTGTGCGACATGCTGGTGGAGCGCAGGCACACCTTTCTTTGAGAAGTAGTGCCGACTGGGCATCTGGTACTGGGGCACTGCGACGGACATAAGGTCTCGAAAATCCTCTGTGTCCACCAGGCGGAAAGGCAGCATTTCTGTAGCCAAGAGCTTGCAGATGGTGAAATTCAACCTCTTAGCTTTCTCATGGCTAGGAGGAAATGGTCTTTTACTTGTCCACATCTGAGGGACCGAGGGCTGGCTATTGTGCTTAGACGGGGTTGATAAGGGTGTCCCCGGCAAACTGCCGGTCTGTGAGGAAGATGCAGGCGGACATGTTAGGTTGCCTTGATCCAAAGGTGGTGCTATCGATGTCGGACAGCGCTCAAGACCAGCTGGTGTTACCACCTCCAAAGAAAATGATGACCTGCCAATCACGCTGGCTGTTGCGGGTAAAGAGGTGGCAGGTCTGCGCCCCAAAACAGGTGTGACTGCTGTCCCCCCAGTCACAGAGGATGAAGAGGCCGCGGATGCACAAGATATGGCAGACGGTGGTTGGCCCGGCCGGCTAGACCGCATTGTAGCACACTGAGCTTCCCACTGCAACTTATGCTTCATGTCCATGTGCCGGTTCATGCATGAAGTACTCAAACTATGTATTTTTTGGCCTCTACTTAGCTTTTGCTGACAAATGTTACAGATAACACGAGTTGGGTCATCTTTATCGATCTGAAAAAATGCCCAGGCTATGCAAGGCTTAGCACCCATGCGACCTGAAGAGCCACCACGACTTGTGGTGAGAGGCAGAGTTGTGTTTGAGGATGCAGTTGTTGACGTGCTTCCAGTACTACGTCTCTGTCCAGGAAGGCGCAACCTGACCTCGTCGTCACTAGCATCTTCCTCCACCTCCTCTGCTGACCTCATCTCTTGGCTGACTGTGGGTTGACTGTAAGTGGGATCTCCGACCTCATCATCATCACCCTGTGCGTTATCACACCCGTCGTCCTCAGAGCCAACCTGTTCCTGCCCTGACAAAAAACTAAAGTTGTCGCTCCAATCAGGTATTTGAGTCTTATCATCGTCTTCCTCATTGTCTCCACCAACAGGAGTTACAGTTTGGGAATGAGGGTCTACATTATGGTCAGAACCTTCTGCGTCTGGTCCTGGATCCGACTCATAAAGATTCTGGGCATCAGTGCAGATCATTTCCTCGTCTGGATTCACAGAAGCGCTGGAGTCGACCTCTGATTCCCAGGCTATAGTATGAGTAAACAGCTCTGCAGACTCAACCATCTGTTCTACCTCATACTCAGACGGGCAGCTGGAGATTTGGGAGCTGTGAGGAAGCAAGTGCGATTTGGGTGACACCTTTGAGGACTGGAGTATTTGTGATGTTGAAGTTGATGTGGAGGAGAGCCCACTTAAAGGAGCACTTGATATCCGTTGAAGCACCTGCTGTTTTTGTGCCTCATCTGGAATTTGTAGCGATTGGCGTGGCCGTAAGAAAGGGATCTTATCACATTGTCCGCTAAAAGAAGTAGACATTTTAGTTTGGCTGGAAGATGGTCTTTCTTCTGCACCTACCCCACGGACACAACCTTTTTTCCCCTTCCCAACATGCCTATTCCCCTTTCCACCAGCAGCAGGCCTTTTTCCACTCATTTTGGTGGTTAACTAATTCACAACTCTGGAGTTGTTTGCACAAAAAAACAATGGATGGTAACCGAGCAGAGCTGAGTGGCCAAACTGTGGTATTAGGCCAAAACTATTGGCTGGGTTAGATGCAGAAAAAAAATATTTTTAATTTGCAACCTGATGGAGGTCAGTATAGATGGACTAATAGACCAAGTCCCACACACCGCTAGAAGCCCAAATATTTTTTCAGAGCTAGATGCAGAAATTTTTTTTATTCAATTTGCAACCTGATGGAGGTCATTATAGATGGACTAATAGACCAAGTCCCACACACTGCTAGAAGCCCAAATATTTTTTCAGAGCTAGATGCAGAAAAAAATTATTTTTAATTTGCAACCTGATGGAGGTCAGTATAGATGGACTAATAGACCAAGTCCCACACACCGCTAGAAGCCCAAATATTTTTTCAGAGCTAGATGCAGAAAAAAATTATTTTTAATTTGCAACCTGATGGAGGTCAGTATAGATGGACTAATAGACCAAGTCCCACACACCGCTAGAAGCCCAAATATTTTTTCAGAGCTAGATGCAGAAAAAAATTATATTCAATTTGCAACCTGCTGGAGGTCAGTATAGAAGGACTAATAGAACAAGTCCCACACACTGCTAGAAGCCCAAATATTTTTTCAGAGCTAAATGAAGAAAAAAATTATTTTTAATTTGCAACCTGATGGAGGTCAGTATAGATGGACTAATAGACCAAGTCCCACACACTGCTAGAAGCCCAAATATTTTTTCAGAGCTAGATGCAGAAAAAAATTATTTTTAATTTGCAACCTGATGGAGGTCAGTATAGATGGACTAATAGACCAAGTCCCACACACTGCTAGAAGCCCAAATATTTTTTCAGAGCTAGATGCAGAAAAAAATTATTTTTAATTTGCAACCTGATGGAGGTCAGTATAGATGGACTAATAGACCAAGTCCCACACACCGCTAGAAGCCCAAATATTTTTTCAGAGCTAGATGCAGAAAAAAATTATATTCAATTTGCAACCTGCTGGACGTCAGTATAGAAGGACTAATAGAACAAGTCCCACACACTGCTAGAAGCCCAAATATTTTTTCAGAGCTAAATGAAGAAAAAAATTATTTTTAATTTGCAACCTGATGGAGGTCAGTATAGATGGACTAATAGACCAAGTCCCATACACTGCTAGAAGCCCAAATATATTTTCAGAGCTAGATGCAGAAAAAAATTATTTTTTATTTGCAACCTGATGGAGGTCAGTATAGATGGACTAATAGACCAAGTCCCACACACCGCTAGAAGCCCAAATATTTTTTCAGAGCTAGATGCAGAAAATTTTTTTATTCAATTTGCAACCTGATGGAGGTCAGTATAGATGGACTAATAGACCAAGTCCCACACACTGCTAGAAGCCCAAATATTTTTTCAGAGCTAGATGCAGAAAAAAATTATTTTTAATTTGCAACATGATGGAGGTCAGTATAGATGGACTAATAGACCAAGTCCCACACACTGCTAGAAGCCCAAATATTTTTTCAGAGCTAGATGCAGAAAAAAAATATTTTTAATTTGCAACCTGATGGAGGTCAGTATAGATGGACTAATAGAACAAGTCCCACACGCTGCTAGAAGCCCAAATATTTTTTCAGAGATAAATGAAGAAAAAAATTATTTTTAATTTGCAACCTGATGGAGGTCAGTATAGATGGACTAATAGACCAAGTCCCACACACTGCTAGAAGCCCAAATATTTTTTCAGAGCTAGATGCAGAAAAAAATTATTTTTAATTTGCAACCTGATGGAGGTCAGTATAGATAGACTAATAGACCAAGTCCCACACACCGCTAGAAGCCCAAATATTTTTTCAGAGCTAGATGCAGAAAAAAATTATATTCAATTTGCAACCTGCTGGAGGTCAGTATAGAAGGACTAATAGAACAAGTCCCACACACTGCTAGAAGCCCAAATATTTTTTCAGAGCTAAATGAAGAAAAAAATTATTTTTAATTTGCAACCTGATGGAGGTCAGTATAGATGGACTAATAGACCAAGTCCCACACACTGCTAGAAGCCCAAATATTTTTTCAGAGCTAGATGCAGAAAAAAATTATATTCAGTTTGCAACCTGATGGAGGTCAGTATAGATGGACTAATAGAATGATGCTATGCCCAAAAGATTTTACTTCACTAGGTGCAGTAAAAAAATTGGTATTCTATACACAGGTGGTATATCTTGCAACACAGATAGGCTACTCCACTGACTAACACACTCTGCAATAGGCCAAAAAGGATTAGCTTTGCTAGATTCAGCCAAATGCTGTGAAAAAAACTTGCACAGCACTGGCACAGACCTGCCTGGCAAAAACTGATAGGAACTGATGTAACCTAGTCCTGAAAAGGACTCCAATTACAATTAGTCTTTACTCCCACAATCTATCTATTTAAGAGCACAGACCTGCCTGATAAAAGTCGTAGGAAATGCTGTAACCTAGTCCTTAAAAGGACTGCAATCACAACTATTCCCTACTCCCAAGCTATCTGTATATTTGTGCGAAAATTGGCTTGAAATTAACAAGGTATAGTGCACACAGCAACAGCGGTGCCGTCTAACACGCAGCTGCAGCAGTGAGAAAATGGTGGCGACGGGGAAAATGGCTTGGTCTTATAGGGCAAGGACATGTGACATACACTGCCAATCACACATGCCCTTGCTTGTGTGAAAAAAAGCACTTCGCTCCGTGTGTGCGCTGCTGATAGGCTGACAGATTGCACCTCCCCACTGCAAATGCGGGAAAGAGAAAAAAAAATGGAGCTCTTCATTGTCCCTGCAGAGATCCATCCCCTGCCCCTCCCCCCGCCCCGCTGTACACTCAAACTGCGTATTAACATTAATTTTCATCATTACTGAGAAAAAATCCAGTTATGATTTTGGTGCACGAACAGTTATCGAACATAACCTCGAACAGCCGAATTTTTCTCAAATTGTTCGTGTTCGCCGACCGGCTCGAACACCGCCCAAAACAGCTCGAATTTGAGATTGGCGAACAGTTCGAGTAGAACAACGCTCATCTCTAATCATGAGCTGTACTTAGACTGTGAAGGTCAGACGTAAGATATCTGCCTAATATTCCTAATGTGTAGAGTAATCTCATTGTGGGAACAGTGAAAAGATCTAAAAATCATTTTGTAAATTTACATAATCTTGTTTAGCTAAAAGTTTTTTTTATCAGAATCAAACATTTTGAAAATTCAGTCTTTTCTGCAAGATTCATGTTTTAGAACGAACATGAGATCAAAAGATTCAAACGTATTTTGTAGGAATAGTAAATTATTCACTCAAGTCACCCATTCTCTGCTCCAGTGGGCGGTTTTACTCGTGATTGACAGTAATCTCTTTATGTATATTCATACAGTAGGGGCTCTCAATCATTGACTAAGACTGCCTGAAATACATCTAAGCCCACAATGGTTGAAAGAGTATTTAGCATTTTAATATTTATTTCATAAATCAAAAGTAGACATCAAAATAAGCAACTTTGGTATATATCTTATTAGGGAAATCTGCTTCTTTTTCCTCCTGGACTGATCATTCATTCTCAATTCAGGTGTAAAGTCTATCTACAATGATTACAGATTTTAACATTGCTAAATAGGAGATGTCAGTTGGTGCTCATGAGATTCTATGTAGAGGGCAGGAGGAAGAGGAGGAGCTAGAGGCAGACACAGTAATTGTTCTGCAAGTTCTTCTGAAATGACTTTAAATGAATTATTTTCTGGTTAGATTTAATCTTTTCCTACAAATATGTATCCATCTGCTAAGCATCTTGAGCGCATGCTACCTGCAGATACAATTTTAGATTTAGTGGGTTTTCAGGTTTGCAGTATGCTAGTAGAACAGCAAATTGCCATGCTTCCATACCGAATGCAGAATGTATTGTTCCACGCAATGGTGTTGAGGAGGAAGGTCCTAGCAGATTCATTTCTAAATATTTTCTATAAGATTGTCTATAAAAATCAGTGGAGTCCAAAACCTGTAACAAAAGCACTTAAAAAGCAGACTAGATTTAGAAATTTCTTTAAGCAAATATAGAATTTTAGTAATATATCTGGAAAGTGCATAAGATAAACTTTTTGTACTTTAACTGAGAAAAAGGACATTGTATAAAAAATAGGGTCACAATCACGTAAACGAATCACTTATTTTCACAAGATCAAAGAAGCTTTAGGGGTTAACTGAGATGGCAGAATTTATTCTAGTGGAATTGAATTCTATTTGAATTTTACCAAAATCTGTATCTCCAGAATATGGACTTTTTGTAATTCGCTCAGCGCAAATTCAGCAAAATGTCGGCCAGCTGTGGCAAAAGGTTAAACAAGAACAAAAAACTAATACCTCAACTCTCACATGTCCTGTCACCCCGTTGCCTCCTATGCCCATTGTCCCACCAGCCTGGTCCTCAAAGGCTCTTCTATCCGCAGTCGCAAGTGGTGAATTCAGCCTAGGACAGGACTTTTGGCCGTGAGCACATGGTGACATGATGACCGGTGAGCGGTGAGATGAGTATTAGGGTTTCTTTTGATTAGTTAAATATTACATTTATTATACTTTGTGGTCTGGAGAGACCTCAGAATATAATGGGGATGGAATATTGAATTCGCAGAGAATAATTTTGCTGCAAATCGAATTTCCTGGTAAAATCCATGCAGTTTGGTGTGTTTGAATTTTGGCAGATCTGCTCATCTATAGCGATCAAGCTAATTCAAGAATAAGTAGTCGTTAGGTTTTTACTCTTACACCGAAAACAGACCCAGTCTCATAAGTGTCATGGACCCAATTTCCATACGTTTCGGTTTATGCTCCATTTTTATCATCGATGTACCATCCATTGCTCTGAAGGTTTTGTAAGCTTCTACTAACAACTAGTGAAAAATAGACAACACACAGATGCAGCATGGATGGCATTGGAGAGTTATGTGAAAAAATAGTAATCATGCCATGACTAAGAACCGGACATATTTCTAGGTTCGAAACGCGTCAGATTTTTTCTTAGGGTGTCCTGTTTTTAAACGTATGTGTTTTTCATATCTTTTTAATGGATCAATAAAGTTATTTTTCTACTTGGAAATTTGGGGAGTAAGTGCCGGAGAAGATTACCGTTTTTTTCACATGTGTTCTATTATTCTTCCAACTGGGATTCAGTGTCTGTGCACATCTTGAGAACTAAAGACATTTTTTTTTCAGGTGAGCCGAACATTTCATTTTTGTAATATTGGAGTGTTATGCATTGTTTTTTTAGACCCATTAACTTGAATGAGCAAGTTTTATCTGCAAATCAGACCATACTTGAATCCCTTGTTTTCTTTTTTTTGCGGATAATTTGTCCATGAACAAAAATGGATATGTGAAAATGACCATAAAATAAAAAATGTCCGGATGCTATTCATAATAAACAGTGCATTTTATAGTGGTTTATATACTGTAAATAATGGTGGGCACCCAAATTTCTTTACAGTATATTGCATATAGAATTTCACTAATTCCTTTTTACTGATGATAAATTCTGAAAAATTGTTAACTGGAGTGAACATTTCAGCAGTTTCCATGTAAATGGATCCATTAGACAGAATTTATAAGTAGGGAAAATGGGGGAAAAAAATAAAAGGAAATGCAACAAACAAAGCATTCTATTACGTTACATCAAGGTCTCTGATAAATCCTTTCTACTAGCAGTGACATTCATTGGCCCTTGTAGACAAAGAAGGTTATTCTGTTTCTATAGAGAAGTGGTGTAAAGTCGTCATGTACTGTACTTATTTGTTTCGCAATGATTTAGAAAAAAAAAATCACAATTCTTTATAAAATAAATTCATGTAAAATATAAAAAAATAATCATAAAAGACTATAATGCGGTGTGAAGTTTGGGTAGAGCTCGTACAATGTATGTTATTCTGATGTTCGTTATAAAATAAAACAAAAAAAAGTATTTTAGGCGGAATTTTAATACATGAAAAAAGTAAATCTAATAATAATAATTAGTCTTTGGTGAAACAGCACCAAGGCTGTCACATTTAGTGGGGCTATGGAAGCTTTATCTGCCCTTGAGTGGATCCTCCTGACGAATTCTGAAAAACCAAGTTGATAATATTGCCGTATTTTTGCCCCAAAATACAAGGCACTAATTAGGACAAACAATGTGAAATACTGAGCTGATTGAATCTTTACTGCTGTTTCCATGTATCCAAGCCTCTTTGCGATCCCAAAAGTCCAATAGATCCTTAACCCCTATATGTCCTATGACGTATCTATATGTCATAGTTCGCCTCCCCCTCTTTGAGGCGAGCTCCGGTCTGATCAGCATGTGCCCCTAATAGCCGTGGGTTGAATCGCGATCCACCTGCGGCTGTTAACATGTTAAATGCCGCTGTCAATCTCTGACAGCGGCATTTAACATGGCCGCGCCAGAAGCGCATCACTAACGCAGCCCATTGGTGCTGAAGCACTCCTATGTGTAGCGTAAGTAATCAGACGATCGCAACTTCAAGTCTCCCAAGGAGACTATTGAAGCCAGTGAAAAGTAAAACAAAATTGAAAAAAAATAAAATAAATAAATAAAAAATATAAAAGTTCAAATCCCCTACTTTTTGTCCCATTAAAATAAAACATTTAAAAAAAATTCAAAAATATCCATATTTAGTATCGCCGCATTCAGAAATGCCCGATCTATCAAAACATAAAAAGAATTAATCCGAATGGTAAACGGTGTAACATGAAAAAAGAAAATCAAAACCCTAGGTTTTTTGGTCGCAGCAACAATGCAAGAAAATGTAATAAGAGGCGATCAAAACATCGTATCTACACTAAAATGGTATCAATAAAAATATCAGCTCATGTCACAAAAAATAAACCCTCACCCAACCCCAGGTCCCAAAAAATAGAGACGCTACAAGTCTCAGAAAATGGCGCCATTGTTTTAATTTTTTTTTTACAAACTTTGGATTTTTTTTTCACCACTTAAATAAAAACGAACCTATACATGTTTTGGTATCTGCGTACTCATAATGACCTGGAGAATCATAATGGCAGGTCAGTTTTAGCATTTAGTGAACATGGTAAAAAAAAAACAATTGTGGAATTGCACTTTTTTGTCACTGCACTTGGAATTTTTATCCCATTTTCCAGTACATTATATGGTAAAATCAATGACGTCGTTCAAACGTACAACTCGTCCCGCAAAAAAAACGAGCCCTCACATGACCATATTGACGGAAAAGTAAAAAAGTTATGGCTCTGGGAAGAAGGCGAGCAAAAAATGAAACCGCAAAAATGGAAAAACCCAAGGTGGTGACGGGGTTAAAAGAGATGTCCAAGAACTTTAAAAAAAAGCAGCAGCAAAATACTGTAAGTCATAAAAAATGAATAAAAAAATCCACATTGATGCTGTGGTGGTCCCCGCTAATCTCTTTACAAGACGATGTGGTATAACAGTGTACGACCACTGCATCTAATCACTAGTATCACCGATGTGGCCAATAATTTGTTACAAGAAGTCAAATGTCTCTATACCACGACATTGTTGCTGGCATGTAAAAATGATGGTGGGCTACCACCGAAGCATCAGAGATAGGGTTAGGGATTGAACAGGTGAATGTTTTTATGCATTCTGCTGCTATACTCTTGGATTACTCTTGTGAATCCACCTGTGGATTTTGCAGCAGTTCCATGCTAAAATTGTCAATTTGTAAGTTTTAAAAGCAGATATTTTCCATACAGATTTTTTTCCTACTTTAGCTTTAAATTCTACCAAATTTATTGGAAAGGGTAAAATCTGTTCTCAAAATCCACAGGAGAAATTGGCATGCTGTGGATGTAAAAATTGTGCTGCTTAACAATTTCCACGCAGATTTTTTTTCTGCAGCACTTAAAAGTGATTTGGTAAAAATCTCATCCACTTTGCTGTTACTGTAATACTCTGGATTTTCCTGTATGCAAACCTGTACTGAAAAGCTGCAGTGCATCCATCCAGTGTGATCATACGCTTAAAAGAAAATTACAGTGCCATGGTCATGACATAGGATCCAAGAATCATGTGACCACATCATCCAAAATCTCTTTTTGGCATTTCCTACTCTGTACAGCCATTGTACGGCCAAGTATTTGTATAGCAAAGGGTAGAATCTCAATTAGTATCACTACCGATGTGAAAATCTTAGTATTACATTTTAACAACTTCCTAACCCTATAAAGAATCTAATAATATTGCACTCAACTGACCACCACTCCGCAGGATTTGTGTGCCTCCAATCCCCAAAAATGCAAAATTTGACAATTCCAAATTTTTCAATCACTTTGTGATGAATTATTTTTATTACACATTAATTTATCTTATTTAAGCTTATCTTTAGGAGCCAGTGCTGTAAAGTTTCTTTTCATTTTATTTTATTCTCATTTCTGTGGAAACAAAATGTCTCACAGAACCATTTAAAAAAGTGAAACTAACTTGATTTTCATATTCAAAAAAGTGTAGTCTGAATAGTATCTAGGAGTGTATTAAAAGCATTTCATGGAGAGGAAAGAGGAAAGCTATATGCATTACAGATGAGCCGATCTGCCAAGATTCAAATTCGTTAAATTACATGGATTCTACCTGGAAATTAGATTTGCAGTCAATTGATTCTCCACAAATTTAATAAGCCTTATTATTCTCTTGAGCTTGAAAACACCCCCGGGCATAATTAATGTAAGATGTTTAAAAAAATCCATAACAACTAATATTTACACCTCACCACTCTCCTCACTGCTCGCCTTAGCTGTTTATTGTCCCCCATTCCGTCTCTGGCGCCTCTTCTTATGACCACTACGCACTGAAACCCCGGGCATCTTCATGTTAGACGAAGACTTCCATCCGCAACTAGGCTAGTGTGGCAGGATGTCCCAGCCTAGAATGAAGATGCCCAGGGTTTCAGTACACAATGGAGGTAAGAATAAGCGCCAATAACTGTAAGGCTATGTTCACACTAGCCGTTTTTTCAGCGCTTTTTTTCTGCAGAAAAACCTGATCTCTTGGCAGTAAAGAAGCTGTGTTTTTCAGGATCCCAAAATTCATCTTTGCTTCTACCTCAGAAGCATGAACACAGGTAACCAATGAAAGTCATACTGTATGTGAAACCATATTAACAAGAATTACAAATGTAACAGTGGGGTGGGGGGGAATTGTTTTTCTAAGACATTGGCAGTGCATTCAGTTTGTAGGACACTATTTATTTTCACACTATGGCCTGCCATTGAGTTGCTCAGAGATTGTTCAATTTCACACCTCCGTGGGCCACAGATATTGTTCAATCTCACACCTAGCTCTGGCAATGTTTACAATGTATACATCACTAATTTAATTAAACTATCCTAATCCAAACTGCCATCTCAGGTGACCAAGACAAGATGGTAAAATTGCAAAAATAAATAAGTTTCACATACTGCTGTACTTGCTTTTTTTCACTAAAAACGCAGCAAAACCTAATAACTATTTTCACACTAGGCATTTTTTCCTAACCCATTTTTTCAATGTGTGAAAAATGCTGAAAAAACACGGAAAAACACAACACTAAAAAAGAAGTGACATGCTCTATTGTGCAAAAAAACATGAAAAGCACAAAATACTGATGACACAAAAGCTAATGTGTGTGCATGAGATTTCAGAAATCTCATAGACTTTGCTGGTGCTGTAAAACACAGGTGAAAATTTGCATAAAAAAAGCTGAAAAAACGCCAAATGTGAACATAGCCTAAAGGAGAGAGCGAGCAGTAGAGGTGGCCAGAGTGAATCATTATTTTATTTTTTTTTATCCTTTTTCCGGCCCTCTACATTTCAGGAAGTTTGATGTTTGATTGACTTTTAATCAATTTTTGTAGAAGTAAATTGGTTTGAGAGCTGTAAAATGCAAAATTAGTATATTATATCTACAAATCAATTAATTTACCTCAATTTTCGATTGTCTTTAACAGTACCTTGCTCTTCATATTCCGTTAAGATTCCATTTTTTAATTGACTGGACTTGCAAACTACACAAGGCAGATTTACAGTATGAATTATGAGATAATAGCTAACAAAAACTGTCTAAAACATCCAGCATAGAAAATTCTTTAACTTTACAAATCACCTTGTAAATCAATTTAGCTTAAGTTATTTTAAAAATTTGCATCTAAGTTGCCTTCAAACAATTACTTACTCTTTAGCCTACTTGTCTGGCTTTCGTATGGGTTTCAAGAGCTGGCACAGAAGCACTGCCTAATCTCAACTATGCTGGAGGATTTATTGCTGATGGCATAGTACATGAGACACACGATGTAGTAACCTGAAAGCAATCCCATTAGAGAGACCGCATATCTGACCACAGTGGTGCTTATCCACCCCAACAAGTGTTTCGCCATTGCTTCCTCAGAGGATTACATTCACGCTTGTCCAGTTACTGTTTTCTGATCTGGTGAGGTCTCCTCTATATTTTAATATTTATTTTTTTTAAATGTTAGGAGTTAATGAAAGTCTATAATGCATATGTCATAGGTTCATTAAACCTTGAAATATACATTATATTGTTTATTGTTTGACTTGAATGAGTATTATACCTGGAGCACATTAACTGATACATATGTGGTGATAACCTTGCACATATCAATGTGTGCACATCCCATTTTTATCTGTGATTGAGTTTGTTCTATTTTTTTATTGTTTATATTGTATTTCTAAATGAATTAAGTAAATTATTTTTATAATGTATAGAGTGGAGAGTGGTGTTTGCTCTTATTGTATCTGAATTGCTAATAAAGTGAATTCGTAAATAGTAATTTAATATGATTTCTAGTGATGAGCGAGTATGCCTCATTAACCCTTTCGGCAAGCACGCTCGGGTGCTCGCCGAGTATTTTGGCGTGCTCGGCGTTTCATTCATTGTCGCCGTGCCTGCAAGCTTCACGGCTGTTTGATAGCTGTGACACATGCAGAAACAGCCTGTTTGCCAGGCTATCTCTGCATGTGTTACGGCTGTCTAACAGACATGACAGTTGCAGGCACGGTGACAATGAATGAAATGCCGAGCACGCCAAAATACTCGGTGAGCATCCGAGCGTGCTCGCCGAAAGGGTTAATGAGGCACACTCTCTCATCACTAATGATTTCTTTTCCAGCTGAACGAACCTTTTAACATTCATGGTCTACTAATTAATAAAAAATAAAAAAAATAGTTATTTAAAAATATTGAGAATTTTTTGGTTGATTTATTGTTACTTGTTTGAGTTCTTTTTTATGTTCTCCTACATTCACTGATGGAAAGTCTTGGGAGATGTGACAACTTTTTTTTTTTAGTAGATGTCACTACTGCACTGTAAAGTAAATAAGTTGAATATCCTTACATCAGCACTAATTACCATAATGTGTCCCCTATGGGCTACTATATAAACTTGAGCATATATACCGGTTTATGAGCGGAGGAGCTCTTTACATTGCTGAAATTCCAGCCTGCAAAGGGAAGACTGGAAACTGGATAGATCAAATGACTTTAATATTCTACTCACTCAATATCGGACTTACTCCTTGAATAAGTAATGATTTAGATGCATTTATCTAGGGTCGCACAATCTGCCCCTTTCTCTACTATCCATTTATTTTATGCAATATTATACTGGTTTTCTATACCAGAAAGTAATATGCATCTGAACTACTATTTTACTTTATTATTATGTGTAGTCTTCAAAACAGCATTTTATAAATGTATTTACATATATATATATTCTCAGTACCGGCACTGCATTATTAAACTCTAGGGGTGCAGGCTACCATGTCACACTGTGCTAGAGGCAGTCATTATGGATATTACATGACTGTAATAAAATTATCCAGTCTAATATGAAATACTGGAGGACGTTCTAACCACTTGTCATGAACGCCAAGCAATAATTCATTTCATTTCAATGTAATCACTTGAGTACAATGGACACAACGTAAGAAAAAAACAGTGTAGTGGTTATGTATGTGTGTTTAAATAGAAAAAGGAATAACACGCAGCACAATGGATCCTTTATTATACAGAATAAGTATGTCCTTGTTCTATGCTTCTGATGGGAGACACCATTTGCTTGGTCTCTTTCAGATAGCGTTACATTATTTCAAAATGGATCTTTAGCAATGTTAGATGAAGTGAGCTCACTACTGCTCCCCCCAAAAAATATGAAGGACTAAAGTGGCTTACACAGGGTCCAGTGGATATGTGGTCAGTGTCGCTTAAACAAAACTTGCATAATTTAACAGTAAAAGCAAATATAATAAACTTTGTGACATATCTTCTAACTCATCATTCACACAGGAAACGAGCTAATACAGTTAGGTCCATATATATTTGGACAGAGACAACATTTTTCTAATTTTGGTTCTAGACATTACCACAATGAATTTTAAGCAAAACAATTCAGATGCAGTTGAAGTTCAGACTTTCAGCTTTCATTTGAGGGTATCCACATTAAAATTGGATGAAGGGTTTAGGAGTTTCAGCTCCTTAACATGTGCCACCCTGTTTTTAAAGGGACCAAAAGTAATTGGACAATTGACTCCAAGGCTATTTTTTGGACAGGTGTGGGCAATCCCTTTGTTGTGTCATTCTCAATTAAGCAGATAAAAGGCCTGGAGTTGATTTGAGGTGTGGTGCTTGCATTTGGAAGGTTTCGCTGTGAAGTAAACATGTGGTCAAAGGAGCTCTCCATGCAGGTAAAACAAGCCATCCTTAAGCTGCAAAAACAGAAAAAACCCATCTGAGAAATTGCTACAATATTAGGAGTGGCAAAATCTATAGTTTGGTACATCCTGAGAAAGAAAGAAAGCACAGCACTGGTGAACTCATCAATGCAAAAATACCTGGGCGCCCACGGAAGACAACAGTGGTGGATGATCGCAGAATAATCTCCATGGTGAAGAGAAACCCCTTCACAACAGCCAACCAAGTGAACAACACTCTCCAGGAGGTAGGCGTATCAATATCCAAATCTACCATAAAAAGAAGACTGCATGAAAGTAAATACAGAGGGTTCACTGCACGGTGCAAGCCACTCATAAGCATCAAGAAGAAAAAGGCTAGACTGCACTTTGCTAAAAAACATCTAAAAAAGCCAGCACAGATCTGAAAGAACATTCTTTGGACAGATGAAAGCAAGAGCAACCTCTACCAGAATGATGGAAAGAGAAAAGTATGGTGAAGGCGTGGTACAGCTCATGATCCAAAGCATACCACATCATCTGTAAAACACGGCGGAGGCAGTGTGATGGCGCGGGCATGCATGGCTGCCAGTGGCACTGGGTCACTGGTGTTTATTGATGATGTGACACAGGACAGAAGCAGCCAAATGAATTCTGATGTATTCAGAGCCATACTGTATGCTCAGATCCAGCCAAATGCAGCCAAACTGATTGGTCATCGTTTCATACTACAGATGGACAATGACCTAAAACATAAAACCAAAGCAACCCAGGAGTTTATTAAAGCAAAGAAGTGGAATATTTTTGAATGGCCAAGTCAGTCACCTGATCTCAACCCAATTGAGCATGCATTTCACTTGTTAAAGACTAAACTTCAGACAGAAAGGCCCACAAACAAACAGCAACTGAAAACCACCACAGTGAAGGCCTGGCAGAGCATCAAAAAGGAGGAAACACAGCGTCTGGTGATGTCCATGAGTTCAAGACTTCAGGCACTCATTGCCAACAAAGAGTTTTCAACCAAGTACTAGAAATTAACATTTTATTTACAATTATTTAATCTGTCCAATTACTTTTGGTCCCTTTAAAAAAAGGGTGGCACATGTTAAGGAGCTGAAACTCCTAAACCCTTCATCCAATTTTAATGTGGATACCCACAAATGAAAGCTGAAAGTCTGAACTTCAACTGCATCTGAATTGTTTTGTTTAAAATTCATTGTGGTAATGTCTAGAACCAAAATTAGAAAAATGTTGTCTCTGTCCAAATATATATGGACCTAACTGTATCTGTCCTGTACTCAGAACAAGTGGGACTGAAAGTTCACTGGGAAAAATTTTTACAGCTGCCTATTAAAGTCTATGGAGAGGGGAGGAGTAGCTCAAAACAAGCTGGTCTGAAAGTTCACGGGGAAATAAATGTACAGCTGCCTATTAAAGTCTATGGAGAGGGGAGGAGTAGAATGAGGGAGAGGTTAGAGACATAAAGACATTGCTGTTGCATTTTAGTGAGTGTTTATCTCACCTCAGAGCTAGATTCATGATTACACTGCTCAGTATTATTGCATGTATGTACTCCATATGGCTTCTGAGCAAGTACTATATGGTAACCCTCTTAAAAGAGACAACATAAGAGGCATATGTAGACCTAGGGGAAGGAGAAGCTCCAAAACAAGTTGAGTGTACAAAATAGACCTATCTGATGTGGGAGCAGCCTATGAGAAGATGGTGCCGAAGGTGACACAAGAGCCCTCTGCCAAACCTATTTCCCTCTTGTCCTCCTCATCCTAGTATTCTTTTTTAGGAAAAAAGGATAACTCTAGTTGGGTGGGGGAAGAAAAATATCATGAAATCCATTCTACAAGAAGAACAGTAATGGTTGAAAATTTAATTATTAGTGTTGAGTGAGTGTGCTCATTTAACCCTTTAAAGAAGCACGCTCAGGTGCTCGTCGAATATTTGCTCGGCATCTAGGCTTGATCCACCGCGGCTGCATGTGTCGCGGCTGTTAGACAGCTGCGACACATGCAGGGTTTGCCTGTTTGTTAGGCAATCCCTGCATGTGTCGCAGCTGTCTTAGAGCAGTGACACATGCAACCTCGGCGGATCAAACCTAGATGCCGAGCACACCGCAAATACTCGCCAAGCACCCGAGCCTGCTCGTTTAAAGGGTTAAACGAGCACGCTCGCTCATCACTAGTAATTATTAATTTATCCTCCCGCTCACTATCTGATTTCGAGATTAATATCTTAAGAAAAGAATTGTCTTTTGTATCCACAAATAACTTTAAATGTTTGAATTGGATTAAAGACAAGCTCGCAGGTTAAGATAGCAGACATTAGACAAAAATCATGATGTGGCCCAATTTAGGGTCTTGGAGATTCAGGAGGAGAATTTAAGAGATCTTAAGGCTGTTGACCGCACTGCTACATGAGAGCCAAAGTGGACCAGCGCAGGATCCCCTTATGGAGTTAAAATCAAAATGTAGATGGATGTTCCCCACTTTTTCAGAGAAAAAAGCTTTAGAGGACTTAAAGAAAAATACAGGAATGATCCTCAAGCCTGATAAAGGGGGTTACATTGTAGTGATGAAACTTGAAAATGATAGATTATGGGCCCAATTCATAAAAGTCGCAAAATTTTGTCACAACTCGGAGTTACTCCTAAATTTTTGCAATTTTTGGCATTTTCATGACAGTTTCTCCCAGCTCCGCCAAAATGGGCAGAACTGACGCAAGACAAGGGCATTGTGGGGGGGTGTGATGCCACAGTTTGTCTAATTCATCTAATTCATGACGAGCTGTGACATTTTGTTGGTCAGATTTCAGGCATAGCGCACAGAGGTGCACATCACTCGTCGGGTGATCCAGATTCATGAAGAGCTGAGGACCTCTTCATGAATTAGGAGGGTCTAACTCCAGCACGCCACCTCATCAAGACCGATGTGAAAGATGTTGGTCATGATGAATCAGGCCCTATGTGTTATTCTATTCACAAAGATAGATTCTCAAATCATGAGCAAAATGAATCTGGACATAAGCTGCATGATTGCAGCCAGGTAGGTTTTACTCTGAAATGCTGAAGTTTCAGAAAAAAGATACTTTGAAAAGCCATCATGGGAATATGTTTCTTGGCTGACTATTCGAAGGCAGGTCCCTGTCCAGCTTCCCTCTCTCAATTTGACTAATGGGTCTCACCCTATATGTGTACATAGGAAAAGACCTGTCAATCAAATAGATTGGTGCAGCATAGTCCCCGGCTGGCTTTTCAAATGATGTTTTCTCTGAAATGCACAATGCTTCACAGTAATACATACCTTTGCATGTTGATGCATTTCTATGCTATCACCAAGTAATTCCCAGACCAAAGATTTAAGGAGAAGCAGATGAGGCATCTATCTGAGTGTGGACACCTTAAGAAGGACTTTTCCAAACTGGAGTCTAGGGCATAGTCATTAAAAGGATTGTGGCGTTTTGGCAATTTTATATTAACATTCCTTTAGCATGTTAAAAGAAGTATGATCAATTTATTATATGATACATCTTTAGGCAGATTTATGAAAACTGATTAATCATCTGGTTTTGTAATTTCCATTCTTCCTTTACATTTCTCAATTACTATATTTGCTCTTTCCTAGAAGTCAATCATCAGGACTACATTGGGTCTCTGTAATGTGAATGTCTTCTCTATGTTTTTGTATTTATGATGGGTAAAAAATATATAATATAAATACATATCTTTATATTGGTTGAACCTTCATACCTTGAAGTGTTTTTAGATCGCACATTCATTGCTGTTCAATTTCAGAATACAACTATATATAGAAAGTTATTGCTCCACTTTTTTCCAAATCCCCTAACAAACAATAGCAAACCATCACCACAACCATCTTGTAATCCAGGATTGTGCACACACTATTATATTAAAACAACTGAAATAAAAAAAACAAAGCTATGCATTAAAAAAAGTCACATTTTTAACCGAGTGTAAACATTACTCTTTATATGACAAAAAAGAAGACATTTCTATCTAAGCAAAAAGTTATAAAACTAGCCACAGGAAACAAAAGTTAGTATTACTGAAATATAAGAACAAAATGGTTAAAAAGTGTATCATCATTTAGGAAAGAAACACTCTGATGATTAAAGGGGTATTCTCAAGATGTCTCTTGATTAGCTCAGCGCTATGCAGTCTCCTTACAGTCTCCTAACTTCCTGGTTTCTGAGAGGGCGGGCTCTCCTCCTTGAGTGACAGTTTTGGTGAGTAGCAGAGCTGTCGCATTAGCAGAGCTATAAAGCTCAGAACAAGTTCTTCTGTAACACATTCAGCCATCAGTGATGTGTTTTGGAATCTACACGGAAAACATTATATTTACACATAGAGATAAAAATGCATTTGTTTAAG
Source organism: Phyllobates terribilis (assembly GCF_046119375.1). Taxonomy (NCBI): domain Eukaryota; kingdom Metazoa; phylum Chordata; class Amphibia; order Anura; family Dendrobatidae; genus Phyllobates; species Phyllobates terribilis. Next base: position 907,799,070 of record NW_027362762.1, read on the forward strand.
CACACAGCTCAGGAAAGTGAGAGCTGTGATTAGGAGAAATGCTCTGGTAGAAGCTGATGCTATTATCTAGTTACTTGGCAAGATTAAAAACAGCAAGTTGTCAGGAGCTGGGAGGGAGAGGGAGGAAGGAGAGCCGATAACTGCTGTGTAGAAATCAATGGGTCAGAGAGAGCTGACTGGGATGTTATGAGTTAACTCCAGTCCTGGAATGTAGCTACTGCACACACTTGCCCAGGTTTGAGCAGGGTGAACTCAATGGAAACTAGCTGTACACTTTGAAAGATAAAAGATCTCACTGCAAGGAGAATGACAGCAGATAGGAAAATAAAGTCAATTTCAAACTTGCTTATTGTCATTCTGTCTAACTAACTAAAGAACACTTCTTTAAGTAATCAAGAAAATAAATCATTAAGTCACTAATTGAGAGCTATCAATGCAAAAAACTGGAATAACTGCAATGATGAATCGGTCCCTTTATCATTACAAATTCATATAGGCTTAGAGCAGTGATTCCCAAACTCCAGTCCTCACAGCCCCCAACACATCATGTTTTCAGGATTTCCTTAGTATTGCACAGGTAATGGAATTATTATCAAGGCATCACAAATTGACACAGATATCTGTCACCTGTGCAATAATAAGGAAATCTAAACAACATGATCTGTTGGGGGTCGTGAGGACTGGAGTTTTGGAAACACTGGCTTAGAGTCTCTCCTGACATACAGGACCGTATTTATACTTCATGCTACCATGGACAAACACCTTAGCTGCACTTCTTTCATACAGATATAATCTCAGCCCCTTTACCTCCTTAGCTCCTGTCTTGCAATGTGCACATCTATGCGGCTTATTCACTCAGTTATTACAGTTCCTCACGCATGAACAGATGTCTCCAGCTGTCCCTGATGTGGTAATTATCTTCACAATCAGGCTTCAGATCATTTTTGTGTGGCAATCCTCACAAGCCTCTATGCTCCCCTCTCTTTTAATTTTATTGGTGGTAACACTCTCTAGTTACAAAAATAGGCTCACATGAACAAGGAATAAAGAATATGCTCCCCTCTGTGGTGGCAATCCTCACATTTCTCTGTAATGGCGGCTTTCTCTTCAAGGAGGGTTGTCTCTTCCTCCTGGAGCAGACTACAAGAACTGCACTGCAGGATGGAGCTTTCTAAACACTCCTATTTGGCTTTAACTAGTCCCTGGGGTGCACAACAAATTATTCACTGCTTTCTCTATGGGCTACTCCTTTGCTTATGCCTGTACCGTATTTGCAAATCTTTTTGAGCTGAAGTAAAAACAAAACAGGAAAACTCATTTTCTTTAAACATCCAGTGGGCATGGGTGGAAATGCTAATACCAAACTTTGATGCTCAATATGCTAAAGGATTTTCCACTTTGACAACCCCTTTTCAATCCTTATGTTTTTCCCCAGTAAAATAACACCTATACGCTCCTATGTTCTCAGCGCCATTCCAGTGGTGTCAGTACTGGCTCTCCTGGGGCCCGTGTGACATTTTTATGTCACGCAATCCCTGCGGCCAATCAGCACTGGCTTCACTGTCTCCTCTTTTGGACAATCAAGACATCCAGGGAAAGTGAGAGGGCAGCCCCAGCTCTCATTTCCTCTGAATGTCAATTACATCCATATGTGTGGAGAGTCAAGCCAGCGCTGATTGGCCACATGGATTGTGTAACATAACAATGTTACGTAATCCCCGGGAGGGCCAGTGCCGACATCAGAGGTGAGAATAGGTGTTAATATTTTACTGGGGGTAAACATAGGGATTCAGAAGAGGTAGTCCAAGTAGTGAACCACCCCTTTAACTATTTATGCTTTGCATCCTTCACTTCAGACATCACTCCTTCTACACAATAAAGCTAAGAAAAAACAAGAAAAAACAGCTGCACTCTGGCCAATTTGTACGCTAAGTACCTTCATTTTTAACGTACTTTCTATAGCAGAAATGCAGTTCCAATTTCATATATTCAATGTTTGCATATTATAACATTTCAGAGTGCTGCTGTTTTTTTTTTTAGCTTTATTGAATTGGTTGTCTCAGCTTGCATCTGTTCACACTTGTCTTGTTCTATTTGTAGGTGCTGGTCAGTCTTTTTGATATTTCTGCTGCAAAATGACATTTATGTAAACATAATGCATTGTATAAAAGATTGCAATAAATATAAACTCACATCACAACATTAACATGGCATTAACATAGATATGGACAATTAAACAAGTGGCAACACAGGTTTATATAGTAACAGTCTAGGATATTTGTAAGAGGATGGAGAAACAATTTTCAACCCTCTTACTACCCTATAGAGAGATACTGTACAGTGGGGAAAAAAGTATTTAGTCAGCCACCAATTGTGCAAGTTCTCCCACTTAAAAAGATGAGAGAGGCCTGTAATTGACATCATAGGTAGACCTCAACTATGAGAGACAAAATGAGAAAACAAATCCTGAAAATCACATTGTCTGATTTGGAAAGAATTTTTTTCACATTTTGGTGGAAAATAAGTTTTTGGTCAATTACAAACAAGCAAGATTTCTGGTTCTCAGACCTGTAACTTCTTCTTTAAGAGGCTCCTCTGTCCTCCACTCATTACCTGTAGTACTGGCACCTGTTTGAACTTGTTATCAGTATAAATGACACCTGTCCACAACCTCAAACAGTCACACTCCAAACTCCACTATGGTGAAGACCAAAGAGCTGTTGAAGGACACCAGAAACAAAATTGTAGCCCGGCATCAGGCTGGGAAGACTGAATCTGCAATAGGCAAGCAGCTTGGTGTGAAGAAATCAACTGTGGGAGCAATAATTAGAAAATGGAAGACATACAAGACCACTGATAATCTCCCTCGATCTGGGGCTCCACACAAGATCTCACCCTGTGGGGTCAAAATGATCTCAAGAACGGTGAGCAAAAATCCCAGAACCACAGGGGAGGATCTAGTGAATGTCCTGCAGAGAGCTGGAACCAACGTTAAACAGGCTACCATCAGTAAAACACTACGCCGCCAGGGACTCAGATCCTGCAGTGTCAGACATGTCCCCCTGCTTAAGCCATTACATGTCCGGGCCCGTCTGAAGTTTGCTAGAGAGCATTTGGATGATCCAGAAGAGTATTGGGAGAATGTCATATGGTAATATGAAACCAAAGTAGAACTGTTTGGTGGAAACACAACTCGTTGTGTTTGGAGGAGAAAGAATGCTGAGTTGCATCCAAAGAACACCATACCTACTGTGAAGCATGGGGGTGGCAACATCATGCATTGGGGCTGTTTCTCTGCCAAGGGACCAGGATGACTGATCCGTGTACATGAAAGAATGAATGAGGCTATGTATCGTGAGATTTTGAGCGCAAACCTCCTTCCATCAGCAAGGGCATTGAAGATGAAACGTGGCTGGGTCTTTCAGCATGACAATGATCCCAAGCACAACGCCAGGGCAATGAAGGAGTTACTTTGTAAGAAGCATTTCAAGTTCTTGGAGTGGCCTAGCCAGTCTCCAGATCTAAACACTTTAGAAAACTTTTGGCGGGAGTTGAATATCCGTGTAGCCCAGTGACAGCCCCAAAACATCACTGCTATAGAGGAGATCTGCATGGAGGAATGGGCCAACATACCAGCAACAGTGTGTGCCAACCTTGTGAAGACTTACAGAAAACGTTTGACCTCTGTCATTGCCAACAAAGGATATATAAGAAAGTATTGAGATGAACTTTTGTAATTGACCAAATACTTATTTTCCACCAAAATTTTTTAAAAATTTCTTTCCAAATCAGACAATGTGATTTTTAGGATTTGTTTTCTCATTCTGTCTCTCATAGTTGAGGTCGACCTATGATGTCAATTACAGACCTCTCTCATCTTTTTAAGTTGGAGAACTTGCGCAATTGGTGGCTGACTAAATACTTTTTTTCCCACTGTATATGAAATTAATCAACAAAAATATAGATTGATTTTAAGGTACGGTACACTTATTTTTTATATTAGTGTCCATGCATGTATAAAAATTAATATGAATTACTATAAATAAATTGTCCCACACACTGGCACTATGCACACTCAGACAATTTATGCCTTGCAGCTTTTTTGACCATGTTATGGTAAATATTTAATCAGGTTTCCACATCAACCACTATGCTATGATAGAAAATTTTGGATGTTGATATCATTCTCCTTATCTGTATTTGATATGAACATCCATCACATTGAAGTTACTGTCCTTTTTTGATGTTTTAGATAAGATTTTGATAGAATAATCTTTTGAAATAACATATTCCAATTATTTTTTCAGACTTTATGAAAATAGTAAAAGTCTCAAAGCCCTCTACATAAGGATTGGTAATCTTTCAAAAGATTATGATTGCTGATTGCACACAGGAAGATCTGTCATGTCCTGTAATGAAATAATAATGAGGGTGTCTACTTTTGTTTGTCCATTTTTGTTGGAAGAGTCCCATATGGCTAAAAGATGGAGGTCCTGACAGGTTGGCCTTTCATTTGAAGGGCCACCATTTAATACATGTCCTACATGACTGGTTGGCTGATGTTGCTCTGGCAAAATTAGCTATTTGGGAGAGTTCTCCAGAGTGGAAACTGGGGGACTGATCTCCTCGATGGCCAAATTTGAAAAATTCTCTGATGAATGAACACCTTTGATTTACAATTGACAATCCATTTTCTAAACCTGAAAGCCCTTTTCATGATTCCTCATCTATTTCAATAATTCTGTTGTGGTGGAATTCTCTCTCTTTTATCTCAGCATGCCCTAAAACACAAGTAAATGCATATGTTATGGACTGAGATGTGGTCATCTAGATATAACATTTTCAGTGATTTACTCTGTGTACCATCCACGTCACCAAGCCCCACACAGCCCTCCACACAGTATAGTATAACGGGCCCCACATAGCCCTCCATATATTATAATGGTCCCCACGTTGCCTTCCATTTAGTATAATGGGCCCTTAATTGATTTACATATAGTATAATGCACCCCCACAGTCCTCCATATAGTATAATGGGCCCCAACGTCCTTCATATAGTATAATGCACTCTCCATAGTCCTCCATATAGTATAATAACCCCCATAGTCCTCCATACAGTATATTGTGCCCCATAGTTCTCCATATAGCATAATGTGCCCCATAATCTTCCATATAGTATAATGCACCCCATAGTCCTTCATATAGTATAATGCACTCCTCATAGTCCTCCATCTAGTGTAATATACCCCCCAAAGTCCTCCATTTAACATAGTGCACCTCATAGTCCTACATATAATATAATGCCTTGCCATAGTCCTCTAATCAGTATAATGCACCCCCATAGTCCTCCATACAGTATAATGCACTCAACATGTCCTCCATAGAGTATAATTCAGCCCCCACAGTACACCATACAGGATTATGGCCACCATAATGCACTCACTGCTCCTTTCTTTGCAGCGCATCTCCTCAGCAGCTCCAATGCCCGACACAGCATGGTGCGATGAAGTGACGTCATCATGCCCGCTGGCTGAGATGTCAAATGCCGAGGGAGAATGATGGGGGAGGGAGCTGACGGCTTCCATCCTATATAATTGCTTTCAACTGTATCGGCATCCCGGAAGCCAATACAGTTGAATGTGGTATGCCTTGAGGGTGGCCCCCCTGACTCACAAGCCCCATAGTGGTCACGTAGTCTGCTGCTATTAGCGGCACGCCTCTGGATGGGGGCCCTTGGAGGAGTGGGGGCCCTAAGCTATTGCCAAGTCACCCCCTAATGCCAGCCCTGGTTATTAAAAGTGGATTTACACCTTTCGTTTTATATATCTGGCAAAACGGGGCAATCACACTTGTCTGTGTAGGTTGTTTTATAGGTCACAGTATCTCTTTGTTTTTATTTCCAAATTCTCCAGCAGAATCCTCTGTTACTTAGTTAAAATTCCAAGTACATGTAATCCTTCTTAAAAATGCCTGTGGAAGGAGAATCTGAGAGTTGAGAAAAGGCCAATATGTCTTATCCTAAATCTCACAAAGCATTCTTCCTCTTGAGTCTGTGAAGAAAGCCTCCGATGAACTGATAAAACAGCAGCTTGTTTCTGAGCACAATGATATTTGCTGTAGAGATGTAAGATAATATTTCCATTTTGAAATCTCGAATATCAATAATATCAATGATGTTTGAAAGCTCTCATATGCCCTTCATTAAATTCACCTAAACTTTTTTTTCAGATATAAATAATTGGAATAGCATCTGGGAAATTTTGGTTTCATCTGTCAAAATATCTCTTGAAGAACTTTCCATCTACTCCTGGCTCTATGGGGAAATCTTTATGAGGACATCTGACACCAAGGTAAGGTATAGTAAAATATATTATTGGGAAACAGAGTTTTTCATCTGTTTTAGTCGAATTTACATGGAATTAAAGGGACTGTCCACTATCCAGACAACTCCTATTTAAATAAAGTTGTAGTACCCATTGTAGAATAATAATAACGTATACTACCTCTCGCATTGGCACTAATCCAGGCACGTCGGCATCGGATCTCCCAGTGCTTGCGTGATATTGTTATGTCTTGCAACAAATCTGTGACCACTATTGGTCTGCTTCGCAATCACTTCCTTCCGACGAACCTCAGATGAAGCAGAAGAAAAGAGAGTGCAGAAACCTTTTTGCAGCTGCTGACTGGTTTCAGGGCTCACATGACATAACAATGTCACACAAGACTCAGGAGAACCGGCGCCAACATCACTGGTACGGCACCGGTATGATTGGTGAGTATATGTTATTCTACAAGGGGGCTACAGTATTTTGAAAAGGGGTTGACCAGGTAGTGGACAACCTCTTTAATATTTCTTTATTTTTGGTACTAATATTATGTCTGTCACAACTAAATCGTTCAAAATTTTTAGTTTGGTTCAGCAGTGGGGCATCATGAATCCAGAACTATGTGATTATAAAGAATCAATTTAGGGGCGATTGACTGAATTAGATACTTACATACCAAACTGTGAATTCTTCAATTCTTTACTGTCACTTCCATCTTTAACTCTTTTGTCCTTCGTAATCCTTACCTTCTCATTTTGATCATTATCAAAAACAATAGGCCCATTTGTGGGGTTTTTAGGTTACTTGTCTTTTTTAGCTTTGCAGTATTTATTGAGGTTTTTGTTCCTAATTCTTTAACATGGTGAACGTTTTTCATGAATTTTGCGCAAAATCAACAATGCTCTTTTACTTTTGTCTTTTACGCATTTTGTTAAATCTTAGCAGAAAAAGTCACACGCTTCACAAAACTACCCAAAAATTGTACCAAAATTTTTGGTATGCATAAAATCAATCTAAGGGGCAACTAGAGCATATTTGCTCTAAATTTTGCTACTTTTTTAAAAAGTCATATTGGATGAATTAGTCTAAAACACTTGGAAATGCCACACTGGATAAAAACCAGAACAGAAACTAAACAATAATAGACAACAAAAAAAGACACAAATCATTTGATAAATTTGACATAAAAATCTCTAATTGAGAGGTCTTCATGCCAGAAAACTAACGAAAATTCAATGATGAATTGGGCCCAATGTCTTTAACCACAAGCAATTCCTAAGATTGGAAGAACTAATGCGTAAGATCAGATATCTTATGTTGTAGATAAAAAAAAATGACACCAGCTCCTTCTACCATGCATTATGGTCCTGTCTAATCCCAAATCATTTTGAGACCCCCGTGATAGTAAATGTTAATATAATATATTCTCTGCACCTCTAGATCCAGCTTTTTTACTTATTTCCTTCTTACCAAATGACCATTGAGATATTGAGATATGTGGTCTACCTGTTCCTCATAGTTTCTTGATTTGGACCAAATAGAAATTCTTGAAGATCCCTACTAATAATTGGTGCATAGGTAACGTCTACCAGAACCCTCCCATTGGGAGTCCTGCTCCTGTGGCAGGTTCCTCCATGTGTGCAGTCTTTGAGTTGCTTTTAGAGACTTCCAGATAAATTGAGATCACTACATATGGATCAGTTTTTACACTAATTAGGTCTCTTACTGAACTTCCAATTTAACTGACACCTCTCCTGGTGATGATACTCATTCATGGAGGCCACTTCTTCCCTAACATCTCATGTTTGCATTATTCTTGTTATTTTTGTAGGCAATGTTGTGTATATTCTATGACTAATTCAACAATCTATCCATTCATATCTGTTACTGTAATAAGTGTGCAATAGATATTGTTCACTATTTATCCATTGGATTTTCTAATTGACAATCCTTTTTCTGTGTTTTGAAATTAATACAAAGACATTTAAAAGGAATGTATGTTCCAACCTATATTATTTTTATTATTTTTTAATACTTGTATGATTTTGAAACATAGTCTTTATTTTCTTATATGTTTCCAATTTTCTGATATCAGGATCTGAATCATTGAGGTTTATAGTAGCCTTTTTTAGTCGTGCTCTGTGATCTGTGCAGAGGTCACTGTGCAGGGAGGGGGAGGAAATGATCTGTGACCATTACCTGAATAATGAATACTGTGTTGTAATTATGTAATTATACTTGCGATGATAATGAGATGACTACATAAAAGTGATTTGTACCGAAACGGACGTTTTAACTCAATTTTAGACTTAGTGGTCAGAGTGAAAATAGCTACATTTTAGGATATTTTTGCAACAAACAAAATGAAATGGAGACAAAAGTAATAATATAAATGTTTTTGAAAAAATATGCTTAACATAAAAAACGTAATTTTGGTTCATTACATTTGTGTGTGTGTGTGTGTGTGTGTCTGAGGGGGTGCTAAATGTACTATGGGTAGAGTCACTCCACCACTCACATTCTTTTTTGGGGTTCCATCACTTTGGTGCTAAGAATAGTACAAGATGCAGCGCTATTTTGGCCATCAAAATTATGGAAACCCCGATGTAACCCAAATATCCACCAATTATGCTTATGTTTGCATTTGTGTAATGGCTCATAATTAGAGATGAGCGAAACGGAGCTTAAAGTTCTGGGTTTGTACAGGACAGTTAGTGTCTGGTGCTAAACTCCGAATGCAGACTTCTCCCGGAAGTCCATGTTAATGTTCAGCATTCCAAGGGAAGTCCGGGGACCAAAGAAATTTTTTTTTTTTCCAGATTGAAAGTTCGGGTTTTCATTGTTTTCAATGGGGTTTGGGTTCTTGTTCAAGTTTGGATACAGTTCTGGTACATCAACCGATCTTTGGACTAAAGTTCGAGTCAGGTACCAGAACCCGAACTTCCACTGGTCCGCTCATCTCTACTCATAATCTTAACAAAAACCATGATGCCTTAGTGGAATCATATAAAGAACTAATGGGGTCCAAAAGGTTTATATTAGACCTGCTATTGATCTGATAGTAACCGTACAGGTTTACTTTTTGCTATGGCCACCATATAAACCTGTGTATAGCAGTTTGAAGATGGCCTTTGATGATGTCAGATTGGATCCACCATAGAACCGGTCCATGACAGCGCCATGACTTCTATTAGAAAAATAAGCCATAATGATAGCATTTCTCTGTTGGCAAAGCAGTGCCACCTAGCCAACTCAGTTCTCATACTTTGCACTGACGAGGGGCAATACCCTGAAACACCGTGTCTGCAAATTGAGATTCTGATTTGGCTTTTATCCTAAGTCATATTGCAAGACTCGTTAAAGGGTCGATAATGACTTGTAGGCTTGCTGCTTCCAACAGGTGGCGCTATAGCATTCAAGTCCTCTTCCTCTATCTCTTGGCGAAGATCCATCAAGTATTCATGATGGATGGTGGCTGTTTAATGGTATTAAGGCTACTCACTCATAGAATTTTATAAAATGTTGAAGCAAAAATACCTATTACGGTATATACAGTGAACCAACAAAGAAAAAAATGTACAGTGGAGGCTGCCGTTATAAGGTCATTAATCCTCCCTTCAGTCTACGACTGTATTAAAATCCTGGTAAATTGATTGAATAAAAAAAAAATAAGGTCAAATTTCCAGAAAATATATGTAACAAGTGAAGGCTAGCTAGTCGACTGCACAGGATTTTTAGTCTTCTTAGTCGATAAAAGGGAAAAAAAAAAATTCAAGGCGGAAACACATAGAAAGGAGTGCCTCTCAAAGGAAGCTTTATTTTAATAAGCATCCCCCTGATGGGGATTTGCTGGTTGCCTGGGCATCTTCACCGTTGGTTGGGTTTATTTAAAGAGCTTTTCTTGTCACCTTTGAACTCAAACGATTTCTCCAGATGTACAAAAGGGAACAATGCAGAAAATCTTGCTGCTTCAGCAGAACAGGATCCAGCTGGAAGAGGAACTAGATCTGCAAGTCATTGGTTACAGCTGTGTTTCGATTTATGCCTCGGTTGAAAAAATAAATTAGTAGATTAAATGGCCAGAAAGAAGACTCTTTGTTTGACTGTAGTACGAGGCTTTTAAGTGTTTACAGTGTTTTTGTTGTTTTTTATTTTTTTATTTTCTTGTACGTTGCCTTTGAGTTTGACGAGACTTCATTCTGTAGAAGCCTGTATTTTTTTTTTTGTTCCCAGAGATGTAATCAGACTAGGAGGCTTCCCATGTTCTCAATTCAAGGGGAACTACAGGACGGTGGTTTAATTATACCAGACATGAATTATTCCAGGCCATTGTAGAAAAAGCGACACAGCTGATAAAATAGTTCTCGTCTACAGGAGCCAATTTCCAGCCTGGTGGTGGGAGAGACCCACGTCGCTTTTGTTCTTAACAACCTCATTGTGCTGTGTGGTGTGATATATTTTGTGTACACATATGGAGCCAGCCGAGGTACATTTCTCTAATAGATCTCGGGACTATAGTACATGCCCCGCATATTCTCTCACGTTCTGAAGATGCCCCCATCTCCCGATAGATGTCTCAGGTGGGGGCTAGCTCATTATTTCAGTCACTGGTGTGCGCTGACAGGTGCAAAAAAAACAGCTGCTACATCTGTTTTTGATTTAAATGGTCGCTCAACAAAAGTGGCCGCGCTCCCAGAGACCGGGGATGCCATTCTTGTCTGCATGGTAAAAAAAGATACACTTGTGTTTAGTGTGTTTCTTTGAGCCTTTGTGAATAATGTATGCTCGGAAGGTAATTCATCTACGTAGTATTGTGTTGGGTTGGATCCACTGGTCTGATTACGTTCAAGAGGATCTCATTTAAAAATGTCTGCTCCTTAAATTATATGGTATGCCATTTATTGTGTCAAATTAGCTCCTGTCTACGAGGAAGAAAGCTGGTTGTCTAATTTATTTATTTTTTATATTCTTCATTTATATAGCGCCATTAATTCCACGGCGCTTTACAGAAATCATTGTCACTGTCCCCATTGGGGCTCACAATCTAGATTCCCTATCAGTATGTCTTTGGAGTGTGAGAGGAAACCGGAGAACCCGAAGAAAACCCACACAAACACAGGAGAACATACAAACTCTTTGCAGATGTTGTCCTTTGGTGAGATTTTAACCCAGGACCCCAGCGCTGCAAAGCAGCAGTGCTAACCTCTGAGCCACTGTGCTAATTGCCTCCTATTAAAAGTAGCGACCCTTCAAGTCAATAACTGATCCTTTAACAAGCCTTGTAACCTAATTGCAGATATTTAGCCAAACTCGAGTCTTCTTCAAAAGGAAATATATCCATTTTTAGAAAATTGTTACAGCCAGGGGTGGACATACAATTGGTGCAACCTATGCAGCTGCACATGAGCCCTCTCACCTTACAAGCAACTTTCTACCATCTAACAACATAGCTGAGCTAAAAAAATTCTGTAAATTGCTCAAGCGATGTAAGTGGGTGCTATATGATCAGATGCTGGATAAAAAATGGCCCATACATTGTCTTGTACAAGAGCCTCCAGCTATCTGTGTCTGCTTACATGGTTCTTACCCATCATCAGTGCATTTCAGAATCTCTGATTTTCTGGGTGAAAGGTATTTGACGAAAGTCACATAGGGTACTGTTTCTCCATGTGTAGACTGCCAGCTACTGTAGGGAGACCTTCAGACCTAGCAATGCTTCTTGGGAAGAAGGTATGCAAATGATATTTCTTCTAGAAGAAAGAAACCTGTCTCGTGCCATTTATTGGATGTAGCTACCCTAGAAGTCATTGTTTGCCAACTTTAACAATCCCTACAACTTGACTTCTCCAAAGGAAAAATAAAGAACTGTTTTACTGCATAGTTGTTATCAAAAAACTTTTGCCATGTGGTTTCAACATATTCAAGAAGTCTAGTTTGACCATAAAATCATAGAATGTTAGAGTTGGAAGGGTCCTCCAGAGTCTTCTGGTCCAACCCCCTGCTCAATGCAGGATTCACTAAATCATCTCAGAGAGATAGGTCTCAATCTGATCCCAGTATTTCATTATCGATTAAAAAAAATCCTTAGTCTAAATAAACTTTCCCAACAAACACACGAACCACTGACCAATTTCTTCTTCGAGGGCTCTTCTTTTTGAATATGCTTATTTAAAAACTTCCCTTGACAAAAGCTTACCATGACGTTTCCTACTGCTGAGATGCCCAACTATCTGTAATATATCCATTGAACGTTTTGCTGTTGGTGCCCTCTTGTTGCAGTTTCAGGTCGCTTACATGATATGTTTTTAATTTTTCCCACATATCAAAATTCCATGTTCCAATCTGTTCCAAAAAGCTATCAAAATTCAAGATTTAGACATGGCACAATTAAGCATCAACTTTTATGTTATCTGGATATCTTTTAAAGGGCTTATTTCCCTTTCAAATAAAAAAAAACCAATGAGCTGTACTCACCTTCCCCAGGTCCACTGGCAAGCCTCTGCTTCTCCTCCCGGTGTCTTGCATTAGCTGCGGCTCCGACATCACATTGACAGCTTGGCAGCCAATTAGGGGGCTCAGCGGCGTGGAGTTGGGTATTGTGTCTCCACTGGAATCTCTGCTCAGAGCCGCGGAGCTCACTAACTGGCTGCTGCACTGTCACGGTGAGGTCTGTCTCCAGCAATACCAAATACAAGGAGACTTCGGTGGACCCAGGGAAGGTGAGCACTGCACGGCTTGTTTTGTTTATCTTTCAATAAAATACAGCGAGCAACAAATTATATTTGATAGTGAACAACCCCTTTAACGTCTGCTCTTGAAGAGATTTTTTGTTTGAATTAGTTTTAATTGGTTTAATAACCATTTACTATGTTATTCCTGGAATCACTCCCTTCTTTATGTTTGCAAATTGTCTCTTCAGAGAGGAAGACGAGTTGAACTCTAGTGCCACCTATTGGAAGTAGCAATTCTACAAGTCACTATGGACCCTTTAACGAGCCTTGTCACATTACTTAGAAATCAGAATCTCAATTTGCAGACACGATGTTTCAGGGTATTGCCCCTCGTCAGTGCAAAGTATGATATCTGATTTGGTGAGTGAGAGGCTAAGACTGGGATCTAAGGGTTAAGTTTTCTCCTTATGGAGAGTGACCTTGCATGGCACTCTCCATAAGGAAAAAACTTACCCCTTAGATACCTTTAAGTTTGGACTATGATTCCAAATACTGACCTACAGTATCTAAGAACAACTACAGACTACATTTTATGGCCGGCTGTAATTTTGATATTCAGTTTTATGTATTGACTCAGACATGATATTATGATTCCTATTATATTTAGATGTTCAGATTATTTTATAGATATTTTGTATTAGGTCACTAAATACAGATTTATTCTTATTCAATTTATTGACAAATTAAAAAGTTTTTAGATTTGCTTCAATCCAATACTCTACAACCATCGCAGTCTTTGTGTCTACAAACCCTATTGTAACTGCGCTTTCAAAAAACTTTGGAGATATCATAGAAACATTTCAGAAGATTTCATTGATGGTGGTCTGATTTTTGAGACCCCGTCCAATGGTTAAGTCAGAGAGACAAAAGTGTTCAGCTGAGAGCTGCTCTCCTCAAAAACGAAACACAAGTTCAATTGAAAGTCTATGCGTCCATGATCAGGAGAGATGCGCTCAGTTGAACACTTCTGTGCCTTCATTTTTGCAATCAGTTGGAGGTCTCAGCTCCTGGATCCTCACCTTAAAAAAATATCTGACATGTTTCTGTATATGAATCTGATTAGCAGGTAAACGAGGCAAATGAAATAGAATAATATATAGTATAAGGCTTAACAAGATTTTTTTGTCGTCTACGAACACAGAGACACATACAGTGGGGGAAATAAGTATTTGATCCCTTGCTGTTTTTGTAAGTTTGCCCACTGACAAAGATATGAACAGTCTATAATTTTAAGGGTGGGTTAATCTTAACATTGAGAGACAGAATATCCCAAAAAAATCAAGAAAATCACATTGTATAAATTAGATACATTTTTTTGCATTTTGCAGTGAGAAATAAGTATTTGATCCCCTGCAAACCATCATGAGTTCTCGCTCCTACAGACCAGTTAGACGCTGCTAATCAACTCGTCACCTGAATTAAAGATAGCTGTGTTACATAGTCACCTGTATAAAAGACTCCTGTCCACAGACTCAGTCAGTGAGACTCTAACCTCTACAACATGGGCAAGACTAAAGAGCTTTCTAAGGATGTCAGGACAAGATCATAGACCTGCACAAAGCTGGAATGGCCTACAAAACCATAATTAAGACACTGAGTGAGAAGGAGACAGCAGTTGGTGCAATAGTAAGAAAATGGAAGAAATACAAAATGACTGTAAATCGACATCGATCTGGGGCACCATGCAAAATCTCACCTCGTGGGGTATCCTTGATCATGAGGAAGATGAGAGATCAGTCTAAAACTACACGGGGGGAACTTGTTAATGATCTCAAGGCCGCTGGGACCACAGTCACCAAGAAAACCATGGGTAACACATTACGCCTTAAAGGTTTAAAATCCTGAAGTGCCCGCAAGGTCCTCTTGCTCAAGAAGGCACATGTCCAGGCCCATCTGAAGTTTGATAATGAACACCAGGATGATTCTGTGAGTTATTGGGAGAAGGTGCTGTGGCAGATGAGGCAAAAAGTGAGCTCTTTGACATTAACTCAACTCGCCGTGTTTAGAGGAGGAAGAAGATGAGTACAGCCCTAAGAACATCGTCCCAACCATGAAGCATGGTGAGGGAAACATTATACTTTGGGGGTGCTTTTCTGCAAAGGGGACATGACGACTGCACCGTACTGAAGAGAAGATGATTGGAACCATGTATCGCGAGATTTTGGCCAACAACCTCCTTCCCTCAGTAAGAGCATTGAAGCTGGGTCATAGCTGGGTCTTCCAGCAAGACAATGACCCAAAACATACAGCCAAGGCCACAAAGCAGTGGCTCAAAACGAAGCACAGTAAGGTCATGGAGTGGCCTAGCCAGTCTCCAGACCTTAATCCTATAGAAAACTTATGGAGGGAGTTGAAGCTCCGAGTTGCCAAGCGACAGCCTCAAAATCCTAATGATTTAGAGATGATCTGGAAAGAGGTGTGGACCAAAATTCCTCCTGATATGTGCGCAACCCTCATCATCAACTACAAACAACGTCTGACTGCTGTGCTTACAAACAAGGGTTTTGCCACCAAGTATTAAGTGTTGTTTGCCAGAGGGATCAAATACTTATTTCTCACTGTAAAATGCAATAAATTTATCTAATTTATACAATGTGATTTTCTTGATTGTTTTTTGGGGATATTCTATCTCTCAATGTTAAAATTAACCTATCCTTAAAATTATAGACTGTTCATGTCTTTGTCAGTGGGCAAACTTACAAAAACATTTTTTTCCAAAATAATAAGTTACCGCCTATTTAGAGGATAACTTGCTGATCACTGGGGGTCGGGCGAGTGCGAACCCCAGTAATTGGGCTCTGGAACGCTGAGGTCAGGTGCTGTAGAGTTCCATGTTAAATGGAGCTTGGGTAGGTAGTCCCATTACCAATTAATGGAGTGGAGGTTGAGCATGTGCATTTCCACTCCACCCAAACCGGGGTTGCAGAAACCCATTCTTAGGGTTCCAGTGCCCCAATCTTGTGATCATTGGAGATCCAGCCTCTAGGGAAGTCAGGGATAGGGAAAACTCTTTTTATTTTGGGAAAAAGCTTTTAGTTCTCCATCTTCTTGTGGTGGGCTTGTGCTATTGCAAAGTAGCCATCTTGAACAGACAGAGCTGCAGTGTAAAACACTGGGAGAAACCACCAGCTTCAGCCTGTGATGAGACAGGATGGATTTCAAAGTTCCTTGAGGAAAGTTTTGTTTTACAATAGTCTAAAATGAATAATACTGTAAATTAGTTATTTGGTATGTGTTTGAATCTTTTTTTGTATGGTCAAATATATTATAGTGTAAAAAAAAGTTAAAATATAATATGCTGTGTGCTATTGTTTTTGGTCCACTCCCTTAGAGAAATCCTTATTTTCTTGGTGTTCCTTGATGATTCAGATGATGTTCTCTGGATAATGAAACTCATCACCTTTCCACTGTAAAACAAGATGCAGCCGGTTTATTCTAAATAGTACAATTTATTTCTTTATGACATCTGTGGGAATCTATACACTGCTTTTACCTTTACACATTATCTGGTTTTACCAATCTACTGTACTTCTTTGACAGATGTCTCCAGTGTACAGCTGTACATTGGACATGAGAAAATAGATTTGTAGCAAATCATATTTACTTCACATGATATAGCACAGCCAATCAGGAGTGACCATCATAGCCTATATAAAAGCAAAGACAGGGAATGCAGCAGCCATTTTGTTGTAAATCTGAATAATGAGGGGGCGTCGCCTTCCACAATTTTGCCATAGAGATAGGGAGAGAAAGCCATAAACACTGAAGAAACTGTACTGATAGTGTGTGTGATAAGAGAGCAATGAAGAATA
Organism: Phyllobates terribilis; assembly: GCF_046119375.1. Lineage (NCBI taxonomy): Eukaryota > Metazoa > Chordata > Amphibia > Anura > Dendrobatidae > Phyllobates > Phyllobates terribilis. The sequence goes on from NW_027362762.1 coordinate 907,815,939, forward strand.
GTGAGTGAGGAAAGAGAATAATAAAGATTTAATTGAAAGAGGAGAGAGAGAAGAGTCACTGTTTTTCTGATGACCATCCACCATCCATTCATCCATAGCCATATATGTGGAGGTCAGTCTGAAGTTACTACGGCTTTGTTTGCCCTAAAGAGCTTGAAGGGATTAGATACAGTCCTAGGAGACCTCAGAGTGTTGCACACATTTTTTTTCAGGGCAAGTTATGGCTTTGTGCTATGTTTGATTTGATTCAAATCAAATTTCCTTGGAAAGTTCCTTGAAGCTGGCGAATTCCAATTTCAAAAAATTTACTCATCTTTAATTAGTATACATTGCTCATAGGCACCTGCACGAAAAAAATATGTTTACTGCACTGCATGTATATTATCATGGATGCTCCAGAAGAAAAAAGGTATAACAGTGCAATCAAAGCTTAATGGACGCTCCTTTGTCTTCAGTGTGCACATTCAGCCTGGAACCTGCCTGAAAAAGTATCACAAAAAATTAACACAATGCACAGCAATGTGAAAATGACATTGCTGTGCACATGTTCAGTCTTGTGCTACTTCTCAACCGCTTCAGAGTTTGCAAACTGTTAAGCGGTTAAAAGAAGAAGCATGTTCATTCTTCCAAATTAAGCCACCGGCTGTATATAGTTGAAACAGTAGGAAAAAGAAGCCGGCGACGGAGCCACCACAAAAAATGATGGCAAAACGACCGTCAGCCTTTTCCTAAAGCAGCTTTGCCTAGGAAAACCGGATCTGCCTACATCTTAAAGACGCCTTGTGCACTTACCCTACATGTCTACGAATAAGTTTAGCATATGGGATTCAATTGAATAGGAGGACACTTTTCATGACTTTTAGATTAAGGATAAACTCAGACATTGGCCCCTGATTCTCATTTACAGGATTTTTTGCACCAATTTCTTCAAAAATGGTGCACGCAGTTTATGAATTTTGTGCATTGTCAAAAATAGTCTTCATTTTTATATTGGACCTGTTTGGTGACTCTTTAGCGTAAAAAATTGCACATTTTGCAAAATGATGCAAAAATTGCGTCAACATATTTGGCATAAATAAAATCTTTCGCGACGGAGACTGGATTAGATTTTTAGTCATATATTTTGTGACTCTTTAAAAAGTCACAATTCAGAAATCGGCCAAAAACATCTGTAATCCTCAATCCCCTCCCACAATGGCGAACATAAGAAAAAACAGAACATTTAAAAGAGATTTTATAAAAGGCTCAAATTAGAAGAATTACACGCAAATGAAAAACAGATGAAAAACATCAAAAACTGTATAAAAAATGCAATAATGGATAGGGCTCGTTGTGTTTCTCATATTGAAGAATAAATGACTTTAGATAGGCATATGCTGAGTTAGTTGAGAATCACTGCTTCCATATATTTTTTTTAAACACTGCTTGATTTTCCTTGTAAAAAGTGGCATGATCTTTTTCCTCCATTGAGTAATATGTACTTGTGACTTTCAAGTGACATTTCTCTTTTTACTACTTTATGGAAAAAAATGTCTGACTTCATGTCTGGGGGAGCTGTGGAAGGACCCTCTAGTTTATCTAAGTTTGTCACCTTCCTCACATAGGTTGTTATATTTTGTGTTAATATTTGTTTTCTTTTTATGAGGCTATGACGTATTATTATAGGGTATGACATGCTTATGTTATTATCTATGTGTAATGTGTAGACAAGGCACTAGCAAAGCTTGGGTGCACGAGCTTAACACTCTTGAGACCTCCAGCAGGCACCATGTGTTACTTGGTCAGCAGCCGATTTGTCCTCTGATACTAATGTGATCTGGCGTTTCTAAAGTGACGGACTTCCATATAGACAGTCTTGGTTTTTTTCCTGCCAGAAAACATGTGGGCATGGTGCAGTACTAAGTATCAGACATGGCTCCTCCTAATGTGTTCAGAAGCCAGCCAGGAGGTACTACTAATAAGCCATGGAGATATGAGAGCTGTGACCATACTGAGGGCGCTAATCTGAAGAGGAAGGCAGAGTCCCAAACAGACTCTGTGCAACTTAGAGAAAGTAGAGCAGGAGTCCCTCATGTCTGCGTGTGGTATAAATTCGAAACACCATCAAAGCTGGTTTCTACCCACAAGTTCAGAAAGACATGAAAATTACAATGTAGAGCCTGATTAAGGGAAAACTGGTCAAAATTGGAGGACACGAGTCATAGCATGACCAGAAAAATGTTATTCCTCGTGTACACGTGACAGCTTATTCTGAAAAGTCACCTGAAATTCCAGGTACACTTTTAGCGGGTTGTCCGCTGAAAACAAGCTATCACTTATCTACAGACACAGGTGATGGCTTGTTGATCTGTGGGGGTCAAACCACTGGGGCCATCATCTGAACTGGAAAGTTATATCCTCGTTAAAATGGAGCAGCCGTTAACATGCTCAACCTTCACCCCACTCATGTTATATGGGGCTGTTCAGTGCTGCGCTCGGCTTTTTCTGGCAGCCCCATAGGGAATAAGTGGAGCTGCAGTAGGGCGTCCGAACTGTCCTCCATTCTAACTGGGCACAAAAAAGTGCTCCAACTTTTACATGCCACCATAACAGCATGGAAGGAATTATAAAGCAATACTGAGCAGTGTAGCTCTAAATCCAGCTCATGCTCATTCCTCCACCCTTCCATAGACTTCAATAGGCAGCTGTAATCTGATCCCTCCGTGAGAAGTCTATATTGTTTTGATCATGATGGATTGTAGCTGTTTGTTAGAGTAAATGATGAGCTCAGGAGATGGGGAGGGAAAAGTGGTTCGTAGGTGGGGAAAGAAGTAGATTTCTCTGATAAGATATTTTTCAATAAGTCTCTTACTTTTGCTTGCACTATTGATTTATGTAAAGGTTATTGACCATTTAGGAAATTGATAAGAACAGAAGATTGGACGTAGAAATGACGTAACGTTAAATGGTAAAGATTTACCAGAATAGAAAAAATGTCAAAAAATAAATATATTACCAAAAATACCAGTTATTCTTTACCTAATCTAGTTATATAGTATAACATCGCAGCCCTCTGAGTCCAGGGTGATACAAGCATATAGCACAATATGGCCTCTCACTATTTCTGTTCCTATTTATTGCTCCCGTGCTGTAACACTGCTTTATGGAGGATAAAGTCCAGGGCACACGAAGCTTTGATGGCTTTGAAGAAACCTTAATGATTGAAATCTAGACATGGTTGCAATTGATCTGTCTGGATTCATCTCCTCTTCAGCTGTGTCAGGCAGCTCCTCGGATCAATAAAGGTACAATGTCTGACCCTTGGAAATATCAGCACTATCGATCGGTAAAGCAAAGAGAAATTGAGAGAAAATAAAACTGTAAGCGAGAGAACGCAGACACTAAGAGTCGAATATGCACATCTCACCTGCCCCAGGCCACAAGACGATGGGTGGTATTAGATTGAGATACATTTTCCAAAGAGTTTGTTTTCAATCTAATTTTGGAATAAAGAAAAACTTATTTTCCAAAAATAGTTCCAAGTAGGAACGGGAATGTTTGTTGAGGCCAAACATACTGTGAGTAGTTTATACATAGAGACTTCTCTACGGGAGTCAGACCAATCGTGCAGAGCCGCCGATGGTGCAAGAGGCGATTAAGAGCAGGAAGCAGGGACACCGGCCAAAGAACAGAGAACCTTCTCCTCAATCGCTCCTTTATTAATATCCCAATAAACAGTCTCATTTTACTCACTTCTATGGGATTATAATCTGGAGAGTGACGCTTAGATTACCGAGGCGTGCAGCCACATGTCATGGATGCTAGTGAAATTTAGAGGAAGACCTCAACTAAAAATATATTTTGGTGGGGGCATTTATAAATACAGGAAAAGCATATATTTGGAAGTAAATATGGATCCCAGATTATTTATCATTTAGGAGTGTTTATTTTTCCTTTATGACACTTGGTTGTCTTTGTGAGGTCAGCCAAAACATTTATAAAAGGGTCCACATCCTGAAAATTGCCAGAAAAATGACACTTTTTATAAATGTGTTACTATATATCTAAAAAATTACTTTGCACAAGAGCCTGAGGGAAGAATTCCTGGGTCTCCTAGAAACCCATTCCTCCTAGTGACCAGATGTTATTGCCTGCAATATCTATCTAGCAATACAATGCATGCCAAAAAAACCCCACAATAACAGCGACTAGGAATTGCTACTCGTACAGGGCAACTCCCCTTTATAAAACATCTCTGATTGATGAGAAAATCCCTTAATATTCACTTCAGGTTTTTTTTATAGTTCATGTTTTTTAAGTGAAAACCTCCAGTTAGAGGGTTTCCATTTGAGTCATCTTGACCCATAGGGTCTGATTCCAGGGGTTGTCCAGCTTTAGGCTACAAGTTCGCAGTCACTCTATGTGTGGCGGGAGTGTGACAGCAAGTATGCGATTTAAATACATTCGATCACATGCCGACTAGACGTGTGCGGCCTCACATAATACAAGTGTATTGAGCAAGGCCAGACATGTCTAGTCGGAATGTGGCCAGAGGTATGCAAACTGCATACTTGTGGTCACATGACCGCCCACTCCTAGCACCATAGAATCCTTGTAGCGTGCAGTGCACAAGATGTGACGATTCACAAGTATGCAGTCACATAGATTAGCTACAGACTTATAGCCTAAGGCCAGAAAATCTCTTTAAGACTGGCATCGCACCAGGGCTCACTGGAGTACGATGCACCAAATTCATTAAGAGGCGCACGCTATTTAATGAATTCTCATCTTCTCATGGGCGGGCTCCTTCCTGATTGGAGTAGCATTTTTGGTATAAGCAGTGCCAGCAATTTTAATGAATTTGACAAGTGGGTGCAACAATGCCCTGTCTTCTCCCTTGATCTTCACAGTGGAGCTGTGTCAAACTGGCATGAAAACCCCAAAAGTCACAAAATTTTTGCATGACTCCACAAATATTTTATGAATCGTCCCTATAGAGTTCAATAACTCCATCAGGGGTATTCCTGCTATTACCAGTTACACCTTTCCTGTGGATCAATGCTAACTCTCAAATGTTCAAACATGCTCATCTCCCTTAGACTTCGATGGACTAAGGCCATATTCAAATCCTTAGCCATTACTCTATTAATCTTCTCCCACCAAAGCCATCTGTAGGAGAAGAAATAAAGCTCAGGTTAAGTCCTAGTAGTCCAAATCCTCCCTATTTAATATTACATGTGTATGTGCAGTGTGTGTGTATATATGTGTATGTGCAGTGTGTGTATACACGTGTGTATGTGCAGTGTGTGTATATATGTGTATGTGCAGTGTATGTGTATATAATTAAGTAAGCGCAGTGTGTGTATATACATGTATATGTACTGTGTGTATATATGTGTATGTGCAGTGTGTGTGTATATACATGTGTATGTGCAGTGTGTGTGTATATACATGTGTATGTGCAGTGTCTGTATATACATGAGTATGTGCAGTGTGTGTATATACATGTATATGTGCAGTGTGTGTATATGCATGTGTATGTGCTGTGTGTGTATATACATGTGTACGTGCAGTGTGTGTGTATATACATGTGTATGTGCAGTGTGTGTATATACATGAGTATGTGCAGTGTGTGTATATACATGTGTATGTGCAGTGTGTGTGTATATACATGTGTATGTGTAGTGTGTGTGTATATACATGTATATGTGCAGTGTGTGTGTATACACATGTGTATGTGCAGTGTGTGTGTATATACATGTATATGTGCAGTGTGTGTGTATATACATGTGTATGTTCAGTGTGTGTATATACATGTGTATGTGCAGTGTGTGTGTATATACATGTGTATGTGCAGTGTGTGTATATATACATGTGTATGTGCAGTGTGTGTGTATATACATGTGTATGTGCAGTGTGTGTATATACATGTGTATGTGCAGTGTGTGTGTATATACATGTGTATGTGCAGTGTGTGTGTATATCCATGTATATGTGCAGTGTGTGTATATACATGTATGTGCAGTGTGTGTATATATACATGTATATGTGCAGTGTGTGTGTATATACATGTATATGTGCAGTGTGTGTATATACATGTGTATGTGCAGTGTGTGTGTATGTACATGTGTATGTGCAGTGTGTGTGTATATTCATGTTCATGTGCAGTGTGTGTATATACATGTGTAAGTGCAGTGCGTGTATATACATGTATATGTGCAGTGTGTGTATATACATGTGTATGTGCAGTGTGTGTATATACATGTATGTGCAGTGTGTGTATATATACATGTATATGTGCAGTGTGTGTGTATATACATGTGTATGTGCAGTGTGTGTATATACATGTGTATGTGCAGTGTGTGTGTATATACATGTGTATGTGCAGTGTGTGTGTATATACATGTGAATGTGCAGTGTGTGTATATGCATGCGTATGTGCAGTGTGTGTATATACATGTATATGTGCAGTGTGTGTATATACATGTGTACGTGCTGTGTGTGTATATACATGTGTACGTGCAGTGTGTGTGTATATACATGTGTATGTGCAGTGTGTGTATATACATGAGTATGTGCAGTGTGTGTATATACATGTGTATGTGCAGTGTGTGTATATACATGTGTATATGCAGTGTGTGTGTATATACATGTGTATGTGCAGTGTGTGTGTATATACATGTGTATGTGCAGTGTGTGTATATACATGTATGTGCAGTGTGTGTATATATACATGTATATGTGCAGTGTGTGTGTATATACATGTGTATGTGCAGTGTGTGTATATACATGTGTATGTGCAGTGTGTGTGTATATACATGTGTATGTGCAGTGTGTGTGACTCACCCCCTGGGCCAGTGCTGTAGTGCGGCGCACGTGCGCGCGGGGATACCCAGAGCCGGATCCGATGGGGGTAGTAGTCTTGTTGTGGCGGTGACCCGGTCCGTGCCCAGGGTGTCAAACTAAGTGGCAGTTATTGGTGTGATGGTATTAGTGTCCGACTACGCCACCCGTTGAATGCGGTTATGAAACCGCCGCTGCAGGGCAGACCGCTGAGGCCGGTGGTATAGGTATGCAGCAATGTTGATATAACCCCCAACGGGAGAGGTATGGCCTCAGGGCAGCGGATGTGGGTGATGTTGGGAGTGATGGTGTGGATGTCCCGGCACTAACGGTGCGACAAGGAAGCACGGAGACGCGAGGGTACATTTCAGGGCCTTTACTGATGGTACAAGGCAAATTCCCCCGGGAGTACTGGCTAGTAGTTGGGGCCTGGTTAGTCTGCGAGTAAGCCGGAGTTCCCCTGGCCAGGTGGAGTTGTAGGCCTTCCCGTTAGTCTGTACCCTTCCTGGCTACCCTGCTTTCAGCGGTTACAAGTAGCCCACGTCCCTGGGTATACCGTGTGGTGCTCACCCGTATGGCTGGTGACCTGGGGCCTCCTGTTAGCCTCCGCTCCGGGATGGCGGTGCTGGTCCCTTCGTTGTGACTGAGCCTCCGGGCTTTTATGGCCAGAGGACCTGGAATCCCCTGCCGGATGGATTCTGCTGCTGGGTATATCTTAGTCCCCACAGCCTCGGACTCCTGTGTCCGGTTTTAGTACCTTCTCCCAGGGCGAGCTCTGCACAGCTCCAGCCCCTGGCGCTTCTCCTTGGCTCCTACAGAGCTCCTGATGTCTATCTGTCCCTGTTTCTGCGTGTCCAGACCAGACTCCGTCTCTGTCTGGAACTCCTCTCTCTAACCCTGCCTCAGCCCCAGTTTTTATAGGGGAAGTTCTTCCCCTCCCAGGACTGGGCAGGAGGTGTGGCATGCTTAGGATTCCTGCCCAGGAGACCTCCCACCTGCTCACAGCCGTAATACTGCTATTACTGTGGAAACCAGACCCCTGGGGTGCCACATTCCCCCCTAGTGAAATTTAGTACTCCCGGACTAAACATATATATATATATTTTTTTAAAACATAACAGGGTATAAACAATAACAATTAAATACATGAGATGGTCACGGCGTGTCCGTAACCGGGAAGCAATAAGGGTGTCCATTTCACCAAAGAACAGGGAGCCGTAACCAGGTAGGGGTCTGTCCTGCCCCGAGTCTTCAACAGTCTTTAGTCCATTCCTGGGTTACGCTCCAAACATATTTACAACAGAGTTCCGGTTACTCACTGTCCATAACCTGTCAGTCCATATAAAGAAATCTGTAACTGAAAAACATAATTAGCAACGGCTACAACAAAACAGGTAAACATAAAATAGTTAAAGCAACTAGCCAACTTAGATTCTCCAACGTACGGGCATCTGGCCTCTGGTAACCCTAGTGGACCTACGGAGCTCACTAACTGGTCCTGCACTACAGGGTGTAGGAGGTGTTATGGGCAGGCTGGGCAGCTTTCTGCGCACTCTTTGGCTCACTAGGGGCACGGCAGGCTCACTACTAGCAGAGGGTTGATCCTCCTGTACTGCTGGCGTGGACTCTTCTGCCTCTTGGGCCGGCTGCTTTTCCAGCTCTACTGGTTCCTCTGTAGGCACTTGCGGGGCTGGCTGGAGAAAGGTGAGGACGGGTACCACGACAGCACCGTTTACTTGTGTCCAAGACCGGGGGAAGTCTCCGAGTACAGTCCTGATCATGTCTTCCCTTTCCTCTGCGGGTCGAGGGTTTTCTTGATCTTCTTCTTCAGGGCTTTGCAGCTGCTCGGGACACTTCTTCATGTGGTCTCTGGAGACAACGGCTGTGGTTTCTCCTCCATCCTTACTGATCACGCAAATCTTTGGGCTCTCATGGCTTGATGGCAGTACGGTGTACGGGTCCTTCTCCCACTGGTCGTCCAACTTGTGGAGCCGTCTTTTCCTCTTCAAGACCTGCTCTCCAGGTACCAGGGGAACAGCGGGAGCATACTGATTATAAGCCTTCTCTTGCCTTTCTCTAGCTTGAGACAGACTTCGCTCCACGCTCTCCTGCACTTTCCGATACTGCTGCTGCCGTCCTGTATCCCAGTCTGCCTCTGGCGAGGTGTCCTCGGGCGTCAGGACTCCCATATCCAGGTCGATAGGCAGCTTACCAGGCCTCGCTCTCATTAGGTAAGCCGGGGTACAGTTGGTAGAACCTACAGGGATGTGGTTGTATAGGTCCACCAGATCAGGCAGCTTCTCAGGCCACAGACTGCGTTCTTCCAGGGGCAATGTTTTCAGGAGGTCTATCACCACCTGGTTCATTTTCTCGCAGAGTCCATTAGTTTGTGGGTGATAGGGCGTTGTTCTTATCTTCGTGCAGCCATACAGGTTGCAGAACTCCTGGAAGACTTCCGCTTCGAAGGCTGGCCCTTGGTCTGTCAGCACTTGGTCCGGGTACCCGTGTGGACGGCAGAAGTGCTGCTGGAAGGCTCTAGCTGCTGTTTGAGCCGTTAAGTCCTTGACCGGGACCACCACCAGGAACCGGGAGTAATGATCTACGATTGTGAGGGCGTAGACATACCCAGATCTGCTTGGAGCCAGTTTCACATGGTCCAGGGCTACCAGTTCCAGTGGCTGTCGGGTGATGATGGGCTGCAAGGGAGTCTTCTGGCTGGCACGGTCCTTCCTTCTTAGGTGGCACGGTCCACAGTCTCTGCACCACCTCTCGATGGCTCCTCTCATGCCTACCCAGTAGAACCGTTCACGCAACAAGAACTCCAGCTTCTTCCACCCGAAATGTCCTGCTCCGTTGTGGTACGCCTCCAGAATCATAGCCGCGTCTCGTCTGGGGACCACTACCTGCCAGGTCAACTCATGTGTTCGAGAGTTAACCATTCTCCGGCACAACTTCTCCCTGTAGAGGAACAGCCTACTTTTCTCCTTCCACAGTTGCTTAGTCTCTTCTGGGGCGTCTGGGTCCAGACTGGCATCGGCTTGGGTCAGCATTTCCTTCACCAGACGGACTGCAGGATCACTGTCTTGCGTCTCCGCCCAGTTGTAGTGGGGCAAGGGATTGAACGTCGCGGAGCGCCTGTCCTTCACACGGTGGGAATACAGGGTAATCCCATGACGGTGGAACGCAGGGAGCTCAACTTCTTCCAGATCTTCTGGATCTTCCCCTACGTCCGGTAAGTTCGGCATTCTAGACAGGGCATCCGCGTTGGCATTTGAGCGTCCTGCCCGGTATTTGATGGTGAATTCAAAGTTGGACAGGCGAGCCATCCATCTCTGTTCCAGAGCACCGAGCCTTGCAGTGTCCAGGTGTGTCAACGGGTTGTTATCCGTGTACACGATGAATTTGGAGGAGGCAAGGTAATGCTTGAAACGTTCGGTCACTGCCCACACTACTGCCAGGAACTCCAGCTTGAATGAGCTATAATTCTCAGGGTTCCTCTCGGTGGGTCGTAGCTTTCGGCTAGCGTAAGCGATTACTTGTTCTTTTCCTTGCTGGATCTGGGACAGCACGGCTCCTAGCCCGATGTTACTTGCGTCCGTGTGGAGGATAAAGGGCTGGCTGTAGTCTGGATATGCCAGGATTTCATCCCCCGTGAGGGCCATCTTCAGCTGGCAAAAGGACTCCTCTTCCAGCTTTTCCCACCTGAAGGGCGGCTTCTGGTTTTTGGCTTTTCGAGATTGACCTATCAGGAGGTCCTGCATAGGGGCTGCCATTTTGGTGAAACCGGGAATGAATCTTCGGTAGTAGCCTACCAACCCGAGGAACTGCCGCACTTCTTTTATGCTGGAGGGTCTTGGCCAGTCCTTAATCACGGTGATCTTATCAGGGTCAGGAGCCACTCCGTCAGCACTCACCACGTGTCCCAGGTATTGCACCTTTGGTTTCAGGAGGTGACACTTGGAGGGTTTCACCTTTAGGCCGTAGTTTGCCAGAGCTTCGAACACTTCTGCCAGGTGTTTCAGGTGGTCCTCGTAGGTCTTGGAATAGACGATGACATCGTCCAGGTATAACAGGACCGTCTCGAAGTTCCGGTGTCCCAGACAGCATTCCATCAACCGTTGGAAGGTTCCTGGTGCATTGCAGAGCCCGAACGGCATGCAGTTAAATTCGCTGAGACCCATCGGGGTGGTGAATGCGGTCTTCTCTCGGTCTGCCTCTGCTACAGGAACCTGCCAGTACCCGCTAGTGAGATCCAAAGTAGAGAAGAAATTAGCAGATTTTAATGCAGCTAAGGACTCTTCTATCCTTGGTAACGGGTACGCATCTTTGTGTGTGATACGGTTGACCTTCCTGTAGTCTACACACATTCTCATAGTGTTGTCCTTTTTTTTCACTAAGACTAGTGGAGCTGCCCAGGGGCTACAGCTGTCCCTGATTACCCCAGCCTCCTTCATGTCTCTAAGCATCCCCTTGGCGTGTTGGTAGTGTGCAGGGGGTACGGGTCGGTATCTCTCCTTTATGGGAGGATGGTCTCCCGTGGGGATGTGGTGTTCTACCCCCTTTACTCGCCCGAAGTCTAACGGGTGTTTACTAAACACTCTCTCGTACTCTTGAACCACCCGATAGACTCCTTGTTTCTGGTGTGAGGGAGTGGATTCGGTACCCAGATGTAGTTGCTGACACCAGTCCCCCACTGGTTTCTTAGAGCCGTTACCTTCCTCTGGTTGAGATGGAGGCAAGGGTTCCACGGCCTGTACAGAATTCTGGTTTATGGTGAACAATTTAGCTAGCGTGGCATACCGGGGCAGGTGTACTTCTCTCTCACCGATATTTATGATGCGAACGGGCACCCTCCCATGGCGTACATCGACCACCCCCCGTGCTGTCAAAATGGTGGGCCTACTGTCTGAGTAGACGGGTTCTACCATTGCTTGGTAGTCTCTACCTCTTAGACCAATAGCTGCCCGGCACCAAATCATCATCTCACTTTTTGGGGGCATGGCAATAGGGAACGGGTCACACATTCTCACGCTACCTATCTCACCACCAGATAGTTCCACCTGTTGCCGCTTCATCAGTGCCCGGATCTCTTTTTGGAGCACACGCTGCTGGCCGGAACTGGCGTTCTTGGCAACCTGCTGTAAAATGAGAATCACCTCTGCAAGACAATTTTCAATTACATTGGTTCCCAGGGTGATTCTAGGGTGACTCTCATGACGGTCTATGTCCACTATAATCAGTCCTTGTGCCGCCAGTTCGACTTTACCGATTTTAATGGTCACCTCCTTGAATCCCACCTGCGGCACGGGCTGACCATTGCTGGCGATGATACTCAGGTCGTCGTCTCGGTAGCGGGTTATGTCCGAATCATTCCAGTACTGCTTGAAGAGCACGTACGGGATGGTGGTGACCTGTGACCCAGTGTCTAGTAGGGCACTCATAGGAATGCCATCCAGTACCACAGGCAAGATTAGACGTCCCCCTACGTATTTATCACGCCAGTTTGATGGGCCTGATGGTCTTATGCCTGGGGGTTGGCCCTCTACCCCAGGTTGTGCCCGTTTAAATGACAGTACCTTGCCACATGTCCGGGTTGATTGCAGCGGCGGCAAATAGGTCGTCCGTCCTCGTTGTATCGATCGCTGGGTCTTCCTCTGGCCGGTGGGGTCCTCCTTGGTCGGCGCCACGGGATGTCCTCCGGTCCGGATGCCAGCTCGATCTTCCCTGCAGTAGAAACCTGTAAAGACTGCACAGTTCGGGTTAGCGCGGCAACGCTTTTAGTTAGCTCTTGGACCTGATGGTGCAGGTCTGTAGCCGGGTCACTGTTTAAAGCCTGCGCATCAGCTCCCACAGGCCCTGCAGACAAGGGCGCCGTCTCCTGGTGATAAGTGATAGCAGGGCGCCTGTGGGTCACAGCGCCACCTGGTGCCGGTTCTCGGAGCACCCGGATGGCTCTGTCCTTGAACTGTGCAAAGTCCAGGTCAGGGTCCTGTAAGGCCATTGCCCGCAACTGGGTTCGGTGGGCATTGCACAGTAGACCCTCAATGAATTGTTCAGTCAACAGCTTATCTTCATTTCCCACGCTGTCAGGGTCTGCATGCTTAATGGCTTTCAGGGCCTCTTGTAGGTTTAGAGCATAGTCTCTTATACTCTCATGTGCCCGTTGTTTGCACCCATAAAATCTTAGTTTTATTTCGGCTGAGGTGCGGGTGTCAAATGTGTCTTTCAGCCGGGTTAGTATGTCTCTGACAGTCCTCTTCCTCCCAGGTGGCCAGGACTTTACCTCCCTTTGGGCTGCCCCGATTAATTGGGCCACCAGGATGCTCACTTTTTGCGCCTCCGTGAGGGGATACACCTGGAAGAGGCTATCCAGCCTTTCTCTGAAGTCATTTAGGGTATGTGACTCCCCTGAGTACTGGGGTAGCCAGGCTGCCCCCGGGATATAGGGCATGGTGAAAGGCATGACCGCAGCAGCGGTGGCGCTGGCGGCGGCTGTGGCGGTGAAGCTCTCCTCCGTATCTGACATCCTCCTCCCCCCTAGTGGACCGTGGCCTACCTTGCGATGATCCTCTTCCGTAGGCCGCGGCTCCGCAGTGGATCGTCAGGGTTGAGGACCTTCCGTCGCGCTCCTGTGACGTCGGCGTCTGCTGGGCTCCTTCCAGGACCTTACGCAACGTCCGGACGTGAGGCGGGGCTTCAGTTCTCGCGGGCTTTCGGAGTCCACGCCCCTCTTCTTCCCGCGCGGCGCCCTCAGGATGGCGTCCAATGGCGGGAAAACTCCACGGATGGCGGGAAGAAGGCAGAAGATGGCGTCGGATGGCGGGAATCGGCTCCAGATGGCGGGAAACGACTCCGGACGGCGGGAAACTTCACCACAGGTAAGTATAAAAGTCTCTTTTTTTTCAGGCACGCAGTACCCGGTGGTTGCGGGCACGTAATCCTGCCGACTACGCCAAAATTGACTCACCCCCTGTGCCAGTGCTGTAGTGCGGCGCGCGTGCGCGCGGGGATACCCGGAGCCGGATCCGATGGGGGTAGTAGTCTTCTTGTGGCGGTGACCCGGTCCGTGCCCAGGGTGTCAAACTAAGTGGCAGTTATTGGTGTGTTGTTATTAGTGTCCGACTACGCCACCCGTTGAATGCGGTTATGAAACCGCCGCTGCAGGGCAGACCGCTGAGGCCGGTGGTATAGGTGTGCAGCAATGTTGATATAACCCCCAACGGGAGAGGTATGGCCTCAGGGCAGCGGATGTGGGTGATGTTGGGAGTGATGGTGTGGATGTCCCGGCACTAACGGTGCGACAAGGAAGCACGGAGACGCGAGGGTACAGTTCAGGGCCTTTACTGATGGTACAAGGCAAATTCCCCCGGGAGTACTGGCTAGTAGTTGGGGCCTGGTTAGTCTGCGAGTAAGCCGGAGTTCCCCTGGCCAGGTGGAGTTGTAGGCCTTCCCGTTAGTCTGTACCCTTCCTGGCTACCCTGCTTTCAGCGGTTACAAGTAGCCCACATCCCTGGGTATACCGTGTGGTGCTCACCCGTATGGCTGGTGACCTGGGGCCTCCTGTTAGCCTCCGCTCCGGGATGGCGGTGCTGGTCCCTTCGTTGTGACTGAGCCTCCGGGCTTTTATGGCCAGAGGACCTGGAATCCCCTGCCGGATGGATTCTGCTGCTGGGTATATCTTAGTCCCCACAGCCTCGGACTCCTGTGTCCGGTTTTAGTACCTTCTCCCAGGGCGAGCTCTGCACAGCTCCAGCCCCTGGCGCTTCTCCTTGGCTCCTACAGAGCTCCTGATGTCTATCTGTCCCTGTTTCTGCGTGTCCAGACCAGACTCCGTCTCTGTCTGGAACTCCTCTCTCTAACCCTGCCTCAGCCCCAGTTTTTATAGGGGAAGTTCTTCCCCTCCCAGGACTGGGCAGGAGGTGTGGCATGCTTAGGATTCCTGCCCAGGAGACCTCCCACCTGCTCACAGACGTAATACTGCTATTACTGTGGAAACCAGACCCCTGGGGTGCCACATGTGTGTATATACATGTGTATGTGCAGTGTGTGTGTATATACATGTGTATGTGCAGTGTGTGTATATATATGTTTATGTGCAGTGTGTGTGTATATACATGTGTATGTGCAGTGTGTGTATATACATGTGTATGTGCAGTGTGTGTGTATATTCATGTTCATGTGCAGTGTGTGTGTATATACATGTGTACGTGCAGTGTGTGTGTATATACATGTGTACGTGCAGTGTGTGTGTATATACATGTGTATGTGCTCTGTGTGTATATACATGTGTATGTGCAGTGTGTGTATATACATGTGTATGTGCAGTGTGTGAATATACATGTGTATGTGCAGTGTGTGTATATACATGTATATGTGCAGTGTGTGTATATACATGTGTATGTGCAGTGTGTGTGTATATACATGTGTATGTGCAGTGTGTGTATATACATGTGTATGTGCAGTGTGTGTGTATATACATGTGTATGTGCAGTGTGTGTATATACATGTGTATGTGCAGTGTGTGTGTATATACATGTGTATGTGCAGTGTGTGTATATATACATGTATATGTGCAGTGTGTGTATGTACATGTGTATGTGCAGTGTGTGTATATACATGTGTATGTGCAGTGTGTGTGTATATACATGTGTATGTGCAGTGTGTGTATATACATGTGTATGTGCAGTGTGTGTGTATATACATGTATATGTGCAGTGTGTGTATGTACATGTTTATGTGCAGTTTGTGTATATACATGTGTATGTGCAGTGTGTGTGTATATACATGTGTATGTGCAGTGTGTGTATATACATGTGTATGTGCAGTGTGTGTGTATATACATGTGTATGTGCAGTGTGTGTGTATATACATGTATATGTGCAGTGTGTGTATGTACATGTGTATGGGCAGTGTGTGTGTATATACATGTGTATGTGCAGTGTGTGTATATACATGTGTATGTGCAGTGTGTGTATATACATGTATATGTGTAGTGTGTGTATGTACATGTGTATGGGCAGTGTGTGTGTATATACATGTATATGTGCAGTGTGTGTATGTACATGTGTATGGGCAGTGTGTGTGTATATACATGTGTAAGTGCAGTGTGTGTATATACATGTGTATGTGCAGTGTGTGTGTATATACATGAGTATGTGCAGTGTGTGTGTATATACATGTGTATGTGCAGTGTGTGTATGTACATGTGTATGGGCAGGGTGTGTGTATATACATGTGTATGTGCAGTGTGTGTGTATATACATGTTCATGTGCAGTGTGTGTGTATATACATGTGTATGTGCTGTGTGTGTATATACATGTGTATGTGCAGTGTGTGTGTATATACATGTGTATGTGCAGTGTGTGTGTATATACATGTGTATGTGCAGTGTGTGTATATACATGTGTATGTGCAGTGTGTGTGTATATACATGTGTATGTGCAGTGTGTGTGTATATACATGTGTATGTGCAGTGTGTGTATATACATGTGTATGTGCAGTGTGTGTGTATATACATGTGTATGTGCAGTGTGTATGTATATACATGTGTATGTGCAGTGTGTGTGTATATACATGTGTATGTGCAGTGTGTGTGTATATACATGTGTATGTGCAGTGTGTGTATATACATGTGTATGTGCAGTGTGTATGTATATACATGTGTATGTGCAGTGTGTGTGTATATACATGTGTATGTGCAGTGTGTGTGTATATACATGTGACGCGCCCCCTGGGACATATTCCTTTTTGAGGGGAATACCCGGCACCGGATCAGATGGGGGGGGTTGTAGTCTCCGAGCGGCTGTGACCCGGTCCCGTGCCCAGGGCGTCAAGCTTAGTGTTATGTGGCAGTTCTACAGATGTTACTAAAGTTCTTTTGTGTCGACTACGCCACCCGTTGTGATGCGGTCACTGTGGCCGCCGCTGCAGCAGGGTCCGCTGAGGCTGATGGTGGGTGCGCAGCTTGGTGGGATAACCCCCAACGGGAGGGGTATAGCCTCAGAGGGGACAGGCGCAGAGGATGGGGGTTGTGATGGTGCGGTGCAGCCGGCAATGAAGACAGACTCGGGTTGTGCAGTTAAGGGTGTTTACTTACTGCAGATGTTGTACTGGTCACTCCAGCTGCTAGTGACCACCCGAGCCGTGCTGCGTCCACCAGGTCCTGGATCCAGCCAACCCCCAAACAAGTCCGGAGCGTGGCCCTGAGCTCTCCCTCTGTCCTTTCTTCAGCCGTCCCCACCAGTGATTCACCTAGGTCCAGCTCCCTCGGGCCTTCTGTTGGGACACCCTTGGCCCTGGGTTCCCTGACCCTTCATGTGGTGTGCCTTCGGGGTGAATGTGGTGGGTGACCGTGGCAAACGCTGCCCACGATCTCCGGTCTCTGGCTAGGGATTGTTTTTTTGCCCCCACCAGCTTGGGTTCCGGTACCCTGATGCTGACTCCTCACCCGGTGCTCTGATTTGGGTTCTTGGGTCCCTTCTCTTCTGGGCTCTGGGTCTTTCTCTTTTCTCCTCTCTCACTCTGGGTCTTGATCTTTCTTCTCTCCTCTGCTCCTGACTTGTTCCCTGCAGCTGACTCACATCCTGCATCTGATCCTCTGCATCTGACCCTGATTCTAGTTGGTGCCCACCTTATATACACCCTCTATGTGTGAGCTCAGGTGACCAGCACCCAATGAGCTCCTATCACTACCCAGACTGCTCCCCCTATCTGCCCCTACACTACATGGTATGTACCACCCCCCTCCCACTCCAGCCAGGAACAGGCTCGGTTGTACCTGCACATTTCTAAGTGGGAGTACCGTCGGCCTGCTCCTCTGAAATGGGATGTATGTAGTGCATGCAGTCTACCGAGCTCAGTTCCACACTCCATCCTTACCCGGGAGTGGAATATCACACCTCTGGGTTGAGGTGCAATACCCCTGTAGCAGCCGAATCCTCAGGGTGCTACATTCCCCCCTGGTAAATCACAGCACGTCCTCGGGCTGTAAAGACAAAAACACCAAAACATACAAAATTTTTCATATAAACATATAAAACATATAAAAACATTATATATATATATAAAACTTTTTTTTTTTATATAAACATTCTCGTAGACTTCTCTTGTCTCTGGTTCCTCCTCCGGACACTGTGCACCGTGTGTCCGGGAAAAGTGCGACAGTCTCTTAGAAAATCTGGTTTTCTATAAAACCGGTAGGGGGCGCTTTAGGACGCGCAACTATATACAGGGAAAGTTGGCCGCTCTCAGTCCTCGGCCAGGTAGAGGGATGGGAATGGCTGCTCACAGTCCTCAGCCTGTAGGATGAAGGGGTTAACGGGTAACAGTTCACTGGTCCCAACGGGGACTATTTTAGCAGCAACAGTTTCAGTTTCTTTATACCCCCATTGGGTAACTTATTTACAGCACCTGCTCTGCCGCACTCAACGGCGTCTTCCTCCTGCTCTTTGCTTACAGCTGGTTGTTACTTCAGACCCGTCCGGGTCCTCTTGCTCCTCCTCCCAGACGCGGCACCCTTGGTTTTACGGGTGCGGGCGCGGTGGTGGTGGCGCCCGGGTTGCCCAGGCCTTGCGGCCAGGCCTGGGGCACCTGGAAGGTGAAGGGCACCGTTAGGACGGCGGCGCCCTGGGCTACCTGGCCTTGCGGCCAGGCCGGAGGCTCCGCGGAGGTAGGGGGCGCTGTTGGTGATGCGGCGCCCGGGGGTACTAGGCCTTGCGACCAGGCTGGTGGTATTTCCTGCTTTGTCACGCTCCGGGTCGAGGCGCGTGACGTCACAGGGGTCGCTGCGGCGGCTTCCGGTCGGGGCCTAGTCCATAGCGGTGACATGGCGGCTACGGGCACAGCAGGGGGACTTTCGGGCTCTGCGACGGGGAGCTGGGGCAGGTGAGCGGTGTCACGGCTTGGGGTATAGGCGTCCCCTTTACCTGCCTCCATGCGTTCGGCTCCCTCTTCGGCGCCGTCTCCGGCCTTGGGTCCTCCCGCGCCATCCTCAGAGGCGGTCTGCTTCCTCTTCCAGGGTAGCGTGCTCCGTTGACTGGTCTCTGCTTGCTGGGCCATCTCCCGGCTCCACTCCGCCAGTATCTCGCGCTGTACCCGGGCCATCCTCCGTGCGAGGCCCTCCAGGGCAGTCTGTGCACACTCCCGGTCTCGGGGGAGCTGTGCAAGGACCTCCACTAGGCCTAGTGGGGTTGTAGATTCTAGCAGGCTCCTGACCATCGGGTCGGTGCTGCTCTGCTCTCCTTCCGGCAGGCTCCTGGCCAGCGGGCCGGTGCTGCTCTGCCCTCCTTCCTCGGTCTCTAGCAGACTCCTGGCCAGCGGGCCGGTGCTGTTCTGCTTTCTCTCCATCTCCGGGTAAGCTCCTCCGCTACTCCTCGTCAGACCTCTTGCCTCCGGGTGCGCTCGCTCCAGACTGCTCCAAGCGACACCCATCTTTTCTCTTCTCTTTCGTCTCCTCCCACCTTGAGGGCGGTCCCGGGGCAACTCGGTGACTGTCAGCTCCAGGGGGAGTTCTTTCACGCTGACAGACACCTCCAGCATCACAGTCTCTGTTGGTGGGGGCGGTTTCCACTTTTGGCGCCATTTTCTGTCCCGGCCCACGATGGGAGGTGGCCTCTTGCCCTCCTTTGGCACGCCCATAATGGCGTCCGCTGCTCTTCCAAGGCGGGAAATCTGCGGTTTTGGCGGGAAGCGTCGCCCAGTGGCGGGAAACTCTGCAGATGGCGGGAACAAGTTGGAAATGGCGGACAATCGGCGGGAAACGACTGGTGATGGAGTCCGATGGCGTGGACCCTCCGGAACCGGCGGGAGACTTCTTTCTGAGGTAAACTTGCACTTTTCTTCAGGCACGCAGTACCCGGGTGTTGCGGGCACGTAATCCTGCCGACTACGCCAAAGTTGACGCGCCCCCTGGGACATATTCCTTTTTGAGGGGAATACCCGGCACCGGATCAGATGGGGGGGGGTTGTAGTCTCCGAGCGGCTGTGACCCGGTCCCGTGCCCAGGGCGTCAAGCTTAGTGTTATGTGGCAGTTCTACAGATGTTACTAAAGTTCTTTTGTGTCGACTACGCCACCCGTTGTGATGCGGTCACTGTGGCCGCCGCTGCAGCAGGGTCCGCTGAGGCTGATGGTGGGTGCGCAGCTTGGTGGGATAACCCCCAACGGGAGGGGTATAGCCTCAGAGGGGACAGGCGCAGAGGATGGGGGTTGTGATGGTGCGGTGCAGCCGGCAATGAAGACAGACTCGGGTTGTGCAGTTAAGGGTGTTTACTTACTGCAGATGTTGTACTGGTCACTCCAGCTGCTAGTGACCACCCGAGCCGTGCTGCGTCCACCAGGTCCTGGATCCAGCCAACCCCCAAACAAGTCCGGAGCGTGGCCCTGAGCTCTCCCTCTGTCCTTTCTTCAGCCGTCCCCACCAGTGATTCACCTAGGTCCAGCTCCCTCGGGCCTTCTGTTGGGACACCCTTGGCCCTGGGTTCCCTGACCCTTCATGTGGTGTGCCTTCGGGGTGAATGTGGTGGGTGACCGTGGCAAACGCTGCCCACGATCTCCGGTCTCTGGCTAGGGATTGTTTTTTTGCCCCCACCAGCTTGGGTTCCGGTACCCTGATGCTGACTCCTCACCCGGTGCTCTGATTTGGGTTCTTGGGTCCCTTCTCTTCTGGGCTCTGGGTCTTTCTCTTTTCTCCTCTCTCACTCTGGGTCTTGATCTTTCTTCTCTCCTCTGCTCCTGACTTGTTCCCTGCAGCTGACTCACTTCCTGCATCTGATCCTCTGCATCTGACCCTGATTCTAGTTGGTGCCCACCTTATATACACCCTCTATGTGTGAGCTCAGGTGACCAGCACCCAATGAGCTCCTATCACTACCCAGACTGCTCCCCCTATCTGCCCCTACACTACATGGGATGTACCACCCCCCTCCCACTCCAGCCAGGAACAGGCTCGGTTGTACCTGCACATTTCTAAGTGGGAGTACCGTCGGCCTGCTCCTCTGAAATGGGATGTATGTAGTGCATGCAGTCTACCGAGCTCAGTTCCACACTCCATCCTTACCCGGGAGTGGAATATCACACCTCTGGGTTGAGGTGCAATACCCCTGTAGCAGCCGAATCCTCAGGGTGCTACACATGTGTATGTGCAGTGTGTGTGTATATACATGTGTATGTGCTGTGTGTGTATATACATGTATATGTGCAGTGTGTGTGTATATACATGTGTATGTGCAGTGTGTGAATATACATGTGTATGTGCAGTGTGTGTATATACATGTGTATGTGCAGTGTGTGTATATACATGTGTATGTGCAGTGTGTGTATGTACATGTGTATGGGCAGTGTGTGTGTATATACATGTGTATGTGCAGTGTGTGTGTATATACATGTGTATGTGCAGTGTGTGTGTATATACATGAGTATGTGCAGTGTGTGTGTATATACATGTGTATGTGCAGTGTGTGTATGTACATGTGTATGGGCAGGGTGTGTGTATATACATGTGTATGTGCAGTGTGTGTGTATATACATGTTCATGTGCAGTGTGTGTGTATATACATGTGTATGTGCTGTGTGTGTATATACATGTGTATGTGCAGTGTGTGTGTATATACATGTGTATGTGCAGTGTGTGTGTATATACATGTGTATGTGCAGTGTGTGTATATACATGTGTATGTGCAGTGTGTGTGTATATACATGTGTATGTGCAGTGTGTGTGTATATACATGTGTATGTGCAGTGTGTGTATATACATGTGTATGTGCAGTGTGTGTGTATATACATGTGTATGTGCAGTGTGTATGTATATACATGTGTATGTGCAGTGTGTGTGTATATACATGTGTATGTGCAGTGTGTGTGTATATACATGTGTATGTGCAGTGTGTGTATATACATGTGTATGTGCAGTGTGTATGTATATACATGTGTATGTGCTGTGTGTGTGTATATACATGTGTATGTGCAGTGTGTGTGTATATACATGTGTATGTGCAGTGTGTGTGTATATACATGTGTATGTGCTGTGTGTGTATATACATGTATATGTGCAGTGTGTGTGTATATACATGTGTATGTGCAGTGTGTGAATATACATGTGTATGTGCAGTGTGTGTATATACATGTATATGTGCTCTGTGTGTATATACATGTATATGTGCAGTGTGTGTGTATATACATGTGTATGTGCAGTGTGTGTATATATACATGTGTATGTGCTGTGTGTGTATATACATGTGTATGTGCAGTGTGTGTATATACATGTGTATGTGCAGTGTGTGTATATACATGTGTATGTGCAGTGTGTGTGTATGTACATGTGTATGTGCAGTGTGTGTGTATATACATGTGTATGTGCAGTGTGTGTATATACATGTGTATGTGCAGTGTGTGTATATACATGTGTATGTGCAGTGTGTGTATATACATGTGTATGTGCAGTGTGTGTATATACATGTGTATGTGCAGTGTGTGTATATATACATGTGTATGTGCAGTGTGTGTATATACATGTGTATGTGCAGTGTGTGTATATACATGTGTATGTGCAGTGTGTGTATATACATGTGTATGTGCAGTGTGTGTATATACATGTGTATGTGCAGTGTGTGTGTATATACATGTGTATGTGCAGTGTGTGTGTATATACATGTGTATGTGCAGTGTGTGTGTATATACATGTGTATGTGCAGTGTGTGTGTATATACATGTGTATGTGCAGTGTGTGTATATACATGTGTATGTGCAGTGTGTGTATATACATGTGTATGTGCAGTGTGTGTATATACATGTGTATGTGCAGTGTGTGTATATACATGTGTATGTGCAGTGTGTGTATATACATGTATATGTGCAGTGTGTGTGTATATACATGTGTATGTGCAGTGTGTGTGTATATACATGTGTATGTGCAGTGTGTGTGTATATACATGTGTATGTGCAGTGTGTGTGTATATACATGTGTATGTGCAGTGTGTGTATATACATGTGTATGTGCAGTGTGTATGTATATACATGTGTATGTGCAGTGTATGTGTATATACATGTGTATGTGCAGTGTGTGTGTATATACATGTGTGTGATTACATGAATATATTTGAATTAATATTGATTTTTGTGCTCAAGAATAAATGCGAATTGTTGTTCATGGGAAAAAAATAAGAGATCCCTTGAAAATATGCCCTAATCCATTTTTTGGAGCAAAAAAATCATGTTAAACCCTGTCTTATTTTCAGGAAAATACAGTAGATATACAGTAATTTGAAATTATTTAGTTTCTTGGAATATTTTTATATATTACATTTTAATTTATTTTTGATCATCTCTATACCATATGATATTTAATGGTGGTACAACCCTTACAAAGAGGTGTGTGTGTGTTTTAGGAGCTCAATTTCATTTAGGGCATTAATAGTAATCCTTTTCCATCACCAATCCTGTTGTGACGAAGCATTGTAACTGCAGAATATAGAGGAATAACCGTGAATATTTTTTTAACATGTTCTCCATTTCAATTCGGAATAGCCTAGACCAGCAGCACTTTAACATATGACTATGTTTTGCATCGGCACCCTTGTAAAATGTAACAATAATTTCTTTAATGCTGTTTGCAGCTTTCTCAAGTTCAACAGCAGCTCCACCAAGTAAATCTTATATACTGCGTGAAGCATCTGTGTGTGACATCAGGGTTGCAGGTTCAAATCCCAGTGGGACAGACTTATTCTTTCATGCCGCAGCGGTAAACCACTTGATTACCAATTATAATTAGATAATATGAATGATGCAGTAATTGCTTGTTTAACGTTCTTTGCTTTAAGGATGAAAAGAATACAATAATTAATGTCTGGACTGACTTCCTGGAACCCAAGCTGCCGGTTTGCTGTGCTTGAAAACCCCCAGTGATAGATTGGTATTTGGTACACTGAAGGCAGGAACATTACAAGGAGTGCTCGAGAGGCACCGAAAAAGGGAGACGTACTCAACTGCACTCAGCTAAACATTCAAACTTCCAGGAACTCCAGTTCTTCTCAGATTTTACTTAATGGTTGCATTCACATTCTAAACATAAAAGTTAAAAGTGGTTGTCCCATAATAGTGATAGAGTATTTATTTCTAGGACATACCATTAATTCAGGTTTGACTTTTAGCACACCCAAATACGTGAGAATGTGGGGTACACAGCTGGTGTAGAACCCCTTCTAACTTTTCCCTTCAAGGCATTTTTGTGTTTTCTGTCATGGTTTGTGTATACCTTTTTTAGTTGATGTGCCATTTCGGGGTTGTCTTCCATGCTGGCCATATTTTTTCCTTTCTGATATCAATTCAGTTTATATTTCCCATGATGCCTCTGGCTTTTCAGAGGGGGTATAATCTCATCATATTGCACTTTTTCTGCTCTGAGTCTCATTGTATCCTATCAGTTTCAAATGTATTCTATGAGATACAGCTTCAGCCTGTCTCCTGCTTGGGAAAGGATTCTCCTTGTCAGCTTTTACAAGCAGGTAGCAGGGAGAGCAGTGCCATGGAGGTCTGGGAGCTGCCAGGAGAGATTTGATAGGTGGGGATGTGATCCAGCTGTTCATAGGAAGTCAGACTGGAAATCACAACTGCCCATAATGAAGGGGATGATTTTTGGAAATAACTGAGGTGGCTTGAAACAAATCACACAGCTAGAATATTTCTGGTGAGTGAGCACCAAGGTGTAAATGATAAAAAAAATGGTAGAATATTGCTCTTTATTCTACAGTGCTGTGTTTTTTTTCAGCAGCTAGTTATAACAAATGCAATGAAGATCAAGCAGGCCCAATGGAAGCAGTGGGAAATGGTACTTGATTATCCCAAATGATCAATGAATAGAAAACTGCTATTCATGAATGAGATGTAATTACTAATGAATCTTTTCTCCTGCTCCTCACCATAAGACTAGCCCATCAGAAAATATACTCATTACATCGTGGTCCTTTTAAAATGTGTGAAGTAGAAAATTATGGCTATGACTCAAATGAAATTCTGTCCAATCCACCAGGTGAACTGGGACTTTAGTAGATCTGAGTAAACATAGGATTAGAGAAGATCAGGAGAGCAGGTGAAACCATTGATTGGAGCTACTGATACCTGCCAGGTCCGGAGCATGAATGGCAGGTATTGTCCACCAGCTGGTATTAATAGACGTGGCTTATGTGGCTCACTCACCTCCGGATGAAGAAGTACAACTTTAAATACCCCTTTAAATGTGTCTGATGGAGGATGGAGTAGTAAGTAAATAATACGCATTTGATCTGAGATCCTTAGGAATAGGTACAGTAAAGCCCACTACATGAGTATTGGTGCTGAACGATAACTTGGTGAAGTTAGGTGGGATTCATTAAGATGGTTTTGGGCGACATCAATGGGGAGAAACTGACCTGGCTTCTGTTGTGTCAGGGCGATGGAGCTTTGGCTTTAGTACATTTCTGATCGTTCTGATCTGGAT
This sequence comes from Phyllobates terribilis, assembly GCF_046119375.1. Taxonomy (NCBI): domain Eukaryota; kingdom Metazoa; phylum Chordata; class Amphibia; order Anura; family Dendrobatidae; genus Phyllobates; species Phyllobates terribilis. Next base: position 907,841,230 of record NW_027362762.1, read on the forward strand.
TTTTGAGACAACCTCATTGGGTTCATGGAATCTTTGTTTTGTGGGCACTACTTTAATTATTTAAAAAATTCTATCCTATGATTTTTACGTTAGCACAAGTTTCTATATAGACACCTCTTGTGCGTGGGTTCATATCGTTCTTGCACTTTTTTACCTCCTTGGCAACAACTAATAAAAAATAGGGTAGAAATTTAAAAAGAAAATAAGAATAGATGTAGGCAACCAGAATGTAACATGGTTGGTAACCCACTAGAAGCCTCACACACAGTAGGACATTTCCATTTGGTTTGTTGAAAATAAGAACATGTAATTCTTTGGACGCTGCTCTGCAAAACATGATGCCCTCCATCTTTAGTTTAATACCCAGTCAGTCTCCATGACTGTTACTCATAAATATATTTTTATCTCGAATTGTCATCTGTTAATGGGGCCACTTTTAACCCTGTCACCTCAGTTGATCTGTAAAAATCAGACTGCTTACCATGTATCATGTGCAGTATCCCCATGTTTCATCATCATTTCTCGAGCCGCATCTTAAAATAATGTGAATAAATATATGTATGGGTGAAATCCAGCTTTTAGAAGGTGCTGATTCTCCTAGTGGTGATCTTACTAGTGTAGGGAATCTTGAGGGCAATTCTCAATTGGAAAAATATGTACATTTTTTTTCTCTAGATAAAAGAAAGCCGTCTCTCTAGTGCCACTTATAGGCCATGTCCATAGGCCATACTCCCACGTAGTGTAAAAGCGCAGTTTTTACGCTGAATTTTTTTTACTCCAGAAAATCAGCTGCATTTAACAGTCTAACACATGCCTTCATATAGGTTGTTATAGGAAGCCTGAAATAATGCATGGAAAAAACATGGTTACGTTTTCAAGTTTAGAATCAAAGAAAATAAACATTATGAATTCTGCTTAAAATCTGCATAAAAAATACAGCAAATAAGGGGGAAAATGCAGCAAAAAAAATCAAAATGTAATAATCACAGAAGATTGTTATTGGGTACTTTGGTGCAGTCACCTGCAGAACACATGCAGATAAAAAGGCGCATAAAAAAATGCAGCATTTACATTATGCATAAAAAATGCAGAATTTACACTACATTTGAACACAGCCTTAAGTGGATATTTTGTAAATCAGGTATCTGTTTTGGATGATGAATGAAATAAGAGTTGAAGGCTTGTAATACCGTTGGACATTCCCTTAGGTGGCACTAGAGAATTTTCTTCCTTCTAGAGATCTTCAGTATATTGAATTGTGTAGCCTAAGACACCTGGTCTGTTCTCGGTCCATCATACCCTGACCTTTTCTTACTAACTTTTCATCAGTCTGTGAATTTTTAGACCAGTGTACTCTCTTTAAGGACTCGCTCACACCACCGTATTTTTCATACTAGTGCGATGCGACAAGACATAGGATCATACTCGGACCAATGTTACTTTATGGGGCCGTGCACATGTCCAATTTTTTCCTTGAACCAAGCCGATCCGATGAAAAAATCTCAGCATGTTCGACTTTGGTCCAATGTTCGGATCGTGCTCGTCCATGCGAGTCAATGAGTGCGTGGAAAAATTGGACTGCGCTAGGATGACATCTGAGTGCCACTTGATTTTCACAGACTGACACAATGGAGAAGAAGGAGATTTTTTTTTCTCCATCTTCTCACCTGTCATCTGAGAGAATCTGATCTCGCTATGCTGACATTCTGATCAAGGTCTGATCAGAGTTTGATCAGAGTGTCATTTGCATAATCGACCAAAGGAGAGAATCTATGGCCGTCTGCACCTGCCCTAACAACTGCTCTGTAGGATAACCATTTTGCACATTGAATTTATATGCATAACAAGTGCTTGAAGCACAATAGACGAGAAGCGCATTGTCCGGACCACCCTTCCTCCAATAGTTTTCCCAGTAAGCTACATCCTCTGCTACATTGATTGACAGTACTGAGTTACCAAGAAAAGCTGTGGGAGGAATAGTACAACAGTATAAGCGTCCTCGCCCACCTGGATGCTAACACCTCATTTGTATATGATTATAAAAAATGTTTTCTCCAAAACTATCTAGTGGATTTTTAAACTGAAGGTGTTGGTCCTTCAGCACAAGAACCTCTCCTTCGCTTGATAACAATTTGCAGCTGGCAGACTTTATTTAATATTCGAGTGCTTCTTAAATAATAGTTAAGACATAAGCTCCTAAGCTCCCTCTTGTGGTGGCTGCAGGTATCCAAAATTTTATCATATAATGTTATGACTATACAGAGGATTTGGAGTTCTGCATCATAACTAGTATAACAATATATCAAGGAATTATTAAGTACAGAAATTTTTAAACTTAAAATAAAAATGCTGTTAAAAAGCAAACATTGCTTTATGCATCATACAGTACCATGCAGCAGACCTTTAGCCCTGATTTTTCTAATCATTGCATAGATTAGAATATTATTGAAGATCCAAAGAAAATCACAAATCTTTATAGATGTTTATACTTCAAAAAGTAGTAACTTGTAAATATTTATCTGAATTCCCTTTAAAGTTGATTTTCATAATTATTAGTTAATAGTATTTTATAGCATTTTTATGGTCCTGAGTAAAACTTATAGGGCTTCTTGCTAAAAGAGTTTCCTTTTTCATACATTTATACAAGTATATAAATGGCCGTTATAAAAAGTATGATCAAAAGCTGTTTTATGTAAAACCTCTTTGAAAGACAACAGAGTACTCCCACTGCCTGGAGAAAGAAAGGTTCAATCTCCAGAGGAGACCAGGATAATTTACCATGAAAACTAATAATCTGTGGCATAGTCTGGTTACAGCAGGAACCGTTGATAGTTTCAAAAAAGACTTCATTTTACAATAAAATAACAAATATTTGTTCTGAATGTTTTGTCTAGTGGATCGACAATGTGGGACAAGGAGGGAAAGATTAGCTTTCTTGGGGCAGATTGGATCATACATTGTGGTTGTGCCCCTTCCCTTTGTCAATTTTCATCCCTCGGTTGAACTTGATGGATGTGTGTCTTTTCTGTACCATATACTATGTAACTATATACTATTTATAAAGAATATAAGACACCCAGAAGGACTACCATTGGGACATATGAGAAAAAAAATCCCTGAATTATTGTTCATGGGTGAAAGAACATAATTTTTATGGGCCTGTGCCTTTATATACAGTTCAGTATTTGCTTTTCTTGAAGTCTTGTCTTTCCTGGGATTCATATTCACAAGCTGTAGCATGGGAGGCAGAATCTTTAGCAGTGATCCACAGGCTGCTATGCTAAGTATAGGAGAATATGATCTGCCTACAGATCTAAATGGTATTCTTCATCTTTACAGGCATATTGTACTGGTACATAGAGGTTCATTTCTATATACCAGTACATCTTTGTATGGCAGTATATTAGGTTTACAGCAAGGACAGATGCTGAAAGTAAAGGGCTCCTGTGCAGGACTTGTGTCTGGCCCCCCCAGATCATCAGGACCCACCTGTATACACACATGCACATTTACATGCATAGTCACATTAGACACACATATAAAATACGTATGTGACACCCCAGGGGTCTGGTTGCCACAGTGATAGAGATGTTATGTCTGAGAGCAGGTGGGAGGTCCTTTGGTCAGGGATCCTGTGCATGCCACACCTCCTGCCCAGTCTTGGGAGGGGAAGAACTTCCCCTATATAAACCCGGGGCTGAAGCAGGGTTAGGAGTCAAGGAGAGTAGAGACAAGAGACAGTCATAGGAAGAAACAGCTGGAGCTCAGTGGGAGCAATACTACTACGAGTCAGGGGCTGGCAGCTGCAGAGCTCGCCCTGACTGAGAAGCTTTCTTACCGGACCCGGCGTCCGAGGCTGTGGGGACTAACTCTTACCCAGCAGCAGAAGCCGACCGGCAGGGGATTTCAGGTCCTCAGGCCCAGAAACCCGAAGGCACGGTCACACGTGTGGGACCAGCACCGCCATCGTGGAGCGGAAGCCAATAGAAGGCCCCGAGTCACCGGCCATACGGGTGAGCACCACGCGGTACACTCAGGGACGTGGGCTACTTATATCCGCTTCTAGCAAGGTAGCCAGAAGAGTACAGTCAGTTTGGGAGGCCTACAACTCCGCCTGGCCAGGGGAGATCCCATCTGCTCAAGGACTGACCAGGCCCCGTTCGCTAGCAAGTACTCCGGGAGGGTCTATCGTTGTTACCAGTAAAGACCCTGAATTACACCACACCGTCTCTGAGTGGTTCCTGCTACCCCCATCTTCCACGTCGGCTGCCCTGAGGCCATACCCCTCCCGTTGGGGGTTATACTATCACGCTGCACAATTCTACACCGGCCTCAGCGGTCTGCCCTGCAGCGGCAGCTCCATAGCTGCAAATCAACGGGTGGCGTAGTCGACACTCAAATAACATCTATCAAGACTGCCACACACTGAGTCTGACCCCCTGGGCACGGACCGGGTCCCCGCCACTCGGAGACTACAACCCTCATCTGATCCGGTTCCGGGTAAGCCCCCGTGCGCGAGACGCTGCGCGACACAGCAGGCCCAGGGGCGCGTCAACTTTGGCGTAGTCGGCAGGATTTCGTGCCCGCAACCACCGGGTACTGCGTGCCTGAAAAGCAAAGACTGTTCAAACTTACCAGTGGTGAGGTTTCCCGCCATCCGGCGCCATCTTCTGCCTTCTTCCCGCCATCCGCGAAGTTTTCCCGCCATCCGGCGCCATCTTCGGCCTTCTTCCCGCCATCCGTGGAGTTTTCCCGCCATTGGACGCCATCTTGAGGACGCCGCGCGGGAAGAAGAGGGGCGTGGACTTCGAAAGCGCGCGAGAACTGAAGCCCCGCCTCACGTCCGGACGTTGCGTAAGGTCCTGGAAGGAGCCCAGCAGACGCCGACGTCACCGGAGCGCGACGGAAGGTCCTCAACCCTGACGATCTACTGCGGAGCCGCGGCCTACGGAACAGGATCATCGCAAGGTAGGCCACGGTCCACTAGGGGGGAGGAAGATGTCGGATACGGAGGAGAGCTTCACTGCCTCAACCCCCGCCAGCGCCACCGCTGCTGCAGTTATGCCCTTCACCATGCCCTATATCCCGGGAGCAGCTTGGCTACCCCAGTACTCAGGGGAGTCACATACCCTGCATGACTTTAGAGAAAAGCTGGATAGCCTCTTCCAGGTGTACCCCCTCACAGAAGAGCAAAAAGTGAGCATCCTGGTGGCCCAACTAACCGGGGCAGCTAAAAGGGAAGTAAAATCCTGGCCACCTGGGAGGAAGACTGTCGCAGGGATACTAACCCGGCTGAAGGATACCTTTGATACCCGCACCTCAGCCGAGATTAAGCTTAGATTCTACGGGTGCAAGCAGCGAGCGCATGAGAGTATAAGGGACTATGCACTAAACCTACAAGAGGCCCTGAGGGCCATTAAGCAGACCGACCCTGATGGAGTGGGAAACGAGGACAGGCTGTTGACTGAACAATTTATAGAGGGACTGTATTGTAATGCCCACCGAACCCAGTTGCGGGCGATGGCCTTACAGGATCCCCATCTGGGCTTTGCACAGTTCAAGGACAGAGCCATCCGGGTGCTCCGAGAACCGGCACCGGGTGGCGTTATGACCCACAGGCGCCCAGCTATTACTTACCACCAGGAGGCGGCGCCCTTGTCGGCAGGGCCTGTGGGAGCTGATGCGCAGGCTTTGGACAATGACCCGGCTCCAGACCTACACCATCAGGTCCAAGAGCTAGCTAAGAGCGTTGCTGCGCTAACCCGAACTGTGCAGTCTTTACAGGTTTCCACCCCAGGGAAGATCCAGCTGGCATCCGGACCGGAGGACATCCCGTGGCGTCGACCAAGGAGGACCCCACCGGCCAGAGGAAGACCCAGTGACCGATACAGCGAGGACGGACGACCCATCTGCCGCCGCTGCAATCAACCCGGACATATGGCAAGGTACTATTCTTTAAACGGGCACAACCTGGGGTAGAGGGCCAACCCCCAGGAAAAAGATCACCAGGCCCATCGAACTGGCGCGACAGATATGTGGGAGGACGTCCAGTCTTGCCGGTGGTACTGGATGGCATTCCCATGAGTGCCCTACTGGACACCGGGTCGCAGGTCACCACCATCCCGTACGTGCTCTTTAAGCAGTACTGGAATGACTCGGATATTACCCGCTACCCTGACGACGACTTGAGTATCATCGCCAGCAATGGCCAGCCCGTGCCACAGATCGGATTTAAAGAGGTGACCATCAAAATCGGTAGAGTCGAACTGGCAGCACAGGGACTGATCATTGTAGATATTGACAAACATGAGAGTCACCCAAAAATAACTCTAGGAACTAATGTAATTGAAAATTGTCTTGCAGAGGTGATTTTCCTTTTACAGCAGGTTGCCAAGAACGCCAGCTCCGGCGAGCAGCGGGTGCTCCAGAAAGAGATCCGGGCACTGATGCGACGGCAACAGGTGGAACTCTCCGGCGGTGAGATTGGTAGCGTAAGAATGTGTGACCCTTTTCCTATTGCCATGCCCCCAAAAAGTGAAATGATGATTTGGTGCCGGGCAGCTATTGGTCTGAGAGGTAGGGATTACCAGGCAATGGTAGAACCAGTTTACTCAGACAGTAGGCCCACCATTTTGACAGCACGGGGGGTGGTTGATGTACGCCATGGGAGGGTGCCCGTTCGCATAATAAATATCGGGGAGAGGGAAGTGTACCTGCCCCGGTATGCCACGCTAGCCAAATTATATACCATTAATCAAAATTCTATACAATCTGTGGAACCCTTGCCTCCATCTCACCCGGAGGAAGGTAACGGCTCTAAGAAAAACAAGGAGGACTGGTGTCAGCAACTACATCTGGGTACTGACTCCACTCCCTCACACCAGAAACAAGGAGTCTATCGGGTGGTTCAGGAGTACGAGAGAGTGTTCAGTAAACACCCGTTAGACTTCGGGCGAGTCAAGGGGGTAGAACACCACATCCCCACGGGAGACCATCCTCCTATAAAAGAGAGGTATCGACCCGTACCCCCTGCCCACTACCAACATGCCAAGGGGATGCTTAGAGACATGAAGGAGGCTGGGGTGATCAGGGATAGCTGTAGCCCCTGGGCAGCTCCACTAGTCTTAGTCAGAAAAAAAGACAACACCATGAGGATGTGTGTAGATTACCGGAAAATCAACCGTATCACACACAAGGATGCGTACCCCTTACCAAGGATAGAGGAGTCATTGGCTGCTTTAAGATCTGCTAACTTCTTCTCTACCTTGGATCTCACTAGCGGGTACTGGCAGGTTCCTGTAGCAGAGGCGGACCGGGAGAAGACCGCATTCACCACCCCGATGGGACTTAGCGAGTTCACCTGCATGCCGTTCGGACTCTGCAACGCACCAGGAACCTTCCAACGACTAATGGAGTGTTGTCTGGGCCACAGAAACTTCGAGACGGTCTTGTTGTACCTGGACGATGTCATCGTATATTCCAAGACGTATGAGGACCACCTGAAACACCTGGCGGAAGTGTTCGAAGCTCTGGCGAGTTACGGCCTAAAGGTGAAACCCTCCAAGTGTCACCTCCTGAAACCAAAGGTGCAGTACCTGGGACACGTGGTGAGCGCTGACGGAGTGGCTCCCGACCCTGATAAGATCACCGCAATTAAGGAATGGCCAAGCCCCTCCAGCGTAAAAGAAGTGCGGCAGTTCCTCGGGTTGGTAGGCTACTACCGAAGGTTTATTCCCGGTTTCACCAAAAAGGCAGCACCTATGCAGGACCTCCTGATAGGCCAGTCCCGGAAGGCCAAGAACCAGAAGCCGCCCTTCAAATGGGAGGAGTTGGAAGAAGAGTCCTTCCGCCAGCTGAAGATGGCCCTCACGGGGGACGAAATCCTGGCGTACCCGGATTATAGCCAGCCCTTTATCCTCTACACCGACGCCAGTAACATCGGGCTAGGAGCCGTACTGTCCCAGATCCAGCAGGGGAAGGAACGAGTAATCGCCTACGCCAGCCGAAAACTGCGACCCACCGAAAGGAACCCCGAGAATTACAGCTCATTTAAGCTAGAGTTCCTGGCCGTAGTATGGGCAGTCACCGAGCGCTTTAAGCATTACCTCGCTTCTTCCCGGTTCACCGTGTACACGGATAACAACCCGTTGACACACCTGGACACGGCAAGACTCGGTGCCCTGGAGCAGAGGTGGATGGCCCGTCTGTCCAACTACGAGTTCACAATCAAATACCGGGCCGGACGCTCCAATACCAACGCGGATGCCCTGTCCAGGATGCCCAACCTGCCGGACGAAGGAGAAGATCCGGAGGGACTGGAAGAAGTTGAACTCCCTGCGTTCCACCGTCATGGGACTATCCAGTATTCCCACCGGGTAAGGAATAAGCAGGCTGCTACGTTGAACCCCTTACCTCACTACAACTGGGCGGAAACGCAAGACAGCGACCCTGCCGTCCGACTGGTGAAGGAGATGCTGACTCGCCCGGAGGCTTGCCTTGAACCAGACGCTCCGGAGGAAGCCAAACAACTATTGGCAGAGAAGAGTCGACTGTTCCTTTACAAGGGGAAGTTGTGCCGCAGAATGGTTAACTCCCGGACGCATGAACTACTCTGGCAAATAGTGGTGCCACGAAGAGACGCAGCCATGGTGATGGAGGCATACCACGACGGAGCTGGACATTTCGGGTGGAAGAAGCTGGAGTTCCTGCTGCGCGAGCGATTCCACTGGGTAGGCATGAGGGGAACCATTGAGAAGTGGTGCAGAGACTGTGGCCCGTGCAACCTGAGAAGGAAGGACCGTGCCAGCCAGAAGACTCCCCTGCAGTCCATCGTCACCCGGCAACCGTTGGAACTGGTAGCCTTGGATCATGTAAAACTGACCCCAAGCAGAAGTGGCTACGTCTACGCGTTAACCATCGTGGATCATTACTCCCGGTTCTTGGTTGTCGTCCCCGTCAAGGACTTAACGGCTCAAACAGCAGCTAGAGCCTTCCAGCAGCACTTTTGCCGTCCACACGGGTACCCGGACCAAGTGCTGACGGACCAGGGACCTGCCTTTGAAGCGGAGGTCTTCCAGGAATTCTGCAATCTGTATGGCTGCCGGAAGATAAGGACGACACCCTACCATCCGCAAACTAATGGACTTTGTGAGAAAATGAACCAGGTGGTAATGGATCTTTTAAAAACGTTGCCCCTGGAAGAACGCAGTCTGTGGCCTGAGAAGTTGCCCGATCTGGTGGACCTATACAACCACATCCCGGTAGGTTCCACCAACTGTACCCCGGCTTACCTAATGAGGGCAAGACCTGGTAAGTTACCTGTTGACCTGGAAATGGGAGTCCTGACACCCGAGGACACTTCACCAGAAACAGACTGGGACACGGAGAGGCAGCAGCAGTACCGGAGAATACAGGAGAGCGTGGAGCGAAGTCTCTGTCAGGCTAGGGAAAGACAAGAGAAAACTTACAACCAGTATGCTCCCGCTGTTCCCCTGGTACCCGGAGAGCAGGTCTTGAAGAGGAAGAGACGGCTCCACAAGTTGGACGACCAGTGGGAAAAGGACCCGTACACCGTACTGCCCTCAAGCCACGAGAACCCGAAGGTTTGTACCATCAGTAAAGACGGAGGGGAAACCACAGCTATTGTATCCCGGGACCACCTGAAGAAGTGTCCCGAACAACTGAGGAACCCTGAAGAGGAACAAGAAGACCATCGACCCGTAGAGGAAAGGGAAGATATGGTTAGTACTGTGCTCGGGGACTTCCCTCGGTCTTGGACTCAAGTCAATGGTGCAGTTGTGGTACCCGTACTCACCTTCCTCCAACCAGCATCCCAAGCACCTACGGAGCAACAGGTAGAGCTGGAAGAACAGCCGGTCCAGGAGGCAGAAGACTCCACACCAGCAGATCAGGAGGATCAACCCTCTGCTTGCAGTGAGCCTGCCATATCCCTAGTGAGCCAAAGAGCCGGTAGACAGCTGCCCAGTTTACCCTTGACAGCTCCTACACCCTGTAGTTCAGGGCTAGGCAGTCAGCTCCGTAGGTCCACTAGGGCCACTAGAGGCCAGTTACCCGCACGGTGGAGGATTTGAAGTGTATAAATTGTTTTATTTATGTTTACCTGTGTATTGTTGCTTGTGTATAATTTTGTGTTTCTAGTTATTTGTAGGAGTCCTTGGTGGATTTACCGGGAATCCTTGTACATAGTTGGAGCGTAACCCAGGACGGACTAAAGACTGTTAAGGACTCGGGGTAGGACAGACCCCTACCTGGTTACGTCTCCCTGTTTTGGTGAAATGGACACCTTGCTTTTCAAAACTGCACCCGGTTGCGGACACGCCGTGACCATCTTTATATGTTTTTCTAAAATATGTTTAGTCCCGGAGTACTAAATTTCACTAGGGGGGAATGTGACACCCCAGGGGTCTGGTTGCCACAGTGATAGAGATGTTATGTCTGAGAGCAGGTGGGAGGTCCTTTGGTCAGGGATCCTGTGCATGCCACACCTCCTGCCCAGTCTTGGGAGGGGAAGAACTTCCCCTATATAAACCCGGGGCTGAAGCAGGGTTAGGAGTCAAGGAGAGTAGAGACAAGAGACAGTCATAGGAAGAAACAGCTGGAGCTCAGTGGGAGCAATACTACTACGAGTCAGGGGCTGGCAGCTGCAGAGCTCGCCCTGACTGAGAAGCTTTCTTACCGGACCCGGCGTCCGAGGCTGTGGGGACTAACTCTTACCCAGCAGCAGAAGCCGACCGGCAGGGGATTTCAGGTCCTCAGGCCCAGAAACCCGAAGGCACGGTCACACGTGTGGGACCAGCACCGCCATCGTGGAGCGGAAGCCAATAGAAGGCCCCGAGTCACCGGCCATACGGGTGAGCACCACGCGGTACACTCAGGGACGTGGGCTACTTATATCCGCTTCTAGCAAGGTAGCCAGAAGAGTACAGTCAGTTTGGGAGGCCTACAACTCCGCCTGGCCAGGGGAGATCCCATCTGCTCAAGGACTGACCAGGCCCCGTTCGCTAGCAAGTACTCCGGGAGGGTCTATCGTTGTTACCAGTAAAGACCCTGAATTACACCACACCGTCTCTGAGTGGTTCCTGCTACCCCCATCTTCCACGTCGGCTGCCCTGAGGCCATACCCCTCCCGTTGGGGGTTATACTATCACGCTGCACAATTCTACACCGGCCTCAGCGGTCTGCCCTGCAGCGGCAGCTCCATAGCTGCAAATCAACGGGTGGCGTAGTCGACACTCAAATAACATCTATCAAGACTGCCACACACTGAGTCTGACCCCCTGGGCACGGACCGGGTCCCCGCCACTCGGAGACTACAACCCTCATCTGATCCGGTTCCGGGTAAGCCCCCGTGCGCGAGACGCTGCGCGACACAGCAGGCCCAGGGGCGCGTCACGTACATGCTAATCACAGACGAGCGGGTCTTTTGAAATTCAAATTTGGCAACTTTAAATTGAATTTCAAATAAATTGGAATTGCCGCTGCGGAAACGCTTAAAAAACCCATAGTGGGCACACAGCCTAACACGTCATGTTCAGTGAATTTCTCTCTCCTCTCCCACCACGTGTATCTTATGAGCAATTACAAGCTTTCCAGTTTGAGTTTCTTACAAATTTATTCAACGCAAATCCAATTTTTGAGGAAAATTCGTTAAAGTTGCCAAATTTGAATTTCAAAAAAATGTAATTAGCATGTACATATTTTTTATGTGTGTTTAATGTGACTATGCATGTAAACAGGTGGGTCCTGATGATTCGGGGGGCCAGACACAAGTCCTGCACAGGAGCCCTTTACTTTCAGCATCTGTCCTTGCTCTAAACCTATTGTAGACTGAAAATCTTGATTTAAACATAATAAAGGGAGAGAAATAAGTCATTATAAGGAAATTATATCTTGACAGTTCCTCTTTTCCGTGCACTTGGGATTGATGGACATAAGTCCATAGGAAGCGATTGACCTGTACGGGGTTTCATAATTCTTACTTTGCTCAGTTCTGAGCTCCGTATCCTCGTTTACTACAGGCAACAGTGACACCTACAGGATGAGATGGGAATCTATTGTATAATAAAATAAGTTTAGAAAGTATATGAACAGAAGAAAATGACACAAAGATGACATTAAATGCATATAATCACAGAGGGGGGTGTACATATAGTGAATTTTAACAGTGGTCAAATATTTCATTTCATTATTATGAATATTGCTGTTGTGTGAAGTTATCACAGTCATCACAGCCATGTACAATGGAAGCATATGATTAAGCATGGCAACCCCCTACTCTGATTTGCATACATGACAATATTCTCTGTATTCAACGCTAGAAGAAACAAGGCTCCTATGGGACCCCCATTCTCCCATAAAAAAAAATCAATATGTGCTGAGCAGATTGCTGTCTCCTAGACCGGCCGCCACTCACATTGCAGAGACCTGCGGCGGCCGGGGATCAAGTGTGAATGTAAAAAGCTCGCAGGACTTTCTGTCTGTACTTGAACTACAAGATCGAGATGAACATTTTGCTTTTTCCGAGGAGATCCGGTAAGGCAGCTTACTACTACATGGGTAGGTCTGCATATACATGGATGGCTGCCTAGCAAACAGCTATAATAAATAGTTTAATAGAGTATATAAAGCACTTTAAAAATATTGTAAAACACCAAAAAAAGGAAAGGAGGTCTAATATAAAGCCCCCTACATCCCAATGGGGTACAGTCCCCTATACTTTACACTGCAGCTCAGTGTGCTAAGACTGGCTGCAGTGCATAAACACAAGCAAGCTGGGGAGTGAGGAGATGATGACATGATTTTCCTTACAGAAAAGAAAAAATAGATTATAAACAATAAGAAATTACAACAAACAGAGAAATATAAATATATGGGACCAATTCATCAAGTAAATTTCGACAGAATTCTGGGGTAAATTGCTTTGAAAAGTAACAAAATATTTGTGAAACTCGGAGTTGGGGACTTGAGTAAGATTTCCACTCCCCATCATCAAGACCGGTGAGAAAATTGATGGTCTTGATGTATCGGGTTCTATGGGACCAATTTATTATTGCATTTTTGCTTGAATAACTCTTAATTAGAGATGAGCAAAATTGAACTTAACCCCTTTACGACCTATGACGTATATTATTATACGTCATAGGTCGCCTCCCACTTTTTGGTACAGGCTCCGGCGCTGAGCCCGCACATTTTCAGGCACATCGCGATCCACCCGCAGCTGATAACATGTTAAATGCCGCTGTCAATCTCTGATCTCCGCCCATCAGCATGCCCCTCACATGATCGCGGGCCGCCGATGCATTGGCATGACAACCCGGGTTCTGCAGGAGGCCCCTGTGGTTGTCATTGCCATACTGCTGTGAGCGCCATCCAGTGGTCGGCATTCATAGCAGATGAGCATTTTTGTTACACATAGCAGGGCTGGAGATTGGATGATCGCAGCTTCTAGTCTCCCATGGAGACTATTAAAGCCAGTGAAAAGTAATAAAAAAAAAAAGTTTAAAAAATATAAAAGTTCAAATCACCTCCTGTTGGCCCCATTCAAAATAAAGCAATAAAAAAAAATCAAATATATACATATTTGGTATCGCCGAGTTCATAATCACCCGATCTATCAATATATAAAAAGAATTAATCCGATCGGTAAACGGCGGAACGAGAAAATAAATCAAAACGCCAGAATTACGTTTTTTTGGTCACCGCAGCATTGCAATAAAATGCAATAACAGGTGATCAAAATATCATATCTACCCAAAATAGTATAAATAAAAATATCAGCTTGGCGTGCAAAAAAATAAAGCCCTCACCCTGCACCAGATCCCGAAAAAATGGAGATGCTACCGGTCACGAAAAATGGCGCTATTTTTTTTTTTTTTTACAAACTTTGGATTTTTTTTTCACCACATAAATAAAAAAGAACCTATATATGTTTGGTATCTACGAAAACATAATGACCTGGAGAATCATAATGGCAGGTCAGTTTTAGCATTCAATGAACGGGGTTAAAAAGAAAAGGAAAAAAACAATTGTGGAATTGCACTTTTTTTGCAATTTCACCGTACTTGAAATTTTTCCCGTTTTCTAGTACATTATATGGTAAAATCAATGGTGTCGTTCAAAAGTACAACTCGTCCCTCAAAAGACAAGCCCTCATATGGCCATATTGATGAAAAAATATAAAAGTTATGGCTCTGGGAAGAAGGGGAGCAAAATACCAAAACGGAAAAACCCAAGGTGGTGAAGAGGTTAAATTTCGAACACTGATGTCAGAAGTCAGTTACAGAGAGAGAAGGTGGGAGGAAGGGAGGGAGAGAGAATGATTTTTTTTTCCAGATCCAAAGTTCGGGTCCCCTTTGTTTTCAATGGGGTTCGGGTTCTGGTTCAAGTTCATTTACAGTTCTTGGACCCGAACCAAACTTTGGAAGCTCAAGTCAGGTACCAGAACCCAAACTTTGACAGGTCCGCTCATCTCTACTCTTAATTAGTAACTTTTTGCAACAAATCTATCAAAAGATTTACACCTTTTTAACCCCTTTATACTCCCTGACATACTATTAAGTGACGCGCCCCCAGGGCCGTGGGGTACTCGGCAGCCGGACCTCTGGTTGCCGGGGGATATCACGGTGGCTGGCCCGGTCCGTGACCCAGGGCGGTCAGTGCAAAAGGGGGGAAATATTTGAATATGGGGTTTTTGGGATTTTTCGTGACGCCACCTGTGGATTGTGGCTAGAGGGTGCTGCCGCTGCGGAGCAGTCCTCTGGAGCTGGTGTTGCGGAAGCAGGGGTGGTGTGACTCTCCACAGGTAGAGCAAGTTCCAGGGCAGTGTAAGGTGGTGTGGGTTGCGCTGGGCGTTGTAGTGCAGGGAGGGAACGATGGCGCAGATCAAAGAATGGACGGAGGCAGTGCGGTGCAGTCATTCAAGTTTTTACTCACAGTTCTTATGAGGGTTCCACTGGTGCACTGTACAGGTGTCAGCCTCCCACGTCGCGTTGTGTTCACCAGGCAGGGGTTCAGCACTTCCTCAGGTAGATCAGGGGTACCTGGCAGAACCCCATTTTCACGTGTTCCTAGCTAGACCGACTTCACGCTGGGTCTTTCTCCCTCCTGCCCTGCGCTGTCCACTCTCAATCCCGCTCGGGTGCTCTGAAGTCCCTCCTGTGCGTCGGATCCCGGACCTGCTTGACCCTCCTGGGGATTAGAATGCGGCTTCGGCAACCGACTATATAAGCAAGAAGCCTCCGGTTTTTCCAGCCGGGACTTGAAGTACACGACTGGGCCAGGGGCCGGTCCCCTTCTTGCGGCCTACGATCCCGCTGTCTTCTGACAGATGCGGGGCGTACGGGTGCCTTCCTGCACTCGCCGTACCCCCTAAGATCCCTTCTTAGAACGGAGCCTACTCCCTGCTCCCCTCCTGGGCCTCTGACACTGGGCCCTGCTTGTGGAGCAGAGCTCCTACTGAGACTCTGCTCCCTGACTGTTCTTCTGAACTGTCCTGAGCTGTTCTTCTGAACTGCTCTCCTCTGACTGATCTGCCACCCTAAGATGGCTTCCCTATTTTATACTCCTACCAAAGTGCTCCCCCTAACTACTTCCTCCACCCACACCCACTACTGGTTCCCCCTACCTTTGGGTTCCCCCCACTCCAGCCAGGGTCAGGGCTCAGCAGAAAACATACATTGTGTCTTGCCCCTCCAGCCGGCCTGGAGCAGTGTAGTGTTGGATGCATGTGTTGGGGTTCCGGGCAGCACTCCCTCCTTACCTGAGAGAAGGAGACACCACACCTCTGGGTGAGGTGCAGTACCTCTGTGGCGACTGAACCCTCAGGGGCGCCACATAAGTCACGTCAGGGACTTTGGAGCGAGCTCAGAAGCAAGGCCCACTCCACACAGGGCAGATGCCGGCGATATTATATAGCCGGCATCTGCCTCTAACAGCAGCGGCCAGTTTGTCTGCAGATTGCTGCTGTTTACTTCTAAATGCAGATGTCAATCACTGACAGTTGCATTTAAGCGCTGCAATCCGGCTATGCCTGTCACGTGGTCTCTCCTGTGATTTTCAGGGGTGTCATAAAAGTCTGTAATTTTTACTATATATAGAAGTTATACAATACAGTACTACAGTATTGCTGAATATAGCCCAAGAGATTAAGCAATTGCAGGTTAAAGGTGACTAAAAAAAAAAGAGTAAAAAGTGTAAAGCGAAATAAAAGGTTTACAAAATATGAAAAAAAAAAGTTAAAATTAAAATACCCCCCTCTTTTTCCCCCCTTAACAATAAAGAAATGTAAAAAAGAAAAAATGTATACATATTTGGTATCACTGTTCCCAGAAAAGTTCTATATTTCAAAATATAAAATTACAGTAACTAAGCCAAACAGTAAATGCTGTAACAGGAAAAAAAAATCATAATGCCACAATTGTGTTTTTTCAGTTGCTGCAATAACACACAAAAATTGCAATAAAAACCGATCAAAACATAGTATGTATGCCAAAATTATATAAATGAAAACACCAGCCCGCCATACAAAAAACAAAGGCCTGCAAAGCTCCATTCATGCTAATGTAAAAAAAAAAAAAGCTATGGGTCTACGAA
Organism: Phyllobates terribilis; assembly: GCF_046119375.1. Lineage (NCBI taxonomy): Eukaryota > Metazoa > Chordata > Amphibia > Anura > Dendrobatidae > Phyllobates > Phyllobates terribilis. The sequence goes on from NW_027362762.1 coordinate 907,857,841, forward strand.
AGTGGCAGCACAAGCAAAAACTTTTTTTTTGTGTTACGAAAAACTTTTTTAAGCCAAGAAAATTGTGCATGCTTGGCATCTCCATAATCATACTAAAGCCACGGCCCACTATCAGTATTTGGGCAGTATTCGGTGAGTATTTTTTCTCAGGAGTTGGAGCCAAAACCAGGTGAGGAACAATCAGAGAAAAGATATAATAGAAACAAGTCACCAATTCTGCATTTATCACCCATTCCTGAGAAAAAATACAGACCGAATACTGACCAAATATTGATAGTGGGTCCATGGCCTTACCTGGAGAATCAAGTTCCAAAGAAAATTTTTACTTTCAAAATAAAACCTAAAATACAAAGGCAAAATTGCATTTTTTTCACCATTGCAACCCGTTTCCCAAAAAAAAACATGATTTTTTAAGTCACTTTTCTTTTTTGCCATTTGATACTTTGGTTTTTATGCTGAAATTTTCAAAATGGCGCACGTAATTCATGAATTTGGGGCAAAAATAGTCCCTTTTTTGCTTTAAATCTTTTTTGCACCTTTTTAGAGCAAAAGTCACATGTCCTGCAAAATGTCACAAAAATTCTGGCATATAAAAAGCACTACAGTAGAAACTAGAGTACTAATGCTCAAAATGTTATGACTTTTATTAAAGTCATATTTGATGAGTTTGTTTAAAACATCTGTAAAAGCCACATTGATGTAAAAATCAGATAATGAATGGCCAAAGTCATTAAGATGGTTTTGTGAGTTTTCTGGCAAAAATTCATCAACATGTATGTGGCTTTAGTGGTGTATATCATGCCAGAAATGTACTCCAGTGTCTGACTCGAGTAACATTTCTAGCAGAAGTGCACGGAAGTTTTACGATGCACAACGCCAGTCTTAATGAACCAGGACTTAAAGAGGTATTCTCAAGTTCTTAAGCAGCTCAGAGCTATGCAGTCTCCTTACTTCCTGGTTGCTGGGGGTTCGGGCACTCCTCATTGCATGACAGTTATGATCCAAGAGCTTTGTCCAGCTACTTTACATTAAAGAAGTTGTCCACTACTTGGACAACCCCTTCTCATACCCCACGCTTGGCCCCAATAAAAAAACATTCCCGTGGTGTCGACGCTCACTCTCCCCAGGGCTCCCGCGCTGCTATTGTGATACGTGACCCTGGCGCCCCCAATCAGCACTGGCATCACTGTCCGCACCTCCTGTTGAATTGAACATGAAGAGGAAGTGAGAGAGCAGCTGCAGCCTGGACTTCCTCTTCACATTTGATTCCTAGTAGTGGACGACCCCTTTAACTATTTTGTCAGCTTTTGTTCTGAGTCTACACTGTTATCACTATATTTACATGTAGCGGTAACAGTGCATTTGAACAAGCGAGAGGTGATTGCTCTGGAAGCTGTGGATGGTCTGGGCTGGGGGCTGGTGATTGTACAGGACTAATAACAGCTATGGGGAGGTGAGCAACTAAATGCTGTATAGAAATCAATGGCCTGGAGAGAGCTGACAGGGATGTTAGGAGTTGACTCCTCTCCTGGAATCTAACTACTGCATATACTCGTCTTGACTCTGATGGACAAACTCATTGGAAACAAGCTGTACCCTATGTAAGAATAAGGACAAATTGGAGCAGAATAAAACCAATAGTAATCTTGCTTATCTGTCTAACTAACTAAAGCATGATAATACCCTTTTAAGTAATTAAGAAAATACAACTTTATAAAAGCACAAATCCTTTGATGAATTTGTCAGAGATCAAAAAGTCATTAACGGAGTTATAAATGCTGAAAGACTGGCATAACTGCAGTGATGAATTGGGCCCTTTACTCTTACAATTTCAGATTGACGTAGAGTCTCTCCTGACATGCTGGCTGTATTCAGAGTTCATGCTGCCATGGGCACTTTTTGTGCTCACAACCCCTTTTGGTAAGTCAGGGTAATGGGGACCACATATTCAAATCCGTTCATCTGCCAAACGCTCGTGTGTTGGGTGGGCAGATTGTTTATACCAGCTTAAAAATAATTTGCAGCACTTTGTCCTGTGTAAAGAGGGTAAATGCTGCCAACATTATGCTAAATTGGAACAGAATAATCATATTAAAGGGGTTGTCTACTATGGAACAACCCCTTTTGAATGTTCCTAGAGTGCCCAATAAAATAAAGTATGCATACTTACCTCCTGGTCCAGCACTGCTCCTTCTCTCCGAGCACTGTGTCCCTGGGGGGGTATTTTATTGAAGCCATTAGAATATTTAAAATGGATTGTCAAGTAGTGGACAACCCCTTTAAATAGTGCTCTGTCCCTATCAGTTTGTGTCTGTCCATATGAACTGTCCAGTAAATAGACAGCTTATTTATATGATCGATCTGTTCTCAATAATGGGCCAAAATTGGCCAGAGTAAATGGAGTATTAGGTCAACAATTAGCCTTCCTGATGCCCCTATACACATTCATGCTCAGCTGAGAGTGGGTACTGTTTTAAAGGGTTTGTTCCCAATAGGATAGATAATAACTTTCTGATCCGTAGGGGTCCAACCGCTGACACCCCCACCGATCCCAGAAATGTCGCAACAGAATGTAGCGGTGGACAAGCATACTCCATTTATTCCCTATGGGTCTGCAGGAGATATCCGTGTGCTGTACTTGGTTATCTCTGACAGTCCTATAGAGCAGGGTTCCCCAACTCCAGTCCTTAGGGCCCACCAACAGGTCATGTTTTCAGGATTTCCTTAGTATTGCACAGGTGATAATTACATCACCTGGACAGGCAATAATTCTATCACCTGTGTAATAGTAAGGAAATCCTGAAAACATGGCCTGTTGGTGGGCCTTGAGGACTGGAGTTGGGGAACCCTGCTGTAGAGAATGGATTATGCTTGGCCACCTAGGCCACTTAGGCTGGTTTTACACAACCATGAAACCCGAACCGTGCTCTGAATGGTACACCCAGCCCAACCACCGGGTCTCTCGGACTGAGCTAACTGCTTCATATACACCTATAAGGCAGTTAACTGGAGTCAGGAGACCTAGCTGTCAAGGTGAGTCTTGTGAATAACACAAGGTGTGTGCATGCAGACCCGGGGAAAGCAGCCTTACAGTTTTGCTCTTAGTTATGGGGTTGCTTGCTGGAGGTGGACAGTCAGAACCATCAATGCTTCCTCAGCAATGCTGGCCGGACTTTGGATGTTAATGTATTTAGCTCACTGACTGCTGCTACAATTATCGGAGCAGAGCTCTCTCTCCACTTGTCCCTAAGTTCTAACAATTAAAGCTCCACTCACAATACAGCAAGAGGCTTGCTTCTCTTTCCATGTCCTCTGCAGTCTGGCCAACTGTATGGGCACAGAGTGAATATACCCTATTTCGGCCCCATATTTAGGAGATGTCGAGTAGAAAAGGCAGCAGGGAGGATGAGAAAAAAAATTAAAGGGAATCTGTCACCCAATTTTTGCTCCCTAATCTGAGAGCAGCATAATGTAGAGACAGAGACCCTGATTCCAGCGATGTGTCACTTACTGGGCTACTTGCTGTAGGTTGGATAAAGTCACTGGTTTATCAACAGTAGATTATTACTAGAGGACTAGTAAACCTGCTGCCATGTAGTCCTCTATATTCATAACTTCGCCCCCACCACTGATTGGCAGCTTTCTGTGTATAGTGCCAATCAGTGGTGGGGGCGGGGTTATACTGAGCTCTGCATTAAGAGAACTGGTAGATCTGCAGCAGATAAAATGGGGATTTTATGAAAATGACAGCAAGCAGCCCAGTAAGTGACACATCATTGGAATCAGGAACTCTGTCCTTATGTTATGCTGTTCTCAGATTGGGTAGCAAAAACCTGGTGACAGATTCCCTTTAAATTACAACTAATACATCATTAGAAATACAATTAAAAAACAAACAAAAAGAAAACGCCAGACATATCAGGAGAGCCAAAACATCGTCTTCAAATTAAGTGACATAATAATAACAATTTTTAACAAACAACAAAAGTTAAATTTAACCCGTTCCCGACAATTTAGTTCTTTTGCACTCTCATTTTTTTTCACCCCTTTTTCCAAAAGCCATAACTTTTTTATTTTAATATCGACAAAGAGCCACGAGGTCTTGCTTTTTTTTGCAGGACGAGTTGTAGGTCTTGAATGGCGCTATTCATTTTACCATACAATGTAGTGAAAAACGGGGAAGAAAATTCCAAGGGCGGTGAAATGGCGAGAAAAAAAACATCGGCTGTCAGCACCTCAGCTGCGATCAAATGATGCAGCAACCATTAGGGGAGTGTGTGGGGGGAAGGGAGGAGGTATAATGGGACTCCCAGGACCTTAAATGCCGCTCTCATAGATTTTGCTACCAAACATTAAGTATGAGACAAAATAAAAAAGGGTATCTCTTCAAAAACTGTCAAAAATAGTCAAAAGGACCCTTTGTAATAACATTTTATTATGTATTTTTTTAAATATTAATCACAGACCTGTGTTAGCTTAAACATTCAAAAATGTCTGTTACATAATAAAAAAAAAGACAAAGGTTACTAAGAAAAATACTTTTAAAGGGAACCTGTCACCATGAAAATGCCATCCAATCTGCAGGCACCATGTTATAGAGCATGGAGAGCGGAGCAGATTGATGTAAAGTTTTGTAACAAAAGACTCGGTATAACCAGTGTTTTAATCTTTTAATCCTCTGATGTTTCTGGGATTTTCTGTTCAGTGGGAGGGGCTATCAGTGACTGACAGCTTTCCTATATAAGTGGGCGGCATAGAGAGATTGCTTTCAGTCACTGATAGTCCCGCCCACTGGGCAGAAAATCTCAGAAAGAGCAGAGGATTAAATGATGAAAACTCAGGTTATACTGAATCTTTTCTTACATAACTATATATCAATCTGCTCAGCTCCCCCAGCTCAATAACATGGTGTCTGCAGATTGGACTATATTATCATGATGATAGATTCCCTTTAAATACATTTCAGCTGCAAAATATACCCATAGAAAATATATAAGCTGGCACATATCACTCTATACATGGATCTCATAGATTAAGAGCTACTGTATTATCAAAAACAACCTTTCGGGGTAATCAGCATAATAAAGGAGTACAAAAATCCCCATTTACAGTAAAGAAGAGGGTAACATGATAGAAAAGACAATAACATATATAGTAAGGAGATCGGAGTAGAGAAGGCAGAGTTTAGTTAAAGGGTTTTTTTCCCCATGTACAAAAAGTTAATTTTAATCAATAGATCTTGGAATAATAATAACTTCCACAATTGGATGTGTTTAAATAAAATGTTCCTGTGCTGAGATAATCTTATAAATGTGCCCCTGCTGTGTACTGTGTAATGGCTGTGTCTGACCGGGCAGGAACATGGTCTGATCATACCACATCTCCTGGGAAGATGAGGAAACAAAAGAGTATACAGACATTACAACATGGGATCACAGGTGATTCTTTCTGTGAGGTAAAATATTTCACTTGTTGTTTTTAAACAATGTTTTACTTCAAAGAACGAATCATCTGTGATCCGGTGCTGAAATGTCTGTATACTCTTTTCCTTCCTCCCCTGCCCAGGAGATGTGGTATGATCAGACCATGTTCCTGTACGGTCAGACGCAGCCATTACTCAGTACACAGCAGGGGCACATGTATAAGATTATCTCAGCACAGGAACATTTTATTTAAACACATCCAATTGTGAAACTTATTATTATTCCAAAATCTATTGATTAAAATGAAGGTTTTGTTTGTGGGAAAACCCCTTTAAGGCACTTCCCTCTATACCCCCTGATAATAACAGATATTCCCTACCTTACCATGGAGCTTAACACCCTAATGTTAGTCGAGAATAGTGCCCTCACTCCTCGACGACTCTCCCTTGCTATTCCTGATATGTCCCTGCTCAAAGAAGTCACTCAAATAATCTAAAACCCCAAATGATTGAAAAAAAATATAGCTAATCATCCTCTAATGGTATCCATCATAAACGCGATTAATTGAAAATGATATAAAAAATTAATTATAGTGTTTAGAAAAGTTTGGTCCCTTCAAAGTGGTAAAAAAAAAATCGTACTTATCTGCCAACGCGTTTCATCCTCTGATTTGGGTTCTGTGCGCAAGGCCAAAAAATCGTATCCCAATCAGGGACTTCTAAGTAAGGAACACCGCCAGCTCGTCATGAATTAGACAAGCATATGTATTTATTCCCAGAGTTCCCCACCAATTCATATATAAATGCAACAAAAACTATAAAAATGTAGAAAAGTTTGTAAACCACAAACTATGAGTCACATGCGGAGGATGAAAATTGTATGTAACCGCGCTGAGAGCACTCCCGAATAGCGATAACACTTCAGCAGTTCAGTAAGTTGACAAAAAAATATGACCTGAACAATTTGTAACAGCAAATTTATACAAATATTTTATTCATGAAAACTATTCTCTAAGAATACGATATGACGTAGGCACTTTATACGCAATGCATTGATCTGCATAATAAAATACTATACTATATGTAAGTAAAAGAAATAAATATATACCTAGCTTTCAAAAATATCAAACTATACATCTAAAATGTCCAGCAATTCGCATTACAGAAGCGATAACTTTCACCATCACATTACAGGAGTTATACGTTTTTCCCCATTGATGTAGCTCTATAGAGTTTGGTTTTGCTGTACAACTTGTACACTGGCGACCAAAAGTTTTGCATTTTTTTTTTAAAAGTGTGATTACTTCTGTCTGGTTGTTGTGAGGCCATTTTCCTGGAGATTTTAGTAAACTGGAAGCAAATGGTTGTCAGCTATAAGAACGAAAATTGTGTTTGACATCCCTTTAAGTGTTAGTTTTCAACATTTGCTGGGCCAAATGTTTTGTGTACTTTGTCATGGGTAGTCGAATTCTGCTTAATTTTTTTTTTTTAATGTGTGTGTGTGGTATTTTTGGTTAAAACATGGCAAAGACAAAGCCAAATTTATCACCAGATGTCAGGAAGCTTATTATTCTGAGAGTGAAGTCAGGCAAAAGCCAAAAAGAAGTAGCTATGGAGCATTCATCTCTTCTCAGAGTCAAATGTCACATATATTAAAGAAAGATAAAGAAGGTTATGGAACAGATGACAAACCTAGACGTGGACGACCATGGAAAACTTCCTCCAGATTTGATCACATTATTAAGAAAAAGTCAGTATCTGATGTCCATAAAAGTGCTATTTCGCATAAAATGAACGAAGAATATGGGGTCAAAGTGAGTCGCCAAACTGTGGTGCAATGGCTAAGAGCAGTAGGGTTGAAGGCACGAGGTCCAGTCAAGAAGCCTTTCATCTCTGCAAAAAAACGGAAGGTCCGATTTGAGTTTGCCAAAAAACACAGCCAATGGAAAGAGACAGATTGGTCTAAAGTGTTGTGGTCGGATGAATCTGTGGCGCCCCTGAGGGTTCAATCGCCACAGAGGTACTGCACCTCAGATAGAGGTGTGGTATCTGCTCTTCCAGGTAAGGATGGAACATCTCACAGGACCCCACTTCACCACTGAACACTACACCACTCCTGTCCTGTAGTGTGTTTAAATGCACCAGGGTGCTGCCCTGGCCCAGGATAGAGGAGATGGGGGGAACCAAAGATAGGGGGAACCATGTAGTGGGTGAAGGTGGGGGGCACACTTACAGGAAGCACTTATAGATTGATATATAATCTACGGCCGTCTTAAGTTCAAGGTCTTTGATTGTGGTCTTCTGTCAGGGTCCAGCAAGAGTCTGTAGCTGGCTGAAGATACACGGTCCTCGTACTCTGGCCTTGAGACAAGGAGCAGGTCTGAGTTAACCACTGTCTCTACCTGGTCAGGGTCCTGTCCTAAGAAGGCCTTGGAGGGGAGCAGAGGAGATAGGCTCCACAGGCAAAAGGATCCCAGGGGGATACGGATGGAGCGGAGTCACCACCTGTATTCTTTACTCTGGCTTAGCCAGAGGGATTCCTGCTGCAAGAGGGGTGACCAGCCCCCGATATCTGACTGTGTACTGCACGTCACTGTTGGAAAAGCCCGGCTGCTTAGTGGATCCCAGGGAGGAACACAAGCGGGAAGAGAAGGAGAAGGAGAGGAACACACTGACGAGGTCTTGACAGGTGCTCCTGATCTACCTGGGAAGTGCTGAACCCCCTTCCCGGTGGCCGCAGTACGCCATGTGTAGCAGAGAGAAGCTTTGCGGCTGAAAGTTCATCTAAAGTGAGTAAAGACCCGGATGACTTCATTCACCGCCTCCGCTTGTTTATTCCTGCGTGGCACTGCACCCACCATCCCTCCTTACAGTTCTCCAACCACTGCCCTGAGGCCTACTCCGCCTGTGGGGAGTAGTACCAACCGAGCTGCTAAAAACACCAGCCTCAGAGGACTGTTGCAGTGCTGGTGGCCTTCACCGGAATCCACAGGTGGCGTAGTCGAACAAACCACTTATCCTAAAAGAAGCCCATTATTTTCATGTGACAGCCCTGGGCACGGAATGGGTCTAGGCCACAACTGCATCCCCGCGACACCTACACTGACCCGGCTCCGAGTAACCACACCGCTCAGGGAGGGCGAGGCATCACAAATCCAAGTTCAATCTGTTTGGTAGTGATGGCAAGCACTATATATACCGCCCAATTGGAAAATGTAAAGATGTAAGGTACCAAACACGTACAGTGTAACATGGTGGTGGCAATGTCATGGTTTGGGTCTGCTTTTCTGCATCTGCCATTGGCCCTCTGCATAGAATTGATGGAAATATGAATGCTACAAAGTACAAGGATATACTGGAGAATGTAATTCTGCCACATGGTAAAATCAAAGTAGACAAGGGACGGAAATTCCAGCAAGATGATGATCCTAAGCACACATCCAATTTAGTGAAAAATTGGCTAGCAAAGAAAAATGTTCGCCTGTTGCAATTGCCAAGCCAATCACCTGATTTATACCCTATAGAGAACCTTTGGGATGAGTTAGGGCGACAAGTTGGGGCCGTACCCAGAGCAATAAAGATGAATTATTTGCAGATTTGCTAATGGAAATGGCATTGCAACAAACAGACAGAAGTAGTCACACTTTTAAAAAAAATGCAAAACTTTAGGTCACTGTACATTTCAGTGGAACCATTTATAGGTCCGTATAATTAATGATTAAAGGCTATGGACATCGTTCACATGTAAAAAATGATTTATACCTGTGTTAATGTTACCTTTAGTTAATAAAATTGCACTAAGTTTCATTCTATAGTATTCATTTATCATTTTTCAGACCCTCTGATATGCAGTTTGCAACTTTATCCAAGTTTCAGATTTTTTGTCTTGCATGTATCTATCCCATTAATACATACATTTCTAGAAGAGACCAATTTTTTAAGGAAACAAATATTTCTATTTTTTTGTACGACACATTTTGTTTTTTAAAAAATCTTTAATGTTGTTAGTCTAAACAGTTACTGCTAAAGCTGGTAGGAATCGATTTGCACGACCCATTCCATCAGTCATGACAGTGATCTGTGGCCACTGGACCAGTAGAAGGAGTACAGCCTCTCACCTGACGGCATCCAAAGCTCTTCTTTTGCTTATCCAGCCAGGAGCGACATCACCTGGAAAATAACGCTGAAAAGACAGAACATATGAACAGCGAAGTGATTTTACAGTTCAAGAGAATACGAAGAGTCTTTCCAGTGTTTTTAAAGTGATTTTTCAAGCAGACCCAAAGCTGAAGAACTCTTCAAAAACCTCTCTGTGCACATTCCCTGAAAAACAGAACATATTTTTCCCCCAAAAAATAAGAGTATTAAAATGATATCCAAATTATATGCTTTACAAAAAAATTAGGCAACATTATTTAAATAAGTGATTGAGTAAAAAAAACACTTTAGAGACCATAAAATTGCATGTAAAAAACATGGTAAAAGGCTTTGTTCTAGAATAGGTTAAATTATACTTAAAGGGAACCTGTCACATGAAAAAAACACTATTAACCTGCAGGTATGGGGTTCATCAATAGCATTTTGAACCTGCCGGCGCCTGCACTTAGACCCCCACTGCTGGAAGGAAATAAACCTAATTGCTCCTGGAAGCGTTGCAGTTTCAGTCATGCGGTCAGCGCCGGCACGGGTTCAATGACCGCTCTGTGCATAGAGAGTGACATCTGTAACCGCACCCCTGGCACTGACTGACAGTGGCTCATTATTAGGGGGCCAATAAACAGCCAGTGCCGGGGTGCGGTTACAGCCGTCGCTCTCTATACACTGAGCGGTCATTGAACCCATGCCAGCACTGACCGCATGACTGAAACTGCAACGCTACCAGGAGCAATTAGGTTTATTTACTTCTGGCAGTGGGGGTCTAAGATTGATAGATAAAGTGGGTTCCAGGTCTCAGGTCATGTGTTATAACTATGGTATGCTCATAGGCGTCTATGGTATGTCCTGAAATCATTATCTGTTGGTTGTTACTAAAGAAACACTCCTCCTCCTCCTCCTCCCATCAATGTTTTTTTCATCTTAGTATATTGCAGGCATCATATTATATAGCACCGTGTACTTACAATTGCTCATTTTGACCTTCCATACAGTTAGTTCTTCTGTTTTACATTTGGTCTATGACATCACATGATCAAAAACTGACTAGCTGAATTCTTCGAAGTACTATGTAGAAAAAGGAAGTCTCTTTTTCCTGCATGAGTCATCATTAGAACTACAATTCTATGTCACTACAAAGTCCCCAGCTCCACCTCCTCTTCAACTCCTGACCAAGTGCTCCACTCCATCACCCTGTCAGGGACTTTGCAGTGATGTAGAATTGTAGTTCTAATGATGACTCATGCAGGGAAAAGAGACTGCCTATTTCTATATAGAGCTTACAGAGCTTAGAAGGATTCAGCTAGTCTGTTTTTAATCATGTGATGTCATGGATCTAACTGAAAAAAGAGAAGAATTAACTGAGTAAAAAGGCAAAATGAGCAATTGTAAGTGCACAGTGCTATATAATATGATGACTGCAATCTATTAAGAGGACAAAAGCTTTGATGGGAGGAGGAGGAGTGCTTCTTTAAGAACTGGTGTGGATAAAAAAAAAGGTTGACCCTGGGATGGTGCTTCTTCAGCCATGATACCAGCAGGGGTTACTGTGTGTAGTTTAGACAAGCATGTTGTCTAGTGTGTACTAGTCATGGTTTTTGCAGTGAGATATAGGACGTAAGCAGATTGTCCCTTCTTCAGTTTTCTTTCAGATTTTTGGAATACTCGTCTGTGAGTGTAATCGGTTTGCCTAACTAAATAAGTAAGATTCCCAGAGTCAGCTGTGCAGAGTGAATTTTGCATGGCCGCACACAGGGTGCATTGTGCTGGTACAATGATGTTCTCAGTCTGGTGATGGTACGTGGGAGGACGTTCAAGAATGACATTTTCCAGTGTTTATCAACAAATATCGTAGAGCGAGAATTCGCTCCTTCCTCATTAAGTAATGCATTATCTGACTTTCCTCCCCATTATTGTAAATTAAATGATTATTGCTCCCAGAAACAAAAACAGGAACAAGGAGGTGTCTCTAGAATAAGCGCATCAACGGCCAAAGGGTAGAGATTATGTCTGGTCTATTGACTTAACACACATGGCAATCATAGCAGCAGGGAATGCAGAATAATTTGAAGATGAGGGAGGGGTGACCTGTGTCTAGACTTATTGGTGTAGTGTTGTCATTGCAACTGCCACCTTGCTTCTAGGGATCAGCTGGGGCATCGGTACATGGACATAATCCACATCACTGTCCTGGGTGTAAAAATACAAAATGACCTGGCCTAGGGGCACAATCAACCTGACCATTGCATATATTATCCCAATTAAACATAAACATACACTGCCAGGTCCCAGCATGTATGATGCATTTATGGACTTTTATTGCATTTTAAATGGCAAAACTTTGCATAAATCAGTAGTACAGGTGAATATAAGAAACTTTGCAATATATTTTATTACATAAATCTGCTTCTTTCTCCAGTTATCAACCACATATTATCTTCTCTCCTGCCTCTCAAGCTTGCTTTTCACTCCTGCTCAAGACAAGACAGACTGCCAACACAGTGAGGTGTCAGGTTACACCCCTTATTATAGTCTATGAAGAGGGGAAGGTTGAGGGAGGAGTGAGAAACAGAGTGAGAAAATAGGCAGAGGGAGACATAGAAAAATCATGTTGAGCTTTCTAACAAGTCTTTTATATCACCCCACAGATAATTTCACATCTACACAGTTCAGTACTGCTGTATATTGTCACCCATACTGCTGCTGCTTCTGTTTGTGTGCTGACTAACGAATGAAGAGCAGATATCCATCTCTCTGTGTATGGGAGACATCATAGTAGCTAGTCTCCACCGACCTCTTCACAGTTGATTGAAAATGTAGAGATAGAGCCTGCAGAGGGGACACCTGGTGAAAATGCAGGATACACATCATATGTCCAGAAGTAGTGGTATTCTTCCTGTTCACACACGACAGCTTATTCTGAAAAGTTACTTAAAAATATAGTTACATTTGAAATGGGATGTATGAACCTAAATAACAATGGCTTACCAATGTGTGATTAATACAGAACTGGTAGTTCCACTAATAATGATGGGGCTGTGGGAACCAAATAAGTGTTGTCTCTTCTTCATGGTTTTATACTAGCTTCATCCACGAGTACTTTTTGTTATGACATTCACATGAGTGAGACTAAGCTGTATTACCAGGCACACCCCACTTGCTAGAGCATTGTTGGGTCTGATCCCAATGAGCTAAGAGGCCTTTTTTTTACCAGAGCTGAGCAATTAAATTTACACTGCCCTGGTTGAGTGTGCAGTCTGATCCTCTGTGGCAGATGGTCTTCACTTCTGCGCTCAACATTCTAGACCTGGAATCCTGAGCGACCCTACTGTGGGAGAAGACGCTAGCCCAGGGCAATGCTAATCAAATTGCTCCTCTCTACTTTTCAGTGCTTATAAACTTGACATATATTTTGATGATTTTCTCAGAAAATAATTACATATCGACGCCATGTTCCGTTCCGTTACTTCCCAAAGTGAGATTGTAAAGGACATATTGATATTCATGCTATAGCTACTCCATTTTTGCAGCTTGCTCCTAAAATCATGTTATTATTACTATATACATTCTTTCATTCTTTTATCCTGCTTCACACGCAATTTTCTGACAAGAACTTTTCTCTCAAGAACATTCTATGAGACACCCTGCTCCTGTTATCTAACTAGTCTGAGCCGGGATGTGTAACCTTGTAACTTTCCATCATGCACCGAACTAACAATAATATGACCATATGTGTGTTTCCGTAATAATTGTACTAACATTGGTTCAAGCCTGTAGTATGGCTGTAGGTGATTGGCTATTGATATACTCAAAACAATATATAATGCTAAGTAGAAATAAACGGGGTTAGAGATTCTTGAATCCTCCCATACAGAGCTTTTCCTCCGTCTGGTTTCCTGATTGCAATCAACCTTGTAAAATAATAATTTGACACTCACTTGGTCAACCGTGAAGGGTCATTGCTGCCCTCCCTCAACAAGATAACTCAAGATAAAAAAAAAGCTCCACATTTTTGGTAACAGTGTTGTGGAGGTCTTTGGTAATCTTAGATTGTCAGGTAGTTTTGGTCATTTTTTTTTATCTTTTTGTATCTTATGTTTTCTAAATCTATTATCTTTATTTCTGTTTCGGCACCCATTATAATGATGATTACTCATATTGATTGTAGTATTAGTAAAGGTGTCATCTTACCAATACCTCACTATGAACTAGTTAATTTGGTCAAAAGGCTTCTTCCAAAAATCTCAGGGTATTCTTGTGGCTGGGACCCCGGTGATAGGCCACGGCCCCACTATCAGTATTTGGTCAGTATTCGGTCAGTATTTTTTTTTCAGGCGTGGGAGCCAAAACCAGGTGAGGAACAATCAGAGAAAAGGTATAATGGAAACAAGTCACCAATTCAGCATTTATCACCCACTCCTGGCTTTGGCTCCCACTCCTGAGAAAAAATAAGGCCCGAATACTGACCAAATACTGATAGTGGAGCCGTGGCCATAATGTGAACGAACACAGCTGCAAACTTTCAATATATCTGTAGCACCTCCAGAGGAGAAATGAAGCATTACACATTTTCTTATTGGAACTGATAAGTGTCTGCTCATAGTACCCATTGTCTTTTCTCTACACTAGATGAAGAAAATGCTTCACCAGTAACATGGACTACTTTAGATACAAAAAGTCATTTATACTGAAAAGCAGGTAATTTGGTGATTTATCTATTTTATACCATTGCCAATGTCCTCAAATAAGCATAATATAAATATACATTAATTATCCCTTAAATAATGCTTTGCGCTAAGAAAACAAACAACCGGAGCATGGATTGTTCCCATACTGATTATAGGTGAAATTAGCCTATAGCCTCCTGAATTATGTACAAATACAAAATATAAATGTATATGAATTAATATATAGAATAGAATAAAGCAAAGAGCTCAATACTGCAGGTTGAGTTTTCCCCACTGTACTATACCATGTATTGTGTTTGTGAATGTAATTAGGCATAAATACAAATGCAAACCAATAGGCTGTGCGCAAACTGAGCATTGATTTATGAATGAGGATTGTTAGGACTTGGTTCTTTTCTAAATTGTCAGTGACGGTGGAAGCTGAATAAAGGGATCCAAGACTAATACTAGGATGTGCCGCGGTAAATGGACAAACTCAGCTTCCACAGTTTGGCAAGAAAATGAGGGACAGAGTACAACCTGTCCCTTAAAAACAAGGTGTCACTTAAATTCATCAATATATGGCAAAATAAATGACTTAAAGGGGTTGTCTGGTCTAAATCGATAAGTCTGCAGTCACTCTATGTGGCTGAAGACTTATGAACCCCCCCAGCGCGCGCTTTGTGAGCAAGAACTGCATGAACAGTACATGGGGCCCTTTATGTGTCTGTGACAGCTGCTTTAGAGGTGGATGTGGGCCCCTTTTATCTCTTGGGCCCCTGTGCAACTGAACAGGTTGGACCAATGCTTTGCCCGACCCCGACGGACACTACACTTGTAGCTACTCCTCTTCTTCTAGAGATGAAAACTACAGTTCTTCCCTAGCTGAGAGCAGCAGGGAGAAAGTACAGGGCATTAGAAACTGAAGTCTTCTCTTCTGCCCCATACTAAAATAAATGGAGTGTGAAAGTAAATAATAAAACTGCAAATGAATAAATAGGACGTTATATGAATCGTTATAGGTATATTTATGGTTGATTGTTTTCCTCAATATATTAAAGGGGCTGTCCAGTCCAACTCGATAAGTCTGCATGTAATAATGTTTATGGTTATTTGCAAATCTGGGTTTTTTGCAGTCCACAAAAATAATAAAGACGTGCAAATTTGATCAAAGGCATCAGCTATTCAAGTCTATGGCTCCATGATAATTATGTACAGCATGTGGATTCTGCCTGTGTGCTGTCCCTATTTAACATTGTAATGGGTATGGTTAATGCTTAATATATTTTTTATTACTATATCAGAATATCACTGATGAAACACTGATAGCAAAAAATGACACAAATGGACCAAATACTAATGAAAATCTGATCTAAATCAATGCAGAATATCAATCAGTTTTTCTCATGTACCTGAAAAAAAATGAACGTCTGAGACCTTGAAGAGGTTTTCCCATAAACAAAGTACACTTTAATCAATAGATCTTGGAATAATAATAAGTTTCACAATTGGATGTGTTTAAATAAAATGTTCCTGTGCTAAGATAATCTTATAAATGTGCCCCTGCTGTGTACTGTGTAATGGCTGTGTCTGACCGTACAGGAACATGATCTGATCATACCACAGCTCTTGGGCAGGGGGGGGGGGGAGCAAAACACTATACAGACATTACAGCACAGGATCACAGCTGATTCTTTTTGTGAGACAAAACATTTCCCTGTCTGTTTTTAAGCAACATTTTACCTGAACTAAAGAATTGTTTGCGATCCAGTGGTGTCCTGTCTGTATACTCTTTTGCTTCCTCCCCTGCCCAGGAGCTGTGGTATGGTCAGACCCTGTTCCTGTATGGTCAGACACAGCCATTACACAGTACACAGCAGGGGCACATTTATAAGATTATCTCAGCACAGGAACATTTTTTTTAAACACATCCAATTGTGGAAGTTATTATTATTCCAAGATCTATTGATTAAAATGTTGATTAAAATTAACTTTGTTCATGGGAAAACCCCTTTAAGTGGAGATCAACTATGGGAACAGGTACCGCACATTCACTTTCAAAGCACCAAAAGAGATCTAACTGCTGGGAAACACCATCTAATTCATGTCTAATTGATGTTTTTTCATGATTAAACAATAAACATTTTTTATTAGTTCAATTCAGATTTTAATTGAACATTTTCATTAGTCCTAGACAGAAACTACAGACATCTGCAGTTGATCAAATAAAATGAAAATCAGTACTTAGTTGTTCATAACCTGCAGATACTGTGCCGCAGCTCTTGTCGTTCATAATGCCTTGATGATGTGCCCTACATGCAGGTGACTATTGCAGCTAATCACTTACATTCACAGTATCATGTCATATCCTGCACATTCTGCTGTATTACCACTGCAGAAGTCACCTGCATGTACAGCACATCATCAATGTGAGGAATTAAATTGGTACTCCCATCTCCAAGATTCTATCCCAATATGTAGTAGGAATAATAATAATAATAATAGCAAATGCCTCCAATTAGAAATGTAGTATAGTTCTTCCGATTTACTATGTTGCCTACTCCGTGTGCGGAGTATTGCAGTAGCTTAGGTATCCCTGGTTACGATCACTAACAACTAACTGTAACGATATGAGTGGCTATAACCATTGAAACTTGAGCTACTGCTATGCCCTGAACATGTGGCAAGCAACATAGCTAATCAGGAGAACTATACTACATTGGAGATATTTGCTTATACTATTATTATTACACCTACTGCATATTGGGATAGGATCTTAGAGAAGGGGATACCCCTTTAAACATATACTTTCTGGGACCACCAGAGTGGCAAGTCTGGAGCTGTGAGGATTCAGTTATGTGTTAATTAAAGGTGACATTTTCCTCCATTCGTGGCCCAGCACATTTTCGGTGTTTTCTGTATATGCAGTTTTAGGATCTCTAAGGATATGTGCGTACATCTTTTTCAAATAATGAACCAAATGGGAAAATCCCATATAATTATTCCTCTCTAAACAGGCTATAAAATTTAACTTTTAATCTTTATATTAAACTGTGAATGTAGAGGTTATTAAAATATTATCCCTAATCAGCCAAAATGATACATAGACTAAAATGTATGACGATCTGATGGTATCGTGGGGTGTCATCACTAGAGCTGAATGGGATAAATGAACCTCAGCACATGTCCCCCCAACATGTTTCACCACACTAGCGGCTTCTTCAGGGGGATGGGACAATAACATTCTATTCATATGTTCAGTCGTTCAAGTGTCTGGTAACAGCTTCAGGCTTCCAAATATGCCAAACAGTTAAAACAAGTGACCTGACCATTCTTCAGGTGTTTTCCACTCTCAAGGTGTTCTATACTTTATAGTTAATGGGCGGGCTCAAAAGACGTCCAAAGACGCCCGGCCATCTCTATGAGTATTTTGGTAGTGTTTTTGCTTGAAAAAACACCAGAAATTTCTCATTGTTGAAGAGAGTTAAAAAAAAAAACTTCTGGAAAATGCTAATAAAAAACACAAAAACCCAGGAAAAATACCAAAGGAACCCACCGGTGGTCAAAAATGTTAAAAAGCAGCGAGGAAAAGACAAAAAAAAATGCTATAAAGATCATTCAGGAAAAACATTATTAGAGTTTCCTGAAGTATCTTCCTCTTGAAAAACTCTGTGTTCACCTGCCTTTACATTGTGATTTTTATCAAGAGTTTTGTGGATATATGCACACGACGTCTTTTTCAAGAAGGTCAACTCCAAAATCCACCTGAAAAAGTGCTCAGAAAACACTCATGGTTTACTGTGCATATGTTCAGACTTTTGAGCGTCTTTTAACTACTTTAAGATTCAAGAAATGCCTAGAGGCTAAAAGAAAAGTGAGCTGACTATTCTTCAATTTTTCAAGCGTGTTTCGCTCGAAAGTCGCTTTATTTTTATAATACAAGTCAATGGAAAGGCTCAAAAGATGCCAATAACACGACCAGGCATCTTTTTGAATGTTTTCCCAGTGGTTTTGCTTGAGAAATTGCAAGCTGTTTCTTCATTGTTGAATGGAGAAAAAAACTATCGGAAAATGCGTATGCAAGAGATGACACATGTCCTCAAGCATTTTTGTCTTGGAAAACTGAGCAGGTTTGCCCGCATATAAAAGATTTCTTGGTCCTTGAAAGCTTGTGAACCCTTCAGAAGTTTCCATATTTCTAAAAAGTAGATAAAGAGAACAAAATGAAACAAATGAGTCAAAAATTTTAGACTTTGTCACTTTTTAAATGAGGAAAATGATCCAACGTCACATGTCTAGCATCTGCTGTGACCCCCCTTGTTCAGCTATAGCTCTATCCAAATGTTTCCGGCAATTGTTTATTAGTTCTGCCTATCAGCTCGGAGGAGTTTTAGCTCACTCCTAAATATAAAACAGTTTCAACTCTGTTATCCTGGTGGGTTTTCTTCCATGAGTTGCCAGCTTCAGGTCCTTTCACAACATTTGTATAGGATTGAGGTTAGGACTTTGACTTGGCCATTCCAAAATGGAAACTTTATTCTTCTTCGAACATTCTTTTGTAAAACTTCTTGTGTGCTTTGGATCACTGTCTTGCTAGGAAAAACTGGCGCAGTTGAGCAAAACTTTTGTGATTCTTCAAACCAATTTATGCCAAAATTCTGGTGAAATTGATCGATCCAAAGTTACTGAGGATGTTTTTTAGA
This sequence comes from Phyllobates terribilis, assembly GCF_046119375.1. Classification (NCBI taxonomy): domain Eukaryota; kingdom Metazoa; phylum Chordata; class Amphibia; order Anura; family Dendrobatidae; genus Phyllobates; species Phyllobates terribilis. The sequence goes on from NW_027362762.1 coordinate 907,876,785, forward strand.
TTTAAAGCTGGATTTGGAAAGTTTCCGCTCAGCGGCCACATGCACATGATGACTTTTAATGGGAGCCTGACAGGTGATGATTGCTCCCCAAATCATGGAAAACTGGCTGTACGATCACAGCAATGTATGTTTGACTTTTAATAGCTGCCAAGGACCGTGCCCGATGGGTGACTAGTCGTAGAGGCAGATCCCCAGCGGCTTTTCTTCACCCGCTGACAGTGACTAACAAACTTTTTCCTATATGTGCATATAGGCAGAGACTTGTCAGTCACTGTCAGAGAGCAGAAAGAAGCTGCCGGAGACCCGCCTGTATGACTAGTCACCTGTGGCTGTGAAATACAAATGTGGCTGTGATCATACAGCCAGTGGCCGATACATGCTGCCCGTGGCTTGGGCAGCACGTATCACCTGTCAGGTTCCCTTTAAACTCAGGCGAACCTGACAAGTTTTTTTTTAGCAGAGACACTTCTGAAAACTCTGATAAAAGTTTTTTGTCCTGAAGCATCTTTTGTGATGTTTTTCATTTGTTTTCTAAGCATTTTTCTGAAGGTTTTGGCCACCGGTGTTTTTTGGAGGGTTTTCCCATGTTTTTTTGTGATATCGTTTTTACTGTCATTTTCAGGTCTTTTTTTTCACTCCATTGAGAGGCTATGTTCACACAGAGTATTGTGAGGAGTTTTTAGATCAGAATTGGGAAACTGAGCAAAAGCTCTTAAAATCCTCCTCTAAAACCTCAAAACGCTTCAAAAACTTTGATTGTCTGCTCACTTTCCACTCTGAAAAATCTTGTGTGCACTTAGCCAATAATGAAGAAGATGCTAGTGTTTTCTTAAGCAGAAATGACAATTAAAAGCTCTAAAAACCGTCAAATCGTCTTCTGAGCTTTTTCATTGACTTGTACTGTAATGTATAGAGCATCTTCTGAGCAGAAAATACGAGAAGAATATACGGGTCAATTCTTTTAACTGCTTGGCAATTTTAGAAACCCAAAGTGGTTAAAGACGTTCTAAAGCCTGAACATGTGGACCCTAAATAGTTTTTATATAAAAATGCTTATTTCATTCTTTTGAATTTTTTATTTTTAAAAAGAAGTTGAGTACACTGTACTGAGGTTTGTTTATTTTTAGGGATTTTTATTTTCCTGAAGTGGTTTTGAAGAGTTTTTCAAGAATTTGGCAGAGTTTATTCTGAAGAGGTTTTTTTTCAGCATTTTGATTGGACAGTGTCTGGCTTGAAGCATTTTTTGTTTATTTATTTTACTTACATAGCACCATACAGACATTATCAGCACGGTCCCCATTGGGGCTCACAATCCATTTACAGACATTATCAGCACTGTCCCCATTGGAGCTCACAATCTACATTCCCTATCAGTGTGTCTTTAGAGTGTGGGAGGAAACCGGAGAACCCAGAGGAAACCCACACAAACCCAGGAGAACATACAAACTCCTTACAGATGTCCTTGGTGGGATTTGAGCCCAGGACCCCAGCACTGCACAGCAAGAGAGCTAACCACTGAGCCACCATTCTCCATCAGGAGTAGAATAGTAATAACAGACTGCATAGTGAAGAACTGTAATTTTGGATTTTATACACCTGAGGACTGGATAATAATTCTGAATTCAAGGACTAAGAGACATGTCCCAATACTTTGGTCCATATAGTATATTTGGAAAAAAAATGAAGTAAGAAAAGATTCATCCTTGAGTACTTGCATTATGTAGAAACCCAGATTTTTATTGGACAATGTTCTTACAAACGTAATTCTGTCTTGCTTCCACCATTACACGTTGATCAGTTACATAGAGAACAGAGTATTTTATATCAGAAAACCATAGCAATCCATAGTATTAATATGTCGGATAAAGCTTCTGTTTATACTGTACTTTCTTAACAATGGAAAGTCACTAGTGGAAGGGTTAATGGCTCGATAAGTCCTGAGATCAAATGTATGCTAGCAAAGGCAATTGAGTTGATAGATTGCAGCTTCTCTTTGCAGAGGAGTATTGATCGAACGTGGTCCGCCAAGTCCCATGGCCCTGAGGACGCTACCATTATAATGCCTCTGGTGGACTATGTTTTGTTTAAATATATAGTCCGTTCCTGCTCTCTCGATTGTCCTCGGTCTCTCGGCTCTTGAGGAGCATCGTCGTCATATTACACACGCGAGTATCGATGTCCTAATTTTTTATTTATTTTTCTGCAATGGAAGGATTGAACATCCCCAGAATCATTAGGTTACACACACACAGCATTGAACCGTTGGCACGAGCTCCAGTGAGTGCGAGGGACTGGGAGCGACGCTAGACGTGTCTAACATTTGCATCGGCTTCCTCTGATTCGTAGAGCAGGTGACGGCTGCTCTTAGAGGCAGTCCGCACTCCTCTACCACTCTCCAGACTATCTCAGAGCGCATGTTCCATTTTTAAAATAGTGTCTTCTTTCTTTCTTTCTCTCTCTCTCTCTCTCTTTCGCTCTCTCTCTCTTTTTTTTTTTTTTTTTACCAAAATTCGCCTCTCTGAGGTCACAACGTTTATTTAACCCTTGGGTAAAAGTAGAGAGGGAGAAAAAGGCACAGGAGCAGCAAAAAAAAAATATAGGATGAGACTGGGCGAAAGGACGTTAGATTGGCATCGCCTCTTGATGTACGTATTAAAATGGAAGGTGTCGAGCTGTGTTGCATGTCTATGTCTTTGTTTTGTTGTCGTGCTGATTATTTGTACTATTTTGATTATTGTGGCAGTTTGTGACTTACGGAAGTGTTGCAGCCTGTGGCAGTGCATGCTGGGAATTGTCTCCGAACGTAAGTTCGGCATTTGTGTGCCGTGAGACAGCATTTGGGGAAGAGGATGACTATGGAGGTGATTCTCCATTGTTCTTTGTGCAGCAAGAGTGCTCGAAGGAAATCCTCTAAAGTCCGACACTTTAGGAAGAAAGGCAAGTGCAAACATAATACTCCAGTCCCTGGAATAGGCGCTGATGATTTATTTATAGGTGCAGTAATAAAAGTCACCAGGTTTATTGCATCGTTCCGTTGACTTTTACAGTCCGGTCCTGTCGGATATTAATTGACAGGTTAGATCTGAGGATTCTTATCTGTTTCGTTGCTTTGGTTGCATTTCATGACCGGGTGAGGATAAAATGCTGGATCATGGCATTGTCTGGGCTGTGGATTATAGAAAAGCATTGTTACCACAAGCATTTGTGCGGTGAGGAGGGAGAGGACCTACAAAGGCGTAGAGAAAAAAAAAAACTCTTAAGACTGTAAAAGAATTGCTGGCATTCTGTCTCCGCATGTCACGTGCGTGGCTGGATCACTTGCTATTCTTCAGGCACCGGGAGGACTGAGGATGAAAGTCTCGATGTCACAGCCTGTTTTCACCACTGCTTTTGGAGATCTTACTTATCGATTAAGGAGGGGGGAGAGGGCACAGCAGGCAATCGAGTATGGGGGGGGGGAGGCCGGTGCCTTACTTGACACCATGCATTCACCTTACTTGACATTTGCATTATTTTATTTTAATCCGAAAAGATGTGAAATAAACGGAGAAGCGGAAGTGGGGAAGAAGGGAATGCTGGAAGATAAGACGGGAATTCTTAAGGGAGGCTTGATTCTTGCTTTATATGTGTGTGTGTGTCCCCAGCCTGCGCTCCCCAACCCCCACCGACGTCTGACCTGCAAGGGCTGAGTGTCAGCGTCATGCAAATACTGCATTTCTGCAGGTTCTGGAGAGGGAGGATACTAGAGAGAGAGTTATTGTTAATGTGGAGTGCAGAAAATACCAGCCTACTGCACCCCCTCCAAACACAACTCTTCTGAGTCAGCAGCATCCGGCGTTTGCTTTTTCTTTTTTTTTTTTTAATGTGTGTGTCTGAGCGTGTCTGCAAGTGTGTGTGTGTCTGTCTGTGTGTCTGCGCGTGCCAATGGAAGGTGAAAGGCAGCAAAAGGTATGTCTGAGAACGACTCAAAATCTGACTGATTTCAATCTTTGGGAGCATCAGAGGTAGTCTCGCAGGAGGATGGGTCTAGGCGACGGGGGGGATGTAATTATGTTAATGCCATATCTTCGGAGGGCACAGATTCCTCATTTTAATTGTTCGTCTGTAGACTTGTGTTCAAATATTGCATGTAAAATCATTTTTCCATAACGTTCGGAATAGGCTTCCTAACCGGATTTTACTACATCTTTCTTTCGAAACACCAAAACGACTGATTTTTGTTCCATACTGACCGGCACCTTCTAAGCCCACAGGACAGATTCTCTTATTTCCTTATACTATACTAACACTTGTTTTATTTATTTTTCTCATTCTTATATTTTATATTTTATGCAGAAGAAGAAGAAGTTTGGGAACGACGCATATTTCTCCATTCGCTGGATTCTACGCTATTTTGGTTTGTTACAGCCGACGAGAACCTCTCTGGGCCATTGATTGAAAAAAATGTATTTTCGAGAGGAAATTGACAAGGGAATGCACCTTAATTGGAAATAATATTGCTGCTCCTGTGACACAAGGCTTTCTTATGAAATGAATATGCCGGGATTATGGTCTATACCCATAGCCAGCTAAAGCCCCCTGGTGATAGGGAAGTGTTTGCAGCTCCTTTTCGTTGTTCCTTGTCTGTATTTGTATGTGCTCAGCTCCTGGTCTCCTGCAAGAGAGAATTTTCAGCTCATTGCTTTAAAAATAAGATTTATTTAAAAACGAAAAAAAAAAAAAAAAAATACGGAATCCGCCTTAAAGAAACCCATATCCCAGGGCCCAGATAGCAACAGGATATGGATGTAGGTTGCAGCATCTCCCACACTGACTCTTCATATTTTGAGGATCTCATTCTTCTCATTACTGTCTCCTCTAGGCTCTGGGAGTAACGCTGCACTGTGTTTGTCTTTTATATACTGTAACCCGTTGCAATTTTTCCAGTCGAAAGCGAATAAAAACCTTACAAGACGAGAGCAGCGGAGTGATTTTGGACTTTTCCTAGTCCCTGAGACCCTAACTTGTGAGGATTTTTCAGCATTGATCACAAGTTTGGCTCTTGGGACCTAGGCGGAGGGGAATCAGCAGCTCTGGACTGTGATGTTGCTTGTGTGTCTCTGATATTGAGGGAATAAATCATGTCGTTGTATCTGTTCCTGTATTTTATATTCCTTTTTTTGGGACAGGGGGACGGGGAAGGGGCTTTTAAATGGCAGTAGACTTGCATTAAATAATATGTACTTTTGCTTAAAATAATAAAATATGATATATTTGGTTTACAGTGTGAAATGGCTTGTGCTTTCTCAAGATTTCCAAGCAACATGTTGTGTTTCCTTGTCTTTATTTCATGATATTCCAAAAATGTCATTAAAATCAGCACATTTTTCTGGCACTGTGTGGCGGTTTTATTTGAATACAAATATAGGAGGATGTGTATATATATATATATATATATATATATATATATATATATATGTCACATGTATCTATATATATACATGTGTATGTATGTATAGATATATATTTAGATAACTATATATACATATATTTGTCTACCTATATAAATATCTATATATCAATAGATGTACACCTATATAGATTGCTGTATCTCTATATATACATATATTTGTATATATAGAGATACAGCTATCTATATAGGTGTATAGAGATATATCTGTATATATCTATATATATATATAGATAGATATACATCTATCTATATAGGTATGTGTGTATATCTATCTATATATATAGATATATATATCTATATATATATATCTATATATAGATAGATATACACACATACCTATATAGATAAATATATATCTATAGATAGATAGATAGATCTATACAGGTGTGTGTGTGTATATATATATATATACATATATATCTATATCTATACACACTCACACATATTAATAAATATATATACATACACACGTTAATGAATATATATACACACATGTTAATATATATATACATACACAGATATATAGATATATGTGTGTCTGTATATATATATATATATAGTATATACGGTATATATATACACATTTTTTATGTATATTGACTGACTGCTGTAAAGATATGGCCGTATTATCATATTAAAATATATTTTTCCCATCTGCCCCATAGATATGGATGTATTAATAACGTAATTTAACAACTGATTATTCCATAGATATCTATAATTGAAACATTGCCATTTAGTCATCTAAACCTGCCGTGCATATCTTGAACCTGTTCCTTTAATGAGCTCCAGAAGATCCACTCCTATAAAGCTTACGCTAATGATATAATATAGATTTTTTTTTTGTACTTAAAGGTTACACATAGTTTTCTCTTATTTGGGCAATCGAAAATATTGAAATCTTAGCTCTTTCTAAATAAAAAAAAAATGACATTAATGGGAAAAAAAACCTGTATAAAATAATAATAATAATAATAAAGACCCCAAAATGATATATTTGATTTCTTCATCAAGGTATTTAATTCTCCATCAAGTTATTCAAGGGCAAGCAGGCAGTAGGGGGTAACATGTATAATTAGGTCTTCCCTGTTTTTGTTTTTTTCTGATAGAGCCGATCATATTTTGATGCGATAGCGGGTAATAATATCATACTGTACTACCGCTATAACAAAAAAGAAAAAAAAAAAGAAAAATCTTCAGCTGGAGAATGTCGGAATAGAGAGGGAGGGTTGGGGGAGGGAGAGAAAGGGAATCATGTGCGGTGCATACAAAAAAGGAGGGTTGTTAACAATTCGATGAATTCCTGGCGGGTAGACCAGACTGAGCCAGACGCATATATTAACTGCTGTCTGCTGCTGATGTGAGCTTGGTCAATGTGCTGGAAATGAAGGATCACCTAGGTTTTCACACCGGCTTATTTGTACATTTTAATTTTTTTTTTTAAAAGACCCGAATCAAACGCTCTCACATCTACGACCGGTTAACCCCTTCCGTGCCCCGCGTCTTTATTCAAGGCAGAGTTTTATTTCTTCCAAGAACGAAAATCCTTTATTTTACTTTTACGTTTGATACCGATCTACCTAGATACATTTTTTTTTTTTTCTAAATTTGTTTCCTCAATGGGAAAAGCCCCCACACCCCCATTTATAGCTCAATAGCTCTATAACGTTGATCAAATGGAGATTTTTAACCCTTTCCTGCTCATATATTTAGCTCTTGCCAGTTAGGGTTGAATGATTGATGTCATTGTATTTATTGCGATGGAGGACGAGTGAATTTAAAGTATTTGAAACTGAATTACAAATTTAATTGATATTTAGGAAATTGTGTATAATATCAGACAGTATAAAAATCCATATAAAAATTGATTTTTAACCTTTACATATTCACAATGCAGCATTATTTTCTTCTTTTTTTTTTTACTGACGATTTTCTATTGATCAGTAGATATCAGAGAGAAGTGTAAGTTGAAATATATAAAGAATACGGGATAAATCCTTCTTTAAAGCATTAAAGCAGCTGTCAGCAGTGTTATCATAATAATTACTGTGAAATCACTTACCCTGTAAACTTTCCATCTTCTGATCTGCTGCATCCTTTTTTTTTTTTTTTCTGTGGGATTTCTCGGCAGAAGGTTACATGGTAAATATGTCACTACTAATTGATGCAGATTTATTATAGTGCAGCATGAGGATCACTTGAACATGATTCTGCCACAAGGAGTTGTATAAAGCTCAAAAGGCATAAAGAAATAAAAAGAAAAACAAAAAACAAACATAAAAAAATAGTAAATTATATGTATTATTTGTCTAATACTAAAATAACATGCTATACTCTATAACATAACTTATTATATAGTCCAAATCTCACTATATATATGTGTATAAAAGAAAAATGGCGGAGGAAAATTGAGGGAGCCAAACCTTACATAATTCTGTGTGTGTGTATGTATAAATATATATATAGAGAGATAGATAGATAGATAAATATATATATAGAGAGATAGATAAATGTGTATGTTGATACATATACAGTACAGACCAAAAGTTTGGACACACATTCTCATTTAAAGATTTTTCTGTATTTTCTTGACTATGAAAATTGTACATTCACACTGAAGGCATCAAAACTATGAATTAACACATGTGGAATTATATACTTAATAAAAAAGTGTGAAACAACTGAAAATATGTCTTATATTCTAGGTTCTTCAAAGTAGCCACCTTTTGCTTTGATGACTGCTTTGCACACTCTTGGCATTCTCTTGATGAGCTTCCAGAGGTAGTCACCGGAAATGGTCTTCCAACAATCTTGAAGGAGTTCCCAGAGATGCTTAGCACTTGTTGGCCCTTTTGCCTTCACTCTGTGGTCCAGCTCACCCCAAACCATCTCGATTGGGTTCAGGTCTGGTGACTGTGGAGGCCACGTCATCTGGCGCAGCAGCCCATCACTCTCCTTCTTGGTCAAATAGCCCTTACACAGCCTGGAGGTGTGTTTGGGGTCATTGTCCTGTTGAAAAATAAATGCTGGTCCAACTAAATGCAAAACGGATGGAATAGCATGCCGCTGCAAGATGCTGTGGTAGCCATGCTGGTTCAGTATGCCTTCAATTTTGAATAAATCCCCAACAGTGTCACCAGCAAAGCACCCCCACACCATCACACCTCCTCCTCCATGCTTCTCGGTGAGAACCAGGCATGTAGAGTCCATCCGTTCACCTTTTCTGCGTCGCACAAAGACACGGTGGTTGGAACAAAAGATCTCAAATTTGGACTCATCAGACCAAAGCACAGATTTCCACTGGTTTAATGTCCATTCCTTGTGTTCTTTAGCCCAAACAAGTCTCTTCTGCTTGTTGCCTGTCCTTAGCAGTGGTTTCCTAGCAGCTATTTTACCATGAAGGCCTGCTGCACAAAGTCTCCTCTTAACAGTTGTTGAAGAGATGTGTCTGCTGCTAGAACTCTGTGTGGCATTGACCTGGTCTCTAATCTGAGCTGCTGTTAACCTCCGATTTCTGAGGCTGGTGACTCGGATAAACTTATCCTCAGAAGTAGAGGTGACTCTTGGTCTTCCTTTCCTGGGACGGTCCTCATGTGAGTCAGTTTCTTTGTAGCGCTTGATGGTTGTTGCAACTGCACTTGGGGACACTTTCAAAGTTTTCCCAATTTTTCGGACTGACTGACTTTCGTTTCTTAAAATAATGATGGCCACTCGTTTTTCTTTACTTAGCTGCTTTTTTCTTGCCATAATACAAATTCTAACAGTCTATTCAGTAGGGCTATCAGCTGTGTATCCACCAGACTTCTGCACAACACAACTGATGGTCGCAACCCCATTTATAAGGCAAGAAATCCCACTTATTAAACCTGACAGGGCACATCTATGAAGTGAAAACCATTTCCGGTGACTACCTCTTGAAGCTCATCAAGAGAATGCCAAGAGTGTGCAAAGCAGTCATCAAAGCAAAAGGTGGCTACTTTGAAGAACCTAGAATATAAGACATATTTTCAGTTGTTTCACACTTTTCTGTTAAGTATATAATTCCACATGTGTTAATTCATAGTTTTGATGCCTTCAGTGTGAATGTACAATTTTCATAGTCATGAAAATACAGAAAAATCTTTAAATGAGAAGGTGTGTCCAAACTTTTGGTCTGTACTGTATATATCTAGATCCATATATATATATATATATATATATATATATATACAGTACAGACCAAAAGTTTGGACACACATTCTCATTTAAAGATTTTTCTTTATTTTCATGACTATGAAAATAGTACATTCACACTGAAGGCATCAAAACTATGAATTGACACATGTGGAATTATATACTTAACAAAAAGTGTGAAACAACTGAAAATATGTTTTATATTCTAGGTTCTTCAAAGTAGCCACCTTTTGCTTTAATGACTGCTTTGCACACTCTTGGCATTCTCTTGATGAGCTTCAAGAGGTAGTCACCGTAAATGGTTTTCACTTCTCAGGTGTGCCCTGTCAGGTTTAATAAGTGGGATTTCTTGCCTTATAAATGGGGTTGGGACCATCAGTTGTGTTGTGCAGAAGTCTGGTGGATACACAGCTGATAGTCCTACTGAATAGACTGTTAGAATTTGTATTATGGCAAGAAAAAAGCAGCTAAGTAAAGAAAAATGAGCGGCCATCGTTACTTTAAGAAATGAAGGTCAGTCAGTGTGAAAAATTGGAAAAACTTTGAAAGTGTCCCCAAGTGCAGTTGCAAAAACCATCGAGCGCTACAAAGAAACTGGCTCACATGAGGACCGCCCCAGGAAAGGAAGACCAAGAGTCACCTCTGCTTCTGAGGATAAGTTTATCGGAGTCACCAGCCTCAGAAATTGCAGGTTAACAGCAGCTCAGATTAGAGACCAGGTCAATGCCACACAGAGTTCTAGCAGCAGACACATCTCTTCAACAACTGTTAAGAGGAGACTTTGCGCAGCAGGCCTTCATGGTAAAATAGCTGCTAGAAAACCACTGCTAAGGACAGGCAACAAGCAGAAGAGACTTTTTTTGGGCTAAAGAACACAAGGAATGGACATTAGACCAGTGGAAATCTGTGCTTTGGACTGATGAGTCCAAATTTGAGATCTTTGGTTCCAACCACCGTGTCTTTATGCGACGCAGAAAAGGTGAACAGATGGACTCTACATGCCTGGTTCCCACCGTGAAGCATGGAGGAGGAGGTGTGATGGTGTGGGGGTGCTTTGCTGGTGACGCTGTTGGGGATTTATTAAAAATTGAAGGCATACTGAACCAGCATGGCTACCACAGCATCTTGCAGCGGCATGCTATTCCATCCGGTTTGCGTTTTGTTGGACCATCATTTATTTTTCAACAGGACAATGACCCCAAACATACCTCCAGGCTGTGTAAGGGCTATTTGACCAAGAAATAGAGTGATGCCTCCACAGTTACCAGACCTGAACCCAATCAAGATGGTTTGGGGTGAGCTGGACCGCAGAGTGAAGGCAAAAGGGCCAACAAGTGCTAAGCATCTCTGGGAACTCCTTCAAGATTGTTGGAAGACCATTTCCGGTGACTACCTCTTGAAGCTCATCAAGAGAATGCCAAGTGTGTGCAAAGCAGTCATCAAAGCAAAAGGTGGCTACTTTGAAGAACCTAGAATATAAGACATATTTTCAGTTGTTTCCCACTTTTTTGTTAAGTATATAATTCCACATGTGTTAATTCATAGCTTTGAAGCCCTCAGTGCGAATGTACAATTTTCATAGTCATGAAAATACAGAAAAATCATTAAACGAGAAGGTGTGTCCAAACTTTTGGTCTGTACTGTATATATATATATATATATACAGTCATATGAAAAAGTTTGGGCACCCCTATTAATCTTAAGCTTAATGTTTTATAAAAATTGGTGTTTTTGCAACAGCTATTTCAGTTTGATATATGTAATAACTGTTGGACACAGTAATGTTTCTGCCTTGAAATGAGGTTTATTGTGCTAACAGAAAATGTGCAATCTGCATTCAAACAAAATTTTACCGGTGCATAAGTATGGGCACCCTTATCATTTTCTTGTTTTAAATACTCCTGCCTACTTTTTACTGACTTACTAAAGCACTTTTTTTGGTTTTGTAACCTCATTGAGCTTTGAACTTTATAGCCAGGTGTATGCAATCATGAGAAAAGCTAATTAAAGTGGCCACTTGCAAGTTGTTCTCCTGTTGAATCTCCTCTGAAGAGTGGCATCATGGGCTCCTCAAAACAACTGTCAAATTATCTGAAAACAAAGATTATTCAACATAGTTGTTCAGGGGAAGGATACAAAAAGCTGTCTCTGAGATTTAACCTGTCAGTTTCCACTGTGAGGAACATAGTAAGGAAATGGAAGAACATAGGGACAGTTCTTGTTAAGGCCAGAAGTGTCAGGACAAGAAAAACATCAGAAAGGCAGAGAAGAAGAATGGTGAGATCAGTCAAGGACAATCCTCAGACCACCTCCAGAGAGCTGCAGCATCAACTTGCTGCAGATGGTGTCACTGTGCATCGGTCAACTATATAACGCACTTTGCACAAGGAGAAGCTGTATGGGAGAGTGATGCGAAAGAAGCCGTTTCTGCAAGTACGCACAAACAGAGTCGGCTGAGGTATGCAAAAGCACATTTGAAGAAGCCTATTTCTTTTTGGAAGAAGGTCCTGTGGACTGATGAAACCAAGATTGAGTTGTTTGGTCATACAAAAAGGCGTTATGCATGGTGGCAAAAAAACACAGCATTCCAAGAAAAACACTTGCTACCCACAGTAAAATTTGGTGGAGGTTCCATCATGCTTTGGGGCTGTGTGGTCAATGCCGGCACTGGGAATCTTGTTATAGTTGAGGGACGCATGGATTCACTCAGTATCAGCAGATTCTTGGCAATAGTGTTCAAGAATCAGTGATAAAGTTGAAGTTACGCAGTGGATGGATCTTTCAGCAAGACAATGATCCAAAACACCGCTCCAAATCTACTCAGGCATTCATGCAGAGGAACAAATACAATGTTCTGGAATGGCCATCCCAGTCCCCAGACCTGAATATCATTGAACATCTGTGGGATCATTTGAAGAGGCTGTCCATGCTCGGCGACCATCAAACTTAACTGAACTGGAATTGTTTTGTAAAGAGGAATGGTCAAAAATACCTTCATCCAGGATCCAGGAACTCATTAAAAGCTACAGGAAGCGACTAGAGGCTGTTATTTTTGCAAAAGGAGGATCTACTAAATATTAATGTCACTTTTCTGGTGAGGTGCCCATACTTATGCACCTGTCAAATTTTGTTTGAATGCAGATTGCACATTTTCTGTTAGTACAATAAACCTCATTTCAAGGCAGAAACATTACTGTATCCAACAGTTATTACATATATCAAACTGAAATAGCTGTTGCAAAAACACCAATTTTTATAAAACATTAAGCTTAAGATTAATAGGGGTGCCCAAACTTTTTCATATGACTGTATATATACATATATATATACCTAAGGATATAGATAGATAGATATATAGATAGATAGATAGATAGATAGATAGATAGATAGATAGAGTACATATATGTATAGATATATATACTGTATTCTCACACAGACTCCTATAAGGTTTGACTCCCAATTTTCCTCTGACACTTTTTCTTATCATCCAATAACACATGGCAGTATCTGCTATGGAAGCCTTATTTATCAGGATTTACACTTGAGGCAAGATGGGGAGGACAGATAAATGTGTGGATTATAAAAGACCTCTATTATTAACAAATGATATCGTACGAATCCCTGTCTGAACTTAGGTTGCGCGGACACCTCCATCAATTTTATTTCCAATAGTTTTTTTTCGCATTCAATATCATATATACCATAAAAAATAAGAACATGTAAACCTATAATGATATAACAAAGCAAATATCCATCAATGATTTCGAGTTCTTGGTCTTCTTAGAAGCGATTAATAATAGATTAATTGCTTCTTCGTGGCAAATCATAGATAGCAGCACATCCTGCTGAGTGTTCTAGAAAGGTAAATTACAGCAGAGATAAGCTCCTTCTTGTTACCCAATGTATTCACCAAGTAATTCACTAAAGCAAGAAAACAATAAACTATGTTATAATATAATAAGGGAGTAAATATTGGGGAACTAAGTATTCTAACCTTCTTTGGAGAATGGATAAAAACAGTAAATTATAAAGCAAATATTGTTTATTTTGACCTCAGAAATGTTTCTTGACGTTCCTTTAAACAGTTTTATATTATAACATTACAGTCTAATAAAATAGGAAGATGGTTCCAGAGCTGACCAAATGTATAATAAGCATCTAATAAAAATAATTGGCTTTGCTAAATATACACTGCTCAAAAAAATAAAGGGAACACACAAATAACACATCCTAGATCTGAATGAATGAAATATTCTCATTGAATATTTTGTTTTGACCCCTTGTGAGACCATATGCTGGTGCGGTTGACCCTGGGTTCCTCCTAATGCAGGACAATGCCAGAACTCATGTGGCTGGAGTGTGTCAGCAGTTCCTGCAAGATGAAGGCATTGAAGCTATGGACTGGCCCGCCCGTTCCCCCGACCTGAATCCGATTGAGCACATCTGGGACATCATGTCTCGCTCCATGCACCAATGTCACGTTGCAGTACAGACTGTCCAGGAGTTGGCGGATGCTTTAGTCCAGGTCTGGGAGGAGATCCCACAGGAGACCATCCGCAACTTCATCAGGAGCATGCCCAGGCATTGTAGGGAGGTCATACAGGCACGTGGAGGCTACACACAATACTGAGCCTCATTTTCACTTGTTTTAAGGACATTACATCAAAGTTGGATCAGCCTGTAGTGTGTTTTTCCACTTTAATTTTGGGGGTGACTCCAGTTGGCTAATAAATTTGATTTCCATTGATGATTTTTGTGTGATTTTGTTGTCAGCACATTCAACTTTGTACAGAACAAAGTATTCAATGAGAATATTTCATTCATTCAGATCTAGGATGTGTTATTTGAGTGTTCCCTTTATTATTTTGAGCAGTGTATATACTGTATATATACAGGGTCGGACTGGGCTTTCTGGGGCCCACAGGAGGAATTGACCCTAGGGGCCCACCATACAGTTATATGCAAATACCCGTTAGCCATTATCCCCGTTATAGTGGAGCGTCGACTGTAAAACACAGGCAGCTCCTGCACATCTACTGTGCACCACTATAGCTGGTATCAGGGCTGTGGAGTCGGAGTCGGAGCCCATTTTGGTGGAGTCGGAGTCGGTATAAAATGGACCAATTCCGACTCCTAAAATATATAATAAATTGGGTACAGTAGTTCAATGCAGTTTGTGGGGAATATTTTTTCAGAAGAATTTGGGAAAGTTATGAAGTGTCCTATAAATGTCTGTCCTATTCCTGATCTGAGGGTCTAGACTTTTAGCGGAGATGAATCTGTGCTACAGTAAATTTATCACTTAAACATGAGCCGTGTATGAGGGAGTCGGAGTCTATGTCATGGAAATTGAGGAGTCGGAGTCGAAGGTTTCGCTTACCGACTCCACAGCCCTGACTGAGATGTACAATTACAGTAGTTTACATTACAGGGTTCTTGTTGAAAAAAAGTTACCACTGATCCACAGTCTAGGTAGGTTATAACTTATTGATCGGTGGAATCCGACCATTGGAAACCGCACCGATCGGAAGAATGGGGAACTTTTATCCCTGACAGCGCACTTTTATCTTCATTTTAGAATGCTGCGGCAGGTGGGATGTTTGACCGCAGATCCATTCATTCTTTTTGGGGCTTCCAGAAAAAGCCAAGTGCAGCCACTGAGGGAATGAATGGAAGCTCCACTCTTATGAGGATAAAAGTTCCACATTCTGCCGATAGGTGCAGGTCCCAGCAGTCGTCCTCCACAAATCAATAACTTGATCACTTATGCTCAGGCCATGTTCGCACGTTCAGTATTTTACATCACTTATTTTTAAGCCAAAACCAGGAATACAACAATCAGAGGAAAAGTATAATAGAAACTCGTCACCACTTCTGTATTTTTCACCCACTCCTGGTTTTGGCTTACAAATACTAATGTAAAATACGGACCAAATACTGAACGTATGAACGTGGCCTTAGGATAGACGATTACTTGTTTTCACTAGAGACCCTCTCTAAGTGCATATTTGCTATGGTGTAATAGACACAGGACAGGGGTTAAACATTCAAGTAATTAATCTCTATTGGAAATAAAGAATCTTCACCTCATTTGTATCAGAGAGAACAAATTACCTCCATACACAGCACAATCCCCTGTACCAAGACCAATTATACCACACACAAAGGCCAAATACCGCCACACCATGCCCATTATATTGCCACCACATAGTAACCGAATAATACCACATACAGGGGATTAATACAGTCACACCACGACCAGACCATGTATTACCTCATAGTGACCTAATAATACTACATACAAGGAAGAAATAGCACTACACCATGACCAGATCTCACATTACCACCACATAGTGACCGAATAATACCACATACAAGGAACAAATACCGCTACACTATGAACAAAACACATATTACCACAACAAGGTAACCAAATAATACCCCATACAAGGAGAAATACCGCCACACCATGACCAGAACACATATTACCACATAGTGACTGAATAATAGTACAATAATGATCATGAATAAAAACCACAATACTAATAACATGAATATTTGCACTGGTGATATTATACATAGGAGCTCTGTATATAGTGTCAGTGTACAGGTAATACAGGAATCATCAGTAACATTATACACAGGAGCTCTGTATATAGTGTACATGTAATACACTGACTCACCAGTGACGTCTCTAGATGAAGTCCTTCATCTTCGCTTTTCTTCATCTGGCACAGACTGCTGTCACTTCTTCCAGCCATGACTCGTCTCTGCAGAAAATAACACACAGTTATCTATAGCTGATCGCTTCTAGAGCACATCTCCACTTTTTACCCAATTTCTACATTACGTCAGATGAAGAAAAAAAGTGACATAGTGCCGTCCTCCATAGTAACAGGACCTCCCTTTTGTTCCTCCATGGAAGACAGTTTCCTCAAAAGTAAATTATATTACAGCGGTAATAATGTCCCCCACCTGGCACCATAAACTAGTAATGTATGTTCCTCATTTTGACTGGTGCCCCTTGACGCTATGTTGCCCCATCCTGGTCCCCTATGTATCCCTCCCCCCATCCTGGGCCTCTATGTATCCCCCTGTCATCCTGGGCCCCTACGTATCTCCCTCCATCCTGGGCCTCAATGCTACACCATCCTAGGTCCCTTGAGGTGGCGTTACCCTATAATTTTCCAAATCAGCCCAATCTCCAACACTTTTACAGCAGCATGTCATATGGTGCTAAACTATAAATCCCAGCAGATCACCAACAGCAGCACATGTAAACCATTACTATTCATATCTAACCTGTGCTATTGAAGAGCTTGCCCACCTGGCAGCACTCCACCAGCTGCCCACAGTAGACATTAGGGGAGTACCTGGAGCCTGTAATGGCTGAGATGGCTGCTATAGTGAGACCCCTGGTGGTAGGTTCCAGGGATACAGTGACATGAAGGAGAGGAGACACCAGCAACAAGAAGAGGAGCCACGTCCCAGGACAGGACCTCTTGACAGCAGCCACGAGAGCTGGGAGCAGCGCAGGTGCAGGAGAGCCATATGGTCCTGTGAGGTGCCGGCCGGTGGCCAGTGAACATCCCTGCTATGTGCCGCGCATTGACATCAGCGCCCGGCGCATAGCAGTGATGTTCAATGACAGTGACGGCCTTTGATTGGCCGGCGGCACTAAACGCCACTATTATACGCTGCACGGTGACGTCAGCGCGCAGTGCATAGCAGTGTCACTCCCAGCAGCCACCCTAACTTCAGTAGTATGTGATAGGTCCGACAACGGTAACTGGCTGACACCCACTAGGGGAGGAGTCCTGAGGAGATAATTTGCATATTCCCACTGCATTTTGGGGTAAGTGAAGAGTCTCCGCGAGCTCAAAGAACACTGGATTTTGGCTGTTGGAGCTGAAAAGAGGACATAGGTAAACCAGGGGAGGAGTCCTGAGGAGATAATTTGCATATTCCCACTGCATTTTGGGGTAAGTGAAGAGTCTCCGCGAGCTCAAAGAACACTGGATTTTGGCTGTTGGAGCTGAAAAGAGGACATCGGTAAACCAGGGGAGGAGTCCTGAGGAGATAATTTGCATATTCCCACTGCATTTTGGGGTAAGTGAAGAGTCTCCGCGAGCTCAAAGAACACTGGATTTTGGCTGTTGGAGCTGAAAAGAGGACATCGGTAAACCAGGGGAGGAGTCCTGAGGAGATAATTTGCATATTCCCACTGCATTTTGGGGTAAGTGAAGAGTCTCCGCGAGCTCAAAGAACACTGGATTTTGGCTGTTGGAGCTGAAAAGAGGACATCGGTAAACCAGGGGAGGAGTCCTGAGGAGATAATTTGCATATTCCCACTGCATTTTGGGGTAAGTGAAGAGTCTCCGCGAGCTCAAAGAACACTGGATTTTGGCTGTTGGAGCTGAAAAGAGGACATCGGTAAACCAGGGGAGGAGTCCTGAGGAGATAATTTGCATATTCCCACTGCATTTTGGGGTAAGTGAAGAGTCTCCGCGAGCTCAAAGAACACTGGACTTTGGCTGTTGGAGCTGAAAAGAGGACATCGGTAAACCGCGCGCCTACCGGCGCGCGCATTTTGAATCTTTTTTTTTAAGCTTTTTTCACTGTTTTCAGAACATTAACAATAAGAACATGGAAGAGTCCAGGAGCCATTTGGTGAGCTGCATATCCTGCTACATGTTCACAGACTTGCCAGTGGAAAAGCCAAACTTCACATGCCAGAAATGCAAGCTTGTGTCCCTGTTGGAGGAAAAGTTGCGAAATCTAGAAGAGAGGTTAACTACCTTGAAAATCATTAAGGAAGGTGAAGAGTTCTTAGACAGAGCAGAATTATCTCTTCATGATTAAGAAAGAGAAGAAATTCGAACTGCACCTGACAAAACCGAGGAATGGAAGCATGTGACCCACAGAAGCAGGAGGATCGAGAGGCAGTCAGCACCCATACTGCTCAGGAACCAGTACCAGGCTCTCACGCAGGAGAACCATGAAGAAATACAGCAAAATAAGACTTTGCCAGCAATGAATAACCTTGTAAGCCCTCAGAATCCTCCTGGATGGAGAAAGAAGAATGTTGTGAAGAAAAAACGGAAAATGGTGGTTATGGGGGATTCCCTGTTAAGAGGAACAGAGGCCGCTATCTGCAGACCAGACATAACCTCAAGAGAAATGTGCTGTCTTCCAGGAGCAAAAATTAAAGATGTGTCTGACAGGATATCAAGACTCTTCAGACCTACAGATCACTACCCATTCCTGCTAATACATGTGGGGACAAATGACACCGCAAGAAAGGACCTGGAAACCATCTGCAGTGACTTTGAAGACTTAGGCAAGAAAGTGAAAGAATTGGGAGCGCAGGTGGTCTTCTCATCCATCCTCCCAGTGGATGGCCATGGAACAATGAGGTGGAATAAGATTCTACAGGTGAACAACTGGCTACGTCGATGGTGCCGTCAACAAGGATTTGGATTTCTGGATCACGGAATGAATTACCTATACGATGGACTACTTGCTAGAGATGGGGTGCACCTTACGAAGACTGGAAAACATGTATTTGGAAGTCGCCTTGCTACACTCATCAGAAGAGCTTTAAACTAGAACAATGTGGGAAGGGAAGCAAAAGGCCAGAAAAAGCCATACAGCTGACAAATACTATTGAGATCTCTGCTACTGGAAGTGGAAAAGAAGAACAAAGACAAAACAATTTAAATAATAAAAATATGGGAGGAAGAGAAACCAATCACAAACTAAAATGTTTTTATACAAATGCACAAAGCATGGGCAACAAACAAGGAGAATTGGAAATACTAATGCAGGAAAAGGAATATGATGTCATTGGAATCACTGAAACTTGGTGGGACGATACACATGATTGGAATAAAAGGCTAAAAGGATACAACTTATTTGCAAGAAACAGACTTGATAAACGAGGAGGAGGTGTTGCATTGTATGTTAGAAAAGCGTATATCTGCACAGAGATTGAAGCTTCAGAGACTGGGAGTTCTGTGGAAACTGTTTGGGTAAGAATACAAGGAGAGAACAATGGAAAGGACACCATTGTAGGCATTTACTACAGGCCACCTGGGCAAGCTGAAGATATGGATGAACTCTTTATGTATCAAATGACCAAGTTCTCCAAAAAATATGACGTAGTGGTCATCGGAGATTTCAACTATCCAGACATTTGTTGGGAATCTCTCTCAAGTAAAACTAACAGGTCAAGCAAATTCTTATCCTCTCTTGCTGACAACTTTATCTTCCAAAAGGTAGGGGAGAAAACAAGGGGATCTGCTACTTTGGATCTAATCCTTATAAACAGGGAGGAAATGGTTGAGGAGGTAAAGGTGGCTGGGACCCTAGGAGGCAGCGATCATGCTATTATAGAATTTTGGATAACTAGAGGAGGAAGACATGTGAAGACTCAAACTTCAAGGTTAGATTTTAGAAAGGCAGATTTTAAGAGACTCAGAAAGAGAATAGGAGGGATCCAATGGCTGGATGTCCTTAAGGACAAAAATGTCCAGGAAGGATGGGAAATTTTTAAAAATGAGATTCTCAAAGCACAATCGTTAACAATCCCGAAAAGTAGGAAGAATGGGAAGCTTTTAAGGAAACCAGGATGGATGAACACAGAACTTAAACACATGCTAAAAAGAAAGAAAGAAATGTTTATTAAATGGAAAGAGGGAGGCATATCTAAAGAAGATTATAATGCAGTCTGCAGATCCTGCAGGGCACGTATCAGGCTAGCTAAAGCTGACAATGAATTAAGGCTTGCAAGAGATGTCAAAAGCAATAAAAAAGGATTTTGGGGGTATGTCAAAAGTAAAAGAAAAGTCAAAGATGCTATAGGATTTTTACAGGATGAAAATGGAGAAATGGTAAGAGAGGATGTTGAGAAGGCCAAACTTTTTAATTCCTATTTTGCATCTGTTTTCTCTCAGAAAGAAAATGTAACATCAACTGATCTTCACTGTCCTTTTAAAGGAATAGAGGAATCCAAGTTATCTGTAAACAGAAAGATTGTGAGGGAATATTTAGCTAACATAAATGAGTTCAAGTCTCCAGGTCCAGATGAATTACACCCCAGAGTACTGAAGGAGATCGTAGAAGAAATTTTAGAACCACTCTCCATAATCTTTGAAAATTCTTGGAGAACAGGAGAAGTCCCAGAAGACTGGAGAAGAGCAAATGTTGTTCCTATCTTCAAAAAGGGGAAGAAGGTGGACCCAGGGAACTATAGGCCGGTGAGTCTGACTTCTATACCAGGAAAGATCTTTGAACAAATTATTAAACAACATGTATGTAAGTACATGGATAAGAATGAAGTGATTAACCAGCATGGGTTTGTAACTAACAAGTCATGTCAGACTAACTTAATTTCCTTCTATGACAGAATCACTGACTGGGTGGATCAGGGAAATGCTGTAGATATAGTATATCTTGACTTCAGCAAAGCATTTGACAAAGTATCTCACACCATCCTTATTGAAAAAATGACCAAGTATGCAATGGACCAGGCAACTGTTAGGTGGATTCATAACTGGCTTAGTGATCGGACTCAAAGGGTGGTTGTAAATGGCTTCACATCCAGCTGGATGAATGTCTCAAGTGGGGTACCACAGGGCTCCGTCCTGGGACCTATATTGTTCAACATCTTTATCAATGATTTAGATGAAGGAATTGAGGGTAAGCTGATTAAATTTGCTGATGACACAAAGCTAGGAGGGATAGCTAATACTAGAGAAGAGAGAGAGAGGATTCAAAAAGACCTAAATAAACTGGAGCAGTGGGCAGCAACCAACAGAATGGTTTTTAACAGGGAAAAATGCAAAGTACTACATCTGGGCAATAAAAATGAAAAAAGCATATACAGAATGGGAGGAATAGAGCTAAGCAACAGTACATGTGAAAAAGACTTAGGTATACTAATAGATCATAGACTGAACATGAGTCAACAGTGTGATGCAGCAGCAAAAAAGGCAAATACAATTCTGGGATGTATTAACAGAAGCATACAGTCTAGATCACGTGAAGTCATTATCGGTCTTTACTCCTCTTTGGTCAGACCTCATCTGGAATACTGTGTACAGTTTTGGGCACCACATTTTAAAAAAGACATAGACAAACTGGAGCAAGTTCAGAGAAGAGCGACCAGAATGGTGACTGGTCTGCAAACCATGTCCTATGAGGAACGGTTGCAGGATTTGGGAATGTTTAGCTTGCAAAAAAGAAGACTGAGAGGAGACTTAATAGCTGTCTACAAATATGTCAAGGGCTGTCACATTGTAGAAGGATCATCTTTATTCTCATTTGCACAAGGAAAGACTAGAAGCAATGGGATGAAACTAAATGGGAGGAGACACAGATTAGATATTAGAAAAAACTTTTTGACAGTTAGGGTGATTAATGAGTGGAACAGGCTGCCACGAGAGGTGGTGAGTTCCCCTTCAATGGACGTCTTCAAACAGAGGCTGGACAGACATCTGTCTGAGATGATCTAGTGAATCCTGCTTTGAGCAGGGGGTTGGACCAGATGACCCAGGAGGTCCCTTCCAACTCTACCATTCTATGATTCTATGATTCTATGACAATATCCCGCACAGGGGGCCCACCGAGGACCCGGGGCCCACCGGAAAGATTGTCCGGTGTCCCGGTGGGCCAGTCCGACGCTGTATATATACATACGAGATATGTTGTCTATATTAAACCTATAAAGAGACTACACAAATCATAAATAGTTTAGAAACTTTAGCTTTATTATTAACATATAAGGACTTTTGGAAACACACATGTGAGACACCATCATACAAATACCAGCCAAGAGATGAGTGGTTCTGTTTGCATTAATCCTATTGATCAAAAATATCAAAAAATATAGCAGTTGATATAGTGTTTAGAGATGAGCGAACCCAAAGAACAAAGTTCTGTGTTCGTACCGGACAGTTAGCGTTCGGTGCTAAATGCCAAACACGGACTTCTCCCGGAAGCTGTTGCAATGTTCGGAGTTCCATGGGAAAGAGAGAAAGACAAAGTTTGGACACACCTTCTCATTTAAATATTTTTCTGTATTTTCTTGACTATGAAAATTGTACATTCACATTGAAGGCATCAAAACTATGAATTAACACATGTGGAATTATATACTTAGCAAAAAAGTGTGAAACAACTGAAAATATGTCTTATATTCTAGGTTCTTCAAAGTAGCCACCTTTTGCTTTGATGACTGCTTTGCACACTCTTGGCATTCTCTTGATGAGCTTCAAGAGGTAGTCACCGGAAATGGTCTTCCAACAATCTTGAAGGAGTTCCCAGAGATGCTTAGCACTTGTTGGCCCTTTTGCCTTCACTCTGCGGTCCAGCTCACCCCAAACCATCTCGATTGTGTTCAGGTCTGGTGACTGTGGAGGTCAGGTCATCTGGCGTAGCACCCCATCACTCTCTTTCTTGGTCAAATAGCCCTTACACAGCCTGGAGGTGTGTTTGGGGTCATTGTCTTGTTGAAAAATAAATGATGGTCCAACTAAACGCAAACCGGATGGAATAGAATGCCGCTGCAAGATGCTGTGGCAGACATGCTGGTTCAGTATGCCTTCAATTTTGAATAAATCTCCAACAGTGTCACCAGCAAAGCACCCCCACACCATCACACCTCCTCCTCCATGCTTCACAGTGGGAACCAGGCATGTAGAGTCCATCCGTTCGCCTTTTCTACGTCGCACAAAGACACGGTGATTGGAACCAAAGATCTCAAATTTGGACTCATCAGACCAAAGCACAGATTTCCACTGGTCTAATGTCCATTCCTTGTGTTCTTTAGGTCAAACAAGTCTCTTCTGCTTGTTGCCTGTCCTTAGTAGTGGTTTCCTAGCAGCTATTTTACCATGAAGGCCTGCTGCACAAAGTCTCCTCTTAACAGTTGTTGTAGAGATGTGTCTGCTGCTAGAACTCTGTGTGGCATTGACCTGGTCTCTAATCTGAGCTGCTGTTAACCTGCAATTTCTGAGGCTGGTGACTCAGATAAACTTATCCTCAGAAGTAGAGGTGACTCTTGGTCTTCCTTTCCTGGGGCGGTCCTCATGTGAGCCAGTTTCTTTGTAGCGCTTGATGTTTTTTGCAACTGCACTTGGGGACACTTTCAAAGTTTGACCAATTTTTCAGACTGACTGACCTTTATTTCTTAAAGTTATGATGGCCACTCATTTTTCTTTACTTAGCTGCTTTTTTCTTGCCATAATACAAATTCTAACAGTCTATTCAGTAGGACTATCAGCTGTGTATACACCAGACTTCTGCACAACACAACTGATGGTCCCAGCCCCATTTATAAAGCAAGAAATCCCACTTATGAAACCTGACAGGGCACACCTGTGAAGTTAAAACCATTTCCGGTGACTATCTCTTGAAGCTCATCAAGAGAATGCCAAGAGTGTGCAAAGCAGTCATCAAAGCAAAAGGTGGCTACTTTGAAGAACCTAGAATATAAGACATATTTTCAGTTGTTTCACACTTTTTTGTTAAGTATATAATTCCACATGTGTTAATTCATAGTTTTGATGCCTTCAGTGTGAATGTACAATTTTCAAAGTCATGAAAATACAGAAAAATCTTTAAATGAGAAGGTGTGTCCAAACTTTTGGTCTGTACTGTATATATATATACATATATATATATATAATTAGGTATATATATGAAAAAGATGGCTCCCACCTTGAACCATTTAGTACCTTTGGCATGGAATACATTTTTTTCACGTTTTTGCTGTTTGGAGTCTCCTATATGAATTGCAAGTATCAATTTGCCATGTTAATCATAAACGCTAAATACCTACGAGAGAAAAAAATACATTGTAATTTTTTTGACAGCTTTTTATTAGGAATATTAATAAATGTCATGAAATGAATTAAAATAGATTAAATATATGTCAAATAAAGCATGACTATCTTTAATATTTTATCTAAAAAAATGTTTTCATGATTTGGGTAAATTAATTTTAAGACAGTCTACTTGTTAAACATACACTATATAATATTACATTGGCTGTTTTGGTATAAGGATGTTATATTTAACATGTTATAGATCAATAAAATGGCGACTATTTATTTTTTATATTATTTTTCTTTAATCAGAAATAACATGCTGTATAAAAGTGTAGAAAACACATTGTTCTGAAAGATAAACACAAATAAAATAATAACTATGTGGGGTTTAAGAGAGAGAATTTCTTTTCTATGTTGTGATATAACAGAAATACATTGACGTGTGTCATACATTTTCAGAAGACCAAAAATATTAACTTAAATAAGCCGTCCTCCTCCTCATCATCCTCCTCCTCCTCCCATCAAAGTTTTTATCCTCTTAATATATTACAATCATCATATTTTATAGCACTGCGTACTTACAATTGCTCATTTTGCCTTTCAACCAAGTTAATTCTTCTCTTTTCTCTGCTCTATGTAGAAAAAGAAAGTCTCATTTTCTTGCATGAGCAGGGTCGGACTGGGGTGTCTGGGGCCTACAGGGGAAATTAACTCTAGGGGCCCACCTACAGCAATATGCAAATATCTGTTATCCGCTCTCCCTGTTATAGTGGAGCATTGACTGGCGACTCCTGCACATCTACTGTGCGACACTAACTGGGATGTACATGTTTTCATTAAAGGGGTTCTTTGGTTAAAACTAGTGTTGAGCGAGTATGTTCTGTTAACCCTTTCGGCGAGTATGCTCGGGCCGAGCTCCGAGTATTTATAGCTGCTCGGTGATATGTTTGAATCGCTCCTGTGTGCATGATTTGCGACTGTTTGACAGCTTTAATACATGTGAGGAATGTGTAAGAAATAGACATTCCTCTCATGTAATAAAACTGTCAAACAATTGCAAATAATGCACACGGGAGCGATTCAACCATATCACCGAGCAGCTGTAACTACTCGGAGCTCGGCCCGAGCATACTCGGAACAGAACATACTCGCTCAACACTAGTTAAAACAACGATCCATGGGCTCTACAGGATCGGTGATCACTTATTGAGCATTTGTGTCCGAACATTGGAAAATGCACCTATCGGAAGAATGGGGAAGTTTTATCCCTGACAGAACATGCCGCTCCAGTCTAATGGGGAGAAAAGCTCCACATTCTGCCGGTGTGTGCAAGCAGTCAGACCCCCACCAATCAATATTATCACTGATCTTGTGGAGCGAATAATACCACATACAAGGAACAAATATGGCCACACCATGACCAGACCACATATTACCACCCCAAAGTGACCAAATACTACAATACTGATCATGAATACAAACCACAATACTAACAACACTGTTATTACCACCAGCGACATTATACACAGGAGCTCTGTATATAGTGTCAGTGTATAGGTAATACAGTGATCACCAGTGACATACACAGGTGCTCTGTATATACTATATGCACACGTGGTCAAAATTGTTGGTACCCCTCGTTTAATGAAAGAAAAACCCACAATGGTCACAGAAAAAACTTGAATCTGACAAAAGTAATCATAAATTAAAAATCTATGAAAATGAACAAATGAAAGTCAGACATTGCTTTTCAACCCTGCTTTCACAGAATTTAAAAAAAATGAAACTCATGAAATAGGCCTGGACAGAAATGATGGTACCCCTGAAAATAATGTGACAAAAGGGACATGTTAAATCAACTTGTGTCCACTAATTAGCATCACAGGTGTCTACAATCTTGTAATCAGTCAGTGGGCCTGTATAAGGGCTACAGATACTCACTGTGCTGTTTGGTGACATGGTGTGTACCACACGCAACATGGACCAGAGGAAGCAAAGGAAAGAGTTGTCTCAGGAGATTAGAAAGAAAATTATAGACAAGCATGTTAAAGGTAAAGGTTATAAGACCATCTCCAAGCAGCTTGATGTTCCTGTGACTACAGTTGCACATATTATTCAGAAATTTAAGATCCATGGGACTGTAGCCAACCTCCCTGGACATGGCCGCAGGAGGAAAATTGATAACAAATCAAAGAGACGGATAATATGAATGGTAACAAAAGAGCCCAGGATAACTTCTAAAGAGATTAAAGGTGAACTTCAAGCTCAAGGAACATCAGTGTCAGATCGCACCATCCATCGTTGTTTGATCTAAAGTGGACTTCATGGGAGACAACCAAGGAGAACACCATTGTTGAAAAAAAATCATAAAAAAGCCAGACTGGAATTTGCCAAACTACATGTTCACAAGCCACAAAGCTTCTAGGAGAATGTCCTATGGACAGATGAGACAAAAATGGAAGTTTTTGGCAAGGCACATCAGCTCTATGTTCACAGATGTAAAAATGAAGCATATCAAGAAAAGAACACTGTCCCTACTGTGAAACATGGAGGAGGCTCTGTTATGTTCTGGGGCTGCTTTGCTGCATCTGGCACAGGGTATCTTGAATCTGTGCAGGGTACAATGAAATCTCAAGACTATCAAGGGATTCTAGAGAGAAATGTGCAGCCCAGTGTCAGAAAGCTTGGTCTCAGTCGCAGGTCATGGGTCTTGCAATATTATAATGACCCAAAACACACAGCTAAAAACACCCAAGAATGGCTAAGAGGAAAACATTGGACTATTCTGAAGTGGCCTTCTATGAGCCCTGACCTAAATCCTATTGAGCATCTTTTAAAAGAGCTGAAACATGTCGACTGGAAAAGGCAACCTTCAAACACGAGACAACTGGAGCAGTTTGCTCATGAGCAGTGGGCCAAAATACCTGTCGAGAGGTGCAGAAGTCTCATTGACAGTTACAGGAATCGTTTGATTGCAGTGATTGCCTCAAAAGGTTGTTCAACAAAATAGTAAGTTAAGAAGAACCATCATTTCTGTCCAGGCCTATTTCATGAGTTTAATTTTTTTTTAAATTCTGTGGAAGCAGAAAAGCAATGTCTGACTTTCATTTGTTCATTTTCATAGATTTTTAATTTATGATTACTTTTGTCAGATTCAAGTTATTTCTGTGACCATTGTGGGTTTTTCTTTCATTAAACGAGGGGTACTAACAATTTTGACCACGTGTGTAGTTTAAGTGTACATGTAATACACTGACTCACCAGTGACGTCTCTAGGTGAAGTCCTTCATCTTCGCTTTTCTTCTTCAACTGGCACAGACGGCCATCACTTCTTCCAGCCAGGAATCATCTCTGCAGAAAATAACACACAGTTATCAATAACTGATCTCTTCTAGAGCACATTCCCACTCCTCCCCGACTTCTACACTACACCAGTTGAAGTAAAAAAGCGACATAGTGCCGCCCTGCACAGTAACAGGACCCCTCTTTTGTCCCATCCCATGGAAAACAATTTCCTAAAAAGTAAATTATATTACAGAAATAATAATGTCCCTAATTGGACTCTAAAATAATAATGTTCCCCACTGGCCACCATAAACTAATAAAGTATGTTCCTCAATCTGGCCCCAAACAGTAATTAAGTCCCTTGTTCAGCCTGGCACCCCCATATATCCATCCTGCCACCCTTTCCCTGCATATATCCATCCTGACACCCCCCATATATCCCTTCTGGCCCCCATATGTCCAGTGTGACCCCTCCATATATTTATCCTAGCCCACGTGTATCGAGCCTGCCCCCTCCCATATACTCATCCTAGTCCCCCATGTGGCCTTCCTGCCCCCCACATATCCATCCTGGCCTCCATGTTTCCAGCCTGCCCCCCATACATCTGTCCTGGCCTCCATGTGTCCATCCTGCCCCCTTCCATATATCCATCCTAAAGCCCCATGTGTCCAGCCTGCCCCCCCATATATCCATCCTGGCCTTCATGTGTTCAGCCTGCCCCCCTACATATCCATCCTGGCCTCCATGTGTCCATCCTGCCCCCCCCCAATATATCCATCCTGGCCTCCATGGTTCCAGCCTGCCCCCCATATATCCATCCTGGCCTCCATGTGTCCAGCCTGCCCCCTCATATATCCATCCTGCCCTTCCCTCCTGCATATATCCATCCTGACACCCACCCATATATCCCTTCTGGACCCCATATGTCCAGTGTGACCCCTCCATATATTTATCCTAGCCCACGTGTATCGTGCCTGCCTCCCACATATCTATCCTAGCCCCCCATGTGTCCAGGTTGCACCCCCACATATACATCCTGGCCATCATGTGTCCAGCCTGCCCCGCCCCATATATCCGGCCCCCCCATATATCCACCCCCCCCACATATCCATCCTGGCCTCCATGTGTCCAGCCTGCCCCCCTATATATCCATCCTGCCCCCCCTTTCCCATGTGTTCAGCCAGGCTCCCCCCCTTATGTGTCCATCCAGGCCCCCCCCTTATTTGTCCATCCAGGCTCCCTCCCTTTTGTGTCCAGCCAGGCTCCCCCCACTTATGTGTCCAGCCAGGCTCCCCCCCTTAATGTATCCAGCCAGCCCCCCCTTATGTGTCCAGCCGGGCTCCCCCCTCGTGTGTCCATCCAGGGCTCCCCTTTGTGGGTCCAGCAAGGCCCCCCCTTGTGAGTCCAGCCGGGCCCCCCATTGTGTGTCCAGCCAGGGGCCCATCCCATTCTGCATCCACTCATATACATATACTGTCGGGGTCGTAGCGACATTCCACTCGTCCTCCAGTCACTCCAAATTAAGGCTATGAGCATGGGTCAACCATTCAAAGAATGAGTCAGACAACAAGCTGGTTCAAACTCAGAGCATGCTCAGAGGCTACTGGCAAGCCACGATCTCAGCAATGTTCTGTCTTTATTTCCGCATGCACAAACTTAAATACACTACGTAATGGGGAGGGGAAAGAGAGTGTTCGGGGCGGGGTAAGCCATAAATGGATTGTTCGGGGCGGGGTAAGCCATAAATGTCTAGTATCCAGCCACTCCTGATTGGTCCACGACTCCTTAACTCAGTCTCTGGGCAGACAACCGTCAGTTGATGTTTTGGTTTCATTTCTCTGAAACTGGTGCTTGGCTGATACCGGCGCCATCTCTGCATAAATTTCGATCTAAGTAACACGTAGCAAGGAAAGCTTATTGTTATAGGACACAAAATGGTGGTTAGTACATAAGCAAAGCGTATAAAAGTATAAAAGTGGAAAAATATATATTCTTTCTTACCCTGACATTCCCCCCTAAACACTAAGCTTTCCCTTGCTTCGGGGCCTTTGAGACTGTCCATGTGTGGGGAGAGGGGAGGTGGATTTCTTCACCCAATCATCTTAGAAGCTGCCCCCTTATGGGACGCCCCCAAACAATTGAGCCCTACCCTAAATGACACATGGAGTTCTCCCAACTGACCCTAAACTAGATCTCTCAATTGGACTCTGTCATGGGAGGTTGAAACAGCATTGTTTATAGCTTTCCTGTATAAGGGGACTATGCAGCATATCATGTCATTCCTGCGCAATTCACTATGTCACAGTAATCAAATCGATACGTCTGGATTTTTGCGTGAGTATCTACCCAGAATGTGGTAGCTGTCCACCCTGGGACAGACAGTAAGCATATGGAAAGGATATAGAAGAAGGTAGTCATCTTTTATAGGCTCGTTCTGTCTCTCTTGCAGTGGGAGGCGTGAATCCAGGTGCTCCTGCCCTCAAGCTTCAGAGCTGTAGGAGTAGTCAGGATCACAGTGTAGGGGCCCTCAAATCTGGGTTGGAGACAGTCCCTCCGGACAAACTTCTTTACGTACACCAGGTCGCCTGGGGTGAAATCATGTACCGCATCACCTGTGGATTCTGGGAGAGAAGCAGACACTGCAGAGCGGGTGTTAGTCAATTCTTTAGACAGAGCAATCACAAATTTTACTACTCTATCATGTGTTTCAGACAACTCTTGGGGCCTAATTTCTCCTATTTTAGGTGGGGTCCCAAACAAAATTTCATAGGGAGTTAGCCCATGTTTAGCTTGTGGGGTGTGTCTGATATGATACAATACTATAGGGAGTAGGTCGGGCCAGGGGAGGGGATGATCTTGGGTCATTTTCAAGAGCTGGGTCTTGAGTGTGGAATTCATACTTTCCACTTTGTCTGAACTGGCAGGATGGTATGGAGTGTGGAGGCCCAAATCTGTTCCCAACATGTTCCAAAGTTCTTTGTAGATATTTGCTGTGAAAGCTGGTCCTTGATCCGATTCTATGACTTGGGGAACTCCAAATCTGCAGGCAATTTCAGTGATCAGTTTCTTGGCTGTGACTTTAGCAGTCATGTTGACAACCGGGTAGGCCTCGGGCCAGGCTGAGAACATATCCACGGCTACCAAAACGTACTCATATTTTCCTGCTTTAGGCATTTGGATATGGTCGACTTGTATTCTCTGCCAAGGGTAGTCTGGTTTAGCCAGGTGTTGGAGAGGGACCCGTGCCGTACACGTTGGGTTGCAGGTAGGGCAGACAGAGCAGGATTTTGAGTATGCAGTCACAGTGGAAGAGATTCCGGGTGCAAAGTACAGTTTCTTGATACATGCCAAGGCTTGATTCTTTCCTCTGTGTGTAGGCCCGTGAGCCCATGCTGCCACGGCTGAGTACATGCGCCTGGGCAAGCAAGGTTTTCCGTCCACTTGATAAAGAGCTGAGTCGATCTTTAAATCTTTGCGACCTGCCAGCACGGCTCCTGCCGCTTTCCATTGCTTGACTTCTTCAGTGGGGGTCTTCCTTTGTTCCTCACACAATTTTTCTTCAGGCATCCTGACCCCCCTGGATTCCACTCGTGTCTCCGCTGGACTTGTATGGTCTTCCGCCGGCTGTTCTTTGGCCCTTGCTCTAGTGAGCGCCACAGCTATGGTTTGCAGGGTCTCCCCCATCTCTTCTTCCTTTTCCTGCCACTTTGATGACACATTCTCCACTGCTGCAGTCTTGGCTGCTTGGTCAGCTAGGTGGTTGCCCCTGGCTTCCCTGGAATCTAGTCTTCCATGAGCCTTGACCTTGATAACAACAACCTGAATGGGTAGTTCCAGGGCCTTCATTAGGGCCTTAATCCATGAGGCATGTTTCACTGGTGTACCTGCAGCTGTGATGAATCCTCTAGACTTCCACAAGAGTCCAAAATCATTGCAAATTCCATGTCCATACCTAGAATCGGTATATATGTTTGCCGTTGTTCCAGCTGCCAGGTGGCAGGCTTCTGTGAGAGCTACAAGTTCAGCTTCTTGTGCAGACATGTATGGTGGTAGAGCTTCAGCCTTGAGGACTGTTAGGTCTGTTGTGACAGCATATCCCGTGTGGAACTTCCCTTGAGGGTCTGCGAAACGGGATCCATCAGTCCATAGATGCAAAGCAGGGTGTGCGAGCAGATGTGCCACCATATTCTCTGGAGCAGAAGTCTCTTCCTGCAAAATTTTTATACAATGATGAGGTTCCACCAATGGACCTTCACCCTGTTCATCTTCCCCCATAGAAGGTGGAAGCAAAGTGGCAGGGTTGATAGTCAAACATCTGGTAAATGTTATATTGGAGGGCAACAATAGGGAACACTGCAGCCACAGGTGTCTTTGGTTGGTTAGATGTTTCGGAGATGTTTGTTGCAGAACAGCCGAGAGATCATGGCCAGCCTGTATAACTAGATCATGTCCAAGGACGATATCAGCTGACTTGTCAAGGAGGATGTGAGCAGCGTGGACCGCCTTAAGGCATGTGGGGGCAGTTCGAGCGACAGGGTCCAGGCGGGCTGAGTAGTAGCCTAAAGGCCGATACTTATGATCATAGCGTTGTGCTAGAACTCCAGAGGCATGACCTTCTGATTCAGAGACAAAGAGGTGAAATGGCTGAGTATAGTCTGGTAAGCCCAAGGCCGGGGCAGAGACAACAGCCTGTTTAAGGCGGTCAAAACATAGTCTGCGTTGGTGAGAGACACGTGGATCTTCAGCATGAAGCCAGATGGAGCCTTCGTCCTTAAGACAGTCATACAGGGGTTGCATAAGCTTTGAGGCATCCGGGATCCATTGCCTGCAGTAAGTGATGAGACCAAGGAAAGTCTGCATAGCGGAGTAGGTGGTTGGGAAGGTGATATCCATGATGGCTTGTTTTCTTTCTTCAGTCAGATGTCTAGCACCTTGTGATATACAATGTCCGAGGAAAATGACCTTGGGCAGACACCATTGGACTTTGCCTTTCGAGACTTTACAGTTAGCGGAGTGAAGAAACCAGAGAAGGGATGCTGACATCTCTGGCAAATTTTCTTCAGTGCCGCAGAGTAAAAGATCATCCACATATTGTAGAAGAGTGACCTGAGGGTTATCTTGAACCCATGGCTCCAGAATAGACTTCATAGAATGAATGAATTAGTTAGGAGAGTTCTGGGCTCCTTGTGGAGTCCTGGTCCATGTAAGCTGTGCTCCTTGAAAGGTAATGCAAAAAGAAACCACGAATCTTCATGCAAGGGTATACTGAAGAAGGCGTTGGCCAGATCTAACACCGTAAACAAGGTGGCCGTTGGAGGCACCTGAGACAAGAGGGTGTTTGGGTTGGGTACCACCGGAGTTTCTAAAATGGTAGCTGCATTGACGGCTCTGAGATCCTGAACCAACCGGTATCTTGGAGGCTCTCCCGGAGCGGTTTTCTTCTTTACAGGAAAGAGTGGTGTATTGCATGGAGATACACATCTAACAAGGACTCCTGACTCCAGGAGGGAAGTGATTTGGGTACCCAAGCTTTGTTCTTGTGCCGCCTTGAGGGGGTATTGTGGCAACCGTGGGTACCTGTGTCCAGGCTTGAGGTGTACTTGGACCGGGGGAACCTGCAGGAGGCCAACGTCCTCTGGCCCGCTGGACCACAGAGAGTGAGGGAACTGTGAGGAAGAAATGACAGATGTGGCCGCCCCAGTGTCCACCAGGAACTTCAATTGTTGATGGTCCACCTGTAAAGTGACGGTCCCACAGGCGGCCGTGGGGTGCGTAGCCGGGAAAGTGGACACTGGTTGACCGGGCCGTCATTGGCGTGGGTGAGATGGTTCACGGGAAGGTCCATGATTGCGTGGACCGTCATGAAACGAGCGGTCATGGTATTGTCTGCGGGTTGGACAGTCTCTGAGAATGTGATTAGGGCTACCACATTCCCAACACAGTATGCGTCCTTCAGAATCACGAGATTATCTCTTGTCTCTAGGTGGCCCCCTGTCATTTCTTCTGTCCTGCTTTCTATATGTGGGAGGAGTATCATCACCTGTGCCTTTAACCATTACCCACTTGATTCCATGTTGGTTGCCAGGGGGTGGGTAGCTTTCTTGAGCTTGATATACCATGGCAGGAGCGGCTTTCTTCTTTGGCTTAGTATCCTTTTCCATTTTTAGCATGGCTTTTTGGAAAGCTTTGACAATGTCCACCGCGTCGTTAAAAGAAGAAGAACGGATCTCGGGGCGTACCCTCAGAACCTCATCTCTGAGGGCGTCTTGTAGGCCATCTACTAGGGCCTGAACCAACAGGGCGGCCTGCGTCTTGACGTGAGGACTGTATCCGAGATCCTCAAAATGCATGCTGAGTCTTGCAGCATATCTTTCCACAGATTCATCAGGGTCTTGTTGAACATCTTGTACAGACCCAGCTTGATCTGACAAGCGATTCTGAGCCCAGGCTTTTAACTGTTTCATGTATTCTAGGCCGGATTCATACGTACTAAGGGATCCTGCTTTTGTGGAATCCATGGCCTTTTGAAAGCTCTCCGTTTTCGGATAAGTGAGCCTGGCATTCTGCAGCCAGAGTGGAACCAGCAGCAAGGGCAATTTTACGAGCCAATCCTCCAACATGGCTCATACGGGTGTTTGCAGGGTTGACTATGGCCCCCACCCGATGTGTAAGGATGTCACCATAGCCTATTGACAGAGTGACAGGGCGTCCTGATGGGTCTACTAGATTCCGGGAGCGGCAGGGGTCCCAGACTTCTGAGGGGCTGGGGGGTGGTGTTCTTTCAGCAGTTGCTTTGAGCAAGGGCCGGAGTATGGGTAATGGATGTGGGGTGGAGGATGCCATAGGAGACGTATGGGATAAAGGGGGGGGGGGCTGGAGTATCTTAAGCCCATCCCTCATCTGGCTCCGTATCGTCTTGAGTAACAGTATGTTGGCGGAGGGAGAGCAGTCTGGCCTGAAATTCTGAGGAGTTGAGGAGGATATCCCCAGGATTATGGGCGACCCCTATGGGGAACAGAGGGAGCGCCTCAGCATCGTGGACTGGAGCAGAGGGTATCACATTAGTTTCAGATGGGTGCTCTGGGACTGCGGGCTTTTCCACCCGTGCTGGCGGCTGGTAATAAGCACCGGACGGATCTAGTAGTGGATATAGGCCGGATTGGGGCTTTCCGGGCCTCCCACAACAAGTAAAAGGTGTAGTAAGATGGCCGTTGGAGGGAGGAGTTGGAGTGGGAGTGGGATTGTTCTTGGAGGCAGGAAAAGGTGTAGTAAGATGGCCGTTGGAGGGAGGAGTTGGAGTGGGAGTGGGATTGTTCTTGGAGGCAGGCTGGGCATCGTGCCATGGGCGGCCCGCCCCACAGACACAGCAGAACTCCGCCCAGGGCGGGTTCTGCTCTCCACACATACAACACGTCCATCCTTCCGATGATTTAGCGTCGGCGCCATTATAGGGTGGTGGCTGAGGGCTCGGTGTAGTGACAGGCATCAACGGGGTTACGGCCAATTTAGGGTCACATAACAAATCACATTCTGCAGCTTTCATGTATCCGAACAAAGGCTCGGCATTCTCTGTTCCCCCCTGCACCATCTACTCTAAGATGTGTCTGAGCCTGGTGCAGGTGTCCTTCATCACTCAACTTCCCTTATTTTGTATAACGCATTCCTTCTACACTGAAGGCTGAAGTCTGCCCGTACTGGGTAGTCTTATCATTTAATACAGATTCCTAACATTCTTAACAGCCTCCTTGCTTTCCCGTGACTCTACTAATTGGATGACTCCCACAGCACCATCCGGCAACTTGCCAGGTCTTTCAGATTTGAACATACGCAACATTTTCTTATAGAATGCAATGATCTGTCGCGACTCAGATCACTGGTGCAGTCCACAGGTCGCCACCCCTCAGTGTAGAGCACACCTCAATACACTGATGAGATAGAGAGACACCTCAATCTATCTCCTTTCCTAACCTTGAATGGCGACTTTACAGTGCGACTCACCATGGCACCCTGATTACAGGTCACCACCCGTCAGTGTACAGCACACCTCAATACACTGATGAGATAGAGAGACACCTCAATCTATCTCCTTTCCTAACCGTCAGTGTAGAGCACACCTCAATACACTGATGAGATAGAGAGACACCTCAATCTATCTCCTTTCCTAACCTTGACTTTACAGCAGTCTCTGTGGTAGACGAAGAGCACTCCTCAATTCGTCACAGATTCTTTCTCCCTTACACTTCAATTCAAGGACGGCTTGGAATCGTCTATCAGTCACGGGAGGCAGCTATCTAAGAAAAGTACAGTGACCGGGGGAGGAGGAGGTGGTGTGCACACGAGCACGCGCAGGCATGCGACGTCACTCGGTCTCACAGTTGCTGGTACGGGACGTGGCGCGGGACGCCCAAGGTCTCACCACTCGACCGGTCACCCACCCAGATCCAAACTGATAATCCCACAGGAACCGCTGCGGCTGACACACAGGCAAGTGAGGCATATAAAATACATCTCGACTTACCGTGTTCGATGGAGGTTGATCAGGCCTCAAATTCAGCCGCCGCGGTCACCACCAGGGAAGTCAGCAATATGGGTCCGGGAGGGCGGCGTACCGCTAGCCACGCCCCACGTTGGGCGCCATTTGTCGGGGTCGTAGCGACATTCCACTCGTCCTCCAGTCACTCCAAATTAAGGCTATGAGCATGGGTCAACCATTCAAAGAATGAGTCAGACAACAAGCTGGTTCAAACTCAGAGCATGCTCAGAGGCTACTGGCAAGCCACGATCTCAGCAATGTTCTGTCTTTATTTCCGCATGCACAAACTTAAATACACTACGTAATGGGGAGGGGAAAGAGAGTGTTCGGGGCGGGGTAAGCCATAAATGGATTGTTCGGGGCGGGGTAAGCCATAAATGTCTAGTATCCAGCCACTCCTGATTGGTCCACGACTCCTTAACTCAGTCTCTGGGCAGACAACCGTCAGTTGATGTTTTGGTTTCATTTCTCTGAAACAGGTGCTTGGCTGATACCGGCGCCATCTCTGCATAAATTTCGATCTAAGTAACACGTAGCAAGGAAAGCTTATTGTTATAGGACACAAAATGGTGGTTAGTACATAAGCAAAGCGTATAAAAGTATAAAAGTGGAAAAATATATATTCTTTCTTAGCCTGACAATACATGCGCACACACACACACACAGATACCTCATACCTTCCTGCGCTCCCATGCGGTGTCCTCCTTCTCCGGTGGCTGAGTTGCATGCCTCCTTCACAGCAGGCGCATGACGATGACGTCATACGCCGGCCGGCGAAGGGAGACGCGCAGCTTCAGCTGCTTCACTGGGATGTGCACCGTGGCGGTTCAGGTAATGAACGTCGCGTGCGCACGTCCCTG
Source organism: Phyllobates terribilis (assembly GCF_046119375.1). Classification (NCBI taxonomy): domain Eukaryota; kingdom Metazoa; phylum Chordata; class Amphibia; order Anura; family Dendrobatidae; genus Phyllobates; species Phyllobates terribilis. Next base: position 907,913,920 of record NW_027362762.1, read on the forward strand.
CATACACTGTGCCTGCACTTTTAAAGGGCCCGTGCCCCTTAAAACCGCAGTTTTTTTTTTTCATTCTCTTCTCCCCCTCTCCTCTGCAGCAGGGGGCAGGGCCCACCAGGAAAATTCCCGGTACCCCGCCAGCCCAGTCCGACCCTGTGCATGAGTCATCTCCCTCTTCAGCTACTGACCCAGCTGCTTCCTCTTACCTCTGCCAGGGACTTTTGCAGTGACATATGACTCATGCAAGGAAAAAAGACTTCCTATTTCTACATAAAGCTTCGAAGGATTAAGCTAATCAGTTTTTATCACGTGATGTCCTAGACCTAATGGAAAAGAGAAGAATTAACTGGGTAGAAGAGCAAAATAAGCAATTGTAAGTACAAAATGTGATGATTGGTCCCAAACTTTTTGATGGACCCCCAACTCCTCTACCGATTATACATAATGACCACCCCCCCCCCCGGGATGCCAACTGTCGGTACCTTGCAGCTAAAGGGCCCACTAGCATGTCTCCAGCCCTGGTCCAGGCTTGCCTCCTTCTCTCTTCCGATCAGACTAGGCCCAGCAGTCTGCTCACCAGTTCCTGGATCCTGGCTCTCCTGTCCATAGTCCACAAGAACCCCAGCGGTGAAGGCTGCGGTCTGGGTTGGGCCTTCGTAGTTCTGGGAAAGCTGGCAGTTCCAGACCACAGGCTCCTGCCACCCCCACTGTTGCCCCAGATTGGTCTGGCTCTGATATTCCTCCGGTCGTTCCCTCGGGAGTCTCGCAGGATTCTTCCATCTCTGTTACCTTGTCGCCCAATAAGTACTTTACACTGTATGGATTATTAATTCATTCCAGAAAAGTTTTTCAATGCTTTTTTGGAATGTTATATACCTCCGAAATTTAACACAACGCACGTAATACTTTATGGATGACTAATTAAATCCAGAAAGAGTTTTGAACGCTTTTTTGGAGTGTTATAATGTGTTAAATGTAACATAAAACAGGTAATACTCTATGGATGACTAAGTTAATCCAAAAAAGCTTTTGAACTCTTTTTTGGAGTGTTATATACAACTGAAATTTAACACAAAACAAGTAATACTATATGGATGACTAACTTAATCCTGAAAAATTTTTCAACTCTTTTTTGGAGTATTATATACCACCGAAATGTAACACAAAACATGTAATACTCTATGGATGACTAACTGAATCAAGAAAACATTTTCAATGCTTTTTTTGAGTGTTATATACTGCTGTAATGTAACACCAGGAACATGATACTCTATGGATGACTATTTGAACCCATAAAAGTTTTCCAACACTTTTTTGAAATGTTATATACCACTGAAATGTAACACAAAGCATGTAATACTCTATGGATGACTATTTGAATCGAGAAAAAATTTTGAACGCTTTGTTGGAGTGTTATATACCACCGAAATGAAACATATAGCACGTAATACTTTATAGATGACTAATTGAATCCAGAACATTTTTTCAACGCTTTTTTGGAGTGTTGAATACCACCGAAATGTAACACAAAGTATCTCATACTTTAAGGATGACTAATTGAATCCAGAACATTCATTTTTTCAACGCTTTTTTTGCAGTGTTATATACCATCAAAATGTAGCACAAATTAATATTCTATGGGTGATAATATAGTACATTTTTTCACCCCCCAAAAAAAGTGATCATGTGCAGCAGAAATATTTAGCAATGGACTGCAAAGCCCTAAGCCCTGCCTAGAGGCTGTAATATGCCACTCTCCCTGCTCCTGCAACTGTCTTTCCCTAGTCTAAAGTCTAAATGCAGAATGTATCTGATACAAACAGCAAAGCACAAGATTAGCCCTTAGAAGGACTGTTAGTATGATGATTCAGCATCAGCACCACTATCAACACTAGAAGACTCTGATTCGTGAAACTGTGCACACACAGGCCTGGACAACCACTCTCTCCCTCCGATAGGAACTGTCTCTGAGCTGTGCAATGGCGTCAGTGTGCCGAGTATGGCGGCGCCTTTCCTTTTATAACCTCTGATGAGGTAATGCAGTCAGCCAATCACAGTAATGCCACTACCAAAATGGCTACTGCATTACAGTGACTGGCAGGCAATCCCCACATGTGTATTCGCTGCGTAACAGGTGCCAAATATGTGGTGCAGTGATTCGAGCTTCAAATCCAAGCACCAGCCAATGCTCATCGAGTGCCAAGCACCCAGATACCCGAGTGATATCCGAGTATCACCGAGCATGTTCGCTCCTCCCTACTAAATATCTATAAATATATATCAAATATAGATTCTACATCTTGCAGACATTCATGCTGTATTCTTTGGATATAAGCAATTGATGGTACACATGACTCCATGTGGGGGTTGTGTATGAGTAGGGCTCTAGTCCATTAATATAATAGTACCAAAAAACTCAGTACTCAAGGGTATGCGGTTAAAGTGGAGGATAAGCTTATTCATGCAATCCAATTGTTATAACTGCCAAAGCACATTCATACTGGTAACGTACAAACCAGGGAGACAAACACCTGAATCTGACAGGTCCCTGTTCAGACTAGGAAAAAAGCCCTTCTCTGACCCTGGTCTGTCCCTGCATGACCGCGGAAGTTGGCTCCCTGAGATAATGCAATGGTGCCCCCACTCGACGGCTGCTTACACTGAATGTCCTTAGTAGCTCCTAGGATTGCTATAAAAGCAGTTCCCTAAGGAGAAAAGGAATCACACACAAAATAACTGCAACTAACACAAGCTACAGCAAAGCGAATGAATCCAACAAAGTCTATCCCCAGCAGGAAACACCAGTAGTGGAGGTATTTAAAGCTGCACCTAAAAGGTGATAGGACAGACAGAGTAAATGAAAAACACCTGTTACCCAAAACCGACAGAAACAAAGATAACTGAACTCAAACATCCAAATAAAAGGTGTATCAGCTGTGGCTCAGCAGGAAGAGACACAGAACATAGAATTAAGGGTTTGAATCCAGAAGCATGACACTAACATAAATTAAAAGCAATATTGATGTTTCGGTCCTACATTCGGACCTTCATCAGAATGGTGCAGATTTCTGGCAGAATAAAAGATGAATGTGTATTGGTGCAGTGATATAGAGCATGCGACTGCCAATACTCCACCAGCAACGGCAAGTGCTGTACCCATTCTGATGAAGGTCTGGATTTAGGACCGAAACGTCAATATTGCTTTGCATATATAGTGGATTGCATGAATAAATTTATCTTCTACTTTAACCACATACCCTTGAGTGATGAGTTTTTTTGTACTATAATAGTATTCTTCGGATATACCATAAATATCCCAGATGGGAATAACCTTTAGAGGTCAGAAACCAAGAGTTGTGTAGTCTTTTTCTATTTTCTTGACATTACCTATTTAAAGTTAACTTGTCAGCTCCTGACATGCTTGTGTTACAAAATACTTGCACTCCACCAGAAATAACAATTCTGGAGCATATTTTCTTAGAACGCTGTGATGTGCTGTTCCTATGTTAATATTCCTACAAATATATTGGGTGACTCACCCAATATCAAAGTAATTTCCAAATGTCAATGTATGGTAAAAATCCAGCAGAATTGTTATTTCACAGTGAATACCCAATATTTTCAACAACAGACATTTCAGGAGAGCTGGTAGTTCCCCTCAAGCTTTAATGATCTACAGTACATGCATATAATGAATAACATTACTATATATTTTAAGAACTGGATGTATTTTGTGAACATTTCTCTAGATGTTCACACTGTCTGCTGCCTGATAACATTAATACTATTAGTCATATTACTGCCAATTTCTGTTTAGCCATGAGTCTAACAGATAAGAATGAGATAGAAAAAATATACTCAGCATCATTTGCAGAATTAACATTTTAATATACTATGCTTAAGCTGACTATACAACTGGATTTATATCAGCCAAACGTGCCAATATCAGAAGCTCTGGTGGAATAGATAATAGGCCTCTCGATTCTAGGTGTATACAAACTACACAACACTTTTGTGCTCTGGAGGTCAACAGTCTGAGATGTTTGGCAGGGGCATACTCACTTCCGATTCTGTTGTTAGATTACCTGGGGCCAGGGGCTCCTTCCCTATCCCTAATGCTAGGGGTGCCCTATCTATCCCTGCTCCCAAGATTACTTCTGATGGTGAAGATGCTGGGGTCACGTACCTTGCGAAACTTCTGAATTAGCCCTATATCTATCCCCCTGCCCCACCCAGGTAAGTGGTGAGGAAAAGTGTATGTATATACACAAACAAGACAAATAAGGAAGGAAGTGCAGGAATAAATGAAAATATTGGAATACAGATGATGGTAGTGATGGGTCAGCACAGCACCTGGGTCTCACTAACTTTTGGGATAAGTGGTGGTGGAGATTATTCTGATAAGCACAACACGCAGAAGAAGAGACAGGTACTGACCAATCACTGCCATCATCTGTACTCCAAATTAGTACATTTTGATATCAATGCAGCAGAAGATAAAAACATGTATTTTTTTTTTTACAGAAATGAAGACAAATTCCCTAATAAAGTGATTTAAAAAGTCTTATAACTTTCCAATAATTTGAACAAAAGTATTAAAAAAAAATAAATTGGGCTCAGCAGTTCTGCCAATGTGGATGGCACAAACCGATGAGCCCAAATATTGTCTGCACCAGTCAGGTATGTTGTACGCAGTGCTAGACATTAAGGTATGAGTATTTGTCATTTTTTACACCTCCAAACCTATGGGAAAAAAATATCCCATGCAATGCATTTGTTGCTAAATTTAATATACATTTTCGAAATGTATGATTCCAAGCAGTGACAATATTTTAGCAAAGACTATTTCATATTCCAGCATGACTCTGCCTCTGCAAACAAAGTGAGATCCACGAAGACATTAATTTGTCAAGATTTCACCAGAAATACGTCTGTGTTATTCATTGTTCTAAACCTTTATGGATATTATTTGGAATTTTAGCATGTACCAATAACGAAGATTTTTATGTCTGTGGAGCTGGATCTCCCTTCTTTGCTTCCGGTTTTGAGTGTTTTTGGCATTAACACCATCCGTGCTCTGGACAGAACTTGATTTCAGCATTACTGGTCAGCCGGACTTTGTTTCTTCTCGTAAATAAAAACTCTGACCTCAAAGTCAACAACATCAAAGCCTGACTTCTCCTCCAACATTAATATTGGACCTCAGAAATTATTTTTTGGGCAAAATTAGCACAAATTTCCAAAGACACACTCCAAAATCTTGTGGAAAATCCTTCCTAGAAGACTGGTGGCTGGTAATGCTGAAAAAGGGATGACCAGCTCCATATTAATGCCTATAATTTATTGATTTTGGATGGCAAACAAGCTCATATAGTTATGATGCTCTAGTGTGCAACATCATTTATACACAGCTGAAACATACTCTTAGGATACTCTGAGGTATTTTGGAGAAATTTTGTTGCCATTTTTTTATTTACAGTACTGTGCAAAAGTTTTAGGCATTTGTGGAAAAATTGCTGCAAAGTAAAAAATGCTTTAAAAAATGGAAGCATTAATAGTTTATTTTTATGAATTAACAAATTGCAAAGTGAATGAGCAAAAGAGAAAATCAAATCAATTTGGTGTGACCACAATTTTCCTTCAAAACAACATCAATTCTTCTAGGTACTTGCACGCACCTTTTGAAAGAACTCGGCAGGAAGGATGTTCCAAACATATTGGAGAATGAACCACAGATCTTATTTCAATGTTGGCTTGCAAATCCTTCAGTATCTTTATGTAATGCTACACAGACTCAATGATTTTGAGGTCAGGGCTCTGTGGGGCCCAAATCACCATTTCAGGACCCCTTGTTCTACTTTGTGTTGAAGATAATTCTTAAAGACATTGGCTGTATATTTGAAGTCGTTGTTCTGCTGTAGAATAAATTTGGAGACAATTAGGTGCCTCCATGATGGTGTTGCATGATGGATAAGTTTCTGCCTGCATTTCTGCATTGATTACTCCAATTTCATTTTCTGAAATGCAGCCCTAAACAAGCAAGGACCCTCCACCATACTTTACTGTTGTCTGCAGACTCTCTTTATTGTGGCGCTCCCCAGCCCTTCAGTGAATATACTACCTTCTGTTACAAATATTTGACATTTTGATTCAGCAGTTGAGAGCACTTGCTACCATTTTTCTGCACCCCAGTTCCTATGTTTTTATGCATAGTTGAGCCACTTGATATGTCTTTTTGGATGCAACGAAGGCCACTTATGGTCAGACTTCTCCAAATAGTAGATGGGTGTAGTTGGTTGATGCCAATCCTGGGCTGATGGACATCTTCCAAGTTTGAAGGAAAGTAAGCATGATGTGTTTTTCATCTGCTGCATTGTTTCCTTGGCCAACAACTGTGTCTACATGTCTAGATGCTTCTTCATAAGTGCTTTAACAACATATCTTGAAAATCATAAATTGTAAGCTTGGGAGCAAGAACTTCACCCCTCTTAGTATCTGTTGATTTATGTGATTGTTATTCTGTAATGTCTTTTACTGTCTGTACAATTCCCCTCTAAAGTGCTGCAGAATATGTTGGCGCTATAGAAATAAAAAAATATTATTGTTATTATTATTATGAAACCTAGTCTGCTGTGAAATCATGGCCCTGGAGATCCTGCTGATGAAGTATAACTACCTGGTGTCTTGTTGCTGAGCTCAGTCTTACCATAGCGAATGACCTGCCACATGAAAATGTCTTCCAGAACCTCACATTTGTAGCAGAGTTTGGCTGTTCCTCATCCAGTTTTAAGCCTCCTACACTGCTGTTTCTGTTTCAGCTAATGACTGGGTTTAAACCTACAAAAATGAAACTGTTGATTATTATCACCTGTTTGATACAATTGGTTATTCATACACTTTACTATGATCCTACAAAATCTCTTACAGTGTGCAAGTGTATCTAGAAGAATGGATGCTTTGAAGGCAAAGAGCGGTCACAGTAAATATTGATTTAATTTAGATTCCTTTTATTCATCCACTTTGCATTTTGTTAATTGGTAAAAAGAATTATTAACACTTCTATTTTTTTTAAAACCTTCTTACTTTGCAGCATTTTTTCCATACTTGCCTAAAACTTTTTCACAGTACTGCAGATCGGCAGTTGCCTTAACATGTCCTAAGAATGAGGACTATAAAGTCGGGTAGTATGCTCATAATGCTTTAGAAACAATTATCCAATTTCTTTACTTTTCCATTATCCAACTTAGTTATACCATCCTGGTCTCGTTGCCATCTCACAAAAATTAGTGAAAGAACGATATGACCTTCCTCACCGTAATATTACAAAGATGAATGAAAATAGCATCATAAAATGTAATTATATTTCCCATTGCCTATAGATGAATAGTTTCAATATTTATCTGTAGAATATCCCAGCACTATGTTGCTTCCAGAGAATAATTAACTAAGTTGCGTTTATATTGACCTTGATATTACCTCTGAAAAAAATATGTATTTTCTATCTTTATATCTTACAGGCTGGGAGGGCAATTATTGTGATGCTAACGTAATATAATAATATATATTATCCAATATAATTGAAGTTGTTCAATAAATAGCAATCTAATTGCAGGGCTATTATTCTATCTATGCAACGTTTCAGCGTACACAGTATGAACAACATTAAAGAGCAATGCTGAAAAATTCTGCAAATTAGGAAAGAAACAAATGTAAAAAAGAAAGGGCACCTCCTGGAGCCACCATCAGCTGACCACTGGAAGTACTTTCAAAGTATAGACCTGGAACTTGTTCAGTCACCTCGATAAAATGCTAGCTGAACAAGGGGGTATATCTACAAGGGGTTCAAATGTAGCAGCAGAAGTAGGACCCTAAAGACTCATGTCTCTCGGTCCAAAGACCCCGCTGTCATATTATAGGACACACCAGTTCTATTAATGGCATATGGTACGTGTTTTATAGTTTTTGCCATGGGGTCTTGAAGCTTCAAGTTATTCCTCTTCTTCCTTCAGACAAAACCCAACATTAAAATAAGCCAGTTATCACAAATTAATCTAACAAATAACTCCTAAAGCTGAAATCCCCCAATATTATCTTGAAAAATTATGCTTCCCGTATTTCATGCTATACTCGTAATAGCATGATAACCCCCAAACCCTCCATTGCAAGTTACATTTTGAATTTGATGAATGCATCATTATATTCACAATATTTTATCATAAAAAAGGAAAAATACTTATCAGATCTCCCAAAGTATAATGTAGCCCTGGGATCTTTCCATTGAGTTAGGGATACACGGATGACAAGCCGAGATTTCAATCTGCACATACACCGCCATCGGCGCTATTTTCTCGAAGACCGCCAGAAGATCAATCTACTCATGCACCACCCACGGCTAGGGTGGCACCAGCTTGAAATTTAAAAAAGGAAGAATATAGACAGCAGAGGGGCCATGGCAGAGGCGAAGACCCTACCCACAGTCTCATCTCACAGGCCTGCCTCGATGCACAGAGACCAAAACTGCTAATGATGATTTTATAAAAACCAGGCTATGGTTTTCTTCTCTGAAAGTATATATTTAATCAGTATAACAGCGCCATTATGGCAATGTCTGTATAATGGCCCCCACATTAGCTTCCACGCTGTAGAATGGCCCCACATTAGTTCCTATACTGTATAATGGGCCCCATGTTAGCCTCCAAACTAAATAATAGGCCCCACACTTTATAATGGCCCCTGCAGTAATCCCTATAATGTATGAGGGCCCCCATTGTTTCAGGATCCCCCATTGTTTTTGATGCCTCCACAAGTTTTAATTAAAATAAAAAAACATCCTATACTCACCTAATCCAGGATCCTGAGAACTCCACTGGCAACGCTCCAGCAAACCAATGTCTGGTTATAGCACCGACGCGCACACAGGACGCAAGAGTCTTGGCTGTCCGCGATGAAGTCACGGTGCCAGGACTTTGATGTTCTGGGCATGCGTCTGCATCTCGGCCATCCTGTAGACCGCAGTTTTAAAGCCACCTGCGGTCTACAGAACAGAGAGAGGTAGTGCAGGGAGACCGTGTCTCCCTGCTCTATCACGGAATTTAACTATCGGCGTTAATCCAGGTGGACCCCTCTTAGTGCGGGGCTCAGGGCGACAGCACCCTCGGCCCCCCTGGTAGCTATGCTACTGGATACTGATTTATATTATCTACTATAATGTGAAAATCAAGTTTATGTTTCTTTAATGAAATATAGACAACTTTAACATTTTTTCCTAACTTTCCTTTGATTGCAGTCTAGGTGACAAGGCCGATGAAACATTTCAGCTTAATGCATTTCAATAAACTTGGTGACCAGAAATGCTCTATGAATTGGAACATTAGTGTCCAGGAAGAAAAAACGTTTTTACTATGAAAATATTGTAACATTGGAGGGGAAAATTCAGGTTTGTTAATCTCTTGCCCACCATAGCCCACCCACATTGCAATGATAGACTGATAACTGTGAGAGCCATATATAAAAAGCTGGTACTTTTACTACCTGCCTTTATTACTTGGCACTGCGGATATCCGTGACACTGCTGTTGCTATGCAATTGTAGTCACCGGAACGACCCTACAGAACTGCTCAAACAATTCACCCTCAAGATGCTGTCAGGGGTCTCATAAAGGCCCCAAAACCTGACATGGCTACATCTTTGGTACAGACTGGTTTTTCACTAAAATCATTAATATCTGCAGCATCTCCAGACTTGCCTGCCATCGAGCACATCTGGGACGCCACTGGTTGGTCAATTGGAAAGGAGCTGCCAGCAGCAGATGTTGATGATTTTCCCAAGTGCTTTAAGTGTGGCAGGACATTCCTCAGACAACTCATAACCTAGTGGTGATGCAAGAGGTAAAAAGTGCTGCCTGTGTATGGTTCAGTCATCTTTATAATACATAATGATATTAATTTAAAGCTGCATGAATCGGTCAACAGCCAGTATCTTTCTATGTCCAGAGACAAGAGTGTAGGAGCAGATGATTGAAGGGATTACAGTCTGAGGAAAGTGCAGGAAGGGAGTGCTGACAACTGTTAGATTGGTGAAATATTTTTAGGGTATGTTGACTCTGGGAATTAACCAGATTATCTGGTGTAGCGCATTCCAAAACACTGGTGCAGCACAAAAAAGTGTTGAAGACAAGATTGAGTGGTTTAGATCATGGAGAATGCTATAAAAACTAGGGAGAAAGTCAGCTCACCGATAAGATGGTGTCCAATGTGCTCAGAAACTGAAGTACCATCAGGAGAACAAAATGGAGAAATAAATATAATGAATGTAAATTTCAGCACCAAGATCTACTAGATAAATATAAGTATTCCTTTATTCCATCAGATTCATATTGTTGTGTATAAAAGCCTCAGACACGTTTTGGATAAGATCCTTAATTGTTACATATACACATTTCATTAAGGATCTTATCCAAAACGTGTCTGAGGCTTTTATACACAACAATATGAATCTGATGGAATAAAGGAATACTTATATTTATCTAGTGGATTTTTATGCTGGAATTAACATTTTTTTCTCCATGGAGGTTGTTAGTCTTATATCCGTGGCAAAATGGAGGCCGAGCACGATTGGCTGATAGGCAGAGATAAGGGAGGTGAAATAGCTTTATGGATGAGAATAACTTTATGTTGTTTTCTGGTTTCTGTAGCAACCGGAACAAAGGTGTCTATAAGGTTGTATCTATAAAAAAAAAGAAACAGAATCTCTTTTTTTTCATTTCTTTCTCTAAATAAAATAACTCTATTTAATCAATGTGCCCAAAATTGGTTCTTTAACAAACATCACTCATCCTGCAATACAACAAGCACAGGAAAGATAAAAAATATATACACTGCTTTTTGAATACAGTGACAAAAAACATTATTTTTTTATATTATTTTTATTTACATGATTTACTTGAGTGAACTTTCACTTTCTTTTACGATGACTGCAATGACTACCAAAAGTCCCACATTGTATTTCTGACCACAGTTCCATTTTATAACTAACAAACGTCAGAAAAATGAAATTTAGTCGCTCCAGAATCAGTATATACAACACTTCACCCACTGTAGGCAATACTAGGGGGTATAATGGAGTGATAAAAGGGTAGTTATCCAGCAACTCGTGAAATTGTCTTGAAAAATAGCCTTTATTTTGAAAAAAATTAAAAACATGAGACCATAGTGCAAATAAAAGCGTACAGAGGCTTATGCGTTTCGGATACTTAGATCTTTACTCAGGAAAATTTCAGCTAACCAAGATTATGCATATGGGGCTCAATCCAAAGGTTCATTTGGGTAGGGAATAGAGTTGAGGCATTTGTACATTAGAGATGAGCGTTGTTCGACTTGAACTGTTCGCCAATCTCAAATTCGAGCTGTTTTGGGCGGTGTTCGAGCCGTTCGGCAAACACGAACGATTTGAGAAAAATTCGGCTGTTCGAGGTTATGTTCGATAACTGTTCGTGCACCAAAATCATAACTGGATTTTTTCTCAGTAATGATGAAAATTAATGTTAATACGCAGTTTGAGTGTACAGCGGGGCGGGGGGAGGGGCAGGGGATGGATCTCTGCAGGAACAATGAAGATCTCCATTTTTTTTTCTCTTTCCCGCATTTGCAGTGGGGAGGTGCAATCTGTCAGCCTATCAGCAGCGCACACACGGAGCGAAGTGCTTTTTTTCACACAAGCAAGGGCATGTGTGATTGGCAGTGTATGTCACATGTCCTTGCCCTATAAGACCAAGCCATTTTCCCCGTCGCCACCATTTTCTCACTGCTGCAGCTGCGTGTTAGACGGCACCACTGTTGCTGTGTGCGCTATACCTTGTTAATTTCAAGCCAATTTTCGCACAAATCTACAGATAGCTTGGGAGTAGGGAATAGTTGTGATTGCAGTCCTTTTAAGGACTAGGTTACAGCATTTCCTACGACTTTTATCAGGCAGGTCTGTGCTCTTAAATAGATAGATTGTGAGAGTAAAGACTAATTGTAATTGGAGTCCTTTTCAGGACTAGGTTACATCAGTTCCTATCAGTTTTTGCCAGGCAGGTCTGTGCCAGTGCTGTGCAAGTTTTTTTCACAGCATTTGGCTGAATCTAGCAAAGCTAATCTAATCCTTTTTGGCCTATTGCAGAGTGTGTTAGTCAGTGGAGTAGCCTATCTGTGTTGCAAGATATACCACCTGTGTATAGAATACCAATTTTTTTACTGCACCTAGTGAAGTAAAATCTTTTGGGCATAGCATCATTCTATTAGTCCATCTATACTGACCTCCATCAGGTTGCAAATTGAATGTAATTTTTTTCTGCATCTAGCTCTGAAAAAATATTTGGGCTTCTAGCAGTGTGTGGGACTTGTTCTATTAGTCCATCTATACTGACCTCCATCAGGTTGCAAACTGAATATAATTTTTTTCTGCATCTAGCTCTGAAAAAATATTTGGCCTTCTAGCAGTGTGTGGAACTTGTTCTATTAGTCCATCTATACTGACCTCCATCACGCTGCAAATTAAAAATAATTTTTATCTGCATCTAGCTCTGAAAAAATATTTGGCCTTCTAGCAGTGTGTGGGACTTTCTCTATTAGTCCATCTATATTGACCTCCATCAGGTTGCAAATTAAAAATAATTTTTTGTCTGCATCTAGCTCTGAAAAAATATTTGGCCTTCTAGCAGTGTGTGGGACTTTCTCTATTAGTCCATCTATACTGACCTCCATCAGGCTGCAAATTAAAAATAATTTTTATCTGCATCTACCTCTGAAAAAATATTTGGCCTTCTAGCTGTGTGTGGGACTTGTTCTATTAGTCCATCTATACTGACCTCCATCAGGTTGCAAACTGAATATAATTTTTTTATGCATCTAGCTCTGAAAAAATATTTGGCCTTCTAGCAGTGTGTGGGACTTTCTCTATTAGTCCATCTATACTGACCTCCATCAGGTTGCAAATTAAAAATAATTTATATCTGCATCTAGCTCTGAAAAAATATTTGGCCTTCTAGCAGTGTGTGGGACTTTCTCTATTAGTCCATCTATACTGACCTCCATCAGGTTGCAAATTAAAAATAATTTTTTGTCTGCATCTAGCTCTGAAAAAATATTTGGGCTTCTAGCAGTGTGTGGGACTTGGTCTATTAGTCCATCTATACTGACCTCCATCAGGTTGCAAATTAAAAATAATTTTTTGTCTGCATCTAGCTCTGAAAAAATATTTGGCCTTCTAGCAGTGTGTGGGACTTTCTCTATTAGTCCATCTATACTGACCTCCATCAGGTTGCAAACTGAATATATTTTTTTTCTGCATCTACCTCTGAAAAAATATTTGGGCTTCTAGCTGTGTGTAGGACTTGTTCTATTAGTCCATCTATACTGACCTCCATCAGGTTGCAAACTGAATACAATTTTTTTCTGCATATACCTCTGAAAAAATATTGGGTTTCTAGCTGTGTGTGGGACTTGTTCTATTAATCCATCTATACAGACCTCCATCAGGTTGCAAACTGAATATATTTTTTTCTGCATCTACCTCTGAAAAAATATTTGGGCTTCTAGCTGTGTGTAGGACTTGTTCTATTAATCCATCTATACAGACCTCCATCAGGTTGCAAACTGAATATAATTTTTTTCTGCATCTAACCCAGCCAATAGTTTTGGCCTAATACCACAGTTTGGCCACTCAGCTCTGCTCGGTTCCCATCCATTGTTTTTTTGTGCAAACAACTCCAGAGTGGTGAATTAGTTAACCACCAAAATGAGTGGAAAAAGGCCTGCTGCTGGTGGAAAGGGGAATAGGCGTGTTGGGAAGGGGAAAAAAGGTTGTGTCCGTGGGGTAGGTGTTAAAGCAACAGTAACATCTGCAGAAGAAAGACCATCTTCCAGCCAAACTAAAATGTCTACTTCTTTTAGCGGACAATGTGATAAGATCCCTTTCTTACGGCCACGCCAATCGCTACAAATTCCAGATGAGGCACAAAAACAGCAGGTGATTCAATGGATATCAAGTGCTCCTTTAAGTGGGCTCTCCTCCACATCAACTTCAACATCACAAATACTCCAGTCCTCAAAGGTGTCACCCCAATTGCACTTGCTTCCTCACAGCTCCCAAATCTCCAGCTGCCCATCTGAGTATGAGGTAGAACAGATGGTTGAGTCTGCAGAGCTGTTTACTCATACTATAGCCTGGGAATCAGAGGTCGACTCCAGCGCTTCTGTGAATCCAGACGAGGAAATGATCTGCACTGATGCCCAGAATCTTTATGAGTCGGATCCAGGACCAGACGCAGAAGGTTCTGACCATAATGTAGACCCTCATTCCCAAACTGTAACTCCTGTTGGTGGAGACAATGAGGAAGACGATGATGAAACTCAAATACCTGATTGGAGAGACAACTTTAGTTTTTTGTCAGGGCAGGAACAGGTTGGCTCTGAGGACGACGGGTGTGATAACGCACAGGGTGGTGATGATGAGGTTGGAGATCCCACTTACTGTCAAGCCACAGTCAGCCAAGAGATGAGGTCAGCAGAGGAGGTGGAGGAAGATGCTAGTGATGACGAGGTCAGGTTGCGCCTTCCTGGACAGAGACGTAGTACTGGAAGCACGTCAACAACTGCATCCTCAAACACAACTCTGCCTCTCACCACAAGTCGTGGTGGCTCTTCAGGTCGCATGGGTGCTAAGCCTTGCATAGCCTGGGCATTTTTTCAGATCGATAAAGATGACCCAACTCGTGTTATCTGTAACTTTTGTCAGCAAAAGCTAAGTAGAGGCCAAAAAATACATAGTTTGAGTACTTCATGCATGAACCGGCACATGGACATGAAGCATAAGTTGCAGTGGGAAGCTCAGTGTGCTACAATGCGGCCTAGCCGGCCGGGCCAACCACCGTCTGCCATATCTTGTGCATCCGCGGCCTCTTCATCCTCTGTGACTGGGGGGACAGCAGTCACACCTGTTTTGGGGCGCAGACCTGCCACCTCTTTACCCGCAACAGCCAGCGTGATTGGCAGGTCATCATTTTCTTTGGAGGTGGTAACACCAGCTGGTGTTGAGCGCTGTCCGACATCGATAGCACCACCTTTGGATCAAGGCAACCTAACATGTCCACCTGCATCTTCCTCACAGACCGGCAGTTTGCCGGGGACACCCTTATCAACCCCGTCTAAGCACAATAGCCAGCCCTCGGTCCCTCAGATGTGGACAAGTAAAAGACCATTTCCTCCTAGCCATGAGAAAGCTAAGAGGTTGAATTTCACCATCTGCAAGCTCTTGGCTACAGAAATGCTGCCTTTCCGCCTGGTGGACACAGAGGATTTTCGAGACCTTATGTCCGTCGCAGTGCCCCAGTACCAGATGCCCAGTCGGCACTACTTCTCAAAGAAAGGTGTGCCTGCGCTCCACCAGCATGTCGCACACAACATCACCGCTTCTTTGAGAAACTCTGTGTGTGACAGGGTGCATTTCACCACAGACACTTGGACGAGTAGGCATGGACAGGGGCGTTACATGTCACTGACTGGGCACTGGGTAACTATGGTGACAGCAGGACAAGGGGCTGCTGTCCAAGTCTTGCCGTCCCCACGAGTTGTGCGTCAATCCTCTTTATGTCAAAGTTCCTCCACTGCTTCTGCCTCCTCAACCTCCTCTCGGTCTTCCACCTGCACCCAAAGCCTGTCTGGACATGCCACAAGCTTTCTAACTGCGCAGAAGGGATCCTGCACACCTCCTTACTATGCTGGCAGTAGGGCTCAACGTCATCAGGCGGTTTTTACTTTGAAATGTCTGGGAAATGTGAGTCACACAGCTGAGGAGTTGTGATCAGCTCTGGAGAACCAATTTCATGAATGGTTGTCTCCACTGGACCTGAAACCAGGGAAGGCCGTGTGCGACAATGCTGCAAACCTGGGTGCGGCCCTTCGCCGGGGCAATGTCACACACGTGCCTTGTATGGCTCACGTGTTGAACCTGGTTTTCCAGCAATTTTTAGCCCACTATTCCAGACTAGATGGCCTTCTGCAGAGGGCACGGTCGCTTTGTGCTCACTTCCGCCGTTCGCATCCCGCAGCTCAGCGACTTACATCTCTACAGAAGTCGTTGGGCCTGCCACTTCACCGGCTAAAATGCGATGTGCCTACCCAGTGGAATTCAACTCTGCACATGTTGCAGCGACTGTGGCAGCACCGACAAGCCCTGGTGCAATACGTTCTGACGTATAGCCTGGGCCAACGAGATCCAGAGGTGGGGCAAATCACGCTGGAGGAGTGGTCTCAGATCAGGGACCTATGCACCCTTCTGCACAGTTTTGAAATTGCGACGAAGATGTTTAATGCTGACGATGCCATTATCAGCATGACTATTCCGGTGATTTACATGCTGGAGCACATGTTAAACAGAATTCGGAGTCAGGTTGTGTCACAAGAGGAGGTGGAGGAAGTAGAGGAGGAGGAGTTGTATGCGGAAGGGCTAACATCTGCAAGGTCCAGACGGTCGGCAGCACCAAGGCGGCAGGCATGTGAGGGTGGGGGAGATGGTTTTACCAGGGCGCATGGTAGCAGCCAAACTAGTGAGGAAGGTGCAGGAGCCCAGGAAGAAGTGGAGGACGAACTGATGGAAGACTCATCAGATGAGGGAGACCTTGATCACATTTCTGTTGTGCGAGGTTGGGGGGAGAGGACAGAGGAAGGAAGCATGATTGTTACCTCGCCACCAACACAACAGGGACTTGGTGCTCCTGGATGCGCAACACACATGAGTGCCTTCTTGCTGCACTACCTGCAACATGACCCTCGAATTGTGAGAATTAGAAATAATCCTGACTACTGGGTTGCCACACTGTTAGATCCCCGGTACAAAAGTAAATTTGCAGAAATTATTCCTGCCATAGAAAGGGATGCACGCATGCAGGAGTATCAGCAGAGACTGTTGCAGAATCTTACATGTGCTTTTCCACAAAACACCAGTGGTGCACGTAGTGAATCTCACAGTTCCAACTTGCCAACCGTGGGACCGTCAAGTGTTCAGCACTCAAACCGTAACAGAACCACAGTATCTGCTGGTAACATCAATTTTGCGGAATCATTTCACCACTTTTTTAGCCCATCCTTTGCAAGGCCACAGGAGACAAGAAGTCTGACACATAGTCAACGCCTAGAGACGATGGTACAGGAGTATCTCCAAGTAAACATTGAAGCCATGACTGTGTCACTGGACCCTTGCTCTCTTTGGGCTTCCAATCTGGATAAATGGCCGGAGCTAGCCACTTACGCCTTGGAGATCTTGTCATGCCCCGCAGCCAGCGTTCTGTCTGAATGTGTGTTCAGCGCTGCTGGTGGTGTGCTGACAGATAAGCGCACGCGGCTCTCCACTGATAATGTAGACAGACTCACGTTCATAAAGATGAACAAATCATGGATCCGAAATGACTTTTCTACCCCTGTGTCATCCTGGGGAGAGTAAAAGCTTGATGATTGGTTAAAATCACCCTACCAACCGTTTTAAGCTTTCAAATTACTAATCATGTTTATCTGTATCTTGGCTGGAAAATAATTTGGGCTTTGTAGCAGTGTGCAGCACTGATTCTATTAGGCCATCTATAATAAGCTCCACCAGATTTAAAATTACTAATCATGTTTATCTGTATCTTGACTGGAAAATAATTTGGGCTTTGTAGCAGTGTGCAGCACTGATCCTATTAGGCCATCTATACTAAGCTCCACCAGATTTAAAATTAATAATAATTTTTAGCTGCATCTAGCCCGGAAAATAATTTTGGGGCTCCGAGATGCGCAAGACACATAAGTGCCTTCTTGCTGCACTACCTGCAACATGACCCTCATATTGTCAGAATTCGAAGTAATCATGACTACTGGGTTGCCACACTCTTAGATCCCCCAAACTTTTCGATCAACCTTTTCATTTTAATAAAGACCAAAAAAATGGTCATTTTTGAAATTATAATCATTAGCAGGTTATTAGAAACTGAAATCAAACAGTTTTCAACTCAAAACTTTATTCTAGGTGATGTTACATTTTCACATAGGATTCCTTGTTCGAAAGGAGCTTCTGAACTCTCTCGTCCATTGAATTTGTCAGGTTTTGGATGGTTTCTGCTTCAATTGTTTTGCATGAGGACAGAATACCCTCCCAGAGCTGTTGCTTAGATGTGAACTGCCTCCCGCCATCATAGACACTCCTTTTGATGATGCTCCAGAGGTTCTGAATGGGGTAGAGGTCAGGGGAGCATGGGGGTCACACCATAAGTTTGTCCCCTTTTATGCCCATATCAGCCAGAGATGCAGATGTTTTATGTGCAGCATGAGATGGTGCATTATCATGCAAAAAAATGATCTTGCTGTGAAATACACGGTTCTTCTTCTTGAACCATGGCAGGAAGTGCTGTTTGAGAAAATCCACATACATTATGGAGTTCATCTTTAGCGCCTTCAGGGATCCTAAAGGTGCCGACAATCTCTCTCCCCATGATTCCAGCCCAAAACATTACTCCACCTCCTCCTTGTTGGCGCTGTAGCCGTGTTTGCATGGGGTGTCCATCAACCAGCCATCCTCCACTCCATCCATCTGGACCATCGAGCGCTGCACGGCACTCATCCGTGAACAACACAGTTTTGAAATCAGTCTTCCTGTAATGTTTGGCCCACTGGAGCCATTTCTGCTTGTGTGAAGTGGATAGAGGAGGTCGACAGGATGGCGTATGCACAGCTGAAAACCTCTGAAGGACCCTGCATCTTGTTGTTCGGGGGACATTGGAGGCACCAGCAGCTTCAAAAACTTGTCTGCTGCTATGACAAGGCTTTTTTGCCGCTGCTCTTTTAACCTGACGTAATTGCCTGTAGGAAAGAGTCCTCAATTTGCCCTTATCAGCACGCACACGTGTGTACTGTGAATCAGCTACATACTTCTTGATTGCCAAGACACTTCATGCTGATCATCGCACAATGTTGATTGTAGTCATGCCTTGACCTAAACACTCCACAATTTGTTGCTTCTCAGCAGCCGACACATCCTTTTTCTTTCCCATTTTGGCAGAAAATGTAGGCTGCTTAATAATGTGAGACAGCCTTCTTAAGTAGTCTTGCCTTTCATTGGACACACCTGCCAAACTAATTAGCACAGGTGTCTGCAATTGCTTACAGTGATATAAAGAGCCCTGACACACATCACCATCAATGAGTTTAACTGACAAACAAACAAATTCTTCCCTTATCACTCCTAAACACTTTTTGCATAATAATTTGGAACACAGTGTACATGTGCTTTTCCAAAAAACACCAGTGGTTCACGTAGTGAATCTTACAGTTCTAACTTGCCAATCGTGGTCTGTATGGAGTTGTTCAATAAAGGGCCCAAAATTAAGATAACATAGATGGGAGAGGTCTCTATGAATAGGAATTCCTAAGTATTTGATACCCTGTGAGGGCCAGGCAAAGGGAAAGTTGGACTGGATGGAATCCTATATGGATTTGGGGAGGGAGACATCGAGGGCCTCAGACTTCGCTGCATTGATTTTAAAATTTGACCATGTAACAAAGTGATCTATTTCAGCCATAACAGCATGGATGGATATATGTGATTGAGTGATATATACTAGGACATCATCAGCAAATAGAGAGCACTTGTACTCGGTGCCTCCCACCTCAATCCACCTAATATTGGGGTTATGGTGAATTGATGAGAGCAGGTGCTCCGTCACTAGGATGTATAAGAGAGGGGACAGAGGACATCCCTGCCTTGTCCCATTGGTGATTGTGAAAGGTGATGAAAATGTTCTGATGCACCCCCTGGGCCTTGGGACACCCGGAGCCGGACCCTTTTTGGTGGATTCTGGTGGTTGTAGTCTTCGTGGCGGTGACCCGGTTCCGTGGCTCAGGGTGGTCAAACCAGTGGCGAAACTATTTATGTGGTTTTGATGTTTAAATGTCCGACTACGCCACCCGTGGATTGCGGTCAGAGTGAACCGCCGCTGCAGGGCAGACCGCTGAGGCTGGTGTTGTGGGTGCAGCAGAGCGTAGCAAAACTCCCCACGGGAGGAGTATAGCCTCAGGGCAGTGTATGCGGAGGATGGGGGTGATGGTGCAGGGCAGCAGCAGTAACGACACGGAGTCAGTGATGCAGTCCAGGGCATTTACTCACAGTTCTTATTATCCAGACCACGTCTGCAGGTAACGGCTGCCCACGTCGTACTGTGCTCACCAGGTGAGGGGCTCAGACAACTCCCAGATAACTTTGGAGCGCTTCACAGGACCCCCTTTGTGTGTCCTTTGTCTGGCCTTTCTTACCAACCCTTCTGTCCGGCTGCCTCGGGCCTCCTCTTGGTAAACTTGGCGCCAGTTTCCCTGACCCTATGTGGTGCCTTCCTAGCGGGTGTAGCGAGGGGCTGCGCCACATAAAATGTCACAGCCTCCAGTTTCTAGCTGAGGGTCGTTTCCTGCCTCCATTAGTTTCGGGGACAGGTCTCCCCCTTTGGCCTGACCCCTCCACGCAGGTGGATTCGGGCGTGCGGTGGCGACTCGCCCGTCTGCACCCCTGGGATCCCTTCATTCCTTGTTCCTGGAGCCTTCTCCGCTCCTCTTCCTTCCTTCTCCCTCTTCCAGGCCTGGGCCTCTGTTACTAGGCCCGCCTCCGGAGCAGAGCTCATGCAGAGCCCCTGCTCCCTGCCACTTCTGCTCAGACTTCTCTGCACTGAACTAAGATGGTGCCCACCTTTTATACTCCCTTCTCAATGCACCCAGGAACTGCTTCCTCCCTGCTCCTGCACTACAGGGTTCCCCTTCCTCAGTGTTCCCTCCCCCCACTCCAGCCAGGGACAGGGACTGTCGTGCCCATCTCAGAGGCATATTGGTCGCCCTGCCCCACGGCAATGTGGTGTAATGCATGCAGGTGTCGGGTCCTGATCCACACTCCATCCTTACCTGAGAGTGAGATATCACACCTCTGGGTGAGGTGCAATACCTCTGTAGCAACCGAGCCCTCAGGGTGCTACAGTTCCATTTATCTTCTGCCTAGGTGACATATTGTGATACAGGGCCGTGATTTTGGCTATAAAAGGGTCCCCTAGACCCCTACCCCAAGCTTTTTAAGAGAATCATGTATGGCGTGCCAGGAGACTCTTTGGAATGCTTTCTCAGCATCCAACGAGAGTATCTAATTACAAATTTTTAACTGCATCTAGCCCAGGAAATACTTTGTGCCTAGTAGCAGTGTCTGCTAGTCAGCGGATTATCCCGGCTGTTAAGCAAGCTACACCAGCTGTAGTTTGGACACTTAATTTTTTCAAAGGAAATGCTTCGGGACCACGGGATACTCAGTGAAGAGCATCAGAAGGCACCCCAAGGCATAGGGGCTGGGACTGGCAGTAGGATGCCTTGCGGTGGACAGCCGAGCTCGATCCTTATAAAAGCTTTTTAACTGCAGCAGCTTTAGTGGACGCTACTGGAGCTGGAATTACGCGGCTGCTGGCATGAGACTTGCCCTCCAATAGATCCTTGTAAATGGATTTAAAGTGTATTCATTCAAATTAGAGAGACAATTTAAATTAAAAAGCTTAGAGCTGCCTCCACCACAGGGGGGCTCGCTCGACCCACCAGCGGACAGGCACCAGTATTGAGAGAGGGGGGCTGGCCGTCAGGGTTCACCGCGGCTCTGGCACAAACCCGGCGACACGGAGGTGGCACGGGCAGGAGCGGACTGAACGTGTCGGCTTCTCACTTTTTGGATTTTAGAAGGGCATGACATGCCTATATCTGTGTCTCCCCCTCCTTTTACTCCTCCACCTCTTTTCTTTTCGCATGACTATATGTACTTGTCACTTTTCCATGTGTTAGTTGTGTCTTCTGAGCAGTTTGTCAGCCTTTGGACACATTTGAAGGTGTTTTCTATGTGTTTCTATGTGTTTTTGTTTGCCTGCCATTGGTTTTAACGGTGTTCGAAGGTGTTCGACGACCAGTTCGACGAACAGTTCGACGAACACACGGGTTTTCGACGAACCGAACCGAACTCGAACACTACGGGGGTGGCTCAACACTAATGTACATGTCAATAATCCAGCTTTTGATAATCAATGACCAGGAGATATAAAGTGCAAATGCCCTATAAAGTGTCAGTGCAAGCAGCATGGGCTTATTATCCAGATATATCTATATTGCCTTAGTTGTCCCTATAGAAAGGTTAATAGTCACCAATATGAAATCCAATGCTGTTTTCTTCTTTTTTTCTTTCTAAATGAGATAATCGTAATGAGCAATGAAGATATATATATGGCAGCTGTAAGCTGTAAGCTCAGGAGATATGAAGTAACAATATTGTGCTGCCTCTATGTAAAGAGCAGGAAGCATAAAGTGCAATTGCCCTGAAGAATGTCAGTGCCCACGGTATACACTTGTAGTCTAAATATTCCTGTCTAGTCCTCATGGTAAGCTGCATAGAAAGACAATAGAAACCTAACCACTATATCCCCAGCAGATGTCATTGTATCGACTACTTACAACCAGAGGAGAGACGAAGTGACCCAGTGATCCTTGTGCTGCACTCTGACGACGCCGTTTCGCCACACTTCTTCCAGGGGGCGTTAACCACTAAAGCTTAACCGGCTCCTTAAGTAGTGCCCATACCCAATAAGATCGCAGTGATGCTCAGTGTAGTGGGCGCATGAACACCATCCATTTTGCAGTGTATATTTCTAACCAGAGTCACTGCCACTTGAGAACGTGAAAAATCCTGCTCCTTTACTGTCATGCAAAGTGAGGGAAAGAATAAGTGCACAACGACGGGAAGAAGGGGAGGAAGCCCAAATACTAGGGAAAGGGGGAGTTGAGACCCCTAGGCAGATCTGATAACACCCTGTCTCGCCTAACGTCCCTAAATAGGTTCCACACCTATCGCCGAGCAGGAAACCTAAACCCTGACTCCCCCTAGAGATAGGCCCTAGATAGGGAGGGGACGGGGTGAGCCCCCACTGCAACTAAAGACAAAAAGGTAAACAGACAAGGGAATACACTTAGCTTGAGAATACACCAGAGAGATCACGCCAACTATCCTCCAAGGGAACTTCAAGAAGCCACTGTTAGAACCCTCCTGTTTGTTTTTTGTCCATCTTGTGTTTTGCGGTCACGTGACCATCTGCCTTTATATTCCAGCTCCGCCCTCCTGGCTGTGCTGGACTTCAGTGTTGTTTTGACTGTTTCTCTAGCCAGGTGCTTTGGTGCCTTTCTCTGTCAGTTTGCTTGGTCCTTCTGGGACCTCTAGTACCTTTTTGTCAGTTTGTCTTTTTGTGTTCTGCAACAACTTCTCTGTTTAGGAGGTGTCCCATTTTTGTTCCAGTCCTTAGTTCTTTTAGGGACCCCTCCCCTTATGCTATAGGTCTTCGTTCAGACTAGCCGAGGACTAAGGCGGGTCTGTTCGCTAGGAACAGGCAGCCCACTACATCGTAGGGATTCAGCTTAGTCTTACTGTAGGGACAGCTTTCCCCTTCTTTCCTTAGTACATGTTGCAGATCATAACAGTAAGTCCAGCCCAAAAAACAAAAAGCAAAGAAATTCGGGGATCAGTATGGTTTCCGTCCAGGATTTGGCTCAACGCTTGCAGGGATTGTCTCTGGAGGTGGCCAAGCTCCAGCAACACGTGAGTAGCTGTTCTGGAGCGCATTTTGTGTAACCCAAGGTATGACTGCCTGATGTTTTTTATGGTAAACAGCAAGATTTTTTTTCCTTTAAAAATGCTTGTTTGTTATATCTTCATTTGAGACCAAGGTCCTCTGGGAATAAATCACAGCGCATTGGTTTTATTATGTCACTTTTGCGCAAAGAACCACAGGGGTGGGCCTTTTCTCTCCAACCTAGTGATTCATGCTTAAGGTCGGTAGAAGAATTTTTTCTGCTTTGGGGCTGTTATATGACGATCCTGATCGAATTCCATCTGCTGAGGCAAGACTCAGGCATTTGAATCAGGGGTCAGGTGATGTTGAAAATTATTGCACACACTTCAGAAGATGGGCTTCAGAAGTCAAATGGAATGATCCTGCTCTGAAATATTTATTTCTTGCTAGTCTGAGTGAAAGGGTTAAGGATTTGCTAATTGCATTCCCCGCACCTGAGACTCTGCAGGATGCCATGCAATTAGCTGTTTGTGTGGACAGGAGGCTGAGGTCCAGGCTGAATGAGGTAAAGACTCCTGTAATGTCAGGTCCTAGTCCCCAGAAACTCTGCTCAGACGGCGGAGAACTGATGGAGGTTGGGGCGATGTCACTCCGCTCTCAGGAAAGAGACCGGAGGTTCGCTGAGGGATTGTGTCTTTATTGTGGTAAAGCTGACCATTTGATTAAGTATTGTGAGCTTTGTTTAAGTAAAGAAAAAAAAAAAGAGGTCTGGTACGCCCGTATAGCTTGTTTACGCTCTGCAAGAGTATTTCTTTCTGGGAGTACTACTTTGCAGGAAAATTTAATTGAATTTCAGGTATTTGTGGATTGTGGTTCAACACTTAATGTGATTGATAAAGGGTTTTTGGAAAAACTTAAATTGAAATCCAAACCTTTGTCATCACCTATTTCTGTGATTGCAATTGATAACACTTCCTTGAAATGTATTACTCACAAGGTTGCTGCATTTCCCCTCACTATCAATGGAGTTCACCAAGAAATTTTGTACTTGGTTGTATTGGATAATTTACCCTCTCCGGTCGTTCTAGGTTTGCCTTGGTTAAAACTGCACAATCCTTTACTGGACTGGTCTACTAATGTGATTAAATCTTGGAGTCCGAAGTGCTATGATAAATGTTGTAATGGTCGCATTGCGGCTGTGGAAAAAGGGGAATTACCGGTACCTATTCAAGATTTTTGGAGGTTTTTTTCAGAGGAGGAGTCACAAGTTTTACATCCTCATAGAGATTATGATTGCGCCATTGAGTTTGTTCCGGGAGCTACTCTTCCCAAGAGTCGCTTGTTTAATCTGACTATCCCTGAAAGAAAGGCCTTGGAGGAATACATACAGACTAGCCTGGCTGCTGGTCACATTAGACCTTCTAAGTCACCTGTGGCAGTTGGATTTTTGTTTGTTAAAAAAAAGGATGGGGGTTTACGTCCATGTCTGGATTTTCGTGAAATTAATAAGATTACCGTACGCAATTCCTACCCATTGCCGTTAATTCATGACTTGTTTAACCAGCTAGTGGGGGGCCAAGTGGTTCTCTAAAATTGATCTCTGGTGGGCATGCAATTTGTTACGAGTGAAGGAGGGTGATGAATGGAAAACTGTTTTTAACACTCCTGTAGGTCATTTTGAGAATCTGGTGATGCCTTTTGGTCTTACCAATGCACCTGCATTTTTTCAGAACCTTATTAATGATATCCTGAGACCTTTGATTGGTAAGAATGTGGTTGTGTATTTGGATGACATTTTGATTTATTTTCCAGATCTAGAGTCCCATTGGCAGAGTGTACGTGAAGTTTTGCAGTTATTGAGTGATAATTCACTCTTTGCTAAGCTGGAGAAATGTGAGTTCGCTGTGCAGAAAATTAGTTTTTTGGGCTACATCGTCTCCAGCGAGGGCTTTGAGATGGACCCTGTGAAAGTTCAGGCTGTGCAGGAATGGCCTAGGCCTATTGGTTTGAAATCTATACAGAGATTTTTGGGTTTTGCCAATTATTACAGGAAATTCATTAAGAATTTTTCTGTAATTGTTAAACCTCTAGCCGATCTCACCAGGAAAGGTTCGAATACGGTCCAGTGGACTACTGAGGCCATTGAAGCATTTAAGTATCTCAAAGAGAGGTTCAGTTCTGCCCCTCTCCTTATGCAGCCTGATAAGACCAAGCCTTTTTTGGTCGAGGTCGATGCTTCGTCGGTGGGGGTCGGAGCAGTTTTGTCTCAGGAAAACAGGGATGGAGTACATCCTTGTGCCTTCTTTTCGAAAAAAAAATCAGAAACAGAACTGAATTATGATGTTGGAAATCGGGAGTTGCTGGCTATTAAACTCGCGTTTGAACATTGGCGTCATTTTTTGGAAGGCACTAGATGTCCTATTCAGGTTTTCACAGATCATAAGAATTTGATCTATCTGGATGCTGCCAAGCACTTGAATGCCCGTCAAGCTAGGTGGGCACTTTTTTTTACTCGGTTTCATTTTTCTGTTACCTATATCCCTGGTACTAAGAATGTTAAAGCCGATGCTTTATCTCGTAGCTTCTCTCCTATGGTCAGTGCCGAGGAGGAGGAGAGCATTTTACAGAAAGAAGTTGTGGTGATGGCATTGGACTCCGTTTTGGAGAATGGGATTCTGAAAGCTCAAGATGATGCTCCATCTAACACTCCCCATGGGAGGTTGTTCGTGCCTAGGACCTTTAGGAGAGATTTGTTTGTGGAGTGTCATGAGTCTCGGTTGGCAGGTCATCCAGGAATTTCTGAGACTAAGAGACTTATCAGTCGCAGTTTTTGGTGGCCTGGATGGCAGAAAGAAGTCATCAAGTGGGTGCGTCAATGAACGGTGTGTGCTAGGTCAAAGGCTTCACATACTCCTGCTGCGGTGTTGCTTTGCCCTCTGGAGGTTCCTAGTGCGCCTTGGACGCATCTCACAATGGATTTTATTACTGATCTGCCTGTGTCCGAGGGTTTTACTGTCATCTGGGTGGTCGTGGACTGTTTTAGTAAGATGTGTCATTTGGTTCCATTCATTAAGTTGCCCTGCACCAAGACACTCGCTAAGGCGTTTGTTAAGGAGATTGTCAAGCTTCATGGAGTTCCCACGGATATTGTTTTTGATAGAGGACCTCAGTTTGTGGCTCTCTTTTGGCGTGCTTTTTGTGACAGGTTGGGAGTAGTGTTGAGCCACCCCCGTAGTGTTCGAGTTCGGTTCGTCGAACACCCGTATGTTCGCCGAACTGTTCGTCGAACACCTTCGAACACCGTTAAAACCAATCGCCCGCAAACAAAAACACATAGAAACACATAGAAAACACATAGAAAGCACTTCAAAGGTGACCAAAAGCTGACAAACTGCTCAGAAGACACAACTAACACATGGAAAAGTGACAAGTACATATAGTCATGCGAAAAGAAAAAGAGGTGGAGGAGTAAAAGGAGGGGGAGACACAGATATAGGCATGTCATGCCCTTCTAAAACCAAAAAAGTGCGAAGCCGACACGGCTTGTCCGTTCCTGCCCGTGTGACCTCCGTGTCGCCGGGTTTGTGCCAGAGCCGCTGTGGACCCTGACGGCCAGCCCCCCTCTCCCAATACTGGTGCCTGTCCGCTGGTGGGTCGAGCGAGCCCCCCTGCGGTGGAGGCAGGTCTAATCTTTTTCATTTAAATTGTCTCTCTAATTTGAATGAGTACACTTTAAATCCTTTTACAAGGATCTATTGGAGGGCAAGTCTCATGCCAGCAGCCGCGGTAATTCCAGCTCCAGTAGCGTCCACTAAAGCTGCTGCAGTTAAAAAGCTTTTATAAGGATCGAGCTTGGCGGTCCAGCGCAAGGGTCCTACCGCCAGTTCCAGCCCCTGTGCCTTGGGGTGCCTCCCCGATGATCTTCACTGAGTGTCCCGTGGGCCCGAACCATTTCCTTTGAAAAAATTAAGTGTCCAAACTACAGGTGGTGTAGCTTGCTTAACAGCTGGGATAATCCGCTGACTAGCAGACACTGCTACTAGGCACAAAGTATTTCCTGGGCTAGATGCAGTTTAAAAATTTGTAATTAGATACTCTCGTTGGATGCTGAGAAAGCATTCCATAGAGTCTCCTGGCACGCCATATATTATTCTCTTAAAAAGCTTGGGGTAGGGGTCTAGGGGACCCTTTTATAGCCAAAATCACGGCCCTGTATCGCAAGACATCACCTAGACTGAAGATAAATGGAACATTTTCATCACCTTTCATAATCACCAATGGGACAAGGCAGGGATGTCCTCTGTCCCCTCTCTTATACATCCTAGTGACGGAGCACATGCTCTCATCAATTCGCCATAACCCCAATATTAGGTGGATTGAGGTGGGAGGCACCGAGTACAAGTGCTCTGCATTTGCTGATGATGTCCTAGTATATATCACTCAATCACATATATCCATCCCTGCTGTTATGGCTGAAATAGATCACTTTGTTACATGGTCAAATTTTAAAATCAATGCAGCGAAGTCTGAGGCCCTCGATGTCTCCCTCCCCAAATCCATACAGGATTCCATCCAGTCCAACTTTCCCTTTGCCTGGCCCTCACAGGGTATCAAATACTTAGGAATTTGTATTCATAGAGACCTCTCCCGTCTATGTTATCTTAATTTTGGGCCCTTTATTGAACAACTCCATACAGACCACGGTTGGCAAGTTAGAACTGTAAGATTCACTACGTGAACCACTGGTGTTTTGTGGAAAAGCACATGTACATGTGATAAGGTAAGAATTTTTTTGTTTGTCAACTAAACTCATTGATTTTCATGTGTGTCAGGGCTCTTTATATCACTGTAAGCAATTGCAGACACCTGTGCTATTTAGTTTGGCAGGTGTGTCTAATGAAAGGCAAGACTACTTAAGAAGGCTGTCCCACATTATTAAGCAGCCTACATTTTCTGCCAAAATGGGAAAGAAAAAGGATGTGTCGGCTGCTGAGAAGCAACAAATTGTGGAGTGCTTAGGTCAAGGCATGACTACAATCAACATTGCCAAGATACTTCATCCTGATCATCGCACAATCAAGAAGTATGCAGCTGATTCACAGTACACACGTGTGCGTGCTGATAAGGGAAAATTGAGGACTCTTTCCTACAGGCAATTACGTCAGGTTAAAAGAGCAGCGGCAAAAAAGTACAAACTATTGGTGCTGCACCCAGGCTCCCCTGACCTCAACCCCATTGAGAACCTCTGGAGCATCATCAAAAGGAGTGTCTATGATGGCGGGAGGCAGTTCACATCTAAGCAACAGCTCTGGGAGGGTATTCTGTCCTCATGCAAAACAATTGAAGCAGAAACCATCCAAAACCTGACAAATTCAATGGACGAGAGAGTTCAGAAGCTCCTTTCCAACAAGGGGTCCTATGTGCAAATATAACATCACCTAAAATAAAGTTTTGAGTTGAAAACTGTTTGATTTCAGTTTCTAATAACCTGCTAATGCTTATAATTTCAAAAATGAAAATTTTTTTTCTTTATTAAAGTGAAAAGGTTGATCGAAGAGTGTGGGGGATCTAAGAGTGTGGCAACCCAGTAGTCAGTATTATTTCGAATTTTGACAATCTGAGGGTCATGTTGCAGGTAGTGCAGCAAGAAGGCACTCATGTGTCTTGCGCATCTAGGAGCCCCAAAATTATTTTCCGGCCTAGATGCAGCTAAAAATCATTATTAATTTGAAAGCTGGTGGAGCTTAGTATAGATGGCCTAATAGAATCAGTACTGCAAACTGCTACAAGGCCCAAATTATTTTCCATCCAAGATACAGATAAACATGATTAGTAATTTTAAATCTGGTGGAGTTTAGTATAGATGGCCTAATAGAATCAGTACTGCACACTGCTACAAGGCCCAAATTATTTTCCAGCCAAGATACAGATAAATATGATTAGTAATTTTAAATCTGGTGGAGTTTAGTGTAGATGGCCTAATAGAATGAGTACTGCACACTGCTACAAGGCCCGAATTATTTTCCAGTCAAGATACAGATAAACATGATTAGTAATTTGAAAGCATAAAACGGTTGGTGAGGTGATTTTAACAAATCATCAAGCTTTTACTCTCCCCAGGATGACACAGGGGTAGAAAAGTCCTTTCGGATGCATGATTTGTTCATCTTTATGAACGTGAGTCTGTCTACATTATCAGTGGAGAGCCGCGTGCGCTTATCTGTCAGCACACCTCCAGCAGCGCTGAACACACGTTCAGACAGAACGCTAGCTGCGGGGCATGACAAGATCTCCAAGGCGTAAGTGGCGAGCTCCGGCCATTTATCCAGATTGGAAGCCCAAAAGAGCAAGGGTCCAGTGACACAGTCATAGCTTCAATGTTAACTTGGAGATACTCCTGTACCATCGTCTCTAGGCGTTGACTATGTGTCAGACTTCTTGTCTCCTGTGGCCTTGCAAAGGATGGGCTAAAAAAGTGGTGAAATGATTCCGCAAAATTGATGTTACCAGCAGATACTGTATTTCTGTTACGTTTTGAGTGCTGAACACTCGACGGTCCCACGGTTGGCAAGTTGGAACTGTGAGATTCACTACGTGCACCACTAGTGTTTTGTGGAAAAGCACATGTAAGATTCTGCAACAGTCTCCGCTGATACACCTGCATGCGTGAATCCCTTTCTATGGCAGGAATAATTTCTGCAAATTTACTTTTGTACCGGGGATCTAACAATGTGGCAACCCAGTAGTCAGGATTATTTCTAATTCTCACAATTCGAGGGTCATGTTGCAGGTAGTGCAGCAAGAAGGCACTCATGTGTCTTGCGCATCCAGGAGCACCAAGTCCCTGTTGTGTTGGTGGCGAGGTAACAATCATGCTTCCTTCCTCTGTCCTCTCCCCCCAACCTCGCACAACAGAAATGTGATCAAGGTCTCCCTCATCTGATGAGTCTTCCATCAGTTCATCCTCCACTTCTTCCTGGGCTCCTGCACCTTCCTCACTAGTTTGGCTGCTACCATGCACCCTGGTAAAACCATCTCCCCCACCCTCACATGCCTGCCCTCTTGGTGTTGCCGACCGTCTGGACCTTGCAGATGTCAGCCCTTCCGCATACAACTCCTCCTCCTCTACTTCCTCCACCTCCTCTTGTGCGACCACCTGACTCCGAATTCTGTTTAACATGTGCTCCAGCATGTAAATCACCGGAATAGTCATGCCGATAATGGCATTGTCAGCACTAAACATCTTCGTCGCCATTTCAAAACTGTGCAGAAGGGTGCATAGGTCCCTGATCTGAGACCACTCCTCCAGCGTGATTTGCCCCACCTCTGGATCTCGTTGGCCCAGGCTATACGTCAGAACGTATTGCACCAGGGCTTGTCGGTGCTGCCACAGTCGCAGCAACATGTGCAGAGTTAAATTCCACTGGGTAGGCACATCGCATTTTAGCCGGTGAAGTGGCAGGCCCAACGACTTCTGTAGAGATGTAAGTCGCTGAGCTGCGGGATGCGAACGGTGGAAGTGAGCACACAGCGACCGTGCCCTCTGCAAAAGGCCATCTAGTCCGGGATAGTGGGCTAAAAATTGCTAGACAACCAGGTTCAACACATGAGCCATACAAGGCACGTGTGTGACATTGCCCCGGCGAAGGGCCGCACCGAGGTTTGCAGCATTGTCGCACACGGCCTTCCCTGGTTTCAGGTCCAGTGGAGACAGCCATTCATGAAACTGGTTCTCCAGAGCTGACCACAACTCATCAGCTGTGTGACTCACATTTCCCTGACATTTCAAAGTAAAAACCGCCTGATGACGTTGAGCCCTGCTACCAGCATTGTGAGGAGTTGTGCAGGATTCCTTCTGCGCTGTTAGAAAGCTTGTGGCATGACCAGACAGGCTTTGGGTGCAGATGGAGAACCGAGAGGAGGTTGAGGAGGCAGAAGCATTGGAGGAACTTCAAGATAAAGAGGATTGACGCACAACTCGTGGGGACGGCAAGACTTGGACAGCAGCCGCTTGTCCTGCTGTCACCATAGTTACCCAGTGCCCAGTCAGCGACATGTAACACCCCTGTCCATGCCTACTCATCCAAGTGTCTGTGGTGAAATGCACCCTGTCACACACAGTGCTTCTCAAAGAAGCGGTGATGTTGTGTGCGACATGCTGGTGGAGTGCAGGCACACCTTTCTTTGAGAAGTAGTGCCGACTGGGCATCTGGTACTGGGGCACTGCGACGGACATAAGGTCTCGAAAATTCTCTGTGTCCACCAGGCGGAAAAGCAGCAATTCTGTAGCCAAGAGCTTGCAGATGGTGAAATTCAACCTCTTAGCTTTCTCATGGCTAGGAGGAAATGGTCTTTTACTTGTTCACATCTGAGGGACCGAGTGCTGGCTGTTGTGCTTAGACGGGGTTGAGAAGGGTGTCCCCGGCAAACTGACGGTCTGTGAGGGGGATGCAGGAGGACATGTTAGGTTCCCTTGATCCAAAGGTGGTGCTATCGATGTCGAACAGCGCTCAACACCAGCTGGTGTTTCCACCTCCAAAGAAAATGATGACCTGCCAATCACGCTGGCTGTTGCAGGTAAAGAGGTGGCAGGTCTGCGTCCCAAAACAGGTGTGACTGCTGTCCCCCCAGTCACAGTGGATGAAGAGGCCGCGGATGCACAAGATGTGGCAGACGGTTGTTGGCCCGGCCGGCTAGGCCGCATTGTAGCACAGTGAGCTTCCCACTGCAACTTATGCTTCATATCCATGTGCCGGTTCATGCATGAAGTACTCAAACTATGTATTTTTTGGCCTCTACTTAGCTGACAAATATTACAGATAACACGAGCTGGGTCATTCTTTTCGATCTGAAAAAATGCCCAGACTATGCAAGGCTTAGCACCCATGCGACCTGAAGAGCCACCACGACTTGAGGTCAGAGGCAGAGTTGTGTTTGAGGATGCAGTTGTTGACGTGCTTCCAGTACTACGTCTCTGTCCAGGAAGGCGCAACCTGACCTCGCCGTCACTAGCATCCTCCTCCACCTCCTCTGCTGACTGTGGGTTGACAGTAAGTGGGATCTCCAACCTCGTCATCATCACCCTGTGTGTTATCACACCCGTCATCCTCAGAGCCAACCTCTTCCTGCCCTGACAAAAAACTCAAGTTGTCGCTCCAATCAGGTATTTGAGTCTCATCATCGTCTTCCTCATTGTCTCCACCAACAGGAGTTACAGTTTGGGAACGAGGGTCTACATTATGGTCAGAACCTTCTGCGTCTGGTCCTGTATCCGACTCATAAAGATTCTGGGCATCAGTGCAGATCATTTCCTCGTCTGGATTCACAGAAGCTCTGGAGCCGACCTCTGATTCCCAGGCTATAGTATGAGTAAACAGCTCTGCAGACTCAACCATCTGTTCTACCCCATACTCAGACGGGCAGCTGGAGACTTGGGAGCTGTGAGGAAGCAAGTGCGATTGGGGTGACACCTCTGAGGACTGGAGTATTTGTGATGTTGAAGTTGAGGTGGAGGAGAGCCCACTTAAAGGAGCACTTGATATCCGTTGAAGCACCTGCTGTTTTTGTGCCTCATCTGGAATTTGTAGCGATTGGCATGGCCGTAAGAAAGGGATCTTATCACATTGGCCGCTAAAAGAAGTAGACATCTTAGTTTGGCTGGAAGATGGCCTTTCTTCTGCAGATGTTACTGTTGCTTTAACACCTACCCCACGGACACAACCTTTTTTTCCCTTCCCAACACGCCTATTCCCCTTTCCACCAGCAGCAGGCCTTTTTCCACTCATTTTGGTGGTTAACTAATTGACAACTCTGGAGTTGTTTGCACAAAAAACAATGGATGGGAACCGAGCAGAGCTGAGTGGCCAAACTGTGGTATTAGCCCAAGAGTATTGGCTGGGTTAGATGCAGTAAAACAATTTTATTACATACACAGGTGGTGGAGGTTAGTATAGATGGACTAATAGAACAAGTCCCACACACTGCTACAAGCCCAAGCCCAAATATTTTTTCAGAGCTAGATGCAGATAAAAATGATTTTGAATTTGCAACCTGGTGGAGGTTAGTATAGATGGACTAATAGAACAAGTCCTACACACTGCTACAAGCCCAAGCCCAAATATTTTATCAGAGCTAGATGCAGATAAAAATTATTTTGAATTTGCAACCTGGTGGAGGTTAGTATAGATGGACTAATAGATCAATCCCACACACTGCTACAAGCCCAAGCCCAAATATTTATTCAGAGCTAGATGCAAATAAAAATTATTTTGAATTTACAACCTGGTGGAGGTTAGTATAGATGGACTAATAGAACAAGTCCCACACACTGCTACAAGCCCAAATATTTTTTCAGAGCTAGATGCAGATAAAAATTATTTTTAATTTGCAAACTGGTGGAGGTTAGTATAGATGGACTAATAGAACAAGTCCCACACACTGCTACAAGCCCAAGCCCAAATATTTTTTTCAGAGCTAGATGCAGATAAAAATTATTTTGAATTTGCAACCTGGTGGAGGTTAGTATAGATGGACTAATAGAACAATTCCCACACACTGCTACAAGCCCAAGCCCAAATATTTTTTCAGAGCTAGATGCAGATAAAAATTTGTTTGAATTTGCAACCTGGTGGAGGTTAGTATAGATGGACTAATAGAACAAGTCCCACACACTGCTACAAGCCCAAGCCCAAATATTTTTTCAGAGCTAGATGCAGATAAAAATTATTTTGAATTTGAAACCTGGTGGAGGTTAGTATAGATGGACTAATAGAATGATGCTATGCCCAAAAGGTTTTAGTTGGCTAGGTGCAGTAAAAAAAATTGTATTCTATACACAGTTGGTGTAGCTTGCAAAACAGATAGGATTTGCTTAGCTAGATTTAGCCAAATGCTGTGAAAAAATCTTGCACAGCACTGGCACAGACCTGCCTGGCAAAAAGTGATAGGAACTGATGTAACCTAGCCCTCAAAAGGACTGCAATTACAATTAGTCTTTACTCCCAACCTATCTATTTAAGAGCACAGACCTGCCTGATAAAAGTGATAGGAACTGATGTAACCTAGCCCACAAAAGGACTGCAATTACAATTATTCCCCATCTCATGCTGCACATAACACATCTGCATCTCTGGCTGCTATGGGCATAAAAGGGGACAAACTTTTGGTGTGGCACCCATGCTCCCCTGACCTCAACCCCATTGAGAACCTCTGGAGCATCATCAAAAGGAGTGTCTATGATGGCGGGAGGCAGTTCACATCTAAGCAACAGCTCTGGGAGGGTATTCTGTCCTCATGAAAAACAATTAAAGCAGAAACCATCCAAAACCTGACAAATTCAATGGACGAGTGAGCTCAGAATCTCCTTTCGAACAAGGGGTCCTATGTGCAAATGTAATATCACCTAGAATAAAGTTTTGAGTTGAAAACTGTTTGATTTCAGTTTGTAATAACCTGCTAATGCTTATAATTTCAAAAATGACCATTTCTTTGTTCTTTATTAAAATGAAAAGGTTGAAAACTCTGCTGTGCATAATAATTTGGAACATGCATTTTGAGTGCAGTTTGAGTTTTTTATTTTTTTAAAAATATACTGTTATCATAGGCAGTTTGTACAAAAACCTTTCAATTGTACTCTAATAGTTATTTGACTGGAAAATTACAATGACTGCAATTCATATAGGTAATTTGGGAAAATCTTAGAAAATATTATTTGCATAATAATTTGGAACACAGTGTAGAAGTTCCATCCTAAAGTGGACAGGCCCAGAGGTGTCAACCCTAAGAAGATGCGACAAGAACCAAAGAGAGGATGATGATGAGCGGAGGGGCCAGAGAGGTAAACGATAAGACCAGTATGACTTTTTTGTTGTTTTTAACCCTTTCCGGTTCAATAAAATGTCACCCATTATGTTAAATCCGCTGAAGTGAATTACAAAAAAAATCTACATTTTGGCAAAAGTGGATTTTTGTGATATTCGAGTAGATTGCAATTGCGCTCGAATATATTTCTTATCTAAATTATAAACCCTATAAATCAGCCACATATGATAGACTTGCTAAAAGTAGCGTCCGTCATAGGGGAGGACTGAGTCTTAATAGTTGTCCATTGCTTTCAATTGTCACCATGCCATGCCATATTTTTCTTCTAGTGGGAGTTGTAGGTCAAATGCCTGGGAAAGTGAAGGTCCCTCAGCAATCACAGCTGATCGCCAGGGTATCTTCCTTTTAGGGCTCGCTCACACTGGTGTATAATACAGAGGAGTGCAATTTGAGAAAATCTTTCATTGCACTCTGACCACTGATATTTAATGAGCAGACTAGATCTGCAATTTTTTTCTCATGCTGATTTGGCAAGAGAAAAAAATTGCAGTATGCTACGATCGGCAGCATATCGCGCATGTCGCGCACCCATTCAAGTCTATTCATATAAGGACTGCGGCACCGATCAGTCAAAATAACACATGTTGTATATTTTCCCGATATGAGCCTCTTTCAGCAATCAGGATGGTAGTGGTGCTGTTGCACAACAAGAATGAAAACGAAAACAAGGTACGAAAAAGAAAGAGCCGCACTCACCATTCCTTTTATGAAAAAATTAAAACGTTCTTTATTCCATCAGTCTTTTGGATATCTACCCGGCAGGCAGAGGGATAAGAGGAGTACTCATGGACCATCAGTATGGCATCCGATTTTTACGGATACATTACAATTCTGTAACATAGGAAACTCTAAAAGATTAATAGCTGCTGAGTAAAAAATGGATTGTACACGGATGACAAGTGAGAAGAAAATCGTCCCACTTTTCTAAATAAGAAAGGGACCAATTTTTTATGCGCTAGTGTGAGCGAGCCCTTACAATATTTTCAGGTACAACACGCGTCTGGCATTGCAGCTCAGTGCTAGTTTTAATATCATTAAACTGAATTACTACTTGTCTTATACCAATTTGTCCTAGTTTGCAAGTGATATAGTGAATTATTTTCCTTTATGTTCCATGTGCGAGTTAAAGGAGTGATAATGTGTAAGTGGGATAACCACATTATTTTACTGAGTGTCATGACCCTATAATTCTATAGCTGTAAAGGTGGTAAGAGCTGATATGGCGGTATAGTGTTACTGTCAGGGCTTTCAGTATATAGATAGTCCCCCAGAATTATCTTCCTGTCTCCACTATAAATCTCGCTCCTCTAATGGCCCTGCCTGACACTTTGACATTTACAACAAGAGTAAGAGACTTGATTTGAATGGAAATCCATTTAATTTTTACAAATCTTCGGTGATCGCTACAGTTCTGCTCATTATGTTTTTTTATTTAGCGTCTGTTTCAGCAGTCTCATAATCACAGTAGAGGATTAGCATTTCAGAGCCTTAATCTTGTACACGGGCGTAGATTAATATTATATGTCAGGCCGAGAATAACCCGCAGCCCTCCTGCTGATATCCAGTGAAGCTTCAGATATTGCATTATGCTGCATTATAGTGATCCGCATCCACAGCCTGACTTATTCACTTAAAAAACTATTTCCTGCAATACCAGACAAATCTCATGGGAAAAAGTGGCGCTGTTTCTGAATTAAAAAAAAAAAAGATTTTTAAGATAATGCAATCCCGAAAAAAACAAAAAATTACAAAAGTTTATTTACAATGACTGATTATCGGAACTAGCGCTTATAAAATGTTTCTAGTGCACAAAATGGAAAAGAAATCAGCTCACCCAAAGTAGGCTATCCCACATGCATGGAACCTAGTAATATAGCAAGTGTGCTTGTAAGAGGAAGAGTGAGATCAGCAAAGAGGGAATCCTTTAAAATGTAGAAGTTTATTCCAAATTCATTCATTTCCAATCCAGTATGGTGAACCGCAGACGAGTTTCAGACTTAGTCTTTATTTGACGCATGAAATGTTCATTTCATAATAATCTTTCAGACTGTTGAACTTTTGTTTGTCAGTTGAAATGATCTTGGGCAATACAAAAAAAATATTGTTCTCGTCTACTGTATGTGCCTCTGTGATGTCACTCTCCAAGGTCATATTACCCAGCTCAGGAGGTGAGATGCTGCTTTTTGTACCCAGGCCTACTGAAACAGTCAGCTCTACTCCATCACTATGTCAGCTCTGCTGTATTAAACTCTGCTATATAACTGAGTGAACATTGCTATATTGCTGGATCAGCTCCAGCTTTGAGCCCCTTGTTCAACTTAGCTCTACTACTCTGCTTCCTTAATGCTGAATTTACTCTGCCTCTTCACTAGATCTGCTCTGCTCCTGAATCTCCTGTGCAACTCAGCCCTGCTACACTGGTTCTTCATCGCAACATCTACTCTGCTCCCTTGCAGATTACAATTCTTCTCTGTCAGTTGCAACTAAGCTTTGCTACTCTGGATTCTCTAAAGGGATATGGTGACAGTGGTGCTAGAAGGATCTTGCCAGCAGGACTGCTGCGGATTCGGAGGCAATACCACCGTTCACCCAGGGAATAGGATAAATAGATATAATATGTTGAATTCGCGCTGAACTACTGGATAAATCAACTAAAAATGAATAATTAAATATACTTTATTAATATAAAATCATACAACTAAAATTGGTAAAATATAATTTAAGACGAATTTGAAAAATGATTTGTCCTCCGATGCTAAAAAGTTGAATATATCATCGACTTGATGAGTTTAAGTCCTGTTGCTAGGAGTGGTTCTATAAATTTGAAGCTAGTAGTGGTTGGTAGTAGGCCCTAGATAGAGGGAGGAAATTTCTTTTAGATATGAGGATAGTGGTTACTCCTGATAAGAGACCTGAGTATGAGCACGTGCATACTTACCCGTATGGGGTAGTGAGAGGAAGGTCCCCGTAATAGTGCCTGGTGTTACAGAGCCATGCGATAGGTTCAGAAGGGGGACTGTGGGTAGAAGGAGTATTAAAAACAATATCCTAATATGTACCTGATTGGATAGAGAATATTTACCTAGTTGGTGAGAGTTCTGCGTGATGTCCTTTAAAAGTCACAGGGGACTAAGGATAATGAGAGTGCAGAAGAGCTGGACACTGGAATATGAAAGGTACAACCATTAGTAGATAGGGTATAGAGGTGTGTTTGTGGCAGAATGCCTATTGATATGGTAATACTAGTACCTGATCGTATGTGCAGTGGTATGTAATAGGCTGGTAAAGTATTACATGAAATGGGCTTCCTCCTTCGGAGGCGGTGGTTTATGCTGGGGGGATCTGCCTGGATCCTTGCAGATATATAGAGAGTATGTTCGGTCGATATGGTATGGCGCTATTGCCAGGTTTCCAGATAGCTGGATAGGTAATGCGGCATAAATTGTTCCTAGCGGACCCTTGTAGCAGCGTGATACTGTTGCGGCTGCTGCGAGGGAGAGAGAAAAGCGCACATGGGAAGTTTCCAATATCAGATGCTGCGGTCTAGATGCAGTGCGCGCTCATCAGTGTTAGTGAGTAGTGTTGAGCCACCCCCGTAGTGTTTGAGTTCGGTTCGGTTCGTCGAACACCCGTGTGTTCGCCGAACTGTTCGTCGAACTGTTCGTCGAACACCTTCGAACACCGTTAAAACCAATGGCAGGCAAACAAAAACACATAGAAACACATAGAAAACACCTTCAAAGGTGTCCAAAAGCTGACAAACTGCTCAGAAGACACAACTAACACATGGAAAAGTGACAAGTACATATAGTCATGCGAAAAGAAAAGAGGTGGAGGAGTAAAAGGAGGGGGAGACACAGATATAGGCATGTCATGCCCTTCTAAAATCCAAAAAGTGAGAAGCCGAGACGGCCAGTCCGCTCCTGCCCGTGCCACCTCCGTGTCGCCGGGTTTGTGCCAGAGCCGCGGTGAACCCTGACGGCCAGCCCCCCTCTCCCAATACTGGTGCCTGTCCGCTGGTGGGTCGAGAGAGCCCCCCTGTGGTGGAGGCAGCTCTAAGCTTTTTAATTTAAATTGTCCCTCTAATTTGAATGAATACACTTTAAATCCATTTACAAGGATCTATTGGAGGGCAAGTCTCATGCCAGCAGCCGCGTAATTCCAGCTCCAGTAGCGTCCACTAAAGCTGCTGCAGTTAAAAAGCTTTTATAAGGATCGAGCTCGGCTGTCCACCGCAAGGCATCCTAGTGCCAGTCCCAGCCCCTATGCCTTGGGGTGCCTCCTGATGCTCTTCACTAAGTATCCCGTGGTCCCGAAGCATTTCCTTTGAAAAAATTAAGTGTCCAAACTACAGGTGGTGTAGCTTGCTTAACAGCCGGGATAATCCGCTGACTAGCAGACACTGCTACTAGGCACAAAGTATTTCCTGGGCTAGATGCAGTTAAAAATTTGTAAGTAGATACTCTCGTTGGATGCTGAGAAAGCATTCCATAGAGTCTCCTGGCACGCCATATATGATTCTCTTAAAAAGCTTGGGGTAGGGGTCTAGGGGACCCTTTTATAGCCAAAATCACGGCCCTGTATCACAATACGTCACCTAGGCTGAAGATAAATGGAACTGTAGCACCGAGGGCTCGGTTGCTACAGACGTATTGCACCTCACCCAGAGGTGTGATATCTCACTCTCAGATAAGGATGGAGTGTGGATCAGGACCCGACACCTGCATGCATTACACCACATTGCCGTGGGGCAGGGCGACCAATATGCCCCTGAGATGGGCACGACAGTCCCTGTCCCTGGCTGGAGTGGGGGGAGGGAACACTGAGGAAGGGGAACCCTGCAGTGCAGGAGCAGGGAGGAAGCAGTTCCTGGGTGCATTGAGAAGGGAGTATAAAAGGTGGGCACCATCTTAGTTCAGTGCAGAGAAGTCTGAGCAGAAGTGGCAGGGAGCAGGGGCTCTGCATGAGCTCTGCTCCGGAGGCGGGCCTAGTAACAGAGGCCCAGGCCTGCAAGAGGGAGAAGGAAGGAAGAGGAGCGGAGAAGGCTCCAGGAACGAGGAATGAAGGGATCCCAGGGGTGCGGACGGGCGAGTCGCCACCGCACGCCCGAATCCACCTGCGTGGAGGGGTCAGGCCAAAGGGGGAGACCGGTCCCCGAACTAGTGGAGGCAGGAAACGACCCTCAGCTAGAAACCGGAGGCTCTGACATTTTATGTGGCGCAGCCCCTTGCTCCACCCGCTAGGAAGGCACCACATAGGGTCAGGGAAACTGGCGCCAAGTTTACCAAGAGGAGGCCCGAGGCAGCCGGACAGAAGTGTTGGTAAGAAAGGCCAGACAAAGGATACACAAAGGGGGTCCTGTGAAGCACTCCAAAGTTATCTGGGAGTTGTCTGAGCCCCTCACCTGGTGAGCACAGTACGACGTGGGCAGCCGTTACCTGCAGACGTGGTCTGGATAATAAGAACTGTGAGTAAAGGCCCTGAACTGCATCACTGACTCCGTGTCGTTACTGCTGCAGCCCTGCACCATCACCCCCATCCTCCGCATACACTGCCCTGAGGCTATACTCCTCCCGTGGGGAGTTATGCTACGCTCTGCTGCACCCACAACACCAGCCTTAGCGGTCTGCCCTGTAGCGGCGGTTCACTCTGACCGCAATCCACGGGTGGCGTAGTCGGAAATTTAAACATCAAAACCACATAAATAGTTCCGCCACTGGTTTGACCGCCCTGAGCCACGGAACCGGATCGCCGCCACGAAGACTACAACCACCAGCATCCACCAAAAAGGGTCCGGCTCCGGGTGTCCCAAGGCCCAGGGGGTGCGTCAGAACATTTTCATCACCTTTCACAATCACCAATGGGACAAGGCAGGGATGTCCTCTGTCCCCTCTCTTATACATCCTAGTGACGGAGCACCTGCTCTCATCAATTCGCCATAACCCCAATATTAGGTGGATTGAGGTGGGAGGCACCGAGTACAAGTGCTCTCTATTTGCTGATGATGTCCTAGTATATATCACTCAATCACATATATCCATCCCTGCTGTTATGGCTGAAATAGATCACTTTGTTACATGGTAAAATTTTAAAATCAATGCAGCGAAGTCTGAGGCCCTCGATGTCTCCCTCCCTAAATCCATATAGGATTCCATCCAGTCCAACTTTCCCTTTGCCTGGCCCTCACAGGGTATCAAATACTTAGGAATTCCTATTCATAGAGACCTCTCCCATCTATGTTATCTTAATTTTGGGCCCTTTATTGAACAATTCCATACAGACCACGGTTGGCAAGTTAGAACTGTAAGATTCACTACGTGAACCACTGTTGTTTTGTGGAAAAGCACATGTACACCGCGTTCCAAATTATTATGCAAAAAGTGTTTAGGAGTGATAAGGGAAGAATTTGTTTGTTTGTCAGTTAAACTCATTGATGGTGATGTGTGTCAGGGCTCTTTATATCACTGTAAGCAATTGCAGACACCTGTGCTAATTAGTTTGGCAGGTGTGTCCAATGAAAGGCAAGACTACTTAAGAAGGCTCTCTCACATTATTAAGCAGCCTACATTTTCTGCCAAAATGGGAAAGAAAAAGGATGTGTCGGCTGCTGAGAAGCAACAAATTGTGGAGTGTTTAGGTCAAGGCATGACTACAATCAACATTGTGCGATGATCAGGATGAAGTGTCTTGGCAATCAAGAAGTATGTAGCTGATTCACAGTACACACGTGTGCGTGCTGATAAGGGCAAATTGAGGACTCTTTCCTACAGGCAATTACGTCAGGTTGAAAGAGCAGCGGCAAAAAAGCCTTGTCATAGCAGCAGACAAGTTTTTGAAGCTGCTTGTGCCTCCAACGTCCCCCGAACAACAAGATGCAGGGTCCTTCAGAGGTTTGCAGCTGTGCATACGCCATCCTGTCGACCTCCTCTATCCACTTCACACAAGCAGAAACGGCTCCAGTGGGTCAAACATTACATGAAGACTGATTTCAAAACTGTTTTGTTCACGGATGAGTGCCGTGCAGCGCTCGATGGTCCAGATGAATGGAGTGGAGGATGGCTGGTTGATGGACACCCCACGCAAACACGGCTACAGCGCCAACAAGGAGGAGGTGGAGTAATGTTTTGGGCTGGAATCATGGGGAGAGAGATTGTCGGCCCCTTTAGGATCCCTGAAGGCGCTAAAGATGAACTCCATAATGTATGTGGATTTTCTCAAACAGCACTTCCTGCCATGGTTCAAGAA
Organism: Phyllobates terribilis; assembly: GCF_046119375.1. Taxonomy (NCBI): domain Eukaryota; kingdom Metazoa; phylum Chordata; class Amphibia; order Anura; family Dendrobatidae; genus Phyllobates; species Phyllobates terribilis. Next base: position 907,956,671 of record NW_027362762.1, read on the forward strand.
GAAGAACCGTGTATTTCACAGCAAGATCATTTTTCTGCATGATAATGCACCATCTCATGCTGCACATAAAACATCTGCATCTCTGGCTGATATGGGCATAAAAGGGGACAAACTTATGGTGTGACCCCCATGCTCCCCTGACCTCTACCCCATTCAGAACCTTTGGAGCATCATTAAAAGGAGTGTCTATGATGGCGGGAGGCAGTTCACATCTAAGCAACAGCTCTGGGAGGGTATTCTGTCCTCATGCAAAACAATTGAAGCAGAAACCATCCAAAACCTGACAAATTCAATGGACGAGAGAGTTCAGAAGCTCCTTTCGAACAAGGGGTCCTATGTGAAAATGTAACATCACCTAGAATAAAGTTTTGAGTTGAAAACTGTTTGATTTCAGTTTCTAACAACCTGCTAATGCTTATAATTTCAAAAATGACCATTTTTTTGGTCTTTATTAAAATGAAAAGGTTGATCGAAAAGTTTGGGGGATCTAAGAGTGTGGCAACCCAGTAGTCATGATTACTTCGAATTCTGACAATATGAGGGTCATGCTGCAGGTAGTGCAGCAAGAAGGCACTTATGTGTCTTGCGCATCTCGGAACCCCAAAATTATTTTCCGGGCTAGATGCAGCTAAAAATTATTTTTAATTTTAAATCTGGTGAAGCTTATTATAGATGGCCTAATAGGATCAGTGCTGCACACTGCTACAAAGCCCAAATTATTTTCCAGTCAAGATACAGATAAACATGATTAGTAATTTGAAAGCTTAAAACGGTTGGTAGGGTGATTTTAACCAATCATCAAGCTTTTACTCTCCCCAGGATGACACAGGGGTAGAAAAGTCGTTTCGGATCCATGATTTGTTCATCTTTATGAACGTGAGTCTGTCTACATTATCAGTGGAGAGCCGCGTGCGCTTATCTGTCAGCACACCACCAGCAGCGCTGAACACACGTTCAGACAGAACGCTGGCTGCGGGGCATGACAAGATCTCCAAGGCGTAAGTGGCTAGCTCCGGCCATTTATCCAGATTGGAAGCCCAAAAAGAGCAAGGGTCCAGTGACACAGTCGTGGCTTCAATGTTTACTTGGAAATACTCCTGTACCATCGTCTCTAGGCGTTGACTATGTGTCAGACTTCTTGTCTCCTGTGGCCTTGCAAAGGATGGGCTAAAAAAGTGGTGAAATGATTCCGCAAAATTGATGTTACCAGCAGATACTGTGGTTCTGTTACGGTTTGAGTGCTGAACACTTGACGGTCCCACGGTTGGCAAGTTGGAACTGTGAGATTCACTACGTGCACCACTGGTATTTTGTGGAAAAGCACATGTAAGATTCTGCAACAGTCTCTGCTGATACTCCTGCATGCGTGCATCCCTTTCTATGGCAGGAATAATTTCTGCAAATTTACTTTTGTACCGGGGATCTAACAGTGTGGCAACCCAGTAGTCAGGATTATTTCTAATTCTCACAATTCGAGGGTCATGTTGCAGGTAGTGCAGCAAGAAGGCACTCATGTGTGTTGCGCATCCAGGAGCACCAAGTCCCTGTTGTGTTGGTGGCGAGGTAACAATCATGCTTCCTTCCTCTGTCCTCTCCCCCCAACCTCGCACAACAGAAATGTGATCAAGGTCTCCCTCATCTGATGAGTCTTCCATCAGTTCGTCCTCCACTTCTTCCTGGGCTCCTGCACCTTCCTCACTAGTTTGGCTGCTACCATGCGCCCTGGTAAAATCATCTCCCCCACCCTCACATGCCTGCCGCCCTGGTGCTGCCGACCGTCTGGACCTTGCAGATGTTAGCCCTTCCGCATACAACTCCTCCTCCTCTACTTCCTCCACCTCCTCTTGTGCCACCACCTGACTCCGAATTCTGTTTAACATGTGCTCCAGCATGTAAATCACCGGAATAGTCATGCTGATAATGGCATCGTCAGCACTAAACATCTTCGTCGCCATTTCAAAACTGTGCAGAAGGGTGCATAGGTCCCTGATCTGAGACCACTCCTCCAGAGTGATTTGCCCCACCTCTGAATCTCGTTGGCCCAGGCTATACGTCAGAACGTATTTCACCAGGGCTTGTCGGTGCTGCCACAGTCGCTGCAACATGTGCAGAGTTGAATTCCACCGGGTAGGCACATCGCATTTTAGCCGGTGAAGTGGCAGGCCCAACGACTTCTGTAGAGATGTAAGTCGCTGAGCTGCGGGATGCGAACGGCGGAAGTGAGCACACAGCGACCGTGCCCTCTGCAGAAGGCCATCTAGTCTGGGATAGTGGGCTAAAAATTGCTGGACAACCAGGTTCAACACGTGAGCCATACAAGGCACGTGTGTGACATTGCCCCGGCGAAGGGCCGCACCCAGGTTTGCAGCATTGTCGCACACGGCCTTCCCTGGTTTCAGGTCCAGTGTAGACAACCATTCATGAAATTGGTTCTCCAGAGCTGACCACAACTCCTCAGCTGTGTGACTCACATTTCCCAGACATTTCAATGTAAAAACCGCCTGATGACGTTGAGCCCTACTGCCAGCATAGTAAGGAGGTGTGCAGGATCCCTTCTGCGCAGTTAGAAAGCTTGTGGCATGACCAGACAGGCTTTGGGTGCAGGTGGAAGACCGAGAGGAGGTTGAGGAGGCAGAAGCAGTGGAGGAAAAATTACATAAAGAGGATTGACGCACAACTCGTGGGGACGGCAAGACTTGGACAGCAGCCCCTTGTCCTGCTGTCACCATAGTTACCCAGTGCCCAGTCAGCGACATGTAACGCCCCTGTCCATGCCTACTCGTCCAAGTGTCTGTGGTGAAATGCACCCTGTCACACACAGAGTTTCTCAAAGAAGCGGTGATATTGTGTGCGACATGCTGGTGGAGCGCAGGCACACCTTTCTTTGAGAAGTAGTGCCGACTGGGCATCTGGTACTGGGGCACTGCGACGGACATAAGGTCTCGAAAATCCTCTGTGTCCACCAGGCGGAAAGGCAGCATTTCTGTAGCCAAGAGCTTGCAGATGGTGAAATTCAACCTCTTAGCTTTCTCATGGCTAGGAGGAAATGGTCTTTTACTTGTCCACATCTGAGGGACCGAGGGCTGGCTATTGTGCTTAGACGGGGTTGATAAGGGTGTCCCCGGCAAACTGCCGGTCTGTGAGGAAGATGCAGGCGGACATGTTAGGTTGCCTTGATCCAAAGGTGGTGCTATCGATGTCGGACAGCGCTCAAGACCAGCTGGTGTTACCACCTCCAAAGAAAATGATGACCTGCCAATCACGCTGGCTGTTGCGGGTAAAGAGGTGGCAGGTCTGCGCCCCAAAACAGGTGTGACTGCTGTCCCCCCAGTCACAGAGGATGAAGAGGCCGCGGATGCACAAGATATGGCAGACGATGGTTGGCCCGGCCGGCTAGACCGCATTGTAGCACACTGAGCTTCCCACTGCAACTTATGCTTCATGTCCATGTGCCGGTTCATGCATGAAGTACTCAAACTATGTATTTTTTGGCCTCTACTTAGCTTTTGCTGACAAATGTTACAGATAACACGAGTTGGGTCATCTTTATCGATCTGAAAAAATGCCCAGGCTATGCAAGGCTTAGCACCCATGCGACCTGAAGAGCCACCACGACTTGTGGTGAGAGGCAGAGTTGTGTTTGAGGATGCAGTTGTTGACGTGCTTCCAGTACTACGTCTCTGTCCAGGAAGGCGCAACCTGACCTCGTCGTCACTAGCATCTTCCTCCACCTCCTCTGCTGACCTCATCTCTTGGCTGACTTCTGCTTTGACAGTAAGTGGGATCTCCGACCTCATCATCATCACCCTGTGCGTTATCACACCCGTCGTCCTCAGAGCCAACCTGTTCCTGCCCTGACAAAAAACTAAAGTTGTCGCTCCAATCAGGTATTTGAGTCTTATCATCGTCTTCCTCATTGTCTCCACCAACAGGAGTTACAGTTTGGGAATGAGGGTCTACATTATGGTCAGAACCTTCTGCGTCTGGTCCTGGTTCCGACTCATAAAGATTCTGGGCATCAGTGCAGATCATTTCCTCGTCTGGATTCACAGAAGCGCTGGAGTCGACCTCTGATTCCCAGGCTATAGTATGAGTAAACAGCTCTGCAGACTCAACCATCTGTTCTACCTCATACTCAGACGGGCAGCTGGAGATTTGGGAGCTGTGAGGAAGCAAGTGCGATTTGGGTGACACCTTTGAGGACTGGAGTATTTGTGATGTTGAAGTTGATGTGGAGGAGAGCCCACTTAAAGGAGCACTTGATATCCGTTGAAGCACCTGCTGTTTTTGTGCCTCATCTGGAATTTGTAGCGATTGGCGTGGCCGTAAGAAAGGGATCTTATCACATTGTCCGCTAAAAGAAGTAGACATTTTAGTTTGGCTGGAAGATGGTCTTTCTTCTGCACCTACCCCACGGACACAACCTTTTTTCCCCTTCCCAACACGCCTATTCCCCTTTCCACCAGCAGCAGGCCTTTTTCCACTCATTTTGGTGGTTAACTAATTCACAACTCTGGAGTTGTTTGCACAAAAAAACAATGGATGGTAACCGAGCAGAGCTGAGTGGCCAAACTGTGGTATTAGGCCAAAACTATTGGCTGGGTTAGATGCAGAAAAAAATTATTTTTAATTTGCAACCTGATGGAGGTCAGTATAGATGGACTAATAGACCAAGTCCCACACACCGCTAGAAGCCCAAATATTTTTTCAGAGCTAGATGCAGAAATTTTTTTTATTCAATTTGCAACCTGATGGAGGTCAGTATAGATGGACTAATAGACCAAGTCCCACACACTGCTAGAAGCCCAAATATTTTTTCAGAGCTAGATGCAGAAAAAAAATATTTTTAATTTGCAACCTGATGGAGGTCAGTATAGATGGACTAATAGACCAAGTCCCACACACCGCTAGAAGCCCAAATATTTTTTCAGAGCTAGATGCAGAAAAAAATTATTTTTAATTTGCAACCTGATGGAGGTCAGTATAGATGGACTAATAGACCAAGTCCCACACACCGCTAGAAGCCCAAATATTTTTTCAGAGCTAGATGCAGAAAAAAATTATATTCAATTTGCAACCTGCTGGAGGTCAGTATAGAAGGACTAATAGAACAAGTCCCACACACTGCTAGAAGCCCAAATATTTTTTCAGAGCTAAATGAAGAAAAAAATTATTTTTAATTTGCAACCTGATGGAGGTCAGTATAGATGGACTAATAGACCAAGTCCCACACACTGCTAGAAGCCCAAATATTTTTTCAGAGCTAGATGCAGAAAAAAATTATTTTTAATTTGCAACCTGATGGAGGTCAGTATAGATGGACTAATAGACCAAGTCCCACACACTGCTAGAAGCCCAAATATTTTTTCAGAGCTAGATGCAGAAAAAAATTATTTTTAATTTGCAACCTGATGGAGGTCAGTATAGATGGACTAATAGAACAAGTCCCACACGCTGCTAGAAGCCCAAATATTTTTTCAGAGATAAATGAAGAAAAAAATTATTTTTAATTTGCAACCTGATGGAGGTCAGTATAGATGGACTAATAGACCAAGTCCCACACACTGCTAGAAGCCCAAATATTTTTTCAGAGCTAGATGCAGAAAAAAATTATTTTTAATTTGCAACCTGATGGAGGTCAGTATAGATGGACTAATAGACCAAGTCCCACACACCGCTAGAAGCCCAAATATTTTTTCAGAGCTAGATGCAGAAAAAAATTATATTCAATTTGCAACCTGCTGGAGGTCAGTATAGAAGGACTAATAGAACAAGTCCCACACACTGCTAGAAGCCCAAATATTTTTTCAGAGCTAAATGAAGAAAAAAATTATTTTTAATTTGCAACCTGATGGAGGTCAGTATAGATGGACTAATAGACCAAGTCCCACACACTGCTAGAAGCCCAAATATTTTTTCAGAGCTAGATGCAGAAAAAAATTATATTCAGTTTGCAACCTGATGGAGGTCAGTATAGATGGACTAATAGAATGATGCTATGCCCAAAAGATTTTACTTCACTAGGTGCAGTAAAAAAATTGGTATTCTATACACAGGTGGTATATCTTGCAACACAGATAGGCTACTCCACTGACTAACACACTCTGCAATAGGCCAAAAAGGATTAGCTTTGCTAGATTCAGCCAAATGCTGTGAAAAAAACTTGCACAGCACTGGCACAGACCTGCCTGGCAAAAACTGATAGGAACTGATGTAACCTAGTCCTGAAAAGGACTCCAATTACAATTAGTCTTTACTCCCACAATCTATCTATTTAAGAGCACAGACCTGCCTGATAAAAGTCGTAGGAAATGCTGTAACCTAGTCCTTAAAAGGACTGCAATCACAACTATTCCCTACTCCCAAGCTATCTGTATATTTGTGCGAAAATTGGCTTGAAATTAACAAGGTATAGCGCACACAGCAACAGCGGTGCCGTCTAACACGCAGCTGCAGCAGTGAGAAAATGGTGGCGACGGGGAAAATGGCTTGGTCTTATAGGGCAAGGACATGTGACATACACTGCCAATCACACATGCCCTTGCTTGTGTGAAAAAAAGCACTTCGCTCCGTGTGTGCGCTGCTGATAGGCTGACAGATTGCACCTCCCCACTGCAAATGCGGGAAAGAGAAAAAAAAATGGAGATCTTCATTGTTCCTGCAGAGATCCATCCCCTGCCCCTCCCCCCGCCCCGCTGTACACTCAAACTGCGTATTAACATTAATTTTCATCATTACTGAGAAAAAATCCAGTTATGATTTTGGTGCACGAACAGTTATCGAACATAACCTCGAACAGCCGAATTTTTCTCAAATTGTTCGTGTTCGCCGACCGGCTCGAACACCACCCAAAACAGCTCGAATTTGAGATTGGCGAACAGTTCGAGTAGAACAACGCTCATCTCTATTAGTGAGGCCTGTGAAGAGAGTCTTACCTCCGGTAAGTGCACAGTCCGTGCGTAGCATTTGCAGTGCTTGCAATACCTTGGAGCAGCGTGAGTAGGATGCAGCTGCTTTGGTGAGTATGCCGTCGGTGTGTGGCTGTAGCGGTGATTTTCCCTCGGCAGTATCCGGAAGTCCTGAGAGGAGGCACGTGAGGCGATTCTGGCTGGTAGTGTGGTGAAGCAGAGTCCCGGCCAGTGACTCGTGCTTATGGTGGTATAGTGCTCGTTGGTGCGCTTGCTTGTGGTGAGGCAGGCGGAACGAGCAGGACCTGATGTGACGTCACCGTCACGTGACGATCATGTGATGAAGCAGCTAAGGATAGCTAAGAGGACGCATTGGAATTTTGGTCCTCTTAGCTATTCTTAGCTGCTTCAGTTTTTTTGGGGGTTTTATTTGCTGTGTTCCCTATGTAGAACGAGCAAGAAAACTTGTAAAAGAACTTCAACATGACGTTTCAAGGATGGAGCAAGACTGCCATCTACTGGCCAGAGACAGTCAAGCGGAACCAAAATATACAAGGAAAGTTGCAGGGAGGGCAGATTCAGACGCTGGACCCGATCAGGTGACTTCCAGGAAGAAGTTCAGAGAGATAAAAGGCCAGCGCGCCAAACCTGAGGGGTCTTTGGTGCCAAGCAGCAGAGAGGAGCAGACGTGCGTCCTGAGAAACCCCGCGTGACAGGCCAAATCCAGAGGCCTGAGAGGTGCTCCAGCCGGGCACCGGTAAAAGAGCTCCGGATCCCTCACAGTTGTGACCCGAGTGCTGTGCCTGCTGAGGATACCAGGAACTTGATCGCGGTGCTGAGTGAGTTCGCGGAACACGACGTCGGCCGCCGACAGACGAGGCCTGGACCCCCCTATCCAAGGCTCGAGAGACTGCCTCCAACGGCCAAGCAGAGAGGAGCTGCATACGTGAGCAGGGCCGTCACTTCCACTGCTCACCCACGGTACCGGGGACAATTGGGTTTAAGTACTCCGGTTGGGAGGGGAACGGTTGGGGCTAAAGTAGCACAACATGATTTAATTGAATTTATCCGGAAAGAGACTCACGGCCTAGCGGGAATAACCGGTGACCCCCGCTAGGGCCAAATTCACGGTTAAAGAACTTGTGTGGTGTCTCTCATGCTTGAGGGCATCACCTTACTTTAAGAGACTGCGCCTAATTTTAAGAGACTGTGCCTTACTTTAAGAGACTGCGCCTTATTTTAAGAGACTGCGCTTTACTTTGAGAAATTTCGTGTTTTTCTGATATTTCAAATCACTGTTCATTACCCTTGTTGCTAATCCCTTGTTTCAGTATACCTGTTGTATAAAACTGTTTACAAACATCTCTGACTGTTCTCGCCTTGTGTCTCTGTGCGTTGCATTCCGGCACCTGCATTACATTTGGCATAGTCGGCAGGATGCAGCATTCAGACGCAGAGATGGCGGATCAGTCTGTGGCTGGGTCCGGCCGGAGCCATATACCCCTGGGGGCTATGCTCAGCCATCTTCCCAAGTTTACAGAGGATGGCATGTCACTTTGGGACTGGGCAGAAAGACTGAGAAGTATGCTACGTATGTATCCCCTTGACCCTCTAGCCCAGGCGGAGCTGGCCCTCCTAACCCTTGATGGAGAGGCCCGACAGACTGTGATGTACCGCCTACCTGGGGACTGTGACACCGTGAATAAAGTGATAAAAATTCTAGAGGACATGCACGGTGACACTACAGATTTGGGACACTTGCGCTTACGGTTGTTTCAGCGGGTCCAAGGGGAAAATGAGACAGTAAATCAGTATGTTAATGCATTACAGGAAGTGACGGCCCATATCACTAAGAAAACTTGAGATGGGAACCGAGGACTGGGACCATTGGATGAGGTGTTGCGTGACCAACTGATTGCTGGCTTGAAAGACCCTTCCCTGAGGCAGATCCTGAAGGAGCGGCTGCGATTGAGCCCTGATATGGGCTTCCTGGAGGTAGGGGCTGAAGCTAGAGTCCTGGAGAGAGAAGTTCCTGCTCTCAAAGCCACAGTTAGAAGTCATGAGGCAATTGCTCCTGGATTCACCAACCAAGAGCCTGATTGGGTACGGGAAATACGTCAGGAAATTCGAGACATTCGGGGTGAGCTGAATTCTATTAGGAAGACTCCTACTGCCCCCTTGCAGACAGACCGTACTGCTCAACGCGGATGGAGACCAGAACGAGAAAGACGTTCCTATCCGGCCCCAGCACGACATGTACCCGACCTATCGGCAGAACGAGGACCGGAGTGCTGGACCTGCGGAGGTAGGGGGCATATCTCCAAAGACTGTCCCAACCAAGAAAGGAGGAGGAGGGGACAGCCGTTAAACTAAAATGCCCCACGGTTGTGGAGCATACCATGGGGTCTCGAGCTTCAGAGAGTAGAAGAGGGAGCTCTGAAGACATTGCCTCCGAGAGGCCCATTATCTGGGCTGAATTCAATGAGCAGCGGATCCGCTGTTTGATGGACACTGGGTCTCAAGTGACCACTATGCCTGAGACGTACTTCCAAAGTCACTTTCCTGAAGTCGCTCGTTCCTGCTGGGAACCCACTGTCAAACTGGTGGCGGCTAATCAACTATCTATCCCAGTAGCGGGAGTAGTATGGATGTCCGTGCGGGCATGTGGAAAGGACCTCGGTGGAAAAGGGATCGTACTGACCACCAGGCCCGGAGGCAATGGGCCCATTGTAACCCTGGGCATGAATGTGCTGAAAGAAGTCGGACAGTTCCTGGCTGAGGGCTGTAGCAAAACAACTGGACCCACGCCACTCGAGACCCAGCTAACAAGAGAGTGTTCCAGCACCTCATGCGGGTCAGTCAGATTCAAAAGTTGCCCACTACCTCCCAGTACCTTGGTAAGGTATTGATACCGCCCGAAGCCACAATGACACTGCCGGTGCGACAGACTGTACTCACTTTGCCGGTGCTGGCACAAGTGTCCTTAGAGGGCGTGGACATTCAAGTTGAACCAATGGAGGGAGAAGAAGTGCCCTCTGGACTCCTGATTGCTCGAACTCTGGCCACCATGCGGCACGGTCGAGTACCCGTGCGCTGCATCAATTTAAGTGGCACCAGTTTACAGTTGTTGCCCCGACAAGAGGTGGCGCGAGTGTGCGTAATGCCGGAGGCCCTTACTAGAGCTGACGCTATAGGGCTGGCACCTGTGGAAGGAAAACCATGGACCCTAGAGGTGTCCCTCAATAGCCAGGAACATGGAAGAGAACCGTTGGCTGGACGCCACCTCCTGGAAGAAATGGAAGCTAACCTGACTGAGTTTTCTGCTGGACAAGTAAGGCAGATCGAACAACTTCTACAGCGATATCAGGGAGTGTTTGCACAGCATGAAGATGATTTTGGGTGCACTCGGGACATTCAGCACGAAATACCCACCGGAAATACTGCTCCCATCCGAGAGAGATATCGGCAGATCCCGCCTCAAATGTACCAGGAGGTGAAAGAGCTGTTGGCCCACATGTTGCGGAATGGTGTGATCCGTGAAAGCCAGAGCCCCTGGGCGGCTCCGATCGTGCTGGTCCGAAAGAAGGACGGTACCCTGAGATTCTGCATAGACTATCGAAAGCTGAATGCCTGTACAGTATGGGACTCCTATCCACTCCCCCAAATCGAAGAGTCTCTCTCTGCACTAGGGAGCACCAAATTCTTCTCCTCCCTCGACCTGGCCAGTGGCTATTGGCAGGTCCCAGTAGGTGAGAAGGATCGTCCGAAGACAGCTTTTGTTCTCCCTATGGGCCTGTTTGAGTTCAATCGAATGCCGTTCGGACTAACAAATGCACCAGAAACCTTCCAACGACTGATGGAGAGATGCTTGGGGGACCTCAACTTTGAATCCACTTTAATATATCTGGATGATATAATTATCTATTCCGCAACGTTTGAGGATCATCTCCGCCGATTGGAACAAGTGTTAGAAGGGCTACAAAGGCACGGCCTGAAAATTAAGCCTCGTAAGTGTCATCTCTTCAAACGAGAAATTGAATATCTGGGGCACACTGTGTCCAGTGCAGGGGTGCACCCCACTGCGGAGAAAGTAGCTGCCGTGCAGAAGTGGCCCACGCCCGCCAATCTAAGGGAACTAAGGGCATTCCTGGGGCTTGCTGGATACTACCGCAGATTCATTAAAGACTTCGCTAAGATTGCGATCCCGCTCAATGAATTGCTGAGAGGAACAGCCGGGGGAGCCAAGCGGCAGCCCATTCAGTGGGGCCCACGACAAGACGAGGCATTCCGAGCATTGAAAATGGCGCTAACAGATGCCCCGATTCTGGCCTACGCTGACTTTTCGCAGCCTTTCATGCTGTACACTGATGGAAGCTTGCATGGGCTGGGAGCAGTGCTGGCTCAAGTACAAGGAGGGAAAGAGCGAGTGATCGCGTATGCCAGCAGATCACTCCGAGATACGGAGAAGGATCCGGACAACTACAGTTCATTTAAGCTGGAGCTACTTGCACTGGTGTGGGCCATGACCGAGAAATTTGCTGAGTACCTGTCAGGGTCAGAAGTGCAAGTGCGGACAGATAACAACCCTTTGGCCCACTTGGAGAACGCCAAACTGGGCGCGTTAGAACAGCGGTGGGTCGCAAGGATGTCCAAATTCCAGTATAAAATCGCCTATCGGTCCAAGGCCCTGAACACACATGCAGATGCCCTGTCCCGGGTCACTCAGGCGGGGCCGAAGAAGGACAGAGATGAGGAGCTCGAAGGCAACGAGATCCCGGATTTCAGCCAGTTCGCCGCTGCTGTGGTCAACGCCCAAGAGACAAGAGAGGAGCCGAGGCCCACTCAGATTCTTGGCCGTTCAAGAGACGAATGGATACATCTGCAGCAATCCGACTCAGAGCTAGCAAAGCTGAGAGAATGGGTCGCCCTTAATCAGAGACCCGACCAGGAAACCAGAGCCGCTTCACTTCCAACTACCCTACAAATCCTAGGCCAGTGGGAGAGGCTCCTCCTGAAGGACGGCTTGCTATGCCGAAGAATCCAGCTGCCTCGAGAGTTTGATTTTACCTGGCAAGTGGTAGTTCCAGGAGCGCTAGTAACACAGCTAGCCCAAGAAGCTCATAGAAGAGGTGCTCACTTCGGAGTAGAAAATACGTTCCAGTGGTTGCAACGGCTGGTGTATTGGCCTCAACTGCGACAAGAAGTCGAGGGGGTCTGCCGAACATGTCGCCAGTGTGAGTTGAACAAGCCCCCGGAGCAAAGAGCTCCCATTCAGACCATCCGAACTTCTGCCCCCTTGGAAGTCTTGATGATTGACTACTTGATGGTAGGAACTTCATACAACGGTTATGGACACTGTTTAGTCATGACTGATCACTTCACCAAGTTTGCAGTAGTGACGCCCACTAAAGATCAGACGGCAGAAGCCGCAGCCAAGGCCATCTGTCAAGATTTCATCCGGATTTATGGGTGCCTGAAACGAATACATTCTGACCAGGGGACCTGCTTCCAAGGACGAGTGATGGATGAGCTATACCGCATCTATGGGATCGACCGATCCCGGACAACGCCCTACCACCTGCAAGGGAACGGTGCATGCGAGCGCTTTAACCGAACCCTGCTGCAAATGTTGCGAACACTGGAAGTGGACAAAAAGATGAAGTGGCCCGAATTCGTGTCCGAGCTGGTGTGGGTGTATAATAATCAAGTTCATGCAACCACCGGCTACACCCCCTACATGTTGCTGTTTGGAAGAAGTGGCCGAGAAATCACCGAACTGAAGCTAGACTCAGAAGACCCCGGTCCGGGCAGTAGCCCAAGTACCTGGATTCGAGAACACCAGCGTCGACTCCATACCGTGAGAAGACTGGTTGCTCTGAAGTTTCAGGAAATAGAGCATGCAGTTCGGCCCCCGACTACAGGTGGATCGCTTCAGCCAGGAGACCGAGTGCTGGTGAGGGCTAAACGATTTGGGAGTAAGCTGGACCATCGTTGGGAGGCAATACCATATCGGGTGGTGAAGAAAGTTCACCCAGACAACCCCGTCTATGAGGTTAGGCCTGAAGGGGATGACGCCGTGACATCCAGGGTGTTGCACCGTAATATGTTGCGACCTTGCTCCTCTGAAGCAAAAGTCTGTAACGGGGCTGGGCCCTCAGACGTGTTGGCTGAAGTGCCACATACAGGAACCTTGGGGGATGAAGAAGGGTGGGCCACAATGCAGTTGGGCCCGTCAGAACCGTTGGTGCCACTCCCGAGTGGAAGTCAGAATGAGTCAGGAAATGATTTGCAATCCCCAGTGGTTGATTCCTCGGATCTCCCGGAGTCTCCTCCGCAAGAAGAGCCCCGCAGAACTGAGCGGGCTAATGCCAGAATTCCTCCTAACCGATATGCCCAGGAAGAGTTTATCTGGTCTCGAATCCAACAGAAAATGCAGGAGTGTGCCCAACTCCTGTCTGAGCTTGCGCTGCCTGGAAGGAGACATCAATTCTGCGAGGAGTCCACTCGCCCGAGGACTGGCGAGCAAAAAGGAGGGAGGAATGTAGAACGAGCAAGAAAGCTTGTAAAAGAACTTCAACATGACATTTCAAGGATGGAGCGAGACTGCCATCTACTGGCCAGAGACAGTCAAGCAGAACCAAAATATACAAGGGAAGTTGCAGGGAGGGCAGATTCAGACGTTGGACCCGATCAGGTGACTTCCAGGAAGGAGTTCAGAGAGATAAGAGGCCAGCGCGCCAAACCTGAGGGGTCTTTGGCGCCAAGCAGCAGAGAGGGGCAGACGTGCTCCCTGCGTCCTGAGAAACCCCGCGTGACAGGCCAAATCCAGAGGCCTGAGAGGTGCTCCTGCCGGGCACCGGTAAAAGAGCTCCGGATCCTTCACAGTTGTGACCCGAGTGCTGTGCCTGCTGAGGATACGGTTGGGGCTAAAGTAGCACAACGTGATTTAATTGAATTTATCCGGAAAGAGACTCACGGCCTAGCGGGAAAAACTGGTGACCCCCACTAGGGCCAAATTCACGGTTAAAGAACTTGTGTGGTGTCTCTCATGCATCACGTTACTTTAAGAGACTGCGCCTTATTTTAAGAGACTGCGCCTTACTTTAAGAGACTGCGCCTTATTTTAAGAAACTGCACCTTATTTTAAGAGACTGCGCCTTACTTTGAGAAATTTCGTGTTTTTCTGATATTTCAAACCAATGTTCATTACCCTTGTTGCTAATCCCTTGTTTCAGTATACCTGTTGTATAAAACTGTTTACAAACATCTCTGACTGTTCTCACCTTGTGTCTCTGTGCGTTGCATTCCGGCACCTGCATTACACCTATACGGTAAAACGGACCTGGCAATATTATTCTCCAGACCAGTACAATTACTCAGATACCAAACATGTATAATTTTTTTTTATTTAAGTAATGGAAAAAAAAATTGAAAATTTGTAAAAAAAAAAAAAAATTTTTCCTTTTGTCAGCATTTTCCACGACCAGTAACATTTTAAATTTTTGAGAAATGGGACTGGGCGAAGGCTTATTTTTTGCACCCTGAGCTAATGTTTATATTGATACCATTTTGGGGTAGATACAATTTTTTGATTGCTTTTTATTTCATTTTATTTTATTTTGTTTTTGAGGCCATAAAAACATAATTCTGGTGTTCTGATTTTTTTCTTCTTACACAGTTTACTGAAAGGATTAATTTATTTTGTATTTTGATAAATCAGACTTTTACAAATGCAGAGATACCAAATACGTGTATTTTTTTATTTTTTTTAAGTGTTTTATTTTTAATGGGGCAAAAAGGGGGGTGATTTGAAATTTTATATATTTTGTTTTTCATATGTTTACAATTTTTTTTTTCACTTTTTACTCTACTTATTTTTCCACTTAGAGGACTTGAAGCTGGGATCATCCGATCTCCTGTGCTATACATCAGCATTGCTATGTGTGGAGAAAATCACGATCTCTTATGAACGCCAGCTACAGGCTGGCTTTCACAGGAGAATCATCACGGCAGGCATGAGGGTCTTCAGCAGACCCCAGGCTATCATGGCAACCTATCGGTGCCCCGAGATCACATCACGCGCGCATCGATGGGGGCGCGTGAAATGATGCGTCCACCTGCCGGCGCATTTTAAATGCTGCTGTCAGAGGCTGTTAGAGGCAGATGATGGCTGAATAATTCAGCCATTATCAGCTGGGAAAGTCAGGGACGTGACGTCTGACGTAACTGTATGTCATATGTCGTGAAGGGAGTTACTCCATAATTAAGCTTTTTTTGACATTTCAGTGTCTAAAGATATAATATAAATTCTGTGATGTTAGAAATGCTTTGATATACTGTTTGTGTAGATTTTGATCTATTTTTCATTCTATGTTCACATTTGTGATGAAGGCCCAGTTAAGATCTTTTATTGCAGAATTCATCAATATTGGCATGCCGCACTAAATTTTATTATAGAGTGGCAGACATCATGAAGGAAATCTAACAGAGCCCATTGTTAAAGTCTTTGTTGTGAGTTGGGCGTTGTTGATGATTATCATATGACAGATCTGGTAGTAGTATCCTTATTATTGCTTTTATCTGACAAAACTTAAAGAAAAAATGGTCAATTTTTGCAGTTATTTCATTCCCGCTGCCCCCCAAAGTATTCTGTTTTTTTTGCGGGGTAGGGAGGGTTATCACATGAAAATCAGCTTCCCAACATCATTATACTTACCGTACGTTGTGCTTTTTTTTTTTTTTTTTACAATTTTTTCCATCCCTGTCATACGTTTACGCTACAGTGTTATGCTCAGTTGTTGATGAAAGAAGAACAGATGATCTATAATTCCTCTTTAACACTGAGAGCCTCAAAAAGCAGCCTGATAAGTGAGTATTTTCAAGAAGCTAGAAAGGATGGGGGGACACCACGCACAGTCTTGTGTTATCTGGTGGAGAAATTGGTCTAGGTGAGAGGTATAGGAATTGCTCACCTTTTGGGGTTGTTTAACCAACAACTGAGGAATCAAAGTATAACAGTTGCTGTAGTGTAGAACAAGTAATAGGAAGATAAGAGTGGTAGTTTGCGCTGCTGTGCTACATTAAAGAAATCCAGAGAACATAGTAAGGGATTAGATTGCACGGTTTATTGTCAACGCGTTTCGAAGTTGAGCCAACTTCTTGATCAGAGGACCACAACATTAGATGAACTAATCTAGCACAGCATCAACTCCTGACCTCCTACCACTTGTTAATTCCCAGAAGCAACATTCATTGCTTAAAAGTTAACCCTTTACTGTAACACAACACCATTTGACTGCATTTTACATTCTGTGTCTACCCATTGCCAGCCACAAAAATGTACTTAAAAGAATTATTTTGTGACAGCCGCCATGCCTGAGCTATCACAGTGCCCACACATTACTGCAAGACAAAAAGCCTCCTAGAATTTCTTGACTTTCTCACTGTGTCAACAACAAGGTTTCTCCCAAAAATTAAAGAAATACTATACTGGGCAGAACTATTAGGCAGTGAGTATTTGACCATATCATTATTTTTATTCAGAATTTCCAGCTCCAGAATGCGTAAACTTGAATGTTTATTGGATGAAGCTGATCAGGTGATGTGTATTTGTGTAATGAGGAGGGTGAGGCCTAAGGATACAACGTCCCTTATCAAGGTGTGCAGAATTATTAGGCAGCTTGTTTTCCTCAGGCAAAATGGACCAAAAAGAGATTCAACTGACTGGAAAGTCAAAAATTGTTACAAATCTTACAGAGGGATGCAGCACTCTGGAAATTGATAAGTCATTGGGGAGATCACAGAATCACCAAAAGTTTTGTTGCAAAAAATGTGTTGAGAAAAAAATCTGCACATTAACTGGCAAAGATTTGAGAGGAATCAAACGTGAAGCGACCAGAAAGCCATTATCCTCCAGTGCTGTCATATTACCGAACTGCAACCTCCCTTGAGGCCCAGAAGTACAAGGTTTTCAGTGCTCAGAGACACGGCTGATATAAGGAAGGACCAAACGAGACCACCACTGAGCAAGACACAGAAGTACAAGGTGTTCAGTTCTCAGAGACATGACGGAGGTAAGGAAGGCCAAAACGAGACCACCACTGAGCAAGATGCAGAAGAACAAGGTGTTCAGTGCTCAGAGACATGGACAAGGTGAGGAGGCTGAGCCCAACCACCACTGAGCAAGACACAGATGTGGAAACACCAAAAGATTCAAGACTAGGCAAAGAAATATCTGAATACAGATTGTTCAAAGGTTTTATAGACTGTTGAGATGACAGTGACTCGTAAAGAACCAGACTGTGGCCCGTGACTGGATCAGTAATGGGCATAGAACTCCAGTTCCACTCAGACGCCAGCAATGTGTAGGTGGGGAACTGCTACGAGCTGTTATTATTAAAGATGAGCTTGTACCTTTTTAATTTGAAGATGGACTGAAAATCAAATCCTGAACCTTCCGCCAGTTAATAGAATACAATTTCTTCAAGCAGTGGTACAGGAAAAAGTCTGCATATTTCAAGAAATGAAATCATGATCATAAAAAAGTGCACCTGGTACTAAATAGTCTAAATGGTCCTCTTCAGCCACCCATACACTGGACCTTATCTTCACCCCACTCTGCTCCCTATCCAACCTCTCAATCTCCCTCCTCCCCCTATCTGACCACCATCTACTCACTTTCTCATCCCTGTCCTCTTCACCTGTCACCCATGTCCAGCAACTAGCCCACCCACACAGGAACCTTGCACATTTAGACACCTACAGACTCTCTGATTCTATTCTACTACTGGCATCCATATCTACACTCTACGACACAGACAGCGCCACTGCTTTCTACAATGCCACTCTCACATCAGTTATTGACTCAGTCACCCCTCTTGTGTATGGCAGAGTGTGACGATTCAATAGACAACCCTAGCACAATAACCTCACTAAAAAGCTTTGGCAAGCGTCCAGGGTTGCAGAGCAGCGCTGGAAGAAAACACATTCGCAAGATGACTTCACTGCATTCAAACGAGCAACACTCGCATTCAAATCAGCCTTCACCTCTGTTAAACAGACCTACTTCACAACCCTCATATCTTCCTTATCCTACAATCCCAAACAACTATTCAGCACTTTTAACTCCCTCCTCTGCCCTCGACTGCCCCCTCCGACCTCCCTCATCACTGCTGAGGACTTTGCCACACACTTCAAAAACAACATTGACCAAACAAGGCAAGCCTTCATTGTCCGACCACCACAACCCCTTTGTTTTCCAAACCATTGCCCTTCCCTCATAACCTCCCTCTCCAACATAACTGAAGAAGAGCTTACTCGTCTCCTCTCCAAATCACACCTCACCACTTGTGCACTCGGTCCCATCCCACTTCCTCCCCAACCTCACCCCCACACTCATCCCATCCCTAACCCATCTCTTCAACCTATTACTAACTTCTGGTACCTTCCCCTCTGCCTTCAAACATGCCACAATCACACCCATCCTCAAAAAGCCATCCGTCGACCCAACCTCTTTGTCCAGCTATCGTCCCATATCGCTGCTCCCATTCGCCTCCAAACTCCTTGAGCAACATGTTCACGCTGAACTTTCCTCTCACCTCTCATCTAACTCTCTCTTTGACAACCAACAATCTGGCTTCAGTCCATACCATTCCATTGAAAATGCCCTTACCATATTACTAATGACTTACTTACAGCCAAAGCTAACAGACAATTCTCTGTACTCCTCCTTCTAGACCTGTCCTCTGCCTTCAACACTGCCTCGTACTACAGATTCTCTCTACCTTAGGCTTCAAAGACCTTGCCCTATCCTGGATCTCCTCATACCTTTCCAGCTGCACATTTAGCATCTTCCACTCCCACACTACCTCCTCATCCTGCCCTCTCTCTGTTGGAGTTCCTCAAGGCTCTGTCCTAGGACCCCTACTCTTCTCCATCTATCTATACCCTTGGCCTGGGACAGTTCATAAAGTCCCATGGTTTCCAGTATCATCTGTATGCCGATGATACCCAAATCTATCTCTCTGGCCCAGACGTCACCTTTCTGCTGTCCAGAACCCCAGCGTGTCTATCAGCCATATCCTCCTTCTTCTCCTCTCGCTTCCTCAAACTCAATGTGGACAAACCTGAACTCATCATCTTTCCTCCATCTTGCGTATCTTCCCCATCTGATCTATCTATCTATTACAATAAATGACATCACTCTTTTCCCTGTATATTCCAGAATTCGTCCTTTCCTCAACCCTCAATCTACTAAACTGCTTGTGCATGCCCTCATCATCTCCCACCTCAACTACTGCAACATCCTCCTCTGTGGCCTACCTGCTAACACTCTTGCACCTCTCCAGTAACTCTGCCCCCCGACTAATTCATCTCTCTTCTCGGTTCTCCTCTGCTACCCCCCTCTGCAAATCTCTTCACTGGCTCCCACTTGCTCAGCGTATCCAGTTCAAATTACTAACACTGACCTACAAAGCCATCCATAAACTTTCTCCTTCTTACATCTCTGAACTAATCTCCCGATATATTCCCTCACATACTCTCCGGTCCTCCCAAGACCACCTCCTCTCCTCCACACTTATTCGTTCCTCACCAAATCGCCTCCAAGACTTCTCCCGAATATCCCCCATCCTCTGGAATTCTGTGCCTCAACACATCCGATTATCCGCCACATTCGGATCCTTCAGACGGACCCAGAAAACCCACCTCTTCAAGAAAGCTTACAACCTGCAATGACCACACTGCCTCCTCAACACCACCGGAGCTGCTGCCTTACCAACACCAGACCTGTGCCTCACTACCACCAGAGCTCTGCAACCCCCCAACCCACTGTCTCCTTCCCCATCATCCCGTAGAATGTAAGCCTGCAAGGGCAGGGTCCTCTTCCCACTGTACCAGTCTATCATTGTTTATTTGTTTCTGTAAGTGATATGTATTTTGTATGTAACCCCTTCTCATGTACAGCAACGTGGAATCAATAATGCTATATAAATAAATAATAATAATAATAATAAATAGTGCCGTAGTGCACAAAAAATTACCAGCTCCAAACAATGATTGAAAAACTTGGAGGACTGGGAGTTATGCTGCTATAAAGAGGATTTTATTACATTTAAATACAAATAAAGTCAAAAAGATACGGTACAACACAGAAAGTAGATAAAAATACAATGGCAGCAAACAGCGAAAGGGCCCGCAGTCAAGAAAACACACAACCTATATCATTCCAACTACCTAAAGTGAGGATGCTATCAGCCGCCTCCAACAGCAGACACACTCCTACACTCTTTGGTAAGATTCTAATCTTTTATTATCCGTTATCACATAATTTTTATGGCACTATCCAAAGATACCAATATTTATCTGTATCTTTACCATACCAATGTCCTGCCTACCTGCACTGCACTTTCGGTAGTTGGAATGATGTAGGTTGTGTGTTTTCTTGACTGCGGGCCCTTTCACTGTTTGCTGCCATTGTATTTTTATCTACTTTCTGTATTGTACCGTATCTTTTTGACTTTATTTGTATTTAGATTTAAGAAAATAGTCTTTATACCAGCATAACTCCCGGTCCTCCTAGTTTTTCATATTTCAAGAATATCATGATCTTTATGTAGGACAATGCTCCATGCCAGCATCAAAGTCTCCACTGCTTGGCTGCCAGTATAGGCCTTAAAGATGAAAGAATAATGACTTGGCCTCTTCAACATTTCACCTAAACTCTATTGAGAACTTGTTGGGCCTTTTTATGTGGGATATTTATGGTTGAAGGAAAACAGTCACCTCTCTCATCAGTGTCTGGGAGGCTGTGCTTGGTGCTGCCCAGAAAGTTGATCCCCAACAGATTAAGAAACTATGAAACTCCATGAATGAAGCTTTTGGCTGTTAATGAAAAGAGGAGCAGCTATATCGGTCACTGTTTTTTTTTTAGATGTCAGAAATATATATTGTACACTTTGAGTAGTTTGGTTTTTAATCTCACTTTAACAGATGAAAATAAACAATTATGATGGGAAAATTTACGTTTTTCATTTAGTTGCCCAATAATTCTGCACACATAGATTTTCTCCTAAGAAAGACAAAACCTCAATTTTACTGTCTTAAAAATTCAGGTTCATTCATTTTTTGGATTGACCGACAACAGAGTAGTTGTTCAGTAATAAAATAAATCATCAAAAATACTAATTTCCTAATAATTGTCCACACAGTGTATCAACCACAGCAAGCTTTTAATATGGACAAAGTACCTACATTTTAGTCACCATGAGGGTTTCACTTTCCCAACATTTTTTGCATTGCTGTGACCCCTATAAGTAGAAAATTACATGTGATCAGGTAATACTCTACCAAATTACCATTCATAGTACCTTCTTACTTATGTTATATCTTTAATAGAAACTATGTGACTGCTTTTGTGTCTCCTGACTACAGCCGGCTCTATTTGGTCTCCCCCTGCATTAAACATTAGTGTAGTGCCCCTCTGAAATGAGAACATAAGTCCTTGTTGTATTGGTAACACCACCACAGTGCCAGAAGCACAGTCCGTTCCGCTCTAACCCTACATTATAACTGATGATGTCGGCGTGCACATACTGTAGCTCAGGCGTTTTTAGTGCGGTGATAAATAGGGATATATAAATATCAGATTTAAGCGTAGTGGATAAACTAATTTGTTTCCAGCTTGGCTTCCAGAATAATCAATATTTTCTAAGTGATTGTAATCATGCAGTAATGCCGAAAACGTAAAACCATTACAATGATTCAAAATAAAACGGAGACAGAAGGTGAAGTGAAAGGCGCATTTCCAAAACTCTGATTTTACGTCTTGGGGTCTAGAATAGCATGTTTTGGGGTCTTCACTACACACTATGTTGAGTAACTTCTGCTGGTATAAGTGCATTGTGTAGGTGCACATTCACACTGTGGCCATTAACAGACAAAACTTAGGATGAAATCAATACGCAAATACCCTGCAGTAAGTAAATAGATAAATAGTAATAGTACATGGTAATAACATTGAGTACTTGGTAGACACTATTTTGATCAAAAGAGCATAAAAATCATCCCACCGCAACAAGGTGTACCCATTGGGATGGACCCTAACTCTAGTAGTACACATCACGTTTCACCCTATGTTCAGTGGCTCCATCTGAGCTTACGTCCGAACCCCCGGGTCTATGCGTTGGCTGGACCAGTAACTATAATGGTGCAGACGGAGTCATATGTGTGCTCTCGGTATAAACCTAGTTTATTATTCCCCTTTGATATATAATTTACATGTAATTTTGCTATTGGGGCCCTAGTAATCAGCCGTAGAAATGAAACATTACACATTTTAATTGAAATCAATGGGATATTTGTCAATTGTTTGCAGACACATTGCACTGGCTAATAGAAGGGACCTGAATATATAATTGATGCTTAAAAAGAAAATACTGCACTAAGGAATCAGATGGGTGCAAAACATGTGCTATGATGTAAATCCCTCTATAATAGAAAAGTCAAAATAGGCAGTGTTCTAAATATGCAAAAAAATAGGAGTACTTTATTGACTCACTAGCAGCCCGAGTTCCAAAACAAATAAGTTTTGGAAGCTAGTAAAGAGTGCTCTACATAATAAAAACTAACTCAAATTACCCAAATGTCACGCTGTCTCAACGTACAGGAGGTCAGGCGCCTGAGCTGACCCTAAACAGGGGCCCTGACTAATCCCTCAACCTGGAGGTACTGTTAATGGTACAGAGGTCCAGGCCGCCAGCGTAACCCTAAACTCCTGAATATCCCTGAACCTCAGTAACCTAGTCCTGAGAAGGACCCCGATCACAACAATGGGGAACAGGATAGAAAATGCCCAAACACAGTACTAAACAAACGAGACAGTACAAGGGGAAAACCAAAAACCACCTTGCATACAAAAAACTCACACCACAATTACAGAGGGAACAACAACAGGTTAGGAGATAAATGATAAAGGGAGGAAGGGAAGAAACCACACCGTATACTCTTCGCTCCGAACTCCACCAAACAACGATCCGCTCTGTAGGTCTGCAAGAAATGCTTTCACCGACAACTTCCCTATCAGACCAGCAGGTATTTGAAGGAATCCCAATCCAGCAGCATTAACTGCAGCTGGGCGAGGCAGAGCCTCGTCAAGCACAGAGGGAGAGAATGAACTCTCTCACTACCAAAACACAAAGCACCAAAAACAAAGCTGCGAGAAGTCAGGCTGTGTAGTCGCGACGATCTTCGTGGCGACACACCCGTGACAGTACCCCCCCTTCTACGAGGGGCCTCCGGACCCTCAGGGCCAGGTTTATCCGGGTGAGTCGAGTGGAAGGCCCGAATTAACCGGTCTGCGTTAATATCTGACGCAGGAACCCACATTCTCTCCTCAGGACCATACCCTTTCCAATGAACCAGGTACTGAAGGGACCGGCGACTAAAACGTGAATCGATGACTTTCGATACCTGAAACTCCAAATTTCCATTGACCACTACTGGAGGAGGAGGTAAAGGTGACGGTATCAGTGGCGCCACATACCTCTTAAGCAAAGATCTGTGGAACACGTTATGAATTTTAAACGTAGGGGGGAGGTCAAGACGGAATGCCACCGGATTAATTATAGAACTGATCCTGTATGGCCCGATGAACCTGGGACCCAGTTTCCAGGAGGGAACCTTGAGTTTTATATTCTTAGTAGACAACCATACCCGATCGTTCACACTTAGGTCCGGACCAGACACTCTCCTCCTATCAGCCATACGTTTGTATCGGTTCCCCATAGTACTCAGATTATTCAGTACCCCTCTCCACACTGAAGCGAGTGATGACGAAAATCGTTCCTCCTCAGGAACCCCCGAAGAGCCCCCTCTACTGAAAGTACAAAACTGGGGGTGAAAACCATATGCCCCAAAAAACGGGGACTTACCAGTGGATTCGCTCCGCCTATTATTAAGAGCAAACTCCGCCAGAGGTAAGAAAGAAGCCCAGTCCTCCTGGTTCTCTGACACAAAACACCGGAGATATGTCTCCAAACTCTGGTTCAGACGTTCCGTCTGACCATTGGTCTGAGGATGAAAAGCCGATGAGAACGATAAATGCATCCCCCGCCGAGTACAAAAAGCCTTCCAGAATTTGGACACAAACTGAGACCCCCGATCCGACACCACATCGGAGGGTACCCCGTGAAGCCTCACAATCTCTCCAATGAACACCTGCGCAAGAGTTTTAGCATTAGGAAGAGCAGGAAGAGCGATAAAAAGTGCCATATTGCTGAACCTGTCTACTACAACGAGTATGACCGTTTTACCCGAGGATGGCGGGAGGTCCGTAATAAAGTCCATAGACAGATGAGTCCAAGGACGCTCCGGGATCTTCAAAGGTAAGAGGGCCCCCGACGGACGGGTATGTGGGGTCTTAAATGGCGCACAAACCCCACAGGACGCAACAAAAGTTACCACCTCCTTATGTAAGTTAGGCCACCAAAACCGACGCGAGAGGAGATCCACAGTTGCTTTACTCCCTGGGTGTCCTGCCAAAGCTGAGTTATGGTGTGCCTCAATCACCTTTTGTCGTAGCTGATCTGGAACAAACAGTCTCCCTGGAGGTCCCACAGGGGCGTCCCCCTGAGCCTCCAATACCTCCTCCTCAAGCTCAGAGCATACTGCCGACACCACCACCCCCTCTTGAAGGATAGGAACCGGATCACCCGTATTCCCGGCCCCAGGGAAACTACGAGATAAGGCATCCGCCTTCACATTTTTTGACCCAGGACGATATGTAACGACAAAATTAAACCTGGTAAAAAACAATGACCACCTGGCTTGTCTGGGATTCAGACGTTTTGCGGACTCCAGATATAGCAGGTTCTTGTGATCGGTGATAACGGTGACCGGATGGACTGCCCCCTCCAAAAAATGGCGCCACTCTTCAAAAGCTAACTTAATGGCCAAGAGTTCCCTATTGCCGACATCGTAATTCCTCTCAGCGGACGACAATTTTTTGGAGAAAAAAGCGCACGGACGCCACTTACCAGGAGACGAACCTTGTGATAAAACTGCTCCCACCCCTACCTCAGAAGCGTCTACCTCTACAATGAACGGCTGTGACGCATCAGGTTGAATGAGTATGGGTGCCGAGGCAAAACATTTTTTCAAGGAGGAGAATGCTTGACAAGCCTTGTCAGACCATCTAGAAAAATCCGTCCCCTTTTTTGTCATGTCTGTGAGAGGTTTAACCATGGATGAGAAATTCCGAATGAATTTCCGGTAATAATTAGCAAACCCCAGGAAACGTTGTAGTGCCTTAAGATTCTCTGGCAGATCCCACTCCAGAACTGCCCGCACTTTCCCTGGGTCCATACGAAAACCGGACGCTGACACCAGGAAACCTAAAAACTGGAGTTCCTGTACGGCGAACACACACTTCTCCCATTTGGCGTACAGTTTATTATCCCGCAAGATCTGTAACACCTGCCTAACATGCTCCTGATGAGACACAAGATCAGGCGAGTAAATTAAGATGTCATCCAGATATATGACCACAAATTGACCCACCAGGCGGCGAAAAATGTCATTAACAAAGTGTTGGAACACAGCCGGGGCATTAGTCAGACCAAATGGCATGACAAGGTTCTCATAATGCCCCTCCGGAGTGTTAAACGCCGTCTTCCACTCATCCCCCTCCTTCATCCTAATCAGATTGTACGCCCCCCTGAGATCCAACTTAGAGAACCACTTGGCGCCCACGATCTGATTAAAAAGATCGGGGATAAGTGGGAGTGGATACGGATCTCGGACCGTAATCCGATTAAGTTCACGGAAATCCAGGCAAGGGCGTAGGCCTCCATCTTTCTTCTTCACAAAGAAGAACCCCGCGGCCACCGGGGAAGATGAAGGTCTAATATGCCCCTTAGCCAGACTCACTGAAATATAATCCTTCATGGCCTGCCTTTCCGGACCAGATAGGTTATACAACCTAGATTTAGGTAAATTGGCCCCAGGAAGCAATTTTACAGAACAGTCATACACGCGATGAGGAGGTAGTTCCTGACACCCTTTCTCCGAGAATACATCCTCAAAGTCCACCAGAAATGGAGGTAAGACCCTAGGAGTGACAGCACCGATGACCGTATTCATGCAGTTTTTATTACAGAATTCACTCCATTGGCTTATCTCCCTGGATTGCCAATTAATAACCGGATTATGCTTAGTTAACCAAGGAAGGCCCAACACAATAGGAGTGGGAAGACCCTCCAACACGTAACAAGACAACAGTTCTTTATGTATCGCCCCCACTTGAAGATTTACGTTATGCACCACTTGCAAAAAACTTCCCTGACCGAGAGGCCTGGCGTCGATTGAAAATATGGGGACGGGTTTAGCCAACATATTCAATAGCATACCTTGAACCCGGGCAAACCGAGCGTCCACCAGATTAGCCCCGGCCCCACTATCTAGAAGAACAGATATTCTCTCAGTTCTCGTACCCACCACCACCTCCGCCGGCACGAGAAACTGAGACGAACCTAGGGACGAAATACCTATTCCCAGATTGCCGTCCACCACACAACCTGGGATCAACAGTTTTCCGACGACTCTTTACTCTGCAAAGGACGGGATGGACACCCCCCAATAAAATGTCCCTTTCTCCCGCAGAAGAAGCACCTTCCAGTCTTGTGGCGCACCGCCGGTCCCCTCCCCCGGAATGATGTCCCTCCTAACTGCATAGGCTCCTCTGGACTGACCAGGGGAACCTCCATATGAGGGGACCTTGTAGGAGGTGGAGTCATCACAGGGAACGAAGTTATCCCGCACCTCTCCCGAAGCAGTCTGTCAATGTGAATAGCAAGGGCCATAGCGGCTTCCAGTGAGGCGGGAGGATCATACTGTGCCAACACATCCTGTAATTTGTCAGATAACCCTTGACAAAACTGGCTCCTAAGAGCCGGGTCATTCCACTGGGTGTCCGTGGCCCACCTACGGAACTCCGAACAGAATTCCTCCGCCGAACGATCTCCCTGGTGGATCCTACGTAACTTAGATTCCGCAAGGGAGATCCGATCCGGGTCATCATATACAAGACCCAGAGCAGAGAAAAACCCATCCACTGACCGGAGAGCCGGAGAGCCCGGGGGAAGAGAGAACGCCCAAGATTGTGGGTCCCCTTGTAGGAGCGAGATGACAATTCCCACCCTTTGCTCCTCACTCCCCGATGACCGAGGCCGCAGCCGAAAGTACAACATGCATGCCTCCCGGAAAACAAAAAACTTGTCCCGCCCCCCGGTGAACCTGTCAGGGAGAGCTACTTTAGGTTCTGGTCCGGCTTGCTCCAGGGGATACAAAACCTTGGACTTAACGTCCGCCAGCTCCATGGACAAACTCTGCAACTGGCGAGCTAGACTGGCTACTGGATCCATGGTGGCTGGAGAGAATTTTTTTTTTTTTTTGTGTCGGTCGGTGAAAATGTCACGCTGTCTCAACGTACAGGAGGTCAGGGGCCTGAGCTGACCCTAAACAGGGGCCCTGACTAATCCCTCAACCTGGAGGTACTGTTAATGGTACAGAGGTCCAGGCCGCCAGCGTAACCCTAAACTCCTGAATATCCCTGAACCTCTGTAATCTAGTCCTGAGAAGGACCCCGATCACAACAATGGGGAACAGGATAGAAAATGCCCAAACACAGTACTAAACAAACGAGACAGTACAAGGGGAAAACCAAAAACCACCTTGCATACAAAAAACTCACACCACAATTACAGAGGGAACAACAACAGGTTAGGAGATAAATGATAAAGGGAGGAAGGGAAGAAACCACACCGTATACTCTTCGCTCCTAACTCCACCAAACAACGATCCGCTCTGTAGGTCTGCAAGAAATGCTTTCACCGACAACTTCCCTATCAGACCAGCAGGTATTTGAAGGAATCCCAATCCAGCAGCATTAACTGCAGCTGGGCGAGGCAGAGCCTCGTCAAGAACAGAGGGAGAGAATTAACTCCCTCACTACCAAAACACAAAGCACCAAAAACTCAGCTGCGAGAAGTCAGGCTGTGTAGTCGCGACGATCTTCGTGGCGACACACCCGTGACACCATGTCTATTTACTTTTAGCCCTTTTACATGATAAACAACAAAGTTGTCATAATTAATAAATTAGTAAATGGCATTGCGGAAGACAAAAATTAAATTTAGAAGATTACAGAGACTTCGCCAATTCAAAAAGTGAATTGCCCACGGCAGATCGCATGGAAATCTCTCTGTATGCTGCTCTTCTGGCCTACTGAAGTAGATGTATGCATGGCCCCCTCATCCCCAATCCTGGTATGTATGGCACCCCTCATCCCCAATCCTGGTATGCTTGGCCCCCTCATCCCCAATCCTGTTATGTATTGCATCCCTCACCCCCAATCCTGATATGCATGGCCCCCTCATCCCCAATCCTGCTATGCATGCTCCCCATCCTAGTAAGAATGGCCCCCATCCTTGTATGCATGGCCCCCTCATCCTCAATCCTTGTATGTATGGCCCCTCTTCCTCAATCCTGGTATGCAAGGCCCCTCATCCCCAATCCTGGTATACATGCTCCCCATCCAGGTAAGAATGGCCTCCATCCTTATATTAATGACCCCCTCATCCTCAATCCTTGTATGCATGGCCCCTCATCCTCAATCCTGATATGCATGGCCTCCTCATCCCCAATCCTGATATGCATGGCCCCTTCAGACCCAATCCTGGTATGTATGGCCCCTCATCCCCAATCCTGGTAAACATGGCCCCCCATCACTGCACACATGAAAAAAAACCAACATTTATACTCACCTTCCTTCCTTGATTCTGCTCCAGCGCTATGTCCTTTCGGCCATCAGCTTATGTCAGCATCTGAGCAGCGCATGACATCACTGCCATGCGCCCTCAGACACCGAGGTGAGCTGCAGGGATATTCACTCCTCTTCAGGCCAGGACAATGTGCGTGGAGAGGAGTAAATATGCATTTTCTTTAATAGCAGGCACTGTCAATCGCAGCTGCAGCTCACTGAAGATATAATCCCATGTCAATCATTGTGCACTGTTTGGCGGGGGATTATACAGATCTACAGTGTACAGCTGTAACCAGACACTTTTGCAACAAGCAGAAGGGAGGTGGCTGAAGGATATTGAGTGACAAAACCCCCCACCAGCAGCTGCTACAGGAAGGCCCCCTTTGGACTCCAGCCATGCGGCATATCC
The DNA here is from genome assembly GCF_046119375.1 of Phyllobates terribilis. Taxonomy (NCBI): domain Eukaryota; kingdom Metazoa; phylum Chordata; class Amphibia; order Anura; family Dendrobatidae; genus Phyllobates; species Phyllobates terribilis. Next base: position 907,985,805 of record NW_027362762.1, read on the forward strand.
TTTGTGTCAGACAAGTATAATTCAATACCGATTTACGGGAATACGATACATCCCAGTGATACACCAAATAGATTTTTGGAACCAACCAAACATGAAGAATGTCACCCTAGCTTCCAGCACAGACTAGCGCGCAGGGATAGGGAGATACACAGCACAGCTTTTCGGAAAAATCTAGGGCCACTGTATTTGGTCTCCACGATTAGCAGGGGCCCAGCTGGATCCGATGACACCATAACCGACTCCCTAGGACCATCCATTAACGAAGTATAGCCCATTTTAGTTTTTGAAGTTTTTAGCTGAGAGAGGCCAGGGGTGGAGATTTAGGTCCAGCCAAGGGGCAGGAGGGGGAGTGACCCAGAGTGGCTAAGAGCTCCAGCAGCCCTAGTTCAATGTCTTTTTTCCTGAAAGGTCATGACAGCACGTAGTGTGGGAGAAGTCCGGCAACAAAGGGGACCACCAGCCTCCCATGTGGCAGCCCCTCCCCCGCAAGCCAGGCCTTCCATCTGACTGGAAACTTGACTCTTAAAATCTGCTTATATCTTTTGTACCACTACTATTGTGTTTGCATCTCTGACCATTATGTATGTATAACCCTTATGCATAAAATGTAATGTCTGGTGTGCCCTTAAGGTGATTTAATATATAATTTAACCTTGGGCTGCTCTTTTATCTTGATCCACGAACTCTCCGGTCCATTGTTCGTTCCAACAAACACAGTACTGGGCTGGTTTCTGGCTTGATATAATCCCCCGGTTCTAGCTGGAATTATATCTAATAGAAACTAGTGGCTACTCCACCAGGCCGACAAGGTTCTGCTTCACTGGGGCTAGTGAAGGGGCCTCTCAGCCTGTCAGGGGTGGGAGCGAGTGTGGTGCCTTCCTGTACCCGTGTGGACAGGGGGTGTCTGTGTAGAACTGTACCAATCTGACCTTGCGTGTCCCCGAGGGGGTGTGGAACGTCAGTGCAAAGGGCAAATCCGTATCACATGATCTGTCTCACGTAATTGTGACGTCAGGCTGGTGGCGAGGTGTGGATCCTTCACATTTGGTGGCAGAGATGGGATTCTGCTGGATCTCTCTGGTACCATTCCTCACAACTGCCATGCTCCCTTAGATGCCAATGTGAGCTGCGGGGATATTCACTCCTCTCCACGCCAGGACTATGTGCATGGAGAGGAGTGAATATGCATTTTCTTTAATAGCGGGCACTGTAAATAGCAGCCACAGCTCAACGCTCCTCTGTGCCCGCAATTAATGCATGTCCTGCAAGGGAATTAGAGACAGGAAGTTCTCCTTGTATCGTAGGTCTAGAAGTGTCACCAACCAATAATGACTGTCACCCAAAATTTGGACAATGCGAGGGTCACGGGAAAGGCAGCGTAACATAAACTCAGCCATGTGTGCCAGACTGCAAAGAGGCAAGACTTCCGAGTCCTCACTAAGAGGATGACTGACCATGCGCTCCTCCTCATCCTCCTCCTCTTCCTCCTCCTCCCTATCCTCAGGCCATCCACGCTGAATAGGCGGTATGACAGCTGTGCAGTGTGCAGGTAGTACCATCTATAGTGCAGGAAACTAGCTCATGTTCCTCCTACTCCTCCTCCTCTTCCTCATTGTCACCCAATCTACGTTGGGATGAGATGAGGTTGGACTGTGTGGGATCACCCTGTATGGTTTCTTGCTCCACCTCATCGTGCTCCTCCTGCAATGCATCCTCTTTGATTGTGAGCAGAGAGCGTTTCAAAAGACAGAGAAGTGGGATGGTGACGCTAATTATGGCGTCATCGCCGCTCACCATCTTGGTGGAGTCCTCAAAGTTTTGGAGGATGGTACATATGTCTGACATCCATGTCCACTCCTGAGGCCTTATGCGTGGAGTCTGACCTGAATACCGACAGCCTTGTTGATGCTGGTAGTCAACAACTGTCCTCTTCTGCTCACAAATCCTTCACAACATCTGCAATGTAGAGTTCCAATGTGTGGGGACATCGCAGATCAGTTGGTGAGCTGGAAGCTGCAAATGCTCCCTCCCCCTGTTTTCTGCTGACCTCGCTCTGTATGTCCCCTTGCCAGGTTGGGTCAGTTACTATATCATCTACCACCTTGTCTTCCACTTCCGCACCCTGGTCCTCCTCCTGACTTTCTGGCAATTGTGTCTCATCATCATCATCCACCTCTTATGACAATAATTGCACTTTCCCACCGTCTCCTTCGTGTGACGATGGCTGCTCCAATATTTGGGCATCACTACACGCGTTCTCCTCTTGACTTGCTTGAAGCTGGCCGGGCGAGAGGCCCGCATCTACAAATGGAAAAGTGAACAGCTCTTGTGAGTGTCCAAGTGTGGGATCAGTTGTCTTCGGGCACTCGGCATGGTGGGAGGAAGGAGGATCAGGGTGAGGAATATGCGGTCCAGACTAGAGTTGAGCCACCTCCGTAGTGTTCGAGTTCGGTTCGGTTCGTCGAAAACCCCTATGTTCGCCGAACTGTTCGTCGAACTGTTCATCGAACACCGTCGAACACCATTAAAACCAATGGCAGGCAAACAAAAACACATAGAAACTGTAACATACCTGGTGGTGTTTTTGCATAGTGGTCCATCTCCCACTGTGCAAGAGCGCGCACTTGATCTCCAATCCAGAATGTCTCTCTGGCTTCCCTCCATGCTGTCTGTTTGCTTCTCTTTCTGCTGCTTAAGGGCGGCGCCCGATCACTTCCTGGTTCTTGTACCTGCTGCGGGCACACCCCTTGTGCGTCCTCAGCCTATTGCTGTCTGTCACCTGGTATTTAACCCAGCTGCTCCAATGAATCCCTGCCTGAGCATTGTGTTTCATTCAGTGTGCTCTTTCACTCTGAATGTGCCAGGTCCCTTTCTGTGTTTGCTTGCTTGCTTGCCTTTCTTGTAGGCTGTATTTCCAGTCCTGTCTGAACACGCTCCTTGCCTGTTCGTTCCGCCTTCTTGCGGCCGCATACCTAGACTAGCTCCTGTATCTTGTCTGTCCTGTCTGAACACGCTCCTAGCCTGTTCCTCCCGCCTTCTAGGGGCTGCATACCTAGACCCACTCCTGTATATTGCTACTGTCTCTGTTCTTGTCTGTATACTCTTCTAACCTGTTTTCTATGTTTCTCTATATCCGTACCTTTCCTTTTTCTGCAGAGTCTGAACTCATACCTAACTCCTGCTCGTTGTCACTGTACTCCCGTTTGTGAGTTTGTGGTCCACTCGCTACTTCACAGCAAGTACCCTGTGGGTATCTGGTTCTGCCTTTCCCTTCCTGTCTGTTCCGTGTGAACAGAACGCTGTCCCCCCTGCTCTGCCTTGCTCACCGCTCCGGCGGTTCTAGCGTGCTCTGCTGTGCTCACCGTTCTGGTGGCTCTAGCCTGCTCTGCCTTTGCTCACCGCTCCGGCGGTTCTAGCCTGCTCTGCCTTTGGTCACCGCTCCGGCGGTTCTAGCCTGCTCTGCCTTTGCTCACCGCTCCGGCGGTTCTAGCCTGCTCTGCCTTTGCTCACCGCTCCGGCGGTTCTAGCCTGCTCTGCCTTTGCTCACCGCTCCGGCGGTTCTAGCATACTCTGCCTTTGCTCACCACTCCGGTGGTTCTAGCCTGCTCTGCCTTTGCTCACCGCTCCGGCGGTTCTAGCCTGCTCTGCCTTTGCTCACTGCTCCGGCAGTCTCGCTCCGCTCTGACTCCTTTGCTCTCTGCTACGGCAGTCTCGCTCCGCTCTGACTCCTTTGCTCACTGCTCCGGCAGTCTCGCTCTGCTCTGACTCCTTTGCTCACTGCTCCGGCAGTCTCGCTCTGCTCTGACTCCTTTGTTCACTGCTCCGGCAGTCTCGCTCTGCTCTGACTCCTTGCTCACTGCTCCGGCAGTCTCGCTCAGCTCTGACTCCTTGCTAACTGCTCCGGCAGTCTCGCTCAGCTCTGACCCTTTGCTCACCGCTCCAGGCGGCCTTGTCCTGCTCTACTCTTGCTCACCGCTCCAGGTGGCCTTGTCCTGCTCTACTCTTGCTCACCGCTCCAGGCGGCCTTGTCCTGCTCTACTCTTGCTCACCGCTCCAGGCGGCCTTGTCCTGCTCTACTCTTGCTCACCGCTCCAGGCGGCCTTGTCCTGCTCTACTCTTGCTCACCGCTCCCCGCGGCCTCGTCCTGCTCTACTCTTGCTCACCACTCCAGGCGGCCTCGTCCTGCTCTACTCTCACTCACCGCTCTAGGCGGTTTCGTCTTGCCCTGCTCTCGCTCGCCTCTCTGGGCGGCCTCACTCTGCTGTGTTTGTCCGCCACATCTGTGGTTCTGTTCCTGAGTCCCAGTGTGTACTGGGTCCTATCCCGCCTGTGTTCCTACCTGCTAGTGCCTCCCTGTCTGCACTCTAGCCCTGCTTGCCTGTACCCCCCTGCCTGCATACCCGCCTGCCTGCATACCAGTCGTGCCTGCCTATACCCACCAGTCTGTGTGCCAGCCTAACCAGTCTGTTCCTGTATTCCCCTGTGTGGGTCAACAGCCGTGTCCGGACTCTGTCCTGGAGTAGCACCTGGTCCCTCTGCTCGGTTCCTCCTTGGTGCACTGGCGTCGTATGCCGTCGTGCGACCCTGGTCGGATCGGGTGAATACCTAGTTACGCCCCTCCAGGCATTCACTCTCCGGCACGGTCCAGTGGAATCACATGCACACGCCGCTCAGCCCGGGCGTGTGGATTACAGAAACACATAGAAAATACCTTCAAAGGTGTCCAAAACCTGACAAACTGCTCAGAAGACACAACTAACACATGGAAAAGTGACAAGTACATATAGTCATGTGAAAAGAAAAGAGGTGGAGGAGTAAAAGGAGGGGGAGGCACAGATATAGGCATGTCATGCCCTTCTAAAACCAAAAAAGTGCGAAGCTGACAGGGCCAGTCTGTTCCTGCCCGTGCGACCTCCGTGTCACCGGGTTTGTGCCAGAGCTGCGGTGCACCCTGACGGCCAGCCCCCCTCTCCCAATACTGGTGCCTGTCCGCTGGTGGGTCGAGCGAGCCCCCCTGTGGTGGAGGCAGGTCTAAGTTTTTTAATTTAAATTGTCTCTGTAATTTGAATGAGTACACTTTAAATCCTTTTACAATGATCTATTGGAGGGCAAGTCTGTTGCCAGCAGCCGCGGAAATTCCAGCTCCAGTAGCATCCACTAAAGCTGCTGCAGCTTATATAAGGATCGAGCTTGGCGGTCCACCGCAAGGCGTCCTACCGCCAGTCCCTGTGCCTTGGGGTGCCTCCCCGATGCTCTTCACTGAGTGTCCCGGGGGCCCGAAGCATTTTCTTTGAAAAAATTAAGTGTCCAAACTACAGGTGGTGTAGCTTGCTTAACAGGTGGGATAATCCGCTGACTAGCAGACACTGCTACTAGGTCCAAAGTATTTCCTGGGCTAGATGCAGTTAAAAATTTGTAATTAGATACTCTCGTTGGATGCTGAGAAAGCATTCCATAGAGTCTCCTGGCACGCCATATATTATTCTCTTAAAAAGCTTGGGGTAGGGGTCTAGGGGACCCTTTTATAGCCAAAATCATGGCCCTGTATCGCAATCCGTCAGCTAGGCTGAAGATAAATGGAACATTTTCATCACCTCTCATAATCACCAATGGGACAAGGCAGGGATGTCCTCTGTCCCCTCTCTTAAACATCCTAGTGATGGAGCACCTGCTCTCATCAATTCGCGATAACCCCAATATTAGGTGGATTGAGGTGGGAGGCACCGAGTACAAGTGCTCTGCATTTGCTGATGATGTCCTAGTATATATCACTCAATCACATATATCCATCCCTGCTGTTATCGCTGAAATAGATCACTTTGTTACATGGTCAAATTTTAAAATCAATGCAGCGAAGTCTGAGACCCTCGATGTCTCCCTCCCCAAATCCATACAGGATTCCATCCAGTCCAACTTTCCCTTTGCCTGGCCCTCACAGGGTATCAAATACTTAGGAATTCGTATTCATAGAGACCTCTCCCATCTATTTTATCTTAATTTTGGGCCCTTTATTGAACAACTCCATAAAGATCTTACTTCTTGGACGGTGAAGGATTTATCCTGGTTCGGCAGAATAAGTATACTATAAATGAACGTCCTACCTAAACTCTTATACCTCTTCCAAACCATTCCCGTGGTAATTCCCTCAAATTTTTGGAAAAGACTACGCAGTAGCTTTTAGTCTCCCCAGGATGACACAGGTGGGGCAGATGGTGGTTGTCCCGGCCCGCTAGGCCGCATTGTAGCACAGTGAGCTTCACACTGCAACTTATGCTTCATATCCATGTGACGGTTCATGCATGAAGTACTCAAACTATGGATTTTTTGGCCTCTACTTAGCTTTTGGTGACAAATGTTACAGATAACACGAGTTAGGTCATCCTTAGCGATCGGAAAAAAAGCACAGGCTATGCAAGGTTTAGAGCCCATGTGACTCTGCTACTAGCAATACTATCAAATGATTGGCTGGGTTAGATGCAGAGCGTCGGGGTTTGGTTGGGGGTCCCCACAGTCTGCCTAGGCTAGATGCAGTTAAAAATTCTCATTAGATACACAGGCGGTGCAGCTTGCTTTGCAGCTGGGCTAATACGCCCAAAGTATTGGTAGACTCTATACTAAATAAGGAAGGATTCACTAACTGTGGTGGCCCCTCCATGGGCCGTGGCGATTGGTGGAGATTTGGTGGATGATTGTAGAAGAAAGCTCCTTAATGGAGAAAGTTGGTGGATTTATACTTTAAATACACGTGTACCAGCGGGTTTAAACATCAGACATGATTTGATGTATCATTATGAGTGATCATTTATAGATTATTATTATATATATATGTTCCTTTTTTCTTCTTTTCTTTTTCTTTTTGATTATTTACATTATTTACATTTATATGCATTGTTTCTATGCTATACGATTTTAACATGGTATGTGTGTTTAAATTTCTGATTAACTCAGCCTTGAACAGGTCCATAGCAGGACATGACATATAAATACCACTTCCTTGCTGTTTTTTTTGTTATGCAATGATTAAGAACTTGTATATATATTGTGCAGAAAGAAGGGTGAAAGTCCGCCCAGGCGGGAGGAAATAGAGGCCTGCAATAGCCACAGGTACTAATGGAGGTAATCAAGGTAGGGAGAGAGGCAAGAGGTCCGGTCATCTTAGTTATACAGGCCGGGGGAAACGACATAGCTTATCACAAGAGCGCATAACTAATGGCAATAGTGAAACTAGACACTGAGCGCTTCAGAGAATTTTTCACAAAACTAACTTTAGTATGGTCAGAGATTGTGCCGAGAACGGTATGGCAAGGTGCGTGAGACATCACGGCCATCGAACGGACAAGGCAGGTAATAAATATTCGGATGGCAAAATTTATAAGAGACAGAGGCTGTGTAGTGATACGACACCAACAACTGGACGGAGATAAAGCAGGCCTCATACGGCCCGACGGTGTTCACTTAATGGATATTGGACTGGACATATTACTGTCAGGACTCCAGGACAGAGTGAAACAAGCGTTAAGAGTGATGGATGGGGGTCGGAGTCCTGCATACGAGTAAGCAGGATCCTCCGTGGCCTGGAAATAGAAAGGACATGTTGGAGAGTTACACTTGTTGGCCAACTTGCCGTTGTGGAGACTGGAGACACAGGGCATGCTGCAACAAGCTGAATTATTTTAGAAATAAAATGCATTTCTAATGGAATGAGTATAATCAGTTAATAAAGCTGTGACCGACCCTCACCCATCCAGTTGTAAGAGTTACATGATTGTATTGTCAATGAAAGGGGGGCGTTAGGGGGCTGAGCGTCTGGGTTTGGTTAGGGGTCGCCACAGTCTGCCTAGGCTAGATGCATTTAAAAATCATTATTTGCTACACAGGCGGTGCAGCTTGCTTCGCAGCTGGGTTACTACGCTGACTAGCAGACACTGAAGCTTTGGAGCAGACCACTGAGTAAACAGCTCTTCAGACTCAACCATCTGTGTTACCCCAAGCCATAGTGTATGTATTTTCTTACGGTTAAAAGGGGGGGGGAGACCCAACCCACCTCTAATTGACGATGGCAACGTCACGCAAAACAAAGCAAGGGGACTCCAAAAAGAGTCTCGATTTTTTCCAAAAATTTGTGGCACAGACACCACTTAAGTGGCATCAATTGCCCCACAGTTGCTTAAAACGGTTGGTTAGAATGAGTACCACACACTGCTACTATGCCCAAAATTATTTTCCAGACAAGATGCAGCTAAAAATTATTAGTAATTTGCAAGCTGGTGGAGCTTAGTATAGATGGCATAATAGAATGAGTACCACACACTGCTACAGGCCCAAAATTATTTTCCAGACAAGATGCAGCTAAAAATTATTAGTAATTTGCAAGCTGGTGGAGCTTAGTATAGATGGCATAATAGAATGAGTACCGCACACTGCTACAGGCCCAAAATTATTTTCCAGACAAGATGCAGCTAAAAATGATTAGTAATTTGAAAGCTTAAAACGGTTGGTGAGGTGATTTTACGAAATCCTCAAGCTTTTACTCTCCCCAGGATGACACAGGGGTAGAAAAGTCCTTGCGGATCCATGATTTGTTCATCTTTATGAACGTGAGTCTGTCTACATTCTCAGTGGACAGCCGCGTGCGCTTATCTGTCAGCACACCACCAGCAGCGCTGAACACACGTTCAGAGAGAACGCTGGCTGCGGGGCATGACAAGATCTCCAAGGCGTAAGTGGCGAGCTCCGGCCATTTATCCAGATTGGAAGCCCAAAAAGAGCAAGGGTCCAGTGACACAGTCATGGCTTCGATGTTTACTTGGAGATACTCCTGTACCATCGTCTCTAGGCGTTGACTATGTGTCAGACTTCTTGTCTCCTGTGGCCTTGCAAAGGATGGGCTAAAAAATCTGTGAAATGATTCCGCAAAATTGCTGTTACCAGCAGATACTGTGTTTCTGTTACGGTTTGAGTGCTGAACACTCGACAGTCCCACGGTTGGCAAGTTAGAACTGTGAGATTCACTACGTGCACCACTGGTGTTTTGTGGAAAAGCACATGTAAGATTCTGCAAAAGTCTCTGCTGATACTCCTGCATGCGTGAATCCCTTTCTATGGCAGGAATTATTTCAGCAAATTTACTTTTGTACCGGGGATCTAAGAGTGTGGCAACCCAGTAGTCAGGATTATTTCGAATTCTGACAATTCGAGGGTCATGTTGCAGGTAGTGCAGCAAGAAGGCACTCATGTGTCTTGCGCACCCAGGAGCACCAAGACCATGTTGTGTTGGTGGCGAGGTAACAGTCATGCTTCCTTCCTCTGCCCTCTCCCCCCAACCTCGCACAACAGAAATGTGATCAAGGTCTCCCTCATCTGATGAGTCTTCCATCAGTTCGTCCTCCACTTTTCCTGGGCTCCTGCACCTTCCTCACTAGTTTGGCTGCTACCATGCGCCCTGGTAAATCCATCTGCCCCACCCTCACATGCCTGCCACCTTGGTGCTGCCGACCGTCTGGAACTTGCAGATGTTAGCCCTTCCGCATACAACTCCTCCTCCTCTACTTCCTCCACCTCCTCTTCTCGCACCACCTGACTCCGAATTCTGTTTAACATGTGCTCCAGCATGTAAATCACCGGAATAGTCATGCTGATAATGGCATCGTCAGCACGTGTGCAGAAGGGTGCATAGGTCCCTGATCTGAGACCACTCTTCCAGCATGATTTGCCCACCTCTGGATCCCGTTGGCCCAGGCTATATGTCAGAACGTATTGCACCAGGGCTTGTCGGTGCTGCCACAGTCGCTGCAACATGTGCAGAGTTGAATTCCACCGGGTAGGCACATCGCATTTTAGCCGGTGAAGTGGCAGGCCCAACAACTTCTGTAGAGATGTAAGTCGCTGAGCTGCGGGATGCGAACGGCGTAAGTGAGCACACAGCGACCGTGCCCTCTGCAGAAGGCCATCTAGTCCGGGATAGTGGCCTAAAAATTGCTGGACAACCAGGTTCAACACGTAAGCCATACAAGGCACGTGTGTGACTTTGCCCCGGCGAAGCGCTGCACCGAGGTTTGCAGCATTGTCGCACACGGCCTTCCCTGGTTTCAGGTCCAGTGGAGACAACCATTCATGAAACTGGTTCTCCAGAGCTGACCACAACTCCTCAGCTGTGTGACTCACATTTCCCTGACATTTCAAAGTAAAAACCGCCTGATGACGTTGAGCCCTGCTGCCAGCATAGTAAGGAGGTGTGCAGGATCCCTTCTACGCAGTTAGAAAGCGTGTGGCATGACCAGACAGGCTTTGGGTGCAGGTGGAGGACCGAGAGGAGGTTGAGGAGGCAGAAGCAGTGGAGGAACTTCTAGATAAAGAGGATTGACGCACAAGTCGTGGGGGCGGCAAGACTTGGACAGCAGCCCCTTGTCCTGCTGTCACCATAGTTACCCAGTGCCCAGTCAGCGACATGTAACGCCCCTGTCCATGGCTACTCGTCCAAGTGTCTGTGGTGAAATGCACCCTGTCACACACAGAGTTTCTCAAAGAAGCAGGGATGTTGTGTGCAACATGCTGGTGGAGCGCAGACACACCTTTCTTTGAAAAGTAGTGCCGACTGGGCATCTGGTACTGGGGCACTGCGACGGACATAAGGTCTCGAAAATCCTCTGTGTCCACCAGGCAGAAAGGCAGCATTTCTGTAGCCAAGAGCTTGCAGATGGTGAAATTCAACCTCTTAGCTTTCTCATGGCTAGGAGGAAATGGTCTTTTACTTGTCCACATCTGAAGGAACGAGGGCCATTCGTAGGCCGGTCTGGGAGATGACGTAGCCCAGAAATGGAAGCGAGGTCTGCTCAAAGAGGCACTTCTCAAATTTTGCGTAGAGGTGGTTTTGCCTGAGCCTGAGCAGGACTTGACAAACGTCCCTCCGGTGTGTGGGAAGATCCGGAGAGAAGATCAAGATGTCGTCCAGGTACACCACCACGCAGGAGTAGAGAAGGTCACGGAAGATGTCATTGACCAACTCTTGAAAAACGGCGGGAGCATTATAGAGGCCGAAGGGCATTTCGAGGTATTCATAGTGGCCGTCCCGGGTGTTGAATGCCGTCTTCCATTCATCCCCCCAACTGATACGGACCAGGTTATACGCCCCACGGAGATCCAGCTTGGTGAAGATTCTGGCACCCCTCAGATGGTCAAATAATTCAGGAATGAGCAGAAGGGGGTATTTATTCTTCACCGTGATCCGGTTAAGACCTCTATAGTTAATACAGGGACGGAGTAAACCATCCTTTTTTTTAATGAAGAAGAAGCCTGCTCCCGCCGGGGAGGTGGATTTCCGGATAAATCCCCGGGCCAGATTTTCCTCGATATATTCAGACATGGCCCGGGTCTCGGCAGCGTTCAACGGGTAAATACGCCCACGGGGTGGAGTAGCGCCGGGTACCAGGTCGATTGGGCAATCGCATGGTCTATGAGGGGGTAATGTCTCAGCTTCTTTCTGGCTGAAAACATCAGCATAAGACCAATAAGGGACCAGTAGGCCAGGTAGATTGGCTGGAGAAGGAGAGGGACGAGCAGGACGAACAGGAACTAAACAAGTCTTATGGCAGTCCTGCCCCCAGCGTAGGACTTCTCCGGTCTGCCAATTCTGCACGGGTGCATGTCTCTGGAGCCAAGGTAGGCCTAACAAAAGGGCGTGAGAGAGTCCAGGTAGAACATAGAAGAAGATGCTCTCAGAGTGCAGCATTCCCACCTGCAGAGTTATGGGTTTGGTGATGAGTTGGATGGTTTGCGGTAAGAGGCCCCCATCCACGGAGGCGACAGATAAGGGTTCAGCCAGAGGTTTAGTGGGAATGCGGTATTTCTCTACCAGGGACTGAGAAATGAGATTTCCGGCAGCTCCAGAATCAAGTTGAGCTAGTTCAAAGTAACGGTTCTCCCCGCAGATGATAGAGACCGACAGCATCAGAGATGGAGAGGGTTTACTCTTGTCTAGGATGACCTCTCTGAGCGATCCTAGACACAGGCGTTTCCCGCCCTCTCTGGGCAGGCACGGATCCGGTGCTCCTTACTGCCACAGTAGAAACAGCTCACCTCGGCACGGCGTGACTCTTGACGGGTTTTGACCATCTTGGTCTGGTCGACCTGCATGGGCTCTGACGAGTGCGCCCGGGGAGTTACAGATGAAGAGACGGGTCTCTGGAAAGTAGGAGCAAGGCGGGGAAACTTCCTCTAACGGGTGACCTCTTTGGCACGCTCCTGGAACCGGATGTCACCAAGTCATCCAGGGTGGTTGGAATGTCCCGACCGGCAAGTTCATCTTTAATCCGGCCGGATAGGCCCTCCCAGAAGACGGACACCAGGGCCTCGTTATCCCAGGCAAGCTCGGAAGAAAGGGTACGGAACCGTATGGCATATTGGCCCACGGTGAGACTCCCTTGGCGGAGGCGTAGCAGAGAGGAGGCAGAAGAGGTCTTTCGTCCTGGTTCGTCGAAGACTTTCCAGAAAGCAGTGAGAAAGGCTGGCAAGTTGGACACCAGGGGGTCTCCTCTCTCCCATAGAGGATTAGCCAGGCCAGTGCCTCCCCAGTGAGATGGGACATGATGAAGGCCACCTTGGCCCGGTCGGTGGTGAACTGGTGTGCCAAAAGTTCGAAGTGCAGGGTGCACTGGTTAATGAAGCCCCGTGCCAGGCCGGGGTCTCCACCAAAACGAGGCGGGGCAGAAAGGTGGGGACCGGGAAGGGATGCCATGGTATTGATGGACAGCGACGCTGCCGGGGTAGTAGTTGTGCAAGTGGAAGCAGATCCCGATGAGGCAGTCAGTGTGTCCAGGCGGGAGTTAACACTACGCAGGTGATTCAGGATGGACTCCTGTTGGGAAATCTGACGGGATAGTTCATGGCATAGGTCCGAGAGTGAGGGAGCTTGGGTGCCACTGGGTTCCATGGCCCGAGCAAACTGTAACGGGGCCGGGAGGTGGAACCTCTGAGCTGCAATACAAGGGGGAAGTCCTTGTAAGGAAGCAGGTGACTCCCAGGGAAGGCAAGCAGGTAGCCAAAGCAAGTGACGGGGACAGTCTCTGGGTAAGCAGGCAGGTGGTCACGGCAAGTGACGGGGACAGTCTCTGGGTAGACAGGCAGGTGGTCACGGCAAGTGACGGGGACAGTCTCTGGGTAGACAGGCAGGACGTCACGGCAAGTGATGGCAGGATCTCCAGGCAGGCTGGCAGAAAGCAAGCAGGTGCTCCCAGGAGAGCGGGCAGACAGATGAGGCGCATACCTGACAGGCAACTTGCGGGCGCTCCCAGGTGAGGGGGCTGCCGGAGACAGCAGGTAACAGGCAGGTAACTGGTGGATGCTCCCAGGTGAGCGGTCTGACAGACGAGGCAGGTGACAGGCAGGTAACTGGTGGACGCTCCCAGGCGAGCGGTCTGACAGACAAGGCAGGTGACAGGCAGGTAACTGGTGGACGCTCCCAGGTGAGCGGGCAGACAGACGAGGCGGATACCTGACAGGTAACTGGCGGGCGCTCCCAGGTGAGCGGGCTGACGGAGACAGCAGGTAACAGGCAGGTAACTGGTGGATGCTCCCAGGTGAGCGGTCTGACAGACGAGGCAGGTGACAGGCAGGTAACTGGTGGACGCTCCCAGGTGAGCGGTCTGACAGACAAGGCAGGTGACAGGCAGGTAACTGGCAGATAACAGGCTGGCAGGCAGGACGAGAAGTCAGGCTAGCAGCGGGACCTGAGGGCAGAAGCACAGGAAGACACAGTGCAAACAACTTTGCTCGGGCACCTTCATTTTGGAGGAGGTGCCTTATATATGGGAGATCCTCCGGCAATTGCCCTGGGACTCCTTAGGACGGCGTGCGCGGCCCCTTTAAGAGAGAGGGAGAGCGCGCGCGCCCTAAGCACAGTGCCTGGGAAGCAGCGCGCGCTGCCAGCAGCGGGGGAGGAGGACGCCGAGCATTGAGCAGAGAGGTGAGGTGAACGGCGTCTCTGCCTAGCAGGGGGCAGAGACGCCGATGCTACAATATATATATATATATATATATATATATATGTTGTGGAATACCTATACTAACAGGACGTTCAATGGACCCTCTTTTGCTGTATCATGCACTGCAGTCTGCCACATACACTGCCTGCCTGCCTAACTCCTGCTATCACCACTGATTATATGCAGCTGGATTAGTCCTCAGAAGGACTGTTAGTTCAGATAGATATACAGGGTGGTCCAAAAGTAGGTGGCCAGAAAATAACATTTATTTTGATTTATATATAAAATTATATTTACTAACACAAGCATAACATTGACAATTCAATTTTATTCTGAACAATAATACAAAAGCCCTTAAATTTTATCAACGCAGGTGCTCAAACTGTTTTCCATTACAATTTGCACAGCTTTGAAGTCTGCCTCTTTTTGCACAAGTCTCTTTGGGTATTAATTTCTTGAATTGTAATTTTTCAAATCACTGACACTTTTTGGTTTTCGACTATAAACTTTGTCCTTGAGTACTGCCCAAAAGAAAAAATCCATTGGGGTCAAGTCTGGTGAACATGCCGGACAATTAAGTGGGCCTCTTCGGCCAATCCATTTAATTGGAAATGTTTCATCAAGATACTCGTGGACTACTCTTGAATAATGTGGAGGGGCCCCATCTTGTTGGAAATAAAGGTCATTTAAATTAAGCTGTTGCTGTAACTGGGGAACAACTTGATTCATTAGAATTTCGAGATACTTATCTCCTGTGACTGTTCCATCAAAAAATATTGGTCCTAAAACACCAAAACTTGAAATACCACCCCAAACATTGACACCATGCTCATTTAGTTGTTGCTCCAATGTTAAAAGCATGTTCTCATTATACCAGTAAATACAATTATGTCTGTTAATATGGCCGGATAATTTGAAAGAAGTTTCATCACTCCACATAATGTTATCTAAAATTACTGGATTTTCTTCAATTTCGTTAAGCATAACCTTATTACACTTTCTGCCCACCTACTTTTGGACCACCCTGTATATATATATTTTGTGGAATACCTATACTAACGATAAACAAGCAAATCTCTCCCTGACACAGCAGCAGCACCTCTCCCTCTCTGCCTGGTTCCGGAGTGACTGTGATGAGCATGGCGACGTCCGGTCTTATATAGACTTGATGATGCTGTGCGGCCAGCCAATCACTGTAATGCCACAACCAACATGGCTACGGCATTACAGTGCGTGGCAGGCAATCCCTGCGTGTTCATTGGCTCTCTAAAGAGTGCCAAACATGCAGGGAGGAGACCCGAGCTCCCACCCGAGCAACCCGGAAATACTCGCCGAGCTGGTCGATCACAGTGATGCTCGGGCGAGTACCGAGCAGTGGCGAGCACATTCGCTCATCACTAATTATCATCATTAAGGGGGCTGTCCAGTACTTTTATATTGATGGTCTATACTTAGCATACTGTATGATGACCTACAGTCATGCAACAAAATGTGAATTAATTATGTAAAAGTCATACAATGTGATTTTCTGGATTTTTATTTTTAGATTCTGTCTCTTACAGTTGAAGTGTACCTACGATAAAAATTACAGACCTCTCCTTTCTTTGTAGGTGGGGAAACTTGCAGAATCGGCAGTGTATCAAATACTTATTTTCCCTACTGTCTCCTAAGTACTGGATGACCCCTTTAAACATATAAAACGATTAAGTATACACACTTTTTTGCATGTTAAGTGTGTTTTCTATATTATCTTTTATCTGTCCGTCATTTTTGTTAAAATGCTCCCCACATTTCAGCTTCTTTGACTCTTGGTGCACATTCTGTGGCCTGAGAGCCATATGCAGCCGTGGCGCCCTTATGTGTGGCCCTCAACCATCTGCTCACAGACATAATAGTGTCTGGCCACCTCTATTTCCCATGACATGGTGAAGACCAGAGGCACATAGCACCATAGTGACAGGTAATTATGAATGGGTTGCTGTGTGATCATTTTTGGGGCAGCCATATTTTGGCCGAATGGGTGAGTCCTGATGACTATAGCACAGAAAGGACTAGATGAGGTGACCATGCATGAGTGCTACTTTATTCATTGCAGTCTATGGGGGAGGGAAAACACTTAACTGTTTCGCCATCTGTCATATACTACAATGGGGAGAGCTGAATACATAATTTTCTCATTTCTGGACTGCAAACCATTGGAGAGGGTACCTCTACCCTCCTGGTAGGTGGGAGCCCTAAAAAATGGAACCAGCACCTATTAGACATTTATGAAACATACTTTCAATAGGCAGTAATACCATAGTAAAACTGCAGCCCTTGGTGTTGGTTTGATCTGACAATGTAGCTCTCGGACCCAAAAAGTTCATACACCACTGCTCTACCTGTGGGTAGAAAATACCCACATAGCAATTACAATCAGAGGCCAGTCAGCCGCGTGGTCAGTGATTGGCTCAGAGATCAGCGGTAACCTGGTAAAGTTTGGAACAGCAGTGTTGAATTATGGGTGGAAATTGGCATGACTTCCATTTATTTTTTTCCCCATTGTTATTTAAAAAAATATTTTTTAAGAAAACCCCTTTAATAAAAATAATTGAATATTCAGGAAACTATTATCAGGAAATATAATCGCATTGCTACAATGTTGAGGATTTTTTTGTTTTCTAAAATAGAGAAAAACAAAAGTTGAATGTTTCTACAATATTTTATTACTTTTTCTTCCAAAGCCATATTCACACTACGCACCAAGTGATATCATACTTGAATATCTCGGTGTTTGTGCACAGATTCTGATTGAATCCATTTGACCAGTTTTTCCCTTATTTTGGAACTTTCCTTAGGACAGATGTACCAGCACTGGTGGCCGTACATAGCAGTGTTCAATGTTTCATTGAGCATTTCCTGGAACTAGTAAATTGTTACTGACTGTATATTTCATCTCTTAACAAGATAATGGATATATTGATCATCACAGCCCACTAATTGTATATGCTCTAATTTAGGATGGTAGTCGCCTGCCAGCATTGTGCTAAGCTCTCTACTCACAATTATGTTTGCCGCTGCCATATGTAAATATCCAAATACTTCAATCAGTAATGAGATAAGTGCATATAAAAAGCAGATTACACAGATAATAAGACGTCCTCGAGATGTCTTCAGAAATTTGGCATTTGAAACTTTTTACATTTATGGATTGAAGTGGTTTATAATGTTATGTAAGATTAACAACTCTTAAAAAATGTATGAAGAATTACAATATATTAAATATTTCTTTATTTTTTTTTAATTTAGAAAAAGTTTACAAAAGTGTAAAATTCAACAAAAAGCTCCACGTCCAAAACTGATGTCCCATTAGAAAACCTATTGTCCATGTGTCCTACTAGGGTTGGCTGCTCCCGAATGTTATTCCCTCTTCTCTATTAATGAAAAAAATTGGACCGAACATCACCATACAATATCATAATAAGTGGTCAGGGTACTCCCTAGCAAACATTAAACCTACACATTGCATGCACTTTATTAATATGATTGTCTGGATCCTTTTCTTTGCTACTTAGGCCTCCAGTGTACAATATATGACCTTCTGTGCGATCTTAAATGTTTAGATTGATCTACCTTAATCCCATAGGGACCCATCCATATTTGCCAGTTCTGTATCGTGCTCTTTCCTACCCCGTTTGATCTCTTGTTACATGTGGTATATGTGATTTTAATTTTTCTATAAATAAAAATTATCTTTTACGCTTATAATTGTCATTGAGGGTTTCATACTCCATTTTTGTGTAGGTTTAATAATCCCTCTTCTCTATTGCAGGATTGCAGAGATTGCTGGACCAATGTTGTTCTCTTTTGGGACATTAGAATACCCCACTGTTTATTTTTAAAATTGCATATATTTAAAGAGGCTGTCTGGTCCAGTGCAAGGGCATGGTTACAGCCTCTATGTCTGAAAACTATAGGCTGCCTGTAGGAATAACGTTAATTTCCTCCCGGTAGCATGGCTTTCAATGTGACAGCTACATGGCTTTAGAACACTATTAACTTGCCGATTAACCCTATACTTTTTTCACATGATAAGTTCTCTTTAAGGCTGAAAACTAGGGAACCTCTTAGATCCTGTTTAGTAGAGTGGCCAGCACTAAGTGTGACACTGAAAAACAAATTTTAACCTAATGGATTGTTGTTACACGCGATGGACTCATCTGAGCTTATGGAAAATTAGAACCAGTACTGTATGCTGTATATGTAAAGTGCCCAGGATGGTAGCCGTGGGCAAGCTGCTGCTCCATAACGCTCTGGAACTTTAAAAACAAATAGTGTTCCAGTCCATATTTGTTGTGCTGAGTATGGTGCAGTACACTCACTTGGTCTTCGCTGTCTCCACGTCCATAGTACGAGGAACAGCCACACACACATCAGGGGACACCGGGTTCATTTTAACAAGTTCAACTTTACTGGACAATTTGAGTACATTAGTCTTTAACACCCATTATCGGGCACATCACCCTTCGCCACTTGCTTGTTCACACAGTACATTTCCATAATTTTCTTACGTTCAGCACTATCCCTATTTTAACAGATCATGTTGGCACTAGGGATTTCCCATCCGGCACCGCAGTATTACCGAGATCCGCTACTTTTCCCTGACGAGGTTCCACGCCCATCTTCCTCTGTACAGAAGGAGTTAAGGTGCTTTGAATTTAATTTCATGTAATAAGTATTTGATACAATAGAAAAACAGACCTTAATATTTGGCACAGAAACCTTTGTTTGCAAATACTGAGGTCAGACGTTTCCTATAGTTCTTGACCAAGTTTGCACACACTGCAGCAGGGATTTTGGCCCACTTCTCCATTCAGATTGTCTCCAGATCTTTCAGCTTTCGAGGCTGTCACTGGGCAACATTGAGTTTCAGCTCCCTTCAAAGAGTTTCTATTGGGTTCAGGTCTGGAGACTGGCTCGGCCACTCCAGGACCTTGAAATGCTTCTTATCGAACCACTCCTTAGTTTCCTTGGCTGTATGTTTCGGGTCATTGTCATGCTGGAAGACTCAGCCACTACCCATCTTCAATGCTGTTACTGAGGGAAGTAGGTTGTTGGCCAAAATCTCAAGACACATGACCCCATTCATCCTCCCTTCAATAAGGTGCAATCATCCTGTCCCCTTTGCAAAAAAGCATCCCCAAAGTATGATGTTTCCCCCACAATGCTTCATGGTTAGGACTGTGTTCTTGGGGTAGTACTCATCCTTCTTCGTCCTCCAAATATGGTGAGTGGAGATGATACCAAAAAGTTCTATTTTTGTCTCATCTGACCACATGACCTTCTCCTATGCCTCCTCTGGATCATCTAGATGGTCATTGGTGAACTTCAAATGGGTCTGGACATGTGCTGGCGTGAGCAGGGAAACCTTGCGTGCCCGGCAGGATTTTAATCCATGACAGCGTAGTGTGTTACTAACGGTAATGTTTGAGACTGTAGTCCCAGCTCTTTTCAGGTAATTGAACTGGTCCTCCCTTGTAGTTCTGGGCTGATTCCTGACCTTTCTCAGAAACATCCTTACCCCACGAGGCGAGATCTTGCATGAAGCCCCAGACCAAGGAAGAATGACAGTCATCTTGTGTTTCTTCCATTTTCTAATAATTGTGCCAACAGTTGTTGCCTTCTCACCAAGCTGCTTGCCTTTTGTCTTATAGCCCATCCCAGACTTGTCCAGGTCTACAATTTTCTCCCTGTTGTTCTTAGACAGCTCTTTGATCTTGGTCACGGTGGAGAGGTTGGAGTGTGATTGACTGAGTGTGTGGACACGTGTCTTTTATACAGGTAACGAGTTCAAACAGGTGCAATTAATACAGGTAATGAGTGCAGAGTAGGAGAGCTTCTTAAAGAAAAACTAACAAGTCTGTGAGAGCCAGAATTGTTGGTGGTTGGTAAATGATCAAATACTCATTTCATGCAATAAAATGCAATTTAATTACGGAAAAATCATACAATGTGATTTTCTGTTTTTTTTTAGATACTCTCTCTCACAGTTGAAGTGTACCTATGATAAAAATTACAGACTTCTCCATTCTTTGTAGGTGGGAAAATTTGCAAAATCGGCAGTGTATCAAATACTTATTTTCCCCATTGTATATATTTTCCTGTGCTTACCCTATACTCTACTCTCCCTACACCTGAGCTAAGTGCATGTTACTCACAATAGGCATTACCTTTACAGTACTTACACAGCAGAATCAGTACCTATAACACTATGTATTAGTTACAATAGACACGTGGTCAAAATTGTTGGTACCCCTCGTTTAATGAAAGAAAAACTCACAATGGTCATAGAAATAACTTGAATCTGACAAAAGTAATAAATTAAAAATCAATGAAAATGAACAAATGAAAGTCAGACATTGCTTTTCAGCCCTGCTTCCACAGAAATTAAAAAAAAATTAAACTCATGAAATAGACCTGGACAGAAATTATGGTACTCCCGCCGGGAGCAGACAGGGGGTCATCAGAAGGTGAGTATATGTTTTTTTTTATTTGAATTCTTTTTTAACTACAGGTACTATGGTACCCGGGTCTGGGGGAGAGTCTACTCTTCACCAGACCCAGGTACCATCCGCGACTCGCATAATATCCGCATGTGTACGTGTAATCATGTGGATGTTAAGCGGTCCAATGCAAGTCAATGGCAGCAATTTCGCCGCAATTCCACAAAATTAATGGCTGTGCTGCGGATTTTTCCGCAATGATAATCCGCAGCTGAAATTTCCGCAGCATGTGCACAGCACATGCGGATTATCATTGGGAAACATGGCAGACAACTTAACAAGCGTTTTCAATGCGTTTTCGTGGTGGAAATGGCGCCGCAGAAACACATTAAATCTGCATCGTGGGCACGCAGCCTAAAATGTTGAAGCCATAGGCAGATCCAATTTCTATGAATGTCATCACACTCATAATGTTACTCAGTATTGCGTATGGCTCTGAACTGTTTGTACGCACTCCTGACAAACATATGGGCATGCTCTTGATAAGATGACAAATAGTATCCTCAGACAGGGATCAGAGCATCAGAGAGCTATTGGACAGTCTGTTGCGATACTTGGCAGCATTGGATGCAGTGATACATTATTTCTCAAAGGTTCTTAATCGGGGAAAGTCTAGGGGACTTGCAACAAATTTTGGCTACATGAGGCCGCCATTGTCCAGGAAAAACCCAGAGTCCATGACAACAGTGGCTCTGAGGATTTCATCCTGATACCTATCAGCAGACAGGGTACCATTGGATATCATGCAGAGATTTGTTCAACCTTCAAGGGTATACCTCCCCAGACCATCACTGACTTACCACTAAACCAGTCATGCTGGATGACGTTGCAGGCAGCATAACATTTAATGTGGAATCTCCAGACTCTTTTATGTCTGCAACATGTGTTCAGCATCTTGCTCTCATTTGTGAAGAGATTGAGGCACCAATGGTGGACCTGCCAATTCTAGTCTTCTCTGACAAATTCAAATTGAGCATGGCTCCCACTACAGGGTGTTGGGCCCCAATGTCACCTTTTTTGAGCCTGGTTAGAAACATTCACACTTCTAGCTCGCTGGATGTCATTTTGTAGCACTCTAGCAGTGCTCCTCATGTTTCTTCACACACAAAAGAACTTCTTCGGTTCTTTCTTGATCTCCTGCTGTAATGTATGTGTCCTGGTATCTTCTCAATGCTATTGAGACTGTCCTGGGAAACACAGAAAACATTCTTGTGATGGTACAAATGGATGTGATATTCTGGAGGAGCTGTACTACCTGTGCAACCTGAATGGGCTGCAGATACTGCTTCATGTCACCAGTAGTCACAAAGACACTAGTAAGGAAAAGACTGATTGTCTGTCACCACTATTCCGTTTGGCGGTTGTCCTGCTGTTGCCTCATTTTCATTTGCACCAAACCAGGAGATATTTCAGTTTAATTAATTTAGGGTTACACTGTGATGTGCAAGTGTTCCTGCAATTTTCTTGAGCAGTATATTTATATTAGAAGATAAAGTGGATATTTCAAATGTATTCTATAGATTTTAATAAATATCACTAAATCATCAGAGCCAATATAATATGCTCAAATACAATTCAGTCCGCAAGCACCAATTTCTGCCAGGCGAGGGTGGTTGCTTCTAAGCAAGTAGAGATTTTACATTTTTCCTTAATATAATGCAGAAATCTATGAGTGATTACTAGTCTGTATTGATGTCATGTAATGATGTGCTGTCATCTTCCTGACAGCGCTCTGAGAGGTTTGTTTTACATCCAGGACATATGTATGAGCTAAACTATGCATCCTAATCACAATTCTTATTTTTATTCCAATCTCTGGACAATAAAACGGAGCTGTCACTCAGGCATATAAGAGACCATGACTTTTCTCAATGCAAATTGTAACTGCAAATACTGAGATATGAATAAATACTGTATATATTACAATACATTTTGGTAACTAACTTCAAAAATATTAAAACACTCATTTGTAATTAATATTATTATGTTGTGCACTTACTGGTCCCCACAGTTTCACGCTCGTGAATAGTGGATGCGTACCCTGGAGGGGCGTGACTAAGCGGCTACCTTGTTTTCGCTACAGCTCCTGATGATTGAGTTAGGCTTGAGCTGCAGGTAGCCGCCAGGTACCACTCCAAGGGCAGTCCTCGGTACTGCCGCAGCTGACGTCAAGGATTAGGATTGCAAACACGGACTCAGAGTCCTAGACAGGACAGACACTGGTACTGGTTCACACAGTGTGAATTCTGGAACACTAGGCAGGATGGACATGAGTACTCGGAGTCATTGGCAGGACAGGATTCAGAATTACGGGTATTCTGGATGTCGGAGCCTGTTCAGACAGAACAGGATCGGGCTCTGACATAACTGGATGTTCAGACAGGAAGGACTCAGGATTAAGTTCTGATTCAAACAGGATGAGTTCAGCAATAGGTCCTAGTACAGACAAGGTTGGTCTAGCAATAGGTTCAGGTTCAGACAGGATGGTACAGGGTTCAGGATCAGATAGGACAATTCGGGTTCCGGATCAGACTAGGACATGTCCAGGAATAGGTTCAGGTTCAGACTAGGACAGGCTCATTAATAGGTTCAAGGACCTGATAATAAACTAGAGGGTACAAACTCAAACTAAACACTAAAGAAGGCATTGTACATGCATCTCCCTACAGGGAAGGATGCCTTAAGTACTAGATGCCTCCAGATATTAGCTGGGAGCAAATCCAGAGTACGCATGCTGTCCCTGTAAGAAACGGGGAGCGCACTCTCACTAAGTGCGCTGCCGGGAGATCTGCCTGGGAGCAGGACACCATAGCAGGATAGGGAGGCAACGCCCAGCGTCCCTGGTCGTGAGTATGCCGACATCCCTGCTGGGAGGAGTGACAGTGACTATGTAAGGACACCAGCGTTGTCGTTACACACAGCTCTACTTAACTGTTGGTCTCAACACAAAAAATGAAACCCTTCTCTCTCTCTCGATAGCTACAAGTATATGTGACTAGTGATACCTACAATTGTGCTCAAAAGTTTACATACCACGGCAGAATTTTTCCTTTCTTGGCCTTGTTTCACAGAATATGAATGATAACAAAAAAACTTTTTCTCCACTCATGGTTATTGGTTGGGTGAAGCCATTTATTGTCAAACTACTGTGTTTTCTCTTTTTAAATCTTAATGACAACCAAAAACATCCAAATGACCCTGATTAAAAGTTCACATACCCTGGTGATTTTGGCCTGATAACTAGAGATGAGCAGTGTTCGACTCGAACTGTTCGCCAATCTCAAATTCGAGCTGTTTTGAGTTGAGTTCGAGCCGTTTGGCGAACACGAACGAGTTGAAAAAAATTGGGCTGTTCGAGGTTATGTTCGATAACTGTTCGTGCACCAAAATCATAACTGGATTTTTTGACAGTAATGCTGATAATCAATGTTAATACACAGTTTGAGTGTACAGCGGGGCGGGGGGAGGGGCAGGGGATGGATCTCTGCAGGAACAATGAAGATCTCCATTTTTTTTTCTCTTTCCCGCATTTACAGTGGGGAGGTGCAATCTGTCAGCCTATCAGTAGCGCACACACGGAGCAAAGTGCTTTTTTCACACAAGCAAGGGCATGTGTCATTGGCTGTGTATGTCACATGTCCTTGCCCTATAAGACCCAGCCATTTTCCCCGTCACCACCATTTTCTCACTGCTACAGCTGCATGTTAGACGGCACCACTGTTGCTGTGTGCGCTATACTTTCAGTGTTAATTTCAAGCCAATTTTCTCTAAAATCTACAGATAGCTTGGGAGTAGGGAATAGTTGTGATTGCAGTCCTTTTGAGGACTAGGTTACAGCATATCCTACGACTTTTAGCAGGCAGGTCTGTGCTCTGAAATAGATAGGTTGGGAGTAGGGACTAATTGTAATTGCAGTCCTTTTGAGGACTATTTTACAGCATTTCCTAGGACTTTTTGCCAGGCAGGTCTGTCCAGTGCTGTGCAAGTGTTTTTCACAGCCTTTGGCTAAATCTAGCTAAGCAAATCCTTTTTGGCCTCTTACAGTGTGTGCTAGTCAGTGGAGTAGCGTATCTGTGTTGCAAGGTACACCACCTGTGTATAGAATACAATTTTTTTTACTGCACCTAGCCAAGTAAAACCTTTTGGGCATAGCATCATTCTATTAGGCCATCTATACTAAGCTCCACAAACTTGCAAATTAGTAATAATTTTTAGCTGCATCTAGCTCGGAAAATAATTTTGGGCTTGTAGCAGTGTGTGGGACTTATTCTTAGTCCATCTATACTAAGCTCCTCCAGCTTGCAAATTACAAATAATTTTTATCTGCATCTAGCTCGGAAAATAATTTTGGGCATAGTAGCAGTGTGTGGTACTCATTGTATTAGGCCATCTACACCAAGCTCCACCAGCTTTTAAATTAATAATAATTTTTAGCTGAATCTTGCCTGGAAAATAATTTTGGGCATATTAGCATTGTGTAGTACTCATTCTATTAGGCCATCTATACTAAGCTCCACCAGCTTTCAAATTACTAATAATTTTTAGCTGCATCTTGCCTGGAAAATAATTTTGGGCATATTAGCAGTGTGTGGTACTCATTGTATTAGGCCATCTATACCAAGCTCCACCAGCTTTGAAATTAATAATAATTTTTAGCTGCATCTTGCCTGTAAAATAATTTTGGGCATATTAGCAGTGTGTGGTACTCATTCTATTAGGCCATCTATACTAAGCTCCACCAGCTTTCAAATTACTAATAATTTTTAGCTGCATCTTGCCTGGAAAATAATTTTGGGCATAGTAGCAGTGTGTGGTACTCATTGTATTAGGCCATCTATACCAAGCTCCACCAGTTTTGAAATTAATAATAATTTTTAGCTGAATCTTGCCTGGAAAATAATTTTGGGCATATTAGCAGTGTGTGGTACTCATTCTATTAGGCCATCTATACTAAGCTCCACCAGCTTTCAAATTACTAATAATTTTTAGCTGCATCTTGCCTTGAAAATAATTTTGGGCATATTAGCAGTGTGTGGTACTCATTCTATTAGGCCATCTATACTAAGCTCCACCAGCTTTCAAATTACTAATAATTTTTAGCTGCATCTTGCCTGAAAAATAATTTTGGGCATAGTAGCAGTGTGTGGTATTCATTGTATTAGGCCATCTATACCAAGCTCCACCAGTTTTGAAATTAATAATAATTTTTAGCTGCATCTTGCCTGGAAAATAATTTTGGGCATATTAGCAGTGTGTGGTAATCATTCTATTAGGCCATCTATACTAAGCTCCACCTGCTTTCAAATTACTAATAATTTTTAGCTGCATCTTGCCTTGAAAATAATTTTGGGCATATTAGCAGTGTGTGGTACTCATTCTATTAGGCCATCTATACTAAGCTCCACCAGCTTTCAAATTACTAATAATTTTTAGCTGCATCTTGCCTGGAAAATAATTTTGGGCATAGTAGCAGTGTGTGGTACTCATTGTATTAGGCCATCTATACCAAGCTCCACCAGTTTTGAAATTAATAATAATTTTTAGCTGCATCTTGCCTGGAAAATAATTTTGGGCATAGTAGCAGTGTGTGGTACTCATTGTATTAGGCCATCTATACCAAGCTCCACCAGTTTTGAAATTAGTAATAATTTTTAGCTGCATCTTGCCTGGAAAATAATTTTGGGCATAGTAGCAGTGTGTGGTACTCATTGTATTAGGCCATCTATACTAAGCTCCACCAGCTTGCAAATTACAAATAATTTTTATCTGCATCTAGCTCGGAAAATAATTTTGGGCTTGTAACAGTGTGTGAGACTTATTCTTAGTCCATCTATACTAAGCTCCTCCAGCTTGCAAATTACAAATAATTTTTATCTGCATCTAGCTCGGAAAATAATTTTGGGCTTGTAGCAGTGTGTGGGACCCATTCTATTAGTCCATCTATACTAAGCTCCACCACCTGTGTATGTAATAAAATTGTTTTACTGCATCTAATCCAGCCAATCCTTTTGGGCTAATACCACAGTTTGGCCACTCAGCTCTGCTCGGTTCCTATCCATCGTTTTTTGTGCAAACAACTCCAGAGTTGTCAATTAGTTAACCACCAAAATGAGTGGAAAAAGGCCTGATGCTGGTGGAAAGGGGAATAGGCGTGTTGGGAATGGAAAAAAAGGTTGTGTCCATGGGGTAGGTGTTAAAGCAACAGTAACATCTGCAGAAGAAAGACCATCTTCCAGCCAAACTAAGATGTCTACTTCTTTTAGCGGACAATGTGATGAGATCCCTTTCTTACGGCCACGCCAATCGCTACAAATTCCAGATGAGGCACAAAAACAGCAGGTGCTTCAACGGATATCAAGTGCTCCTTTAAGTGGGCTCTCCTCCACCTAAACTTCAACATCACAAATACTCCAGTCCTCAGAGGTGTCACCCCAATCGCACTTGCTTCCTCACAGCTCCCAAGTCTTCAGCTGCCCATCTGAGTATGGGGTAGAACAGATGGTTGAGTCTGCAGAGCTGTTTACTCATACTATAGCCTGGGAATCAGAGGTCGGCTCCAGAGCTTCTGTGAATCCAGACGAGGAAATGATCTGCACTGATGCTCAGAATCTTTATGAGTCGGATCCAGGACCAGACGCAGAAAGTTCTGACCATAATGTAGACCCTCGTTCCCAAACAGTAACTCCTGTTGGTGCAGACAATGAGGAAGACGATGATGAGACTCAAATACCTGATTGGAGCGACAACTTGAGTTTTTTGTCAGGGCAGGAAGAGGTTGGCTCTGAGGATGACGGGTGTGAGAACACACAGGGTGATGATGGCGAGGTTGCAGATCCCACTTACTGTCAACCCACAGTCAGCCAGTCGATGAGGTCAGCAGAGGAGGTGGAGGAGGATGCTAGTGACGACGAGGTCAGGTTGCGCCTTCCTGGACAGAGACGTAGTACTGGAAGCAAGTCAACAACTGCATCCTCAAACACAACTCTGCCTCTGACCTCAAGTCGTGGTGGCTCTTCAGGTCGCATGGGTGCTAAGCCTTGCATAGCCTGGGCATTTTTTCAGATTGATAAGGATGACCCAACTCGTGTTATCTGTAACATTTGTCAGCAAAAGCTAAGTAGAGGCCAAAAAATACATAGTTTGAGTACTTCATGCATGAACCGTCACATGGATATGAAGCATAAGTTGCAGTGGGAAGCTCACTGTGCTACAATGCGGCCTAGCGGGCCGGGCCAAGCACTGTCTGCCCCATCTTGTGCATCCACGGTGTCTTCATCCTCTGTGACTGGGGGGACAGCAGTCACACCTGTTTTGGGACACAGACCTGCCACCTCTTTACCCGCAACAGCCAGCGTGATTGGCAGGTCATCATTTTCTTTGGAGGTGGAAACACCAGCTGGTGTTGAGCGCTCTCCGACTTCCAGAGCACCACCTTTGGATCAAGGCAACCTAACATGTCCGCCTGCATCTTCCTCACAGACCGGCAGTTTGCCAGGGACACCCTTCTCAACCCCGTCTAAGCACAACAGCCAGCCCTCGGTCCCTCAGATGTGGACAAGTAAAAGACCATTTCCTCCTAGCCATGAGAAAGCTAGGAGGTTGAATTTCACCATCTGCAAGCTCTTGGCTACAGAAATGCTGCCTTTCCGCCTGGTGGACACAGAGGATTTTTGAGACCTTATGTCCGTTGCAGTGCCCCAGTACCAGATGCCCAGTTGGCACTACTTCTCAAAGAAAGGTGTGCCTGCGCTCCACCAGCATGTCGCACACAACATCACCGCTTCTTTGAGAAACTCTGTGTGTGACAGGGTGCATTTCACCAAAGACACTTGGACGAGAAAGCATGGACAGGGGCGTTACATGTCGCTGACAGGGCACTGGGTAACTATGGTGACAGCAGGACAAGGGGCTGCTGTCCAAGTCTTGCCGTCCCCATGAGTTGTGCGTCAATCCTCTTTATCTCGAAGTTCCTCCACTGCTTCTGCTTCCTCAACCTCCTCTCGGTCCTCCACCTGCACCCAAAGCCTGTCTGGTCATGCCACATGCTTTCTAACTGTGCAGAAGGGATCCTGCACACCTCCTTACTATGCTGGCAGCAGGGCTCAATGTCATCAGGCGGTTTTTACTTTGAAATGTCTGGGAAATGTGAGTCACACAGCTGAGGAGTTGTGGTCAGCTCTGGAGACCCAGTTTCATGAATGGTTGTCTCCACTGGACCTGAAACCAGGAAAGGCCGTGTGCGACAATGTTGCAAACATCGGTGCGGCCCTTCGCCGGAGCAATGTCACACACGTGCCTTGTATGGCTCACGTGTTGAACCTGGTTGTCCAGCAATTTTTAGCCCACTATCCCGGACTAGATGGCCTTCTGCAGAGGGCACGGTCGCTGTGTGCTCTCTTCCGCCGTTCGCATCCCGCAGCTCAGCGACTTGCATCTCTACAGAAGTCGTTGGGCCTGGCCCTTCACCGGCTAAAATGCGATGTGCCTACCCGGTGGAATTCAACTCTGCACATGTTGCAGCGACTGTGGCAGCACCGACAAGCCCTGGTGCAATACGTTCTGACGTATAGCCTGGGCCAACGGGATCCATAGGTGGGGCAAATCATGCTGGAGGAGTGGTCTCAGATCAGGGACCTATGCACCCTTCTGCACAGTTTTGAAATGGCGACGAAGATGTTTAGTGCTGACGATGCCATTATCAGCATGACTATTCCGGTGATTTACATGCTGGAGCACATGTTAAACAGAATTCGGAGTCAATTGGTGGCACAAGAGGAGGTGGAGGAAGTAGAGGAGGAGGAGTTGTATGCGGAAGGGCTAACATCTGCAAGGTCCAGACGGTCGGCAGCACCAAGGCGGCAGGCATGTGAGGGTGGGGGAGATGGTTTTACCAGGGAGCCAAACTAGTGAGGAAGGTGCAGGAGCCCAGGAAGAAGTGGAGGACGAACTGATGGAAGACTCATCAGATGAGGGAGACCTTGATCACATTTCTGTTGTGCGAGGTTGGGGGGAGAGGGCAGAGGAAGGAAGCATGATTGTTACCTCGCCACCAACACAACAGGGACTTGGTGCTCCTGGATGCGCAAGACACATGAGTGCCTTCTTGCTGCACTACCTGCAACATGACCCTCGATTTGTCAGAATTCGAAATAATCCTGACTACTGGGTTGCCACACTCTTAGATCCCCGGTACAATAGTAAATTTGCTGAAATAATTCCTGCCATAGAAAGGGATTCACGCATGCAGGAGTATCAGCAGAGACTGTTGCAGAATCGTACATGTGCTTTTCCACAAAACACCAGTGGTGCATGTAGTGAATCTCACAGTTCTAACTTGCCAACCGTGGGACTGTCGAATGTTCAGCACTCAAACCATATCAGAAGCACAGTATCTGCTGGTAACAGCAATTTTGCGGAATCATTTCACAGCTTTTTTAGCCCATCCTTTGCAAGGCCACAGGAGACAAGAAGTCTGACACATAGTCAACGCCTAGAGACGATGGTACAGGAGTATTTCCAAGTAAACATCGAAGCCATGACTGTGTCACTGGACCCTTGCTCTTTTTGGGCTTCCAATCTGGATAAATGGCCGGAGCTCGCCACTTACGCCTTGGAGATCTTGTCATGCCCCGCAGCCAGCGTTCTCTCGGAACGTGTGTTCAGCGCTGCTGGTGGTGTGCTGACAGATAAGCGCGCGCGGCTGTCCACTGAGAATGTAGATAGACTCACGTTCATAAAGATGAACAAATCATGGATCCGCAAGGACTTTTCTACCCCTGTGTCATCCTGGGGAGAGTAAAAGCTTGAGGATTTCGTAAAATCACCTCACCAACCGTTTTAAGCTTTCAAATTACTAATAATGTTTAGCTGCATCTTGTCTGGAAAATAATTTTGGGCCTGTAGCAGTGTGCGGTACTCATTCTATTATGCCATCTATACTAAGCTCCACCTGCTTTCAAATTACTAATAATTTTTAGCTGCATCTTGTCTGGAAAATAATTTTGGGCATAGTAGCAGTGTGTGGTACTCATTCTAACCAACCGTTTTAAGCAACTCTGGGGCAATTGATGCCACTTAAGTGGTGTCTGTGCCACAAATTTTTGGAAAAAATGGAGACTCTTTTTGGAAGCCCCTTGCTTTGCTTTACGTGATGTTGCCATCGTCAATTAGAGGTGGGTTGGGTTTCCCCCCCTCCTTTTAACCGTAAGAAAATACATACACTATGGCTTGGGGTAACACAGATGGTTGAGTCTGAAGAGCTGTTTACTCAGAGGTCTGCTCCAAAGCTTCAGTGTCTGCTAGTCAGCGTAGTAACCCAGCTGCGAAGCAAGCTGCACCGCCTGTGTATCTAATAATGATTTTTAAATGCATCTAGCCTAGGCAGACTGTGGGGACCCCTAACCAAACCCAGACGCTCAGCCCCTTAACGCCCCCCTTTCATTGACAATACAATCATGTAACTCTTACAACTGGATAGGTGAGGATCGGTCACAGCTTTATTAACTGTTTATACTCATTCCATTAGAAATGCATTTTATTTCTAAAATAATTCAGCTTGTTGCTGCATGCCCTGTGACTCCAGTCTCCACAACGGCAAGTTGGCCAACAAGTGTAACTCTCCAACATGTCCTTTCTATTTCCAGGCCACGGAGGATCCTGCTTACTCGTATGCAGGACTCCGACCCCCATCTATCACTCTTAACGCTTGTTCCACTCGGTCCTGGAGTCCTGATAGGAATATGTCAAGTCCAATATCCATTAAGTGAACACCGTCGGGCCGTATGAGGCCTGCTTTATCTCCTTCCAGTTGTCGGTGTCGTATCACTACACAGCCTCTGTCTCTTATAAATTTTGCCATCCGAATATTTATTACCTGCCTTGTCCGTTCGATGTGTCTCACGCACCTTGCCATACCGTTCTCGGCACAATCTCTGACCATACTATAGTTAGTTTTGTGAAAAATTCTCTGAAGCGCTCAGTGTCTAGTTTCATTATTGCCATTAGTTATGCGCTCTTGTGATAAGCTATGTCGTTTCCCCCGGCCTGTATATCTAAGATGACCGGACCTCTTGCCTCTCTCCCTACCTTGATTACCTCCATTAGTACCTGTGGCCATTGCAGGCCTCTAATACCTCTCCAGTTCAAATATGTGTTATGAAATTCCAATTTCCTGCCGCCTGGGCGGACTTTCACCCTTCTTTCTGCACAATATATATACGAGTTCTTAATCATTGCATAGCAAAAAAACAGCAAGGAAGTGGTATTTATATGTCATGTACTGCTATGCACCTGTTCAAGGCTGAGTTAATCAGAAATTTAAACACACATACCATGTTAAAATCATATAGCATAGAAACAATGCATATAAATGTAAATAATCAAAAAGAAAAAGAAAAGAAGAAAAAAGGAACATATATATAATAATAATCTATAAATGATCACTCATAATGATACATCAAATCATGTCTGATGTTTAAACCCGCTGGTACACGTGTATTTACAGTATAAATCCACCAACTTTCTCTATTAAAGAGCTTTCTCCTATAATCATCCACCAAATCTCCACCAATCGCCACGGCCCACGGAGGGGCCACCACAGTTAGTGAATCCTTCCTTATTTAGTATAGAGTCTACCAATACTTTGGGCGTATTAGCCCAGCTGCGAATCAAGCTGCACCGCATGTGTATCTAATGAGAATTTTTAACTGCATCTAGCCTAGGCAGACTGTGGGGACCCCCAACCAAACCCAGATGCTCTGCATGTAACCCAGCCAATCATTTGATAGTATTGGTAGTAGCAGAGTCGCATGATCTCTAAACCTTGCATAGCCTGTGCATTTTTTCCGATCGCTAAGGATGACTCAACTCGTGTTATCTGTAACATTTGTCACCAAAAGCTAAGTAGAGGCCAAAAAATCCATAGTTTGAGCACTTCATGCATGAACCGTCACATGGATATGAAGCATAAGTTGCAGTGCGAAGCTCACTGTGCTACAATGCGGCCTAGCGGGCCCGGACAACCACCATCTGCCCCACCTGTGTCATCCTGGGGAGACTAAAAGCTACTGCGTAGTCTTTTCCAAAAATTTGAGGGAATTACCACGGGAATGGTTTGGAAGAGGTATAAGAGTTTAAGTAGGACGTTCATTTTTAGTATACTTATTCTGCCGAACCATGAAAAATCCTTCACCGTCCAAGAAGTAAGATCTCTATGGAGTTGTTCAATAAAGGGCCCAAAATTAAGATAAAATAGACGGGAGAGGTCTCTATGAATACGAATTCCTAAGTATTTGATACCCTGTGAGGGCCAGGCAAAGGGAAAGTTGGACTGGATGGAATCCAGTATGGATTTGGGGAGGGAGACATCGAGGGCCTCAGACTTCGCTGCATTGATTTTAAAATTTGACCATGTAACAAAGTGTTCTATTTCAGCCAAAACAGCAGGGATGGATATATGTGATTAAGTGATATATACTAGGACATCATCAGCAAATGCAGAGCACTTGTACTTGGTGCCTCCCACCTCAATCCACCTAATATTGGGGTTATCGCGAATTGATGAGAGCAGGTGCTCCATCACTAGGATGTATAAGAGAGGGGACAGAAGACATCCCTGCCTTGTCCCATTGGTGATTATGAAAGGTGATGAAAATGTTCCATTTATCTTCAGCCTAGCTGACGGATTGCGATACAGGGCCATGATTTTGGCTTTAAAAGGGTCCCCTAGACCCCTACCCCAATCTTTTTAAGAGAATAATATATGGCGTGCCAGGAGACTCTATGGAATGCTTTCTCAGCATCCAACGAGAGTATCTAATTACAAATTTTTAACTGCATCTAGCCCAGGCAATATTTTGGGCCTAGTATCAGTGTCTGCTAGTCAGTGGAGTAGCCACCGCCTGTAGATCTAATTACAAATTTTTAACTGCATCTAGCCCAGGAAATAATTTGGACCTAGTAGCAGTGTCTGCTAGTCAGCGGATTATCCCACCTGTTAAGCAAGCTACACCACCTGTAGTTTGGACACTTAATTTTTTCAAAGGAAATGCTTCGGGCCCCCGGGACACTCAGTGAAGACCATCGGGGAGGCACCATAAGGCACAGGGGCTGGGACTGGCGGTAGGACCCTTGTGGTGGACCGCCAAGCTCGATCCTTATAAAAGCTTTTTAACTGCAGCAGCTTTAGTGGACGCTACTGGAGCTGGAATTCCTGTGGCTGCTGGCATCAGACTTGCCCTCCAATAGATCCTTGTAAAAGGATTTAAAGTGTACTCATTCAAACTACTGAGACAATTTAAATTAAAAAGCTTAGACCTCCCTCCACCGCAGGGGGGCTCGCTCCACCCACCAGCGGACAGGCACCAGTATTGGGAGAGGGGGGCTGGCCGTCAGGGTCCACCACAGCTCTGGCACAAACCCGGCGACACAGAGGTCGCACGGGCAGGAACGGACTGGCTGGGTCAGCTTCGCACCTTTTTGGTTTTAAAAGGGCATGACATGCCTATATCTGTGTCTCCCCCTCCTTTTACTCCTCCACCTCTTTTCTTTTCGCATGACTATATGTACTTGTCACTTTTCTATGTGTTAGTTGTGTCTTCTGAGCAGTTTGTCAGCTTTTGGACACCTTTGAAGGTTTTTTCTATGTGTTTCTATGTGTTTTTGTTTGCCTGCCATTGGTTTTAACGGTGTTTGAAGGTGTTCGACGAACAGTTCGACGAACAGTTCGACGAACATACGGGTGTTCAATGAACCGAACTCGAACACTACGGGGGTGGCTCTACTCTACTGATAACATGCACAGAATTTGACACAAATGGGTTTGAATGCCTACTAAAGGTAACATCCTCACCTGTGACCTGTTTGCTTGTAATCAGTGTGTGCGTATAAAAGCTGAGTGAGTTTCTGGGATCCAGACAGACTCTTGCATCTTTCATCCAGCCACTGACGTTTCTGGATTGCGAGTCATGGGGAAAGCAAAAGAATTGTCAAGGGATCTACGGGAAAAGGCAGTTTAACTGTACAACACAGAAAAGGGATTAAAAAATATCCAAGGAATTGATAATGCCAGTCAGCAGCATTCAAACTGTGATTAACAAATGGAAAATCAGGGGCTCTGTAAAAACCAAACCACGGTCAGGTAGACCAACAAAAATTTCGGCCACAACTGCAGGAAAATTGTTCAGGATGCAAAGAAAAACCCACAAACAACTAGCTAAAATTCAGGTCTCTCTGAAAACTAGTGGTGTGGCTGTTTCAAGATGCACAATAAGGAAGCACTTGAAGAAAAATCGGCTGCATA
Organism: Phyllobates terribilis; assembly: GCF_046119375.1. Lineage (NCBI taxonomy): Eukaryota > Metazoa > Chordata > Amphibia > Anura > Dendrobatidae > Phyllobates > Phyllobates terribilis. The sequence goes on from NW_027362762.1 coordinate 908,020,625, forward strand.
GTTGAGTTGCCAGAAGAAAGCCATTACTGTACAAATGCCACAAAGTATCTCGCCTAAAGTATGCCAAACAGCACAGAGACAAGCCTCAAAACTTCTGGAACAAGGTAATTTGGAGTGATGAGACCAAAATTGAACTTTCTGGCCACAACCATAAACGTTACATTTGAAGAGTGGTCAACAAGGCCTATGATGAAAGGAACACCATTCCTACAGTAAAGCATGGCGGTGGATCGCTGATGTTTTTGGGATGTGTGAGCTACAAAGGCACAGGAAACTTGGTAAAAGTTGAAGAAAAGATGAATGCAGCACGTTATCAGCAAATACTGAAGGCAAATTTGCACTCATCAGCTCGGAAGCTGCGCATGGGATGTACTTGGACGTTCCAACATGACAACGATCCAAAACACAAAGCCAAGACGACCTGTCATTGGCTACAGCAGAACAAAGTGAAGGTTCTGGAGTGGCCATCTCAGTCTCCTGGCCTCAATATCATTGAGCCACTCTGGGGAGATCTCAAGCGTGCAGTTCATGCTAGACAGCCCAAGAATTTACACAGAACTGGAGTCTTTTTGCCAAGAAGAATGGGCAGCATTACCATTTGAGAAATTAAAGAACCTCATGCACAACTACCACAAAAGACTTCAAGCTGTCATTGATGTTAGAGGAGGCAATACACGGTATTAAGAACTGGGGTATGTGAACTTTTGATCAGGGTCATTTGGATGTTTTTGGTTGTCATTAAGATTTAAAAAGAGAAAACACAGTAGTTTGACAATAAATGGCTTTACCCAACCAACATTTATGCTGAGCACTGTATCTTCCATGATCAGAACCTTCAGCTTCTACCACTGTCGTGACTTGATACTTATTACTGTAACTCCATAAAGGGTCATTTGAACAACCCCTTAAAGGAGTTGTCCAGTTCAAATCTATAAGTCTGCAGTCACGCTGTGTGACTGCAAACGTATGAATCTCTCCAGCACACGCACTGTGCACTGCGGGGATTAGCTTTTTTCAGACCCGGGACCTGAGGGTATGTATGAGTTATACATACTAGCCAGGAGTTTGTATAACGCATACAGTGGTGTGAAAATTTTTTGTCCCCTTCCTGATTTCTTATTCTTTTGCATGTTTGTCACACTTAAATATTTCTGATCACAAAACAAATTTAAATATTTGACAAAGATAACACAAGTAACAACAAAATTCAGTTTTTAAATGAAGGTCTTTATTATTAAGGGAAAAATAAATCCAAACCTACAGGGCCCTGTGTGAAAAAGTGATTTGTTTTTTTTTTCCCTTAATAATAAAGACCTTCATTTAATAACTGCATTTTGTGTTTACTTGTGTTATCTTTGTCTAATATTTAAATTTGTTTTGTGATCTGAAACTTTTAAGTCTGACAAACATGCAGCATAATAAGAAATCAGGAAGGGGGCAAACACTTTTTCACACCACTGTACATACCCTCTAGTCCCGGGTCAGAAACTGGCAAATCTCTACAGTGACCAATGGTGCGCTAAGGGGATTCATAACTCTGCAGTCACACAGAGAGACTGCAGACTTATTTATTTGGACTGGACAACCCCTTTGATGTTTTGGAAGACTAAAAGTAGAAACCCTTAACCAGATCCAAAAGCTTGTGAAGCGTATCATAGGGTAACATTAAACCATGAATGGTGAATTTCAACTCAATATGGCAATTGTGGTTACCTTCTACTTCTCAGCAGACAAGTAGACCCCAAAAAACTCAATAGAGAAGCAAAATGTGTTAAGCAGTAATTGACTCTGATGCTATACCTCAAAAGGAACAAAAGAGAAAGATATCTAAATAGTGAATAATTGAACAGACTCCACTGTAATATTATTGCATCCATTCAAGAAAACGCTTATAAGCTCAAGCAAAAGACAAGTTTTTGTCACAATTCCATCGCTCAGTGTGTTTTGGATGCAGATATTGACAGCTCAGTCATCCAATCTAGTGCAGGGGCATGCTGAGCTGTCTGTATTTTGATTGACAGGTCAGTCATCCATTCTAGTGCAGGGGCATGCTGACCCATCGGTATTTTGAGGACATGCTGAGTCGTCGGTATTTTGAGTCCAATCTGAGACTGGGAGGTGCTGAGCTTCCATCAGGTGTTCCCTATTCCTAGTGATTACTCAGCTACTTAACTAAGCTGTCTGTCCCAGATAGCTGTCATTCATAGCTTTCAACTTTATGCTGCTTGTAATCTATGCCTTGAACTCTGAACTCTGACATTCCGATATTTTGTCGACGAGCCCTGGATTTGCCTATTGACTAACCGTTTGTATTACCCCTTTTGTCTTGACGCACTCTGACCTTGGAATTCTGACTCTGGATTGTGGCCTGACTACGGCTTTTGACTTACCCCTTTGTATATGATGAGCCCTCTTGATATCTGATCCCGGACCTCTTGACTACCATGAGTAGTGACTAGCATCACATTATGACTGGCCCATATGTTTTTTTTCACCAGTATGGATTCTATTCACACACACTGTAAACACGTGGCGAATCTGATGCAAAAGATGCAGGATCTGGTTAAGGAATGCCAGAGTCTTGAATTGTCAAAATTACAGTTGCAGGGTTAGATGAATAGTTTGAAAACTTCCTGCCAATAGTGGTTGTGACATCGGAGAGGAGAGAAAAAACAGTTTAGGGTGTTCAGGGAGAACTGTAGGCTATTTTTTACCCTGCGACCCTGGTCATCAAGGGAGGAGTTCCAGCAGGTGGGGATAGTCATGTCCCTACTGTAAGGAGGTCCTCAGGCCTGGACATTTTCTTTGTCTCTACAAGCCCCAGAACAGTCTTCTGTAGATGCCTTTTTTGATTCTTTAGGTTTGATCTATGATGAACCCAACAGGATCCAGGTCGCTGAAGCAAAGATCGTTAACCTAGCACAGGGGGACAGATGAATACTGCAGTGGTCTACTGAAGTTCTTTGGAATGATGCAGCTCTCAGTGCCAGTTCCACAAAGGTCTTTCTGAGATTCTTAAGGATGCTCTGGTCCTTCATGACTCCCCTTGTTCTCTGGTGGAGGCCATGAACCAGGCCATATGAATAGACCACAGAATCCGTGAGAGACGTTGTGAACAGCAGGCTGCCGGTTATACTTCGCCGGAGCAGGTCCATTTACTGGAGGTAGAGTCATTGGAGTTTAGAGTTGCCAGTTTTTTCTTGCTGATCTGGCCTAGAGCACAACATAAGACCCTGCCTACAGTCCCGCCCCGGAGCACAGGCATATTATTAACTCAGAACTGCAAAAACTTATTACACAAGAACCACAAGATGGATTTCTTCACCTCAGGTATCATATTAATCAATGCAGCAGCCTCAACATGTCACTGCCTGTAGTTTACCTAGCAAAATCCTGCTGACAGGTTCACTTTAAAAGTGATGTAGCAACTAGTGTTGAGCCACCCCCGTAGTGTTCGAGTTCGGTTCGGTTCGTCGAACACCCGTGTGTTCGCCGAACTGTTCGTCGAACTGTTCGTCGAACACCTTCGAACACCGTTAAAACCAATGGCAGGCAAACAAAAACACATAGAAACACATAGAAAACACCTTCAAAGGTGTCCAAAAGCTGACAAACTGCTCAGAAGACACAACTAACACATGGAAAAGTGACAAGTACATATAGTCATGCGAAAAGAAAAGAGGTGGAGGAGTAAAAGGAGGGGGAGACACAGATATAGGCATGTCATGCCCTTTTAAAATCCAAAAAGTGAGAAGCCGACACGGCCAGTCCGTTCCTGCCTGTGCCACCTCTGTGTCGCCGGGTTTGTGCCAGAGCCGCGGTGGACCCTGACGGCCAGCCCACCTATCCCAATACTGGTGCCTGTCCGCCGGTGGGTCGAGGCCCCCCACGGTGGGGGGGGGGAGTAACATCTGCAGAAGAAAGACCATCTTCCAGCCAAACTAAGATGTCGACTTCTTTTCGTGGACAATGTGATACGATCCCATTCTTACGGACACGCCCATCGCTACAAATTCTAGATGAGGCACAAAAACAGCAGGTGCTTCAACGGATATCAAGTGCTCCTTCAAGTGGGCTCTCCATCACCTCAATTTCAACATCACAAATACTCCAGTCCTCAGAGGTGTCACCCCAATCGCACTTGCTTCCTCACAGCTCCCAAGTCTCCAGCTGCCCGTCTGAGTATGGGGTAACACAGATGGCTGAGTCTGCCCAGCTGTTTACTCATACTATAGCCTGGGAAACGGAGGTCTGCTCCAGAGCTTCTGTTAATCCAGATGAGGAAATGATCTGATCCGATGCCCAGAATCTTTGTAAGTTGGATCCAGGACCAGATGAAGAAGGTTCTGAGCATAATGTAGACCCTTGTTCCCAAACTGTAACTCATGTTGGTGGAGACAATGATAAAGACGATGATGAGACTCAAATACCTGATTGGAGCGACAACTTGACTTTTCGGTCAGGGCAGGAAGAGGTTGGCTCTGAGGGCGACGGGTGTGATAACACACAGGGTGATGATGACGAGGTTGGAGATCCCACTTACTGTCAACCCACAGTCAGACAGTCGATGAGGTCAGCAGAGGAGGTGGAGGAGGATGTGACTAGCCCTGGGGATGGGGATGACTCGGTACCCGGGCATTTGCCTGGCCTTGGGGATGTCGCGGTGGTCGGCTCCCTGGCCCGTACCCTGGGGTCTCTCTTTAAAAGGGTGGATAATTGTTAATTTTATAAGAGTTCATGACGCCACCTGTGGTATCTGGTGACAAGCACCAGCGCTGCAGCAGTCCACTGAGGCCGGTGATAAGGCAGCTCGATGGTATAGCTCCCCACAGGTGGAGCTAGGTCTCAGGGCAGAGTATGCAGGGGGAATGCAGGACAGGCGAGACCCAGCTGGGTCAGAGCAAGAACGGGAACGGACACGGTAGTCACTTCAGTACCTTTTACTGGTGGAAATTCAGGCACATCCCGGAGCACTGTAGGGTGAAGGGTGCATATCAGGATCCTCCCCAATGAGCGGGTGTAGGGCCTCCTGTTTCTTGCCTCTGCGTAGTAAGTTTCTGACCTGCCTGGAGCTAGGCCTAACTTTGTCTCTGTCCTGCGCTGGCTGACCTTGTGGTAGGGCCTTCTCTTGGAGTTCACGCTCCCAGTATGCGGGGCCTAAGCGTCTCCTGGCTCTGTTACATATCAGCACCTAAGCGATCCTGGGACTTGTAGTTCTCCAGGGATTCCGGTTATGCCTTACTGGGTCATAGAGATACCGGTAAGCTCGGATCCTGTGTCCGGTAAATGCTTCGGGGTGAGCTGGTTAAGCTCCTCTGCCCCTTATGTACTAACTCGCCACTCGCCTTCGGCCTACTCGGGCCCTCACTAGGCTATACACACTAACGGCAGCTTGCCGCGCTTCACTGATCTTACGGCACCGGCACACCTTAAGCTCTATCTGGGCTCCCTGAATCTAGCAAGCAGGAGCCTCGTGCTCCACTGCTGAACTATTAACTGCGTTCTCTAGACTAGACTGAGCTCCACTGCAGACTGACCTCTCTTAGGCTTCTCTACTGCAGGAACTCTTCAGAGGAACTGAACTGCCTAGCTCCACCTTCCCTATTTATATCCCTAACGGGCTCCCTCTGCTTGTCTGAGGTGGAAGGTGGAGATGTGTGAATGTTTATGGGGGCCTCTTGTGGAGGATTCCATCAATGCACTCTTGTAGAATCTGTGATACCAAGCGCAGCGGGGCATCACAGATGCTATTGACGACGAGGTTAGGTTGCGCCTTCCTGAACAGAGACGGAGTACTGGAAGCATGTCAACAACTGCCTCCTCAACCACAACTCTGCCTCTGACCACAAGTCGTAGTGGCTCTTCAGGTCACATGGGCTCTAAGCCTTGCATAGCCTGGGCATTTATTCAGATCGATAAGGATGACCCAATTCGTGTTATCTGTAATATTTGTCAGCAAAAGCTAAGTAGAGGCCAAAAAATACATAGTTTGAGTACTTCATGCATGTACCGTCACATGGATATGAAGCATAAGTTGCAGTGGGAAGCTCACTGTGCTACAATGCGGCCTAGCCAGCTGGGCCAACCACCGTCTGCCCCATCTTGTGCATCCGCAGCCTCTTCATCCTCTGTGACTGGGGGGACAGCAGTCACACATGTTTTTGGACGCAGACCTGCCACCTCTTTACCCGCAACAGCCAGTGTGATTGGCAGGTCGTCAGTTCATTGGGATGTGGAAACACCTGCTAGTGTTGAGCGCTCTCCGACATCGAGAGCACCACCTTTGGATCAAGGCAACCTAACATGTCCGCCTGCATCTTCCTCACAGACCGGCAGTTGCCGGGGACACGCTACTCAACACCGTCTAAGCACAACAGCCAGCCCTCGGTCCCTCAGATGTGGAAAAGTAAAAGACCATTTCCTCCTAGCCATGAGAAAGCTAAGAGGTTGAATTTCACCATCTGCAAGCTGTTGGCTACAGAAATGCTGCCTTTCCTCCTGGAGGACACAGAGGATTTTCAAGACCTTATGTCCGTCACAGTGCCCCAGTACCAGATGCCCAGTCGGCACTACTTCTCAAAGAAAGGTGTGCCTGCGCTCCACTAGCATGTCGCACACAACATCACCGCTTCTTTGAGAAACTCTGTGTGTGACAGGGTGCACTTCACCACAGACACTTGGACGAGAAGGCATGGACAGGGGCGTTACATGTCGCTGACTGGGCACTGGGTAACTATGGTGACAGCAGGACAAGGGGCTGCTGTCCAAGTCTTACCGTCCCCACGAGTTGTGTGTTAATCCTCTTTATCTCGAACTTGCTCAACTGCTTCTGCCTCCTCAACCTCCTCTCGGTCCTCCACCTGCACCCAAAGCCTGTCTGGTAATGCCACCTGCTTTCTAACTGCGCAGAAGGAATCCTGCACACCTCCTTACTATACTGGCAGCAGGGCTCAACGCATCAGTGTTTACTTTGAAATGTCTGGGAAATGTGAGTCACACAGCTGAGGAGTTGTGGTCAGCTCTGGAGACCCAGTTTCATGAAAGGTTGTCTCCACTGGACCTGCAACCAGGGAAGGCCATGTGCGACAATGCTGCAAACCTGGGTGCGGCACTTCGCCGGGGCAATGTCACACACGTGCCTTGTATGGCTCACGTGTTGAACCTGGTTGTCCAGCAATTTTTAGCCCACTATCCCGGACTAGATGGCCTTCTGCAGAGTGCACGGTCGCTGTGTGCTCACTTCCGCCATTCGCATCCCGCAGTTCAACGACGTACATCTCTACAGAAGTCGTTGGGCCTGCCAGTTCACCGGCTGAAATGCGATGTGCCGTCACGGTGGAATTCAACTCTGCACATGTTGCAGCGACTGTGGCAGCACCGACAAGCCCTGGTGCAATACGTTCTGACGTTTAGCCTGGGCCAACGAGATCCAGAGGTGGGGCAAATCACGCTGGAGGAGTGGTCTCAGATCAGGGACCTATGCACCCTTCTGCACAGTCTTGAAATGGCGACGAAGATGTTTAGTGCTGACGATGCCATTATCAGCATGACTATTACGGTGATTTACATGCTGGAGCACATGTTAAACAGAATTCGGAGTCAGTTGGTGGGACAAGAGGAGGTGGAGGAAGTAGAGGAGGAGTCGTATGCGGAAGGGATAACATCTCCAAGGTCCAGACGGTTGGCAGCACCAAGGCGGCAGGCATGGGAGGGTGGGGGAAAGGGATTAACCAGGGCGCATGGTAGCAGCCAAACTGTTGAGGAAGGTGCAGAAGCCGAGGAAGAATTGGAGGACGAACTGGCAATGGGCATGGAAGACTCATCAGATGAGGGAGACCTTGATCACATTTCTGTTGTGCGAGGTTGGAGGGAGAGGGCAGAGGAAGGAAGCATGATTCTTACCTCGCTACCAACACAACAAGGACTTGGTCCTTCTGGATGCGCAAGACACATGAGTGCCTTCTTGCTGCACTACCTGCAACATGACCCCCGGATTGTCAGAATTCGAAGTAATCCCGACTACTGGGTTGCCACACTCTTAGATCCCCGGTACAAAAGTATATTTGCCGAAATAATTCCTGCCATAAAAAGGTATTGACGAATACAGGAGTATCTGTTGCAGAATCTTACATGTGCTTTTCCACAAAACACCAGTGGTGCACGTAATGAATCTCACAGTTCTAACTTGCCAACGGTGGGACTGTCGAGTCTTCATCACTCAAACAGTAACAGTAACACAGTATCTGCTGGTAACAGCAATTTTGTGGAATCGTTTCACCACTTTTTTAGACCATCCTTTGCAAGGCCACAGGAGACAAGAAGTCTGACACATAGTCAATGCCTAGAGAGGATGGTACAGGAGAATCTCCAAGTGAACATCGAAGCCATGACTGTGTCACTGGACCCTTGCTCATTTTGGTATTCCAATCTTGAAAAATCGCCGGAGCTCGCCACTCACGCCTTGGAGATCTTGTCATGCCATGCAGCCAGCGTTCTCTCTGAACGTGTGTTCAGCGCTGCTGGTGGTGTGCTGACAGATAAGCGCACGCGGCTGTCCACTGAGAATGTAGACAGACTCACGTTCATAAAGATGATCAAATCATGGATTCGCAAGGACATTTCTACCCCTGTGTCATCCTTGGGAGACTAAAAGCTTGGGGATTTGGTAAAATAACCTCACCAACCGTTTTAAGCAACAGTGGGGCAATTGATGCCACTTAACCCTAGAACGCATGACCATAAAAATCTACACTTTCACATACCTGGGGCCCTTTAGGCCCGTGTGCAAATAACATGGAATAACTCAAACTCAAATCACAAACAACTATATACATGAAGAATACCTAGAGTTTCAAAATTCTAACTAAAGCAATCTTGCAGAAAATAGAAAACAATTAACTGGGCGGGCCTGCAAGGCCACAGGTATGCGTTCTAGGGTTAAGTGGTGTCTGTGCCACAATTTTGGGCGTCCCCTTGCTGTGTCTTACGTGACGTTGGCATCGTCAATTCCAGGTGGGTTGGGTCGCACCCCCCCTTTTAACTGTAAGAAACTACATACACTATGGCTTGGGGTAACACAGATGGTTGAGTCTGAAGAGCTGTTTACTCAGAGGTCTGCTCCAAATCTTCAGTGTCTGCTAGTCAGCGTAGAATTTTTAACTGCATCTAGCCTAGGCAATACTTTGGGCGTAGTAGCCCAGCTGCGAAGCAAGCTGCACCGCCTGTGTATCTAATAAGAATTTTTAAATTAATCTAGCCTAGGCAGACTGTGGTGACCCCCAACCAAACCCAGATGCTCAGCCCCCCTACCGACCCCCTTTCATGGACAACCCAATAATGTAACTCTTACAACTGGATGGGTGAGGATCGGTCACAGCTTTATTAACTCTTTATACTCATTCCATTAGAAAGGCATTTTATTTCTAAAATAATTCAGCTTGTTGCAGCATGCCCTGGGTCCCCACTCCGGCAAGTTGGCCAACAAGTGTAACTCTCCAACATGTCCTTTCTATTTCCAGGCCACGGAGGATCCAGCGTACTCGTATGCAGGACTCTGACCCCCACCCATCACTCTTAACGCTTGTTCCACTCCGTCCTGGAGTCCTGACAGGAATATGTCCAGTCCAATATCTATTAAGCGAACACCGTCGGGCCGTATGAGGCCTGCTTTATCTCCTTCCAGTTGTCGGTGTCGTATCACTACACCGCCTCTGTCTCTTATAAATTTTGCCATCCGAATATTTATTACCCGCCTTGTCCATTCGATGGCCGTGATGTCTCGCGCACCTTGCCATACCGCTATCGGCACAATCTCTGACCATACTATAGCTAATTTTGTGAAAAATTCTCTGAAGTGCTCAGTGTCTAGTTTCATTATTGCCATTAGTTATGCGCTCTTGTGATGACCTAGGTTGTTTCCCCCGGCCTGTATAACTAAGATGACCGGACCTCTTGCCTCTCTCCCTACCTTGATTACCTCCATTAGTACCTGTGGCCATAGCAGGCCTCTAATACCTCTCCAGTTGAAATATGTGTTATGAAACGCTAATTTCCTCCCGCCTGGGCGGACTTTTGCCCTTTTTTGTGCCCAATATATATACGAGTGGCCTATCACTCACACTGTTGGCTTAGCGTCACCTGTAAAAGAAACAAACCACGTTAGGATAACAAGTCCGGTCTTATGTATCTCGCCAAACACGTGGATCGCCATCTCCCTATCCTCTGAACTTCCGTTTCTGACAGTCCTGCTCTTGCTGCTTCCGTGGCCGCACCTATGCGGAATGAGTGTGTCCCGTAATCTTTGGGGTGGTTCCCTGCCGATGTTATGCATTTATTAAATATAGCTTGGAACAGGTATCTTGATAATGGCGTTCCATCAATGTGTGATACGAAGAAATTACTTTGTGATCTGATGGTTAGATATGTTTTTACTATTGTTACCCGACTCAGTGTACCGTTTGTGGGTTGTAGAAGTACCCAAGTACCCCTGCCCGCTGGAACCGTTTTCGATTGGTGTATGCGTACACGTATTGCATTATTGGCTATGACTACTTCCTGGTGTAATAAGCGTCCACTGGTGGTAATTTTGGATTGAGGGACTAATTCGCTTATACATAGCGCCCCGAAGAAGGCGATCACAAATGCAGTAGACATTAGTGTTGCTTCAAATTGTGAGTGTCATGTTAATGGTGTTAGGGATAAAATGTGAGAAATCAGTTTTAGTGACACGGGACGGGACGTCTACATTCCTGACTTGGCTGACCCCTTTTCCACCCTTTTATGGATTGTCTGATGATGAATCTTTGTCACATCTCCCCAATTCAGTAGTTGGAAGTGAAATGCTACTCCGGTCAGACACCGCTGCGCTGACGCCCCTGATATGCCCCTCATCATTAGCTGGTGGAGAAATTCTATGGTGACTTGTGATCTGGCTTGTTCACATTGGTCAACCCGTCTGCCTGCTACTAGTCGTGTCCACTCTTCCCATGCCTTACCGTATGTTTGCCACGTTGACGGGGCAACTGACGCTCTGATTAATGGCATCAACTATTCGCCACTAGATCCCATAGGGAGGGTGGGCAACTGTTGCCCGATGGGTGGGCGTTGTGGAAGAGCTCTGTGAAAATCTGCCAATTGAATTGTTATAAAGCGTTAGCAGCAGCTTTATACCCCTCAGCATAGTGGCTAGCGCGGACCCATACATTGTGTTTTAGGCACAGGAATACTAGCCTGCGTAGTAGGCCTAGCACTGGGAGAGACGATGATGCCATCTTATTAATGCAGTGCGCTAGGCTGGTGTTTTGTGTTATGAAGCGTATATTTTTGTTAGCCAGGCGCGCGCCCCATGTTTCTATTGCTACCACTATTGGGAAAAATTATTTTCAGGGCTAGATGCAGCTAAAAATTATTATTAATTTCAAAGCTGGTGGAGCTTGGTATAGATGGCCTAATACAATGAGTCCCACACACTGCTAGAAGCCCAAATATTTTTTCAGAGGTAGATGCAGATAAAAATTATTTTTAATTTGCAACCTGATGGAGGTCAGTATAGATGGACTAATAGAGAAAGTCCCACACACTGCTAGAAGGCCAAATATTTTTTCAGAGCTAGATGCAGATAAAAATTATATTCAATTTGCAACCTGATGGAGGTCAGTATAGATGGACTAATAGAACAAGTCCCACACACAGCTAGAAGCCCAAATATTTTTTCAGAGGTAGATGCAGATAAAAATTATATTCAATTTGCAACCTGATGGAGGTCAGTATAGATGGACTAATAGAACAAGTCCTACACACTGCTAGAAGCCCAAATATTTTTTCACAGGTAGATGCAGATAAAAATTATTTTTAATTTGCAACCTGATGGAGGTCAGTATAGATGGACTAATAAAGAAAGTCCCACACACTGCTAGAAGGCCAAATATTTTTTCAGAGCTAGATGCAGATAAAAATTATATTCAATTTGCAACCTGATGAAGGTCAGTATAGATGGACTAATAGAACAAGTCCCACACACAGCTAGAAGCCCAAATATTTTTTCAGAGGTAGATGCAGATAAAAATTATTTTTAATTTGCAACCTGATGGAGGTCAGTATAGATGGACTAATAGAGAAAGTCCCACACACTGCTAGAAGGCCAAATATTTTTTCAGAGCTAGATGCAGATAAAAATTATATTCAATTTGCAACCTGATGGAGGTCAGTATAGATGGACTAATAGAACAAGTCCCACACACAGCTAGAAGCCCAAATATTTTTTCAGAGGTACTGTAGATGCAGATAAAAATTATTTTTAATTTGCAACCTGATGGAGGTCAGTATAGATGGACTAATACAACAAGTCCCACACACAGCTAGAAGCCCAATATTTTTTCAGAGCTAGATGCAGACAAAAAATTATTTTGAATTTGCAACCTGATGGAGGTCAGTATAGATGGACTAATAGAGAAAGTCCCACACACTGCTAGAAGGCCAAATATTTTTTCAGAGCTAGATGCAGAAAAAAATTATATTCAGTTTGCAACCTGATGGAGGTCAGTATAGATGGACTAATAGAGAAAGTCCCACACACTGCTAGAAGGCCACATATTTTTTCAGAGGTAGATGCAGAAAAAAATATATTCAGTTTGCAACCTGATGGAGGTCTGTATAGATGGATTAATAGAACAAGTCCCACACACAGCTAGAAGCCCAATATTTTTTCAGAGGTAGATGCAGAAAAAAATATATTCAGTTTGCAACCTGATGGAGGTCAGTATAGATGGACTAATATAACAAGTCCCACACACAGCTAGAAGCCCAATATTTTTTCAGAGGTAGATGCAGAAAAAAATATATTCAGTTTGCAACCTGATGGAGGTCTGTATAGATGGATTAATAGAACAAGTCCCACACACAGCTAGAAGCCCAAATACTTTTTCAGAGGTAGATGCAGATAAAAATTATTTTTAATTTGCAACCTGATGGAGGTCAGTATAGATGGACTAATAGAGAAAGTCCCACACACTGCTAGAAGGCCAAATATTTTTTCAGAGCTAGATGCAGATAAAAATTATATTCAATTTGCAACCTGATGGAGGTCAGTATAGATGGACTAATAGAACAAGTCCCACACACAGCTAGAAGCCCAAATATTTTTTCAGAGGTACTGTAGATGCAGATAAAAATTATTTTTAATTTGCAACCTGATGGAGGTCAGTATAGATGGACTAATACAACAAGTCCCACACACAGCTAGAAGCCCAATATTTTTTCAGAGGTAGATGCAGAAAAAAATATATTCAGTTTGCAACCTGATGGAGGTCTGTATAGATGGATTAATAGAACAAGTCCCACACACAGCTAGAAGCCCAAATATTTTTTCAGAGGTAGATGCAGATAAAAATTATTTTTAATTTGCAACCTGATGGAGGTCAGTATAGATGGACTAATAGAGAAAGTCCCACACACTGCTAGAAGGCCAAATATTTTTTCAGAGCTAGATGCAGATAAAAATTATATTCAATTTGCAACCTGATGGAGGTCAGTATAGATGGACTAATAGAACAAGTCCCACACACAGCTAGAAGCCCAAATATTTTTTTCAGAGGTACTGTAGATGCAGATAAAAATTATTTTTAATTTGGAACCTGATGGAGGTCAGTATAGATGGACTAATACAACAAGTCCCACACACAGCTAGAAGCCCAATATTTTTTCAGAGGTAGATGCAGAAAAAAATATATTCAGTTTGCAACCTGATGGAGTTCTGTATAGATGGATTAATAGAACAAGTCCCACACACAGCTAGAAGCCCAAATATTTTTTCAGAGGTAGATGCAGATAAAAATTATTTTTAATTTGCAACCTGATGGAGGTCAGTATAGATGGACTAATAGAGAAAGTCCCACACACTGCTAGAAGGCCAAATATTTTTTCAGAGCTAGATGCAGATAAAAATTATATTCAATTTGCAACCTGATGGAGGTCAGTATAGATGGACTAATAGAACAAGTCCCACACACAGCTAGAAGCCCAAATATTTTTTCAGAGGTACTGTAGATGCAGATAAAAATTATTTTTAATTTGCAACCTGATGGAGGTCAGTATAGATGGACTAATACAACAAGTCCCACACACAGCTAGAAGCCCAATATTTTTTCAGAGCTATATGCAGACAAAAAATTATTTTGAATTTGCAACCTGATGGAGGTCAGTATAGATGGACTAATAGAGAAAGTCCCACACACTGCTAGAAGGCCAAATATTTTTTCAGAGCTAGATGCAGAAAAAAATTATATTCAGTTTGCAACCTGATGGAGGTCAGTATAGATGGACTAATAGAGAAAGTCCCACACACTGCTAGAAGGCCACATATTTTTTCAGAGGTAGATGCAGAAAAAAATATATTCAGTTTGCAACCTGATGGAGGTCTGTATAGATGGATTAATAGAACAAGTCCCACACACAGCTAGAAGCCCAATATTTTTTCAGAGGTAGATGCAGAAAAAAATATATTCAGTTTGCAACCTGATGGAGGTCAGTATAGATGAACTAATACAACAAGTCCCACACACAGCTAGAAGCCCAATATTTTTTCAGAGGTAGATGCAGAAAAAAATATATTCAGTTTGCAACCTGATGGAGGTCTGTATAGATGGATTAATAGAACAAGTCCCACACACAGCTAGAAGCCCAGATATTTTTTCAGAGGTAGATGCATATAAAAATTATTTTTAATTTGCAACCTGATGGAGGTCAGTATAGATGGACTAATAGAGAAAGTCCCACACACTGCTAGAAGGCCAAATATTTTTTCAGAGCTAGATGCAGATAAAAATTATATTCAATTTGCAACCTGATGGAGGTCAGTATAGATGGACTAATAGAACAAGTACCACACACAGCTAGAAGCCCAAATATTTTTTCAGAGGTAGATGCAGATAAAAATTATTTTTAATTTGCAACCTGATGGAGGTCAGTATAGATGGACTAATAGAGAAAGTCCCACACACTGCTAGAAGGCCAAATATTTTTTCAGAGCTAGATGCAGATAAAAATTATATTCAATTTGCAACCTGATGGAGGTCAGTATAGATGGACTAATAGAACAAGTCCCACACACAGCTAGAAGCCCAAATATTTTTTCAGAGGTAGATGCAGATAAAAATTATTTTTAACTTGCAACCTGATGGAGGTCAGTATAGATGGACTAATAGAGAAAGTCCCACACACTGCTAGAAGGCCAAATATTTTTTCAGAGCTAGATGCAGATAAAAATTATATTCAATTTGCAACCTGATGGAGGTCAGTATAGATGGACTAATAGAACAAGTCCCACACACAGCTAGAAGCCCAAATATTTTTTCAGAGGTACTGTAGATGCAGATAAAACTTATTTTTAATTTGCAACCTGATGGAGGTCAGTATAGATGGACTAATACAACAAGTCCCACACACTGCTAGAAGCCCAATATTTTTTCAGAGCTAGATGCAGACAAAAAATTATTTTGAATTTGCAACCTGATGGAGGTCAGTAAAGATGGACTAATAGAACAAGTCCCACACACAGCTAGAAGCCCAAATATTTTTTCAGAGGTACTGTAGATGCAGATAAAAATTATTTTTAATTTGCAACCTGATGGAGGTCAGTATAGATGGACTAATACAACAAGTCCCACACACAGCTAGAAGCCCAATATTTTTTCAGAGGTAGATGCAGAAAAAAATATATTCAGTTTGCAACCTGATGGAGGTCTGTATAGATGGATTAATAGAACAAGTCCCACACACAGCTAGAAGCCCAATATTTTTTCAGAGGTAGATGCAGAAAAAAATATATTCAGTTTGCAACCTGATGGAGGTCAGTATAGATGGACTAATAGAGAAAGTCCCACACACTGCTAGAAGGCCAAATATTTTTTCAGAGCTAGATGCAGATAAAAATTATATTCAATTTGCAACCTGATGGAGGTCAGTATAGATGGACTAATAGAACAAGTCCCACACACAGCTAGAAGCCCAAATATATTTTCAGAGGTAGATGCAGATAAAAATTATTTTTAATTTGCAACCTGATGGAGGTCAGTATAGATGGACTAATAGAGAAAGTCCCACACACTGCTAGAAGGCCAAATATTTTTTCAGAGCTAGATGCAGATAAAAATTATATTCAATTTGCAACCTGATGGAGGTCAGTATAGATGGACTAATAGAACAAGTCCCACACACAGCTAGAAGCCCAAATATTTTTTCAGAGGTACTGTAGATGCAGATAAAACTTATTTTTAATTTGCAACCTGATGGAGGTCAGTATAGATGGACTAATACAACAAGTCCCACACACTGCTAGAAGCCCAATATTTTTTCAGAGCTAGATGCAGACAAAAAATTATTTTGAATTTGCAACCTGATGGAGGTCAGTATAGATGGACTAATAGAACAAGTCCCACACACAGCTAGAAGCCCAAATATTTTTTCAGAGGTACTGTAGATGCAGATAAAAATTATTTTTAATTTACAACCTGATGGAGGTCAGTATAGATGGACTAATACAACAAGTCCCACACACAGCTAGAAGCCCAATATTTTTTCAGAGCTAGATGCAGACAAAAAATTATTTTGAATTTGCAACCTGATGGAGGTCAGTATAGATGGACTAATAGAGAAAGTCACACACACTGCTAGAAGGCCAAATATTTTTTCAGAGCTAGATGCAGAAAAAAATTATATTCAGTTTGCAACCTGATGGAGGTCAGTATAGATGGACTAATAGAGAAAGTCCCACACACTTCTAGAAGGCCACATATTTTTTCAGAGGTAGATGCAGAAAAAAATATATTCAGTTTGCAACCTGATGGAGGTCTGTATAGATGGATTAATAGAACAAGTCCCACACACAGCTAGAAGCCCAATATTTTTTCAGAGGTAGATGCAGAAAAAAATATATTCAGTTTGCAACCTGATGGAGGTCAGTATAGATGGACTAATACAACAAGTCCCACACACAGCTAGAAGCCCAATATTTTTTCAGAGGTAGATGCAGAAAAAAATATATTCAGTTTGCAACCTGATGGAGGTCTGTATAGATGGATTAATAGAACAAGTCCCACACACAGCTAGAAGCCCAAATATTTTTTCAGAGGTAGATGCAGATAAAAATTATTTTTAATTTGCAACCTGATGGATGTCAGTATAGATGGACTAATAGAACAAGTCCCACACACAGCTAGAAGTCCAAATATTTTTTCAGAGGTACTGTAGATGCAGATAAAAATTATTTTTAATTTGCAACCTGATGGAGGTCAGTATAGATGGACTAATACAACAAGTCCCACACACAGCTAGAAGCCCAATATTTTTTCAGAGGTAGATGCAGAAAAAAAATATATTCAGTTTGCAACCTGATGGAGGTCTGTATAGATGGATTAATAGAACAAATCCCACACACAGCTAGAAGCCCAATATTTTTTCAGAGGTAGATGCAGAAAAAAATATATTCAGTTTGCAACCTGATGGAGGTCAGTATAGATGGACTAATACAACAAGTCCCACACACAGCTAGAAGCCCAATATTTTTTCAGAGCTAGATGCAGAAAAAAATTATATTCAATTTGCAACCTGATGGAGGTCAGTATAGATGGACTAATAGAATGATGCTATGCCCAAAAGATTTTACTTCACTAGGTGCAGTAAAAAAATTGGTATTCTATACACAGGTGGTATATCTTGCAACACAGATAGGCTACTCCATTGACTAACACACTCTGCAATAGGCCAAAAAGGATTAGCTTTGCTAGATTCAGCCAAATGCTGTGAAAAAAACTTGCACAGCACTGGCACAGACCTGCCTGGCAAAAACTGATAGGAACTGATGTAACCTAGTCCTGAAAAGGACTCCAATTACAATTAGTCTTTACTCCCACAATCTATCTATTTAAGAGCACAGACCTGCCTGATAAAAGTCGTAGGAAATGCTGTAACCTAGTCCTTAAAAGGACTGCAATCACAACTATTCCCTACTCCCAAGCTATCTGTAGATTTGTGCGAAAATTGGCTTGAAATTAACAAGGTATAGCGCACACAGCAACAGCGGTGCCGTCTAACACGCAGCTGCAGCAGTGAGAAAATGGTGGCGACGGGGAAAATGGCTTGGTCTTATAGGGCAAGGACATGTGACATACACTGCCAATGACACATGCCCTTGCTTGTGTGAAAAAAATCACTTCGCTCCGTGTGTGCGCTGCTGATAGGCTGACAGATTGCACCTCCCCACTGTAAATGCGGGAAAGAGAAAAAAAAAATGGAGATCTTCATTGTTCCTGCAGAGATCCATCCCCTGCCCCTCCCCCCACCCCGCTGTACACTCAAACTGCGTATTAACATTAATTTTCATCATTACTGAGAAAAAATCCAGTTATGATTTTGGTGCACGAACAGTTATCGAACATAACCTCGAACAGCCGAATTTTTCTCAAATTGTTCGTGTTCGCCGAACGGCTCGAACACCGCCCAAAACAGCTCGAATTTGAGATTGGCGAACAGTTCGAGTAGAACAACGCTCATCTCTAGTAGCAACCTAATTTGTCCAATAACTATCTTAAGCATTATGTCAGTATGTAAACTCACAGATTTGTAAAGGCGTCTTAAGCTCACCTCTTTGTTAATCTTGTCACATAAAACTTCTAGGTTGTCCCTAGAAGATTTAAGGTTATTAGAAAAAACGTGAACTGGAATTAAAAGTGATTCAATCAACAATCAAAAACAATATGCAAATTAAAGGGACAAAGATGACAAATCATATTTGAATGCGTATTTTAGACTCTCAGATTAAAAGTCTGATGATCTGACTATGCTAACTGGTCTCTAAAGGAATGGAGAGTCTCTAAAACCCATAAGCTCCCACACAATAAAGCATGCACTATGTGACATGCAGAAGTAGTGCTGTTGCAGAGTGTGACATGCAGAAGTAGTGCTGTTGCTTTAAAAGCATTCAGCAACTATTAGAAGTAGCACAAGCACATGATACAGGAAGTGTTGTGCTCCAGAAGCAACCAACATCTAGAAGGGTTAACACAGTCACAGGATAAGGTGAGTGTTTTAGCAGAGCCCCAGGGGGATTGTGGGGAAATTGTTTAATGTTTGGCTGGAGCCGAAGAGAAAGGTGGTGTGTGTGTTCTGTATCTCACAGAAGCGCCCCTGCAAGTGAAAAGGATTCAACTCAGGAGTGAAGCTAAGCACAGGTCAGGTAGAGTTCCTGAACTAACAGTGCAGAGTATTGTCAGGCAGAAAGATAAGGAGTGGAAGAAATGTTGTCACAGGGGTCATCTCCCTCAGCAATCCCTCCCCCTCCTCCATCTCACTGTGGTGTAAAGAATGCTGTGTTCTTTAATATGCATTTGCATTAGAACTGTGCTGTCCTGTACTACTGGGAAGACTGTGAACTGCTGTGCTGCTAAGGAAACTCTACTGTTTGTCACTGGAGCCTGTTGCTCATAAGACTTAACTTGCACTGGCTGTGCAGCTTCTTATTAAATGCTACTGTTCTACTGTTTATGAGCACTCTTGTCAAGTGTGTCTGGTCAGCAAGTGAAACAACCTACGTGTCTGTGCTTGAGGTTCAATATCCCTGTGTGCCTGAGAGCAGCTTCAGCACATGGCCTATGGTCGCCCTGAGTAACAGTTCCACCAGGATTCCAAAGAATTCATGTAACCTGTCTCGCCAATATCTGAACCTAGCGGCATGCGTGTAACAACTATATCACTAATCTACATTCCCCAGACCATTGCAAGCATTTCTTTTTCTTCATCTTATTCTTCTTGTCTAATGACATAAATAGGATCCAGAAATTAAACAAAAAAGAGTCTTACTGGATCTTTCGATTGAAAACCCTATATCCAGACGGTCTTAACGATATAGTGGAAAATTTGTGATAAAAGTAAGATCTCATTTCTGTAAAAATAACTGTCATATTTCATGAATTTTTTATGAATTTTTACACATTAGATTAATAATCACTATGTATTTTTATGATCAGTACTATGTAATTTTTTATAACCATCACAAGGTATATTTTAATCACAACTATGTATTTTAAAATTAACATTATATTATATATATTGAAAGAGAAAGAGAAGCAAAGGTGGGGAAAGGGAGGGTAATGAAAAATGAAAATAATTATTTTTTTTAATTTTTTAAAAGTTTTTTTTTTTTAGGAAATTTTTTTTTTTCTTTTTCATTTTATTTTTTTATATGTTCATTCTAATATCAAAAAATATACCTTTCTAGCACAGTATTCAAAATGATGTTAGAGTGTAATGTTGGACAACTACCCACTCTCCTAACCCAATTAGGTTGTGGAGTAAATCCTAACCAATCTAACTAAAGAAAGAGAAGGAGAAAGAAAGGAAAAAAGGGGAAAAAAGGGGAAAAAAAAGGGGTAAGGGGGAATAAAAAGGTGAAAAAAACATGCCATCTTCCTTGAAGTCCTTACAAGTGCATATTATACCTCATAAAGGTCGTTGCTGACAGAAACGCGTTGTTTGTTCTTAGAAAAATGTTCGAATAAATCTGATATTGAGAAAAATAATTCATCTTTAACCATCCTTATCCTCGCCGAAAAAGGGAAACCTTCTTTCCACTACACTGTCTAAGTATAGTACAACACCAGTGAGTTAATTCAACCAAAGAAAACCACATTCTGAAAACTGGCTACACCCGACAACCAAGGAGACACACTCCGTAGCAGGTCAAGAACTAAACCTTTGTCCTTCTACCACCATTCCCAGGAGTTGAAAAATTGAACTCACTCTACTAAAGGATTCACTGATAGAACTGTTGGAATTACTGTTGAATATTTGGAATTGTGCTAGTTCATCCAACTCCGCAGAATGACCTCATAGTCCAACAGCTAGTCTCCTGTCTCTTGCTGTTTCTTTAAAACACCCTTCCAGAACATAACAAATTGCAGGAACTCACATCTGATAAAGACGCGTAATGTCTCCTGTTTTTTCCAGGAACGACTGAATGGTGTCAGGAGTGATGATGTTATACTTAGCAGATCTACAACTACTTCTGCCAGGGACCTGGAGAAGGCCCCAAGGACAGGTAAGTATTACCATCTAAACTCTGAAGGGGATAGAAGCAAGCTGCCGCTCCCTAGGGGAGACCTTGTGCCAAGAGGAAGAAGGGCCAAATTCGAGGTCAACAAAGATAGTGGAAGGATATGCTGCAGCAAATGGTAGACTGTGTCTGCTTCATTAAGTAACTTGATTGCTGTGAGAGGGATGTTAAGGTGTCCTCATTTGTGGAAGAGACTCCTTTCTGGTGTCCTATGCAGGAACAGAGAGGACTGCAGAGAACAGAGAGGATTGCAGAGACTGATGGCTGCTAGGGCTTAGCAAGAATAGCAGTGGCCTGATGCATGGTGCTATCTTTCTTATTATTCCATTGAGCATTTGCAGAAATTGCCCACATGGTGCATAGCTTAATAAAAAACAGGTGTGGCTAGAACAAGATATTGGGTTAAAAGTGAGTGTGTCAGTAGGATCAACCCTCCTAAGCTGTCTATATGGGCATGCAGGTCATAGAGAGCTGAATAAAATGATACCTTGATATCTGCAATCCGATGTCTTATTCCAGAGAAATCCATGTTTTTCTTATATGTAAATGATTTTTTCTAGGCTATGGGGATGATGTTGCCTGAAAGATAACTCTGCCTTCAAAGTTTATTTTACATGAAGGGGGAGTTACCAGTGTGAGACAAGTAACTAACACAGAACTGGAGAAATGAACTTTGTCTTCTTGCAAACACATTTTTTTGCATCTTTATGAGCTCTGCTGTATTGTAACAATATTTCAACCCTGCCTGCCTATGAGATGGAGGCTGAAGCTGAGAGGAAGCTGCAGTTGTGTGAGGTATAATCACACACAGCTCTGCAGTGAGATCAGGAGAGCAGAGAGCGGCCATCACACATCACACTGGTAACTCCCCTTCATGTAAAACCAGCTCTGGAGGCAGAGTTATCTTCCAGGCAGCGTCCGCCCCAGAACCTGGAAGAGATCATTTACATAAAGTGATAAAAGATGATCGCTTTTAGATAACATATACTTGATGCTTGATAGGGAGGATAGTAGTAATAATAATAAGAGGATCGGGTCTCTGCAATACAATTGTGGTGTCGACCGCACAAAAACTAAATAGCAGCCAAAAGCACTTTCATCTAAAATAACAGGATATACCTGGTTAACCTATTTCCTTCCCATCATGGCAATATGTGTTTTTAATATGTAGCGTCATTCTGCTATTAATGATATGAATTAAAAGTTATGTTTTAATTAGGGCCTTTAGTTGGGGGATTATTTGCCTATGGCAATATGCTAATATAAAAACTCATTGTGGGAACTTAATCTTACAGAACTTTCCACCACAAAATTTGGAGCTTAGCAAAAGAAGGGAAAGACTTCACAAATACAGCAAAAGTGTCATAAATTATAGCCGAAATGTGCTACAGTCAAGCTGGCAGAAAGATGCGCCAAACTTAATATTATGCCCATGAGTATTATGACGATTCTTACTTATGTGGACTCAAGACTGACATATACTAAGTAAACACCTGTTCTGATGAATCGGCCCCGCTGCCTGTATACCACCTTTTATATATCGTTATCCGTTAAGTCACAGAAACTGATTCCCATAGGTTGACATTTTTTATTTGCTGCTTTGCTTTGTTTTCATCTCCTCCAGGTGAATTATGTCTTTCTTTATTTTCTTATCATTTATATTGCTGTTTTATTATTCATGTAATTAAATGCTGGATTCCATTTTGCTCCATTCAGAGTACATTTCTTTAATGTTGAGTCTTTGGCTGCCAGAAGCGCTTTTACTTCTCCCTACACTTAGACACAAAGGCAGCTTAATCAATATCCTCAGCGCAGCAGCTTAAATCAGTGGCAAGGTGGTGCCTTCACTTTCATTAACATGTTACATTCCCTAAAGGAGAAACTTACATTAATATTATGGGAATTATTATTACAGACAGTACTGAAGAAGTCACTAGTATTAATATTATAGATATTACTCGAGTAGTTAGTATTAATTCTGTAGTGGTGAATAGTAGTGATGAGCGAGTATGTTTTGTTAACCCTTTCAGAGTATGCTCGGGCGAGCACCGAGTAGTTACAGCTGCTCGGTGTTATGTTTGAATCGCTCCCGTGTGCATGATTTGCGACTGTTTGACAGCTTTAATACATGTGAGGAATGTGTAAGAAATAGACATTCCTCACATGTATTAAAGCTGTCAAACAGTCGCAAATCATGCACACGGGAGTGATTCAAACATCACCGAGCACGCTGTAAATACTCGGTGCTCGCCCGAGCATACTCGGCGAAAGGGTTAAAAAAACATACTCGCTCATCACTAGTGAATAGTATTAACATTTTAGATAATGCAGCAGTAGTATTAGAAATAGTTCTGCTAGTATTAATATTATAAACAGTACCATAGAAGTGACTAGTACTAATGCTATAGACAGGAGAGAGTAGGGAAATAGTAATCATAATCAGTTGTAGATCATGCATAATAATCATTGAGTTAATCACATACTATTAATGAATAGCTTAGTCAGCACCATGTGCTTAGCTTGATTATAACATGACCTTGGTGATGTTGGCATGAAGCCCGGGTTATTAACTACAGTAGCCATGCACTGCGGACACTTGGCTAGGTAACTCTAGTGTAAAATCTCTTGGCTTCTGGTTAAGAATGTTCAAAAGAACCCACCACAAAGTGACTGAGACTAAAAGATTGCACACCTATCCAGCCAACAGAAAGGAAGGTCTAAGCTTCTGTCACCCCATATGTACTGTATCCGGAAATGTAATTATGTATATTGAGTCCATGAGCACATTCATGATTAGTTACATAGGTTGAAAAAAGACCTAGGTCCATCAAGTGTAACCTTTCTCCACCAATTGTACATTTTGTCACTAAATTAAATTAACTGTAACCCACAATGTTATGTGCATTGAAGAAATCGTCCAGCCCTTTTTTTTAAAGCTGTTGTTTTCGGCCATTACCACCTCTTGTGGTCGGCATTCCCCACTATGACTGCTCTGACTGTAAAGAACCCTTTCCTATTTAGTTGCTGGAATCGCCGTACTTCCACCCGTAATGAGTGCCCCCTGGTCCTTAGTATGGTCTTGTCTTTGGAAGGAATAAGTCATGTGCCAGTCCTTTGTAGTGACCACATATATATTTATACTTGTGAATAAGATCCTCTGAGGCATCTTTTTTCTAAGCTAAACAAGCTCAACTTTTCCAACCTCCCATCATATGAGAGGCCTTCCATACCTTGTAATAATCTAGTTGCCACCTTTGAACTGACTCTAACTTCTAAATATCCTTTTTTAAAATGTGGAGCCCAAAACTGGATCCCATATTCCAGATGTGGCCTCACCAGTGATTTATAAATGGGTATCAGTACGTTGGGATAGGGGATTGTATTTATCTTTTTATACATCCTAAAATCTTGTTTGCTTTTGCAGCTGCTGCTTGACATTGAGTACTGCTGCTCAGCTTACTTGTAACCAGAATACCCAAGTCCTTCTCCTGTTCTGTAGTCCTGAGTATACTCCCATTTAATGTATATGCAGCAATAGGATTACTCCATCCTAGGTGCATTACTCTGCATTTATCTACATTAAATCTCATTTGCCAAGTGTTTGCCCATTCAGTCATCTTATCCAGATCGTTCTGCAATATCATAGTGTCACGTATGACATGCTATGGTAAGCCCACCTATTTTGTTACTTCTATTAATAAAGCAACCTGATCAGCTGTTCCGTCAGCCTTTGTGGTACGCTATCTTGTACCCATATTCACTGTTTCATGGCCAAATAAACCCAAAACAATAACACACAGGCAACGGCTAAGGCTTAATTAAGGCTCATAATCCACCATCTCTAACAGTAACATTATAGAGAGTAATACAGGATTAGTTAGTATTAGAATTGTAGACAGTACTGCAAGAGTGACAAAGTATTATAGAAAATCCTTAAAGCACCACTCCAGCAGTTTTTTTTGATTGCAGCACTGAAGTGGTGCTATTAATGTAAGATCACAGGGAACCTAATATTATGCTCACCCCTTTCTGTCTTCAGTTGTTCCCAATGCCACTTCAGTTGCCATCTTGTACTGAAATTTGTGACTGACCGGAAGTCAGAGGTGATGGTCACAAGCTTTCAATGCAAGTCTATGAGAACCAGAAACAGTCACACATAGACTTGGCTTGACTAGTGACGTCCGGATCGCTCAGCAAACACTGGAGCGATACAACAGGTCATAAACTTCTGGAGACCAACCAGAGTGGCACTGATAACAGCAGAAGACAGCAGATGGTAAGTATAAGACTTACTGTACATTAGTAGCACCACTCCAGCGCTGCAGTAAAAATAACACTGGATTGGTGCTTTAAGGAGTGACAAGTATTACAGACAGTACTAGCACCTAGTATTTTTTTCATTTTACCGCCAGACAGGTATCACTAATGCATGTTCCCTATCAATAGCAATATACTTGCCTGCTGCCGTTTTCTGCTCTTCCCTGCTCTTCCCAGCACCGCTCCACTCCCAATCTGCCATTTTGTGACTGCAGATCCTGACTGACTGGAAGTCAGAGGTAATGGTCACAGGCTCTTAATATAATTCTGTGGCCTCATTCTAGCCTCATAGATTTACATTGAGAAGTGACCTCCGGCGTCCAGCAAACAGGTCCCAGCCTGCAGAAGACTGACCTGAACAGGACGAAGAACAGATGAAAATGATGCCTTGTAAGTATATTATTAGGGACAGGGAACATACATTAGTGATACCACTCCGGAAGTAAAATAAAAAAATGCTGGAGTGACTAGTATTATTATTTTTGACTGACCCAAATTTTAGTAACGCTATGGGAACCTGGCATTTATAGTAAGAGCAGCCGGTAGTAATATCGGTAGTAATATCATATACAGCACTGCATGACTTTATGCTTATTACTGCCTTATCCTGCCACACAGGATACTTGATAATACTATAGTAATATAATCGACACCATAGCAGAATAAACATATTATATATATATATCTACATATCACAAACTCTACAGTACATTGGCAGTATACATCTTATTAGACTCTATGGTAGGATTGACTATCATTTATGATGTGTTGCTGAATTACAGAGTTTTACTATTTTCAGGATATAGTATTAATATTGGCTCACAATGTGGCAGGATAAACCAATTGTTCAAATATCCATACCTTTTATCAGTTCATTGAGTCCCTTGTTAGATATGATATCATGAAGGTGGACCTCAGGTGTTTTCAACAGCCTCGGATCAATAGATCATTATGCAGGCATCTTATAGATCAAAGCCTCTATTATCCACACCATTCTCTACCACTTACAATTATTTTTCTAAAACACTGGGGGAACTCATGTAAAGGCACAGCAGGGTCTGAAGACACAGGTTGGTTGTTGCATTCTATTGATGCTCCTCTTATCACTTATCAAACAGTACACAAATAATACAATCATATGGTGCACAAATAATGTTCCTATCGGACACCCAACAATACATTGTCATTGAACTACTGAATGTAACTGTATCCTGTACAGCTTTTTTTTACAGATACAGCCCCCAAATGTTGATTAGAAGTATACCACCCTCATCATGGGAGACTTTAACATCCCCATCGATGATCCTCTCTCCCAATCTGCCTCTCATCTACTTTCTCCAACCTCCTCATTCGGCCTCTCGCAGTTTACTAACTCTCCTACGCATGAAGATGGGGATACTCTGGACCTGGTCTTCTCTCGTCTCTGCTCGCTGCATGACTTCACTAACTCTCCCGCTCTCGGACCACAACCTTCTTTCCTTCTCTGCCAAGAACTGTCTCCTCACCTGGGACACCCCCACTTACCACACGTTCCATTAATACCCAGCAGCTTATGGACAATCTACACATATCTTTAGCTCCCATCGCCTCCCTCTCCTGTCCAGACTTAGCTTTGTCACATTATAATAATACACTGAAGAGTGCCCTAGATGAAGTAGCACCTCTTACACGCAGAAAGACCCGCCACAGACAACAGCAGCCCTGCCACAAGATGCAAACATATTTTCTTCAGCGTTGCTCAAGGTGTGCTGAGCGTCAGTGGAGAAAATCACTTCAAGCAGAAGACTTCATCCACTATAAATTCATGCTCAAAACCTATAACTCTGCCCTTCATCTGGCCAAACAATCCTACTTCGCCACTCTCATCACTTCAGTATCCAACAATCCAAAATGACTTTTTGAAACCTTAAACTCCCTCCTGAGCCCTAAAGCACAGGCCCCCATCACCAATCTCAGCGGTGAAGATCTGGCCAATTATTTCCTAGAAAAAATGAACCACATCTATCAGGACATCTCAGGCCAATCTCCTCAGCGCCTGGATCCCCTTCCCTGCCACACTTCAAGCTCACTTGCCTTCTTTGAGCTTGTTACAGAAGAAGTTACCCAGCTCCTCACTTTTTCTCGACCTGCAACAGTGATCCCATTCCCTCACATCTCCTGCAGTCTCTCTCACCGGTGGTCACCACTCACCTGACTAAAATATTTAACCTCTCTCTTTCTTCAGGTATCTTTCCCTCCTCATTTAAACATACCATCATAACTCCATTACTTAAAAAGCCATCCCTGGACCAGAACTGCACTGCTAACTACAGACCTGTCTCTAATCTTCCTTTCATCTCTAAATTCTTGCAACGCTTGGTCCACTCCCATCTAATCCCGTATCTCTCAGATAACTCTCTCCTTGACCGTCTACAATCTGGTTTCCGCTCTTTACACTCTACTGAAACTGCCCTCATTAAAGTCTCTAATGATCTACTAACAGCTAAATCCAAAGGTCATTGTTCCTTGCTGATTCTCCTGCATCTCTCTGCCGCATTTGACACTGTGGATCACCAGCTCCTCCTCACTATGCTCCACTCTATGGGCCTCAAGGACACTGTTCTCTCCTGGTTCTCCTCCTACCTCTCTGACCGCTCCTTCACTGTATCTTTAGCCAGATTCTACTCCTCTCCATTTCCCCTTACTATCGGGGTTCCGCAGGGCTCAGTCCTAGACCCTCTCCTCTTCTCTCTATACACTGCCCCTATTGGACAAACAATCAGTAGATTTGGGTTCCAGTATCATCTCTATGCTGACGTCTGTCTGCTGTCTCTAACATCATGTCCTCCCTCTATCT
Organism: Phyllobates terribilis; assembly: GCF_046119375.1. Lineage (NCBI taxonomy): Eukaryota > Metazoa > Chordata > Amphibia > Anura > Dendrobatidae > Phyllobates > Phyllobates terribilis. The sequence continues at coordinate 908,048,881 of NW_027362762.1, forward strand.
TAAACTGAATCTCTCCAAAACTGAACTTCTTGTGTTTCTCCCCTCTACTAACCTAACTCTACCTAACATTGAAATTACCTTGGAGGGTTCAACTATAACTGCCAAGCAGCATGCCCGCTGCCTTGGGGTCATATTCAACACTAAACTTTCCTTTACTCCCCATATCTGATCACTCACCCGCTCTTGTTACCTGCATCTTAAAAACATATTTAGAATCCGACCTTTTCTCACCTTTGAAACTGCTAAAACTCTTACTGTTGCTCTTATTCACTCTTGTCTGGACTACTACAACTGTCTTCTGATTGGTCTCCCTCTTAACAAACTTTCTCCTCTTCAATTTGTCCTGAATGCGGCAGCCAGGGTCGTATTTCTGTCCAGCCGTTTCACAGATGCCTCCATCTTGTGCCAGTCGTTACACTGGTTACCCATTCAATACAAGGTGCAAGATAAACTCATTGCTCTAACACACAAAGCTCTCCACAATTCTGCAACGCCTTATATCTCATCTCTGTCTATTGCCCTACATGTGTCCTCTATTCTATAAATCAGCTAAGACTAATATCCCACATAATCTGAACCTCGCACCTTCGTATCCAAAAAATACATGATGGCTTGACAACATTTTTATTTATGTAAAATCTTTAAAAGCGGTTGTCTGGAATTCAAAAATAACCAAAAATCTCCTCCAGATAGGAAAACGTTACAATATGTATTACTTTTGAAATAATGCTCATGTTTCACACTAGGATAATGATGCAATGGTATCATTTAAAGGGTTTTTACCCAGTATGGGAGTTATCTAATGTACAAAAGATACCAGATAACTTCTTGATCATTGAGACTCCCACCAATCCCAAGAACTGGAGCTCCGAGGGGCGATGTATGAATGGAGCAGTGGTCGATCATACACCACTGCTCCTTTCGTTTTTAACAGGAGACCAGCCGAACACTGCACTTGACTTTCACCAAAAAGTCCCATAGAGAATGATTGGAGAAGAGATCCCTATGATCGACCACCACTCAATTAACATGTGGCTCTTCAGAGACCCAGTTAGGATTGGTGAGGAACCCAGTGATCAGTACCCTAGTGATCAGGAAATTATCCCTTATCCTGTAAATAGGGGATAACTGTCAAACTTTTTATAACACCTTTAACCATTTGTTGTTACATCACTATAGACAAAATGTCCCCATAGGCTCCAAAATCATTTAACATTTTTATGGACATCACGTCATTGCGGCAAGATGTAACAAGGCAGAAGGTGAATCTATGTGATATACTTCTAAATAGGCTGGAATCAGGAGAATGTAGTATAATTTTTGGTGGAGCTTTAAAGGATTCTGTTAATGTTTTTGAGCAAAATTTGATATCAAGTTACAACTGATAGTATGGAAACCATTCTCTTTAGCTACAATGTTACATAAGAATACAAGGGTGTTCCAAGGTAAATGTCTTGTGGTTGTCTGTTCTCTTAATCTCCAATGTCCTTAGAACATTATAATCTTTCACTTGAGTCTTTTAGTCGTGTAAAGCCTTCAGTATCTATCAAATCTGTCATTGAGAGGTTGGGGATATGTCTTGTGGTAATCATTTCATGCTCTTCTAGTAAACTGAAGTGACCCCACTTACATCGTCTTGGGTAATTCACATCTTTGCCTGTGAAGGTGGCAAGACAAAAGTCATAGCGTTTTTCAGTTATTAATCTTCACCTCCTGAGGTTGATAACACTTTCTTGAAGAGTACATCCACATGTCTTATGTTATGAAGAAAAAGGATAAAACAGCATGGGTCTTTTCACTTCATGTTATCATTCAAAAGGAAAAAGAATATTTCTAGACAGAGGCAGGCATGGTTAAGGCTCATTCTGTGGAACAATTGGTGGAAACGCCAAATGTAATTAAAAGTTTTAGGATGTAGGAAAGGGTATGAATATATATTGGAGGACGAAGACTGAGTCAATATAGAGGGAGTCTGTATATACTCCACTGACATCAGGTGAGCGATCTAAAGGAAGTTGCGGTGCCAAACGTCAACATTTTTGTTAATGTACAAGGTGTAAAGATGGTCCCTTAAAGGCATTCCGTCAGCAGGATTTCAACCCTAAACTATTTATATGCCCATGTAGTTCCTCTTTCAAAGATAAGTCCAGCAATCCCTTTACATGGCCATTCTATTCTTCCATTACTGAAAAATCAGTGTATAAATTGATATGTAAATGAGGCTGAAGAGGTATTTCTAGTTCTGAAACCTCTGTCACCCCAGCTCTACTCCATGCCCAGCACCGCCTCCTTCTGCTTGACTGATCAGCTAAGCAAGAGAAGACAGCACACTTGACAGGGAATAGAGCTGGAGTGTAGTGATGAGCGAGTATGTTCTGTTAACCCTTTGGGGGAGCATGCTCGGGTGCTCACCGAGTATCTTCAGCGTGCTCGGGTGTTATGTTTTTGTCGCTCCGTGCTCATGATTTGCAACTGTTTGACAGATTTAATACATGTGAGGAATGCCTAAGAAAAAGGTATTACTCACATACATTAAGGCTGTCAAACAGTCGCAAATCATGAGCACAGATTGACTAAAACATAACACCCGAGCACTCTGAAGATACTCAGAAAACACCAGAGCATGCTTGCTCATCACTACTGGAGTGGCAAAGGATTCAGATCTACAAATAGCTCTTCAGCCTCATTTACATATCAAATCATTTGCTGATTTCTCAGTAAAGGCGGTATGGAGTGGCAATGTAATGGTATTGCTGGACTTGTCTTTGAAAGAGCTACATGGACATATAAATAGTTTGGGAAATGAAAGTGTGTCTAGATCATGATTGATTTGAATGTGAAATGTGGGTTTCGCCACAAACTACAGCTAAACACTGGGCATCTCTGCATCCAATTTGGACAACCCCTTTAACCATGTCCATAAGTATTCAATTTACAGTATACATTGAATTAAAAAAAAAGATGTAGGAAATTGTACTTAGTGACCTTTAGCTTGTTAAACATTATTTTTCCTGTTTTTTGCTCTTCATGTCTTTTATCACCATGACAATTCTTTATCTTGGACAATTATTGGGAAATGTTTTTTTTCTTTGCAAAGTAAAGCATTAGAAATAAATTGCAAAAAAAAATAAATAAAGAAACCCTCTAGTCCATTTTATAAAATGCAACACATTAACGTTAGCAATGTAAACCGGTGCATTGGGCAGTAACAGGAGAATAAAACCGTTCACGAATGCAAAATGTACGACATCCATTATCTAGAAGACCGCTCCTTACTCCGCAACCTCATGATCTGTGCAGGCTCTCGCTCGGGCGTCTATATTTTTGCTGTAACACAAAAGGTTACCTTTGTTGCAGTAACAATACGATATATTTTTGGAATCAAAACACTTTGGAAGATGGGTGCGGGAGTGTTGCCATTTGAGGACAATGAAATAGCGCCGGCACACTTAGGGTTATAGTCTCGTTTTCCTTCTTGTTCCTGTCTGCAGTCGAAAGGTTTTTTTTTTGGTGTTTCTATGGCAACACTATATCTGTCTGCCAGCTCTGTCGTAAGTTATTGAACTGAGACTGGCTTTTGGTTTAGCAGATAATTAGGTTCTGTCTCACAGGTTCATTTTCCTGTGACTGGGACGTGAATATGACCTACAGCTGGCCTCAATTTCACTGTCACAGACAAAACTTTTAACCCGTCATATTCCCAGTAGCAAAGAACAGCAAGAGTCTTGGTCGCTTTTCTTTTTTTTCTATACCTTCTCTCATCTGCTATTACTAAGCAGAAAGTCAAAAAGTCACAATTAATCAAAAAGCAACAGCATGAAGTACACTGAACAAAGTGGCTAAATGGAAATTTTTGAATCAATGTTTTTGCAATTATAGAACGTTCGGGTTCTACAATTTTTGCTTTAGAATCATTTAAGGTTAAAGGTATAATCTTATATTTTTAAGACTGAGATTTACCGGTAGATATCTTAACATCTTCAACAATCCTTGGCTAGGAGCTTTTATTTATTTTGGAGATGTCTAAGGTTTCTATTGACTTGCCCGTCTATACCTTCCTTTCCGAACCAGCAATTTCTTTTATACTCCGGTACAAATTCTATTTCTTATCAACCTTGAATTGAATGGCAATCTGTGTTATTTGCTAGTTTTGAAGATAAGGTCAGATTTTTGGTGTTTTTTTTACAAAAGAGGTCACAGCACGGCATTGTGGTTTAGAAAAATATCTATTGCTCTCTTCTGCTATTTTTTAGTAATGACCTCACTGTCCGGTTCTTATTTCATACTCTGTAGGTTTCTCTTGTCTCCTACTGAAAAACTATAGATTGTTATTTTTCTAGAATGAGAACATCACCCAAAATAACTAGAATTAGGAAATGGGGAGAAGGATTTTATTGTGTTGTTTCTGTTTTGTTTTCAATCCTTTTTTCAAAATTTAGAGAATCCTACTGTGTTCCAAGTTCTCTTTGGAGAATCCTTTTATTTACTAGAAATTCTTAAAGAAGACAGAACAATTTCGAATTTTTTTTTTCTAATTTATTTTCTTTTAACACCGTACTTTGCACCTGAACTATTCTGATCATGTATTACACATGCATCTCTCAAGTCAATTTGGTTTCTATTTTTCTTTTTCATGTTTAGAAAATCTTATCATGTTCAAATTCCAGTTTTTATTGAAATTCTTAAAAGAAAATTGCAACTTTGAGGTTATGTTCCTATGATGACTATTTGGAAAATTCTTGATGCTGCAGAATTTCTGCACCAATCAAGTAAATTAGTTTACTCTTTCATCGCGTTTTTGAGTGCATTTTTTACATGTGTTTTTATTGCTTCCTTTTTTTCTCTCTTTTTGGTATGTCATGTATTAAATAAATCTGCTTGGCTTTTTATACTTCCTGAAATTTGGCTTAACGCTTAGTTCAGTCCTATGCGGATTACATGTGTTTTTTTTATCACTGATTTTCAGCATCTAACGCAATTCTATGGGGAAAATCTGCACATAAAACTCAGCGTACCTGCAAGAGAAATGGAGGTGTTGCGGATTTGAAACATGCAGTTTAGGCAGTGTTAAAAAAAAACAGTGGGCATGAGATTTCTCTAAATCCCATCCACTTTTCTTGAACTTTAAGACGCTGTGTTTTTGACACCGCAAAAATACGGAACGTCAAAAATTCACCATAAGCCCATCATGGGCACACAGCCTGAAGATTTTTTTCTAATTTACTCTTCCCAATAACTTATTTTGTAAGTGAATAGTGCTGATCTTGTATTACATTAGCTTCTCTCTAGTCACACTCAAAGCCATATATATAATCCTCATGAATTTGTCTTTGCTGAAATCCATTGAATTATAGATTTATTCAAATATGCAATCAGCCAGGGTGGGATTACAATGCAACATAATTGACTGAATCCTGAGAGCTAACAGAAAATAAGCAGAATCATGAGTACAGCTTTTTCTTCTAATGAATCTTTTTTACTGGAGGTGATCACATTTTTGAAAAGTGTAGTTTTGTCAACACCTCGGCAGAAATTATCTTGTTTAATTTTTCAAACAGAAAAATTTAGTTTAGAACTAAACAAAGGATTTGATATGAAATCTCCCCACATCCATAGTCCAGATAGCGTTACTTAGCTTAGTGTATATATGGGTGCCAGTGTTCCAGCAGATCGCCCACTTCACAAATATATAGAAAAAGAGCGGCACATCCAAGTAAGAAAATAAGAGAATCTGCTTTATTGCATAACAAAAATAGATAATAAACCTTTACAACGGAAAAGGTTCACATGATAGCCATGAAAGACTGACGCGTTTCAACCGTAAGATTAATTTCCTTACTCATAGTTACTCATAGGCTATTGTTACGCTGGAAACGCGTCAGTCTTTCATGGCTATCATGTGAAGCTTTTCTATTGCAAAGGGTTTTTTTAATCTATTTTTGTTATGCAATAAAAAAGATTCAATTATTTTATTCCTTGGATGTGCTGCTCTTTTTCTCTTTCTTTTAGAACCAACGGTTGAGTTAAGGCAGTATGATGGTATGTCAAATTCTGTAACGAGACTTGTAGTTAAAATTAAATTCATTGGTGGTAGATTGGAAAGCAAAAAATGTAAAGGCGACATGTCATAGCCTAATTTCACTGAGGGTCTATATACACTATAATGGATGGAGGTAGATTTTGGTTAATGCTTGTAACATATACCTCTGATACAGTGCCATACATTGTCCCTTCACTCCCAATATAGAAAAAAATATTTTTTGTTTGCTTTTTTCCTGTATGGAATAGCATAGTCGACTATGCTATTCTAAACGGCTATAAAACATTTTTTTTTTAGAAATGGCTATAAAAAAAAAGGCTCCTGTGCAAAATTTCGGCCTAGGCCCCCACCTACATGTTGGTCAGGTGTATCTGCTCTTGCAGTGTTCTACATCCTATTAAAACGTGTTCGGCCCCCTTGTAATAATGCCCTCTGTCCTGGACCCTTCCATTAATCCTGTCTCCCATCATGGACCCCTCCATGTAATAATATCCTCCATCCTGGCCCCCATCCTGTAATGTTCCCCATAATAGGCAACTTCCTGTTATAATTTGCTCCTTTATGGCCCCTTCCTGTAATCATATCACCCATCATGGGCCCCATCCTATAAGAAATTCCCTCCATCCTGGGCCGCTTCCTATAATAATGTCCCCCATCCTGGGTACCTTCCTGCAATAATGTCCTCCATCCTGACACCTATCCTGTAAGAAATGTCCCCCATTCTGCGCCCCATCCATGTCCCCATCCATTATTTTTCTTACAGTGCTGGATTGGAACTTTTTTCTACTATAATACTTCTACTCAAGGACACTGACCTAGAAATTTCCGAGCATCGTTCCAAAAGACATACTTTTTGCATTTGTAATTGAAATGATGAGCTGATATACTTTTTTTTGTAGGAACACACTACATCTGTGCCAAGTGCTGCGTGCATACACTCAGGAGGTATGCACCCAGCAATAGCCAAAGTCACAATGGACGTCAAGGCATCTGTCTACTATAAGCACTCATTGTTAAAAAAAACATACTACATGCGTCTCTATATTGGTGGCCTTCTGTATAGAAAATAGCAGTCTGCTGTGCTTTCCTATACTGTAAAACAAATGGTATGTGGACAAATACCTGCGAAACTAATGTAAAAAAAACATTGCCTCTGTTTTATAAATGAAAGCCTAGGAGAACTTTACAGCATATGTCAGGAAAAACTGTAAGCAAATACACAAGGTTAAGTGCAAAGACACAGATTAGCCCCACTGAATGTCAGTGTTGTATAAGAGGATGTGCCACAAAAGTGCTAATCAACATTTGTGTCCGGAGACTGCCACCTACTCCCTGATCAGAACCCTGCAAACTAACAGGAAGAGGAAGAGTTTCAGGGAGGAAGAGTCTAAAAGGAGCACCAGGTCATGTGGCCTTGATGACACAGTTCTCTGATATAAGAGGCCAGAGCGGCAAGGCAGGAGAGGATTTTGTGCCTACCGGTGAGATTGGCAGGACATGTGTGCAAGAAGACACTGAAGTTGAGATCCCTGGAACGTTCAAAAACCAAAGAAAAGGATGCACAACCCCTATCACAAATTTAGGGTGCGTCATGATGTACCCAAACATTTTAACCAAAAACAAGAGAAACAGGAAGGTACATATGTAGAAATGTGCACACCTCAATACATATTAAGTAAAAAAATACAAGCTTTATTATACACTTTTAAAAACACTAAAACACAACACACATGATTATCAACACCCAAATACCACAATGCATGATTGGCCATATACAGGATATAGATATAGTGAATAATTTAAATTCATATAATAATCATATACAATTGATTGCGAGGAAAATATATAAAAGTTCACAATAACAATAAATATCCTCTATCCTCAATGCCAATATTCTGTTCAGAGCTTCACATTTCATATCACAGTACTCCAATAATACTCAATATAAACTGTAAAAAAAAAAAAATAATAATAATTTTTGCAAGCCCTCATATATCAGCCCAAACCGTGGACCAACCTTGCATATAGCAATTGTATGAATCTGTGTCCCTTAAGCATAGTCCAAATAAACAATACCACAATCAAATCAAATGCATATAAATAATTATATCACTGCCCAATAACCAGATGATGGTCGATTGGTAAAACCAATCATTGTATATACATAGCCATATCACCACTTATGGATCATGTTTGGATCGATTGATAAGCCCCACGCGTATCGCTGTGTAACACAGCTTCATCAGGGAGGTTATATGATCCCTGGAACGAGCCAAGAGGCCTGAACCAGTGTATCATGGTGTGCTTGTGACACCAGTAAAAATCCGTGAACCAGACCACACCAGTCAAGACCTATGGTCCAGATTCATTCCAGGCAAGATCCGAGAACCAGTGTGAGCTGGCTAATACCCGGGACCCAGCTCTCGTACTTCCATGCCCGAAAGACGACCATTGCAGGTCAAGCACCGAAGATCCAGTGGGGAACTCGACCCAGAAGTAGACATCTGTAGTAGTGAATTGGAGGCACAAGTAAGCCGGGTTGTTATTTCCACCACTGACGTATGGTACAGGGTGCAGTCTAGGGTAGTGTGGCAGGCAGGACAGGGACCAGTCAGTGTGAGAGAATATTGCTTTACTTTGTCAGAAGGACTTGCGGCCTAGCGGGAAAAACTGTAGACCCCCCACTAGGACCTAGAAGACTCAAGGGAAGCATTGTGAGAACACGTTATATGTTTTTGGACACTATCAGCATCGGAGATTAGCTATATAGTATAGAGAACTTGCTATAAGAATCACAGTGTGCTGATAACAACATGGTATATTTCATACTGTTTGATATATCATATCTTTCTTTTAAACCCATCCTTCCTATTCCCGCGTCAGGGGAATAAACAGTTAAGTTGGGTATTTCCGCCTTGCTCTTATCTGTGTAGTGCATCCCGTGACCCGTTTACAGTTGTGCAGATCTGAGGACACATCAAGTGATCAAAAGCTGCTGAAACCCAAGTGTCAGCCTCTGAAATCTGCCCTAGTTCCTCTCATAAAAAGATGTTGGATGTAGCATGGGCAAATCCTGGCCAAGTACCCAAAACTCTTAAAATGGTGCTCCCATCTCAGACATATGCACAGGACATTCTATAAATGGTCTATCCATGAGACTTGCATTTATCAGAGGAGGTAACCTCATTACTGACAGGGACAATTTTCATTTTTACTCTTTTATTTTATAATCTTCTCCTTCCAAGCCCCCTAACTTTTTATCTTTCCATCAACATAGTTATATGATGGTTTGTTCTTGGAGGGGCAAGTTATAGTTTTGAATGACATCATTTACTTTACGATATAATTGACTTGGTTTTGTTTTTACAGCATGTACTGTGCAGTATAAATGACCAGGTATCTTGATTCTGCAGGTCAAATTTATACAATTTATTTTTTACATTATTTTATAGCTTTTAAAACTTCAAAACTTGGAAAATGACAAAACAAAAAAATTTGGGGGGCAAAAACTTGTAACCATATGAGCAGTATGGGGTTTTGATTTGTTTTTATTGGTACCATTTTGGATAATATACAAATTTTTGTTTCATTTTATTTCTTTTTTACCAATATGCTTTTTTTTTGTTTTAGTATGTGAAAATGGTCGGTCATTTTTTTTTTTTTTTTTCATTTTTATCAATAAATCTCTGATACTGACAAATTGGCACTCCATGTGGTCATTTTTGGCCTCTTTTGAATGTACTTCCAATCTAAGTTTGTTACTACAAAGCTTTGCCCTTTCTATGTGGTTGTATCTTTAAGAAGATGTCTGAAGACTTCTAAACGCGTTGATAATAAAACCGTCTACTTACTTTGCTTCCTGAACCATTCTTTCTGATCTCCATCAGCAGCGCAGATGACCCATCTATTGTTTCTCTCCCTGCAATTTCAACATTTTTTTAACCTGTGGGACTGCAGCCGCTGCCAAATTTAAGCTTGTTGTGTGATACACATTCCCCTGAACCTTATTGTGCTTTATTATCGGATAAGACCCTATTGAGTTTTTTCTCCTCAGCTTTTTCCCCAGCTCTGATGTCATTAACCCCTCCCTTCTTCTTCTGTGTATGTCAGCCATCTTAAGAAGCTCATCTCTTGCATCTCTGGTTCAGAATAGTCTTTTTTACGTACTATAACTTCAAGAATTCACCTTCAAAATAAATCTTCTTCAGGAATCTTCATAAGTGCCTCCTGCAGTCGAGTCAAGCTATCTGATAAAATCTCTTTGTGTGAATATAGGTACATATTGACATCCATAGAAACGATGTCTCAAGCGACCTACATTCGCAGGCTAGTTCTGGAGTTAGAATAGCTCCTGATCCTGCTCCTTACTTGCACTTAATAGACAAAAAGTGTTTTTTTTTCAGCTCACCCCTGTTGAAAGACTTCAATTGAAGCCCAGTATTGGAGCACGGATTCCCGTTTCTGCTAAACGTGGAATGAACTTGCACAGAAGAAAAAAATGTAGAAAAAATCTATATTTAATCATTTAAAAAATAAATATAATGTGTTGGTACATCCAATAAAAATTGGGTTGGACAGGAGGAAAAACCATAAGCAGAGAAAACCAAACACATTTCGAACACATATGACCGAGTTTAGAACACATAGTTTGGTTTTCTCTGCCTATGGTTTTTCCTCCTGTCCAACCCAATTTTTATTGGATGTACCAACATCTTATATATATTTTTTAAATGATTAAATAAAAGACTTTTTCTACATTTTAAAAACTGGAGCTGGATCAACTTTTTCTTCCTTACTTGCACACCTTTCTTCCGATGTAAATGTGCGGTGGATGTCGAGAAAGGGTTATTGAATCCTGAGAGTACATACCCTAGAATATAACCAAATAAGTTTTATAACCACAAAGCCTTTTGCCACATAGGGCGTACGCCAGGAGACACTGGTAGTTGCAAAACTACAACTCTCAGCCTCCCATGGATGGAAATATAGCTTTAGCAATATCAGAACAGTCAGGTTGGAGACCACAGACCTGCACTATAACATCTGCAATTTCCTAATGGAGCTTCCATAGATCTCAGACGCTGGCATGTGTTTCTTTCCATTTGCACCTGTTAATATATAAAGCACTGGTCTGTGTAATGGAGCTGTTTTATCTGATCTTCCTTGGTCATCGAGTGCAAGCCAAAGTGATTGTTGAATGCAAACAAAATTAAAATGTAATTTCAGGTCAGCGTCTTTAAAGCTTCTCGACCGAATGTGCCGCTTTGCTTTGTTTTTTTTCTTTCATAGGAAATTACATAGTGGTGTGAACAGAGGGTGATATTCTAATGAAGCATGGCAGATATAGCATTAGCTGCTCAGGAGACGCTGTATGAGTCTATGCCTCATGAAATAGCAATTTATGTTCCCTTCTGCTTCTCTGAGATGTAAAAAAGTCCTGACTGGTGTTACCGCCATGATCACTATGTCAGCACATTACTAAAATCAGCAAATTAAGATTACATTATATTGTAGCTGTCATGTCGGACATAAATTAGTTTTACTATACAAGCATTGGATTAAATCACAAGCAAAAAAATCTCAATCTCCTAACACCAGGCAATAAATTATAAAGAATATGAATGTATCTATCTACCTATCTATCTAGGGGTGTACAGAAAAATCTGAGAACCCTATAGAGAAGGTCCCAATTGGGCCTCTCAATGGACTCCGAGTAGCCATTTCATTGTGACTTTAGCAATTTTAGGGCATGGTTAGCTTTGCATATACCGTAGGTCTAAGCCAGACTTATAAATTGTGATCTCTTAAAAAAACTGCAATTCTTACTTCAGTAAGCGGTTGTCTAAAAAGTGGAAAAATTCTCAAGACAGAAGTGTTAAATTTAAAAATGTGTAAAATTGAGCAAACATTGTGCGACGCAACAATAAATGAAAAAATGTGCCGCAAATAAAGCGACGCAACCACAAGGAAAACTTACATGAAATATTCCGCTCATGATAAATTAATTCCCCACTGCCCATGTGTTCAGCTGTAAACAGGTACGCAGATGTAACGGCACAGAAGATGAAGACTCAATGGTAACTTGAACCCATTGATTATTTAACAACTACAAACAACTTAGGTGAACAGAAATAAAATGTCTAAATGTTTAGAGATTTACAAGAAACATTAAAGGGGTTGTCCACTACTTTAGATAACCCCCCAATGTATCCCCCCGGGGCCCCTAAGACTTTTTGTCAATACCTTACGTTGCAGATAATGCCTGTGAGTGGCGCTACCACTTGACCCCCGGCTGCAGCCGGCTCTGACATCCGCTGATGTCACGACTAGAGATGAGCGTTGTTCTACTCGAACTGTTCGCCAATCTCAAATTCGAGCTGTTTTGGGCGGTGTTCGAGCCGTTCGGCGAACACGAACGATTTGAGAAAAATTCGGCTGTTCGAGGTTATGTTCGATAACTGTTCGTGCACCAAAATCATAACTGGATTTTTTCTCAGTAATGATGAAAATTAATTGTAATACGCAGTTTGAGTGTACAGCGGGGTGGGGGGAGGGGCAGGGGATGGATCTCTGCAGGAATAATGAAGATCTCCATTTTTTTTCTCTTTCCCGCATTTACAGTGGGGAGGTGCAATCTGTCAGCCTATCAGCAGCGCACACACGGAGCGAAGTGCTTTTTTTCACACAAGCAAGGGCATGTGTCATTGGAAGTGTATGTCACATGTCCTTGCCCTATAAGACCCAGCCATTTTCCCCGTCGCCACCATTTTCTCACTGCTGCAGCTGCGTGTTAGACGGCACCGCTGTTGCTGTGTGCGCTATACCTTGTTAATTTCAAGCCAATTTTCGCACAAATCTACAGATAGCTTGGGAGTAGGGAATAGTTGTGATTGCAGTCCTTTTAAGGACTAGGTTACAGCATTTCCTACGACTTTTATCAGGCAGGTCTGTGCTCTTAAATAGATAGGTTGTCGGAGTAAAGACTAATTGCAATTGGAGTCCTTTTCAGGACTAGGTTACATCAGTTCCTATCAGTTTTTGCCAGGCAGGTCTGTGCCAGTGCTGTGCAAGTTTTTTTCACAGCATTTGGCTGAATCTAGCAAAGCTAATCCTTTTTGGCCTATTGCAGAGTGTGTTAGTCAGTGGAGTAGCCTATCTGTGTTGCAAGATATACCACCTGTGTATAGAATACCAATTTTTTTACTGCACCTAGTGAAGTAAAATCTTTTGGGCATAGCATCATTCTATTAGTCCATCTATACTGACCTCCATCAGGTTGCAAATTGAATATAATTTTTTTCTGCATCTAGCTCTGAAAAAATATTTGGCCTTCTAGCAGTGTGTGGGACTTTCTCTATTAGTCCATCTATACTGACCTCCATCAGGTTGCAAACTGAATATATTTTTTTCTGCATCTACCTCTGAAAAAATATTGGGCTTGTAGCTGTGTGTGAGACTTGTTCTATTAATCCATCTATACAGACCTCCATCAGGTTGCAAACTGAATATAATTTGTCTCTGCATCTACTTCTGAAAAAATATTTGGGCTTCTAGCTGTGTGTGGAACTTGTTCTATAGCTCCATCTATACTGACCTCCATCAGGTTGCAAATTGAATATAATTTTTTTCTGCATCTAGCTCTGAAAAAATATTGGGCTTCTAGCTGTGTGTGGGACTTGTTGTATTAGTCCATCTATACTGACCTCCATCAGGTTGCAAACTGAATATATTTTTTTCTGCATCTACCTCTGAAAAAATATTGGGCTTCTAGCTGTGTGTGGGACTTGTTCTATTAACCCATCTATACAGACCTCCATCAGGTTGCAAACTGAATATAATTTTTTTCTGCATCTACCTCTGAAAAAATATTTGGCCTTCTAGCAGTGTGTGGTACTTTCTCTATTAGTCCATCTATACTGACCTCCATCAGGTTGCAAACTGAATATAATTCTTTTATGCATCTAGCTCTGAAAAAATATTTGGCCTTCTAGCAGTGTGTGGGACTTTGTCTATTAGACCATCTATACTGACCTCCATCAGGTTGCAAACTGAATATCATTTTTTTCTGCATCTAGCTCTGAAAAAATATTTGGCCTTCTAGCAGTGTGTGGGACTTTCTCTATTAGTCCATCTATACTGACCTCCATCAGGTTGCAAATTAAAAATAATTTTTATCTGCATCTAGCTCTGAAAAAATATTTGGGCTTCTAGCTGTGTGTGGGACTTGTTCTATTACTCCATCTATACTGACCACCATCAGGTTGCAAATTGAATATAATTTTTTTCTGCATCTAGCTCTGAAAAAATATTGGGCTTCTAGCTGTGTGCGGGACTTGTTGTATTAGTCCATCTATAATGACCTCCATCAGGTTGCAAACTGAATATATTTTTTTCTGCATCTACCTCTGAAAAAATATTGGGCTTCTAGCTGTGTGTGGGACTTGTTCTATTAATCCATCTATACAGACCTCCATCAGGTTGCAAACTGAATATAATTTTTTTCTGCATCTAGCTCTGAAAAAATATTTGGCCTTCTAGCAGTGTGTGGGACTTTCTCTATTAGTCCATCTATACTGACCTCCATCAGGTTGCAAACTGAATATAATTTTTTTCTGCATCTAGCTCTGAAAAAATATTTGGCCTTCTAGCAGTGTGTGGGACTTTCTCTATTAGTCCATCTATACTGACCTCCATCAGGTTGCAAACTGAATACTTTTTTTTCTGCATCTACCTCTGAAAAAATATTGGGCTTGTAGCTGTGTGTGGGACTTGTTCTATTAATCCATCTATACAGACCTCCATCAGGTTGCAAACTGAATATAATTTTTTTCTGCATCTACCTCTGAAAAAATATTTGGGCTTCTAGCTGTGTGTGGGACTTGTTCTATTACTCCATCTATACTGACCTCCATCAGGTTGCAAATTGAATATAATTTTTTTCTGCATCTAGCTCTGAAAAAATACTGGGCTTCTAGCTGTGTGTGGGACTTGTTGTATTAGTCCATCTATACTGACCTCCATCAGGTTGCAAACTGAATATATTTTTTTCTGCATCTACCTCTGAAAAAATATTGGGCTTCTAGCTGTGTGTGGGACTTGTTCTATTAATCCATCTATACAGACCTCCATCAGGTTGCAAACTGAATATAATTTTTTCTGCATCTAGCTCTGAAAAAATATTTGGCCTTCTAGCAGTGTGTGGGACTTTCTCTATTAGTCCATCTATACTGACCTCCATCAGGTTGCAAACTGAATACAATTTTTTTCTGCATCTAGCTCTGAAAAAATATTTGGCCTTCTAGCAGTGTGTGGGACTTTCTCTATTAGTCCATCTATACTGACCTCCATCAGGTTGCAAACTGAATATAATTTTTTTCTGCATCTAGCTCTGAAAAAATATTTGGCCTTCTAGCAGTGTGTGGGACTTTCTCTATTAGTCCATCTATACTGACCTCCATCAGGTTGCAAATTAAAAATAATTTTTATCTGCATCTAGCTCTGAAAAAATATTTGGGCTTCTAGCTGTGTGTGGGACTTGTTCTATTACTCCATCTATACTGACCTCCATCAGGTTGCAAACTGAATATAATTTTTTTCTGCATCTAGCTCTGAAAAAATATTTGGCCTTCTAGCAGTGTGTGGGACTTTCTCTATTAGTCCATCTATACTGACCTCCATCAGGTTGCAAATTAAAAATAATTTTTATCTGCATCTAGCTCTGAAAAAATATTTGGGCTTCTAGCTGTGTGTGGGACTTGTTCTATTACTCCATCTATACTGACCTCCATCAGGTTGCAAACTGAATATAATTTTTTTCTGCATCTAGCTCTGAAAAAATATTTGGCCTTCTAGCAGTGTGTGGGACTTTCTCTATTAGTCCATCTATACTGACCTCCATCAGGTTGCAAACTGAATATTTTTTTTTCTGCATCTACCTCTGAAAAAATATTTGGGCTTCTAGCTGTGTGTGGGACTTGTTCTATTAGTCCATCTATACTGACCTCCATCAGGTTGCAAATTGAATATAATTTTTTCTGCATCTAACCCAGCCAATAGTTTTGGCCTAATACCACAGTTTGGCCACTCAGCTCTGCTCGGTTCCCATCCATTGTTTTTTTGTGCAAACAACTCCAGATTTGTGAATTAGTTAACCACCAAAATGAGTGGAAAAAGGCCTGCTGCTGGTGGAAAGGGGAATAGGCGTGTTGGGAAGGGGAAAAAAGGTTGTGTCCGTGGGGTAGGTGTTAAAGCAACAGTAACATCTGCAGAAGAAAGACCATCTTCCAGCCAAACTAAAATGTCTACTTCTTTTAGCGGACAATGTGATAAGATCCCTTTCTTAGGGCCACGCCAATCACTACAAATTCCAGATGAGGCACAAAAACAGCAGGTGCTTCAACGGATATCAAGTGCTCCTTTAAGTGGGCTCTCCTCCACGTCAACTTCAACATCACAAATACTCCAGTCCTCAAAGGTGTCACCCCAATCGCACTTGCTTCCTCACAGCTCCCAAATTTCCAGCTGCCCGTCTGAGTATGAGGTAGAACAGATGGTTGAGTCTGCAGAGCTGTTTACTCATACTATAGCCTGGGAATCAGAGGTCGACTCCAGCGCTTCTGTGAATCCAGACGAGGAAATGATCTGCACTGATGCCCAGAATCTTTATGAGTCGGATCCAGGACCAGACACAGAAGGTTCTGACCATAATGTAGACCCTCATTCCCAAACTGTAACTCCTGTTGGTGGAGACAATGAGGAAGACGATGATGAGACTCAAATACCTGATTGGAGCGACAACTTTAGTTTTTTGTCAGGGCAGGAACAGGTTGGCTCTGAGGACGACGGGTGTGATAACGCACAGGGTGATGATGATGAGGTTGGAGATCCCACCTACTGTCAACCCACAGTCAGCCAAGAGATGAGGTCAGCAGAGGAGGTGGAGGAAGATGCTAGTGACGACGAGGTCAGGTTGCGCCTTCCTGGACAGAGACGTAGTACTGGAAGCACGTCAACAACTGCATCCTCAAACACAACTCTGCCTCTCACCACAAGTCGTGGTGGTTCTTCAGGTCGCATGGGTGCTAAGCCTTGCATAGCCTGGGCATTTTTTCAGATCGATAAAGATGACCCAACTCGTGTTATCTGTAACATTTGTCAGCAAAAGCTAAGTAGAGGCCAAAAAATACATAGTTTGAGTACTTCATGCATGAACCGGCACATGGACATGAAGCATAAGTTGCAGTGGGAAGCTCAGTGTGCTACAATGCAGCCTAGCCGGCCGGCCTGGTTGTCTCCACTGGACCTGAAACCAGGGAAGGCCGTGTGCGACAATGCTGCAAACCTGGGTGCGGCCCTTCGCCGGGGCAATGTCACACACGTGCCTTGTATGGCTCACGTGTTGAACCTGGTTGTCCAGCAATTTTTAGCCCACTATCCCAGACTAGATGGCCTTCTGCAGAGGGCACGGTCGCTGTGTGCTCACTTCCGCCGTTCGCATCCCGCAGCTCAGCAACTTACATCTCTACAGAAGTCGTTGGGCCTGCCACTTCACCGGCTAAAATGCGATGTGCCTACCCGGTGGAATTCAACTCTGCACATGTTGCAGCGACTGTGGCAGCACCGACAAGCCCTGGTGCAATACGTTCTGACGTATAGCCTGGGCCAACGAGATCCAGACGTGGGGCAAATCACGCTGGAGGAGTGGTCTCAGATCAGGGACCTATGCACCCTTCTGCACAGTTTTGAAATGGCGACGAAGATGTTTAATGCTGACGATGCCATTATCAGCATGACTATTCCGGTGATTTACATGCTGGAGCACATGTTAAACAGAATTTGGAGTCAGGTGGTGGCACAAGAGGAGGTGGAGGAAGTAGAGGAGGAGGAGTTGTATGCGGAAGGGCTAACATCTGCAAGGTCCAGACGGTCGGCAGCACCAAGGCGGCAGGCATGTGAGGGTGGGGGAGATGGTTTTACCAGGGCGCATGTTAGCAGCCAAACTAGTGAGGAAGGTGCAGGAGCCCAGGAAGAAGTGGAGGACGAATTGATGGAAGACTCATCAGATGAGGGAGACCTTGATCACATTTCTGTTGTGCGAGGTTGGGGGGAGAGGACAGAGGAAGGAAGCATGATTGTTACCTCGCCACCAACACAACAGGGACTTGGTGCTCCTGGATGCGCAACACACATGAGTGCCTTCTTGCTGCACTACCTGCAACATGACCCTCGAATTGGGAGAATTAGAAATAATCCTGACTACTGGGTTGCCACACTGTTAGATCCCCGGTACAAAAGTAAATTTGCAGAAATTATTCCTGCCATAGAAAGGGATGCACGCATGCAGGAGTATCAGCAGAGACTGTTGCAGAATCTTACATGTGCTTTTCCACAAAACACCAGTGGTGCACGTAGTGAATCTCACAGTTCCAACTTGCCAACCGTGGGACCGTCAAGTGTTCAGCACTCAAACCATAACAGAACCACAGTATCTGCAGGTAACATCAATTTTGCGCAATCATTTCACCACTTTTTTAGCCCATCCTTTGCAAGGCCACAGGAGACAAGAAGTCTGACACATAGTCAATGCCTAGAGACGATGGTACAGGAGTATCTCCAAGTAAACATTGAAGCCATGACTGTGTCACTGAACCCTTGCTCTTTTTGGGCTTCCAATCTGGATAAATGGCCGGAGCTAGCCACTTACGCCTTGGAGATCTTGTCATGCCCCGCAGCCAGCGTTCTGTCTGAACGTGTGTTCAGCTCTGCTGGTGGTGTGCTGACAGATAAGCGCACGCGGCTCTCCACTGATAATGTAGACAGACTCACGTTCATAAAGATGAACAAATCATGGATCCGAAACGACTTTTCTACCCCTGTGTCATCCTGGGGAGAGTAAAAGATGGATGATTGGTTAAAATCACCCTACCAACCGTTTTAAGCTTTCAAATTACTAATCATGTTTATCTGTATCTTGGCTGGAAAATAATTTGGGCTTTGTAGCAGTGGGCAGCACTGATTCTATTAGGCCATCTATAATAAGCTCGACCAGATTTAAAATTACTAATCATGTTTATCTGTATCTTGGCTGGAAAATAATTTGGGCTTTGTAGCAGTGTGCAGCACTGATCCTATTAGGCCATCTATACTAAGCTCCACCAGATTTAAAATTAATAATAATTTTTAGCTGCATCTAGCCCGGAAAATAATTTTGGGGCTCCGAGATGCGCAAGACACATAAGTGCCTTCTTGCTGCACTACCTGCAACATGACCCTCATATTGTCAGAATTCGAAGTAATCATGACTACTGGGTTGCCACACTCTTAGATCCGCCAAACTTTTCGATCAACCTTTTCATTTTAATAAAGACCAAAAAAATGGTCATTTTTGAAATTATAAGCATTAGCAGGTTATTAGAAACTGAAATCAAACAGTTTTCAACTCAAAACTTTATTCTAGGTGATGTTACATTTTCACATAGGACCCCTTGTTCGAAAGGAGCTTCTGAACTCTCTCGTCCATTGAATTTGTCAGGTTTTGGATGGTTTCTGCTTCAATTGTTTTGCATGAGGACAGAATACCCTCCCAGAGCTGTTGCTTAGATGTGAACTGCCTCCCGCCATCATAGACACTCCTTTTGATGATGCTCCAGAGGTTCTGAATGGGGTAGAGGTCAGGGGAGCATGGGGGTCACACCATAAGTTTGTCCCCTTTTATGCCCATATCAGCCAGAGATGCAGATGTTTTATGTGCAGCATGAGATGGTGCATTATTATGCAAAAAAATGATCTTGCTGTGAAATACACGGTTCTTCTTCTTGAACCATGGCAGGAAGTGCTGTTTGAGAAAATCCACATACATTATGGAGTTCATCTTTAGCGCCTTCAGGGATCCTAAAGGGGCCGACAATCTCTCTCCCCATGATTCCAGCCCAAAACATTACTCCACCTCCTCCTTGTTGGCGCTGTAGCCGTGTTTGCGTGGGGTGTCCATCAACCAGCCATCCTCCACTCCATCTATCTGGACCATCGAGCGCTGCACGGCACTCATCCGTGAACAAAACAGTTTTGAAATCAGTCTTCATGTAATGTTTGGCCCACTGGAGCCGTTTCTGCTTGTGTGAAGTGGATAGAGGAGGTCGACAGGATGGCGTATGCACAGCTGCAACCCTCTGAAGGACCCTGCATCTTGTTGTTCGGGGGACGTTGGAGGCACCAGCAGCTTCAAAAACTTGTCTGCTGCTATGACAAGACTTTTTTGCCGCTGCTCTTTTAACCTGACGTAATTGCTTGTAGGAAAGAGTCCTCAATTTGCCCTTATCAGCACGCACCACACACGTGTGTACTGTGAATCAGCTACATACTTCTTGATTGCCAAGACACTTCATCCTGATCATCGCACAATGTTGATTGTAGTCATGCCTTGACCTAAACACTCCACAATTTGTTGCTTCTCAGCAGCCGACACATCCTTTTTCTTTCCCATTTTGGCAGAAAATGTAGGCTGCTTAATAATGTGAGACAGCCTTCTTAAGTAGTCTTGCCTTTCATTGGACACACCTGCCAAACTAATTAGCACAGGTGTCTGCAATTGCTTACAGTGATATAAAGAGCCCTGACACACATCACCATCAATGAGTTTAACTGACAAACAAACAAATTCTTCCCTTATCACTCATAAACACTTTTTGCATAATAATTTGGAACACAGTGTACATGTGCTTTTCCAC